>NC_051198.1:12450143-15256393 GCF_015220075.1 Falco rusticolus | reverse complement strand
GTCACTGCAGCAATGATGTACCCAGTTCCAGAGGTAGCAACAAAACTTGTTTTTTTTCTCAGGGCCTCATGTGCTGGAGAGTAGTAAAGCAATTCACAGGTATTCCTACAAGTCCATTGCTGATTTAGAGTGCACTTTTCAGCAGGTTTCCCCTGTGGCTCTCCTCTATAGTTTTTCATTGCAGTGTCTGACCATGTTCTTCAGCATGAGCTGTGGTCAAATGGAAGATATGATACCTGAGGGAAGTATTTCCATGTATCTGGTTAGGTTTAGTCTGTTTTCTGAACATGTCATCCCTGTATTCTGTGGCTCTTTGCATCATGCCAGACATGCATCTATATCTCTCAAGATGCAAGTTTTCTTTATATGTTGAAATTCCTTATATTGTATTCATTGGCATTTTATATTCAGCACTTTCTCTGGAAAGATGGAAGACATTAATATGAATTATTCCAAATGATCTTTAGTCTTCACCTCTAGACAGAGAAAATTCACATGTGGCAAGGCACATTACTGCAATGAAGCACCTGCACTGAACCATCAACCAGGAAAGATGGGAAGTCAGGACAAGCCAGGGAGACTGGAACTGCTTGCCCTTCGTTTATCTCTGCCTATAAACAGCCTATTTTATCACTGTTCTCACTTTCCCTCCTTGGAGTGATGAGCACAAACCTCCTTTCTTCCCCTCCCTGCCACCCTCCCATTGCACTCCCACTCCTATGATAGGCTTAGGAAAAAGTGAGATGATGACTTCATTTTCTGCCACAATTTACCTAAACTGAAAAAAAAAAGAGAATTTTAATATTTTTAAAAAAAAAAGTTCGTGTAATTTAACGTGATTTCCAAACTGGGCAATAACATTGAAAGGCATTTAGGACCGTTGCCTCCCCAACCATCATTTTGTTGCAATCATCCTTCGTCATTTTAACAAAGGATTGATTTGTAGCAATGGCTTTACCATAGTTTATCAGCCAGTGCAATCTGACCCCCCTTTGTGTCTGGAATATTGATCCATGAAAGCTGACTCTCAGCTCTGCCTGGTACTTGAGCCAGGACTACAAAGTGTGGTGGGTGGGGGAAATTGTTAGCTTGTGTTCTGGAGAGAGAGGTATTTGCTGTAATAAAAGCCAGTTTTACAGAATCATCTTCACTAGAAATTAATTTCCTTATGAATAGACTTCATTATTGTAGCATTCACTGGTTTAGTTACTCATCTCCTGTTATGTTCAAAGTTGTGTGTGAGAGAGGTAATGTTGCAGACAGCACAAAGGCAGAAGCTGTTCTGGCTCCGCACTGATATCAGGAATGCCTTTTATAAGTAGCATAAAAATATGCAACCAGTTTACACCACAGAATACCTGAGTTTGGAAGGCACCTCTGGAAATCATTTAGTCAGGTTTTGAACATATCCTAGGATGGAGACTCCCTAACTTCTCTGGCAAACCCATTCTGGTGTTCAACGATGCTCCTGGTAAAAAAGTTTTTTCTTATTTTTAAATGAAATTTACTGATTTCAGTTTGTGCCTATTTCTTCTTGTCCTGTCATTGGATACCACTGATAAGACTCTGGCTCCATCTTCTTTATCCCATCTCATCAGGTATTTGTACACATTGATAAGATCACCCCTGAGCCTTCTCCAGGCTGAACATTTGCAGCTCTCTCAGCCTTTCTTCATAATAAAGATGCTCCAGTCCCTTAATCATCTCTGTGGCCTTTCTCTGAACTCACTCCAGAATTTCCATGTGTCTTTTGCTCTCGGGAGCCCAGGGCAGGACCCAGCACTCCACAAGTGTCTCACCAGTGCTGAGTAGAGGGGAAGGAACATCTCCCTCAACTTGCTGGTATCACATGGCCTAATGCAGCCAAGAAGGTTGTTGGTGTTCTTTGCCAAGAAGGAACATTTCAGACTCATGTTCAACTTGGTATCCACCGGGACTTACAGGTCCTTGTCTGCAAAACTGTTTTCCAGATGGCTGGCTTTCAGTCAACACAGCTGGGGATTCAGGCTGTTGTACCTGCAGAGTCTTGGAGAAGATCCAGTTGATCTCTTTCTCATAATTTCTCTTACTTGGTGACACAGACCCTTCAGCAGCATACACCTGTGGGCAAAGAGCCCATTTAGTCCCAGTCCCACCATGAGGTCCCATGCACACCTCTGTAGTCCCAGGTGTGCACAGCTGCATCCTCCCTTTGGAGCCTGGCCTGAGGTGAGGTCTCTGGTGTACTACGGTTAGTTGCTCAAGTGGGTTCTGGGGACTGTGCCCTGCCACATGTCACCACCATTGCAAAGCCCCCAGTGGAGTTTCTGGTCTCACTCTGTGCACTAACTGCTGTGTCTGCTGCCTGCTTCTGTTCACTGTGCTTGTGGTGATCATCAGCAAAACTGTGGCTTGCATGGAATTAATCATGTGAACTCCAGCATGTATTTAACACCCTCTATTGCGCTTTTTTCCTAGTTCCCACCAAAGTGTTAGTAATGCCTTACATTGAACATTATTTTTTGAGTCTCAGTACTGTATACTGGGCAACATAATTTTCCTCTTCAGTTGTTGGAGAAAAAAAAAGCACAGAGGGGACAGTAGGGAAACAGAGGTTACAGACTAAATTATCAGCAAAGGAGATCAAGTGCCGTAACCCTTAGCTCAGTCTGCATTGTTTCACTTTTATTTGCTCCACTTTAGTAACTGCTGTTACCAAGGTAATGAGAGACTCCTTGGCATCCAGCACACCCACAGTGCATCCATCCTCGCTACTGGTGAAAAGGAAAGGGAGCAGGAGTATACTCCAGTGCATGTCAGATATCCAAGAAAAATCAAGCTATTGAAAAGAGAGAAAGTAAACAAGATTGTCTGAATGAAATCAAGAAATACTTTTGCAGGAGGTTTCACTGCACAGGAGGGCTCTCCTGCCAACTCAGAGATTTGTGATGATTCTTTGAGCAAATAAGCGTCAAACACTCACTGATGTCCTGGCAATGACACCCTGCAGAGGGCCTACCACAGATGACGTATTCATCATCCCAATTATTATTGTCAGCAGGCACCGCTGAGTCCTTCTGTACTGGAGAACTGAGATGTTCTTGTGACGCAGCTCCCAGCTGACAGGATGATGTACCTTGGACAGGTTGTTTGCCATTTTTTGGTGCCTTTTTCAAGAAGTCTGCAACTCAGAGGTCAACGTCTTGAAATTCTTACTCACATTTCACTTGTGCAAATCTCCCACAGGTTTTGAGAACAGAGGCTGGAACTTAGTCCAGAAAAAGGAGAGGACAGATCAGTCTCCAGAATTCAGTCAGACAAAGCATCCCTCATGAGCCAACAAGCAGGAGGCAGCAGGAGTGGGAAAATATCAAGCAGGAACCAATCCCCACAGGATGGACACTCTCTCTTCCCATTTTGAGTAGTTGTTACAAGGATGTGCGTGTGTTTGCAGACCTTGCTGTGAGTGAACTCCGAAGTGCGAGAATGAGTCGGGTGTGTGCTGGGCAGATAAGTTTAATCAGGAAACCAGGTTGGGCTGGGTGTTATAAAATATTTCTGAGACTGAAAGGTGTTACGTTGTGAGTCACTTGGTTGAGGTAAGAGATGTGCTTCTTGGTCATTTAAACATATGTGGGAAAATCAGTGGGAACTGTGAGATAGTAGGACAGATAATCCAAGAGTTATTTTTTTATTTATTTCTGAATCATGATTATCTGATTGTGTTAATCTCTTCTTTTATATGAACATCCATATCCTGGAATTTCTGTGATTTCTCACACCATGTAGTTAGAAATATACAGATAGCATAAGGGAGGTGAGGGTACTTTTCTCCTGTATTTAAAATTACAAACTCAACACAAGCAAAAAAATCTTCCATCAGCATGAAAAGTAACATCTTGTGATGGTCAGGGTGAGGAAGGAGGAACTGTCAATATCTCTCTGGATTTCAGCACCTCTCACTTTAAAGTCCAGAAGGCCCGCACCTCTTCTCTCACACTAGCAGATATCACATCCCAGTTTTAGCCTTCTGCTTTGGGGTCCTGAAGCAGATCCGCTTTTATCCTGAGGCTTGATTTCTTGACACACTTCAGTCAGGGTCAAGCATAATGGTTGTGCTGACCTCATTCAGGCTGTTAGCTTTTGGCAGCAAGGATAATGTGTTCGTGCTGGTCTACTTAGGTTTGATATCATCCTTGGGTAGAACTGGACAAAGTGGATTGAGGCATCTGTAGATCTTGTCAAGCACAGAGCGGTATTTAATTAGCTCAGTCTAATTCAGAGAGATCTTTGCCACACCTCATGCTCATTGCATACACATAGCTCATTGGCACAGTGCCGTCACTGTGCAGCTGCCACTGAGCTCTTAGTCCTTCTGAATCTCCACTAACCACGGACCCTACATAAGCAATGAATAGCAGCAATCGCCATGGACATTTTTTCCCCTTTTCTTGCCTGGAATATTGCAGTTTCCCCCCCCCCCCAGGATACAAAATTGTATTTCAGTTTCCTGTAACTTTTTCCACTGCAGATAGGAATCTTGTACTTCTCTACTGAGGAATGCAACTGTTTGTTTGCTTATATAGGGGAGCTCTTTATATATATCTCACCAGTATTTTAAAACAGAGCTAGCTTCTACCCACTCTGAATGCCATCAAGAAAGTGTGTTTTGCTTTGTAAATGTTCTAGAGGACTATTCTTTCTTGAAACCATACATTTGACTTTCCACCTCAAAGCCTGAAACATCTTTCTGATTATTTCCTTAACAGTGGATAACAGGAGGAAAATTTAAGAAGGGAAAGTCCAGTAGTGTTGGATGTTGTTTTCATAACAGCCCAGCAGAAATTAAACGTACAGACCTTTGGGATGTGTTGCAATTGACTGAAAAATGCAATCTATTCTTTGAGGATGCTTATGAACAGCGAAGCATGTACATCTGCTGTAGTATGAGAATACCTCTAATTGTTTCCCCTTGATTTTGTGTTAATGCACCTAGACCTAAGGGCAGGGAAGAGTCTATTGCATCCACTGCAAATAAATCTGTGCAATTAACTGCTGATATATGCAAACTGACCTTGAGAGCTAAAACATGGCTGCTTCTAATATCAGGAATCTAGTTTAGAACAGGCAGTACAGGGATCTGGCCCTGGATCAATGAAGGAAATGTCTTGAACAAATTGGGACCATTGAGGTCGGTCTTCTGAAAAACATAATTAAATTGGGCTTGAACTGGAAGACTCGCACATCAAAGAACTGCAATGATCAAATGATTAGGGGATGAAGGAGAAGGGGGGGTCAACAGAAAGGGAGAAAGCAACAGCAAAGAGTGTATGAGGCAGCAGCTTTAGAGATGGTGTTTGATAAGCAGAAAGTGTTTAGAGGTATAAAAAAGGAAATTTAGTCAAAGGCATGTAAGTAAAGAAGCCAAAATGCTTGAAACAAATACCAGGATGTGTTGGCACACACTAGAAAGCGAAGAGCGTGTAAGGAAATGAGGAACAATAAAGCATGCAGAAAGACAATATTAGGAATGCAACAAGAAAATCCATGGGTAATGGAGCCTGTTGTTTGCAATATAAATTTAAATGCAGCATATAGCAGCTGGCCACTCTTATCTGATAAGACTGTCATTCTGTGAGTACTTGGTGAGCAGAAACTGCAAAGTGAAGCAGAATATATATTTGAAATATTTGGGGTTTATATGTTTTATTTTATAGCATATTTTCCCTTAATTTTAATTTTAAGAGGGTTATTCTTTTTTGCTGACTTAGTGCCAGTGAAAGGTGCTATGTGGAGATGCCCTGGGGACTGAAGGCTTTTGTTTCCTTATAAATAAACATAGCAAGTGTAGCAGAAAAGCAGCTATCCTCATCTTGCCTTCTACTCACCTCCCTCTAGCTTTACCTGGAAGACTTTCTGTCTTTCCTGGGACAAGTCTCTGCAGACCAGTCAGAGTTTGGCAGAAAATAGCAGTGCCTTGTATGGCTTCATATTCAAAACCTTCAGCCTCATCAGCACGACTGAAATGATACACCTGTACTACTGTTATTTATGATGTAATAGGCTGGGGGTGCTTTTTGTTTGCCTTCCATTTGCTTTTGTGGTGCTGTTTCCCTGTGCACTAGTCGAGTTTTCTCCACAGCCAGGAGAGTTAGAAATGTACTCCACTGTACATGAACTCATTACTGATGAAAGCTGAGACTCTGAGCTGCGGTTAAGTCATTGAAGGAGAAGAATGTGAGATATCAGGAAAATGGCAAGGCTTCTTTCAGAGGCTTCTGTGCTGCAGGTACTCGGGGCAGCTGACAGGGCACTGGGGACTGGAGTCACGTCAGCCATACACAGGCATCTGACTGCTGTTGACTGCCAGCCTGGGGATGATAATGAACCCATGACTGGGCCAGGGAAAAGGCTACAAAGCTGCCTCTTTATGATCCCCCTTTCCTGTGCCATGACAGCAAACTTCCCCATAAACTGTCTTTACACACAGAGACGGTCCTCAGGTACCTTACAAACAGTAAGTAGAAGTCAGTAGGTATATTTATCTTACAGAGGAGAAAGAAAAGTTAAGTGAAACTCATCCAAGGCTACGTATCAGAACAGTGGTAAAGTCACCCAGCAGTTAGTGTTAAAGGCCAGATTTCTTCCCCAGAGATGCAGGCACCGCAGCCTCTCCTTTCAATATAATTACACAAACACTATCCATGACACTAGACTTGTATCAGCAAATTGTATGACGTGCCCTACATGTGGAAACATCACCATGCAAAAGAGAAGGTATGAGAGCTGGGAGAGCTGGGGTTTCCAGGAGGGACTTGGTGAATGATCTTGGGCAAGATATTTGAGGCAGATTGTGCCTCTTCTTTCTTACTTGTAAAAACGAGGTAGCAGTAGTCTCTTCCGTAGAGTGCAAGAACCTCATATGAAGGAAAAGGTGTTTACTATCAAAAGGCCATGCCTCTCTTTCCTGTTCAGTGACACAGCAGTTTGGTAATATGTAGCTGTATAACCAGGTGTGACACAGTCTACAACTTTGAGAATCCCCTGTTCACACAGTAGAAATAATGGGAGTGTTAATGCCCTCCAGAGAAATATGAATTATTCTCCTGCATGGGAAAAGGAAAGTGAGAATGACTGGAAAGGGAAACTTAACTGACAAATCTAGCTCTGTCCAAACTCACTGAAAAGCAAGAAAATATAGCAAAATGTTGACTAGGCTGATGAATTGTTGTGTCATGCAGCAGCCTAGCAGGGGTCTCATGTTTCCTTCTCAGACGACTCCTAATTTCTTACCAAACCATGAGCCAACCACAATGCAAAACATCGGGGTTATATTCCTCATAACGGGGGACCTCTGCTACCAAATGTCCATGCTAACATACGTAGGAATCCTATTCTGGGACATTCAGCACAAATTTATTTTTTGTTTGTTTGTTTGTTTTAGTGCAGACTTCAATTTGCCTTGCACATGTTTCAAAGCATCTCCAAATCTTTGCATGTGACTTTCTGTGCCCAATTTATTTTATGAGAAACATCAGAAAAAGATCTTTTGGTATGTATGCCTTGTTTTTCCTGCCAGTGCCTCTTTGCATGTAGGTTGTACATGAAGGGAAAACTGCAGTCTGTATTGTGAATAAAGAATACTTCCCAAAGAATATTGGACAGGGTTTTTCTCTAGGGCTAAATGCAGGATCAATAAAAAAAAAAATAAAATGGTTATAAGCTCAGATAAAGAAGAGAATCCTAATTTTAGTTATCCCCCTTTTCGTTTGATGTGGAAGGAAATAAGAATACATAAAGGCTTTTATAAGAATTAAAGTAAGCTAGGGATAAAAAGCTACCCGAGGATTTGCTGTTATGGCTCAGAACCAAGGGGAATTTGGATTCAGATGATGAGAACAGGCCTCCAGTTGTATTTGCAGAAAGCAACAGGGTCTGTTGATGGACATTTATGTTTCATACCATAGGCAATATCGGTGAGACAGCTGCTCCTTAGTACCTTTGCAGCTTCCTTATGTGTTCAAAATAAGCAAGAGACAGAATAACTGGTAACTTCTCTATTCTGCTGATAAAGCAAAATGCAGAACTGCTGTAAAGAACCAGATAAATAAATGAACTGGATGGGTAAAAACAGCAAAGGGGTTCAGCTTAGCTGACTCAGGAGTTCGTAGATGAAATCTGGTGGAGACTGGAACACAGCATTAAAACAGGGACCAAAAATAAATGTTGGGGGGCATTAAATGAACAAAACAAAAACACACACACAAAAAAATGGACCTGCAAATGTTCTAGGGGAAAAAAACAAACCAACCCAAGGCATTTCTAATGAGTGATGTTGAAAATGCCGTTCTGCATTTCCTGTGTCACTCTCATTAGGAAATTGCCATTCTCCACAGATGTGGCTGCACTGGAAAGCTCTAGGAAACAGGCCACACAGACCTGTTGTTGATGCAACACCCCCCCATGCCTAGGGAAATGGATTATTTCTTCCCCTGGCCAGGAGCCACCAGGTAACTGCTCAGCCACATTGGGGTTTCTCTCACCCTCCACCCGCAGCTTCTCGTCGGTCGGCTCAGGCAATTCGGGGGCAGTGTCTTGCTCCTGAAGAAAAGTGACATTGCATGCAGCTGAAGTAAATATAGATGCACGTATCAAGTGGTGTTACCTAAATTTGTCTGTTTACCAAACATCTACAGTTGGGTTTTCTAAATGGCCTATTTCCCTTCAGTTTGTTTTTGTATGCTTACAAGTAACTGTCTGCATGTTTAAATTTTGTGCATATTCAAAAAACATGCAAGTAGCTTAGCAGTTTCTTTGTCCCAACAAATTAAATGGTTAAAGCCTGTGCTTTCCGATCAGTGAAGGTAGAATAATGGAACTGGATCTATTTTTCACAGGTAAAATCACACTAGTTAACAAAATCTGGCTGTGATTATTAAGGTTATAATGTGACACTCACAATTTCTGCCTACAACTAGATAATTTTTCCTAGCTGGCCAGAAGTTTTACCCACTGATATGTATCAGTCTGTGTTGACAAAACCTGTTTGTGAGATTGTTCAGGTATCACAAGACCACTTTAGGAGAGGTATTAAATGAAGCTTTCAAAATATTTCCAGTGTTTCTGAGATGTAAAGTTTTCTTTTTGAAATTATGTGCTCTGTGTAGGTATTTGCCCAAAGTAGCATGATCTTTAATGAATGAGTAAATCAAACATGCCTATTGGATTCGTGCTACAGGACTGAATTAATTTAGTTACTACGATCAGCATTCTGGAATTAAAAATTGAACCATGATTTTCAGGATAGATACAAATGAAACTGACCTTGGCATTGAAGGTAAACATCGTTCTAGAGTAAAAATTTCCATCTTCTCCAGCACCAGAAATTCAGGCCAATTGCTAAGTGGAATTTTAAGTGCATGTTTCTTTTGCCCTGTTCTCTGTCTGCATGAAGGCTTTTCAGTTCAAGCTTCAAGCAGCATGATGCCAGATCAGTCAGGGTGTAGAGATTAGTTATAATGGAGCAGTGGCCCGTCGGGTGGAAACTCTTGTTTTTTGACTAGATCACTAAATGATACTCAGATTTGCACAGTGCGTTTGCAGAAACAGTAGCCCCCATTCTAACAGCAGTGTAGTTATTTTCACAGAATGATGTTACTATCTAGCACAGGTTCTTTAAAAAACATCTCAGGAACATGGACCTTCAAGGCCCACTGAAGTGAACTGGAATAGGGCATCCAGGTTCCCTGAAGAGTTTCCCAGGTCTGCATCCTCATCAGCATCTACATCCCTGTGCTGTCTGGAATGCCCTTTTCTTGTGAAACTAGTAGAAATTCTGGCTTCCAAAGGAGATGTGTCCCTGACTGATGTGCTCCTGAATTATACTAGGACTGCAGCGCGAGCTTACTGCTTAGCAAACACTAGAGAACCTGCACAGCTCAGAGCACCTTAACAGCAGAGTGGACTGCCTCTTGCCTAAAAGGGCTGAACTCAGGTTAAAGCCTTTTCAGTAGCCAGGATATTAATGACATCTCTCTTCCACGTGGATTCTTTGATACCAAATAAGAGGTGGACTCACAATGCATTATTTCCTTTGTAGAAATCTGATAAAGGTAATGAAGGCTCTCTCCTCTGCTTTCATGACACTTACTCTATATTCTTGAAATGTGTCAGTAGTAAATATTTCTGAGGCTTTTGCACTTCAAATTTTATCTGAAGTGATGAAAATGTCCCAAATGTATCGTGGGGAAGTGCCAGACAGGCAGATGCTCAGAAGTACACAGAATGTGTTCACTAAGTTTTATTTTCTCACAAAATTAATCTCTAAAGCTCGACTAATTTTGCACATTTCTTAAAACCACATGGCTTATAATGATGTCTCCATTTCAGCAAAGTGCTAGTAAAAGCGAGGTGGGATCTAATAGACTTATACCTGGTTTCCTCTTGCTGCATTTCCTAGGAACTAAGGTATAAGCACATCCCAGGATGTAAGTGCTTTAGGGTCACTAAGGCTGTTAGACACACATACTGTCCAGCAGCCAGGGGGCCGTATCTTTGGCAGAGAAATTACAAATATATTATGACTTTCCTGGATCAAAACAACCGTGAAAAGTGAAATTCCTCATGTACACACGCATATGTGAGCACATAGACTTTTACATTAGTGCTCGCAATGCCCTTTCCAGGTGATGACTATATACTGCAAGAAAGTGACTCTAGGAAGGGGATTTGTACCGTGGATTCCAAGACCTCACATAAGCAGCACTTGCTAGTAGTTTAACTATGTCAAACAGAAGCAAGGTGCTGAAAGTTTCAGCTGTTTCTGAAATTTGTCTGGTAAGATTTGGGGTTACTTTTGTCGTTCAAGTATTATGGATGTTAAACCTTCATAGAAGTGTCCAGGGTTCTTTTTTTGGCCTAAGTAACCTGAAATGTGAAGAAGTGACTACTTGCAGGGGTTAACTGTGCTGGAACATGAATGTATCGATTTGTTCCTTTAGAGTGTATGGAAAGTACTGCTTTTAATGGAGGAAATGAGATGCCTTAGTAAACTAGGAGACATGAAAGGATGAAAACATTTGTCTGCATTAAAGCTGTGGGGCGTTAGGCCAGACACTATCAGTGTTATAGCCCTATACCTCAGCAAAAAAGCTGCTGTGAGGTCAGAGTTTCCCTTACCAAAATCCCATAGTGAATAGATGTTTGTGATGTATAAAGTTGTGTGTTCCACCATGCTCATAGCCTGGTCATACAAGGATGTTCAGGTTATAAGTAAAATAAAGCTGACTTAGCTCTGCACCTGACTAGCTACATTGATAATTTGGGTTTTTGATAAATACATTGCTTCAGTCTTGGGAATGGTAAAGGAACTAGGTAAAGTTGGTACTTAAAAAAATAAATTATATGACTAGTGTCAGGGAAAGATCAGGGAGAACATTATGAAAAATAAAGAAAAACTTCCCCACGTGCACACAAATAAACACAAGTTTTGGCAATGAAAGACTGAAAGAGAACAATATCTTCCTGTGTGAGACTGCCCTGCCTAGGAAGATACCGGGTTATTTCCTGGGGGATCCGTTGGATGGATTAAATCAGCCTTCACAGAGCGAGCCCTCTTGAAAATTGCCTTTTATGGATTATCTTTACCTCTGTTCTGAATCCTGTTACAACCAATTCTTTAAATACTGCAACCATAACTTTTCTTACATTTAAGACCATCCTGTGAGTCAGTTTCATTTAGAGGCATACACCTCTTTAGCTTAGCTCTTCCTGAATACCTCCAGCCTAGGACTGCTTCCAGGGCTGGGGAGCACAGAGCAGGTAGGACAGAACCTCAGCTGCTTGGAAAGGTGAAAACAAGAGCAGAGCACTCAAACAAAGCAAATGGCATAAGTGACCCTCATGACGGTACAGGGGTAGTAAAATATTTTTGGTTGCAACCTTGCTATGGCTGCAGTATTGAAGAAAAAGTTGTACAAAGGGCAATGAATTTGTTACACTTCACCCAGAGTTCGTTCTTTTTTTCTGTTACTGTGGAAGCAGTATCAGTCACATTAATACGGGTGGACCTTACTAACAACAGCCACACATAGCTGGAGAAATGTGTGCTTGTAAATGTTCCCCCTCTGTGGTTTATAAAATATAAGGTGGTTGCAGAAAGCAAGCACTTCATGTTAGAGCTATTAATTCTTCTCAATAAAACCAGCTTCTAGAAAAGCCTAGTCAAAATCTAAGTTGCTCTGTACATATGCACACCGGATCACAAGCAGCTGTACCCCCGATAAGTGCAGAAGCTTAGGCAAGCATGAAAGACAAAAGCTAAACAAAAGTAATGTTAGTTAACCTGGCTTTGAGCCTGTAAGCACATAGGTACATAACTGACTTTAAACTCCCAAACAGCCCCACAGATGCTCACCAAGCTAGCAGTGGCTTAACACCCGACCCGTGTTCCTACGTATGTAGTACTGAGGACAGATTCAGATGCAGAGATATTTGCTTTCCTTACGGCCATTGTCATTGCTTGGTGAGTCAGGCATAAACCACCGGCCATGGACCAGGGATAACACGAGACCTACCTTTTCCACACAGTTTTTGGAAATGCAAGGGATTAAGGACTAATTTTTGTCCTGACATAGTCCCATCCCATTTTACACATTGTAGATTAAACCCCTTCAGATAATATGCATGAAACTTCACTCATTACCGCAGTCCTTCAAGATCTGCAGCTGGGGGCTAGATTTCCTATCACAGAGGTTCACTGAAAACAGACATAAGAGAAGGTTAAGGAAAAGGGCATCTCCAGAAAAGAAAATCCAATTCCTCTGCAGCACCTACAAAGGCAAAGAAAAGTATATTAACTCACCCATACAGTCCCTGGAAGCTGGGTCTCAGGGCACTTGGAGACAATAGTCAGAGCTGCTATCCATCCACCTTTCCTCTTTTTTTTTTTGTCTTTCTTTTTTTCCCAGCTTGTATGCTGCAGCTATAGCTTATTTGTCTGGCAGTTAGCTTTTACTTGGTGCTGTGATACACAAAGGTTATTGGAATTTATATGCAACGCTCAATGAATATAGAATTAAAAAATGCCTCAGAGACATTGCTGAAATGAGATGCCAAATCTCAGAAGCTGTATCTTTATGAGGAAAATTTGAATACAAAACACCAAGGTTTATGACTCCTACACATATTAATTCATACCAATCCATGTTATAAGAGGACTAAAGGGGCTGTTTTTCATCTTGGGCTGAGACAGGAACTCGGCCAGATTTACTGACTTGCTGTGAGAAATCTGCTTTATCTGGCTGATAGATACCTTTAAAATGTAAATCAGAATGGTGAGCTTATCACAGGGCTACTATTAGCAACCCATAAAATGCTTGGTATTGCAGGTCAGAAGAGATTTTGGGAACAAGGTAAGCAAACTGGTCAGCAAAAACAGACCCTAAACTTGACATTTAATTTTCTTTCTGTCTTACATGAAAGTTACCGGAATTGAAATAAAAACAAGTTTTATTGTGCATTGATCCACTTGGCAACTAGCAATTACCACAGCTTTGTGCGAGAGTCTGGATTTTAGAAGATACTATCCATAATTGTGCAGACTCAAGAATTCTTACCTCATCTGTGGCCCAGATACTTTTTCTGTCTTGAGAGAAAAAGGAAAACCAGCTGCCCTATGGACATCCACTGCTTAAGAAGCCCTGTCCACTTCTGTTCTCACCAGTGCCCTATAGGTAGACCTTTGCATTTGTACCCTATTTGCTGTGTCTTGAACGGGTCACTTCAGGATTACATTGTCGAGAAGCCCAAGGCTCAGAAGCCTGAAATACTGATGGTGGCAAAAGATCACAAAGGCTAGAAATTTACTCTGCAGACAACCAATATTTGCATGAATAGTTTTGAATGCATTCAACAACTGGACTGACGGCAGCCATGATATTTCCATCCTAGTACGGTTGTTACTGTTTTGTCCTCCTGCTGGTAAAAGCACACACTGCACTCTTTGTGCCTTTTTCACGCACTCATGCAAGCACATACAGGCAGATGATGCGCTTTCAAGCCATCCACAGATGGTTTCCCCATCAGGGTTTACTTTGCCATTTAGACCTCCTGCTTCACAGCCTCCTCTCGGTGTTGCAGTCCCTATTTTCTGTAATTAACTTCTGTTCCTCCCCCCATTTTTTTTTACAAATGCTTTTCACTCTGATGCTTAGAGTCAACCATCTCCCCAAAGCACTGTGATATTTAACAGCATCCGGAAAAAATGTGGTTAGAGAATTGGGACACTTAAAGGAGACACTGCTCTCGTAAGTGTGCATTCACATTTTTGAATAGATATTCAGAGGGTGGGAATGTAGATGAGGGAGAAGCTATGAAAGGGCTTATTACTAATTAACTGTATCTATTTCTCCCCCTTTTAAACTGCTTTTTGTTTATCATTTCAGCTGGTAGGGTAATACACTAAATTAAAGCTGCAGAACACAATTATAATTAAGATTCAAAAAGCCAATTGCCTGTTAGTAAACTACCAATTGATAATAATGTAAGGGATATTTATAGCTCTTTGCTAAGTATGCCATGGATTTGCATCAATAACGTACTTGCTAATCTCCAAACATTTTGTTCAGTAGCCTTTTATTTACTATTGAAGGTAAGATTACTCTTCTCAAGCCATCCTTTCTAAAAGTATCTCACTTCCATCTTGTTTGCAGAGTTCAGCAAACACAGATGCTTCAGTCCTTTCCTCTGCTATGAAATATAATAACAGTATATAATTACTAACATCACACCATACAGAAAACCTTGCCGCAAAGAACACACTATACATAGTTCAGCATTCATAACATCTTGCATTTCTACAGATCCTTCTTTCTGAGTCGTTTCACATATTCTATAGATGAGAAACCAAATCACCTTACCCAGGAGAGGAATTGGCCACCGTTGGACAGAGACCAAAATATAGGGCCCCAGTTTTCATTCCTTTCACAGGGAAGTGGAGCAAGACCCCTTTAAAGAGTTAAAGCAAAAAAGTACCAACGTAATAGATTTTCTTTTGTGTTTGTTGTGTGTTACTGGGGGATTAAGAACTAACTTCTAGAATTTCTTTATTATAAAATATCCACATAATGGTAATTTCAGTTGTATGATGAAGTGTAAGTAACTGCGATGTGACTGTTCTGTGAAATGTGTTTCTGGTGTCACATGTTTGCTAAAGTTTGAGTAGCCTTGTAGGGCTGATTATTGGAGTCATTGTGAGACACTGTATTATACCATCATGTACAGCAGTAAGAGAAGCAGCTTAGGCACAGGTGACTGACTGCCATCCACTGTTTAGGCACTGGAGGGGCAATTGATTTGTCTCATCTCTTATTGTGCCATAACTGCTCTTGAAACACAAATGCCAAAAAAAAAAAAAAATACCAAATGTATGAGCACCTGCATGACTGAGAAGGGGTATGGCATATACCAAGGACTGAGGACAGGGATGCAAGGTTATATAGTGGGGTGATATAGGTTAAATAGAGGCAAAATGGCCATGTTGGAAGTTATAGCCTGAATTACGCCTGTAGCTACCGTGACAAGTGACGAGCTTGAAGACTAGAATGCACTGTCTTGGCAAAAAAACTCTCAGAAAAATACAGCTCTTTGTCAACCTGTCCCTTCCTTCAGAGGAAGAACGAGGCTTAGAAATGAATGATCTGCCCATTCGTCAGCCCTCCTTAGTAGTAGGATCTGGGCAAGGGAGAGATAGAAAGAAAACAAGTTTACCTATGTCCTGCACATGTAGGAAAAATGTCAGCAAACCTATGTAAGAAGTTATACCCAAATCTGAAGCAGGACTGCAACTTCCCCCAGCCACAACTGGCCCTCTGAGTCAGCCTGGAAATTCTTTAAAGACTTGCAACTTAAGCTGGAAAAGATTTATAAAAAGGGGTTATAATGGTGCGAAGATATATATATAATATATATATATATATATATATATATATATATATATAATGGGCAGGATGCAAGGGATGGCTGTGGGTGCAGGTGCGAGCTTCGCTGTTGCTGCCACATAAAGGTTTGAAGTGTGAGAGCATGAGGTCATCAGAAAGCTTACCAGGAGCCTAAGGTGGCACAGGTTTTCCCTGCATCCCTTCTCTTTGGAGCTAGATGATGCCATCCTTCCCATAGGTTGGCTGACTGCAAGGTGAATCCAGGTGACAATTATGCAAATGATTTCTGCTTCCCGTGCTGCTTATCATGAATTTTATTATGGGTGGGCAAGTGAACTGACTTGCCCCAGGACTGGCCAGATAATTACATGGACATTACTAACCACATTACTGAAGGGTAAATATGCAGTTATTTTTATCCATAAAATCAGCTCTTTCAACCCTAAGACTAATTCCACATTATTATGCAGCAGTATGTAATTACTGTATGACAGCTTCTACCCTCAAAGAAGCAGGCACTATTCCAAATGAAATCTTTCAGGGTTTCAAGTAAGCCATGCAGTCTGACAGCAGGCGTTGTCCTCTACCAGCTACCCAATAAAAATTTTAAAAGCGTAGCTAGAAAATAGGTAGTCACAAGACTATTACCAGGCACAAGCATGAACGATTCGTATCCTATTCAGATTTCGAATGAAAACCACTTTTTTTTTTTTTTTTTGTTAGAAAGAAATGCATTATGTGCAGAAACATGTTGCTCTAACACATAACCTTCCCATCCCAGAGTGCTGATCACTTTAGGTGTCACCCCTGAGTGGAGGCACTGCGAAGTCTCTCTGGAGGTAGATGTTAGGTAAAACATAAGAGGAAAAGTGTTATATCATAACTGCTGATGTTCCTTGTAACTCTTTTTGTTTCTTGCAGGTACTGTTGCATGATTTACCATGGAAAAATTGCTCTGCAGCATCTTGGTGTTTGGAACGGCTGTCATGGTCAACGCTTGTCCCAAATACTGTGTCTGTCAGAACCTGTCTGAGTCACTGGGGACTTTGTGTCCCTCCAAGGGTCTCCTGTTTGTACCACTAGACATAGATCGAAGGACAGTTGAACTCCGACTTGGGGGCAACTTCATTATTAACATCAGCCGACAGGATTTTGCCAATATGTCTGGACTTGTTGATCTTACTTTGTCCAGAAACACCATCAGTTACATCCAGCCCTACTCTTTCACTGACTTGGAGAGCCTTCGGTCTTTACATCTGGACAGCAACAGGCTGCCTGACATTGGAGAGGATATCTTGAGAGGCTTAATTAACCTTCAGCATTTGATTTTAAACAACAACCAGCTAAGCAGCATCTCTGATGAAGCCTTTGAGGACTTTTTGCTGACATTGGAAGACTTAGACCTTTCCTACAATAACCTCCGAAGCATTCCCTGGGAATCTATAAGGAAAATGATAAACTTGCACCAGCTGAGTTTAGATCATAACCTGATAGATTATATTACAGAAGGGACGTTTGCAGATCTTCAGAAATTGGCTAGGCTAGATCTAACATCCAACAGACTTCAGAAGCTTCCCCCCGACCCTATATTTGCCAGATCTCAAGTAATTCCATTAGCTGTTACCCCGTTTTCTCCTCCTTTGTCTCTCAGCTTTGGGGGCAACCCGCTGCATTGCAACTGTGAACTACTGTGGTTGAGGCGACTTGACAGAGATGACGATATGGAAACTTGTGCTTCTCCTCCAGGTCTAAAGGGAAGGTACTTCTGGTATGTAAGGGAGGAAGAATTTGTTTGCGAGCCTCCTCTTATTACACAACATACTCACAAGTTGCTGGTTTTAGAAGGGCAAACTGCCACACTGAAATGCAAAGCCATCGGGGATCCCACCCCCATTATTCACTGGGTGGCCCCTGATGACCGTCTCATCGGAAACTCTTCGAGGACAGCTGTCTATGACAATGGCACCTTAGATATCCTCATCACCACCTCCAAGGATTACGGGACTTTCACATGCATAGCAGCCAATGCTGCCGGAGAGTCCACTGCAACAATTGAGCTCTCAATTGTTCAGCTCCCCCACCTCAGCAATGGCACAGGCCGAGCAGCCCCACCAAAATCCAGGCTCTCGGACATCACCAGCTCCAGCAAGTCTAATCGTGGGGAAACAAAAGGACCACCAGAAAGGGCTGTCCTGGTGTCAGACGTGACCACTACCTCAGCTTTGGTCAAGTGGACAGTGAGCAAGTCAGCCCCTCGGGTAAAAATGTATCAGCTGCAGTATAATTGCTCGGATGATGAAGTCCTGATCTACAGGTAAATGCAATTGCTGTTTGGTCCTCTGATGATGGCAGAGATATGGAAAGCAGGATATGAGGTCTTTTACTCTTAGGTCACTAATTTGACTTTGAACGGAGGTAGAACTGGCACCAAGTAGCATTAGCAGTGTCTGATAAATCTGCATTGTGTCTGTCAGTTTATCTGTTGATCGGTTCATTGTTTTCTGTCTAAGTCATACATTACAAATCTCTGTAGTATCCATTCTCTTAACAACAGCTGTCTTCAGTAAATTTTCCAATTTAGAAAAACTAGTACTGCAGTTGGTAGCCTCCTTACTAGGCTTAACAAAGAAAGAAAAACTTGACAGGCTAGAAGTCAGAAGTTTCCCTTTCCACCTCCTGTAGGTGGGATTGAAACATACCACTGAGAGAGGAAGCAACGTGGGAGGAAGCTTGTGCTGTCTACCCATAACACAGGCTCTAATTATTCTGCGATTCAAGATCCAGGGTTGTTAGCAAGAGATTTTTCACCTGTATGAAAGCTCATTTCTTATTTCACTAACATCTGTTTTACACAACTGTAATGGCTGACAACTTTGGAGCATTTATGTTTTATACCATATTAAATGCAAGAAGAGGTAGAGATAATTTTAAAAGCAAGCACTGAATGTTCATTATGCTCCTCCAGTTCTACAGCTCCTCCAACTTTTAATGGTTTAAAGCAAGAGTCGCTCTTGCAGTGAAGAAGCAATAAATTTTAGGGATTAAAAATGGGTACAGGAAAATGGTGTTACTGCTTCTTCCTTCTGTCTTGGAAGAATGATTGGCATGGTGTGCTCAGGCTAGTGATGAAACCACCCTTTCTGGCCTTTTTATTGCAAAGGCAGCAATATCAGATGCATTGAGCTGACACCTCTTTGGCTGTATTTGAGCTACCAGCAGAAGTCAGAATCTTGTGGCCAAGTAAAACCAAACACATAAAGTCCTGTAGCTTTACAAGCACCCTGAAGTCAGTGAAGAAAAACTAGATCTGATAGAGAAATAATGGGATTTAGGTTTTGACTCTACTTGGAATACAAACTCTTGCCAAAAGGTACTCAAAGCCATTGATTTCCTCAGTAGGGTTGGGGTATTTATCTGCTGGCCTGCAGACTGCTCTGTCCTTCTCCTACTGCCTGCAGCGAGAGCCGAGGCACTACACAAATAGTTGTACTCAGTCTCCAGATCCCAGAACAGACCATGCTATTTTCTCCTTCACCTTAATGTAGCTTTCTTTACCCTGAGAAAGTTAAAAAGCAAGGTAGTAAATGTTCAGGTGATGCTTTTCACTCACCCTTCTCCTACAATGAAATGTTAGATTTTTTTCAGAACTGAACTGACATGGACAAAATTTTGTGACAGCAATAATTTTATCTCAATCAGTTGTAGAACAGAAATATTAAAGTGATTTATTTAGCTCCTCCAAACTTACTCACTCTTTGCCAAAAGTAGAAATATTGAGTAGCAAATCCAAAGAACATATTTTTAAAAGCTTATTTATTCAAATACTGAAATAATCTGAGGAAATTTGGTTCTGTTCTCTTCCATTCCTCAATTATAAAAATATGTTGCAACAGTCAAATCATTTAGCAGGTGGAAATTGTTTGCCGTGCTCTGGCTAATGTATGGTGGAACTGGTGTGTTAGCTTTGGGACTTGCAACTATGTGGAGTTAGGTAGAATGAAAGGATAAGATAAAACTAAGTAATGATGGAGTGTTAGGAATAGAATGAAACATGACTCAGTTTTTACTGAGTCACAGCTTTTGGCAAAAACTCAGAAGTATTTAAGACCTTGAGCCCACTGGAAGTCTGAAAAAATACTCTGAAGGATGCATGTAGTCATATGACACTGTACAGTGAATTTGGCCCCGTGAACCAGAATATCCCTGCACCAGAAAGAGAAGCTTGAAGCAGTTGTCATGTGTTGGAAGTGGTTGGATGTGTCCATTTGGTGATGATGAGGATGGCCAGGATAAATAAAACAAACAATGCAGAAGTGAAGACATGCAACCTAGTAGCTGGAGGGGTGAGAATTGGGTACCATGGGCAGAAATGAGAGAAAGATGCTGTCTTGCCATCCTGGTCTGAAGCAACAAGTGTCTGTCAAGGTATCAGGCAACCCTAAATTCTTATCCTGTCTTCACTGCCTCCTTTCACTGAGGTTTTGGCCCTCTGTTACTTTCGTTGGTTGTGGAATAGTTTTCCAGAAGCACAGTGAGGACAGTGCTATTTCCATAAATCTCCCATCGGGCCTTTTTGAGGATTCATTGATGATGCATAGCTTTTTTTATTCACAGCTCTCAAAAGCACTTCACCAAAGAAAACAAATTTTATTTCTCTACATTTTGCACTGGGGAAAAATGAAGCATAGAAAGATGAAGTGAATTGTCCAGCATCTGAGAGTTAATCAGTGACAATCATAATATCAAAACTGGCTCTTACGACTTTCAGTCAGGGAACCACTCGGTCCCTTAGAGTTAATTAACTAAAGCTGTTTTGCTTTAATTGGTCAGATGCATATCACTGCAATGAGCGTGTAGAAAAACCTAAGGGAAAAGGATTTCTACAATGCTCTGCTCTATAAAATGCTATGTATGTGCTAAATGGGATGTGATACTGCTTGGCTGCTAAAATGATGGGCACTTAATATATGTTAAGATACACTGGTATGCCAGGACTGAGGCACACTGGCTGTGCTCAGTTTGAAGGAGTCCTGCTTCACCAGCAAGAAACATGCACAAAAGACAAACGTTTGCTGCATTCCCTGCTAAGAATTTTTCATGAACATTGTATTCATAGTGAAAGAGTGAAAACACAAGTTCTTCCCTCCTCATTGATATTAACATCTCTCCTGATCATTACCCAGGACACCAGTCCCATTCCTGCTTCCATCTCAGCTGTGGTCTTCCATTTGCAGGAGCCACAGGGGGTGCAAAGGGGACCATATCAGGGTGCAATGGCCCCATGAAAACTCAAAGGTGTGAGACATAGTGGCAAGTGTTGTCTGTTGGGCCTCCTGATTTCTTGGAGCTGAAATGATGTCAGAATTTGAGGTTTGTCTCTGCCTACATCAGGGCCATCACAATGGGGATTAGCAGGAGGAGCACTGTTCGTCTGCTTCCCCCATCTGAACGTCCCTTGTATTTGATGTCTCAGGGCCATTGCTGGAGCTAGCAGCAGGTTTTTATCTCTTTCAGTAGATTCAGGATGTATGTTTCTGATACCAAACGAATAAGCGTGATCCCGTATCAGCGCTCTGTTCTACATGGCTTCCCAGAGTAAGAAGGAGGAACTGGAGGGAAAGGGGTCACAGCTTGTGCAAACGTCTCAGAAGAGGCAGGTTGGTCAATGTCAACTTGCAAAGACAACAGCTGCCGCTAACATTGGCACCAGAACAGTAACTTGAGGCTGCTCAGAGGTGACATGCTATGCTGCCTTTTCCACATCATTGGTAGAAGGGAACTTTCCCTCTTTAATGGATCACACACTTAACTTTTAGTGGTATCTCAGAACTTCCTTCCTGTGCGTTGGCCTGTGCTCATACTGAAAAAGATCCTACAACAGGGCCCTGTGCTGGAGCGGTGTGTCACATATGGGTGAACACCGTTGTTGTACTGATCTATGTGTGCTCCCAATGAGCTCTTTCTCTCTCTCTGACCTGTCCTTGCACTGGTTTTACTAGTCCTGCTGTCAAGATAATGGTATTGTTTCACCTGGAACAGGACCAGGATTCCTCTCTTTCTAAGCAGAGTGAGAGGAAACCTTATTTTGCTTTTTGGTGGTTTTTGTTTGGGTGGATTTTTTACTTGCTTTTCTTGTTTGGTTTTTTTTTTTTTTTCTTGTTTAGTATTTTTTCCTCTTTTCTGATTTATGTTGCTTACTCATTCTAACTGTTCCTTCCTTTTCACTCTCCTTAATTGCCCAATTCATCTTTGTGCTGTTTGAACCCATGCTACCTTGGATGAAGAAAATGGAAATTGTTGGAAATGTTGTGAAGCCACATCATGGCCAGCAGGTACCACAGACAGAAGATAACAAATTCCTATGTATCTATGTCTTCTGGTCATATACACAGGTTTTAAGAGCAGGCCCTTTTAAAGTGAAATTTACAATTTCTCAGAGAACTGCAAGTAATTTTTTTTTAAACTGCTGTCACATAATAAGGTCCTTTGACTGACACACATATCTATGGTTCATGTTGCTCTGATCAGCAAACTAGATATATGTGGGCACTGATGGGATGCACCCATGAGTGTTGAGGAATCAGTGCAAGGCTATTAACTCTGAACAATCATAGGACTTGGAAAAGATACCTGAGGACTGGAGGAAAGCAAATATTACTTGTATCTTAAACCAGGCAAGAAGGAAGACCCTGAGAACTACAGGCTGTTCAGCCTCACCACAATCCATGCAAAAACAACAGAGCAACTGATCCTGGGAAGCATTTCTAGGAACATGTTGGACAAGAAGGTGATTGGGAGTCATTGGCATGGGTTCACAAAGTCATGCTTGAAAAACCTGATAACCTTTTATGATTATATAACTAGGTTGGTAGACAAGGTGAGAGCATTAGATGACTACCTTATCTTCATTAAGACTTTGACACTGTCTCATAAGGTCCTTGTAGAGAAGCTGATGAAATATGGGCTGGATGAGCAGTGAGGTGGATTTAAAACTTGCCAAATGGTTCAGCCAGGAGGGTTGTGATCAGTGGCCTGAAGTCTAGTTGGAAATAGCTAGAAATATGAGAGTCAATACTGATTCACAACCTATTTAACATCTGATCCTATTTAGTATCTTCATCAATGACCCATAGGAGGGCATAGTGTACCCCCAGCAATTTTGCTGATGACACAAAACTGTGAGGAGTGGCTGATAGACCAGTGTCATGCTGTCATCCAGAGGGACCTCAGCATGGTGGAGAAATGGGCTGAGAGGAACCCCACGATGTTCAACAAAAGGAAATCCTAAGTCCTGCCCCAGTGAGATATGCTGGGGCTAGCTGGTTAGAAAGTAGCTTTGCAGAAAAGGACCTGGGGGTGAGATCAAATGTGAGCCAGCAAGGTGCCCTTGTCACAGAGAAGATTAAAGGTATCCTGGGCTGCGCTTAGGAGGAATGTTGCCAGAAGGTCGAGGAAGGTGATCCTTCCCCTCTACTCAGCACTGGTGAGTCCACACCTGAAGTATTGTGTGCAGTTCTGGCTCCTTAGTACAAGAGAGACACAGACATAATGGAGAAAGCCCAGCAAAGAGCCACTAACTAAGATGGTTAAGGAACTGGAGCATCTCACATAAGAGAAAAGGCTGAGATCTGTGACTGTTCAGCCTGGAGAAGGGAAAACTCAGGTCGGAACTTATCAATATGTACAAGTATCAGAAGGGAGGCTGCAAGAAGACAGCATCAGGCTTTTTTTCAGTGGTGCCCAGTGCCAGGACAAGAAGCACCATTTGAAAGTGCACAGGAGGTTCCATCTGAGCATTAGGCAATACTTTTTTACTGTGATGGTGACTGAGCACTGGCACAGATGGCCCAGAGAGGTGGTAGAGTCTCCATTCTTAGAGATACTCAAAAGCCTTCTGGACAGGATCCTGGGCAACTGGGTCTAGGTGGCCCTGCTTGTGCAGGGGACTTGGGCAAGATGACCTCTGGAGGTTTCTTATAACTTCAACTATTCTGTGATTCTGTAATCCCGAATGCCATTTGGTGGTAGGCAATTCCTTTGACACTGTGAGTTAACCACTGAAAAAAAGATATTTGCAACTGTCCCTCTAGTAAAGCACAATACAATTTGCAAAGGCCAGAGCCAATTTGAGTATGCTTAGACACATATGTGGGTTTTAATGCAGCAACTTTTCCATTCTTTCATTCTTTTCTGTGATATAAACCGCCCTTAAACACACATCAATGGCAGTAAGCGTGTGTTATACCCATCACTTTTAGACAAAACCAGAAGCTTGTTACAAAATGCAGAACTAAAAGTCACGTATTTGAAGCAAAAACATGCAGGAAGAGTAACCGATGTCCAGCAAAGAAAGGGATGGAAGAAGACGAGAGGTCTGCACAGCAATGCCTGTCAGACTCGGGGTTAAAGGAGCAAACACTAGGGAACCTATCATAGAAATCCTACCTGCTCCTGGGAATGTTAAGAGTACATTTTTCTCAGTCTAGACAAAGTGCTTTAGATGTTTAAAAGCATCAGACTTAAGATCAGTGCAACTTAGGCACTGGCTTACTTAATTCATTTTGAGTAAGGAATTGAACTGAAATATAAAAATGTGGAAAATAGTGTCTTTAGGCCTCAGTCTCCCATCTGTAACCTAGGGTGGTAACACTGCCTTGCCTCATAGGGATAAACACATTAGAAAATATTGTGGAACCAGGAGCCCACATAGGTGAACTGGGAGACTGTTGCTGTGAAATCATTGTGTGGTCTCCAGCAACAGGGATGGTCATGAAGGATTAAGATGGAGCATTACATAACTGCAATGCATGCATTCACGTAAAGCATCTGGGGACAGAGGCTGTGTCTTTTTTATGTATAGGGCACCCTGCATGATGTGGGACCAGATCTCAGTTTTGGCCATCAGGCACTAGTATAATAAATAAATTCACAAGTATTTCAAAAGATGAATAAAACCGCAAGTATTCTGTAGAACTTCCCAGGTCATACTGAGCCTGCTGGCTGTGTTTTGACTTAAAGCAATGATGCAGCCACTTAAAAATGTGCATCTGAATTGCAACACTGCCATTAGATTTATGAGAGATTTAGGTCTGTTTTATGTTGTGGTATTTCGTACTAAGAGTGATAAAAACAACTGTACAAATTAAGAATTACTGTAGCACTATAGTCTCCCTAGCCTATAAATTCAGCAATGGGGAAAAAAAAAAGTATTTTATATATTTCTGAAAGCTTATTTTTTCCATATATATTTTATGCAGCAGGCAGTCTGAGCATTAAAATATGAATAAATGGCTCCACATCTCCAGTCTATTTAAACAATGGTGCCATGGATTTGATTACTTAAACAATATAATAATGATTTACATTTACACAGCTCCTTTTACCGCAAGTGCTTTACAGACTGGCTGAACAGAGATGACTCCACCAACCACTGCTATCCTGTCACTTCTCAGTTAAATATTAGCTACAGTTTGGCAGTCAGGTGGTAGTGCAACTCTATTTTATGAGCAAAAAATAACTTCAGCATTTGCACTTATGGGTACTTTAACGTAGGTAGGAAGTAATTAACTGAGTTTGAATTTCCCACAGCATAGTGGGATAAATATACCCATGCACTCCTCTAGTCCATTGCATGCCAATAAGAAAATGCTTTATGACTAAGATGCTGCAAACTTCAGAAATATCTAAGTTGTGTAAGGATGTTCTCTCAAACAGCAGTGCCACGTTGAACACCAGGTCATGTATCTGAGAGGGTGCCACTGTCTAGACCGCTAATGCTCCTTGCAATGAGAGCCTGTTGTGTGGAGGTCTACCAGCTAGAGTGAAAACAGATGAAGCTCTTCCCTGTTGCAGTTAGGGCAAATAGTCTCAACAGCCTAATGCTGTTGTAAAGCATGATCACATTATTTGCTCTCTGAGGAAAGTTAGAAATTCACAGCTCTAGTTATTTTAGAAAAGACAGAGGATTAGTTTATTCTGAAAGGCCCAAACATCTGTCCTTATTCATGATGTGGACAGTGGGTTCATACAAATGAAGACTTGCAGGTAAATGCCTGACACACATCTGCCCCTTTTTCAGTTCCACCTGTCTCCAACCTCGCTAGGTACTGACCTTCGCCCATGTCTCACGGTTGGCATAAAATTCCCTCCTCGGCCTCAATGCATGAGCTGAGCTGTTTGAGTTGCATTGTATCCAGGATACAAACCTTGATTTGGTCAAAGCATTTATATATTTAAACACTGAATAAAACAACCATTGGGAAGAAGGACATCACATGAAGACATTAATCATCATGTATTAATAATTTGCATTTGACAGGTTGAGACAGGAACTGTATAAAAATAAAAAGACGAAGCCACAGTCCCAAAGGGAAGCAAAATTATGGAAGCAGAGCAGGGGTAAGTTTGACATGGACATTTGGTACTTCAGGTCATTGGAGAGTGGTTTGCAGCAGCTGTGCGCATTGACTGTTCTAGAGGACCCTCAGCAAGTGCAGGCTTGCTGAAAAGCATCAGACATAATGAAGAAGGTGCTTCACAGAAGCATGTATTCTGGAGCTGTGGGGTTTTATTTGCATCTACTGAAATTAATTTCATCTAGCCTTTTCTTTTCATTTTTTTCTCTCCTGCTGGGACAAGTACAGGAACAAAGTTGGGTTCTTTTTAGAAATGATTTTTGTTTGTTTGCTTGCTTGTGTTTGTTTTTTTCTTCCCTCTCCTTGCAATACGAGAAATCTTTGAAGGATAAGAAAGAAAATGAGGTGAAAATGAGAGAAATTACATGTATTGCCAGAAAATTAAGTGAAAAATAGAAATATAAAATACCATAATAAAATATATAATATGAATCTATATTTAATACAATATTATATATTCTAAATATAATAAAAATATGAAAATAAGAAAAAATGAAAGAAAAGTAGATGTACATCTTAGTACTGTCACTAAAGTAATCCTAGATTGCTGTGAGAAACTATCACGCACCTGATGATTGTATAGAAACTGATGACAAGTCTGTTGGTCAGAGGCAATCCAGTTCACATTCAGCAGAGGCAGACCATTCAAATGCTAACCAGACCAATATTTTCTTGCTCCACAGAAAGGCAAAATACTAAAGGACCACTTATCCCTACAGGAGATATGTCCCTTTACGTATGTGAGACATACGTGAGGGCATGTGCAAGGGCACTTGCCTTACTGCTGCCCACACTGCAGTGCCCCAGAAGAGCAGAGAAGGGCAAACAAGGCAGGGCAGGACAGCACCTTTCCCCAGCTTGAAGGAATTCCCATTTCCCTTCAAAGTTTATAAACAGTAAAATAACATTTACTGAGGTATGTGGTGATGTTGTATGCTACAGCTATACCCTTGAGCTCAGCCTCAGGAGCCAAATAGAAAAGCAAAGATCCTGATTCCCATCTCAGCCCTTCTTGTGCTGTTGGAAGCAACCCCACCACAGCCAGGGGTGTTGCACAGGGTGGAAAGGAAATCAGAACTGGTTTTCAGCATAAGACAGCAGTACTCCTGTTTTTATCTCTGCTGCTAATTATTTATTTAGCTCATCAAAGGCTCAGCATTTTTACTTGAGGGGAATTCAGGATGAGCCAATGCTTGCCCATAACATCTGCCACATCCTCTCTCTTAGCTGCTCTGAACCCAAATGCCAGTTGTCCCCACCAGTCATTGCTATAATGAGCTACACATCTGATGCCAAAACTAACTATTGAAATAAGATTTTGATTGAGCTTCAGGTGAGTCAACAATTTGATCTCTAAATGAAAAGTTTTAACATATTTAGATTCATACCATTCCTGAATATTAAGAAGCCAGCACACAGCTGCACAGTTATCACTGTCTTTCCTGTTTCAAATCTAGGGCAGATTTATAGCAGTTCATGTGCTGCTCTGTGCAAAAAAAATCCCTGTTTCCACTTGCTGATTGCTTAACAGTGACAACCTCCCGTGTCATTCATAGTCATGGAAAGTAATAAAAGCACTGATAGTTACAGATGTTACCTGATCAAATGCTTAGCAGAAGCCTTGGCTTAAAACGTTCAGAAAGTAGCACCATTGACTGATGGGCTTTGGTTCAGCCTGACAATCTTGCATTTTAGGGATTGCCATGATTTCCTAAAGAGGCAGATGGAGGAAGAAGGAGGTTAAATAGTTTGCTCAATGTAATTCGGTAAGCAAGTGGAAGAAATAACATGCCTACAGAATCACTGTTGGGAGTAGTGCTGATTTAGCTTCCAATGTGATAAAGCCTTCCTCACATTTCAAATCTGATAATTTCCCCTCATAATGTCATGATTTGGGGATAAAATATATCATTCTTGATGTTGTTGTTAAATACAGGTTATAAATCTTTTTGACCTGGTAAAGGCATCTTCAGCAGTACCAAACTCAGACCAGAGCTGTCCTGTAAGCATGTACCTGAACCGCAGAGGTGTGTCGTCTCCTTAAAGGAACAGTGAAAACAATGAGGCTTGTTTGTATATGTAATGCACATTTAAGTATCCAAGGTGCTCCACTTGATGTCCGAGTTTTCACTTCTTCAGCTGGCACCTGCAACAGGTCCCCAATACTCCTTGTCTCTCCAGTCATGATTTGTAGAGTTCTATGTGCTGACAGAGATCCATTCTAATCCCTTTCACATTTTGGGTTATACCTGCTGACATCTGGGTCCGTTTTAGGAGGCATCAAAAAATTATCAGTGACCACAGAGCATGACAGCTACACCTAGCCTTTCTAAATCTGTATCTGAGAACTTCCTCCCTCCCCTCACTTCACTCTTTATTTTAAGTGGGACACCAGCAATCCAGGTAGTCTCCAGACTACTAAGAAATCTCCTTCAAGGGTGGTGACCCTGTAGTAAAAGCAGTGGCTGAAAACTATGTGCTTGAAAGAGAGGATGATTTATTTTTATCCACAGGTATTTTGCAAGAGAGCTATAAATAAAAAAAAAAGAAAGCTTAAAAGCATATTGTATTCCTAAAACATACTGAGTTCCTAAAATCTGCCTTGCCAGTTTGAGATCATCCTGCTTAACTTAGCTCCCACTTTCTCACGCGCAGGCTCCAGGCTGTGGGTAGGTGAAACAGGGTGCCTTGACAGCTCCTGCCTCCCCAGCCTTTTGACACCCTACCCCATACTTCTCCCCTCTGAAGTCACAGGAAGATTTTTCACCCATTTCAAAGCTGTCTTTGGTTTAGAACTTTGGTCGGAGGGACTTGGAGGAGAATACCTGCTCCTACTGCAGCAGGTTCCCGATACTCCTCGCCCCTCCAGTGCTGACCAGCTGAGTTCTGGCTGCGGGTATTGTTTTGGGGGTTGTGCAAGAAATTATATTCAATTTTTAATTTTTTTTTTTTCTGTAGGACTATTTTATCTATCAAATACATAAGGCAGGACAAAGAGGATGGCAGGGCAGAATAATTCAAAAGTTACAAACACAGCCAAAACTTAGTGCCTTATTTCACTGCCATAGCTGTAGACTCACCTATCTAATTTCTTGTCCTGAATGTCCTATTATACCCTCTCTCTTTCATACCAGGCTTTCTGCTTGTATGCTTAGGATGTTTTTAGAAAAACTGTACTTTTTTGTACAATGATTGCACTGGTTAACCCCAACATAGGATAGTAGTGATACAGCTTGTTTCCTCAGAGAAATGATTTAACACTCATAATTTGAAAAACATAGAACTGAAAGAGACACAGTACTAGAAAAATAGAAAAGAAGAATACATTGGACTAAATAAACCATATGATAAAGTCTTCATTAACTTGAAGTTAACTTCATTAACTAAGCCTGGTTATTTTTGGATTTGCCTATAATAGGCAGATTTTCTGAGCAAAATATATGTACTCAGAATGAGCAAAAATCATTCTTTTCAAGTGATCCAGTACAAGGTGAATGCAACATTTTTTTCTTATTTAAACCCTTTTTGAGGCTTTAATTGAGGCGTTGATTGTGAGTAGTCTGTGTTAATGCTCTGGTCAGGGAAGGATGAAAGAGGAGGATTTCAGACAAGCTGAGGAACTTAAAACTTGAGGCAGAAATCAGGTTCATGCTCTATGTAATTTTTTGAGTGTTGTACTTGTAGGTTTTCAATGAAAGCTTGTACTACAAGGAAGTAAATTATCCTTTCTTTGTTCTTAAAAGGGCACAGAGGAAATGTAGCTCAGATTTTCAATGGAAAAGAAAGAAAATGTGAGGTAATAGATGTCTTTGAGAACATGATATGGGTTACTTCATTGTCATATTATACTTTTTCCCCAAACATATCTAATATGAAGGCAGTACAGACATGTACCCTGTAATCCATAATAAACTGCAATAGGGCCAAGCACAAATGAAATCCAGTCCTAGCTGGGGATAACAAGCTAGTACTGCAATCTAAAGAAACCTTGAAACTATGCCACTAAGATATTTCTATGTTTAAAATGAAATGTTCTGATTTTCATAGCAAAGGCAGCCCAGCCAGCAGGCTGATCTGCTCTGTTGCCACAGCACTGATGTCTCAGTCACAGAAGGATTTATTAGGTCCCAGAGCATTAGACAAGAATCCCACAAAGTGTTGCTGCCTGGAAAGGAAACAGGAATTGGATTCAGCCTTTGGTGCAGGGCACTGTAGTGTGCAAGCAAAATCACCAGTGTGCCACAGCAACAGAGAGGGATGCGCTGGTGCTGGACGAGAGAGACACTTAGCCTGGCGTCCTCGGATGGGAAAGAGCTCATCCACTAGAGGCTAGAGCCATGCTTTAGGGTGGCTGAAAAATCCCTGTAGACAGCAAGGTAAGCTATACCATAACCCCCTTCTGTTCAGCTGCTCCAGGTTTACAGATTAGTTTATTTGCAGAGATGAACAGTTTGAGACAGCCAGCACTAGGTGTGAATTTGTGCTGAATTTGCCCATCTGTGCTCCCTCCCCTTCCCCTCGCATCACTTTGAATTTGCCTATATTTAAATTATGCAATATATTTACTACCTCATAATTTACTTCATTTTGACAAGAAAACAAATAAAAGAGCTGTTTGCTCAACCCAGAACTTTTTAAAAATTATCTACTTGTTTATTTAATCGGATTGAACTGTGGAATTGGTTCTGATGTAGATATTCCAAAACGTGCTCTGAATTTTTCTCAGAGCGGGGACTGCACAGGCAGTAGCTGCCCAATAGACATATGGGCAGCTGACAGCATCAAGGCACCCCACCAGCAGCTTTGTCGTCTGGCAGATTGCCTCAGAGAGTCAGGCTTGATGAATCAGTCCTTCTGCCAGTGCTGGGAGGGTGGGGGACGCCTGCGCCTCTTCTTCAGAATGAGAAAGACACACAGTAGTGACGGCTGAGCATCCCCACATGTTATACTGCCAAGCTGGGATGGCAGCATTCAAGTGAACCTGAATCTTGCTAATGCGAGTACGCAGAGGCAGAATTTCAGCTTGGTTACTCTGGGGCAAAGATGGGTCGCTAGCCTGGTACCCACTTTTCTCTCTGCTGCCTGCAGAGGTTCATGGACTGGAAGTGCTATGGGGAGGAATGTGACAGCGCTGCTGAGGTGTGGCAATGGGAGAGGGGAGGATAAATGAAGACAATTGGCTTGAAACTGTCCTGTCTCCCTGTGCCTCTTCTTTTTCATCCCTAAAAGGGAGCCAGCCAGGTCTTCATGTAAACTGAGCAGGCAATAAAGCCTAGAGCACCCCTGCTTCTCCCTTCCACCTCTTGATCCTTGCAGCCTCCTCTGGTTGCTCTTTCAGTCTATGACATGACAGTCCCTTGCTTCCTGGGCAGGCAGGAGGAGGAACAGCTACCTTCAGGTGATGCCTGGAAGGACTCACCTTCAGAACCTGGCTTCTCCCATCCAGGCCTTGTAGCACCCAGGGTGGCTGCTGTCACAGGCTGTTGGCTGAGCAGAGGGCAGTGACAGCCCCATCTTCTCTGCATAATGTCAAGCAAACCGCCTGCACCCTCAGTGGCACTAGTGATGCTGCAATCCCTCTGCTAGAAAAACAATGCAGAATTACTTCTGATAGATGCTTGGCTCTTTTATGATTTGCTTAGGGAGATGAGCCACATTGAGGACACAAGGCTATATGTATGGCTGATAGTTTAAATTCTGTTCTCTTTGTCTGGGAACACTAACACCTTTTATGAGGTGAAGGACTGTTTTCAAGGGGAAAGGTGAAATAAACATTGGGAGCAGGATTCACACCTGTGTAGAGTGTTAACAAAAGTTTGAGGGGCTGCAGCAGTCACATTCCAGGGCTCAGTACTGCACCTTCGTACAACACCAAGCTGGAGTGTGATGAAGAGGTGGCAAGACCTTGTGCTATACAAACTCTGCATAATGGAAGCATACAAGGTTTTAGCAGTTTGGGTTTTTCCCCACTAAAACACAATATTGTTGTTTGTTTCACCTTTTCTCTTTGTTTTCCCCATCTAGTCTCTCGTGGTAGAAAATTATATTGGCTGTGGCTTAATTAGATAATCATGCCAGAGCTGGAGTATTTTTCAGAGTAAATCCTTTTATTTAGTTGTTCTTAAGCACCTTCCATCTGAGTTTTCTTCTAGAATTTCTGTTGTATTTCATTGTGTGGTAGCACAGGCGTTCATAACTGGTTTCACTGGGATTTATGTATATGAGGGTTATCCAAATGGAGTGAGAAGAATAGCATTTTGGAGGTCAGAGGTGGCATATCTCTGGGAGCAGCACACTGACATGAAACTTCCTGCAAAATTTAATTGATATCTTGGTTTTAGAGTAGAAAATAATAATAATAATTATATATCTTTACTTCAGAAAAAAAAATTAACCTTGATATTAACACCTTTAAAGTACACATTTTATCTAGCAAGTATAAGGCTTTTTGATTTTGGCCTTTACATTTCCAAACAAACAAAAAAACCCCCTCTTTTTCCTTAGCAGGCTTAGTTTATCAGTATATAAATCTTGCTCCTGTTGCTGGCTGTACTGCAGGCAAAGGTTTAGGTGCTCACTGAGTTGCTGACCTAGAAGTTACAGGTGAATGGAATCAAAGCTGTCTGGTCTTTCTTGTAAACCCCAAAGACAACGAAGAATAGCAAAGAGAGCTGCTCCTTGGCCTGATTAGCACACATAGTGGTAGGGTCTATATTGCTCCAATGTGAAATTGTAATTTTTCAGGTGGTTCCTAACTCCAGCAAAGTCCTACAACTTCCTCTCCAAATCCATACATCCTTGTAGTGGTGATGGCTGATCACACTTCTCCATTCCTTGTTATTTCACAGCTGTACACCTAGAGTCACCAGATGTTGTTCAACTATCAAAGGCAGTGTTGAACAAAGCCTTAGGAAGGCTTTTTGCTGCCTCACTGTTTTCATTGTGCGTATGTGGGATTGCGCTGCAGACGATTTTTCTCTTTCTTCTTTCTTGGCACCCCTTGGCTGTGGCTAGTCACAGTGACAGGGCCAGGCCTTTGATAAAACCTTTGGGAACCTACATGCAGTATGAACTTAGTGAGGACTGCACTTTAGCTGAAGGTGGCCAAGCTGTAACCTTACAGCTGCAAGGGACTGAGAAGTTTCTAGCTTTTGTAGTCATGGGGACCCACCTACTGACAGTTTGCTGGTCTTCCCCAGTTAATATTGGATTAACGTGCTCACTGAGCTTTATGTCCATCAGTTAGTGAAACTGTGTATGTCTGCACCAGGTTAAAACCTGTTTTCTACTGCTTTTTACATGATTTCAGTCCAGAAGCTTTTCATGTTTTCAGGGTAGCAAAGGGAGTCTAGGAAAAAACATAGAAGCAGAGTTGTTCTTCCAGTTTAGAGAAAGTCCCCGAGGACATGGTCTGCAAGTAATTTCCTGGCTTCTGCCATTTTCATCTCTTTATATTAACCCTGATTAAACTTGTTGATGACAAGGTGGCATATACTCAAAAGAGCTGCAGGCTGCTTTTCAAATCAGGTCACATTTACTAGTTCCCAAACAAGAGTTGTTATCTTGTGGAAAATTTGAAGCTAGTGCCTCAGTTTACCCAGAGCAAATCTTAATCTGCCATATAATGGGAGAGAACCACAAAGTAACCAGTTGCTCCTTACATTGAACAAGGTGAAGATTTAAAAAGTAATTAAAAACAAAAAAAGATCCACCCTAGTTGGTCTCACAGTCGTTGCAGCAGTGTGCAACATCTGTCTAGCACACCCTCCAACCACCTGCCTCTGAAATGGCTATGAAGAAGCAAAGCATATATCAACTCGGTTTTATTTTGTAGCCCTGTTTAAAATGGAACAACCCTGGAATATCTGTCCCATGGGAATTTCCAATATTGCAACATCTGTTTCTGTCAAGAATCAGGCTGAAAATTCTCCGTAACCATTGCTTTGTTTGCTTATGGAAAGAAAACTTTAATAAGAGTATCTCATTTGGAAATGTGGAAATATTGCTATCAATCTTTTTGTGGATGTTACAGCTTTGGGAGTGAGAGACCCATCCCCATCATACATCATGTGCCCTGGGGAGTTATTCTACTCCTGGAAGCAGAGCTCCCTAAATTAATCACATTCACTTTGCTCTCTCTCTCCTCACCACAGTAGTCTTCCTTCCCTCCGTGTTGTCCCTGCTTTCTGCCCCTGAAGTGGCAAAGGGGTGGTCTGGGTGTACAAGGAGAAGGGGCAGCTGTCTGTGGGGGAGTGGGAAAGGAGTAGAGGACGTGGTAGAGGAGCAAAGCAAGGGCTGGAAGCAGAGTACCCTCGCAGGTGCCAAGGAGAGGAAGAGCATTGTAGCTTCCCACAGGTATAGCTTTCATTTTAATTTTCCTGACAAGAGACAAGAAAAAACTGGATCTAGCAGAACCCCCTGCTTTGACACTAAAAATGTGTTTCATTTGAGGTATCTGACCACCTTTGCCATCAGAATACCAAGGTTTTGCTAGATGCATCTAGTGTTCCTGCCTGTAAGAGCTTTGAACATGTGGTCCAAGACACATCCAACTAAAGCAAAGTACTTGTGCACTTTACAAGAGCTCCCTCAGGGAGGGGATGATTTGGTGTGAGTAATTAATCCCCCTGCCAGATAGAAACCGAACAGCTCTGCCTTATGCAGCCGCAGCTGCAGGAGCCGAAAAACCAAAAACCTCCTTCATTTCCAGGGAGTTATCATGTTTTTCAGTTGTTCTTGGACACTAGCAATAGATATCACGCTTGTCTGTTCCAGCTGCACCCTCCCTGCTAAGGTCTGCACTTACTTAGGTGAAACAATAAGCTCCTCTTACATTTTCCGATGTTTTGCTCAATTTTGAGTGCATAATGTTTTGTCTTTTTCCTTGTAGTAACAGCACAACTTACCAGGTGACACACACTGTTGTTTATCTGCAGTGATCCCTTACATGTTGTTTTAATGACAGTTCAAAAAGGCAAGAGAGCTGCACAATGTTTAGCTAAAGACAGAGGAATGAAGAAGGAAGATATAATATGGAAAGAGTGACATGAAGTCATAAAAAAGTAGATGAAGGCAGAGGGATCAATTTGAGTGAAAAAAATCCTTTATCTTTCCTCTCCTTTTCCATTCCCAAATATGAATTACATGTAATTTTGCTTAATGCAATCCAAATTTCTTTTCATTTTGTTCCCCTATGGATTTTTCTACAAATCAAGGGCTGCTAAGTCAGAACAGAGCACTTTTCAGGACTCGAACCTCTTTCTCCTCTTGTGATTTAACCAGTCACCAGACTGAGATTTCTTATTTTCTATTCAGATTTGTCAAGCTGGACATTTTGTGAGACTTTTTGCTAAGTAGTGTAATTACGAGAGCTACGACTTTTGATTTTTCTGTGCAGAGAATTTTTTTTGTTTAAAGCTTTCTGCTAGATTTGGGAGTGTGTTTTATGATGTGACTGGCTGTTTATGCTTGTGCTCTCTCTTCTCTCCCTACTATTTTGAGATACCTTTTATGCTAACCACTATTTTACTGAGCACAGGTGGGTGTATATATACTTAGGCCACAGTTTTGTCAGTCAGCATAGGATGTTCCTGATACAGGTATCTATCATATACATAATGGCAACTACACTTGAGATAATCACAGGTGAAAGAAGCCCGCCATGAGGACTCAGAGATAAGAAATACAATATTGCTTCCAAGGATGGATTGACACCCACTGTTCGCTAAAAATTCGGTATTTTCTCTATGCCAGCGCAGGGGTAACATGAGGTGCTTTCTTTTGCTCTAGAACGGGCCAGGAATGGAAGCAGAACAGCCTTTTCTGTGGGTTCCAGTCCTATTTTGCACCCTCAGAAGCCATGGAAATTTCACTGCTGTTCAGTCAGATTTGGATAGGCACTAAAACTTTGCAGAGGCTGACTATTCAAAGAAATACTGAAGCTTTTCTTAATTAGGCCATTGCTTATTCTAAATATCTATAGGTAGAACAACTCATAAAATTGTAGATCTTTTTCCCCTAAAATGAAAGTGAAATTATATAACGTGTAAGAGAAGTATGTAGGAAAAAAAATTCTATTCCATTAAAATTTAAAAGGTTTTCACTGAAAAACAAGCAGTAAAACAGAGCTTCCTAAATTCTGCTTTTGAAAATGGATAGCTGAAAAGGCTATTTTATTCTTTTCTTGAACCTGTGAACACCTGTTAAAAAGAAAAGATGCAAATAAAACTATTTCATTTTCTTTTCCTTTTTTTTTTTTTGTATTTTAATTTTTCTTTTAAATAAACCATAGCTTCTGAGAACTATGGGACACTTTTCTGTTATGAGTCCAGCAAAGCTCTTGAACTTTAAAGCAGAACTTTACGGTGTGTAGCTGCAAATTCTTACAGTTAGCATTTTGGCAATCTCACATGCCTTCTGTTTTGTTTATGAAAAAGTTGAATGTAGTTGGCAACCTACACAAACAGCCTGCCTGCCTCCCTGGGAGAGGTTTCCGTACCACCTAGCTCCAGCATCTAGTTTAGACAGTGACTGCAGAGGCAGATCAGGGAGGGTTGCCCTTCTTCCTCTCACAGCTCCAGTGCACAGTCAGAGCAGGGTGACAGCCGCTCTCCCTTTCCCTGGGGCTCACGCCTCAGACAGACCCATGAGCTGGACTCACAACAGCCCCAGGCAGCAGGGTGCTCCCCCATGTTGCCAGGATGGGGGCAAGACCATCTCTCCGTAGTAGCAGATTTTGAGCTCTGGCCAGCCAGGAAGACAGAGCTTTTAGTGGCTGAGCCTATGAGACAAGGCACTAGCCTAAACTAGTCCAGCTCTCTTTGACACATGAGTTTGTTCTACAGAGCTATCAGAAATAAAAACTTCTGGTGGCTAAAATCAGCAGATATATCTCCAAATGATGTGACTGATCCACTACTCCCACAGGCAGTCCTTTTGAAGGCTGGTTCGTGATGTTATTATGCGGCTGCTTCTGGGATAAGACGTGTGCTTCAACAACTGCAAGTGAAATGACTGCCACAGATGCAGATACTGTGGACAATAAGCGATGTCTGCCTCTCTTGACATTTCCTTCCTGCAAAGTGAACGCCAGTGAACAGAGTATAGAAAGTTACAATAACCAGCCTTAAATTACTTCTCCTATTTCTCCTATCAGTGATCTGGTTTTCCCCCTGTCATGTTACATGCACGTATTAATCTGAAAACTATAGCCTGACCGGTAAAGAAACTCCTAGAGAGCTGGCAATTTTTTTTGTTGGTTTGAAAGGATTTATGAATTTATCTGTTCCAGGGATGTTCCATCATTCTCAAATGCCAAAGTTTTGAGTGAGTTATGGCCCTGAGGAGAGTGAAATGCAACTATTAATCATTGGCAGCAATGGGATATCCTCCATGGGCATCATATGCCATTGTCAGTAGATCACAGAACTGCTGTTGACCTTGAATGGAGCAAAGTAAAGGATAAAGGTCACCTTTATTTCATCTAAACAACAAAAGTTTTGAAAATGGCTTGTCATGAAAGCATTAAAGATCTGCTGCACAAAACCCTTCAGCTGAATGATACTGGCTTCCCTCACAGACTTTCTGATGATCAAAGTGATAGTAGAGGCACCTTAGAACTGAGTAGTACTGTAGAAACTGTAGCTAACACGCTAAGCTGAAAAGGCACTGTTTTTACATTCTTCTGTGTTTGTGTGGTCCTGTGACCTTCAGAAAAAGCTACTAAATGTTTGGGGTTTTTTTCTTATGTCTCTTTTAATAGTAATAATAACACACAGAAGTACCTCACAGTCACAGGCACGTTTCAAGTGGAAGCAGCTGGAAACAAACCAAATAACCTATCTCTGGACACTCTAGAGCTGGCTTTAAATACCTGGGACTACCTTCTTTTTCCTTTTACACTTGAAATGTTATAGTCTTCCTTTTTCCATGGTGTCTTTGCATCCCCTTCAATTTCAACCAGTTGTCCTAAGCCTTTTCCCATAAATAAACTCTGGATACTTGTCTTCCTGTTTATCGTGGCCTTGGGTAGATCGTGTGTGGCCACCTGAGCTTTCTCAAGCCTACCCCTCAACAATTTTATGAGGAGCTATTGACTATGTAGCCAGGCATCTTGGCCAATAGGAGAACATCCATCACCATGACAGTATTTTTTATATTCCAAATCTCTGCAACCCCAAGTTTACATTCCCACCTCCTCCCCCAAGTATAGAAGCTCATATCATTCTTTAACTCTCAAAAAAAAAAAAAAAACCCAACAAACCCAAGAAAAAACCCCCACCAAATCCAAACCACAACTTTAATAATTCACAACAGCTTTAAATAGGCTTACTTTGTCTCCATCCTGCCTCAAAGTCTGCTGTTTGCTTATTTGTTTGTCTTTATATGCAGATGTGTAAACCACTCATTATATTTCTGAGGCTGAAGTGAAGACCTATACATGCAAACTGGAAACGGGCTGTATCATTTTAAACCTTGCGTTATGAACCAGTGGGAGGAGGTGAAGTCACCAACTCCTCATCCCCTGAGAAATCCTTAAGACCATATGTTCTGTAAACAGCTGTGCTGGTGCTCAGTGGAAGAATCCCTGGATAAACTCAGCCTATGCAGGACTCTGCTGTCCAGAAGGTCAGACTAGATGATCACGACTACCCATACCATTCTTAACATTTGGGAACCAGCCCCCTACAAAGGCAAGAATGTACAAGCAGTCAAACTGTCAGTCAGGGCCTTCTGATAAAGTCAGCAGGTTCAATAAAACTGAACATTTCTGTGTACAATACTGCTACAATTGAATGCATTAAGATTTCAATTGCATTAAGTTTTGTGAGTGTGAATGCTCATTACTTTAACTGGCAGTCATGTCACAGCAGCCGTATGCTGTGGATCTCCTTAGGCTGTATCAAAAATAGGTATTATGTGTCCTCATCTTCTTTGAGAACTAAGAAAAATCTGTTTAACTGACATGGTGGAAGGCTGTCAAGCTTTCAGTCAGTGCTTGTCTCCAGGTACCAGCCCTCCCCTTACAGTCCTGAAAGTGAGGTGGATGGAAACAACAGGTACTGATCATTTCAGAAACTCCTCCTCTGGAACTCTGGTAGGAATGATCCTACTAAACCTTAAGCAATGTCCACAGGTGCAGAAAGCACATGGCAGGATCAGAGTCTCTCTCTACCATTGCTTCTTCCCTTGGTAAGCTATTAAGCTATGATCTGTTAAGTGTCTCCTATCTTTTTCCTCTGGAACTTTTTCAATGGATTTTATCTCAGCAAGATCCAGCTTGCAAGAAACACTTGTACTTGTGAATAAACTGAAAAAAACATATCATGATACTTTGTACTGGGCTGCAACTGAGAGGGAAAAATATGAAAATGTTTACTTCCTTCTTGCTTGACTGTAGGGATGCTCTTTGTTAGCAATCCATTGGACTATTGTATCCATGGATATTTTGAGCACTGCAGACACATCTCTGCTTTTCAGCCTCCCTTCTGTGTGCTGTTATTGTGGAAGAGCTTTGGCCTAGATCTGTCTTTTTGGGTGTATTGTGGTCTGGGATGGTTAGTGGTTACCAGAGTCATTCATCAGTGTCTTCTCCTTTGCTGCCTCTGCTGGTGTTATTGATATGCCTGTGTCGAGGTCTCAAGTACCGAAATGCCAGCAGGGCTGCGGCTGAGACATTGCAGTATCAGGTTTCTCTTAAGAAATAATCACAGACTCAGTGCAGTAGTGCAGGGCTGGCCAGGGTTAGTGAGCACAAGTGGAGTGTAAAACAAGTGTTGATACTCACTGAGGGAAATGTTAAGGCATAGTGTGCTTGTGGCTGGGTGAGCAATCTTGGTACCAAAAGGCTCCCTACAACCACTGTGCTCATCCTCATGAATCTACTCTAATTTAAACCAAGATGAAAACAGCTGATGTATTTGGATTTTTGCAATCATCTTTCATGGCCGTACTGCCCTGTATACTATTCACCTTTATCTGAGTCATCCTGCGTCTGTGCTAAAATTTTCTTCCTCCCATCCTTAAAAGTACGTATTACTGACACCAGCCATCATCAAACTTACAATTTCTGCTTAGGTAAGGGGTTTGCATTTCAGTCAGGTTTCCTAGCTAGGTACACTTTTGTCATGCCTTAGTAAACTTTTGTGCAGGCAGCTGCAGTAGCCATTTGCTCTAGCAAGCCTTAAATCTTTTTTAGCCAATGCACAGAAACATGAAAGGCATGTACAGAGGCAACTCCACCTGTATAGGACTGTCTTATAACCAAGAATAGAGCCAGGTGTTTCTTCAACTCAAGGTAGCTGTCTCTTGAGTTTTATAAAGCATTTCCATTAGAGACTATTCTAGTTAGATACTTTTGCATATTGGTTAAAGCATTCTGAAGTCCTCAAAGTATTTGTCTAAAATAGTAGTGAGTTCCTGTGAAATAATGACCCTTTGCTTTCATCACATGGGTCTCCCTGAAGATGTCTATAGGTTCTTGAGGGGGATACACCTTGTAGTCTGAAAAGATTGCTTTGGGATAAAATATTATGCCAACAACTTTCTCAAACTGAGAGCAGCACAGAAATTGGTAATTTTGAAAATCTGTGTTTTCATGTGATTACAGGTTGCTCTCTTCAGAGACAAAAAAACTGTGGCATAATGTCACACAAAAATGACGAACACAGAAAGGAGGATAACTTCAGGAGGATAACTTCGGTGCGTTTGCTTTTGCATCTTATACAACCAGTCCCCGTCAGCAGAGCAAACCCAAGTTTGCTGAGCAATATGCAAAAGGCCAGTTGTAATGGGAGTGGGCTTTCCTCTCTTGAGGAATCAGGAACATGTTGGAAAGCAGTGGACAGAAAAACCCTGAACATGAGCAGTTTGAGAAAGAAAAAGCGATGCCATCTCTAAATCCTCTGTTGGGGACTGTGTGATAAGTGATCCATACAGATACACTCCTACAAGATAACCCTTTTTTTAGGCTGTACCATATGTTCAGGAGAAGCAATCACATTTGTCTTCATGCTGGAGGGAGGGTGGAGTGATTCATTCCATACCAAGGTAAAAAAAAAAAATAAAAAAAAGAAATCCACATAGCAGTGGATTCAGAAATATGTCTAGGAAATTTCTGGGACACTTGAGAATAAAGAGGCCAGTATCTGCATACAAACGCCGAGTGCACCTGAGGAAAAAAAGACCTAGGTGAAACCTGTGGCAGACCAACACGTATTTACACTATGGAGTGAGAAATAGAACAGGTGGTTACAAAAACAGATCGGTCCATTCACCTTTTCTATAGCACTGAAAAAAGTTGCCAGCATGGTCATTAAAATCCAGCTAATTTTCTGAAACATAGTTATGAAGTTTAGTCATGGCAGGATAAACTTTTTTCTACCACTTAGGTGTTTAAACCAATTAAACATTCTTCAATATTTCATTGAAATTTAATCACCGTGAGTCAGTTATACCTTCATTAGATGCCTAGTCACATGAATTTAGGTCCGGATTAATCTTTAACTTGTGGCTTATAGTCAGGCTAATATGGAAGAGAGAAAAACATGTGTTATGGGGAATCATTTGGCTCTGTCTGTAGTTTCTGTTGGCTAAGTTAATTTTAATCTGCCTACGAGGAACATTAGATAGTAACTTCTCCAAGTTATGTAAAAGGCAGCAGCTCGTAGAAGTTTTCTGCAGTGCCACAACTATCTCCACTTCATCCCTAAATGCAGCACTTCCCAACTACCAAGTAACAATCTGTGGCACTGTCACAGGGGAGCTAGTATTCCCCCAGTCAGGTCTAGGAAAAAGATTTGCACTGAACGTGGTGGGATAGTACAAATGCACACCTGCAAAGACAATGTGCACGTGGCCAGGAAAGGACAACACCCTAAATGTCTCTTCTGAAAGCAATCCTGAATCTTAAAGTGGATAAAAAGCCCTTAAGGGGCTTGGACACAGGATTTTTCTTACCTTTACAGTCTGTTGGGAAAAGCATAAGGAGAGAAACAAGGGTGTGTTCTGCTTGCAGTGTCTCCAGGAACTGTGGAAACAAAAGCATCTCCCAAGCAGACTTCAGGGACAAAAGACAGCTCTTGTTAGACCATTCCCAGTTTGCTTCTTTTGCTACATCTTTTGGTGGAGATGTGGGGATTCCTCTTACGGACACCTGGGTACGGGCCACACCCTCCCCTCCTGTTTTGTCAGTTACTGTTCAGCAGGTTTGCAGCTTCATTTCTTCTGCTGGTGACTCTCCCTCCTTCTGTCATTTTGGTGAGGCAGAGAAGTAAGTAAGGAAATTCAACTTAAAAGAAATATATAAATCCCTTCTCTCCAGAGCTGACTGACTTCCCCAGCAATAGGAAAGGTCACCTCATTACTCAAGATGCTCGTCTAGCCCTCATTCTCTCCTCAAGCAGAAGGATGGACACTGTACCTTGCTGAAGTCCTGGCACAGACTGATGGTTGTGCCTACCCAAATTCCACGTCATGTGGACAGCACTGTCTTTGCATGACCTAGAAAGGGGACTCAATCGTGGTTTAAAGAAGGGAACTTGGAGCCCAGCAGCTGCGTATCAAGTGGTGCAGAGGCAAGTTTAGGACTCCTTCCAGCCCAGCCCACTGCAGAGAAGCTGAAATCAGCAGTTCTGCTAGTGGAACACAGCTTTACGGGACTTCATGAGGGTGTAAAATGCTTGTCTACTTTATTCCCTTACTCATACACTGTGAGCTGCACTCCAGCACTTCTGGAGTGATCATTTATTTAGAAAAGAAGGGACCACGCTTTACTGAGTTCAACAGATTTTGCTCTTTCTTGACTGCAGGTGTAAGGAACTTTCCCAGGCCATACAGTGGTTAAGGAAGGACATGCTTAAGTTTCTTCTGAAGGATTACATTGGCTATTAGAGATGTTGAGTCAAATGTTCTTATTGATAATTGACATGGTAAATATAGGTATGGGAAAACATTCTAACTAGAACTAACATACCCTAGAATGCAGTGCTGGCTGTGCTCTCCAAGAAGCCTGAAATCTTATATTTCTATGTAATGATTTTTGGTTTTAGAGTATTTATTTTACCCTCCTTTCTAGAAATGATAGTCTGGCTTTTTACTCCTTAGTCTGTTCAGAGGGGTCACACTGAGGTTTTGATGCTGCTTGATGTTATGAATCAATGTTCAGTTCATATTTTTTTGCTCCTAAATATCAATGAACTTTTGGCAAATTTCTGCTGCTCCTCATTTTGACAGGCTGAGGACAGCATTCCTTTGTCTGATAGTAAAGGTGACAAATGATTTTGTATTGTGCAAGCAAGCAAAAATTGTGGGTTTAGTATCATTGTGTATTTGATTTGCATTTTATTCCATGTTCTCCTTTTTAACTCTCAGGGTCATTTTTGCGTGTCCTGCTTACTTATGCTATCTGGAGTTACAGCAGAAAAGCTCAGAAAAGATTTTCCAGGGTGAAGAAGAGAGAGTTATACAGGCTTTACACTTAAAACTCTGCAGAGCAGAGCAATCTGTCAGCCTCTCCCTTCATTACCCACTGCTTTGAAAGTTTTTCAAGCAAAGATAAAGAACAATCCATACTTTCATTTAATTTTCAGCAGTTCAGGGTGCTCTTACACATGTGATTCCACAGTACTTATAGAATTTTTCAATGAAATCTTTCACAAGTTGTTTTCTGTTACCTGCAATGACCTCATTGGGATGCCTATAACATGTAGAAGCTTCTGTTTACTGGTGGACAGCGAAATATCCACGACTGCAAAAACCTTCAGGTATGATGACTAATAATTAATCATGGTAAAGAAGTAACAAACCTGGCCGATCTGTCTTCATCTGAACGCTTAGTATCTGCTGATCAGCTGCTCATTGTGTAAGTCTATTTGATCCTAAAACTATATTCAGCAAAACTGTGTAACTTAAGCTGTAAATGGGTAAATCTCAGGAGCCAAGTAAAACTTTAATCAACTGGAGAATTGAAATACGAGGAGAAATTCTAGTCTCTTCTTAATACACCATCAAAACTAAACAGATCAGTTGTGGGTCTCCAAATTCGAGCAGTCTTACATTTGTAATCTCATTTAATACATAACCTTGTTTAAAAGTAGGGTTTAACTCCTTTCCAAGTACTTACAAACCTGCTGTGTACTTTCCATGCATGAAAAGTAACATGAGGAGGGCCAAAAAGGTATTTGCAAAGCATATGGTTAGTACCTAGCAGAAGAAAATCAACACACACTGCTCATGCTTTCCTCTTTGCGATGTGTTCACTGCAGGGATGCACAGCCTGGGGTTCTGGACTGCTTATGTTCAGTTTTTGGGTCATGCCATTAGTCTATCAGATGAGTCATATCAGCTTCTTTCAGTTTTCTGGGTCTCATTTGCAACATGTAAGGAACTAGTAGACTGCTTTTTTATTACACTTTGTTCATGTTCTAGAAAGCTGTAGCACTTGCCTAAGCTCCTTCCAGGCAATAATATCATACTACAATTGGAATCTATCATAGACTTCTCCTTTTCTTCCTCCTGGGGTCAATATGAATTTAAACTTGTTTTCTTAGTGCATGGATTTTACCTTCCTTTTCAGTAATGTATTTGTCATACTTCACACAGTGTGGTTTTGGTCCAGGCTCAGCTTTGAAACAAACATGTATGTCTGGTTGCTGAGAAATGCTTTTATTTAATTTTGGTATCACAAACTGAAAGGATGTAACTGTGTTCTGGCCTTTCGTAAAGCACTCTTGACTTTCAACATCTCCATGTCTTTCTAGCCTATCTAGTCCTTCTAGCCTTCCTATTCCTTTGCTTTGTGTGCAATGCACAGGAAGTGGCAAAATGTCAAAGCTCTGCTTTAGGAAATTCCTTTATTACCTATCTGCTGCTTTTTCTTTTTCCTGTTTTTCCTTTTCCCCCTAGGAGATAATGCTTTTGACCATTAGTGATTTTTGTAGCCCATGTTCTCATTCTGCAATTGAAAAAAACATTTTTTTCCACAATGTTATTGCAAAACTCACCCTGAATCATCCTGGTTCTTTTTAACTTGTGCATTGTTGTGCACATTTCACAGAGAATTTTGTTGCAAAAGATTTTCTCCATCTTCTAACTCAGAATCTAAAAGCTTGATGGTTGATACTAAAAGTGTATTATTCAAACTTTCCCTTAGTGTTTTTCATTAAGTTTTCTTAATTTACAAGAAGCAAGCGATTCTACATGCATTTTAGATAGTAAAAAAGGTATTTCCATTGTTTGGTGAGAGGCTGGAGGGTTGGGTCCTCAATCTTACAGTTTTCCTGCTTGCCTTTCAACCTGCTTGTGATGGTAAAAATCTCTCCAAATAAACACCTTTTCATGTTTCTAAATTGTGCTTATGCTTTTTTCTGAATATAGATATACTCTAGCTGTATCTCTGGTGAGCTGATACTTCTTTAGCTCATTTTTGGTGAATTGGCAAATGCAGTTCTCCCTTCCTCTCCAATGGGAATTAAACTCATTTTTTCACCTTCTTACCTTTCGTGAGAAAGATGCTTGAGAGCCTGGTAGATAACATTTCGCAATCTCTTGAAACTATCCATAACAAGTTCAGTCACTGAGGCAGGGGAACAATTACATGATAGGTGATTAAACTTTTTAATACAGCATAAATTGTGTCTTAAACTGATGTTGAAACATTTTTTACACAGACTGATTTATCAGTGGATGCACAGTTTCTGTGGATGTAAGACCTGCTATTCACTCAATAAGATTCTTTCTTTTGGTTGGAATAGTTAGAATAGCCCTGTCAGCTGTTAGCTGGCACCACACTTCTCCCATCCATTTGTGACAGAAGAGTCTGAAACAACATGCTGGAGCCTGCTTTGGCCACTCAATTACAAAACACGGGTGACCATAACTTCAGGCAGTGCCTGGAGTTTTTGTCATTCCAGCACAACCTTCTGGAGATAAAATTAGCCTGTGTAATAGAACACAGAGTTTCTTCAGGATGTGTGAGTTGCAATCTAGCATAAGTGCTCTGAGTAGTAAGCATGAAAAACTGCTAGTAAGTCACTGAAGATCCTCCTCTTGACCTCAGCTCACATGTGCTCTTACAGAAAAACGGGATGGCCAGCTGTTAAGCACTATTGGATCCCAGTCAGCTCTCTTTGATCCTATCATTATAATTTGCACAGATTTCACTGCCTGGAAATAAATGGAAAGCCCCACTTGCAACTCTCAAGAAAGGACAGCACATAGCTGAATCTCACAGCTGTGTTCTGCCAGTAAAATAGCAGAACCCCTCTTGCAAATTAATTTCCTCTGAGCTTCTAAATGTGCTTATTACTTCTAATGTTGCTTCTCTTCTGGGAACCTCTGTTGGTATGGCAGGATGACCTTTTCTGTTGTAACTGTGCACCTCTGCCTATAAGAGTTCGAAATTACTTGAGTCAGGGAGAATAAGCATGGCACTTCAGCCAAATGTATGGGCCATTTGTCCATAAAAACCTGGGAAAAGAGTGTCCCAGGTCCCACACTTCATAACTTGAACACATGGATAACTTTTATCTCTTCCCATCTTTAGAAATGGAGTAATTGTAACATGTGGTTGCAACTACAAGTAGTATAACTTAGTGACTTCAGGTATTTTTTGTTTAAACTCAAATTTACTGTCTGGCTTTTTGAAACATTGCTGTGAATTGTGATAGCTTTCTAACTCTACATTAGCATGATACAGGGTGAAGTTATTAGTGTGGCTATTCATTGTTTCCATAAATACTTCAGCTTCACATTTACTAACAGAAATATTGTGTGGGCTTTCAATTACTCTGCTAATGAGTTTAAATATATTTTAGTTGGATTTGAATTAGAGTAAGGATTTTTTTCTAAGGCAGTTACTGTCTCAGGCATATTGAGGTGAAAGGTGTTCAGTCTGTAGCTGAATTGCTTGGGTGTCACTGCATTTATCTTTCGTGCTGTCAAAAGTTCCTAGAGTTGGTCTGCACTCCTTTTAAAGATACAACTTAACAATCAGGGCACTAAATGCCTGCTGCTGTCATTTCCCTGTGAAAGAAATTGTAGCATAGATCAGGGAATCAGAGTCTAATTTTGTGTTGTCATACCAACATTAACCAAAATGAGGTTATCTCGGAGCAGTAGCTTGCACCTGGACAGCTGAACTGACCACCTTCATTGATTCAGGGCATTACGGGATGTTTCTGGTGGTCGTCATTCATCTAGAAGTGCCTCACCAGCTCTGCCTGCCTGTAGTTCCCTATTGTTTGCAAGAATCTGGCTGGCAATAATAGAGAGAGGAGCGTTTTTTCTTAGAGCAATGGGTAATGGAGGGGAGCAGAATACCTGGTACCATGGTTCCCTTTCCTCAGCCTTGTGCAATAACATCCCCCAGAAGCCTATGCTTTGTTCTGTCACCTGCTGAATGACTTCAGTGCATCCCCAGGGGACATCGTTCAGCAGCCTATCAGATATCACGAGGAATTTATATTCTCTGAGCTAGTAGTTTAATGTCTGGGTTATTTTTTTCCTTTCTCCTGTAGCACAGGGGATATATTCATTATCAGTATCTCCCTCACTCACTATCTTGTGACAGACATATCAATTGCTTTTGGCTCTGTTTTCTCTTCCCCACCTCCCATCCCACTTTTCCAAATGAGCAGAAAAAAGCATAAGCAAATTAGGAAATAATAATGAAATTATATGTACTATGTGTTTCACTTGACAAGACAGATTCTCTGAAGGGCAGCTAGATGCATGAGTGATGAGGAGACAAGATTCAGAAAAGCAGGAAGGGATTTGTGTTTAATAATAAATGTTCCATCTGAAGGCAAAATTATGATTGTATGTCATAAAACCCCCAAAAACTAATAAAATAAAAAATGCAGGAAATTATTCATGCTGGGTTGAGTTAGTGTTTACTGAGCAAGTCTGGCTACCTCCTGGTATTATCTGACATTTCCTTATGTTGGCATGACTGACAGAGGAATTACACCCTGTTGCTAATACTAACAACTATCTTTTTTCCCAGGACACCAGAAATACAACTGTCATTTTTTTGAGATGAGGGTCACAGTAGGTCTCAGTCTTTCTCAGATTCTTAGATTAAAAAACCTTGAATCAGGTGGCAAAAGACTGAGATATCGCACAGTAATATACTTGGTACTTTGTATTTGTTTTTTGATTCCTGAGGCTTTAGGATGATCTGAAGTTATATAGTCAAGGGCTTTTTTAGAAGTTTGAAGGGTCAGAAATTAATCTCCATTGTTAGCTTACTTTATTTTTAATATCATTTTAGATTCTACTTTCATTCCATGATTGCAGAAACTGGGGCTTTTGGGATAAAAACACAGCAAAAAATGACACCAGGATACACCATAAAACTTTCAAGGAAATTACAAAAGTTGGCAGCAGAGAAGAATGCCAAGTGTGCAGTCCAAATTTGTCAATTACATCCTTTTGCTCCCAGGCAATACATCATGTGTGACATTTTCACTTCAATTTAGATCTTTCTATTCTCCCTCCGATCTTTTTTTGCCTTTTTCTCCAGCCTCCTTAATATCTGTCCACTATCTGAACACTTTCTGCTGCCTTGATTCACTTCATTATCTTTCTAATTGTCTTGTTTTTGCTGAAAGACCTTCACCTATGTTTGAGCTGGTTTTGTGATCTTGGTCCCCATTCAGTGACCACCTGGACTTCTTCCATCATTTTGATGGTAGCCACATGCCTGATCATGCCCTGCCAAAGGCTGCTTTGTCTTTCTATCATTTTCTAATGCCCTAGCACTGTCAGAGCCACCAATGTTCATTATCCTCTTTTCTTCTTGCATTCTCTCTCACTTCAGCCTTCGCCTCCTTTTTTTTTCCTTACCTGTCCTTAATGAAATAACACCTCATTACTATCTCTGTTGGGTAAGAAGCAAGGTCTGTGTACTGTTGAACTACATCCACCAGGCAATGAACTCCACCCTCCAATTACCCCCTCTTTTTACATGCTCTTTAACAAGTCTTCCTTCCATGTGTCACCATTGATACTTTCCCTTTCCCCTTTCTCTACCATCCTACTTTAATCCCATGGGGATGAAGGTGGACACTTCACCTGAGAAGTAGGACTCTATCAGACCTTTTTACAATACTTTTAAGGAAGATTAGCTGGATTCATCATTGTTTTAGAATTACCTGTGAAATTGGAACAAAGGAAAAAACCCAAAGATTTTAAAATAGGGAAAAAAAATATTGATGAAATAAATGAGCATTTTTGGCTTGAGATTTTCGTAAGTGAAAATTCAAGTGTTAACCTTTTCTGGATCAGTTTCTAGTTCTGAGAGCAATCAGAGTAATATTTTGCACTTCTGTGAATTCAACTTTGTGAAAGAGGAAGTTTGTTTCATACTAAGGCATTACTAGACAGGAAAGTTAGTGTGCTAACTAACTGGAATATGATTTTACAGGACACTAGCTATTTCACCCTGGCACCTCTCTTTGTTTTCCTTTTCCCCTCTTCATGACAAACTATAGTGCATGGTGACAATTCAGCACAACCATTGAGCAGTTGCTTCATAATGTCCAGGCTACAGCTGTGCTGACAAATTAATGAGAGCCCAGAAACATTCCCATGACCCAGAACCCCATCACCTATACTGCTAACATCTTGGTACAGTTCCTTGATGCTTTTTCCAGCATGGTTCAGGAGATAATATTCCAAGAGCTGGTTTTGATATATAGATTTAGCAGCGGAGTCATGGACCATTTCTTGTGAGGTGTCTGCCCTGGGACATGGCATGTAGACAAAGAATCTTACAGGAAGAGTTTGGGTTGAGCAGTTTAGGCACAGAAAATTCACACTCAGGCAATTAGGTGCTTTTTTTTTCTTTTTTTTTTCTTTTTCCTGAGATACAAGCATTTAATAAATTAGCATGACTTTCCATTTTAAACTCCTAGCATTTACTTCAAAAGGAGAAATCATATTGCAATACAGATGGCATATGGCCCCAAATAGTACAAAAAAAAGGTCCATGAGAAAAGCAACACAGTCTAGCAGGTCAGTATAAAACTGAGTTTTGGGAGTTGCAAGTGCCTTCCCAAAGGAATTGAATGCTTGACAGTTCCCTGCAAGTTCTGTGATTAAAGCAGTTTCAGGCTAAAACTAGATGGTATCATACCCCTCTTTCGGTGGAAAAAAGGAACAGAATTGCCTAGACAATTAACCTAATCTGTCTTTTTTCTAATTTGTCTGTTTTGCATAACCACAGTATTAACCAGCAGTTCACTCCTCCTAATCCCCAGTGCTACAAAGAAGAAAAGAACCCATTTGTATATTGCAGTGTAATCATAATATCTACTAATTTCCTTCCATACACTACAGGCCTCTTTTGAAAAGAGATTGCTGGCATTATCCCCATTTTATAAATGAGGAGACTTACAGTACAGCAAAATGATTTCTCAGGAACTGAGAGTTACTGATAAAGTAGAGCCTGATATCAGTGTAACTGATAAAATAGAGAATAAAAATCACATCTCCTAAATTCTCATCACAGTTCACTCCCTGCAAGCTTCAGTGCTCACTTGCATCTGGGATTATGAGTAAAGTCTGCAGCAACCCTTTTTCTCCTGCATTTCTAAGTAATTTATTTTCTAATTTTCTTAATATCACCACACACTGAAGTGAATAATTAATTACAAAATTGCTTGCTTTCCGTATGTTGTGTCGACAAGGACATCACAAGGACTTTTTAGTGGAGATGGTAGAAAATAAAGTTGACTTCAAAGAAGGGTGCTAGCACTATCCTTCCATTGTTTTTAAAAAAAGAGTCTCATGGTCTTATTTTGGTGCTTTCACAAAATGAGACCTAAAACTCCATGGATTGAAGGGGATGTATTATTTGCAAAAGCCCTGGAAACTTTCATCTCAGCTTCATAGCCCTTCATCACACATAAACTCTCATAGGAGCATCTGTCTATTGCTGTTCTATTTCAGATGCTTATGCCATGCCCTAATCCTAGCCATAGGTCTCCTCCTCTTCCAATAAGTGATGCTGTTGTGCCAAAGGGCAAGAGAAGAGGTGTTTTTTTTTTAAATTAAGAAGGTCAGTTGTAAGACTTCTATGCTCATTTCATTCCTTAGAGGCAAGATTTGTAGAGAGGTCAGAACCATGTTCTTATATGAATAGTTTTCCTTGGGGCATTTGACCTTCAGATAGGATTCAGAAACTAGCTTAAGAATCAGGTAATAAAATCCTGGGACTAATGTTAAGGAGATTTGCCTGCTCTTTCTACCCCAAAGAAAATAAACCAGAGGAGAAAGACAGAAATTGCTGCTTTTTATGTGTCTGGACAGTGAAATTTCCATAAGAAGATTTTCAGATTTCTTGTTGTTCTAGCTGGGATGACATTTACACTTACAGTGTTAACATATTTGAGTATTTGTTTGCTTTCCCAGTCCTCACTGTTCCCAGGCTCCTTTAACTGTAAACATTAAAACCTATCATAGCCTATCATCAGTTTAAAAATAAGCAAATGTTTTGCTAGTTGATCTCATCTTGTAGTTAGTCAACTGTTAGTCTTTTTTTTCCTTATAGTATCAAACTCAGATCTCTATTCCTTTTCCGTGATAAGAAGCATTTCTACAAGATCACACTGCCCTGTGTGATCAGGTGCAGGCTGAAGAGCAGGTGGACACTATTAGGCTCTTGCCTCAAGATACTGCTGTATGTTTGCTATCTGAGGGCTAACAAGTGAGCACTAGGATCTTCTGAGTTTCAAAAGCTAACAACTTTCAAAAGCTGTGTTTGATCTCCAGTGAACCATGCTATAGATTCTTTCTACCTGAAACCAACTTTCTGTGTTAAGCTAATGAATTGACTGAGCAAAGCCTTGCAGGATCTCTGACTAGACACAGTTTAAATGGCCCCTTTCAGATTTGTGGCAACTCCTAGCTATTGAGCTCCAATGACAGGGCATGCTGGTCCATAACTGAGGGTGCTGGACATACAAAGCAGCCATGAAGATACTGCCCCTGTTAGGCAGCAAAGCAAAGATTGAAGTGGCATCTTGTAGCTACCCGTGTTGGGGACAATCAAAAAGTCATCAATAGCCCAGAGTGAAAATGTGTCTTCATCGATTTTAGGTGCAGGCAACGCTAAGAGATGTCATCCATCATAGCTGACTGGCAGTGTGTTTGGGGAGGGTGAACTAAAGCACGGAGGAATGCCAAAATACTCTTACAATTTGGCAACTTCGTGAAAACAAGATCATCTTCCCTGCAAGCTAGAAAACTGAGTTTGAGATTAATTACTTAACTCCTAGTACTCTTGAAATCGGGTGCTTATTCCTATGCTCAGCTGTTCTTTAACAATAACATTAATTTGAATACTTTACAAGAACATTTGAAGTTTATTTATGGAAACATCCAAAATTCTTCATTTTAGATGTATATGGAGAGTTGATTGCTTTTTCCGTAATTGGGATTGCAACTGTGATCTTTTATAAAGCTATTATTAGTCCCAATATTATCACAGCTGTAGCTTCCAGGACTGATTGAGTTTAGAAATGACTCAGTTTCTTCTAAAGGCTAAGATGAGCTTTTATGGCAAGTTTCAATACAGTTAACCTGGCAGAGCTTTAGGAGTGGTTATGGCCTCACTGCTGTACATTTAAAAATAGACTGGCTTTACATTTTATGTCACTAGCACTACCTGCCAGTCTGTGAGATATTCCAGGCAGTAGCATTTCCCTGGAAGCTTAAGTGTAATCATATTTGAAGAAAACAAGTTGTAAATGATTGAAGTTAATCAGTGTTCACTCTGTATAAATTGGCATAGTGTGTTGGGCTGAAGGAATGTATTTCCAAATACATAAGATACGTACAGAGCTATATACTATGTAAACCCAGTTGTTTGCTGTTCGCTTGGAGACTATATAGAGGTCTCTGTTTCATCAGTGCAAAGCAAAATGAACCGCTCTTACAGATGGTGCTATAGATCTGTTTTTTGAGAGTTATGACACAAGTTCAGATCCACTTTATAGGGCTGACTATTCTTTCTGCTAACAGTGCTACTTGTTTGTAATGAGGTTTCACAGCAAAATAATTTCTGAATGACTTATGCACTGCAGAATTTTTTAAGCACATGGCTGTGAGTGATGGTGGAAAGTGGAGTATAGATAGCACTAGGTGATACAGAAGGAGGTATGAAACAACTGGTGAAAGTGTTCAAGAGTTTGAAGATCCTACATTTGAAGATCAGTAGTATTCCGTTATTCCATATATCATCCTTGGTGTGTGCATATAAAACTCCTTGAACAACTGAACAGAGTGCAGGCATTGCCCCAGCCGCTGTGGTGTGTTGTTCCCAGAGCCACAGGGACAGGAGAACAATTAGAAATTGCTTAAGACCAACCATTTTGACTCTTTTAGCAACTGTATCTGGAATTTTCCAGGAGGGCTGCTTTATGACCTCTCAGCTCATTCTGAATAGCTCATCTATGTCTGTGCAAAACGTCTCCATTAGGATGATAATAGAATCACAGCATCTCAAATATAGCATTGTGTAAATGTGCCAGGTGATGTTTATATTCCAGGTGTCTCTCATGAATATTTCTTTTCCTTACAGAGTTTTTGGTGGTTTTGTTTGCTTTTTAAAAAGGAGCCACATCCTCACCTGTGGCCAGACTGAAGGGTTGTGTAAGTGGCGTGAATGCGTAAATGCAAAGATGATCAGAAGCTCATCTTTGCAGTGCCTTGACGTTGCTGCTTCTCTGTGCAGGCCTGTTCCCTCCCACTGCACAGAAGGGCCTCTGCAGGGCCGCAGTTAATGCTAGCTGTGATGGTGATTTGAGGCTGAGAGAGCCTGGCACTCTCACAAGGAGTATGCCTTTTACCTCTGGCCAGCCCTTACCGTCCCAATTACAGTCACACCAGCTTGCTGTGTGGTGTTAGTGCCTGCAGGGCTTCCTCGTTGCTGGTGCTAAAGAATTGCAGCTCTAAGTCAGAACGGGCTGGTTTTAATTTCAGCTTTTTTCTCTCACTCAAGTCTGTTATGTGGAAGTAAAAAGAAATATGCATGGGGTATCTCTTTGGTTTTATTCTTGGCTACCCACCAGGCACTGAATCGGGGATTCTCCACTGTATTCCGCCGATGTGCTGCAATTTTCACCAGTTTGAAGAGGGGCTAGGCCATGTGCATTCTCATTTGCTAATTTTTAATGCTAGTGATGCTCTATTGCATGAGTTCAAATGACTGCTTAAGTTTTATGGCAGCAAGGAATAATATCCATAAATGACCAAACTGGAGCTCAGCTTGGGCCTAGGTAATTGGTTTTTGAAAGTGGATTTCTGCTGGAGTAGAGTTACATATTTTAAAGAATCCTTCTTGTTTCCATCCCTGCATCTTCCTACCTCTCCTCACACTTCCACAGCCCATACTGCCAATGCCAGTATTTCTTTCTCACTCACACAGAGAAAGGTGGTTGCAAGAAGAAATTTCTGGCAAAGTAGATGATAGCTGCATTTCTAGGAGATATTTTCCACAGTGGGGAGTAGGAGGATGGGGAAAGTAGGTGGGAGAGTGGAGAAAGAGAGAGAAGTGGTTGCCTGCCTTGCATTCTCAGGAAATGAGAGAACTGAATGTAGCCCCTTGTCTTCACAAAGTAAGCAGCCTGCTGATGTTAGACAGTGAATGTTCAGGCACCCGTGAAGCAATGTGGCAGCTGCCAGGTTCAGACTCAGCAAGCGCAAGGGTCATTTGCACACGCAGAAAAAACTGCTCTTTGTAGGCACATATTTTTATTCTGAGTTATTTGTTCAGGTTTGAATATATTTAAGATTAGGACAGATGCAAGTGAGGAGAAAAAAACTCCAGACTAGTTTGGTCTGCTTTTTCTTATTCCCTTTATTTCACACTTGAGAGATGGCCCTCAAAACTTGTGTGTGCCTGAATGCTGGGATGTTGGACCTGCAGGAGCTGGGAAGCTTGAATGCTTGTTTGAATTTTATGGCTCTAACTTCTCTCTGCCAGTACCCAGAACAGTAAACACCACACTGTTCTTATGTCTGTTCTCCTCTCTTTTTCCTTACTGTCAAGAATAACCAATTTTTTTCTTTTTTTTTCTCCTTTTTTGTTTGAAGGATGATTCCAGCTACAAACAAAGCCTTTGTTGTAAACAACCTTGTTTCCGGAACAGGCTATGACCTCTGTGTCCTGGCAATGTGGGATGACACGGCCACGACCCTTACTGCCACCAATATTGTGGGATGTGCCCAGTTCTTCACCAAAGAAGACTACCCTCAGTGCCAGTCGATGCACAGTCAGTTCCTGGGTGGGACCATGATTCTCATCATTGGAGGCATCATTGTAGCAACCCTGCTGGTATTCATTGTAATACTCATGGTCCGTTATAAGGTCTGCAACAATTCCCAAGGAAAGATGTCTAACGTCAGCAATGTCTACTCACAGACAAATGGAGCACAACCAGTTCAGAATGGAGTCTTGCCCCAGGTCAACCCCAAAGTGGTGGTGAGAAATGAACTTATGGAGTTTAACTGTCAGTCTGCGCGGAGCAGCATCTCCTCTTCCTCCAGCTCCGCAAACAGCCGTGACTGTGATGACTATAGCCTCCAAAGTGAACAGGGCACATTGTCCAGTAAGTGGAGGCCTCCTTCCAGGTCAAAACACAACATTGACCGGCTAATGGGAGCTTTTGCCTCCCTGGAACTGAAATGTCAGAAAAAGGAGGAGATGACAGACTCCAGAACTTCCACGGTGGCCCGCCACTCGGACAAAGAGCCATTGCTGGGCCAGCCAGAGTCAAAATTTCGCAGCCTCCTCACGTTGCCTCTGGAGGGCAAAACTAAACGTAGCCATTCTTTTGACATGGGGGACTTCGCCACATCTCAGTGTTGCACCTACCCAAAAAAGATAACAAACATTTGGACAAAGAGGAGCCTCTCGGTGAACGGCATGCTTTTGCAGTATGATGACAATGACCTAACAGGGGCAAAAGGGACTTTTGGGAGCTCAGAGTGGGTAATGGAAAGCACAGTGTAAATATCAGTGTCTCCCTGCTCCTCTTCTACCCTTATGATATAAAGTGTTGGTTTGCTGCAGGGCCACGCATTTAGGAAGAGAGGGGAGGAAACATTTTCAGTTGTACTGGCCAAAAAGATAGGTAAACAAATAAGTAACAGGGATACTAAAAGGGAAGAAAGGTGATGAAATGTGAATAGGCACGTATGGCACCATTCTTGTCTGGCCCCAACTAAACCATGCCTGAATGTTTCAAGGAATTTACTACTTGTATTTAGCACTGCTTTCCAAAACTTACTCAGACTCTTGGTGAACGACCACACAAGATTAAACAGGGAGTATGAAAAGGGGGTTAACAGCACAAATATAATTTTATAGGATTTGTTGTTTGTTCGTTGTTTTTTTTTTAAAGGGCAACTCTTTCTTTTCTTTTAGCCATGGAAATACACTTCTGTGGATATAAGATTGGTGCTAGGATATATCTGGTTGTCATTGCAAGTGACTTTCTGAAAAGTGCAGGCAGGGCATCCACAGGGACAGATTAGAGCAAATTGTTCAGCATAATCTCATGGTGGTAACGTGACAACTGGGAAAACAATACCTGTTATCGAGTGGGCTTTTGGTTGGGATTTAATGGCTTCTGTTCTGTTTTGCCTCGTTACTGCTTTTAAGTTGTTTTGTGCCCACAGCAGAAAGTATGTTTCCATGCATTTTTTGGTTGTGTTTTCAGTCTCATCTAATACCTCAGATGAAAAGGAGGATATGTACAAAGGTCAAATTTCTGATGTACTGTATAACCCACCTCCAATACGACCCTTTATATACTAGGAAAAACTAAATCTAGGGGCTAATAAAAAAATCATCCTCTTTCTTCCATCTTCTTCATAGCCTGCCCTTGTCAAAGGCAGATTACAGCAGCTAATGATATCTGTACGGGTGTTGCTATCAAAGATCGGAAAAGTAGTAATCAAGGTTTCCTATTAAAGGAAAAAGAAAGGGAAAACAAAGGTAGCTCCCGTGAACTCTCCACATTATGAATACCAATGGCTTCTGACAAATGTCACACTGTCACTACGTTCAACTGACAAAGAAAACACAGACTTTCACCCTATTGTGACAAAAGTGCTGTCTGTGCAGTCGCCATGACATGGCTTAACTGTATCAGCAGCAGCACAGGAAATGTAAGGTTTTGTGTATTTTGAGGGGTTGGATAAGTTCCCAACTAGCCATGGAAACCGAGTTAAATTTGGGTGTCTAGAGCAGGGCATCTCTGGTGGGTTCCCTGCATTACAGATAGCCCTTCCCCAGTCCCTGGCGTACTCCTGCCCCCCTGTCTCTCACCCTCACTAAGGTACTTGCTAGGAACAGGAGCTCTTTAGGGCTTCTAAACTGATTCTTAGACTCATTTTTGGGGAGCATTGCTGTGGTTGTGGAAATGCTCATGGGCCACCAAGCTGACTTCATTGTCCTTAACAACTTTATTGTGATTTCCAGCATTCTGATGGCTACTGCAACTGTCCTTTCCTTTGTTTGTTTATTTGTTGGCTCCCAATGATCAGCTGCTGGGAACCATTCTGAAATTGCACACTGTTACTATGATTTTGTAAAAGACGTGGAGAAAGGTTGCAAGGCACAGAGAAAATAACACATGAAAAACCTATGTATATTTTTTTTTAAAGGTGCAGAGATATATTGTGACATGGCTGTGTACTTGATCTTGTATTTGTCACGTTTCCTACTTGGAGTTTTAGAAAATGACATCCCTGTGATCAGAATATTTTTTCCTTTATTTTCTTTTTCTTTTTTTTTTTTTTTGCTACAAAATGTACAGTAAAAAACATTCTTGGGGAAAAGTACCTGCTTTTCATTTATTTGTTGTTCTGTGGTCTGCTTTGAAACCTAAGTAAGGAGCTGTAATTATTTTTTAAATCATCTTGAAAATACAAATGTTTGCCTTCTCTTTCCCTCAAACTATCTCTGACTTCAGGATTTTAGGTATAAGGTAGGAATGAAGAAATACATACTTTTTGGAACGCATGAGAAAAGATCTTCTGAAACAGGCATTTCACCTCTTTTTCTGTGGTTACATTTATACAGATCTATATCAGTAATGTGTTTTAAAACCTGATCCAAAATTTGCAGAAATAAGAGGAAGCCTTTTTAGGCTTAGGACCTGACTTTGTAGGTTTCTGCTCAGATTATTGCTCACTGCCAACATTAAATACTCAAAAGAGATCTAGTCAAAGTTTGTTTGCAACATCTTTCACAGTCACTGGTTTTCTCATGCTTTCCAAGAGGAATGACACCTCTAGTGCCAGAATCTACACCATCCAACTGTCCAGATGGCATCTTCATATTAACCCTTAATAACATTTATATTTTTGTTGTACTGAAGACTTTTAGAGATATTGCTTTCTTTTCCATGTTACACTGTGGTGCATTTGGACTTTTTTATTATGTTCATGCTTCACTCTGAACATGACATATGGGTTGTTTTTAATTTGGCTATTGAGTTCATCATCAATATTAGTAGCATATGCAGCTGTGAATTTTCAAAAGCAATATCCTGTAGTATTTTCTTTTTTAAAAAGGAAAACATATCTCTCACTTTCTCACACAGGATTAGAGGAAGTAAGCCAACAGATGCTGTTTTAAAATAGTGGATAGTTGCCAAAGAACCCAGGTAATAAAGTCCACAACCTAACAGCTGCATATTTTACTGTTAATTATGATTTTAATTCATTTAGCTTTAATGAATGAGGCTCAATCCCCATCAGCAAATTTGCAAATACTGAGCAAAATGAAACAAGCTCACAGCATTTGGGAAGAAAAGGACTCAGTGACTCATAGGTGAGGCAGGGAGCCCCACACTGAGCCAGCAAGTGGCCAGCCCTGAGAGAGGGATGGAGCCAGCCCAGTGTGGTGGTGCTAGTGCCTGGGTACCTGCTGGGTTGTGATCATCCTTCAAGTGCCACCAAACACTGCCCTGCTTATACAGCCGGCCAAGCAGACCTCTGAAATTATCCTGTGGCTTCCCCCTTACTACAGAATCACAGAACAGTTAGGGCTGGAAGGGACCTCTGGAGATCATCTAGTCCAACACCTCTGCTAAAGCAGGTTTGCCTACAGCAGGTTGAACAGACTCACATCCAGGTGGGTTTTGAATGTCTCCAGAGAAGGAGGCTCCACAGCCTCTCTGGGCAGCCTGTGCCAGTGCTCTGTCACCCTCAAGGTAAAAAGGTTCTGCCTCATATTGAGATGAAGCTTCACGTGCTGCAGTTTGTGCCCATTGCCCCTTGTCCCATCACTGGGCACCATTGTAAAGAGACTGGCCCCATCTTCTTGACATTCACCCTTAAGATATTTGTATGTATTGATAAGATCCCCTCTCAGTCTTGTCTCCTCGAGGCTAAACAGGCCCATCTCTCCCAGCCTTTCCTTGTAAGGGGGATGCTCCTGTCCCCTCATCATCTTCACAGCCCTCCCCATGTGTAGAGGAATGCAGGCAGTGGGTTGATTAGCATTGATATATGCGGCTGTGGCCTTGCCTCAGGGGCAGTGGGTTGATTGACATGGACGATGTGCAGCTGGAGCTTGTTCCCCCTAAGTGGTTAAATAGCCCTGAGGAGTTTGAGAGAGGTATGGCTGGATGTAGGAGCAGCAGTGTACTTCAGCCTCTGGAGGAAGGTGAAACAGCACAGCCAGTAGACTCTGACTGACAGTAAAGCCTTGTTGTAGCTTTACTTGTGTTGCAGCACTGATGTAGGGAGGTGAGTCTGACTGGCCTGTAGTTGTCTGGGTCCTCTTTCTTGCCCTTTTTGAAAGCTACAGTGTCATTGGCTTTTCTCCTGTTCTCTGGGATTTTTCAAGGATGATGGAGAATGGCTGGCTGCCATCTCCCTCAGGATTTGGGAGTGCACCCTGTTGGGGCCCATGGATCTGTGGGTGCCAGGCTTAAGTGATCTTTAACCCGATCCTCCTCAACCCAGGGAAAATATTCCTTTCTCCAGACTTCCTCTCTTTCCGCCAAGGTCTGGGATTCCTGAAAGCTGCCCTTGGCAGTGCAAGCTGAAGCAAAGATGATATTCAGTAACTCCACCTGCTCTGTGTCCTTTATCAGGACACCCACCTCAATCATTAGCTCACACATGTTTTCCCTAGATACCCTTTTCCTACTGATGTACTACTTCAAGAGCTGCTGAACACAGCTCTGTGTTTTGGGTTACATCCTGAATCCATCCCCTAATTGCTAATGCACAAGTGTGACCCCAGGGTCCTGTCCCCCCCATCTCCCCTGTGTGACCAGTATCTGCCTTGCTTCGTTTTGTCTCCATTTTCATGTGTGCACCTCACCAGTATCTCTGGATTTGATTATTGTTCTGTAGTACTGCTGTGTGGGAGGGATTTTTCCTTGCTCCACTTCTGAGTGCAACTGCATGTCAGTGGCTGGTGAAATTATATATAGATAGACACTTATCTGGATGTAATAAATATTTTCATACATCACCGAAGGGCTGAGCTAGCTCCAATGGCCTGTTCCCTTGGTCTCACAACCCTACACCGAGAAATTTATACAGGCCTGAAGTAACAGTGGTGGTACACAAATGAACGTGTAGTAGTGTGACACACGGTTGCACCAACTGTGCTTTAGGTGCAAGCGTTGGGTAGAGCAGATACTAAGGAGGACAACAGAGATAAACAAAAGCCTTCTGAAAGAGAAGCCTAGAAAATTAAAGGTGCTAGAGAATTTAAGTGAAGCCTGTGGGCATAATTAAAAACAACTGCATATGGGTACATAACCACTGTAAGTTATTTTTTGACATGTTTTATAACAGTGGAATAAACTTATTTCCTAAAAATACATGCCATTTACTTGAAAGAACAGGATATGAGTCCACTGTGAAATTCTGCACGCAGTCCTGCTAAAAAAACCCAGCCCAAATCCCTAAAATATCATTCTGGAGCTTATTAGACAAGATGATGAAATGGAGATTTCTGAAATTAGTGATGATGTAGATTTCACTTGATGTTTGCTAGGAACCAAATAGTTGTATGAAATGGAAATAAAAGTGTGTGTGCCTGTGTACGTCTACGTATGCATAGCAAAGCAGACGATACTATTTGCTTACGATTTATACCCCTTTTTAGAGATTTCATGAATTGGAATTTATTTCTATTTTCAAATGTCTTTTCTGCATTTCCCAGCTGTAGAGAACTGCAACAAATTTGCTTTCCCCATATCCTTAGAGGAAGATAACCTTTTATGTGTTTCCAAACTACACCCAGGACTGGGTTACAGTTTGGATTAACTCACTCAAAAAGCAATGCATAACACCAAAGCAATGAATGTACCTCTGCCCTGCTTAACGCAAGGCTGAATAGGTGGCAGCTTTTTCTTTGTTAAACCTATTTATATCCCACACTGTGGGATTGATCTGCTCTGGAAACAGAAGAAAATAATATTCCAAAAATCTCTGCTTGTTTTATTCTCACTCTTCACTCAGCAAAGAGTTGCGTAGACAGGTGACCAAAAAGACCCGTTGGAGGTCTCTGAGTGACTGCAATAAATGCAGCAATGATTTAAGTACTTTCTAACATGGAGGCCAATGAATTATTCCACCTGAAAACCAAGAAAACATTTTAGTCTTTGAATACCTTGAATGTCACATCTGTTTGCAATGCTTTGTACCCATGAACCCATGGATAACCCACAACACCCCCTTCCACCCTTTGCAGCCTATTTCTCTGAAACCTTTCCTCAATGACTCTTTCCCCACTGTATTCAGTGTTTGTAATTCAATACCTGGACTATTCTGGATGTGGAATTAACAAATGATGTTATTAACACTTTACATGTTTCACCTTTAAATTCCCCTAAACATAACAAGGGGATCCCTCCAAAAAACATTACATTGTTTGATTTTAGGCTGTAGGCCAGATGAAAACTACATCAAAGAGTACCTTGAAACGCTTGCTTTCAATATAGGAATTTTATGTTCTACAGTATGTTTTCCTTGTTCTAATTAATTACTCCTTAATCCCCAAAGGTACAGCATTCCCGAGCATTAGCTGTCAAAAGGCCTTACTATACAAAAGAGTGCCAGATGCTTATTCCCGGTATTACACTCCCAACAGATGGCAAATGTCAGAGATATAAATATATATCCAGATATAGATATAACAGCAAATGTGGGCATTTGTATTTGTGCATACATGTGCATGCAGACACATGCACACATGTACATGCTGTGCTCTTTGATTATATGGTTTGCAATGCACAGGTCTCCTAGCTTGGTAATAAAGGAACATTTATATTTTTTATTAAATACTAATGGGAGAAAGCGAGAACACACCTCTTCCTTCTGGGAAGCAGATCAGTTGATAATCTGCATCTCATCCCAGCTGGGAGAGCTCAGTGCTTCATATGAACATAACTGGAGGTGAAAGGATTAATTTATTTCATATGACCACAGCAAAGGCTCAACTCCTAAGTCAGGATATTTATTCACCTGATTCTCCATCACATGCTGCAGGTAAGTGTCCTGTCATTGAGGACTCATGTCTGGCAGGGAGGCAAGCAGCTGCAGGGAGCTACTGTTCTGCATTCGCTGCCCCTGTTTGTGCTCTTAAATGCGCTGACAATGCTGTGATTCAGTTTCTTAGTTGGAGGTTCCTTTGGGGAGAGGGCAGCATCACATGTTACAGTCAATCATATGAGGAGCCTGGACCGTAGGCTAGAGAAATGGGTGGGAAACAAGAACACTAAAAATCAATGGGCTGTACTAGAATAAAGTAAATCATGACTTTAAAATCCATAAATCTTAGTTTGGAAATAGGAGAGGAGAATGCTCTATTAGTTACCTGTACAGTTACAGAGGTGGACATCAATTTATGTTTAAAGTTGCTCAGCTATGTTTGCCCATAATGTTTTTCATGCAATGAGAAATTGAATGGATGCCTTTTGTGACATTTTCCAAGTTCCTTCTGTGGGACTAATTTATTTTAAAAGTATTAATACTCCTATTTTCTTCCCTGCAATGAACAATGTAGCAATATATTAACACTGAACAGTTAATTACCACCTGTACCATTTATGAGTGAAATCAAAGGACAGGTGTCTCTCCAGGAAAATAGAAATTCTGTTGGTTTAGGGAAGTAAGTTCTCTTTGCCAGTGTTATTGGTACACCAGTACGAAATGTGGGATCTGAGAAGGCATAGGCAGGGCTGCATATGGTGAAATGTCTACTTTTTACCCTGCAATAATAAGTCTTACACAGAAATCCAGGGAGTGGATGTGTGAACTTTCCTTCCTTTGAACAGGATTCAGAGATGTGAAACTTCAAATAATAAGGCTCACAAATTGATGTACCGTAGACAGAAAAATGTCACTCGTTGGACTGACGCGATCCAAGTGTTGCTGCAGTAGAGTTGTGTGCTGGTCACTGGTGGAACTGGTGTCACACACAGAGGCTGGGGCAGGTGAAGCAGGATCTGCAGGAGGGGTTTGCTGCACCAGTGACAACATGGAGAGGAGGCATGGTGATGTAGGTACATGTCAGACCTGGCTAGTCCAATAAATCTTTCTTATTTTAGTATCCTGTGGTAGTGTTCAACACTTCAGAGAAAGTACCTTCAGGAAAACTTCAGAGGGGTCTGTCCCAAAGCCTCATGGGCTGGCAGTCCTTATTCTAGTCTCCATATGGAAGTAAATAATTTCTTCTGAAATTCCCACCCTGAAAATTAATGCACAACTTAGAGCTAAACCTGGGACAGGAACGAGCTCTGAATGATGACTCCTGTTTTGGAGTTTCTGCCTCTGAGCCTGTCATGCCTGACTTAAAAGACAGTCCTTGTCATCTGAGACTGGTTTGCCTGAGAAGATTGGAAATGGACAGGTGAGTATTTACAGAGATGATGAGAACATCCCTCATTTGCAGGAAGGGCAGAGTGTACCTCCTGTGTGTCTCACTGTCACTAAACACAGATCAAAGTGCACAGCAACAGCAACAACATTAAAACTAATAACAATGTTAGCAAATATGAAGCTGTGTCATAATGTAAAAAAAACCCAGCATCACCTGAAAAAGTACCTTTCTCACATGGTTTTGAGAAACAAAAGATCAGATATTCCCTCTTCCATTCAAATACCCTTCTGGATATGCATATAATGCAAAATTTGTATAGAAAAAAGATCCCATCTTCCAAGAGACCGTTGTAAAGTACCAGGTTGTGTAGTAACATTTGGAGATGAGGCAGGTAATACTCAGTATAGCACCAACTTGATCCTAAGAAACTGATGTTCCTAGATTTAAAGTCAGTAGGAGATACTGTCTTCATGCTTAGTACAAGCCGTAAGATGATGGCTTTCTGTTGAAGAAACCCCAGTGGAATTGTGGACCTTTAAAATCAGGTTGTGAGGCCAATGCAAAGCTCAGTATGTGCATGAAAATGCAGACAGTCCTGGGGCCGTTAGTACAAATGTTTTTAACAGCTGCCAGAGAGCCTCAGCTTGCTATGTGGTCGGGCTGCTACACAAACACTACCAAAATGACTACAGATTCAAATGATTGAAATGTAACTGCCCATAATATGCTGAGTGTTGGCTAATGGTTAGCATTGGTTAGAAGTCATGAATACAGATGAAACCAATACAGTTTTGGCTGCAGTTTCTGGCTACAGTTATCTGCATGCCCCTGGGTGTCCAAATCACTGTGGTGCTGCCAGCCTTGGCCACCCAGAGGCTGAGGGTCAGAGCCACTGGAGTTGAACTTCCTCCACAAAGACCAGCAAGCATGATCTGGAATGAGGTTGAGGAACCTTTCCCTCCTTGTGGAATGCAGGTTACAGATCCCTCCAGGACCTCAGCCCGGAAGGAGAACCCCTTTTCTGCCATCTAGATCAACCTATGACAGCTTGGGTTTATTTGAGAGGGGAGGACTGCACACCTCTAGCCTGGCCTTCCAGTGCCAAGTTTCATTCCTCTTCCATTCCCTTTCTTCACTGATTTATCATTTGATTTCAGGCAAGAGGTTATTTTTTACCTACATTACACCCCAGCCCATCTGTGCTATGAGGTAATTGCACAGCACAGAGGAATGGGCAGGCTGGATACGGCTGATGCACTTTCTGGCCGTACTCCTTTCTCAGTTACCCTGCTGCAACTTTGCTGTTTACTACAGCGACTGATGATTACAATTACAGTTGTTTGAAATATTCAGTGTAACAAGATGATCAGATGAACTGAGCCTCTTCATCACTCACAAACTGAGAACCTGAATTTCCTAAAAGGAAATCTGTCATCCTTCAGTGTTCTCCCAGTAGGTGGCATGAACACAGTTCAATATTGGGGACCTTGTTACCTTTTTACTCCTGATTAGTAGTTTGGAGATGGCCATTTCAGGATGATTCCATCAGAACAACTACAGAACAAACTAATTGGCCATAAATACAGCAACTGAACAGACCCATTGGTTTGTCATTGTTCTAGCAGGAAAAAAAGCATATAGGCCTTTGGAATATCAAACTGGTGACCCTGTTTTCAAACAGTTACAAGATATTGCTATGTCGGGTATGTTAGTTTTACTGTTAATGCCACTATGTTTAAATTGTATCTGGCTTTAATATGGATGATACCTGGTAAAGAGCTTCAGAATTAATCTCTAGGACAAGTGACCTGGGTTGCATTTTAGTGAGGAGAGGATCTCATACCCTTCAGATGCCCCATTGTCTCCTGGATATTTTTGAGAATCTGCTTTATCTGTTTAATGAGCTAATTGATGTATCTATTTATTTTATATCTCTATATAACTTCATCCCCACACATATAAAGGGTATAGTGTGGCATGTTCCTATTATCTGTACTACTTGTGGTGGGTATAGATGGGCCATATGAATGCTCAGAATGAAATCCTGTACATCAGACCACATATCCTCCAAAATCCACCAGGGTAAATCTCCAGTCTTTCAAGAACGGATTTATTTTGGATTTATATCCCAAGCACAAACTGGAGCAGGACAATTAGAGCTAAATATGAAATAACTCTTCACAGAAATATTCACATATGCTTTCTGCACAAAACTTCAAGCCCAAATGTGCTGAACAGAGGTGCATCTGCACTCTTCTGGTCTTAACCTGCCACGTAACCCCCAGCATAACCTAGCCAGTGCTAGAGATCTGTATAAATTATAGCAGTTCTACAGATTGAAATTTTTGTCTGCTTTTTTGTCATCCTCAGCAGGATTTGTTTAGCAGCCCTTCCCAAAACAGCTGGGGAACAGTCTTCTCCCGAACTGCTAAGAGTCTCCCTTGGCTGTTTTGTTTGCTGCTTTTTACCTGGTACAAAGCAGCTGATGAGGGAATGAGGCACTCTCTACCACCTCTGTTGGTGAAAACCCAGCCAGACTCAAAATGTGCTTGGTACCAGTGTGGTTTCTTTATCGCATGTTATCTTCAACTCATAAATATTGATGTCAATTATTTTTCATTCATATGACTGCACGGGGAATGGTCCTTCTACCACTGCCTGTATTAGCATATAGTATTCCCGTATGAGTACAAGTATTCTCCGTTCATTATTTGCTGTTCATCATGTCTTCTTCATTACTTGACCATAGAAAAAGTTATTTTCACCCAGCAAGGGACTAGATGTAATAACATTTGATCTACCACAAATAGCTATATAGGGAATGAAAGAGCTGAAATTAGCAATATAATCACAAATCCTAAAATAAAATGTCTTTCTCCAAAATTATGTGCAAATGAGACTAAGATTTGCTAACATTAGGGTAGGTCACAAGCAATTCATGAATGAAAACACAACAAGAACAAAACAAATCAAATTCATTAGATGATTTATTTGCAAAATGTAAGTCTAAGAGCTTTAATGGTGAGTTTAAATGGAAATGATGATGTTTCCTGGACTACTCTGTATACGTGTGCTCCCATCTACTCCATATGCAGCCAGAGCAAGAAAATCAGCTGTGCAGCTAACACAGAGTTATAGCATGCAGTTTGCAACCCAGCACTGTACCATTTCTAAAAAGGTTGTGAAATTCCTCAGAGAGGAATGCAATTACCAGAACTGGGATTAGCTAGTAACAATTAATCAAATTTGAATCCTAATTGGAAAGGTATTTCCTTAACGTCCCTTATGGAAGGGAAAAGGAAGGTACTGTATTTAAATAAGTTTTGAAATAAATGAATAATAATAAAAAAAAAAAGGCTAAGAGTGGATTTGCAATCCAGGCCTAATGCTCAGTTTGCTCCTAGTCTCCAGATCATGGAAGATTATCAGAGATCAAACCCCTTTAATAGAAAAGAACCTTTTAAATCCACCTCAGCATTGCCCTTATTAGGAATGAAGGAGAGAGGCTCCTTCCGTTGGGAGGAAAGAAGCGCTTAATTCACGGCTTGTCAGAAGAAAGGCGCTTGCTTCAGCAGTGAACCAGGTTAGTTATGGCCCTAATTTACACAGCAGCATGTCATCCTGGTGGAAGAGATGACACCTTTAAGTAATAATGAACAAGCATGCGTTGACAGAATAATAATCACAGATTCAAAAGGTTACAGCAGAGAAGGTGGTAAAGCTAAGTGCCTGCTTTAATTCCACTGGGTGCCATAATATCAGGACTCAGGAGCTGCACTTACAATATAAAATAACATTAGTGTGGCAATTAGGACTTAATGGATTGTGGAGAGAAGTCTGCAAGACTTTATAAAAACATCCAGATTGGTCTGTTTTCAAGTTTTACTTTACTCATACTTTTTTCTGGCTGTATTATCATCTCCCTCAAAGGCAGGGTTCTCTTAAAACATAGCAAAGAAATGCTAGAGGCATCAGGGCCACTTCTTAGTTTGTATATACAGGCATAATCTCAAAGACACTTCTGCCAATTTATCCCGAATGAAGAATCTGGACTAGGGAATCTATGAACAAATTTGCTGACCTAGGAAAACTAATTTGCTCCAGTAAGCAGACAAAACCAAACTACTACATGTATATTGACCTGGTCTCCTATTCACAGCATTTTGACTTCTTAAGCTGCATGAGACATCTAGTCCCAGTGTTTCAAAAATCACTACAGACAATCTACAACACTTAGACAAACATAACTCAAATGGGAGACTTTTAAGTGAATTCAAACTCCACAAATTTTGTTAGGACCCTTCCCAGTCCCAGAACGAGGTCATCCAGGTTTCTGGGAGATAATCTGCATTTTTTTTACGGTTCTCCTGGATTCTTGGGGGTCTCTGCCACCATGATAGCAGTGTGCCAATGCCTAGCAATGCGGTACTTGGCAGAAAACCTGGAGAGCAGGTGGAAATATCTTGATGTCGCAGGAATAGGAGGCAGGCAAAAAGGAGGCTTGTTTTTTTGCAGACCACTGTGTGGTATAAGATCTTTAACTTCTATGAAAATATATTTCTTCAGTAGTCTTCATATATTATATGCATTCAGCACATCAAACAAACAATGGCCTACAGAGTATATAAATCTCAGGCACCAAAGCAAAAGTTAAATGGCACTGTCTCCACTCCTGCCTGGCTGTTCTAGGGTTCCGATGTTGTCTGAAGACAGGATTTACAGTCTTCTGATCACTGGTAGCAACAGGAAGACTCCAGGTGATTGCCAGCAGTGTAAGGCCACCAGCTCCGGGCTGGTGTCACAGACTGTGTGGCCAGCAGGGCCAGGGCAGTGACCGTCCCCGTGCTCGGCCCTGGTGAGGCCGCACCTCGCACCCTGGGCTGGGTTTGGGCCCCTCACTGCAGGGGGGACGCTGAGGGACTGGAGCGTGTCCAGAGCCGGGCAGGGGCTGGGGACGGGGCTGGAGCACCAGGCTCACGGGGGGCGGCTGAGGGACCTGGGGGGGGTGGCCTGGAGAGGGGGCGGCTCAGGGGGGACCTTATCGCTCTCTGCAGCTCCTGGCAGGGGCTGTGGGCAGGGAGGTCGGTCCCTTCTCCCAGGTAACAAGCAAGAGGACAAGAGGAAACAGCCTCAAGTTGCACCAGGAGAGGTTTAGATGGGATAGTAGGAAGAAAATTCTTCACTGGAAGGGTGGTGAAGCATTGGAACAGGCTGCCCTGGGAGGTGGTGGAATCACCATCCCTGGAGGTGTTTAAAAAACACATAGATGTGGTGCTCAGGGACATGGTTTAGTGGTGGACTAGGCAGTCCTGGATTAATGGTTGGATGACTTGGTAATCTCAAAGATCTTTTCCAAATTAAATCATTCTATAATTATATAATTCTATGATTTGGGTATTTCCTTAAGCTTACAGTAAGAACTGGCAGAAATGAAATATGCCATCACCTCTTCGTTGATCTCTCTTCCCTTTTCTTTCATACACATACCAATTTTCTGTTTCAATTTATTATGTTTCTTACCTCTGGTAGGTATGTTTATAAGACTATATATTCTCTAAGACTGAAACCTCACAGACCACACAGGTCTGTATTGATTCAAAAACTGACAGTGCAAATATTCTCTTAGTTCCAAGGGAGATTTCAAACCACTACTTTCATTTTAGGATATGCTTTATGTAGGTTTTACAGGTTTTTTACATATGTACAGGTTTTTGTTTGCTTTCTTTGACTATGCATATACTTGGAATGTCTGGAATAAAACCAACTCTGATAAATAAAACTAATGTGTGCATTCATATGGATGTATCTACACACACACACACACACACACACACACATATATAATAATTCTGTCAGTCTCCAGTGCCAGTCTTTTAAAGTATTTCCATGGAATTTTCATTTTTCTGCACCAAAGAAAAGTAAAATGGCCATGGTCACAGAAGGGGACAGTGTGAGAGGTGAGAGGCTGAATGCAGACACACTGCACTAACAGCTGTCTGTTTGATTGCACTGATCCTTCCTTAATATCAGGGACTGTATTCATCACTACTTCTTTATTACACATACACTTCATTCCCACTAGATGCATGCAAAGAGACAAGAACTTCAGACGCTACTCCAACAGCCCTTTAGGTATCTTTTCCTTCTTCGGTTCCATGGTGACAGAGTATATAAAAACCTTCAGGGATCAGAATCCTACTTTTGCTGCATGACCAGTGTGAGTCAGATCAGTCTGAGACAGGAAAACAAGAGGTGGGGCAGGAGAAGCGAGCTTGTTGACTCATGGGTGCAGCAGTGGTACTTTGCACAGGTGTCTTCACCTTCACATCTCACACACCCCTGTTACCACATGTCATCACACACCTGCAGTTGGCAGGGCTCCTGGCAGGCTCCTCACTGCAGCTCCCTCCACTGCCTGTCCAAGATGCTGAAAAAAGGGATTGGGGAGTTCAATGGGAATGGAGTGACTTGAGAATCAGGAGTGCCTTTTAGGACAGCTGCTCCCTAATAGCTTTCCTGCTATGCAGCCATGAAGCACCTACCCATGTTACATTCTTTTCAGCTTTAAAGAGAATTTTACAGAGGTACAGGTAAGTCTGTCTGTGTCAGGCTTTGTTTATGTGATTTTTCCCATTAGTTTCTTCACTTCCACACTGTGGGGCAGAAGAGAAAAATTAAACTCAATAGCAATAAATCCACTGCATCAGTGCTGGATCTCTAAATTCATCTCCACCTGGTGCACTGTAATTTGAATATTTAATCCAAATATTTAATTCAAAGTTGTTTCTCCTTTTCTTAGATATACCTTTTAATGTGATATTCTGCTCTTCATTCCATCTGCCATGTGAGGGAAGTGTAATCTCTTAAATTTATGTGTACTTAGACATATATATGGGCAATATATTCTTCTAACTGGATGCCTCTAAGTGGGAGGGATTTATGTATTAAACACCAAAGAATTGTACTCCTTGCTTTGATCTCTGAATCAAGCAAAGCAAAGTAGGTTTGTCTAATACAATAACTTGAATATTACCTCACAGTGGAGCGGTGGGGGCTGGCTCCCTAGCATAAAGAAAGGTGGATTTGCTGAGTTTCCAGGAATTTGAATCTTTGCCTTTGCCTTTGCCCCTTTGCGCCTTTGCCCCTCTAACTGATAAGATAATAAAATTTACAAAATGATCTAGATTATTGATTTTGCTTTTCAAATCTCCAAATTCAGGAAGTGATCCACAATGTGTCTAACACTTTAGACATCTCATTCTTCATGTGTATTTGTCTCCTGATCTCATTTTTCACATCCTCATTGCTATAGAAATAGGACACTTAAAAAAACCTGTCTTGCCTTCCCTAGCCTTTGGCCACTGTTAACATTTCTGTTCAACTGGATCAAGAGATTTTTTTTTCCCTCTAAGACAGACATAAGCACACTTAAATTTTGTGGAATAGATGACCTTACTCTGAACAATTAATGACCTAAATCACAAATTATCCTGATTTCATATTCAAATCTGGTGTCTTTCAACACAATCATCCCATAATCTTTTAGCATTGACCAACCACATGCATAACCAAGAGCAGAACAATGTGTTAAAAAAAAAAAAAGAAAGAAATCAGTTCTTCATGAAAAAGAGAGACTACCTTAATTACTGCTAACAGGCAGTGACCTTGAAATTCTTAGCATATTTAATTTTATGAGCTGTTCAGATAGGGACAGAATAAGTACTTGGGCTGAATCCACTAAGTTATTAGGGCTTATTTCTAGCTGTAAATGTTTCAGTAAAAGGATTATATGTTTCATTTAGGTAAATAACGATAGGATCTGCAGCTACTCTTGCTGGCATAAAATTTCTAAGGGCTGTCACTCTGCATGTTTCAGGGCAAAAAATGGATCCAGTGTCAGTGATTTTTATCACGATGCTGCTATATTTGGTGTGTTTCATAAAGGTCCTATACTTATTCTTCTGACAGATTGTCAGCTTCCATTAAAAAAATAAGTTTTTAGCCCTCCTTGACTGAAGCAAAAAACCTCTTGACTAAATTTGAAAATCAGAAGATATTTCAGATGCCAAATTTATCATTTTGGCACCGTGATATCTTGTGATTAAGTTGGAGTGAGTCTTGCTCATTATTTTTGAAAACTTAAGGTCATCCACTCTGTGTACCAGACTAGGTCAGATGGAAACCGCATCCTTTCTCCAGAATAAAGTTTAGTTTATGTGCAGCCTGTTGACTTTGTCTATTACAGCATCTGGCAGAGTTGACAGCCAGCTATAGGATACTGAAACTAGAGATTTCAGGAGACCCACTAGGGCAGTCACTCCTTGTCAGGGCCTGCTAGGGAAACCCACCACTGGGTATTTTCCAAGCGTGTTGTGCTTAATCTAATTCTGAAAAAGGAAAACAGTAAATTAACCCATTGCTTCTCACCATTGATTTGATTTTGCCTCTCAGCTGAGTGTCACATGTGGCACCTGCAGGTCCTTGCCTTGCTGAGTGCTCCAGCCTCAGTGCACCCTAAGCCACTAACTGGATAGCATTCCTCCTCCGCATCCTCCAGGTCACAGGTTTTTAAGGGACAGAAAAAGGTTTAAGGTTAACTAACCTCTTCCAGAAGATTACAAATAATAAGATAAGGCAGGCATATGAAAAGACGCTTATGAGTCTTGCAAAGTGGGGGACAAAGCAGATGAGCCTCCCACCCCCTGGTTGCATGGGTAGCTGAGGACCTCCCTGCTGATGGAGCAGGTGCTGGCATGGGGAGGGATGGGCTTGTACTGCAGGTGCCCCGGTGCACAGCTCTCAGAGCCATCTGCTCTGAATTAGATTGGATTAAAGACACAGCATAGGCAAATCCCTTTTTGCTGTTTGTGTGACATAGGTTTATCCCATGTGAAATATGGCTTAGAAGAAAGAGCTGCCTTTCTCACATGCTAGGGAAAGGCAGTTAACAAGAACAGCTTCTAAAGTCAGGTAACAGAAACACCCCTTAAATGAGATATGACACTTTGGCAGGCAGTCTTTCTTTTGATAACCCCAGCACAAAGAAAAAAAAAAATCAGGGCAGGTACCAAAAGCTCCATGCAGGATTTTCTGAAGTCAGGGAGACACAGGCAGGCAAAGCAATCAGTATGAATAGCACTGGATTCATAGTTGCTTTACAGAGAGGAAGACACATAAGGGAAATGGGCAAATCTATGGCAATATGTCCTTAAGCACGATTCCCATCACATCTCTGAAGGAGACAAATCTCTGTTTCCTTCTTGACTTCCCTAGGTGGTTACCTTGGCATGACAGCAACAACAACAACAACAACAAAAAAACTGTAGAGAAGCCTGTTGTTAAAGTGTCAGGAGCCGGTCCTTTTTGTCCAGTTCATCACTATTTTGATTGGTTTCTACATACGTATTGCTCTCTGAGAGACTGTCCTGAAACTAGCTGTCTTTATTCACCATGGCTGCCCAGCACTCGAATTTGTGAGGCAGTAGATGTACTTACTTATGTCTTTTACATCTATATAATGCCCCTTTAGTAGAGATAATCTTTGCTTGTTCCTTTGCAAAACAGCTGCTCACTCTGCCTTAAAGGTGTCCCCTTTTCCTTGTGAACGAAGCACACTGTAAAACATAAGGGAAGAGTCAAGCAATGCTTATCTAATAAACATGTTGGTCCCCATGTTTAGTTTAGAGACTGAAATGTACCATTCCAACAAAAGTCAAGCCCTGTACATGCATCCTCAAATAATACATAGAGGGCACTTTTCCATGTTACTTGTACCTACAGTTCAATTATTTTAAAGTTAAGGCTCTCCTTGCATTTCTAATGTTTGGGAACAAAGGAGGAGGAACAGGGAAGCTGGTGCCATGCAGGAGAATGGAGCAAGGTTGGAACAAATGAAAATAAAAAAAAGACAACAGAAACACAACAGACCAAAGGAGAGACTAAAGATTCAGAAAATGTCATAAAAAAAAGAAGTAGAAATGCCTTTTCTTTCCAGATTTTGGGCAAAAATACACTTTTATCAGAGAAGATATGTCACTGTTATGTCAGGAAGGTTAAATGATTTACACAGTTTCAAGGAAATTTTGAGAGACATGATACTGAGCTCTTTTACAGTAGAAAAAATACAAGCAATTAAAGATAATGGAATTATCATAGATTATATACAATATATTGACTAGAACTGAAAGGTATTGACTAGAACTGAGAGGATATTCTTGACACTTCTTGTCAGAAATTACTGATTAACAAAATTGAAAAATAATATAAGTGAGTAGGCCATTCCTCCTGAGTTATTTACACAATTTTTCAGGAAAATGTTACAGAACTGTCAGAACAGAACATTTCAGCTCCTTTTCAGAAATAAAAGTCATAGTTTTCCATTTAAGGTGTGGGGTTTTTCCTTTTATTAAATGAAACAAAATAAAATTCAAGAACAAAAAATAAAGTAATATATATTTATTACTAGTATTCCAGTTGGAAAGGAATGGTGGGGGGTTTTTTTCAGTATTAAATTTTCATAAACAAGAAATCCACTTCCTATGGAATATTAATAAAGACTTATATATGGCTAATCAATCTTATTTGTTTCAATCCTATTATCTTTGACATAAAAAATACCATACTTCCAAAAGCTCTATTTTTATATGTCCCTCAAGACTGTATTAGCCACATGACAGCTTTTGGCAGACAGCATGCTGTGCTATGTGGTTTGTTTACGCTGCAAAGCATAATAGAAACAATATATTTAGCATATGTTTTGGCTGGTCCACACATTGTTTGAACAGCTCTGTATCTAATATAATTAAAGTAGTAAAAAGTTGTGCAGGCAAATCTTTTACGTCTATGATATTCAGATTTTATGATCCTTGTGACAGCCATTGTCTTCTGTTTTACTTCTGTAAGGGCTCTTGTAGTGGAACAACGCATTACTGCAATATAATTGTTAACTGTATTAATTTATAAATTTGGAGAAAAATCTGTTACCACATTAAAGCCAAATTTTTAGAATAATCCCGGAAAATATGATCAAAATATTCCTGGATTCTGATCACACCTGACACCTCTGCTTGTAAATTAAACAACACATTTTTTTGAGAAAATCTCCCCTGTTTATGGAAATAAGCGAACACTTGGCCTGTTGTGGTCTTTTAATTGCCCACATGGCACCAAGTTCATATGTAAGTGGCACAAGTAAGGTCAAATGGGATTGCCTACGCAGTACAGCAGACATCAGACTGGATCAGAGCAATGTCCATCCAGCCTTGCCGTATCACCTCTGACAGCTTGAGTAGTGGTTTCACAGTAGCTGTGTCATTGTAAGCTAAATACAACACGCTTTGGTTTCACTATAGACTCTGTTTAACAGGTCTAACAGGGCTGGCTGAAGTCACCATGTATTGGATTTGTATGGCAAAGCTTTGGTAGTGGTGGTGCTAGAGGGGGGACTTCTGTAAGAAGCTCCTAGAAGCTTCCCTCACGTCCGATGGAGCCGATGCCAGCCGGCTCCAAGACGGACCTGCCAGTGGCCAAGGCTGAGCCCAGCAGTGACACTGGTAGTGCTTCTGGGATAACCTATTTCAGAAGGGGAAAAAAACCTGCACAACCACCTGCAGCCAGAGAAAGGGGTGAGCTTATGTTAGAGCACCAGCCCTGCAGCCCCCAGGCCAGGGCAGGGGCAGGGGTGGCTCCAGGCGCTGGAGCAGGAGGAAAATAAAAGGAAGATCAGTTTGTCTCTTCCATTGAGCTCTGTTTGCAGCCAGTATTGGAAGTTTCTGTGGTCTGCTGCTAATTCTGTTAACTGGCAATTCATAATTATATGCTCAGTCATCTCTTACTTAAAACAGATAATTGTCCTCAACAGCTCTTAATAAAATTAAGACGCGCCTTTCTGGAGGTCTTACTTAATTACTAATCTCGTGACATCTCTGTAATCTTTTTGATTCACCTCCTCCTGCATGTTTCTCTGATCTGGCTGCTCCTGCCAATGGTGAGTGCTATGTGGCAAAACAATACTACTGTCACTACCAATTACCCTGGCAGGGAGTTCAGCCGAAGGCTGTTGTCAACCTAATGAGGTGTACCCAATCAGGAGGAAAATGCAGCTCCATTTCCATCCCCGGGGTGGTAACTACTTTTTAAGAGTGATCAATTTTTGGTTAGATTAAGAAGTGGAAATAAACAAATGTGCATAATTACTCTGTGTGATCTCCTGCACCAGCTGGGGTGGGGAGAGAATTGGGCAGCCCGAAGAAGCACAGGGAGATCGAAGGGCTGTCCTTTAATGTGCTCTGCTGCTGGGATAACAGTCTGTCTTTGCTATTTAATACTTGCATTTTTATCAAAAAGAAGGGTTATTAGGCTTTATTCTGCAGTTATGTAAAGCAATCAAAAACTGCCACTGATTTCAAGGAAAGCAAAAGCAAGTGCTTTGCCAGGACATGGTGCTGCTACATGCTCTTTAGATAAGGCAAGAGCAGGAGCGCTGTTGGAAGAAGCAGACAACAAAGAGGAGCAGAGCACTTAGGTCAGGATTCATCTTACCTACTTTTAGCCATTTAAAAATTTAGTGCCTAGCAGACATATTAGTCATTTAGGCTCCCTCTGCAGCCTTTGTGCAGAGAGATGGATGCACTTCAAGATGTTGATCAATCCTTTCCACTCCACCAGCAGTACGTAGGGGTGTCTTTCACAGAATTAGGGTGATGCAGTTTCCCATAAATAGGTCACATAAACTCTTTAGGTGGTCACCATAAACCAAGTGAAATCCATTTGCACATAACGCAAAACATGACTCTAGTCAACAACTACCATACTCTTTCCATTGCCTTTAACCAGTTATATATTAGTCAGTATTAGCCAAGGAGTATATTAACACTGTCAGAGGACCTGGATGGAGTACTTTATGCAAAAGGTGTTTAAACCTGAAGGTATTGTAGAAATGTACATAGGTGAGCAAGCAAACAGTGATGAGGGGAGTGTGAGAAACATCTTGTGTTTTTGGCTTTCTGTTTCAGCTTTGATCTTTCCTGGCAATCTTGGCAATCGATACTGTGACTGTGCAGGTTTGCCCAATCCTCTCAAGTTGAAATTCACTCTGTGTAGGAAGAAAACAACAGAAATGCATGAGACAGAACCCACATAAGGACATAGATAAATTTTTGGGTTCTTTTGATACCCTGCAAGAAGAAAACCCTTTTTTTGTTCAAGTGAGGAAGAGCTTGGGAGAGGTGTGTTTGTCTTGCTCAGAGTAAGTGGGCCTTGCAACAAATCACATTTACCAACAGTCAACCTATACTGAATACTACAGTTGTCCAAAATATGTTGCATGAAGGATATTGAGAGAGGCTTAATGCAGTCTTTATTAGTGGGCTGGAAATGAAGTTACACCAACTTCAAAGTTACCAAAGTTATTAAAAACAATGGGAAAAGAGAGAGAGGGAAGGAGAAAGGAAGGGAAGGGAAGGCAAGGGAAAAGAAAGGGAAGGCAAGGGAAAAGGGAAGGCAAGGCAAGACAAGTTAAAAAGAAAGTAAAGGAAAGGAAAAGGAAAAGCTGTCCCTGTGACTGGCTGGGAGTCATTGCCAGATGAACACCCCCCTCTGCAGTCTCTCCAGTACAGCAGGTTATGATAGCGATGTTAGCCATTGACATCCTTGTCCCCCAGGACTTTGTACTTTCCATCAGGATCTGCTACAGTTCCTATGGGATGTTCCCATTCACGATTCTCTTTATACTGACTGTAGCACACTTAGCTGGGCACAGGCATTGCACATGGATGACACTTTTGTGCATGTGTTTCATTGGATAATCCTGTCCGAGTATCTAGATAACCAAGGTTTACTTTGCTATGCTCTAAGTTTTGGGTTTCCCTAATATAAACTAAAAGCTATAAGATGCCCTGTAGAAAAAGGGTAGGAAGGGTGATTCTGCATGCCAATGGCAATTGCATTCCATAAGAACCATATATATGATCAGTACGTGGGTTTGCAGGTACAAGGCCATGAGGTAAACCTTGTGAGACTAACAGAATGAAACAGAAAGGGAAAAAATACTACCCTGGCAACACAGGAAAGCCCAGCCACAGAAGCCCAGGTGAACAGTTACAGTGAGCTTTGAGCAAAGACAGGTTGCAGAGCAGCGAGTGGAAAGTGCTCAGCCTCGCAGTGATTGTGGTAGCTGAGGCACTGTGCATTTTAAAATAAATGTATTTTGGCTGGAGAAATATATATTGCAGAATTACTTTTCTTTCAAGTTGGAGAAAAAAACCAACCCACCGTACCAAACACAGTGTGTTCTACAATTTTGCAAAATACTGCGATCTGGCTTCCAAAGTTTCCAAACAACAAATGTTTGTATTTTCAATTAAATTGAAAAAAGTGTCATATTTTGTTTCCCTCAAAATTGAATACGTGTATTTTTACAACACTTGCTATTTGTTTAAAGTAAAATGAAACCTGAAAAAAAAAATTGTCATTTTCATTCCCATACTTAAAAATCAAATCATTGAGCTGAAATCAGATTTAATGAAACAATATTTTGTGCAGAAAGAGTTGGTATAATATAAAAATATTGAAACAGCTCTTTAAAACTTACTCTGCATAACCTTTTGACTTTCTCACTTGCACTTTGTTCACTTCATGCTCCTGTTTAATCACCTGCTTTAGACATTCAGATACGAATTTGCATCTTCACATATACACATCTTGGGTTTTACTGTGTTATTCTTTTTATTCTGATAATGCAGTCTTTGCTTCATTCCCTACTTTCTTGTCAAGTTTCCTTCCCCTTCTTTATTGTGCTTACACACACTTCTCTTTTTCAACATGTCCAAGGCAAAACATGGAATACATAATTCAGAAAAGGCTATTTATATATGTCATGGAGATAGGGATCTATCAGGACTTTCTAATTTCCATGAGAAATCTGAGCAGGTTGTCTGGTCGCCTTGTGGATTATGCTGCTAAGTGCAATCCTTTGGCTCACCGGAATAAGCATCTTCCTTCTCACCCAGTACAGACTAAGATCACCAGATCTACTGTCTTCCTTTAGAAGCTAAGTGGCAAAGGTGTGTTATTCTTCCCCTGAACATTTCAGATTTTCTCCCTAGAATACCCTTAGACAGAGGAGAGAGAAGTGGCCATTGGTTAGCAGGTCAGGAAATCATAACTGAATCAAATTATTCTGACCTTGAATGGATAATTAAATTCTTGGACACTTTACAGAATAAGATATTCTACTTAGTCCAGTGAGGGAGACCAAATTCAATGGCACAGGTGAGTCCCCTGATGTTTGAGTAGATTGCATGACATGTACTGTGCCAGTTAAACCCTGTTCACAGAGAGTTAAAAACCAACCCATTACTGAGAACCAAGCTGACACATTTCCAGAACAGCTTTTCTTCCATGTTACTTCACAAACGTTCTGGATCTTCAACCATGTTTTCCCAAATTCTTCTGCTGGCCTCTGAGCGTGAGAAGATCTTAACTCCTACAAAAAACATGCATTATCAGTCATGACTCAGCTTAACTGGTCATAAACCATTAGTGAAGGCACAATGCAAATAAAATTTGCCTCTCAGTTTATACAAGAAAGAACGCTTGCATTTTAGTAATACATTAAAAAAAAAAAAAAAAAGAAAGAAAAGAGAGAGACATGGGGGTTTCCAATTAACAGACTTTGTATCCTTCTGTGTTTAATGTTTAAAATAAGTTTATTTGGGTTATAAACTATGCACACAGTAATAACATTGCTGATGCTGACCTTGCAAAGCACAGCTCTGTGCTTTATGAATCAATCATCAGTGCCTGGAGCAAAAGGAAAAATAAACCTGCAGAGAAACCACCAAAAGAGCAGGTGAATAAGAAGTGTCTGCAAGTATATGAGGACACGGGTACCAAATTAAGCAGAATTTGCCTCTACACCTACAGTATGGTAATAGAGAATCCTGATTCATCTGTAAGGTTACTGCCTTTTGCTGTTAGTACATAGGTGTTAAGTGGTAGAAAAAGCAGTGCAAACTCGTGCCTCTTGGTGGATGATTTGCATGTTGCAGGGTCAGGTACCACGACTTGGGTCATGCTGTACTGAGGCCTCAGTATCAGCTTGTATGATGAGTCTCTGCCCCATGATGGCAGCTTGCTCAGTCGTTCTCCTCACTCGCAGGTACACCAGATGAACAGATTCCTGTTGACTCACCTACTCCCGTAAGGCAAAACCATGAAGATCAGCAAAAGCCAGCCATAGAAATAGTCACTGACTAGAAAAGGATAAAAATTAGCACCCAATAATTCATCAGAGAACTACAAGAATTGAAGGGAAGAAGGAAAGGTTTTAATGTGGAGGAAGGATCCAGCCAAAAGGGCATGTGTGACCTTGCCCTCAATTCCCCCTCTGAGCAGCAAGAGGATCCTTGCTCAGCCTCTGTTACATTCTTACACATGATGTAACCTTTCTGCTGGAGATGCCTACTTTATCTTTCTAAATTGCTAGTGTAGGAAACACTTCTGCATTTTTATGTTTGCAAATTTTCCTATTCTACTGGGTGTTCAGACAGACTCACAAAAGCAGCCTTCAATGAATTAGCAAGGAAATTGCTCTGCTTACTGGAAGATCAGAAAGAAAATACAAAGGAAAAAGATACAGATTAATGCTGTGTTTGCCATAAACAAAGAACTGTATTTTTATTTTCGTACCCTGAATGACTCTTACGGGATAAACCAAAAATAATAATAATAAAAAAAAAGGAGACAAGAAAACAAATACCTTATGCAAAGGCACAGCACATGCCTCTCCTCTGTAACATGTAACATGCTACATCTAAAATGAACATAAAATGTCGTCTCCTCCAGTAGATAACAAGCTTCTAGAAATGCAAAAGTGCAAAATACATGGAAGTGGTCACGTCTTATATCACAATACCTGGGTTTTATTTACATCACAACAGAACTATAGGTATTCATACAACTTGCACAGACCTGCCCCTATATGTTCAGGAAATTTAGAGACAACCAAAACTAGAAAAGACACGTAGCAACAGGATATCTAAAATTTAAGAATCCCTTCACCATAAATAATGATTATGAGAATACAGAGCTTTGCAATTTGAAGTGTTCTAACTAAAAAAAATAATAGAGCTTTTGAAAAACTAATAATTATTTAATTTTCCCAATATACTTGTAAGATAGTAAAATACTGCTTAGCCTTATTTTTCAGGTAAAGAAAAAAGGTGCAATTGATTCACTGAGTACTGCTAAGAATGAAACCTTAGTTCAAGAATTTATTACAAGGTAATCTTTCAGTCCTTTCCTTTCATCATTCTCCTGACCAGTCAATCTTTCTGACAAAGGGTTTAAACTGTGAGCATAAGAAACAATACTAGAAGACAGTAGAACACGTGCTTACTCCTTCATTCTTTGTAAAAAATAAGAAAAACAATCAACATAAATTCAATCAGATTTCATTAGAAATCAATTATTTTAACAGTCCAGTGTTAATTTCTGCAAAAAAGCAATAGACAAAACATGCTTGGTATCTGCCCAAAGGGGAATATTTAGATATTAGATTATCTGAACTGCTAAATTAGCAAGGGTTCTATCAGGCAGCCAAACAAGTGGTTGATATTCATTGTGCTTCATACCTATTATCTTGTATAGTGATGGCAAGGTTCTAAATTTTTATGTAGTCATTGTTCCACAAGCATAAAAATTACTGTACAGTCACAACATTTGACAGCACTGCACTTTTTGCCTGCATAGCATCAAACACCTTAGAAGCTATGCAAATATTACTTTCATTTCACAGATAGGAAAATGGAGTGCTGAGAAACACAAAGTAATACAGATGACAAGTGAACACAGCCCCAATAACTTCCCATGGTGTCACAGGTGGCCTGGACTTGTTCCAGTTAATTTTCAGATTTAACTAAGAAAGTTAAGTGAAAAATCTCAACAGGTCTGGGGAGGGGGGGTGGGGGGGGTGAAAGATATACATCTGGAACAAAACTGAGGCCAGTTCTTCTAAGATCAGGTTTATCTCACTTATGATATGCACAAAATGGGATGTTCTGAATACCAGCCAGTTTCTTGCTTTTGACCACACTTTGATCTAGACCACTGACTAGTATTTTTAGCACATTGAGAACACTTGTGGTCACATTAGTGTATTTTAATATAGTCACACTGAATAGCTGTCTCCCAGATAAGTAAAATCTGCCTCCTTAATTTTAATTAACCCTTGTCACAGGCCCTGGGCTGAGGACTCAAGTAATCGTTCCCTTAGTAGTTCTCTTCAATGCACATCCCGATATATCTTAAAACCAGGCCAGGGTTTGCTGTGGGCAATGCACCATTTCAAGTGCATTGACGTCACTTCTGTGAGGTTTGCAAGTCACACAACACTTCAATTTCTTTCATTCAAATATTAATATCTGGTTTATTTCAACATCCATTTACTGAGTTTTACATTCTGAGAAAACATTGAAGTGCCAATCATAGGTCCCCACAAGCTTGGAGTAAAGATACACAACATCCAAGAGATATCTCTAAATTGGAGCATCCAATCACAGACACTGTTACTTTTAACAGGGTTCTTCTGTTTTGTAACTAGTGAACATCATCAGGGTTCTGAAGGAACTGGTGGTGCCAGGTCATGCTCTATAATCTTTGAAGAGTTATAGCAGCTGAGGGTGGTGTCTAATTACTTAAGAAAGGCAAACATTACCAATATCTTCCAAAAAGACAGGAAGGAAGAAGCAGAGAGTTTTTAAGGACAAAAGGAAGCATCAGAGCTGATCTACTCTGGTCTGCTAAAAAACCTCCACGATACCACAAAACAAAGCAAAAAAACCCAACCCTAAGACATACAAATACATACATACAGTCAAACCTGTCACAGGTTTCAGTTTAGTGGTTCCTACATCTAGCCTTGCTGTTAGAGAAACAAATCTGGTTAACCAGATGGAACCCCAGCCTCACCACCTGATTTAGCACTCTAATGCCTTTTGGACTAAGCTGGTGAAAATGTTTTATTCCGTGCATTGAAAAGCCATGATAGAAATATTTCCTCCAAACAAAAAGATTGATAGAAGCTTTGTAGACTTCTTTGCACTTATCTTGATCCACATCACGGGCCCCTTACTCACAACTAGAAGCTACTGTCCATGGGTACTTCCAAAAAATGGGACCAATGGTTGTCCTTGGTTGTATCACTGTAGACTCCAAGTGTGTTGATATTCTCAAGGCTATTGCAAAGTAAATAATTGAGGGACTGCAAATAAGAGGTGGCCAGCACATCTTAGTTTTTAAACACAGGACTATGTCTTTTAAAGTTATAAAAGCAAAGGTTAGGTTCTGCTAGAGACCGTAATAGCACTAATAAACCATCATACACTTCACTAACACAATTTTCCTATTGGACGTTTGCATTGCTTGTTTGTTTTCCATCTCATCACTTTTAAATCAAGGATAATCCTACAGATAGGACATTTCAATAAGATGTAACTAATGCTTTACATGCAGAAGCAGAATAACGTTTTTGTGTCCTGTGTAGACCAGTATTGTTTGGTTTACACAGTATCGCATGTTTTTACTAAAATCAATAATAAAGTCATAGTATGACAATTTATTGCCCTGACCGTTAGCTGTTGGTGGCTCAGAACTCTAATATTGCAGTGTTGATTGCAATGTAAGTTTACAGACAGACCAAAATATATGAACTTCAGAGAATTATGCACCATTTTGGAAAGCACTCCAGCCAACTCAGACAAGCTAACATGAAGCTCTGAGATCAGATGAAGACCTTGAAGACCATCTGAGAAGAGCCTGTCTTGTCAAAGTTCCCACTCAGGACTGTCTAGAAATGGAAAGTGGAAAGAACAATTCTGAACATGTAAACACTATGAAGAAATAATGAGCTTGATGCTAAAAAGAAGCCCTTCTATCAGGGATGGTACACTCAGCAGGAGGTAGAAATCTGGTCTGAGTTTTAGAGACAGATGCACTTAAGATGGTGTCTTGACTTCCAAAGCCTTGTTTTCTGACTTACAAGCTTTTTGGAATCTAAGAAAATTACAGTTGCTTTGTCTCACATGCTAAAAATTGAATACATCAACAAAGCAAATCAAAGTAGGCTGTAATCCATTACATCATCATTAATATATACGCAATTGTTGCTATATAGCTCTCTCTCTCTTTTTCTTTTCATATACACAATATGTAAGCGTATTATTTATAGATACACACTGTATATATAAAACCACAATATATACACTACAGGTAGATACTGTATATGTATATTCACTATATAACTCAATAATATTTCAACAAACATGAAATTTGGAATCAAGCAGTTAAAAACCTAGAAGTCAGGTGCTGTAGAGCTAATGCTGAACCAGCTGCCTGGCTTTCCCCCACACATGACAATGGTGCTGTCTCTGTGGTAGATGGAGAGAATCAGATGTCTCAGGGATTAAGAATCTCTCTCTGTAGCCAACAACTGTGAAGCTCTGAGAGAAGATTTACATTCCAGTCTTCTCCTGACCTTCAGCACCTGACACAAGGTTTTTGGAAAGTAACTCTCCACTTTTAGGCAATTATTCTGAAATGGCAAGTATCATGCACATCACTGACCCTTCCCTGCTCTGCCCTCATTAAAGATTTGACATTTATTCACTGTTCATGGGGCTAGAAAGAAAATGAGTAATTTAGGGAGCATTGGTAGAGCTGGTATCTTAGAAATGTATTTTCTTTCCTTTCCTGTGCAGCAATGGTATTTCCCAAAGTTCGAGGTTCAGACAACAGACATGAGTAACTGTTTTGAAAGCCCAGCTACATAAGAAGTATTCATATGGGGCTGACATGTGAGACCTATGGGATGCCACGCCTTTCCAGACTGTCAACTGGAAGGTAAAGTGAGCCTATTTTGCCTCCCATGCCCTTCAGTTGTGCAGTTGATTTGGATGCAGCTGGACATCTAAAACAGTATCAGACATCCCTATTTGGGTAGCTAAATCCCACTCATGGTGAACAGATTAGGTATTTTCTTAAATGTCCATCTCAACTGACCAGGCATTGAATGGGTCCATTTGGCTTTCTGACAAAGCTTAGCATGCATAGATTTAATGGGTCAGTTTACTTGAACATTCTTAGTTTAAAAGGTGCTTTATTTTCCTGGATCATCAGTGCATTAGTTGCACCAAAAAAGGCTCATGCATTTATTAGCTTATGGCTCAGTACAAATGGGAGTGTAAAAGATAATTGCTGAGTAATAGACTGGTTTAACAGAAGACATCTCTGAATCTGGAATGGAGTTATGCTCAGAAACCTGCATATCCCTCATTTGCCACAGGGTGGAAACAATCTCAGGAACTCATCTCAATAACATCACTGCAACAATTCAGATGTAAAAGTTAAATACCATATGCTGTACATACAAATGCAGATGCAGCTGATAGCTTGGAACAGCTCTGAACTGAGCACATGATACGGTTTTAAGTAGCTGCCTGAATGCCTCTTTACACCCAAGAGAACAGTATGGCTCCTCAGGTGCTGTTCCAATCTAGTATTGAAACAATATATTAGTTTTATAAAATTCCATGTAAAACCTGTTTTTCTTATTAAACTAGATAACTATAAAGAGTCAGTGTACTAATAAAAGGAAGAAGAGCTCAGATCTACAAATGTATTTAGGTACTTAATGCCTCTAAGCATTTGTCTCCTATTAGGTTTTGAATGGGCAAATTAGGACATAAACTGCACTTCTAAGTTCAGGCCAGAGGTTTTCTCCCCTACATCACTAATTTAGGAAGATTTTCCAATGATCAAAGACAGATAAATCTCTAAAGAGAGTATTTGATGGCAGAGAGAGGAAATGGCATAACACACCTCCCTTTTTTTCTCTACTGGCTTGAATAACTGATTTGAAGAGATGCTCCGAATGCTCCTGTCCCTCCCCAATTAGGGACTAGCTACACTTTTGATTCAAGGCAGTGGTGTGTGTTGCAGCGCTGAAGTCTACTGCTGGTGAGCCGAGCAAGCAATCTCTGCAGTCTCCTTTTCCCTACTTGCTGGAAAAATAGAGTTCTGTTCCCTAGAGATGCCAATCCAGCAATTGTACAATCCCTTAATATTCAGATTGGAATGAGAGTATGTTTAGGTTTTTACACAAATTGCTCAAAAGCCACCAAAACATGCCTATTAAACCTGAAGCACTCCTACCCCAACTCAGCCTTTTTATCCACAGCTGCCTGCGGGTACTTCCTTCTCTTCCTTTTACATGACATAGGAATAAAGGACTTTCAATCTGAGAATCATGTTCAGTTTGTATTTTAAAGCAGTTGACATTTCCAGTACATCGGGGAGGCTTAGTATAGATGGGAACTTCCTCTGAGAAAACAGTAGATTAGTAGCAAACAAGACGACCTGCAGCTTCGGAAACCCCTGTGTTTAGGCCTTGTCTGCTTCGGGGACACCTTAAAGTATTTTTCCCCCAGTGCCAACACCAGTCCGAGCCTTGTAGCATTGGCAGTGCTGCCGTTGGCATTTCGAGGGCTGCACAGATGAGAGTTGCTTGGAGCAGGGTTAGGCCTGGTAAATAATTGACAAGAGAGGCAAGTCAGCAAACTCTTTCTACTGCTTTGCCATTCCCCTCCAGATATGTCATGTTTCTTACCCAGTGGCTTTCTACATGCATCCACAGTGTAAAGGCACTCTTTGCAGTTTCAATTTAAGGCACTGCAGTCAATCAATGTAATTTTGGTGTCTGGAAGCCAGGGACGGCTGCAGGCCCCTTCTGTGCAGACCCCAGTAGCTGTTTGCTTTCCCCTGTCCCATAAAGCAAGGGAGAAAAATGGTGACAAGTCATTAACAAGATCTTCTGTGTTTCATTTTATGAGTGCCAGCTGTTCCCCAGCAATCACTCATATAAAACCAGCACTAAAACCTCACTGTCAGGGGATGTGAGTGAGGCTGACGCATGCAGTGAGCAGCTTTGCAATGGAGCGGGCAGTGCCATGGCGCCGTGCGGGTGGGCAGGGGTGAGGCAGCTGCGGGGGATCCCGGGGCTGGCAAGGAGGGAGCAGGGCAGCCGGTGGGACACCGGCCCTAGGCATCAGGCACCTCCCTAGGGATGGGGCAGGCCAAGGCCAGGCTGGGGGGTGGGCCTGGCTTGGGGCAGCCCACGCCTGGGCAGAGCAGGGCTGTGGGGAGACAGCCTGGCCCTGCTGGGTGTGACTGGGGCAGGCGCAGGCTGCCCCGGGGGGTTGGCATGGGGTCCTGGGCCCTGGGAAAGGCTGGGGGAGCCCTGGGGGACAAGGCGAATGCAAGCAGGGCTGGCAGTGCCCCAAGGGGCCTGGCAGATAGAGGGGACTGCTCTGGACATTGTGAAGGGCTCTTACAATGAGGGAGGCCCTGACTTTAAAAACAAATTTTCTAGTCACAGCTCAGATAGGTAAGCGCTGCTGCAAAACTGCTGCAAGTCCATTACCCCTGTAGTGGCTAGGCCAAAGCTTGTGTTACCTTGGTAACAAAAATTGATGACGCTATCCTGAGTTCAGTCGAGAAGGGCTAGTCAAGTAACAGCTACAATGTTAATAAACGTAGAGTCAAAGTTGGCTCCTTTCATTTATCTGGGGACTCTCTGCTGAAATCCAATGCTAATATCAGACCACCCCCCTGCAAACCCCTTCTGCTAGTGCTTAGTAGAATGACTGACCTGGAAGATTGAGCATCAGACAAACAACATTCAACATGTTGCTTGAAGAGTTACCTAAAATAACCAGTAAGACATATTGTGGGCAGGGAAGCAACTTTGATCATGATTTTCTGAGTCCGCATCTCCAGGCTGGGAAGGAGCTTTATTGTTTGCTACTATGAATCCAAGCTAGTTTCAAGCCAGAAACCCAGCTTGGGACTCTCCACAGACATTCCTGTTACATGCACAAAAATCAGTTCATGCTTCATTCTGTCAGTAATTTAATCTGGATGAAGGGAGAGCCAAACAAAAAGGAAGAACGGAAGTCCCCATGCTGGATAGCAAAGATTCTTCTGCAACAGACGCTGTCTGAAATGAACACAAAATGGCAGCAGTCCTCAGCAAACACTTGGAAGTTTAAAGACGCAACACACAGAAAATGAAGCCATAATTGTTCCCAACAACAGCAACATAAGCCATAGCTAGCAATCACCTGAACCATCTGCTCCCCCAAGTAGCAGCTGTCAACACAGGCAGGAGATTGAAAGATCTTCTCACTTCAGGCATATCCTCAATTCACATTGGAAAATGACAATAAAAATCAAGTGTTTTCCTCCATACTTCAACATGCAGGAGATGCAATGACTGAATTATCCACAGAAAATACAAAGATAGAAAATGTATCAGTCATGAAAGTCTCTGCAGTACAAGCCCAGTTCTGTTTCACACAAATGCTGACAAAACTTAACAGTTTTCTGGCACATTTTCTCCTTACAGTCAGAATTTATAACCTGAAGTGGCTGCTATAATGGAAAAGTAAATGATCCCCTAATACTCAAATCAATCTTGTGAGAAATAACCTGAATAATGAGTTACAATTGCAAGAGATGAAATTAAGACAAGAACAGTTAAATAAGGATCTAGAGGAACAGATAACATTTAGTATGGTATTGGGAACTTAAATTAGACTTTAAAATGTATGCAGGGACAGAGGAACAAGGGGAGAAAATAAGGAACTGGAGCAAAGGCCTCAGATAAAGATGAGCCTTTTGATGTGAAATAATAAGAAGCAATGTCAGATTGGCATTATTTGAGGAAAAATACCCACTTCAAATAGAATTTTTGATGCAACTAGCTTTTAGAGCTCAGAACTATGGAAAGATTTCCATTTACAGTATAAAGTATTTCAAAGTGCTTACAGCTTAAATCAATTTGTTGCAGATGTGATTAGAAATTGTGTCTAAGATTGTACTGAAGCACAAGATGTGGAACAAAGCTAATGACACCACTTTCACCCTGCACTGTTTGATGCCTCATACTGATGGATGGACTTCAACCTCAGGCAGTACAATGAGAGGAAAGTATTATCCCCATTTTAAAGGAAGAGAATGGAATAGATGACTTTTCCAAAATCACCTAGAACATTAATGACTAACTTAAGGCGTTTATTATGGAGGAGGGGGATAAAGGATCCTGAAACAGGATCTCAGCTACAAAATCATATCTGAAAAACAAATAATTCCAGAAATAAGACATCTTAGTGTTTATCATTGTTGGGTTAGGTACCATGGCCCTTGTTTTCCATCCAGGTTTACTAAAACTTTGAGTTTTCCTAGAAGTCCTGCCAAAAGTTGGAGCATATGAGGATAGTACTTACCTCATTTGACTGCATATGTCTACAGCGTGACCATTTCACTAACTACCCTACCTTTATATTCAATGGTTAAAAAAGGGCACTCCTAGGATGTCATTCAACTTGCACTAAAGCAGATGTCTAACTCAGGTCAGAGGACTAAGTTATTTGTATTGGCTATGGCTGAGCTGGAGTTAATTTTCCCCACAGCAGCCCCCCCAGTGCTGTGCCGTGTACTGGTGGGCAGAAAGGTGGTGATCACCCACCGGTGTTTTGGCTGCTGCAGAGCAGCGCTCGCACAGCATCAAGGCTGCCTCTCCCACCCTCCCTTCCGCACCACCGGGCTGGCGGTGGGCAAGGTCTTGGGAGGGGACATAGCCAGGGCAGCTGTCCCGAAGTGACCAAAGGGGTATTCCATACCACGTGACATCTTCTCAGCAACAAAATCTAGGAGAAAAGAGGAGGAAGAGGGGACATTGGTTATTATGACATTTCTTTTCTGGAGCAACTGGTCTAGAAGGTTGAAGGAAATGAGAAGAAGAAACTTTGTAACCACTGATGTTACACATAGCGCTTGATGACAATTGTCATCCAGGTCCTACTGCTTGGCATTTTAAACTATGAAGAGCAGAAACATTAGCAAGAATACTAAAAAAACTATTTTACATTGGCAGGGAAATAAGGATAACATAATAAATCTTTACTGCTGTTCGCCTATTTACCTATTCATCCACTGTTTATCTACTGATTTATCTAGTTTTCTAACACTTGCCTACTTATATATTTCCCTATGCAGAGAAATTTTAAGGAATCTCTCAGGTTATCAGTCACCTTGGTGTCTAAGTACCTGTGTTAACTTCCACAAGTGCAGGTGTCCCTGCCCATGGCTCGGGGGTTGGAACTAGATGGTCTTTAAGGTCCCTTCCAACCCAAACTGGTCTATGATTCTGTCCTGCAGACCATATGACAGGTGAACCATGAGGAGACAAGGTTATTATTGAGAGGTTAAACAGTGGGGATGAGCTAAGGGGAAGTTTCAACATACTGTTTCTGTCATGAGGCCGATTACACCACTTTAAATTTTCTGAATAGCTCACTGCAGCCATAAAAGTTAAGAAATTCTTCTTTGCAATGTAATGGAAAACATCAAAGAAAAACTGTGAGAGACCCACTACTGTCCAATTTGGAGCTGCACAGCTTCCCTTCAGGACACACTGACTTAGAAGACCTATAATATTGCCTGCAGTATTTAGTGCTGTGCTTTACTTTGACATCAGCTGGCATTAGATCAGGTCCTTCCAACACAGCCTTGATTATCATACAGAACCTGAAAGGTGTTGGAATAATCAAGCTTTCATATAATCAGGGGCATATTTAAAGTATTAAATGCATACCTAGAGACACGATTGTGTAACAGCTAAGAGGCAGTTACAGATCATTGGCTTTGGAAAATCAAAGAGAGAAACAAATCTTTTCTTGCCTGTTATTATTACTTCAGTGACATTCTGTAATCCAACCAAAGCCCTATTAAAAAATAATTAAAGAAGTTTTTATCTTTATTGTATTGTGCTCTTTAATTATTTTCATGGCATCTGGAGAGACTCTCCTAGCTGAGGATGATTATTAAAAATAAAAGACACTGTAAATAATAAAACAATCTGTGATAGCCATCTTTTCATAAATGGTTAATCTCTAAGTACACTTGGAGGAAAACCTGGTATGTTGCAAATAGAAAACTGAAGCATGAGAAAATTTTGTGACTTTCCCCCAGCAAGTTAGTGGCAGTAGCATCACTATAACCTAGACCATCTGCTTCAGTCTTATTTTTTTCTGATTAGGATGCAGTCCTGCAGTGATTCCTGAAGTGAGTCCATTCCCATTATCAATGACAGTATTAATTCACTTAAGGCTGAAGACTTAAGACACTAACTAAATATAAAGAATTAGCCTAACTCCTGCTTGCTTTTGAATCAGTAGCTGAGAGGCTGTGTAGCGCTGGATGAAAAGACGTGAGTCACTGGGTACCAAAGAGGTTGAAGACATGGCTTAAGTTTCACATAAAAACTAAGACTTGCTAGGCACCATGTGCTTATAGCCAAAATCATACCAAGGTTGGCTACCAATCAGCTAGGGTTCTCAGTATCTGATGGCTGTGGTTCTTGAGTTATAAATATGCCAATAGATGAAATTGCCTCTTTGGTGTGGAGGCAAAATAGCTTTTCATGAGAGGTGAAAGATTTTGGGAAGAAAAAGAAATGTCTGTAATGTAAAGGATATTATATATACAGTTTGTAAGCATGAAAGGAATATAAATGTACCTGCTTTGCAAAATAATTACGTTGCATTAGAAGAGAGAAGATATCAATGCATATGAATCAAGGCCAGTGTTTATGGCTTGGGGATTACAGCTTCCATATCTTTCCTAAATGTCTGTTTTTTTCATAATTTTTTCCCTTGGTACAATTTTTAGTACTGTGAAGAGCAGGAAATACTGTCAGACTTGCAGGACAGGATTGATCTCCACAGGTTCAGAACCCTGTTCCTCATCCCACTAAATATTTTTCTCTGTGTCGTCGTATATTTTTTTATCTTTTCCTTTCCTAAAATTCTAACTAGGTGTCCTAGTGATATGTAAGAAATACATATTGGTAAAACAGCCAGTCCATCCTCTGAAATCTTGATATCTCAGTAAAGCAATGTAGACAAAGGCAAAACAGGTATAAGTGCCAGACCAAAGTCACTCAGGAGTTTGAAAAAAAGGAGATTTTGAATCACAGAGCAGAATTTTTTTTTCAAAACACAACCGTCTCTAAGTGTTGATTTAATAATTGATAAAATTAATGATAACATGAATTATTTGTTGTGTAAGCATTATATTTACCATTGATTTTCTCTTTTTTACTCTCACTTTTTTTAACTTCTCATTATCCTTCCTCCAAAATTTAGTCCCAGTGATAGTAATTCATAAAGTCATTTGGATTACCTGGGCTGTGAAAGATTTTAATCCAATGATGAATGCAATTTTTGTTTCAGTCCAGTCTCATTTATTTCCTGCAAGAAAAGGTTAGGAGCAATTTTGTAGCACATTACATCGTAAATCCCATATATTTTATTTCTGTTGCAAGGCTGTGGACTGTAGTGAACATGACCAAATTCACTAGGCTCTCCAGAGAAAGTCATAAAACCAGAAACGGTGTAGGGTTCTACCATGTTGCTACTTACACAATATCCTAGTATCAAAATTAGTTTTGACAGCTGTGGCTTCAACCTTTCCATTCACTATTCAGGGTAACTAGGCTGAACAGTTGAAGGGGATGCATTTTTTATTCTTCAGACATACAATAAAAATGCTATGGGACAAACTATTTTCAGAATAGTCTGGGGAAGGAGATGGTAGAAATCACTTTACAAAAATTTACTATTCTCTTTCTGTGAGGAAACATTTGACTGGATGAATCAACATCAAACCATTTCTGTTAAACTTGAAACCCTGACATGATCCAGCCACCTACCCACAACTCCAACTCAAGCCTAATCTGGATACAAACAGCTCATGTTCAGTGTATCCCTGACTGAAAGGATATGTAAAGCTTGATTCTGACTTCTTCCAGTGCTCTAGTGATAACCAGACAACCAGTTTAGACTGCTCAGAGCAAAGAACACTAAGTTTGCCTGATGTTTTGAGAGAAACACCCTGAAATAATGTGAAGACAAAAAGTAGCATAAAAAACAGATTCAAGTTTGTGGGGGAAAAAACCCAAATCCACAAACAAAAGAAACCCCTGTGGGATTTAGAGCTTAGGTAGAAGGTAGGATGGATACCGTCCTTCTATTCCTGCCCATAACTTAGGGAAAACTGCACCAAACATGCCTGGACAGTACTTGACATTCCAAAAATTACTGAATATGAGAATAGGTGAAATGATTGCTTGGGTTCTTGGTTTTTTTAGAGTAAAGTTATAAGGTATATTTGGGACTATATCCCCATATACAACAAAGTACTAGAAAAGCAATCAAAAGCCCTGTTGAAACAAAGAAAAGAGAAAGAACAGAAATTTCTGGGAATTCACAGGGGAAAAAAGCAAGTGATTTGAATGGGGTGATTTTAATTTCCTACTGTTGCTGAAAAATGAACCAGAGAAGGGAAAAAGCACAGGAAAAGATCAATCAGAAGAAAAAAATATGCCCCAGGTATGGCCCCAGTGAACAATTGTGTCCCTGTATAGCAATTAAAGCAGTTGTTTTCTATTCAGTTTATTCACTCTGTTTTATCACTCGAGAAAAGGGAAATAAATCAGGCTGTTGCCTGACCTTTCAAAAACTCTGGATCCTAGTGAATCATCCTGCCACTGACATCATTTGATTGTCTCCTCAAGTCTCTTTCTACACATCCAGCAGAGCTGTGCGTTTTCATGAAGCAGCCTTTTCCCCTTGATTCTTAAGGTAAATAAAGTATAGTAATTGGAAACAACCGAAAGAGAAATTTATCATCATATCCACTGTGCCTGTAAAGAGAAAAGCAGTAACAAGAATGAGATCTGCATGAATGTCTACCTGAAAACTCAACATGCCATCAAAATATTGCATTTTAAAACATTGAAACCTTTTGTTTCTCTCTCTTCACAGTTATTTTTAATGCTTTGTGCTGGCTTCCACAAAGATAAGGTGTCTAAACACCACAAGAAAGTCTTTATGTATTTATAGCTTGAGCTGACTCACAATGGTCTGGAAATCTCAGAAAAAGGTAACTTTAGGAATATTTCCAGAGAGATCCAAGAAATGAATGGAAACACCCTGCTCCTATGTGTTTATCCTATCTCAGCATTGAACTCTGTGCTGGATTAGAACTGATATACAAAAAGCTTTTGCCATGCAAATATGGCAACAATGTAAAAAGAGAGATCCATAGTTATTTGTGAACATTAGAAGGTTTGCAGTTAGACTGTGGATATTATGTTGGCATCAAAAACTAAGAATTAGCTAATTCTGTTGCAACATTTTGTGTCAAAAAACATTGGAAGAGCAGACAGTGGCAAAACAAACTGGATTCTGCACTTATCCTCCTTCCACCTCTTCTCTAACCATTTTTTAAGCCAAAGTAGATGATGCACAGAGAGAAGTAAAAGTGACCTAAAATTTATTGCCTTCTCTGGAGTCAGAAAAGTAAGGAAAACCATTTGCTTTGGACCTTCAGTGTAGTTTTTAGTAGATCTGATGGACTTATGCAGTTTGTGTAAGACCTACATACCTGACCTATGTAGAAAACCCTGTCTGTTCTCCAGCTGAGTCTGGAGAGTCTTATGATTCTTTACTAATTGTATATGGGACAGAAATGAAAATAGGAACTTATGGCAAGTGGAGATCAAGAAAATGCAATGTATGTCAAATTAATGCCTCTTTCTTCTGATTGAACTTTGTGGCTGAACTTAACTGAATTTTTTTTCATCTAAGATGTCCATTTAGGTCACCTAGGTCACTGACTCCATGCTATCAGAAGTACTAACCTCTTATAACTAGCAAACAGGAGTAATTTTTGTGTCACCCCAAAATTTCACTACATTTCACCAATAATTTCACTCATTTTCCTGCTGTTGTGACTGCTACTTTGACCTTTAGGAACACTTTTCTAATTTGTAGATTAAATTTATTCATAGACAGTTCATATCTATTTATTCTCATACCAGCGTTTTCTTTTAGCTTGAAATGGCTCCTCTTCTTCCCTGATCTTTATTTCCTTGGAATATTTGTAAAGAACAGAAACATTCTGTTCCATCTTTATTTTGTTAGGCTGTGTAAGGTATGTTTTCTTCTAGTGCCTCCTGAGCAATAAATTCATCATTCTGTTATTCATCTAGTAGCTCTTTTTTGCACCTGTTTCAGGTTGATTTAATCTTTCTTGACTATAACTTTTCAGAATTGTCAGTGCTATAGAACATCATTACTGACATGATTGGAAAGTTTCCCACATCTGGCATATATCTAATTGTGGGAAATTAATATCTATCTTTTCCTTTTGTCAACACTGTCCTGTAGTTTAAATAGCTCTCTTCCTTCACTGATGTTTATCCTTCTGTTTTATTCCTAGGTAGCAATCATCTGACTCCTTAGCTTGTGTTTTGCTAGGCTGAACAGCCTACACTCATTTACTCTTCTTTCACAACTGGGTATCTGTTTTCTTAATCATTTTATCAGTCTTCCTTTTTCTTTGCTCTCATATGAATTAATCTTCCTTGCAGGTGGTGAGAGTCACTCTCAGTATTCCAAACAACACCTCCCTATGACTTTGCTATTAACAGTCCCATATGTCTCCTGATACATCCAAAGAGAACATCTGACTTTTTAATGATGGCATCATATCAGTGGCTCACAGTCATTTTGTAACCAACAGATACATTCAGATAGTATTCCTTCTCTTTCTTCTCTGGGCAGCGAGATCCCAGGGCACTTCAGAAATTCTGGTTGTTTGTCCCCTGGTGCATGATGTTAAACTTAAACAGTAGCTCATTCTTCCCCTTTCCTATACCCTGAATCTTTTGACATCTAATTCTTCATGTGTAATATTCCAAAGCTGATTTCTCTAGCTGCCATTTCTTGTGTTTGTGTCATGGTTTCCTCTTTTTTTCTGTTCCAGGATCAGGATCATTCACAAAAACAACATATCAGATGGCCTCTAAGACTACTTTTTGAGAAAATCCACCAGTCACTGCTTTAAAGCCCAACAATCCTTATTCTAACAGTAGGACCCTTTTTTCTGGCCTGACTTCAGCCACCTTCTTAACAATTTCATGTTTTGTGCTAACCTACACCTTCCTGCACAGAACTAGTTATTCCTCACACAGCTGCATAACTGAGATCACTTGTGTAATTCTGTCTAGATAAGATCAGGTGTGTTTCCTTTGTATAGGGGGAAAAAAATCACAGAAAGAAATCACATTATCCTAGCAGTATCTACATTTAATAAACCCTTGTAATATCTTATTTCACAGTCTCTTCAACGACTCTTCTTTCTTTTTAAATTTTTAATATACTTCCATTTCTTAATATACCAGGATTTCTTGCTTCCCAGGACACTTCTCTTTCTACATAAAGGCATTGCATTTTCTTCTTTCTAGTTTTGTACCATTGCCAACTTGAAGTGCACATTTAAAATCTTTCCTTCCTGAATGAAGATTTCTCATTTGACAGTTCTTTCAGGCTTCTGGGCTGGAGATGATCTACTCCCCTTCACTTGAAAGCATTCAACTCTTTGAGTTTACTTTCCTCTCAAATTCGGTTTCTAATTCCAAACTCTCATTCCCATGAACTATCTTCTCTTTGTCTTCATGCATATTTTCAGTCATATTTAAAATTATTTATCCAATGCCCTCTTCCTTCTGACATTTCTTATACAAGCTGGGAGAATCCTGAGCTTTCAGCCATCCTTTTTTTTTTCCATTTGACCAGATTTCTCCATTTACACCCTGATGGCAATTTTTGATAGTGTACTGAATTCAACAATATTTTTAAACCGGCACCAAATCCTACTTAAAGTATCTTGAGGGATTTGAAATCTTCCTCTCTGTCTGGATTTCCCTGGATTCCATCTTTACAAGAACAGAACAAATCTCTTGTTAGGGAGTCGTAACCCAATAGGTTTATGTCCAAACAAAAAAAACAATCCCAGGAAATCATTGATAATGGCAGTCTTCCCAGCTTCAGAAAAAGACTTCTTGGGATATGCAAATAATAGAAGTTTGATTCACTGCCATGGCAAGAAAATAAATGAATAAAAGTAACTGGTGCTGGTTTATGAAAACATTTTATTGTTGTTGTTGTTGTTCCCTTTTACTCCAGTAATGTTTAAATACCAGCTGAGAAGTGGGTCGTTTTGTTTCAGACTGTAAAGCATACAACAAATAACAATGCCTATCCTCAGAAGGCTAATCCTGTGCCGCAGTGCTGTACCTCCAGTGGCTTCAGCAGGGTTTGAAAATTCCTCCAAGACTTCTGTGGTCCAAATGACAAACACAGTCAAAGCCCCGTGGGCTGGGTAAGTACTTTTCTATGGAGGGGTTTTCTGGAGGAGGAAAGATGTAGAACAGAGGGAAGTCAGATATATGCGTGTGTGTGTGAGAAAAAGGTAAACTTCCTGTAGTTTTAGTGCAATGTAATAGTGAGTTTCATTTCTTTAAAGGTTGATTTTTTTTAAAATCTCGATTTAGTTTCCTGTATCTGCCCATGGTAACACGATGAAAACAGCGGGAGCTCTCCAGTGTCCCAAGCTCTGCATGGGGCACAACAGCCTCCAGTTTCATCAACACGTTCTTTTCCACTGACAGCACAGGAATGGTTTAGGACATAGCTTTAGTTGTCAAGAATTAAAAACCTGTCTTATAAAACCTTTCAGTTCCTTGAATGTCTGACTAGCCTAGACATTTAATTACAAAGAAGAAAATAATTACAATGGCCTATCAGCCTTTGCAATTTCCTTATCTAGGTTGATGACTTTCCAGGGGATGGAATAATTTATTATGTTCTCCAGCATTGACATCATGTTATTCCATTTTCATCAGTGTTGCATATATACAGGTAGTTATTTGAGGATTATTTCTGGAGATAGGGATAACAAATTACTTGTGCAGTGGCCACTGAACACATGTAAATGAAACTAATTATAAAGTGCATCATTCTTCATGGACAAAATAACATCTTGTGTGGCTGGCCCTCCATGCTCATTTGTTGAATATCTATTAATGAAAGCATATTTTAATTTGTAAATCATTATCTTCACAACTTATCTAGTGCAGAAAGAAGGGAGGGAGCCAAACCAGTTCTAGGTAATCCAAGACATTGCAGCTCTGAGTAAATCTGCTTACTAGCTTCAGCCTTATTTTAGAAAAGGCAAATGTACCTGCAAGGTACTCTGACACTCCACTGTCCATTTTTTTTTTATTACAAATGGCAAGCAGATGAGGATCCTATCATGTCGCAGTACAATACCTAGATGCCAGTGTTTTGCAGATACTTCCCTACTTCAGTTCTTTACTGTTTTGTTCTCTTAGTCTTTCCAAAAACCTTAATTTACAGCTTGCAAGGTAAGCTTTACCTGCTTTATCACAGATACACTTTCAGTGAGAGGGAAGAAACCTGGTACAATATAGCAGCTGAAGACTTTGTCAGCTGGTGGATTTTTTAGATCATTGGCCCCTATTAGGTAGAACTGCCACTTCTACCGCCGACACAGTAAGTTTATCAGCACATAAACCCATGCAACAAAAGACAGGCTGTGTCTGGGCTTTCAAATATATTTATGCAAGTCTAGCTGTGGCAGTCTCCAGTAGAGAGGCCGTGGTGTGGATCTTGGTGTCTACATCTGTGATATCTATGATTGGATTTCATTTTAATTTTGAGCCTCTGAATTTATTTTCCAAGACAACTCATTGTTTTTCTAATTATGAACTTGGGGTGCCCAGAGTTTTAAACAATGTCTGGGGACTTGTGTTTGTTTGCTTTACAAGATCCACGTGAGGCACTTTCAGAAGATTGGTTTTCAAAAGGCAGGCTCAGAACCTTATGGAAAATGAGTGCCCATTATTACTTTTCAGGCTGGGCATCCAAAACCTAATGTCCCTTTAAAATATTCAGACATCTAGTTGATTATTATCTCAAATGAACATCCATCTAACTTGCTTTTTAAAAGAGCATCTATGCTTAGCCATGGCAAGAAGTATGCAATAGAATTTTTCTTCTAATCAGTCACTGATTTGGGATTTGAGTATTGGAGTTTGGATGAGGGCCATGAAAGCAATTTTAATTAATGTGGTCAGAATCACAGAATAGTACAGTTGGTAACTTTTATAGTCCTCCCCAATTTCTTTAAGCATCTGGGCTCCTATTTAGCAGGTCAGTTAAATGGCTTAAAATATTCTTCTGTATGTTTTGCTATAGTTCAGCAAAGGACCTCTCAGAAGCACCACCAGAGGAGTGAAAACATTGGTAGACAAATACAGTTCCCACACCTTGTGGCTTCATATTTTGTCAATTTCTCAGAAAGATATATAGTCTACACATGTACAAATGGGTGTTTGTCCATGTGTGTACACTTACCCCTGTCCAAAATTACTACAGAGCAAGCAGCACAAGAGTGGGCATCTGACGCTGTCCAAGTGAGAAGCAGCATATGTACCTACCACATGGCATAGGAAGTATTATCAGCCAAGATTTTCTTTGTTAGCTAGTGAATAGTACTGCATCTCAGGAACCAAAATCTACTTTGGAGCCAAGGAACAAATTAACTCAGCCTCCTCCAGTCTACCTCTCTCTCTTCCTCTATTCTCTTTCCTTGAAACACCTACAAGTTTCAATAATCATAGTACTAATGGTGCTTTTTACCATTAACATGATCCTTTGTACTTTCTTCTTTAATTACTACCTTGCCACACCTTCTTATTTTGCCAAGGTCTAAAGAAAAGTTGTCATTTTGTGCAATTGCACTGAAGAGGCATCTGAATGAAATGGTGATTTGTAACAACTAATTAAATTTTAGGATTAGTGTCACTGTCAAATGATGACACTGCCTAATGATGCACCCTTGATGTCTGTTGCAAATGATGAGTTGTTAGCAATAAAGCTGTTTGGACTGGAGAACTTGCATGTCTAGCAGTTACTATCTTATTTGTCCACACTACTTCTTATCCCAAAGCACTGAAATTCATAAAAATACAGCTACCCACTGAGTTGTTGGTATGATTCAAGCCGATGTAGACTTACACTATAATCTGTTCATCACAGGGGGAATGGGAGAATCTCTTCAAGCATTTCTCTTACTCTCATTGAGTAGGACTATACCATCACCTACTCACTCCACTGGAGGAAAGATGGGCTCTAAGGTAAATACTCCAAAGTCACCTGGCAACTTGGGATCAACTCTCCTGTTTCTAGCTTGGCCTATGGATGTTCTGTTGTGATTCTCCTCAAGAATGACAAGGCATTAATGAAATTATTTATACATCTCCCCAGCTTTATCAAAGAGAAACATCTCAGTGCATGGGCTATGATGAAATGAACAGCTTTTGTGAAAGATGAGTGCAAAGGGAACAGATAAAATGTTGACAGATGAAAAAAGCCCAGTGGCACAATACTGAAAAGGGAAGTATTGAATGAAGTGTTCCTGCCACCCACACAATAGCCAAGTAGAAGTACCATGAAAAGAAAAAAAAAAAAAAGGAAAGAAAAAAAAAGTAAATACATGTAACAAATTGCTCTGATACCCTGACACCTTGGCTTGGTAAACTATAGGCAATAAATCATGTTCCGAAGGAATTGAATTTCTTGCACTTGTGGTAACTATGTGCTGACTATCATCATGGTAAAGCATGGGTTAAATCCAGAATTCAAACGTTTTAGTTTGTTTGCAGCTTCTGGGATATCGTAAATGCTGCCTTTTAGCTCAGCTTCCTAGCATTTCCATTTTGTGATGACTACTGCTTTGTTGCATATCCAAGGAAGTACTACCCAGGAAAACTCTGGAGGCAAGAGAAGGTGGAATAGTGGTCCAAAGCCATCAGAAGTCCAATGAACACTGATATATTGATGGATAGAAAATTTTACTTGTTCTCAAGGCTACATCTGTAGCGCTCACCTGGAGTGTGCACAGAACACTAAATTTGTGACAAATCAGAGAAATTATGGTGGTTGTTTTCACTCCTGTTGAAGCTCTATTTTATTTTATTCAACACATTGTTTGAAAGATGACTGTCCTGTCCTTCATGTGGTTGTTGCCTGCAGCCAAGACCATTTAGTTCTAACAAATATCCTATTTCATGCAAGAAACACCTAAAGCTTATTACCTATCACTGGTTGCATAAAATTACAGGCTGTCAGTATGTTAGATGGATCCATCTGTAGAAGAAAAAAAAAAACGCAAATGAAACTGGGTTTCACATTCCAAATAAATGGTCTTTAAAGGTAAAAAAAAAAATAAACCACCACAAAAAACAATGAAAATATAGACCAAAGCTTGGTTGCTCTCTTTCTCTTCATGCAAACTAGGGAAGAGGGCAAAGAGCTATTAGATAACACAGTCAGCTTCCTAATTTCAGAATTATATTTCTCAAAGGCTTTTTCATTTGAAATAGGTCTTCCTTGCCCAAAGGGTGGTCCCTCTTCTATTATCTATTGCAGTATTCTGACCCTTGTCTTTTAGCAGGACAAAGAGCCAGAACTGAAAAATAACAACAAACTTGTTCTGGTTGGAAGCAAAAAGTATTAAGGCTCCTGGGGAGAAAACCCTTTTGACAAACTTTACAGAAAAGTAGGGAAAACTAGGAAAAATACATTTCCTTGGGAAGGAACCTCAGACCTACTATCATTCAAGTCAGTAGGTCTGAATGTAACGATTAATGAATACTAATACCCCTTAATATCTCTTTGGGAGCATACATAGACAATAAAATTGTCTTAAATTGTGTTTATGTGCATTTCAAGAGCCTTTTACTGAGAAAAGAAATGTAAAGGTGCTGTACAGTGGTTAACAGTCCAGCTCTGTGTGAATTTTCCTATTTACTGCTGAGAAGAAGAATGGGACATTAGATTAGGACTTTTGAGAATTTGAGTTAAACCATCAAGTACGTGATGTTCACTACGCAGTTCACCATAACTATTAGACTGTCTAGGTACCAATGCATTAACAAAGCACTCAATTTTGTTTCATCTAGAGGGGAAACCATGCTGCTTGTTTTGCTCTTTCCTTCAAATGGAGGTGGAGAAATCACTTTTTGACTCACAGAGTCTTGGAGATGAAGTGACTAAGGTGTAAAAATATAAGTCTAATTCTTATATCTATGCAAAATATGTAGTTCACACTAAATAAAGGTGGTTATAAAAAAAACAAAACAAAACCAAAAAAAAACCAAACCATGAAAGGTACACAGTTCCTCCATGCTGGATTTGTGAAGCTGATACACATGTAAGTCATGCCCAAGTCATTTTAAGACAGGAGCTTTGGGTCAGCTCTAATGTGGGTAACAAAGAGCAGATTAAGCATGAGCCTAAGAAGAGAAAGGCATTTGCAGTCCCTCTGGTAGGAGAGTAAAATAATTACTAATGAGAAAGCTTTGTAAACATATGAACATTGTAACTCCATTGCATACGATAAAGGAGCCGTGGAGACCGGAGAAACCTCCCCTTCTAAACAAACGCTGTAGAAAGGGATTTTATTTATTTATGTGTTATAATTAAGCAATACTATGTCCAACTGAAAGGCAATGTGGGGTTACAGGAAAGGGATTATCCATCATCCAGGCAAATGTATCAAAACAGGAGGAGGAAGAATGTGTGGGTGTGAGTGCACGAGGTTGTACACGTAGTATTTTATGCCTCTGAGAGACACCCCAGCACAATGATTATCATCTGGGCAAGAAGTAAAGGGGTTTAAAGTAAACCCCTGGCTCTGTCCCTGACCTCCAGCATTCTCCAGGGTCCCACATAATAACAACCACTCTGCCCAGAGCCATGTTGGCATTCACTGGGGGAAGCTGGTAAAGACTTCTTTGAAAGTCAGCAAATGAGAACATATTCAAAATGGCCTCTTTTTTTACCAGCTCTGCCCGCAGGTAGTTAGTGGATCAGAAAGGAAAATAAAACTGCATTTTTTAAGTAACCGCTGTTGCAGGGGTTTGTGACACCTCCACTTGGATTACTAGATCCCCACTTACCCACAACAGAAGAGTGAATTAGCCTCATGAGAAGCCAAACAGCACTCCTTATTTCCTGGAGAAATGTTTTCAGTTTCATGTTAGAATTTGTAATAATTTTACAGAATTGGAGCCATAACACTTCACCACCATACTGCCAGAGATGAAGAAAAGGCACAGATGGTAGGCCTGACTGTATCATATTGAGCATCGTAGTTAGCCCAGGATAGCACACCTAAGTTTGAGTGACCTGCCCTCCAAAGCAGTCGTATGTTAGAGTGGAGAAATACCTCCTGTGCATTTCTGATGAAGATGCTGTGCCTAATCTGACAAGGTCATGACGTATGATTTCATTTTTTCTTACCATGTGCTTTAGGAATAAGCCCCTTTCAGCAACCTGAAACATGAACAATTAATACCATTTTGATTTATTTAAAAGAGGAAACCTGGGTTGAGAGCAGCCTCTGGGAAACACGATGCAGCAAAGAACAGAGCTGGCCGAGAGAGTCTGTTGCTGGTGAGCAGGAGGACACAGTGTGGTATGCCATATAAACTGTGTTCAGTACTCCATTTATTCACTAGATTTCCACACATATTATTAACAATGCTCCCAGGCAGTTCCTCTCTTTCCACCCCACAGCTGAAGAGGCCATGAGCTTTGTATCGTAACCTGGGCAAGTGGGACCTACATCAAGAGTCTGTAGTACAGCTCACTCCAAGAAATGTGTTTTACTGAGTACAATACAAATACCATTTAACTAAAGCACTAGGCATTTAACTGACTGACTCTATGCTCCCTTCTTGCTTTAATAGCTAGCAAGGGCCCATGAACACTGGGGAAGGGGAACAGAATTGCAAACAAATTGGAATCCATAGTCATGTGAGTACAAATTAAAAAAAGAGGTCAAAGTACAGCAGCACAGCAGACTTCCATTACAATCTACAGATAATGTTTATGCCTTGTTAGAAGGACTATGTACAGATTATAATGGCAAGAGAGCCTAAAACAAGCTCTTCTTTTCATTTCAGGACTATGACCCTGGACTGTTCAAAAGCCACTGTCAAAGTGATAGCTAGGAAAAAAAAACAAGATGCACCAGCAGAGAGCTAGAGATGCAGATTTCAAACGCAGCAGAGAATGGAAAGAACTTGTATGATTTCCTATACAAAACATTTTCTTGATTCCTTTTTTTTCCCTTCATATAAAAGATAAATTTCTGCCACTAATCCAACCCACTCAGCGGCTTAGCCACCAGCCCACTCAGTGGCTAAATTATACATAGGCTCTCCCTGTTACACTGCCCGACACAAGCATCTTTCACTGCTGGGTGCTGTGGGACAGCAGGTGAGATGTTCCTAAAATTAAGAGTAGTTCAGGTTCATTTCACACCACTGAAAAGCTTCCATGATGTTACTAGTGTCATGCTAGTCTAAACTTGACATAAATTATACCATAATCAAAGTCCTGTTCATTAACTCAGTGAAAATCTCTCTTCCGATTTATTTGGATTTTGTTTCAGACAACAAGTTTATAATCCAGAAAACTCTGAAGATCCACAAATTCAACAGTGCCATAGAAAATAAATATTTACCACTATAGTAATATAAAAAATATATTATTAGTAGCAGCTCTCTTGTGCTCCAGTAATTAAGAAACAGACATGTCAATTTTAAAAGCTCAAAAAAGAAGTTGTGAAAACAAACATGGATTATAGTTATAGGATACCATTTAAGAGATACAGGCACACTGGAGAGAGATAGAGAAAGCAACAGGAATTGTCGGAGGTCTAGAAATAATAACCTATAAGAAAAGATTGAAAGATTGTCTAGATGAGGGAACAATGAAAGGAAATATGGAAACAGCCTGCTAACATGCAGGTGGATGCTCCAAATACAAAGGGTATTATCGCTGTCCCTTGTCCATGAGATTAAGACAAGAAGTAAAGGGACTTAAAATGCAATAGAGGAGATTCAGGTAAAACACTGAAAAAAGCTTTCTAGTAGTAAAGTGTCACAGCACTCTCCAAACTATCAAGCTACAAACAAGGTCTTTTACCAGCACACTCTTCATGCCAGTCCCTCTACTGCCTTCTCCTACTCACCTCATCCAGGGCACACTCTTTCTCTTGCTTTTTCCTCTCTCCCTTGGCTGCTCCTTCTTCACTAGCTGCCCAATCCCTTACCAGAACCAGCCACAGCTGCACCTTATCTACATCGGACAAACACCCGCCCCTGAAGCCAGCCCACAGCAGTATATTATCAATGCTAATTAACCCAGCTTCATTCCTCTACAGTAAAGCTCAGGAATCACCAAAGTTGGTATAGAATCTCCACTATGAGATGTTTTTAAGAACAAGAAGGACAAACTTGCCCCAGATAATTACAGTTTATGTCACCAGAGCAAAAGCATGGGTGATATGTGTTCTCAAGATTCCTTCTATCTCTTTCTACTGTGTTTTGAAATTCAACCTTTTCTATTCTAACAGTAGGAAATTTTTTCCCTTTATTTATTTTGTTTGTCACATAATAAAATAAAAAGCAGTTTGCCTATTGAAAGATGGATTATTTGGATCATAATTAAGCTATAACTCCTTTAGGTCAAATATAGAAACAAATTGTTGATTTGGAAAAATTACTGAGTGCTACCTCAGTATTCCAACTCAGTTTTATTATGGGAATCCATCTTTTTAAAGATACCATTAAAAAGCCATATATATACCAGCCATATAGAGGACGGAGTAATAACCTAGAATAATTATTGAAATAAGATGTCATACCCAAAACACAATGCCAGAAAGTTCTCAAAATAGGGTTTACCATTCTGAAAGGATTTCTTTTCAAGTGAAGGCTTGCATCAATGTCTCTCTTTACAGATGATATTCATAAAGTATACATACAGACCTTTCCATCACTTACATCTCAGTGCATGAGAACAGGTTTGGGCTTATCTTCTATTTAAAAGAGTTTCACCAGACATATGTAGACAAGAGAATCTTTACATATCAACTCCATGGACAAAACCTGGGTGTGAGAAAGAGTTTTGAAAACATTCCCATAAACTGTTGCCTAAGTGTTTGTTGAGGGTTCTTTTTGTTTTGCTTTGTTTTTCACCTTGTATCACATTTGCTGATACTGGTCATAACCATATGAAATAGCAGTATTCAGATCCCAAATGCTCTTGATATTTTTGCCATAAATGCAAGACACGAGTTGTAAAAAAATGGAGTTAGTATTTCTTATTGGGAGACTAATCATCTTTGAACTAGGAAGTTTCAGTTTAACTCCAAAGGAACAGCCAATAATGGAGTGAAAACAATGTTACAACAATGCACTGTGTGGTCAATCATACAATATGTGATTCAACAAATGCACTGCAAACCACCCATGGGCTACAAATGGTTTATTCACATTAAATTATGAAAAGCTGCAAATTACAAACATGATGGAAAAAATTGGTTCATGAATGATGTATTAACCCAGATACTGGCAAAAATGATAAAACATAGTTGGGCAAGCACTACTTTTCATTTTCATATGGTATGAAACAGATTGTGAAGCTGGGTTGAAAATTGAGCTACGGAGCATTACAGGGATCAAATGGCATTAATATGTTTCCAGAAATGGAGGAGAAAAGGGAATGTGGAAAAACTCTTAAAAAAAAATATAACCAAACAAAAGCACATAACAGGATACCTTAACTGCAATTCAATAAAGTAATTTTGCAGCTAAGACAAAGTAATGACCACATTTCTGAGATTTGTAATACATAGCAGGAGCTGGGCCCAAGGGCAGTGCATACTTATTACTGGCAGTGTGTATGCTCTTTCAATACCCATAAAATATTATAAAGCTTGATCTGACACAGTCAGCAGACAGTCTGCACATTATGTTGTTACAATGAGTCTAATTTCAAGAACAGCTCAGAGCCAAAAGTAAATAAATAAACTATGGAAATAAATAAAATAAGGGACTACGTAGAACCACTAACCTTTCATAGAAAAAGGAGGACAAAAACCAATGTGGCTGTCAGCAAGACCAGCTGGTTTCTTGCAATATCATCTTCACCCCTGAAGATCATCCCACCTACCAGAACTCAAGGACTGAAAAATGTCAACAACAGGAAATAAACAAGGAAGGGAGAAATTAAAATGCCTGTGACCATCAGGAGCTGTGGAAAGAATAACTGACACCTGATGCTTTTCTGCAAAAGGCATCTAGGTATGGGCTAGCAACTCCTGCTAATTTTGGAAGGTGGGATCCTGAATGTTTTGCATGACAGGGAACAAGGTGCTGTTGAAAACACTTGATAGTATGCAGAGCTTCCTGAAATGTGTTCCTATAGCCATCCCCAGTCACTCAGGATCTAAGAACAAGATACTTCTCATAAAGATTAACAGGTATCTGCTCTGATCCGTATACTTCTGTAAGATGGACTCAGAATGCACTTTGGTTCTTTGTGAGCCCTCTTCCAAATGTGAAACAACAGCATGGGGTGGTGAACCTGTTTTTCAAAGGGACTGAAAGCAGTTCACACCTCTATACATTGCTAATCTTGGGTGTGTCGGTGAGTGGGATGGTCATCTGCCTCCTCACAAAAGTTACCCTCTGAAGCCTTTCACACTGTACTCTTCTGGCCATTTTAAGCTGCATCTCAAACATCCAAAATAAGAAAAAGTAAAGCCAGTATTTCACTCCTCAAATATGTGCCTTCAGATTTGGAGAAGGTGTCTGAACTTAGGGCATCAGACAACCTGACCGAGTGAACTGCAATAGGGCATCCAAAAACCACAAAGAAATAGCCAGTCTCTTTTACTATCCAGACAAAATGTAGCCATCAAAGAAAATCCTACTGTGTTAGTGTCAACTTTTCTGGAGGAACTGAAATATACAGAAATGAAGTGACTCAGAAGTCTCTGAAGTTTTAAACTACACTTGTTAGGCATCCATGAGTACCTTCTCCAAAACTTAAGGTTGAATTGGCTTCCCCAGGACTAAAAATCCTGGTGTGTTGCACCTTTTGCTGTGTTTCACACATTTAGGTGTTCTACAGGAGCTGAGCGCATTTTTCCTGCTCTAGGCAGAAAGAGAGTTTAAGCTTATTATTATTAGTTGCTCACTGGAGAGATTGAACCATTCTAAGCAAAAATACAGAATCTGCCAAAACTAAGCTGGGTTTGGAACTACCATTTAATCATAAAAGACTGCAAGCAAAATTTAAATCAGAGAAAAAAGGTTGAGAAAAAAACATATGAAAGAGATGAATGAAGAAAATACCTGGGCTGGTACTAAGTGAAGTGACAGAAAATGAATGACTGATCCAATGGAGAATTTGCTATTGACCTTAGTGACAACAAATCTTGACTTCCCTGCTGTTCAACTTAACCACTTTTTAGGGAAGTACTCAGCTGGGAAAAAATATTCAGAGGTTACAAAGAGACATTGATTTCTCTCTACTCATTCAGTCTGACTTGGGAAAGACAAATGGCAGAGGTGTTGAATGGACAAATGTAAAAGGAGCACGTAGACTGATGCATAGAGCTACAATTGCTCCCCACACCAGGATACGTATCTCAGGTTTGTTACTGGCCAAGATGAAGGATGTAAGCTGAAATTCAGAAATTGTCCATCTATCAGTCATGCAGTTTCCGGACTTCAAAAAGAAAGTCACAGCAGGCAGAAGAAAATTACCTTAGGCCTTTTCAAAGTCTAAGACAGTTTTAATGCAGGTTTCAAAGCACTCTGAAAATCCCCCGTGACCTAGCAAACATGAATAGGTGGGATGTTTATAGACAGTGACTGCTGGCTGGGGATAAGACAAGCAATTGTTCCTCACCTTACATCTTGCCCTCCAAAACCTGTCGTCTCACAGTACTAGAAAGCTCTGAGCTCCATTATGCTTAAATTGCTCTATATTACTACATCCTACTGCTGTTTGAGGTGGTTTGTTATAGTTACACTCCTGCCAGGCAGGTATAAGGAAATAAATGATACATTTTGATACAAGGCTATTTTGCTGAACTGGGTGGATTAAAGAACTGGTAATAAATTTCTTTTTTCTCTTCTAGGCCACTGGTGCAAATCCAGTCCAGTTCAACAGTGACCAGAAGTTATTGCCACCTGACAACAGAACTGAAACCATGTGAAATTGATTGGCAGTTCTTAGCCCAGCTCCTAATGGCTTGGTCATGAAATTACTACCACTTCTGACACAAATTGGCCCCAATGAAGCTGTATTAACACCAGCACCCAAGGACAAGTGGGGTGGAACACTCCCTCCGCTATTTATGTGCCAGGGAGAGTCAGGTCACATTTTTCATTTAAAAAGCTTTCTTTATTTAAAAAAAAGGACTTTTATCAAGACTGAAACTTTTTCAAGGGAAATACAAAATCCAACACAAAAATTGATCTTTTTATAGGAAGTGTCAAGCTGAAATATTTTTCATTTTTTCTTAAAATGTTGTTCTGCTTTGGAATTTCAGTTTTAAAAAAGGAACGTGTTACAATGGGTGTTTAAGATGACAGTTAGGGTGGCATTCGTTTTACCTAACTTGAGACATCTATAGTGTAGGCGTCAACCTCAGAACTAGTCACCCAAGGTTTCCTTTATAGTCAATGGAGAGAAATAGATACATTTAACGTGTGATTCATCTGACCTATTTTAAATATCTACTTTAAGATGAATAATGATCTTAAAATTACCCTCTCTCTCTGCTGACTATGGTATGAGACTACAGAGACTATCTCAAATGGAGATCCAGCAGAGACACCTACTAACGGTCAGATGAGTCTTCTCCCAGTTGTCTAATTCTTTATTACACCCTTGCTTTTCAGCTTTTTAACACTGAATACCTTAGCAAATAAGATATTTTCAGTTGAAATAAAAGGAAAGCTGTATGTTGTTTCAGAATTTTAATTTGAAGATTAAACTTTTCCAAGCCAATTAAAAATTTTAAGTGGAAAACCCTATTACCTGCGTATGAAGCTGAAGATACACTAAGGGACATTTTAGTAGGTAAGAAGGATGAAAAATCATAGGTTTTCTGAATTCTGTGTCTATCATCTCATCAAATGGCTTCCACTTACAACTACTGAAGTCAACAGAAAAGCTACAAGGCAGTTCCTAGGAATGAAGAATTCAGCTGTTTTGCTTTTCACTCAAATCTGCGATGAAGGGAAAGGGGAGGGAAGCAAGGACAGCAGAGGGGAGAGATGGGAACAAGTGGGACTGGTCATGGGAAACACGGAGTAGGTGCAGAAAGCATGAAGAGACGGATGTTGTAAAGTGTGGCTGAAAAGAATAAGAGGCATTTGTGAGAATGTCTGAAAGGAAGGCAGAGGTAAGAAAGGGCATAGAATGGGTAACAAAAGAAAAGGAGCTGTGGGTAGACATTAACATTTTACACAGAGTTAAAAAATCCAAAATGAGGACAAGTTTTTTCTCACATTTTGAGCATCATTTCCTATGTTGTCAGGCACACATCAGACAAAAGTAAAGCAGCACTGTGGATCCTGCTCCTCCCTCTATTTTCGGTGTACCCCCATTCAGGTCCAGAGCTGTTCACAGACCTCCTTCCTCTTTCTCATCTTATACTTCCACAGATCCAAACCATTTTTTTTGTAGACCTTTGGTTGCATTGGACTTTGTCCAGTTTCAGCCACACAGATGGGAATATAGCTCATTTTGTTCAGTAGAGCCAAGTATATTGATAAAAAACAAATTTACATTGATTGCCTCTGAGCCTAACACACAGACTTTCTCCTCCCCTCTCCCTAACAAAGCCGTGGAGGAGATTTTTGATTTGCCAATACTCTCACAAACAATTTAGCTTGATTTTAACTCCATTATTCAGGCTAATCTCTCTTGGATTTCCTAGAATTTGCACAGGAAATGGTTCATTTATTATAGATGCTGTGTACACTTAGCTTTTGTAATTCAAGGAATGTGTTAGGTGGTTTGTGGTGACATTTTCCTTTAATAACGTGGGCAGCACTGGAATGTCTTTCTCTAACTACCAGTTCACTTGGTGGATGCACATTGTTTAGATTGAGAGCAAGAAATTCTCAGGTGATTTGCAAGTACAGGAGAAAGTAGCTGCTGGAAAGGTTAGGATTAAAATTGAGCTGTGCCTTTACCTAGAAAGGAATCTGAGACTAATGATGAGGTTTCATGCAATTATCTTTTAACAGTCTTCACTTGTCTTCCTCTCCTTACCTCTTTCTTTCAGGTAGGAAGAAAAATGAAAATATGGGAAGCTGTGCAGTGGTTCAGAGTCAGACCAGCAACATGCAGGAGTTTTTGGTATGTCTTTAACACTGATCCACCCTACAGCTTCACGCTAATGCATATCCTCTCTGCTTGGTGGAACAGGTCTCCTAAGCGATGTCAAATTAACCACACTTCTGATTCTGCATCAAAACCAGACACTGTGACCATCACGTATATTACTATGCAAATCTACTCTAAAAAGCAGTCTCAGCCCAGAGTCCTAACATCTCATTGCTTTAGAAATGGGCTAAACTTACCATTCTTACAAGGTCAAACAGTTCAGGGAGTGGGACAAGTGAGTTCTAGACATCCCAGACAGCCTCCTACCTCCATGTTTTCCTTACTGAGCTCCAAAGAAACTGTGTAGGTATGCAATAGTTTGAGTCATTTTGCATGAAAATACAAAAAGCAAGGTAAACAGGAGATCTTGTGATACCTGTCTCCATAATTAGGCTTTAAAAACCATTAGAGTGATCCTGTCTCTCTATTAGCCACCATGGATCCTGGCCGCTTCCCAAAATAATGAGCCTCACCCTCATCCCTGGGAAACTATCACAGTTCTGACCCTGCAATCTCAGCTGACAGGAGGAGGTGGGAACAACTAAACAAACCAAAAACATCTTACAGAATTAATTAGTAGTTTGGAACACAATTGTCACCTAAGAATCAAATGAAGGATCCGTTTGTACATCATTGGGAAAAAACACTGATCACTGAACAGAAACCATTTTCTCTCCTGGGATCGGAACTGCCTAAATGGATGCCACATCGCCTCTAGTTAGTACCAATCACTTCTCCTCCAGCTGTGGTGATAAAAGTACGTGTGTGGGACTCTAAATGGCCCTGGTGAGCTATCTGATGGGTCTAGAAATTGGAACAGGATCTTATATGTGCTGCTTTTTATACAGCTAAATGTGTTTAATTCCTATAAACTCTTTTTTTTCTCTCCTCTTTCACCCATTTTCTACACACCTTTTTTTTTTCTCGAAGACGTATGGATTTTCTTGAATACAATTGTTCTCTGCAAAACATTCTATCATGAGAAACCTTTTGAAACAAGAAAATGGAAGTGTTCATTTTGTGTGAATTGCAATTTTACTTCCAGAGGTCATTCATTCATTTCCAAATCCACGCTAACCATCCAGCTAATTTCACTTTCTTTCACACATACCAAATCAAACTCTTACCCATAGCTACATAAAATTACTTCATTGTGATTATTAAAAAAAAAAAAAAAAAAAAATATCCACTTCTTTCATCTCCTATTATTTCTGGTGTTTCCCGCCCGCTCAGCCTCACCATAAACAGTAGCTGAGTGCCTTCTAAGCCAACACATGAGTGAGTTACCTTTTCTTTGTGCACACCACACCATGTCTTTGCACTGTCTTTCGGCACTCCCCAATGCAAAGTGATTGTATGAAAGCATGAGAAATCATACCTTACATCAGCTGAGGTTCTGTAACAGGGAAACTGGTGACATGCCAGCAAGAGAAGCAGCACACATCAGTGGGGAGACAACTAGAATTTGGAAGGCCTGAGTTCTGCCACTAACTATGCTGTTTTAGGTACAACATGTACTAGTTTCCACATCAGTGAATTGGAATGTTTAATATTTTACTTCCTTCTTAAAATATTTTGTGATCTTACAATTCAAACCACTGAACATAGCAAAAAAAAAAAAAAAAAAAAAAGTAATCTTACTCATAATGATAGTAATTTTGCACTACCATGAGTTTTACTGTTTTTTCTTTAACTGGTTAAAAACTACACATAGATAAAACTAGCTCAGGACATTTCAGCAATTAGGATGATCATCTGTACAGGAAATACTGGTATAGATTTAAAATAAAGATAATATCAATAGACTAAGAAGGCTAGATAATGTTGGAAATTAGGTAGTATGTTAAATTCTAAGAACCCATAAAATGAATGTTTCTGAGCTTGAAAGATGGTCGATACAGAAGTGCCCTGAAGGTCAATATTGGGACCAGTGATTTTTAATGCATTACTAAGCTAGCAAAAGAAGTCAACAGAAAGTTATTGAAAATTGATAGAAGGTTATTTCAGCTAATAGCCTTCAGAGGATTCTGGAATTCCCCTGCTGTACTTAAAGTCATTGGAGATCTAGGCAGCATGATGGCAGATTAAATTAATCTTGGATAAGCAGGAAATATTGTACATTGACACAACACAAAAATCAAAGTCTTTGATGGTACCTAAGCCCAGCAGCCAGCTGCTCTGTGGAGAAAGAAATGGAGGAGCCAGCACAAGCAGTTCAGAAGCTAGGATGAGCACAGTTAAACTTATTTAGGTTAGACATTGCATGAGGCAGATGTCTCCTGTGAACTTGAGTGCAAACAGAGTGTTTGGTGTCTTAAACCAGGGAGACAGGGTAACCAAGAACATTTTATTTTATAAGTTTTGTACAGTATAATACACAGCTCACTGAAGCATTTCAACAAAACTGGTGGTTCAGGAATGATACTTTAAAGGGCAGGGATCAGGGGCCTGGCTGGATTCAGAGGTAATGAAGATAATTTGTGCTGGAAGGGAGCTGCTTGAAATATATGTAGGGAGATTTAAAGGGAATATTTAAAGTTTTGAAGGATTCAATGAAAAATATCAACAATTGAGAGGCCAAAGAAAGAGAAATGGAGAAAAATACAAACAAGCAAACACAGAGCTTGCAGTGCAGGGAAGAACTGTGGAAATGCTACTGAAGTTAAGGAAATTAATATGGTTTGTTTTACGTAAGGACTTGACAAGTCCCTAACCAATAGCTACCTTTGTGGTTAGGTAGTAAAGGTAATTCTACACTTCACAATGCCAGCTAAACCAACCAATTTACCATTTGATGAGCACCAGTACTGAATGGACAAAAAGCAATTGGGGTACTTTCTGTGCTTTCTGATTTTATCCCTTCCCTCAAGCACTGTAAACTCTGTTCTCAAGAAGCTGGACCAATTGGCTATAAAAAATCCTAGCAAAAAACTTCCCTGCTTGCCCTTTCTGGAGCTATGGAAGTTGGACAGGTCTCCCATCTACAAATGGTCTCCTATATCCAGCCTACATATTGCTTTCTGCAGTAGAGTAGCTGCCTGTCATCCTCTGTTCCACCCTTTAGTTCCCTCCTTCTAGAGGGTTTGGTTTGCCTTCTTTGACTCCATTGGAGTGTTATTTTATTCCACAGGTTGTTCACTGAACTTAAGGACACTCACCACAGAGTTATTCTTTAACAGGAAAGGGAAGAGTGAATATGAAAATATTATGCCTTTTTGCTCTAAGAGGGCAAAAAGATTGCCCTGGTACAAAAATATGCTAAAATCTGTCCACATCAGAAATACACAGGATAAATTACCTCACTGTTCCTTTATCCTTAAGATAGCTACGGTTAAGCCATTCCTGTACTTGGCTAGGACATCTGAAAAATAAAGTCAGTACTGGGCTCCAGGATTCCTGCTCAGAAGAGTATAAACCTAGCAGAGAAACCAATAGCACAGCAGAGTTTAAGCTCTTCAGTATTTTTTTCTGAATGGAGGTAGCCTGCTGAATCACATCCTTATATCAAACATTTAACCTCTTGGCTGCCTTTATGTTATAAAATAAATGCAGATAGATGCTGGTAGGACAAGTTCCTTGAATCATCTAGGGAAAAGCTGCAATGATATTCTCTATTATGCTTCACAATAGGAGCTTCTCTTGTCTCATTTTGCTTTATTTAGTTCCTCAAATCAGAAAGACAAGGAAAAAGAAGATAAATTACTTTTTTTTTCCTCAGGTTGACTGAGCTTCAGAGAATGTCAGGTCTGGTCTCTCTCGCTTTCCTTAGGATTGGCCAGATGGCTCCTTTGAAATGAATGTGTCTAATTTTAGAACCAGAAAAGGAAAAAAAAACCAAAACCCAACACAACCTAGATAGTCTAAAGCAATGTGACTTTTTCCTGAAAGCTTTGATGTGTTAAGATTCTATGGCAACATTTTTTCCTCTTTCCATTTGCTTGACTCTCTTTCAGTCTCCCTCTTTTCCCCCACAGACATGCATGTTTGTTAACAAAATTAATGAAGCACAGAGATGTATCTCATGAAAAGAGACTGCTCTGTTTGGTGCAGCTGGAATGCTCTTAGCATGTAAAGGACTCACTTGCTTTATTGGTTTTCTGTGACTAACCTGAGAAAAAGATATGTCAAAATCACTGTAATATCATATTAAACTGGACTAATCAGGCAACATGGGGCATGAATTTCAGATTACCAAGCGGGGCTGTCCGTGGAAGTGTAAGAATGGAATACTTAATTTTTTTCCTCTTATTAGAGCTGCATGCATTTTGTTTGTTTTTTAGATTAGTTGTGTTCTTGCAATATGTATGCTAATTTATAAATACTGAAGCTTATGATGTATCCAAATTATCTGCCAATTCACACTGACTTCAGTGAATCATGCAGACACAGATAACTTTCCTAAATTCTTACTCTGTAATTTTCCAAAAAAATGGTATATTCCATTTTGAAATTAATTAAAAATTTTGTCCAACCTGAAACTGAGATACATGGACAAGCAGATAAATGGACAGACAGGTAGACAGCTAGAGATTTACAGATAGGATGAAAATAATTAGTTTATTCTCCTTGAATATGTAAGTATCTCAAGACTAAAACTAGTCACTGTAGTTTTGCTGTGTAACTCTGCTTCCTTGTGTTTAATACAGCACAAAGTGGTGTATACGAAGAAAATAATGAAGCATTTTAAAAGTAAAGAGCTGCATAATTAGAGCTAAAGAGCTGAAACTCTTGCAGACAAAGGATACAGATTTCAAGTGAGCTTGAGATAAATCTTTAACATCTTTGACCTTCTTAGCTTACTGCAAAATAGCTGGCAATGGTGCTTTGCAATTGCATGCACTGTGCTTTAGATAATTTATTGTTCAGTTTGTACAGTCCTTTGTAATAAAAAATTCAGCCTTCAAAAGGAGGTCTATTGTGTTGGATAGGTAAAAGCCTAAGAGAAAAATGGGAGGTTACACACATGACAGGAAAGTAAACCAGCTCTGCATTTGTTTGTCATGTCTGTCATCCAAAGAATAAGATCTTCACAACAAAATCTTCTAAGGTTTTCTAAATTTTTACAGTGTGAAATACTTAGCAGAGATATTAAAGCAATAAATAAAAAAAAATACTTTATAAAAAAAAATACTTCGATTGTGTCTTTTCCTCTAAACCTGGCTCATTTGGGAGCTCAAAGAAGCTCAGCAGGCGAAGAAAGGAGCTTAGGCGGTGTCTCATATTACTGAGTTGAGTTTGTGCTATTAATTGAAACAAAACTTACTGCCTAAAGTTTCTCTGTTCTATCTTCAGTACCCTGACAAATTAATTTTCCTCAGTCCTCTTCATTCAAACAAAGGTACATTACAATAGATGATAATTTTTCTCTATGTTACTTTGAAAGATAATGTACAAGAGGTCTAGCGGAGGATACAGCTGGAACTGATTGACTCTTATTGGCTCTGCCCTGACTGGTGTAAAGGGGCAGCTGAAGCCTGGGCTGAAGGCCAAATTGACCATCACTGTGTCCCTGCCTTCAAGAACATCATTACCTTGCATTCCCATGTTCTTTCTTTCCTGGAGATGGAAACAACGGTTCACACTTTTCTTTAGGTACCATAGCAAAGTTCAGCATAGCGGGTCTTTGAGGCCCTAACAATGCACATTTTAAAAAGCTGTTGACAAAGGCACACCTCAGCACCATCTATCTGCGGTGTATTTTCAATATATTCTGTTTAATGAATGACTCTTTTTGAGTAAGAAGAGAGAAGCAGCGATGCACACATTGCTGCTAGCAACTGTGACATTGGACAGGTAAGTAATAAGTAACAAGTAAAGGTCCTGCTCCCAGGACTCTGATTTCAGTGGAAAAGACAAAGCCTTTGCTTCTACTAGTTTAATTAGTGAATTCAGTAAATGCTGTCTTTGTTTGATTGTCTCTATATAATAAAGACATACATCTTGGAATAAATATTTCTACAGAAATATCATCTAGTTATGCTTCTAGAGAGCAAGCTATTTTCAATAAACTGGAGCTGTGATGAGACTTGAGAGAATTAATATGCATAATATTACAGTGAGGCCCACTTACAAGAATGGCCTGAATTATGTATTTGTAATTCAATGTCCCAAGCTTTTTAATGTACTCTTGAGGATAATTGCAGCTGCAGTACAACTGGTGTTACATACAGTGTGCATAGAATTTTTGTTTTCCATTTTTTGCCTAGTTTTCTCCATCAGAGTTTCTTTTTATTTCAGATGCTGGCTGTGACTGTCCCAGACCTCCCCAACGTACACCTATTGCAAACTGAATTTCCCCATCCCAGTGCTTACATTTAAGAGGCACAGAAAATAACCTGAAGAAAGCTTCTTGTTGGGGAATATGGTGGGAAAATATCAACGGATAGTGATTGCCAAAACACGAGATATTAAAGAACATAAAATCTAGCACAAGAGAGCCCAGGAGCTGAGCTGAGATGCAATAGTGTGAGGAATGGAGCCAGATCCATATCCGTCACTTACACAGAGAAACCAAGGCTCTGGATTCAGCCAGAGTCCTTGTAAATACCAAAACAAGAGATGAATTCCCAAGGCTTTTAGAAGTCCTCAGTTTCTATGTTTATGTTGAGGAACAGATTATCCAGGGAGCAGGGTAGCATAGTACAGCCTTCGGCACCTGGGCTGAAATGTAGCTAAGCAAATGACTGCCCTCCCCTCTGCTCTCTTCCACCTCCACAGCCTAAGCCCTGAGGAACATACGCACCAGGGTTGTCTTGAAGCCTGCAAACCCAACAGGTCCTCAGAGCTTCTGGCAATGCAGCTGCCAAAGACATCTGCAGAGCCCGTTTAGGAAGTCTGGTCCTTCTGTTCTTAGCAATATGCTATGACTGTGCTACAAGAAGGTATTCCTTTGTATTTTTCTCTTATACTGAATGCTATTCTAGCATTTTTCTACTGACAATGTATGTGGTTGAACATGGGAGAGAATAATAAAGGAAACAGCTTTGGAAGAGCAGATATTATTGACACAGCCCAGACTTTGGACAGTACACATTATTTGATGGCAGCTTTTCATCAGTTTGCCTTTCTATGAGAACAGATAGACTTGCCTGTCTCTCTCAATTAGAGACAGTGTTCTGCTCCCATTTATGCCAGTAAAATCCTCCAAAACTCAGTGAAACAACACTGGCAAAAGACCTTGGACTTAGATGATTTACTTTTATGAAGAAAAACCTGATGAAAAAGAACACAGAAAATACAGTCCTCAGGGGTAAAAATAACAGCACTGCAGTGTTACACATCAGTGACTCTTGTCTTGGAGGTTATGGAGTGGTGGCAGTCTGTGAGACATGGACATTGGAAAGTGGTCCATGAGATGATCACAGAGGAAAAATTAAAGATAAAAAACAAAGGTGCTCTCACCCACAGTCATGCAAGTGAGCAAACAAATAAAACAGGAGGAAATAAAAGGAATAAAGGAACAAAGCTTAGCCTAGGTTGTATTTATTTGTGAATGAAAAACATTGTGAAAACACTACTCTACGGAAGATGAGGTATGGATCTTCATCAGGCAGGGTAAGTGCCCGTGGAATTTTTTTTAAAGTCTAAACTGCATTTTGATTAAAGAAAGTGATAAATATTGTTATGCAACACATTGAGAAGAATCAGCAGCACCTATGTTGTGATGAAATCCATGGTGATTACAGTTCAGGACTAAGATGTATAGCAATGGCTGATGCGGAAAAAGTGTAAGGAGACACAGAAAATATGTTGATAGAGCCAAGGTCTGATCTACTTGTGGCAGGAAATTCTGCTTTAAATACCAGGGCTGTGATTTGCTGTCAACATTATTCACACTGCTTCATTGAAAGATATGGGATTACGCTGATTAACATGTAGAGGTCTTGCCTCTTACAGTGGAAGTGATGACTGTGCTTTGGTTTGCAAGAATATGAAATGCTTTCATTCAAAAATTGGAATTTTAGCCTCTTCTCCATTGTAGCACATCATTTTCAATGAAACAATTTTCCCTTTTCATAGGGAAATATTAATACTTGTTTTCCAGAAAAGGTTCTTTCTGAAGAATTTAAGATTTTAAAACAGGTAGTGAAAACAAACTTGTCAAATTATGTGAGATTTTGTGAACTACATAACTGAATACTCCTTTTTGTTTCAACATTTAAATGAATTCATTGTGAGCAGGACTGAATAAAAACAAGATTTTGTCCTGAATTTTCTTTCACAGGCATATGTTGCACTTGTCATAATTCAGGACAGCAAAAAATTTAAAACATCCTGAAATTTGCCTTGGAACAGAGAAAATAGCTATAGCAAGATGCCTCTGAGCTCAAAATTTATCCACTGTCTCCCACATCACAAGCATACTATCTCCCACTCTTACATTGCCACGTGAGGTTACTAACCATAGGGGAAATCATTATATCAGGCCCTCCCTTTCCTATCACTATATTAATCACTCCAAGTCAGCAGCTCAAGGGTTAAGAAAGAAACTTTATCAGGGACTTTGTCAAAAGAGTTTTCTGAGAACTGTTAATTTCCAGCATGCTATTTAAAGAAAACGTCTGCTCATCAAAGGATAATCTCAGAAATCTGTGGGTTTGCAAAGTAGCAGGTACCCAGCTCTCCCTTGGCTGAAAACAGCAGAGAATTACTTTCATATCTACCTCCCACATACAGGAGTTTTTGCCTGGGTTTTTCTGCTCAGTTCCTCATAACAAGGCATTTCAGGCCACACATTTGAACTTCAGTGTAAGTTTCTTTTTACATTTAAAGTGAGGGATGCTAAGCCAAGTGCTAAGGCTTCCAGTAGAACTGAGACATGGGTATGTATTGTCAAATATGATGAGGGGTTGTTCTGGAGGCTTGTGCTCACTATTTCCAGGCTCAAATGTCAGTGTTTTCCGTTAGTGCAGCCATGCCATCCCTTCAGTCATTCCTGCTGTCCTTCTTTGAACAATTCCTGGCTTTGATAAATACCCTTTCCAGCTGAAAGGACCAGAAGTGGACAGTTTTTCAAGATGTGGGAATACAAGTCATTTAAGTTTATAAGTTATTTTATAATCCAATAAATAAACAGTAGGGTAGATTAATGATGATGTGTGAGCCAACATGGATCAGCACGGTTGTGATCACCGATCTGTGGCTGACACGTCAAAACTTATTAATGTTCTCAAATGGATGTCCTTGTCTAGTTTGAGTGGCTCTTGGTGAAGCCAAAAAATGCAGACTGATTATGTCCATTACTTGCTCTGTCAGGCCTGCAGGTTACCCCTGATTATTTTTACTTTTGATATTTAGTCCAAATCTCTGCGCTCAGCAAGTACCTGGAAAAGGCGTAGTGTTTAGCATACAGACATTTAACTAGGCATGTTTTAGGCATTCAGAAGTATAAAACTGTGTTTGCACCTCATTAATCTAATCATGTTTAGTGACCTGAGTATACTTTTACTCATCTATCTATTCTGTCTGGTTTTACCCAGATGTAGACTGAGGGTATGGTTCTGCTGTTGTTAGGTCTTTGCGCTTCTGGATCACAAAATGTACAGCTAGAGGCGGTTCAGGCAGGGGCGCGCTTCCACACTTTGCATGGGCACTGCCAGATCAGCCAGACTACACAAGATAGGACCTTCTATCTGCATGTCACCTGCATCTGGCTCCTGTTTCAGACTGCAGCCCAGCTTCCCAGCTGGCTGCCTTGGAAGTCACACTGTTTCACGTGGGGTGTTTTGAACAGCTCTCCAGGAAGGAGAGATGAAGGGGAGCAGACACGACCCTGTTCCCAAGGCCAGGCAGAACCTCAGGAAACTTCCTCCTAAAAGCAGTTGTGCATCACACTTCTGTGACAATTTCCACCTCAGCCTTCTCCTTTTTATTTCTGCAAAGGGCATTCCTTGTAGCAGAAACAGCAGACACATGGACCTAAGCTTGTTCAAGCCCTGAAAAGCTGAGCAGAGATTACCTGCTTGAGGAGTGAGGTTTCTTATTCACTGTAAAGCACACCTGGCTGGAATCAGTATATATGCAAGACTGACACATGTGTCTCTCTTTCTTTCTTCGTTTTCAGTGTTGCCAGCAGTCTAGCCTTTCCATACCAGCAAGTAATGGTTGCTGGGACAGTTCCCCTCTGCCTTGCTGAGAACTAAATATTCCTGTTCACACCTTCTTAGCTGCTTGCACTGTGAGAGGAAAAATTATGAAGAATGTTAGTGGAAATTCTGATGGGGTGGTACTTTGTACTTTGCAGTCACCTGTGTCTTTGAAAAGTGTTCAGGATCAGCTCAGCTAAGGATGAGGACGGTGTGACTTTGCATTCTGTATGTCTCGGGCTTCATCTGCAATGGGCCTGTCTTTTTTGATTGAAAATTATTCCTGATCTGCAGGATGTCAGGGTGAGGTTGGCAGCCCACAGGAAAAGCACTTCATGCAATGGTTCTGTTTGCCTGCTGTATATTTTTCTCTCAGTAAGCTTGGCTAGAATCTCTGCCTCCTAAAGCAGCAACAGACTGATCCGATCACTGAATTGAGGACAGATGAATAATAACTAATAATAAGCTCTGCAACACAGTAAGGGGCCTGAAAGTGGAAACCTCTACATCAGTGGAGCTGGAATGGAAAATTTTGTTAATGAAAAATTGGTTTGGAATTTATGCTTGTCTGTGTGAGCAGCTGGGCTTGCTGGAAGCACAGGGGGATGCAGCTACTTTATTAGTTAGACCTTTTGCTCTCCCCCCCTTGTTTTAATTAAATGAAGACATTTGATAATGAAAACCTTTTAGGTACAGGCAGGAAGCTCATCCCATGCTTAGTCTTGCTGGCAGTCACTCAAGGGTTGGTTTTTGCTGCAGTCAGCAGCAACACGTGTCATGAATTCAGGCAGACTTTTGTTCTGATGACTGTATTCACAGCCACAAGAAACTGCACAGAAATCAGAGAGCATTGTAATAAATTTGCTTCTTCCTGCCCTGCTTCTGCTCTCAGAGCTTGTGAATTCATTGGAGTAAGTCAGCAAGGTATAAAATGCTCGAAGACAAAGAACTCAGAATATGCACCTATATAAACACTTGTATATATGTGTATAGGTACATGTATATACATGCATTGTAAACAAACACATGCATAATGTACAAAAAATGTGTGTATACAGAGAGGATTTCTGCTGGTGTCTACCCTCAAATACCTGTTCAACACACATGTCCTCTGCAAGTCTTGCAGTGTTGACCTGATAGAGCTCTTGTACTTCCAGTTCGTTCCAGTACAGTACATGTCATTTTTGTTTGATAGTAAATTTGAGGAAGACTTATAAGCTTGGCTGCTTTTTACTTCTACATAGTAAATTAACTGCTAGGTTTTCATTGCAGTTCTTTTGCTTTTACTGTGCTTAGTTACAGGCTTGACTCAGAATGATTGGCCCAATTGTCTCTAGAACACAGAACTGGCATGTAGTAATTGTGTTCTTTTCAGTTTTCAAGTGTTTGTATGACATCCTAGCTCTGCCAGAAAATCTAATAGGAAATAATAGGCCCAACTGAGCTCTGTGTAGCTCAACTGAATTTAAACTAAAGTACTTCAAGGAAAAAAATAGGTTTTTAATTATGATTATAACTCTGTCTTATTATTTGCTCTTCATAATATCATGGTGATTTTAAAACATAATCGATAGGCCCTTGTCTGGAATCCTACCGAGTACAACACAAGGACAAGAGAGATAGGAACTCCATTTGTACAGCAAATGTACAGCTCAGCAGAGCACGTAAATCCAAACAAAACTCAAGGTATACAATTATATTCTGTTGCCTTCTATGTCTGGGTACTTTCCCTACTCAAGTCCTGATAGATTCAATCAGCACTGTCAGCATGGTCAGTCACAATGATGTATGGATATTTCCCCCCCACCTCTGAGAACTTCTGGTTTCTATTGTAACCCAGAAGAAGCACAAATACTGTGAGAAGGATTCTACCACGATAATTGGTTCACTCAGAAACTGCCCAGAACTCTAGTCATGTTGAACATTAAGTCCATTCTTTTTCAAAAGCCACGTTTTCAGATAAGCGTTATGTACTTGGTACTCATCTGATGTAGAGCAAAGCACCTTAAGAAGAAGAAAGTGAAATGATAACGTGGCAATCATATTCTAGGCAAGTAATTGGGAGCTCCACATCAAAAATTCAATCAGCATTATTTTAGGCTAGATTTTAAAAATGTGGTGTCAGACCTCACAAATGTGGGAAGTGATAATTCTATTCTGATCCGTGTACCTATTCATATGATATTGGCATTAAACCATACTAAGTTACAAATAACCATCCATGTACATTCTGAATTTGTCCAGCCCCATCTGTGCCACTGGCATGATTCTTTACTTCTGAACCAGAGCCTGGCAGCAGGATGTACCTGGTTTTTATACAAAAACATTCCATTTTCAAACCAGGGAGAACACTTTTGTAACAGCTGGGACTATTTTTCTGTTATCAAAATTTTATATAGGTAATGAAACAGTTGAGGCAATAGGCTGCAGCAAGGCCAGAAAGGCGGGTGGCTGTCTAACTGTTGCAGTTCACAGCCAGTCTAACAGAACCATGGGCAAGTGTTTTTTGTGAAAGTGCTTCCTCAGTCATGTTCCACAAGCCAGTAGTTGCATGTGAGATAACCCTTTGTGAATTTGACTGCGTGGATGCCTGGCACATTAAGAAAAAGTCCTTTTCTTCATTCTGGATGCATATGTTGATAGTAGAGTTAGTAGCGGTGTAAAGATCCAGAAGTTTAGGAGCTTCTAGCAAAACTTTAATATTGTGGTTTTAGGTTATCTGCGAATAATGTGAAATATGAGACTGTTTTGCCATGATTCAGAAATTAAAAATGGGAGTGTGGGCTAAATGCATCAGATGAAGTGTTCATAATGCATAATTCAAGTATCGGAAAGACAATATTCCCATCAGTTTCGAAAGATTGGTCGTATCTGTTTTGGTTTGCCTTCATCTCTTTTTTTTTTTTTTTTTTTTTTTTTTTCCTCTTTGCCTTTTCTTTTTATGTAACTGCTGTCATCACTAGATATATAACAGCTTTCAGCTCTAAAGAAATAACAGTAATCCTCGCCCTACATATCAATAACCTTTGGTCAACAGATTGATTGAATATTTCATGGTATCCATAGTCTTAATTTATGATTGCAGGGTAACTGAGACAGAATCCCTTTAAAATCCTCTGGTGCAGATTCTAATAAAGAATCTCTTTTTTTTTACTAGCACTTCTCTTCTTCAGTGGGAAAATAATCAGCATATTTTATGGGCGCTGATACGTACAATCCCCGTATTCTCAGTGGGGCATTCTTTCTTACAGTGTTAAGAGAAATGACTGCAAACCATGCTTGACAGCTCCATTATGCTTAGATTACCATGGACCAGCATCTTCCAGTTTTCAAACATGTCAGAAATGAACATGAGCATCCTGTTATTACTATGCATGGGAAAAGCACTGAAAAAATAGAGATCTGGGTCAGCAAGTGCACATGGAAAAACACAAATATAAGCATGCAGGTGACTCCTGATTTCTTATTTAAAGTGATTTTTGCAATCATTGCCATAATTAAGAAAACAAGAACAACTCAGTCAGACCCAAAACTTCCACCTGACAGAGTCTTCTGGGGAAGCTACAGAAGCAGCTCACTGCAAGCAGATTTGGGAGCAGTCTTCTGTTATGTTTCAGTTGGCTCTCTAATGGTTACAAATAGGTTTAAAGTTTAACACCCCCTTCAAAATGTGTTAGCATTCACCATTACAGGTGTGGCTGCAGTTCAAGGTATTATTTGCAAACTTGTATTGTAGTCATGCTTCACCATATCCTGATACAATATGAAATGTAGCTGGGAAATATTTCCAAAGTAACAAGGTCATTTTCCTAAAATCGACCACTTTCAATACTGCCTTTTAATTTTCAAGGACTTCTTCCCACAATTAAATAGACATTTTTCAGTGCATTATTTCCCTTGCCCTTCTCCCCACTCTCCATCCTCCCTCAGCACTCAAAAGAAAAGTCAAAGAATAAATGTTTGACTAAAAAATGTCCATCTGCAGCCAACAGAATGAAAACTACACTGATTTTTGTGACAACTTATGACCTCTGGTCCTGGGGTGCACCGCTGCAGGGACAGTGAGAAAGGAAAACGTTGTTCACTGCCTCTCCTTGATTTTTCAACCAAACACTCTTTATGGATTTGGGAGGTTCCCCCAGGCAGTAAACCTCCAGAAATGTCCACCTCCTGTCCATGTATTTGTCAGGTAAGGATGGCTCCCCGAACAGTTCAAAATTTCTTGCTTGCATATTTACCGGTGGCTAGTCTAGTAAACATTTGTTCAGATGTTCTGTGTTACTGTATTTCAGTGCCTTGTACAAATAGGAAGAGCAAGTGAATTTTGATCAGACATACAAAGATTACAGCAGTGACTGCAATCACTCTTCCTTTATCATTGCCGTGTTTCTACCACTGACATAGGAAGTGTGGTGGGGATAATCATCATGTATAAGCTGGGGCTCAAACCACTGGTGTTTGAGGCCCATTAGAGCACCAACCTGAAAGATCCCATAGTTAGGAACAGAGACTGAAGATCCAGGGCCTCAGCAATGCTCAGAATTTTGGTAGAGCCCCAGGTAGCAGCGTTCACATGTTCATCTTTTGACCCATAGTGAGGCTGATGCACAGAGCCCCGTGAAAGACAACCTGACCTCAACACACCTGGATCTGTGGCTTCCTCATCTGGGCTGCCAGGGCGGAGTGACCAGCCTTGAGCCTCAGCAGCCAGAAATCATCACGAGAGCAGAACAGCTGGTGTGTGCTACCCAAACCCACATCTTGGGAACCAGCAGGAGCCCTCAGCTGAAACATGGATGCTTATTACAGCAGGACCCTGCCACATGTGTCCCTGGCTGGGCTCCTTGGCAGCTCTGCAGTGACAGCAGATAGCTGGGCTGTGTAACTGGCCCCAGGAGAAGGTTAATCCTCTCTGTTCAAACAGCTGGATGCACAGTACCGGCACTGTACTTGGAACAAAAGAGGAAAAAGAGCAAAGGGTTTAATCTGTTCTGACACAGCAGAGTCCTTTTATGTTCAGATGGCAACTTGTTGATGAAGAGGGCTACTGCAGAGTGATGACTTCTCACTCCTTTAATTTTACCTATAATTTTTGATTCATGTGTGATTTCAATAAATTAAAGAACAGTACTGCTAATCCAAGGAAGGCACATTTTTTTCCACACAGTGCTGTCTGACCTTTTGTGCTGAATATCAGTAACTGAATATATATCCAATACACCATCTTTTTAGAATTTAGAGAAGACAGATTTTAGAAGTTTAATATCTCTATCATCAGTAATATGTGTCAAATAATGCCTGCCTATACTAAGTTAACCTAAATTCTTCCTCCAGAGTAAATCCTGTTCGCTAAAGAAGACCACTTCTACCTCCTTTCCTCCAATATACAGGATTGCAAATCTTTATCAGTTCATTACAGATAAAAGAGTCACTTGCTTCTGAAGCATCACAGATGTGCAAGAGAAAGTACTGAACATGATAGACCATTGGTGCCTAACAGGGAATGAAACAAAAGATAGGCTTAATTGTAAAAGCTTGGGAGCCAACAGATTTGGCATTTCTACTGAGATGTATCAATTCTCACCCAACCTTTCATTTCTGTGACTGTAAAAGGGTTTTTTGCTAATAACTTCCATGGCAACAGAATCAGGCTGCTGATGTCTTTTGACTCAGTTTCCCAGTCAATAAAATAAAAAGGCCTGTACCTCTTTCATGGGTGTATAAACACACTAATGCTGGCCCTGCATGCTGAGAGCCGTGTATTTGATTCCAGAGTGTTATTGAAACTGATTGATGCAACTCATTACCGGGCTGTAGGCCAGACCAGCTTTTAAGTCCTTTCCATGGCAGCAAATTTGGGCCGTATAATAAACACAGCCATGCTTATAAGCAGATCTGTCATAAATATAACACATCTGTGATCACAAAAGCATAAGTTTATAGAGCAAAGCAGAAGGAGCAGTGAGGTGGAGGGACTGGACCCTTGCCGATGTTGGTGGTAAGCCCTGGTCAGTAGGGCACATGTCCTTGTCCCATGCGAGGGCAGACCTCTGCATTGCTTTCCTTGCTCTCAGACTGCTGCTGTGTCTGCTGAAACATCTAAGCAGAAACATGTCTGCATGATTGTGCATGAAGGTACACACTTATCCATGGGTGGATTGCAAAGGGGCTTGAAGGGAATGCAAGCACTCAGATCACATTGTAATACAAGTTCTCCATATATGATTCAGCTGATGATAATTTCTTCTTTGTTGGGGTTATTTACATATTCTACTCAGTTAAAAGAAAAAAAAAAAAAAAAAAAAGAAACCACAAATCCTTTCAAAATTTAAACAAGTTTGAAATAAACAAGGCCAAGATAAAACTCATATTCAAAGATCTTGGCAGGAAATTCATGTGGGGTAAAAGACTGTTAGTTCACCCTGTCTCACTTTCCAAAACATTTTTATTACTGCATTACTTTTCCCATTTTCCATATCTTTGCTCCTGAACAATGTAGTTTAAAGAGTGGAATCTAGTTTATTTCAGCCCTGGGGCCCCACCCTGTCATGTTTCATTACATCAGTTTCTATAATCATCATATATATTTTTCAGCCTCATCTTACACAAACCGCTCTCTCTTGCTATTTACATTTTAATGTCCACTTCAGCATCTGCAAGTTTCTTTCAACCTTCTACTGCCTGTATTTATGTAGGACCTCCAAATATTGTTGCTGCACCATGGGAAATTCAGTGGCACAGAAATGGAACTGTGACCTTGTCCCAGAGCTGACACAGTACGGAAATCTGACCTTCACTTACTCTGCCACAGAGGGGCTCGCTGATGGTGAAGCTTTAGCAGTTCTCAGCACAAGCAATAGCCGAGTTTTTCTACTCCTGTGTGACACAGAGCTCAGCTATAAAAAAATCTGCCATCTGCTGAAAGGTCATGCTCTGATTTAACATCCCTGAGGACTACTTTTTCCATTCAAGCTATGCCTACATCGCTAAAGGCACCTGTCTCAGGGAGCTATCCTGAGCAGCCAGGCATAGTACTGTAGACTGGCTCTTATCCTTACTGCACAGCACGGCCAGCTTTTGGAGAAACCTCAGCTTATTTTTTCACCTACTATGAGCCCCATATATTCATGAGTCCTCTGTGTGTACACCTTTGGGATAATTCTATTTGCATCTGTGATTTATCAATCCAAAGTGCCTGAAACATTATGGCATACCAAATGCATGGGTTTTATACCATGATATCAAGCACGTGTGATGTGGAACATAGCATAAGAGGGAGAGTGGGAAATGGGGGGGCAAGGCCTGCTGAGGTAATGATGAAAGACTATGTGCAGCAGAAAGAGCCAAGTCTGTTGTGGAGGGGTCCAAACTGCTGTCCAGCAAACAGTCACAAAGACAATTAAGGGCCTGGAGCATCTCCTCTGTGAGGAGAGACTGAGAGAGCTAGGACTGCTCAGCCTGAGACAAGAAGGCTCTTGAGGAGATCTTATCAATGTATATAAATACCTGAAGTGAGGGTGCAAAGAAGAGAGAGCCTCAGTGGTGCCCAGGCGACAGGCACAAACTGAAACTCAGGAGGTTCCCTTTGAACATCAGGAAACTCACTTTGACTGTGAGGGTGATCAGGCACTGGCACAGGTTACCCAGGGAGGTGGTGATGTCTCCATCTCTGGAGATATTCAAAAGCCATTTGGAGATGGTCCTGGCCAACCTGCTTTAGGTAGCCCTGTTTGAGGAGGTGGGTTGGACAAGATGACCTCCAGAGGTGCCTTCCAACCTCAACCACTCTGTGATTTTGTGAAACCTTTACCAGGATTGAATTATCTGAAAACACTAAAAGGTACCTTTTTATGTTCAAAAGAATTTAGTTTTCTAGGCATGTAGTAGAAATAATGATGCTTATTAAAGATGAACCAATTCAAATGATTTAAAGTACATAATTCAGTGAAGAAGGCTGAAATTGTACTCTAAAATTTGAATGTGACAGAGAATATGTAAGTTAGAAAGTTTTCAGGGGAATTCACAAGTCTGTTCAAAGCTCATATTTTTCATCTGTTGGGCTCAACGTACCTGGCTAAAATTAGGACTGATTTTTCTTCACCTCTGATATAACAAGACATATTTCATTAAAGTAAAAATTGAAAGTCTTACCAAAGAAGAGTGATGACTCCACAGTTGCAGCAAAAAAATATTTTAAAATCAAGGCATGAACGCCTATCTCAATTTTGTAGCGAAAGATGGAGCTTATCAGAAAAAAAATTTGGTAATCAATTTAGTCTTTTGCAAGGAAAAGAAAGAAGAGAATGAAGGAAATGTAAATAAAAAGCACAACCACTTAGCACTGATTGTGCTGGTAAGACTTTTCTCTGTGATGCTCCATACCTGTCAGCACCTCTTTAAATGTGAAAAATAAGAAGAGTAGTGTGTTTTTTAAATGCTTAAACTACACTTTATTTTATCTTTCTGTGGAGGTGCAAAGTTTGACGGCACTCTCTTCCCACAGGCTGCAGGATTCATGCCAAAACCCTCCTCCACATGGTAGAGAGTATTTCAGCTGCTTTTACTGAAATCAGCACATTTCCTTTAAAGCTGCTGTGGCCTTTAATTGAGATATCTCCTTTTTTTATTTTGTTTTTGTTAAGCTGACACAAAGGGCAGAACTTCAGATCACTGTATGAGAAACTTCCCAGTTTCTCCTGAAATAGTTTTGTAGTCAGCACACTATCTCAGTATGTGCAGCAGTATACATCCATCTAGCTAGTCATCCATTGATTCCTAACATTCTTTTAGCTTTCTACCCATACATACCATACACATCTACTACCTGGTTCACCCATTTATTCCTGTAAAGAGGCATTCATCATAAGAAATCAAAGTGTGTACCGATGTTCCTCTCCTATATTCACTGCCCCACAAAGCTGTGAATATTGGGCAGCTTGACTGAGGTCTGTGATTTAAGATTTCATGAGCTAAGTAATGTAAACCCTGATACTATGCAGCCTGAGAATCAGTTTCAGGTTATCTCTCCTCTCTGTTTCCACTGGGCAGCCTCAGTGATGTTAAAAGTTTTCCTAATATCCGTTTTCTAAGTGAGGTGCCACAGGGCTAGTTAAGAGCTGTTGATGGGAAAAAGGTTTGAAAATAAGACATAGGACACACAGCTAAGCAGTGTACAAATCCCTGCTTCAAGACAGCTAGCCAGGATTCAAAGTTGCAAAGACAAGTACTGGTGATGAGCAGCTGGCTAACATCATATACAAAGTTGTGGAAAAGAAGCCTCTTTTAGTGAAGCACTCATTTTAGAGCATGAGGATCACCAGGCCAGTACAGAGCTAACAAATCCCGATGAAGGACCTAAAAGGAAAACAGTGCAGCAAGCATTCATAGATGCAGTAGCTCAACCTAAAAGCAACTAAAACCTTGATGCTACTCCAGAAACACACTTCTGTGAGCACAATGAAGAACCATTTCCCTTAAACTGAATCAATCTGTTCTTACATCAAAACTAAACAGTGTAATTCCCAGAATTACTCTTTTTATCAATCTGTTGTACTGTCCATTGTCTACTTAGCAGGTTCTCCAGCCCTCCACTGTCAATTTACTTCAACACGTTTAAAGAAATTCTATACATATATTCATAAAATCCAGTTTTCAATCAAATGCATGTGGTGAGATGGAAGATATTTAAAATGCAAAATCAGAAGTGGTTCATATTTTCTGCAGAAATAACATGAGATCTGAATTTAAATCTAGCTTTCAGTCATAAATCATCCTTGTGATACAACACAGTGAACTGTACTGTCACAGCTGAATGTCTGTACCACTGGGAAGAACCTGAAATACAAACCTGGATCTGAAATACAAATCTAGACACAGGTGTGTATCTTAAACCTCTGTTGTCTTCTTACTGGCCAAGAAGCAAGAACAAGTCAACTGATAAAGATAAAATGATAAACAAGAATTGTAGTTCAACACAGAAATCCTTTCGATTTTAGTATTTTCATGTTTTTAGTATGTCTAGCACTAACTCCTACTGCACTTTTGATAGTAAATCATACCTATTACTTCTCAGAGGCATCCATCCAGGTTTTCCTGCTAGGCTCCCTTCTTTACAACTGATGTCTCTCTCAGACCCATGCCCTTAAAGCACGGATATTCTTCACAGCTGGGGTGAAACGCATTTCCTCTTTGTTATTCAAGAATGAGGGAACACTGAAATGTTTGGCTACATTTTTGCATTTCTGGAAACAGCAGAAATGCCTGGGAAAGAAGATAATTATGGGAGATTAATTGTGGAAGAGGGGGAAATGCATTTGCTGAACAGTGATGTTGACAAGGATAAGAATGCACAAGGGAAGAAATCAACAGTCAGTAAAAACTGGTGCTTGAGCATGCAGTCGAATACAGGGGCAAAGGTGTTTACTCCATTACCTAAGATTGTTATTCAAATGACCTTAATTTTTTCCAAGTTTATGCTTATCAAAAGGAGGAGCAGTATGCCATGTTGACAGCTACTGAGGCAATCTCAAGAAATGTGGGCTGAGAGAATAGTCATACATTCCTCCAAGGAAGGATTTTGTTGTAGTGGTTTCAAATATTTATTTCTTAGATGGGACAAATTTTTCAGTAATAGACTTTCTTGGAAGATTAGGGCCCACTTCCTTTTGTTTATAAATTCATGTGCTCTGTTGTCGGAAAGGACCACTATAATCACCTAGTTTGAAAATTTCTGTGCAGAGGCCATGGCATTTTTTTCCTAGAGACTGGACTAAAAGGTGCCCAAAACCAAAGCTTTTCCTGAAAGACTCTATGCAGTGGCAAATCTATCACCTCCACCATGGAAAATCTTCCAATGCTTAATTAACCTTAGTGTTCAAAAATGTGTTTTATTTCGAGCTTGAATTTCTATGACTTCCAGCAAATTGGATTTCAATATATCTCTGCCTGAAAAACTGCAAATCTTCACATTATCAAAGCTTTCCATGTCTAAGGACCTCAAAAAAATAGTCACGTATTTCTTCAATCTTTGCTTTGCTAAACTGCATAGAATAAACTTCTTGAAGTTCACATGGGAAGAGTTTTTCCAGCCCTATTCTTTGGGGCTCTTCTTTAAGTGTAAAGGCTTTGTAGCTAAAAGTGATTTCAAAGGGGCTGGCAAACACTGAGTATTCTCTTACTAGCAAGCAGTAATCACAGGGTGCACTGAAAATTTCAAGAGTCCACCTTGGGCATCCCTAGGTGCTAGTGACCTTCTCCTGTTAGACTGCAAGCCCTGTATCAAACTGTAAGTAGGAGCCGTGGCTGGGGAGAGAAACCTCCAGCTGACAGACATTAGTTGTGGTAGGATTTGCTTGCCTAAACATGGGTGTGTAATCCTGTTCAGATTGCTAGGACACATCCCACGTGGTCCCAGGCGCTCTTCTAAAAGGTTTGGGTTTCTTGTATGTTCTGTGCCATATCTACCAGTCCCAAGCAGCTGAATCCAGTTCCTTAGGATACTTGAAATAGCACCTGATTTTTTAATTTCTCTGTTAAATGAATTGAATCTCACCTTCTGCATCATGTCAGAGTAATTCAGAGAAATTATGAGATTTAACAGCATCCTTAGAATTTTGTCATTCTGAAGGGTCTATGCCGATGATGAATTTTGCCAGGAAAATATACCAAAACAATCAACCAAAAGGAGTAGAGTTGTACCTATAAATTATTTTACTAGTGAAGTTTTTGCTTGGTGATAATCTCTATTAACTATTGTGTTTTCAGCTCTGCTAGTGAGAGTTTTAATCCACTGTTCATTCCATTTTTCAGGTCACAGTGTGCCCTGTTCATTCCATTTTTTTTCCTCTCAAGATACTATGTAGCACTAAATCAAATTCCCTGCAGAAATCAAACAAATCCATTGTATCAATAAAGTGATTTTCACTAACCTGACTTGCAATTTTGTAATTCTTCTAAAAGAATAAAGATTTGTTTGACAAGGCCTACTTTCCACAAAACTAAGTGGCCTGGTATTATTTATGTTTTTATTTTATGATGCTTCATTAATAAAGTCCCCAAATAATTGTTCCATTAACTTAGCCATCACTGAATCAGCCTAGGTGATCTACTGTTCACCCATCTATCTCCTTTTTCCCTTTTAACATATCTAAATCATATAAATGGCAGTCCTCCAGCATTTTAGTCTATTTTTTTTTTCTTTTTCAAGAGATATTAGATATTAACATAAGCTGTTTACAAAACTCCATAGCTTGTTTACTACTCTTGCAGAAATTATCTTAACCTACTGATTTTAAAATGTTTATTTTCAACACATGCTGTTTAATACTAGCCCTTCTTGTGGCGAATGAGCCTTATTGCCTATTTCCATTGTTGCATAAGCCAGGTAAATCTCTCTGCTTCAACCTAGACCTTCCCAGGCAAGAACAAAAATCAGTGCTGAGAAAAACAGTTTATGCATGTACACGATGGATATAATTCTGAAGTTTCTCAGGGACCAGGGACCATTCTTGCGGTTTCCCTGTTGTCTTTCAGGTCATCACTGCTTCTGAAAACACTTTCACAAGATTAACGGTATCATAGCCAAGCACTGTGCACCGACATGTATTCTGTTCTCTTGTACCTAAGGCATAGGACTCTGAATTTAATATTCTGGATTGCATTCATATCTCTCTGACTAGCGTGGAAAACATCATTGTCTCAGCTCATTTTAACTCCTTGTGCTCATTTCCTCTCTCATGTTTTTTTCTGAGTGTACATTCAGCTGTAAACTCTGGGAAACGAACTGTCTTGTGTAGTCAGTAATACCTACAGAGCTCCTATTAAAATTAGGGCCTTAATGTGGTACCGCCACACAAATAATTGATCATACCAACGACTGGCTGATAGGACAGGCTGGTGGTGGTATAACTCAGATGAAATCCTTTACATCCTTGCAGCTTTCATCTCATCAGAGAGCTCTTGAAACACCACAGCCAGTTGGTTACAGAGAACATGTATCCCAGCTGCATGTTTGAAATTTTAATTAGAATGTAAAGCAGATGCCAGCTATTTATTGTTCTGGGCAATGATTTCTATCTTCCAACAGCAACCTAAATACAAAGTGTTTTACAAAACCCAACCACATCTGTAATTCATTATTTCAAATTTATTTCTTCCCCTCTTTCTTGTGCCATCTCATGTATAGCTTTTTTTCCTTTCCCTTTTTTCTCTCTAAGTGGAAAACTGAATGCAATGCTTTATGTATAAATTATATATATAAGAAATAAAAATGGTGTATATGCATTTATAGTTACCAACTTAAGCTATAACAAATCCTTCTTCCCCAGCATCTCAGCTGCACTCTTCCCTTTCCCCTATACTGCCCCATGGTGCAGGAACAGGCACTTCACCCAGGGTATTTTTAAGGAGCCTCCGCACCCAGTAACGTGGCTCAGCAACAAACCTTTAGAAATAAAGGACTGTGTAGGCAAGCAAAATTGTTGCACATGTGAAAATCAAAGATGGCAGATACAAATATGTGTGTGAGATGAGTGTGAAGGCCCAATCTGGAGGTGACAGGAGAGGCACTGTACAGCCAAACACTGATTTCTCAGAAAACACACAACAGTGTGCTGCAAAGGGGATTTTAGACCTTGAACCTCTAAAAAAGGTTTCAAGAAATCTTTTATCAAGAAAAGTCCCACTTAAAACCATTTAAGTGGGACTCATAATGTTACCACGACCTCTTCAGGATACAGAACTAACCTTCTATGTCTTAAAATGTTTTTTCTCTCAGATTTCTCTCTTCTAGCCCTTTGGCTTCAGCCGTATTTGCTTCAACTCACTACCTTGATGGACACAGTAGGCTACATGCAAAGGTGATGTTTTAAGTATAGAGGGTGTGAGCGGAACATAATAGTGGCAGGCTGTGATGAGTCTAAGAACTCATCTGTACAACCTCATTCATTTTGAAGAGCTACTGACATTGGTGTCATTACTTGCACAGTCCAAATATTCACCAATGTTATGGCTGCGCATTCCAGGCCAGGACAGAGACATCGTTCTGCCTTCTTACCCATGCTGAGAATTGCTTTGATATAAAATAGTCACATTCAGTAAAAATGATTGTTCAGATAAATAAAACTGTCAGACTCTGTATCCCCATAGCATCAAGACAGCCCAGTCACTTCTGTGGGCTGTCTCAGTGCCCGGTTCTTAAGACCATTGAATATACCAGCCTTAAACTCCTTTTAAGTTGCTGGTGTGCTTCAATCTTAACATGTAACATCTGTAATCCTACACTCCTGTACAAATTCTGTCTAGAATATTAATTTCTAGCATTGCAGCTCTAGCAGTATGTTTGCAATGTGAATAAAGATCAGTGATTTACAATGCCAAAACTGATCAGATGTATTTTGATGACAGAATGATTCACTGTATTTTTTTTTCTCAAAAGCTTTTAAAATATATATGAGTTATCTACTGATTCGAAACACAATTCAGAAGTCATAACTATGGGGAAAATAATGGCGTTTTTTGTTCAATTTATGAAGTAGCAACAGCAAGTTCTTAGAGAATTCCCAAAACAAAGGGGGAAAAAAGAAAAAAAAAAAAAAAAAGGCTGTTAACCAGACACTACATGGATGGATAAAGCCTCAAACAGTGTCATGTTGATAAGAAGGACTGAAACGAGTAGAAAGGAAAAGAAAGGTACCTCTGCTAAACAAAGCGTGATATAAAATTGATATGGCATGTCCCAGTGAACATTCAAGGCTCTCCTTGTACGGTGCTTGGAACAGCTGAAATTAAACATTACAGGTTACCAGAAATGCTAAATACAGTGGCTGGCTTAGGAAACTCCTATACTGGAAAAGTTGCAGAATCCTAAAACCTAGACCAGACGGAGCAAGACTGGGGTATTGAGCAGGACAGGCTATGGTGGGAGCTGGAAGGAACATGAGTATATTCTGGCTTCAGAACACGTTTAACCCAGTATTCTGCCTTCAACACTGTTCCCTAGCAGAAACCCAGGAAAAGCCAGACCAGGAAAAGCAAGGATGATACTTTCTACTCTAATACTTGTCTATGGATTTCCTGTGCATTTTGTGATTTCTTTATTTAGCAACCACCAATTAATATCTCCACCAAGTTCCTCTCCCATCTTCCACTGAGCCTGTGTAAATTGTTTCTACCTGTGATACCCTTGGGCAAGGAGTCCCTTGCATGGAGAAGCTCTGATCACGGAGAAGCACTTACTCTTGGCATTGCACTAGCACATGTTTTCATAACACCTTTTATCAAGGAAGAGGTGTTTTAATCTTCCACAGTCACGCAGAAATTCCTAAGAGTGGAATGCTGTAAGAGATGCAGATTGAATCAGATGAAACACTACAGAAGTCACAAATGCACGTCTCTACCTCACTAACAGCTCACAGCATTAGTAATGCTAACAACCCAAATAACTTCATGCTTTTGGAGACTAACACAGCTTTATTCTTCACTTTCCTTTGACATTTGAAAAACTCAGCAAGCTATAAGGCCCGAAGCAAATTACCTTGGAACTGGAATGGGGCATCTCCGCCTGGTCTGTCGTTATCACAACCAAAAATGGCTGTCAGCAAAATCATTTTCCCCCGCTCAGTGAATTGCACTGCTCCATTTCTAGGGTCAGTGATCTCAGTGAGGGGAAAGCTAATTGCTGGTAGCTACCACCAGAGATAAGACACATACCCCAGCAAGTAACCCAGTATGTATCAAATAGGCAGAGAAAGAGAGAGAACCCAGTCAGCATCAAATCATGAAATCCTATGACTCCTCTATATCTACAAAATACTCAGTTGATTCACTTGCAGTGCCCTGCCTTAGACAGCAGAGTCTTAGACAGGTAAAATATTGCGCAGACATAACACAGCAAAAATGACTGCATGTCTTTTTAGCTGAACTTGATAAATCCAGTTAGCTGACAGATGAAGGCAAATAGTTCTGGCAACATCAGCACAGTCTGACAGCAGAGCAAGTAATTTTCATTTAGCTCCTTGCAAATGGTCTCAGTCTCAGTGGGCATCATGACTGTATGAAGATGCCCATTCATTCCAGCTATAACAATATTGCCCTAAAGCAAAGTTGGTTTTCAGCAGTTAGTTTGACTTCCACTTAACCTCTTCCTAATACCAATAGTTTGGAACCATTTAGTGAAAGCAAAGTCATGTATAGCAATTGTATTTCTCCCATGAAGAAGATAAAATATGTTTTCACATTCAATCTTAAACAATAATAACGGAAGATTATGACCTTTTATAGATGAGGCAAAGGAGCAATTAAATAAATCAATAAAAGTTTAAAAAAAAGACAGAAACCCCACCCAAACTAAGTCCAGACTGATATGAAACCCATGTCTATAAAGTGACTAAAGCACATAGACTCTACAACTTAGCAGGATCTGTGAGTATCAGATCACATATTATCCACTGGCACAATGAGATCCAAATATCAGAAAAGCACAAGCTGTGGATGGTTTAGTCCTGCAGTGAGAATATACCCTTAAATACAATAGACCAAGTACTATACCAGGAATTTTTTAAAATGTTTTTTAAAAAAACTGGTATGGTGACCAGGGCACGTGATTACAATGGCCAGATGTGGTGCATCAATAAAAACTACCAGAATATTAGGATTTTCCAGTATATGGAGGGTAGAGGGTGAGGCTAATTTGCCATAAAAGAGATTAAAAACTCGGTCATGGGGGTATGGAAATGAAACTGCATTACTAAAACAAATTGCTGTTCACAGAAGTATCTGGCCAGAAGTAATTTTTAAGGCAGGGCTAGGAATTGGGAGCCAGGTCAGAGCCCGGACCAGAGGAATGAATAGCTCTGCTGAACCAAGCATAGATATTGCAGCAGCCCTGGAAATATTTTCCATTTAACAGGACATCGTAGTGACCCACACCACCCCCAGCAGGATCTGTGCCTTTGGCTTGAGAACAGCTTCTGTCTCACTGTTGCTTTTCCAGCAGTTTGGTTAGAAAAAAGCTTGCAGGGATGTGTATTACTTCTTGTGTTACCAGTACTCAGGTTAAACCTATGCGTTTCCAGCTTGTTCTGTTGACTCAACATGCTCTCAACCTTTCCCTTCAAGAAACCTCAACCACAAAAGCAAGAGCAAGGAACTTGAGGGTACCACCTTGAAGTGGCTACAAATAACTTGTTCATCTGTTTGTGCAGCAGCCTGAGAGCTCTTGAATCCCATTGAGATGATTAAGGACTCGGCACCTCAGAACATCCACCTTGCATGCATCGCAGGCTGGGAAGCAAGGGCCGCTGAAGATACCTCTGAGGATGCTGTCTTATGTTTTTTTACTCCCAGCTTTCTCAGACATTAAGAAGGGTAATACTGAAAGTTGTGAAACTTACTAAGCTTTACAGAGCTCTTTGAGAACCTCAAACAAAAGTACTACACTGGCAAAGAGGACGATTTATGCTTGTTGCCTGTACTGCTGGAGCAAGCTTGCGTAAGGCTGCTCACAAGCATGAGGGTGTTCAGAAGTTAATACAGGAGGAATACTCCAAAACCATCACTCACAGACTCTGAGTCCCATCCCCCTTATATCACTGCCAGTGCAGAATAACTCAGATGACCTGACCGGAATGGAAGTGTAAGTAGAAAACAATTTGGTCCCTGAATCAGCCAAAATACCAGCTCTGTCTTCAAACATCCATAGCCCTGATGAGTGTACTGTCTATAATTGGATGAAAAGAGAGCCATATTGCCATGTGAAGCCTGACATGCCCACTGATAGAATTCTGCTCTCACAGTGCCCTGTTGCTCCAGGCAGGCTGCAGCTCCACCAGCAGCTGTGCAGGAGGTATCCCCTGCAGCAGCCTGGGGTTTGGTGGCTTGCTTTTCTTGTCTTTATTACACAGCGCCACTCATTAAACCTAAGATGCAAACAAATAGATTATTCTTATTACATCAATTATACATTCCCTAATGGAGCCAGAGAGAGAGCAGCTGCCAGGAAACCCTTTCTTTGCAAAGACCATGCAGCAGCTTTGTTTCAGAGTTTCTTTCTCTCTTAGATATTATTTCTTTATGAGAGTTCTCTATTCTGTGTTAGTAGTGATGCCTGGCTAGCTGATTGCTAGGGCAGAAGTTACTTTAATTCATATTACTCCAGAGTTTCTGGTTCCTTCCAGTTGAGAATATCCATGTCTATCCATATTTTTGCTTTCTGGAGCTAGTCTTGCAAAACTGATGCATCTCAATGAACCTGTTTCCTTGATAGCCTCACTGACTTCGGTATTATTACATGAGTAATGTAATCTTATTCATGTGCTCAAGCCTTATGAAAAGAACTACCTGAGTTACTGGTGCTACAGTGTGCTTTGCTCTTACATCGTTGCTCAGGCAATAAGAAGGGATGAGGAGGGCATCCAGACATCATATTGTATGCTTTCCTGCATTTTTTGCCTTTAGCATTCTGTGGCTACCCAGGCTACAGAAAGGTAGATCTGCCGCCTGGTATTTGGGAACATTGTGGGATGGTATGGTAAACACACCATCTCGGGAGCCTGGGGGTGGTGGTGGGGTGATAAGCAGACAGAAAGAGAGTTTGGTTTACTCCACACACAGGACACCTGCCTGTATGGATGGAGATAAGAAAATGTTCTGCATCCTTCAAATGATGCTAAACATTGCCTGTTTCATTCCCAGTGCAACCAGGAACCCCAATAAGAACAATTTGCTGTGTAAGCCATAACCACACCGCTAAGACAGAATGCCTCCCAGCATCCCTATGGGAAGTGGTTCTGTGTAAAAAACCCTACCATGGAGCAGAGTCCACAAGAAAAGTGCACCTCATAGGCCATAGCTACTAAAGACACTTGATGTGTGCCTCAAAAATGCCATTGTACTATCAAAAGCAGTGTGAACTGAAGGCTTAGTTAAGCTTGAGGTCCTTTGAAAATCTAGTTTTAAACTAGAAACATTTCAAATCATTCAGTTTTCACACACCCCCAATACATAATACAGTTATTCTTACTTGTTGGCTTCTAAAATGGTTACCAAATAGTGGCAAACATACTCATCATTTGGAACCCAATTTATCTTTTTCAGAAGGGTGAAGGTAAAAGATGTTTGTGATTTTTCATTATCTAACGTATGCAGTGACTAACTTTCTCCATATTTTCTGTCTTCTTTTGATGTATCTTGGTATCTCCATTAAATTTTATGGAATCATTCACATATTGCTTCCATTTTTTCTTTCCTCTTTCTACACCTGGTTCTCACTCTAGGACAAACAACTCTTCTGCCACAGTGGGATCAAAAGACCTGCAACTAACAAGCAAAAAAAATAAAAAGTTTGAATAAAATAAGCTTTGCAAGGCTCAAGATAAAGGACATATGAATTTAAATCTGTCTTCAACTAAGCATATAATTACTTTGTTCCCTTGCTTTGCTACTGATCCTAAATAACACTAAATCCTCCCAGTTACAATTTTCCATAAAACAAAGTGGGATTTTTTTATTATTTTCTCCAGTATCAATGTGACTTTGCAAGATTGTGAAAAGACTGCTGATCTGCCCTGAATAGAACATAACTTGGCAAAAAACCCTCGGGTGATTGCTCAGGGTCCTTATCACTTTGGTTGTTTTCCTCAAGATCATATACTTTGGCAATTAAGCTAAAAGGAATGATATGGCACAGCTTATTTCTGAAGTATTTAATTTTGGTTTAAACCTGAAACACTATACTCAGCTAAAATCTGCCATTTTCATATTTTCCAACCCACTTGAAAACCCATTTATTTATTTATTTTTAAAAGAAAAATTAACCATCAAAGTGCATAACGTTATAAAGTTCTACATACAAGTATATTATTATAAATATGCATTAGTCAATAATATTTTGAAGATTCTATTTTTAATGTGGGTGTTACATATTCGTTAGAGATCCTCAGCATTCATGTACTTTTTCCACTGTTGGTTTATACGCCAGCAGGAACTGTGGTCAATGCTAAGCACTAGGGATGTGTCCTCTATGCAGAACCCCCCATCTCACCAAATCCTGATTTATCTCACAGAGATTGCAAGGGGATAGGATGTTATTTATGAATTATGACACCCAAAGGGGAGGACACCTTGCTCTTCATAAATCTCCTTGAAGTTACCCTTTATACAAGTCATATTTAGGCAAAAAGGAAAAAAAGAATAAGATTACTTTTATAGACACATGTTTAATTTTATATCCCAAATCCACTGTGGGCTTCCACTCATATGAAACTCCCTGCTTTTTCCCTGAGTGTCTTTGATGTAAAACTTGATCAGGAAGTATTTTTATACGATGGTTATACCAACCCTTTAGACCACCACTGATCCAGACTTTTCCTGAAAAGGAGAATGTGGTTACTGCCCACCTAATCCAGCCTCCTCCCTTCATCCAGCCAGATGGAAAACCAAACTGAGTAATGGATTCAGGTGAAAGCCAAACCTGTAAGTCAAAACCAGAGGTCAGTGGAACTGTTCCTCACCCTGATCACCATGGGGCTCCACAATGCCGTCTGAGGCACAGGAGAAAAGGTGGTAATGATACTCAGCACTGGCAACAGGGATGGGGGTAAGGACCAGGATGAGGCTGAGCCTGCTGCTTTTGGAGCTGCAGAAGATTAATGTGGTCACGTAACCACTGCTTTAGCTTCCTTCCAACTGCTGATTATCTGGGGTTCATCTAGAGCACTAACAAATGGGTTAGCCCCTTGTGAGGTTGTTTATATTTCCACCTGCTGGAAAAGATATATAAATCTTAGGGTAAAGCCTCTCTCATGCTCTGAATTCACAAAGGTATGACACACATTTACAGCCCATACAGACATAAACCTGATAGTTTTGACTTGATACCATGTTAATGTTAAAATGAAAAATGTTTCAGACTGAAAAGTCAAAGCATGCTTTTTTTTCTTTTTTTTTTTTAATAAAATAAGTTGCCATTTACAAGGGAAAACAGTTCAGTTGGGAAAAGGGCTAAGGGAAATGTGTTTGCCATATTTTGAATGGGCTCTTTCTCCTTAATTTTTTTTAATGATGTTTGAGTCTTCCAGCTAGAGCCAAACGCACGTGTAGTTTCAACCTCTCCAAATGAATTTTGCAAGGTTCCTATTTATCAAAAAAGAGTCTGAAAATGTGTCTAGTTTTACTAGCTACCTCTTAATCTACAGAGCAAGTATCTCATCCCTGTGTCTGACACAGTGGCAGGCAAAAGGTGGGATATGAAATACTCCACAGTGCTTGACACTCTTCAGTCCCAGAAAATTGCTGTTACCTCGACAGCAGCTTTTGTCCAACCCTCTCCATGCTGCTCAGGGGATGCTTAGTTAAGGTTCACAGTAACTCTGTAAGGTAAGTAAATACTACTGTCATTTGGAGAAGAAGCAAGCCAAGTCCAAAAAAAAGATGCAAAAGTGCTGTGTAACATTAAAAAAACAAAACCACACATATGAGAGGCAGAAGCAGAACTGCAAGAATCAGACTCATGAGCTTTAGGTACTAACACCAGAAGTTGACAGTCTATATGAAAATCCTGGAGCTCATTAGGTTAATCACCTGCAGAAATCCTTTTCTAGCAGCTTCTTTGTCTGATCATTCCAGTTTTCTCTTTGCCTTGTACACTGTGTAAGAGGCTTCTAGGCATAATTAGCAGTTTGTCCTACCACTAGAAAACTGTGGAAAATATTTTTATCAATTGCAAATGTTACTAACTTCACACACACATACAGGTGATAAAAGCAACACACTTTTTTTCCTATTTTACCAGAAAGCTGATAAGCAGATATTGAAACGATGCCATTTACATACAACAGGTTCAGTGCTCTCTGCCTGGCTCAGCACAGCACCCGAGTCATCCTGCTTCTTAAAGACTCGGGGCTTGGGGCAGCCACCAGGCTCTGCTCAGGGACAGTTTCATCCTTTATGCTGGACATTCCTTGGGGGCACAGATTTCATATTTGAAAAATATCTAACAGATCATGGAAGCTACATATAAATACATGGGAAATATTCCTCTAAAAAGGTAAGATTAATATATGAATAGTGTTTAGTGGGATGCAGGTTCAAACCAGCAGTTGAACTGATAAGAATTGTGTGCTTGGCTACCTGGAATTGCATGTTCTTAAGGCAATATGTTGCTGCTCTTTATAAGTATACACAAAATACATATACTATATAAATACACACACACACGCAAAAGCATTGTCTAAGGGTTCATTGCTATTCTGATTCACCAAAGTTTGCAGTGACTGTGGGTTCACAGAAGTGAGGCCCATGCATTGTAAGTGATATTTCCCTGGAATTCTTTTGATGAGAAAGACAAACCTGAATCAATGCCTGGCCATGAACACCCTGAACTTTACTGGAATAAGCTGAGCTCAGAAACCAGATCCAAATCATGTTGCTAAGGCACAAATGTTTTCTATCTGCCTTCAGATATCGTATCTGTCATTCCCTGCACAGGATTCTTGAAGCGCTTTAGTGACATTAACAAACAAAACCTACACAATCTCTAAGTGTACTGTCATTACCGGCATTTCAAGGGAGCTGTGGGAAAACAATTCTGGGCTTTGGCTAGCTGTGACTATCATTAATTGGTTCTTTAGTTCTTTTATTCTCTTTGCCACAGGAAAAATTAGGAAGTTTAGGGAACTCAAAAGTAACAATGATGGATCTAAGAACCAACAGAATCCATTTTATATGCCCATTAGAAAAGCAAGTTTTGAAACCATCTTTTTGAGACAAGAATAGAACAATGTGTTTCTCTTACATTATTAACAATAAGGAAAAGCAGGCTTACAGTGACTCTCAAGGGAGCCTTTAGTCCAATTTCTTGTTATGATACAGGACCAAGAGTTCATAGCACCAGGTAAGATCTGAAAGTGGGTATCCATATACAGATGTTCATCTGCATTGCCCACCACTCTTACAGCTATATTCTACTCACTCACATCATTCGGATGCCACACACATGCCACCCACATGTTTACATTTTCATTCCTTTTGTGAAGGTCTCCTGTAATTACTCGAGAACAAATTAAATGCACACAGCTGGGAAACTGCACTTGAGAGACCAACTGGTATATAAAACCACATAAAGAGTAAACTACCTCAGTAAAAATGAATGTTGAAAAACTAAAAATAGTTATTGTGAAAGTAATTAAGTGAAACAAATAAGAGTAAAAAAAACCAGACCTCAATGAGCTGTAGCTGGAATTGCTGAAACATGCCGAGACTTGTATGAATAAAGACAGCAATAAAAGGACAGAACCTTTGCACTTAGTTAATAAATCAAAGCGAAACACAATTCCAAGACACCTGCATAAACCGCTGTATCTGTGGAGCAAATAATGCCGTATAAGAAATGTGCTGCTGAATATATTAAGCAGGGAAGAGACAATTCTACAGACAAACAAATGGCAAACATCCAGTCGTCTCCTGATTAGTGATACTGACTTTGGCCAAGTATACATCACAAAATGGAAAAGAGTAAATAAAACAACACAGCTCTTGGAAACAAAAAAAGAAATATGCATTATCATCCAGAGATTATCAGGAAATAGGTGATGGTGAAAGATTGCACTGGTTTGGAACATCAGTATTAGATCCATGACCATAGACCCAGCTGATTAATGATAAGGTCTCACATAAACCAGGCACATTATTCTTTTATAGTTATAAGGGCTGAAGGGGGAAATCTAGGCACCAGGAGGATTTCCACAATCAACAGATGAATACCATACATCTGAATACACTGTTTGTTCAGACAAAGTGGAACAAATGCTCAGGTTTTTGCAGCTTAAGTTACAGACTGATCATTTCGGAGAGTTTGCAGCAGGGAGAGAGTGAACATCTGGGGAAGAGCAATGGCCTAGGGCATGGGATGGCAGCTGAGGACTGAAATGTGGCATTTCTTTGTATCCAAGTGAACAGTACCCAGCCTGAAACCAAGCTTCTTCCTTTGTGTCACCTTTGTGAAAGGTTCGGTGCTGCTAAGTTCTGGCTGCTGTACAGAGGGCTCTATAGGCATTAGCATCCATGGCTAAGACTGCAGTCATATATCATAAACCCAGTTATTCATCCTGTGTGGTGGCCCAGTGAAATAACAGTATGTCAGTGTGTTTCCTGGCTCTCCAATAAGGACAATTTAGGAAATTCCACTACTGAACAGTACCCCTTCTTCTGGGCCCAAGATCTCCTACAATTTTTCAAGGAGGAATAAAACCCCATAACAGAAGAGCATTTTATAAATATGTCTAAATTCTATTTGTCATGTTAAATATGTTACTTAAGAAAAAGCAGGGAATAACAATGTAACAAAAACTGTATAAGCAGAAGTGCCCCAAATATATAGATTTAATATCTCCAGAATTACTGACTCTGCTTTTTTTTTCAAATATTTCCTGTCATAATGAGTATTTTTCTTGCTCTGTTTGCTTCCCTCCTGCCCTCATTTCTGACATATTTCTTTTCTTCATAATCTTCAGCATCAGAACCAAAAATTTAATTGTCATTTCAGCAACCTAAAGGGGGGAATATTAAAGTAACTGCAGCAATTTTAGCAAGAAAAATAGCCCATGGATAGTACATTCTTATTAGTTTATTTAGTTATCCTTGGCCACCTGAATACACAGGTTTTGTGGTATTTCAATGCTCTTTCTTGCCTGGCTTCATGCCTGTCTCTACTTCCCTTTGTTTATTTGAACTTTCTTACCTTTTCTCACTTACATTGCAGCCTGATTTTCTGTTTGACTTCTGCAGGAAATTCCGTATCAGGCATAATCTTTCTGCAAAAAACAAGTGACACTGGGAAAGATGTCAGCCATAGCATGATGATAAAATTTTTTAATCCAAAATCCCACTGAACTTGTTCCCCATGCTTCCAAGTTTAGCAAGGCTCAAAAAAGAAAAACAAAGCAAAACAACAACAAAAAAAAAGCAAAAAGCAACTGGCTCAGGTGTTTGTTAAAGAATCCTCCCATCTGAATCTGATAGTTGCATTGGACTTCCTTTCTTGGAAGCCAAAGACATATATTTACATGAAGAAAAAGATGTAGCTAACAGATCCAGACAATAAAATTTAACTGAAATATTTTATAAGTTGAAAAGGGCTTCTAGATAAACAGAAATATTTCTGAACCCATATATGATGGAAAATTACTGCTTCTTTTCACATAAACCATATAATCTAACACCTGCAAATTTAGCTTGCCAAACTTACCTTTAGAATTATAATGACATGCAAAACCAAATTATTTCCCCAATATAATGAACAATCATTTTTAAAAATAGGGAAATATATTTCTTAATAAAGTGTAAAAAAATGAATTCCAGACAAGAGTTTGCAAGTAAAAACAGTGTTAATAGCAAAAATCCAGTTATATGCTGGTTTTCCTCAAGAATGCAGGCTTTGGCCTATTCAGGGTGCTGCTTGGAGGAATACCATGGGTAACTGTCCTGGAGAGAAAAGAGGTTCAGGAGAGCTGGTTGATCTTCAGGATCGCCTCCTCCAAGCTCAAGAACGGTCCATTCTGATGAGCAGGAAATGAAGCGAAGGTGGCAGAACACCTGCATGGATGAGCAAGGAGCTCCTGACTAAACTGAAACATAAAAGGTGAAGGTACAGGAGGTGGAAGCAGAGTCCAGGAATAGAGGCCATCCGAGCATGCAGGGATGGATGACATCAGGAAAGCCAAAGCCCACACAGATTTTTAATTTGATAAGGGACACAAAGGGCAACAATAAGGCTTCTAGCGGGATATCAGCTCCTGCTGTGAGCATAAGAAAGCTAACACATCTTCCCTTCAGTGAGATGGGTCAGTGTCAAGAGTCATAGAAATACACAAAAGTCTCAACGATAAAGTGGAAATGAACAAGTTGGATGATACCAAACTGAAGCCTTCAATAAGGTCAACTGAAGATTTCTGAAATGAAGTATTTTAGAATTTACTTTTGATCTGAACTTTAGAGTGGAAACACTTAATTGCAGTGGGATAGAAGACAGAATGTCAAAATTTAACAGTTTCCCAATAAAAAATTTCCAGGTTTTGGACAGTAATTTTTAGCTTTCACTGTGGTCTGAACTTTTCTATGTTGACTGCAGGTTACAGGTTAATTATTTCAGCCAAGAATGCTTCCAAAACACGGATTAAAATATGTTGCAGATTTCTCATGAGCTTCCAAATGACTTCCATTCCTACCTCTTGATTTGGATTAATTCAAGTGTGCAGATTTCACTTTTTGTCACTCCCAAGAAAACCCATCTGGCACTGGATAAATTACACTCCTTTGGAAATCCTAGCATGACATAGATCAACAGAGACTCACTACAGCCTGACAACAAAGTGATGGTGAGCTGGACTTTCCCCACATGTAACCCCAGTACTCCCAAGGGCACCCACAAGCTTTGCCATGTTACAGAGGGCAGAACTGCCTGGCAAAAAAAAAACAAAAGGAAGAGACCTGGGTACCATGGAAAGGGGCAGGACATGGTGCTAGGAATGGAGGGTTCAGCAGGCAGCTGTAGCTCACATTCATGTGATGAAAAAGCCTGGGAGAAAGAGCCAGAAGAAGAGTTTCAGACTGGAAGCTTGAGGTAGAAGATATATAGTACCGAAGATGTGACAGCCTAAAGTCCATTGGACAGAGATAATTCAAAGGACAGCTATTAAGATTATAGAGGAAACTTCAATTTTATCATTTTGTAGTTGTTGAAGTGACTGATTTAGCAGCCTGTCTTTTCAGCAAATTTTTGTCTTTTTTTCCTGCAATGTAGATATTTTGAACACTATGTAAATGTGACCAAAAGCCACCACATTTTTGAAAAATATTCTAAATTACATTAAAATTAAGGCCTCAGTACTAATACTAAAACAGGTAATCATAGCATAAATTAAGATTAAAGTGTTGAAGGTCATGAAGATTTCCCTTCTTCCTGAGAGCAATGTAAGCACAGCTTGTACAGTTATAAAGTTGGCTTCTGAGCAGTTCCATGTGCGGATGTATTTACAGGTGCACACATGCAGAACGTTAAGCTTTGTCATCTTAACCTAATATATCTATCTCTCTTTCTTGAAGTTGATTTATTTTGTGGAACAGGCTAAAAGCTTGCTGCTTCAGGTCTGCCGGTGCAGTAGCATTCACAGCTTTTTTTCAAACATGTGCACATCCAAATGTGTACTCAGTCTCAGGTGCAGTAACACCCTTATTCATTCCCATTTCTTAAACGATGGGAAAAGATTTATTAGTAAGACAGCCTCTCTGCAACAAAAAGGAAGCTGAAAAGAGAAAATCAGAAATCATACTCACCTACTCAAGACCAAAATATGAAACAAAAAGCAACCAATTGCAAAATAACTACTTAGATCACAAGACATTTTTCATCTGTAGCACTCAATGTGTTTTACAGAGACAGTCACTATCTTTATGCCTGTTTAAAAGCAGCTAAACAGAAAGGCGTATGGAGGTGAAATGGAGAAGGCCACAACAGACATCAGAAACTGGGAAGAGAACCCAGGGTGCAATTACTGGGTAATGTTGCCTTTTTAAAGTGGGGATTTAGAAGTGTCGGCTGAGCATCCCTATCATCTACAGCAGAACAGCTCCTGGCCCCAAGGTAAAGGTAAGGGGTGCACCTTGGAAGAGCAGCTCCTTCTGACATCAGACAGGGATTAGACAGTGCAGCCTGCGTAATTCCAAATAATCTCCAGGAGCAGCTTTTTGTATGTTTGAGAAACTCAGCAACAGCCGTCAGTTTGACAGTGCCCTGGGGATCTGATGGAGCAGGTCAGGCTGCTGCCTACTGAGAATCCAACTGGCCTGTGGAATTTCAGCATAAAACCAGTGAAGCTGATTGAGTAAAGAGCTTCTCTCTGTCAAGGATGAGATGAGAACTTTCTCATCTCTGTGAAGAGAGTTTAATAAATGTAAATAATACTTGTGTGTTAGCTTTTCCACACAATGAACACTGCAAATCTGCCCAAGAATGGTAGTATTATATGTACATATACGCACACAATAGCATCTGCATGCAGTAATTTTTATATGTGAGACTGATAAAGATTTGTCATTTTAATTTGTTTCTTAATAGATCTTTATAGTATTAATCACAAAAATAGTAACATTTGATTTGTGCTGACAATGAGACTAATACAGCTTAAGGAAACATTCCTGTCTTAAAGAAGAGAGAAAAACAAGACATGTTAGAAGTTCCACACTGGAAGGGTTTGTTTTCCTTTTTTCCCTCAACTTGCTCTACTATTTTTAGATGCTTTTGCTCTAGGCCTCATCAAAAAAACAGGACAGGAGAACAGTTTTCATAGGCAAAAACTGAAGTTCCAGCTTCTACCCAGAGCTAGATTTATTTCAGTAAAAATTACACTGGCTTTATTCATCAAGGGCTTGCTTTCTCACTCAGCATTTGGACAAGCATCTCACACATTCTTCTCACTTCAAAAATCCTCAATGATACAGCTTGGCAGCCTGATAAGCCCCCAATCTATTCCTGCAGGCAGCTATCTCTGTGAGCCATCTTGCTGTTAACAATGACCTCATCTTCCACTGGAAAAAAAAAAAAAATCAAAACCCCAAACCCTTCGTAATTTGTTCCTTACTCCCTAAATCTGTGTTTTTCTTTCATTAGCGCATCTGTATTCCACCTGCAATTAAATCATCTTGGCTTCCAAAGCCACATACTAGGGATGAAATTTCTAACAATGCAGTAGCCTTTATAAACTCGAAACAGTCAGTGATTAGCATACCTTTATCTAAACCAACCATCATATGTGTCAATTTTTCTTTTAAATCAAGCAGTAATGAGGAGGATGACTCCCAGAAATGAGCAGGATAAAGAAGCACAGACTCTCCGTGGCTCACTGTGGGACTTTAATCTTTTTTTATGCGCTACAGCAGGTAACAGGCAATGAGACTGCTAGAAGTGTCAGTATGCCATTGCTTGTGTCTCCAAATCATTATTAACTACATCTATCTGCCTAATTAGATAGTCCCTCCTCTCAGAAATACCTCAAAGACTTGTTTTCATTTACAATGTCCTGGGAAGTTCACTTCCTGGGAAGTACTGCGAAGTAGTGAAACTTCGGCAATAATACTGCTTCTAGCAGAGAGGTGGAAGTTGACAGAGTAAAGTAAGGGAGCCACGCAAAGCCACGAACAGAAATCTGTTGCCAAGGCAAAATTTGAACCCAGGTCACCTGGATGTTAGTAGGGTATTTTGCAGATTGATCAAATAATTGATATTTTCCAATCAAATTTGGAATACCTACACAACTGGAATTCTACAGTGCACCAAGTACATGAGTTTTCAGTGGAAGAACAAGTTTTCTATGTATGCAAAAGAGGTGAGGTTTTGTGTTAGGTCTGGCTGAGCCCCACAGCAGCCCCCCCAGTGCTGTGCTGTGTACTGGTGGGCAGAAAGGTGGTGATCACCCACCGGTGGTTTGGCTGCTGCAGAGCAGCGCTCGCACAGCATCAAGGCTGCCTCTCCCACCCTCCCTTCCGCACCACCGGGCTGGCGGTGGGCAAGGTCTTGGGAGGGGACATAGCCAGGGCAGCTGTCCCGAAGTGACCAAAGGGGTATTCCATACCATGTGACATCTTCTCAGCAATAAAATCTAGGAGAAAGGATGAGGAAGGGGGGAGGAATTTGCTACTTTTGACCCTTGTCTTCTAGAGCAACCTCTACGTGTACTGGAGCCCTGCCTCCTGGGAAATGGCTGAACAGCACTTGTGATGGAAAGGGGAGAATAACGTCTTTTGTTTTCCTTCACTTCCACACATGAGACTTTTGCTATTGCTTCTTTAAACTGCCTTCATCTTGGCCCACAAGTCTAGGTTTTTTTCACCTAATTTTTTCCTGCTCTGTTCTTCTGAGGAAGGGAGTGACAGAGCTGTTTGGTGGGCACCTGATGCCCAGACAAGGTCAACCCACCAAGGTTTAAAACTAGATACCAGCTCAAAGATGGTAACTTAAAAATAAAAAAGTAATAAATACTTTCCACATTTTCACTTTGCAGATTTAAAAGCAAGCTTGAGTACTTCTGACAATGACCACACAGGGGACAGTTTGGATTGTCAAGGGAATTTAACAGAGATGTTTTTGTGAGGCAGACAGCAGAGAGGATCCAGGATCTTATTTCTTTTCCATGTAAATAAATACCCAGTGACCAGAGGCAGAAAAGAGAACTAGGAAAAAAAATGTGTATTAGAATATAATATATTGCAATAAACAATAGTCCTCCCAAAGCCTTCAAAACCAGGAGTCCAGGAGAAGTTGCTTTCTGGCCAGCAGCTGGTGATCTGACAGAGCACTAATGCCCAGCTTTAACAGATCTAATTTACAATGAACACCCAGATCTGGCCTCAGGAAGAAGAGGGGATGAGAAAGACTATTAACATATTTCATAAAAGAAAAGCTCTATGCATGGCTGTAAAGGGTGGGGGACCGAGGCACGCTGACATCAGAACAATGGTAAACTGAGGAGCTGACAGAGGATGAAAAAAGTATTTAGCTGGACTGTGAAGGAATAGAAGAAAGACGACAACTGAGGGCAAATTCAGCAGGTGTGAGTGGAGATTTAGAAGGATGAACTGGAACTGAAAAAGTCTGATGTGCTACTATGAAACACTCACACTTCACAGTGAAAAGGACATCATATAAATATAGCCAGACTTTCAAATAAACCACAGATTGCGGGAACAGAGGTAGAAAAAAACTTCTAGACCTGTAAGTCAGGTCCCATTCTGAATCAGTAACATTGTTAAGATAAATTTATGGCTTGACTTTTTTCCCAAACTGATTATGCAACCAGGTATTTACTTGGCATGTGGGCAACTGTGTGCAGACTTTCTTGCAGTCTTAAACATGTGGTTCTCTAACCATACGTTTGTGAAAATTTTTCATATACAAACTAGACTGAACCATCAAACCCCTAAGGCTTTAGACAACCGTGACTTGTCATTTCTCTGTACATGTTCCTTTTTTCAAAAAATCTTTCTGAAGTACTGTAGGAAATAATTTTGTGATTTCTGTTTCAAAGTTCACCTGTTAGAAGTCTGCATTGATTCCCTCAGAGAGAGAAAGAGCACAAGAGAACAAGCATACATAGAGGAAAGAAAATTCAATAAAAACCAGTCTTTAACACCACTTGGAGACATGCAAACTGTTTCTGACATTCTTGTGAGGACATCCAGCTTTTTCTTCTTTCAGAAGTTGCCATCATAGAAGAATACTTCTGACTTTTACAAAACTCCCAGGGTCTCATTCTCTCGCTCAGGTCAGTGAAAGGTAGCTACATCCTGCAGAGAGCAGAACAGCACCATTCCTCTCCTGGGGCTCTATAGCAGTGGACACAGGACCATTCACCACCACCACTTGTTTCATTTCAGAGCTGACAAATATGCAGATGGAGACCCATGTTGCTGCAATTCTGAAAAGGTCTGTCTTGTGGGGTGTGACAGGAGGAAGAAGAAGGAAACCCCATTCAGTGTTCCTTCCTAACAATTTGTTTGCCTGAAAGCCCTTGAACCCCTACTAATTGAAACTTCTGCACAGAGTTTCAAAGATTGCTGGGGGAGGGGTGAGGGGCTGAACCAAAAACCACAACACAAAAAAAGTGCCTTAATGGCTAGCTTTGCAAAACTATAAGTGTCTTTCATTTTCATTGATTTGCATAACTTAGGTTTAATTTTGTATTTCAAAACGCTTCCCAGAATTGTGTGTTATATATCTAAGTAGGAATTGTGAGGAGGACTAAGAATGAGAGAGGCTTGAAGCTGTTAAGCTGGGGAGAGAGAAGACTATTGTGCAAACATTGGCCAGCAGCATGTGTTAATGTAGAAACTGATCTTGATAACGCTGCAATAATCTTCATATCAAGATGTAATCTGATATTTCATCTTCTAGTGAATGGAGTTTGTTCTTCTTAAACATCAACAGGTCAGCGTTGAGGCAAAATGATCTGCACTGATTTGAATTAGCAGCTCTCTCCCTGTGGCAAACAACTGTCAGAGTTTGATATTTCGCTTGCACTAGCTGTAATTTCCCCATCTCTTTTCCAGCTCTGGCATTTTGCTACAAAGTGCCACCTTCCCTTCCTGGACATTTGCTGTTAATAAGGAGTGGAATATTTGTGTGCTTCTTTGAACAAGATCCCAATGCTCAGAGGACTGGGCTACTGCACAAACAAACCTTATCTGAGCTCCCCACTAGTCACCCTGCAGTTCAGCTGGGAGATACACAGAGCTTTTCCAATCATTGTCACAGACTTGCACTTCACAGCAGCTCTCTTTTATTGGTCTGGGGTTTAGTTTGGTGGTTGTTTGTTCTTTTCTTCTTCTTTTTTTTTTTACTTTCTTCTCCCAGAAGTAAAGTGTACCCCTAGCAAATATGGATTACTAACCCTCCGACCGACCTATGCTTTCTTTATCAGCTGTCTGTAGCATTAACTGGAGAAGCTATTGTGTATTGACCTCAGTCAAGTGACAGCAGTTTTAATTAACCTTCGTCACATTGACTATGTTAGGAGATCAGGGAGAGGAAATTCAGCTCATTCTCACCCTGATCTTGTGTGTGACACCTTTATGACAGTAGCAAACAGGGTTTATGGTGAAGAGCAAGTCCTCTGCCAAGCAGAGAAATTTTCTGTCCAAGACTTAGAGTGAACTGCATCTTTTTGGAGAATTATCTCTCACTATCAGCGGATGTAATTGTGGAGGTTTTTTTTCATTTTATTTCCTAGAGTTTGGGGTGTCTGGGATCAAAAAGGCAGGTGGAGCTTTGCCCCAGTAGTTCATTGGTTTAAATTGGCAGCTTTATGGCTGCTAAACAGGACTCTGCCTCTTAATTCATTCACTAAGAAACAGCTGTTTACAGGGCAGCAGGGTGGTGTGGGATATAGATGCTGGGTTTTACTGTCTGCTCTATTGCAAATTTCCTTGTGTATCACTGGTCAAATCAGACTCTTTGTGTCTGAGATCAGTAAAAACATGGACAAATAATTCCTGGGAGGGCTGGAGGAGACCAAAAAAAAATTCTGAAGTTTCATGAGGTGCGCAGGAATAGCTTGGATGTATTTCTCTCAAAGGTTCTAAAACAGGTAAAAGCAGTTTTTTAAAAAAATCACATATGAGCAGTTCCAACTCTTCCATTTCTGCTGGCAGCAATAGCAAAGATACAAGTGTCTAAGTGCACCGACACCCCCTTTATCCTTCAGGCTCCTCTCTTCAGCTCATGACTGATCTGTGTATGCACATTCAGAGCTTTTAAAAGCACGGCGGGAGGAAGAGCCATTTCTGCTGCCTGTGCAGTGGTTTAAGAGAGAACATTGGACTTCAGGGTTGTCAGTCCTGCATGCCCAAGTCTGTTCCCTCCTCCACTCCATCTCATCTCAGATTTTCCTTCAAGGCACTGAGTTTGGTGTCTGCCTCAGCCTGGCACATCATATGTTAGTTTGGGATTTCCCATACCCAAAAACTTACATGGAAAGGACATTAAATGAGCTGTCTACTCAACCTAAGCCACTAGACCTACTGTATACACACAGCCTCTCTCTGTAGGAGCAACAGTGTCTGTGAGGCTGCAAAACTAGATGATATCTAAGGGCCACCTGTACGGCCTTTCACCATTGCAGAAATCCACCTTTCTGTCAGATCTCCTATGCCTCTTCAGCATCAAGCTTCCAGAAATTCCAAATAGTCAAAAACCTCACGTTTTGTCCAAAACAAAGAAAGGATTTGGCTGGGAGCATTCAGTTACACAGTCACCTAGCAGGCACATTTGGCTCTATCATTTCTCTTAGTTAATCTTTTTATTTCCTGGGTCGAGGGCTGGTAATATCTGTCTGGAAAATATGACTATTTCTTGAGTCCTTTTCATCTCCAGAGGTCAAAAATTATCTACTGATTTTAGCTTCATTGACTTTCTTGATTCAGATTCAGAAAAGAGAGCATTGTGTGAAATTCTCTGATCAGCTACCCTCAATCCCAGGCAGATTTAATGCTGTGTCACACCTCATATCTATATGTTTCTTTTGCCCTTTGAAATCACTTAATATTGCTCTCTCCAGGTCCTTCCCAAACACAAACATTTGACTGATAAGCCATAAATGTCATGATATGTAGTCAGCATTCCTTCTTCTGGACAAAAAAAAAACCAACAAAAAAAAAACAAAAAAACCCACAAAAATCCCCAGGAAAGAACAAAACACCTTTCTCTTGGTGGTCAGACAATGAATTAAGAGTTTTTGTTTCTCAATAGATGTTCATCAAACTGTTTGAGACATCAGTTCAGATGGGAGAATCTGGGTTTGAAACATTTCCCAAAGTAAATCTCATTTCATTTTTGTTGCCACTTGCTATTTCCCCATGGCGTACACTTACATATTACAAATTCTGACAGTGTCTAGGGAAGATAAAATGTCATCGGATTATAAGGCAGAGGGCCTGATTTGATAATGAGCACTCTCTGTTCCACACCAAAACACTAAATAAGTAAAAATATTTTTGCAATTATTTCTAACCTCAAAAAAAAAAAAAATATCACTATTTTGTGCTAGATAGCTATCAAAACTGAAGTAAAAAAAGTAAAAAGTACACTTTTCTGTGGACTCTAAGAAGTAGTTATGAACAACCAAAGACTTTAGAGATGGTCAGCCTCCTTCCTTTGCCTAGTGGAAGTCTGAAACTATTGCCAAACCAGTAAAATTCCAACAGGTCTGCATAGATCTATGTCTCTACACTAACTTTAAGTATTTCCGTCACATGGGAATTCCCAAAGTTTTCATAACTGAAAGACCAGATTTGTGGCAGAGTACACATCTGATTTAGCTATGTCCTTAATTGTATTTATATCTCTTATAGGCCTATGAATAATCCAGAAGTATCAGTGAGATTATGGCTATGTTTAAAGTTCATTCGACTTTAAATTATTCGACTGAATCAATTAAATACTCACCAAATCAGGATTTATGTAAAAATGGACCAGGACTGTTGAGGTTTTGTTGGTTTAAAAAAACAGGAGTAACCAGCAGGAAAAAGCGGCTCAGCTCTGTCAGCCTCCAGGTGGAACCCATTCTGGAATACAACAGAATTCATGCACTAACTCTCTGGGAAAGATAAGAAACAATAATCCTAGAAGAAATAAAATACTCCAAATATATTTCTGAAACACTGCATTTTCTTTTCATTACCCTTTGTTTTCAGTATTTTTAAAATTCATGTATTTAATTAAAGTAATTTAAAAAAAAATCTTTGCCTATGCTTTTATCTTCATAAAAAAGGGATTTCTGTAGCTGGATTGCTGCTGCTGTTTAATATCTCAGGACACATTGTAAGTCCAATTATGACACATTTCTTGATTACCTTATCAAAAAGTAACTAAAAAGAAAAGCAATAAATATTTCTGTGAACAGAAGAAATGTGAAAAACCACCATAGGAATATCACATATTGAAGAATAAAATCAACATATATTCTTCTTACTCTCTTTCATACTAATAATAAAGTGATTCTTCCAATAAAGCAAAGCCTTTAGTTGTCTTTAAATTACATTTGTCTGCTGTGGTAGACAGGAAGGAAAGGACAGATGTTAGCAACCGCTTCTGAGAAAGACAGTATGTCATATTTATTTGATAATTTCATGTGCATTTTGTATACATTTCTAAATTGTAACCCATCACCTGCCTTGTTGTCTACCCCCTAGTCAATATCACTTCAATTCAGCTGCTATCATCCTACTAGGATGCTACGGAACAGTGTGTAGAAAGCTATGCTAAATGGCATGTGCTCACAAACAACAGAAATATCTCTCCCTTCATCCACAACATCAGTCATTCCATCATGGAAGGCACAATTTGTTCCTGGCAAATCCATGTTGGCTTCTTCAAATTACCTTTTAGTACTTTGTGTGCCTGGAAACAGCTTCTATCAAGATGTGGTCTACAACCTTTTAGAGGCTGAAGGGAGGCCAGCTAGCCTGTAGCCCAGATTATCCTTGTTACCTTTTAAAAAGATGGGCAGGATCTCAGCTACACACTTGATAAGATTTTCAAACTCACACACTGGTACACTACCAAGTTATCTCTTTTTTTCCCCACTAAAACAAAATGCAAAATGTCCTTCTATTGAAGGTAGCCACCACAACATTTATTTCCTCATATACGTTACTCTTTTTATAGAAACAAACAAAACTCAGCTAGATCTCAAAAAAACAAGAGCAGTTTGATTATTATCTTATCATTATAATTATTATAATGAGATATTTTAATAGTACATTCATTTATAAAGATATATGTTTAAATATTGATAAATAATTGAACTACTAAATAATAATTTCTTATTATTGCTAAGAGCTAAGCAGAAACAAGAAGCAGTTGAGTATGGGTCAGTACTGTGCAGAAAGCCTGATACTTCTCTGAAACACGGGACTTTTAAAGCGTGCTTTGAGCAACAGTGCAGCTCACACACTTTATGGCCAGGACATTCTATGGGCAGGACATTCATTGGCATGTGCCACACAGTTCATACACATTGCATGTATGAAATTCTAGAAGGGATCATGATAGGGAAATGTTGCTTGGACATCAGTGGTACTTAAAAGTGTTGTCATCCAGGACTGTGGAATCTCCATCCCCGGAGGGATTTTAGGAGATGACAGTTAGTCAAAGACCTCTCGGGAATGGTAGGTACATTCAGGTTAGGTACAGTAGACCTTGAATTGAGTTTCATAATTGGAATACCTAATGAGTTCCCCTCCAGTGAAATCTTGCTTAATCATTAGGACTTGGCCATAAGATTCAGCAGAAAAGGAAGCGAAAGTGACAACATCAGATTTCCAAGAAAATTCCCACTTCCATTTCAGTTATTGCAACAATCCCCTCCCCTAACTTAGTGTTGATAAAAGATGTGTTTCAGGTAAAGTGTAAAACATAGATCCTAAATTCATAAAGTTAGCAATTTCCTGAGAGAAGTGTTTCTGTTTTCCAAAAGACTGAATCAACTCCTTCCCCTACCGAGCACCAGCTTCTGTCACTCACAGTTTGTCATATGCAGCTACAGTTGGACACTCTGTTCTTTCTCCTTTTCGGTAACAAACTGTTGGCTCTCTTAAACAGTTCCTGCCTTTCAGAGTCACAGAGCAATTGCTCAATTGACTTCATTTGAGAAGGGATTAAGTGATTCTTACATACTGCTGGCAGAGCTCCTCTTTGAGGAGACAAAGTGATGTTATTCTACAAACCAGGAAACGAAGGATAACAGTGTTAGCAGACAAAGGAATAGGTGACTCCAAAATCTGATCTGCTTTATGCCCATCACACACTGAGACATGCACTAAAGGTACAAATCCAGGCATACCGGCACTACAGCCAAAGGTGTTAACTTACAGTTTTCTGGATGTTACAAAACTTCAATTAGGTCTCAGAACAAGATGTTTTATTTATATACTGAACTTCACCATGGACCAGTCAATGTACATAAGTGGTATCAGGGGTGAGGTTTTGTAACAGTGAAATGTCTTCTGAATCTCTTTGGGTTTTAATGCTTATTGACTTGGACAGGTAATCAATTGCTGCATCTCCAAAGGCCCATAGATATTGACTTTGGTCTCAAAAAGACTTTATAAAGAGTCATTTGGGGGATACTTTCACTTCAAATTGAATTGTGGACCATTAAATCTCTTTAGTAAAATACTGGAACAAACACTAGATGTCAATGCTCCTTTTGCATTTTTAAATAGAACACAAATGCTCCTGGCTGAAGATGAGATTCCTAGAAGGATCCCAGCTTGTTCTTTTTCTCTGGCAGATTCTTTAAATCATTACAGATTTTATTTCCCCTACAGATAAAATGCATTAGTTTTACAGTATTCACCCTGCTTCTACCACAGGAAAATAACACAGTGTCTCCTTAGCATTAGGCATGGATCAGCTCTACAAATTCTGGAGAGAAGGGAGGAGGAGAAATGATATGGCAATCAATTAATTTGATACTTATCTCTTGGTTTCTTGCCTACACATTTGATAAAGGACCTGGGGATGGAAGGAGACGGGAAAATCTTGTTTCAAACAGTGGCTTTTTGCTACACATTACCTGCCAGGCATCTGTACAGGAGATTACATTATTATTTTTTTTTCTTATTGTTGAAAAATGAATGTTACAACAGAATCTACAGGATTAATAAATGTGGATGACTCAGCTCGCTTGGCAGTAGCCAAGATGTTGGAATGCCTGCCCGTTACCAAATCACTTCTGTGAACTGTCAGGGTTTGATACTAAGTAGAAATCAGTAGCAAACATGCTCAGTAGCAAGCACAAAAGAGATACTTTTTCCAAAAGGAAGGTCGCGTTTACAAAGAAGAAGGTAGTAACGCAGCAATGCAGGCTGTAGCAACTTTGTGACTCGGTAGTAATTCTTATGCTGTTCTACATGAACAATGTTAGGCATTGTAAGATATACAACGTGAGTGTTATGAAAAACTTTAGCTACATATACCAGCTATATTCTTCTTGTATGCAATGTATTTACTGTGACATATTTATCATGTCCAAGATCATAAACCTACTATATCTATTTTACTTCAGTAAAAAACCAATGTGCCTCCAAATCCTGTGCAGCTCCATGTTATGACTGCAAACCAGTATCTTCCACATATCCTTAGCCCTCCCACCACCTGACACTGCCCTTCAGTTCCCACACTGAGCCAGTCCTGCAGCAAGCCAGTGTTCGTGAGATTCGGGACACAAACAAGGCTTTGCACGGGGATCCAGGCAGTGCTGAGGAAGCCGAGTGTGCATCAATGCCACAGTGTCTGGCAACAGAGTGTAGCCCTGTTTTACCAGCCAGTTCTTGATTCTCCCCAGCCTTCCTGACCTCTCTGAGCCCAATACCAGGCACAAATATTCTGCACTGTATTTGCCCACTCTATCCTTTCCAGGCACAAGGCCCAGGAGCTCCCTCTGCTACATGAAAGTCTAAAAGTTGGTCTCAGAATATGTAGGGGTACCCTGTGCTCCAAAATTAGCAAGGTGGTACCAGTACTATGGGTAGGTGCTAATCCAGTAGAAGGGGCAGGGGGAAGTCTGTTGTTGCAGGTAATGGGTTTCACAAAGGGCACTGAGACTTTCATGCACTGTAAAGTTAAAAAAAAAAAAAAAAAAAAAAAAGATTATTTTATTACAAGGAGTAAAACTTCTTTGTCATACTGAAGTTGTACTGGCTTCAAACAGACAGGATGTTAAGAAAGGGAGTCCCTGTTTAGCAGAAGAGACTGTCTGTCTGTGCCACTGGGAGACTAAAAATGTAGATAAACAGATCAAAAGGCAGATAAATAGATAGATAGGCATGCAAGCAAGACTGGCGAACAAATAGAAAGACAGTCTGGTCCGCTTATCAGTCCAAGTACTTAAGAGTCCACATTAGGATGTATTTCCACAGAACTTAATCCAAATATATTTCCAAATAAATTAATAAGCAAAGAATACTCTTCCTTCACCAGCATGCATCACTAGAAGTACAGGATCAGCAGCCACCTCCGCCTGCAATCCCCATCTGAGACTGGACTTCAGTCTCTGGATCCCTTCATCGCCAGTGAGGTCCATTGCTGCAGCCTGTGAAGGATGCACACAACACATCCTATTGCACATCTGACAAAAATGAAAACAAAACCTCCCAAAACAGAGCCTCTGACCCCCAGTGCTCTATGAAGAAAAGCTTTGTGTCCTCAGCCACATCTCCATTCCTCCACTGAACCTCTCCTCCCAGACTGCTCTCACTGCCTTGGCCTTGGGAAGTGACAGTTTCTACAGGAATTTGGAGCTATACCATACACCAGATCTGTGATCTTCATCAGCTGCATGAACTCCAGGAGAGAAAAACCTTTTGTTGGGAAAACCGCGGAGTCTAGAGCTGCTTTTAATCCATAAATAAGATTTGTAACGCCGCACTGAGGACAGACAAGGAAAATGCCCTGATTTTAGATATTAAACCACCACCAAAAATACATCCAAGGAGATTTATATGCACTGAATAATATGTTTTCCTCTGAATGAGCAGCATAGTGAGTGTTTAAATCTATCATCACTATTATTACTGTGCTGTTTGTGTCTCTAGAGTTTTGATCTGACAGTATTTGGTTTCTTTTATACATGCCTCCCTACTTCACAGGTATTTTTAGTCTCGGGTGTTTATGCTGGCTTTGATTAGCCATTCTGCACACTAATTTACCTGTTTGGTCAAAGGCCATTTGTGATGTCAGTGCCTGAAATAATTCCTTCTTCTGCCTGCCTCTGCATCTTGTTTTTGCCCCTCATGTCTGCCTGTACTCTTTACCTGATCCTTCCAAGTCCAGAGCACCTTCTATTTTCTCCAGCTGCCCCCTTAAATTCCTCCATAATTCTGACACCTAAGATTTGTTAAAAATTTTGCTGCACGGATCTCTGCCACTTCAGGTTTGATAAGTCTCTCCTGGAGCTGGAGAACTGAAGCAATTCAAAGCATGGCTGAGGGAAGGAGAGCATGCAGTTCAGTTCCCCTCCCTGTATTGGCAAGAAACAAAATGATTTGCTGCCACACAGTGATGGGAAAATCCAGTCTGGATACAAGAAACAGCAGCAGACAGAGGAATGTTTAAACGTACCTTTACTCAGGCAATACTAAAGTCTTTTTACTGCCCCATGTTTCTGCTTCCTTCCACACCCTCAGAGCTGCTCACTTATACGCACCTGTCTATTCATTAACATCTAATTAAGGCATACTTCTGCTGCAGCTTTACATCAGCATCACATTCCCCCATGGTAGAACTGCCTGGAGCTTTCTGTCTTGTCTTTGTATTTGTTTCCGGTGCACTAAGAGCAAAAAAATCTTTTTCAAGCTGATTGACAAACACAGTGAAAACAAACTCTGGGTTTTGAAGATGATAAAAGAGCAGATATGCTTCTCATACAAAAACAATCTCTCCTCAGGGACGTGCCCCAGAGAGGCAGGGAGGTTTCTTTTAATTAAAGGAGCAATGAAGAAAAAAGAGCATCACAGCTGTAGACACATAGTCAGGACAGAAACCGAGTAAAAGCAGAATTTATTTTTTTTTTTTCCATGGGAAGCAGTTATCTTCTATCACTTTGATCCACTTATTTAGCTGCTTGTTTCCAGCCCATTTCTATGCACCCAAAAGGTAAGCCAATGCCACAGATTAATGGCCAATCATTAGATGATTTCCTAACTAAATTTCATACCATCCCTCAGGGTGCATTATTTACAGACATCACCAGTGACATGCACAGTAATGTTACAGAAAGCCCTGTTAAATGGAAACACACACCACCACCTCTACCTTTTTTTTTTTTCCTCTATTTCTTAAAAAGCATAGTCACAGCTGGTTCTGACAGGTCTGACAAATGGCAATGAAACAAGCAGCCCCACTGTCTGCTGGCACAGCTAGTCTTGCCTATTCTCTTTTTCTGAACGTGGACAGGTTTCTCCTCTGATTTACAAAACAGAGGTCCAGAGGAATGACCCTGGGTATTTTCCAGCCACCCAGAAGTACACCATTGCTTGGCCACTGGGCTTCTTGCTTTCTACCAGCCTTTCTAACAAATGCAATGTGCAGTTTCAGAAGGATGCTAAAATGCTAAACTCCAAACCAGGAAAAAAATGCATAAACCAAAAGGCTTTACAATAAAGCCGCACACAGTGTTGAGCCATTACTTTTTATCAGAAGTGACTGTAGGTTCTTCTCAATACAACAATACCCTGCTGTGGCATTTCAGCACAGAAATACCCACCGTAAAGACAGAGTGCATTTAGCCAAGCAACGTTGCCTGCCTCACTACCAACAAGAAAAGACTTCCACATGGTCCACAGCTCCCAGACAATATCGCATATACCAACAAAATTCTTTAGATTGTGGCTGTCATCATTCAGGTTCTTTGGCTAGTTGATGTTCCAGAAAGACTTGCTGTTCAATTGCTTAATGTGGAGCTCTGGTGGTAAAGCACTTCAGATACATGACCATATCGATCATTTTCTGAGAAAACCTCCAATATATTTAATCTGTATATGTTTGCAGCAGAAATATGGTTTTTGTCCCAGCCATGAGAAACAGAATTGGTATACCTGGAAGTCAATAGCTTTGTTTTGCTTTCATTTGCCAATTTGATTATAATTATATTTACTGTGCTTTCAGGTTAATATTTAATTCCCTCTGGTAAGACATACAGTGTCTTTTGTATACACATCTCAGAATGATTTGAAATGCTTAAATATTGATAACATGTAAACTACAAAAGAAAGTTTCATGGATAGATTTTAAGACTAGAGATCTTTTTTCCTCTCCTTCTTTACACAGTGAGCCAAAAATCTCACATAAATGATTTCTTCTTTAGAATTTTGTCTTATTTTGATCATTAAGATATCTTTTATACAGACACTAAGACTTGATTTAAAAGCTGCCAGTGACAGAGAATCCATCATAACTGGAGGAAAGTTGTTCCACTGATTAATTACTCTCTTTGAATTTACCTTAGTCTAGTTTCCAGCTCCTGAATCTCATGGATTCATCTTTCTGACAGAAATACCACCCACAATAAGCTATCTCTTCCCATTATCACCCTCTTAATTTTCTCTTTGATGCACTAAACAGATTAAATTTTCTTGGTTTCTCCCTAGGAAAAAAATGTTTTACTATTATTCTTTTCTGAATCCTTTTCAATTCTTTATCAGGTTGGGGTTTTTCTTTTGAAGGATGACTATTAGAACTCAAAACAAAAGTGTATCATTAGTGCCAGAGGTTCATGACTCATGACAGTTATAACTCTCACTTAAGCAATTGAAATAGCTAAAAAGAAACATGCAAGTCCCTCTTCATGCCACGACAACTGTAAAAATGGTAGTCCCTTGTTAATATGCAATACTTCCCAACTAATTCTTCATAAGTAGTATTGAGCCTTAGCTACATCACATTGCCCACCCATGTTCACTTTTTTCACCACTCTGGTGCTCTTCAGTTACTGATTTAACGGAAAGTCCCAGTTTTCTAAAACTGACACACCTTCTACATGCCTGAAAATATAACCTCGTAAGGTGCCCACACAAAAACATTTGTGTTTATGTGCTTGTTCGCTTCTTCAAGTGATCCAGAACAGCCTCTGTACCCCATATGCAATTTATCATTATTATTCATTCAACTAATTCTGTGTCATCAGAAATTTTACAAATATGTTATTTACAGGTGTAGTCCTCCTAGATTAGACTGGGTCAAAAATAAACACTGGCAACATCTGTCCAGAAACCAATCCATGGGGCTGTGACTGGAACATTTGCAGTTACACTCACTCAGACACCAGCCTGCTTCTGAGGGCTCTCTTGGTTTTGTTTAGTAGTAACTTTCTCATTCGAACATTGTGCAAGTATATCACCTGTCTCAAAAGGGCCTTGGATATATTATGTGACAGGCATATGTTCACTGAACGCATCAAAGATCTCAAAAATGACACTCTTTGCTTAACAGGATCTATCTTCTATAAAAGCATACTGATGGCATTAATTATACTGCCATTCCTTTCTGCTTTCCCGTTTGTGTCCCATCACTACCTTTCCCTGATTTTGCTATAAGTGGTTGCTTTATGATTTCCTAGGCAAACTTGCTGAACCCTTTAAGTAATTAAAATTATAATGCATAAGATTATATATGAAACATCCCAATATTTTCAAATTATTTAAAAAAATAATCCATGTCTAAGGGAGTTCTTTACCTGTTCTTTTCCTTCTTTTGAGAAACTACTCAAATTGTTTTTCAACATGCCTTATTAACATTAGAATAGGAAGGATTTCATTATTACTCTGATTTCTAATATATGACTGATTATAGCTTTCTGCTTCTTTTGGGGTAGTAGATATTCACAGGTATATATGGAACACTATAGATTGTTGTTCATCCTAAGGTGTTTTTCAGACTGGATCTGTACAGAGAGATGATACCTTTTTTGGGAGAAGTAAATAAGGTCATTATACAACAAGGTTTACTAGAAGTTTAGATCAAGAGATCAGAACTCTACACTGAGCAGAAAGAAAGGGTTTGTGATCATGCTTGTGAATTTTGAAATCTTATTCTACTCTTTCTGGTGCCCATATTTGCAGTTTTTCAGATGCTGTCATTTTTTTTTTCCTCAAATGGAGGTATTGGAAGAAAATTCTAATTTCATCAGAATTTTACTTAATATGACAAGATATTCTTTGTACCGGTGAATCATAATTCATAGGAAAGCAGAAGCTGTTTATAAAATTTATAACTTGGACTGGTCAAAAAAAAATAATCTATTGCAAAGAGCATCTTTGGATGAAAAACTGTCCCCAACTGAGAAAATGTTTTATTAATGGATAAAATAAAACCCCAATTTATTTTACTCCATCTCCTTGAACAGGGAGTACAAAAAAGAGACTTTTTAAAATCCCTGTTTTGTCATGTTTTTGCAGTTTTGAAACAGAAAAAGAAAGAGCACAATACATAACTGAAAGTATGGAGTGTTTTCTCGGGGGATGGTGGGGGGGTGGTGGGGGGAGGATGTGGAAAATAGTAAGAGAACAGAACTAAACTTTTCTTTGAAAACTTTCCATGAACCTTTTTGATTGACTCTAGTTATGTCATCCAGAGCAGGAGCAGAAACGATCACCACACAATACAATAGGACACAGTTTGAATGGTAAATCACTGGGATGAAACACTCAAATTAATATTAGCTACATATGTGAAATGGGTTGGAACAAACTATTCATCAAACAATTTCAAATAATAAACTAATTAACGCAAATTGTGATGTGCTCATGGAGAAATAACAAATGCAAAAAGGGCAAATTTCACTGTCAAATGAATTGTTCTCAGGGAATAATTCATCTAACTGCAAAAGAGAAAGAAAAGTGTTGAATGCTAATGGGTAGGAAAAAGGAGAACATAGCATAGAAGAAGAGCCAATTCATAGATGGCAGTAAGTCTGCTGACTGCCTGGGAAAAAAGGAGCTAGATGCTGCTGAGTCTCTTGAAAACACACCTTAGGTTTAAGCTCATGTGTTAGATTGTGCAAGATTAATATTTCAGAATGTACACTCTCCAATAAAGTATCTTAAAATGAATGTGCAGCATGTGATAGAAAGAAGCTCTGCTCTCAGCTAGGTTAACTAACCTTAAAGGAAATTATAACAGTTATTAACAATACATGGTTACAGAACTATGTTTCATTCTGCTAAATTTTGTAGAACCTCAGCAAAGTGAAACATTGTATTAGAATGATCATATAAAACAAATCCTGCAGAGTCATGATACATGCATTTTAAAGACAATCTGAGGTCTTCAGTTTGATTTACTTGTTTATTTGACAGTACCCTCACCTGCTTGCTGGCCACTGCGGCCCCACACCGCCAGCTCCTGTTCCAGGAATGCAGAGCTGTCAGGAGGGTTCAGAGTCACTTCTGCATTAAGCATCTCCTCAGCATTTGCTGGTTCATTATGGCAGAGCAGTAATGTATGCACAAATGTATACAAACAGACCTGAAGGCACAGCTCATTTCTTCTGGATCATATTGATTAGTTTTGGAGAGGGGTTAGAGAGAGGGAACTGTGATATCAGTTGCCATCATTGATTTCCAAGACAAATGAGGAAGTGACCAGCAAAATCCTGCCCAGCCAAAAGATAGTAACAAATACAGTCCAAGCAGTAAGCAAAGGATTAGCTTTGCTGAAGTATCAGAACTACTTTTAGGTAACATTATTTTGAAGTACATGAATGTAGATTGCCGTTTCCAGGCGAGAATAACTGATTATTTTTTATCTTTTTCACTTTCAACTTTACACCCCCAATGGATGTTATAGGACGCCCCACTGTTTACTACAAGCTTAAGTTTCTGTACTAAAAATATCCGATTTTGTTCTGCGTTCTTGATCAAACCTATTTTAACAAGGTAATATTTATATGCATGCTCTTCAGCTGTCAAATATATGTTAAATGGGGAGACATTTATTAAATGTGAACACTAATGCCAGGAGAACCAGTTGCCAAGACATTTCTTAAAAAAGAACAGAAGAAGCTGTTCAACACCTGCATACTCTGTTTTGTACCAAACTGCTCTAATTAGCACATTTTGAGATATGATTAGAGCACTAGAGGAAGCTTTCCAAATGCCATTAATTATGGATGTGATCTTAAATTATTCACTTTGAATATTTTTTCTTGCTATGCCCCTTTTATCTTCCACTAACTTTTTGTTGCATCCTAGAACAGATCCAATTAAACCTCAAATGGAAGTTTGTTACGCTAAAGAAAAGGTAAACTGAAAATTAATCACCTTTTTTTTTTCCCCTAAGGTGCTTGTCCTAAAAAGGGAGAATGTGGGTGAGAGTCAATTTTTTCCTCTTTAACATTCATCATTCTCCACCTCATCCTCTACCAGTATTGAAACAGCAATACTCATGCAATCGTTAAGCATGAAAATTTCCATCTCTCACTAAAGCAATATTATAGAATTCAAAAAAACATTTGTGTAATCATTCTTTACTATTCCTTTCAAAGTTTAGGGTATCAGGTCAGTTATCAAAGCCTCCAGTATATCACAGGTAGCATCACATGCGGAGTCTAATAGTTTGTAGCCAGCTGAAGAACCTTTTCCAGGCTCGTCGGCAGCCAGGCCTGTCAGGAATAGGTCTGTGCAGAGAAAGGAGTCTCGCACCGGGGAGGAGGGAGGCACAGTGAAAGGGAAGGGTGGAGTCGTAATGCAAGAAAAACAAAAGACATGCAGCAAGCAAAGTTGAACACAGCCCAAGGTAGGAAGCAGACTGAGAAGGAATGATAGACAGAGGAAGGCAGAGAGTGGAAGTGGGATCTTTTCCTTAAAACAGCAAAAGTGGCTGCTTTCAGTATGTGGATGGCACAGGGTGCCGGGACATGCAGAGCTGTGATCCCGCACAGTTCTGAGGCTGCTTCTCCCTGCACCAGTATCGGTCTAGGAAAGATCATCTGGGCACCAGCTTTTTGCAGCTTTACACAGACAGTGGCTGGAACTTTAGGTACCTTGCCCAGGTATCATGCTAACTCACATGATTGTATCCATATGTCCTAATAAATATGTCTCCAGTAAAAACGTGGACAGCACGGTGAGTAAATTGCTTTTGCTCCCTCCTCTTATTTTGTTCACTTCCACACATTAATCTAACTTGCTGGTGTCCTTAGCAGGACATAACATTTTTGCAGAGATAAAAAAAAAAAAAAAAAAAAAAAAAAGAGAATTAATCTACATATGTTTAAAAAATAAAGGTCACATCTACACATAATACACGGAGACATAGTAAAAGGCTCCCATGTATGTCTTCCAGACTAAGCAGAATAGTCAAACAACCCTAGCACATGCAATGACTGAACATTGCCCTGGATTTTATCTTTTTTTCTAGGTTTAAGTTCCTCCTTTAAAGCTTCCTCTGGGACCCATTAGAAGCTACTAGCACATACTTGTTTTGTTAATGACTGCTGATAAAACCCAGTGAAAAGGAATGACAAATCTCATAAAAGGTGTTTAAAATATGTGGCTGTAGAAAGACAGAAGATGAGCTGTACTCCAGACTGGAGTGCTACCGCTTCACACAATAGCCACATCCCCCTAAAAGCTAAACAGGGCTGAAGTTGATCTCTGGAAGGGAAACCTCCAGGAAAACACACCTAGGAACAATCATTCAGAAATCTGTTCTCCAGCTGATTCAGTTATGTTGGTCAGTGTTATGTGCAAGCTGTCATCTTACTGATAAGATAAGCAGGAATTTCTCTTGCTTTAGCATCATTAAAGCTCTTTAGAGATATTTCTGACATTCTGAATCAATGCCTTATGTGGCTATTACCCACAGCCTACTAAAGCACTTCTGATGTTTAATTTTTACCTTGTCTTATTCATTAACTTCCTCTTGTCTGGAAAATAACTCCCGTAATCTTGGAATGATGTTCTGCATCCCTAAACATTACGAAGAATTCACTCACATGTTTGAGTGGGCTAGGTGTCAGGCTCAAAACAGGTAGACATTCTGTTCCTTACCCTCAGTAAATCAATGGAGTTTGCATTGTCTCTCACAGCTGAATCACAGCATCAGGTCCATACTGGACAATCAGAAAGCCTAGAGAACTAGAGTAAAATGAAAAATATAATCTTCCATTCATGAGGATGGGAGAGAGAGACTGTTATTAGTTAACTACATGTAAAGGTTTTTATTGTCCTTTGTAACCTTGTAAACTTATTTTATTTCCCATGTTCATACCTTATACTCTGTGATCACTTGAGGCTCTAAGATACCACAACGAGGAGAGCAGAACCTTCCTTGAGTTAGTCATTCCTTGTGCTCAAGGTCTTGGCATTCTAGAGCAACCAAGATGCTTTCTGCCACCTGAAACTTGTTCATAGTCACCATCAAGTGGGCCAAGATCTACAAACAAGGTAACATTTCTAATCAGTCTATCAGCAAAAGGAATATCTCATGGGAAAAGCAGGTGCTAAATAGAAGCTGTCTGTACCGCAAATGCTATTCTCTAACTAACCCAGTATGAAACATCAGAAGATGGGCTAAGGTACCAACAAATATGAAAGAATGAATAACACCCTCATATTTGACAGCTACTCCTGAAGGTCTAGAGTCAGCCACCTTAAAAAGAGGATAAGATAAAAATGATAAAGAGAATGATCACGCTCGTTCAATTTTACATGCACAGAGGATTTTTTTTTTCATTTGGGTGTTGAACAAACTTCTCCTTCCAGAATTAAATACATCAGAGAAATTATCAAAAATCATTCACCCTGCCTTTGCCCCTAATTCAGCTGCAATGGGGGATGTTCTGCACACTTTTATTTGCCTTAGGAGAGAACGTGAGCAGTCAGAAAGGAAAGGAATACCAGTCAGTGCTGTAAAAACAGATCTACTGATGCAAAAATGACATTACCTGGCAATTCTTCAGTTAACCAGCAAGGACACTTGCTATAAGTATAGATCCTCCATGGTACAGGTGTATTTGTAGTCAAATAAGAGTTTCCTGAGTAGCTTAGAAGACCTTAGCTGTCCCATCTCCCTTGCACTCTTCTCCCCTCTGAACTTCCAGGAGAATTCAGTGTGTGCAAAATGAGGAAGATAATTAATGAAAGAAGGAGCAAAAAAGAGAGTGGGGAATAGGAAAGGAAATACAATAAAATACTTATCCTTGCATTACTGGCCAGAGAATTCCTACAAAACCATCATGCTGGTATAAACTCCCAAGAAAGTAATAATGGATGGCTTAGGAAACTCCAGCCAGGGTCTTTCTGCGACATTCAGGCCATACTGGTTGGGATCAAGGGCAATAGCACTTTCAATTGGTCTAGAAAGGAGACTTAAAAAGCCTGGCATGGCTTCAGATTGTGTCCCCAGCAGAACATTTCCTGGTCACCTCCAAGTACCTCTCTTAGGGCCACCAACAGACAGGCTATCAGAGTAGCCTTTGCCTCATTGGTGCAAGGTCAACAACAGCAAATAAGGAACATGCTACAAGCAACACTATCGTTTCCCTCCCCATTGCTCTGTTTTCATCTTCTAGTGCCCTATACATGTTCCCAGGACACCCTCAGAGTGGCACATAAAACTCCCAGTTGATTGTCAGACTGTTGCTAATTACTATACCTAAAGAGAAACACACATAACAGATGCAGTCATTCATAGCCAGCCTACCAAAGAGCTAGGCTGGCAAGCCCTAGGTGAATGAATAAAAGGCTTGTAGGTTCATGGAGACAGTTGTTTGTTGCTTTCACAGTCTTGCCCCATCCAGCTAGGCTTGTAGTTATCACCTGCACTACATCAAAATTGCTACTCCAGATCTAGGAAAAGGTACAAATTATGTTTTATCTTAATTGGACTTACTGTGTCTCACTGGAATTTACTTTCTACAAGTCATTTAAGGCAGGAGATGATAACTCTTCAGGGGAATGTCATCATCATCTTTGTTTCACAAGTGTTTTTGTAATTACATAATAGGTGACATTCCCTTCACCCCCCTCCCAGTGTGGAAGGAGTTCTCAGGCATGGCAGACAGGAGTGCTGTTTTACTGTGTTTTATTTTTTTCAGACACTTACTTTCATCTCAGATGAAAATTACCCTTCATTTCTTCTGTAAACATTAAAGTTCATCTGGTGAGTTTTTTGTCTGCTCAGACTCATTCTTGCCTGTGTACTCCAGAACATGTTATAGTCCTCGTTGTTACTACTTGCAATTACAGGAGAGAAAAAATGCCTACCTGATTGGTATGGAATAAAGCTAAAGGAGACAGACTCCAGCAGCTATAAAACACATTAGCTTTTCTGCCCCTTATCATAGGGGCAAGGGAGTGTTCAACCTCTCATAAGAACGCTTTGCCAGTCACACTAATTGTCAGTAAAGAAATTGATTCATATCTTGTCAATTACAAGAGTAGCTATAATCTCTATATATGCTACTGTCACTTTTCACACTGTAATGAAGCATTTCTTTCCTGCCAGTAATCAAAGTCAAATCCCAAACAGTCATTTTTGGGCTCAGGAGGTAACAAAGGCTGCCAGACACACACAGAGAAGATTTGGTAGACCAGACGTAATGGTCTGCGTTTGAACTGGACTAAGATGGCCATCTACATCTACTGTTGCAAGAAAAATCCAGTTGTGGTTTTCTAGCAATCAGAATTGTGAAGTTTGGTTTTATATCTCACCTTTGACTGCAACTCAACTTCCAAAGTGGCCCAGTGTCCCCTTGTCCCAGCTTGCATAATAGAACTGGTTTTGGGTACCAGGAGTAAGAATTGGAAAAAAAAAAAAAAAAAAAAAAGTTAAGACACTTTGATGACATGAAAAACAGTGAAATTTTTTAAAGTCACAAAACCCAACCTGTATTTCAAAGGACGCCAAGCCATAGTTCAAAGCATCTAAATGCCTCATATTCTAAAAAACTAGAAGCATGCATTTGTTTCCCCTTCCACTCTCAGTGCATGCATAGGCATTGATAGAGCTATTGCTGAAGGTGATGAGACTCTGCCCATTGATTCCATGGGCATCAGTTGGATTCCCCATGCAGGTAAGGGTAAAAAAGCTGTTTCATTTATGCTTGGACTCATTCTGTCCTGAACACGTAAAGGGATCTTAAAAGGTGCAATTGGAACTTGTGCTTAATTTTAGCTTACTCCACACCAACCAGAATGGTGTAAAAAGAAAAAAAAAAAAATGTAGAGGCATGAATAAAATATAACATCTTCAGAGATTAGCCATTCATTTAATGGCTGACCAAGACTATTAAAGCCTAGATATTATATGAAAAAATATTTGTTTCCTATGTGGTTCTGATGTCAGTAGTAAGTCTGCAGCTTTAATGAGGGGTGACAATAACCATTAATTTAATTTCAGTATTGACTGAGACATGGATTCCTGCCAGAATTCTCAGAGGATCCTGAAGGACAAGGAGTTGTGCAATTAAAGCTATCTACATCATGATGTGCAGACAGTGAAAAAGCAGGACCCTAATGTAAAGAACAATTCCTGCCTAGTTTCTCCCACGGTAAATTTATTTTTCTTGGCAAAATAGTTTACACTGTTTGATAGACACCGTGCTGCTGTAATTCAATGACAACACCAATTACACCTCCTCATCTGGATGTAAAATTTGAGGCATTTTAATGAAAACTCAGATAATATCAGAGCCCATATTAACAGAGATGCTGAATTTGTCATTTAGCAGAAACTCTGAGCTATGCTTTATTTGTTTTGTATTTAATATTCTTTCACTGATATATAATATTCTATCACTGAAATATCATTTCACTGATAGGAAACTGAGGGAAAGATCATTAAATACATGGCTTTAGAAAAATACTAGCACATTTTTTTTGGTAGTGTTACTTTCCCATCACAAAAGGTTAAGAGTGGTGAAAGTACTTTTACAAGATGATACAAAATAGCAGTGGCAGAGTTAAAAGTCAGAACTCCGCATTCTGTCTGCCTTCCCTCTAACCACCTGCAGATCTTGCTGTTCGATAGACAAGACTTCTGCAGCCCATACACTTTGGACCTTTTGCTCAACTTGTGAGCAAAGCATGCACCCCTGGGAACAATGTGATAACAGCTCCATTTGCATCTCCCATGCTTTCTAATTAATGTAAAACATGCCAGACTTACTTAAATGCACAAGTTGTAAATAGTAATGGGGAGGTAGGGACAACCCTTTTTTTTTTTTTTCCTCGCTTGCTTAAGACAATTCACAGCTATCACAGCTATACAGTATGCTGTATTTATTAACCCAGCAGGCACCGTCAAACACTTATCAAATATTTGCATGTAATCTGCAGTAGAAAAATTGCTTTTGATGGTAAGTTTATGATATCCAGCAGTGATTGCAAAGCTACCTTGAGTGACAGGATTCCACAACAGCCTCCTGAGAACCAAGGGATGCGGAGGTTAAGTGTGTCATTCAGGGAAATCTATATAATCAGTGAGAGTGCCCCCAACAACTTTGCTGTTATTGGTTTTCAGTTCCACTACAGTTTCTTGACAACATCAGTTAAAGAAGCTTTAGCAAGACCAGGATCAGGGAAGTACCTATATTCTGGTGACAACCTTCTCCTGTGAAATTTTATACCTACATTTCTTTAAAAATAGTTAACTGTCTCCTTACATGACATATTCATTTATTTGCTCATATATTCAAAGGTGAGCTATACTAAACTAACATATATTTCTTAAGATCTTCACACCCTTGGAAATACATCCGTTACAATAAACAGTCTCCAAAAATTGCTTGCAGATATCAGAAGAGATGCATAGCCCCAGCCTAGTATAAATCAAAATAAGCACATAGATTTCAGAAAGTTACCTTCATAAATACTTGCTAAAGTTCTAAGTTATAGGAAGTATCTATGGTACACACAGATTAATGCTTCATTAACAGCATTGGACTTGTGAAAAGTTTGCATTGTTCAGGTTTTTTTTTTTTTTTTTTGTTTGTTTGTTTGTTTGTTTTCTGGTAAGAACATCTCTACATCACACCATACGCTGCAGCAAGAACCACACCTGTATAAATGCCCACACTAAAGCCATGACTTCAGTTGGTTCAACATGGGTTTAAGTTAAAAAACTTGTTATTTTAAGTGAAGGTAGCATTTACCTCTAAAGACATCAGTACTTTACTATACCTCAAAGGAGTTTGCATACACATGCAAGTCCATGACACCGACTCTGATGTCCTTTCACCACAAACTTTTCTAGCCCTGTTCCAGAGCAGTTCAGCATTGTTGATGACAATGATAAGAGTATGACCTTACAAACAAAATTTGAAAAAATGTGGAGCATGGAATGTTCTTGCAGGGCACAGTCAACAAAAAAGTCAGAATGAAGAAAGATCCAAATGCCAACAAAGCTAAAGTATTTAGAGCAAATGTCTTGGAATAAACTTCCAAGTAGAAAAATATAATAACATTAAAATTGTGCTTATAGATTTGTGAGGGATAGGAAACTTCGGTGTTGGTGAATTATAGGCCTGAAACAAAACCAGTAAGACTACTTTTTCTGTATGAGACAAAGCCCTCAAACACCACTGGCACATTTAGGAATGTGTGTATCTTGTATAGGAACAGGCATGCTGCGGTTCTCAGACACTTTGCATTACAGCAGCAGCAGCACAGCACTGGGCTTCACAGATTACCTTTCCTTAATATTGCATTTGCCTGGAAATATTTGATTTCTAAGTACCTGTGATTTATTATACAGCAAGACAGATCTGATCATATAACAATGGCATGTTTTCTGTTAAAAAAAGACTTACCCTAGGTTAAGAGAAATGTTGTCTCTCCATTAGTGCCTGATGAGAGATGGAAGACCTTTCACAGTAAGATAGCCTGGAAATACTGCCCAGAAGTTAGTGTCTGACTGCCCCAGCTGCCTTAAAGGGGTTGCTCCAAGGAAAGAACACTATTCCCCCTTTGGTGTTTGCGTGTGTGTGCTTCTTTTGTTTTGTTGTTTCTTTTGGTTTGGGGTTTTTTTTTTTCTTGTTTACTTTTATTGTTACACTTCCACAAGAGATTATTGATAATCTTAATTATTCTTCTTTTGTATTCAGAATACAGGTCTTGATGTAGATGAGTGGTTTGTTCTGTAATGCTAGAAGAAAGCATTACAATATCTGTGTAGAAAAACCAAAACTTTACATAGACTCCTCTCTAACCTTCTCTAGTTACCATAGATGCTATGTGGCTGCATTTTACAAACAGGCGAAAAAATCACATAAAAATAAAACATTACAAAACTGTAATTCTGGTTTTTGTATTAGCCAAGATTGGTTTTAGTTAGTGTTTATAGCAGTGCTAAGCTGAAATCTCTCATCTGAAAGGAAGTGTCCAGTTTCATTCCTAGGCAAGGACCTATCATCATTTCAAGCAAGTAATGTTTCTAATAATTGTCTGCTAATAAGCATATTAACACACATTTCTGTTTGCATTGTGATTTCTTTCAGCATTTCAGCCTAGTCAGCTACTGTATTACTAAGGAGGATCATTACTGATGCAATAAGATTTATAAATTCAGGCTTATTGTACAGATACAAGCAAAAGGCATCTGTTTATCTTAATTTTCTAATCAGATAAAGGAATGAAAATGTGATGGGTCAAAGAAAAAGCTATCACAAAAATGATTCCGTGAATTCCTATAGCAATAGGCAGTGACAGTAAAGTAATATATTACATTTTCAAACAACACTATGAGAATTGGCTGGTTAATCAGCCAATACAACCAACATGGCAAATGTGAACCAGAAGAAGGTCAAGTGATCTGCTGAACATCTCCCAGAAAATCCAGAGCTACAGTGGGAACATGGATATTTTTGGTGCCCAACCCAGCACACCACATGAACAGCCAGCCCTGCACTTTTAGCCACTGACATCAGAGACCATCATGTTTCAGGATGTCCAGCTGTGGTGAGGTTAGTTCAGCTATCTGGGTTCCTCCCGCCCTGCTTTTGAGAGCTATGAAGGTGTTTTTCAAAACTACCTCCAAGACAAGAGGCTAACAGAGAGAGGTGGCTTCACCTCTAGAGCCAAAAGGAGCTTCTGTCACTGCAACTGACCTCAGTGCTGAGGATGTACACTATTTTAGCACACAACCTGACCCAAAAGACAGAGGCTTACCGTGATGGCACAGACACCAACGAACATTTTCTAAATGTGCTGCTCTGATCGCCTTGTACTAAATGCTAGAGTAAAATGTTTCATCATCTTTCCCACTTCTTTTGCCCTTAAGATTCTCTCCTTAGTCTTAATTTCTTTTTGTTTTCAACCTGCTTTACAGGCTGCTGAGCTTTTTCATTTGAAAATATATAGCAATATATTAAAAAACACTTATCCCCTGGCACCAAATAGGCCACTCAGAAAATTAGTTAGCATGGATGGAGAGTGTATCACTTAAGATGTGTGAGAGCCCTGAGCACATCCCTCCTCCCCATCCTGGGGTTTTGTCTGCCTGGGTTCAGGGCCAACACGGAGCCAATGCTGCTGGTGGTCTTGGGGCAAAGCTCCTCCAGACAGCACTGGTGGTGGGGCTCAGCAGGGGCTGTTCTGCCCTGCCCAGCCATGGCCCCACTGATCCAGAGCCTGACCCCAACCTGTGGGCTGATGTCCCAGCCTGGTCCCCAGGAGGTGTTTGGTGCCCGGGACTGGGGCTGCCTCAGCTGTCCTCTGCCTGGCTGAGGTGGTGGGGCAGCTCTGCCTCCCAGCCCCAGGAAGCAGCTTGCTCACTGGATGCTCCCCTGCAACAGCACGCTTCAAACTGGGCTTCTTCCAGTGAATCCAAGCTTTCCCACCGCCACGTGAGCATACTGTATGCATATACACGTACCTATGCAATGCTATGTTGTTATTTCTTTTTCATCTCTTCTGAATAATGCACTGAATAATAAACTTTGGAAAGTGTTAAGAAGAGATTTTCTTTGCCTAATCATTCAGCTATTTTTCCCCACTACTTTTTTAGTGTATGCGCTGTTTTCTTCCCCCAAGCTAAAAAAGACAGTTTTAAAGCATGTGTTTGATCTGAAAGGATGTGGTTGGGAAGAAGAGAAGGAAGTTTATTACAAAGACATTTGCGTTGAGATAGCCTAACAAGAACTCAATGTACTGCCATTGATTTTTCAAGTGGTACAAACATGGTCTGCCCTCAGACTGTGCATCTTAAGGAATAATTGTTTACTAGTTGGCCACAGTGTAAAAACATATTAAATATTCACATTTTGGAGATAGCTATAAGATTACAGTTGACTTCTTTTTTAGTCTTTTTTTCTGTCCCTCTTTCAAAACACACCACTAGAAATCTACCCTTATAAACATTCATTGAAAATGAACATCAGGTTTTTTGCGTGTATCCCAAGCCAAAAGTTGTTCACAACTCTATTTGCCTTGAGCAGAACATGGAATAGCTTATGAAAATCAAGTTCAGATAATAGCACTAGCAAAAAAGGAGAGGAAAAAAATGTTATTTCCCAACAATAAAAACATTAACTGATTATTAACAGATGTCATTGGAGTAAAGAGGGGGGTTGGTTTGTTTTTTGGTTTTGGTTGTTGGGTTTTTTTTTTAGTTTTTCAGAGGGTATACCTATTTCTGAGGTCTAATAATTATTGCAAAATCTTATAGTGAAAGTTCAGTAACTAAGAGAGCTTGGACTTGAACCAAAGCAATAATTTTTTTTCTTTTGATATTATCGTCTTTTGATATAGCTGTGTTTTGTGTTCAGCCCTACTATGCATCATTGCTGACACTCTCACTCTCAATGACTAAATAAATGCTCTTTATACAAGCCCTATATCTTAGATCATGGGGAAAATAAGTGCTGGCCTTCAACGCTTACAAATCCCTGTGTTTCCAAGTACTATTGATCAGTGCTAAAGCTGTCTCCTCTGCTTTAACACCCTTTCCCACAGGTCCAGACCCTTTTTCAGAATAGCTCTGAAACCCCAGATGGACATAAGAATTAATAAAACTTTCTACATGTTCAAGCAGGAAACAATTCCATCCTGCTTGTTTATCAGAAGTGTTACAGAAGATACTGAATCCAATTTGAATATTAGTGAAAGCCTTCATTTTACGCTTTCAGCCCAGAATATTTCAGTTCTGTCCTGGTTAGCAAACATAAGCAAGTATTTTTGAACCAGCATTAAAGTTAACAGTACCTATTCTCCCTCTTCTTATTGTCTTAATTTAAACACTACTCATCATTACTACCTCTTTTTGAACTATCTGCTCAGGTCCTTTTCCCATAAACCTTGTGTACAAGTTGGGAATGGGTGAGTTTAAAAAGATATCAATATATGAAATTATATGTTTAACATCATTCAAAATTCCAGTAGGGACTTCAGGGCATGATCAAGGCACAAGACCTAGGTAAGCATGTACCTGGAGGGAAGGAGTCTTTACTTTTGTCCTTCTTTCCTTATCTATGATAAAATCATATTCTATTGGAAACAGAGTTGACTTTCCAAGTCAGGCTCTTGTCAGACTCAAGGGAATCAATTAGATGTAAAGCAGGCCACCTGGTGTGACAGTAATTAGACTCTAGATCTGTTGTTATCAAGACCCAAAGCTGCACTGTGAAATTAGCTCAGAACTTTAATTAAACCTGTATAACAGCTTACTTTTATTTCTTAATTATTATTTTATTGGGAATGCAACTGAACAGAGGGCTGAATGGCTCACTGAACTAGTAAAAACTAATATAGCTATTTTCCTCGGTATTATCAGTACAGATCAGAACCACCTTAGCTGTTAGGAACAGTTATTATCACAAGTATCCCTCTGGCTCTTTGGCAGCTACAAGAGAATTAATTAAAAGGCTCAAACTGGCATGCAGTTAGCATTTCCTACCATCACTTTAGACTCCATGTAGACGAGCAAAGCAATCATAGGCTGTACCTACATTAATATTAGCATTATGGTTCAGGGCATTTTGGTGACTCTTCTTAGCGTACCCATTCATCATGCACAGATTACATTTACAGAGCTTATTTTGGTGCAAACTAGATACTTTCAGAAGAAACTGAACCAGAAGGTCTGTGCCAGACCTACACCAGATGCACTCCAAATCTGATAGGGACACAGAGAGTGACTCCAAACAGCTCCAAACCTCTTGACATAGTGAGTACGTTTGGTCCAGGGTACCAGACTAATTTTAGTCTGACCTACACCCTCTAAACTTCATATTACTTAAATGCAAGGTCTTCAGCACCAGCTCTTTCAATCCACTGAATAAGTCCTGTTGCACCAAGTTCCTCATCAGTGCAGACAGTCTGAGTGACAATGGGTCACTGGGACTTTGCAGCACATTAAATACAGGGGGAAATGTTAAGAAAACTAAGGAAGTTGTCTTCATGTTCATCTACCTGTGCACAACACTTTGAAGACAAATACATAAACAACTACCTAAACAAGGCCCCCACACTCATACTTGTTTGCAATGCAAACTTAGAACCAACACATAACACAACATTAGGGAGCATGAGGGACATTACTATTATGATACCATTTGTTGTGCATTGGTACTTCATTCACAGCTCTGAGCTGGGATACTGCCTGTCATCAGCCTTTTCTGTAACGTTTAAAACCTCTGTACACACTTGCAAGTACTACTAGTATTAAGTATTAATGCCCAAGTTTTTATCCCACAATATCAAAATAAGACAGAAACAGGATCCATTGATCCCTACTGACAGTGAATGCCACTGAAGCTAAAAGTAGCTCTGCCAGTGAATTCAATGGACATGTCACTCAGCACCCAACAGCATTTGCCATAATATCCACAAGTCATAATATGCCACAAGTCAAAGTATGAGAAATCAAAAGGGAATGGTCACTTGTGAAGGCAGAATTTTGTTCTTAGTTCAACTCTGTTCTCTTCAGCCAGCCTTAGCTGTAACACATCATAATTTCAGATTTTCTATATATTAAATGTGAACTTCTACTATCTACCACTGTTAACCAGTGGTTTACATTAAAGCTTATAAATTACTAGTTATGAGCTTGGAACCAGAAGATAAATAAACAATAGAAAACTTCTGGGGTAGGCAAGGGGATTCTTTTACTGGAATTGTGCCTCCATTCAGGGGGGATTAATTGGAATGCTCTGTATTTAAATAATTACTGTATAAAAACTATTAAAAAGCTATTCTGGTCCATTTTTGTTGCCAAAGAATAATTGTTTCCTGAAGTACATAACCACTTGCTCTATTTCGTTTTGACAGGATTTTACCCCCATAATACCTTTATTTAAAATGGCAATAACATCCTTAGCTCAGGTTTTAAAACAGGCAGAGTATTCATTGATCTAATTTTTATTTTTTATCGTTTATGCTCTTAATTACTCCTAATTTAGCTCCCTTAGGATAAGAAAAAGTTGCATGATCTGATTCTCGCCAAATACAATGACAATAATGGTTTAAGTCTTTTTGATCTTTAGACTTGAAATCTACACAACACTACTACAATAACACTTAAACCTGTTTTCTATATTTGAAACACCACAAAGAAATTTTAAGGAGCATATGCAATTCCTCTATTGAAAGGAAAAGATTAAATACACTGATGTCAATAGTAGATTCTGTAAAACCTAAAACAAACCAAAACTCTAATTACATTTAATTGGCAGCTAAAGAGCAGCTATGAATATTAAGATTTCTGAGAAAAAAATTAGTCTTCAGAAAAGCTGTGTTTACTAGACCAACAACCACAGTCTAAAAGTTCCTTTTAACCCCACAAATAAAGGTCTTCATTATATCTTTTAATGACTACCTCTATCATATTCAATTCATACATTTAAAAGACAAGTTACTAAAAAAAATAAAGAACATTGGTGACTTCTGTAAAATTCAAGAAACATTGAATACACTCAAGTTTCACTAATAAACTTGTTTATACATACCTTTAACCCAGTTATATCTTCATTTACCTACTTGGTCATATATTTTGATGCATTCTTCCAGATACACAGAACCGGCCTTTTACATATATACTTCAAGAGGCAGAAGTGCCATTTTCTGACCTTGTCATCAATCTCACAAAAATCCTTGCAGAATTTTGCAATACACCAAACACTGAGGGACCAGTTCAAGAGGCAAGACACAAGATTCTTCTCAAGTGGAAACCCAAAATAACATGGTATATCAACAGAAAAAAGCTGTTGTTCTAAGGTACTTCAAATCTCAGCTCCTCAATAAGCCAAAAAGAGTGCCCTGAATGACTATACTGATGGAGACAGAAAAAAGTCACTTCCAAAACAGCCAGGTCTCAGCTTCTCACAGATACTAGTGAGGTCTCAGAAGCACATTCAGAAACTGGCTGGGAGGTAATGCAGTATATGGACTTACGGTATGTTCCCAGCAGGACCTGAAACCGAGCAGAAGGTTACAGCGATTCCCTGCACTAGCTTATTAGGTTATTGCATGGTAGCTTTGTGAGCATCCTGCAGCACGGGTGTTAGAGAAGTATATTATTAAAGCAAGAATCTCTAACTGAATAAGTAAAGCACCTCACACAGCTTGCCAAAATGTCCATTATCCGAGACCACCCACACTGCGCTGCATCCCCTGCAGAACAGCTCACATCTCTAGAAGTACAAGGCCTGTGAAGCAGTGGCTTCTCGCCAGCTTCTTTCTGTGAAAGAAACGCTACGAGCAGCACAGCTCTCCACGATAGAAATATATCACTTTAAGGGTTTGACAGTCATCTCTGGAGTACATCTAAAAATCAATGAAGAGGTGGAAAAAAAAATCATAGACATTCATGGCAAAAGGTTTTATATCTATGTACATACATAGGCTTTTTCTTTCCCCAGCATCAGATGCCAGCTCAATGTGAGGAAGACATGGGACAGGGAGCAACTGGCATCAGCCAACCACCGCTCTCTTTCTGGGCTGCCTAGTCCAAGTAGAAATTAGAGCTGCTGAGGTTATACTCCTAGAGTAGATCTGAGCTAATTAGTTTTTAGCTAAAAGCTGGGGGGCAATTGCGGAATGGTTCCTAAATACAGTTTCATCATGAACTGTTTCATAAGCTCGTGCTATTTTACCTGATGATTCAACTCAAAAGTAGGTAGGACAAAAAAGCTAGTAAAAAATTTTTCACCTCTATTTTTTATTTTCTACTGCATTTTAATTCAGAGTAATGTTGCATCTACAATTTTTAACTGTATTTTAGAATTATAAAAAAATACAAAAGCAGTAAAAGTGACAGGACTTTTTTTTAACTCAGTCCCAAACAATTGTGTGCAATCTTTAAGTTGTCAGCTAAACTTAAAATAATTAAAGTAGAAATTAAGCATACATATATAATTTTTCTTTTTAATTTTGATGGGAACTACATGCAGATTTTGAAATTATGAAGTGTCACAACTACGGAGACAGAGGAATTTTGAGGCTGCTGGACAATGGCATAGAGTTGCTCTTTCCTGGTAACTGAGAAGTCAGTCATCTGGTACAGTGTTTGTTATATCGCCCATTTCTACCTTTCTGCCATTCTCCCTGTCATGACAGGGCAGTTCCTCACTAGCTGTGAACCTAGACACTTGAATTATCTAATCCCTGCAAAGTTTATTTAAGAATCTGGGTCATCTCTCAGTCACACTGATGCAAAGCACACTATCTTCATTCTTATAATGCTACTATAGATTTACACAGGTGTAAGGAAAAGCTGAATTAGGCCCAGCATTTTCTGAAGAGAAGTGCCTGCCACAGTCTCAGCATTACTGTTACTGGGCATAACGACAGTACTCAGCATTGGTACTGTATGAAGCTGATACCTCTCAGCTCTTCACCAGTACGTTCCAGCTGAAAGTCCAGACCGATGAATGGTGTATTTAGACACATAAAATGGTTCTCCACTTTTCAGTGCATTACAAAAAGGAGAGGGGCTTTTGAAGTTATTTTTGGTAAATTGTATTATGTAGATGTTTTATATAGGGTTGCTTGCTCAATGGCTTGACACAGCTGCATTACTCCTGTCTGAAAATATGTCAAGCTGTCAGGAAGGCAGCTTCCTAGTAGCCCTTCAAGCAGCAGTTTCAGAGCACATTGCAAACACTACCAATCCCCTCCAAACCCCTTGAAGGAATGCAAGTCAATATTATTATTACCTTCTTTTTTACAGTTCTTGAAATTGCAGTAGAGAAATATGATCAGCCTTCAGCCTTCATCAGCATTACAATGTGGAGGGTAGTTCCTCATGCCGTGTAAAACTTGTTAATGCCATTGAAATCAAAGCAGGAATTAAAGTATTATATTATGTGAGAGTCTGCGCTTACAAAATGAGAACTTCTTAATTGTTATTGTGGGTTATTTTATTAGGAGAAGGGGAGCTTACAGAGAGCAAATGAGTTGCAAAGACTAAGATCTTTCCTATCTAACAGCTACTAAATTACATTTCCAAACAAATAGTATTTAAATACTTGCCAGCAGTAGAAATAGCTGTGATTGCCTCAGAGATGTTACACAGAAATGGCTGCAGCTGTGACACTCTGGGCGCCTACACTGTGCTCCGTTCCTTACAATGGGAAGTTGCATGAAGGCAGTCCTAAATGCACTGAAGAGTTTCAGGTAAGCAGTTTAATGACCCAAGTATAAAAGGAAATTAATTACTAAGGAAAGTGAATTGAAATCACCTATTAGGTCCTGTTTTCTGGTCATTGACAGCTACATGTAAATCTTGTTTATCTTTCCCCTATAGACAATTGTGCCCATCTAGTTGACACAGGTCGGCACTGGTCCTCTTCTTGCAGTGGGAAGCAGCAGTATAAGGGCCAGTGCAGAACCAAGTATCCCAGGTCTGCATCTTCCCCCTCTTACTACAAGGGGCACCTGTGGGTAATGTAGAAGTAAATCAGGGAGCGTGAAGCTGGACAGAGGCAGGAAAGCAGTGATGGCCACAGTGGGTTGTCTGCTCCATATTTCTATGCTTCTGCAATGGAATACAGGGGCAGTGATTTGGTGTAACTCCAGTTTTCCTTGGGAGCCATTCCAGTCTCTAAGAGTATTTGAACAAGGGAGCTTCACTTCTCTCCTCTGTTCCCCCTGTGTATCTGCACCCTAAAGAACCCATTTTTTTCCCCAAAAGTCAGTCATGCTTTGGGAGCTTCACCTAATTCAGGGAGATATCCAGCCATGGTGAATGCTCACAATAATCCTGCTTTAATATGTAGTAATATTTTAATATATTAACGTATGTAAATAACAAGAGACACAAGTAGGAACTAAGGTAAGTAAATCGCCAGGTCTGTCACTAAATAGAACTCAGCTGATTTACCTTATGCAACACTAAACGGCAGAATTTTAAAACCTTCAGAGCTGTTAGTGATGATAACAAAAGGATGTATAAAGAAATAAATAACTCCCTGATTTTCGCTGGCCTGCTGGACTAGCTAGCCACGTTAGGATAAGGGAGCTCTGCACCTGAAAAATATTCCAGTCCTTGCAGGTTTGCTGACAGCCCACAGATCCTGGGTGCGGTGATGTCCTAGCACTGAAGCAAAGCCAGTGCACTCCTTTCTGTGTAGGTTACTGGCCAGTCTTTCCACAAGAATTATTTGAGTGTTACTTTCCAAGGCAAGGTTTAAAATCATATGATCCAGAGGAAAAAAGCCTCCCTAATCTTCCACTGGCTTCCTGTTCTGTTCAGTGCCCAGGTTTACAATTTCACAAAAAATAGGAAAGATTTATTAACTGAAAGTATTGTTCTCCAAACAAGGACCTGCTCAGATGTCTTGGATCAGGTTTCATCTGTGAACTGGCAGAAGCAACACAACCATGGGAATAAATTTATAGGTAGGATGAAACTGTCTCTTTGAATCATAAATTGACTGCAACCAGATAATCACTGTTCTCACACACTACAGTGTCTAATGATGCTCTAAAGACCTCCCATCCCCAAACACACCCTGCCAAGTGTCAAATATGTTATTAACTAGAGGTAAAAGCTGAAATAATTCCTTCTTAAACTCTCCTTGGGGAAGTGAAGCTTTATAGTGTCCTTATTACAAGCAAGTGCTTTACGGGTGCAGTTCAACCCTGTACCAAAGCTCTATCTATCAGAATTGACATTTAAACCCCTTTCCTGCTGCAGGATTTTGGAGCAATAGCAACACTTCCAACTTCTACAGCAACTTTATCCAAGGATTTCAGAGTGGTTTAAAAGCAATAATTAATTTAAGCTTTGTGAGGTAAAGAGGCAGCAACAGCACACAAAGTAAATTAGACATTGGCTCCCAGAGGTATCACATAGGGTTGCGCACAGGGCAACAGAGCTGAAGACCAGATCTCTGAGGCATCCTATGATAGTGGCCTGGATCAAGCATCAAATACCACTCTGTCCCATTCTACCTGTGCTCTTCTAAACGCTCGGTAAATTCTTATAAAAAACACCCAAAACACTGTGAAGTCTTTTCAGTACTTATTTATGGTAAAAGCACATTATTATCTAAGTGGTTTTGTTTTATTTTAATATGTTGGAGGTTTTTTTTTATTTTGGGTTTTGTTTGGGGTTTTTCCCCGCCCCCTAAGCAAGCTGTTCCTCCATATTACTAAGCAGCCAGCAAAGAAGTAGAGTTACTAAAGGCTGACTACATTAGTCTCAAATGTCTTTTCAGTGTATTAAAGTGTTTTCAATTACCTCCTAATACACCTCCAGGGAGCCTAGGAGAATGGAAGGATTAGTAGAATAATGAGTTTAAATTATTTAAGGGTTTGGGGTTTTTTTTTCCTCTTATTACGTGACTTTGTTGGGTTTAATCCTAGACCCAGAGATATTTGACAGTACAAGCCAGGTTATATCTAATGAGTAATCTTGATCTCAAATCAAAGGGTTTCTAGAAAAGGATATAAAAATGCAAATTTCTCCTCCTTCTCCAAGAAGATACAGTAAAAAGCGTAGGGAGGTCTGGTTTATTTTGCACTAATTGAGACAAGGTGACTGTCGTAGCAGTTGTTGAAACTGATTGATAAGACAGCCATGAGTGGTAGATTAATTTATCAGGCAGGAACATCCATGAGGAGAAAAAAATTGTAAGTCATCCACTCTTACCTTATTGCATCATGGTGTAATAAAATTCTAAAATTTAGCCAGCTGAATTAAATTTCAGGAGGGGTAAACTGAGGTAGCTGAGATTTGCCTAGTTCTCTCTGATAGCCATTGATATGGCTATCATCACTCAAATATCCGAGCATCTCAAAGTTATTAGATGTGGTTTAGTCTCATAACATCCTGATGAGGTAGAGAAACTTCATTTTGATTGCATTCAGGAACAGGAGATACGAAATCACAGCCTAAAGGTCACACTGAAAGCTCAGAGAAAGGCAGGTACGCAACCAATATCTCCTGAGCCCTACCACCTCCCTACCAGCCTACACAAAGCAATAATACAAAATAAACAAACAAAAAAGAAAATACCACTAAAATGAAAACCACACCAAGGTTCTAGAGGGAGGAAAACACATGCTTTATAGCACAGATGATGTTTGTCATGGCACAGTCTCTCCATTCATAGTTTTAACCTTTTCTAGTCTGCTATGTTAAATCAGTGGTCCTGCCTGTGCCTTAGGCTACTTTTCAAACCTTTTCTTCTTCCTACATTTTTCTGCTCTACCTGACTATTGTTCAAGACAAGTCTAATTCAACTCCCAGGTTTATTTTCTGAACCTGAAAAATTAGGCTACATGACACCTCTTCACGGTGGCTGTCAATATGTTCACTATAAATAATATGATTTCCTTCACACTGAAGCTGGAACTTGGCTTCTGTCCTACGCAGTCCTGTGGATTAAACATGGATTTGTTAATGACGGCTCCTAATACCAGAACTGTAGTGACCAATTCAAAATGAGGTTCTAGATATTTTGCTTAGCTCCTGCTTTCTTTGAACGACTACCTAATTAATATGGATTACAGAGTACAACATATTCTCAACAACAGAAAATATGACCAGACCTCACTGTTCGTAGACCCGATATGCTGTCAGCATCACAGCTGTATCAGAATCTACAAATGTCCCGAATTTTAATGTGTCACCTATGGAAAATACTGGGGATCATGAGAAATCAGAAACAAAAATGCATGTAAAGATATTTCAGATGAAAATCCCAATCAGTTTATTTTGTGGAGGAATATCAACAATGCACTGGAGTTTGAGAGGAGAGCTGGGAAGAGCTGTTTTAACTACAGTAGGTTTGAATATTTATTCCAGCAATGTTTTCCCCCTCCCCAGAAGTAGTTAGTCAAAATATAAACTTTAGGAAAAAGGTTTTTGGTTTTGTTTTTTCCTCCACACACCTCCAGACCCAGTATTTGACTTCTTGAAAAATAGACTTTTGCCAGATTATTGAAGAGATCCAAGGACTAGCATCAAGTAGAGCATGAATTGTGAGTTTGGAATTCCTTATACTCAGGCAAACTTTTAATCACAAAGGTGTGGCTCTCTGGTAGGTGTTAACTGTATACAGATGTGTGTGTATATACATGTATATACACCCCCACATATATATGTATGTATGTTTGTTTCCATGGTCCTTTTCCTGCTTATTTTTTTAAATTATTATTTTATTACTTTGTTTCTAATTTTCTCATCAAAAAAAACTTACTGGAGAAGCCTTGGTTTATCCCTACCAGAAGAGGAGAAAAATTTCTGTGGGCAGGCAGACACTTTTTTTTTTTTTCCTCTGCTTGTCATGAACACCTGACTTATTTTAGGCTTCTTAATCCATAACTATTATAAGGGATTCTCTATACTTGCTAATAGATATAATTACTATTGTTCATCCAAAGAAAGCATTTTTCTCATTTGTGCTTTCATAAGACTGAGTAATCATAAATGAATAAGTACGTGTAGAGATTCAATATAAATAAAATCTAAAGATGTATCAGGTACATGAGATTATTAGAACAGTATACACAAAATTATCACAGAAATGGAGATATCAGCAAAAATACACCCAAGCCACAGCTTCCATAAAACTGATCCAAACATCAGATAATCGCAAAGGAGATTTTACCCGATATTTCACCACTAGAACCAGTCCAGAAATCAGAGCCAGGCAGAAGATACTAGTCTCATAGAGTATCCAGAAAATAGATTTTCCCATTGTTTTCACTGTTACTGTGATCTCTCATAACAGACTCAGCCTTCAGAGTATCTTATCTTATAAGGTATCAGTATCTTATGCTGAACGTTATGAAAAGCTATCAGTGCGTTTTCAAGGAACCTTCATCCTCCTCTAGGGTACCATTAGTTAACACAATTGGGGAGTCTCTATATCCTGCTCAAGCCAGGGACAGCCAGCTGCTGTTAAATATGAGAGCTCCGACACCTCATCTTCATCCCAGTAAGAGTGAAATATTAATTCACTTTTCAACATGGAACATAAAGATAGCTCTATCCACAATCAAGTAACTTAATTTGCAATACTAATAGAAGCCTTTTCACAGTGAGACAAACGAGACCCAGCCACCAAAGAATTAAACCAAACCATCTTAAATAGTAGAAGCTAAGGGTATTTTACAACCCTTCAAGCATTACATTGGTAGTAGTTTTAAGTGGAGTTGCTAATAATTTTGGAAGTAGCTCACATACAGGTGAGAAGTAGAAAGTAGGACTGGAGATGGAGACAACCTAGCTCTGCTAATCATCTTACTAAAATCCTGTCTGCATTCACACAGAACCCAGAAGTTAAAAGGTTTCATGCCCTCACAAAATTCTTCCCAGCAACCCCAAAGCAGCAGCAGATACTTTCCCCACATCCCCAGGACACTGACAGCTCCAAGATGCTACCCTGCAGCACAGGAACCCAGAGCCATTGAAGGGTTAGGCAGATGTCATCCAGTGCCCTTCTCCTGTTCTTTGTAAAATGTGTTAATGTGAATAGATTTAAAGTTTTAGCCTGAAGTAAATTAGCTACATTATGTATAACGACAAATTATGCAGATTTATACCAGTTAATCAGTCAGTGTACTTGCCATTGGAGACAGCTGGTGTCCAAATAGAATAGTTTGAACTTGAACAAATCAGTTCAGATTGTTCTCACTGGGCACATCACTTCAGCCTCCTAGCACACTACCTTGTGATTATATCTGACACTACTGTTTCCTAGTATGTTCATATTTCAGTTTGTTCTTTCTGAACTTTGATGGATCCATCCACCTCCACCCTTCTTCAACCTCTTTACTTTGGACAGAAATACTAAAAAGGGTGCTAAACTGTGCTGCAGAAAGCAAAATACAGCACAGAGGCAGCTTGGAACCCATTTCTGAGGGCTTGGGAGAAATTACCTGGGCATTACCACTTTGGTAGACGAAGGTGGTAATGACAGGGGATTTGGGGAAGAGGAGGAGGGGCAAGAAGTAGAGGGATGGTGATACTTCACTTGATAAGATGAAAGAAAAAAGAATGGAAAGACAACCATGGGTCTAAACAATGGCTTCCCCAAAGACCAACTGGGATTTGAGCTCAGGCTGTTCTTGAAAAACTTCCTTTTCCTTCCAACACAGCAAGAGGAGCAGCGGACCCCTACAGAATGGTCCACAAACAAATTCAGTATGAACAACCGTAGTCTTGAAACTTAACCCACTGGGCTCTGACCTTGAAAATTTGTGCTGCCATGGAGAGACACCTTCTGTGTGGATTCAAGTAATTTTTATTACCCGTGTCCCTCCTTCCCCATCATTTGTTCTTTTGCTATGCAGGCTGTAACCACCACGGGGATAAGGTGTTTCTTACCATGTTTACAGTATACACAGGACTGTGGAGACCTTGTTTCAGTTGGTGCTTGGTGTTAGTGTAATCCTGTTTCTAGATACACAAGCATGAGCACTCATCTCATTCCCCAGGAAGAGCAGAGCCAAATGGCAGGCATTAAACACAGCTAACTCCTCTGGGAGCCTGCACAATGCAGATCCTTCCCAACAATAAGGTACAGAGAACAGCTGAACCCTGTGCAACACTTAACTGGAAGTCCAACTTGCAGACGTGCCAGAAATCTGGGCTTGACCTGTATGATGCAGGTCTCAGGTCAGGTACCCAGCTTAGAGGAAAAAACATAATCCGAAGAGGCCAGAGGCAAGTGACATGGAGCCCCAAATCTTTCGCTGAGAAAAGGAAATTTAATCCTCTTCATAGCAGCAAGCCCTTGGCACTCTGGTCCCTAAACCCAGAAGAGACAGTCCAGCAGAAGTATCCAAGCTGAGTCCCCAGGGACAGTCCCACCACTTGAACTCAGGGGAGGAATGACTGTGGACGCAGCAGTGAACTAAGATCCAGAGAGATCTGCCAGATTCCTTGTCCTAAATTATCAGACAAAGCTGAGCAGCAAACGTAGTACAGACTGAAATGACATTGTGAGCATTTCTGCTTGCAGCAACACTTGCCTGTTCAAGTGTCTTATTGAATAGTTGCAAAATATAAGAAATTCAGGATTCTTTTTCCTACTTCAAATAGTACTATTAAACTTGTGCCTCTGATGGGCATATTGATTTTTGTTTCGTGCAGGGATACTGAAGCTTGTTAGGAATAGTGTAATGGAAGAGTACTCTATTTTTACTTTAATTTAGTCATTTGATCTTCATACTTTTTTTTTTAATCCGTCCTAACACTGAAGGTGCTGGGATCAGTGCATTAACTGCTTTTTACTTGACTTTAGTGCTTGCACAGGGAGCCCATATAAAAAGGTGCAGAATTACAAGACAAGATTTCTGGCACATGGGAAACATGCTGGCCATGTAGTAGTGTGTCATTTGTGCCCTGCCACTTTGGAAAGTGTTTCTAGATTGTTCTGGAAGCAGATGCACAGTCTGACTACGTTTATCTGCAGTAAATAAGCATTACATCAGCCTAATAACTCTTATCAAACCTTTTATACAGACCCAAATTGCTTGCCGGGCCCTCCCTGGAGAGATGCACTTTTGTTTGATCTTGCAATTTACAATAGGAGATACTGTATTTATGGACAATCAACCAACTATTGTATTGTTCATTAATTTGCTGTCCAAGGATTTGTATTTGAACCTCTGTTACCACAGATAAACTCTGTAGTACTAACAACACTAATGCCCTCTGCTGCATACAGTGAACACTACAGAGCAGCTACAGGACGGTTCACCATGTCAGCTGCCAAACAGCTGCATTTTGAACCAGCATCTCAGTAAACCACTCTTCTTGCCCTGCCTCAATCCCACCACAGCTAGGAGATCAGAGAAGGACAAGAGGTCCCCAGGCACTCAGATAGGCAGCTGCTTCTCCAGAGAGATCTTTGGGATCTGATGAATATGCAAGATGGCTGAGGCAGGATTGTAGCAAAGCCAAGTATGGATATGCAGGTAGTGATTATAGAGGCTGTTACTTCACTCTGGGAAGATCTGGGAACAAGTTAACAGTTGCCAGCGTGATGCCAAGGGGGCAGACTGGCCTTCCAGATAAGACAGGACTGGAGACAGGTATTTGCATCTCAGTGTTTCCACAGGGTTGTTTTACGATCGCATAGGCATTTCACGTAAGCTCTCCAGACTTCTATTCCCTTATCAGTAACAAAGGTAGTGATATCGATCTCTCAGGGCTGCCATGAAGTCAGAGTCATTACTATGTGTTCAAGGTACTCTTCAGTCACTAGTGCTTATCCTAAGCACACCAAAGGCAATAGAATTATCCCCACTGAGTTCTGTAGGCTTTGGGGGCGAGACTTACAGCAGAGAAATTCCCTGTTACAGTATGGCATAGCATGAATTCTATTAAGAACCTGAATACCTTTCAATGAAAAGGTTACAGGAGAAATCTCCACCTTTATTAACAGTGCATTAAATTGAAATATGTAAAGCAAAGAGAGCCATGGAAAAATCTCAGCAAGAAGCAAGAAGGAGTGAGTTTGGCTGCAGCCACCCTTCAGAGCCAGAGGACTGCAAAATTCAAGATCAGAAAAGTTTGCTTAAAGCAGACACTTGTGATTATGGAGAAAGTAAACTCTGTCGGCTACCTACCTAACATGCTTAAGTTTAAAGTAAAAGGAAGACTGCAATACTTGAGTAAGCCTGCTCTTAGCAATATGTTCTCTCTTGCATTTTGTATGAATTTGAAGTTCTTCTAATAATTAAAACCACAAGAAATTCTTTTTTGCCTTAAAACAAATTTTACAACCATCAGATTCAACCATTCCAAAATATCTTTGCCAAATCAAACACCAGTAGCTAAGAGGCCTGAATACCACCCTTAGCCTCCATTGCTTTGATAATACCAGTAAATTTAAAAAGGCTGGGGATTATTATAATTACCTAGATGTAAGGTTTACTGGACCACCACTGCTTGCACCACACAGCTAAACAAGATAGATAAGAAGCCTGTATTTGGACAAATATTGTACTTATGTTTAGTTTACTATTTTATGTCCCCTAATTTATATACAGTCTAGATAATTAATTACATTTGCCCTTTACAAAAAACATTTTTAAAATTTAAAACTGCTCTTCAATTCCATCAGACTAACTGAAAAAACAGAAAAGATTGTCCTGTGTTTTGATCAAACTGAAATCTTGAGAGGAATAAGAAACAAAGGTGGTTTTGCCTCTACGGTTTCCTGGGTTTGTTTCTAAAAATAAGTTTTATAATACTGGGGCAATTTGAAAAGAAAATTCTTATAAAACATCAAATGAAAAGTGGGCATTTTTGCCTTATTTTGTCAGTGTTATTTTCCTACATGGTCTCTGTTGTGTGTTTGCATTCTTAATGCAGATAGAAAGCACCGTATGAGAAGCAAATGACATTATTTATGGGTTTTCCACATGCTCCTTATTTCCTAACTTTGCTATCTTACCTCACTTTTACATGTTCAGCCAGACCCCGTGCTCGGCCCTGGTGAGGCCGCACCTCGCACCCTGGGCTGGGTTTGGGCCCCTCACTGCAGGGGGGACGCTGAGGGGCTGGAGCGTGTCCAGAGCCGGGCAGGGGCTGGGGACGGGGCTGGAGCACCAGGCTCACGGGGGGCGGCTGAGGGACCTGGGGGGGGTTGGCCTGGAGAGGGGGCGGCTCAGGGGGGACCTTATCGCTCTCTGCAGCTCCTGGCAGGGGCTGTGGGCAGGGGGGTCGGTCCCTTCTCCCGGGTAACAAGAGACAGGACAGGAGGAAACGGCCTCAAGTTACAGCAGGAGAGGTTTAGATGGGATAGTAGGAAAAATGTGGTGCTTAGGGACATGGTTTAGTGATGACTTGACAGTCCTGGGTTAACAGTTGGACTCGATGATCTCAACAGTCTTTTCCAACATAAATGAATCTATGAATACCTGTATTGGCATGATTCAGGCACATACAGTACCAATCACAGGAAAAGTATGTCCTCACACAAGGTACTGGCTTCTCACAAAGGTGTTGCCCATGGCTGTATGTACCATCCTTATAATTAATATTTGTGTGTTCTTTCAGATCCTAACACAGTTCTGGCCTAAGTTATTCCCTAGTGTACTTAATACCACAGGAACGCTCTATGAGCTACATTATTTCACATGATTCAGATATGAAAAGCTGTTCAATACTGCAGTATCCTTTCTTTGCCTGAATCACAATAGCAGTACTGATTACCCTTAATAACGTTATTATGCTGTGCGCACAAATCAAGCATGAAGAGCAATCAGGTGGAGAATTAGATTGTTTTAAAAAAAACCCTGATCTTTATTCTTACTACATGTCTACTGGACCTTGAAAACAGTAATAGAATGGCCTTTAAATTCCTACATCTTTGATAAAAGATGAGAGGTGAAGCCAAACACATTTCTTCCGGCTTAGTAGCAATAGTTTGCAGGCACTACTCAGTGCCTAGAGGTTACTTAAAGTGGAAGTTATGAAAGAAGGACTTGATCTGTCTATGTAGTTGATACAGACATAAATATTTTAATACAATAATGACACATTTTATGCAGACGTAGCTGTACTCAGAAATATGAAGACACTAAAACTCAACAATCAGTCCAAAAAACTCTCAAAGGAAATGAAAGGAAAAAAAAGTAAAGGAAATTCCAACCCATTAGTGGCTGAACTGGTTCTAGATGAATCAAGACGACTCTCACAGTAGCTAAAAAAAAACACACACACCAAAAAAAATCCTTCCACCAAACAAAACCAAACCACCTTCAGAAATCAGTGGGTTTGATTTTACTTGTCTGCAGCCCCCTCCTGTTATAATCAGTTGCTCACAAAGTGATTTTTCAAATAGCTATGCAGAACTACTGCTGAGGCTGTTCTGGTTCCTCTGACATCCCCAAGTGTCTGGATAATGACACCTAAATGCAAAATGTGGCCCATGAGCACATTCTTCACTTTTCAAGTGATCAAGACCTTCTTAGAAGGTACCCACACATACTCATACACAGAGAGACACCTCTGAAAAACCTGAAGCCTTGAACACATACGGTTTATGTCAGCTACATTGGTTTCTTTTGTCCTATACTGCCAAAGGCTGAAAGTAGATTAAAATCAAATTTAAAGACTCAGGGCAAGGAGGTATTTTGTTCTTGAGAATCAAAATGGCTCCTTCAGTTTTTCAAGGAAGGTTCAGAAGTCCTGGCACTTTGAACCACTTAATCCATTTTGGATCATCAAAACATTAGGCAGCTCCCTGCAAACAATTCACCCTTGTAAACAAGTCCTTGTTGGATTGAACATGGACAGTATTGTCTTTGGGTCCACTCCTTGTTTGATGGTGTTTGTGAAGTACATGGATAATGGTCACGTTGCCAAATACAAGCAAACAGTTTCGTGAGTACCCTTTCATCTTACTCTCCCTGCCTCATTCAGTTATTCAAGGCTTTTTTTTCATTTTTTCTTCCTTATTTCCCATCTTTTACAAAACTCTTCCAGGCAAGGTAACTTAGCCTTAGGCAACACACTCATGCAAATGACACTAAGAACATAGATATTAGGTTTAGAAAGCTATGTAAAAAAATCTTTTGATGACTAGTGTTTAATCCAAAAGAGGCATAATTCAGTGCATATCACAGAAAAACTGTTTATTCTAATGAAGAGACATGTATTAATATAAACCAGAATTTTCCAGGCATACTGCCTAACTTAAAGCTATATCTTCAGGATATTATTTTGCTTTCAAATCTATTAACCTGTATAATCATCATGCTTGGAAACTAAAGTCCACCATCATCAGCACATCATACATGGCTATCTGAGTGACAGAGTTTCTCTGCTATTTTCCAGTGCATTTTCTAGATCTCCAACTGTCCAAGGATTTACTAGCTCAGTTGCCACAATAGGGTGTGTCGCTGCCAAGTTTTTGTATGCACAGGGTAACACACCTGATCATGCCATCACAGAGAATGGTGCATGGGTATAGATGGGAAGCATACCCAAATCTCACTGGTTTCAAACTTTGCCTCCAATCTTCTGGCAAAATTCCCAACTGGCATAATGCAATGCAGCACCATTAAGTAGGACCTTCTTCTTAAAATGGTCTAAATCCTTGACAACAGGCTGAGGATTCATCCAGTGTTATGAATTGTGCAGGCTAGGTGGTTTTACATCATAGTTTTCTCAGATCTTTGCCATCTTAAGTTGACAATAAACTTGTTCAGTGATGGTGTTAACATTTAGCAGTGGACCCAGAGGCAGGTAGATAACACCAGAACTTTGACAGCTCCATGCCCTGCACTACAAGGGCTCAGGTTTGGCTGCTGCCACAGGACAATAAAGATGAAGATTTTGCTCCTGTCCTGTGGGAGCTCACACTCCTGTGGGACTCAACACCTGCCCAGCCATTTGAACACACAGAAGAAAATATGCCACATAGCACCATAACTGCCACAAAGAAGGAAAAGCTGAACTTTTCACTGAATGACTTTTGCACGAGTTGAGTCACTTCTTCGGGAGTAAACTGAGCAGGACTCCTCCTCAGCCTGCCCAGTTTAGCAGATGATCCCAGGCTGGCCTTGTGGCTGCAGTAACATGCAAAACCAGAGGCACCAGGTGCTAGGTACAGGAAAGCTGAGGAGATGAGTCAGAAGAAACTTCAGTAGTTGTGTAAGTTTGCTCCTGGGTCTGTTGCCAGTTGGCAGAGAGTGTAGCAGCCTCGTAAGTTTCAGTCACTGTGCTGCTCACTTCTAGGTGGGGAAGGGGGGTCTGGGGGCAGCTTCTTCCTCTACTCAATGTGAATTAAAAAAAAAAAAAAATCATAGAGGTGTTTCCACCCACTTTGCTGATGATGCCTGGCAAGAAGCAGAGATGCCTCTCCAAGCCTAGTACTATTCAGAGTTTTTAAGTTCTTCTCTTCAATTTGCATCTAAGGATCTGTGAAAAAAAAAAAATCACCTTTATTGGCTAGAGCAGCATCAGACTACAGCATAAGAGGTCCTCTCGAGTGGCTGACAGCCAAATAACATAAGGTAAAGTATTATCATGAATTCAGAGTAGTGCCAGAGCTTCTTCCTTCCTTCAGCAAGCACAGATTTGCTGTTTCATAGTTAAATTAAAGGGCCAATTATTTTACAAGTCTTTAAATAAAGATGGAAAGCTAAGCTGCATCTGATCTTTCCTCTGGAATAAACTGCAGAGGAATAAAACCCAAGAGTGTATATATATATTATTATTGTTAATTTATTTTACCAGATCATCCCCCTCAGTAACAACAACAAAGCCAAGATACCTCTGGGCAGGATGTTTGTAGGCTGGCGGGATGTAGATTCCCTGAAGACCCTTTCCTTACTGTGAGGGAGGACAGGAGTGGGGTATGCTGAAGATGGTATCCCACATTCTGGGCATTTTCCTCTCCATTCTTAAAGCCTGACTCCTGACTGCTCCCCAGTCCTCCAGTTTCCCAAAGCATTGCTGAAATAGTTTTATTCAGAAAGTCTTTAAAATGTCAACTCAAAATAGGTTGAAGATGTTTTACTCATGGAGATTTTGATTCCTGTAACTCAGTTCTTGCTCTGATTAAACATAGTTCTGATGGGTCTCAGCTGCCAGTTTCAGTGGGACACTGGAGCTGTTGGTGCTGATTTCAGAAGTTACAGAGACTCAGCAAGGGAGTAGTGGGGTTTGGCTTGAGCAACATGTTTGTCTTTCAAAACAGATCCAACAGCTGTGGTCTAACACTCAAATTGAGTGACACTTGGGGTGAGGAGGGGGGGAGCTTCAAAGCCCTGTGTTGCTTCAGTAAAAGCCAGAAAGACCCCCATATATTCATACTGAGTGCCCCCATCCCATGCTGAACCATTGGGCCTCTCTGGCCTTCCAGAATTGACAATCATTGCCAAGGGCCAGTCAGCACACAAAAATTAACTGAATCCCACCTTACTATCAGTATAAATCTGACATTTAGAATCCTTTAATTTGAAGACATTCAAAATTTCATCTATTAGACAGGTCAACAGGCCTGGACCTCTCTCCTCCCCAGGCAGGAACACCTTTTTGGTAAGACTCATACCTTCGACTATGTTGGATGTTAACCAGGAAAGTATTGATAATAAAAAGCACTGGACTTTTAACTTGAGCTCAATTTTTGCAGTATGTGCATTTATCAGTGGCAATTCTGAATTTGTTATGTCGCCTGAATAAATCATCTATCTTTTCAGCTTTGCAAAACTGTTTCAGTGAAAGTCCTTGAGAGGGCTCTGACAGGCAAACACTCACTCTGATGAGTGGCTTATACATATAATCTTTTAGACCCAAACTGTTTTCCAAGTCTGAGACTAGGACTGGATCTAGCTACACTTAGACTCCTCTCAGAAGGAGTTTAGAAAGCAAGAGGATCCTTTCTGAACCTCATGACTCGAGAGGTGAGCTTTTTCCCCCAGCCAGTTGTCACACACCCATAACACAACAGTTTCCTTCTCCTGTTGTGTGTCAAAGGTAAACTCACAAACTGACAGGATGCAACCTGTTGAATTGAACCATCCTGGTCTCTTCATTTGGGCCTAACCCATGAAGTCTTGATGTCTGAAGAGGGTATAACCAGCAATTTCTGTTTATCTGCAATAGACAGAAGCTTTTTGATCTCTGACATTATCTGTTCACTCGTTCCATTTTTGACAAAGAAACCCTACATAACAGCCTTGAAATATCAAGGACAGGACACCCCACATACAGGTGCTCTACACCCAACAAATTATTTTCTCACTTAGCAATCTGGCACCTCTGGTTTTCTGCTTGCCCATCACTAAATTGACATAAAAGCTCTGTAGAATCTTTATAAATATGCATCAACTAGACACAAAAAATAAGGTACAGGGAGAACAAAAATGATCTGTCCCAAGTTACTCAAGGCAATAGCAAAAGTCACAGAAGAAAGAAGGAACCTTGACTCCCATTCCCAATTTTCTTTACAAGCTTCCTCTGCCTGCAAAGCTCCTGCCAAAGCGTTGACTGCACCTAGGCCATTTCATATTGGATTAAGCAGGGGTCTTGACTGCCTCCAACACCCCTAAATATTTTGCATTCTTCTCATTCCTTCTCCCAGTGCCAAGCCACAGAAACCTGCTTGTGACTGAAAGCTCGAGAATCTCAAAGTCAGCTTACTTCTGCTTAGCTTAGCAGTCACATCAGGATCTGAAGGTGCTGCCTTCCAAACCAGTGCCTGTATCTATTTCATTATGGAAATGAATGCAAAGGTCCTGTTAGGAAAAAATCCTAGCCTGCCTGGCATATTAATGGGATAACTCATCTAGTCTGGGAGGAAAGCATTCAGTAAAGACTGCTTAGTAGATATTCAGTAGTTTTAACGCTCAGTAGAGGTGCAAAACTCCAGGCTTTGTATTTGATACATGTGTTTCAAACCATCTCGCCTGGTCTCACGGGATGCAGAGCTGCAGAGAGGCACATGAGCACAGATGGGACACAGCAAGGAAAGAGAAAAGGTACATGAGACAAAGAAAAATCAAATAGCATCTGAAATCTGCTTACAGCCATCAAAATATCTCTCTAAGGAATGTCAGTCTGGAAAAGTAATCAGAGGTTTGGGAAGTAACAGGGATAAGTGTTAAGTATGTTTACCTTGTTCTTGCTTATTCGTAACCGCACTTTGTATGGCTACAACCAGCGACAGCCGAAAAATGGAGTACTGACTAGATGAACCTTTCATTTAACCAGCTTGGCCATTTCTGTTTCATTATCATCACAGGCAAACTTTTCCTATCCAGGCCTGCAACAACTGCATACAAATAGTTAATTTTGCTGTAACAATATGAACCCTGTTGGTCTTGTTTGAAATCGGAGTAATTAGGGGACCATTGCTTTCATGAGTTGCAGGGTACAATGCTGAGACATCATGCTCTGCTAACCTGAACTGTGTGTGATCTCATCTGCACTGACTGCAAGACTCCAGGGTCTGTACCACTGCTCAGTCATATGGACAGACACATGCCATTTACACTTCATGTTGATGCGCCATCATTCAGTTATTCCCATTAACTAGTTTTCTTCCATAGAAAAAGGAATATATCTATATTTAACACAGTACTCTTACAGGCAAACTACAAGAGACCAATATTGCTGTTGGTGAGGAGCATCGAAGGTGCAGGCTTCCCCTTTCCTACCTGCACCTAATTCCTCGCTAACATGCTTTAATGGGATTGAGAGAGAGTGATTCATTTTTCATGGTCTCACTCACCTCTCTGCCTCTTTACCAAGTTTGACAACCAAGGGAGACAATTAGCAGCTATGGTGAGGTAGATGCATATTCTGAGTTAGCTGGCAGCAGAGGATGCATTCTTTTTAATGTGTTTAGACAATGAGCTGGAGTGGACTCGAACTGCTGACTGTGCAATAAACCACCATGCGGTATTACCACCCTTTTAAACCAGCTATTGCCACAGGAGATTATTTTTTAACATGTTGCTCATAACCATTCTTTGAGAGAGAAAAAAACCCGCACACCTATCACAACACCTGTAAAGAGAAATCACACATCCAAGGGCATTTTTTTTTTTCTCCTAAACATAGCTGCTACTGTATCATTAAACTATCAAGATTGAATCTCAATAACAAGGCAAGTTGCATAGTATTAAAAACACATTAACATCAGTAGGTGGAGTTCAGATGTCATGAGCTGCATTTGAGTCCCATGATGTACAGGTGCATACAATATCTACACATATAGTACCAAGATTATGGATGTTCTCCTTACAGAGCTGTAATGGTGACACCAACAAGTGATAAAACAGTTGTATTTCTAGTTGTACCTGGATGAAGGGATGCAAAACGCAGCTGGAAAAGAGCTATAAAACCAAGCTCTCATGCACTGAGATGATGGGCTATGAAAACTTGAAGCAATAGGCAATTTTCTTTCACTATCAGGACTGCATGTTATGCTGCCAATTTCACATTTCATCCTGAAGAAACCATTTTATCTTATCAGAGTACATGCCATAGTTCTCAGTCTAAGTTCAAGTGCATGTGAATGAGATTAACAGCAAGAACTAACTTTTCTTGATTGGTTAGCATGGAACATATTCTAATTATATGATTCAAGTCACTATTGACATTTTGAAAGCTACTGTCCCCTGAATAGTTTAAATAAGGAAGTCTGGAACCTTGGTCCAGTCTGATGCATGTGTATTTGGATGTGTCTGCAAATACCTGTTTGGTAAACTCTAGGAGGTAAAATTAGAAGCATTGTATCTGTATTTTGAGGTCATTTCAAGGAACTAGGACCTTCAGACTTCTTTGAAAACAGCTTCAAAACTAATTTTAAACATGGGGGTGAATCAAACCAACAGGCACAAATAGGTCTAATCTTTGAGCAAGTACAAAATTTGAAACAAGCTCTATACACAGCTATACAGTTTCTTCTTTTCCTTCCTCTGCTCTCCCATCCCCACTTCCCTTTGATTTTTCATCTTTCATGTCTCCCTAGTGACAGCTCCAGTAAAGAATTAATTTGTTCAGGAAACTTCACCGAAATGAACCCACTAACATCGTGACAGTTTCCAGCAGCAAACAACCTTTCTGTAGAAAACTTTTGGTCATCAGCTGACTCATGCATTCCCACTCAGCAGGGGAGCTGCAGATTGAACAAGTCCTTGATCGTTTGCATGACAGGCAGGACAACTTTATTTATTTTACCATTGTGACAAGCTCCCCACCCAAAGGCGTGAGCAACATAAGTAGATAAACATGTGAATGAAACTGTGTGCATAGCAATTCCTACAATTATTGAAATATAAGGTTGTGCTTCAGGTCTCTCTGGGACGCTGAATCTCTCCAAACAAGAGTGGACAGGATTTAAGAATATTACAAGGAATAATCTTAATCTGGCCCCTAGGGATAGTGTGCGTGATTTAAAGTAATTTCCATCTCTAAAAATCTACAAAAATAGAAGAGTTCAGCAGAACAATGCACAAAAGGTGCCTGGGGATAAGAATAATTGACCTAAGAACATTAGTCTTTAATGATGTTTTATTTACAGCATTTACTGTTTTTCCCCTTCATCTAACAAGACATGATTAGTCTTGCATCCTCACAATGCAGCAGCTATTCCTGGCCACTGAGCCTCTTCCAAGCGGGCAAGAAAAAGCTCTGGATGGCATGTAAATTACTTGCTGACATGTTTCTTATTAGTCCTGTCAGTCTGTTCTAAAGCTTAAGCACTGAACAAGATGAAAGGAAAAGTAAAGATGGGTAAGGAAGGGTAAGAGAAGAGGTGACAAATGGCAAATAACCTGACAAAACCTGCTTTGAAAGCAATTCAAGGTGGCCAAAAGCCTGAGAACAACAGTGCCAAGAGGTCCTGCTTCAACCACTTCCATTGTGATATGCATATGCCATAGGGAGAATCTTTACTAAAGCAACTTTGCATTACAGTCAGGGAGTTATTAATAACTGATTGTCATTCAAAGTACATGGATTTAGTGGCAGTTTAGCATGTGAACATGGGCAAGCATTTGTTTAAATGCCATACTAAATAGAAATTGTTCCCTGAATTATAGCATCAGAGTTTATAACACATAAGGGTGTATCTATAGCAAGAAATTCCACAATCCAGCTGACCTTTCCAGGCAGGAGAATACAGTTATATTATTCATTAATAACCTGTGGGAACATTCCCTGACATGCTGCTGGCCCATGCCAACTACCTCTTTCACATATGGAGCCCAGGTTTTGCTCAGCCCACACACCACCTGAGGGATCCCTCCCAACATGCAGTCTCTATGCACTGCCTGTGCAGGAGTGTGAAAGCACATGTCAGCGTGGCTGAAAGTCGCTCCCTGCCAGCTGAACTCAGTGCCTGCAAACTTTCCCAAGCACGTTGAATTTATTACTGTGCACACAGCTAGACGGTCCAGTTGAATTCACATGTTCGCTCCTGATGCAAATGAGGAGTAACTTAACCTGCCTGACCTTGCCTGAGAGAAGTTGAGGAGAGCTCTCATTAGCTGAAGTAGGGAAGCAGTAACAGAAAATCTAGGAGGTTCAGGAAAAGATGGCCTCCTAAATAAATGTATCTGTCAAAATTACTTGCCTGCTTAAAATCAGATGGGTCAGCATGCTGAAGCTGACTGTACTCTAGACCTCTGTTCCTCCAGCATCAGAAATTCAACTCATACCAAAAGAGCACCACCATCCCTACCCAGCACTCTGCTCAGGATCCCACAGTGCATTTGCATATCAGCCTTTTCCTATGAAGTAGAATATGTTCCCAAAAACCCAGAGCAATTCTTCTGATTTCAAAGTATCTCTCTTTCCTTCCCATTGGCGTGATCCCCAAAGTAATGATCTCTGACCCTGCTCTTGTCTAATCAGATCTGTGCAATCTACCTTTTATTTAACTTTTAATTGCAGAACATTTTTTAGAAAGAGAAACACACTCACTCATGCTAACCTATAAAGTCAGAGACTTCCAATTTCAGCCTCCTTAGTATGGGGAAGCTTGGGTACCCATTCAGACCCAGGACCACCATCATAAGTTAAATGATAAACACATTGTATGAACAGACACATTATGCTGTGTTTACACACAGATATTCAGTGGATTCATAGCCGACAGTGGTAGTAAGTAGATTTGACTGATTTTAGGGCCTTTGCCTCTCTCCACTTGAATTATCACTGGAGGACTAAAGACGTTAGATATAATTCCCTTCAGTACTTCAGAAATATTATGAACGGAACAGATCAATCTATCAGTGCTTTAGTCAGTTTGACTATCATCCAGCCAACTTTCTCCAAGAGAACTACCAGCCACTGCTGGGACCTTCAATAGAACATCACATCACTTTAAGCCTGTATTTCCTTCTCTGATTTAAAACTGCCTTTCTGATCTACCCTTGAGATCTCTGCTTTATTTCTGCTCTTTTATAAGTCTTCAGAATAAAAATAAAGGCAACCCCAAAGGCTGCAAGTGGTTTTATTTTCATTCATTCCTCATCTTCATTTTCTTGACACAGCTGACAGCAGGTTTGGGCTAACGGCTGTATATTCCTAGAATATTCTCAGATGCACAAGAAAAGAACACCCAGAAAAGTAGGGAGGTGAAAATGCCAACTCATACAGCTGCAATGCAACTGAGGCTTCAGAACTGAACACTTTATATTATCTTCTAAATTTAGAAAAATGTGGAGAGTGGAAAGAAATAAAGACCAAAGGCAACCATAAAGTGATATAAGAACCAGAGCATAAACCACACAAAGAGCAAGTCAAAGAGTTAAAAATAAACCATCAGGGAATAAGATTAGCATCTGATATCTTACAGATATATATATAATAGGTTAAGGATGGAAATTAATGCATGCCCTTAGAAGACAGTAGGACAGAAAGAAATAACCAGAAATTCAGAAAGGTAGAGATCAGTCCAAGCATCAGGTAAAGGCTCTTAACAGTCAGAATTGAGATAGCTGCTGATTGTATTCTCCAGGTAAACTATCAAGAAATCCTCAAGACAAAAATTCAAGAGGTTAAATGCAACATCAATAAGAACATACCAAAGACAAAAAGCTCTGTGACATACAGAGGGCTGACAATAGGTCACCCGTATGAGCTGCTTTTGTTTATTGCACCAGCTTCAGCTTTTCTTTGGAATTGGTGTGCCCAGAGTAAAAGCATCTGGCATGTGATGAGCCATGGCATGGGTCACTCTGAACTTACAGAAAGCAAACTAGCAACACAGCAACAAAAAAAAGTCTTCCCAAAACATCCATTTTAAAATAAAGTTTCATGCATATCTACTCATTCTAGGTGAAAGGCAACAAAAGACAAACTTCAATCTTATTCCACCGCCTTTCCCAAAATGCTCTACCAGCTGCCAAAAGTAAAGGTATGTCCAATTGTCATCATGGCGAGTAGCTACAGAGTAGTTGCATTTGAAGCAAAGTGAACTTTTTTGGGTTTGGTTCCACCACCACCACCACCCCCCCCCGCCCCAATCCCCCCAGTTTGCCAGGTGGGACAAAATGTGTTTGCTTTGTCAAAAATAGGTTAGCCATTCAGTCTTGTAGCTACACAGGTAATTCCCCTCTGCCTCCCAAAACACTACATGGCTTATCTGGTTAACATAATGATGTCAGAAAATAGTTACCGACCCCTGCAGTCAGAACCTAGCAATAAGGATTAACTGAAAAGTGAAATGAGGGGGGAGAAAACTAGCATAATCCAGCCTCTATTAAGCAGCAAAACTTAACTCTTCTTAAACTTTCAGTTTTATTATTTAACTTTGAGTGTCTTACATTGGATTTAATTTTATTTTTATAATAATCAGTCACTCAGACCCTAAGACACATGACTGTTCTTTACCTTCTTAAAATCATAACACTAAAGACTGTGAGATCTTAAAAATAAATGGAAATGGATTTGCTTCTGGCTGCTACTTCTTGAAGCAATACACAAGCCCTAACTTCAAATTTTCTTCTCCTACAGCTGTTGGCAGCAACTGCATTTCATTTGTTCATTTGGTTTTATAAGGTAGGAAATCACATTTAATTACATGACTCCAGACATCAGATCTTTAAGAAACAGAGGAAATGTGAAATGTGACAAAGTGGCATCCTTCTGGTACCCAGCCTTTGATGTTTCTACCCTAGCATGCAGCTTAATGCATAAGTAACTACAACTTTTTAGCTTGGCGACCCTCTGTAGCAAAGACATACACTTTCAAGTTCACCCATACACCGCCTGTACGTTCACAGAGAAGAGAGACACAGAAAATAACTTCTTCTATCCTCATTTTACTACTGTGAAACAGAGGAAAGTATTAAAATCAACTCCCACATTCAGAAAACCATTTTACTAAACTGGAAGAGAATTCTTCACATGATTAAATGCTTTGGTGACTAGTGCTGTAAGTGCTATATCATGGCAAGGAGAAGAAAAAAGCCAACCAATTGTGGCTTTTCAAAAACCTGGTTTTCTACATCTCTGCCAAATTCTTTGCCTCCTGAGTGGACATCCTCCCAGGAACTATATTTGACATGATTAAAATCTCCTGTCAAACATTTTGAGATTCCTTTCAAGAATAAAGATGCTCACTACAGTAATCTGATGAAAGATATTTAAGTATGAGTGTTGTAACTTCATCTTCAGCAACTGATCCATGTTACGCGCATGTTACGCTAAGGTCTTTAATGTATGTTTTTTTAATAGGCAAATGGACTGATTTTGTCTGCCCAGATGCTGAACTTTAAACAATTGACTTGCAGAGGTATTCAGTGTAAACTGATTGCAGATCAAGAAGGGAGGTAAAAAGAGAACTGGGCAGCAAAACACAGATTGCTTTGAAGTGAGGCTGAAAGCTGCAAGCTTCAAGTCTCCAAAGGCAGGTGCAGGAAACTCCTCTGTTCAGTGATGGCTCGGGACACATCTGACCAGACAAGATCTTGGGACTTCAGGGTCCAGTCTGCCTCAGCTCCTAGTCTCTTTGCACAGTAGGAAACAATTTAGGTGGGTGAAAAAGACACCAGCCAAACAAAAGCAAAGGCAGTAGCAGAGTCTCTAGAATATTCCCCATCACTACATCTGTCACTCTTCTCGGGTATAAACCAAAAATAAAGATTTTTTTTTTCTGATCTCTTACATTTAGCTCAAAAAGAATAAAAATATATCAAACATGACAGCAGTATGTCTGGCTGAAATACATACTACCATATTTCATCTCATATTTGGAAAGTTTTGCCTCTCACAAAGTCTATATGGGATGTTTTATTTTCTTTGCTCTAGGACTATTACAGTGTTTTCTATGAATTGCGTATCTGCAAGGTCATGGCCCACAAATTAGGATGTACTTCTCCCCTCAGAAGCAGTAAGGCATTCTCTTTCCCTTCCTTAATCAGTTAAGTGTAGGCTGGACAGAATCCTTAAAAGCAAGAAAACCAGTGCCAGCCAGGAGGATGGGACAAGATGATTAATGGGCCTTCACCATCTTTGTTTCTGACAGCTGACCCAGCAGATGAAATCTGTGGAACTGCATATATACCTTGGTGGCTGGATGCTAATGCTTCATGGCAGACACCGTCTCCATATAATTAGAATACAGGCTTATGTGAGCTAGGAAACAGCCAGTACACTAATTAATTGTGGCAGGAAGCACATGCTTCTCCACTTCCTGGTAATTAACTGGCAGTGAATCAAAAATTTGTGTGTTTTTTTTAACAACCCACTTTTTTAGTTAAAAAAATGAGTTCATAGAAATTCCATAATCAATACCAACTAAGGCAGAAATCCTCCAGAAGTAGACGATGCTGTCAAGCACTGAGATAAGTTTGCTTATGCTACATTCAGACTCAGCCAAAAATCTGCTGGTTCCCTTACAGATATAACAAAGAATCTACAGATATTTTGTGGCTCCCAGGCAAAGAGGGTAATGGCCTGAAAGTTTGGGTTTGAAAGAGTTTGTCTTAAAGGGATCTTAGATTGTTCAGAAACAGGATTTACTACTTATCATACTGGAGATTTCCCATATATGGTGAATAGATATACTGCTCTGCATAAAAAAACCCTGTTCAACTCAAAACATCTAGTATAAAGAAACTTGAAAATAAATATTTGTAATAAAGAAAAATACAACCACATGATGGATGACTGGAAACTGTTAGGGCTGACCACTAGGAAATCACCTTCTAAACCACTTAGATTTGCACTAATTTTCTCTCTCACAGAAAGGCCTCTACAGGTAGGAGGAAATAGGACATTCATGGTGTCAATATTCCTGAATCAATAAAGCTGAGATTTTTGCCCACTGTTGGAATCCATCCCTGTTCACCAGCTGCGTTTTTAAAAATCATGAATCATTGTCCTGCTTACCAAGATCTGACATAAACAGTTTCCTGGTTTCTGTAGCTACTGGGACTCTGGAAAAGATGACAAGGAGAAAGGAAAGTAGCTTAAAGCCACAGGTATTGCTGTAAAATCCTTGAGTAGCAGGGATTACCTACATTTTGGGAAACTAAGGCTAACGTTGTAGTCTGCTTATTACTGTCTAGGTTAGTTTGAGCACTGGCTTCAGTGACAGCAAAGACAGTATGCTTCCTTGTGTCTTCCTTAACTCTGAAGTTTACAATGGATAAGAGGTTTCCTCATATAGGCAAAGCTTCTTTAAACACACACAGAGTCCCTCTGAGAGCATTAGGAACTGGCTGCTATAGAACTTGCATTGCAGCACTGGACAGAATGGAATGGGGGAATGTGATGGACACAGGCCTGCTCTGGCCCTGCTAATCACCGACACAGAAGTGCTGAGCACTGAACCTTCCCACTGACTTGGCTCAAGCCATCTCAGACCTAGAAATACTTCCATGCTAGCAGGCAGCTTCCATCTAGCTTGGGTGACATGCACATGCTGCCAGCCTGCTTCCAGATTGAGCAAGACTTGGTATTGTGTTGGCTTTTCACTGCGTTATGAAAAATTATGATTTCTTCTCAACTTGCCTGAAGGTGTCAAACTTAGTGATATAAAATAGGTCCTTTGGTTTCCTTACTTATATTTGTAAGCCCATTAGAAAACAGTATTATTTTCAGGAAAGGACCCAAATATTTTATTATCATGGTCTATGCAGAACATTTTGGTACATTCATACATTTCTATTTACATATGAATAGGGAAAAGGGTTGCACTGAGTTCATAAAGAACGCACCCTAAAGTAAAGCATTCTGTTCTGGAGCCTGCATGCCTTCTTAAACCTTTTCTTTTTATAGCCAGAGACAAAAGGAAGACACATAGATAAATGCATGTCCCTGCCCTCCATTTCTCTTTGCTCTAGAGATACCACAGAGTGAGAGGATCAAAGGCATTTCTCTGGCCAGAGAAGAAACATCCTCAGGTCTACCAGACAGTTTAATGTAACACAGACAGACAGACCTGAGCAGTAAGCATTGGTGATTTTGATATGAAGGAAGATTTGCAGAAGGTGAGAAGCATCAAGAAGATGAGGAAGGCAAGTCTTGCAGTTTTGAGACTTGAATGGCCTTTGATTAGACTTCTTTTCCTGAATTTGAGGAGCAGAGTGGTTTTGGAACACAGTAACTGTCAGCGTTACAGTGGCTTCCCTTTCAGCTCTCAGTGGTTTGCTATTGTGGAAATAAATTGATATATTTGCATATGAAAGCTCTCTATTATCATCTCTGGGACCAGGGTGGATTGAGAACTAGCAGGTCTGGAAGGAGAAAGAGAAGAGATTGCCCTTCAATAACAAAAGAAACCAATTCAACCCCTCACTTGTCTTCTTTCCCAGCCCTCAAAAGAAAACAGGAAAAATACCACCACCTCATTCCCAGGTCTCAAGGGCCTGGGAAACCTTTTCCCCTACCAGCCCTCTTAATGCTCATTCCTAGCAGTTTCCAGTTTGTGTAAGCCTCTGTCCTGGTTTTGGCTGGGATGGAATTTATTTTCTTCTTTGTAGCTGGTGCAGTGCTGCGTTTCAGATTTCATATGAGAATAATGTTGATAACACTGATGTTTTAGTTGTTGCTAAGTAATGCTTACTCTAAATCAAAGACTGTTTGGTTTCCCATGCTCTGCCGCCAGAGCTGGGAGGGAGCAGAGCCAGGACAGCCGACCCCAACTAGCCAAAGGGATAATCCATACTATAGAACATCATACTCAGTATATAAACTGGGGGCAGTTAGCTAGGGACCACCGATCACTCCTCAGGGTCTGTCTGGGCATTGATCAGCAGGTGGTGAGCAACTGCATTACACATCACTTGGGTGTTGCCCCCCCACCTTGGATTTTAACTCCTCTCTCCTTGTGCTCTTCATTACAATTATTGGTGGTTTCGTTGTTTTTTCTTTTTTTAAATTATTAAACTGTTCTTACCTCATGCTATGGGTTTTAACCTTTTTTGATTCTCCTCCCCATCCCTACACAGGGAGGGGAGGGGGGGGGGGGTGCAGTGAGTGAGAGCCTGTGTGATACTTAGTTGCTGGCTGGGGTTAAACCGCAACAGCCTCAAGAAGCAAAGTGTAAAATAATAAAGCTCCCATTCTGCAGATAGATCTGTCTTTTAGACAATAGTTCTTAACCCTTTTGCCCATGGGTTGAGCCAAATACTGTATCTTTAGCCTCCTGCTGTTCCTTCAAGACACACACTCACTTTGTGTTTCAACTTGCAAGGATCTGTGTGCTCACGTGCCATCTTTAACTACTCACCTTGCCCCCAAGTATGGTTTAAGGCAAGGAGCACTTTGTCTTTCTTTCCTTTCTACTCACAACTCAGCCTGATGTCAAAGACAGCTTGCATGAAGACAAAGGAGAAAGGAGGCCCTTATTAAGCAAAGGTATCGTCCTCTCTCCTTACAAGACACCAGGCCTAAACAATCATGTTAGTACCTCTTCTCCTCCCCCTCCCCAAACTGGTGATCTTACAAGAAAAGCAGACTTCTATACTAAAGAAAAGGAAGCTATCAATAACAGTGATTTCATCTATTTTAAACCTTCTCCTTCCTAAGTCAACAACAAACGTTTCTGACCACAACCAGGAAAAGACAGCTTATACCTGCTTTACAACACTTGTAAAACTTACTAGCTGCAAAGAACCAGGACACCCTCTCAATAGGACAAACAGAATTTCTGTACAAACTGGACAAAACAGTAAGCCTTTCAGTAACAAGCATAGAGCCTAAATAAAAATACCACTAAGACAACCTTGGGAAAAAAAAACCCAAACAAACATTAAAAAAACTCTAAATTGGTCCAAAGAAAATCCAAGAACTACTCTACCATATTGAAATAAGTTTTCACTGAACTTTCGGAATTTCTCTGTTAGGCAGGAGCTTCAGGCTACAGGCAAAGTAACAGATCACAGGGAGCCCCTGAAGAACCCTGTCTGCTCTGTCTAAGTTAACATATCTCTCAATCACCCACAGAGGGTTAAAAAAAATAACATCTGACTGCCCCTTCCCATATATTGACTTCTTGATTACTCCTTTTTCACCTTCCAGGTGTGAAGGTGCTAACAAGCATCCACTTTCCAGGTGTGTTGAAATCACAAGCCATAGCAACCCCTTTCAAAGTCCCTAGTATAATGTAAACAAATCTAGGTCAAGGTTACTGCCAGAAACACAACAGGTTGCTGATGGAAAAGGATAACGCTTATAATGACTTTGTGTTCTATTATTTTTTTAAATAATTATTCATTAAAATATGGTGTTTATTGCTCCAGATCCTGTACCATCATCCTTTATTATCTAGGTCAAGCTGTGCTCCCTCAGCTAAAAGCAGAATCTTCCATGTTTTATTCCTCTTGGTAGCTAACCATGGTGAACTATATATGCAAACAATTTTTACTGGGGACTTGAGAATTTATTTTGGTTTTGCCAGAAGTGCTGTGCTTTGCATTCTGCCTTGAGTGCTCAGCTCCTGCTCAGCTGTAGCCACAGAGCGGTTCAGGCCAGTAATTCTTATGGCTTTTGACTAATGTTGCTCATCTGGGGTGGCTGAATCAAATACTGGAAGGACACCGAGCTATTTCTTTCTCTTATCAATAAGATCTTTTTGTATTGTGGTAGAGTATACTTGGGAAATTCAGTTGAAAAATGTCAAAACAAAGTGAGTAAAGAAATGGGAAGGAGTTTGGTTTTATTTTAATGAGAAGTCATTTAAGTCATTAGCTTTTATTTCTCCCTATTACCAATAGTACACAAGCCTTTTCTAGTGCTTTATAATAAAAAAACGTGGCCCAAATCATCGAATTTTTGGAGTTTGTGCAAGGCAATGATCTCAAGAAAGACATGGTCTGTGCTTTTCTTGTCAAATTATTAAGGCTAACAGTAAGAGAATCTGGCTTAGTCATTTGTACAGCACAGATTTTTCAAATTATTCAAGCCCCAGAAACACTATTCACCCTATCCAACTTTAGATAACTAAACAAAGCACATTCACAGTTGGAGCCTTTTTGCTGATGGAAAGAAGGAGCCATCTCCAGAAGAAAACCCACCCCACCACAAGTCCAGCTTCTGAAGACATCCATCTTTACACTAAAACAGGGCAACTTCATCTCCACTGATCACAGTGACCATTGATATGGAGAAATAATGTGAAATGGGGATAATGGACATGGATTGTGATTGTATGTGTCTGCTTAAGGAATGTGGGTATGGTGACTAGTCATGGGTGCGGTGACAACCACAGTTTTGAGGAGACGCCTGCCCCTCTTCCTCTAACAAAGGGGAGACGCCTGCCCTTCTTCCTCTAACAAAGGGGCTATTTAAAAGAGAATAAGAAAAGATGAGAGACATTCAAATGCTATCTAGAGGGAGGGAGTGCTAAGTCTCCTTGCTGGAAAAGATTGGGTGGTCACAATCACCTGAAGAAGATTGGCTGGTCACAAGGACATGAATCACCTGAAGAAGATCGGATGGTCACAAGAACATGAATCACCTACAAACCTGCAGGACCACCACATTCCAGGAAACGGACTGATAAGCTAATTAACATACGAAGCGGGGTTTAGGTAACAAATATGTATAGGCGTTAATTGAATATTCATTTGTTCATTGTATAAATGTGAGATGGTTCGTCACTTCGGGTATGCACGCTTGTGGAGGAGCGATCCCCCGTGCATCTGCGCGCAATAAACATACCTACTTTATAACTTTCGAGTTATAGAGTCTAATTCCGCACGTCAACCATATTTGTTTTCAGTTCCTGGATAAACAGTACCAATATAAAGCAAGGTTTGTAGCCTGACCAGGAAAGTGGTGTCTTTCAAAACAAAACCACCAGCATTCTATCAAAAGCTGAGCTGACTGAGGTTTATTTACAACACAAAGTTAAATTTTCAATACTTTTGATGCTCACTTCTTGTACCAAAAGGAGGAATTATCCAGCTGCCTTGCAGCGGGACGTAACTTCAGGCTACATTTTAGGTGCTTGAAGATGCCATCTAGTAGAGTGCCTAATTTTTCTTCATTGAGACAGTGACCTTCAGCGTAGCAAAGCTGAAGTATTTAAGTTAAGTGGACACTCTCTGGTGATCTTCATAAATATTAGTTCCATTCCCCAAATAGCTAGACATCTGCAGCACTTGTCTCAGCATTACTTCACCAGCTAGCTAAAATGCAGACAGATTTGTGTTAAGCATACTAGAACCCATCTGAAGTTACCTAAGTGAAATATTTGGAACTGACCAAAGGTTTTCAGATCTGACCTTAAGCTGAACCTTTTTACCACCCTGAACCCAAGCCTTTTAGAAAAGCTTGAAATAAACATCCTTCCATTCTAAAACTTCAGGCTTTCATGTTCCTTCTTCTTTCAATTACTCTGAAATCAGAGTCTTTCACATGGGATTGGTGTTTTTCATACAAGGAATGGTGTAACCTTTCTAACTTTCTAAAGTTTAGGTGTAACTAAACTACAAAAGTTAGCTTAAAAATCTTGTGGTGTATACTTTCCTTGTTAAGCCAACACCTCTAGTGAAAGTGCACTGCACTGGAGAGAACATGGAAAGTTAATTTCATCTTCTAGTAAGTATGATTTGAAGTAAAAATTAAAAACCAAAACCAAAAGAAAACAAAACCCCAAAAGAATAAACCAAACCCCCTCAAGTGAATCTAGCCCACACAGATGGGAAATGATGATGGATGGTATTGACCCTAGACTAGGTCAGCTGCAAGGTGTTAACTGTGAAATTCCTGTAGGGTTAAACCTACCAAGAAGCTGAAACAGTGAGTGAAGATTTTTGCCATTTTTATTTCTTCAGTAGTAAGTATCTGTCCCCAGACACATGCAACAGCTTAAAAAATGGCCTTAAGTGAATTATCAGCTAATGGATATGTCTACCCTTATTTAGATAGCAAGGAAAGGTCGAAGTACAGCATATGCTGTTATGTGCAGCAAAGGTGCTGCCATTCATTATCACTCCTGACTGCAGATGAGGGTGGAGCAGAGCCCCGCAGGCTGAGGGCACTAAGAAGAGCAAGGCTGCACAGAGCTGTACGGTTCAGCTGCTCCACCCTGCTCCCTCTCTGCAGCACAGCAGTTTAACTAAGCTGGAGTGAGACTCCAGAATTATACCCAGAGTAAGTATGTGCGTAATCAAATTGTCAAAACAGAAAGAATCTCATTTCCACAGCTACATAATACAGACATATCTGGTGTAATGGCACTTGCACAGAACAGGGAAGAAGGCAAGAGGTGGGTATGCTTTGGGGAATGAGCGTATCGGTTCAATGGCTCTGCAGGACATTGCTGTGTTGTTATTATTAATTGTTTGTTACATGTCTATCTTTAGAGTGTCAGTTCAATATAACAACAAAGCGAAATACAAACTTTTCCTACAGAGCTTTGAATCAACATGTCTAGTTCCTTCTTTTGCAAAGTGCACTTTCACAGTTAAGAGGCTACTTCATTCTCCATATATATTCAATCATTTGCTTCTCTGATGAAATTGTCAGTGGCAAATCAGAGTAAATGGCAGCATGGTGTCCTCCTTTAGTCGTTGCATCACTAGAAACTAACACTGTACAGCTGGTAAAAAGAAAAAAAGGATATTGTGCTAAAACAATGTTTGGTAGCAATGACTCAGCACAGGTCTCAGGCTCAAATCCTGCCATATGGTAGGTTTCTTATATTTTATAACTTCTAGACACTGGAAAATGTAGTTTCAGTTTACTCCACCAAAAAGCCCTCAGATGGTGATGACAATGTTTTTTGCAAACATTGTCTAGGTCTGAAACACTGCTTCAGAGAAACACTCAGCATTGTATGCTGAGTTCTTTTTTTGCCTCTTGCTTATGCATTTGCTTAACGTTCATTTTTAGGAGTCAGCAGTCATCAGAGACTTGGAACCTAAACAGAAGCAGTTTTAAGGCAGGTCAGACATACCGTATCCACCTTTCTCCTAGTTCTATAAGGAATTCTAAGTCCAATTCTATAGGGAAGTTTAAGACTGAAAGTTAGTAATCCTCTCAGAAGCTAAAAAGAGCTTCACTAACACACACACAGTACTCACTATATCAAATATTAGGAGTGGATGAGGATAAACACAGCAGGGAGAAGGACCCAAGGAAGGTGGTGGACCACAAAGGACCATAAGAAGCAAAGGCAGAAGAAAGGATGGAGCCTAAGAAGCCTCCTAAGAATCTAGGGAGGTTTTACCATCTGAATATAAAATGACAGATTGACTGGGCAGATTTAGAAATAATTTTCTTTTATAGCAAGTGGCATGTGAAATAACACCCTAGAGCAGAAGACCTTAATTCCTCTCTAACCCTAAACATAGTGTCATTTGCACCCTGGTCACATAGGCAGACAGCTTGAACCTCAGTATGTGCATGTACAGTAAAGCAGGAAGAAAAAAGGAACACTGAGAGGTGAAAGGACTCTCTCCAGGGTGCATGACCCATCAGTAGGACAGAAAGTATCCAGGCTTCCTGGTGCCTAAAGCACTAAGCGGTGCTGCCATCTGATTTGGGATCATCTTTAATTTAATGATTAGGTATTTGAATGGCCTCAAGATGTCTTAATTTTGAAGTCATCCTGAGATACTTAGACCACTGGAACAATTCTGAGCATATTCTTGTTTCCTCCCCATGAGCTCTCTTAATATTATGCTCCACAGCCATCCTTAGAGAAGCCACCAGAGCCACATGGTAAGGGATGGGGCAGGACAGGGCTAATCCTTAATTCTCAGCAAGCATTTAGATTAATAATGGAAAATGTAAAGATAAAAGCAGCTGCCATTAGCCCACTTTCTTCTGTATCAGCACTGTAATGCTGAATTCACTGTGGTTCAGTGAGACCTGGGCCTGGGTTGCTTTTCAAGGATGCAATGAGCAGCGTCTAATATATTCATTATGGTAACTGTTATCAGACATATTTCTGCATCTGAGCATATCATTGCATTACAGCCAGTTTTATGTCTGTGTGCATGTGAGGCAAGCAGTTGCCAAGCAAATGTCCTTAAAATATGTGCATCTTCCTTTGGGTAAAACAGGCCCATGCTGATCTCCACAGCAGTCTCAGAAGTCTTTTGCTCAGTGCACCTCTCTCCCCATGAAACCCTCATTAAGGTGTACACCTGCAGGGGCTGCAGGCCAGCCTTCTGCTCTGCAGTCATTAGTTCATCCCAGTGCACTTCGATTGCTCAGGTACACAGCAGATTCCATTATAAGAGCTGGCATTTACCAGCAATTAAAACACAATAGCTATAGAGCTTATCAAAGCATTTCCTTTTTGGAGAGTTGCTTGGTTTATTTCCATATTCATAAGCGGAAATATCTGCAATCCCTGTTGACAAACATCGACATCTCATCTGATCCATTAGTTACTTTGCATTTTGGGAGTTTCTGAGCTTCCCAAACTGTCTTTGCATTTCCATTATCCGTTTCACAATATTTCAGAAATATTTCTTTGTCAGAAATGAGTCACATGCCATTTATTCGCAATACACTAGTACTACCTACTACAAGTACAGAGTGGCTAAGTAATGCTGTTGTAAACCCAGCCTTCTAGGGTTTACTTTGCTGGTGGTGAAAGGTTCATGTCTGGGTTTGGCTTGTCTTTTTTGACATCCCATCGCAGATGTTGCATAACAGCACATACATCTTCCTCCCCTTCCTCATTAATCAGCATAGCTGAGAGGTTTATTTTATTCTTAATCAAAGCATATTTTGAGGCAGATATTTTTCTCTTCCACAGTCTTATGGATGCAATAATTTCACAATGCCTCAGTCCTCAGTGACACATTGTGTCTTTGGGGCAAGTCAGACCTCTTGTGCTACCACATACAAAAATAACACTCACTGCTCCTCCAGGAAAGGTTTAGCCTTGAAACCTACCACTAGAATTTAGTCTGAACTTTCTGGCAGCAAGTGAGCTCTCATTACACATGGACAAGACTTATGCAATGTATTCCACAGTTTTCTTTATCTGCTGTAGGCCATTAAGACTGCTGGATGGAATTGCTTTCATTGCTGCATTTGTTGCTAAGTGTATCTAAGAAAAAATGAATGATAATCTAGCTGGACTTTCAGAGCAGAGAATCCCATTCAGCAATTCTGAAATAACTGGAAATGGAAGCAGGAATACCCTTCAGATCCATTGGACTCTATGGCTGGGCAGGAATAAAGACACATCTAAGAATAATGTAAAAAAAAAAAAAAAAGAAAAAAAAAGAAAAAAAAAAAGACTCTTTGCTGCTTTTAATTAAACCCTTAAAGACTCCCCTAGGTCCAACTGGCTCCACTGAACTACCATCTTCAGTTGCTCAGCATAGCATCAGTGCTGCATCATTTATGGAGGTGTATTTGCTTAAGAGTCCTCCTCGTTAAAATTCAATTACATTGAAACCATATAATCCCTCATTGTAATAACCTGATAAAAAGCCCTTAACTGCCACACCACGTGCCAATTTAGCAAGGAAATTAGCTCAGCAAAGAACACAGTCCTAATTTAGCAATTAGAGTGCAGTTTGTAGCAGGCTATTTCAATAAGATTGGAAGGCAATTTACAAGGCAGTTTTGCTCATTGTAAACTGTTAAAGGCATGTCAATAGTGAACAGAATTCCTATTGCATATCTGGGTAGAGATTGGCCTTTGTGCATTTCCGAAAGTGAAAAAGCTATCATGAACAGATCTTCTATTTGTAGCAGTATTTGCTAAACCAATATATTATAATTTCTTTCTGTGCTAAATGGTGAAGAGGATATATTTGTCCAAGGGAATCCTCTTTGATTTTTAACCTGATTTTTAAAAAATTTCGATATGGATGCTTGGGTCAAATTCTCCTGATAGTATCTTAGAAACATCCAGTGGGATATAAGCTTTTTTGACTCTTCCCTGAAGAAAGGGCTGTGGATTGAATGTTAAGATCTGCTTGTTGCTCTGGATGACTTTCCCAGATTTATTTATCAATCACAAGGAAAAGACCACACTATGTAAAAGTTTCTACATGTTGACTCAATAATGAAACTAAGTTTTGGCTGTGCAACAGGAATATTTCTGGGGGGTGATGTTAATGCCATGAGCTACATTCATATATGCTTCCCCAAGAATCAGCATGATATTCTTGACCTTCTCTCTGGAGTTTATATTGTCAGACCAGGTGATTAAAAAAAGCACATCTATGCAGCTTGATATCAGTACCCATTACTATCAGCAGTAGTAGCTTTTAATTACTGTGATATATTGGAAGCAGTGGGCTGTTGCAAATCAAAGCTAATAGGTCCCCTAAAAACAAAGATAGGAATATGCTCCCAAAGTTTTCAACACATAGATGCCTGCTAGTTCCCTTTGCCAGTGTGATGGAGTAATAAGTTTCAAGATCATGGTTCAAGATAGCTCCAGGACTACAGTTGTAAAGTGGGGAAATTTGAAACCAAGATTGGTGGGTGAAAGACCAAGGAAAGCAATGCTGTCTTGACATTTAGGCTCTAGCCCCCAGTACAGCCAACATTTGTTTGCACCAGGTTCTGATGTAAATCAGATAAGCTGGTTTTATGGTGTCTTTTCACTTTGTCCATTGTTAGGCTGTACAGAAGCTGGATTCTTCCCTTGATTTTTTTTTTTTTTTATTCTGTTGGGTTTTTGAAAATAAAGTTTCATGACAATTTTCAAATGGTTTTTCACAGCAGTCAGTCAACAGAAGAGAGCTCGTTCTCACTGGAGCTGTTTCTAACCCCACAGCATTGCAGGGAAGGTGGCATGAGGATGCTTCAGGAACAAGGACACAACTCTGAGGTCATTCAGAATACTTTTTCTTTATATTCCTTCTAACTGTCTTTCAGTTTATATTTAAACCTTCATTTTGGTCCCTTGCTGTTCATTTTGTTATGAAGTGTTAATGGTTTCTCTAGAAGTATATGTCTTTTATTTGTATGAGTGATTTTTATCTCATACTAAGTCTTTTTGTCATGCTAATGAAGTGAATTATTAGTTTTCATTAATGCAATTAATAGCTTAATTTCCTTGGTATTTTTTAATAACTGAGTTGAAACTCTATTTGTTATTTATAAGTGTTTATGTAGACTTCATAGATAGATACTTTTATCTTTAGATACTTCATAGATAATAGATCACTTGTAGTGATAGCCAGACTATAACTATAACTATAACAGACTTTAACTGTCTAACAGATAGACAATTGTGTTGTCCTCATGTGTAATATCAGAATAACATAAAGGATTACCACTAGTAAACTGGTACTGAAAATACCCTAACTAAATAGCTAGTTAAATTAAACCTTTGCACACATTTAGCTATACATACATTTTTATGTGCAAAAGTATTTTTACATCCATAAGTGCCCTTTTTGCACAGACAAGATTTTACATGCAAAATTATCGTGCATGTAGTTTCTGTTTGGAGGCAACGCTTGTATTTTTCCCTCAGAAAGGGTAAGCTGGCAAACATAGCTGATTTAGCAGAAAATTAGTGGTAGACCACACAGCGGTTGACTTTGGGTGTCCTATATTATTCACAGAATTGAAGCTTTCATTTAAAAACAACTAACAAAACAAAATATCTCGTTAACCCTTATAATGCAAGCAGACTCTTGCTGTGGTTTTGCTAATTTTCCCATCTGAAACAGTCACAAATAGGAAAATATAAGATGCATCTGCATGATTACCCAAGTTTTGCCAGTTTTGAATCAGGTCATTGTGGTTACACAGTGCATGACTCAAAGAACAGAAAATCAGGGCTTTTCAGGTGGACAATCTTGCTTTGACACAGAAGAAATTGTTTAGCAATAGCTCATTGAATTCCTGCATCCACAGCTCCAGGTATTCCAGCTCCCTAGAATCTCCTAGCAACTCCTGTGATAATGATGTGTGACTGTCCTTTTGAGTCTTTGTTCACGATCTTGCAAGGTTTCAGGGATATTCTTTGAAGTTTGCAAGTGAAGACTAGAAAGTCATAAAACAATCTGAAAATAGCTTATCAGAAGCCATGTAATCCATGACTTGCCTCCACTCCACAGGCCTTATCCATATTAAAAATCCTCTATTATTTTGTCTCCAGTGGTCTAAGGGAGGTTGCTCCTATTGCAGCGGTTCAATGACTGATTGGAATGGACTCATAACATGATCTGCCAAGGAGCAGCAAGAGTAGGCTTCTCAGTGAGGGTGACAGTAAAGCTGGCAAGGCAGTGCCCTCACTGGCCAGGACACAGTCCCATAGTACCCAAAGGAGAAGAGCAGAGCAGTTCTGGTTATGATGGCCTCAAACATAAGCAACCAGCCCACCAAGAATGTGAGAGCAAGGGTTGCAATGTCTGTGGGTACATCAGCTCCAAGGCTGTATAAAGAGCCCAGGAAGAGCACCCCCTGCCTCAGGGGAGGCTCTCAAACTGCATCAAGAGTGTTGTGTTGCCTTTGTGTGCTGCCCTGAAATCTCATCTATGAAATAGTTTTTACCTTCTATCACCTGGGAAATACATTAACAAATACAACGAGTAGGGTGATTTATAAAGGACTGCAACATTCATTCTGCTACAGACCTGTGACAATCAGCATCCAAAGCAGCTCTATAGTAGTCCAGTCTGTATAAGTTACTGCGATATCACTGACTGTGGTGTAAAATATTGTCAGTGTTCTGAGTTTGGGCAAATTGTTTCCTTAGCCATCTATACCTTAGCTTCTTCACCTACAAAATGAGGCAGACAGAAAGGTTTAGAGCCTGAACTCCCATATGTTTGTAAATGGCTTTGAAGACCATGGGTGAAAGATGCAACTGACAGCTCACTGGAAGCTAGCACTTGAAGAGAAGATGTGAAGTGGAAAGACCTGGGAGCTGGGCAGGAGACAAGATATATAGGTTGGAGCAGGGAATGAGAGAAGACATGTGGTTGTTCCCTTTGGTGAGATTCATTAAGAAAAGGAAAAAAAGGAAAAAAGGAAAAGAAAGTAAGTGGGAGGCCGCCAATATGGGCAGACCTAACTGATTACATCAAAAAAATTACCTCCCCACAGTGATTTATGGGCTAATCTCTCACCGAGAGTGCAACTTATCAGTGAGTAGCCAGCACAATTAGTGCTGCTCCATGAATCACTTGCAGTGCTGGCTCCTCTGCAGGACTTTCACACACAGTTATTACAACAAATGAGAGGTTGCCTGGCCCTCCTTTCACCCAGCCCAGAAATTGCTGAAGGCTGAGGATCACATTAGAAGGTTCCTGCAGCCTAAGCGAGGATCTGTTTACTTGCCATGTCTGAACCAAAAGGGCCATACAGAAGGGCATAAACAGAGAATAGGGCTTAAAACTCCATGAACAGGGCAAGTGATGTACCCAGAAGTGGAAAGTTAGGTTTGGCTAAGGAAAAGTTCTATGAAGGGACATGTGATCGACTGAAAACTTACCCAAGCTAGCTTTCTGTGTTGTCTCATGGGGCCTGAAAAATGAACAGCTTAATGGTTTTGAACTGGAAGAGGTGGGTATATGTATTTATTGTTCACAAATTAATAAAGAATTAATCCTCTATGATGCATAAATAATGAGTCTAGAAATGTTTGAGATACCTTAAAAACAGTAACACAGGTAACTGGGGATTTATACAGAATTCAGTCAGTTTTAAGGCATAAGGGAATCATTGCAACAGCAGCGAAACAGTTTGCTCTTCTCCATTCTTGCTATTATATATGCTCATGGAATTGAATGTAATTTAAAAGACCATAATGCCTGGTTTACATTCCCTGAGTCTGAAAGAAGAGCTGCTTTCACAGCTTAAAGGCTAGTGGTTACAAACTTTACTATCCATTATGGTTCCTGAAGAGACATTTTCAATCACATCCCTTTCGTGGAAGAGGTTTGTTCTCTTTCTAGGATGCTCTGAGCCCATAATAGTGCCATTAGCAAATCAAGAGCTAAGTCTGTGTATAGGGAGTGTTTGGATGATAGTTTTACCTTATGGAGATAAACACCAGCCTTAACAAACAGCAGAGCTCCTTATTTTCACTTTCTTTCAGTTTCCATTAGTGTCTAAATCCACCAGTCTGAAACAGGTTCCTTTGTCAAAGAAATATAGCTGAAGAGTATGATTTGACTTTGTGCTGCCTGTGAAGTAGCTCAGAGCAGCAGCACTGATGAAGGAATCAATACAAAAGCATCAATAACAGGATGAGTGGGAAGCCTTTCACACTTTGCAGGTTTCCCCTGGGAAATGTGCTGCTGCTGCTGTGGAAATGATTGTTCAAACAATGATGTTCACTGCAAGCATGCGAAGCTATGCGGAGTTTTTCCTGCTTCTCCTTATCCTTAGAGCTTCACGGCTCCATATGATCTGTAAAATAGATGTAACAGCCTTCAAGCACATAGTGGACCGTCAGCAAAAACAGGGGCTTGAGCCCAGCTCTCATTGCACATGAGTGGAAGGAGAAATTTAGAAGTCAGCAGGATCAGGGTTTTGCCTTCCATAGAATCTAGCAGGTAACGCAGACAATCTAGAAGTAAGAGTACTGGCAGGACACACAGAGACTGCTTACTGGAAAGCTTGTCCTACAGCACTTGTTGAGGGTATCTTTTCTGCTGAGGAGGAGGAAAAAATACCCATTTTTGTTGCAAGTTCCTCCCAGTCACTAACTTTTTGCCTGGATCAAAGGAGTGATCCTCCTTTGGCTGTATGGCAGTAACTTTTTTCTTATTAATCTTCGCAAAGCAGAAACAGGCTGCATCTAGACAATACGGTTGAAAGTGTGCAAGATCTAGCACCCTGTTTGCAGTTAGCCTGGACTAAAACTAAAAACTGGACTTAGAACATCCCAGAGTGGCATGGCACCCATTGACATCAGAACAAGTCTCCACATTTCTGTCACCTGCACATTTCTTGCTTATTAAGTGGGAGAAGCTTCCTGAGATGAGTGGTGTTTCAAACAGCTCTGATTCCCAGCCGTACTGTCCAAAGGCTTCAAAGCACAATCTGAAGATCGATTTCCATTGTCAATTGACATCTGTGTCCCAGTTCTAATTCCGCCCTTGATATGATGGGGCATCTCCAGCTTTATGACACTTTTGTAAGGTGGTTTCCCATGACTGCCTCAGCAACTCCTCCTGTCCAGTTCAGAACAACTTCAGAAAAGCAGAAAGAATTGGCATTCAAAAGCAAAGCTATGCTGTTCCTGAGGATATGAGTCATGATAGTCCTCTCTGAATGCATGACATGAGGTGCTTCCAAGCCTAAATCCAGTCTCTGTGTGCTTGTGTAATGTATACAACCACTGCTGTCTAGCGAGATACACAGGGACCACTTAGAGCAGAATTTGGCCTTGTCATCTTTGAGACCTACAAATGCAGATATCTTCAAGTGTCTTCACTAGTAAGTCCATAACAATAAAGAAAGCAATGAACTAAGGAATAATTATTCAATAATTTGTGTAGCAAAAGAAATAGGTCCACCTGATATAATGCCCAAATACAAGATTTAATACAAACAAAGGAAGGAACTTCCCACATACCTCAAAATAAATCTGCAGAACATCGTACTGCAAGATGTTGTAGGGGGCAAAGAAAGATTTAAAAAGCAATGACATATTTATTAAAACTAGGTCATTTGGGGTCTATTAAACATCATGTTCTAGATACAATCTTCAACTCAGTAAGTCCTTAAAGTTTGTTGGCACTTGAGTGGGTCTATTCCAGGAAGAAGTGAGCCATACTGACATTCTTCTGACATGAATCAGCTGCTGGAGATGGGCTAGGGACTTTAAAAAGATGCAGGTCTGACCCAGTACAGTTGTGTTTGTGCAGTGTAGTTCCTAGATTCAGTACTAAACCTCATTGCCCTCGCCAACTTTGAAAATGCCAAACGTAATACTCCGGTTTTCTCTTTCTGCTGCTAGACAGCTGCTGCACTCTTTCTCCAGAAAGAATTTTAGTGTGATTTGATGCCATATTTTTGGCTACTATAAGGGCTTCTAGCTCTAAGAGTAGCAGGAATTACTCACTGACTGCTCCAAAGCTCAACATCTGTAAGCTGTGTTCTGTTGTTTTTCCTCTACTGCATTAGGAAAAGATATCTATTGGCCACTGGCATTTCAAATGCAAATCACTGAAAATAATCCATGTCCTCAAGGAAAAAACCCAAACAATTAAACACATGGTCCTATAATCTTCAGTATCTCTAGTCAGCCCACTAAAGAGCAAAGGAAAAGCCATAATTTGTGCTGAAAAGTGTGGAAATGGTATGGTGGACAACACAAGACCATAATTAAATGAATTATTTCTTATTATTTATATAATACCAATTTCTAGATTGCAAACCCATTTTGTAAGCATGACACGTTTGCACTGTCTTAAGCTCATATCATCACACTATTGGTCTCTGGAGTTATTCCTTTATTGCTTTGGAAGATCATAGTGCGGGGAGGTGACAAATAGGCCCATCTCAGGGGGAGTTAAAAAGTGCCTTTTTCTTATTTGATTACTTCTTCCTTGCACAGAGAGACACTATAGCACAGAACTAAGTGAGCATTAAAGTGTGAAATTAATTTTGGATTGTCAAATAAAGAGGAAGATGTGACTGTATAACAACAAAATATATTCACAGTGAAGAAGGCACTTCAGAATACCTCATGTTGTTCTCCTCTGTCAGTGCCATTGCACCTACAGGACCACCTGCTTCTCCCATAAAGCAGAAGTTCTTCCAGGCATCAGCTCAGACTACATGGCCTGACTACAGTCGCAATCAGACCACTCTGGCTCCATCTTCAAAATCCTTGTCTACAGACAAGTTTTTTTGTCACTCATTATTACAGCTATGAAATACAGTGTGGCAGATGGTCTAGATCAAACCAGCCATAGACATGGGTGGCACGAAAGATCTCAGCAGTGCTGCACATCTGATATTGAAAAGGAAGAAGGGCTGGAGCATTTATGGCTGAGGAGAGGACAGCCACAGTCATGATTTTGGCAATTTCCACAGTTCCCACCCTGTTTCTGTGCTAAAGAGTTTCAGTGTTCCTTACACCAGGCAATAAACACATTATTGCTTATATTTTGCTAGAAGCCAATGTTCAGTGACAGCCTGTACAGAGGATGCACTTTCATACAAGAAACCCAAGGAAAGCCATGCAGTCAGAACAGCAGCCTCTTCTTCCATGGCATGGCAAACACTCTTCCCATGAGTAGAATCTCACACTGATTTTAAACCCAGCCAGAAACCACTCCTATGAGTGACCAGAGACAGGTAGACATCATACATGCAGTGTGTGCAATGAGCAAACTATTTAGTCTCCCCTTTTTGGATCAAGTACAGAAGCAATTAACAAATGCAGCGTGAGTTTCTGTCTGAAAAGCCATTTCTTCCATACATAAAGTAGATGAACTCCATCTCCCTTTAGGGTTTTACTGGAAAAGGGTCAGTGATTTCTCATAATTAAACACAATTGCCTTGGTTGTATGGACATTATCAATAAAAAGCCATGTTCCTTCTGCAAAATTCATTGATGCCAGTGAGCACAATGCGCTTTAAAAAATATGTGATATTATTAACATAATTATTTTGGAGGAGATTGCTTCTTTGATTTTGAGCTTAATCAGAAATGAATTTTAGCAGGTTGCTTCTAAGGTCTCCTTCTGACAGAATGTGTCCTGTGAAAAGTAGCTGCGATAGCGAATGTCCCCTTTGAAAATATTATTGTCAGTCTTTAAAGCCATAAGTGTGCTTTGCTGTTACTTCTTCAGCTTCAGCACTGAACCAGTGCCTCTCACCATTCGTACTGCACTGATGCAATGTTCCACACAGAGCTAGCTTCATTTTAATGCCATGTAATGCAAATTTCCTCTGAAGCAATTTCACTGTGAAAGTTAACATCTCGTATAAATACAATGATAACTATCCATATAAATTTCTAATATCAATATTATTTGTGGCTTGACAGCTGATCAAGCTTACCCTTCTACAGTTAAATTTATTCACGACTCTACATTGTTTCTATCCTCACCTCAGAAGAATTTTCTCCTTTCACCCCATTTTATTTTTCTCCAGGACTTTGCTGATTCCATCAATCCCTATAGCCAGATGAATTAAGCTTTAGCTATACCACATATCTGAATATGTTTGTTTCCAACACTGTAGAGGTTTCCACACTCTCTAAAGCTCCTTTTTTGCTTGTGGAAAGAGTAAGACTGCATAGTTACAGGCTCTCGCTCAGAAAGTAAGTTATAATTGGGATTTGTCATGTTGATGGGGAGAAGTCTATAAAGAATATGCCAGGAATATTCAGTGATTCTCTTTGGATTCTGAAAAACATCCTTTCAGATTCTCATCTTCTTTTGTGTTACTTGTTTTACCCTTGTACTTAACAGTAAATTTCAGTCTTATGTTTTGCAGTTTGTAAGCTGAATCATACAGTACTGAATTGAATCACAAGCAATTTCAGGTTAACATAACTACAAAAACTGTAACCTAAAATGACCATTATATTTAGAAAAAGGGTGTATTTTCATAAGAACAAGCAAGCGCTTCTGCAGAAATTCTATGTTTTAAAACCAGGCTTCCCCTCATGTTTCACCATCAGCTGCTGACAATATGAAAAAAGCATATATCTTGCTACCAAGAAAACACTTATCTTCTCAAATCTAGTCTTTAAAGTATTTAGAGTGCACTTCAAAAGAATGAAGAAAAGCTTTAAAAGAGCTATGTATGGAAAGAAAAAAATATTATGTGAACTTTTGAGATGTGGAAAGAACTAAAATAATTGTTCCAAAGCCCAAAACGTTGCTTTACAAAACATTTTTCGTAAGATTATGAGGTTTGTTTTGCCACATGTTCCCTTTTCAAAATGCATCATCAAATCAAACAGCTGAAACTCGTTTATAGAGAATCCTTTCTAGTCCCACCACCTCATCCTCTTCTCCCCCTTCCAAAATAGACACAGAACAAAACACCCAGAAAGTCAGTTTCTTGACAATACTGATTGTACTTTAGAACAGTTGATAGAAAGCCTATAATCTTTTCCAGGTTTTATGGCTTTTCATTTTTCCTTCTGGTGCTTTGTCACCTTCCAGACTGAGGGAAACATTACTGTGAGTATAGCTAGGTGCAAGGTTTTTCCAAAACGGGACGAATCTAGACAGAAATTACTTCTGCGTTCTATTTAGTCAGTCTGTTTGCCTGGCTGTTGCTGCCAAGAAGTTTAATGAAGCTCTACACTTCATTAGTGAATTCAGAGTACAGAAGCAAAAGTGAATACAACTCAACAAAGAGCTGAAGCTAAACATGGAACACAAGCAGGTCTCCTTTCTGTTCATTAAAAAGCTTATCTTTAATCAGCCTTAGTTCTTGGCCTTCTTATGCGTCTCTAGACATCCCCTACTTCATGTGTGTTTTATTTTGAGATTCTGTATGCCCTATCTCTGTCCTGATACCATGCACCTGAGTTTTACAGAGACTTATATCACAACAGTATTCAACTCTTGTGATGTTCAACATCTGCAATACAGATGGCTGCACCAAAAATGGTCACCCTACTGTCTCCTTACAGTCATTGGAGAAAAGCGACAGTGGAGAGTAATTACGTCTAGCTCAGCTGTAGATGTCTATACTGCAAATGTTAACATTTGTCTAGATGAATCCTATCCCCAGGGTCTGACTGAAAAATCCTTCTTTGATTCTATTCTTGTTCCACTTCATTTCCAGCTCTGTTTCATTCCCTGTAGCTGCTGACAGAGGCTATCTTCTTCAGCTGTCTGCCCCCTACTCTCATACCTTGTGTACACACACAGCCATTATATTCTGTAGGGCCTGGGCATCTCCTAGAACAGAGGTCAAGTATATGTTTTCATGAGCAGCCTTCTCACAGACAAAAAGACTTCACATCTTCCTGGAAGGATACTATAGGACAAAATGACTGAAGGTTTTGCCACTTAGGCGCATGAGCTCAGTCCTGAGCTGAAGCTAAAGCCAACCAGCTATTCTTTTTCTCTCATTGCAGGCATCGTATTCAGGAGCCGAGGTGCAAAAATCCAGATTAAATACTTCGTTGCAATTTGGTGCAATATTTTGCTTTCTGAAATGTCACTATTTTGCAAAATGGCTAACATGATATCAAAATAACACAATTTAATTCTCACCTGGTATAAGCCTCCTACTATCCCAGGAAAGCATGTGGTACAAGGACTGATGTCTGCCCAGCACTAGAGACGTTAGGATGGAGATTTTCAAAGCTATCTACAGGACACTTAGGCCTTCAGAAATTCCATTAAAAATTATTTCTGTAGGGCACTTGCTGCACTGCAGGATTAATTCTTTTGAATAATATTAAGTCCCCCTCCAAGGCCTCCATTGAGCTTGTTCAGGAGAGGTGGAATATTAAAATTATAGGACCTTCCTATATAATTATTGCTACAGGGATAAATAGGCAAAGCTTGGGTCTGCATAGGAATAAATGTATTAACAATGCAAAGCACTGCCTCAGAGGAAAAAAATTAATCTTAGTTTCCAAGATCACACACCACCTGTTTGAATTCCCCTGCTGGGAAGAGCAGATTCCCAAAGTCTGCTGCATCTTCTGCCCTTTCTGATTTGCTTTGCTGTATGTAAACAAGGCTTCCTCCCACATGATGAGATTTTTTTTTCCCCCTTTCCCTTTCTTTCCTTCTTTTTTTGAAGTCACAGTTGAAGATCAAAACTTATTCTCCTGCTCTTGGAAAGAATACCCGCCCCATCCCCCACCCCCTGTTTCTCCATATATAGGCATATATATATATAAATGTATGCACAAAATATTATTTCATTTATCTGGGATTTTTTTTTTTACAGTACTATTTTTTTTTAGTACTACTTTTACAGTAGTACTGGGAAAGAAAATTCTTTTCTATTAAGAGGAAAGTATAAAAATTTTATTCTTTCTGCATAAAATTGTTACCTATCGTTATTCTCCAAGACTGCAGTTCACCTTTGTGCAGTGGGTCCCAATACATGCTGTGCATACCCTCACTTATAAAGGTGAACCTGAACGATTCTACCATGATGCTTAATTTTTAGTCTTCTCTTGAAGATCATTTCTGTAACTCTGAATTCTTATGTGTGACAACTAAGTGACCAACAGGTACATATTCCAAAGCAGAAAATGCCTCTGATTCTCCAGCTTATCTATCCCATGTTAAAAATCTTCCAGAGGACAGGGTTTTGGTAATAAATGATCTGATACTTCAACCATCAGTGTAAGGACGTGGTACATACTTCTGAGAAATCCAAACAATCTACTGCCTTTGGAAGTGAAAAAGTTTTCTAAACCAAGGTCATCATTTAGATTCTTTATGCATTAATACTGATGCATAAAAAAACATGAAAGAAAAATCACTTGGATGCAGAATGAGAAATGCCCAGCTGAGTTCAGGCAAATTGCATATGGATTAATATTTTGGATGCCCTTCAGAAAGTTCCTTTCAGCTCAGCCTGAAAGTTCTTTGGCTCATCTGAAAGCCTCACGAACCTCTTAATTAAAGACATTCTTCAACACTCTTTATAAAAAATGCTTTTTATAAACCACGGAAATTTTGGCACCTTGCAGGCTCGGACAGGGAACCCAAATTACACACTCAGAGGAAGAGACACCTTGTTCAGACCCTTGTCAGGGTATCCCCAGGAGATGCTCAGCTCTGTGGTCCAGAAGTGGCACCCATCAAGCTGAGTTGATGGGTGCTTTCCCATCCCTCTGGAGCACCTTTCATCCTGAGGGAGTCTCTGCTTTAGCGTATGGGACACATTATGTGAATGCACGTGAAAAGCATTTCAGTATTGCACAAGCCTTATTATGGGATGCTTAGGTGAAGAACCAAAGGTGGGGAAAGAGATGGATCTAGGTGATCTAGGAACAAGCATGGGAATACAGAGGGAAAAGGAGATAAAAGGAGCTGTTTGCCTGTACACAGGTTGCTGGTCAATGCATTTTCAGGATGATGCATGGTGTCCAAACAGCACAGTCTGTTTCATTTTATTAAATTCCCTTTCTAACTATTTTTCTGTTCTGTATGCAAGCGTGTGCAGGGGTCTAAGTGCCAACGACCAGAGTGGGATCAAGGGTCAGAGGCTGCATGTGTCTGTGGTTCCAGCAACTGGAGGGAGTGCAGGTGTGTGAACAAGCGTGTGAGCAATAGCAAATATCAAGCCAGGCTTGGTGCTGAAGTGGCCTGGGAGTCAGGTGTGCTTCTGTCTCTGAGGGTGAGACCATGGGAGGAGCTGGATACCAGAGGGACCATGGGAGTCCCAGCCAGCAGCCAGTGACCTCTGTGTGTGTGCGTGTGTGTTTCTGTGAGAAACGTGTCTTTACCAGCAGCTGGAGTGGAGCTGTGGACCTCTGGGGTTCATATGTCTAGATGTCAGGAACTGGGGATACTGGGATCCAGGGGTCAGGTACTGCCTAAGGCCAACTGCTGGCAGGATACGCATTGTACGTGTATTCAGATGTATACAGATATAGATATATATATATATATTTCCCACTCATGGATCTTCTTTCCGATCAGCCAGACAGAGGAACAGGATGAGGCCAATGAGACTGTTTATGTTTGTGTCAGTGCTGAGTTTCTCTGTCTGTACTGATCTGTGTGTCCAGTTGTCTATATATGTGTTGTATTTATGTGTTTGTGTGTGTGTGCCTACCGGCAATCCATGCACAGCCACGGGGTATGGAGCTGCAACAGCCTCACCTCTGTCGGGCCACTGGATTTCACACACACACAGAACTAACACTTTGCATTTGTTTTACTTTAGACATGGGACTTGAAGTAAGAAGCTTTATTTTCTCTCTGAGTTCCTCTTGAATCATTACTGCTCCTGCTGAAGGCTTTGCCAGCCCAGCTTCTAGAGTGAAGCATCAGCAGCATTCACTAATAATAACAATAGAATCAACACAGTGCTTACATTGCAATCTATGTCTTACAAGCTCTTTGAAAATATCTGCTAATTAACTCAATTAATTAATACAATTACTCTGTAAAAACACTACACACTCCTCAAGTCACCCACTCAAAAAGCATTTCCCTTCTAACTTTTAAGAACTAAAAATAAAAGTGCATTGAATTCCCTTAATACCTATCACTCTTACTCTGTGCCAATTAAGAGCTCACATATTCCTACCTAACAGCTAGAAATAAAGAGACAGAGTGCAAAAGAGAAGGGAAGATTGTTTTAAGGTATTAAAGGGAACTTAATTAAATATTTGTTCAGGAGTAATTGTGCATAAACTGCATAAGAATTAAGTTTAATATCATTAGTACATCTTAATTAGTGTCTTCATGATCAATGTTTAATTTACTTACAATTGTTTTGCTTTATTTTAAATTAAGTACTTCTTTGGAAGCCCTTTACTTAGTCCATTTTCCATTACTTTCTCACTTGGTACTAAAATTGATGTTTTTGATGTTATTAAATGTCTGCAGGTGCCCACTACAATCCCATAGAGCCATAATGTCTCAACTTATGCCTCATATTCATTGAAATTCATTTTAGTATTTCTTGACTTAACTCATAGCATATTTTTATATATCTGTATTAAAAAAAACATGGGCAAAGTAGGCTTGTGCATTTAACTGGAAGCAGCAGTCTTAACTTTTGCAAATGAAAACTTAGTTACCTCATAGTGCTAAAGGAATGACTATTAAATAACAGATCAGGAAGATGTGAATTAAATCAGAGCATCTTTTGATTCGTATGATGGAGCACTGTTATAACAGGTGCATCAGAGCTGCCTTAGCTGTTGGAGGTCATCTGGTCAAATATTGCTGAATTATGCAGGAACAGGTAATTTTATGGATAATAAAAACACTAATAGAGTTTTGCATAAGCATATTTCTTCCAAGGAGGATGAATGACTCAATATCTTCAGAAACATCAAGTTTTTGGCAGCTCCTAAAAGCAGATTTCCAATCTGTCACTGAAGTTGCAGTTCAAGATAGAGAAGTCTATGTCTTGGTCACAGAGATGGTGATGAATTGCCACTATAAAATATGTAGGAGGAGAAGTAAAAAAAAACCAAAAACCACAAACCCAAAAGTCCAACAAAACACCCAGGTCAGTGTACTCAATGTAAGATTTCGAGGATACTTCTGTTTCCACATGCAATTTTCCATATATTAATCATACATATCCATGTACCCACAGACGATAAATCACATCTCCAATTCTATTTTTCATCCTTTTAATATGGAAAATATGTATAATCTTGGTTCTTTAATGAAAAATAGGCATGACAGACAAGTTTTAACAACTATTTGGAAATAACTGTATTGACAGCTCTTATTAATGCATAGTTTTGCAAGTCATTCTGAGAACATAAGAATGGCCTCACTGGATCAGCCCACCAGAATGTCTAGCCAAATTCTCCCTCTGATAGTGAGCATAGAGGACAACATCTAAGAGAGCAAAGGAATTTGGCTTTTTCTTTAATCCATTCTCTTTATACTTTTCAGTATCCACACTTGGTGTGTTAAGGATAATAGAGCATATAACCCTGTCAATCCCCTTCAGTGTCTTGTTTATGGATCTGGGGTCCATCAATTTGTCTAGTTTCTTATTGAGCATCTTGATACTATCTGCCTCCACAGCCTTCTGTGACAAAACTGTTGCAGTAATTTTGGTTATTATTATAGCTAGCTGAGTCTCATTATTCACAAAGGAAGAAATTAACACCTCTATGATCTTAGCTGATATCTGTTCAATAACACTTTACATTTAAGAGCTTCATGCCAAATTGTCAGAAACTCTTTAAAAAGAGTAGCAAATGAATGTGATTTGCAGTAGGCCACCATCCTTTCTCTCCTGAAGACTTTCAATGAGGTAATAGTAAAACTGAATACAGATCTTGAAAGTCTTTGTCCCTAGGCACTGGGTCTAACCACTCTTACTGGGCTGGATTTGAAAGGCACTATCATTACAGAGGAGGTGTGAGATGGGAGGAGTTGGATTAACTGGCATTTTCAAGTTGAAGATGAAACAACACTCGCTGCATGCCATGCCCTCAAAGTAACAGAGTTTCTGCTGTAAACAAGGTGTCAGCATGCAAAAAGGAGAAAGATCAAGAAGTGGATGTATTAGTTATAATGGCACTACAAGACATCATTACAGTGTGGACGTGGGAGATGCATATACAGCCTCTGAAATATACTCAAGGAAGCTGAAATCAAAGGCCAGGCTGAAAAGAGGTGCTAGGACAACTCAAGAATGACAAGAGGAGCTTAGCTCCTTTAACCTCAGTAAACAGGAGGGAGAACTGAATAACCTGCCATGGCATCTTCGAGCCTTGGTTTCCTCTGTTTGAGAGTCTGGGAAAAGCTATAAATACACAAAGTAAATATTCATGAAGGAGAGAAGCCATTTCTGCTAAAACAACAAGGCAACTTTCTAAATTAAAGCACTAAAAAGAATGTAAATTGACTAAGCCAAACCCCAGAATTTTTCCAATGATATTCTAAAACAGCCTTTCCATAGGAATAATGGGGAAAGAAATAACAATTTTAAGAAGCAGTTCAATCGTATTATGAATTGAGTAGATAATGATGTTACCATTAATAATTGGAGGCCAGATTTGTGGATTCAGGAATTTCTATATTCCGAGGCCTTTCTGCTTGTTAGTTTACCAGCCTCATCTTCAGTGGATAACACCCAAAATTATTCAGATCTGGAACGGAAACCAAAATTGTTTAGTAAGACAGCATGAGCCTGCTATGCAATTCAGATTGAGAAGATGATAAGGAGGCAAGAGCAGTGATAACCTCTCCCCATTCTCGTTGTGAGTTCATTGCCCTGTTGCACTCAGCTTTGTTTGCTTCAGAACTAAATCTGATACCTGTGGTCATTCATTCCAAAAGTATCCTGAGCGGCATTTGCTTTTGTAGAGAGCTCTATGAGAAAGAGTCTAGTGGTTAGCAGAAACTTGTTCCTTCAAGGACTTCAAGGACTTTAAAAGCTGCTCTTTGATAAAAGCTGTTACTTTAATGATAACTAAAGAGACATGTTGAACGTAAAAATGACAGGTAGTTCTTTGAAGGGCACTTTCTTTTGATTTACTTCGGAGTTGAAAACACAGACATGGCAGAGCAAGAAAAGTCAGTTTGGGAAGGTATTTAGAAATTAAGAACCAGCCTAGATCTTAACTGAGCTATCAAAGAATAAAGTTCTAGTAATTTTCTATATCATATATTACATACTGTCAATGGTGTAAATATGTGTGTCATTTCACACTCTGACAATACCCTCATGCTGACACGTTAACATTTTAATGGTTAAGCATATTGAAAAATTTTCTCTCAGCCACATTTTCAATTCACCAAGAACACAAAGCCAGGTTTACGTATCTATATGGTCAGCAGCCAGACTTCCCTATACATCACTTGTAAGTATTCTTTTAGAATAAATCAGATCCCATTCATGTGGTTCAGGTATGGCTGTATCTTACGAAATTGTTCCAGTCATTTGTAACTTAACACTTAATATTAAAAGACCTCAAAAAATTGCAACATGGTGCTCTTCAGGAAAATATGGTTCAGCTAGGGACCCTAGACTGCTGAAAATTAGTCCTTAAATCTATGTGACTATAACTCATTTAGAAGGCTCTTCCACTTTCAGAGTCAGCTGAAACTTTAACACTGGGACCACAATCTATCAAGTCAATATTCAAAAGCAAGTAGCCAAAGCAGCATGTTTTAACAGGTAATACTTAATTTAAAGAAAGGAGAACAGGGTGTGAAAAAAAGAATAGAATGCGTGTGAGAAAGTGTAAGAGAGACAGACATATAATTGCCAATAGGAAAAAAGAAGTAGGTTTCTGAGGGTGATATTAATGAAAGAAATGAGAGGGGAATTTCCATATTTTGCCAGTGGAAAAATACAGTGATTTTCTTATGGTGGATGTTGAAACCCTGTCATCACCAAGTGGAGTTAAGATAAAACACCTCCACACAGAAGATAATCTCACAGTTGTGTCAGGATGGAGGATGGGATAGATAATCTATTGAATACTTCAGCTCCTGCATTCTGCCATTCTGTCTATCAACTGTGTTCACTTCCCTCTCTTATGAGGTATATAATAATATCATTGTACCGTGCACTGTTAATCCCTTGCTGCAATTTCTGAAATCTGTGAAATAGCTTTTTATGCAGTTTATATTTCAAATCTCTTCAGGGTAGATTTGTGGCTCTGTATAATTCTTTTTTCTCTGTATGAAGTGTTTCAAAAAACAAGATGCAGTCACAAAATGTTCCCTTTACTGGATGACTGTACATGTTCATTTGATTTTTATCTTTCTGAAGACAAATGTATCATCACATTCTCCCAGGAACTTGTAGTGAAATACTTGAAATACTTTCTGTGCATTTTATGAAAGTTGTGATAACATTCATATGGCTGAAACATGGCTATGTCTTAACAACCAAATGAAATACAATGTTGCTCATGCTTAGCAAGATTAATTAGTAGGGCATGAATAAATAATCTCAAAGACTTGAGCTAAAGGATTCACGCAGCAGCTTGTCCTACTGATGGGTCCATACCCTAAGATATAGCATACCAAAGGGAAGATTTAATATGAGCATATTACTACTGATTTCTTGATTTTACACAAAAAACGTGCCCCCCCCCCCCAAAAAAAAATCCACTGTTTTCACTTCCTCTTAGACACAAACACATGCTCAAAGCAAAACACACAAAACACCTTCTGAACATGAACTGTTAACTTTTGTGAAGTTGCCCATAGGCGATGGCATTAACGCAGTCACAGGCTTCATTTGAGGTAGCATCTGCATATTTCTCAAATACTTTAGACTCTTCCCCACAATGCCTTGAAGAAAAGCCAATCTCACTGAGAAAGAGGGAGGTTAAGACCCAGTTGCATCTTAGTCTCGCTGATTTTACTGAAAAGCAGTTGAGTTTTCAGTGTTTGGGCTTGCACAACTTCCCTAAGAGGACTTTTTACTAAACATCTGAAGTAGATTCCAGACAACCTAATACAACTCTGTCTGGGCCAAAACATCCTCCTCCTCAGGCTCCTCAATCCTTTTAAGTTGAGTGTAGCTATGTCATAGATACCATTATAAAGATTAACAGAAAATTAATTTATTCACACCTATGATTTCTGTGGACTTTAAGAAATGGAAGCTGAAGAGAAGAAAAATGTGGACATTCAACAGATTTTTCTTTCCAACAATACACTTATCATATATTATATGATGTGAAATTTTAAATTTTTTTATATTATGTATCAGTTTCCATATGTCTCATTCTAGGTTGTTCTTTCTTTTATGATTTCTGTATGGTAGCCTTCTAGACTTCTTTGGGATTCAGACACTACTAATACAATATTAACAATTAATTAACGTAATGTTTGAGTTTGATGCTTAGGCTACAGCATAAAAAGAATAAATTATCAGTAAAAAAAAACAATCACTGTTTTATCCTTTCTATTTCTGGACCTCAACTGATCAAAAAGCCTAATGTACTATGTCTACATGATGGTCCCTACTAGGTGGGTATAGGGTGTACAATCTCAAAGCTAAGCTAGTATTTTGAATTGTCTGTAGTGTTCTGATTTTAATTTTAACCCATCCTTCCTATTTGCTCCAAGTGGAAAATGCACTTACTTAACCCACCCACTAGGAAGGAAATTCTGAAGCCTTATATCTCTTTCACTGAGCAAGTTAAACTAACTAGTGTGACATAGCAGTGACTGTCATTGTGGATGTTTTATCTCTACCAGTTCTTCTTCAATAGAGAAGACAAAACTAATTTTTTTAACCGTAAATATACTTGATACTGGACCATCTCCTCTTAACAGTCTTTGTTAATGAGGGTAGAGACAGGGTTATATGTACAAAGGTTTGTTAGTGGGGTCAGTAGCTGATGCCATACATTACCATCACAATTACTTTTAGGGATAAACTGAGCAGGAGGAGACAGAGAAGCAAAAAACTCCACCACAACTTAGATGAACAAACCACCTCTCCTTACAGCCAGCTAGGAAAAGCAGTGACAGGGTCACAGATGAGTCAATGAGTGTCCCCTTCTGGGAAGTCTCTCCAGCGCTAGCAGTAAGTAACAGGATAACAAGCCATTGCCATCCTTGTTTCCCAATATTTTGTACTTTCCATCAGGACTTGCTCCAGATCCTGTGGGCTGTTTCCACTGATGATGCTCTCTGTACTGCCTGGAGCATCCTTAGTTGGGCATAGGCATTGCACACAGATTGGTTGTTAAGCTTTTGTCCATGTGTTTCACTGGGTAATCCTGACCAGATATCTAGATGACCACTGTACTTCACTGTGCTCTGAGTTCTGTGTTTCCTTAACATACAGTAAAAGCTGTAAGACAAGATTTAGGAAAGGGGCAGGAGGGGTGATTCACCATGCTGATAACAATCGCATCCCATGAGAACCTGCCAAAAGGCTGGTATATGGGCTTCTGGGTGCAAGACCAGCAGGAAAACTACACAGGGACAGCAACATAAAAAAAATAAGGGGAAACTATTGCCCTGGCAGCTCTGGAAAGCCCTGCTACAAGAGCTGGTACAGTCAGCTGACATTGTGCAACATGCTGCTGAGCAATGTCTGGCTCAACAGCCTGGGATTTGTGACTGGAGACCGTGAGGCTGAGATATTTTCCATTGTACTGAATTCATGGCCCGAGTCCTGACAGCTCTACATATGTAATACAAGTCTCAGATCAACAGTTTCTTCCTAATAGATTCCCTTACACTCCCCTGCAAACTAAATGGAAATTTCCTACAGCAACCCAGTCCACTCATTACCTATTGATACTCTGTCTCAAGGTCTGTGCTTCTGTGAAGAAGACACTGATAATCAGTTGCACATCTGTTTTTGATTTTTGTTCAGATAGCAAAAAAGTAAAAAGATGTGCATTGCACCTTTTTCCAGTGGAATTTGCTCATGACTTTTCAGCTTCCTTTTATCCAAAGAAGGCGTGAAATACAAAGTGAAATTATCCCTTGGAGAGGAGGTCAATGTATTTAATTTGTTCTCTAACTAACAGAGCATTAATTGTCCACGAAACCTGTGCTATTCAGGTATATATTTTTTTCTCTTATAAATTCTTCTTTAAAAAAACCACCCCCCCTCCAAAACAACAACAACAAAAAAAAAAACCAACACCAGAAGCAACCTACAAAAGTTTCAAACTGGTCATTTCAACACATAAATTTTATAACTAATATGAGAAATTGCAGAAAATTATAACATATTTCAAGGCCCTCAACGATTTTTCACACGAATCCTAGAAGATCAGCTTTAACTTAACTGACATATCTGGAATGCTAGCAGTGATTTGTTGCAAAAGGCAGTAATTGATTTCTAGTTTTAATCTATATGCATTGAGTGCTTTATGGAAATAGTACAAATTGTTGGCTACATCTAAACACATCCGTAGCAATGGTAAACATAAAAATAATCAGACTCATAAAAAACCCCTCTGTTTCATCTTTTCATGTGAAAATTAGCATAAAAATGAAAACACTGGTAATATGATGGTAAGCAATCTTAAATCATCTAAAATTGCAGCAGCAGACAAGTTATTTGCTTTTTTGGTTTTTGCTTGCTTAGTATTCTCTACTCGAAAAGTTTAAGGTGTCCAGTCAGAGTGAAAAACAGTATCATGCAAAAAGATGACTAATCTAGAACTATCCTAATGAAGCAAAATGAAAGGGTTGAATTAAAAAACAAACCACAAACAAACACCAAAACAAAAACAAAAAACCCAAACTCCTTTTCCTGTTGTGAAAAAGTTCAAGTTTTACTGAAAGAAACATTCTAGAGAGGCACTGATCTCCATGTACGTTATTCACCACCAGAAAGCAAATGTTTCGTGATAGTTTGTGTACAGAAGGAATTTTTTCAGCAGGAGTTAGTGGTTGTTCCAGTATTCCAGAGTGGTTACTCTACAGGCAGCAATATTACTGTTCCAGTTTTGAGTGCATTTTGGTATTAATGGGGAATCAATGATAACAATTATCCACTGAAGTTTCCAGAGCAGGTAGCTGCTACCAGGACCAGCAAGTACAAAATCACCAAAATATGTCCTAACTCCACAAATATAGAAAGTTTTATCCCATGACAGTTGCAGTTGCTTTGACAGCAGGCAAGAAAGTAGTGTGTCCCTCTTCCCACCTCACCTTCAGATCTATGCACTGGACCATCCCATCACCATTTCCAGGCGGTACTCCCTGACTTTCCCCTTAAGTCATTAACACCCTGGAAAACTTGAAGGCTGAAAAAACTCTTCCTTGAAACAGCAAAAAACCCAGACAGAAATGAAATCAAATAGGCAGAGCCCTACTCAATCCAACACACACACATGAAGAGGAGCATAACACCTATGTAGCCGTACTAATGTTAAATTAAGGTAAAACTAGCTTTAAATAATCCTGATGATGCTTCTATACAGCAGAAAGGTTTTTTTCCTGTATCTGCATTCGCCAGCATGTCTAGACGAGGCACAAGAAAGAAAGAGGTTTTGTAGGGTATAACTGCTGGAAGATAAAAGAATGGTAGCTTATACCAGGTTCCATGATCAGTAATGTGGACTTCTCCTGCATTTGTTTATGATATACATGATGAATCACTTCTTTGATGTTTGCAGATGGGTACTGCAGCTGATCTCAAAGTACAGCATCCTTTGATGGCTCCTATCATTGGAGTGCAGTGTGCTTCCTACTATCTACAACAGGGGTCTGAGACCAAGGAGTCCAGAAATCAGATTTAGCTCACTGTGACACCAAGCAAGACTGTTGTATGATATACCTCAGTTCATCCTCAGCCCAGTATGGAAAAGAATTAAAGGGGATTCAGAGGCAGAAAACAGTTAAACTAAAAAACCTGACTGCTTTGTCCTACATCACAAAATGTGTTTCTCATCTTCCCTTGCAAAGCCTGGTGCAGGCAATACAGCACAGGTTGGTTTTAATTGTTCCTGCTGTCTGCCATAAAACACATGATGCCATTTTTCCAGCTGAATAATGGCAGCAGAAGCATGATTGATAAAGAGATAAACCAGGTTAATTGCCTTTATTTCAACAAACATCAATTAATTAAATTAAACACCAGAGGGAGGGCATCTGCTCACTGTAGTTCAGTCTGGAGCTCCTCCTTTCCCCTCTCTGGTGACAATGAAAAGCTATGGGGCTCCCTGGAATACCTCCAGGAGGGGCAGCCTAATAACAAAATTATTTCAGTGTTGTCGCATGTCTGTATTCTTAACCTTTTTGCAACTGAGTCAGCTAAAAGAGGCATTCAACATAGTTAGACCTTTGTTATTCCTCAGCACTCTCTGCAGGAATCAAAACACTAAAATCTCCTGGAAAGGAAGCTGTGAGCAATCTGTCCCCTGCAGTTTGGCTTGCAGGATTTTTGTTAATGTTCTTTTTAATTATGGTCTACAGTCATGGAAGACATTTATTGTTACGGTTCATTCCATCCCTTACCTTCCAATGCAAAATAAGGTTGGTAATTTTTGATGAAACATTATTTTTCATCATGTATCAGTTAGTCAAAACTGAAACTTTCATTCTTTTTTGCATAAACATCTGATGAAAAGCTTTCTCGGAACAAAGAGGAAGAGATACCCTTCCTTCTTCCCTTCCTCCCTTCTCTCTTTTGTTTGTTTGTTTCTAAAGGTGTTGGTTTTGCCCTGACACACGTAAGATAGATAAGTGAGATAGCAAAATGGATAGGATTGTCACTGTTGTATTCTTTGTAGGAAGACTCTACCAAGTCACAAAAGACACAGACACACAAACACCTATGGATGTATTGATCTCTGTAATTCTTATATACAATTCAAACTGTCACTAATTTAAAATCACAGAAATAATAGAAAATACAAAAGACAATCAAGAGGTCATATACTTGAAACCACTCCTCAAATTAGGATCAAAATACAAGTGCTATCACAGACACTGACTGACTGTTCTTAATCTGATGTTTTCAGCCTTTCCTCCAAGATCATGGCTCTTGGATGACTCTTGCTCCCTTCTAGTTCTCCAGACAGTCCACATCTCTCCTAAAGTGTTATGGCTAAAAGTAAACAAACACAGTGTGGTCCAGCCTAGAACTGAGCACAGTGGGAGTATTACTTTGAATATTTTGTATGTGACATTAATGATCATACATCCTTATACTGAATTTGCTATTTTCACCTCATTAAACTATGCTGGATTACTTTCAGTTTGCCATTCCCCTTGCCCCAGTCCAGTGCCAGTTATTCCTCAGTTCACTTTTGTGTAGCTGAGAATTCTTACTGAAGCACTTTACTTTGTTCTTCTCCTTATTAAGTTGTACCCTATTTATTTCAACTCGTTAATCAAAATTATTAATATTTATTTATAATTCTAAATCTGCCTTTCAGTGTGCCTCACCATGTCCCTTCTCTAGACTGGAATTAAATACTAGCGAAGTAATGGGATTGTCTTTTCCATTGTCCAATTAGTTCACGAAAATGCTAGGTAATACCAGACATAAAAAGCCCAGAGGGGCTCCTGCCTGGCTGTATCTTTTCAGTTTACTTGTGACCCACTAATTATTACTCACACTTGTGCAGCTGTTTCTGTAGCCTAGATTTTCTTGGTTACATGAATGTTGTTGAAGACAGTGTCAATAACCTGAAGAGATACAGTATCTACTTCTCTGTCACAGGATGTGACATGTTCATGACTTCTTCATGACAAAGACTTGTTGATTATTTGTCAGCCCATGAAGGTTTGCCAACAGATTGATATTACATTATTTCTCCAGGCATTAAAAGTTAAGCACCACATTAGTTTTCTAGGGCTCTCTTTCCTACCCTTTATAAGGAAGGCTCTACCTTTGCTTATTTCCAATCTTCTGGAACTTCAGTCACTCTCCACAAAATTTCAACTGTTTGCTTGGAGACTGCTGCAGGTACACTGCCATTGCTCTCCAAAGCCTCTTTCAGTACTAAGGTGTCCTGAGAAGTGGAGCTTTCCACATGGAACGTGGCCTTATGCAACAGAATTTGATCCACAGCTCTGTGGAAATCATGAAAGTCTTTCCACCAGCCCTTATGAGTTCTTCTCAGGTCTTATATGTGTCTTGATTCCTTCCATCATATACTACAGAGAATTTGAAAATTATAGTAATTATAGCAGTGAATCTGAACATATTAACACGCAAAAGCAGAGAATTTTACAATCTATGATCTCTGCAGCAGTGTTAACTCAGATGAATTACAAATATAAGTCCTCTAGGTACAAATTATTAGCATAAATATTCAATCAAAATCTTGTTAACTGTTCTTTGGCCAGCTGTGATGTAGTATTTGCCATTATGTGTACGAAACAGTGTTTCTAGTCATCTGCCTCCAAACGCCATTCACAGTGGTAGCAATACAAGATCAATGACACCCCTGTGTAGTCCTGATTCCACATGCAAAAACGGGGATATTGAATATGCACCCACATATCAGCATGGCCTTTTTATGTTGCCTTGCTCTAATTTTACTGTGCCTTCAAATTGCTTGCACTGTAGAGGGAAGACCCGTGTCTGTATGTGAAATATCAGCTCAAGTGCAGGCTGGAGCCTGCCATTCTCTCTGTGTCCGTGTTGTTGATCTCATGCATTCTGTGTTTCACTGTGGTTTGTCAGCAGAATTTTCAAAATGTTCCCAGCTCTAGTATAGGAGTTACTCTCCTTTCTTGAAAGGAGAAGCAGGACTGATTTGTGTTTCCAGTGCTGATCCCATGACATTGTTTTCAAGGCCTTAGGACTGAGATGGTGATGAACAACAGTTTTTTTGTTTAGCTACCTTTAACTTAGCTGCATTACTAGAAGGAATACTTGAAACAGTGCTAATTAGTGACACAAATAGTCTTTAATTTAGATCTCAGCTATTCCAGAGAGTGGGTTAGCAGCCAACCAAGTGGGTTCGGTCTAAGGTTCCAGGCATCACCAATCACAGAGTGCTGTCTGCAACCAGACAGAAAAGAAAAAGAAGAGTGGATTTACTTGTGGCATTGCCACTTGGTGTCAGTTCAGCAACAGTCAATTTTGTCAAAGCAGGAAAAGTACAGCAGCCCCTTGGTTTACCCTTGATTCATTAAGTTTTCATAAGTTTAGTGTTTTGAAATCCTGGATGAAATTCACTCTATAGTTGATATAGTTGGGGAAAAATATATGCAAAGAACTTTGCCAGTCCCTAAGCTAGGCTGCCACTACACCTAAGTAATATTTTTGACCCATAACTATATCACAGGCTTTTCATCATGGCCATGTGTCTTCAGAACTTCACCTCTGGGCAGACCCAACAAGAGAGAAGCAGAAAGCAGATGAGCATGCAAAATGAAAAGGAAAACAAAAACACTGTAGATTTAATATACCTCTCTCTACCTCTATCATTGTTGTAGACAGTTGCTGGCCTTACAGAGGAACAAATAAATATGGTTGCTATTACATTATTAAATGTAATTGCCTTGTTACTTATCGGTTTAATTAAATACCTAGGAAAGAATTGTAACAGTTCAAGGCATGATATAAGCAGCAATGACATTAACCTTTAATAATCACCTTTTCCCTTCCCACTGTGGTAATGACCATATTAATTAGTAATGAAATTATTAAATATGAAGAGCATGAACAATGCCATGAATTGCCACACATGGGTACCTTTCAAGAACTAGCTGGCATCGAGTCAAACACACCTTGAAAGATGCATTCAGGGAGTTTTATTACTGCTGGCTGCAGCCTCTGGGCACTGCAGGGATTCTGCAGCCAGGAAGGCTAAACTAATGGACCGCTGTTTTGGTAGATTGAATGATCTTAAGCAAAACCAGCCAGATTGTGCTGCCATCCTAGAAAATTCCATGACCTTGACAGCCTTGCTCCCAGCTAAACTGTGTTCATCTGCTCTGTGGAGATCAAAATCTCTCCTAATCCTGAAAACCTTAAAGTACAGCTGATCCTCTTGGCAGTCTTTTTAAAGGTGCAAGCACATGAGTGCAGTTTCAATGTTGTGACTCAGACTTAGGACATGTCAAGTGGATGCTTTTTTTTTGCATACCAGAATGCATGTTATGCTGTACTGGACAGGTAAGCAAGTTTAAGCTGCAGTATGCTTTTCTCGCTCCTCACACCCAAACATATAGTCTCTCTCATCTCTCCCTTGCCAAGGCTACCAGTCAAAATCCTCTTCACCATAACAGTTCTTTTCTGAAGGGCTACAGTTACTCTGCATGCCTTAATTATTCCCAAGGCAATAAAGGCTATTCTTAGAAGTTTGGTGCCAAAATAAACCAATATTGATGTGATAGCTCTGTGTTGTGTGTGTTAGCACAAGGTTGCTGTCTGATTTCGTGACATTTAGAAGGTCTCACAGTCCCATTTTAGACCATTAGAGTACTCACGTGTTGGCACAAGAGCCAAGGGTTTGACACAGCATCAATGGAAAAACTGCCCCTTTCTAGAAATGGTCAGCTGGAGCCTGGGCTGGTTACCACATACAGTTTGAAATGTCACTAAATGTCACAAGGGACGTGAATTACTCCAGACAACTCTGACATGTTTCACAGAACAGCTGAGGTTGGAAGGGACCTCTGGATGTCATCTTCCCTGCTCAAGCAGGATCACCTAACAGCAGGCTGCCCAGCACCATGTCCTGGTGACCAGTTGCCCCTGCGTAATCTGAAGTCACTCCCCTGTCATCAGTAGGATGATGCCAGATTTACACTAATGTGACTGGAAAGAAATTTTGGCATTAGGAAGAGGTTATGTAAAATTGTTCCCATTCTGAGATGTTTTTTCCCACTCCTAGGAATCCCAGGCTATTCAGTGTCACCCAGTGGAACAGAAATGCTTACACAGAGCACAGAGAATTTAGTAGTGCTTCTGTGTATTGCACTCTCCTACAGGACTGCAACAAATCCCACTGCCTAATGCCCACTGAAAATCAACAGTAAAAACTCTTTCCTCTCTTTACAGACACAAATGACAGGCTTTCAGAATGATTAGCTCGAAATTGCCTTTTCCATCAGATACAAGTCCAGAGGAAGGAGGGTGCCAGAATAAGAAGATGCTGATATGGGTTTCTTTGTAATGCAAATGTAGGAACATGCTTTTTATCTTCAGACAAGTGCAAGTGCTTCACAAAGATTTTATTTAAGGCCTGTGTTCTCATGCATTACAAAAGTGAAGCAAAGAGACATGCCAGCTTTAATGAACTTCTAGGGGATGTATTATTAGCTCATGGTGGGGGGTTGGGGGTGGGGTGGGGAGAGAGTGAGCGCCATTAAATATCAAGCTTATTAACAATAGACAAATGCTATTCATGCAAGGAAGATGGTAGAATTGAGTCACATCTCTGTTTACTCTGGGGACCTCATATAAACACAAAAACAGTTCTATCTCTATCAACATCTAAATTACTCCACTGCATCCTTGAAGATCCTTTTTTTTGCTGTTTTTCTCACATTTCCATATCATAAAGCTCTGATAGCTTTGGTGACAGGAAGATGCATTTCAAGGGAACGCATCTGCCTACAAGGCACTCACTCTGTTGTGTGCTTGCCTGGCATTTAACAGTGATGTTGTAACTGCATAATGTCATGGCTTCCTTTCATTCACTTTCATTTCTGCTCAGAAACATGTGCAGGCTGGGCTCTGCAGGATGGGCAGCTTCACAGGCAAGTCAGGAGAGATGAAAAGAAGCAAAAAGCAAAGCAAAAAACCCAATCCCTAAGCCAAAACAAAACCTGGAATAATGGATAACTCCATTCATATAATTTTTATTCTCTTACACTATCAGCTAGTTCACTAGAAAAACACCACCAAATGCCACATCCCAGTATGTTTTTTTTCTGCACTTCTCCATCTCTGCTGACACAGGCACCCTATTTCCTTCTAGACAGTGGTCTCCAACTAGGTGAGAAAGGGGAGGGCTGACACACATCTAAGAGCATGAGAAGAGGGGGTGGGGTAATACCATCCCCCAGTTGCTCCATGAAGCCCAACTTAGCTAAGTAACTGACACAGATTGCCTCTGCAGATACAGATAGCTGGTCCAGCATTGGACTCAGAGGAAGGATCAATTGACTTTGCAAGGTCCTTTTCTGTCTTATTTTGTACAAATCAGAGGTTGCATGAAATTCAAGCCAGAATCGACTGACTACTGACAGAGGGAGTAGGAAAGCTGAAGATCTCATATCAAGGTATCTCGATGACCATGTAGTCCACAGCACCTTGGTGAGTACCTGGTCTAGGTATTATTCCAGGTCTCACTTTCAAAAGTTCCCAGCAAGATAGAACATCTCCCTCCAATGCCCAGCATCAGAGGCTGCTGCATAGCAGGCAGTGTACTTGTCCTTACAGCTGTTTGGTCATCTTTGGGGAAAAAAGGAATAGGCACAGCTGATTTAAGATGCTAGTATGTGAACCTGCACTACAGTATACAAAACTGGTTTTCAAAAAATGTATTTTGAGAACTTGTACTGAGGGAACGACTTTAACCTAAATTAAGGAACCTCTCTGAGAAACTTTGATTTACACATACTGCTATTAAGTCTTTTTGAGAAAACCAGGGAAGGAAGGAGAGAGAAAGGCCACTTTATTGTAGAAAGAACCATTGAAAAGATTTCTTCAGCCTGAGAACATACTGATTAGAGGTTTTCAAGGGTAGTCATAATGCTGCATACCTGTTAGGCAAAAATAAATCTCATTTTATTAAAGATGGGGATGAACTCTTGGAAGATAATGATTCAAGAGCTTTTTTGAGCAAGCTGTTTCTTAACAGAGCTTCTGTTCCCATTTAGAGATCCACCTACTCCTCCAAAACATACACACATTGAGAAATGGTTTCCAGTTCAGCTGGGCAGCACATATAGCCATCATCAACATCTCCCCTTGTATGCTCAAAAGGAGAATATCATTCTTGTTATTACACCATATCAGGTCATAACATTAGATATTCCACTCAGATGAGAAGAGACAATGTTGTTTCCTTCCACCATGGGAACAGACAGGAATGCTTTGTACATTAAACTCTACTTCACTCTGAAAGCATGACATAAGCAGCTCTTACAACATGCAATTCCCAAAAGACGGAGCACCTGCTCTAGGTAATCAGCTGCTGATAAACCTCACAAAGACATAATATTTGCAGTGCTTATAACCCTTACTCCTTTGACAACAAGTCTGCTCATCCTCCTGACTCCCCACTTCCGCTCATCGCCTGACCCAGCTTTCAGCAGTGATGGGACTAAAAACCTTTCTGACTATGCCAGCACATTTCACAGCTTGTTAATGGTGGGACTTCATCTAGCCTTCTGAACTTCCTGACTGCTAGCTGTGCTAAGTGAAGCAACTTTTCCCTTGGCAGCCTGCTCTAAGTGGTATGCTTTTGCTCTTTTCTTCAACATATTGTCCTGCCATGAAAGCTGACTATGTTGCAGAGGCAGGGGTAAGCATATTACACCTATTGAATGGCTATGAAATGGCATATAAGAGGTGGAAATATAAAACAGAGACTGCATAGTAAAGAAGGAAAAGTTTTTTAAAAGGCGGAGTAATGCAAAGGAAACATTTCCTCACTTTCCCACCTTTAAAAAGCACTAATTGCAAATGAAAAAAGCAGGATTTAGAACACTTGCGGAACTTAGCTGCTGAATAATTAATGAAAACTAATGTTGGGTCTGCTTGATCATTCCACTAATCACCGAGGCTTACTTGGTTATTGCCTGGTGGAATACTAGTAAGAAAAAAAACCCCAAACCAAACCCAAACAAACAAACAAAAAAGAAGAACAAAGTTAGAAATTTAAAGATCTTCAGAAGAAATAAAATATCTGCAGGCAACAAGTGGCTTCCAAGTAGTTGGAGGGACCTTTTCCTTCCCCCAGACTCCATCCTATGGTCAGACAAATCTCACCTGTATTGCAGAGAACAAGGTCATTAACTATCCAGGCTCATTGCTATTTATGGAGACTAACTCCCCACAGCAGGAAATCCCCTGCAGGGGAGTGGAGTTAAGAAGGTCCTGGGTTGGTATCAAGCAATGCAGTGAACAGACAGTAAAGAACTTACTGGGACATCCAACTGGAAATGGAATTTGTTCTATCCTATCCATTCACTAAATGTCCACTTCTTCCCATCCATTCACCAATTCCTCCCCATCTCACCACACACTTTCAAGATTGTCTTCTAAGTCTTCCAAAACACAACACAAAAGCTTTTTGCACCAATAGAGCTCTTCTTATTTCCTTCTTTGCTTAGTCCAATATTTACAAATGCCTGTTTTCAATTAGTTTAACATCCTTGCTGTTCCCTGGCTTCCTTAAGCCATCAAGACATCAGCACATCCAGACTTCCAGAAAGTGCAGCAGATTCTTCTGCCCATCCTGCCTGGCAAAGTGCGAAGGTATCAGAAATTACCTCTTAATATGAGCGCATCAGCAACTCTTTTGTGGAATGATTAAGATGTAAAAGCATGGTGATCAGGTCCAAGCAATTGCTGACTCCAACTCCCCATCATGGGAGATGCTAGCATCACTGTTGCCAACAGAAGGTTGTTCTTTTGAGCCCACCCTTCCTTGCTTCTTCTGGACCCCTTCCAGTTGTGTGCTTTCTAAGGGAATAGACTTTGAGAATAGCTCCTCAGTGCAGTGTATACCTGCTGCCCAACACGTGCAAAGGACTATCTGTAAAGCTCAAACATCATGTTTAAATTTGCTTATGCATTACAGTACCCCTAAAAATCTGTAACCTAAATCAGGGGCCTAAATACCATTTTTAAATCCCACTTCTGAGATTCTTATTACGTTACCATGGAAGAGAACACTGTTAATGTTGCAGACTGAAGCTCTTGGGGAAAAAAATGCAAATTACATTTATGTATTTATTGATAAATCAACTCCCTGCTCAGGATGGGGTGGTAGGAAGGAAAAAACAGGTGGAAAAGAAATTTGTGACTGATACTCACTTGTTCTTCATTTACTCAGGGTGCCAGTACATTACTTTATCTTTACCCATACACTTTTATGTGCCTTAAAGCCTCGCTAAAGAGGTTCAGATTTTCTTGTCTATGAAGATTTAATATGAAATTAAGCAAGGTGAGATTTTTTATTTTATTCCAGTATTTCTCTTTACATTCACTGAAACTATGAACCATAATTAAATTGGTTAATTGAGAGTCAAACAGCAAGATTCTGCAATCTATGGAATTAAATCCCTATCTTGGGTATTTGCTCACAGAACTGGGAATTGCTTTATTGTCTGTGTCAAGAACACATTCTCAGCTACGTAACTCTCTAAAAGGCTTACAGCTGAGAACGAGATATATTCTCCAAGGAACACTTTCTCTTATGGTACTCTTCCCTCCTCTGTTTTTGTACAAACTCAACACTAATAACTCGGATTTCACAGCTAAAAGCCATTGAAATGTTGTCATGCCCAAGTAGCATCTGCTGACAACTCCCTCTTGGAGATTACAGTACACTATTTATTGTGCTTTGATTGAACAGAGTAGTGAAAACAGCTGGATCAGCAGCATGCAAGACTGAAGCTTATTGTTGCAATGGGGTATTTTTAGGAATGTGGCAAGCTCATACCATCTAACAACCTGGAAAGTGAGCACACTCAAATAGCTATATCTGCCTTCCCTACAGCTGAAAGTCATTAGCTTCTCCCCATCAAAAGCAGAGTTACTTTACATTCCTGTCTCCATTGCTACACCTTACCTTGCGCAAAGGAGAAGGACCTGCACATAAATTGTCTTGTGGCATTCTTTAGATACAGAGACAGTAGTACTGCTCCTGTCCTCTGCCTTCAGTGTGCTTCATTTCTGGTCATGAAAGGACAAATCTTTGAGGAATATGGGAGTAATAAGGAAGGCCTTTGTGGTTCTGTAAGGTTTTGGCCATTTCTTTCAGCCAGGACTGTCCATTAAAGTGCTGTAAAGACACCAAAGGAGCACATGCACACAACAGGGTCAACTGTATCATTGGCTAAGAGGATTTCAACCTTTTTTGATGCTCAGTTCTGAAGAGCTACAGTTTTTTTGAAAGTCCCCAGCTACAAGACTCTGATCTCCTATTTTATCAGCTTCTCAATGTACCACTGTAGAAGTACAGGCATAGTCACACATGTAGGAACATAAAAACCTCCAGTCCAGAACTAAATACTGGTCTATTACACCTGATCTCCTCTTCTGGCAGATGCTTCAGAGCAATGGCAGAGGCTCCACAGTGCATCTATAGTAAAATTAATGTTGACTGGTCAAGGAGAATTAATATCTTCACCCCTTCTCTTGCATTCACAAGTAGTCAAACTCACTGTGTAGACAAAATGGCTAGTAGAAAAAAAGATCTTTTGTTCTACCAATGGCAAGCTTATACTGTTACTAGAGCCAAGCCTTATTATTTCAAGTGTCAGACCCCATAAAACTGCAGAAAACCGTATTGCTCCAAGGAAGCAAGGCAGGCCTTTGAGGACTGCTTTATTAAGGCAGCAAATTGGTCTTTAAGATAGGTATTATATCATCAGTGACGTTGAAGGGCAAGATCCCATCAGCTGATTGCAGTTTTTCTGGCCCATTATTTATTTACACAGATAATTAATTCCTCTGAAGTGCAAACATTTATCAACAATTCCATTACCTAACTCTTCCTTCTTAGTTCTTTGTAAGAATAGGCACACTGACAGCTTCAGTAACCACCATCTAATTAAAGTAATTGTTGAACTGCATTTCTTATTCTGTTTCATGTATAATTATACTCCATGGGAAATCTTGTGGGATTTGGAACAGACTTTTAATCTATTCCACATGAATCAAAAACAACTCCCAAGAAAATAGTTTAATAGTCATGTTTAACAGTGTGCCACTTCATTTGCACCAGAGATTTCACAGTCTTAGTGCTACTCACAGACCTTTTCAGTCACACAGGGACAACAAAAGGCTCTTTCAAAAAGGAAGCACTTTCTAAAATTTTGTACATTAATTAAGCTGGTTGTAAAGTGAAATCTTTGCTGAATTGTTTGGACAAACTCTCCTAGAGAGACTGACAGCCGCTCATCCTGAAGTTTTATGGACAGTTGTGCTTTTTTGACATTGTTCCTTAAATTTGAAAATGACAGCAAGCCAAAGGCACTATTTTGTCAATTTCTTGAGAGGCTCAGGCACACAAAAACCTTTAAAAAAACATTCTGTCTCAGAAAAATTCTGTTCACAGAGTAGTACCTTTCCATGGGTTTTTCCTACCTTTCATCATTACTTTTTTGTGTCACCATACGACATAACTTTGCTTTAGGTGGGTAAGGGCAGTGCCTGGGCCGGAGGCATCCTGGGGCTGGGGGAGCTGTGGGGGACCCCCAGGCTGGCAGGGAGGTAGCAGGGCAGCTGGGGGCACCCACAGCAGCCATCTCAGCTGCGGGCATAGGGCACCTCCCTAGTGGTGCCCCTGGGGGCCTGTCAATTCAATCCCATTCACTTCTAGCAGAGATGACACCTCTGCTAGAAATTAACAGATTTTTTTCAGTTTTCTGTTACAGAGCTAAATATGTGATCTGTTGTTTGTGAACAAAACCCACTCTGTGCATGCTGTGCAGCCTCACCTGTGACTCAGATTAGCTATGTGCAATTCCTATACTGTCTCACCTCTGCCTCCTCTTCAGCAGGTTGTAACTCTATACTGCACCATTCAATACATCTCCCATTAACACAGGTGGTTTATAAATTAGTCACACCCAAGTTCTTAATACTCTTTAAATATTTATTTGAGAAGCACGAATTCTGAAAATGCTGAACACCTACGATTTTCTCTCGGTTTCTCTGAGCATACCTTGCTGTCCAGCTCAACACTTTGCAAGGTGTGACAGCTAAATATGGCATTAAAATCAACTACACTTAGTAATCTACTAATTGCTATTACACACAAATTTGTGAAAAACTTCAGTGGGCTGTGCAGACACTTACTCATCAGAGCCCTGTCAACATGGGCCAAATCAAAAGTGGATGATCAAACACCCTCCCAGTCTGCGTTCTCCTAGCTTGGTTATACATCTACAATGAATCACTGCATCCAGAACGTGTTGGCTTCACTGCATACTTGCAGATTAACAAATCATGCAGTGAATTCAATGCATTTAAATGTGTCAGGCATATTGTATGTGATGCAGAGCTGTTTTCTGTGACAATTTGCCTGTGATTACTGCTGATCCTCCAAGCCCTGCTTCCTGGCATCAGAAGCGACATGACAGATTACTGGTAGGCAATCTAACAGAACACATGAACAACCCAAAGTTTCATGAATTCCTAGCAAAAAAACTTAGAACTTACATTCACATAACATTTTGTTTTTCTTCTTACGAGTTGTAACTGAGAATTTAAAAAAGCATCAGATCAGAAATCAAGTTCTATGTTACTGAAAGCAATATTTTTTTACATGAGTAACAGAATAATCTTTTAAAACACTGTAAATTAGGAATCCAGATAATCTGACAAATTGAGAAATCAGGGGAAAACTGAGGAGACAGAATGCAGCTGTGGTGAATACTTTCTAATGTATATGAAAAAATGTAGGATATGGAATATAACTATCAAAGATGATTACAACTAAAGGTTATGAAAGGAAACCCCTATTACATTTTAATTACTAAGTATGAGCTGCGTTTTCCTTGTAAATCATATAAAAACCTACCACAACTAAAGTTTTAGTGTCTGACCCCTTACATCCCTATGAATCCTGCCCTCATACCTGACTCTGAAGGAAGAGCACTGCTTCTTTCATTTGCGAGCATTGGCAAATCTGTATACCAACTACAAACATATAAATAAATAAATATTTCCTCCCATATTCAGATTTCTTTCAGCCAACACCTTTGAAACACAGCAAACCATTCTTTTGTCTTTCTGCAAATTTTCTAACACTTGTCATTCCTACCTGACCTCCTGTCATCACTTGCAGAAATGGGGTGTGAATCTCAGCATTTCAGTATTTCTCAATTGACAATAGAAATAGAAATTGGTAAAGACAAGGGATTCACTTGAATTATTACTGGATTGTCTGGGCAATAGCACATCTCATCCAGCCATAAACTGATACAATCCAAATGGGTGTTAGGTGGATTTGTACCTGCAATATCTAACACTTGTTAACATTCTCCAATAGAGAAGATGGAGTCAAGCTGAGAGTCTGCATTGTTATTCCTTCTTAATGCTCTTTATTTCATCCATTATTTCTTCCATTTTTCCCAGCTAGTGAGGAAGGAGGAGGGACAATGCCAAAGAGCTATTGCTTTTTGAGGATATATTAATATGTTGAGTTGCTTGTTAGAGCAAACGTAATACCTCCTAAAGCACTGTAATGATATTTCAGGAATATGAATAAGTAATTACTGAGGCATAGGGTGATCAAATACTGAAGCTCCAGATACAGCAAGGGAAAAGTCCTGATTCGCACTGCAGTGCTCTGGGATATGATACTGAAAATTCACATTCGTCATGCTTACCCCAGATTAGAGACATTAATTGCCACTGGGATAGCATTTTCAGGCTGTTCCTCAATCCATATGCACAAAAAATATCATGAATATGGAGTCAAACCTGATCCTATCTGCATCACCTTATCAGCAGTTCCCATTTACATGGAACAAAACATGATTATTGTGGATAAAGATAATTGAGGCTTTTCACCAGAACAGATGATTTACCAAAGAACTGAAAAATCAAGACAGAGCAATGGGAGCTAGCCCATTATATGCTGAAATTTCAGTCACACCTTTTAGACAGGGATAAAGATGCTTCTGTTGTTTTAGTGAAAGACTGGCAGAGACACTAGAACTTCTTTTGCAGAATACATTTTTCAGAATAAATTAGGAGATTTCTATGGCTCAAGTACTGGACTGACAGATCCTGTACCCTTACCATCACTTTGATTCTTGAGGGATTTATCTCTTGGATTTCACAGCCACCAAATGAATTATTATCTAAGTGGATGTCTCTGTGGGAATTAAAAAAAGAAAACAAACAAACACACATACACAAAAAAAACCCCAAAAAACAAAACCAAACCAAACCAAAAAACCTCACCACAAAACCCACAGAAATACCTGTTCTAAGCTGGACCAGATCTTTTGCTAAAGATTTTCACTAAGATCTTTCACTGAAAGTTTTTGTACTTAATTTATAGAACTTATGCTGTACTTGAGTGCAGGGATGTGAGGGCTATTTTAAATGTAACGATATCAGTGCCACTTCCTACTAGCTGATTCCCAGGAGGAAAAAGACACTGAGAAAGACAGGGAAACATAAACGGCATGCGTGTTTCTCAGATTCCAAGTCATGCTCCAAAGAGATCATTGTTTATAGTCAGAAATCATTCCAAAATTATTTCCATAGCCACTTAAACATTTTACTTGTAGCTATAGCCTCCATCCAAGCTAAATTTAGGTAAACAATATTGAAGATATATGTGTTCCAGGGAAGACAGTGAAAGCAGTGGTAAAAATGGTAGTGTTTAAATAATTTTGCAAAGATTTGGATCCTGTCAGCCTTTTGTTTTGATTCTAATTTCTACATCAGGTTGGTTGCCTATGGTCAGACTGGTTTCGGATTCATCTCTTTTAATTCCTGTGTCTGAAAATTAGGCATCTAAGCCTGCAGATCACCCTAAAATACTTAGATGAAGAGAAATGTCCAACACCAAAAGAGAAGCCATCATATGCCAAGCAGCCTAGGGAGACTAGTTCAGGTTTGGATGCTCAAAATTAGGTGAGATTCATATTACCCAGGGTGTCTAAATACTGGTAATATCAGAATAAGAATATTTAAATGTTCATAATAATGCAAAGTACCAAGCTGCAAAGGAATTCAGCGTCACGTCTCATTACTGAAGCTAGTAGGATTCTTTATACTGATTATAAAAGCCGCTAAATCAAGACTATTGCCCCCATTGTAGGTAAGTTAGTGCTAATTTAAGCACCTAAGTAGAATTACTATGACATGATATAATGAATATTATGTTACTATATCTGATTAATTTTGAACAAATACACTACTGAAATAGCAGTCTTTTGTTAAAGGGAATTTGATCTTATCACTTTTCAGTTATCTGTGGCAAAAGAAGATACACTGCTTCACTAACACTTCCTGTTTAAAAAGACATCCAAGAAAATTCCTATGTCTCCATCATGCTTGACTCCCTACATACTCCTTCATTTAATACATATCTTTACCTTAAGTTACCAGACAACACAAGGTTCATATGGCCAGAAAATGGAAGACCAAAAGAAGGCTCAATCAGAAACAATAAATAAAAATGAAAGAACAAACAGCAGGTCTTCACAGACTTGTGGTGGAGGTGGTGGCTGACCTGTCCTTCCTGCACTGCACGATCAGATCATTTGCTCTTTTGAAAAAGCTCCTCTCCTTTCCAGTGCTTGATTTCTTTATTGACCCTCACACTTCTAGATTTGTTATGGATGTTTATGTTAACCTTAGCTCCTTTTCTACTGTAAAGATCAGAAGATAAATATATATTTGTAGACTGCAGTAATAGAGTAATGAGTACTTTACCATTAAGAGGATCAATTAAAGTATTTTTCATCACTGAGAAGAGGAGTAGGAGATCTTAAAGTCCAGGAAAATGCCCATCCATTGAAAAAGATACGAACATTTAGTGGATCAGTTGTGTTATTTACTTTACCAGAATTACAGTCAAATGCTATATTGAAAATTGAAATGGTGTGATGCTTTTTTACTGGGGCCAGATTCTAGTTCTTATCAATGATTATACTGCATTTCAGGAAAGTGATGTCAGGTGACAAAAAGAAGCTGAAGAGTATGGGATTTCTGCAAGGGTCTTTAGAACTAACCCTGTTGGACACCCCTCTGGTGATAAGTGGGTGAGAGACAGACATAAGAGTGGATGAAAATTGTTTTCAGAATTGCATTTTGCCTTGTTAAAAAAGCTTATTTCCTTCACCAACATCAAAGAACAGTTTAACTTTACAAAACTTTATTGGTATTAAAATAAATGTCAAGTTCCCCAGTGAAAAAATTGTCTATAGAGAGCATGCATATGAAATAACCCATGGGTTGATTTCTTGACCTTCTATCCTTCTGGTAGAAATTCTGTCTGATAGCTCTCCTGATAAAAGCATAATAGAGGAAAGGGTGATCTATGCCACATCTCTGGAAACTGATGACACAAGGTCATAAGGTCTGTGGTATTAGATGACTTTCACTGATGCAGGAATTATGTTAGACTTTTCATCAGAGACTACAGCAGAAAGCCACAGAAGAGAAAAGATCCTCAAAAGGCTGCTGAAGCCAATATGAGACAAGGGAAAACTGGACCCTAAAAAATCACAGTTGTTTTTCGCCTCTTTCTGGATGTTTATTTGTAATGCATTCCATCCATAACTCCATAAAGAACAAGTTAATCACTCTCAGCTTTCACAACTCATAGGTATTATCAAATATTGCCAAGCCCATGAAATAATTTGAATACATTTACCTAATGTAGATATGTAACTACAGGTACAGATGCATATATAGGCTACACAGAATTTTAAGGGACTTTTAGTCTAAATAAAAAGTAAAAATAAATATATATAATTAAATCTAAAATAGGAAGAAATCAAGGGTAAAGTCCCTAAAGAGGGTCCATATCAAAAAGGGGCATGGGGAGATGTAAAAAAAGCCAACAAAACAAAACACACACACACACACTACAGTTTCACAGATATGGGCATCACATGTTCACAAACACATCATTCTGCACTCCTTTCCTGGTTTGGAAATATAGTCAAGTTACTTTAATGCAATGAAGCCAAGCTCCTAAGAGCTGAAAGAGCTATTACAACATCAAGCATCAATAGGAATGCTACTGTGAAATGGTTCACAAAATTTCTGTGGAAGCCATTTACTTTTTGAAGAGCAACATTCTTCTTCCCTGGAAAATGACGTTACTGCATTTGGAGAATTTATAACAACCAGGAATGCAAACCTACTATAAAAAAACCTGAAAGTAATCTGTTTCATTGTTCATACTAAATATAATGCATAAATAAATGAATAAATAAACAAACTAATCAGGCTTTCCAACATTATTCCAGTATTAATCCAGCATATTGTTCATTGCACAGGCAAGATCATGTTTAAAATTTATGTTGGGTGACTACCTTGATGATGGATTTTTAATTCAGTTTTTCATGGTAAGGCTAACTCATAACTTGGCCAAAATGTGTAGAAATTATTACTAATCAGATTCCTAAACTTTACTCATATAGTTACAGCATAAGTAGAAGCATACCTATTTACTGCTGGTTCTAGGATTACACAATGCCTCACAACCTATGACAGGGCAATTTGTAAGCCCTCAAAGTGTGACAACAGGATATGTCCAAGATCTAGACATTGTAGAGACAGTGCTAAAACATGCAGTTATAATGCCCATGAAGCTACCAAAGGCCCAGGGCACCTTCTCAATCACGCACCACCATCCTCTTCACAGCAGAAATACCAGAGGTGTTCACATTAGAAAAACATACATTTCTGTCATAAGAAACAACACTGCTGTTGAGGGGCAAACAACCAAACAGCAATTTCACAAGAATCTTCCTAAAATCAAGCCAGAGGGAATAAAGGAAATTTCAGCCAAGATAAACCAAAGAACCAATGTTTGTGACCAGTAAATAAAAATCCAATAAATGTAGTAAGTCCTGCGAAGTCATGAAGCCTGAATGCCTTTTAACCATGTCACTTGCAAGATTTACATTGTAATCTTTTTTTTCTTTTTTTTTTTTTTTTTTTTTTGGTATGCTCTGGTACTGGTGTTGGGATGATGTTGTTTAGTTTTTAAATGCTCTCAGTTATTGCACTTATAATCTGCCTTCCCAACTCCAGCATATTTTTGTCTGTGGAATGGGTAAACTGAATCTCAAAGAGCTGCTGGTCATTTACATCCTTGCTCTGTTATTCACATCGTCATTCTTCTAGTGTGCAACTTTATTGCCCCAAACATGACAGAGAACTACAGTTGTCCCCAGGGAGTGATGAAGACCCTATCCCATGCCTTGTCACGGTCCATACAGACACTTTGGGGAAAGAACTATGTGTTGCATCTGCCTCTCCATCCTGGAAAGACTGTTATGCCTTTGCTTGGCAAGTGTGCATCCTCGTTAATCATGTTCCCTGCCCTGTCCTCTAACCCCTAGACTCAGACTCTCCTTAGGCTAGGCAGCCTGTGAAGGACTATTTAAAATTGTTTTCAACAGCAGTTTCATCTGCAACTGTGATTCTGCGTAAGTGTGAGCTATTAAGGAAGAAGGCATTTCTAATACAGTCTGTATATTTCACACTGTAGGTGTAGGAGACAGTATTTAGGTCCTTTGACCTTAGGACTGCAGAGTTCAAAATTTTGGACTGTTTCCCTGTTGAGGGGGGCAAAGGCAATGATTATATAGTGCCAACTCAAGTACTGTATTAGCAGAAGGTGCTGATATAATACATCTTCCATTAAGAATACACTGAAGTTTTCTAGAAGAAGTTCAGGGTATTATTGGTAGGATTTCAAACAGCGTATGTAAGTACATAAGGCAATGCCTACAAAATTTTACCCATCAAGCTCTGTAGAGTGAACCTTTGATTATGCTCTCCAAGCCCTTCCCTTTAATTTTCCTTTTGTCTCTAAATTCTGTGGCTTTAGCTGTAAAATTGCTACAAAGAAGGCTGGTCTTAGAGCATTTCCAGCTGTGTTAACACCTGGAGCAAGAAGATATCTCAAGAGATACTTATAGTTAAATATCCACATCAAAGGAATTAGAGAAACTTCTGAACTTTGGTTGCTTATTCACATTATATCCTTGGCCTTTCCCAAGATGTAACTGGAATTAAAAGAAGACCAAAAGAAAACATTATTTTATTACTATCTTTGCAGTGTCTTTCAACAGGGAGAAAAATCTATTTCATTGGGTGGGAGCTGCCATTCTGGGTGTCAGCTGAAGCAGCCTTTCAAAGTTAGTCACTATAGTCATGCTGTCACTCAAAAAGCCTTTAGTAGCCTTTGGAACCGGACTCTCCTAATTTCTCTGTTTTCCACAGCATTAGGCATTATACCAAAAACAACCTATGTAACATTTAGCAATCTCCATTGCGAAACAGGTTGGTTGTGAGAATGGCTCACAAGTAAGTTTGTTTGCTTCTGGATTCTAATATTTCCTGGCACTTTTGCAGTATTTTCAATTTCCATGAGAGCTGGGAGTTCTCCTCCTGCCTCCGTTTTAACAGAAATTTCCCTCCAATCATCTATGGCTGTAACTTCAAGGTAAACATCAAATATCAGAACCACCATCACAAAATTTCAGGAATTGGAAGCACTGTGGTGTTGAATAGGTAATAAACAATTATACTACAAATGACTCCATCACAGAGCTACAATCTGCAGTCTCCAATGGAGCATTAGTTTATCAGCGGTCGCAAAACTCTACATCTAAGCACATCTTTTACTCAGAAACTAAGACAATGCATCTGGAACTGTGATGGATGGCTTAGCTATCCCTCTGCCAGGGTTGGTTTTTGTGACTCAGAAGGGATGGTCGGAGAAGGCATCACTCATGCTGTCAGTGGGTACCAGGGGCTCTGGAAGGAAGGTCACTCTTCTCCCCTGCCATTACACTCTGGCCCCATTACATAGAAGTGGTCCCTGAGGGTGAATCACCTGGTGTCCCACTTAAGCTGTTTGTAAATAACATTTGCTGCAATGTACACACAGCATCTCAATAGCAGGACAACACCAAAAGCTTCCCAGGTACAAATATTTACCAGCTGAAGGAAAGGTTTCCTGGACAGATAACAAGAACTTGCCAAATTTCATTAAGTATGTGGTACAATATAATTTTTTTACCATCACCCTAGACCCCCACTGCCAACAGCAATCTGTTCAGATCTCATTCTGAAGGGTTGCAAGACTACTGAAAGAATAGAAGGTGCTGTAAGAAATGGGGAGGAGTAATCTGAATTAACAGTCTGCCATGGTATCTGGTTCCAAACTAAAACTGCAGCATAAGAACACAAAGCTGTGTGCATGACATTTTGGAGTGAGACTTACAATTAAGTAAGTGCTGTTGTAGAATTTCAATTATGTCTTGTCTCATTAAAAAGGACCCTGAACTGATTTTTACAGGAAACAACTTAAAGTCTTTACCTTGGTGAGTTGTTGCGCATTACAATATATGAATCCATGTGGAAGAGCTGGTGTTTCTTGATTAATCTTTTGTCATTTGTTCCTGATAAACCCTGTTCAGCCTCATACCACTGTGACTAAACTATATACATACCTCAAACAAATACAGACGATGTCTACTAACCATTACCAAAACTCAGTATATGGAAGAGTGGACTAAGACAACAAGGCCTCTCAACAGAAGCAAATAGTGTATTAGTGTATGAGCGCAGATCAGGTCTTAAGAGTCAAATTATTTGGACAAGGTAGCAAGCTGTACTGTTGTACTGAGCTGTGTACTGCAATTCTGTCTAAAACTGGTGCAAGCAAACAACAACAACAAAACCCTACCTCAAGCAATTCCAGGAATCTGTTCAGCTTTCTGGTAGAAAGTTATTCCAGTTCCTCCTGTGTCGAGCTCCCCCATCTTTGACCACGCAATGGTCAGACACAGCTTCCTCAAAGTTAGGGTTAGTTAGCTTAAAGGTTCCCAGAGAGGTTACCTTCTGACTGCAGACACTAGCACTTTCATAAATAATTCTGACTTGTTTTTACTCTTCAAGACAAATCTGCTGCCAAGTCAGTCCTTTCACTGCACAGCTCAAAGACTGTTAGACTACAAAACCAAACCAACAAACAGTGACACAGGACATAGAATTACTCATTTAGGAGTGGGTTATAAAAAACAGGCCATAAGAGAAGTCAGTCTTCTGATGAAGATTATGGAAACATTAAAATTAATATAAAACAGGCAAAATTCTACTTTAGCACTTTTAATTTGCAAAAGAAGATTTTGACATACAGAGAAAAACATTTAATAAAAGCCACTGATGTCTTTCTCTCTCTCACCTTAAAAAAGAACGTCTGTGTGCTTAATGCCAGCTATAACTGAATGCGATTAATTTAATCTTTTTATGTTAGCAAGAGAAGGGCAAGAGATAATTAGTTTATCATCCTCAGATACTCTGAATGACTCTAGCTTGTGACAAAATGTCAGAATTCATCAGAAGTATAATTTTTATAGAAGTATATTCCAAAATCTTCAGATCCACTAGAGGTTATTAAAATGGCTATTTTATGAGGAAAATCAGGATAAGAATAAATTTCAGCATGAAGTTGGATTTTGTTAACACAGAAATGAGTTTAGAAGAGAAGGGGAAATAAACATACATGACACAGTGAGTAGGACACAGAGATGCAGTATGCATTCATTCCATTTACAGTGTGTTGTAAACATCTTATGGACATGAAGATAAATAACAAGCACAAGAAAGAGTCCTCTGGACCTAAGGTCTCCCCTGTGAGAATGCTTGGAACTGAAAAAACGATTAATTTAGCATGATCATGCCTTGCATTCATAGAAAGAAATTGGAAGAGTACAAGGATAAGCAGCAAGATCACAGCTGGCTTAGAAATAAAAAGCGTGTTGTGTAACATTCATTTAGCAACATGATTTGCCTTTTTACTCCTGAGATATGTACTACTTCTGGATATATGTACACATATACATATATCCAGAGAAATTATTCATGTCCACTGTATAGGCATATAAAGAAGAAATCAACAATTTTCACCATTTAAAATAGATGATGTGTGAAATTGGTCCATGAAGATTTCCAGTGCTAGTTATCTATCTTAAACTAATGGCAAAGAAGATCTAATAGATAAAAACCAGAGAGTGAGTCTGAAAATAATAGTGTCCTCTATCACTTTGATTCTTCTAAGCTCTGCAGAGCAGAGGGTCACACCAATGGGCCTATTTCACATGTTGGTTCTGAAATACAAGAAGGAGATTTCTTGAAGTAACTAAATTTTATCTTATAATCCTCTCAGTCATTTACATAGAGCAACACCACATGCACAGGGGCTGTCATGGAGGACCTGGTCCACAACATATAACACCAAACACTTTTGCCCATGAATTTAGCTGGAAAATGTGCTAGATCAGGGAGTGGCAAGTGCAGGAGTGTGGACATCCCATACTTAACAGTAATCATCCAGGTTTGACATCAGAGCCATTTAAACCAGTCACCTCCCCTTTCTTCATTAACAGCGATAAGACCACCTTGATAGTGAGGACACCACAAGTTGGACTTCTTTTCTGGTGAGAAGGGTGATAAAATGGGACCTACTAGACCTTGGACTCAGATAATCACAGATAAATAGATTAATTCCCCTTTTAATGCACATTAAGTAATATAATCTACCTGTAGTTCTGTGACTGGAAAAAAAAGAATAATAATTAATTATATGACACATATATTGTAAAAGCTTAATCCAGTAACATTGCTATGTACCTGTCTTGATGCTGCCCTACCTTTAGGTCAGAACAAGACCAGGGTACACACCTGCCACAACAAAAAAATAGATGTTCAGGCTGGAAAAGGATTGTATCATGCTCCAGCCAGTCTCTCAATAGAGACATCTGGGAGAACTGAGAAATACCGGGCAACACATCTGTGCCACAGCTGAGGCTCACATCCACTTCCCAGGCACAAATTAATATTAATGAAATAATGATGTCTGGGAGAGTATGGCCTTGGGATGCACCAGGAAATGAACCAAAGGCACAAGTCAAAGCATCTGTTCTCTGGTGCAAGCTGAGTTTCCCAGTGAATTACATCATTCCTGATGCTCCTTTCTGAGAAGCAGTTATTATGTACTTATATTTCTTCTTACCTGGCAACCAGACACAAAGGCCAGAGATCAAGGGCTTAGTACACTCTGCAATTTAAGTAGGTAAGTCATACACCGGGTAAAAAAAAGGAAATCTTTTCAGTCAGTTCTAGGTAATGATAGATGATGAATGCATCATTTTTAAAAGTTGGGAAAATCAGAGCTGAAAATGGAGAAAAGCCTTCTTTTTTTTCTCTTCAGGTTCAATACTCTTGACTCAGACAACGACACCTATGCAACACGTCTAATGAATTCTACATCCAAAGATCTCTGTTTTATTAAGAAAGAAGACTGAGGCACCAGTCAGACTTCAAACACTAGATTACCTCCAAATATAATTGAAAATGTAAATTGCTTGATAAATATTATGGATATAAACAGTTTTTCAATTTTAATTCCAAAGTTTATAATTAAAAATTGCAGGGTTTAGCCAGATTCCTTCAGGTTCTTCCTGAAATTGATATTTCTGATTGTGTATGAAAGGGTCAAGATTTTCAACAGAAACATATTTGATGAAACTTTTCTTCCTCCCACACTTACTGCCTTTTCCCCTAAGGGAAAAGTAAAAACCAAACACACAAAAAAACATTTGCTCAGCTTCACTCTCAGAAAAGAAATTAAAGCCAAGAGATGTTACAAAATTTGCGTAAGACACCACTAGAAGCTTAGATTAAATCACAAGCCTAAATTCAAAAGGTGGAAAACACAGAATAAAAGACACTATTTTCACTAGCAACTGCCAATCCAAGGTAAAGGCACAACAAGCAGAGCTGCACTCAAAAAATGCATTGTGTATTAAGGCTTAGAAGACATTTGGGATTTTAAACAGACAAATCTTTGCTTTATGATATACTTGGAATTCAGGGGACAGAATATACTTCTGAGTTCCAGCATCAGTACCTACATGATTAATTACCCTTCTCAGCTACTGGAAAAAGCAAAGGCCCAGGAGAGGAAATGTTTAATTAGGATGGATAATCTATCTGGGAAGAAATCTGCATGATCGTTTATCTTCTGCATTAGGAACAGGGGCAGTGCTGACTTACTCATTGCTTCATTGCTATGATTTCACTGCAGTGAGGGTATTTAAGAGATATTTTTGGTCAGCAAGAACCCTAAGGCCCTTTATAAGAAATAAGATGCATGGGAACTTTGGACTAGTTGACCTGTTGACAATAAACTAATAAATAATTCTATTCTAAGGCCTTCAGTTCCATTTTGCCAATTGTTACTCCCAATACTAGATTTTGGGGAGAATTCAGAAGAATGTGCTGTGACTAATGCTCAGCACTTTTATTCTTTAATGCTTAATATTGGTTCTATCTGTACAATGGTTAAATCTGATTACCAGTGCAAAAAAAAATTACTGTTCTAACTCTCTACTTTAATTCCAGTTATCATATCTTTACATCATAAAGTGAGACTCACATTCATGGCACTGATATTCTTTATAAAAAGCAATTTCTTAAGGCTCTCAGCAATTCTCTAAAGTCTTATTCTTGACATTAGTACTGGAGAAAATTATTTGTCTATATTTAAATCACACATTTGCTACCAGCCTGTAAAAAGGAGCCAAGTCTCCTGAATACTAATCCTGTAATATAATAACAGGTTGTTCCTTTTATTTTATTTTCCTCCTCACTCCTTCATCACTTTCGCCCCTTGCTCTTTCTCTTTAACATCTGGACTCCACCACCAATGCAAATTTTGAACTTTCATTGGAGCACTCCCAGAGACCCAGAGATTAAAACATTCCTTTTACCTATTTAAGTTCACAACAATTACCCTTTTCTCCTGGCCAGGTATGTTTTGCAACTGTATCATTGGTATTTATAATTACTTTACATAAGCTCAATGCAGTATCTTTAAAAGAATTTTGCCTGTGGAGAAACCCCACTATTCAGAATGTATCACAATTTGTACAGAGCTATTATCAATTGTTTTGAAACTAATTCCACAATTTCTGATGCCCAAAGAGCCAATTTTTAAAAACACTTGGGGCAAGACCCATATTTTCCATTGCCTGCAGATATCCTGTCACTCCCACTTCTTTTTTGGGTCAGAGGGGCCCCTGTTCAGTGCCCCAGCTGCAGCTGGTAGCAGCACTGGAACAGACTCACACATGGCACCTCTGCTTTATTGTTTATGATACCACAGGGATCCCATGGCAGCAAAGCATCCTTGAGCCCAGCTGAACATCTGTATGTGTGTGCTTTCCCCTAAGGGAGGCTGAACCTTTTCCCAGCCACTAGCTCCAGCCCAGATGGAGAGTCTGGCTGACAGCTCTTCCTGCTGCCAGTGCTGCTGTACCTGCCTCAACAAATCCCAATGCTACAGAAGGCACTGTCGTGACGTGCTTTGGTACCATTAGCAGTGTTGTCGTGACTCCACCCAAGCCTGCACCACTGCAAGGCACAAGCATCTACTGCAGTTTTTCTAGCTTTTCTCTGCTTTTTGATGCCACAAGTGTTTGTCTTGTACAAGAATCACATGGCAGATTGCAATTTATCATCTGCAGCTCTGTTTCTAAGTCTGACGTTTCTGTTCCTTCAATCTGCAACCCCAGGCTGACTTGCTGACAAGAAGTAATAAGGGAGCGTGCGAGTTCTTGTCCATTTTAGCTACAATAAATCCTCAGCAATTTTGATTTCTAGGCACTGCATACAGCACCATGACAACCTCTCTTCACAAAGGCGTATCTTCTTAGACTGGAAGCTGTGCCTTTAATAAGACATGTTGAGGTGGATGTCATTTTTGTCATAACGGGAAAAGATTCTTTGTCCAGATAAAGACAACCGCATCATCTTTCAGGAAGGCTATGTCTGGGGAGCAGAGTCAACTGAACTGTAGTGCTCTTGACATCTGGGAGTTCCCATTTTCAGCACTGATATGGCTGTCATCATTATCTTTGTCTTTTTAACTACTTGGGTCCTCATGCTAAACTGCATCTCCTGTGCCCAGGGCTGGAGGGCAATTAGACCAGCAGTCAGTGGAGAACAAAACCCAAAGTTCTCTGCTGAAAGGTTCAGTTGTTTGAGATCCTTGCCAGAAAAGCGGCAGAGGAGAAATTAACAAGCAGAAAAGCAGAGTAAATAACATGTAGAGATATCAGACACTTTTTTTTTTTTTTCCTACACACACCCACACCAAATTTTTGCAAGCTTGAACAGATTTACAAACCAGGGGTTAGAATCTAACTTCTAACCCAGCAGGGAAGCACCAGGCTCCAGGTGCGATGTGAGAAAGCCAGCAAGGTTCTTCTTGCATCTCTGTGTTGAGGCTGCCCAGAATCTCATCCTCTTGTCTCTCCTCACACACATAACTGCTACACAAAAGATGAAGGATGAGTTGAGGCAGTTTATTTTGCTCACAGGTGTCCCTTGCGTCTCTCACGTACATGCACCTTACACCAACCCCTGAAAGTCCTCAAGTGCTGAAAAAGGAAAGCCCAGCAGCAGTTCTGATTTCATTAGAGGAATAATGCTAGTTTCTCTGTAGAAGAAATACACTTAAGGTACCCAAGGCAGAATCTATGTATGTGTGGAAACCACATTGATTTCACCACAAAAATGCAGTCAGCTCTGGGATGGTACAAAGCAACACTACCTGTCCATTTAGGACAAGTACAAACAAGGACTTCACAACTGAAACTGCTGGAAAAAATTATGTGGGTGCATTGGATATGCTGTTTGCCAGGGCACAAGAATTTACTCTTTAGTCATGTGTCTTTTTACACCCATAACAGTAAGGAATGAATACTAATGTATCTTTTCTGAAAAATAGCACTATCATTTTCTGTTCATCATTCTGTAATGCCGTATATTAGCCCTGGTAAGACATAAACTGAGACTGTCCCCTTTTTAGTCCTCCATCAAGAGAATTAAACAGCTGGGAGTAAGAACAAAAGCTGTCTGCATTTGTCCCTTCTGATACATTTGTTTTATAAGTTTATCACGATGTTCTTCTTACTGTGGAAAACCTCTGTAGGATTTACCAGGGATGAAGCCACTGAAGTTTCATAGTCATTAAAACCAGTTCTGTATTTTTATGGAATCAGTAGAGAACTGTATATTCTCTGCCACAGAATTACACAGCATCAAGGTGTTGATATTTCTGTCAGGTTGTTAAGAGGAATATCAACAAGTTTCCTCTCCTGGTTTCAGCTGAGATAATTTTCTTCGTAGTACCTGGTGCTGTGCTGTGTTTTGGGTTTAGTATGAGAATAATGTTGATAACACACTGATGTTTTTTCTAAGTAATGCTTACTCTAAAGCAAGGACTGTTCAGTTTCCCATGCTCTGCTGCCAGTGAGCAGGTGCACAAGGAGCTGGGAGGGAGCAGAGCCAGGACAGCTGACCCCAACTAGCCAAAGGGATATTCCATACCATAGAACATCATGCTGCTCTATATAAACTGGGGGCAGTTGGCTGGTCCCCACTCAGGGATTGGCTGGGCATCAGTCAGCAGGTGGTGAGCCATTGCATTGTGCATCACTTCCTTGTTTTTATTTTCCTTAGGTTCATTCCTCTCTCTCTCTCTCTCTCTCTCTCTCCCCTTTTTATTACTATTATTAATTTATTTCAATTATTAAACTGTTCTTTTATCAACCCACAAGTTTTACCTTTTTTTTTCCAATTGTCCTCTTCGTCCCACCGGGCAGAGCAGTGAGCAGTTGCATGGTACTTAGCTGCTGGCTGGGGTTAAACCATGACATTCTCATTCCCCACCACTGTCTGTAGGTACTGCTCTGGGCAGAAACAGGGAATAAGACAGATGGCAAAGAAGGATAGATCCAAACATAGGGACATGGTTGTTTGGAATAACACACTGAATAAACATAAGGATGAACAAAGGTATATAGTATAAGGTCTCTATGCAGGCTTCCCCTGAAGCTTTTTATTGTCCCCAGTGAACATCTCCTTACAGATGATCCTATGATCCTGGTCTATGAATGAAGGAGTCTGTTTCACATGTTTGTTTGATTTTGCAGAACCCTTGGTAAAAGAATATTGTGTGGGTTAACTCTCACCTGAGGCAGCCTGCAGTTACCTTTCAAAATATTTGAAAAACAAAGACATTTTTAAACTAAAGAATCTAAAGCCACAGCAAAAACTATTAAAGAAATATCAGCACATAAATCTTCATGCAGACTAGGTCCTAAAACACAATGTGGACAAATTTTGTTACAAGCATGACTTCTTTGGTCTTTGATTTGTTCTGTGTCTAGGTTCCTACCAAGAAGAGGTGTTTCTCTTCTCTACCACTCTCATTACTGATAACAGAAAGTTATTAGGCCAAGTTTAGGGAGAATAGCTAACTTCTAAGCACTTTCCAACTTCATCACTGAGGTAAATCTTGTCTACTGGAAAAAATATCTGTATAGCCACAGCCATTTCAATCCACCAGCCAGGCACTTAGAGCCAGTGTCACAAGGAGGAAGGATCAGCGATATTAACAGTCAGCATGGTACAATGTGACTTCTGGAGTCCCGTGTCAAGCAAAATTCACAAACTCAGACTCTGCTTTACACAATGAAGAAGAACTGTAAGGAAGCAGTTAGGACAGGAAGAAATGGGCTTAATTGGAAGGTGGCAAGACTTAGGTAAATGTTTAAAAAAGCTTTCAAGTGATAAGGGTATGTTGGTGCTGCAGTCATTTGCCTTTGAGAAAGCCATGGAAGCATCATCACTGGATGTTTTCATAAAACAGACAAACCTCCTCCAGGATTATTTTGGGCATTGCTTTGGAGAAGGAGGTTGAATACATGCTTCTGAAGGTCATTTCCTAGGAAATAGTGAAGATTTTTTTTTTTTTCAGTGATCCTGTGAACTTCGGTAATCTCTAATAACCCAACAAATAACTACAAAAGAAGAACTGTAAGGAAGCACAGGACCCACAATGCCCCACACAACAGGCTTCTGCAACCATTCTGGAGGGCTCTGCTTTAAAATCCCTATTGTAAAATAGATTAAAAAGGCATATGAACCCATATTTCACAAACTGCTGGTAAGTTCCAGCAGCTCAGCTTTTGTGTACGAGACAGAAAGGCATTTCTTCCTGCTGATTGCTCCTTCAGCATGCTCAAAGCAACATCCACAAGTTCAGTCCCAGAAGCTAAGGCAGGCAAATGGATACCCAAGCACTTATTGAAGCAATAAATGTAAGTGTAAAGGCTTGAATAGCTGTGTGCATAGTGGACAGGTTGCAAGTAACTGCCAGAAATTGTTAGATTTTAGCAGATGGTTCAATTAAGAACATAACTTCCTCAATCCCCTTTCTTCTTATCATATGAGGTAGGGTTTGTAATACTTTGCTAGTTGTAGAGGGTTTAGAATACTATAAGAATGTCTACTGTTGTGGTGACCATTATAAAATTATGATACGTAGCCAGTAAAACTACTGGCTGTGAGCTAGCCATAGGTGAACTATTGTTCTTTTATTTCTCAGTTCTGCATAACATGGGGCTTTTTTGGTTTTTCACATTCAAGAAGTATAATAATACAGTAGAATCAGAGATGCATCATAAGAATTTACCTGCAGGCTTACACAGTGGCTACAACATGAGGACAAATAAAATGCCACCAATAGGAAGGTAAGTTAATATGCCAACTAAACCATTGCCTACAACAATATTCTACTTTGTTAAGAATTCCCTTATTTCACTTTCCTTGCTTATTCTTTTCTTTCTCCCAGTACAACATAAAAATGTTTCAGAACATGAAATACAGAGTGTTGGTGTTTGAGTGGTTTTTGTGGTTTTTTTTTTTTTCATTTGAACTTTCAAAAAGCATGGCAGTTGGTCTTCAGCTTACATAAGCCAGAACTGGATGATCTCCTTTGTTCTTCAGACATCAATGGCCTCACTACAGATGGCCAGATGAGAACACTTAAATTCACTCCAAAACTTCAATATAAGCCCTGATTTTAGCTAACCACAATTCACCTGAATGGTGTTTGGTCACCAGTTTGTGGGTCATTTTAACTTTGCCTACTTTGAAAAAGTAATTTATTTATTTATTTATTTTTTAGTACTAACCAGCCCACTTTGTTGCATTCTACTTCCATTTCAGATTCTACTCAAAATTGGCCCATAAGACTTTCACAAATACATGGTAGCTGAGGTAGAAAATTCACTCCAACCAGTTGTCTGTATGTCAGTCCAGTTCTCCCCTACTTCTTTAATTTCTGGTCTGTAATCTCATAGTTGACAGATTCCCATTGCTTAATGAGCACTTTCTATTCTTATATTTGTGAGTTTTATTGAGCTATCACTTAAATGAAAATATTCACTTCAGAGCAAACAGTTAAATTAAACCCTATTGTAATTCTCAGCAAGTTTGGAAAAGTAGAACACATGATTTAAATACACAGGCTCCAAGGTCCTCATGGGCTAGCTGCATGTTATTAGATAGTTGCTTGGTCATGCTGCACTGAGATAAAGGAATAATCATAAAAATAGGAAGGTTTATTTGCAGAATCATTTCTTAAAAATAGAAACCTCTTCCCCCTCATTATTTTCTTAATAATTATTAGCTGCAATGTGAAAAGAATGCAAACTAAAGAAATGTAGGAAAGTGTCCCATGGTTTTGCTGATTTGAATGCATAAGGTTCACCCATCCTCATACTACTGTGCAAACTGACAACAAAATCCATTACTAGTAGTATATGTTCCTTTCAAAGCACCTGTCTTGTACCCACATGGCAAAGAAAACAAATCACTTTTCTGCTTTGGTACTCTCTTGTTCTCCCTATAAATATTTGAGGGGATGGCATTCACAGCATCATTTCATTATACGTTATATTAATTGTATACTTCATTATTACTCAGACCTAAACAAAACAAAACAAACACACAAAGAAATATAGAAAAACCTGATTCTTATTTCTTATACCAGAGATAATCAGGATTTGCTCTTCTGAGGATAGGAAGGTTGCAACAGTATAAAATCAATGAAACAAGTACTGACATCCTTCAAGGAATCTGAGAGAGAATAACTTTAAAGCTGTGCATATATTTTGAGACAAGAAATCATTCTTTTACAAGAATTTGCTGAGAGTATTTTCACCTTGGCATGACTTTCCTCCACTACATCTTCTGTATTTCCCTTTATAGAAAGACTGATACTAGATCAGTGGATTCAGAAGATGAGCATGATATACTCAAGAACTCAGTAGGTGTTTTCCTCTGCAGTTGCTCTGTTACACATAACAGTTCAGCAATGCTGTTTGCAGGATCTCTGTACACAGTACCTAGTAGATGCAATCTACATGTATAACCTCAAAGTATTCAGGAGCGTGTTTAAGGCTTTTGCATTCACATAGAACTTGTTCATACCAGTGTTGTTCTGTAATATTCAGAATTATGCAGAGGTAAATCCTTACATGGTAGATATCAGGTTAGTTTTGACAGGTTACATCAGACAAGCACCCAGGTCAAAATGTATTATATCCTGTATGCAGCAAACCTTCAAAACACCATATGAGTCATTGCAATTTCAAACCCTCACTCTCTAAAAGAAGGTTTTGTTTTTTCAGGAACTCAAAATTAGCCAGTGGAACTTACCCAGCCCAGTAGGAAAGATCCGAGCTGCAACAAATTTTAAAACTCAATAAAGCAGACATGGCTCACCCCACACTTGTCTGGTACTTAATCTACATAGTATGTGTGTTCTCCCAGCACTATTGTCTGGATCCATCCACACTGCAGCTATATGCTGTCTGGATAGAGCTGCTTCACATGCCAGTAAAACAGGTGTCTCATGAGCAGCTTTACCTGGTCCATCTAGCAGTAATTTAGCAATTCTGCTTCTTTTATTAGCACTCCATAATCAGCTCATTGTGTGATTGCTGATCTGCACACACACACCCCACCCCCCACACCCCACCCCCGTCATTTTATTGTGTGTGTTTCCTTGTTTTCATATTTTCAATACTAAACCAGTCTTTTGTGCCTTATGACTATCACACAGAACTAAGACTGAGAGAATGGAGGTATACGCAATGGGCCAAACAGCTGGCTTTGTGTTGCCTCAATAGAAAATACCTAATTACAGCAGAGTACACACACCACCACTGATGGCAACACATTCGTATTAAAATGCCTTTGCTCTGGATAGAGTCCTATCATTTATCTAAATGACTATTATTTTGCCTTTCTCCTCACAGCTTTTATTAAATCTCTGAGCAATTTTAAGCTAATAGCTTACAGATACAGGCTTTATTCAACAGGAATGCATTACTAGGAGAATGGCTGTCTGCCTAGATGTGTCTGGCACTAGCTGGTAATGTCAGGAGTCTCAGATCCAAGGGGCATGGCTCATCTCATTTTGATTGATGCTCCACTCCCCTAGTGTTGCTGCCAACCAAGGTTGTAATTCATGCCCGGATGATTCTGCTGTCACTTATTTCTACATACAGTGTCTGTCTTTTTCTGGGTGCATTCTAACTTGTGGGGTTTATTTCCATTACTGCCAAAATCTGCTTGGTGCTGGAGAGTCTGCTTCTCAATTCAAACTAATTGGTAGAAAAATCTAGGTGGAGAAAGATCAGTGTGAGGAAGAAACTGGTGCAGCTGGCCCTTATACATGCCTCTGCTCTCCATCCTGTGATTGGTGGTAAACAGGGCACATCTGCAGTCATTTCTTCCCCATTCTGTGCTCTTGTCAACCTGCCTTGACAGATAAGATTGATCACATCCTCTGTGTTCTTCTGTTCTTCTTGTCTACGTAAATTAAACTATATGGGCTAGGGACTGCTTTTACCTGCCCGTATATATTGTACCAGATATAGCAGGGCAAGCATAATGACAATGCTAAAATGCAAAGATTCACTAACATTTTATCTCATTAAAGATATTGTCAGATGTTTTGAAAAACTGGGTTGAAGTTCTACCTTGTGGGATCAAATATCTGGCTCCAAGAGAGTTTAGAATTAGAGTTTTGAGAAAGCCAGGAAAGACTTTCACACTGGAGACAAAAGATCCTCTAGAAGAGACTGAAGAATGCAGGTAGAATTCCTCTTCTAGCAGTGCAGAGTATGGACACACAGGCAGGATACTGCCAGAACCTAGGATTACGGTTTGTTTCAGGGGAAGGTGTTAGGGGAAGGAAAGACAAGACTGAGAGGAAAAGGTGGCTCAAAAGGGTTTGCAGAACTAAATAAAGGCACATCAGTAGAATTATCCTGCCAGCAATAATTTGGGAATGCACACAGCCTTAGTAGGAGCTGGGGATAATGTCTCCAACAAGGGTAAGGGTTTGGAGAATGAGAAAGCCAGGACAGATGATAGCAACAGGGTTTGAATAGCCAGGAAGGGTAACATTTAAGCAAGGACCCTTTGAAACCTCTGGACTATTTTTTTCGGGTTTTTTGCCTTAGGTAGGAAACCTAGCAGTAGAGTCCAGCCTACTGTGGCAAATTGCACTCTCAGTATAGCTCCAGACTTTTTCCTTGCCAAAACCTCCATTGTTGCTTTAACCCTTCCTGGAAGTGAGATATAGCCCAGGACTCCTGCCAAACACACCTGTACTATTTAATGTTTGGAAGGGAAATGTCATGTTTCATAAATGTAGGATTAGGTTCAAGCTAGGGTCAGCATTCTGCAGATGTGAAATCTGGGAGGGACAACCAGGTCTGCTTCCCAGCTTAGTTGGGATCCAATGCCACAGTTCTCTGCTGTACAATACGTTGAAGGATGCAGGGGACATGGCCCTCTCTTAAATATCAGTTTAATTTAGGATTATGCTTCTGAGAAGACAGGCAGGACCTGTGGTAAAAGGAAACTGACTATTTTTTAGTTCTCCTCCCAACATCATTCTCTCTAGGGCTTTTAAGATCTTTATGCCTCACTCTTAGAGAAGGGATTAGGGTGCTGAGAAACACCTAAACAAAAGACAGAGTAAAAGTAGAATTCAAAATGGCCCATCAAGGTGATATTTGGGTCTTGGACTCAGACACCTCTCCCAGCTCTGCATTGTCCAGGCACTTGAAGACAGTTGGGCCTAAATCCCTGATTCTCCTCCAGAGGCTGCAAAGTGAAGGGCTGCAGTGGGAATTCACTTTCCAGCAGTATGTGCTCTCAGGACCTAGCGGAGTTCCCAACCCTATTTCAGCTGAGGCCCAAGATTCATATTAGGATCAGTTCTCTGTAGGAGAGACAGAAAGCAACATTCAAAAAGTTCCAGCTAACTAAACCAAGAGCTTGATAATGTCTCTTTTCCAGCCAGAATACTCAGGTACTGTGTCAAGGAGTAGTCTGACATGCCCCAGTCTCTGCCCATTGGGGAATTTTTGTCTATATGCTTATAATTGGGCTATTGCTGCCTAACCCTTCTAGCCTCACTACTTCTCTTCCTTAGTTCCATATTCCTACAATGCAATTACCAAAATTATGTTTTCTTTTAACCACTGCAACTGGCAAGCCATCCTGCTCTTCAAGTGCCTTCACATCTTTCCTCCAGCTTATTTATTTACCCTGCTTACCCTCAGGCTTTGCAGAGCGCTCTCACACTGCTGCTACTTCTCTTACACACTCAAATCCTCTGCCCATTCCTCAGCTTATTTTCCTAGTCTGCAGATACCCTCATCATCCTATTTCTGCTCCTTTCATTCACAAGTGCTTACTCCAGAAGGCAGATCTCTTGTCTAAAGAAACTGCTGGCAACATTTTTCTGGTCCTGAAAGACTGTGAGGCTTTTGTAGCGTGTCAGAGCTCTTATTCAAATCACCATGCTTGCTCACCATTGCCACTCAGAACAACATGCAGCAGAAGAGGATACACTACCCATATATTCCACTAATTTTCATTAGTCATACATCCATCCTTGCAAATTCAATGGATAACTTAATTAGCTATGTTTACTTCCCTGCCCCCAAAAATGATAATTTGAAAAAGGCATGACTAAAACACATTGAAAAATGTTTCTAGTTAATTTTCTGCAAGAGACTTGGATTTATAAGCAAAACCAGTTCCCTTTCTTAGCCCTGCAAGTGTCTGCTGTTCTTCCTGGACCTGCAAATAATGGGATGGGCAAGTGGACAAAGAGATTTGCTGGAGCTCAGAAGTCCAAGCTGAAATGTGTGCAGTGTCATAGATATCCTGTGTGACCTTTCATTGTCATAGGCGAAATGGAGAAAGCAAGAAAGTACTTCTCTCACAGAGTTGGTATAGGACACTGAAGTACAAGTGCAATACCTAACAAAACGGTAAATTAAAGAAAAACATACTGACCCATCCTTTCCTTTGACTGATTTTACAAGATCAAAGCAGATAGTTTTCATAAATCTAAAGGCAAGATAAGACACACACAGGAATAAGTTTTGCATCTGTAGTGACACTAGCTAGATTGAGATTATAATGGCTGTAAATCATAGACACTTCAAAATTAGAGATGCAAAAGACTATTCTATAGGTCATCCAGTCCATCCAATGGCAGGTTTTCCCATGGAAACTATGTTCCAATATCTTTATCCAGCATAATTCTAGAGTCTTTTCGACTTGAGACAGAAGGTGATCTCCAGATGAGATCATAAATAAGTTTTTCCCTGTGGCACAATACAATTTCCTGAGCATGTCTGAATCAATTTATTAATTTCCAGCAAGAGACTGCCATTTTTCCCCCACCAGTTTGAAGCAGATGGCCTCATCTGAAAGCTAGTGACCTGAAGATATGCATTTTTTTTCCACTCACAGGTCAACCACTCATCAGTGACCTTGAAGATAAAAAAATCTAAATGCTGAAAGACTTTGCTTTGCTAAAGGAAAAAATGAAAACATTTCAAGTGATTTGTTCAAACCATCATTCTAAATTTACCTTGTGAATTAAATAAGCACTTAACAATGAAACAATACTCCGTGTTATCATTTGCTACAAGGGATTTCAGCCCACAAGCCATCTGTAGCCTTATGTGACAGTTAACTCAGTCTGTAGCCTGCTTCTGGATTCCCTTTCAGAGGTCTCAGTCTGAGCCAACAGCAGTTTGCAGAGGAGGATGGATTTTTCTGTAGGCTACCTTCCCCCAAGCACCTTTTTCTACAACACATTATGTGTGTGATCAACCAACACAAGAAGGACTGAGGGGACTAAGATGTAAAAGAGCTCCCAGGTACAGACTATTGAATTTCACTTTCTACTGCTTGTCCTAGTCCCAAGACCAATCAAGAAGAGGTTCAGCTGGGAGTGGGCTGTATGAATTACTTTACTTATGGCATCCTACATATAAAAATCACTTTTCCAGGTCACTTCTCAAGCCCTGCTAGCTGTAGACAGGTCTAAATACAGTAGTTGATCCGCACATGAGGAGTAAAACTGGCACTTCTTGATATTTACATTCTCCAAAATGCAAGGCAAGTATTGTAAAAAAGCAGGTGCAGTTTTCTTTGTTCTATCAACAAGGACAATATTTTTTTTTCTTAAAATTCCTGCCTAAAGCTCATTTGTGTTGTTTTACCATGTTGTGCTGGATGCCTCTGCAGTGCTGATGGACTTCACTTTCATATCTATATTTTCCATTTGCCAAGCATGGTATTATTGCTGAAGAGCTGGGGCTTTTGCTTCTGATTTATTCTAGGATACTGGTGCAAATTCTCAGCTTCCTGAAAAACCTAAAAGCACATGACAGTCTCTCACTGCACTATTTAGTTCCAGCTGGTCTGATTTCCAGAGCAGTTTATCCAACTGTTTGTTGGAAGATACATTACCACAAGGCATAAGAAAAGACCTTCTCATGAGAATGCATAAAAGATGGGGAAAAAAAGAAGTAGCTAGAAATGCTTAATTTTCACAATGGAAAGATATCAAGAGTGGTCCTAATGTTTTTCAAGGTATTCATATACGATGTGACACAAAGTTATTCAGAGCAGTGTAAACCAGAACTGATGGCTAGGAGTTGCAGAGGGCTCTTAATGCTAAGTAACTAAACAATAAAGTATCAGATGAAATTCAGTGTCAATAAATGCAAACTGAGGCACATGGAGAACAACTTTAATTAGACAATTAAAATGTTGGCCTGTAAGTTAACTCTTACTTCTCAAGAAATGATCCTGGAATTCAATGAAAATATCAGTTCAGTGCTCAGCATTAGCCAAAGAGGGAAACAGATTATTAGGAAGAGGTGATAAAGAAATACTGGGAAAAAGAAAAGAGAAAGTGCATTATGGCATGCTATAATTCCTTGGAAAAGTTAAATGAGGCCAATGAAAAATAAGGAGCAGATTTCAGATGAGGAAAAATTATAAGATAACAGATCTTAATAATGGAGATGAGACAGAAGAAAAGGTTATTACAGGCAACAACAAAATCATTACTGACATGGAGAAGGTGAAAAGGGACCAATTTTTTGCCATTTCACATAACACAAGAGCTATAGAGAACCCAATACAATGACTGAGCAAGAGTCTTAAACTAAAATCATTATTCTCTGCACCCATTGCTTTGGGACAGTACAGGGGTCAAAAGTATAAATGGTAAAAGATGTAACTAGATTTATTTAAGCAAGAAAATTCTTCAAGTGCTCTTAAACACAAAACCAAAGTTTTAGTACCTTCTCAGGAAATCCTAACACTACAGATTTCCAGAATCTGGGAATAATAATGGGAGAAAATACCATTTTGTACTGTTTTGTTCATATACTTTTTCCTATTCAGTGTCTACTGGACAACGTGAAGAGCAGTGTGCTGAGCTAAACAGACTGTTAAACGACTTGATATGGTTCATTTACTAGTATAGCTATTCTTAGGTCTGAACACCTTAAATCTCATACACCCAGTTATGATTTCATGCTTAGCAAAGGAGATTTATCAGCCAAGGGTTGCCATGCTAAGGTAGAACACCTTTTTGTGGTCCATCACACAGTGTGGGGCCAGGAGTTCAGCCTACATAAATCCACAGGTGTGAAGTTATATACTGTGATCTTCAATTAAGGTTTGGTCCAGATTAAGTGGCATCTCCCCATGGCAAACAAATTGTTTTGGAGTAGCTGTTTGACCAGCTCTGATGTTTTGGCTTTTATCATTCTATCAACCTGTTTTGTTTAGCAGTTTCACAAAGTAATTGAAGTTCTTGGTTTCCATGGTAACATGTGATGGTCCTCAGAAATCTGCTATATGCTCTTGAAAGAACATTGTCTTCTCCCAGTTTTCTGAAGAGTAACGTTATATGCAACTTCATATAAAGTACCACTGTTTAAACATGTAAAATACACTTTATAGGGTTTTGTAAAATGGCAAGTACTCTTCATAGTCTATCAATATATCTCACTGTCACTAAATAACACTCTCCACATGAGAATTCGTATTATCTAAGTAAGGAAGTGCTATTCTGCACCATCAAAAGCAGTAAAAACTGGGGCTCAGAGTAAATATTAATAGCACTTTACAAAATAATAGAAAGTAAGGATAAAGACCATTAAGTACTTCCCTAAACACAAATCCAGAGTAGTGTTTCAGCCCAGAGAAGGCAAATACAAACTGTTTTTAAGACATCAAGAATGGTAAACAGACCTGTTTCAACTGGTAATTTATTTAGTTTACTATCTCTGTTGATTACAGTAAGGGAGTTTGCTAGATTAAAGACAAGCTTTAGATAACTGTTGCAGAATGTTTTCAGAGAACTGACTTTAATTTCATTAAGAGTTAAAGACCAAGAGTTGTTGGCCCATAGTGCTTCATGGAAAGTTATATCATTCCATATTCTTCTAGAGGAGTAGAAAAAAATATATATGTGTGTCAAATTACTTTAGATGTTATTTTTTCACTTTCAAAATATATATGAATAACATGTAACCAAAGGGGAATGTCACTCTGAAATAAAAGAGCTAATTTTAGATACAGTCCTCAAAAGATCTAAATCCATACTAGAATCAGTACCACAGATCAGTACTCTGACGTAAGTCACATTTCCATTGACATAAATAGGCCAGATTAGCAGCTGACATAACATGAAATAGCTCCATAAGGAAGAACATACTTATAAGGCTTTTCTCCAGCTGTGGGTCTGCACAAGTGGGGAAAAAAAAAAGAGAGAAAAAAAATTAAAAGAAGAATAAATAAAAAATAAAAATTAAAAAAAATGGAAAAAAGGAAAAAAAAAGAAAAAAGAAAAAAGAAAGAGATGTAAAAAGAAATCTTTCACATTTCATTTCACACCAGCCATAGAACTTCACAGTACTGCTTCCTCTATCTGCTATTATCAAACACTGGGGAGAGAAACACATTGTGTTGCTGACCTTAGAGGCTGCAATCTACCCACTCACTTTTCTTGCAGCATTCCCCATTACAGGCAGGTCACTGATTTACTAAAGCGGTGGAAACTCTCACTAGCAGGCACCGTCTTCAAACAAGCTGATTATTCATGAGTGTAATATGCCCCTCAGTGCTAGTACTTGACCTCTTATTTGTTCTTTTCCTCCTGCATCTGGACCAATTTATGCTCATAAAATTACTTTGGGCCTTTCCTATCCTCTAGGCTTGTACATTTCCATTGCATGATTGCTTCCCTACATAATGGGATAGTAATCAGTAATTGATGACTTAATATTTCCCTTCTCTAGCTAATTAGCTTCCTGATCACAGTGCTGCCATCAGGAGTGTTCAGGTGCCATAGATTATGATACCAATCAAGGCTTTGAGCCAGGAAATATCCAATGCTTTTAGTGTTGGTAGGTGTCTCTTTTCCAGATGTGATAGGAAGCCAAGGTTTGTGCTACACTGAGTTGCTAGAAGATGATGGGGTCTTCATATATGTTATCTTCTAACTCTGATTTACTTGCAAAATTTCATTTGCAGATTTGGGTAAATAGACCTGACATTTGAATATAATACATATATTCTTCCTTATCTAAACTATTATGAAGAGTTAGTATGTAGTACAAATGTATGTTCTGTGATCTTCAGCTGCTAGGTACTCAGTTTTAGGCACAGTTAAATGTATTTCAAAATTTAGGTAATGAGTATGAATGTAACAAGAAGGAATCTAGAAAAAGTCCTTGTTAGTGACCCTTGTAGAAGCTGCGATAGAGGAGACCCATGTTAATGTTACTAGCATAAATTTTGCAATTTCATCTACCAACTCCAAACTCTGTGTTCCTGAGCACGTTTCCATCCTTCACACCTATTTATGTCCACACATGTGTATTTAGATTAACTTAAAGAAAGAAAAAGACAAGAAGTGGCATATTCCAGAAACAGACTGTTCAGCCTGGAATTTTCTGAGCAGAGAACAAGTTTCTACAATTAATATTTATGTGCAGGTCTTCCGTATCATAAACTTATGTTCTAGTGCAGCCAGATGAAAGATTTTCTTAGGAGCACCACTGGAGACAGAAGAACTTCGTTGACTGCTAATGTATTGCTGTAAGACTGGCATACACTGTATTTTCCAAGTAACTTATTAGATTGATCAATTTATCTCCAAGAACTTTTATTTACCCAGTCAATGATACTCACTGCCTTTGATGGGCCACTTACAGTAGAAGAGATGTCTTCAATATTCAGGATTAAAACTGATCCTTGTAAAACTGTCCCTGTTGGTAACAGGGATTGTGTCAGACTTAACAATAACATTGGGCAAAATTAATTTCCTTCATTATTACCGCATCAATTTTTATGTGTGTTGGCTTTCATTTACAAAGGGAACATTTACAAAGGGAACCTGTTATTAATAAAATGTCTACAATCAAAGCTGATATAATTATTTTATTTTTGATCAATGGTAATTTTTCCCCTTAAATATAAAGATCCTACTTCTAAACCCCTTTAATTCCCATGACAGCTTTGATAACACTGATGTTGATGGATTGTCTTGAAAAGCATGGTCATTTATCTCCAAAAGACACCCTGATACAAATGATTATGGCATTAGAAAGAAGCTTTTTTTTTTTCCCATGAAAGCTAGTCAATATCCTTGACAGCATTCTTGTAAACTGTTGTTCAGAAAACTTTAAGCATAATAGCTTGGAAAAGTAGGAGACTGCACAAAAGAGGCTGTGCTCTGTCTTCTAATGGGAGGAATAAAATAGGCATGATAAACAGCAATTTATATTTTAGACATAACATTTCCTATACCTTCTGGATTATTTCATTTATCATAAAGCATTTTCTTACACACTCAGGAAAAAAACCTGAAAAATCAGTAGTCAGTTCTGCCCTGGAAAATGCAGGGCATCTATACTTCCAAACACAACATGCTTGAAATTCCTGATTGCATATATCTTCTCTCTCTCTCTTTCATTCCTAAATAATCTAGAAGACATCAGAGGAGGTCAAGATAATGGCAACAGAAGATATCTTTATTTAGGAAGAGGTTGCATTTTATTCATTAATTGTCCAAGAATTACATACCAGCCAGGAATGTATTGACTTTTTGAAGGTTCAGTTTCATTCAGTGAAAACCTGTAACTCACCAAGGTAAATCTAATGAAAGAAAGAATTTAAATAGAGAATGACAACTGGGAACTGTTTCAGATCCTGGAAGATTCCAAAAGCACAATCAGGCAAGACATATAAAAATCAGCAAGAAAGAAAAAGGAAAAAAAAAAAAGAAGCTAGTGATATACAGTCACAAATAAATGTATTTATGTTTTTGTAAATTAATGTATGACTTTTTATAAGAACAGAAGGAAAATGGCAACTAAACAGGTAAAATTATGTATATCAAGCTATAATTTGCATAATTAAGCATATATTAAAGTCTGTGAATTGTGTAAAATACCCAAAATTTGATCACAAGTTGAGCTTATAAATGAACAGAGTTTCATGTGCTTCTTGGCAAATGGCAGAAGTTTTTTTCTGAAAATAGTTTCAAAGTTTCAGGAACTCAGAACCCAGTTTTCTCAACAGGCAAGACATGACAAGTGAGAAACCTCACGTATGTGACAAGTGCTCTTTTTTATTTATCCTTCTACTCAATTTCAGTTATAGTGATATGTGAGCATTCAGTCCAAGGTGATTCTCTATAACAAGCTCATCTATGTCTTCATTGCTTTCTAATGTAAATCTACAATCTATAGTACCTTTCATGTGAGAAAAAATGGATCCTAATTTTATTAATAGCATTCATTCTCCAAACTATACATAAGAACTTGAAACCTCTCACAATGTCACAACTCCTGTTAGTATATATTCCTCTCTCAACATTACAGAAGCCTCTATTAAAATCCAATCCTTTGTATCTGTAGCAGCTACCAGAATGAATGATGATGGTAGCTGTCCTCCAGCTTTAGCAACTTTTGTGAAACAAAACAAGGAGCGAGTCCAAGACAACCCCATCTAGATTCAAACACTGTCTACCAGCCTTGTGCTTACAGGGTCTCACTTCACACTTTACATTTTTGCAGCATAAAGCTGTGATCTCTTTCTCTTATACATTTTGGGATTGCACACAATAAAGTTTTAAAGTATAGGCTGAGGGTATCTGTGTTCCCCCCTCCTCAGGGCCCCATAGCCAGAGCACAGATTGCAGTTTAATCAGGCTATGAGCATGGACTTTGTGTGCAGGGCCTCATGATTCTTCAGGATGTGCATGAAGCCAAATGTGAAAATTAGCTCTTGGACCAACTATCCATCATCCAGCTGGATGGGATACTGGAGGAGAAGTGCAGGTATAAAATCTATAAAATTGCACTGCAACTGAGATTGTATTACTCCTCTTCCTCAGGGACTGTCTTTTACTCACAAGAGCACCAGTATAAGGCCTCTAAAACAGAGTAATGACATACAGCTGGTCTATCACAGGAGGCAGCTGCAAGTAAAGCTCACACCTCTGCGTCCTAGAAGTTCACATTTCTGCAGAATATTTTTTTGCACATTTTAGCATATTAGCTCAATGCATAGACCTTGTACCGCCTTTTTCTGACATGTGCATTTCTTTGTCTAGCTTACTTAAAAAAGGAGGTGTTCAGGGCACCTGATCATCATTTGCTGCTGTAAGTGCATTTTATCAATAGAAAATAATGGCAATGATATTGGTACAATAATGTTCCAGTCAGTGAATATAACTCGCTATAATAGGGAATGAATTTACTTAGTCTACTAACTCTTTCCATCTGTAACTACTGATCTGAATCTGGCTTCAACTAATTACCTCCCAGAATTCTTGTTTCTTTTGTCCTGCTGGCAAATTCTCAGTCATAGCAGAGTTAATGTGGGAGCTCCAAAGCAGCTCAATAAAAGGAACGAACCGGCCCCAACAAATATTCAACACACAGGTAGGGGCCTGGAGTGTTTCTAGCTGGAACCGACAGTGCCTTTTCACCTCTACTCTGAAGTAGATCAAACAACATGGAAAGGGGATATTAGTAGATTCTGTGAATTGAGTAATACTTTTCCCACTTTGGAGCTTCATTTAAAGTTATCCAAAAGAGGTTAGAGGCAGAAGACTGCACTCTGAACAGGAGGCTGTTCTGAGCTCAGAACAGAGACACAATTGCTACAAAATTATTCCTGAGAAATATATTACACATATAAACTACAACAGGCTCACTTGCCCATAAACCTGGACAGAGACCATCAGTACAATCTTTTCCATTTTCAGTCCATTCACCTATGAAAATCACAGGTGCTACAGCTTCTAATCACACTTTGCACCATCATCAGAATATTTACCTGTGTTGCCCATCTCTTCAGGTTTGGAGAGGGACCGAAAGATGTTGGAACAACCAGATACCAGCACATTGTCTCGGCATGGGAAGGACTGAACAGTTCCAGCCTTCTGTGATCATGAAACTATGGTCTTACACTTCAAGTCCAGTTTTAGAGATTCAATTGTCTTTTCATAGTAAATCTCAGAGCTCCTTAGTGACATCAGCTCCTCGCCCCTGCTTTGAATAGCCCCCTTGAGAAGCTTGACGGTACATGTAACACAATCCATGCTGCTCATCCCATCACCGCCTTCAAACATAGGAAGATCAGAGAACCAAAACAAAAGGAAAACATGAATAACATGAAACTGTGTATATTATATGATGTCTGAAAGCACATTTCTATTTAAAGCAAGGAGCTAAAACAGCAGCCAGCAAAACTGGGTGAGCGGTGTGTACTCTGTGCCTCAGAGCATAGCAGCTGGAGGTACCCAGGGCAGGGAGCTGCTCAGGACCTGATTAATCCACAGCCTGAATGAAAAATGACAGAATCATGGTCAGCAACCTGCATGCCATAGTGCAGGGTACAAGGTACATAGCAACAGGAGCCAGCAGACATGCCACTGGTGTGAACACATTCTAGCTTCATGTCCTGACATGTCCAATTGTTAATGCCTATTGCAAAACTGCTTCTAGCATTCTAGCAAAAATATGTATACTTTGAGCTCAGTTTGCTTTGTGACTATGGCTGACTGGAAGCAGCAGAGGTTCCTCAGAATTGTTTATTCTCAGGGAAGGACTAAAAAGCCAACCATAAAAATTTCTACCCCACTTTCATTGTATCTGTGAACAACAAAGGATAGGCACTCTTCTCACTTCCTACTGCAAACCCAAGAAAGCAGAAGCAGCCTCTTTCAAGTGGGTAAGCCTTGTCAGGCCATCACATCTCTTTATAGGCTTCTGAGTTTTCTTTTGTGTAGATGTATGAACAAAACTTTGCACATGAAAATGTTTATGGAAAGAAACATAGAGAAAACATTTCTCCTCAGTATTCAAAGTTGTTTTATTCTTGAATGGACTATTTATGGAATGTTTTCCCACTTTGATCTGAGCTCCAACTTTTAGGTAAAGCAGTGTGCCAAGCACTTCAAATTATATCTATCCATCTGAACAGTTCTAGCAGTACAAGCACTGAATGCTTCCTATGACAGTCAGGATAGACAAGATGAATGAATTCATCATATCTCCATCATTAATTTCAGTGATTTCAATGCAGTGAGATAGCTATTTGCTGGTGGTGGCAGCATCTCCGTGGTGCGTCACTTTACCTGACTTAATATTTTTCTTAACAGAAATATTAGAGGGAACTGAACAGATATGTGGATCTGTAAAGCAGAAGGAAACTATGTCTGGGAAAAAGTTTAATCAAAACCTCCTCAGTTTGTCCACTAAGGGTCCTTGGATATCCTGAAAAATTAAATCAAAGGCCAAAAGAATAAACTGAATAAACAAAAGCAAGAGCAAAGAGAAAGACACACAACTCTAATTCTCAACTTCTGTACTTCCTACAGATTTCAGTTGTTACACTACTGTCACTCAGACAAGTCACAGGAGACTGAAACTACAGATTGTCTAAGACATACCTGTGGATAAATTTAGCTAATGCGTGTACTGGTTTTCTAATCAATCCTTTGAGATTCCTGTGGATTCCTTCCCCTTTGTGACTGGGAGGAAGGAAATTTAACGGACAAATTTGTCATCTGCAGAAGTATTTCCAGATAAACAAAAATGTTTCAAAGCCAATTTCTACTCTCACTCCAGGTCCTCAGACTGAGACCCCAGTGATACCAATATAGATACTACTAATTTACACTTGTATAAATAATAAAGTAGATGCCTGTGAGTTTACATACTTCTCTCTGGAGTTTTAGTATCTTATTTTGTATCTCATTTTTCATGTAAGTACTATTGTTTGGGATTTTTTCCCATGTTTGTTTTTATTGAAATATAATATAATTTATTCTTGGTAAAGCATTATTATAATTTGTAAACTGCCTCCAGATTTCATTTACATTTTTATTCCTTTGCTTAAGAATAAAAAAAAATATTCTTTAAGGTTAGCTAGCAAGATGGTGACTACTTTTCCCAGTCACTGCAGTCATGAGACTACAGTGAAGCGTTACAGCACTTCAGCTACGGAAAACACACTTCATCACAGGATTTGGAGCCTTGCCAGTGGAGAACAGCAGCATGAGATATCAACATGGGGCATTTTAGTGGCGCAGGAAGATGTAGACTGATTATGAATGTACCCAGAAAGTAAAGATTTCCTTATTTTATATGACAAAAAGGAACATTTTGATTCCCACCAGTGTGACAAAAAATTCTAAATTTAATATTAGCTTGCTAATACACAAGAGGAAGTTCATCAGGCTGAAAAGGATATCACAGCATAGCAGCATTTGAATATAATTTGATGGAAACCATGACAGGTTTTTAACCAGGGGGAAATAAACTACATTGTTCCACAAGTAGGAGAACTAAGGAGATACCAACTCTTATAGTCTGGTGGTGTCTGTCAGCAATTACCCCAGTGCCTTCCTTTACCCCTGTGACCATGAAAATCTTATCTTTCTCTGAAATACCTCAATGTTCCTGCTTTCCTTCATTCCAATACAAAGACGAATTTGTCTCCACACTCAGTTTAACCCTTGTACTAACTGCCCTCTAATAGACTGAGGACATGTACTCAAACAGCTTCCAAGCTTTGTGCACAATATATTGCCAGAGGCAGGTCAAGCAGAACAGTTAACCATCGAGTTTGCACTGCAGCCTTTCCCTCTGTGGGAGCTCTAACTTGGGTCTCACCCCTCACCCACCACTTTTCACAAAACATATGTGAGTGCAGTTAGCTTTGATGTCTCTGCTTCCTTGCAAAAAGTGGTTAAAACTGGCCAACAGATTTGACAGTTACTTAGGTAAGGATTAAGAGACAAAGAGATGAACAAGCAGGTAGACAGCCAACATGATCACATAATCTTTGCTTCCAGCCAAAAAAATTATTTTGGTAAAATTGCATTTGCTGCTGCAGAAAAGATTTTGTGAGAACTCTTCCATGAGAATGCAATCAGTTCTTCTACCAGCACTGGATACCACCTTAAACTCTTGAAAAACAGCTTTATTGAGTCTACACCATGAATGTAGAATCAAAGAACCTGATAATGCAGACATGTTCTTGCTGATGAAGCACAGTGCATTACTGAAAGAAAACAATATGGACCTAGCAGAACTGCTCCCTTCCCGAGACCAAACTGAGGCACACAGTGGTATATAAATGAATACAGTCCTAGATGTATTATAAATCACTCAAAGCTGTTGCTTTTCCAATCTAGAAGTCCAACACTCATCCACATTGTGTTCATTTTCAAGATGGAAAATTTGAGGGATTTCCCTTCAGTTTTAACTTTTATACATTCCACTGTAAATGCAAAAGAAAATCAATTAGACAAATATTATTGTGAATTGAAAACTCTGTGGATCAATTTTTCATTATCATTATTCATTGACCTAGCACTGACATGCACAGATTTAAAACAATTGCACTGGATTTTCACTATGCACCTTTCATTAGTGCCTATGGAGGTCTGATTAAGTGTTCCCTTGAGATTCAGAGAATTCAGCACTTCTTTTGCTTTGTCACCAAGATCTTTCACAAGAGTTGGGGTTTTAATTGTTTTCTCATCCAAAATTTTGTCTTTGACTTCTTTGGCTTTGATTTCTTTGACTTTCAGTGAAGTAGTCATCAACTTGCAACATTGTCATCACTTTAGAGAAATCCTATCACTTCTGCAAAGTGAAAGGTATTAAACTGCCTCTTCCCCAAGGTAAAATGAGATTCTTGACTTTGTCTTTTGCATTTTCATTAATGTGCTCTGTAGCTCTAAGCCGGAGTGTTTTTTCAGTTCTGAATGCTGACATGGAGAACTGAAATAATGGTCATTATTATAGTCATCAGTCACTTTATTCTGAGCTATGCCTTGAGGACACTTCATGCAGTATATGCAACTGTCCCTTGCAGGACATCTGAGTCTGTGCTGAATTCTAATCAAGGTTTCTAATGACTTTTTCTTCTTTTCCCTTCCTTTTAAATTGCTGCAGATTCATTTCTTCTCTCCTCTCCATCTTTACATATGACTCTTCTCCTCATTCACTCGTTCAACTTATTACAAATCTTTATAAAGAACCTTCACTATTTTTTAGAAGGCTTTCACATTTGCACATATCTTTTTTATATGAACTGTCATCTGTTTCCTGTGTGGGTCTCTTCTCTTCTTTGTAATCACAGAAACAAGAAGGGGAGCAGACTGACTGAACTGCTGCATTGCCTTAGGTCAAGGGTGGGACTGAGCTTTATGATACACTTTCAAACTTGTTACTGGAGGCAAACAGCAGGTAAAGGTTACACAAGGTGTGTGTTGCATCTGACATGATAGGAGCTGTACACAGAGCAGGCCAGGCTTCAGTGCATGCAGATTGCTCTGTCTCTGTTAGCTCCAGTGGGAACTTGCTCATTTACACAAGCTGAGAATTTGGTCCATTTTGGCCCACTGTCCTCCCTCCTCACCTTGCTTGCAAGCATACTTCAACTACACTTTAAATACTGTCTTCTCCATCATACATTCACTAGGTTATGGATAAGTATATGCTTACACATCTTGTATGAGCAAAAAGACCTTGCATAATTTGATATTTTCTTAAAAAGCCCTGCCTCCCAGAATCAGCAGAATATATCACCCTTATACTTTGACAATGTAAGGTTTGTTTTTTTCAATGGGAGAATAACGTTGGACTCTTATTCACTCTAATCTCAAAAAATGGAGGTAAAATAATAAAGCCCTAAAGCATGTTATTGTTAAGTTTTTAAAATTCTTTGTTTTTAACACTATCTTATGATTTTCAAGGGCATGACTCATCATTCTATAATGCCTGGAATTAACAATACCAAGTGACAGTAAAAACAAGGCTCCATCATAGCATAAGCCCTTAGGCAATACTGTACCAATAAAACAAACACTATCTTATAGCTAGGAAGCCATTTCTAGGTCCCACTGGGTGTCAGCAGGATTCAAGCAGAGCATAAAAAGAAGTGAATATCACAATGCATCTAAGCCTTTGTGATAAAAAAACACAGTTTCTGTTGAATTAATTCTGCTCACAAAGAGAAGTTTCCACCTCCACAGTACAGCAGGATCATCTAATGAACAGTTTTATTATGAAAACACTATTAGGTGAATTTCTATGCAGTGTTTACACCTTTCCTGTCACTATTGTGGCTATAGGCATCCCCTTCCCAATGGATACATTAGTGTTTTGTGTATCATTATGAACAGTGAATTGTAATAGGAAGCAGTTTTGCTGCTTGATAAACTAAGCATCATTTGAAGCTTTTACAGTTTTACTTAAAAACTCATAAACACGTGTTTGTTTTGTTAGGACAATGAGATGCCATTTAGCTACTGAAATCCCAATTAACTAAAATTCTGTGCTGGTGCTGCTGATGTAAATCAGGCTATTAGACAGGCAGTGCAAATGAAGATGCAGAATTGGTTCCAACCATTTAGCTGCTGCTAATTGAGATGAAACGGAAGGCAATGCATTGAATTTAACATTGTCTGTATAGACAGTTTAGTAGTCTTTTTCATTGCAGGAATTTATGAACTGTGCAATGATAGCGCCAGTGAAAACATGACTATGTAATAGCGTGACGCATTGTAATGCTTTATCCTTTATTGTAAAACAATTGGGAAGTATGGAGGTGATGGATCATTACCTCCCACATTCTCCAATGAACCTTTCCATACTACTGTATCTCATGGGACTGTTGAAGCTAAAAACAATGGAAGACCTACCAGGGGAATCTGGTCACAGTGGAGGGGTCATATTATAGTCACTAATAAAAACACCTCAAGAGTCCAGATTTCCACAGGGCAATCTCCAGGAAGCAATATTTACCCCTCCAACAGTAGTTTGTAGATGGCTTGCCATTCAGCTGCAGATCAGAGCAAAAAGGCCTAAATAACACATAGGGAAAGAAAGATACCTACAATTTAATTCAAGGAAGCTGATAGCTCAGCTGAGGAAGGGCAGAAGTCAGCTGAGGAGAACGATTAGGGAAGAAGTTACTTAGGCTATGTGTCCCAAAGACATTTTTACATCTGGGCTGAAAGGCAGTACTTCTCCTCACTTGTGTTTGAGTGATGCAAACTCTTACAGATTCCAGGCCTAAATCCAGTTAGTCTTTAATTTTAAGTAAGAAATCAACATCCACCATATAGGAAAGTGCCGTTTGCCACCATGTGTAGTTTGAAGTACATCTTTCCTCTTCTCTTCAGCTGAAGCCTTCCTATTTCGTATCAACAATACAAAGTGTTTATGGCAGCATACGAATGACTAAGCAGACCAGTAGTTAGGATCATAGCTAGTTCAGGTCCTGTCTCAGTGAATAGTTTTTTCCAGTAGAATAGTTTTAATGGGAGAGGTTCAGAGCATTTTGACATCAGTGTCTAATAACCCATCACACTGGAGCACTTTAGGGTTAAGACACTTCCCAGAACAGTAGCAGCACCTCCTTCAAACCAGGATAAAGAAATGAACCAAACCAACTACACAGTCAGTGTAAACAGCTGGTCACAAGGACGCATGCTGATCACACAGATAGATTATTATTTTTCTTCTGGTTTACTATTTTCACCGAGAAATTGATTTATGTTAAGAAAAGCTGTTCTTATAGGATTCTTTGAAAGAACAAAAAAGTAGATCTCAGTAAATATCTGGGGGTAAGAGTAAATTTTATGCTAGGCAACTTGATTGCCATTTTAGGTGTCCCTGGATACCTAACTTAGCTGTTCCCTGGCTGAGGTTTATTAAGTTAGGTTCTTCCACAGCTTGGGAAGGGCCCTATTGCTACCCCATGCATTCTTTTTTGAAGTTGGGTAAGGGGTTTGAGGACAGGACAAGGAACCAAGGAAAGGCATGATCTTTCACTCTCTCTAGCTGAAGCTATAGCATTCTGCATAAAATAGTTGGGTCAGGCAAAGAAAGGTGGAATAATTTATAAAGCTTAGGAGATTAGTCAGAGACTGAAGATAAGAAAAGGCAACCTAAACTAATTATCCATTCCAATAAAGAAAGATTTTTTTCTTTCTTTTTTTTCTTTTTTTTTTTTTTCAGAAAGTCATTCTGGCAAAAGCTGAGGTGCTTGAAGATTTTACATTGTAACTAGGTCTTTGGAGAATCATAATTTTCCATGTAGTACCTGTATGCTCATATCATTGTACTTGACTTCTGTGATCATTTCCCTGTTCTGTGAAGCACTTCCTATGATTGATTTTCTCTGAAATTAATATTCCTGTAAAATATATATATTAACCTGCATATCTGAATGCTTGTGCAAAAATAATTTTAAATGTACTTTCTGCAAGCATTTAAATCCAAAATGATTTACAGTTAGCCAAATATAAAGTGAAAGCCCTATAGTAGGGGTCCTCAAACTTTTTAAACAGGGGGCCAGCACACAGATGAAGTGGCAGGCAGTCATCTGTGGCTGCTTGGTTTCCCCCCTCAACCCCCGGGGGGGGGGGGGGGTGTGTCTGTAAATACCAGGGGCTGGATTGAGGACCCTGGGGGGCCATAGTTTGAGGACCCCTGCCCTATAGCGTGAATCATATGATCAGACACATGAAAGTGGTATGGGTCCTTCTGAATTGCAAGCTGGCAAATGGTTGAACTGCAGAAAACCACAGGACATTCAGGAATGTTTTCAAATGAACAGCATCTTCAGTGTATTCATTTCTTATACATTATGATGCTCTTTCTTTCAATAGAATTTTTAAACAGCAAAATTATCCTTGTGACAAAATGCATTAGGCCTTGCCAGGTGCACAAGTACCAGAAATGAAAATGCTACAGTGCTCATACAACCGGGTAATGAACTTTTGGCTGAAATGTGTGTTTTGTGAAAAGGGATGCTTTCTTCTCTTTTAGGTATGTTGCCATGAAGCGTTGACAGCAGGAGACTGGAGGTTTACAAGATGTCTGTAGTTTAAGAATAAGGATTTGGGATAATGAATAACTGAGTTTGAAGAAAGTAGCACTCAGAAAACTGAGGAGCATGCCATTGCACCTTTTGGAGATGCCTGTTTTTTTTCTTTTTGTCTCAAGATAGGAGCTTGAGGTAGAAGAAGTAAACAAACATCCATATAACCTTTCCCATACCTTACCACTAACTATCAGGTGTTCAGCATCAGGAACCAGAATGCTGGATAATTATAAAAAAGTGTTAAAAATCATTGTTTGTTTATATTTTAAATGCATTAGCTTACACTCTGCGTCTGAGACTTTACAGGCAGGTCTTCAGCTTTTGTAAACTAGAAAACTGCTCTACACCATAATCTCAAGGGAGAGATTGGATTCTCAGTTATTTTTATTATATTACATATTTCCAGGAGCAGGTGGAAGCCTTAAGAAGAAAAGCTAAATGACTCAATAGCTGGTAATATGTTGGTCACATAAACTAGGAACATAAATAGGAAAAAAAAAGGAAAAAGGCTTAAAGTAAACCCTTTTAGTAAGGAAGATTGAAAGACCCCCAAGTATAAAAATGTACTATGAGTATCACTGAAACCTGATGATAAGGGAGAATTTAATACCAAGCAACCAAAGACCATTTGCCATAAAGAACGTGTGGCTAGAGGGGACACAGGTATCACCCACAGCTGATTTTGAATTTTCTTAACCTCTCTGTTTACCTTTGAAAATAAGAATGTCTGCCCTGTCTGTTCTACCAGCAGCAGAGGTGGCAGCTCTGGAAGAAAATGGTGATGCAAAGTAGAAGCAGCTGACACATGAGTATCTGGGCACTAGGACAATTACTGTGATTTCTGTTAATGTGGTTTCTAGAGATACTTGAAACAAGATTTGATAAACTTGCATGTCTTTATATTTTGGGTAGTGTGTGATTGGTGTACCTGAGTAGAGCATACAAAACAGCAGTGACGCACTTGTAGCTCAGTCCTATTGACATCAGACTTTGAATACCCCATTGACTGTAGTGGGATTTGAACTTGGTCCTCTGAAGGTTACTGATCGTCTCTGTACCTTGTATTGAACTACACAGCACACTGCTGAGTGACCCTTCAAAGAAAAAATGGCAGGATCTCAGGAGGAGATTATATTTGTTCTTAAAAAACTTGTAGGTTACTTTTGAATTAAGGAAGAAGAAAACTTTAATGACTCAAAGATCTGTGCCTAGAAAGAACTTGAGAAGAAAATATAGCAGACTTCATTTCTGAAACTGTCTTACAGAAAAGCTCTTTGAAAAGTCAAATATTTCTTTGTACCTCAGCTTCTTTTGTCTTTAATGAAGAGGGTACATATGCTGAAAGCACAGGGGTAAGCTGCAAAATCCTAAAAGGACAATACCACATAATCTGAATGTATTTGAAGCTTTCCTTAAAAGGTCACGTGGAATATGAGTAGCATCTCAATGATCCAACAGTGAAAACTGTTTTTCAGATTTTCCCCTTCTTGTCTCTTGAATGATGTCCCTGATGCTTCAAATCAGTTACTGTTGCCTCTACAGGAAAATTCAGGTTTGTGTATAGCTGGAGTTCTATATGGGCCCGGATTTGATAAGACATAAATGCTCTAATATTTTGAACATGTGTTACCCTTGTGAGCTGAAGATGTTCAGAATATTCAAGAACATCTAATATTTTAACTTAAGAAGTCACCAAGTCACAGACTCTCACTTGTTTGTAGTACGCTCCCCCTTCCCTCTTCACAGTTGGATGTTTAAGTACTGCTATGCTTAAAGTATCTAAAATAGGATGCCTTGGGATCCCAGGTTTAATCTTTCTAAAGTGAAAAGTTTTGTGATGTTTGCAGATGTGTTCAGAAGCTCTTCCAAGCCCGTATGCAGGCTTTGAAAGAGAACTTTGGAAACAAAGCATTTATTTTCAGTTATTCTAGTTCCTGCCTACTGGAGAAACCATTTTCTTAATGCAATAGAGATTCCATATTAAAGGCATTCCTCACCTTTTATTTTCCCAAGGTTGAATGACCAAGAGCTGTCATGCTAATGCATGTGGTTTGTTGTGAGCATGTAGAGATGTCATTGGTTTCACTTGGCTACAGAGGAGCTTCCTGGAGCTGAGGCTAAGATGTTTTAAGGAGTTATTTTGGATCCATTCTTTACTTTGGGTCAAATATTTCAAGATATGTTTTTTTTTTCATTTTTCCTCACAATGTATTTCTGGAGATGCAGATCAGTTAAAAGAAAGAAGTCAATACACTGAATATTAACACACAACATAAATATCATTTAATGGTATTATCTTAGACTATATTTATTTGGAAGGTTGATTCATTTCTAGTTGAAATGCTAGTATAGAAATATTAAGCAAGAGGCTTCAAGGGTGATACTATCATTTCAGACTAATAAAATTGCTACTAATGTGCCTTAATTAACTACAATATGTGGTTCCTATAGCTCAAAGGTCTGACTCTTCTAAGCAATTTATTGCCAGTAAGGTCCAAGGCAGTGCCCGTTATAAATTTAATTCATTAAAATGCTACACTTAATGAGAAAAAGGTTATTCTACAGAATTCAGACTGGGTGCACATATTACTTTTAACAACTGATAGACCTTTTCTAATCTTGCAACAACTTTTTAACATTAAATTCTCTGCAATACATTCCTCCTCACTGTAGTTTCAATTAAATAAAAGCACAGAAGCAAATCAGAAATAAATCACAAACATGAGTTTCCCTCTTCTGCTAGAGGGCCTCTAGAAGGCCTTCTTGAAAGTAGTAATATGTGTGGTTGGGCAAGAGGAGGAAGCAATACTGTCCTTCCATTGTTTTCTTTCATCATCTAGATGATAAGATATTTATTCATATATTTTTCTAGTGGGAATATTAATAGTGTTATAGAGTGTAATGTAGTGTTATAGAGCATTAAAGAGTATATAAAACTGAAAGCTAAGAACTACTGAACTCTATATTCACACCAGACAGGACTAACATAATTATTTGTTTAATTCCCTGCATAATATGCATCACAGAATTTGACCCAACAGTTCCTGGATCAAACTCACAAGTTTTTGCTTCAGTTCTATGTTCTATGAGGCCAGCTGAGACCTCTTCTGAATCATAATCACTCCATGCTCACCCTGCATCAGGAGACAGTGAAAGACTAAAGGATTCCAGCACCTCACCACCACCCCTTCTCCCAGTATGTCAACAACTGCCACAACTTTCCTTTCGGTTTTGAAAAGATTATTTTCAAATAAGACTAATTAGATCAAATGAAGAATAAATCTGGCTCATTTACTGGAGAAGAAACTGAGAGTCAAAGAAATGAAACAAATTATGGTACAAAGGGAATCTCTAACAGAGACAGGATTTATCAGAGAGAAGAGAGTTAAGGGAAAATACAGGACTACTTTACTTAACTTTTGCCAGACTGATCATAGGTTTGATACTGGTTTGAATGTTTGACACATAGCAGGAGCTTGGTCCTCCAGTCCCTGACACCACCACAGTTCTAGTAGGATGCAGCCAATAAGATTTTTCTTATTCTTAAATGAGAGTTGGTGTTCTATGTAGTTTTATTATCATGCCACGATGGGTATCAATGTCCTGAGATTAACTTGTGTGTGAAGCCAAAGTGCTCAGTAAATATACTTACACCCAGTGATATAGCTCCAGGAGAGGTCTAGTCTGTTCTGGACAAATTGGAATTTTATAATTTGTGTATGCTTTCTAACACAGAATGAGTTAATTGGATCAGAAAAATGGCCAAAGAGTGAGGTACAGGGGTCCCTTTCCCAATCACAGATCGAAAAATGCCTTTCTGGCATCAGAATAAATTTCTGTATCAAGAACCAAAGGAGTTCAGAAATGGTCTCAGGGTATGAACCAATTTGACTTTTGGGAACAGAGACTGTCAAAGCATACAAATGTGACAGCACCATCAAAACTCTGCCTGCCTTCCTGTCTCTAGCATCCCTTTGGATGTATTTAGGCTTAGCCGGTTGCTTCACAGTCACTTGCTGATTTTAGCCAGACAGTAAGACAATTGGATCACAGAGAGCTAGGCTCTACCATAAAGGATTTTCATACAGCCAGCCAGAAGACCCAGGTGGCCAGACCTTGAACTGAGCATTAGAAACACGGCTCTAGTTCCACAGATTTGCTAGATTCTGACCACAATCACGTAAGACCTTTTTTGAAGGAGGTAAGGAAAAACTGAAATCCACATATCTTATAGCTAGATAAATGTACAAATTTATGCAAGTTGTGAACTTATGGCATCTGCTGATCTTCATGCACAGCTCAGTCCTGGTATAGTAAGACTAGTTCTGAGGCCATAGAAAACTCAAGAGCAGTAGAAGACAGACAAAGTAATCCTCTACCCTGTCTCCCTGTCCAATTGATTGCAAAATTAGAGGTTAGCCTTCTATTTCCCTCATGCTATCAACCATACTTTAGTCAACGTCACTCTATTGGAGGCTTTTCAGTTCTTAAAGGGGGCTTACAAGAAAGACGGGGACAGAATTTTTAGTAGAACCTGTTGCAATAGGACGTGGGGTAATGGCTTTAAACTAAAAGAGTATAGATTCAGATTAGATATAAGGAAGAAATAATGTGAGGGAAAATTATTGACTGTAGTGCTGTGATGAGAGGCAACTGTAGGCAGGAGAGACCCGAGAAAAGAGAAGACGTTTTAAAATCATGTTTTAATTCCTATGTTTTCTATAGCACTAGGACTGGGCTAAGAGGAGGGTTAAAATTCATTGATGTTCCCTCAGTCATTTGCTCTTTCCTGTGGCCATGTGCATCTCTTTGCTTCCTTAGAGTCCTCCAAGGATAACATACTCTTATGTGGTGAAGAGCTGGGTTGCACCTAATCATTTTTTGTGGGTATAAATTCATAAGTGAGGAACAGCAAGACAGGTGGTGATAGAGATGTATATAGGAGAGAATGTTTATGCAGACAGTTTGCTCAGCTTACTTAACCTTGTAAGGCAGAATTCAGATAGAAAAAAAGGTGGTAGGTAAGAGAAAATGTGTCCATGTATTATAGCATTCTCTCAAATCAAAGAACTGCAATAAATTAAAAACAAACTTTCCAAAGACCTTCATCAGACACTGTGCAGTATTTTTTAAATGATTGATAAACAATTATAAAGCTGCTGTCATACCTCTAGCATCATAATTCAAGTTGTGTGCCTAGAGTACTGTTTAAATCACTGGTTTGTGTCAGAAAAAATAAATAAGTCTCAATTCTCATATGGCACTGAGTTTTTCTCCTTTGCTTTTTTCTACCCAGAGTATTTTTCCTCAGATGTTTGAATACCGGCTAACAAGCCAAGCAAGTTTCTCACCTACAAGCTAGAAATAAATGGCTGGAAACCTCTGGGCATGCTCTCTGTATGGGGTGCTTAATTGTTGTTCACAGGTGCAAGATACCCTAAGGAAACTCTTACCACTGAAGAGGATTTAGAATCAGCCTCCTGATGAAAATATTGACAGCTTCTTCCAGGGAAGCATGCAAAGAAACATGACATTTTGGGACTAATATTTATTGTTCAACAGCAGCTGGCAAATGGCTCTCATCTGATTTGTCTGGCTGCTTCGCCTTGCAAATCAATAGCAGATTGGAGATATTTCACTCCATCTATTAGTTGCAATAAAAAAAACCCACAAACCATCATTAAAGTCAGAGATTGCATAAAAACTTCATTTAAATGTGGGTGGTATTCTATAAGCCAAGTTACAGCCCAAACACTACATGCCTGTAATGCATGTCCAGCCACCACAATAAATGATGAAGTATATTCAGTCATCCAGATGTGCAGCTGCTGTTGTAACCTTGGAAACTATTGAGGAGTTAATTGTATTAGTTTGTTAACTACAGCATGTCATAGCTACCACATACAGGCATCGGGGGCAGCACCAATAAAAAGACTACACCAAGAACATGCCATGACTGACCCATCACAGTTCCAGGGAAATGCACTGTGGAAGAGATGGGATCCTAATGCTCTTTTTAAATAATTTTACCCAGAGCTCAGAAAAGCTAGTATTTGAATCTACTTTTTTATTAGATTCACTAGAGATTTACTAGAGAGGGTTTGAGGCTGAGTGATGAGGGTTCTTTCTAGTTCAAAAAAATATCCACTAGAGCTGTTTCATAGAAAAATTGTGATCTAACCAACAGCTCTAGGGTCTAGCTCCCCAAAATTCAGAAGATGATTGTTTTGGTTGTGGTAATGTCACAGATTTTCTGCATATATGCTACTCCAGAATATGGTGAACAAAAAGAGGAGATTTCACAACCAACTTCTGATGAAAGAACCAAAGAAACTTTTTCTTCCACTCAGTTGGAGAAAGGAGTCAGGGAAAAGAAATTTATCCAAAGCAGGCGTATCTGATGCCTTCATGAAGTTAAATCTCTGTGATCTCCTAGGCTAAGAATGAGGCTGGAAGTCAGAACTGAAGTACTCCTTAATCTTCAGCTATTTTGCTATTTGATTGACTCCTAGATAATTTGCATCAAAATAGGCAGGACTTAAGATGTGTTCACCCTTAATGCCACAATTGTCTTGGACACTAGAGGGTGAGGGCTACTTCTGATTTATCTTGATCTTAATTCACTCACTGTGAATTCTGTCAATAAGATTGAAACCAGCCTTTATACCTGTTCTTCATTTCTTTATAGAATGATTTTCCTGCAGAAACATCAGACTTACAAAGGTCTGAGACTTAGATAACAATAACTCATCCAAGTTATTAGAGACCTCAGACTCACTTATTTCAGGGAGATCTGAGAAGAGGTTTCTCAGATCTTAGTAGAGAGAAACAGTTAATGGCCACTGTGGTGACCAAGGTTTAGGCTGGACAGCAGGAATATGAGCTGGCATACTGACAACTGTGAGTTAATTCAATATGCAAACTGCGCTCCTCCGGTGCAAAGATTTGATCACTTAGAATAGTCTTGAGTTTTGTTTGCATTTCAATATAAAGTAGATGCAGACAGTGTTTTCCAGTGAGTTTATATAATAGGTCATTTGTTTGTTTCTGTCTTCTTGCAGTCTCATATTTTTTCAATGATAAATGTATTAAATCTTTCCTGAAATGAGAAAAAGAGATATGGAAATGGGGAATAGACAAAGGGCTTGAATGAAAGAGGCTGTAATTATTCCCCCCCACCCCCCACCCACGCACATTCAATTGGCATAAATATATACTGAATGTTAGGTTGCCAATTTTATTTATGTTCTGGCCTGCTATTAAAAATATATGATTAAAAACTTAATTGGGTAAAATAATATATGGGTATGCCTTTACCATAAATTCAGTAAGTTCAACTAACCAAACAAATATGGCTAAATAAGCCATACACTGCAGTGCAGATGTCACCATATTTCATAGAAGTCTCCTATCCCATCAACTGGCCATTTTGGTCTCTTCCAGTTTATATTCAAATCAGTGAAAAACTAGTTTTGAAGTAACCTTTATGCCTTCTGTTGCAGAAATGAGTGACACACTTCACTCATAAGACAGAAGTAGCAATATGTTTACTGTTATAAAACAGTGATTTAAAAAAGTTTGATAGTAAATGCTATAGTGGTTTAGCAAGATTCAATGGCCAAGTACACTTGATTATTTACTGCATAGAGGACAGTCAGACAAAACTGTCAGAGACACCCTCCCATTGAGTTGGGAGGTTCATAAAGGACCCCCTTGTTTTCTAAATTCCTTCTCAGAAAGGAGTCTAGATGCAGCTGGATACAGCCCTAGTCCCAGACTTGGTCAATAGTTTATTTCTAAAGAATTATATATGCGCAATCCACCCTTTATATCACTTAGCTAAGATTTCAAAGTTCTAAACATGCTATTAATTAGTTTGAAATTATTTATTTTCAGCATAAGAAACCTTAAAAAGTCCCTGTGGGATATTTTATTGGATAAAAGAGACGATTATAACTGGAATCTAAATTGGAAAACACAAATGCTTGCAAGTGCTTCCTATTTTTTAAGTGGAAGGAAAGGGAAAACATCCAGAAAGGTTGAAACTGATGAGATAGGATGTCATCAAACTCAGCAAAGAGTGTCTAGATTAAATATCTTTTTACTTCTTGTGAGTCTCTAAAGAATATGGAATGGTATTGCAATTGTCTGTCTTTTCTATCAGATAGTCAAATAACTTATTCAGGGGTGATATGAATCCAAAGTAGGGTGCCTTCAAAAAATGTTCAATGTCATTATGATGGTTTTTTATTTAAAAAAAAAAAAAAAAAAAAAAAAAAAGGAAAAAGGGCAGGGAAAGGGTAGAGAAAGGGGAGGAGGAAGAGGAAGCAGAAGTGAACTTCATAGGGCAACCCATCACCCTCCAAAAGACCCAGTCACAGACAGGTTCTGAAACTGTGGCATGAGTTGTATTCATTTGTAGTTCTTGTCGGTGAGGCTTGGCTGTGGATCTGAGAAACTGTTGGGTTTGCTCTGAAAATTGTGAAGTCCTCTTCATTATCCCAGCTCATCAAAATGTACTGGCAAAAATTTTGGTTGTGTTCTGGCGTAGTAATAGAGGAAGGTTTGACTCCAGCTTCTAAGCCTCTGGAAAACTTTTGCGTTTGCTCTAATATTAATCTTCTTACTGCTATTGTGGCAGTAACTCAAGTACCCCAGGCAGAAATCAGCAGTACACTTAGCAACAGGTGCTAGTCACAGCTCTAAAAAGATTGTGGCTTATTATTGAGATGATTCACAGCACATTCACACTTAGCTTGTAAGCATTTTGAGATGTACACCATCTGTTCCTGCATGCCTTGTCCACACTTGAGAAATTACTGTCATAATAATAATAGTTTTAACAATAATAGACAATTAAATGAGCTGAGCTAAACCTTTCAACAGTGTCAGTCGAAACAACAAAGCCCCAAAGAAAAAGTAGTTTCAGCCCTTTTCATGCATCAAAAATTTTGGGTTGCTGCTCACAGTGGTTCTCAGAATAACAATCCTGCCTTGTCACCATATTTGTTCCACTACTTTTAGATCTCTGACAAGTGGTCTTGTCTTAAAAACAAGTCTAAGAGTGTTTTAAAAATTCAGCCAAGCAAGTAGAGTTATTTTCATTTTCCAGGCCCTTTGTCTCTTTCACAATTCCAGATCATGAGACTTTAAAGCTGCAAAGAAATTGCAAGTTTGAATTGGGCAAGGAGAAACTATCATACTATCCACCAGAGTCCAGTTTCATTAAGTCTTACATCGTGCAAAAGAGTCACCATTTGCTCTTGTGTAGGTCTTCTAGAAACACGTCTCTCCCTCAACAAATCTTGACAGTTTTAGAATTAAAATTTTAATTGGGCTGACATTTCCTAGGCAACTGTACTTTGGCAGCCCTTGAGTGCAACCAAAAAACCCAAACCCACAAACGAAAAAATAAATTTGCATTTAGATGGTGACATTATTTTTCCTTTTTGTTTTGTTTTATTTTATTGTGAAGAGAGTACAAGCAGCAAACCATGATAACTTCCAATTTTTGAGACAACACCCACTTGGAATTATGCCAGCCCTGATCAGATCAGGGGTCTGCCTCATATTTAAATACATTCTCCCATCCCAGGCACAATATAGTCCTTTTTTTCAGTTTTATTCTTTGCCTGTAGCATGTGGCAATAGAAACAAATTGAATCAGCTGACTTTGTGCCAAATCCAAAGAATGAATTGCTTTCAGTAATACACCCACACTTCTACACTTAAAAAAAAAGGAAATTGTTGGCCCCATGACTTTTAAAGCTCTAGAACATTTATTTTGAATGCAGTCAGCCCTACAAAGGTACTCAAACTGTATTGTCAAAGAAAAAACACACTTAGTTGCTAAATGATGTGGCTGTAAGTGAAGTGATTATACAGGCTGATGGTTAAATGCTTCAAAGTTGGCTGTCCCAGGAGGTTTGGCTGTTGTACAGATTTTGAAAGCCAGGATAAAATGAACTGGAAACTCCTACCCACTCTGCAACCACAACTTCACTTGCGGTATAGACATAGAATGAGTTTCATATCCATACCTGACAAGATTCGTGGGGTGTACAATCCAAACACAACACAAAGGCATTAGGCACAACAGAAAAGAACTGGTAAGGATTCCCTATGATGGCAAATTTTGGTAGAGAACATGAGCATCAGTCTGAGCTGGGGCAGTTAGCAAAACTGGGAAGGGGTCCGAAATGCAAATTCTGTGATCTTCCACCCACAGACTACTCTAGCTGATCCCTAAACCAGAAATTAGTTTCCTCAAATGGCAATTTCCTTTCCTTGAGTAGCTCAAGAGTAGGGGAAATGTAAAATTTAACAGAACCACTATAGCCTTCCTTCACACAATCGTGCCAAAGAGTAAGTTAGAGTCAGCCTAGCTCAGGCTGTATTCAGACTGAGTACGGTAATTTTAAGCAATCAGTATGTGTGGCACTGATACTTAGATAAAAGGGGCAAAGTGCCAAAGGACAGTCTGTGGGTAAGTCTCAGACCACAGTCAAAAGGCTGCATCTGAAACAACAGCTTTCTCAATTTCACTGGGTGCTTACGTGCAAACTTCAGTCCTGTGATGTGTTGCACCTTTTCTGAACAGCTAGTTCAGAAAGGAATATTACAGTAGATGGCTAAAAAGCATTGTAATATTTTTTTTAATATACTAAAAGCGGGGATAAAAAGTGTTCACATCACAAAGGTAATTCTTTATAACAACTACTTAATCCTGAAGTTTATTTCAATTTCTTCCACTTACTTATAGTAAAAGTAAACTGTGCATTTTCTCTGAGAATTTTACTCCTGGCATTGCTTATTCTCTTTCCACTCTGCTTTAACCTCAACTTTAACTTTGACTCAGGTCAAAAATAATACTTAGCACATAGAAAGTGATTTCTGTTTGATGATTCAATATGTTTTGCAAATGTTAACAAATTTAGTCCATGCTTTTTCCAAAAGTCAGGTACTATTTGAGGAGTTATGGAAGTTAGTGACAGAGCCTGCAAAACTGCTGTCCTTACTTCCAGGACCCATATCCTAAACAAGAGACAGCTTGTTTTGTTCTTTTTCTTTTTTCTTTTATCTTTTTTTTTTTTTTTTTTTTTTTTTTAAGGGGTAGAAGATATATTGTGCTATATAGGAACAAAACTGACCTAAATCACCTTTCATGCTGTTCTTGTAACTGAAGTAAACTGCATACCAGTGTTAATCAGAAACAGTTCAACAGTATTTCACTGGCAAAATGCTGTCTTGTCTGTTCTAGACTGTTTAAATTTTGATTTCATTTTACAGAAGAATTTTGAAGTGATTTGATGTCAAAATGAGGTACTTCATTATTATTTTCTCATTTGGCTCTCTTCTGACTTTTTTTGGGACAAAAGTAGATATGCTTAAAATAGATGTTACCTCAGAAATATATATTGTTAGGATTTAGATGTTAAACTACTAGTTTTAATACAGAACTGTTGACATTTCAGAATTAATGTTTTGCATTTTTTCCTAAATTTTATCATTCAAAATTAATAATCTATGCAAATAATCATTGCAGAATTGGAATTTGCTTTGAAATGCAAACTCTGTTTTTGTGAAGACCATGTGTTAATTTAATTTTAAGATAACCTGTAGTCAGGTCCAATAACAAACTTGTATGTGCTTTGCCTGTCACAATTCTAAATATGTTGTTTACTTCATTCCAGTCGGGATGTCCTCTACAGTCTGAACAGCCTTTGTGACATCCCCCAAAAAAAGGAATAGAAACTGGACAGGAGGAGGTTGGAGACAAAATGGGAAGTGTACATTTTTTATCTTCCAAGTTAACGAAACAACTGACTTCTCTTCTACAGACCAAGTAAGGATCTCCCAATGGTATGTACCGGATGATGTGATCCTATATGGAGAACCACTACAGAAGGTAATGCATTTGCAAATATCATGTTTCTATAGGCATGTGCTAAAACTCAGTAAGCTGCTATAAAGGAAAAGGGTTTTTTCATGTATTTTTGAGACTTTCAGTAAAGTTGCTTCCAAAACATGGATATAAACTTCTATTAATATTAATTCTATTTAACAAATATTTGTACAATTGCTACCTGACAGTGTTTGGGTTTTAGAGATTTGTCAAATGTACATGATTTTAATAAAGTTAAAGTATATGCAATGATTGAAGCTAATACAGGTCTAACCCTAATTTACAGGTGTTAAAAAAAACATTCAAATGGGATCCTATTTGGAAAAAGTGTTCAGTCTCCACTACTCTTCCTACCTTAAGTGGGAGCTATGTTGTTCCATTATCTTACAATTCCTACAAAACTGAAATCTCGAGTACTGTGTCAAAGACTGTGTGAAAATATCAGTTACTAAAAAGGAGGGGAGATTACTTAATTTCATATTGGATTATAATAGGTTGGTTGCTACAGAAGGAACATAGCATTTGCTCATTCGAAAATCAGTAAATGAACACCAGGGCACACTGACTTAAAAGAAAATGGCCTGAGAATGCAGCTATTAAGTATCGAAATAAACAGGGTTGTCAGCCAGTAGAGACATTTCTGGAAGCAAGTGGGTTGGACGGCATCAAAACATATGGGATCAGTCTTAAGCATGAGGTATTTATAGTCAAGTAAGGGATGAGCTTCACAGTACCTCCCATGTTCACCAGGGATCACAGTGTGACTGGAACTGACACACTGATTCTTAACACTTGGATAATACACAGTGTATCAAAATACAGCAGGTACAGATATGTGTGGGAAGACTGAATGCAAACCTAAATAGTGTGATTTTTTCCCAAAGTGCTGAATACTCACAGATGTCCTGAGAGTCAATGATGTTGAAAAACTTGGATCAGATAATGAAGGCACCTGGCTTTACAGGCAGAGGAGTGGATGCCAGTTCTGTAAAAATTTCCCTGATAATTCTGCTGACATATTTGGAAGAGAAAAAATATGCAGTGGATACTTCCTTGCAGATACCTAAAAAGATTTGCACATGAGAGTATGTCAGAGTTTTTCTACCCAAGTCCACTTTTCCTACAGTCATCTTTCCTATGATTTATTTTCTTTTACATCGACAGCTTTAAAATCAGAATAGCCTCTTCTCCTTTAAATCCTTATCCAGTGTGGAATTATTGAAAAGCTCATTTTTAAAGGTCATGGTTTATCAGATTAGCATCATGTGGACACAGTCAGACATGAGGTATCCATAGAGGAAGCATCACTCAGGAAAGGTGAAGGTTTCCTTTTTATCCTGACCCTGACATGTCATATTAATCCCAGCTAGAGAGTGCAAGCCATGAAAGTGCACAGACTTGACAGAATCTATGATTGACACAAGACTCATTTAGTGCTGAAACACTGTTTTTCTTAAATAAAGCAAATCCTAAAAAAGAAAAGTGAGGAGACATGGGAGGAGAATAAACAATGTTTACTTGCAACTAGAAGACCACAAACAAGGGATTTGTATTCAGGCAGTAAAAAGGAATAGAAGACATTCTAAGCAATAAATAAGAAAACAAACCTGACTATTTCATTTTTGTGTTGTCCTATCACACAGAAATAGGCATATCTACAGAGCTTATCACCCTACAGGATGACTGGCAGCTTGTATGCCTATTTGGTATTTGAGAGCTTATACTATCAGTATAAATCCCTCTGCAAATCATCAATGCTGCTCATAATGCCATTTAATATCTGGCAGGTTTTGTTCAGATGTTGGGGTAGTGATATGAATATCTGAGGGTCTCTTTCGGGTGCCCTCACTTTGACAGCAATAAAGGAACGATAGGACACATTACTCAGAGGTGTGCCCAAGGTCTTTGCAAGCAGATCACTAACACAGCCTGCAAGGAATGGTGCTTCCCTTTGCAGAACATAATACTACTGATGGAGATAAAGTTCTGGTTTGTTTTGTCTCTGGAGCTCTTCTGTATTCCCAAAACACTCTTTCTTAGCCTGTTAATAGTGTTCCCATATAATTAACAGAGGAAGATTACCTAAAGATGAAAAATAACATACCCATTCAAGACAATTTTTTAAGACTCTGCTTCTTTCTCTATGGGATCTTCGTATTGGCTTTCTCAGAGGCAATCTTAATTTGAAGGATGGTATGAATGCTTGGAGAGATATCCAGATAATTTCAGCCTCCAAGAGAAAAACTCCTTGGTATCGACACAGTGTGAATAAGAAGTCTGGGGAAGAAAGGGAGCCCCTTTAGAAGAGTTTGATTTTAATAAGAGGATGATGAAGTTAATTAAAGCTCAGTGCCCATGAGCAAAGAGAAGAAGAGAGTACTTTGGGGTTTTTCCTTTTGCTTTGCTCCAGCTGTTCCTATGTATAAGCCAAATACATGAGCCAAAATGATACGAGCTGGCAGCTTTTTATAGCAAGGGGATCATCTGTTAAACAGTTAGGTTGGTTTTGTTTTGCCATAAGAAGACGGGGAGTATAGTTTCAAAGTTTTCAGCAGGAATGTAGCCAAGCAGTTCTCATCACTTTTTTAGCCTCTCTTTTCATTTTCCTGTCCATAAATTATAAAATGAAATCCCTCTCCCCCAGAGCACCTCTCATGTCTGGAGTTAGTCATCAGCTTCTCCTTTCCCTGTACCAACTTTAACCTTTCTAAGCATTTTGTGAGCTCTGTGCTTTCATTAATAGTGTGATTATGCATTAAAAAAAAACCCTGTTAGTGTCCTAGAAAATAGGTAATTGTGCATGCAAATTAGCAAATAATTGGCCAGGCCCTTAAAGATGCTAATATCCAAAATTCAATGGGAACATAATAGATCTTTCAGTATTTCACCTATTATTAATACTCTCCAGGCCACCCACTTTCCAAAGGTTCAGGCTAGGAGCCTCAAAGCGTGGGGTTTAACTCTTGTCTAAAGCCCAGAGTAGTGAATTTGCACTTAGGCCCAAAGTCTCCCAAGCATCCTTAGTGACTGTCTGTTGGTTCTCAACCTTGCCTTGTTTCTGAAGTAAGTCCTTTGGATAACTAGCTCACACTATTTGACTGCCACACAGTCTTGTTCCTGTGAATAAGGAGAACACAACATGTGTGACTCTCCAACTGCCAGTTCAGGTAGCCATATACTGTCCCTTTAACTAAATCATACAACAAACAGGCTGGCATTGCTTGGAAGTTTCAGATTACTCTATATTTAAAACCTGATTCTCCAAAGTGCTGAGAATTTATTGGAAAAGGTTGAATGTGCTGAGACTTAATGTCCCAGTTTTGGCTGGGATAGAGTTTTTCTTTGTAGCCAAAACCAGGACACTTACTTAAGAAAAAGAGAATCAGTATATTTACTCTCATCCTGCCTACACTTGGCAACATGAACTGATTTGATGCTAAAAGAAATTCCTGACATCAGTGGATTTGCTTCTGTTTCACTTCAAAATATATAAGGTAAATCAGGTCTATGGTCTGTCCTGCTGTCTCTTCTCTCTTAATAAATATTCCTCTCCATCTGTGCTTTGTTTGACCAAGACAGTTCCATCATAAGTTGGAATTCACAGTCAGCACTTCATTTTCCCATGTTTGCCTTTCCTGCTGATTCACCTCATTGTCACACACTCAAATCTAAGGAGTTTCAAGTGCTGAGACACCAAACTATAACCTCCAACATCTACTGGGAGAAACAGTTCCACCAGGCTGTACCTTCAAATACAAACCATTCACCATCAGCTGTACAACAAACAAATTAGTTTGTTTACAGTGGCAACATGTCAGGATCTTTAAGGATTGCACAGTGAGGCACCTAATTCAGTCTTGACTAGGAGTATTCCCCAAGTTAACAACAGGAAAGAGGAGATTCAAGAATTCCACTAAATTCTCTTCCAGGCAGTCCTCAGCTCCAATAGAAGTCAATAAAGTGGAGAATAAATCTCAGGCTAAGATGCTCATTGGAGGAATCTAGTGGGATGATTCCAAAATTATGGCAACTGAGAAAGGCAGCTGTAAACAACCTATCTAGCAGATTAGTTTGCAGTATGATGCAGAAAATCAGGCAATTTCTCAATATCTCTTTAAATATCAGAGCTGCTAACAGTTGAAAGCAATTCATGGGGTACTGTGTAGGAAACTAGGAGATACCTTTAACTGCTATAAACTGCACTGGTATCTATTAGGTTTCTGGGAGAGGAATGACTAGTCAGCGTGAGTGCAATGACAAAAAGAGTCTGTGTGTCCTGGTTTCAGATGGGATAGAGTCAATATCCTTGTTAGTACCTGGTGCAGTGCTGTGGTTTGGATTTGGTGTGAAAATAACGTTGATAACACATTGATGTTTTTAATTATTGGTATAATATTTATACTAAGACAAGTTTTCAGTTTCTCAGGTCCTGCCAGTGGAGAAGTTGGGGGGTGAGGGGGGGTGGGGGGGTGGGGCACAAGAAATTGGGAAGGGACACAGCCAGGACAGCTGACCTGAGCTACCCAAAGGGATATTCCATACCATGGAATGTCATGCTGAGTATATAAACTGGGGGAAGTTGGCTGGGGCTTGCCAATCCCTGCTCAGGGACTGGCTGGGCATCAGTCAGTGAGTGGTGAGCAATTGTATCGTGCATCACTTGAGGTTTTTGTCTCCTTCCATTTGGATTTTATTCCTCTCCCCTTCTCCCTCCTTTCCATTACAATTATTATTATTATTATTGTTGTTATTGTTGTTGTTTTTATTTTATTTCAATTACTGAATTGTTCTTATCTCAGCCCTTGAGTTTTACCTTTTTCCTCTGGGTGGGGTAGGACAGTGAGTGAGAAGCTGCATGGTACTTAGTTGCTGGCTGGGCTTAAACCATGACACTATGCACTAAGTTTTCAAAACATTTGGAGCTCTAAATAAAATTACTGAAAGCAGAAAAAGTACTTTGCATTACTGAAATTACAAAAAATAACCCAAGCCCATCCAACAACAAACTGGGCAGTGTCCCGAGAGTACTTAAACAAAAAGCTGTGATAAAGTCAAAGTGTTGGAAGACAAGGGTATAAGTAAAGAAGGCAGTGTTCTTTCCACACAGTCTTCACTCTGAGATTGTAGATAAACTTCCTAGTTACCCTGTGGTTTAGTTTCCACTTCTGTAATACAGATAGAGAGAACAACAAAACATGGATTTGGATTCTGGAAGGCTTCATCTCTATAAATTAATGAAGAGAGTCTTAATAATAAAACATATCAGCAGAAGTGCAATATCTCATCAGAAGCAGATTCAACTTTCAGACGAGTCTTCACCTCACAAATTGAAAATAACTAAAATTTGAGTTAATTTTCTCATTCAGGACATCACTGAAAACATGGCCCATTCTGGAAAAGGAAAGCAGGGATGTTCTGGGTGCTTCTCACAATTTTTTTTAATTTTTTTTTTGGTGTGTGTGTGAATAAAAGTTTGAGGCTGTAAGCATAATGTGAAAAGAAATCCCATTGTCAGGAACTCATTGGCCTCCACATAAATGTTTACAATATATTACTAAGAGTATGTCCATGCTGATTTTATATCAATACTCAACCTTTTCAGTGATAAATTAGTCATCTACCTTGAAGTACTGCACAGTATTCCAGGCAGTTACAAATAAATCCATCAGATTATTAGATCATACAGCATCATCAGGACCAATACAGTCATGCCAACATTGGATTTGGCTAGTAATCCCTGCCTCAAAAAACACAGAGTCATTTCCATGATACAGCAGAAGACTGATCAAGGACATCAGGACAGAGGAAGTCAGATGATAATATAAATAACTGCATTATAAATAAGTGGATTGGTTTGTATCATTTTTCTGTCACAATTATTAATGATTCCTTAATCTTAACATTATGAAAATTGAGAGAAATTCACTCTATATCAATCTAATGTGCTATATAGCTAATACTGCTGTTTGAGAACTGGTAATCCAAAAGCAGGGAGGCAATACCTGGTAGCAAGCTTATCATTCTGTGTTACCTACTCTGACAACTGCATTAGAGAAATTGCAAGCTTCCTTTTCCCCATTTCCCCAGATTTGTATAATTTTATGTCATAGTTCCGAATGTGTAGAACTGCAAGATCAAATTGTACTGCAATCTCAAAACTGACACTCATTTTTGGAAAGGTTGTCCTTGACCTATAATGCATAAGGTATACTCAGTTTACTTGAAGGAAGGGAAGGCAGTTTTATTGCTATGGTGGACTGTATTTACAATGAGGAAGCAGGTACGGCTCTACTCTGTTCCATGGATTTCTTTCCTACATGCCCTTGAAGCAACTAATGACATTCACCGCAGACTGATGACAACACCAGCATTTTTTAAGGTCTTTGAGTAAACAGTACTCAAATGTAATAAAAGAGGCAAATAGCCTGTATGATGAGGGAGCAGTGCTATCAACCTTAATACATTCAAGTTCCAGAGGTGGAGTGCTATACATTGAGTGGTTAAAACCCAGAGCTGGTTATAAGGATTCGGAGCAGGGTATTTTCTTGTTCTGTGACCTTGTGTTTCCCACCATTTACTTGCCATGATCTCCTTTGGGATAAGCATTGTCTTTCACTATCTGTTCACATCAGAGAGTACAATGTCGTTCCTCTCTACATGTGGCCTCTTACCACCAATATAAGGAGTAAGAAGCTTTGTTTTCTTGTAGGTCTTGCATCCAAATCAGAAATACATCAGGGAAAGTTAAAAGAAAAGCCTACCCTGACATTGCACACCACGTATGTTTCCTGAAGAAAGCGAGCAAGACGTTCATCTTTCATCAACACCAAATTCTTTTGCATTAAGTTCATAACTTACAACATATCGTTTCAAGACAGCATGAATAATGAGATAGAGATCTTAGATATAACTGGAAGCCTAGTAACTATTTTGACCCTCAAAAAATCTAATAATCATCTCTTTCAAAGTTGAAATGACTGACCATCCATTGAGAGTAGTATAGTTTATCCATGTAATGAAAGATGTGGTGGTGGGAAGACTTCAACAGTGATGAAAGAAGGAAAAGCCTAAGCAGCAAGCACGAAACCAGCAGAAACAAGACAAATTCAGAACATTATGCAGGTTACTCTGATGAGGCTTGTAACTCAACCCATAAAGTTAAAAGATGGTGTGCTCTGCTTACTTAGATTTTATACTACTTTTGAAATGAAAGAACTAAGAAGTGATAAAAGTGAAAACTTCATCCACTGCTGGTCACTGAAGCATTTAATCAATGTTTTACTAATATTCCCACGCCTACCTGAATTTAGCTTGACTTTTCTCAGTAAAATCAATGGAACACTTCTAACCTGGACTAACATATATGGAGATATAACTGTGGTTGGGATTTCACTTTTCAAATATGGTTTCTTCTTTAAGCACTTAAGGTTTTAGGTTTGTACTAGTAGCCAAAGACAAGGGCAGGACAAATCACATAACAGAATACTTCTTCTGGAACCTGGGCTGTCTATGAGTGTTATCCCATAATCTTGATTTATAACAATATTATAAAATCTATCAAAATCTTTGGAGTTAAATTAGACTCACTTCTATCTTGCCGTATGTGAAAAGACTTTCTGCTTAATAGTGTTCAATGGAAGACAGATATTCCTTCCACTCACTTCTCTGCATTAAGATGAATGTTTGTGAGTTTTTTAATACTTTGACTAAATGTTTTGGAACTTTGTAGAAGTGATTCTAAACCCCAGAGATAAAAAGCACTGGAGCCAGCACTGTGGAACGCTCTGATTCAAGGCAATTTTCTTTCAAATAATTATTAACTCTGGAGAAATGCAAGTAATGGGAATTGAAAGCTCTTCTTCATCTTCCCACCTCCCTTTCCCTAAAGGTATTGACTGGCTGAATCATGTTCCAGGTACCATCTCTTGTACTTGACTCAACTATTACCAAGACTTTCAATCCTTTGTATATTTAAGCTCCTTCCCAAAGTTATTACAACATGCAAATCTCAGACTGGTTTTCCTGTTACACTACAACTTGCATTTCAGATCAAACTATCAGCTGATCTCATGACTTAATACAACAGTATGAAATGAACAGATTATTTTCATTTACTATGAACTCTTGATTGAGACCTGCCTGACTGAATTTGGGGTGACTGAAAACTTCTACCACTTTGAAAGTTACCATGCTTTTTTCCATGTGAAGGCAAAACCTACAAGATCTTTAAAGGCAAAATTTATAATGTCAGGCTGATTACATTTCATCGAAAGATTGTTCATTTGGGATGTCCTCCGACCATGCATACTAGGATACTTGCAGGACTATTCTTGCTCTCTTCCTGCCCACATAAAGTATTTTTTTCCCCAGGAGAATGGGGTGAAGACAGAGGCCTTGAACCTAGGAACTGGGAATTATTCCTGCATCCCACAGTTTAGATGTAAGCTAAGCCAGTTTGATATGTAAAAGCAAGCCCAGCAGTAAGTCACCAGCTAGTTTTGAAACAAAACTCTGACCAGGATTATATGGTTCAGAACAAGAAATAAAGGTCAGTGTTACTCCTGTTCATCATATATACATTAGACTGTATATGATACCTACACAGGGACACTGAGGTCACCAATGAGATTCAAAGTCTCGCACAAAAGGCATAAATCCTCACCACTTGACCTAAAGAAGGAACTCTATTGGATGCACTAATAGCAGGTGTTTATAGTTCACTAGGCCAGCCTTTAGAAGCAAATGAAACCAGATGCACTGAATCAGATAAACAAACAAGGAAGCTCTGCTGAGGCACTCACACTAGGCACTGCAGACTCACAGGTCTTGCTCTGAAGATTCAAACTATTGCAGAACTAACCATGCCCAAGGGACAGAATTTGAATCTTTGTGGTTCCTTCAACATTTAGGTCCTTTAGGAAATATTTTCTCTCCCTGGTCAGACAAGCACCCCACAGGAACTGTACATTCTGTCTTTCACAAGGTGGAATATATGAGGTTTTCAGAACTTACAAGAAGAACAGCAGTGCGTGCTCTGTTCCTACAGCATCCTTCAGCACTTTTCTTATCCCAAGACCAAAACTGTTCTTAATCAGAGATCACTTTTTTGGCAAAAGTAATGGGCTGTGCCTACTGAAGCCCTTTGCCAGAATGCAGAGTTCCCGTGGAACACGTGGAGTCCATTTGCAGCAATGCCAATGCAGCCATGATAAACAGGTAATTCTTGATCAACACAGATAGGCCTTTGAGGATTTATCTCCACAAAACTTCAGTGTTGGCCACTCCATCAATTAACCAGAAAAAGTTAATGTGACGTCCTCTCTGAAGAAGTGAGAGAATGCAAAACAGCTGTTACCTTCTTTCTCAAGATGCACATCTCCTCAACACAACATTCTTGAAAGAACATTCTTTAATCTCTTGGTGGCTCTTACGATCTTATTACAGACTGAGCTATAACACCCTGGGCTAGAACTTCTATGTTCTCCACTGGCTGAAACCACTGCTTCAGCAATCAAACCCTTGGTTTTATCCCATTGCACATACTTTGTGTCTGTAAAGTTAACACAAGGTAGAGATCAGACACTAATCCTGAAAGTTAAGAGACTTGAATTCCATTCACCACTCTGCCACTGGTTTACCTCACACAAGTTATGCTTGTACCTTAGTCACTCTCATCACTACTCCCATAAAAGTCAGCTTCTGTGTCACAAAGCTGACAGCAAGCCTACCCAGCACTCTAAGCCCACACAGACTGACTGCTAATAACTGGAAAAATGACATTTTGAGTTCATTAAATGTTGGTCAGACTTATTTAGCTCCCACCTTCTGTATCTATGGCCAATGACAGATTTAAACTGACACAAACAGTTTTTCTACTTTCTAGTATCATTTACCTTATGACACATGTGCTTTACATGCATGGCCTTTCCTTAGCATGAGTAATTCCATCAACTTAATGACACAGGGAAAGGGAAGATGTTCACATGCAACCCTCTGCCTGTTTTTTAACAGTCACACATTGTAGGAAGATTTTAGGAGATTTTAGGGAGTCAAGTGATTTTGCATCCTTATTCTGGAAAAGATGTCTGTGTTTGTCATGGCCATAAGTAATGTGTTGCTTTTCAGTCCGAATCCTATTTATACAAGCATGAAAAACAGAGGCACACATAAAGAAAGATTAGAAGTTCACATTTTTAAGTTATCTGAAGATTTTATTACAACTGACAAAAAGCCAGGAAACTGACAACTAAGATCTGACACTCCACATATCATGTTTTGCCAGCTTTTATTTTGTGTGTGTGTGTGTGTGTGTGAATGGGAGTCTGACTTCCTGTCTGCGTTTTTTTAATGTTAATTTTAATAAGGAACTTGCATGCTGGAACAAACTTGAGAGACAAGAACATGAACACAAACAGACAGTGTCCTTATAAACAATAAAGGCAACACCAGTAGGCACTGTCCGCTGTAATTATCTTGACATGGTGCTGCGCATCTGTCTCCCAGGGCTACTTAACATGACTTTTTTAACCACAGTGTCAAAGGCTTTCTCTTGCACTGCCCTGCTACATCAGTACAATCCATTCATCCTCCACCCTGCCCCACTTTGGGTAATGTGGTTATTTTAAGAACAGACTGGTAACAGACCACAGGAGACAGCAGAACATTATTTGGCACATCATGAGGCAGAGACAGTCTAGAACAATCTTCATTACTTCCTGCAAAGATCCCCACCCAAAGGCCTTAGAATGCTTCACAAACACTTATTAATTAAACGTTAGAGGAGTCTCTAATAATAAAGGGATTATTTTGTACAGGTCCAAAGTGCTGCCCTACCAGTACAATTCCTCCCGCAATGGGAGGCTACACTCCACAGGGAAGGCGGAGTTCCCACAGCAAGGTGGGAGCTGTGAGAGCAGGGGATAAGCCCATCATTGCCTCCTCTGCCAAGACTCCCTTTCTAAGGACTGCGAATGACTTAAAATCTTACAAGCTTCCAGAGCAAAGTCCCAGTGGCCAAGGGCTTACATACACCATTAACAGTCAGTGAACAATGAAGAAATTACTGTTTAAGAATACCCTTACTGCTGAGGGTGATACAGCATCCTAGCAATGACCCTCTTTTTTATGTCTTGTTAGGCATTTAACATCAAGCTGCCTGGATATCTGTGGACAAGAAGATTTAACTAAAGCATAGATTTAAGAGAGAATAAAGCAGAAGAGGACTGACAGACTTGAAGTGATTAAATATTGCCACTTATTCTTTTTCCAGCCTGCTGATCTTTTTCTGATACGCCCGGGTTTAGAATTGAAAACAAGGTGGGACTTAACTTTGACAAGTGCTATACAGCAAACAGCAGGCAAGGATTGATTTGAAAATTCACCTTACCCTTTCCTTCTCCCTTTTTCTCCAAACACATTGATTCTTAATGCTATTGTGTTTCTTTACAAAGTAATTTCATTTGCTTTCTGTGGTGAACTTCTGGATTTTTTCAGCCTTGCTTCTTTTTCATTTATCTGTCCTCAGTTGAATAGCATGGATCTGAAAAGTTATTCTCCAAACAATTTAGTTTGTATGTTATTTTCTGCCCATGTTTTAAACAGTAGATCTTTTATTATTATTATTATATCTGAGCCCTGACTGGCATTTATAATATTTTCAAATACACTTTCACATATTAATTAAGATGTGAGGGGTTTCTTTTCACTTTCTCTAGTCAGCATAGAAGTGGCCCTGGAATTGAATATGATGAATGGCACACAGGAAGCTAAACGTGCCAGTAACAAAGATCTTGTTTTCGGATAATACTCCGTTTACATCTGTAAATATCTGCATCTTATTTGATTTTTCTGAAGACAAATGTCCACTATACAAAGAACACTGAGATACTTCAAATGTGTTTTGGTTCGTTCATGTCAATGTTCTTTATAAAGTGTTTAAAATCTTCTCATCCTCCTCACAGCTTTCCTGAAGTCTGGTCCAAGGTACCTGGAAATTATCACTTTTTTGGATCCTGAGTGCCAGAGACTATTTAAAGGCATGGCAACATCCTTACAAACCATCTGATAGGCTTACTCATCCATCATGCTATGGGAAGCAAGAAAAGTGTCTGAAGTCCTGCTAGAGTACCTAATAACTCTGGTTATGGCTCTCATGATGTTATAGTGGAACTGACAACGTCCAGAGCAAGGTATACAAGTAATCTGTATGCAGGGGGTATAGTCAATTTAGCAACTACTTGATGGATATGGAGCTTGAGTGTAAAGGAAGCATAAATGACTGCCATATATAAACATCTTCAAACTGAAATACAAAAATAGCTTTTCAACGTGGGTTTCCTCTGTTATCTAAATATATATGTATATATATTGCAAAAAAGAACAATGCAAAACGGATTTGCAGAATAAAATCTACTCTTGACTAGAAGGAAAGAAATATAAATACCTTTATGTGTACTTTTCAGGATTGCAAAAGGTAGTTGAAAAACAAGTTAATAGAACTTTTTAACAATTCAAAGACTGAAGTAGCTGACTGACTTCAGTAATATAATTTCAACTCATTTTTCCTCTTTGTCTGTGCATTATCCTTGAGGAACTCAGTGTTTTCTTAAGTATGTTGTTAATTTAAAATTACTGCTCCATTATGCTTTTTGCATGTATCCCATATTATGTTTTAGTTCTTGAGCTAGATGAATACCAGTCTTGGAATCATATTTTATCTCCCAAACAGTTCATTAATGTTTACTTAATGGACAAAGTCTTCAAGAATATTCCTTCTTCACAGCTACTTGTTTTTTAAGAGGAAACCAAAACCAAACAGATTATCTGATCAAATTGACTTAAAATATTAATTTATTTTCCTGGATTTCACATTTTTCCATTTTTTCCAAAAATATTTTATTGCACTAAAAGGAGTAAGCAGTGCATTTTTTTAATATTTCATAGGTGAAATTCTTTTAAATGATTTCACTGAAATTGGTGTTATTCAGTGATATTGAATTTCAGTCTAGCATAGTCTATAGTATAACGCACCCTGTAGTTGATGGTTTCAAATGATACCTATACAACTTTTTGAAGATCCCTGAAATCATCTCATGTACATTCCAAAAGGAGTCAGGGTGAACTATTGTTTCCTTATCTGCTATCTTTAATCCACAAACAGAAATGTGATTGCAACAGAGTGGCTTATTTCTTTCAGTTCAGTCCTTTTAGCATCTTCCTTGCTAAATATGTTTTGCTATTTCATCATGGTTGGTGGTATTTGTTTACTGCGTAAAGCTGGTCTGAGTGGTACTTTAGATCAAGTAGCATCTCTATGCTGTGATAGAGCTGTGGCTAAGAATTCTCATGTGTGAAAATCTTTCGGATTTCTGAGCGTATCCTTGTTCATACCTGAAACAAAAATGTAACCTTTCATAAGTCATTGGTTGTCCTTTGCTTTTTAAAAATAGGGAAATTGTATCAAAGTTTCTAGTTCCAAACAGAAAGCTTCAGCTCTGATTCAAGAAGAGCTGTCAACAGTCCAGAGTTGGGTCACTTAGTAGCTAACATGCCCTGTGGAGGATGTGAGATTAATTCCAGACCTTCTTCCTGAATCAAAGCATCATTAAATCTAGTTAACAATTGAAACTGAGTTGCTTGTATCTCATAATTTTTAACTGCCAGATGCAGAGCAGGCAATTCAGTTTTTAATAAGAATAATTTTACTGAAGTTTATTCAGGAAAATCAAACTACAAGGCCAACCAGACACTGTGCTCAAGCAGAGCACCTAGGAAATATGGTATTGCATGGCTCCCATTCTGTGAGTAAAGAAAGATATCTGTAATCTTCTACAAGATGCTGGAGAAGTCACACATTTGGGAGCTCCTTAAAACACAGCCAAAATCTACTTGTCGTTTTCAGAGTGATGGATCTGGATCAGACAGGATGAGAATTCACTGTTTTCAGAGGACTTGTGTGAAGATGTGAACATCTTTCTTTTTCTTGCTCACTCTCTTTTTATCTCCTAAAAAAGGGTAAAAAATCTTTGATGTTTGGCTTCAAAATGGAAATGAAACTTCAGAAATATCTAAAAAAGGGAAAAGAACTTAGACTGTAGGTCATTCTATGGATCTCCTTTAAGTGAAAACAAAAGCAGAAAGCTCAAGAAGGAATATGTTTACCCTTTTGGTACTAGTGTGATATGTGTTTTGGGGCTAGCAAAGAACACTGTCTTCATCCAGAGATCAGTTTTGAGTCCTGGTATGTCATCTAATTTACCTAAGGTTGAGTTAAAGATTGGTTTTGTTGTGGGTTTTTTTTTGTCTTAAGTGAGGGTGTGTGAAGCAATGTGAAGGTGTCAATCTTCATTTGAAAAGCAAAATTCCACCTTCTCCCTGATTGCTTTAATAATTCTCCCTCTGCTAGCCCTTGCCTAGCTTGCAGCAGAATCTTCTCTTTTTATTCTGTGTGCACCAGCTACTGGAAAAGCTGCTGTCTGGGGAGAACTGTTAAAAGCATCAACTTCTTTGCACAGCTGTGTGGTCAGAGCTGCAAGATGGTTCATAAATCCCCAAAGCAGACACATGCAGGCTATTGCTTTAGTACAAAGTCCTGTTAAAAATAACATGTGGCAGAACAGCCGCAGGGAGGCACAAATAGTACCCAGAGGACCTGCAGCCTAACAAGTTCAAGCAAAAAAGGTTATGCCAATTCAAGCACGATGCATAAACTTCTCTTACAAAGTAACAAACTGGGCTTTTGAGTCTCCTGGGGTTTCATGATTATTTGACTGGTAATGGTCAGAAATGTTTCAAAAAAATCAACTTTATCAGAAAAATGACAGTTCATTAAAAGTGAAATGTTTTGCATAAATGTGCCAATTTGAACAAGTCTGCTAACAAAACTCATTAGTTCTCTGCCTTGTCTCTTCTTCATTCATTTACCCAGCTTCCCAGATGCTCCCTGAGGGACTGCCACACAGCCTAGGTCCCCCAGGGCTTTTAAACTTCTGGGATATCTGCCTCACAGAAGTGCTGCCACCTTTTATGCTCAGGAAACTTATTTTCATCAGCAGTGAGAAGAATTTATTGGACAGGGTTTCCAGTCTTGCTGTCACGGTGTTCAGAGCCCTAGTCTGGGATGGGCTCCTAGTCACCCTGTAAGCCACCATCCAGAACAAAGTGTGAGGAGCTCAGTGTTTCCATTGCTCAGCCTGGCTAACTGACCTAGGGCTACATGCTTCACGTGGCCCTGGCTATGTCACCACTGCAGCCTGGGGAGCCAATTACCCTGAGAGTACAGCAGTCATCTGTCCCTGTAACTTCATGTTGGAGCACTATGAAATTGGCCAGAAATAGCCCCACTTTGAGTAAGTAGGTTTAAAGAATTTGGAGAAGTTTATTTTAGGAATATTAATTTGCAGCGTTTCTGAAACAAAATACTTTGGAATGTGATTTTAGCAAGCATCTTTAAATTTTGGTCTCTCTTTCTAAAGATGAAACAGTTTCGGCTATTGCAAAATTTATGAAGAACGGGAATGTAGTTTTCTGACCCGCTATAGTATTTTCTAAAGGGATAGCTCAGTAAGTTGTAGAAATAATGAGTTACTTTTCTGCTTTATAGCTACCTCCCAGCCCACTGCCAGTTGCTAAGGGAAAGAAAACTCATATCAGCCTTAAAGAGAATGAATGAATGTAAATAAATACTTCTACAAACAGAATATCTGGTTCTTCTCCCCTTACATCAGTGAGACTTTTGTAGACCAGTCCTCAGCCATTGACCATGCAAGCTGAAGATGTGACTTGCATCCACTCCCAGAGAAATACAGTGGTGGTAACAGAAATTTCAAGAAAGGAAGAGTGGTAGCTTTTACTCATGAAATCTGTTTTCCATTTGAACAAACCTTGCAGAACAGAAGTGGAAAGAGGACAGGTAACATGATCTTCAACTGTGCCACAGATTACTCACGCTTTTTAAAACTGCATGCATGCTTCACAGTAGCACCTGCATCATACATAGAATCCTAGAAACATTAAGGTTGGAAAAGACCTTTGAGATCAAGTCCAACAGTTAACCCAGGACTGCCAAGTCCACCACTAAGCCATGTCCCTAAGCACCACATCTACATGTTTTTTAAACACTTCCAGGGATTGTGGCTCCACCATCTCTTTGGACAGCCTGTTCCAATGCTTGACCACCCTGTCAGTATACATATTGCAAAGTTTGTGTTTCCAGTGGGAAAACAAGACAAAGAGCAGTCAAGTGTCCACAGGAAGTCATTAGAATTATTTGGAAAGTGTCTGGACTAGATCAAGCACCTGAAGAGGTTCTGGCTTCATTTCTGACTATATTGCATTACTTCTATAAATGCTAACCCCTGACAAAAAGACATACTGATTCTACAACAATTCATATATATATATATATATATATATATATATATATATACACACACACACACACACACACTCCTCTTTCTTCCCCCATGAATAATCAGTCCCCAAAGTCTTTGAATCATTCACTATGTCTGAATTTCAGATTTAGGTTTCAGGACATGGAAGAGAGTGTGAGCCATTAATAAGTGCTGAAGGAATGCAGTGCAGGTATTGATTATTATGTTTTGCAACATTCTGCTGGATTCAAATCAAGGAAAGAAAAGTGGGTTTGGCTGAAACAAGATTTCTCACTTTTCCCATATTTCTAGCTAGCAAACCTTTGCTCCCCAAATTGCTTTGCATTAGCTGCTTCCCTCACAGTCTTTTATTGTGCTCAACTTCAGAACAGCCTTGATATTTTCAGGTTTAGTTTGCAAAAATACAGAAGGAAACTCTGCCAGGAAGAACTGCATTAGGCTAAAGATGAGTAGAAGACCCAGATGAAAAGGATCTGTCAAAAAATGCTTAAAATGTCAATGATGTTTTTGTCAACACTGTGAATTTCTGTCTCCAGAAAAGGATTATTTCTTTTGAGAACAGATGAATATTTTTTTTTACCAGATAAACTTCTGACATTTGGAGTAGCTATATTTAAGCACACACCCAGAGTGTCTGAATAGAGGTTCTTTCTATCCCTAGAACCACTTCAGACCTCAAGTGTGGCTCTGAATGTCACAGCTTGAAACTCTCTGCTCACCTGAAAAACTGACATAATTCTTACCATCATTATGCACCAGTTTGTAACTGATAGGCGACTGCTCTGTTTAATTTCAAAGCACAGTATTATTACTTGAGACTTGGAGCCTTCCTAATTTTTTCATTTGTGAGAGATGCCAAAGGATATTATGAAAGCTATTAATTGATAACTATCATTCAAACATTCAACAACAACAAAGCCCATTACGGCAATGTGTGGGAACACAGTTTCTGCCTAGGTTTACAGTCCATATAAGAAAGTCTTCAGTTGTGAATTCCCTACTTAAAAACATCTGTGAAATAAAGCAAGCAGCTCCTTCCTACAAACAGAATACAAATATTTCACCAGTGTTTTGGAGGGATTTTAAATAAATTTTATATTGCCACAGAACTGTAAATATGACGATGGTGGTACATATATTATATAAATGGTCTTAATGTTAGCACTTTCATTATTTATTAACTTCTCATATGGTCATATCGCAGAACATCATATAATTTCTTCTTCTACCTTACCACTAAAGGTGAAGGTGCCCTAATGGAATTGACTTGTTCAGTCAGGTGGCAAAATGTTAATTAGTTTTCAAAAAAGATTAATCCATTTAATTCTAAGTGAGCGAATTTACTCCATGGTGCTGAAAAAACTCATTCTGATATGCTTTGAATTAGCAAGCCATGACTTTGGAAAAATCCACAAAGTAATATTATGATTTCCTGGGCATACTTTTCCACATGTCTCCCGGTAGTTATAAGGTTAAAACACAAGGAAGTATCACAGGGAGAAAAGGATGAGGTTCTACTGTTTTGCATTGTTTGAGCAGAATCCACATTTGTACAGCTAATCACCATCAAAATCTAATCCGAAAGTTTTTCCTGAACTAGTGTTTTCTGTCATCGTGGTGCTTCTGCTGACCACAGCTTAAATTAAAAACTGACTTAGAGAAAAGGGCTACAAAGATGAAATGGATGTAGAAAAAATAAAAGTTGATAGCAGTTAATAAATATCAGCTATTTACTAGATACTAGCAATTGCAGAAAATTGGTAGGGGCAGTAAAAGAATATCAAGGGAATATACTCTAGCCTGAGAAATTTAGCAGATAAGGAAGAGCTTTTAACAACAAAAAGAACATGAATGTGGTCCTAGCTTATTTCTATCCAGAAAGGAAAAAAACCCCAAAAAACAAAAAAACAAACCAAGAACAAAAATTGATAAAAAAGTGCAAGGGACTTATGCATTTAGTAAATATTTCTATTCTCTGCTTGGAAAAAACAGGTAATGTATTCTCAGGACCTAATGATCATTCAATGCCTAACTTTCTGCCAGCAATGCAAAACGATTTAGAGAATCACTACTACCAAATATATTTAAATCAGTAAACCTACATAGTTAGTATGCACAGGTTTTGAAAACTAAGAAGTTCTCTTTGACATAAATGTTGAATTTCAATGAATCTTTGAAAACCAGTAGATTTCCAGAGGATACTTAAACGAAATGACCTGAGTCCTTGTCAGTCTGACACTGATCACAAACACAGCCTGACAGAAGAGTGATACAGGTCCAGATTAAAACAGAATTAAAGGAGGCAAAGATAATTAACTCCAGGAAAAATAGACTTATAAAAAGCACATCCTGTCAAGATAACATCAGAACTTTGAAAAAATTAAAAACTCATGAACACCATAGATAAGAAGTATTTCAATTTGATTTCAAAAGGTATAGTATGACATGGAAGTTTTAAAATCAAATTACTGCTATATGAAATCAAGAAGGCATATATTACAGGAATTAAGAATTGGCAAATTAGTAAGCTACAAAAGGCACTTGTGAATTACATTTCTGTAAAAGACCAGCAATAGGTGCCATCCAGTCAGGACTCATTTTTTTTTCCCTAAGTTATTTGCTCGATGTATTTGCAGACTGTGAAAGTCTTATGAGGAGATGAGAGTATACTGAAGGAAGAATGATTTTATATATATTCTACTCCTTATAAGTTTTCCTTAAACATTTTTTGCTGGTCACTGTTGGAGATGAGGCATGCACTAATGCAGTAATTCATTTTTTTTTAACTGGTGACTCAGAAACAAAGGCAAAATTATTGATCTTCAGGTTTTCAGACAACACAAATGTTAGGGAAATGAAATAAAATGAATAAAATGGCTAATTAGACCATTGTACATATAAACAGGTCAAGCAGCAGTAGAGCTCCTATTTGTGATAAGCAGCATTATAACACTGCCTGCATGAGCATGTCCAGCTCTGGGATCTGTAAGGATGCAGGATATGAAAGAATTGGAGAAAGCTCAGAAAGTAACCCTAATAATGACACAGAAATGAAAACAGGCCTTTCTAAAAGAGGTTCCAAGAACTCATCAAAAAGGTTTACCACATAGCAGTCTGTAAACTATCCTCTTACATCAGAAAAAGAGACTACAGGAAAGAGGGACTATATAATTCAAAAGTGTATTTTAAACAGTAGGTTGTCTAAATATAGGTTAAATTGTACTGAGGTTGTTGTAGAGTCCACAGCTCTGACATTTTTTTAATTAATACCATATAAATTACGCTTGTTTTCTTAAACTTTGTGTCATGATTCCCCAAGACATTACAGAAAATTGAGAGAGGTTTAAGAAAGAAATGTTAGAAATGGCTTATGAAGTATTAAAGCTTAAGAAATTCTACCTATTTCCATAGGGGGTGTCATGAAGAATGATGAACAGAAAGGGAGTTAAACTTTTAAAACATTTGGGAAATAAATAACTTCAGAAATCCTCAAGGCCTATTACAGGCATAAGATTGGGTGAGATAATCATAATGTCCTTTCAGTTCTTGTAGTTTATTTATCTATTAATTAGACGTATGCAAGTGGGGAAGTAGGGATTTGATTTCTCCAAGGCACTGAGCTGGAATCTTAATTTACCTGGTCTGCATAGACTTATTGTATCAGACATACATGAAATTGAACTTAGAGATATAAATGTATGTTAGTGACCCAGCAAGTCAGGTCAAGAAAGGGCACGGAAGTAATAAAACAGCTATGATACAGACAGTTTTGCAGGTATGAGCCAGGATTTATGTCAACTGAGGATCTCCCACTCGGTTTCAAGCCTGTATGTGCCAATACCTACAGCTGTCGTAAATATGGTAGAGCTTGTAACATAATTAAGAATGGCTTCAGCAAGCTTAAAGTGCTCTCAAATGTTCATCAAAGTCTTTTGGACTACATTCTAACCCCTGTGTGGCTGCAGAAAGTACTGATGTTCTTTGAAATGGTTATGTTCATTATAACATAATCAGTTTAGCAGCAATGGCTCAAATCTGTATGGTGGCACTGGGAATACATGTTTAGTCTAACCTTTCAGTAAGAAGGAAAGAAACAATGGATAGTGTTTTTTTTCTGGAGGATGAAGAGCACAGAGGGCAAGTTTTAATCTTAATAATTCAATATTTGTTTTACTATTTCTTAAATAACTAATTAGCATTTATATTACTGTTTATTACCATCTAATCTGAAAGGGCTAGTCAGCCCTCTGTTATTCATGCCATAGCAAGCAACAGCTCCCACTGTTCCTTTAAACTAAGATTATTTTAATAAAACAAGCAAGGAGAGAAAACACTCAGTCTCCCGTTATCTTGGCCATCTGTGTGTTTTTCCTTATGGCATTTCTCCAAATGCTTTAAAAAAATGCCAGGTAAGGTGTTAACAGCTAATGAAAATACACAATAGACCCTGCTTCCCTATGCTTTACCTTCTCTTGATTTCTCTTTTTCATCTTCTCCAGAAAATGAAATACAGAATAATTTACCTGATGAAATGCCATGTGGCTATGCACCCTGCTAAATCTGCTGAAGAGTGAAAGCAACCAAAAATAAAATCCTAATGGCTGCTTTTCCTACCAAAAACCATGTTTGTCTTGCTTCCAGATTGACACAAACCTACAGGTAATCCCTCCCATTCCATGGTGGTGAGGTTAGCAAGGATGACCAGGTGGGGAATGCCTGGAGGGCAGGAGCCTGGCTAGGCCTGTAAGACTTCTTGCATTGGAGTAGGAATCCAATGTACAAGGAAGATGGCTTTCAAAATTCCAGTTTCTGGAAAAAAATGGAGTCAAGGAGACTTTAGGCTTGCCTCTCTTTAGCTTTTCCCATTAGGCCTTACCTTCACCCCGGGTTCTTTACACAACCTGGAAGAATAGCATGAGCACTCACTCCCTTCCAGCAAATTTGTCCTTAGGGTGCAAAGACAAGCTGCAAGCCACTTCCTTTTCCTCTGGAAGCAGAGCAACTGGTTGTATCATTCCTGGCTCAGATCCATCTGTTTAATAGTAAAGTAAGGCAATATCTCCTCCAGGTGCAGCACCTCATACTGAACACAGACATAACATCAAACATTCACTTGCACATACTGCTACTGGAAATGCACATGGTACTTCACAGGTGGAGACAAGTCCTCTGAAAGGATCTGGCCAGATACAAGACAAACTGCAATGCAAGTAAATTCCTATACTACAGGGGCTTTTAATAATCACTACCCATAAGTATCCACACTAATAAAATTATAATAAAAGAATACTTATGCAAAGTGATCCACCCTGGATGTGAACAGACCTGGCTATGCCTGCTGGAGATGTTTGCTACACCTCTGGCTAGCATGCTATCTACTTCTAAAGAGATAGTTTCAAGTGATACTTTTTTCCCACTCATCTTCCTCCATATGTTTATTCACCTCTTTTTGAAGTTTACAGAGAATTTTACCCCCAGCTGATGGAAGTCATGTTAAGGGCTTTGCCTGGATGATGCTTGGGAGCAAGAACCTCATCTTCCTGTCTGCCTGTAAAAGATCATGCACATGGGATTACCCACAGAAGTTATAGATCAGAATTCAGTTAAATTGGTTTTCACTAGTGTCATAGTCTCTGATGTTTTCCAAATGTAAGGCTTGCACTTGTAGGCTTATTTTTAGAAACAAAGAACAGTAAACACAAAATGCTTTTAGTATGGGTGTCCTTTTATAAATACTTGATCATCACAAACTTCTCACTAAGCTATTACTTCTTTATCTCATTTTATCTAAGTGTGTCTTCCACCACTGCCCCTCACACAAAAATGAATTTTCCATTGCACTAGAGTAAAATCATGGTTAGTTTTTCTGTGGTCATTCTGCAATGATTTATTATTCTACAGACATCCCTTCTCCAGTAACTATCATAAAATCAGATGAAAAAAAAAAAATCCCAATCATATAGGATAGATCAAGGAGTATTTAACAACCAGTTTGTTGAAGGTAAAAAGCATGCTAGAATGTCTAGAATTTAGCACATTTCTCATTTTTAGCCTGATTTTTTATGTTTTGAAAAATGTATCTTAATTTGGTATTAAAAATCTATTTGGACAATGGGAAGATAAAATTTTGTTTTGAGGTTACCATTACTCTGTTAAAAAAAAAAAAAGAGAAAGAAAATATTAAATGTTTCCTGATCAGATTTAAATTTTTTAAGCTTTCCAAATTTAAATAGAGAAGCACACAGTCCAGATTCTCCTCAGATAATCCTATGGCTCTTTTTCCCTCTTGCATGTGGATTTATTATCATGTGGCATTGAATTTTATGGGATGGCAATGTTATTTCTTTGATTTAGATTCTTTCCAAATACCACAGTCTATTAAAAGCATCAGTTCATCAAAGTCCACAGTATTAATTTACCAGGAATATCCCCGCAGGATTTTTTAAAATAATTTTGTATTATGAAATCATGCTTCAAACTGAACTAACAGAAATCTAATTATAAATGGGAGCACAGTGCTAATTAAACCACCCACTCCAGTATTAAGGCCCACTTGGGGGTATTCACATTGGTAAATTGCCAATTTAAGCTAAATTGCAGGATCTAATATCCAAGTATTGGCTAGTTCTACCTTTCTGCTCTTCTCTTTCCTTTGGCCTGCTCCATAATAGTAAAGTTTAGAAGACAAGGAATGCAATGATTTTTCATCCCTTGAAATACTTTTCTGTGAATAACAATAGCTAATGTAGTGGCAAGGGTCAATCTAAAGACATAAGCGTTCCCAAGCCTGACTCTTTACGTGGTTAAAAGTAACCTGACACAGTCTTTAACATGCCTGGCCTGTCCCAGATGCTGCCCCAGATCATCTCGTTTGCCCAAGCCATTTCAAAGGACTGAGGAAGGCAGGTACGTGCTAAGACATGCTAAGAGCATTGCCATTTCGAGCAGACAGTCTCATTTCAGGAGGAAGGGGTCATCAACATCTAGTGGCCACAGCACTGATATGGCCTATCTGGGTTCTCTGCCTTGAGCCTTCATCAAAGAGGGTATGTTCTCCAGCAGAACAGCTGCAACAAACCTCTGGTCAGTCTTGTCTGATCTACAGCCTCTGATAGTACAAAAGCTAAGTGCCATCTGGACCAGGTAGCCTTGATCTTGTCTTCTGTCATTTAGACTGAAGGTCACATATATGACAAGCAGCCTGTGTATGGTAAAATCATTTGCTCTGCCTCTGATACTTTGTTCGGAGAGAGAGATACATTAAAATGAATACTCAGAGCATTCATTTTAAAGAGAAGGGAGACGATTTGATTCCCATTAAGACAGCACTCTGCTGAGAGATACCAGGAAAGTGACATGACTTACTAAAGGATTTGATTTCCAAGTAAGGATAGTGGCATATATCTTTTTCTCTGAGAGAAAGGTAACTAGGTTATAGACGCCTTACCACTCTGATTAGACAGAGACGGATGGATGGAGAAGTGTCATGACAATCAGCCTTTACTAAGTAGTGATAACCTGGGGTCTAGGACACAATAAGGCAGAACAAGAAATCTTAACAGGTTATATCTAGGACTATATATGCATGATATCTTCTGTCTTTCCAACAAAACCTGGTTTTCTATTTATTACACTGAAGTGTTTGGCCTCTTAGATACTGTTACCATCAAACACTAATGGGAATTTCTCCACTTTAGCAGACTGATCCATAGTCAAGCTGGGACTTTTCTGACTCACTAGCAATGTTTCCTTCCAGTCATGTATGTCTGGAGAACTCCCATGGGCAACTTTGAAAGGCGTGTGTGATGTATCACTAGAAAGACACAGGACCACGATTTCATGCAATAACATACCAACTAAATGGTGTCAAGCTTGTTCACAATTTGGTTGACAAATCTCTGAAGATAGCCTAGGGAAGGAAGTAGCACTAGCACTTTGCAGGTAGAAATAGCCAATACACAGAGAGTAGCGAACCACTGCTTCGTGCGCTGGTGCCTCTAATGCAGCAAGAGGAAGGCTGTGTGACTGATTACTTGTGATCATTAAAACACCAAAGTTTTGGCCAAAGCAAACATATTTCTCCAACAGGAAAAAAATATCTGTATGGGAAAAGAAAATTTCTTCTATATATAATACTATTTTTGTACTTTTTGTTAGATGTTGTAGTCATCACTTTTTCCTATGTATTTTTGTATTCTTTTTATCTCCTATGCTGCTCTATGTTATTAACTGCCATAATTCATACCAGACTTTTGTCTTGCATGGAAAAAAACCCCATTCTTTGTGAAGCTCTATTGTTTCAAAAGATGTTATGTTCTCACATGCCTGCAATGGAATTCCTAGGTGATATCAAGCAAAAATAAGCATATCTGGCCATACCTTATAGAATTAGATTTGCTTGATGCTAAAACCCAGTTCCCAATTTCTCACAATTTTTCTGAACTTTGACAGTCCAGGCTGAGATTTGTTATCCTGAACAATTATCCTCAGATTTATCAGTGACCTGGAGGAGGTGGAGAGCACACCATCATGAAGTCTGCAAGTGACACGAAGTTGGTGGACACAGTCAATATGCATGAGGGCAGGACTGCCATTCAGAGGAACCTTGATAGTCTGAATTTCCTGGCCAGGAAATTCAACAAGAATAAATGCAAAGTTTTTGCAATGGGGAAGGAAAGGCCCCTGAAGTGGTACAGACTGGTAACTTATGGGCAGGGGAGTAGCTCACAGAAAAGGATCTGGCAGAGAGTAAGCTGGGTATGAGCCAGCAATGTGCCTTGGCAGCAAAAAAAAGGCTAACAGTAACCTGGACTGTATTAACAGAACAGCTAGGAGGTTGGAGGAAATTATTTTTCTTTCTTGTCAATCATTAGATTGTATCTAGAATACTGCATCCAGTTTTGGGACCCCAATACAGGACAGACATCAACAAACTAGAGCAAGTTCACTGGGGCCACCAAGACGTTCAGGTGCAGGAGCACTTGTCCTATGAGAAAAGACTGAGGACAAGGGGTTTGTTCATCCTGGAGAAGAGATGACTTTGTAGGCAGGTAAGAGCATTCTACTAGTACCTACAAGAAGATTATCAAGAAGAGACTTAACCTTTTCACAGTCGTACATAGTGAGAGGATGAGAGACAATAGGTACAAACTGAAATGAGAGATCCAAACAGGATGTAGGGAAAAGCTTTTCCACCATGAGGACAGACAATCAGAGAATAGGTCTCTGTCGTTGGAGCTGTTCAAGACCACAATGAATAAAACCCTGAGAAAACCAGCCTGATCTAATGCCTGACTCTGAGCACAAAGTTGGACTAGAGATCTCCTGAAGTCCTTTCTAACCTGATTTCCATGATTATAAGCCCATTATTTAACTTTTCTACCAGAAAAATTCAATGTTTCCAAGAATGCATTTTTGGACACATTAGTATACTTCTTGTGGAATATTGTTTTGGAAACTCTAGTTCCCCAGGGTCTAGAAAGAAGACTTCTTTCATATTTTGAAGTTACCTCCATGTTGGGGATGTTCCTTTTGCTTTTCCATTAAAACCTGTTCAAGCCAGAAAACTTTGTAAACCTTTTCTCAGGAACAAAGCAAAGGGAACAGGTTAAAAGCTGTCAAAAAGGCCACCTGAAAATGTCCTTCTCTCTTTGCACTGATTGCATAGGAAGACTAGCATTGAGATTTACCTTGTATACCTTCAGAAGTCTACAAGTGTAGGTGTTCACTTCTGAGCTAGTCAGCCTATGCTCTTTTTATAGCACAGTGTAGGAGTTAACACAGTATAGCACAGTATAGACAAGTCCTGCCCTCGATGACTAGCCTAGACACAGAACTTTTAGAAGATTTAAATTAAATTAGATGAATCTCACGACTAACAAACAGCTATCTAGTCTGTATTTGCCTTTTTCCTCCTTTCATCCCCCCCTGCCCCTCCCTATTACGTGACCAGAAAGCAGTATTAACTTACTTCATCACGTGGTTTTCAGTAGTACCCAAATTCTTCAAACACAGGGAATGCAAATTTAATCTTTGTTTGATTCTATTATTATTCCTACTTCACAGGTAGAGTATTGCATGCACCACCTGCAATAACAGATACTCACAGACATATTTGTCTAAAGACACTTTGTCTCCAGGTTCTTGTCCTTGGTCTTGTTGGTTTGAATTGGTTTGACGTGACCTTACAGGAGACCTTCACATGTCCTGAAATGTGGTTTCAGCAAATTTTCACTAAAGTAGTGATGGATACATATAATGCATTGCACTTCCTTCTTCAACATTATGTTCACAGTAATCACAAAATGTTCCACAAATGACAGTCAGAAGGGTTATCCCCATTTGCCAACAAATAAACTGAGACACCAAGTGCTTGTAACTTGCAACTTTGTAAGTGTAGTAAACTACAAGAGTGTGGCTTGTAGAAGAGTTCAAATTGTCATGTTGATGCTCTTATGTGAATTGCTTTTATGTGAATTGACCACACAATTTTTCCTCAGCTGAAAGCAAAAATGAACTTGGAATGCTGGTGAGTGATCCTGGGAGCTAATTAATTTCTTAATACAAAGGTATAAATAAACTGTAATTCAGGAGAACTGAATAATTATTAAATATCTTTCCTTTTTTCTTCTAGAAAAAGAATGAATCTTGAGAAAGTTGCAGGGAGGATCCAATGGGAAGAGAATGGTATGACTGATCCTACAATGCATGCAGTGTTAGTGAAATAGTCACAACCCACTGCATGTGTCATTTTCTGAATTTCAGATCTCTGAGCTGGTTTCTTCTCTGTCATACATCTGCAAAAAAGCGTAAGTCAGATTCTTGCTCTGATGCTTTTGGAACAGATGTGTCTGACTAGATTGCTGCAAAAAGATGAACCTTATAAGCAGGAATTAAATATATATATTTGGCTCTTTAAATCACAGCTTGCTGAAGTCTTCCACTGAAGCTTACTCAGTTAGTCCCAATCAGTCTTAGACTTCCTTCCTAATGTATTGTGGATTTTTTAACTGTAAACCTAAAGGCAAAGACAGAGGAAAAGGTAACTTAAATGCAGGTGCACAGTACTGAATGCTTTGTCAACGTTACTGGAAGATTCTGGAACTGTGTTAGTTCTCTGGGGCAGAATATGCAGTGGCTGTTTACAGCACATTTTGTTCATGTCCATTTTTACCTGTTAGTTCCTGAAAACTGAGACAATACAGCAAGTAACTCTGTTACTTATTCCGCATTTTAAAATTTTGTCTGTTTCACTGCTCTAGATGTCTGATGGATATTTCAAGTGAGTGTAAGTGCAATTTAAGCCTCTTTAGAACTTAAGGATCACTATGTGTTTCTCAAGTCCACTGTGCCATCACAAAGAATGGCAAGCCACACATGCAAAAGCAGAGCATGCCTATGGTAATAGTTACATCTTTTCATCCCAGCATCCCAGTTTAAAGATTTTCTGAGCCAAAGGTTGTAACCCAACCTTTGTGTTGAATAGCTACTAAAGGATTTTGAGGGCTCTCTGCAGTCTCCAGGCAGTGTAAAAAGCAGAAAGTGTAAGAATCACATCAGCCATCTTTAAAGCAATATGGTATGTCCAGAAACCTGCAAGGTGATGGTGAAGGATGCCTGGAGTGGCTGTTTTTCATTCCTACTTGTAATCTGCAGTGGAGAGACAGCACAATTCTGAAGGCAGTTGCTGCTGTTCCCTGGATATAGTCTCTCTGGAAGGAAACGGTCTCACTTTCAGTTCATCGTAGGCTGAAGGTGTGTCACAGACTCCCTCACAGAAATTAAAAACTCATTCCCTGAGGAATTCCAGCAATTCAAAATGGGGTGTGATTGTGTGTGTGTGTGTAGGAGTATCTTTCGTCGCTGAGTAACATGTCTAATCTTTTTATTCAGAATTAATTGTAGTAATGCTGAAGGGGGATAATTTTTCAAGCTGCTGTAAATATGCAACATTTACCAGTTGCCAGTCAGAAACATATGTTGTTTAGAGATAATAGGGGTTAGCAGGTCTATAAGGAATGAGCCCAATTTATAGATAGTGAACAGAGGAATGTAGAAAGGAAAAGTGGTCTCAAAGGATGTTTTGTGTCCTCTGGGAAACCCTTAGCCCTAAGCACTGTATTTTCCTGATACAGTGCACAAGGTAAGTCACTAGATCCAGTACCTGAACTTCTGTACCCTCATAAATCACTCAGTGGTCTGTAGAATTAGGTGTTGTTCCTTTCAGGCTCAGGGAATATTTAATGTTTCATGCAAGTGCAGCCTCTCCATACATGTAGAGACAAACAGACATGTTCATATGTCTAAATGGACATACAGACAGATGAGCACATAGTAATAGTAACCCATTACTAATGGCCAGGACGTGAATTCAAGATCCTGCTTCTAATCAAGCAGTTCTGTAATTTAAACACTTCGTAGGTGAGTACAAGACTTCAGAAGAACAGCAGTTAGGGATGTCTCACATGATCCAGCTGAAGATTACAAAGCTCCTTGGAATAGCGACTCCTTTTACTGTCTGGACAAAAACTGACTGCCCTGTCTAAAAGCTCTGATCCCTCGCATGAACATTACATCCAAAGAACCCAACAGATTCGGTTTTGCTTTGTTTTTTAAAAAAGCACTCTGTTCACAAGTGTCTGTGCAACACATACATGTCCAGTTTATCTAAAAAGCTCCTAAAGACATCATCCTCCACCATGAACAGTATATTCCACTAAACACTGCTATTATGTACTATTACCATTTATGAACACTCATTTTCTAAATTGAGTTGGGGCTTTGATTTTAACTTGCTTTGGGAGGGGGGAGGGCTGTGGAAGATAGCGAACAAATGACTGAACAAGAGGAATGCAGAAGTTAAAAAAAAATTGTTCTGTTCTTGCAGAGCTGTTTCTTGATCTACTAATTTGTTTTTCCATATGCATGTGTGTGTGTGTGTAATGTAGGTTTCACTGCTTATATAAGTTTCTGGTTAATATACTTTAAAAGCTTCATAAAGAACATCATCATTTGAATTATTTACCATTACAGACACTTTTAAGGCACTTATTACCATGATATCTGGATGCAATTTTTATAGTTTATATTAGGTTATTAATAGCTAAAAAAAAAAGAGAGAGAAAAATCCACCACGCACCTCTACAGTACCCTATAACTGAAATGCAAAGGAGATGGTTTAGGCCAGTCAGCTAAAAAAGCAGAAGCTTGTTGCTTCAGATCAGCCCCCACACAAAGGTACAATTGCAGTCCTTGAGCACACCCAGATATGCTCCAAAGTATTTCCAATAGAAGCTATTTGTAGAGACAGACCTCCTTTCCAGAACACTCCTCCTCCAGATCCCCAAACCCTCATCGTGGTCCTACAGATTTTACCATTTTATATGGGTAGAGGTCATGTAATTGGGATAACTGAATCCCATTCCTTGGCCATCAAACTGATGGGAATGGTAGAGCTCGTAATAGCTGTCTCTCTGTTCTTGTGAGACCTGTTGCTCAGCTCCAGGCTGTGAGTGGAATGTGTGGGTGTTATGGGTGGAATATGGAACAGGCTTCCTGCATGATGTTATCTTCTGGTGTTGGATTGAGAGTTATTTTAGCCATATTTCACTGAGACCTCAGCTAAGTTGAATTATTTTGCATTCGCTTCAGGCTAAGAGGATGCATAGAGGCAATTACTGCAGACTAGTTGATGCACAATAACCTGTTAGCTATGTTACTTTGTTCCTACTTCTAAACCATTAGACACTCCAATAGGAAGTAAGATGACATGAAGTAATCCTCAGCTGCCACTGGCTAAAAATAAAAACACAAGTGTCTTCCATGGCTCAACTGCTGAGTTTTTGCATGTTACCCTAGAAGAACATGCTTATGTGTCTAAACCATAAGCAAGATTTTCTTAACCTTTAGAGAAACCAGTCTCTTAGGGGCAAGCAAAGCCAGGGTCAAAAGCCACATCTTCTTGTGCAAAATGCATGTGTACCCTTATCCTATCCGATTCTGAATTTCAGCAACAGACCTTCAAAGCCACTGCTGAGTAGACTATGTTTTTGAGAGCATCAGAAGTCAGATTGTTCAATACATCACTTTTCCTACCTCACTCTCATCTTATATACTATATTTATTATTCACATCATGAAGCTTCCCCTGCAACATGCTAGACTTGCTGCTGCTTCTGGTGCTGTATTTCACTCATGCTTTTTTTTGATTGATTGTTTTTTAAACTTATCTTTTTTAAAAAAGCTTTAACTAGTTTTATCTTGTAGAGAGCCCTGGCAATCCTGCTCACTATTCAGGAAAGAATGTAGTAGTTTCTGTTATTAAACCACAGCAGAGCATTACCCCAGCTAGACTGAATAAGCCTATAAAAAATAACAGTTCTTGTATTACTTCTGAAAATAAAAATACCAAAATAGCCATATTGAACCAGAAACTACCACTGGCCTGTAGTACAAACTATATTGTATATAGTAATATATAAGAAATATAAGATTAACAGAAGTCTACAGTGACATTTCCTTATGATAACATCTAAGATTTTAGCAATCGTTAGTTTACAGATGTCCTGAGCCAGAGATTGTACCTGCATCTTCACACTTCATAGCCCTTAATGGAATTGTCCTCCATGAATATTAGTATTTTTTCCTGAACCAACTTATACTTTCGGCCTCTGCAACAATCTGAAGTAGAAAATTTTTCAGTTTTATTCTATGAAAAATATTCTCCTTTTTGGTTCGTGATTTAAAAACATCCACCCGATTTTTTCACTTGCACACTACTTCCTCTGCAAGCTGAAAAACCTACTGTTAACCTTTCTTTACACAGAAGCCTCTATTCCAGCTTCTTTTCTACTACAATTCAGCTGACTTTTCCTTAGACTACACCCAGCTAGATAACAGCATCTTTACTCACTACTGTCAAAGTTGGAGGTCAAATTTGTTCTTCTGGAATTGAAGAAACGTGACATGTGGATGTAAGACAAACGTCTTAGACCTCATACTTTGCTGAGAAAGCCTTGAAGAAGAAAAACACAAATATGTTTATAGTATCCTGGCTACGTGCCTTGTTCCACTGCAGCAGCTGGTTTGCATGAAAAAGAAACAAACTTCTGCCAGTGGTTCCAAATTTTATTCCTTGAGAAAAAGTAGTGAAGTCCCTTTCTTAATGTAGAAAACCCTTGTTCAAAGGCATGCTTAAAACTGGCATGGAATTCTTTCCCAAAAATGCAGGTGGAGATTTCATGTTAGCATAAACCAAAGAATTTCTTAAAAGAAAAAATTCCCTTGCAATTAGTGCTCTTCCACCATGCTGCGGAGCCGCAGCTGAAGTACCTGTGATGTAAATAAACTGAAGTTACTTGGAAGATAATAATTACAATGAGATAAGGCATTGGCACACCTCTTCATCTCTGGGTCAGAGGAGGAAGAGCTGCGATATACATTCTTGTGCAAGAGTATCTGAAAAAGAAGTGGAAATACTTAACTGATTTATCAGTATCTTTGTTCACCTTCAGACATCAAATCAAGATAATACATTCCAGGAGTGACTCAACTATGATCAAATGCAGGTGGAAAATTCTTCTCTAATTAGTCCATCCTGATACCTCTGTTAGGTAGTTTAAGGAGTTAATATCCTTATGTATTAGTACCAATGAATACACTATTTCAGGAGCACCCTATATGATTACATCATGTCATTCTGGTAAAAGGATATTCTGTCCAAACTCCAAACAGAAATATTTGAAAACATTTCTGTTTTCCTGTACTACTGGAAATTGTTTACATCTATTGAGATCTATCACTTTTCTCTATTCAGCTGTAGTAAATTGATAAGATAAGCCAAAGTGTATAAAGTACCATACTTGGTCAGCAAAGTTAAATTAAGTGTTTTAGAAAAAAAAATATTCTAACTATCCATGATGAAATTTTCAATAGTAATATAGAAAAGGTTAGTATGCAATAAACACTATATTCTATTTGGGAAACAGAATATAGATTTATGTAATATGAGGTTTTGACATGAGGGCTGAAGATGTATTTTTTCCCATACTCAAATCGTGAAAATTTAACAGATTGAAGGCAGAATATGAGTACTTCAAAACTTGGAAAGTTAGCATAATGCAGCAATCCAACAGAGAAAAGGCAAACTTTAGGCTCAACAGCATTGCCAGATAAAGCTCTATCAGGTAGGAAGAGAAGGAGGAAAACTGACACCAACCAAAGTGTGATTTCTTTCTTTTTAATTTAAAATTAGTACAGAATCTTTCTGTATTCTAGGCAGCTTGGGCATTTATCCTGCTGCCTATCAAATAATGTAAAATCTTTTTCAATTGGCATCCAATGCACTAAACCTTGGTGCTAAGTCTTCAGACAAAATTAAAAGCCAGGGAAATGTCATTCCGTCAGAGATTCTTAAAATCTAAAAATCTGCACTTCCTTAATGTTTCAGTAGAACCAGAGAAGTTGTTGAAGGGTGGTACCTTTAACACCTATGATGCCTACATTGAGAGGATCCAGCTGCAACACCAACGCTGGAGGAAACTTAGAAGTAATTTTTTAAGTATGTACTAATAGGAAAAAAGACACATGCAACTGCTCACCAAAGAGCAGTTATTATTCCTAAAGAAGCATCACTGTGAGGTCATGGAGACAGCCCAAGTCTTAAAAGTTTATATCCATAAACCCCAAGTCAAATAAAAAAAAGGGATAAGCATTTCCCGCTTCTAGTTACAAGTCATCAGCTTTCACATTGCAGAAAACAACATGTTATTGTATGGATATGCAACTGGCAGGTTTTATGCCAGGTTTTGGCTAAAGTTTAATGCATGGAGGAGTTAATAGCCTGATCTATTTTGTAATAAAGCCTATTTACTAATTTGCCAGTCATTACCAGATTATTCAAACACAAAATATGAAGCTTGTGGAGAGTGGAAACAAGAGGAACAGTCAGAAAAGAGGCCAGAGAAGTCCTTTAAAAGCATTATCTTGTCATGAGACTTTAAGCAATAGAGTTATCCTAAGCCGCATAACATGTAGCCAGTGGAGAAATAGTGTAAATAGAGAAGACAAAAGAAAGCACATTTATGCATCAATCATAACCAGGAAAACAGCTGCAAGAAAGGAGAAACTATGAATAAGGAGAAAAACTGTAAGAATTGAGAGGTGAGGCAGGCCTGACAATGATACTGCACATCATTGCTTCATCAGGAAATCCATCTGTCCATCTTTTCTGATGGCAGCCCTGACTTCTAAGTCATGGATGATATCATCCTTAATGATATTTCTAAAATTATCTTGCAGCATTGAAATATTTTGTATCTCAAGTAGGAGTTACAGAATTGATACACAATTTAACTAGTGAACCATATGGCTTGTGCTATGCAAAAAGTCAGACGGACTATACAGACTTGAGGATATTAAAGTGTCCTGGTTTCAGCTGGAGTAGTTAATATCGTCAAGCCTGTATAGATCAGCTTCTCAAACAGCCTTATCTTAAAATAGGAAAGTAAAGTTGATTTTACATTAGATGATGGCTGAGATCCAGGCCCCATCTCCTAACGTACTGATTCCGCAGGACTCCAAGTTATGCAGGCCAACAGGAGTGGGAAAAAGTATCAGTTTGTTGTATGGACCACTGAATCTTGAAGGAACTTATATGCAGTGCACCTACAGGTTCATATTTACAATTGACACACTAAGTGATCAGTTGTCTCAAATTGTCTTTACACTTCATTGGGAGTGAAGAGGAAGGGTTGGAGGGTTTTCAGCTGCTAAAGCCTGTGGGTGTCTGGGCTATCCATTCTATCAACTCCCTTCTCTTGACGTTATTAACAGCTTAAAAATGGCACTTGGATCTGTTTAGGTAATTCATAAACACAGGGAAGTTCAAATCACAGATATCTCTAACAGCAAATAGAAATTGCCAGAGGGAAAAAGATAACTTCAGGCTTAATTTACATGGGGCAAATGATTCTGTGATACATCCCTGGTCTTAAGGGAAAGCAGCAGGAAAGGGCTTTGAAGGAGGAAATCGCCTCTCTTGTTACCATCTGTTTGCATTTGATCTAGACAATATAAACCAGGGTTGTCTATTTAAGAAAAAAAGCCGTGTTGCCCAACAGAGGACAGCAGCATTATGAAGTGGTTGCATCAACATCTCACATTTTCACTGTTTTATAGGAAAAAAAATCCAACACCAATCCACAAACAACAAACCACAAATAAAGACATCTGAGGATATTAGATATTGTACTTTCCATAATAAAACCTATAGGACCACTTCTCTGCAGTATCCAACATGCTTTCCATTAACCTCTCCTTAATGATTTGATAGTGCAAATATTCATGGCTCTGATGAAGGCTTATATAGACTGATGCCTCTTTAGCTGTACTATTTCTCTTCTGGACTATATAAATTTAGCTCCTTGTGTCTCATCCTTCAATCGTCGAATCATTTTTATGCTTTTCTTCATATTTTTTTCTGTCTTACTAGTAGTTCACTTATTACCACAGCAATCTTTTTCTTCTTTCTTCCCGACAACCCACCTAAATCTCTGGGTCTCAATATGCTATTCAGTTTGACCACTCAGACATAAGTTTGTGTTTTGCTGCCCTGCCAAAGTCTCTGATCCCAGACCCACTGTGATCATTGCAAAGGCTGAGAGTTCATCATTCATGACCACTTCATCATCAGCTTCACTGCTGAAACTGACAACAGGGGTGACAATTAGTGTGAATTACAGTGGACATTTGCTTGGGGAGAAAATCTAGAAGATCTGAGAAGAAAGTTTCAATCAACATGACTTGGGGATAAAAAAAGCATTTGAAAAAGTGCAACTTGCCTAGCAGATGAGAACAAATACACGTACAAGACATACATTCTCTTCCCACTCTTGAAAATATCTTCATCACTACAGCACCCAAAGGAAATACAAATTATTGCAGGACACATTTGAGTAATTTCAAGAAAGTGTTCAGATTTAGAAATACCGAAGCACCTTGTTCCTAGAGAAAACTTAAAGTGAAACATTGCATCTGAATTAAAAATGCAATAGAGTTTTGGTCACATGGAAAAAGTTCAGTATTTCACCTTTTTTAAAATCCAGGAACACAAGAAGTACAGAATTTAGTAAAGGACTGAAGCCCTGATTTTTGCTCAGAGCTCTTCTACCTCAAGTGAAAGCCTCTCAGGAACTCATTTCACAGAATAATTGCCCAGGTGCATTAGATCAGCATGCCAGTGATCCACTGGCCTAAACTGAGAATCTATGGTGGAAAAGGATTCTCCAAATTTGCTCTCATACTGGTAGTTCCTGGAAGATGCTCTGGACTTTTAGTATAGGGAAACATTCTTATAGGAAAATATATAAAAACAACAACTTCTTGCAGAAAAAGGTTTTAAAACAAACTAATCTGTGAAACATGCTAATCATTAAAACCGACAAAACTTAAGATTTTACCAGCACTGAAGAAAGAACTGGATATTTACATAGATAATGAGGACATCCATATGCTCATTTGATAGCCTACATAAATTAAAAGACACAGAAACCTTTATAGATTTATTACCAGTTCTGAATATGGGATAATGCTGTCCTGAAAGACAAGCTGTTTACAGCTCTCCATCATTCATACACTTACACTACTCTCTGCAGAATCCTGTTTCACAGATAACAGTGTCAAATGGAATGCCAAAATGATCAGGCAATGGTCTTCCTCTATTCAGAGAGATCATCTGGCTGGTATGCCTCTGGGTGGGTATGTGAGGATTTCCTAAACAGGCAGCTTTGGTCCCCCTGTATATTTACCTAAAAGATGACTATAAAGGTCTTTTAATGAAGACCAGACTTGGCCATCTGTACAGTCAGGTAGAATAGAATGGCTATAAAATTTGCTACACTTCCTGACAATTCCTTACATCCACAGCTGCACTCTTCCTTTTCTGTACTGACCAAGACATTAAAAAGAAGACATCTACAAACCATGTATGATGAAGTAGCCTCAAGCCAGGCACGTTGATTCCTGCTATGCCTTGCTGCAATGCAGCACAGCTCCACCCTGCTGCAGTACAGTAGACTCACAAGCTTTCCCCTGGTTGATGACACTTCTGGTTAATGCAGAAAAGTCTACTCATGTCTATTCAACAAGTGATTTAAAGCTTCCTGGAGGATCAGTGTAACTGACCAACTGGAAGCTGCTCCCTAGAGCTTTACTCTGCAGGGTCCTACACCTTTCTGACAGTGACTGCTTGGAAGGATTCCTGCAGCTGTGAAAAATACATCATTATCACTGTTAAGAAAATTGTTGCAAGTGCCGTCCTGTAAATAGTATAGTGAAGTTCTCTGGTCTTCATCACTTGGGCACAGAACTCACTTCTGTGAAGTTCTCAAAAAAGCAGAGTGTTTCCACTCTTCCATTGGAGCTGATCTTGTGAGGACTGAAGAGTTACGGCATTCAGTGGCCTGCAGTTTTAGTCCCCAGGATGTATCTGGAGACACTGCTGAATCCACAGTTAACCAGACAGAAGATATTTCTGGTGCTCAGACTAGATTTTCCTTATCTAGTTGTTTCCTAGGTACCACCCAATAACGCCTTTCCCTCTTGCCTACCACATACTGCAGTCTGCAGATCTGCTTTACAGGATTATCTCAAGGAAGGTAGGGAAAGCAAGAAAGGAAATATATGGGGAAAATTATTTATTTTCAGGCAGGAGCAGCACATACTGCATATTGTAAAGCATGCACATTCCTCCACAGAACTACGTGGACACCATCGTGAAGGACTAGCGTAAGAAGCCAGATCATGCACGTTAGGATATGTAGACATAGAGATGAGAACATCCATTTAGATCAGCTGAGACAGTCCCTTAATTTGCAGTGATTGAATTCTAAAGTTCTGTATCACCTACTGACTTTTTTTAAAAAAAACTAAGAACCATTGTCCTTACCAGACGCTCTTACTAAATCTTTTAGTAAACAGTCTGTACCATTTTCAGTGCCCCATGTTGCAATAGGAACTAGGCTGTAGCTGGAGCTGCCAAGATAGATTTAGGCTGTAACAAAATGAAATTGACTGGTTTTCATGATATTTAAAGTGCATAGCAAACCATCATAAATCCTGCTCTCTGTGTATATATATTGCTATACAGGGCACCAGCAGCCCATATTTTAAATAGCTCAGAAATTGGCCTATTTGCAATGTTTTTAATTTATTGACTGTACTTCAGATTTATTTCTTTTTTGTTACTGTGCAGGTGGGAAATAATGTTGCTTAGTCCACAAACAGCCTGTGAGACCATATATGCTAAGACAAGTTGTATAGCAGATTGGGTATATCTGAACAGTGGGGGTCCTTAAAACTTTAGGGTCTGGTGTAGAGGACTTATGTAAAACCAAGCCTACCTTCCACACGGAAGCAAAATTGTTTAGTGAGAAACTTTTTACCTCCAGCTCTCCTCCTTTTGCTTTTGCTCTGTCACTCAAGAAAATTAAAAGATAATTAAAAATGGAGGATCAAGAGTGACAATAGCGAAGAGAGGAGAAAAGAGTAGGAGAAAAGAAAAAAAGGAGAAAAGAATCTGACAAATAAACCTGTACGCTAGAAAATATTTCTCCCTGTAAAACATAATTGCAGCTTCCCATGTTGCTCCTGTAAATGAAATTTAAATGTTTAACTGGAGTATTGGCATCACAATGCCTGCAGCGTATGCCATCCCCTGCCCAGGAAAGGCAGAGCAAATCTTACAGAACTAAAGCATCCCTGCTGCTCTCTGCTCCATGGGGCTGCTTGGTTCTGCAATGTGCCCACCTCTTGTGTTCATGGCAGCTCTACTAGCCCCAGGCAGCTGCAGATGGTGGCTCAAATGCAATACGGATGAGGCAGGTGGCACCAGGCACTTCTGCTGGTGCACTTTATTTTACCTCAGATACAGGCAAAAGCCAGTGGGATACCAGCCCGTCAAAGAGTGTCATGGTCTACTGCAGCCAGGAAAAGTCATGACTCTCCTGCACGTTGCATGACTAAAAAAATCCAACACAGATTTCATTGTCACAAAAATGATAATGGGTCATTGATGATCAATAACCTGTTATTTTCTTGAAGAATTCAGCACCCAGAACTCTTGTTAAAGTCAGTGTTAGAAATAGCCACATGATACATTTAGAAAATCAGGCCACTAACCAGGGAACAGTCAGGATCCCTGCAGAGACAGGATATTTCCTTGGAGTATACTCAATAGCACTCTGTCTAGTCTGCTTTTTCAAATGACCTACGTAACAGAGCCTCTATCACATCCCTTGGTAACTATCCCATAACCTAACAACTCTCATTAATTGCTGTTCTGCTAAAGTGTTTTCTCTTAATGTATTAATCCTCATCCTGCCCTCTTGTGCTCACTTTAAAATCACTCCTTTGTGATACTGTTTGGGATCTCCACTTCCAGATACTCCAAGATAGCTTTTCCTATACTGGTTTAAAGATTAATTGCTTCCTTTATATAGTGATGAGGAAGAGAGGCAGCATTGTTCTCTCCTCTGTGCTTTTGCCATCCAGAAGGGATCAGTGCTCTGCTATGTCTGGGTAAGGAACAGGCATGGACAAGATGCTTTCTGTAGCATTCTGTTGGTGTTCGTCAGGCCTCAGTATTGAGGCCAGCTCTGTTTAATATCTTTACCAATGACCTGGATCAGGGGATTGAGTGCACCCTCAGTAACTTTGCAGATGACACCAACTTGGGAGGGAGTGTTGACATGCTTGAGGGTAGGAAGGCTCTATAGAGGGATCTGGGCAGGCTGGACCAGTGGGCTGAGGACAATTATATGAGATTCAACAAAGCTCAATGCCAGGTCCTGCACTTGGGTCTCAACAACCCCATGCAGTGCTACAGGCTGGGGGCAGAGGGGCTGGAAAGCTGCCTGGCAGTGAAGGACCTGGGGGTGCTGGTCAACAGCCAGTTGAACATGAGCCAGCTGTGTGCCCAGGTGGCCAAGGCGCCCAACAGCTCCTGGCTTGTGTCAGAAACAGCATGGCCAGCAGGGCCAGGGCAGTGACCATCCCCCCATGTTCGGCACTGGTGAGGCTGCACCTTGAATCCTTTGTTTGGTTTTGAGCCCCTCAGTGCAAGAGGGACATTGAGGTGCTGGAGAGTGTCCAGAGACAGGCAGTGGGGCTGGAGAAGGGGCTGGAGAACAAGTGTTATGAGGAGTGGCTGAGGGAACCAGGGTTGCTTAGTCTGGAAAGAAGGTGGCTCAGGGGGGACCTGATGGCTCTCTACAACTCCCTCAAAGTTGTAGGCAGGTGGGGGTCAGTCTCTTTTCCCAGATAACAATAGCAACAGGACAAGAGGAAATGGCCTTAAGTTATGCCAGAGGAAGTTTAGATGGGATATTAGGAAAAAAAAATTATTCACTGGAAGGGTGGTGAAGCATTGGAACAGGCTGCCCTGGGAGGTGGTGGAATCACCATCCCTGGAGGTGTTCAAAAAACACATAGATGTGGTGCTTAGGGATGTGGTTTAGTGGTGGACTAGGCAGTCCTGGGTTAGCAGTTGGACTTTTCCAACCTAAATGTTTCTATGTTTGTGTGCACATTACAACTGCATCAGAACAGTGTCTACTCCAGGCTTTTTCCAGGTAAGGGCTAATACTCTCTGAATCCCAACTAACATTAAAGTTTGGATTCTGTCCTCTTATTTATTGATGGCAGGCTTACCAATGCATCTTAAAGGAACCACAGAATCATTTAAAAAGTGTGGCTATTTATAGCTGAGGAAAGCTTGTGCCTGAGCAGACCTCAATCAGGGAACACAAAACAGCATACTATAGTATGAGTTAAATACCAATGGAAAAAGGCAATTTCTGAAGCCTGAGTGAAGCCCTTGAGAAGAAAAACAGATCACAGAATGAGATAGTTTACTCTGATTCTGACATTGCTTTTCATCAGAGCAGAAGCCCAAGCCCTCTGAGACACAGAAAAATCACACAGAGAAACTATTATGGTCCAGTCTAGTATTAAAGCCTATGACAATCTAAGGTTCTATCTCATTCTCTGAAAATGAAAATCTGTAAATATTAACCACTTATTTCACAAGCAACGAGCTGTAGTGTAAAACAACACTTTCCTTCCTAGCAGTACAAAGTATCAAACAAGATTTGCCTTACTTTTGCTTTTAGTATCTGTGTTTTTGATGCAGAAAGCACCCTCTAACTCTGAAAGAACTCCCCCTTTGCTTTTGCTCTTATAAAATCAGGTGTCCGTAGTCAAATGAAATCACCTAACAGAGAACACCTGAGTTAACAGGTTCTCTGCTCATCAGAGCCATTAAATACTCTACAAGCTGCAACAGATTTTACAAAGTGGTTTGCAGAAGGATGGTAATGTGATTTTCTGCAGTGCTACGTGGGTGAGGGGAGGTCTGTAGAAAGGTGAGTCTTTATTTGCTCTTGTGGTTAGAATTGCTGGGGCTTTATTGCAGCGGTTACAAATAGAGGCAATCCTTTAGTAAAGATAGCAGGCATTTGGGGTTTAAGACCCTATCTGTGAATCTTGCTAACGGTTCCAGTTGCAGAGCAGTGTCTTCTGTATGGTCCTGCTATTTGAGCACAAAGTTGCCCTGCCCTGTATCTCCCTTAAGCGTCTGTGTGAGGCGAGTAATTTATAAAGATTTTTTCAGAAAGGGAGTACAATAGTAAAGCTGCAGCGAAAAGCTGGAGGGAGAGGGTTGTGAACAGTTGGGTTTAAATCCCCAAGTGAGTATGAGGAAATGAGTGTGCCCAAAGAAGAGCAATGAAGTTAGCAAAGGCTCTGGGGAACAAGTCCTATGAGGAGCAGCTGAGGGAACTGGGGTTGTTTAGTCTGGAGAAAAAGGAGGCTGATCAGAGACCTTATCACTCTGTACAACTATATGAAAGGAGGTTGTAGTAAGGTGGGTGTTGATCTCTGTTCTCAAGTAACAAGCGATAGGACAATAGGAAATGGCCTCGAGTGGTTCCAGGGGAGGTTTAGAATGGATATCAGGAGAAATTTCTTCACTGACAAGGTTGTTAAGCATTGGAACAGGCGGCCCAGGGAAGTAGTTAAGTCACCAACCCTAGAGGTGTTTAAGACATGTAGATGTGGTTCTTGAGGTCATGGTTTAGTGGTGGCCACGGCAGTGTTAGGTTTACGGTTGCACTTGAGGGTCTTAAGGGTCTTTTTCAACCTAAACGATTCTATCAAATAGAGTTTATCCAGTCTCTGTATTGACAAGTATAAGGCCTCAACCTAGTAAGCTTTCCAGTGCATTCATATTCAAGAGTGAAGAACTCTTTTGGAAATAGGCAACATCTGTGCATCCAAATTAACTTCTAAATTAGCTAATAACTCTTGATGAAGTCCCATTTCAATATAACACTTCTCAAAGGGACAGTACATTCTGAGTCATGCTGAAAAAAACAGTCTTTAGGTCACTAAGCTGCTTTCACCCCTCACACTCAGAAAGGTCAGACTTTGAGAAGAATCCAGGTGGGTGGATGCATAATGTATAAGCTCACAAGTGTAAGCCTGATTACAGTGATTATACAACAATATTGTGCCTGTCTGAGTTTTGTGTCTGTGTTAGCTAATCCTGAGAACCACATGCTTAGTGATTTATTGTTGGAGTTCCCTGGAAAAGTGAGGTGTTAAAGCCCCTGAAACTGCAGCCTAGAGCAAATGCATTCCAATATCAGAAAAAAAAAAAAAAAATGGAGAGGTGGTGCTTTAAAGGTTGACATAGGTAGGCCTGTCTCAACATCCTTTTTTGCAATATGAGACACAGCTGCTTCCTATAATATGGTGGTTGCTTTTGCAGGAATGAGGAACAACTGTTCAGTTGAGAGTAGTTTTACCTATTTTATCAGAGTTTTTCTTCTGTAGTGGGGATCCCCCAAGCTGTTTCATAGAGCTCTTCAGAGAATCCAGAGAATAGACTAAGGTGATCTTTTGCAGGTGTACTAATGGAGCAGGGTCATGTAGCACTCAAACAAAAATGTAGGAGTCCAGATAGCTTTATTATTTTTCTACCTCTTTGACTGATTTGCTGAGTATCTTTAAGCAGCAGAGTTGATTGCTGTAAGACCCACTTTTTTAAAAACAGGCCTCCCAATATTTTCTTACTATGTGAAAACTGCTGAAATGCTTGGGTAGAATCACCTATATTGTGAAAGGTGAATGGTCCCTCACTAAACAGAGTGACAAGATCATGACAAAATCAAGGGAACTCTCAGCTTACACCAGTTCAGACAGAATCACCCAAGATGAAGGTGCATATAATGTATTTATCTACAGTCTTTAAATGTCTTGAGAAATAGCTGATGTCTGATCTTCACTTCACTAAAATCTATCCCAAGGTGCCCACTGAGTAGATTGAGGATGAATTCATGCTTAAAAAGACCCCTAGATACAGAGCTCCGTTATATGCTGTATGGCAGCTACTGATCACCTAGGTTTGGCAAGGCAGGGCCTACTCGCTGAATCACAGCCCTTTCACAATCTGTGCTGCTGTGTGCTGAAGGGTTTGGTCATGCCACAACAAAGCTCATGCATGCTTAATTAGAAGGGTACCCCTGCTATAGTCAGCAAGGACCTCCCTGCAAGGAATTACAGGTTAGCATGTGCTTAAAAGCTTTGCTGCATTTGGGTAAAGGTGTTCCATGCCTTGAGGGCTTGAGCTCTGATCCAGCACAAATCTAGTACTCGACTCACACTCTGCTTTCACTTGACACTGATGTAAACTAGAATAACTCCAGTGAAATCAGTGGCATTGCTTTAGCTCATACCACTGTGCAATAATACCGGAACTGGACTGTATTAACTGTTTCTTATTGTGCACTGCATTTCTAAGGAGACCTTTGCCAGAAATGCCTAATTTCTGCAGAACTGTATTTTCGGGGGCAATTGAGAGATTTTTCATCTCTGTAGTATTAATTTCTTGGCTTCTATCAGCATGGCCCCGAGGAACTATCTTTCAACTTCTTTCAACAGAGATACTGATAAATTCCCTGATATGTACACTGCTTTTCTTTTCAGTGCTTGAACTGAATAAATGTATAAAGCAGATATTACTCTAATGTGGAAAATATCCCCCATCAGTGAACATGTTCTCACGGCTTAGCTGGGATGCTTGCTCCTTTCTTCGCCATAGTAATGGTTTTAGTTGTTGAAGGAGATGCTGAATCAAAGAGATCTCAGGGCATCTAGTGGTTCATAGGCAAAACTGCACCTTGGTGCCCCCGGTCTGGGGATGAACTGACAGCATTAACAGGTGAGGAGGCGATAAGGAGTGCTAGCGGGGAAGAATGCCACCTATTACAACCCCGGCCAGCAGCGAGCTTTTGGCCTCAATCACGGAAGTTGTGTCTCCTAAAAACTCTGCATATGTCGCTGCCCAACCTTCATCACCATCAAATGACAGTGACAGGTACCAGGCAGGTTGGAGGAGCACAGGAATGTGATCGTTTGCCCTCTGCACCCGTTCACAGGCTGCAATAGAACAGACCCATCCAAACAGGACCGTAAAAATGGAGGACTAGCCTTGTGATTAATGGGATACAAAGTCAAATGTGGATTTCTGCCTCAGTTTTCCTTGCATGATTAATGGCATATATTAAAAATAGAGTTGTTTACAATATGGCAGTGCTGCTTACTCCCACAAGAGCTGTCTCTCTGAGTACAGAAGCATAGGAGATGGAGTGTAGCTGCCATAGCCACATGCTGCCATAGCTTAGAAAGGATTTCTTAACTCTGCGTCTTCCAGGCAACAGTTAAAATTTAAGCTTCCAGAGGGCCTAGCTGAGAACAGAGCTTTTCTGTGTCATGCATACAGTAAATATATCAAAGAAAGCCCTGGGTCCAAATTAAAATTCTGAATGAAACTGAGGTGAAAGGAAAGGCAATTCATGTGTAGAAACAGACATTTCAGTACAAAGAAATAATGCAGGACAGAGATGAGCAAGGAGGACAAATAAACATATGGAAACCAATTGTCACTTTGATGTCCATCATCTCCCCCAGGGACCTCTCCAGAGCTCCCCATGCTTGCACTGCTGCCCTGTGTTTTTTGTAGTACAAGATAAAGCATAGGCTCTCTGATTTAAATGCAATAGCTAGGAAAGCAACAAGTACACTTCTCTTTTGATTAGATTTACATTAGATCTATTACACTGTAAGAAGTGAAAAGTGTTTTATTAAGGTTGCAACTTTGCAGTGCAAAGTTAGAAAGTGGCAGAATGATGACATTACACAGAATTTTGGTTCATACCTCTTGTGTCTCTACTATGGCACAGTTCCTGGATTGTCTGCTGTTTTTATCAAAAGACCCCTGATGTATATTGCAAATATTGCAGACCTGGGCTGGTCTGATAATCAAAATTATGCATGGTAACTAGCAGGGAAGCTGTCATCTACTGAAGATATCTAATCTTATTCAGACTATAGAGTGCGGGTTGATGGCAACTACCTTGCAGAGACAGCAGCGGTGCTGTGCAAACCCGAGTGCTTGACTTAATTTCAAAGTGGAAGTGCTCTGGGTAGTAGGAAGGTTTAAAAGTACCAAGAAAGACACAACATGACATAGCCCTAAAAGAAAAAATTATTATTGTAGCTATGCAGTGTTTAGTGATCCAATCACAGGAAAGCTACTTGAAGAGAAAAAGATTTAAGCTAATGTTAGATATAATAAAGGATAAGACTATTCAGAATTATTATAAAGACTAACATTATTAAGAGGTGTGTTTTAATGGTGAATGTCCCTGCTAGGGTGAAAACTGAGAAGAGGGGGTTTGTTCTTGCGAAAAAAAAATAAATAATAAAAACCCTCTACCCATAACTATCTATGCCTATTCAGGGGCTACCCAACGAAGACTTATGCATATTCTTTTTGATATATTGCCTTCTCCTTGTAGCTCCAACTTGAGTACTCTGCTAATCAGTTTCCAAAAATTTCAAATAAGCAACAGCATCTTTTTATCCATCACACAGAGCTGGGTGAGGAGTTTAGGGAAAAAAAAGGTGGTTAGGACTGTTCAAAAAGTGCTCTGTAGGGCAAATTCTTATACCTTGTGGGAGGAGAGAAGACTGCTTGTATGCATGTATCTACTTTTCCATAAATATAAAGTTATGAAAACAAATATCAAAGAAAATGAACCCTACAATAGTTCTGTTAGAACAGGGTAACCAAGACACATTTCTTCATCAAGACTGTTTTGTTGTCTGTATTGTAAAATCATAAAGAGCATTATATGCCACCTTCTTATCCTTTTTGCCTCCTCTGGAATATATGAAACTCCAGATAATAGCATGGAGAGAGAGGGATTGTAAGAGTGAGATCATAATGTTCTACAACTGCATTAAAAAAGATTGCTTAAGAAGGTCCCAACAGCACAACCTAGAGAGACTCTTGTTTCTTGATGGTAGGCTTGATGTCAGGTAAATGGCCTGGCTCCAAACATACGTGCTACTTTCTTCAGGTAAAATAAGGTCTAGCCCTTCATTATCTTTTAGGGAAATCGAGCAAATACTGCTTTTTTTTTAAATTTTTATTATTTCGTCTTTTTTCCAGCAGGCTTAATATTGATCCATAGGGTAAAGATTCTGTCCAATTCTTTTATGGTGTAACATCATGCCAAAATCTAACCATTCACCCCTTTACTGAAACTTCCCTCTGTGCCCTCTTCTTTTTTTAAGACACAAAAATTATTGAAAGTGCTGAAAGGGAGAGGGTTTTGCAGCAGACATGAGTGTAAAATCTCTTTGGTTCTCTCCCTGATTGTCCTCCGATTTGCTGTGTTACTTTACAAATAAGGTGGTTAGATCTCCCTGTGCTTTGCTTGCTTCTGCTCTGTAAAATGGAGGTAATTAAAAACACCTGCCTCATGGGAATGCCTTACACTGATACTTAATGGATTAACATTTGTAAAGCTTTCTGAAAGCCTTAGATGTGGATCTGTATAGAAATTCAAAACATTGTTATCTTGCAGGATAATCAGGCATTTCTCAAGGCTGATCCTGCTTTATTCATAAGTGAAAGATGGTAAAATGTAGGGATAGATACATCACTATAATTCAGATAAAGCAAGTGGTTGTGCTTCTAATAATATCATCCTGTCCTACACGTCCTGCTTATATCTTAACCTGAGACCAGGAGTCCTAGTGCATGTAAGGGTAACCTAGGACTTAATGACACAAGTGCATGTGTTTGGGTTTTTTAAATTCTATGATACGTGTCTGAGAAAAGGCATATTCTGGTAAGAATCCAGAAAAAAATATGTGATTTTTCTCCATGCAGTGGACATGCTAAGAGAAAGCAACTTTAGCAGACTTTCTCCCCATAGCTGTGGCACCATGTCATCTTTCTAATTTACAAGTGATGTCCTCTCCTAGCCCCTGGCGCTAAGAACACTTTTAACTCTGGCCATCAAAGTTGTCCCTTGGTTCTGACAGTAAGGGCTTGTACACTTTAAAGGATAAAAGGTCTAATCCTAGTTTTCTGTTTATATGTAGATTATGTAGCAGGTTTGTCTGCTGTACAGGAAATAGGGAGGCCTTCACACAACCTCTTAAGTATATAACTGAGACCTAGAAGGTCAAATATGTAAATAGCACAGCCGAAGTCTTCAACACATGTCAGATTACACAACTGCAAAAAGAAGTAAACGCTGCATCATCAGACCATGCATCAGTTTAGGCAATCCCTGCACTTTCACGTAAGTGAAAGACACTCAAATTAAAACCAGATTGTCCTATAAATGTGCCTTGTGGCTCTTGGCAATATCATGATTTTGGAATACAGTTTTTTTAAAGATATGAACCTTTTTCATTCCTGTTCTAACTCTTCTGCTGCCTTCTTCCTTCCTTAAAACAATCATTCCATTCTGTTTGTAATCCTGCCTTACACAGGCAGATGAAGTGACTCAAGTCCTTTCATGTTTGTTATAAATGACAAAAATATTCAGCTAAAATGTTACAAGCAATCACAAAACCACTGATAATCTTAAAACCAATAAGATAGTTGTGGTGAAGAGCCTAAAGGAGGTGAAACAGAACAATCTCAGGCTGAGAAAATAACAACTACTAGGAAATATTCAAAGATTTTAATTTGTTTTCAACCTTTAAAAAAAATAAAGTTGAGAGAGATGAGCTTTCTAATGAATAAAAGATTTTCTATATATACCAAGGGAAAATGAGAAAAGTCGACTTTATTTTTAGCAGAGATTTAGATTTAATATAGAGTTGCATAGTCTAAGGCAGACTAATGAAGTGCTAGGCCAGGCAATCTAGAAATGTGGAATCAGTTTCATAAGTAGCTTAAAAGGAGAAGCTAAACAATCCAAGGATGGTTTCCAGCTAGTTGGTCTTGTATGGGAGTTGAAGGCTTGAATGTTTTTGGCTTGTTTCTAGCCCCCCCGCCATGTGATATACCAAAGAGAATCCTGTGTGTTCTTTTCAACAGTAAGCAGTACAACTGATGTAGGAAGTGTGATATTTGACAAAGCACATGAATCTCAAGACATGAGCAAAGATGCAAGACATTTAAGACATTTCAAGATATACTTAAATTCTTATTGAAATCACTTCAACTATTTCAGTAACAAACAAATAAGGGGAGCCTGTCTTTGCAATTATCTTCAGTTTTACTTTGGAATAAATGAATAATGCATATGGTGGGTTTGGGTTGTTTTTTTAAAATGATGTGCTGTGAAACATTTAGCCGTGATCTTGACTTCATTATAGGAGGGAAAAAGAGCACGCATTCAAGTGTTTTACTGAATGTTGCTTTTGTTAACTTATATACAAGCAGATTCAAGAGTATACAATGCAAAAAGCAAATACATATTGTCGTTAAAATAGATTCGATTGGGAATACCTACTCACCATAGTTCTGAGTATTATGGTAAGCCTATTGACTTGAGTAAGGAAACTTAAATCCTTAATGTTCATTAAATGTCTTACTGAATCACTGCCTATAATGAGAAGACTAGGAGATGCTTTCTTTCCTTTTTGGAAAAGGGGTTCTGTGAATTCTCCAGAGTCAAATGTATGTGTCCACTGAAGCCTTTGCAAACTATCTTTTGAATTTTGCACAATGATTTCTAACTCAGTTTTGCAAATTGCTGTGTATTACTCAGTAGGTGTGCATTCCTACCATTACAACTTGTGTTAAATCCTACTGATGTCACTGGACTTACCCTGAAGAGGAATTTGGACCAAGGGGTCAGAAAATAGCAGTGCAGTGTACTTGGGGACTTTGATCTGATGAGGAAATAATCATTGTTAGTTCTCTGGTGTCTTGTTCTGGTTGCATGCAGGTTTTGCACAGGAGTCATTCTGCTGACTGCATTGAACTTGGACCAGAATCAAACTTGTTCCTTCTCCTATTGCATATTTGGATACATTAATAAGTGTTTATTTTAGGGGGAGAATGTTGTTGAATTTCAGTCCCTTCTAAACTGTGGGATTCAATGGCTAACACGAGCTAGATCCTGGTCATGCAGAACATTAAGCAGTATGGGTTTAATAATAGTGTTAAAAATGAGTCACTTAACAAAGGCAGGGAGTGATTAGTATAGAACAGAATAAATGGTACTCAGCTAAAAATATTTTCCATTTCATTCTTTCAATTTATTTTTTACTTTACATTACATGGATTAGGGCACCAGGCTGATAGATTTCATCATACAGTCCCAGCCTGAATATTGTGGTGACAGATAACAGTGTAAGTTAAATATGTGACAACATAGTGACAAATGAGGCAACAAGTAACTCTACAGATACAAATTTAGAGTTGTGTTGGGTGAAAGTGTGCTTTGGCGAGGAAATTTTAAGTCATCTGATGGGAACTCCCAGAATACTCAAAAGTGAAATACATTCTCTCCTATGTATCTTTCTAATTGTGAGCTGTTTATCTGGAGACAAACAATATGGAAAACATCAGGTGTATTAACACAGAAATAAGGAAATATTCCAGACTTACAAATTTATGTAAGAAACTATCACATTTCCCATTGCTGTCCATCAAAGCTGAGTATTTTCTCTTCCTTCTAATTTTTAACATACAGATTGCCTTTATATATTCAGACTGTCGCACTTTGCCTTGCATTTCTTGTTTTCTGTCTAAATCTGGATTACTCCCACCCCATTCAGTTATGTCAGCTAGTCATTTCTTGTGCCATTCTTCTATTAAACTGAAATGTCTGGCTATTAGCAGGCTTCCTCTTTCTCTTATTTGCAGTTTTCATTTCTGCTGCCTCTTGCTGATTCTCATTACTGACAGCAGCTCACTGAAAACATTTTCTTTTAAATGTCAGCAAATTCTGTGTACTGCTTTCTTCATAATGGAAATATGGACCATCAAGAAAACAGGATCATGATCAAGGCATTTGGTCACACTAGTCTGCTTTCCCCATCCCCCTCGGGTTTATAGAGACATTCCTCTGCTCTCCACTCTGCCTCAATTCTCCACATCTAAAATGCAGATGATAATTGTGATCTACAGGGGGAGAAGGTTAAAACAGCTCATGGTTTGTTTCAGTCAGATGACAGGAGTTATAAAAGTACTACATATGGAGCAGAATAATATAAATCGCAACTGCGGTATGGCAGACAACCATAACAGAAATTCCTGGACTTGAATAATAGTGCTCCAAGACAAAGATGGAAAATGCAGTATAGAGTAACTTGCAAACTTCCCCAAACTACACAAAGCTTAAGCCACACAGACCAGTCCCCTCTTTTAAAAGTAAAATGCCATCAGTAGATGAATGATAATAGGAACACAAACAACTGCTTCTGATAAGCTTATTATGGATCCTACATACCCACAGGAACATTACAGCAAAAGAGAATGTGATTAGAGACAGCTGCCAAAATTGGAGAGTAGATGGAAACAGAACTTCAGACTTACGTAGGAAATGAGTGAATTGAAATGAACTAGCCTAGCTGAGATAATATAATGGTATATGCATTTGCCATACTTACAAATAAAACATTGACTTATTGCACTTCCAGTGTGTACAGATCCCAGGAAATTTAACATAGCATGATGTACGTGTGGGGGAAGAAGGGAAGGTCATATACAAAAAAATGTAATGCTGGAAACTGCATTCATGTAGTCTGTTGAGGGGGAAAGGAAAGGAAAAAAAACAAAAACAAAAAAAACCAACAAAACACCAACCAAGCAAGGAGCATTCAAAACCTGACTATAGCTCTTCTCTTGAAAACAAAATTCTAATCAGGACTTAGGCACAGAAAATGTTAGACTTCTAGCAGAGTCATTCAAATGATAGGAAATATAAGTGTTACTTTTTTTATTACTGTCTTTGAAAGGTTTCTATATCTTTTTCAATTTTTGTCACCACCTCAATCCATTGGAGCTTGATGTTTTCATTTCCAGTTGATGCAAACCTTCCTGATAAACAGGAGAAACCATCCAAATAATGTGAAGTCCCTTGCTGAAAACACATAAACCTTTGGAATTTAAAAAGCAGGTTGTTTCTCATTCTTAACTCCTGGTGTTGTAAAGAAGCAGAAACTAAATAGTGTATGTTCTAAATGGGAGGGTGGGTGAGTATTTGATGAATGAACAGAACATGAGCAGAGGTATCCTGTGGAGTGTCTTTGATGTAAATGTGATCTCAAAGTGTTTTATGAATTTAAATTTGGTAGAAAGATGGAGAAATTAAAAGCCAGGCAGGCGAAGAAATTAGGAATTTTTTTTTCAGCTGATGAGACTGAAAGATACAGACATGGTTTTAGCTGTCACGTGATGATAGAGAAAGGTCTTGTAATGAGGTAGTAGAGGGGAAGTTGAAATTAATAAAATAATATGAAGAGAACTTCGGAATGCATTTCAAAATGGCTGTATAAATTCCCTAAAGGTCTTGCACAGTTCATTAGAAATACAGGGTTCTAGTAGGAGGGAAAATAAAAAAGATTTTTAAGACAAATAACTTCATAGCCTCTCAGAAGGTGTGCCAGAAAGGCAGAGGATGATTTGCTGCTGCTTCAAAAGATTTTAGAGGACACAAAAAAACCTGGCTGTTCATACAAATTAGTTGTCACTTTCTATGAATCCTATCATGCAAGCAACTTCTAGTTTTTTCTGTATCTGTTTCTTTAGGGTAGTTTTTTTGGTTTGTTTTTTTTTTTGTTTGCACACCCTCCTTCAAGCAGGAACTGCTTCTTGCAGAGTTTTGTTGGTCTTTTGAAGGACTCGACACACAATTGATTCACCTGTGTCTACCTGCTTAGAAGTCATTCTCTGAAGTCTTTCAATGACTCCATTATTGCTGACTTCAGATATTTGTCCTTGTAGGCAAAGGAGGACATGACAGGTGTGACATCATGTGCTATACCTGGATGCTGCCTGTTTGTACTGTATTCTTGCAGCCTAGAAATAGTCTGTGGAGTTTTGCCTTCAGTTAGTTTACCTTTTTATAACAGCTCCTTGGTCATCTTGACAGCTGCCTCTGTGTTGCGGCAGATAAGATGTGATACAAAGAAACCCTGTAGTCTGAATTCTGCTTATACTGCACAGTACACGATACTCCCAAATGTTGGATGGTGCAAGGGGAGCTACATCTGTCATGCCTTGAAGCTCTTACACTGGGGAAAACAAGCCTCTGGCACTCAGTTATATGGAATGCTCTTGTTTTTATTTAGAGGATCTACTTTCCAATTAGTGTTTGGATTGTTATCTATAGCAACAGCATATCCAATGTTAGGTATCTGCATATTAGCTCTAAAGGTTTCCTAATATTTACAGATACCTCAACCATTTGCACTGCATAAAGGAAATGGGTATTGCCTATTCTTATTCTGAAATGTCTCAATGAATTTGGCCAGCTCCACTAAAAATGAGTTAAAATTAATGTAATATACTAAGAGCAGCAAGGAAGGTCATTAACAGGGCATGTTGCCAAGAGTTCTCTGATCTTTTTTTTTAAAGAAAAATAAGCACATAATAACCATTATAGTCTGTTTGTTCTTGAGCACCTTGAACTGACTTTATAATGACAGCTGTACATGTACAATTAACTCTTTCAAACCACTGGCAAAAGCCTGTGCAAAGCACTGCATTATGAAAGACCAGGCATAACCAGTGACCCAGTCATCTGACCAACACTTGGCTGTATGATGATAGTGTGAAAACAATTCTGCTGAAAACCAGAGCATCATCCTCTGATAAATAACTGACTACAGTGACAAAGATGGTCCAAGAAGGGCATAATACATGCTTTGTTTGACACTTCATCAACCTACCACCTCAAAGATGGATGCTTGTATAAGTGGGCCTGGCAGGATGCTAGCATGCTGCTCAAGTGTGTGTTCTGGCCGTGGTTAGGCTATGCAAAGATAGCCTCATGGAGAAGAGAGGCAGGGCAGCCTGTGTCAGCCCACAGATACATACTCCATCCTACTGCAACACATGAAGGGCTGTGTTCTCAGGTTTGTTTGCACAACATCTCCAGAGGCTGAGTAAAAACCACTGGATCTGGCCTTCACTGAGTCAGACATCAAGGTACCTGATTGTCACACATTATCTTGCAAGTATGAATAGGAGAAACACTAATAGAAACCTTCCTCATTCCTATTGCTACCCTGTCTGGCTCAGGTTCCCTGTGATAATGGAGTTTCTAATGGCATTAGTCATTCCTTTACATTCAGGGAGTTTTGACTGGTAAAGGCACAAAAATAAACAAGAGACAGCACAGATCAGCAGTAGGTAACAATTTTCCATACAATTCCTCTGTACACATTTTCACTGCAAATGTCACCTTAAGAAAGAAGTATATAATCAAGGCACAAATAAGTAAAAAGCACAGAATAAACACAACAGCCCTCTTACTGAAAGATATACAACATGTACTTATTGAAGTGTAAAGAGTGTACTGAACACTAAGGAACAGATCACCTGCAGCAAGATAAATTGTTTTTCTTCTGATAATATGGTTCCTCATGATGTGGTGACTCAAGAGGAGGGAGGGAGGAAGGTAGAAGAAGTAGAAAGAGGAGGAAAGAATGCAGCTCTCCATCAGAAGATGAGGATGAAATGCTTGAACTAGTGAAAAGTCACATTAGCTAAGAAATTCAGTTGTGAGGCACATCTAGTGCAGAGGGAAGTCCCAGATTTTAATATAATCAATGATTTCAAGGTTAGACACTAAGGGTCCTCCTTGTGGCCCAAAACAGGGGCATAATTTCCAGGTAGCACTTGAGGACAGATTGTCTCAATAGCTCATTGAACCTTTTGGCACCTAAATTTCAGACAAGTCTCGATTCAGATGGAGTCCCATTCCTAATCTGTTAATGCACAACTTCCAAAGGGACTGTGACCACACAAACTCTAGTAAGCTCCAGAACAACAGAGAAAATGAGCCTGACTTCTAGAAAGGTGAAAGTTTTATAAAGAAAGAGATTCAAGAAAACCACATTGCCTAGTTCAACCGAACTCTGCCTTCTAGTAATTGTGTTGCTTCTCTTCAGATTTTGCTACCAGGTTCAAGCTGGTGAGCCACACAGTTTGAATGCTCTGTCAAACCCATTCAAGTAGTGATGATGCATTTGTATTCAGTGTCATTTATACTGTGCTACATAGTAATGTAAAAATTAGAAGTTGACCTCAAAATCTAAATTGTTAGGAAGCACAAAAAAGACTCAACTAAAATAGTTCTGTGAACCTCAGGAGCAGTATGAAAGTACACCATGTGGAAAATAAACCTTATAAATGTACTTAGCTTGCTGTTTTCCCCCAACTACATGAGAATTCAGTGGGAGTTTCTTAACAAAGCACTTACTAATTTTGAGGAGTTTAGGGGAGTCAAGGAAAAGTGACTGAAAGAACTGGGTAGCTATTAAAGGTAAAGAATAAAATTTGAATATAGTGATTAGGATGGGATCACTAAAGCATGTACTTCCATGTACACAACTAGCTAAAGACCCCAAGCTTTAAAGCAAATTATCAGCATCTGCAGTTTCTCCTAGGATTTCATACTGTTCAACTCTAATTCAAGCAAGACAATCTGCCATGTGTTTCTGGCAGATCTTATTTCATGTCTAGCACTTGTATGTGTGAATTTGATGAAGAGCTCATATACAGTTTCAGTATTTGTCAGGAAACACATTTCTTCCTCTGTCACTGAAATTGCCCATTGTTACCTCAATTTTGCTGCTCCACAGAGGCGTCTTGTTGTAATATCTATTTGATTTGGAGGGTGTCATGGGACAGGAAATAATTCTAAAGTGACTACTATTCCTGCAGGATTAAAGGCAGCAAGACAGACCCTGAAGCAGTTTCTGACTTCTAGATCACAGCCTGCTTTCATACAATATCATGTGTAGAATGGAAGTCGTTTATAAAGCATCACTGATTTGGTTGAGATTGCATAAACCTATGGCACCACCTAGCTGCAAGCACTTGGTGGTATTTTTATTATTTATTTTTTTCACTTCAAAGAACAGCTTTTTAATTCAGCTAGATTTAAGAATCGGGCTAAGTATTTACTAGATATCTACTTATTGTCTCATCTATGGCTCCCCAGACCTGTTCCAAGTCTTCTGAGTGTGCTGGCTTATCTCAGTGATCTGTTTCAGGATGGTGCATTAGTCCTTAGTTATGTGCAATGACTTGGTGGAAAGAACCCAGCTGCCTAGGTCTCACTTTTATGTACAAGACTGATCATCTGAGCCAAGGTCCTAACTCATATTTCTTCCTTCTGAACCACAACACATGCTGAAGTTATTTGTCTGTTAAATCACAAAACTGTGTTATCACCCCCAAAAGAAAAACTAATTAGGAATCTAAAACCAACCACAAAAAATATACTTACTTTACGGTAGGAACTGGAGCACTTTAACAAAAATATTGAAAAATAAGAGTACCAAACTGTGGTGTTTTGTGGAAACTATAAGTATTTGTTTCTTTGGATCAGATCTGGCAGTTTCAACTTCCCGGAAAGGAGTAAGAAATAACAAGCTTCCCAAATAGTCTCTTCTTTTGTGCACCTTCTCAAAAACATGACAAATGTATTTTTTGTATAAAAACAAACACCCATATTTTTCAAGTTTAAAGGAAAAAATAAACACAGAAATGAAACAAGGGGGTCAAAAGAAGTATTCTTACTGTATACAAAATTGTATTTTGTCTATTTTCTTTTAATAGATACTCATTTCTATGTTAATCTAAACCAATGTGCCTTCCTTTTCTTTTCTGGGACTTTTCTTAGAGCTGTTGAACAAAATCAAATACGCTGTTATTTAGCCAACTCCACAGAGCAGGCTGGAGATAAATCAAAATGTATGAATATCTTCATTGCTCTAGATATGTTTCCCGGAAACCTTGGCATAAAAGAAGTAGAATCTGATATTTACAAAATGAGTCTTTTATGAACTTGGTGGCCTTGGATACACTTAGTCAGAAAAAATACTTAAGTTGTAATGGAAAGGTCTTCATGACTGAGTGATCATTGCACCATTAATAGTTATTATATTTGGTGAAAGAACAGAAAGCTGATGTTTTTCTTTGCCAATGTTCATCTCGGGCAGAGTTCAGAAAAATGCCTTTGAGGAAGATGCAGTACATGCTTTAAAGAACAAAGAATAGTTTGAGGGTTTTCTTTTTCTTAGAGATGACATTTCAGACATTTCAGCTTCCTTGTCTCTTTGCAATATGGATGCAAAATTCACTTATGCCATTGCACAGAAGTACTTAGAATTAGAAACTGTACAGACTTTTTTTTCCTTATCAAAGTTGCTGCAGAAAAGTCCAAACGACAGCCTCAGCATAGTTGGACTAGTGCTTTCTCAGCATGCAACTAGCTCCTGCACACATGTCCTCTGGTTGGTACTTCAGAAGACTTATTTTAGAAGCTGAAGGAATGAAAAACAGGTGAAAAAGAGATCATAGTCCTAACACCTTAAATCTCATAATCCAGGCCTCAAAGAATGCTACCACAGACACTAGGAAAGACACAAACTTCCTTCCCAAGCAAGTTTTCTATTAGCAATTAACCAGAGAGCGATATGATTGTTATTAAGCATACTGAAAGGCTTTTTGCAGTATGGCAAGGTGATTTGTTTGAAGCAGAGAGGTAATGCTACCTTGCATTTCATCATTTCCACTGACTTGGAAATTCAGATGCTGATTCTTGAGTTCCTTAAACTGCTTTATACACAAAGGCTTTTCTGAAGCTTAGTGAAATTATTGCATTCTTCTCAATGCAAGATTACATCCTAACAGCTCTGGTACCCCAGCCCCTGCTGTTGAAGTGTCCCAGAAATAAGAGAACACATTCAAACAAGTCATGAAACCTTCCTTATCTTCAGGAAGGTTTTGGATGAATTTCAGGGCAAAGGCTTGGGACCAAATTCACTGTTCTTAATGGCTCACACTTCCAGACTAAACAAGTGAGGGTAACTGCTGACAGGCAAACAAGCTATTGCAAAATCTTCATGACTCTCGAGAAATAGGAAATCATGCCCTGGGTGGTTATTCATCATTCATAGCTTTTTTGCCCTGCCCTTCTTTCTGATGCATACTAAAGAATCTGCATGTAGTGCTTTTGCTGCCCTTTACTACCCATTACTTAGTACAACTGAGCAGGGCACAAACATTTAGAAAGCACCAGGAAATTTTCTTGTTAACATTGTATTCACTCATTTTGAAACGAGTCTCCTGGTTGTGTCAGCAAGGTTGTTCGTGGACAACATGGTGAGATGAATTGGAGAACAGATGTATGTTAAAAACAGCTTTGCATAAAAGTAAGAAAAGTCCTTGGAACCCTGGGTTTAATGGACCTTAGTGATATTTCTCACATAAGTCTGAGTAAAAATTTGGATGCATGAACAAAGAACTACAGCCAAGCAAATCTGAAAGGGGAAAGCATCTCAAGGGGAATGTAAACACTTTAACTTTTTCAGGCACCTTCACTAAATGTTTCTTAGGTATTTCTAGCATTCAGAGCTCCCTTTCCATCCACACCCTTCCCCATTATCCAGAACACACACAGCTGCTTCTGCTGCATGGCTGGAGATTGCTGTGTGATTCAGATGTTTTGTCATCTCACAGCAGAGAAACAGAATTCACAAAATAGTAATTTTACTTCCCGGGTCTGATTCAGTAAGCCTAATACAACGATGCTTATCTTTTTTAAAATAAAAACTGGGGGACAGGGAACATCTGGTAAATATATGCAGTTTATACCCAACCCCATTCAGTGGACAGGTGACAGGTGTCCTGGTTTTGGCTGGGATAAAGTTAATTTTCTTTCTAGTAGCTGGTACAGTGCTGCGTTTTGGATTTAGGATGAGAATAATGTTGCTAAGACATTGATGTTTCAGTTGTTGCTAAGCAGTGTTTACACTAAATCAAGGACTTTTCAGCTTTTCACACCACCCCACCAGCAAGGAGGCTGGAGGGCACAAGAAGCTGAGAGGGGACACAGCCAGGACAGTTGAACCCAACTGGCCAAAGGGATATTCCATACCGTATTGTGTCACGCTTAGTATATAAACTAGCGGGAAAAGCTGGCTGGGGGCTGCTGCTCAGAAACAGTCTGGGCATTGGTCAGTGGGTGGTGAGCAATTGCATTGGGTGTCACTTGTTTTGTATATTCTAATTCTTTATTACTATTGTAATTTTCCCTTCCATTTCTGTACTCTTAAACTGTCATTATCTCAACGCACAGATTTTACTTTTTTCTCCCAATTCTCTGCCCCATTTCACTGGGGGGGTGGGGGGGTGGGGCAGGCAGGGGCAGGTGAGGGTGCACAGCATGAGCAACCGGCTGTGTTGTGTTTAGATACTTGCCAGATTAAATCACGACAACAGGCTTTAATATAATTCTACATAAAATAAAACTTTATGGGTGAGTTTTGTGCACGGGGCATCTGCTTGCAACTCAGATGTCATTGCCTACTAAACATAATTATAATTATTAAATGTTAGAGTGGCAAATGGCAATCATGTTCCTCTCGTCACAGAAGGGAATGACTTAGCTGTAAGACTGAGGAGTCTTTTCCCCTCGCTAAAAAGCTAATTCTTCCATGTAAAGCACAGCATCTTCAACAGAGGTGAACTAATGGTGCTCTACAGGAGTATTCTGACTAGAGCATGGCCAAAGAGGTGTACTCCTGCCTTCTCAGGCAAGAGAAATGATGTGCCAGAACACCTTAAAAAACAGTACACTGTTGAAGAAAAGGGAAAGGGGAAATGCGTCATGTCCCTCCCTCCTTTTCCTTGCAATCAGTTGTCAGAAGATGCTAGGCACTTCATTCCTTCCATATTGCTTCACCAGAATCTCCATAAATTAAAACAAACAAACAAACCACCAAAAAACACAAAAGAGATACTTGGCCATGACATTGCAGAAGAGGTTCTGTAATTTTGAATCTTAGAGGCAGACACTGCCCAGAAAGTCAGAGTAAACTCCCCAAGGAAAAGAGTAACAGGACTTGAATATTAGCTTTTTCTAGACATTGCTTGATCAAATGAAGAAAAGATTTTATTATTATTATTTTTGTTCTTTTTTCACAAGTCCCTAAACCGATAATGATCACTGCTATTTAGGCTTGGGTTTGGTATGACAGAGGATCTTACTAAAGAATCCAATAACTGCATATACTGATCATGAGTGGATTAATTTAAAATCACAGTCCTTAGTTATTTAGGTTAATAGGACAAACTTAGTGATAAAAGAAATTTGCTGCAGCATAGGCATATAAAATACTGAAAAGGCAAAGAATTTCTTCCTATTATAAAAAAAAAAAAAAGGAGGAAGGAATTAAGGATTGCTATTCTTTCCTCTTGTACCTACTCCTGCAGTGCCTCACATGAAACAGTTGCTTTTCATGAGTTTGGATAGCCCTTAGCCAGACCACAGTTGCATCTGGGCTGATAAATCCTGTTATTTATATCCCAGTCAAGGGAGAAAATCTCTAAGGATGAGCTTCAAAGATAAGAATCACTTTAACAAGAATATTAGGAGTATAACAGGCTGAGGAAGAAAACCTTGACCTTAAAAGAAGGTAATGCTTTGGAGATCTGAAAGTGGAAGTACAAATCTAGTTGGAAAACATCAATGTGTGTCAGAGCTAGCAGGGTTTACAAAAATAAATGGTAAAATGTTGCTTATTTGTAGAAATAAAAACTAATAAATGAAAGAAATGGTGCTGCTATGTATGAAGGTGCTATGGACTAAAGATAACTGGTATATGAGCAAACAGTGAATAATACCTTGTTCTCTGTTTTACATACACATTCTTACTGAAAGTGCAGTAAGGGCAAGATTATTAATATGAATGAGTTCATAGATATGGAAAGTACACATTCAACAGGGAAATAACTGACCCAAGGCTAGTGGCAAGGTCATTTAAAAAGTTATCCTTTCTAGTCTTATATGGTGCCATGAGATTTGAGGATAGGTTATTGCATTTTCTATTTAGGAAAGGAGCAGTGGTGTGATTCAGACAACAACTGGTCTGTTAGTTTGACCTCAGCTGGTTAAATGTTATCTAAATATTACGAAGAGTATTTTGCTGAAAGAGAAGGCCTAGAAGGAGGTGGCTAGTGGAGCTCTTCAGGAACTGTCTTCTTACTTCTTTTGTCAAATATTTTCACTAATGATCTTGGCTCCAAAATCTGGGGCTCTGATGAATTTCATCGTATACACTTTGCAGTGATTAGCAAATCAGAGAACAGGAAAAACTGAATTACCATGGGCCCCTGAGTAATAGAAATGAGATGAAATTGAATAACACAAAACAGAAGGTCATGCATTTACATCCTACATTATTGCTCATTCCTTGGTAATGAAATGACAGAAGGTCCTATGTTTACTAGTTAGTCATAGCTTGCCTATTACCACCAACATGATATGGTCTTAAAGAAGACAAATACATATTGGGATTATATTAGGAAAGAGGTTTCCAGCAGCCAATGTATTGAGAAAAGATTAATTTCAATATATAAGGCAGAGTTTGGACTTAAGCTACTGGAAGGATGTATCGTAGAATGTATCTCTAGCCAGCCACCTGGGTGAAGAAAAGGATTTTCTTCTTTCTTAATACTGGAAAGGTGCAAGGAGAATGTTGGGTCACGCAGAAAGATGATCGATGTATGTGCCATGTCTGTGGCATTGGGAGTTTATATCATTGTTCTGCAGCTGAGGGCCTTCAGGATTGACTTTGCCAAAAAGTAGAAACACTTATTTGGCTCACAGCATCTAAAGAATAGTAAGAACAGATTTAGTCGCCCAAGAGCAAAATTAATTACAGTAGAACAAGTGCAGAGAAAGGTTTTCCATTTATCTGCTCACCCTAACAATGCATCTAATAAGAGAAACTAAACTTAAAAGAGGTGTGCTTCCTCTGCTCTGAGAAAGGGTACACATGAATGGGAAGCTGGTAAAAGAAGTATGTAAGAAAGAAACCAACCTGTGCATAAATTACTGAAAAAATTTTTAAGGTCAAAACTTAGAAAGTGTATAGCCATCAGAGCTCCTTGGCTCTGAACTGGCTTCCTCAGCAACAGTAAAGGTGCAAGTTTGTGATGTGGTCATCTGCAACAGCAGTGGACTCATCTCAATGATCCTCCAAGTATATTCCTGTCCTTTTAAATTTCTTTGTGAAAATTTCCATTCAGCGTTCCCCCTCTCCCCTTCATTTTTTCCCCTCTAATATATACTCCTGTGATTGTTGGAGGTCATAGCAATCTCAAAAGGGGATAAGAGTTGCTAGCAGGCAGTGAAATATGATTGTAAGACTCTAGTAATCACAGTAAGTTGGAGTCACTTGGGAAGGTAAGCTGAGAGAGTTTGAAATGCTGGTGGCTTTTGATTTGGTTTTACCTCTGTTGCAATATATCTGTTCTTAGAATTAATGTCTGTGCGTTCTCATTCTTCAGACTCTCAGTCTGCATGTGAATTCAATAAAGTCTTCGTAAACTTCCTCAAGACTGCGTTAATATCCTAATCATAAATAAATTAGGAGTGCTATGGCCATATCCTTCCTATTAATCTAAGGAAAAACTTTTTTCTTCATTTGAGCTGGAGCAAAATTGGATCAAAGGGCTCAGTACTCTGCAGCCTTGTTCACTCATGCAGTCATTTACTCGTACAAGAAGATTGCAAATTATTGTACAAGGCAGAAGTTAATGATGAAACAACTGTTTGGATTATATTTTCTATTTAAAGAAAGACTCTCTGTTCCCCCTCAAACATCAATTGAATTAACAGTGTGAGTCATTCAATGGTTTAGTTTGTCTGAAATTGCAGATGAACAGAACTGGCTACTGAATTACCTTTTTCCAAGGGGAGCATGTTTCACTGAAAATTTTTTTGAAGTCTAAATTTTTATGGGAAATTTCTGAGAAGCTGGTTAATGCTATTTTATTATATTTTGCATATTTTTTCATGTAGGCAAAAAAAAAAAAAAGAGGAAATATATAGCAGGAAAAATCTGCACTCAAAACCTATAAAGTGTCAATATGGAAATGAACAAACCAAATATTCTCTCAAGGCAATCAAGTTTACAGACCAAAGATGACAGATTAGAACATGACAGAGATCAGAATGTTTCGTTCAATCCTACAGCTATGTTTTGTCCTGATAAAACCAAATTAAGCCTATTTTACTTTGATTTTCCTTGCATATTAATTGCCTCAAAGGGAATGTTTTATTATGGCTGTGTTCTAGATTATAATTTTCTATGCCAATCAAATGTTTTGACAGTATATATTAACTACTGTTCATTTTTTTGTCATGACCCGTTATTAGCAACTTACAGAAAGTGGTGCCACTCCAGTTAGGTGGAAATACAGGGACTATCAACAGGTCCTGCAAGTTTGGAGCGTTATTCTTTTTTTTTTTTTTTTTTTTCCCCATGTATACCTTTTCCCCATCTCCCTTGCCCTTCGCCCATCACACATCTTGCCAAGTCAGAACTTAGTTCTTCAGCATGGATACAGTCTCCTCTAGTATAGATGTAAAGGTCCTGGTGCCCCAGGTGCCTATAGGCATAGAGTGCTTTAGCACAAAGACTTTAATATGACTTTCCCTGTGAAGGACTTTAGTAGGATTTGTTGTGCTCTTGCTTGTGTCGTTTTGCTCATGCGGGAGCTCTGCATGCTGCTAGCACCAACCAAGGAGGTCAGTCTCTCTCTGTTTTCCCAGAATATGTCCAAGTAACTACTTGATGACAAGTACAGATCCACAGTCTAAGGACCCACAGGCTGATGTGTCATGGCAGGTCTAGACTGCAAGGTGATTAGTTAATTTTCCTCATGCAGGAAACAGAGTTCAGACGTGTGCATTCTGTTCCCTACCCTGGACTCATGCACACCTAGCTGTTGGAGCGTGAAGCATTAGGATACACCTTCACCCTGTGACAGTGCTGCAGCAGTTTCTCTTCAGCACTACTTCTTCATTACCCTTAGGAGCTAAATAAATGAAACATAGGCAGAGTTAACAAGTGGGCAGATGGTGTAGCTGCACTGTGGGCCAGGGACTGGAGAATCCCATCTACCAGTTTACAATGATGAGAGAAGGCAGAAGCAAGCGCAGGCAGTAAAATTAAACAAGTATTCTTATTTCACGTCCTTAAAGAGGGCTGTTTGGTCTATATTACAGCTATCTTGTCACTGCTTCCAAAATCACGTCAGCAGCAAGCACAGTGCAAAGATTCCCAGGCTAGCAGTCAGGTGGTAGCCCCAGAAGCAGAACAATTCAGCCAGTGTTCTGCTGCATGCGTGCAGATTATCTTTGTCAAGATGCAGGTGCTGTAGCACTATGTGTTTCTCTTGATCTGAGCTGGTACCTCTGCTGATCCAGGTGAGGTACCATGTGATTGTATCCTTCCATTAGCTTTAGCAGGGTCCTGGCCCTGCTGTGTTGTGCAGTATAGGTAGTTGTCCAGCTTGAAAAGCGTAGTTACTCCTTGGAAACCTTGCTGAGACCACAAGCTGTTTTTAAGCCAGTTATCCTTCTTAAGATGAGTAAACTGAAAAAGGAGTTTCTCTGAGCTGCCAAGAAATGAGGCATAGAGGTGCTTTTATATTTGTCCTAAAGTCACCTCTTGTTCAAAATTCAGTACTGGAGAAGGAAACTAAACGATGTAAGTTTCCTATTGTCCATAACTTTGCCAAAGACCAAAGAAAAAGTGCATAATTAAGGTCATACAAGTGGATGAAGGTAAAATAAATCAGGTTACTGTGGTGAAATATGAGGATTTGATCAGACAGATTAAATCAATGTTCCTTAGAAAACTGAAGGGGAAGAAGGGAACAAGGAAGGAAGTTATTTTGTTTAGTTATCGGTCTTTGTTGCTACAGTGAGTTAACTGCCATTGTGACTGGTGTACATATTCTAGCCTAAGAAAGGTACAGGGAGAGTCAAATCATTTCCAGACTGGAATTAATGTTGCAAGTGCAGCCTTCTGAAAGTACAGGTAATGAGGTTATAAACAATCCTTTTTGCCAGAGGCAGAGTTGCACACAAGGGAAAAATCCGGTTAGAAGAGCATTGAGAAAGACACATATATAAGGGAATAAATTAGGAGTGTGCTGAGATGGGTGCCAAAACTAAGGCTGTTTGTTTTGTCCCTAAGTACTTGATTTTGCAACTTTAACATAGGGATTGGCTGTGGAGGGGAATACTCTATAATTAAGGGAAGGTGGGCAATGGATACAAAAACAAAGGGGAATAGCACTATCCAATGGGGAGAGGTGTTGATTCCCAACACTGGACATCTGAAATTACAAATTACACAGCAGCAATTTAATCTACTTCCCTCTCTACCTTGGGACTGATGATCTTTCTATCACCTGTTCCCTTCCTGTCTTAAATACTCAGTTTTTCAGAGGTTACGTGTTCCACTGCAGAGACAGCTGTGGTTTTGTGAAGAAAACAATCTCTTGTTAAAGCACATTGGAAGTTTAATGGAACAATTACACAGTTTAATTGAAAAGGTGTAAAATCATTCTGGAAACGTAAGGTCACATATGTTTTAAGAGTGTTTGGCTCTAGGCTTCTTAATTGTAGGTGTCATTTTCAGCTATATCTGAAGTTTAAGGTAAGTACTAAAATCAGATATCTCTGTCCCAATTCTCTGCAATGTCCTTGTTTCATCCTTCTTTTTCTCTCCATTTTCTGCCATCCTGTGTTTAACCAACATGCTCAGCCTTTCTCATGGGTATCACGTGAATGCTGTGGTGGGGATGAAGAACTTGCAAAACAGCAAGATGCAGAATGACAGGCCAGTACTGCCAAATGTTGTTGCATGCCTTTTAGAACAGGAAAATTTCATCACGATAAACTTATTTTCTTCTGTCAGAGGAAGAAAAAAAACTTAAACAGCAGCAGTACAAAACCTCTTGACTCTAATTGCCAAGCTTAAAAAAAAAAAAAAAAAAAAGAAAGAAAGAAAAAAGTGAAGACATTCCACTGGGTAAGATGGAAAGACTTTCCAGCAACATTCAGGTCATCATTAAATCAGCCTGTTCCATTTTGTGTTTTATCTTATAATTACTTTTTGTTACACCTGCAGCATCTGAAGTTGAAATAACTGTCAGGAGACCAGATTTCCAAGGCTGGGATCCTAATGAATATATTACCATCCACAAGGAAAATACAAGGCCAATAATTCATCCTACATGCCTTTTTCCCATGAAAGAAAATAACCCATTTTCATTTTTCCATAACAGAATATTTAAGAGGCCCAGTGGTTAGCCAGTCACAAAGTCTGAGCAATCACCACTCTAGTGAGAGAAAAGCTTTAGAAGAGCAGCTACTACAGAAGATAAAGCCTATGACTTCTCAAATGTAGCGAGCATAGTTGTCATAACCTTTGAAACCTCCAGCCTGATAGGTTCTCTGAGGTTAGATTGAGTGCCATTGTTTAGACAGCTGCCACTCAAGGCCTTGATTTACTGTTACCTTACAGGTTATTTGTAATCATTTATGTGAAGGTGAGTGGCAGGAACCAGGAGAGCAGCATGCCCTTCTCTGAAGATAGCATCTCAGGCCCACTTTTCCATCACCTAAGTGACTAAACATTGCACAACAAATTAATGATCCTCTGTCCCAAAACTCATAGCTCTTCCAAGGCACTGTCACATTTTCATCTCTTTTGGAAACACAGACTAGAAACTGGCAATATGGGAAACATTGGGAAAAAGAGATGAGAAAACACAGTGAATCTGCAAACAGCTCCTTTCTGCCTCTCTTTTACAAGATGGTAGCCAAAGACATGAAAAAGGGAAAGATTCAGTGAGATTCAGTTTGCTTAATTGCGATTCTTCATTGTGATTTGCAAGAACCGAACAGAACAGAAGTGCCTAGGGGATCTGATATGACAGTGAGAGAAACATCTGTGGGATGCTAAATCTGGAAGTGACCTAACAGTAGCTGAAAAAAATATAGCCTGTGATATAAGCATTTACAAAACAAAAATGCCAACACCCATAAAGATGCCCTGATTTTTTTAACTATTATTTTGTTTTCTTTTGTGCCATTTTCTGCCTTGTGGTTTTCTAATTTAATAGTTCTTTGGATATAAATTAACTTTCTCAGACTTCTGTTTGTTACAGTTTCACTCGCCTTGATGGGATGCTTAACAGACTGGGAGTGGCTTGTTTCAGCAAAATAAACCAAGAAATAAGCAGAAAATAAATCCTATTATAGGTAGACGAAGAAGCCAGCTATAAGCACTACCACTAGTTTTGAAAGGGACAACATGGGTACACTTTAGAGCCTTGACAGAACTTGATTTCCAGGTCACATCAAACTGTTCCAACACAAAACAACAACCAAAAGTTTTGAAGGTCTTTGATCTTGCTTATTGTTTTCTTGGGATAAGGAGGGTTTTTGTTGTTGTTGATGAAATTTCTTGCTTCAAAGCAAATTAAATGGGAAATATTCATCTATTTCATAAGATCATATGTCCAGCTGTTCAACTAAATTAATTGCTATTCCAAATACAGGGACTGACCTCAAGACAGCACCTGTATTGGAAAAGAGACACTTTTGGCAATGCTTAAAGACAAAGCCAGTATAAGGCCATTTAGAGTTTATTTCTCTTCTCCCCATTTGAAGACCACTACTTTTCTTTTAGAGCAGGGAAGGCATAATTCCTTCTCTTAGAGTACATGAAGCCAAGGACTAGATCTGCCCTTTGAGGAAAAAGGGAGATCATGATTCATTTTGTTCAGAATACAGCTGAATAGTCAGGTCTGAGAATCATCCCACTGACCCAGTGCCTTATGCCTGGAGTATTAGTGGTGCTGATATGTAAGGTGCCATCACATACCACCCATACAGCTAATTTCACTCTGTAATGTTAAGCAGGGTTTCTTGAATACAGAAAGGAGGAATTCAATGGGAGTTACTCATGGGAGGAGAGAGGAGGGCATTGGGAGTCCAGGTTATCTGTAGGAAAGGAAAAAGGAGTCTCCTGGTGTTTTCTAACTTTCAGGTACCTCCTTTTACCATGTCCTTGAACTTTGTTCAATATGAAAAAATGTACACATGCTAACAGATTAATCCCAAACGCACAACTGGAGCTGCCTGGGGCAGAATAAGCCTGCAGAGAGTTAAGTTGAAACAATGCATGACTTTATTTAAACTTTCCTTTGGTTATGTCCGTGTCAACTGTATTAGATGGGGTTGTTCTGTGCCAGTATATTCATTCTTCTCACAGTTCTCAGGGTTTAAACACGATAAGCACCCAGTTAAACCAGCAACATTGTTGCAGTCACCCCATAAACAGCCTGTTTACCAGCAACATTGTGTAAAAGGTAGACCTGTGCAATCCTGTGCTAGACAAACAAAAGCTCAGCAGCTGTCCTGCACAGACCTTCTAGATAAAAACCAGGAGGGCACAACGTCCTGCTGTTCCTCAGTTGTGTAATGCTGAAAGCTTGATGATGATATTTCATAAGGAAGCCAAGACAGAAGGGTATGGTTATGCCTAAGTTATGTCAAACTCACAGAAAGTCTTTCTCCTCCCTTCCTCCTTCCCCATCCTTCCCTTCTTTTCCTCCTCCTTTTTTTCTCCTTTTTCATTTATATCGATCTCTGCTTTTTATGCATTTCTTAATTCCCTTTCTGTAGTGTGGCTGTGCAAAAGTAACATAGACTTAGCTTTAATATGTAGGATCAGTTGGATTCCTTGGTATTCTTCTACAGCCTGTTACTCCAGATACTGCTCAGAGAATGCCAAAAATTTCATCATTGTGAGTTTGGTAACTTGAATCATTTTTTCTTTTCTCATTACTGTGAGCAGAAAAACTGGATGACATTAAAAAAAAAATACAGAAAGGGAAGAGGGTAATAACATGAGGGAGAAGAGGGTTTCTCCAGCACAGAGAAGGTAAGGAGAGACAGGAAAAGACAGCATTGACACCTATTTTCTAACAGCCTGGCTGGTTCCATACCAATAATATTCAGACCAATTTGATTAGAATGCTGGTCTTGTTCTAATTTCTTCTGCATCTGTAAGAGGCTGTTGTTTTTGTGGGAGACTTGGCATGGGTATTTACAAAATCCTTATTTGTAATTCTGTATGGTTTTTGAAACATGCTTTTTAATTCCAGGGGAGCATTATGTCCTAGAGAACTGTGTGTTGTTTTGTGCCAGCTCCCAGGAAGAAACACCAGAAGGGCTCTCATGACTCTTTGTAATGAGGGAAACAAACTATAGCAGAAGCCTCTGCTGTATCAGCTCACATGGATTTCTCAAGTGTAGATAAGAATAATTATGCAGTGGTGTGCTTTGAACTGAAAAATGCTATGACACTCATGAGCAACTGTGAAATGTCCTGAGCTAGTCATTTGTACCTCACATATGCCCTGAAGTTTAACAGTGAAGCTCTAGCCTTGTGGTAGTTTCTTTAAAGGAGTGCCTATGTTGCTCACTAGTAACAAACGCAGAGAGGGACAATACAAGAAATAGACAAATCCATCAGCACATCTTGCAAAATCTAACAGTCATTTTGTGCTCAGTTTGCAGGAAGTTGGTCATGGAGGCTTTCTCTTGGCTTGCACTAGGCTAAGCGCTCCAGCAGTCTTTCCTAACTGCAGTCCCAACGCAAGCCCTGGCTGTATTCCAGCCACAAGTGAGGACAGGATCAGGTCTTCCACTTTGCCCTGTTTTTTCCCAGGCACGTTGCTCAAAGTTTCAGCAAGATGTTGAGAAACTCCTAACAGATGCCTAGTCTGGACAATGAGGCAATCATGGTTCAGTGTGGCAGATCCATCCAGCTCACATGCTGTTCTCTCCTGAGACTTTATCATTATTATTATTATTTCATTATGAACATAGCTTTAAAATCTAGTTCAGTGCTTTTCTGAAGCATGAATAGCATGGGAAGTAGTCCAGCACTTTGCATTTTCGTGTTGCTCTGGGATAGGCTCACAGAGGACACTGGTACATGGCCTGGACTCTGCCCTTCAATTGTCTGTGTGGATGTAATGCTCCTTGGCAGGCACACAGATTTTTATGAATGGCACAGTGCAGAGTCTTTTGAGGAAAGCTAGTCAATCCCTGAACGCGCAAGAGTACTGAATGAGACCTGTAAGGTGCTAAGCATGAATTCAGCAAATTTTTGAAACAAATAAATAGTTAAATAAGACATAGCTAATCTAGGCTGCCTGAAAGTCAGAAAGGAAGGTGACAGCAGGAAGGTCAGGAAATTTCTTTCCTTGGAATTTGGACAGAATTAATCTCTGCCAAACACAAGTGAATGTCTGCATAATGTCAAACAAATGAAAGACCAGTGGCAAGACTTTCTGTGGATCCTAAAATTGCCTTGAGTAACTCTTAGCTTCACTAGAGTGACAGTGGTCTGTAGTTACATAGGTATTATTTTGCCATGGTTAGAGTATCACATAGGAATTTGGTTACAATGCAAGGGCATGGTGTTGTGCAGCATCTTGGCCTAAATATACAAACCTCAAACCTTTAATTCTTCATGAGTACTAGTCCTTCAGAGAGCTACTGTCTCATACGTGCAAAAACCCCCTTACTCTTCATGACCTATGACATGACTCTATCCCGGTAAAGTTAAACCAAAATCATCTCTTATGCAGATGCTCTTATTCCATTACATTTATTTTTGTTTTATTTAATTCTGGGCAACTGTTTCTGTGAGACAGCAGTAGTTACTTCTGAGTAAGAGGTTGTCTTTGGAGGTGTAAAAGCTGATTTTATGCTGTTTTAATGTGATATGCCTATATTTGTACAATCTGATAAAACTGGAAAAGTACAAGGCTTCAATTATGCAAAGACATTGCATTTCTTACCTTTCCTGATATGCTTAGCCCTGCTATATATTCAATTGGATTACAGATGTAAGTTAAGCTTAACATAGCCTTTAAGTAAAATAAAGTAACTATAGAGCCATAGCACCGGACCCTTCATTATAAGAAAGAACGTTCACTGGAGAAAGATATTAAGAGAACCTGTGGATTTCTTTTAATGCTAATTACGCAAATGAGATTTTTTTTTTATTATTTTGAGATTCTACCAAATTTTGATCTTTATTCACTTTACATCTAATTAAACCTTTTTGCAACTGAAAGGTTCACTGAATCAAGCAATTACTACATTTAGTATGAAGCTAAAATGCTTTCTGTATTTCAGCCTTCATTATCACCTGCTGTTCAATTAAATTTAGGAAATCCTCTAATTATAGTTATTCCAGTCCTACAGGGAGAAGTGATGCTTCATAAAGCTACTGCAAATGCAAACATCAAGCTCGCTTCTGTATCCTTTGATAACTGTAATTAAAGTCAGTATTTTGCTTTGTTATTTTCTCTATTGTTTTGATCTGTATATATGTTACCTTGAAATCATACTGACGAGCATAGTTTCAGAATAGATATTTGGCCACATCACAGGTCATTGAAGTCTGGTTTTCTTTTCAAATGGCTTCAGCTTTGCGAGGGAAAAAACCCTAAACAAACAAACAAAAAAACCCCAAACACAAAGAAATGTTCATTAAGTTTTCCTGTTAGTTTCTATCCAGCCTAAAGAGTGAATAAAGTCTAAAGTCTAAATGCTTAAGACCGAATTGGACAGAAGAAGGTGTCTTGCTACACAGTAAAGGTTTAAATATAACCTGACTAAACGTTCAAATCTGTACCAGCACGTGTAACTATGTCTTGAAATAACAGCTGACACAAGCAATTATAAGGCCCAGTTACTCATATATCAACAAGTACTGCACAGGTCAAACGCTAAAGGATTAACACTGTGCACAGAGTTGTTAATGTTTTTACAACCATTAGTTACAAACCCAAATACCCCTGACACAGCAATTTGGTAACGGAAAACAAAATTACTTATCTAGAAGAGCTATCACAGAAGCAACATAGTGTATAAAGGTGTGAGTTTTACTCTTAACAGCTACAGCAGCTGCACAGTTCTAAGGCTAGAGCTGTAAAAATAATTTAGGAAGACACGTGTCTTTTGCAAGAGTAGCTGATGTGATTCAGGGAAAGAGATACAGGAAAATTTTGGGTGCCCGAGCCCTCCTTTTATGTGTGAAACAGGTTCAGAACAACTGCCTTAAGTTTAGCTTGGCAATGGGCGACCATGCTCTGCAGACCCATTGCCCAGGGGTGCACAGTGGGCCACCAGACACTTACTTCACTGTAAGGCCCCTTGTCTGTGAAACACTGAGAGCATATGGGAAGAGTATATCAGTCTGGAAAATGAACATACTGTTTTCTTATGCCTCATAAGACCCATTGTGCCCCATTTAGCTCCTGTGCCTGTTTTCTGACAATGTTTTACAGATTGTACTTGAGACTTGGGCAGGACTGTGGTGGAAGTCGCCATTTCCACCAGAAATGTTCCCTAGTTGAGGGTAACCGTGTTTCCTGGCCTTCTGTCCCTGCAGGGACACGTACCCCGTGTGTGAGTCCTTCAACACCTGCACGGCCCGGGAAGGCAGCCAGCAGACAGGGCCAGCCTGCAGGCCACGGGCCCTGCACCTGGCTTTTGGAGGGATGAGGCGAAGACAGGGCAAGGCAGGCAACAAAGGCTGCCAGTGCAGGTTTTGCCCTTGCTGCTGAGCGACGCGGGGCTCACAGGAGCTGCCCGGCTCCCCTGCCCCTGGAGGGCACACCGGTGCCGAAGGATCTGGGGCCCGCCACTGCCCGCCGCTCCCTCAGCCCGCCCGCCCGCCTCAGGGGAGCGGACTACGGCTCCCGGCGTGCAGCGCCGCACCTGCGTCCGCTCTGATTGGCTGCCTGCCCCCGCCCTCCGCCGCGTGACGGAGCGAGCCCGGCGGCGGCGCGGAGCCCCCCGCGTGCTGCGGGCCGGCGAGCCGCATGGCGGGGGCGGCCTGGGGGCGGCGCGGCGGCCTCGCGCTCCTGCGGGGGGCGCTCGGGGCGGCCTCGCGCCGCGCCTGCAGCTCCGGGGCGCCCGTGAGGGCTCCCTCCGCCGCCGCTCAGGTGAGGGGGGCGCGGGGCTCAGGTGGGGGCTGCGCGGGAGGCCGGCGCGGGGCGAGCGGAGCGTCTGGGGCCGGTAACGGGCCGGGACCGCCGCCGCCGGAGCGGGCGGGCGAATGGGAGGCGTGCGGCCGCCGGAGGTTGTGTGCGAGGTTTGGCGTCCCGGGCCGGTGCCTTGCACTTCGAATTAGGAGAACGTAGTTTGCGGAGGGGCGCTTGTGGTGGCCCGGGCTTGGCCTGGCGGGGCCCCCGGGGGCAGCCAGCCTCTGAGGGTTCCCCTGCCATCAGCGGCGGCGGCGCGGGGCTGGCAGCTGCCGGGCGGGCGGCACCGAAACCGCCCCCGGCTCTCTAACGGGCACCTTGCCATCTGTCCCGGAGCGATGGGTAGTTTCTGCGGTGACCGTGACCTGGTTATATGGGGGAAGGCAGAAGAACCAACAAAATGCCTACTGGTACACCGTTCTGTGTCCTTACTCTGTTAAAATGTCACCCTTACTTTGAAAGCAAGTAGGGTGTTCAGTCTCTTGGGCTGACCCAGTTCCGTGTTCTTTCCCAGTCAAAGAAGGGATTACACAATGCCGTTTGATCTGCCCAGGTGAAAATGGAGTGGTTTGGCAGCTTTCGGTGCCCACGGTCCGGGGGGTCACGCCAGCTTTGCGCGGGGCTGCTTGTTCTGGCGCCGGCGGGGAGCCAGCGCAGGTGCTGTCCAGATCTCGCTCCTCCCGGTTTAACTTCCAGTCACCCAGGTGGATTCAGTCTCTTTCCAAATGCAGGAGAAAAAGCTGCACAGGAAGGCAAAGGGTCTGTAACTGCCTAGCAGAAATAGGGCACGACATGCAGACTAATCCCAGCTGGGACATGATTTATTGATTTACTTGCAATTGCACGGCTGGCTTTAACAAGAAGAAAATAGGCTAAAGCTACTAGTGACAGTCTTTGTGTCACCAGAATTGTACGTGTTCACTAGCACTTATTTCAGAAAGTCACATGGAGTTGTGTGTTGCTTTATTCAATGCTTACCTGACTTGGGAATCTAGAAAGGTTATTGAGTTTCTTTTGTTTTTTTCTACCCATCTACTTTTTTATAAATGCTGATCAGAATTACTTCTAATGACTATCTATAAGTCGATTAGTTCTAACATATATTCAGGAATACTTTTGAGAGAGCTTGGTTACAACATCCGTTTCTGAAAGCCCTATTCCCTTAGGGGATGAAAGCTACAGTGGTTGGAAGAATGTGGTGAATGATCTGTGTGTGTGACATAGTAACCCTGACAAGTATGCTGGGGCACTGGCTGATAGTCTGCAGGGCCTGAGAAGCAAGCTAATGCAAAAGCAAAGGTGGTGCAAATGTAGCAACTGTACAGAGATAATATACCCATTGCTCCTTTCTCTTCTGTGTCTCTCCCAGATGTCATCTCTGGAGAGGAGCAATTAGCATTACAGACATAGGGGACAGTGAACCATGCTTTCAGATGATGGGATGTTAAAAAATTCAAAACAATGATGAATACTGCTGTTCTGGGTTGGATCTGAAAATGTTGGTGGGTTCTGTTTAGTTTCATGAGATTTCAGTTGGGTGCAGGGGGTGCAAATGGGAGAAGATAGCACTAGACTCTGTATTCCATCCCCTTTAAAATGGTCCTTCCAGCTGTGGAAGGAAGAACTCTGTAACTCAGGAGCTTCAGGAGACAACTGAAAAAGGCTGCATCCATGACCATCCATTGTAATTCTTTAGGTTAGGTTACAATCCATGGGGTCAGTATGGCTGCTGTGTTGGCATTGTGTGGTGAACTTAGGTTCAACTTAGTGCCTTTTTAGCCTGTTCTTACATGCTGTTTTTTGAGACAGTGGGAGAATGTGTGCATGCTATCTGTTCTGTATCCTGCATTTGCTGTCTGTAATAACATCTCCTATGAATGCTTGGTAAATGACTCCGTCCCCTAGAAACACATAGTAGCTTTTATTCACATTTTGAATGTCCATTAAGTCCTTATAATGTTCTCTATATGAAATATGTGGTGAAAATTGATGTATTTATAGAAGTGAAATGATATTGACCAGATAAATTTTCACAGCCTTCTATTTTCCCAGTCAGATTATGTCAGTTTTGAAGGTGAAATCAGGCATACCTGGGAAACTGATCCTAAATTGTTCACAAAAAAAAAAAATAGAGCTTGATCTGTGCATTATTGGACTGTGTATTATTAGTCCATATATTTGAGCCTGTTTGTATCTTAGTATTCTAGATAGAGTTGTCAGTCTCAGAGATGTGTGCAGGGTGGAGTCCCTTTTTCAAGGACTAGATAAGGGCAGGTAGCAATAGGCACTCTGAAAGCAACGTTTCTATGGTGGATCGACTGTGTGCAAGTATTTCTTGACTAATTCACAGTTACCAAAGGGAAGTCTGATGCCATCCTGTCATCTTGAACACATGATGATACATGTTCAAATTATGCTCTTGAATAATAGTAAAAAATCTTATAGAATTATATATTTCTACTACAAAACTGAGTATTTTTCAGTAGAATAGGAAAAGTAATTTGTACTTTTTATATTTTATTTGATTGTAAGCTGGAAGTTAATGCTAAAACCTCAGCTTTTTGAAATGAAGGGGGAAGATGAACAGACTCTTAAGACAGTGAGGCTTAAGAGCAATAGCATTAAGGAAATGAGCATTATTCTTTTTATATCCTACTCTAGATGTATCATTTCCAGTAAAGATCTTCTGTATCCTGATACAACTTTCATTTTAGCTTCCTCCATCTGTTCATGTAGATCCCATAATTTAAACATAACCACCTGAAATTTTCTATGGCCTCAATGAAGTCGTCACCAGTGGGATAATGGGGAGAGGCCAGCTTGTCTAGAAAGACCTGATATGGTCCCTTCTTGGCCAGTCATGTCTGAAACTGTGTCCTGGAGCTCCATTTTATGAGTAGCTGGTCAAGGTCCCCGAGCAGTGCTTTCTGTGCCAGTAACCAGAACTGTAGCATGTTGTTTGAGGTCAACTGCTGGGCAGCAGCTGCTGAGCCCTCAGAAAAACATTTGTCTTGGACTTCTTAGCTCAGACCTCATTTTGGCACTTGGCCTATTTAGACCCATTTCAGCCTCTGTGGTTGTCTAATTTCCAGGTTGAACAAGGACACTGTCACTACTTCTCTACAGACTAAGTTATTAAAGACGAGGCATGAAACAGAAGAGATTTGCTGAGTTTTGCCCATGATGCTGGCACAGCAGCGTTAGGTACTACAGTGAGGCGGCAGTGCCATTGCACAAACCCAACAGGACTGCAGAAGCTGCAAGAGCCAGTGGGTGCAGGAGCAGCACTAACAGTGTCATAAATACACAGGTTGTGGTGGTCCCTGAGGCCTGTGCAGAAGTGTTTTCAAACATTAATTTCATAGTGCACAAATATCACTGGGGTATAAGGTGAAGGTGGAAGGGTGGAGCAAGTATAGTACTCGATCTTCAGTTTGATAAATAAGTAAGAGCTCTGTTCTCTTCCCCCTTGTGTTCAACTGAGCCTTTCCAGTATCTGTCAGTTTGTTGTGTTCCTGGTGGTTGTTAATACCTCTGGTGATGGCCCCCAATTTTACTGAGTTGTTAGAAGAGTTCTCCTGGAAATCACGGGTGAATTGGCAGGTCTGAAGTGTTGACAGCTTGTCAAAATGTAGCCACTAGGTGCATTCATCAAAGCTCTGATTCTTTCAGTACTAGTATAGAACATAGGAGTGACAGCCCAGGGAGTAAAACTGTTTTTTTCATGGATCAGATAAAGCACGCTATGTGACAGGGTGTACTCCTCTGATGTGCAGAAGTGTCTTCTGTCAACTATGGAGAAAGGAGAGTAGGGATTTTGGGATTATAATAAGCCCTTTTGAGTGAGAAGTTGTGCGGTTGGGCATTGATACATTAAAATACCAACGATCACCCATCTTTTCCAACTGCAAGGAACTGAATTACCCCGGTAGCCTGGGGACTGTAGCAGACAGCTTTTGCTTTCTCCCTGCTCCGATAGCTCCCACACAGGCTGCAAGTGACTAGGTCCAGCCTCCCCCTGTTCTTCCCCTTTGGAAAATCCTGCTTCAATGACTGCCTGAGAGAGTGCTTCGGCTTGCCCTGAGTTACCAGAAGGCAGCTGAGTTTCCATCTTTGATATTTGGCCTTCCTGTGGAATTGATAAAAATATGAGCCAGTGCTGGGTGCAGTGGCTGTTTTAGTAATACAGGATCTGCTCCCACTGGAGCTCAAGCTGATGCTGCTGAACTCCTCATGGGTGTCTCCTAATTCCTCCTTGCTGACATCAAACTGGACAGAAACTGAAATAACAGCTTAAAAATTCCATCTCCAGTCATTCTTCCCTCCCAGACAAACCCATCCCTGTACACAACAAGAAGCTGATGGAAAGAATCTCTAGAGCTCTGGGAAAACTTTTTTCTTTTCACCATCCCAATAGAAGTTATTTTGCAGCAAGAGAGTAAAAATTATTTATTTCCAATAGGAACTTTAAAGTATATTGACACCAACTGCCTGCTGAGTGCCTGTTCTTTTAATACTACTTCTTGACAGTTCACTTCAGAGTAATTAATGAAGGGCAGTTTTCCTTCCTCCAGTAAGTCCTCTTACAGGCAAGGAAGCTAAAGTAACAGCCACTCAGATGGCAGACAGGGAACAGAACCATTGTGTCCTGCGTCCAACTGCAGTGCTGGCTCCTTCCTGAAAATAGGAAATTACTTTAGGCATATTACTGTCCTTGAAAGGATGCAGTTTTGGCATCCATTACATACAGATATTAAAGTCTCCCTCTCTTGCCTCCTTTCTCTCAGGGAGGACAACTTTTCACTTCCCTCCCTGTAGTGCGCACTAAAATGGGGATGCAGCAGGTTTGTACTGCTCTGTTTTCAAGTGAAGTGGGTAAGGAATCCTGATCCTGAAAAAGATTTAAGAATTAATTCTTGAGAAAGCATTAGGAGGTGAGTGCTTCTACAAGAAGGGTTCGAATAACTTCAGTAAGAATGGGAGTACTTTCCTGGTCAAATGTGAACACCTTTCCAAAATAACAGGAAGGAGAACATCAGAAATCCAACCAGGTCAGAAAGCAGTGCAGTTTTCAATAAAAAATACTTTTGTGTTGTGTTTTTTCTCAATTTGGTAGTATTTAAAATATCTTCAGATTAGTCTGTTTAGAGATGAGTTTTCTGACTGGGTAAGAAGCAGAAATGAACTCTGGATGTTTAGCTGAGCTCTTTGACTTAACCCTGCCTTGTATTCTGAGAAACTCTCACAGTAAGTGCAACAGAGTTAACATTTCTAACAAAGCAAGCTCCCAGCTTGAGATTTCTTGGGGAAACTAAAGCTGCGCAGAGCTCACAAACAACCTTCGGGTATGCAGGCTGCAGCATTTCCCCAGGGGATTAAAACCCCGATGACCTGTTCTGCCCAGGAATCTTGAAGAAGAGGAAGATGTAGGAACGTGTGTAGGCGTGAGCAGCACGTGTGGCTGTGGAGGGGCTACCACTGACACCTTTGGTGCTGCAGGGAAGGAAGGCTGGCCTTGCACCCTTTAGCTCTCTGCTGTTCAGCAAGCTATGAAACAGAAACTGAAAGAGATTGCTTGCTTCTGGCTGAAAAGCATTACGTTGAAACTAGTGCTGTTTTATCAGGGGTAAACAGATGTTTTCTGGGCTTTGAAACAGCCACTTTGTGTCTCCTTTATGTTCTCTAACCCCCTCACTGTCAGGGATGTTCTTAAAAGTTCTTGCCTAACCACAAAGCTGTTTGGATCAAGAAGTGTAGTGGATTGTTTAAAGGCTAGTAGAAAGATTGTGCTGCCAAGAAACACTGCTCCTGCTCATAAGTTAGCAGCAGCCATGGTGTTAGCACAGCTGGAATCAAAATTGCTGCAGCTGCTGATGGCTGAAGTTGGGCCTCTCCCCAGATAACCTTTGCTGTCTGCCTGATCTGGTCATTGAGGGTGTCCTCTCTGTCTTCCACCCACCCCCAAATCTGTCCTACAAATGCTTTTAGAATAAAATGTTTTAAGAGAGCATACCTGAGTGGTTCAACATTTTAGCTGACCATTACCAGACTTTTTTGCAAAGGCTGTTTCAAAATACTGTGCAGGATTAACTACTGTGGTTACTGGCGATGACTGGAGCCAGGGAGATGATGGCCTTGGCTATGTGTGTTTCTGCCCAGTCCCTTGGCATCATCCCATACATGCCAATTTTAGTATAGCTGGAGATACCACAAGTCTGTTTTTCACTAGATGGAAATAATGAGCTTTGCTCAGTTAAGCAGTTTGAATACTAGCTAATGTGTCATTTTGTCTGGTTCCTCATTCTACATCTTAAATTTATGTCAAAACTTTACTTAATCCTTTGCCTGCTGCAGCCTATCAAGATTAGCCAGCATGATTTTGACTTGAGGCACAATTCTGCAGCTGATTTCCTCCCCCCACTCACTTTACCTTTGGGACCACCATGTCTCCAGAAATGGTTTTGTCTGTGCTTTTTAAGTGGAGATGAAGTTCGCTGCATGTTCAGGAATCTTTTAGCTTTCTTCCCATATTCTTAGCTGTCTATTATTGTCTGTATGTGGCTAACTAACAAGGACATGGTGAAAATAGTTCCTCTAATTATTTTTATCCCATTTTCTGTTGTTGGCAGTAGTGATGTTTTAAAGATGCTTGGTATAAACTTGAACTGTATTCATTTCCAGTAGCAGCTACTAATTTGGGATATTTTGTTTGACACCTAAAGTGATCAGTCCTCATTCTGGAGGGCAATACTTCCTGAAAACTGTGTTGCTGTAGAATAGGTTACACTGTGCTTTAAAAAACCCAAAACCTGTAAATAGAAATCAGTTGTAATATTCACTTAATAATAGTTAATAAAGACATTATTAAAATTCTGAACCTTTTTATGAAGGCTTGAACAGGTGTAATTTCAGGATCGTACATTTCCTTTCCAATCCTACTGACTGTGCCCTGTATTATGTATTGTCTTTTAACCAAGACAAACTTTTTGGAAGTATTCTGTTGCATGGATTTGGGCAAGAAGACCTTGCTGGAAATTTCTAGAAACAGGCATGAAAGTTATTTCACACAGCAATAATTTGGTTTTGCTATTTACAAGATGTTATGTCTTGCATGTGAAAGTTAGTGGACACATAAGCAGATATGCAGTGTTTCATCAGCTTTTGGTTCCCTTGCACTGAAGTGCAGGGAGGGACCCTTCTGTATGTTTTAATTTATCTGAGGGCTGTGGTGAGATTGGGTGGTCCTGGGTTATTACGGAAAGAGCTTTGTAAAGAGCAGATTTGTAAAGCTGCTTAGTATTGTACACAGGAAGCCTGAAGCACCTGTGGCAAAGAGGCTGTATCTTTAAACGCACAGGGAAAATTGTAGTATAGTTCCATGGAATTAAGTAGGGTGTGAAACTTAATAAATGGTCAGTTTTGACCATAAAGACAAGTCATCTTTTTTTTTTTTTCTTGTGCAGTTGTCTCTGTGGGGATAAATGGAATAATAATTACCAGTTGACTTCAAAATTAATATTTATACAGCAAGTTGATAGGATAACTATTCAAATATTTAGCACTTCCTTGTTTTCGTTGCAGGAATTGCAAAGCTCAGGAAGAGGACGCTTTCTACTGGAACATGCTGCTCCCTTCTCTGCTTTTTTGACGGACAGCTTTGGGCGTCAGCACAACTACTTGCGAATTTCTTTGACTGAGAAATGCAACCTCAGGTGTAAGTGTCTGTTGCACACAGCTCTTATGCACCATATTGTGCAAAGGCCAAGAACTGAATTAGGGTACTTATCACTTTGTTGGCGTTCTGCTCTTTTTTGTGTTCACAAAGTAGTGGTAAAGGATAGATAAGAGACTGTTTTGGGGCTGAGCTGGTGATGGGATGGGGAAGCAGGAGCAAGCCTAGGGATGTGCCAGACAAATGGGGGTGACAGGTCTTTCATCAGACTTGGTGTGGTTTGGATGATGGTGCTTGTGGATGTTTGTATGCCATACCCAAAGTGTATGCTGAGCATGAGAGCTCATACCTAGGTATTTCCACAATTATGTCTGCAAAGTCTGTGGCAATCACAGACTGGCCAGGGTTGGAAGGGACCTCTGAAGATCATCTAGTGCAACCCCCTGCTATGTTCCAGTGCTTGCTAGTTCGGTTTTGTGTGTCTGTTTGAATACAGGTGAGATAGACAAAAGATCAGGTTTTCCTTCAAAGTGGATCCATTGTAATTTTGAGACCCATCATGAGTCTTGGGGTTTCTTCTGAAGAAAAAAGTGAGATTGTTAGGAGGCTGCTTGTAAGATTTGGTGTGCGGTCTTATCTGTATTTCAGAAAAGCAGAGTCATTTGACACCCATTAAAGACAGTTGCACATGGTGCATTTTGCTCATCAATATTAGATTAACAGCTGCTGGCTATTCCTCCCCCCCCCCCCCCCCATGTATTTCTATATTCTTTGTTTCAGGTCAGTATTGTATGCCAGAAGAAGGTGTTCAACTGACCCCTAAATCAGAGCTACTTACTGCTCAGGAGATAATCACTCTAGCCAGACTGTTTGTGAAAGAAGGTGTAGAGAAGATCCGACTGACAGGAGGAGAGCCACTTATCCGTCCCGATGTGGTTGATATTGTGGGTGAGTTACCAATAAATACGGTGTGTTTCAAAGTGACTTGCTCTATATTGACCCAAAATCTACACTTATAAATATCAACTATTAGAGTTCAGCAACCTGAAGAATAACTATACATTAAGTGAGGATGGGTTTTCCCAACATTGTGGAATGCATGTTCCTTTCAGAAAGCTTCCAGTTCTGCTCTCCTGTTTGGATGGAACTTATGTCTCTTCATATTATGACAGCTGAACTAGCATAATTTTCATATTCAACATCTACTAGAATAACTTGCAATAATGCAGCCTTGGGGTAAAAAATCAAGAACTGATGTGACTGTCTTTACTGGACAGGAACAGCTGATAACATGCTTGCAAACAAAACAGGTTTTCTTTTGGATTTTTAGGGGGTTTTGGTTTGTGTTTTTGTTTTGTTTTCTTGATAACAGGTATCACTTGCTTGTCTGTGTCTAGTAAAGAATGGTGGAAATGCCTGTGTGTTTACAGTTACTGATTAAGACTATTACTTTAATGGACGATAGACTTCCAACTATTACCCAGTAATTTATCTCTTTTGACTGGTATTGTGTTGCCTGACAGTGCCTGGTGTTTTTTTTTTTCTTGAGCCAGGTACTTTTTTCCTTGTCCAAAGTCTCATATGTTATGGACATTACAATAGCTTTGTGTAGTGGTAATGTATTCAATTAAGGCTATGTAGGTGGGTACACCTTGGTGGATTGTGGGCAACTGAACTTTTCTGTTTCTGCACATACACTCTTATAAGTCCTGAAGATGATAAAGGGTTAATATAGAAGATGAAGGTCCTGAAAGTAGAGTAACTGTCTACTGATACGCTGAACTTTGGTGGAGAAAACAGTTGGCCTCTGCTTCTGCTCTGTTTTGTTCAGGATTTGGAGGACCTTTATGGTCTTTTCCAAAGGAAGCAGCAGAACAGTGTTGCATGTAGAACAGACCTGTTTATGGCTGGAAAAGGTACGGTTAGTGAACTAGCTTGGCTCTCCTTGAACCTTGATGGTGGGGAGTCCTGAAACTGCACTAACATCTTTTTGGAACTCTGGAATACCATTCTCTGGAGCATTTTACCCATACATGATAGGTTATTTTTTATTTAGGATTGGGAGTGCTATGTGCCTTTCAAGAAGGCAGTCCCCATTTCTAGTAATAATGGGTATAATTATTTTAGCTGCTTTTGCCAGCCGAAAGGGGGGCAGACTTATAAAATAGGTTATGTTTTTAAATACAGTAAAGCTTTAAAGTTCAGCATATAGTGTTGGCATGAAAATGAGTTGAAATTGACAGTGTCATCAGTTCAGTGCAGAACTTTTTTTCCTAATGTATGCACCTTTTTGATTTATTAGCAGTAGCTGATGGCTTTTTATATTCAACAAAACTACTCTGACATTGAGGGTGGAAGTTGAGTAGCCAGGTCACTGCAAAATAATTATCACATAGCTGCGATTCTGAAGTATTGATATTGGAAGGCTAGAAAGGTGGGTTTTTTTGGTTTGTTTTACTGCAGGGATAGAATTATCAAAGGTTATTTTTGTGGCTAAAAGAGGGAGATGGATCTTTGTGATCCACTGGGCTTTCATTATTCTGCCTGTGTTCTTCACAGCTGAACTTTGACAGATTCATAGTGATCATTTTAATGGATGACAAGAGAATAGTGATTTGGGGGTAAAGTTAATGGATGTTAAGAAGATTGTCCTGTTGCATTAGTTCATTGTCATGGATTTGTATTAGCCTGGCTGGTTTTTTCTAAGGCATACTGAAAAATGGCAAATTAAGCCTATAGACACTTTTCTGTCTTCTCAGGCTTTGGTATTACTCTATGTTGCACAGGTTCAGGATCAAGAGAAAAGTCTGAAAACTGAATATCACATGTAACAACTATGGGAGAACTCACTGAAGGGGAAACAAACCCAAAAATGTCTTGTGCAGAATTTGAGTTAGGAACCTTTATTGAAGCCATCTTAGTACAAGGTACTGGTTTGGGCTGGGATAAGATTCATCTGGATTTGTAGGTGGTTTATAGAAACTGGCTACAATATCTGAGGTGCTAAATAGAGTGGAGATTTAAGTTAGGTTTGTTTTTGGCAACCCTTTCCCTTGACCACAAATGGTTTGTGAAATATCAATACAGCTCAAAAGCATTAATGTTGGATTAATATTATCGTATTTTTCCAATACTCAAAACTTTTTTTTTTTTTTCAGTAAACAGATATGATTTGAAGCTACTGTAGGAGACCATGTTGTTCAGAGACTGGCTACAGTTGTTCAGATTATTTTAAATCTTTTAATGCATGCACATACATAAACTATGAATCAGCAACTAACACTTGCTGAAAGCTAAATCATGTCCTGGAGACTGCTGAAAGCATATATTTGAGACTTTTCTGAAGCAGCTGATAGTAGAATATAGAATCCATCTCCTTTGGGATACTTGGAGTTTAAATTAGCACTGGATATGCAACTGTGTGCTGGCAGTTTATTAATAGTCTGAGAAGTACACATCTCCACTGAAAAAAGTATTTTCCATGGGGTAGACAGTTGGATGACTTTTTTCAGCATCATACGTATTTCAAGACTTGAATTACTACTGTATTAGGAGATACACATACCTTTCCAGGACTCAAATCAGGAAAAGCGCAGCTGAAACAATTGGAGGAGAATATGTAAGCGACTTGTCTATTTAAGATGATGTGCCTCATCCTAAAGGAAAAAGTAAATGTAAAAACATTTACTTGATAGCTTGAGCCTGTCATGTAAGCTGTTAGTTTCATGTTACTGATTTATAGTATCCGTTCTGTTTCCTTTTCTACTTGATAGTTTTATCAGTTGCCTTTGCTTGTGCTGATTGTTGCTAAAGCAGTGACCAAAGGTCAGAAGAGAGTTTTAATACAGGCACAAGGTGAGTTGCAAAGTTATGAAATCTCTTTAATCCCTTTTGAATTTAGAGATCAACAAGCCAAGAAACCAAGCAACCACAATGTTCTTCTTAGCTTGCACAAATAAGGCAGAGTGTACCAACTGGTCCTTTTTAACTCATTGGTGTTAGTGTTAAGTCTTCATCTCTAATTTCTCACAGTTGGCTTCTATCCAATTTGTTATTACAGGTGGTTCCACATATTTGTGTCTTTCCAGTGCCTCATCATGTACCTCATCCTGTCTGCTGAGGAAGAAGATGGACTGAAAACAGCCGCTGCCTGCACTAACTGACCTAATCAGCTGGTGCTACTTTTTTAATTTTTTCCATTTTAGGCTGCAGTGTGGCTTTGGTTTCATTAAATGCCTTTATGCATTTTACATTTCTAACAATAAAGTCTGTATGGCAGCTAGTCTTTTTTTTTCCTCTGTGGTGTTAGGAGATTGAGCAGTCTGTGTGTTGCGATGCTGTAAATAAAAGTAGTGGCGTTCCTCTGACTGCAGTGTGTATCCTGTGCTCTCACAAAGACTGGGCTGCTAGTAGTTGCTAGTGTTGAACAATCTTTGGCAAACTGGGACCAATAGCATTCATCCTCTAGCAAGAGGTTATTCCTGATCAGTGGGGAGGATTTTGAGAGATGAATGCCAGAAAAGTCTAGTTCATAATAAAGATAGCTTTTTTTGTTATAACCTCATTTTCCAGATGTCTTCACAGGGTTCTTAATCGTGTTGCAAAATGCTGCTGCTGTAAACTTCAGCATCTTTGGTGTGACCTGGCTTGTCCCATTAGGCGCAGCTTAGTGTGAATATCTTGAGAATAGCTGGGAAATGAGTAAAGCAGAAGTAAAGCCCTTATCAACATGAACAAATAGAAGTAAAATAGGGAGGGAAGAAGGGACTCCAAAATATTTGTGCTGTAATCAAAGCTGCCTCAAGGGTAAGGGTTCTTCAAATATTTCTCAACTAATTAGGGTGGAGGCCATGAGAGAAGGGAGGAAGGAAAATAAGAAAATAAAATTACTTTACCATGGCTCTGCTTCTGCAAGTGGTTTATGAGGGTTTTTCCCTATTTGTTATTGTATGATAACTGGAGGTTTGAAAGCCTGCTCTCTGGAGATCTGGTATGCTGAGGATTTCTGGATTTGGCTTACAAGGAGTCAGCTATTTTCTAAAACCTAGTCTCATGATATTAACTGTTTCTTATGTGGTTTTCTTCTGTTAGCCGTTTTTTAGTGTCTTGCGTAAGTGCTCTTCCATTGGCTGGGCTACCACTGTGGGTAATGGAAATGTATCAGTTGTCAAGTGCAAGTGTTTTGTCCATTGGATGTCACTGCCCTGGATTCTCTGTAGTGGTCTAATATGTTGACCTTTTTCTGTTTAGTTATGAGTATATGCAGTATTTCAGCAGTTTAAAGTTGCTACTGCTGGCAACTACCTCTGGATTAGAACTGAGTTTTGGTAAAGCATAGTAGGATAAGCGTTGCTAGATAAAGGCAGCTAGTTCAGGTGTAAAAGGGATGGCTTGCTGCTCATTGTTATTGCAGAACACTGAATTCGGTTTGCAGAGCTAGACTGAGGAAAAGAAGGAAAACAAAATCATAGGCCTTCTTCCAACAATTAAGTAGCTATTTACTCTAAGAAATGGAGAATAAAATTAGTCTGCATTTTCAGTGTTTTTTATAACCAATTTTGCTTTCAATAAGCTACTCTTTCATACCTTTTGAAATGGATTTGTGCTAAAATGGGTCTCTTGAACCAGTACAGCTGGAAGAAGGCTGAAGCACTGAAGTGTCCATGTTTTCCTCGCACCCTCAGTTATATTTTTTTGTTTGTTTCACAAGTCTTTTGGTATTTCTGTGCAACTTACAGTTGAATTACTTCTTTTAACGTCATCTTTTTATTTTCCTAGGTCAACTGTACAAGCTAGAAGGGCTGAAAACCATTGCTGTCACAACCAATGGGATCAACTTAACCAGACTGCTGCCCCGGCTGAAGGAGGCAGGACTGAATGCCATTAACATTAGCTTGGATACTTTGGTCCCAGCTAAATTTGAGTTCATTGTCCGCAGGAAAGGTACAGGCTTGTCTTCTAAGGCAACTGTGTTAATACTTACAGTAATGCTGTGGGCTGTTTGCTATGTCTCTCACATTCAGTTACTTTGGGAGAGGAGTGAATTTCCATCTGTCTGAGGCTAGGAAAAGTCATCTGTACCAGCTTATTTGATAGTGACTTCTTCCTTCTTTCTACACCCCTTAGGCAGGTAGAGCCCCTTTAGTTGGAGCTGGTGAAGTAGAAGATGCTCAACGTGCCACAGTCAGTGGTACTGTGACTACAGCTGCCAGTAACTGGCTGACTACTGGTTAGTCATGGATATCAAGAGGACTCTCCAAATCTTGTGTTGGTCTTGTGTGCTGTTTAATACTGTGCAAAAGACAGATGTTCCTGCCGTAGCAGCCAGGGACTAAGTTACCCCAAGAACTGAACTTCTTGTCATGAATAGCAGCAGTTTCTGGAAGTTAGATGTGGGGCATACTAGCAGTGGCCTCGCTTGTAATTAGTGATGTTCCCTACTTCCACTACTTTTTAATAGGAATAAACATAAACTGGGTCTGAAATCATTTGAGGAGGGCTGCTGGCTGCATTTGTAAATTCTCTCCAATTGAGCTAGTAATTCCAAACAAAGTTTCAAAAATGCTTGGATGTGCCCAGTGTTACAAATTCTTTTTTTAAATGAATCCTAAAGTTCATCATAAAGTTCAGCTTCATGGTTGGGCTTTCTTCTAACCTAAAACTGATTTGACCTTGTATCATTCTGTTTGTCCAGTAATGTAGCTTTGGCAGTCTGTGAACTTTTAATTCAGACAAAACCTCCAACTTCCCACTAGATGGTGCAACAACGTAAGGTAAATGTAAGGCAAGGGATGTGGAAATCTGGGGTGCTGTGAGAAGGGATTTCAACGTTTGAATCACTCGGCTATCAAATCAAAGTTCTGTTGGCAGGTGCAGAAAGGTGTCCTTGTCTACAGTCTCTCTGGGAGCATTTCTTCAGGTTTCTACATCATGGTGCAGAAATCTGTTCCTGTCATAAATCTGACTGGAGCATTAACCTTCCATTGTAGGCTGTTGCATTAATCTGGTTGTTTCATGGCACAGTTGGCTCCCAGAGAAGTATCTGGGAGTATGTAATCAGAAGCAGGTGTTGACTGTGCTCTGCTCTTTCCTTCTGCTCTTTGCATTTGCGTATTACCTGGTTTGTGACATTCACTGGAAACAAGCCCTTTCTTTGCTACTGAAGGGGCAAACCTGATCCTCCAGCTTCCTGAATTATATGGCCACAGCTCTTCCTGTCTGATTGGAAGCTGTTAGGAATGTGCTGCTTATAAAGTAAACTAAAAGTTATTGGGGGGTGAGGGCAATTTTTATTTATATGTATGTTTTCTTTCCCTCCTGTCCCTTTAAAAAAAAAAAAAAGTCTTTAACCACAAAGAGAAATTGCTAGCTGAATAGCATAGAGAGCAAACAGGGAAGTTTCTATGACTCAGTATTTTTAAGGAGTTGAATAAAGTTTCCAAATCATAGGTAATTTTTTTTAATGGATTTCAGGTAAAAATAGTAACGCTGAGTTGGTTTTTTTTCTTTTGTTAAGGGCTGAAATTATGTAAAAATACTTTTTTATTGTTTTTGAGGGTTTTTTATTTAATAGGAGATTTCCAGGTATGGAATGAGCAGAGAATAGAGTGCCTGCCCTACTGTGCTACCCTGTCTCCTGTGGCAGTTCCAGAGGCAACAAGATATAGCTCTGTTAAGGTGAGAGGGATTCCTGGTCTTAGACTCCTACAGGCTGGTAACTTCTGTGGAAAGTAAAGGTGGCATTAAGCAGGAGCTCAAGAAATTACGGAATCAGTTTTTCTTCTCCTCTGGAAACTCATTCTAGGGTTTTAAGAAAAGACTGGAATTTTGTATCTTTGGTGTAGGTGACCTGCATTACAGCTGCTTTTATTCCCAAATGGCTGGGATAGAGGGAATGACTGAGATGATCAGAGATTTCACCGATATATGAAAGCATATATAGAGGGCCGTAATATTTCTACTTCTCCCCACCTGCCACATTCTAAGGGATGACAAATGAAAAATACTTTCTTGCAGGTAGCCAGTCTAACCTGTTTCACAACCTGTCCCTTCTTTTTTGTTCAGTACGAGGAAAATGAGATAATATTGTACTGTAATTGAATCATTAAACATTGGCTTGAAGCCTTTCTTCTTGTAAGGATTAAATGTTGGGAGGTGTTGTCCCACATAGGATTGTTCTGGATGTATCTAAGGTTCTCTGTGCTTTGAAGTTGGCTAAAGTTATGATTTCAGAAATCTAAAATTAGAAAATATTGAAATTTTTCATTGTGTGGAAGAGGAGAAGGGTTGTCATTTTGAAATGTCAAACAAAAACTTAAAGGACTTCTGAGCCTTGACAATATTTCCTGGCACAAAGACATCTAGTGTTCATTTCTGCTCTAATATTTTGAAATGTTCTCGTTTTATTCTTTTTGTCGTTCCATTACCACACAAGGACTTTGATTTAGTAGGAATGTTTCAATAAGTATAACAATACAAATGAGCTCCTAATAGCTTTCCATAAAGAAAAAAATCATAAAACTTACTACATTTCATATTTTAATGTTTACAGATTTATTTTTTTTATTTTAAATAATAACTCTGCTCCCAAAATCTTTTAGTGGAAACAAGCTCATAGTTGTTGTTAATCAGAATAGCTCGCACTGGGGTTTTGTTGGGTCTAGAGATTTATGATAGCTGTTCTAAACCACACTGTTGTGCTAGCATGGCAGGAGGTAAGAGGCAGAACTGGGAAGGACATTAAGTTAGATGCATTGCAAGCTGTAATCCTATTGCTTGCCTCTCCAGTGAGCTTGCAGAGCTTTTTTGATCCCATTTGTGGCTCTGGGATGTGCATAAGCAGTGTATCACTATGTCTCTTGCCACATTCAGCCTGCAAACTTGGTTAATTGGAATGAAGTCTGTCACCAGTGCTGCAAACTTCCCGGGCACGTGTAAAACAAGTAGGTGATGAAGGAGAAGGGTGACAAGTCACAACTTCAAATGGTTCCTTGCAAGAGTTATTTCACCATCTTCTCCTTGCTCTTCACCTCTCTTTTTGCAGCATAGGACTGGCTTATAAAAGTGGTAGCATCTCCTGCTTTCCTATGTCCGTTCTTTATAATGTCTTTACCAGCCAGAAAGCGGTTAGGTGAAAGTTTCATGTCTGTCCTTTTATTTTTTCTTTCTCATCCAATGTTAAGTATGCACAGACTATTACTGAGTTATTGCTTATTTCTGGTAAAGTTCCTACAGATTAATGAGGGTATAAACTTTTCACTAGAAAAGCTGAGTTTCCCGTAAATAAAGAGATGGGAAAGAAGGGTGACGGACCTACACAGAAAAATGTAAGACTAGGAACAGCACGGGGACTGTCAGCACAAACTTCTGGAAGATACTGCCCTTTTGCTAGCATGTGTAAAGTATCTGCTGTTGAAGACTACAGCTTTGGAAGAAGGAGCCGAGTCTCATACAGTGGTTTGTCTTTCATACCTGAGTTTAGAGTGCAGAGCAGGACAGGAATTTTGTCTCTCCTACCCTGTCAGTTATTGGACTTTCACAAACACAGTGCAAGCAGCTGAGCACACCCACTCACCAGAAAAGCATACCCAGCGCTTGGTAGCTTGCTGTCTTATTCTTGATATTATCACCTTGTTTCTCTGCCAGCTGGTGAGTGTGGCAGGGAAGGAATAATATGTCAAATCTAGAATTGGTATCTTGATGAAAGGTTTTAACTTTGTTTAAAGTTGACAGAAGCTGTGGCTTAAATGAGATGATTAAGAGGCTTTCCTAAAGGCCTTTGGAATTCCGAAATTGCATTGTTGCTTTATTTTTCTTCCAAATTTAAGAGGTACATGTAGGGGTGAAGGAAATTGCCCTAAATTAACTGTATCTCTGTCTGGGAGCAGCTGACAAGTGTAGGCCACACTAAATGGTAGGGTGAGGCTGGGTACTTCATTCCTTAAAGTCACTGCAGTTTTTGACATTTTCATTTGCTTTCAAGGGTCAAAGGCCAACTGAATTTCGTTCCTAAATGCTTAAATCCCCCCCACGTTATGCTCACCAATTTCACGTTTAGTCATAAACTTGATGATCCTGTAAAATGCTGCCTGTGGTCTTCAGACTAATGGATAGTCAGTAGCTTTGGGAAGCCAATTACATCTGTAGCCAGGGATGAATAAGGAATCAGTAGGCTTTTGGTTTTATTCCTAACTCCACTCCCCTCTACAGTCAGTTCAGAAAGATCCTTTTAAAATTCACTCAGCAATATTGCTCTCTGACTCAGAACAGTGAGATTCTGCCATTTTAGTGAAGACATGTGTGCCATTTTATCAAATAAATGTTAATTTATTCTTTCTTCATTGTATCTGGAGGCAGTTCACAAATGCATTCTAATCCCTTTAAGAATAACGTAACACAAGGCAAAGTTGATATATGGGGAAGTGGAGAATTATATGGTAATGATACGTGGATGTCCGAAGATGTAGAAGAGCATACCATTACTTCTGACTACCCAAACACCAGTTAAAAAATTCATCTCTGTGTCTTGACCACAGTAACACCAGCAGCCTTTGCAGGATGTGTGTGTAGAATTAAAGTCTCTTTACTTGCAGCCCTGTCTACTGAATCAGATTGTTTTTTATTTGTTATCTTTCTGTCTTGTAGTTAACCTCCTTTTGCATTCTGTTTTTAAACAAGAAAAATTTTTGTTCTTTTTATATCTTAGGCTTTCACAAGGTAATGGAAGGAATCCACAAAGCCACTGAACTTGGCTACCGTCCTGTTAAGGTAAAGCCAGTGTTTATGTACTCAAACTGCTGTGTTTTACCATAAATTGTCATAAAAGATACAGCTCACCTGATACAGAATTTATTATCCTAGACCCTGTGCATAATTTTTGGTAAAACTGAAGAAAAATTTTAGTAGAATGAAGATCACATCAAGAGGTAATGGGGCAGATTTATATAAAATCTCCTTGCACAGCTGAGTGTACAGGTTCATACTGCCACAGAGCCTATCAATTGCCTACCTGCAGGCTACAGGGCAGTCCTGTGCTGTACTTGCCTCTTCCTATCCCTTCTGTTGATTTGGCATTTGTCTGACCCAGCTGTGAACTTGGCCAAGGGAGTTAACAGGCAGAAAACTACCCGGCAGAAAGGTGTTAATTTTCTCCTGGTTTATCTCCTTCAACTGCTTACAGCAGACTCTGCTGTTTGCAGTTCTGCAGCTGTGCTTCCCTTCATTTTCACCGGTGTTTTGGAAGATCTATTATGTAAGTGGTTTAGGCTGCAGAGCTATGAAGAACACTTGAAATTAGACTAGCTTTTAGGCTTTCCTGAAAGATCTTAAGAACTGTGATGCACGATGCTTGGACATACAAGTCTGCCTTAGTAATGGAGTGTTTTAGCAACTGCACAGCTATCTGTAGTTACTCAGATAAAGCACAGAGGGCCTGAGGCTCCAGTGTAAATATTGTTTATGAGAAATGTACGGAAAACTAATTTTAACCTTTTTTTTGAGGAAGGCAGAGCTAGTCATCCTGCAGCCTATGGTTATGAAGTGTGCTGTGAACACTTCCTGGTCTGGGGAATTTGCCTATGATCCGCTGTAAAGAGCGTTACAGAAGGTACCCTGCCAGTGCTTTTACAGAAGCTATACAGAGTAGGACTGGGGAGTGGAGTTGTCATTTTAGACGGTAAAAATTGTCATACCTTAGATGGGTAAGACGATGCCTTTGTTACCTAGCTTTTTAATAAAAGCTATTTTCCATTTAGCAAGGCAACTTTAAGAACTGTAGTTAGGTTGGATGCAAAAACTTACAGGCAAGTTTAGCAGAAATGATCATCTATACTATTGCAATCCTGCCAGCTTCTCTCATCATCTTTTCTTTATCCACGATGCCTTCTGCAAGGACTGTAAAACCTTGTGTAAAAGGGAAGAAAGTCATATTCTGCTTACTAATTTTGGGTGTCTGCTTTTCCTGCAGGTCAACTGTGTGGTGATGCGAGGCTTCAATGAGGATGAACTGCTGAGCTTTGTGGATTTCACAAAGGATTTGCCCCTTGACGTGCGGTTCATAGAATACATGCCCTTTGATGGTAAGCAGTCCTGCTTTGAGATTTTTCATGGCATGGAGTGTGCCTCGGTCATAGGTGAACCTGGCTGGTGGTTATTCACCCCAGGGTCCTGTCTCTGGAAGTTTTGGTGAGCTCTTTTTGGGAATAAGGAATTGCTGTATCTCTTGCAGCTTGTTTATCTTCCCTGGATAAGCTGGAGAAGGATTAGTAGCAGTATTAGTTGGGGCTAACTACAGAAACTGACTTATGGAGAATGTGAAGGTGGTTCTCTGCTAATTGGAAAAACAAAATCCACAGTCTAATAAAGTTATGCGGGTTTTGTTAATTCTAGGCAATAAGTGGAACTTCAAGAAGATGGTGAGCTACAAAGAAATGCTTGATACAATTAAACAGCGATGGCCTGAATTGGAGAAATTGCCCTGTGAAACTTCCAGCACAGCCAAGGTGGGGTTAGAAAAAGAACATGTGAAATGTGCCGCATTCTTTCCTTGCCCTAAATCCCCAAATTCTCCTAAGTTCAGCATTTATATTTGACAAGCAGAGTAAAAAATACTCAGTGTAGTAACTCTGGTACTTTGGTCAAGCTGGCTGCCTGTGGTTTGACTTTTATTAAATACCAATCATAGTCTTTACCTTTAGAAATACAATGTGTTTACTAGATGCCTCAGTCAGATATAAAGAATGTCAGGCTGTATCCTATATTTACAGCCTTTGAAACTTTTGTCAGTCTATGTCTGCGTATGACCGCATGTTAAGAAGCCTGATGAAACAGTTGTTCAGTGACATAACAGTATTGCTTTGGAGTGTGCAGTGCCATATGGGGGATTTCTAGCCTATGGGAATCTATGACTCATGGCTACCTGAGTAAGAACATGCCTACTGGCATCCGCTGTCAATTGATAACTACAAGAGCAAACATTTAACAGGTTTGTGAATTTCCAGGAACAGGGCAAAATACACTGGAACCCCTGACAAAGCTGATTTTTACTTTATTTTTTTTCCTCTTGTGTAACCTTAGAACTGAAGAAAATACGTGTTAAAATGTCTTCTGGTCTTTGGGCAAGTGGAGCTTTAAAAATGAAGAGACTATATTTGACTCTTCTTTTTTTTCTCCTCTGCGTTTCTTTAGAGTTTTAAAGTGCCACATTTCCAGGGGCAAATCAGCTTTATCACCTCTATGTCGGAGCACTTCTGTGGATCCTGCAATCGTCTGAGGATAACAGCAGATGGGAACCTAAAGGTTGGTAGTGAAAAAGGATCTCTGTGTTTTTATGCAGCGAAAGTGGTGCAAAGTTCTTCCCTTAGAAGTAGCAGGGATGTAAAGATGCTAATTATTACCAGCTACCTCCTGTTTTATCTCTCCTATATGTATTCTTGTTCTAGCTTGTTGAGCTGTTAGGGAGATGTTATATCACCTTTTTTTGGTTTCTCTGTTTTGCTAACATAGTTAACTTCAGTTGTAAAACACTGTTGCAAGGCCAGTAAATATAAACATTTATTTTAATCTTTGATTCAAAATCATCTTAAACATGTGACAAACAGATGATTTCCCATTAGAAAAGGATCCAAGCAGCTGTGAGGGCCTGGCTTTTGTGTTCCGCAAGGATCCCGTTGTTTCACCAAACATCTTTTTGCAACTTTTCTCATTCAAGAGCAGCCTGTACAGCTCAACGGCTGTAGAAAGGGGAGGGATAACCATTTCCTGCCACGTTGAAACTGGCAGTTCCTGGGGGAAAATTACAGTTTTCAATTAAAAATTGGCATTTACGTGTTGTCACCTGATATTGACAACAGCTGTGTTGCTGTCTAATGTCAGATGACCAAGGCAGCCTGAAGGCCCAACAAGCTTAGGTTACATAAACATCCCAGGCTGTCCATGTGTGTACAAGAAGAGAGATGAAGAAAACAATCTCCATAAATGTTCTCTTTCTTCAGTAGGATAGGCCTCTTCAAAACTTTACTCTGAAGTTAGTACAAAATACTTGTAAAAGCCACTTATTTTATTCTTTCTCATTTTTCCTCTTCTGTTTCCGTGGGTTGGCTGCAGGTGTGCCTTTTTGGGAGTTCAGAAGTGTCCTTGAGAGATCACCTACGGTCAGGTGCCTCAGAGGAAGAGTTGGTTCAAATCATTGGAGCAGCAGTGGGCAGAAAAAAGAAACAGCATGCTGGTATGTTTATCGTAACTGAGAAATAACAGCAGCGACTAGGGAGAACAATGTCCTGATACTGCTGTGGGCTGTGTACTGGCTTGCCAGGAGAAGGAAGGAAGGGAAGGCTTCTTGAATAAAGCTGTATTAACTCAGGAAAGAATTTTCCCATCTGTTAAGAGTATTGTCTGCTAGAAAGCTAGTAACGTACCAGTCCTGTGTTGCCCCAAAATCTGGATGTCAGTTTTGAGTCTTCTGAGAGATGCACTGCTCACAATAACAGCAGCAAAGCGTAAATCTAAGCAAAAATTGATGGAGTTGTACTTTCTTAAAATTAGTTTGCTGTCAAACAAGTACTAAAGCTAAATTAAGCTGTCTCTCCAACTACTGCATTAACATGTTTCTAGATGTGACAGATCTCTTTTGAGTATGCAGAAATTGTAGCTACTCATGGTGCTCTGTATACGATCATGACACAAGTTCCGTGATGATGCAGTCACATCTTCAGGCTATGTTAGTCTTCTGAATTTATTTTGATATAAACTCTATTGCAGTTACATCTGAACCTAACCATATTTTTGTAATCTGGCTGCAGCTGGGAATGCTGATCTCCTGTATGTGAACTGGCTTGATGCTCATGGAATAGTCCCCTTTACACTGAAAATATGTTTTGGCCCTTTTGTTCTCTTGCAGATTCTGCCAGATTGCTAACAGTTGGGTTTGCCCTTTTTTCATGATGTATAAAACAAATTTAAAGGAAGTTTTTAAGTCTGAGCATAGACTAATTTGCAAAGTACATTGGTCTGACCCAGCTAAAACAGTGCCTTGTAAACGTAAGGGGAGGTGTGCAGGGATTGGTTCCTTTACTTTGAGACCCTTCATTGCTGAATTTCTGATTTAGGGAAGTGGAGTGGGGAGAAGAGTGTTTGCCCCTCTAGTAAAGGCATTTTGCAGTCAGCAGCACTTACCTGACTGTCCGTCATCTTGCAGTTTGTGTTAATCCTCATATTGTCCCTGAGCCTTCTGTGATTGGACTACTTTTGAACTGGAGTGCTGTTAACAGCTTATCCATAAGAACTACTATAGTTAAATGCTGCTGTTAAGAAACAGGATAGTCTGTAGTAGGTAACTGTAATTCAGATTATGGAAGGCTTTCTGGAAGAGGGTTCTGCAGTGTGATAGACCTGTAGCAGCTGGATGCCTGGAAACTCTGGCAGCTATGGTTTTAAATAATACCATGCTAGATTCCCCCTCCTCCAGCTCCCTTGGTCTTTATTGAGCTTTGGTTTTCCTAGCATGCAGGTTGCACTGTGAAGAGCAGAAAACTAAATACATAAACCAGATGCATGACTTAAGCTAGGATTTTTATGTGTTCCTTATTTTTTTTCTAGGCATGTTTAACATTTCCCAGATGAAAAACCGGCCAATGATCCTGATTGGTGGGTGACAAATCAGTACGTAATAAACATACAATGATTTTGTTTGGGTTTTGTCTTTGGGGGAGTATATTGGATTGGGCTTTTAAGTCTAAATTATGTTTGGTTCTGGCTTAGGTTTAGGCAAAGAAATGGATTTTTTAAAAAGGCAGTTGTGATTAACATGCTGAAGTGGAAGAGGAAGAAAGGTTTAATGTCCCTACCAAGCCTTATCCAGTCTTCTGATTGGCAGTACTGGTTTTGCTTTCTCTGATTTTGAAAGCTCTTAAATTTTTCAAAGAGATCACTAGCTTTCCCATATCATTTCCTATCTGCTTCCTTTGTTCTTAACAAGAGTGGTATAGTAGCATATAAGGCAGTTTGGGGTGAGTTCTGTGAGATTGACTAGACTGCCATATAGGCATAAAGGGTGCAGGATGGACTTTTATCCCTGGATTAAGAAATTCAACTTTGCATATAATATATAGTGCCAGTAACCTGACAGAAATCCAGGTTTTCCCACCTCACTACTTCTTTACTTCAGAATCTGAAACTTGGGGCTTCGTTCTTTCAAAATATCCTCTTACTGCTGCAAAGTCTCAAAACATAACCATGAAAACTGGTATCTGAGCAGCCTGAGAGCCTTTCTTCTCCTTGTTGTATCTCTTGAAGATGTTTGCTGGCTCCCTTCTGCTTGAAGCTCTGTTCATGAGCAATGTGGCCCTGCTGGGGTGGTCTCACTGATTTTTCGTATCTCCTTCAGCGTGGTTTTACCTCATCCATGCCTATGTTTTACTGTTTTGTAAGATAGCTATCTCCTAAAATACCTTTTTTCTTCCTTAGAATTAAGAAATGCTTGCAAGAATTAGCATTGTGAGATTAACTAGAAGCTGTTCTGTTGTTTCTTTTCAATGAGGAGGGGGAAAATGCAGCAAGGGTGGAAGAGATGAACATTATGTTTCAAACCCAAACTCTTGTCCTCCCTCATTGATGCCCTGGAGCTGGTTAGCTGCTGTGCAGCTTAAAAGACAGCTTTTAAAACAGGTACCCTTGGGGAGGGTAACATCCGTTAATTTGTAGGTCTTTGCTAACTCATTTTAAACAAGAGCAAGACCCCCATGCTTGTACTTCAGTTCGGTTGCCTTTATTAGGAAATAGGATTTACAGGTGGTCTTAACATATATTTTTACTAGGAATATTTTTCACTTGATGTTCCTCTTTAAATGGCTGTCATTTTGCATGTTGAGTGGTGCAAGACTGTCTCTCTGAGTTTGTTTTTACTCTTTTGTATTTGGCCACTGCTGCATTGTGTTCCAGGAAAAGGAGAAGGAGGACCCATTGTTTAAAGTGTGAATTGACTTGCTGAATGAGGAAAAAAAAATGGTCTGTTTTTGTTGGTTGGTTGTTTTTTTTTTTTTTAAGATGAAAATACTATATTAAATTCTTGACAGCTCACTGGGACCTACATAATTTTTCAAGATGCCTTAGAAAGAATCCCCATACTCCAAATTAGCCTTCCTAGCAATGTTTGGATGTCTACAGATCAAATCCATCTAATTTTCTTTTGAAACTTGCTTTAACATTGTCTGACGTACAGCAAAAGCAGCAGCCTGTCCAGGTCCTCCCCCAGCTGTTCCATGTCCCTTCAAGACGTAACTGCTGGCAGTAACCGCATCAATGAAGTCTGGAGAGGAGTGGAGAGTATCCCACTGTGACACATGAGGAATCATTAGGAAATTTCCTAATTGTGTTTTGAATTACTTAGTTACTGACTTCAAATAACGCTGGCGTGCAAGCAGTCAGTGGGGGGTGTGTGTGTATGGAATTAATTTAATGAAACTTAATGAATGCTGTGGAAATTACTAATTGGTTTTGTTAGTCCCAGTAAGCCAAACCTGGCTTCTTCCCTACACTGCTGTTGTCTGGATCCTTTGCTAGATGTTTTGTATCCTAGTTCATCTTATTTCCCTCAATCAACATATTCCTTTTGGCAGGTTGTTCTCCTCATGGGTTCGCTTAAATTAAGGAGGAAATTCCCATAACTGAAATATGTCCTACCTTCTTCTCTCCTCCTGAGATTGTGCTAGTTGGAAGCTAACACAGTTAAATTTCAGGTGCAGTAATGGGATGTAACGAGGTGGTTTGTCAACTGCTTTCAGTTGTATTATTATATGTGCTGTAGAAAACAATTACCTATTTTTTTGTAGGCATATCAGCAATCTGGGTTAAAACAGAGATGAAGCAGGTTGTTAGGAAAAGCAAAGATGCTTTACATGCATTACTGTCTTGCTGTCCTTTTATTTACTGCTCTACTTGAGCAAACTGTTCCTCTCTTCCCTGCTCCCATCCATGTGTGTTTATAGTGTGGAAGTACTTGCCTGCCTTTGCAGTCCCGCTTCTCCTGAAGACAAGACACCTTGCCAGGGGTTTAGCTTCACCTTTAAAGCTAATCAAGGAATCCAGAAGAATATAGTACTTTGAGTTCTGGATTTTAAAAGGAATATTCAGGTTAGGCCCCACTGTATGAAGAGAAAGGGAAAGAACAGAGGAATAAGCGCAATTTTCTGTGCTCTTCTAAAGCAGAGCAGCGTTGCAGTCAAAACATTTAATGTCCATTTAATCCCATTCCTCTGAGGGTAAACACATCACCAATTAACATGCAGGAATCTTAATTTTAGTGGATAGGCTATCAGCTGTAGGTCAAACAGGACCTTTGCTTGAATATAGATTACTGCAGTGACTTAAAAAAAAAAAATCATCATGAAACCTATGGTTGACTTCAGCTTCAGTAATGGGCACTTTCCGATCCATGTTTGGAGGGTACTCTAGATGAAAAAGGTGCTAAGTGCATCAGTCTTGTTATAGCAGAGGCTGGGACTAACAAGGAAGAGATCAGTTTGTTTTTAAAAAAAAGAGGGTAGGGGGACACAACCAATGCTTTGTCCACACTATGTCTATTATTGTCATGTGGACAGTCTAAGGTGATACCTGTAGCGGTCTGGGCAGCAGAGGTAGCTCAGCAAGGTGCAGAGGGGCCAGGAAGCTGTTCTGATTTACCTGTGGGCACTCTGAAGACTCACGAGTAAGGAAGTCCCCGAAGAACACCAGAGCTACCAAAGGAGGTTATTGAGCAAAACCAAATTCCAAGTTTCTCAGAGCAAGAAGAAGAGGAGCTCCAGGAAAAGAAAAACAATAAAACAAACAAACAAAAAACCAACGAAGAAACATGCTTATCAATGAGGCTGTTAGACTAGGGCTTAGCCACTTACCTCTGTAGTGCTTTCTCTTTACTTACAAATCAAATCACTTCTTTTATATGAAAAAGACGCCTTCTGTCTTGACACCTGGCACTTAGCCCTGTGCAAATGCCAAAACCAAGGGATTAAATGGTGAAAAGGGGCAGGAGGGCTTATTACCTCTCTGCCAACTGGGAGCTCTGCCAGCTCAACTTGGAACATACTTCTGAGCAGATTTAAAATCTCTGTCAATGAGAGGAGTGTGGTTTTTCCAGTGCTTAAACTTCAGCTGTCATTAATGTGGTGAGAGCTGGCAGTAACAGGAGAGATTCCCATCACGGAGCCACCTTCTGAGCTTGTAGACGGTGCAGATGCAGTATTTCTGGTTCCTGCTGTCCTCAGGTGCTGGCATGACCCTTCCCTGCAGAAGGAGATGAAAGCAGGAAGCACACCTGCTGAGAGGAAGGTGTTTGGAAAGGCAGAGTTGAGAATTAAAGTGCAAGAATTTCCTGTTAACCCCCCCAGGCTTTCAAAAGCAGACAGGTACTGGAACAATCTCAAATGGATGCTGAGATGCTATGACTTGCTTTTCTTCAGAACTGGTGTTCCTATAAGCTCTTCTGTTTCTCAGTAAGTGTTGATACTTTTTGATAACCAGTTGTTTCTTCTTGTCAGGGACCTCTAAACAAATGTTTTGAGACTTGGGGTTTGGAATAACAAACCAGCAAATGCAGGGAACTGATGAGAGAGAAAAGAGAAAGAGCTTGAGGAGAAAAGTGGATGTTTGCAGGCTTATTGAGGTTTTTACAACACAGAAGGTCCCAAGGTTCTCAGTTACTGCAGACTTAACTTAGCTTTCCAGTTCCTAAGATGTATGCTCATATTACTTTTTCTTCCCCACCAGAGCCTGTATTGATGTCACTCCCACTGTGCCGAGATGCCCTACAGAATCCCCCAAATTCAAAACAGTGGGGCCACACATTTAGCCATTGGCTGACTTCGAGAGCAAGTTTACCCAAACAAACAGGAAAAGTATTAATGAAAAATAAGCTCACAAGACAACTTTTCCTGCCAGGATCTTACCCAGAGCAACAGCGGCAGATAACGATGGGAATTCTACAAACCCAGCTCAGAGGCTGCTGTGTCTTCCAGAAGGACCCAGACTCCACATTTGACACAAAGTGCCTTGAGGCTTCTCCTGTTGGCCAAGTTTCTGTGGACTGTCAGTCCGAAGAGGCGAGTTCAGGATCTGAATTCTGTACCAGGGATTTGGGATCTTGCACCACGGTACCTCGTGCCTCTGACAACTTGACTCACACTGACGAGGAAGGACGGGCCACAATGGTTGATGTCGGAGGGAAGCCAGATTCAAAAAGAATTGCTGTTGCTGGTGCTGTGGTCCGCCTGGGTGAGAAAGCATTTGGGATGGTGAGGCAGAACCAGGTGAAGAAGGGAGATGTGCTGGCTGTAGCCCAGATTGCAGGAATTCAGGGAGCCAAGCTGACAAGCCAGTTGATCCCATTGTGTCACAACATCCCCCTCAACCATGTTGAGGTGTCTCTGAGCCTGGATGAGTCCAGATACGCAGTGGTGATTCGTAGCTCCTGTCAGACCTGGGGGAGGACAGGTGTGGAGATGGAAGCTCTAACAGCTGCCAGCCTGGCTGCCCTGACTGTGTATGACATGTGCAAAGCAGTTACTCATGACATTGTGATCGAAGAGGTGAAGTTGCTTAGTAAGACAGGTGGACAGAGAGGAGACTTCTCAAGGGCCTAGATCATCTCCAGATCCCTCCAGGTGACCACTGCTTATGTTCAGCTTCTTACAGAACTACTTTGTTCAGCTGGTAGGCTTGGAGACCTCAGCAGGTGTACTGTACGACAGCCCTACAGTTCCAGTTTTGCCTTACCCTGTCAGCTTACTGCTGGGTCAACAAGCGAGCCACTTATCCCAGTTGATAACCGTGTGTGTTTTTTAGAGGATAGACTTCGCCACTCACCCTATACCTTCATTTCAGTGTCCTCACCATAAGATTGAGCAAAGATTCCTAGTAATAACACAGAAGTTTTTTTTCTTTTTCCTGTGAAATGCAGCTGCTGTCATCACACTATGCAACTGTGAGCTCTGGAAATGAGACAAGTGCTGTTATTTGGCAACCATGTTTAAGACAAGGATTAAGATTTCAGAATTGTGTCTGTCCATCTGTCCCCTGACCACCTCAGTTGAATTTAGAAGGTGACAGTGATAAGAACACAGTCTGGGAACCTTACCATACAGCAGAGATTGTAACTGTGGAACAGCCAGGGTCAGAGGGGCAGCTCCCATCCCTTTACATTGCTACCACTTAACTTGCCTGCAAGTGGAAAGTCTCCACGTCCCAGTTTCAAAAAAAAAAAAAAAAAAAAATGGCAGCTGCCCAGTTCTCTGCCTAAACACTCTGTAAAACGTTATCTAAGAGACAGAGAATTTCTGGATTTGGAAGAACTATTTTGCTGATCTGAAAGATGCCTTTTTACAACGTTAGAAGCATGTTCCAGCATTTTGACCTTAGCACTCAAATACATTGAGGCCCTATGTCTGCATGCTGAAGGGCTTATTTGTACCATGCACCGAGGTAGGTGTCAGCTCTCCCTGATTTTAGAAATAGGTGTCACACCAAACACCAGAAAACTCCCAATTTGTTAATCCTACAGTGCACCTCCTAGCAACCTGCGTAGTCCTGACAGGTAAAACAGACTTTAAGACTAGTAGCTACTTGGAAGAGTAAGGTAGCTGCTTTTGCCTCGGCCAGAGTGCTTTCCTGCATGTTTCTCTGATTTGCTTTCACAAGGTCTTCTGGCCTCAGAGTACTTAAGTGTCCCCATAAATGTACCAGTGGCCACTGTCATGTAGCATTAAATAGCTTTGATAATTGGCTATCCTAGATAAGAAATTACTTGATGTTGTTAATACTGATGGATCCTTTTCAAATATTATTAATTTAAATGCTGTAAACAGGGTGTTTCAACAAGTTTGGTTTACTTGTTTTCTAGTGCTTATGGCTAATGTGAAGTTGCATATGATTCAGGGTGCTCCCTCTCCGTACGCACAGAGAGTTGAAGACAGCTCTAATAATGTCAAATAGGCTACTGAAAAAGCATCTTAAACTTTGCAAGTAGCAGCTTCACATGAAACCAGGTTTAATTACTGTGAGCATCCAGTAAAGCACACACCACAGAGTCACGCACATCCTGCTCACGTAAAGTAAGCACAGATGAGGAGGCAAACAGGTCCTTTACAAATCTCATACACTAGCTACCACAGAAAGCACTTTTTCCATTGCAGGTGAATTCTTTGTGCATTGAATGACACATGGCAGCTACAGCTGCAAAGGGAAGGAGTCTGGAAGGCTTGGTGCCTGAAATCTGCCAACATTTGTACACTACATTCAGTGTTACAGTCCTGATTCCCTTGACATCACAGATCTGTCTGTAAGGTAGCAGGAGAGGCAGCCCTGCTCCTGAGAAGGAACACTGCTGTACTGAACACCAACACTCCCTCCCGACCCTGCAAATACAAGGCCGTGCTCATCTGTGCAGCTGCTGTGCCCATAGCACAGGAGTTTCTTTAGCTCAGTATGAAAACAAATTGCCAGGAAAAGGAAGCATGTGTGTATCCTGCTAAGTTACCTGATTTACACAAGCACTTAACTACCACCACCACGCACAACACACCCTGCCCTCCCTGCCTTCACCCAGTTTCTGGATAGTTTAGAAAACTTAAGAGGAAGCTAGACATACTCAGTAGTAATAAAATGATGCTTTGGAGCATACGATTCTTTGGCTTCTGAGAAGTTTGCTGTCATGCTGTAAAGCTCACACAAAGCACTCAAGACCGTACAAGGGACTACAGAGTACATGCATGACTGCCACGCACATCTTGCTGCTTACGCACATGTCACTACTTTCTTGGGTTGAGAGTGGCTGGAAGCTTTGGGCAAACAGGCTTTGGTGCCATTTTATGGTCATGTGACATTATCAAGTCTTGAAACTATGCACATTTATAGATAATGAACCAAGCATAAGTCAATAGAACATTCTGCGAGAAATGAGCTGATAGCACCGTATGTTTCGGTGGTGCTGGGTGGGTAGTGCTGTAATATATGTTGATGAATTGACTACTTTTTGGAGGCTTGCTATTTTTTGTCCACTGCATATTTAATAAATATTAGTTTTAATGGAGTATGTGTCATATTACTTTGAATACCCTTTTTATTCATTCAAATGAACATCTATGTTTTAATCCATGAGCTCCTGTGAATAGTTAGCTCAGGACAAGCAACAAGACAGACATTGTAAGTTGCAGTGATTAGTCAGCAGTTTACAAGGGATTAGTCACAATAACTTACTACTATAAGGAATCTTACTTTGTTGAGTGAAACTCATCTCTAGTTGGCTGTTTTTAAACTGAGTAATCCTATAGGCTTTGCATCATACTTTATCATCTTTCATCATTATCTCAGCTTCTCCTACAACGCCTGTTCCAAGTCAATGGCTGTGTATAACCACACTGCTTTGTGCTGTGGAGTAATAAGGAACTGGTGCTTCCAGAGCTCTCCCTCTTAGTCTGAGTGACCATGCACTAAAACTTGAGGTCCAGGGAAGTGACTGTATAGAAATCCATCCCTCCTGAATCATGAATAAAGGAAACTCCCTTTCTGATCCATCTGAGCTTCCAGGAAGGCTCTCACCACTTCTACTATCAAGAAGGCCTGTTTCTACCTGAGCAGTTTAGTTGATCGAGCTGTTCACTGTAACCAGCCCCAGTGCAGGTGCTCTGCAAGAGGGCAGAGACAGCAGCTGTACCGCCAGAGGCTCTCTTTCTCCCTTTCCAGGTACAGCCTCCAGGTGCTGCCAGTCCTGGGACAAAATAGCACAAAGCTTTACATTCTTTTTCTAGCAGCTGCTTCCCAATTTGGAACCAGGTTTTTGAAGATTTAACAAGAAACAGTGTAAAGGACCAAGCCCACGACCTCCTCTCCTGAAGGGTGCCATAAGAGCACAAGTCACACCTCGAACACTGCCTCCCAAACGTAACACAAGTGCAAATATTGCAGATCATGGCAGCCCTCACAATGCATGCACAGTATAGCTTGTGCCTGCTGGAAACTCGCTTGTCCCAGCTAATGTCCCTTTTGTGTGTTACTGTCTGCTCACTGCTAATCCAGCCTGTGTCTGTTGCAGCAGCTCAGCCTCTCTTTCCTTCATGGCCACATCCTAAGGCTACCTACCCCGCCCTCAGACTGCCCTGGAAAAAAAGGGATGCAGCACATAAAGGAGAAGCCAGCAGAAGCTGGTCACTAAGTAGTCTTAAAGAGATTAGATCTATGTCAAAGAGAGCAGTGCTTTCAGACAGTGCTGGGGGAAGAACAGTGGGGGATAGAGGGAAGACACAGCTTGAAATACCCTGGGAAGGAACTTCTGATGGGAACCACTCAAAACCAGGCTCTAAAAGCAACAACAGCTGAGCACTGAAAAGAGGAATGAATTTTTTAGCTATTCTGAGCAACCGGTGACCTGTGGTAATTCTCTGTAAGTCACTGATGTTACTCAGCTTCACAGAGTATGTGACTGAACAGAATCTGGCCCTTCATCCCACCCTTTCCTTGGCCCTTCGCTGGTTTGCAGCTCCTTCTGGCTGCCACAGCAGCAGTTATGCAGGCATGTAAACAGCTTAAAAATGGCTGTAACATCATGTGTGCTTTGGCCAAGACACAGGACCACTAATTAGTTAAATGGAAACACAGTTCACTACCCTCCACTTACTAGAGCCTTCCTGCACGAGCAGCTCAGCGTGTCAGGGAACCCAAAATCAGTTGGAGACATTGGTGGTGGCAGTGGGCTGAGTAGGCTTCAGGTTAAAGCCTCAACTTGGGTCTCAAAACCAGTGGATCTGAGGAGCACTGCAAAGCTGTGACAGTTGCAGACAAACCCCTGACACGTCTGGCACGCTCCCCAGAAAGGCGCAGGGTGGAGCAGCCAAATCCTTTCTCACAGGCTGTGCCTGAATGGCTTTGGGGGAGCTCGGTGCTTATTTTGGGCACAACAAACTTGGAACAGTGATAGCTGAGACACAAATCCACCTCTCTTCTACCTTCCCCTGCCCCTGCATGCTGCCAGTGCCATGTTTAGAAAGCTTTCAGTTTAGCATGTCTATTTTTATAGTTACCCTGTTGTTTGCTCCTTTGGGAAGCAGAGGGTTCCCAAGATAACAGTTGTGAGCTTGCACTCAGCTGCACTTCACAGGGAGGGACAGGTGCCCTGGGACACTGCTGAGCTTTGCTCTGACGGAGCAGCGCGACAAACCAGGCATTGCTCAGCCTCACGTGCACAACCTGACAGCCACGGCGCGGCCACAGCCAAGCAAGCTGCCTAGTGTCCATGGCTCTCCAAGGTGCCATACACACAACACTTGCTCCACGGAGCAAAGCCCCGCACATCGTTATTGCTTAAGGGTTGCTTCCAGAACCCCAGATTAGCAACAGTATTACAGACACAGTTGCTTCATCAACAGGGAGGACATAGAGCTTATCCTTAAGTTCTGGAGAGCCTGCTCAAACCCCAGAATTCTTAATACTGGTAAGCTGTTCCTGCATGGAACACATGATACTTCCAGGGTGCACAGCTGAAAGGACACAAAGCCAGCAAAAGCAGAGTTTCTAGTTGCAATGTCATGGGCACCTTGGCTGCAGTGTGACAGGAGTGGCAGGGGAGGAAGAGAAGGAGACAGCGGGCGGGTCAGGCAACTGTAAAGTTGCTTTAATATCACGCTTAGAAAATAACACATGCCATCAGCTACACAGCCACTCCATTAGTAGTGCCCTAAGTCAGTTACAAGCCGGTACACATTGTGGCAAAGTTCCATCGACATCGGCAGAGCATCGCTGCACCAGGCGGAGACCCGTCCTGTTGCATCTGCTCCTGCTGGGCTGGGAGAGAGGGGTTTCAGCTGCACGGCTCTGACCTGCCCTTACAGCCACCTGCCAAGGCCTTAACAAACTCCTGCTTCACTAACAGGGTCAGTTCAGCACTCAAGCCTCCCCGTGTGCAGAGTTCCAGCGAGGCTGGAATCAGCTGCTGTCTCCAGGCAGTGCGTGGATCCACATCATCCCATCCCATCCCATCCCCTCCCGCTGCCCCCACAGCTGCCACCCACAGTCTCCGCACTTCGGAGAGCTGTGCTTCCCCACCCTGGGCCTGACGCTGAATGGAAATGTTTTAGCTCTGTGTGGCTCATTTGGCTTCTGCAGATCAACTCCTGGGGCCATCCTCAGCCCAGATCCAAGAAATTAGCTGAACTGAGGGAAGGGAATAATTTCTGCTGCCCCTGAAGCCTCATCTCTCCTGTTGCAACTGGCAGCTTGAAAGACTCCATCCTGCCAAGACTGAATCTTAATTGGGATCAGTGGAAAAGACAGGCTGCTGCCAGGGCCGCCCTGATCCTCAGCTTACACAGAATACGGGCAGAGCTTGCCTGGCCCCACAGGAGCGGCCCTTCACTAGGCTTTACGAAAAATTAAATTCCCTCTAGGCCTGTGGTATCAGTGGAAGCAGCAGGCTGAGCCAAGGAAGAGAGGAGGCTGCTTAGCCAGGTAGTTTGCAAAGGAGGAGCAGGCAGAACCATACCACACAGAAAATCCTCAGGGAAAGCACCAACAAGGCCAAGGGGCAGCTTGCAATCCCCAGAGCCTGCAGCAAATTCAGATTGTACAACCAGCCCTGAACAAACATGCAAAACTATCAGAGTCTTGCCCAGAAACCTTTCCTCTGCCAAGGGCTATAGGAAGAAGGACAAGGTAAGCTCACCTTCTTATGAGAGAAAGACCAGAGCAAAATGTCTTCAGACACCCAGTCTGCATGTGGCACCAGGGTGCTACATGATGCTCTCTCCAAGCCACAGACACTGATTTCAAGCTTGCTCACTACAAAGACTGTTGCCAGAGCTCACTCATACCTCCACGATTAGGCACAGTCTAGCCACCCCTTTGGCTTTGAGGAAGCACCCAGAAGCACCACTGCCAACTTGTAATGCACCCAAGATGGGTGCTCCTGACCCGATTTCCTAATAAGCACCGTGTCCTGTCATCTCAGCCACTGTCTTGTCCCAGCGGCAGCAGAAGTGTGCAGCAGGAGTGGAACAAAGCAAGTAGTCAGCAGCCTGGGTGGTTCTGACACCATGTGTTCCATCCTGCAGATTTAGGTGCATCTCTCAAGTCCCTACATCAGAGGAAGGACCCTGTGGTAAGGTCTTGCTCAGACTGGAAACTCTGTAAGAGCTCACCTTGCTGACTCAAGGGGCAGGGTTACCAGCAGCTTATGCAACAAGTGCCATGCAAGCATCCCAATGCTGCTGGACCCAAGCAGTAAAACGGGCTCTTGCTCTGGTAAAATGGCTTTAATGGGATTTTCCAGCCAGCAAACACGCTTTGAGGAACACACCCAGGACATCCAGCCATCAGCAACATGACTACATGCAGAAGGCTCTCGGCCAGCCACACTGGGAGGGGTATTTAAGCACAAGATTCTTGTGTTCATCTTTATAGCCTGCTATTTCCCTCCCGGCTTACTGAGGATGCCTCAGAGCACATCCCTCTGGGATGTCCCAGATGCAGCAAAGGCATGGCCAGTAACAGCCCATGGCTGGTAAACCATAGCTTTCACAAACCTGTGCCAGAGAACTCTAGCTGAACCCCAGCAGCTGGAGGGGTTTCATTTCCACTTCTCCAAGGCTGGTATTTGAAGGTGGTTTTATTTCTTTTTAATCAATGCACATGGCCAGCTCCAGAGGGGGCTGAAGAAGGGGAGGGAGGCAGTGCAGCCACTGTATCTGTACAAAGTAGTTCCACATGCAAGCGAAACGAGGCTCAGCTTCCTCAGTGCGTGTTTTGCAGTGTGGTTACGGGCTGTCATTCCACCTCCACAAAGCTGTTATTTATTTACTTAAAGACTTGCATTCCATGGAAAAAGATGCCCCAAGATAGCACTGTGTTTCTAAAATTAAACCCAGCTGGCCAGAGCGGGGAGCAAGCAAGTGAGCACTCCTGTGCTCCCACCAGCACCGGGAACAGGTCTCCCTGTGTCCCGGACTCCCCCACTCTCACCGAGCTGCAGGTGAGCCTGGCAAAATGCCTCCTGTGTCCTGAGCCATGAGGGAGGCAGCTCTCTGGGAAGCCAGGAGCAGGCCAAGCGCCTTTCCCAAAAGCAGGAGTGCCACCGCTTCCATGACAGGGGATGAGATTGCGCTTCCTTCCCTGGCAGCCCTGGGAAAGCCCTCGCCCCGCTGCAGGGAGCGGACATCCCACCAGGCATCTGGCACGGGTTTGAGTGCAGCCAGAAGCCCTTTAACATAACTTGTGAGGACAGGCTGCATTCCCGAGGCTCATCTCCTATCTAACCTAGCCAAGATTTTCTTCCAGTTCATGTGTCACTGGTAGCTTCCTCCTTACAGTGAAGCTCTTTTAGCCCTTGCTGTTGTAACCTAAGTTAAGAAAACCTGTTTTTGCAAAAATCATTTATAGAAGGGAAGGGGAAAACCCAAGTGTTCCTGCAACCTTGCATGGCACCAGCAAGAATTCCCCCTGCAGACATGCTCTCGGCACCTGTTCCCTGCCCGACGCACGTGCACAGGGGCTGCTCCTACCCCAGCGAGCAGCTCAGCTCAGCACCGACGAGCACATCAGCTATGGGAGCAGCTGGTGCCAGAGCTGCTCTTTAGGGGTTTTACCGCGGCCTAGATTTAGCCTCATCCCGCAGACAAAATGTCTGCACACACGTGCAGCTGAAGCTCTCCAAAGGACTGGTCGGACACTGGTTGAGCCCCTCACATCCATCAGGGAGCTGGGAGCTCGGCTGGGAGCACCTTGGAGGTGCTTGGGAAGTGAAGCTTCCAGGAATGGCAGAGGTGGCTCTGTGACGGCCACAGGAGGGATGATGGGGTTGAGCCCCAAACCTCGCTGCCCTGTACTGGAAGGCTCCAGAAGATGTGGGACAAGGAAAGGTGACAAAGAAGTCTGAAGTAGACCCAGAACCAGCAGGGGAAGAAACTGGGATGGCTGCAGAGGACAACCGTGAAAACGCTGGCAAGGTCAGAGGTGCCTGTGCAGCTGCTGCCCCCAGGCACGTGCCAGCTCCCCCATGACCAGGGACTGCTCCCTGTCCCGAGTGCAGGCAGGAGCTGCTGCTCCCGCAGCTGTGAGCAAAGAGACAGCCCGTGGCACCCCATGAAGCTTGTTGCAACCAAGGCAGGAAGAAGAGGACAGTCCCACCACTACAGGCCTGGACCGTGACCCAGGAGTTCCTGACCACAGGGATGTGGGACAGACCAAAGCATCATGCTTGATAAGTCACTCAAATTATTGTTGTTTGCAAATGGAGACGCTAGCCTGGCCTTCCTGTTGTTCTGTGCTCTCGGCAGCAAGTGCCTGGAGACATTTGAAAACCTGAGTGCTCCTGACGTGCATCTGGAGAAGGTAATGTTTGCCACCAGATTGACAAGGCTGCTTTTAGCAGATATGGCTTTTGTCCCTCAGTTTCTCCCAGGTGTTAGATGAAGATTTCACCTCCCTGCCTCCTAAGAGAAAACCTCCACATGCCTTGGTGACAGCCCAGATCCTGTCCTAGCGACTGCAAGAAGTGCAGATGGTTGGGGTGGCAAAACTCTTTGCAGAACTAAGGGAAAGGGTGGGCAGGAGCAAGAAGGTTTGAGAGCTGGCCACTACTCCTGGGAGAAGCTTTCAGGGAAGAGCCTGCCCCTCATCAGAGCTCAGCTAGTTCTGTGATTATGTCCATTTGCCCATAATTATATTCATTCTGCTCAGTGCAGCACTAAGTCAGGTCTGCTGATCCCGGTCCAAACTCCTGCACCTTCCTGTTTGGATTAGGGTGCCAGCATGGGTTAAAAAATCAGAGAGTAAGTTTGCCTCAATATCTGATCTATCCCCTTCCTCCTCCCATCCCGCTTTGGGATATGCTGGTCAGCACCTCCCTGGGAGAGGATTAATCAGGAACAGAGAACTGGCAGCTGCCTGACAAGGACAAGATAGCGGCTCTGAGACAAGCTGCAATTTGGAGTCTCTTTCTTTGACCCTGGTACAAGTCCAGGACATGCTTGCCGATGCATCCCAGCACTGACACCCCAGGAGCTGGCACAAGATCAGCATCCCCAAGGCCACAGCTAGCTCTGGTCCCGATGTCGTATTGCCTCAGCGCTGGAGCCATTTCTGCGGTGAAAGGCTGCCCATCCCTGTGACTCCAGAGGCAGCTTTAGCTCTCCCGCTGCAGAAAGGGCCTCCTCTCCACGTAAGCAGCTTTCACGTCAGGGTCCAGAGCAAGGCAACATGTTACCACCGTTCTAAAAGGGCAACGCTACATGTTTGCCGGTCGCTCCCTGGATAAGCAACAGCTACACCGCCAGCAGATCACAGGAGGGGCACGACAGGAAGGTGGGAAGTGCCGCCCGATCCTCCTGCCAGCTCCTGCCCCATTAGAGCAGCGCCTGTGCACGAAGCCGGGCTGAGCACCGAGCGAGGGCATCTGGGCATTTGTACCAGGGACAAGCCTCTGCAAGGCGGGGGGCTTCACCTGGAGCCTGGGCACCCCAGCAGCTGTTACTGCCACGGGTAAAGGGCACCAGCTCTTGGCAACAGAAAGAACTTGTGAGGGCGCAAGAGGGAGGTGAACAGGGCTCAGATGTTGAAGGGAGCCAGGAGCAGAAGCAATGGGTAGTTTACAGAACAGGGCATGGCTCTGAAAAGCTATTTTCCTGCTTGGGAGCCCAAAAGGAAGGAAAACCCTGGCTTGAATAACCTTGGGGGTTAACCAGCTCCTTCTACAAAGTAAGAGCAGATCCAGTCTGTGCTACCCAAGGAAACGTGCGTGCCCAGTTATAATCCCTTACTGTGAGCCCAAGGGTGGGTGAGCAGTAGGCTGGCTCCTAGTTCTGCCCCTGAAAACACCTCGTGACTCTGCAGGGGCCAAGACGAGAGTCTCCATCATGCCCAAAGGCCATCGCACACAAAGAGCAGCCAGCAAGGCATGGCCTGTCAGGCCTGCTCAGTGTCACAAGGAACATTCAGCAGCAAAAAGATGCTTTATAGAGCACCATTTCTTATCTCTTGAATCCTGTGACCACCTAACCTTCTTGGAGGTGGGTGCTGGGGAATCCATCTTTGTTCTTTCACAGCATTGCCACAATGCCATAACCAAATGAAATATAGCTTAAGTATTAAGTAGAAGAAAAATGACTATTTTGTTTGCTTCCTTGTGTAGGCAACAGAGCATGCAAGAGCTTTTGATCTTTTCTCCCTTCCTCAGCCACTGTCCACAGACCACCTTCCAATACCTTTACAGGCCACTGGCTTTCCAGGAACCACAAATTACAAAACACTGGCAGAGTATGATAATCAGAGCATGAGCTATGGGCTCACCACAGGCACAGTACTCAGGTTGTCTCTCATGGGGCATCCAGACCAATTCTTACGATACTCCTAATATTTTAGAGGATGATAAAACACGAGCTTTGTCCCTGCAGACCCACTGGCAAGGCAAATCCTTTACTTACAAAAACAAACAAGTAACCAGCATCCCTATTTCCCAAGTCCCTTGGACCCTATTATCTCAAGAAGTCTAACAATGACCGTTCCCCTGGCCCCCCAGTCTTTTAAAAGCTCCACAAGGAACATGATGAGAAGGGAGCCCTCCTCTCTGCAGGGACAGGCAGCAACACCACGTAGTTCATAACACACTCGGCTCTCTGCCTGCCCCACAGGGAGGGGTGTGCAGGGCTAACGTGAGCCCTGCTGCCCAGATCCCTGCAGCCTCCGCATGACTTCTTGTGCTTCCCCTGGTTAGCAGCTGCCTCAGCCGTGGGTGGAACTACTCTGGGTAGCTGTTTCCATTGTAACTCCATGAAGGGCGAGGATGGCAAAGGTCTTGCTATAGCATGACAGACCCAACCACTATTGGTCATAGACATTTCAGCCAGACAAAAGCTTATTTCCACATCTTGCACTGTGCAATAAATTATGAAACCCTTTCCCCTATTGCCCCGCGTCCATTTTCTGGTTAGTTTTTTTAGCTAATATAATTAGAGACACGTTCTTCTTTCACAAGCACTGCAGGGAATTGGCTTAACACCATTGTGCCCCCCATCTAAAAGAAGGTGGGCGAAGAACACTTCCTGGGTTCCCATATTAAACTAATCACAGCATTTCAGACCCCTCTGGCCCCCCAGAGTTCAATTCTGTCATGGTAGGAAAGATGCAGCAGTTCTGTCAAAGCCAGCCTTCAGCTCACTGCAAACCTTCCAACTCACACAAAGATCCTCCGAGACCAAGCAGAAAGAAATATTGGCTTGGAGGGAGAGAGGCAGCAGCACAATTACTTGCTCATTTTAAATTCCACCATTTAAAAATAAGGGGGGGGGGGGGGGGGGGGGGGGGAGGGGAGGGGGAGAGGAGAAAGAAAAAAATAAAGGCGGTGTGTGTGGTGGAGTCTACAGATACTAGTAGCTACCTAACATGGCATTGCTAATAAGAGGCTGGTATGTTGATCGCACAAATGAGGGCATACACCAGCAAACGAGTCCTGCTCAGCCATGTATCTTCTAAGCTCCAGCCCTGCACAGATATGTGGCAGGCAGCAGCTTACCTGGAGGATGGACTGCAGAGGCTGGGGATGAGACCAGGCATTGAGGTGCCCCATTCCCCTGGACAGGCTGGCTGCTAGGGGATATCTGGCACCCCTTTTTCTCACCCCAAATAACCACTTGCAGCAGGAAACCCCAGGAACCTTCCCATCCCATGACTGGTTTCCTTAGCCCACGCACTGGGAGCTGCCTGCAGCTCTCACTCCCACATGCAACCCAGAGGTCCCTGTCTCACCCCCAGCCAGCATCCAGCCCAGAGGCAGTAAATGAGCTGGAATACCTCAATATATTTGTTACGTTTTTCATGCTTTGATTATAGCTGGAAAGGTTGGGGTTTTTTTGCAACTTCTCCTCATTAATTAAACATAGAAAGGAAGAGGGGAGCTCAGCTTTGGGAAAAGAGGACAAATACTTAAAAATCAAAGGTTAGCCCTTTGAAAGAATCCTAGTTGCATTTCCTTTCAAAGACACTTTAGTTATTAAAAAAAAAAGAAAAAAGCAACAGCAAAAACATAATTTGCCAGGAAACAAACCAAAAGATTAAAAGCAGGTACTCCAATCTGATGCCCTACCCTGGTTTATTTCTCCTCTGCTTCATTCCCTCATCAAGGCACATCTGAACCAGGCACTTTGCTTTCTTAAGGCATCCTTACATCATCATCTTGCATGGAAATTCAGCCTGCCAGGCTGGTGTTTGTACAGACCAACAGATCTCCAAAATCAGATAAAAAGGAAAATTTTAAGAGAGTAACATGGCTCCACAAGCAGCATCACCCTCATTACCCTCCCCTAAGCAATCTGTACTGGGGGGGGCGGGGGGGTAATGAAAAATAATAATAAAAAAAAAGGACCCTACTTCCTGTTGAGGTCTTACCAAAATGTCTTAACTATGTCTCAGCTATGTCCCAGAGAAAGCAGCAAGAAGCCCATTAGCTACAGAAACATCAAAAAAACAAAATCCAGTGCAAAAATGTTGAAAAAAAATTGGCCTTAAAGGGTGGAAAGTCTTTATTTTCTTGCCCAGCAGTAGAAATCTGTTCACAAGAGGCCAAGCAGGTTTCTCACAGAAAGCTCCATGTCTGCTATGGCAGAGATAAACATCATCTTTGTTTAAACAAAAGCCAGAAGGTTAAAGGAAGGGAGAACCAATGAGTAATAGACCCTCAGCTCTTCCCAGCAAGGGTTCCCTTTACTGTCATCCTCACTCCCAGTCACTCAGAGCAACAAAACCCCAACACTAGTTTTGCTCAGAAAGAGCTGTGGGGCACTTACCTTGCTTCTGTGCAGCAATGAGGACAGGGAAGTCGCCAAACAGGAAGACAGAAGGAGGCTTCTGTGCTGGACCCATCCTGCAGGGCAGGACACCAGCCCCTGGCTGTGTGCTCCAACCCAGGTCAAAATATTAAAGAAAGACAAATCTTCTTGTTAGAATTCAGGTCTCCTCTCATTGTTCAAAGCAGACAGCGTTCAAATGGGTTTCACCTCTAACAAGAGGAAAAGCAATGGTCTGGCCCCCTCTGCTAAAAGCCAGCTGCTAGAGAAGTCAGGGAGGTCCCCATACTTTCACTCTGCCACTCATGCAACGCATGGATTTCAGAAATATCCCTTTGCTTCTGCCCTTACCTCTGCAAAGCAAGAACATCTTAGCCAGACTTTTAGCAAAGAGATGAAATCAGGGAAACTGAGAGTCCTTTCAACAGGTATAAACCAAGAACCTTCCCACACAGCACTCAAACTCCCATGTGCTGCCTGTTTGTTCTCAGCCTGTGCAAACAATTATCCCCTGATTACTTTTGCTCGTTTCCCCAGCCCTTCCCACCTGAGAGCCACAACCAACAGCTGGGGCTTTGTTTGGGGTCCCTGGGAACCCATGTGCTGCAGGAATGTGCTGCACAGCCAGCAAAGCTCCTATTCAAAGCTGGGCATGAGCTTCTCAGGAGCTCACAGTGAAAACATCACCTTTTGATAGGCTGGAGATAAACACAAAATGTTGTGGCTTAAGGATAAATTTTGTCAGGAGGCTATTTCCGTTAACAGAGACAGGGAGATCCATGCATAAATGAAACAGCTGCACACATTGTGTCTAAGATGAAAAAAAGGTTCTGCCCCTGAGCTCCAAGGAATTCCTCAGCACAACCCTCAATTCAGCCACAAATTAGCCCTAGCCCTTGTGTGCCTCCTGCTCACCCTGCTGTTCCGTATCTAGCTTCTCTCCCGTCTCCCCTCCCACATCCCTGAAGGCTTCACTCCTGATGTTGGCTTTCCTGGCTTATTTTCAGCTGGCCTTACTTAACTCCTTCCTTTGAAGCAATCCTTTCCTGCCCCCTCCTCCTCTGAGTCACGCTCTTGCTGTCAGGATGTTGCTCAGTTTAAGTAAGCGAGCTTATGGCCATGGCCCTGCACTCCCTTCCTCTCTTGGACTAGTTATGTTCAGACATGGATTATGAAGTCTTAGGTAGTAGGTCATCTCTTTTTTTTTTTTTTTTTTTTTTTTTAACCTTTAAGTGAATCTCTGTGTTCCCGGTGTTTTTCTGCAAAAGCAATGAAAAAGTGCTTTACTCACGGTCTTTTTAAAAGGTCCCTTAGATATGGTAACCTGGTGGCTCCATGATTAGCTTTTTACCATTGCGAGCTGTGGGGAGGATGCACTTGTGTTCCATCCTGTTGCTTGTTCCTCCAGAACAAACTGTGAATTTTGTCAGCAGCTCTGCAGCAACTGTATCACATGAAGAGCTGCATGCTCTTCACCAAAGAGTAAGACCCAGATCTTAGCATAAAGGTGCACCCAGACTCCAACTCACCTTCAAGACTTCCCAGTAAAATGCACAGAAAATGCAACTACAAAGAAATTTACTGAGACGCAGTGGGGGCAATATATCTTTAATTTTTTTTGCTTTTGTTTTTTAGTATTACAGTATATTCTTATAAAAAGATACAGGTAAAAAGGACACTACAGGATTTGTACATTTAATTCACTTATAGTCTTAAACTGACTAAGAAATGAGGATACGCCAAGGCATTACAGCAGCACACAACTTCCCGCTTCCATAAGCAGCACTGTACTTTCTAGCTTGGCGTGCAGGGGCACCTCCCAAGGTGACCTGCGAGTTTCAAGCTGAGCAGGCTTCCAGGGGAGGGGAATGACTGAAGATGGGGATGGTTTGGTGTTGAGCGCAGAGGAGCTCAGGTACCTGACATCCCTTTACAATTCTCCTAAAAACTGCGAAGGTCTTCAAAGAGCCTGTTTAAAGGAAGCATGAAGCGGGGGAAATGGCTCATCACAGAGGCTTTTCTAGATTGCTTGGGTGAGAGCTCCTAGTGGCAGACAGCTGAGAGGACCAAGCCCTTTGCAAGCTCTGTGCAACATCTTGTAAACAGAGGAAACTGCCTCAAGGAGAGTGTTGATCCAGATGCTACTTTGAATTATGCTGGTGTAAACCCAGAGCAACTTGTACTGGTTACAGTGGATCTATTCTACATTACCACCCATAACAGAAGACTGTTTTGGAAGCATCCAGACTCTCTTTTGAAACAAGGCGCCAAACCACCATGCTAGACTAACAGCATCCTTCTCAGCAGGCACAGCGAGCAAAATTGGGCCAACCTCAGGGGATGCTGGTCATCAAAACTACTGCTTAGAGTAGTAGATATATATATATATATATATGTATATAATTTCTGTATTTTCAGCTGGTCAAATTGTGTTAACTCGGGTTGCCCTCTTCACCTTTGATAACAGAAACTGAGGTGGCCAAGGGAGGCTACCTGTTTGGATGGCAGGCAACCGGAAATCTCCTGTGTCAAGTGCAGAAGCCAGGGAGCCATGGCCAAACACCTGGTGATCGCTAGAGTTTCCACAGGTAGAAAACTAACCAGTAGAAAGATGTTGGGTTTGTGTTTTGTTTTTTTTTTCCCCTGGATAATCTATAGAGAAGGAGTGGAGGAGGAAAGGGGGAAAGTAGAGGAGATCCTTCTTCCTTGGGCTTGAAGATAGGAAGGAATATTAGCTCTGAGGGAGGAGAACTGTCCCAGATTGTCCCACCAGCATGTTAACTCTGGTGAGAAGTTACAGGGCTTGAACCACTTTTGCCCATCTATCCAAGTTTCTCTGGCATTACGGACAGAATTTGTGTGGAAGGGTGAAGTTGGAACGAGAAACTGCACAGCTTAACTCTTCCCAATCTTTTCACTGTGATTCATGACGAGAAATAAACAGGTTTTACAGAAAATATATTAAAATATATTTAATATAAACCTGCATCAGTTCACCACATGCTTTCAAATGCATGCTTTCCCAGAGCCAGGATCACCAGGGACAGAGTGATTATGGCAAAAGGAAAGGGTTTTTTCTTCCCTCCCTTCCCACACCAAGACTGCTCAGATGCATCCCCTTGCCTAGCTCAGCTTGCTGCACAATAGCCAAGCCAGCTGTCTAGCCGGTGTAATGCCCTGGCACGGTCTCAATAGTCTTTGCTGTAATGCAGTGTATACATACAAACATAGCAAACTAAAATAAGGCAAAATAAATAGAGGTGTCAGATTTACAGGTTCCCCTTAGAGATTCCTAAAACCTTTTTTTTTTTTAAAAAAAATCATATAACCCCCAAAAAAACAAACAAACAAAAAAATCCCAAACAACCAACCCAGAAACAAAACTGCATATATCATGTACATCATCAACTGTACAACTGATCTCCTTTCCCCTCACGGAAACTCCTGACACAAGCTTCTCCCATGCAACCCAGCTCAGAGTGTGAGCTTTCCTAAAGAAGAGGAAAGATTCAGCCAGAGGGGCTTACAGTTATGGAAACACCTGCCCCACAGTCTCCCACCAGGGCCCCTCACAATTCCTTTCCCTTCCTCAGACATTGTGAACACGTTACGAAAATGCTTCTGAAGGATGCCCAGGTCGTCTCCCTAGTGGGGAGTCTCACACCCCTGAACACTAGTCCTACTTCAGCTCTTGCAGGGAACGGGTCCCCAGACAGTAGCTGTGCTGCAGGGCATGGAAGGGCCTTGCTCCCCTGAAGTCACTTTACCTTGTAGCATTTCCAGAGACTTATGACCCATTGAGAAGAGTGACCCAGATCAAAGGCAGTGGGAGGGGGAGGGAGTTCTTCAGTCTTTTCCGGAATCATCCTAATGCAACCTGCTTAAGAACAATGCTGAGACACAGAGGTGAGTGAGCACTGGACCTCTAGGGACAAAGTCTGCAGACTTAGAGAGTACCTCCTCTTCTAGGTGTGAAGAACTTAATCATAAAGTTAGCAGTGACTACATTTCTGCAGGAAGCAGAACAAGCCCTCTATTATTACCTTCTTTCTCACATCTCCTCCTCCACTTATTTCTAAAGACAGAGTGATTTCACATAAAATGCTGGTGCTAAACACAGGTACAAGGACATCAGCAGACCCCAGCTCTTCTCCAGCTCTCAGTGCAATGAAGAGCTTATGCCTCAACGTTGTATCTCATGACTGCTTGCTATACCTGCTCAGGCTCTGCTGGCACTAGAGGACAAGAAATAAGATTTTAATTTCTCCTTCAGCACTCAGCAACTCCACCACAACTGCTGATGAAGAACAGAGCATAGATGCACTGACAGTACCCAAGAGATGAGAAGAAAGGACAAATTTGGCTTCAGCAAGAATCTGATGCCAGGCCCTAGAGCCAATTTTTTTCCTTATCTTCTGTGTGGCTAGCCTCATCTCGTGCAGTAGACCTATTAATGGACCTCTCTGCTTGTCACCACTTACATGAAATCACTTCTTGCCTCAGTGTATAACTGAGCTTTTCCAAAACCCTCTTTATGAACACTCACCACGGAGTCAGGAGCCAGGGGGTACTGTCCATCATGCTGAACAGAACACCATCACAGATTCAAAACAGGAGTCTGGGGCACTGGAGTGCTGAGAAAGTTGAGCTGCAATGAATCAGGGGCATAACTCTGAGCTTTCTGTCTGTCCCAGTAAGTATCCCACAGCTGATCTGCAGGAGTTGTGCAATCATTATTTGTGTATGAGTCAAGGAGGTGGCAAAATTACAGCAGCTTTCTTTGACTCTGTCAGTGTGGCTGGAGCACTGCATACTATCGTACAGGATCTCTTTAAATCAGGGCTCAGCTGTGTACACAGATGGACAGAGGGCTTACCACTCTCTCTGCTTTTGCTACATTTGTGGCCTGGCAAAGTGACTTCAGTTTCAAAAAGCACAGCACAAACCTGGTTTGACAAATACCAGGACAGGGGGGGGATGGGGGTGCGGGGGGGATGCTGTATTTATATTGAAGGGGTTTGCCCTGAGGTGTTTCTTCTCTGACAGCACTGCCATGCTGACAGTCTGCCTTATCAAACAAGTACCTGGGGAGCAAGCAAGCAGCCGTAAATTGGACAGAGCCATGAGTCACATCACCTTGCACCAGGGCTGACCTTGGCATTACACCTGAATTTCTGGGTGAGTCCTAAACCCAGGGAGAACAAAGAGAGGAAAAAATCTACAATGTTCTAATCCCTAAAAGCATCATCTTTGGAATTCAGGGATTATCCAAATCTAAACTCACCTGTATACCAATTTGGCACATATTACCACCTCTCATATGGCTTACATGGCATAGGTTATATGGCATGCTTTAAAACAAGACAAACAAAAAGGGCTGGGATATAGCATGTCTACTTCAGGGAGCAGCAAGGAGCTTGTTAATATAATTTACAAGAGACATTTCTAAAAATCCATTTTGTAATTTAAAATAAAAATGCTTAAAAAAGTGAGAGTTTTTCTTAAACTTTCAAAACCCTTTATGAAATACAGTCTTTCTTCTACAAGGTGCTTGTGTCCACTGCAGTGGGCATTGCTGTTAATAGCTAATCCCAGAAGGGGAGCGGGATAGTAAGGGAGGAGAATGCACCCAGCTCTTGTAAGATACCAGCTCTTTACGATGAGTATTATTCAGAGGCGCGGCAGTCTGGAATGTCGTAAATAGGGAAATTCTGGGGTGGGAGACTCAAAATTCAGTAAACAATGAAACATTAGAGTTTAACAATTCTGACTTTTTTTGCTTCTTTCCATAGTTTACATAATTATTTTACTCTCAAAATGTTCAGAAAACCACCACAGTTTGCTTCTCCAATATCGGTTAGTATGTAATACTGATCAGGCAGCGTGCATGGCAGAGGAAATTCTGTTCTGCAGACTTGGTGCAGAGCCTGAGGTTAAGTCACATTCAGAGAAAGATCAAACCAAATGATTAAAGTGACAAATAGAGCTTTTTTTCACTTCCCTGGGTTTCCTTGATGTTTTGTGCTGTTGACTGCTGATGCATAGGTGGATCCTTCTTCTCAAATGTTCCCTCTTTTCTTCCTGTCTAGGGAGGAGGAATCTATCACCATTTCTTTCTACTCCTCTTTTCCTTCTCCAGGGAAGATAATAAAAAAGAAAGACAAGGTTCAAAAAAAAAAGAAAAAAAGAAAAAAAAAAAGAAAAAAGAAAAGCCCATGACTGCCCACAGAATCCAATCAGTTTCCTAGAACCTTGAAGACATACAGAATTCAGGCCTCTTCTTGGGGTTCTTTGCTTTTTCACTGTGTGATTCATACATGTAGCTTAAATACAAATACTTTTTTTTTTTTTTTCTCTTATGGATTAACCCCTCTCCAAAGCCTCCTTGGCTTATACATTTCTGTGTTGTCCTGGAAAAATTCTCAGTTTTCATTATAGGATCCTCTGTGGCTTCATCCCAAGTGATCCCTTCAAAATGAAAAAAGGCTGTGGGCTCCAAGGCTCTCTTTTGACACCATTCGTATCTTACTGAGTTATGCGATTCCCCTAGGTAAGATTGGGGGGTGTGCAGTGAAGGTCAGCCTGTTAGACAGAAAGACCAGTTCATGCCAACAGCAATCACAGCTAGCATGAAGTGGAAAAGAAGTCTTATTTCTTGCAGCCAGCGACCCTGTTTGCTTTTTGCTACTTGTGACCTGCAAATGATACTAGGGAACTCCTGATTTCCATTGGGCTGCACTACAAAATCTTGCACAAACAGGTAAGAAATGTTCTGCTGTTTCCCTCCCAGCCTCCAGCAACAACAACAGGCTCCGCCGTTATATGCCTGTAACCCCAACCTGGCAGCGGCTCAGTTTTCTAAAGAAAAGCCAGAGCTTCTTTCCTAGAAGATGCATTTCATAGCTTCAAGGCTCAACCATCAACACATTCCGAAAAATCGCTTCTAGAAAAGCAGAATCCAAAAGACTTTTGCAAAGTACTTTATGTTGATCCTGATTCCTGAATTTCAGTTTGTTCCAGAACCTGATTACTTGCTTCTGAGCATCACTTGCTTTGAACAGTGTAGGTCACACAAAAATGCTACACAGAACATGAGACCAAAATAATTTCTCAGGTACTAATCAATGGCTTATAAAATCCAATTCTGGAAGGCAATTGGAAACCTCAAGAACCACATCTTGACAAGCCCCTGAAGGCCAGCCTGGATCTTGAAGGAGTGACAGGTGTTTACAGAAGCTCTGAAACTAGCCTTGCTTGTTATCAGCAAGATGGAGATCGTGATTGGTTTTTACTTTGGCACACAGAAAATCATCTTTCTCCAGCTGTGAGGCAGTCTGCAAGGCCCAAGTACTTTCTGTCATCACCACGAGGCCTTTGATGACACAATAAACTCCCAGAAGCAAATCTGTCAGCTCTGCATGGCCCAGTCAGAGGCCCTGCTGGCTCCACAGAGGCACTTTTATAATGGTTCAAATTAGGAACACAGAAGAGGGATGAGAGGAAAGCTGATCATGGAAAGGTAATATCTCTAGCCATGGACCAAAGAAATCCTTTGGGGCAGCTGTCAGCCAGGCACCATCGCACACATTCATCTTCCTTGTTTTGTACTTTTTCATCACCTTCTTTGGGTTGATTTTTTTCTTCCTCTTGTAATTAATAATTTAGCTTTGTCACCACCCGCTCCCGGCTTGTCTCTAAGCCTTGGTTTCCCGAACGCTTGCGGTTACGCTTCAGCTTGGATAAGTCTTTGTCAAAGACTTCACCCGACCTTAGTGCCGACACCAGGTCATCAAACTCCCCACTCTCTTCAGAGATGCTTCCAGCTTTTGCTTTCTTTTGTCGCCTCTCTTTTTCCCTCTGCTCTTTTAGCTGTGGAGAAAGACACAGAGGTTTAGGATTAACTAACCGAGATGCCAGACACTAGGTACACTGCTAAGAACCAGCTAAGATCCATCAGTACAGTTTAGGGGAAAAAAAGAGGTCAGGAGCTTATCCCCAAGGCCATCACCTGTGTCAAGAGCAACAGGCGACCTCGCTGGGTTTCCCTTCCTCTGCACAGGCAAGCAGAGAGCAGGAGAGATGAGGAATGAGTAGCATCGTGTTTGCCTCACAAAGCACTACCACCCTGGCACAAAGAGGACATATGGGATCAGTCTATGCTGCTGCTGTTTTGCACTAATTTTATAGTAAGATGGTGCCAGCAAAGTAGCCATGTCAAATGACAGTCTACAAGTGATGCTGGCATAGGTAATTACCCAGCTTCTGGGACCAGGCTTGCAGTGACCTTAGTGTGTTAGCACCTACTATGCTGACAGTACCTAACCTAGTGAGTTTCAGGTTAGTTTGGATGTGTTTATACAAACCGCAGTCACAAATATAGTCATGAACAGCTTTGCACTTGGGGCATAGCTAGCTAAACTGACAGGCAGAAAGGCAGCAGTCCAACAGGAGGAAAAGGAGACAGGAAAAACCCCAGAAAGCACTATAACATAAAGCCACAAGCTGAACATATTAGAGAATAAAAATTATGTGAGATATCAAAACATCAACAGAAACCCTATTCACAAAACAGCTCATGTTTGGATGGAGGCAGCGTGTTGCAGCGATGGGAAGAGGAAGGCACACTGCCTCGACTCTGGAAAGATAAACTGGTTATAAATGCAAAGAGCCTTGAAACAAAACTGCTGATTTTACTAATCACTGGATAGGTCCACCTGTCAATGTGATGCCCTCAGTCTCCCTAGGGTGGCTCCAAGGAGCTCGGTTATCCTCCTCCACTGCTCTACTCCAAGGTGAGTGGAAATGGCAAGCGATGGATGTGGCTGTCGGGAAACAGGCCACTCACTCTGTGTGCTAGCTCTGTGTTGCAGGAAGAGTGGTTCCATAAACAAACTGCACCTCTCTCACAGTGTATTAGGCTACGAAACCATCCTAGTGCTTTAACAGCAACTCCTGCACTTTCCAGGCTAGCCGAGAGGAAACTTGAGCCTAGGTCCTGGCATTTTATCCCTGTGCCCAACAGTAAGGCTGCTAGATCCTGGTGTTTTACCTCTCCTCTTCTGAAGGGCACAGGCTGGTGCTTTTGGCACAGCAAACATTTAAAGCAGCAACTCCCCACAGCGGGGCCTGGGGCCATGGCGGCAGCTGGGGTTAAAGCACCGGCGGGGGGGGAAGGAGGCAGGGGACTGCTGAGCTGTTCTCAGGCCTCAGGAAGGGCTGAGGTTAGAGGGGGAGGCTGGTTCACACGAACCCCTGGGGACACACATGTCTGTCTCCCAGCAGCAAAACCAATGATGCACAAAAGCTCTCTCACCGCATCAAGGCCAGGCGCAGCCCCAGCAATCCAGGCATTAAGGCTGGCCAGAGAGAAGTACTGCCAACGTGGGCTGCAGTAGGTGCCAGGGCATTCACCGTGTCAGGCGACAGGCATGCAGGAGGTGATGGTGGAGTCAGAGCGGAAGGGGACCAGCTGGCAGGACGGGGAGAGATCCAGCTCCCAGAGCTTTTGCACAGAGCTTCAGTCTGAAAGCGGGATAGCCCAGCACTGGGCAGGGGCAGCAGCATCCTGCAAAGTGCCAGTGCACAACAGGCAGGGCTAGATTTGGTATCTGAATCCAAAAGAGGGTAATTTAGGAGCCAAACAGTATGCCCTTGAGAGCTGACAGGACAGCCAGCAGGAAAATGTCATCATTTGTGAAGAGAATGATGCCAAAGAGGGGTGGCAGGGAGAAGAACATAAAACAGCGACAGTGACAGGACAGGAGTGTTGGAATTGGCTCTCAACCTTTCTCTCTCGAGACAAGAAAAGGCAATAGAAGGAAAAACCTTCCTGTGCCCAGGTCCTCACCATGGCCTCCATGCGTGCCCTGCGCTCCTCTTCTTCCTTTTTCTTCCTCATATTCTCCAGATCTTGCTTGGCCTCTGCAAATGACTGCAAGAAAGTATCGAAGATGCCAAAAAATTCATCTGGCTGCATCTTCCCCTCGCTCTCTCCAAAATGCTTCAGTGCCTTGGCATACTGTCAAGGGGGCAGAAAACACAAGAGCAACAATTAGGCAGGCAGTTTGGTGAAGACAGCGAGGAAAGCTTATGAGTAACCACACATGTAATCCAATATCCTCTGAGCATTCATGTGGTGAGAGGAGAAACTACCCCCAGCAACAGAAGTGCTTCTCCTTAAGGCAGGTGCCTCTGTCCCTGAAGAATCTGTTCTCCTGGATATCCTTTGGGCAACACAGGGCAACTGTGCTAGAGAGCACTAGTTGTCCACTTACACAAAAAACCCCCCACGTTCAGTGCCTGAGGGTGATGGAGTAATTTCAGAGAATGACCGCCTGGCCACATCTCAGCTACAGCTGTGACCTAGCTGAGGAAGTAAGTAGCCTTAGTCCATCCTAACTACCAAACAAGTAGTTTTAGCCCATCCTTTCACCTTCCACCTTCCCCTCAAATCCACTTTTAAAATGGCTGGAGTTAGAGGGTGTTTTTTGCAATAGCATTACAGTCTGTCCTCTCGGAAACCTTTTGCCATGTCATCCATCACACTGGAGTTTTCTGAGTCAGGATGTTGCCTGGGAGAGAGGAGACTATGGACAGACATGGCATGAGAGAGGGGCAAGGAAAGCAGCCAGGGCTCCTGGGTAGACTTAAAAGAGAGTGAATACATCACAAGTGGCTTTTATTTTAAAAAGCAAATGTTGAGGCTGCAGGATGCATGCAGAGGCAGCCAACTGGCGGGACTTCAGTCACAGGGTAGTCCTGATTGGGATATGGTAAATGCACAGCAACCCCTGGCTTTTGGACATCAGTCCTGCAGTAGTAGTTGTACTCTCTTCCTTGCTCTCTCACACTCACAAGCACTCCTTTGTACTCATCAAAATGCACTCAAATACATGCATATATAGTTGTCAACAGCATGTACGCACGTGTCCCCTAAATCCTGTATAAGTATGCACATCCAAAAGCTGTATCATTGCCCAGCCACCTTCACTCACACATCTCTGTATTGCAACAGGCAGCACCAGCAACACATTCCAGGCAGCGCTGGTGCCCTCATGAGCAGCTCCCCTAGCAATCCCTGCTTGCACTTTAACACACCATCACTGAGCAGCAGAGCATCCTTACAGACCTCAGTATTTACCAAAGCAAACCCAGGCTCTCCCAGGCTATGGACTGCCATCAGACTCTCGTCTGTGTGTATTCAGCTCCTTAACGCAGCCCAACTTCCCTTTCCTTATGTGGGTGCTCTTGCAGAATGGAAAAGACAGTAAGAACGGTTCAGGCTCCAGTCCCAAGCACAAAATGAGTTTGGAAGCAGGACTTATAAATCCTCTGGCCCTGTACCAGGTAAAGCATAAACAAGATCTCCCAGTCAACTGCAGGGGGAAGAAATCTCCAAGGAAAGCAGCTTCCTTCTGGCACAGCCTGAGATATTCTGCATCTCCCCTCCTCTGCTTTCCCTGCCAGGCCCACAGAGCAGTTTGAAGCAATAGCTTCTTTTTTCTTCAAAAGGGCTGCATTCTCAGCCAGAAACAAACAAAGAAACCCAAAGTATCTGGGGGGAAAAAAACAACTGTTGGAAGAAATGCAAGTTCCTTTGAGCTACCAAACATGGCAGGAGTTGAAGGAAGCACCACAGCAGCAAGTCATGGAGGGACTTCAGAGTACAGAAACAGCAACAGATTATTCTCTGGTTTAACTCCTTTTCTGTGAAACCTCTGAAGACACATATATACGCACACTGATTTCCTCTCCCCACCCCTCTCTGCATGTACGTATTTTCTCTGTATATAATGTACACATAGACTTCTTGAATATTAGGAAAGTGCAGCAGCCTCACAATAATCCATACTGACAAGCATAAGCTTTTCAGCAGAGAGAATAGAGGCTGTCAATATCGCAGAGGGAGATGAAGCACCTCCATGCTCTATATTTTCTTAGCTTGCCTGCTCCAGCATGCCAATCAGCCAGGGGAGCAGGAACGTCAGAGAAGGGTTTCAGCACAGGCATTGCCACTGTCGCTTGAGCACTCATTGCTCACAGATGTGCTACCTGGAATCTCTTCCCACTTAACTTGTGGTTAACTCCTATGAAAATGGTAAATAAGGTGCAAATTAAAAGCAATAACTAGAGCTGCTAGCTAAAAGGAAGGCTTGTCCACCTCCTGCGAAGCCTGAGTCCAGGGGCAGCCCACAGGAGATGGCCACTGTACCTAGCCGTGCATGGCCTCCGTCCTCTGCGTTCCTCCAGTGCCCAGCAAAGGTGAGCGAGGGGGCGCACAGCTGGTTCGAGCCCATGAATGCCCATAGGGGTTTCCCAGCCTCTCACAGGGCCTGGGGGTTGAAAAGGAGGGGGTCTTTGCCTGGGGCTTTTGGATCCTCCATACATGGAAGTCTCCATTAGAGGGTGGTGTTGTCTGCAAATGTTCTCCACATGGCCTGTCACCCAATTACCAGCACCAGCTAGTTCTTGTCAACACTAGCAGAGGGGGCTTTTGCCACTGCCTCCCCACCACCATTCAGAGGAGGAAGAGTGTTGTTGTGCTGGAAAGACCCAGCAGCCTGGGAGCCTTCCGGAGACACTCATGAGAATAAGGTGTTGCGGTCTCTAAGCAGCAGCAAGGAGGGGGCAGTGAACAGGCCCGTCTTTGCTGCCCTGTGACATGGCTTAGTAGGTCACGCTTACTGTAAAGCAGTGAAAGATGAAAGCAAAAATCTGTGAGTTAGAGGTACTAAAATAACTACAAAAAAAGAAATCTGCAGTTCACTGAAGTAAACATTTCTCTTGTCTCTACGCCCCTCCGGGAAAAAGCTGACTGAGCAGAGGAAGGCAAGTCAGGAGATCCAGTCTCTGCTGCAGCTCTGCCCATGATGTGGCTTGGGAACTCATGCTCCCTTTCTGAGCCGTCCTTTTCTCCATTTCTAGAGACAGAAAGTGTTGCCCCGCTAATCTGATATAGGAAACAGCAAAAAAAAGTTGCTCACATCTCTAGGGCACTACGTCAATTCAGTGCACTATTGTAAAGAAAGCCACACTGGCTTTTCACTGTTTAAAACTGCAACAGACCTCTCTGTTTTTAGTACTTCTGTTTCCCTAGCTCTGGTCTCTGCAATCACGTGTGCTTTTTCAAAGCACCAGTGCCGGGATGAGGGGCAGCAACAAACTGCTGGAGGCAGCTTCCCCAACCCTGGTACGAAGCCCTACCATGCCTACAGTGGCTAAAATCACACTGTCTGCCTTGCTCAGGGCGTAAAAGGCAGTATGGCACAGTACCGAGGTGCTCTGGAACCCCTGCCCCCTCTTCTGCCTCTCTGCTGCAGGACCTGTGTCATCCTGTACAAATCACTCAACTGCTCCATGGGCAGATTCTTTGCCAAAGAGTACCTGCTCTCGTGCACAACTGTGAAATCTGTAGCTAAGTCCTCGTACGTGCAAAACCCTTCCCCAAATTTTGTGATGTGTTGTAATACTGCGTAACAGGAGCCGAAACTTGCTTATTCTTGAAGTCATTTGGGGACAGACGACATAGGCAAAAGCAAGATGATGGAAAACTGTGTTCCAGCAGGTTTTCCACTGTAATACAGGATGGTATCATCTTTTTTTTCATTAAAAAATTCATTTCCACCCAATAAGGGCCCCCAAGCTCCATGATATAACAGGCGATTGAGTTCAGTGCCAGCGCTGCTCCTCTGCCAAATTTCCACTGAATTCATCCTCTTGCCAAAGCAAATCGTTTAGACAGTTGTTTATTTTAAAAAGCCATTTTAGCAAGGAGAGGGAAAGCGGGACAGCAGCACACACACTCTCTGCTGTACTTGCCAACGAAATGCTAAACAGTGGCAGAGGAGCTCTGGAAACGGCAGGAATAGGACTCTATGAGGAGGAGGAAAAACAGCCATGGTAAAAATTTCCTGCTGTCTGCCATTGCGGGAGAAGCCAATGCACGAATGAATTATAACATGTAGCCATGCAACACGAACTGTCTTCCCCCAGAGAAGTAATCTTGAGTTTGCTTGTTATGAAGGCTCCAACCCACACTGGAGGCAATTCAAATAAATGTCTGTTCTTTTATGGGACAGATTGAGATCCAGTTAATGGAAAGAGCCCAGCCAATTTCAGGCAGGCTGGGCCCAGCTCTCCTTGCACCTATATGCTCTTAAAGGACTCTCCCAGAGAGTGACTTTGGCAGCCCCCAACATTGAGATACAGGTGCTATAAAACATTTTCGATACGTCAGATACCAACCTGCCTGAAGCATCTGCAGTTCTAAGTGCTGTGGCGACAGCTATGTAATTTATATTAGCAAGGGCTGTTGCTGACAGCAGTCTGTGGTGCCAGTCTCATGCCCTTTGTAACACACCTTGTCTGACTTCCTCAGTCTCCATCCTGCTCCATTCTTATTTTGTTAGCCCCAGTGGCTGACAGAAAATACTAGTCCCCCACGATGAATGACTGAGGCGCAACAGCTTGTAAATGGCACTTGGACTACAGCATTTCTGTGTGCTTCAGAGCATTCTGCCGTGTAATGGACTCTTTTCTTAAATGGATTTTGGCTCTCACTGTCCTGCGGTTCTTCGTTCTCAAAACAGTACTGTATGTGCTAAGCTTATTAAATGCACATGCAGAATCTGAACTCCTTTCTCCATGATGACAACGGCTGCTTTGAGAGGAGCTGTCACGAGAAAGACTGGGGATGGACACTTTTCCTACCTGCCTCATCAGCCTTGCCCAGGCAGTGGCCTCCACTGTGCTCTATAGGGAGGCTTAACTGTGATATTCATCATAGCACATGGCAATACCTGACTAAGCAGACTGTGTTCTTCTGGGAAACATCCAAAACATTTTTTAAAAAGGTCTGTTATAAACCAAGCACAAATAGAACCAATTACAAAGCAGTCTAAGTGATCTAGTTCATACCTGTCAACATTTAAGTATGTTGTAAGGCTTCATATAGGGTGCATGTCACTTTTTCAAATAGGACAATAAAACTTCATACCATGGGAGGTCACTGTTCCTCTGCCTGGGCATTTTCATTGCTTCCCCACAGACACACCGGGAAACATTCCAAACAAAATTCAAACCCATTCTGTTCCTTCTGTTGTAAAAAAGTCAGGTTTTCATCTGTTCAAGCATGTAAAAAGTGGTTGAGGATTCCAGGGCAGGAATTTCACTTTCTCCTGCCCCACCTCCCAGGTTATGGGAAATGGCAGAAAACATTATCCCTTGATCTAATCTATATATTCCTTATAAAGTGTCATTGAAAGTGAGAAAAACACAAAAAGAACCAAGAACCAGCTGTGCTAGGGAGCCTGTTTAAAGAGCTGGTCTAAGGGTCTAAGTTTTCCATCAGCTTCTTAACGAAGCCATCTGTTTACGGCATGAAGATAAGCACAGTTAGCAGGGCGTCCCCTGCAACATGGATGCCTGCATCTGACAACCTGGCCCTTTAAAATTTAAAATATCACTTCCTCCCTATGGCCGCTAACTGTAAATGGTCCTGTTTAAGTAAAAAAGGCCAAAAAAAGTACTGCACAGGACGGTGTAAAATATCCTCTACCAAGAAGGTCAGCACCACACCTTGGTAATTGATTGTTTCCATAACTAAAAGGAATAAAGAAATCTTTTGCTAATACTAAAGACATTAAAAAAAAATTAAAATAAACTTCCCAGGTTTGAAATGATAAGTTGTATTGTTTTAAATCCCAGCTGAGAAAACATGGCTCTGATTAACTCATGGCAATCAATTAGCTACATCTATATTTAGAAGGATGTCCAACTCCAGCTGTTAAAACTAGGGCTTCATTATTATTAATAAATCTGTGAACCAGACCAATTCTTTCTGGGCTCACTAGGATATTTTTAAAAGCCCTTCATCTCCCACTACCTTTTTTTTCCACTTGCTTTGCTCTAAGAAATCAAAAAAGAACAGAATAATCAGATGTCTTGGTCCCTCTCTTCCTTTAATTGGCTAGTTATAGTAAGTTTCCATGGTAAGAAATAAGTTTGTGAATCAACAAGCACAGAGAGCCCATTGAGGTTGGAAGATGTTATAGGCTTCGCAAAGCACATCTGGTTTGTTGAAAATTTCCAGCTTTCTTCTTCCTTTTCTTCTTCTTTAAGAAAAATGAGGGAAAAGAGGAAGAAGAGAGGGGAAAAACAATATGAGGCAAACATGAGAAATAGCTCAACATTGGTAAGGACAGACAGTTCCCTTTTAGGAGTCCAAAAGCAGCTTTTTGCCAGTGGGAGAACCAAAGCCATAGGTTGAGCAGAAGCTGGAAAGGCATGTGTTCAAACATAGAAAGGGTGTGTGAGGAGAAGGTAGAGAAACGTTTCCTAAGCATGTTATAGTCATTAAAATAAAATATCTCTTCATGTCAAGTGCTTTATGTTGGCTATGTCTAAAAAAGTGTGCAACAACTTCCAGACATATTGGTCTGTCTGTAGGGAGATTCTCTGGTTATTCTTAAAGCAAAAGAACAACATTTTTCCTGCAAGTGCCTGACCAAGAAAAGCTGCGTTGCTGTGCTGGACATGTACCACTTGCTGGTTTTTAACCCACAACTGACCTTGTAAAGAATCTGCACTGGGTTTTTGTCCTAGCATGCCAAAAGAAAGGACCACCACCATCTATAACACCAAACCAAAAGCGGGCAGTCTAAGCCAAGGACAGAGTGAATTTGCTTCCAGAAATGTGCACCTAACTATAATGGAGTTGAAAAATGTACCCAGTCATAAAACAGAAGCCCCCAAACCATAGAAAACTGAGCTTTTCTCAGTAAATTTAGTGGAGGCATGGAATGTAAAACACCGGTTTTGTGATTATAAAGCCAGTAAGGTGTGAATATTATTATGTTGGAATGGTTTGAATCTTCTCAAGCAACATGACAACAATAAAAAAATTAGGCACGTTATTCTCCACAAAATTTCCTTACAACATTGACAAGTGTTAGACTGCCCAGCTTTGCCTTCTGAGTGCTGTAATAACTGCTGCCCCACTGGCATTTACCAGGGCACCTAGCTCTGGGTGACAGCCAGTAGCTCCTGCTGTTCGCAGCTGCAAGTCGGTACTACCAAATTATCTCCACAGCAAGGAAATGCTTTTCGATTACAGAATGACATTACCGTGGAGTGACTGGATGAGTAAGGAGTCTTACCGTTCAGATACTCAGCCTGTATTTTGCTTATCCTTCAAAATCTAAGGCCTACCAATCCAACAGCACAGGTTTCATTAATAATACAATAGGTCCCTTAATGCTACAAGGACTGACACCAGTGGTCGAAACAATTCAATCCAAAAGAAATCACCCATTTGCTTTATAAAGCCAAGCTCTTTTAACATGCCAGCCAACAAGGGCAGATTTGCCATTATGTCTCATTTACTTTAGAACTTGCTCTTCTCTAAACATTTTCATATGCTTATGATCTTTTCATATAAATTCTTCCTCATTCAGATGAGAGAGGAATATGTGCCAGACTCCAATCATCAGCAAAGAACAAGCACCTCCTTAGTTGTACAAATCTGGTAATGGAGATGCAGACAGTGAAAGAACTAAATGATCGCAGCAGCACCTGAAGAGTAACATGCACACGATGCTGGCAGTGTAAAAAGGATCCAAGAACATCAGACAAACCACGCACGTTTGGGATTCCTATCCTTGCAATGCAATACAAGCAGTAACAGGAAAACATAACTGGAAAAGATCAGGTATTCAGGGTTACCAAACTACTCATTTTGCATATTCAAAGGAAAGAAATGAAGCACAAATTCCCCAGCTGAATGAGCAGAATGGGATGAAGTCAGAAGCAGAAGGTAAAATATATGAGGTCACTATCAGTAACCGCCAAAGGACCTCTTTTTGAGAGATTGCTTAAAAAGGCAGTCCCTTCAATATTACGGCAGTGTGGTGTCCTGCTACAGATGTTGCCATTACAATTCTATGCCAAACATGGGTAATGTTAAGGAAGATTCGCAAGAAGTGTGCTAGAGCACTGAACCTTATTTAATCCTGAAATATATTCTAAATGGCTATAGACCAGATTAGGAAAAGTAAGAAACTTCAGCCTAACCCACTTTCAGTGTCTATTATAGTTTTCACTACAGTTTCAGCATCTGAAATTGCTGCTTCCACTTTGATTCAAGCTTTTGACTGAGACAGTGAAACCCCAAACACTTCAAAAGGTGTTCTTACCTTGTCTCTAGCTTCGTTGAGAAGGTCTTCTAACTCCGAGAAGCTGAAACTGGCCACAGTGATGAAATCGCTCATGACAGGAACGAACCTGTCCCCTGATTCCCGCATGCGTCTCTTTTGATAATCCAGTTCCTGAAAAGGAAGAAGTAAGAGATACAGACAGACAAGCATCAATGATACCTCACTGACAAGGAAGGGAGCAGGGAAGCCCATCTGTTTAATTCAGTGCAGAGCTCTCCTCCCACTCTGCACACATTCATCCAGAGCTGTAACTCAAAAACCACTTTTTCATTAAGTCAAAGGTTTTGCCTTTTCAGCATGAGCAGGAAGGTTAAGGTGGGATGAAAGAAGGTCTTAGTTATGGTTTGCTTTATCCTCAAGCAACACCTCCAAAGAAAGCCATCAACATGCTGAATTTCTACAGCAACTTTATAATTTAAGCATTCAGTATATGAAGTGCTGCTTTTTATTTTTCCTATGCAAAATGACAAATAATAGAGAACTCAGATTGTGTAGCAAGTGGATTTGGAATTTTTTATACTGAATTTCCTTCCATCTTCTCTTTCCATGGTGACTCAAAAGGGAAATGTGTACATGTGTGAACAGTCTATAGAATTCCTAGCTCTGGATCTCCCCTTTAGTTCTCTGAAAAGCATTTAGGTGGGCAGCAAAAAGACATTCAAAATTGTTTCTCCCACTGAAGAACAAGCAGAGAATGTCAGGTGCAACATTTGCTAGCATCATGCTGACCAGTAACCATTAACTTGGATGTCGTAAAAGTCACAGTTATAAACTAAGGCTATTGGCGATAAGATTTATGGGGGAAAGAAAAACCAAAAGAAAGAAAGAAAACCATAGGAAACTAAGCTTTACTTGTCTACTACCTACAGAAAAGGAAAAAAAAATGTTTGAGATTAATTCTTTCTGGCTCATGTTTTCTAGTTTTAAGCCAAGATTACCAATGCTATCTCTTCCCTTACTCTATTCACCATGTTTGTGGCATGGAAAGAGCTACAGAGTTCCTCAGAATGACCAAGTTACAGTAAGACTGACAGTCTCCCATCCCTGTGCTTGGCTTGTGTGCTGCTGACAGTCTCATGGGAATAATGAAATCATAATCTGGGCTTCATCTTTATTCTCAGCTGAATAATCAGTAGGAATGATAAAACCTTACTTTCTCTGTAGGGAAAGCAGCATGAAACAGTAGGTCAAGTTGCAATCTGACCCTCTGTTCCCTTTGGAAAAAAATATTTTGTGCTGGCTACAGCTCCAGTTACATGCATGTTTGATGCTCTCTGTTACTGGTCATCAAAATACTGGCTCACAGAGCCAATTGGGGAGGTTTATACGCATCTATGTTGAGAAACTCCTTGGGACTTGCTCAACAGCACTGCTGAATGCAAAAGAATTACTTTGGCCATCAACAAAATAAAATCAGATGCGATATATCTTCTGGTCTGACGTGAGTTGGAAAGACAACGTAATCACTACAAGGAAAGACCACAAGGCAGAAAAGGGGCAGGAAAAGCAATAAGCAGATGGCCAGAGACAAGTCCACATTAAAGAAGTGCTACTTCCCCTGCTTTATATCCAGTGGTTTTCCTAACACATCACAAGGGACGGTCCCAGCAGCACTGCTCAGTTACATCACTGTGCAATGAACTGTCTCTGTGTTACAATCACTATGAATAGGACCGTACAAGTACAAGAGAAGTCATTTCACATGCTTCTAGAATTATGCACTGTTTTTTCAGCCACTCTTTCCCATTCAAATTTTTAAGTTAATTCTAGCTGAAAGTTGCTCTACCCCCTGCTTCCCTGCTTCCCCAAGCAGGTGAGTATAACAATTCTGTCATCTTACTCACTGTTGAAAGCTATGGCATTTGGGACTGCTATTGGAGAGCAATTTTTTCAAAGTAAAATTAAGATGAGATGGTCTGCCCTTCAATTTCAAATTCAGTCCTTCCCCGCAGAATAATTCTTCAAAGAAAAGAAAAAATATAAAAAATAAAAGCCACACATGTTACCAGCATGACTATGTAATCAGCCCCAGAGCAATGCCAGAGAATAAGAAATTCTTCTGTATCTTCTGGAAATGGCCTGTACAAATGATAACAGCACAGCAGCAGAAACTAGCACTGCCCCTGGCAGGCTGGGCTGCTGGTCCTCTAGAAAAATGAAATGATTCAGCCATGGCAGTTGTTTCTGAAGCGGTGGTTACGATCTCCCTGCTGGGTGAGAGAAGGGCTGTGCTGACAGAATTAACTTTCTGCTTTGGAGAAGACCAAGAACTATTTAGCTATCCTTCTGGGAGCATCCTACACAAAGGCAACAGCTGCATGCATGTCTTGAAAATTAGTACGTCTTATTTTTAAAAATAAGCTGCAAGTCCAGGAAAGCAAAGGGTTAGTAGTACCTTTAAGAACATCTGACTGTGAAACTATTTTTAGCTTTCTATTCTTAAGGGGCCTTGAAGAAACTTCTCAGCCACTGGAGCCAAGGCTGTGGTGAGAACACACTGGAATGGAATCAAGAATCACACCTTCTCCTCCTCCCCCTTCCACCTGACAGTGATCTTCTATTGTTGCTATAGTGCTGCTTTTTACACGCCAGAAAACCATGAATTGAGCAAGCAGACTGGGAGGTGCTGGCAGTCACAGATGAAAAATACCATGGCAGGGAAAAGTCTGAGGAGGGAAGATGGTGATTGAATGGGAAGGAGAGGTTGCCCATGGAACCCATGCATGGGAAAGAGATGGGCTCTAAAGGCCAAAGAACAAATAACCCAGTCACAGAAAGCAAAACAGAAGTAGGTACTCACATTTCAATGGGGGTAATTGTATGTCCCAGCCAAAACTGGGCCTCTGTTCATGTCATGAACTCCATGTCAGCCTTCCCTTTACAGGTGCTTTTAATTCCCAAACACTGGACTCCATGTATGCAGCACTATCTCTTATTGCTGCATTGTCCCTTACCCTGACAATCCAGAAATAAGGTTTGGAAAGTGTTTGGGTTTTGGGTTTGTTTTTTTTTTTTCGTGGGAGGATCACTGTCTAATTACGTGATGGACTGCTGGAGACAGCCAGACAGCCTGGGGCCCACTGACAGGACAAAGATCCCTTCTACCCCCAGAGCCAAACAAAATTCAGGCCAGGTGAAAGGAAAATGAAGTCATCACTATCTGTCTCATAGTGAATGAGAAGGACTGGAGGGTCCTGTGTTAGTTCCTTGTAGATACATAATCCTTGCACAGAATCCACTCAATACAATTTCTAACAACTGGTCCCTTTACCAGCAGTCCCACTGCAGAATGCTTCCCATCTGGAAGTCTCCAGTAGCATTAAACTATTGTGAGTTGAAAAAGACAGGTGAAACATCCTGAAGATAGAGGGATGCTGAAAAGTGTGACTAATAAAACCATCCAAAAGGGCAAAAAACAGCTAAACACAGTAGGGACCTTCTTGAGTTCCAGAGAGGTCTGCTTTGTCTCTCAGCACTACCCTTGCCTTAGTGTATCCAACAGGCAAGAGACACCAGCACCAACCTGAACATAGGATTCTCTTCCCACACTTGCAGAAAGAGATAATGATGTTCTTACAGTCAGGATATGTTTATCTGTGCAGATGATGGGAGACATTAAGGGACAGAGAAAGCAGAGTGATTTTAGCCTTTAATCTCTACTTTTTCAACTGCTGTACAAACACTAACTTGCCATTTCTCACATCAGCCCTTGTGAGAGGTAGGTACTTGCAGCTGCAGTCTCACAGAGAGGAGGGAAACACATGGGGTTGTTCAAAGCCACACACATCTGTCAATGGCATGAGCAAGAGGCAAATATGAGAGTTCTTACTGCCTGCCGCTGAACACAGTGTCCCTCTCTGTGCTCTCCCACCTCAGGAAGGCTGAAGTCCTTCCCCAGGAACAAACCCAACACGTTAACTGAAGGAGGCTTCCAGGTAGGGGAACCACAGCTGACACACAAACTTGCGACTCCAGTGAGCATTTAGGCCCACCTTTCATCTTTAACTCTTACAATTCAGTGCACAGAACTGCATCAACGCACCATTTGTACTTTTCTCTGTTGAGCTGGAAGGCTCTGCACTACATAAGTACAAACTGAACACAAGCAACCTAAGCCCAGCTTAAAAGGCTTTCATTAATAGCAGGGAAAAATATCATTGTTGCTTTGCTTGTCAGCTCAGCTCCCTCATCTTCAACTAGTATATCTTTGCCTTCCCAAGGAGTGCTTAGGATAGATTAGAGTTGCATATAGCAGTGTACTACTTGTTTACTACTAGTCCAATAGCCATGTGAAATACTTGCTCAGCAGCCAGCCATCCCTCAGTAAGAAAGAGCAAGAATTTTATTTCTTCTTGCAGTCCACGCCATTTGTCAAACTGTCCTTTTACTTTCCAGGCTGAGATCAAACAAGCTATTCATTAGGCTTAAGTCTGCTAAGATCATCAGCAGGAGCTCGACATGAGAAGTTTTTATTTGTTTTTTCTTGGTTAATGCATTCTGGAATGGAATGGAAAGGAACAGAAAAAGAAAGCCCACTTTCTCTTATCATAAAATATATAGTGCCCCTGATTCTGAGCGAGGTATTTTAAGTATGGCGCTTTGGAAACCTTCAGATACTTACAGCTTCAACAGCTTTCAATCCGGTCTTTATGTTGTTGACTTCCTTCTCCAGCTCTACGAGGCTGCACAGGAGACAGACACAGAGCAGATAAAACAAAAAGAGCAGTGTTACACAGGAATACAGGAACTGTGCAGCAAAACAGGCCATTGGCCCATCAAGTCTGGTATCTGGCCTCTGGCACCAGCCATGCCAGATGATTAGAAATTAGGGGTAAGGGGTCTGTTAATGATCTGTGCTGCTTTTTGTATGAGATGTCAGATAAAGCAGACCCTGCTTGCCTGTGGTCACACTGAAGATCGGGATTTTCCTAGGAAGAAGAGGGGGGTTGCCCCCAGAACATCTGCCCTGTGAGCTGAGCCTGACCCTCCAGCAAGGAGAGTATGCCACATGGCCAGCTTGCAATAATCAGTTGACACAGAAGCAAGGACGCCAGCTTTAGCATACACATTACTGGGGTCTCGGATTTTCTTTGCATATGATTCTTGAGCCACTGAACTACTAAATCCCATTAGCGGTACATTTACATGTGATTTTTGCCTTCTTCACAGTCCAAACATTGTTCTGTCCATCTGCATTTCTACCATATGGTATGGTAGTCCTTACAAACTTACATTGTAACTGAGGATATAACTCTACTGTTAGTTTAATACACACTTCACTAGACACAAGTCTTGTACTGAATTTCTGCTCACCGCATACAAACAAGAGTCTTTTTTCTAGGACTTGTATGAAAAAAAACTACTTTTCATTTCCAGGTAACTAGTTAGTACCTATCTGTGAGTCAGCAGGCATCTCCTCCAAGTATTTAATTAGTAGTAGTTTACATCTCAAAAACACCACTAAAGCCTTAATAAATGCCTGCAAGTGTGAACCTACATTTATTTTTCATGTGACTTTCATTAGCTGGAGTAGTTCCCTATACAAAAAATCATGGCTGGGCAAGTAATATGCAAAGGTATTTTTGACCAGTGCTTTGGAAGGCAAAAAAAAATGATGGTATTTGGCGGATGGCTTGTGTATTAACTTTCCACAAACACCTACAGAAATGAGGAAAAAAAAATCATTGAATTTGTGCAGAAAGTATGATGCTTTCCACATTTCTGTGCAAGACTGATTTATGCAAAAGTTTGAATGATCTTCCTGAAAGGGCTTACTACAGCCTCTTGCCTAACTGACGCTGCCTTAAAAACAAACCTTCAATTATCCAGAAAAAATAGCATGTGAATTAGATGAACCACTCTAGAATATGGTGAGCAAATTACAAACAACAGCCAGTCTAGTTACAATGTCTGATTCAGAAATAAAATAGATACAGGCATATCTGAGCAAAGCTGTCAATTTAGCTATCTACAAATGTTTTTGGACCAAAGTTCTCTGTTGATGTACATCCAAGAAACATCAAAGATGTGCGCAAAGGCATTTCAGCTGTAAGGCTGGCCACGAGTTTAGAAGATAGCGGTGAAAAAACTGATGATCATTATAAAAAAAAATCACTGGGAACTCCAGCTCTGAGAACAAGCAATAGAACTGGACTTACTTGACTTTTGCTGCTTCTGGAAGATGCTGCAACTCAGACTGAATATCTAGGATATCTGGATAATTCTTTTCAAAGATCATAATTAAGTAGTGCAACAGTGTAATGTTCCTGTGGGGGCGAAAAAAAAAAAAGAGAGAGAGAGATGACAAGGTGCAAGGTGACAAGGAAGATGCTGGATAGAAGGAAATGAATGGTGAGAGGATTGTGACAAATGAGTAAAAAATACTTGGGTAGGAAGTATGCTTAAATGAACAAAATAAACAATATATCAGCAGTTAGCAGCTCTGTTGTTGAAAGAAAAGTATCACAGACTGAAATGAATTAGCCCTTTATGAACCATCCTTCCTCAAGCAATATATTGTGCCTTGATTTATTCTAGAAGCACCCAGCATGCTTCCATCTATCTGTGTAGATGGTATAACAGAAAAGAAAACTGTGTAACAGTGTACTGTTTGTCCCCAGGTATTTCAGAGAATAAAAAAATAATAGTACTAAAGTGACATTAACTCGCAAAGGAAAGGTGAGTTGTTCTCGGAAATAATGTGGAAAAAACCTAAGAGTTAATTAAAAAGAGGAAAAGGTTCTTGAAGATTGAAGAAGCTGCAAAGAAAACTCCTACAGTAATGGAACAGCTAAACAGCTATGCTTATGAGTAGTGGTGAGGCTCACTACTACGAAAGCAATGGCAATTCAATTAGGAGTGGGTAGAAATGAGATGTAAGAGATGCAGGAGAAGATTTAAGAAAATTTGTAAAGTAAATGATGAATTTTGCATCAGTGAATTTTGCATGTAGAGAGACCAGCCAGCCGTAACAGCTACTTGATGTGGGTGTTGTGTGGTTAACTGACAGGCTAGACAGCAGATGGCCACTGCTTCACACAGACTAGAGCCTGGGAGCTGGGAACTGGTGAGAGAACAGAATCTGCACAGGACATTTAATATATGGAAAATCAAGCCAAGCTACATTAAGGCAAAGAAATGTTCAACATAGCTACACAAGTGTTAGCCTTGGAATACGGAAAGGACATTGTGGTAGTCAAAACAGAACTCTGTTAGTTCAAACTCTATTAGGTAGGGATGAATTTCCTATAGCTTCTTACTGCCACTATTTATTCTGTCGCAGCCTGAAGTCATTTCACCACAACTACGGTCTCAGCAGGTTTCACAAGTAAGGAAGGTGCAAGTTAATAAGAACCAGTACAGGAGATCTCCAAGGAAAACCTTAGTGCTGCTGGAGCCCAAAAGTGGTGTTCTCTCCCCAGTCTCAGCTGGATTAATTTCGAGAACCAGTATGGGGATGTGGGGCAAAACATAGGGAAGCACTATGAAGACCCACGACCCACGTCCATTAATAGTAAGGTCCACCTTCCCAAACCCAACTATTTCCCTTTAACTGCTCTAGATACAACCAGGCTCAGTCTCTCTAAGCTATGCCTTGTGGTTCCATTACTGGTGTAGGTAGTGAGCCAGTTATGACAGTCCTGCATCAGAAACATATGCCATGTTTCACAGGAGACATAAAACTGTGGTTGGAGTTTTTTGTGTTTTCTTTTTTGCAAAACCATGGCCATAAATCTTCAGTATAAAGGGCACATTCCAGAGAAATCCTTCCCCCCCCCAAATTTATTTCAGTTATTTGTAAAATACTATGTTTTGTCATCTTTGCATAGTGTTGCAGAAACATAATCCAACAACAGATGTGCATTATCCAAAGAAACAGCAGAATCTGAGTGCTGTGTCAATAGCCAGTCTTAACTGCTGCAGGATCTTTTAGAGTGAAAAGCACTACGTAAATGTCAAATCAAGACATTATTTAAAAGGTCTACAGAGCTAAAAACAAACAAACCCCACTTTCATTACTATGATAAGAGATGCAGCGGCGCAGTAACTAATTTATGGCCTTCTAGCCTACCTGTCTATGCTGGATTTGGTGTCTGCAATTTTGTTCAGGCTGGAGACTTTGAAGCCATAAGCACTTCCCCTTTGGCCCTTGTTCATATAATTCCCAAAGGCCAGAACCACTTCCAGGAGTTGCCTCAAACGCTTGCTTCGGATGAGTTCTTTAGATGCCAGAAGGATGGCTTGAAAAGAGAGAAAAAAATGAACAAGTTATTGCACAGTGGCTGTTTTTAACATGCTTGGGCCCATAATTTGAAGTACCCTGAAATGCCCACCTGACTACTGCCTAGCAAATGCTGTAACACCATCTGTGTGTGTACTGTCCTTCCCACACCCTCCTGCCAGAACCAGGACAACTGGAAGGAAGATGCACTACATCTAGCCTGTGGCATGGTCCTCTGAAGCCAGGAGCAAGGCTGTTATCTCAGACATCCCACTCTAAAAACATAGCCAGTGAGAGCAGGGGGAAGGCTTGAGCTCATCTGAAAATGCAGAGTAGAATACACTCACCTCTCCTCTGCTATAACCATGCATGTGGCACAGAAGCCATGTACCCCCCCTCCTTGTAAGTTACACATTCCCAGAATACCCCCATTCTGAGGCATCTATTCTAACTGCCCCATGGAGAGGGAAGGTGCAAGGACTTGAGGGGGAGAAGGGAAGGCTGACCTGCACAGAAAGGATATGAAAGCTTTTGGCAGCTCAGCACAGCCTGGTAGCACACTGTCACATCTGTCAGGTCATATCTACAGTATAACAATCATGAAACTGACTTTATTAAGTCAATGGTTGCAAAAAGAGTGTCAGAAAGAATTTGTTTCTTAGCACATGACATACCTTGGGCTCACTGGCTCTACAACGGCAGCACACATGTAACAGCACCTCCTTTGAAGACCGCTCTTGATCTTCCCTGCCCCTCTACCCAAGTCTTAGCAAAAGCTTTAAGCATACCTTCCACTTTTGGTTTTGCTTCTGCCAGTCTCTCTGGAAACTTCTTCTTAAAGAATAATGCTTGCAGCCGCTGCTGATAGTGGTCAATCCTGCATGAAGGGTAGAGGAAAACCAACACTGAACTGGAACTGTATTTTGAAGCCCAGGGCTGGTATGCTGCCTAATGGTTGGATGTTGAGACCCACAAGGCATGGGATTACGGACACAGTTCAAATTTCTAACACTACATAATCAACCTTGTTATTAAAGTGAAGGACCTCAAGGCATGTTTTGATCATAACTGAAAAGGAGCTGGAAGAATTCCCATTACTCTCAAAGTATGAGAGTTATGGGAGATGTCAGCTGCATTTCAATTAGAAGAACAAGATGTTAAACCTGATCAGGGGTGTAGCAAAGCTGGAACAAGAAAGGTCAGAGGATGAGAAGATGGGATAGCTGAATGGAAAAAGGGATCTATATGAAATCCTGACTCCTGGCTACACTACATCTGACAGTTAGATCTGAACTACTTTTTGTGAACATGTTCAGGCAGAGGAGCTAGATTTCTGCTTGTCATCAGGGGACTGGTCCTTAATGACAGCATGGAGTGTGCTTATCATCAATAAAAAGTTTGTGTAATGAACGGAAATTTTTGTAAAATTTGTGGGCTTTTGGCAAATGCAGGTTATAATGTTGGCACACAATCTCTTGCACATTCCCCCTCAGTGCCAGATGATCCATTTTCAATAACCATTACAGCTCCTTCCAAGAAGCCCTCCATGCACTTTCCTATAATGTATCAAACAGACCTGCTCATTTCAAAGAGGAAACGATCCGCCCGGGCCATCCGCTCAATTTCGTGTTTATGCTCCTCCAGCAGGTCGGTATCGCTCTTTTCAGGAACAAACTTCAGCAGCTAGAGTGACAGACACAAACCAAATGCTGAGATGAGAGATCCAGGGAAAAGGAGAGAGGGACAGAGAGGCACAAACAAACCCTGATGGAGAGAGAGAGAGAGGGCCCTCATTTCCCTGCTACCATGGGGAAGCATTACATTGACTCAGCTGTGTGACCATAACTTCAAAAAAGTGCAGCTGTGGCTACAAAACTGACCTGTTTTAAACCTTTGCTTGCTGTTCTGTCTTTATCCTTCACTGACCCCATTTAGATTAATTTTTAATTCTATGGGGAATTTTCCATTTCTAAATCCTAAAGGCCAAGTGCTACTGCAACTTACCCAAGGGGAAGTACAGAGAGAACTTTGATTCCCACAGCATTACTTGGAGTTTAGATTGGTGCAAACAAGAGCAGGATGTGTCCCACTCAGTGTGAAGTACCCATCGTGCCTATCCTAGAGTACACACAAAGCCTCATCTATCTCTCTCTTGGGTCTGCCCTACTCTGCCGAAACAATAAACAATAACCGAGCAACTGGATATGTGTCTGACACTGGCTGCTATTCATTTGCTGACCTTAAAAGCTCATACTCTGACAGATTTTTGACATATCTGGGGGTAGTTGTGCTTTAGTATAGTTATAAATATTGCCATGCACACAGCCTCAGCGCACACCCACAAAAACTGCTCACAAGGCATATCAAGCACTTTGCTTTCTATCACTTTTTAATATTTTATCCCACTCCCCAAAAATGTGATATTCAAAGGTGTGGAGGATCAGAAGCTTGCAGTGACTTCTAGAGCAGCTGTGAGCATTCAGATAACATGACAAGTAGGCTATAAATTTCCAAAATGGAAAAGCTTTTTGTACATGATAAAATACTGTGACTGCACACAAAGAAGGAATCGCATTTGTCAGGCAGTTCAGAATTACAATATTTTGCACACTTCTAAGGAAATTTATCATATACATCTTTGGTCAAAGCATTATCTTTCACCCTCTGTTAATGGGGGAAATTGGGCAATTTCAGTTTAGTTGTGGGGTTTTTTGTTTTTCTCACAAGCTACACAGTGAACCAACTTCAAGCGACAGAAGTCCCTGACGCCCTTTCTAACCATTCTCATTAGAATGTGAGATCCCTTCTAGTCCCAGCTCTAACTGCTGACCTGCGTGTTCTAGTTCATGGCATTTCCCAATGGAAAAGCTGCAGACAGAGAAGGGAGATTAAGAAAAAGAAAAGAGAAAAGAAAAGAACCAACAAGATAATCAGCAGTATAAAGAAGAGATGGGAAAAAATATGGGAAAGTCACAGGTGAGGAGAGAGGATCTGAAAGGAAACCTCATACCAACTGTAATCACGCATATGTTGCATCACAAAGAGAAAACTGTTATGAAATCAACCTGATACAAATAGAGTTGCACAAGGGAGGTATATCTGATATCCCAGGGAAAACCACTTTTCTCATGCTCCTATGTACAACTCCACTGACATGACAGTGCCAAGTTAGATCTGCACACATACCAGCAGAGTCAGTACATATATCCACTTACTTTAGGTGAAAAAACAGGCAGTGAAGGACTTAAGAATAAGATATATCTGATTGTAATCTTTCTCACCTGCTCAAGCATATCTTTCGCTAAGTCTTCTTGTTCATCCATCTTCAAGATTGCTTGTCTGATTTCTTCATTAGACAACTTCAGCCTTTCAACAGTATCAACGTTGTACCATTAGTGCAAAGCTTAAGCGACTCTGACAATTCAGAAAGTAGGAAGCTTGAAAAGCTGCATTAAAACCCACAAAAGAACCACGGGGAGCTCTCCCATGAAGCTGCTATTCTAGAGTATTCAGTAAGATGAACAAATCTGTTCCAAAGGCAGATATTTCATAGATCATATATTTTTATCCTCTTCAGTTAATCAAACACGCATCAAAAATTAGATGATGATCAGGAACAATCGGGCCTTCATAGATCAAAAGTGTTTCCAGCTTCTCCCATATCAGATACCTTCCTCATCAAACTCTTTTGCTACAGTAAAACCCCTCAAATCCATGTGACTTGTGACTGTGAGCCCATGTAACACCCCACCTTGTGAATATTAAAGCATCTCCCAGAGTAAGAAGTAATGGGACTGATCTTCCCCTTACAGATCTGAGGACAGGGTTTCATGTAAGAAGACTGGCTGTGCTAGGTATGTTCACTCTGTCAGCAGTCACAGCTGAAGAAGGAATTGACAGCATCTATGTATCCATGTTGAAACAAGCTCTGAAAACAAGAGCTTATTAACATTATCTGAGGTATTCAAATTACAATCTCCTTCCCACCAACTCCTGTCCATCGTGTGCAATGAGTAGGGGTCATCAGTTACAACAAAACACAGAATCAATTAAAAAACCCACCCTTTCAAGGTCTCCACTTGAAATCCAGGGCAGACCAGGAGGCATCAATATATGTGATTACTGAGAGGTTGTTTGAGAGATTATATTAAATTAATTTGGTGGTTCTAAGCGCAGATGTCAACAAAGAAATGCACAAGTAACAAATTCTACCCCACCACCTCCAATCCATGACAACCTCATCAGTCATTTCAGAAGAGTAGGGGAGGATCAAATGAACCATAAAGTGAAGGCATGAAGTGAAGGCCATCCACAAGAAAACCTCAATTTTGGGACTGAAACAAGAAAGTGTGAAAAGAAATATTTGAGGAGTGAAGTCTGTAGTCTCCATGGACCTTCTACAATCAATATAACTAATTAACAGCAGAGAGAAAAAATGCAAATATAAATGAGATACAGGCTGATGCATGAGGCAGAATGTTTTTGTCTTCAGTGCTAAGAAATTCCATGTTGAAATTTCACATTGCTATTGCCATTTGGATAGAATCATATTTTTGGAACTAGGTAAAAGCAAAAGAAAGGGGTTTATTTTTACAGACAGGAAATACTACTAAATCTAAGACACTTAAAACATTTTAATATTGCCCAATATAACCAACAGCTGGAAACTAAAATATGAATCAGCAGACATCCAAAAGCTTTTAAATATTATACCTCTAAACTAATTGCTCTCATTCTTCCTAGCTGGTCATTGTGTCTCCTTTTGAAAAGGAGGCAAAACTGGTACCAGTTAAGTAAGATAAAGCTACTGAATTTCCAAAAAAGCTACATAATTGGGCCACGCTTGGATGAGATATAAGGATTAAAAGTTTTACAATGAAAAGGCTGGAAACTTTTTACTTTAGATCATCAGTTTGACTCATGATCAAAACAAGAAACCTCAATACATGGGGTTCTGCATAAAGCTCTACAGTCCCATTCAGAAAAACTAAAGGGTTTCTTCTGGCTTTAATAATCATGAATTGTAAAGTCCGTGGCTCTGTGACCCTTAACTGATCAAACCCTGTGACCACATGAGGGCTGAGAAGCATATTGGTGGATGTGGTCCTGGCTCCTAGCAGACACATATACACATGCCCAGACAATTTGGGGCCTGCAGTTTTTAAAATACTACATTTTGTTGCTTATTTATCCTTTAGAGAGCACCTTTATATTTGTCAGAACCTGGAGTCTGCAGATAGCTGTGTCTGTAACACAGGCTCAGTCTGTCAGACGGCATGCAAGAAGCTAACCCATGAACACCAGGGTGGGCTTTTTTTGTTGCTGCTTTCACTGAAGATAAAAAGAATGAGGGTGAGTTTCACATTTTTTCCATGCAAATAACTCAAGCAATTACTACACTTCCCACACCATTACACAGTGCAAGTACCTCTGTGTGTGTTTGGGGGTGCAGTAAACAGGACCAAATAGACAGGTTTGTCATATGTCAACACAACAGAAGGTGTACTACATGTTACTGCTGGTCTTGCTGTTCTGTCCAGGAGACCGAGACTCCAAGCTTCTCTGTTTGCTGCCATTCATCAGCATTAAACACACTGGAAAACGTGTTCTGTTCAAAAATAATTGAGAGCCCCAGAGACAGACAGTTATACAAACACTTTGATTTCTTGGATGATTCTGTGCCCTGCCATCAGCATAAAACCATCTGGCTTGGATGGTTTAGCCCACAGTAGAGAGAAGCAGAAAGCTTGCCAGCCCCCTGCTGAGCAGCAGTTTGACTTAGTCACTTACTAACAGGGTCGTGGTGCCTGCAGGTGTGCATCCTAGATTATTACCAATCCAATTACAAGTACAGAAGGATTTATGGCAAAAGAATCTTACTCTTCCAAAGTGGGCTTGTTTCTCTTCTGGGGCAGGATGCATTTCAAGAGCTGTAAGCACCAACAGCACAAAACAGGGATCTTCCCAGTTAAAAACTGGCAGAATAAATAGCCAAAGTATTGTTAATCATGTGTTTCTTCTTCTATTTTCAAAACTCATGCTCAGCCATGCAGTAGATCTTAAAGATGGCCAGCAGTAATGTGAAACAGCTGTGCTGCTTTTAAACAGAAACAGGTGAACTGATTAAAGAGGAACCTAAAGCAGATGCATAAAATCTTTCCATTTAGGACTGAATAGAGGCATCCCTCAGAGCCTAAAACTCATATGAGACAGACAGCAAAATAAAGTGGAATTATGGCTCGAAAATTTACACTACAGAAATGACATTTCAGTATCTATTGGAAAGTCTTGACTTTCTTACAAAATTTACAGATCCAGGCACTCTTCCTCCAGCTGCTGGAGACAAATCAATTCGGAACAGCATACAGTTCAAGCTGTATTCCCTCTGCCTCACGCTTCACCAAATCATGGATCCTGGCATCAGAACTCAGGAAGTAAATGTGACCAGAGGAAAACATGGTGGCCATTTCTCAGCTGCAGCACATTCATTCATAACACAGATATTGACTGGTTTTGTTCAACAGCAGCCTGACACTGGTCAGAGGAGGAAGGGAAAGGATCTTTACTGAGAATACTCCCTCCTCCTTCCCTCACCCATACATCTGGTGGCAGCATATGGAAGTCCAAATGCTTGAGTCATCTTCAAGCAATGTTAAAGCTCAACAAGTACCAAATAACTTGTGATATGGTACTTAGCCTGCCTCCCTCTATCCCCTTCGGCTTCATAAATAATCTCTATTGACTCTGCAGAGTAATTCATCACTAATCTCTGCAGGACACCTCGGCTGATTTAACACCAGCTTCACTTGCAGACATCAAGTGGTTTATTGTTTCGCCCTCTTGGAGAAAGCCAGCAGCCTGACTCTGAACATGCCTGGGAGACATGTTGCAGTTTTACATCAACTTCCCTTACAGACATCCAGCGCTCGCTCATTTTTCCTCCTTAAATATACCCATTGATTTAACTCGCAGTAACCTCCCCCCTTCATTCCTCCCTCCCGTGGATTAAAGCAGAATACTTGTTGCTCATTAACCCTCACTCCCATTACAGGAAAAAGTGAGTTACTTCACATGCTTGTTCCTTGGATCTTGCTTAGCTTTTGAGAAAGAAGCGTGATTGCCTTACTACCGGAGAGCTTGGAGTTTTGTTACAGCTACATTAAGTTCCTGTACCACAGGGATCACAGTCCTACTCACCCTTTTGCCTTGGAGAAAGGGACTGATTATCATGCATCAAGGCCATTTTCTACTTCAAAGTTAACTGAACCACAGTGCTTCCAAACAATGCCAGCAGTAGTAGCTGTGGCAGTGAGAGGTATTGGCTGATACTTAGCTGCATCCTAAGGCTGCTTTGTATAGCTCACCCAAATCTTAGCTTTTACTGACTGCAGAATTCTCCATCTCCACAACTCATTTCAGACAGGCATCTAATCAATCCACTCCCAAGCTTTGTGACTGGGACATAAGCCTTCTCGAATTCCTGAGCTCTCCTAAGGCTCTGTACAACTGTCAAGCTGCAGGCTGTTAAATATCTGTGTTTTGGGAATGCTCATTGTCACTACCCTATAAAGGCAGGAAAAAGAAATATTTCCCCGCTCTCAGAAGAAGCATTCTGGAGTCAGTCTTGTCTAACTGCATGTGCACTCCGAAGACAGGAAGATGCTGCCACTCTTTCCATATCCTCTTAATCTCAGCTGCCAGCTGTGAAGAAGACAGTACCTTCTTCTGGGGACAACAGCTGGGACATTTTACCAGGTACATCTTATACCATTGTATCAACACGTTAGTACAAATCTACCAGTGCCTTTTCAGCACTTCACTGTGAAAGTATTCTACTAAGTGCATACAGAAACAGGCTTCTCTTTTCTTTTCCTCCTTCAGCAAAAGCTCATGAGTAACCAAGCCACTTTGCATCCAAATTCTCTGTTTCCTGCCAAGAAGGATATGGGGATGGCCATCTTTCTAAGCCAAGAAGAGCAAAGCAGGACCAAACTTGAGAATCCTCAAATTACAGTGATGTATTGATGAGGCAGTAGTTCATCTTTTATCACAGCCCTGCCTAGCTGTGATCTAAGGCAGATGGCACCGACTGACATGTTCAGTTTAACCTTGGGGTTTTTCATACTTGGAATAGCAGGTAAAACCATTGATTGTGGACCTTAACTTAAAAATAGAGCATCTCTCCAGGAACCGAGGAGGCAGTGTTTATTGCCTACTGTTTTTCAAGATAGCACACTGCAAAACCGAACTCCTAATTTGAATGAACTGTTTCTGTATCAAAATATGATCTGTACCCCAGAATATCATGCTGCTTGGAATCTACCTTGAAATAAGCACGAACTGTATTGTCACATGGCAGAAATGCACATGGGGACTGTGGGCAGAGTAGAGGCAGTACACTGAGACTGACATCGGCTGAATAGCTTGTCTTCTTAATGTCTGAGCTGAAAGGGTTTAGAAGCATTGAGAGGGCAGTTATGTGAGAAAAACACTCAGTCTTTTTAGCGTTCTGGTTGGAAATGCTACACAAGTCCCTTTTCTTCTCCCTTATTGATATATGATTGAACTGACAATCATGAAAGCCACAAAAATTTGGTAAACCTGCCTGCTAATATCGATCTACTGTCATATTCCCATTTAAAACTATTTTTGTGTAGTCATATTCTGCCTTTTGCTACTATTGGTTTTATGGCATTTTGCTAGCATTCCTACTGTTTCCAGCCTCTTGAGAGGGTTACTGCTGACTGGCTGGGCCACAGGAATAACAAACACATCTCAGAAGAACACTGACATAATGATTTTTCTGGAATTCATGTAAAAAGTTCCAAAATTATACATTCAGCCTTCTTCTGAGTAATGTGTCTTATGGAACTGGACCTCTCCAGAACATTTCACAGAGCAAGACAGTAAGCAATGCATATCTTAGGCATGTTTGGCAAGGACCATTTTAGTGTTCTGCAAGAATATTTAAAGATATGGCACAACAAAAATACTACCCGTTACTTAAGTAATGGAGGCAGGGAGAAGCCATACTGGTGAGTGAGGTCAGAAAAATTCCAGCTGCTAGGTGAAAGCAGGGAAACACAGTGATCTGGGATGACTCTTCCAGACCACACAAGTCTGACACTAAATCTCCAGCCTGGTGGAAACTGAAGACATCAGGAAATTCACGAGGGATAGCAGATTTCCAGTGTGACAGAAATAACTAAGTTGGAAACACCATTAAGAAAGTCAGATTTGAAGCCGGTGGGCACCTGGACTCACCACAGGCAGATGGTTCCATGTTCTGGTTGAATTATGGCCTACTGGAAATACTGCAAAATAACTCATCTTGCGCCTGTTCAAATCTTTACAGTTGGCCTATGGGACAGAGCTTCGTTTTGGATCCATCAGGGTCCATTAAACAAGGACAATTACATCCTTCCACTGCAGGAAAACTGAAAGATGTTGCTATCAAGTAGTTGAAACAGAGCTCTTTTTATGAAAATCGAGATGAGAATGGGGAGGAAGGCTTACAAATCTGTTAACTGTCAGCAAAATCAACTAGTAATTCAATTTTCATCTCTTTCCAGTCTACCATGCTCCAGTCTCTCTGCAAAAGAAAGCAAGAGACACCTATTTCTCACTCTAGCTGGGTTTTGGCTTGTTGGACCATATGAAATACGAGCTCTGCCTGACCCCTTCTAACACAGTGTTAGTAAAACAAAAACATTTGAGTAGTGGAAGGAAAGAAAACCCAACCCATGCAGCTATTTTACTTTAAAGGACACGACAGTTTAGTGTAAACAAAAGGGGAATAAACTACAGGGATATATGCACAGTAAGAGTCAATTGGAAACAGCTGTTGGCAGATACTGTGGCAACCTGAAAGCTGGAGCTGCAGCTCAGGGTTGCATAAACTCTCTTTGTCACCAGTTTTCAATCCCCTCTCACTGCACATGTGTGCACACCCACATATGCGTAAGGTGCGCTGTAGGAGCCGCAAGGGCATGGCAGAAGCCACGATGATCTGGCTGGGAGTGCCTCTCCTTCAGGGTTTACCCTAAAGGAGGAATAAGTGAGGTAATGAAAAAAACTGCAAAGGGGTCACAAACCCCTTTCAATTCTTGTCTGCAGCCAGTCCTACTGATTGCTCTCTTTAATAACAGAACCATATAAGCACGAAGAGCAGAAAAAGGCATGAACGTAGAGGTGCCATTTTAGTTCCCAAAGATTTTTTGCTTTTCTAGTTGCATTTAAAAGGGAAGTTTGGAGACAAATAGCAAGCATGGGCCAGGCTGTAAGATATTCTGATATCCTAGGTATAACACTATCTGTTACAAACGTTAAATGACCTAAGCCAGTGGTAGCCTTGGTGACTGGTGTTTCCCACAGCACAGCAGAGTTAACAGGGCACAATGCAAGCTGGCAGGCTCCTTAGGGACAGCAAGCTCAGTCTCCAAATCTCTATCATCCAAGTTAGGCCTGCTAATAATAAGAACAGGATATTTCCTAGTGGAGAAGTTGACAGTCACAAAACACAGCTTTTCACCTCTAGTCAGAGAGAACTAGCAGCTTGAAGTGGACATGGCACACCTGGAGTGAACACACACTATGTACCCTGAAGTGCAAGGTTCGTGCTTCAATAGCACTTTGCTGGAGGCAGCAGAAGGGAAGACAAACCACAGAGACCATCCTTTCTCTCTCACCATTCAGAGAGGATTCCTCTCAGGTAAGAGTGAGCCAGACTTGCACAACAGAAGAGGTGAATGGTGAAAAACGTACTGTTGCCATCCACACTGCTTTTTTATTGGAGATAGCAGATTGTGACAAATAAATATCTAGTGTCATACCAAGTCATGGATCACCTTCCTGGATCCTCTTCAGCCCAGCCACCTGCATGCAATATATTACTACTTCTAGGAGATGTTCCACCTACTTACATGAGTTAATCTCAACCCCCACACACAACTTTGCAGGTCTGTCAAACAGCATGAAAATCCTGTTGCCCCTACGCCTCCCCATCCCTCTGCCCCAGCCTGCAGTCAGCTGCCAACACCAGCAAAGACATGCATTGGCAACTGCTGCAAAGAGAGAAATGTAAGCCTGCCCTCATTGCTGGTTTGGATGGTGGGGGTCCTGATGACATGCAGGCTAATGCCACAGAAGTAGCATAATGAGAGATAATAAGAGCCTCCATGGGCTTCACTAAGCGATGGAAAGAACTCACTCCGGTCCCGGTGATCTGGCTGCAACTTTGCTTTTAACTGTTTTGCCTGCTACAACAGACAGACAAACACATCCATATGAACCTGCATTTTCTACTGATCAATTAAACAGTTTATTGCTCAGTGCTGCCACAGGTTTCCCAGGTTCTGTACCCAGCCCTGCTGTCACTCCTCTGGTATGAAAGGCACCTTTCTCAGGTGGATCAGTGTCTGCATAAACTTGATATTCAGTGACAGACATCCAGCCTAGTACTCATGTTGGTAGAAAGACATGAAGAGCGTATAGAGGGCCCTGATGTCACAGCATTTGAAGGCATCAGCCTTTGCAGGAGCACACAAAGGCAACTTCTGGCTTCCAAAACCTGATTTACCAATACAAGACCTAATTCTTTAATATGTCTTCTTATATTTACCACTCTTCTCACCAACAGTGAAAAATGACACAGATGAACATTATTCTTAACTCTGCTGTATTCCAAGGAGATATTCAAAGCAACATTTAGAAATAAACATACAGAGGAGAGAAAAGTGACATACAGAGAGCATGGGGGACACATCACTTAGAGCGAAGTGCAAGCACTGCCAAAGAGCTGCCTTCATCTACCTATGAGTACTGATAGTTTTCTGGTGATGAGTCTTCAGAGTAATTCTTGTGTCTGTTTAATGCACAAAATGCATGTCTGCATGTGTTTATTAAGTGAGCTAACTCTTCAGAGAGACGTGCTCTTATGACACTGCAGGAGAGGTTTCACTGAAGCTCTGAGGTATTAGACTGCAGGTCTAGTCGGGAAAAGAAACATGTCCATTTGTTTAATTCCATCCCCTTTTGCCTCTACAATGACCATGGCATACCCAGTGAGCTAAGGCTTAGCACACTTACTTGGAAAGGAGAATGACACAATTCTGGGCCCTCCGGCCATCAATCACAGAGAGCTCTTTCACCTTCCGTGTGGAGAGGTAAAGGTCTTCTGTTGAACCCATCTCTTTCTGCATATAATTCAAAAGGGAGGGAAAACAATCAGTATTATGCTTCTCACCCAAGACTGATAGACTTAGCTGAGTGTAATGAACAAAACCTATCCCAACCTGGGAAAATCCACCCACATGGTGAGAAAAGGAGGCTAGAAGGGCAGAAAACATGTAGGTAGATCCTGGGTTACTAGACAAACAGAATTCATTACTAGACACAGAACTCACTCTACCAACAGTTATGTCATTATGTTAATGTACAAAACTGGCATGAAAATTGGGCACATTATGGTAAAGCCCACTGGTGCCACAGTATATCCTTCAGTAGATGCCCTCTGCAGGGGTTACATAGCATTCTTGAGAGGCTGTAGCACACACAGCACAAATCCTTCCGTCATCTCTTAAGGCTGCCATGGCACTAGTTCAATCCATATTATACAAGAAATGCAAACAATAGGCAAGATAGCATTTATCTTACGAAATGGTCAACATCTACATCTGAACTAGTCTCTCTTTTTAAAATTAATTAATACATTTAATCATACAGAAAACACCCTTTTTCAAAGTTCTCTGTATATCCCATTGGCAAACTCATCACCTGGAAAATCCCTGCCCCAAATGTTTGTCATAGCACAACTATGGAGAGAAACTATTTGCAAACCCAGTCTGACCATCCAAAAGTCACTGTCTTCTTGTCCTGCCTACACACCAGAGGCATCAGATTTTTTCACTTCCAGAGAGTGGCTTTCTGTAGTTACTGAATATCTTTTAGCACCATTCCTTAAAGGGAAGTAGAAGTAATGATAAAAGGTGTTAATCCTGGATAATAGTGGTCTAGTTACCAACAGAGAAAAGGGAATTGGAAACAGGCCAGGTTTTATTTTCCCAGCTAACTGCTGCAGGAACCTCTTCAAAAATGTGTTTCTATGATAACCATATACCATGCCTTGTGATTTTGAGATCTATCATTATAATCTAGCTTTGAATGCACCCATCAAATTAGCAACATGACTTCTTTCTTGGGACATAACAGCAAGCATGCTGAGTCAGATCAAAAGGTCCATCTCCCCCAGTATCCTGCCCCTGAGTGTGGTCAACAGCAGATACCCAGGGAAAGCTATACAATCATGGCAAGCATACAGTGATGCTTCCCAGGATTCACTCCTAGGACTCAGGGTCCTGCAGCTCAAGGTTTACTTATATCAGCATGACTAACCCAGTGCAAGAAATTTTGACATCCAAGTATTTGAGAGTTAAATGTAACCCATAGATTCATATTGCTAGTTGTCATTTGAGTTCTTGGTACAATCAGCTACAATGACCCTGTGTTGCTCCTGCATATACAAAGGATTTATACAACCATGTCCAAATTTGCTGCAGTGATCCACCACCAATACAATGGGGCATTTATAAGCAGGTACAATACACCAGCTGCCCACACGCACACAATAGTTCTGCTGGATGTGCCCAAAGTGTCTAGCTTGGCAGAAAAAAATTGCAATGTTACTCGATACATCAAAGAGTGTTTTTCCAAAAAAAGGAAAAAATTGGGCATCGTGTAAGTTTCTTATTTCTGAGAACGTAACTAACAATACCAAAAATCAGGGCACCCCTGGTATAATCTGGCATTAGAGATGTCAAAGTTTTCCTGAGTTTCCTCAGTTTGTGGGAAGACAGGGGAACTGGGAGGTAGCTGTTGAAGGTAAGAAAGGTACTTGTTGGTCTGTGCTGTTGGTTTAAAAGCTTCACTGTCCCTCATTAGCTAATGTCTGCAGACATAGTTAGTGTTAACCAGCACCTATCCCAAGGGAAAAACCAAATTGTTTCAGGGTTTGGATGCATATGTAGGGTGGGGTTTTACATGGATTCCCCTAAAGCCATGCAGCAGGAATTGGTATAACAGTCTCCGTGCCATTTCCAGTTTCCCAACCCACAAGGTTCAGCACAGATGAATAACTCAAACTGTTCAGACGTGGCCCGTTCCTTGGTCATAAGGAGTGGGCTACTCTCATCTAAAAATATATTTTCTTCAACTCGTATTGAGGCAAGAGTTATTTATAGATACTTGGAGTTGTGTGTAAGCAAAAGCAGATGAAGCCTCAGGTTTTACTCAAGCCAGATTGCAAGCTTAACTGAAAGAAAACAGATTGCATATGGACTATCTGCATTTTCTTAGACACAGCAGAAGAGGAGCAAGGGGGCAGTAGTGACTTGCTTTTGTGAGACAGGCCAAGCACACAAAGCAAGAATAGCTGGAGCTGCTGTCAACCTGACAGACAAGATCCCTAAGGTTTATTCCCATCATTTTTTACCAACTTTCCATCTGAGATAACTTTATGTTATGTACTTCAAAGAGTATTTCAGGTCTGAGATTTTAATTTCAATTTCAAAAATCAACTAAAATTTCAGTGCTGGAATGACTAGCCATATGGAATGTGTTCATCATATTGCTGTCCTCTTTCAAATACCCCCGGTTCTAGGAATTATCAGTACTTCAGGGAAATATTTCTTCCATATTTAATTGTTTCATGGTATGTGCTGCCATGATGAAAGTCGGTAAATGACCCAGAGCCATGTATCAGCCTCACCCAGCAGCAGAGGTCCTAACTAAACTTTCCAAAGAGGCACTTGTGATGACACCTGAACAACCCTCTTTCTGAGACCATTGCTCTTCCCAAAAGTGTGGCCAAGAATTTTAAGGTGATGTATAAATTGAGCGGTAACCATATTGAAGACACGTGGACAGTCTGATATCTCTACTTCATCTAAACACCTTTTTAGTCTTTCACTGAACTTTCTGAGGGCTTCAGATGTCTGAAATGAAACAGGCTTTCCTCCAGTCTAAGCCTTCTGCTCCTTAGCTGTCACAAATGTTTTTGCCCAACCAAAGTACCTTCTAGTTCTACAGAAAGAAACTTTTTCTTTATCAGAAAGTCTGTGGCTAGTGAATACATCTGGAGACTTCAGTACTGTCCAAAGCAGATGGATCACAGACGGGACCAGTGGGAGTGAAGGCTCCCTGAGAGCCCCTTTTTTTCCTCCACTGGAGAGACTATTCCTTTAGTTAAGGAAGAGTTCAAGTTCACATTCTGCTTTGTCCTTGGTCTTTTTCCTCAGGTTCATCAAAAAGGGGATTACAGACACCAGCAGAAACCACAGAGAGGTTATAGCTAAGTGAAACAACAGGAACTACTTCTTATCACAGAGCTAATACAACAAAAAGAATTTTTTGTACCACCTTCCCTATCCAAAAAGCAGAGGTGCAAAGGCATATGAAAGAGTAGCATGAGGTGAGTCATGACCCCATAATAGCATGGTGCCGGACTTCACCTTCCCACACACTGCAAGAGGACCAGGAGGTAGACAATGGTACTCACCTGCTTACAGGAGGAGGGGTTAGTTAGCAGGTCCTATACAGGCAGCAGCCGCAAATAACGAAGAAGGAAACATGCCAAAAATTAGTCACAGAGAAAGATATCAAGTTTAACAAGGCAGCTGAATTTAGACACACACTGTTTTTGAAGAGAATAAAATGCTTAGCAAGTAATACAGGCCCAGATGGCTCAAAGGTATTTCAGCATTTCTTTGCATATTTTAAATCAGCAGATGTTGGGAGACTAAGAGTTCTAGGTCTTTTCTGAAAAGAATAAATTCAGTCTCCAAAATATAAATCTTTTAGGTCTTGAAACATTAACTAGAATAATGCTTAAATACCTTTATAAATCTAGTCTGGAGTCTTACTGAAAGAACTGCCAAGGTTAAAACATGAGGGCCAGTTCTCCTCTCTTCATGCACAGACACAATTTGCCATTAGTAGTAACAGCTTGTTTCAATGACACATTATACCTTCTAACAACTTATAACTCAGTAGTTTGAAAGCACTTGGTAACCACCAAAGAAGCCTTACAGTGCTACTGGGTGACAGATGCCAACTATTTCACAATATATTCCATACTCCAACAAAACACCAGATATACTGAATCAAAAGGTCAATATTACACAGTAAGATTGGAGCAAGGTCAAAAGACAAGTGTAAGGATTCTTGGGCCAGCATTCTGTACACTGAACAAATCTGCTTTCCCTCATAGCAACCAGAAGTTATACAATGGGCTTGAGAGAGGAGAAGAGACCCTTTGTCATTAAAAAAATGAATAAGAAAGAAAAGCTGTTTAACGTAAATGAAACCGGAAAAAATATGAAGATCATGTTAATAACAGCAAAGAAATGTCTTTATCTGTACCCATTCAGCATTTCAGATGGAAAAGAGCAGGGCTTTGCATTGACATTTTTCTTTACAGACATTTGGATGAAGTTTAAAAGTCACAAACCCAGGGTAAACACATATTTGGCCAGAGCGGAGTGTTTTCAAAAATAAAAGAGGAGAAAAGACTAAGTGTGAATCAACTGGAAAACTTCTCATAAGCTTTTGATTCGAAAGCAATTTTGGTTGCCTGGCCTTTTAAAAAAAAAAAAAAAAAAAGTAAATTGATGAGGACTTGTTGATTAGGAATCCAGTTCACACTGGAGTGAGTATGGGTGAAAAAGAAAGCACAGTAATAACAATGGAATATATAAAGGAGAAAAAAATACCCCAAACCCCTCAATGAAAGCTGGAAGGGCAGCAATACACCTAACTACACAAAAACACGAGTAGCTTACATAAATGATACTTTAGTGTGTGGAGCCACTGTCATAAAGTTTGTTTAATGAGGATGGAAGAGAACTGTTCTGAGACCCATGGAGGTCACTGAGATGATGGCTCCATTCCAGTGGGCAGGGGTAAGGGTCAGGTTAGTTTACGGTTGAACAGGCCAGGCTGCTTTTCCATGACTAGTAACACAGGCATAAATATTATGATTCTAACTGAGAGTCGTCAGACCAGTACAGCTTTGGCTTTGGATTTTGGGGCCCAAAGGAAGCAAGGTTTTGCAAGGTCATTTCTAGTGAGGAAGCTGCAATGTTTGCACCTGAAACATTGCAATGGCACCTTGATGCTGCCATGTACAGTCTGGATATTTCAAGACAACTAGGATCTCACCACCATAGCTAAGCCATTAGCACAGGGTCACAGGATCTAAAACCAATCATTTAACAGGACTGAAGTTTCATGTGCCTTTCTTCCCCTTTATGAACTATGTTCTTGTTTCAGGGATTCACAGAGAGAGGGATCCACTGAAACAGCAACAGCTATTTGCAGGAGCAGAATGAGAAATGAAATCCCATCATACGGAGGGTAACATCGTATCCTTCACAGTTCAAGTTGGGATGTTTATCTATGTGGCCGTGAGCTAGTAGATCAAAGAGTTATTCATTATATTTATTGGATTAGATAGAAAAATGAGAGAGAGAAGGGAACAGATGGAAAGTCTAAAGACAAGGGGTTTTTTGGTTAATTTTAAGGTATAAGTTAGTTAATGAAGTAGTTATCATCACTGTAAAGCTTAATCATAAAGGCTGCTTATGGCAGTCATGTCTGTGTCTTTTCCTAAAACTTCAGAGCAATGATTCATTTCTGCAGAGTACAAAAGACTGAATTTCTCCAAACATATTCCAAAAGCAAGGAAAGCTGGGGGAGTTCAGGGAGTGCAAGTACAATCCCTCTCCTGCTAAATTTCATTCAGCAGAGATAGATAAATTGAAGGTGACTTGCTTTCCAAGAAAAAGAGGAGGAAAAAAAGGACATTCTAATAAATGGCTGCTTTTAAAGTATGCTGTTTGTGTTATAATCTGTAATTCAGACAGTTTCTGTCACCTAGCCAGTTAGGTCAGTTGGCTGTTTAAGAAAAAATAGACAAAGTAAAAGACAGCTAATTCAGTCATCTTGCTCAGTACTCAGGCAACTACAGACACTTTTTCTGTGGATGAATGGGAGACATACAAAGATAGATGTCAAACCTAAATGTAAGCTCGGGAGCTTTTGGAAGCCAGTGGCTGCTGAGATCAAACAGAGCATTACCTGTCAGGAGCTGTTACCTCTGAGAGCTGCCCATTAGTACAAAGTCTGTTGATAACAGAAGGTTATACTCTGCTGTTCTCCCCACTTCTTTTGGCCTTGTGATTTTTTGAACAGTGGCAAAGCAGTAAATGATGCAGCCTGACTGCAGGTGGACAAGGGCCCAGATCACTGTCACGTGTTCCTTCCTTCCCCAGAAATTCAAGGAAGACGAGGTGTGGAAGAATTCACCCCTACCTGGTGTCTCTGATATGCGGAGAACATCTTTTCAAAATCTTCTAGATCCAGCACCTTGAATGCCTTTAAATCATCAATCTCATTCCAGATTGTGCCATGGATCCTCTCCTGGAAGAAAAGATCATATTTTAATGAGACAGCAAAAGCTGTTAGCTAAAAACACCCAATCCCATTTGGACAGATCATTCTTTCCTGCTCAGCGGCCATGTTCCTTTATGTTCTACTGCATGTACTACCGCTGTCATTTTAGAGGGCACACTTTGTTTCAAGAGTCAAAGGAGAAAAAAATAGTGATGTGTTTTGGGGGGGTTTCTTGTTGTTATTTTTTTTCTTTTTTAATATACTGAGTATTTAGTATTTTTCATCACAGCAAGCTTCTGATGAAAGGGCACATTCCAGGACTAGCAAACCACATCTCAAGCAATATCCATGATCCCACAGTACGTTTCCTTTCAAGAGTGGCCATCTGTCTGACACAATGATTGTGGTCATGCTGAAAGAAGTGTTACCATCATGAGGAAAAAGCTTAGGAAGGGCACTGATGCATGACAAACCCCAGACACATTTTCCCTTCTGCAAATTTTGCCAGGTTCTGTTGTAAAGCCCAAAGGGTGTGTGGTTTTCATTCTGCCCATCTGTGAAAGTATTTTGAGATTTTATTTTATTTTACTTTTAAGGCTCTGTCTTTGAAGTCTAATTGTTTCCTATTACATGATCTCCCCTGTCTACATAAGGTTTTTGTTGACTCAGATAGATACAATCTATACCCAGATCTCTAAAAGAGCATCATCCACACTAACTGGAAATGTTAACAGCCCGTGTGATACATTCCCCCGAATGCCAGGGAATCCCAGCTTTTTGGCAAATGACTAGCATGGAGGGAGACAGGCACAGACACTTCCTCCAGCTTTGCTGTACACCAACCCAACCCTGGACCAAATCAGCTCTTGCAGTACATGAATTAGCTAATCAGCAGTCACCCTAAATCAGAAGGTGGCCTTGGGGTCTCCTGCTGACGTTCTCAGGACAGATGTCATTGCTGGCAGAGGACACAAAGGCTGAACTACCTTCTCCTTCCTACTGACTGTTAAGGTGCATGTTGTGTGAGACAAGCTTTGGGCAATTACCTATTTAGAAAAGGAAGACTTGCTCTTCACAACTGACTACACTGTCTTTCAGTTCATTTAGTTAATGAAGTGTACATTTTTTGTACTTTATTAACTGGAAAAATAAGGAAGGTGTTGATTAAAAGAAAAAGGAAATGGACAGAAGGGATTGTAAAAAGGCCTAAGCAAATCCCAGGAGGTGAAGAGCCAGCAGAACACTGATGCAGAGCAAGCCAGGAACAGCAAGCAATAGCAACGAAACCCTCACACAGGCTCCAGCTCTGAAGTACCTGACTTGTACCTACACAGAAAAGTGTGTTAACACTTCATTATCAGAACTAATTAGGAACAGGCTTTACTTCCCATTCACAATCATCAAAGGAATGAGAGAAATGTGCTAAGCCACAAGGCTCAAGGAGCAAGGAAAAAACCTGATGGGAGGATGAAATGAGGGGGAAATAAAAGTGTGAAGTGTTCTGGAGGAAATTCCTGGCAGGGCAGACACTGTGAAGGAAAACCAACACCCTCCCTCCAGAGGCAGCCTGTGAGTGCCTGAGGGCAAGGAGGGGTGTCTGCAGTGCTATTTACAGCGAGAACATATACTAGAGTGGAGCAGCACCCACCCCTGAACAAGCTCACCAATATCGTTGTACCATTCCTTGCAATCATTGTGGCTCTTCGTTCCACAGTAGGAAAAATGTCATGACCCTGTGGCTGTAACATGACAAATGAGTTTGGGAGGCTCATCTCAGCCAAAGGAATAGGAAACAAAGTTACTTTTCATTTTACTCTAACCCTAGACTCCACTACCAATCTTAGCCAGAAGCATTCAGGAGGAGCGTTCATTCTTATTCAATTTCCAGACTGGCTTTATAAACCTTGAATTATAAATCCTGAGGGATGCATTTGAACAGCAGAGCAGTTCTCAGAGTTCCTCACTCTTTCAGATTGTTCCATCAAACACTGAAGTAGAAGAATATTTCTTGACAGGAGCTAGTGCACATGGCTTCAGAAGCAGCCCTTAGAGTCACCACTGGGATAGAGCCCTAAGGATGCCAAAAAGCTATAAGCTGTGTTTGGCCAAAGGCTGGATGTGACTCAAGAGACAGCTACTCTGGAGAGCCTTGCCCATCTACCTGTCTGGCTGCAAAACTCTCCTGGGAGTGAAGTTTCCCCAGAAATGGCAAGAACAGTGAGAACGTGCTACAGAATGGGCTAGTCTGAATGAATTGCAGAGGTGCTGGAACAGGCAGTTCTGAAACTCACAAAGGGATTGCAGATAATGGTTCTTGACCATGCTTTCCCAGAAAAAAAACCACCCAAGGAAGTTAAAATTATTCTCATTTCAATTCAGATTCATTTTAAGACCCTGGTTGAATCTGGTCCTGTACAGGATGGTTTGTATGCTACTTGTAGCAGAAAAACAAATTCCAAAGCAGCACCATTGCAATGCTGCACACAAACAGAACTTTGAGCCAAGCAATGCAATTTTAGTGCTTAAAAACCAAATGGTTCAATCCCGTCAAAGGAAAAAAAAAGGCAAGCAAAGGTATAAACAACCTTAGTTACACAAAACACTTGCAATGGTGCTGTCCATTCTATTTCTACCCTAGGTTCTGCCCTTGAAAACTATCATGTTGCTGCCAGATAATTTCCTACACTGAGCTCTTGCTACTCAGTTATAGATTAACTGGCTGATAGTTCCTTGTCATCAGCCAGAGAGACTGAGCGTTTTAAGAGAAACAGGCTTGCATAATGTGCTTGCTATGATAAATGATTCCCTCAGCACCATAAAAAGTATTTATGGTCCCTAAATATCAATTTTAAAATAAAGTAAATTCTTTATTTCTTCTTTCCTTTTTCTCTCACTTTAACACACACATACACACACACACACACAAAAAAAAAAAAAAAAAAGAGGTCACTTCATCCATAACATGCTTTTCCTCCCATATTTATTTATTTACTTATCTATCTACTCCTTCTACAAGTCTTCCAAGATCTGTGGTTCCTCTGCTTTGCAAAGTCTTGGCCACCGTTGAGAAACAAATGCTATGAACTACATTTCCCAGCAACCTCTAGCAAAATGGTAGCATATATTTTATAAGTAAACCTCTTATTATCAGAACAAGTACTGACAAGGCATTTGTTCCATCAAGCTGAGGTTCTGGGTACGTTGCATTTAACAATCTGCTTGCTGTAGCTGCTGCAGTTACATCATTTCACCTTTGTAATGAGGCTCAATTTGCTGAGACCTACCAAGACAGAGAACGACAGTATTTCATGGAGCTACAAATCATAACAAGCTGTCCTCTGCTACATCTAACAGATTATTTTATTTACCCTGAAAGATAAATAATGATACTCTGCAAGCCACCAAAGTCCATCATGCTTCAGTAACCTCACAGCATGAGTGAAAATTACAGTACTTTGGGAAAGCCTTTCATTTGTCCTGCAGGTCCACAGAAACCATAGGAACAATGAGTGTCCTGTAAATACTGGAGCAGGCAATTCTGCTTACTAGTAGGTTAATATTTGTAAAATATTAACCATCAAAAAATGAAGCCACTTAAAATTTTAATCCATAATTCCATAATGAATCTGAAAAAAGGGATATGAACAGAGTGTGTTTTTCAGATTTCTATCTTGATATCAGATCCTTTCTTCAGTGTAAGAAAAATCCAGTTTGAGCAAAAATTGTATTTCTGGCATGTTTGTTAATTGAGACAGCTGTTTTATCTTGCTGTAGGACTAGGCACCACCAAGGCTACTATGAGTAGCTTCACACTGAGATTTTGTAGAAATCTTTCCATTAATTTTGAATCTCTGGCAGCAGTCCTGCATCATTGTTTGCCATGATCCTCAGGCTGCCTTCAGGAAGAAAGTTCCAGAAATCAGGATCATCAATAACTTTACAGAAACATTTTTTAGAAAACTCAGTGTCAAAATGAACATTTTCTGTTTATGTGATGTTTTTTTGGGGGGGGGTTGGTGGTGGTATTGTTTCTAAAAAAAATCCTATGTGGTATGTAGAACAAATATCTTTCTTCTGAGACAATTTCACCCATGTCTACTTAGGGCTGTCTAAAGAAAGCTCTTTCAGATCATTGACTAGAGTCAACACCAGCCTGACACTTAATAGGAAGCTATTTCTCCAGTCATGAGATAGCAAGCAGTGCAGTTGAAGGTTGACTATATTTACTCTGATAACTTCAAATCAATATTTTTATAGTTATTAAAAAGGTAATTATATTAATCCATTTTTCCAGTGTGCTTGAAATCTGTGCATAATTTGGATTAGCCATAAATGTCTGGTCCCTGTTTGACCTTGGGTGTTGTGTAAAATTCAGAGTGAGAGAGCAAACTCCACTTGCTGTCCAGAAACAAAGAAAGGAATCTTTCCAGGATATTACAGTGGTTACATTGCAATATATTTTTTTCTTAAAAAACATAGATCCTTGGCACCAGCACTACTGTAGTGCTGTATGAATGGAATTCAGAGACGATGCTACAGTGCTGTATGAATGGAGCTGTGGTGCAGAAGGGCTTCATCAGAACTCAGCCTATCCATGCATCTAAATGGCTTTGTGCTTGATCACCAGCTTACATCAAAGCTAGTACAAAATCTTTAATTCCCAAAGGATATCAGTGGGTTGCTTGAGTTTCATTGTTAGAAGCAGGAATACTTTCCAGTCAAACCTTTTTTCATGGTGCCTGTGGGAACTGTGAACAATCTGTTTTCGTCAACTGCTACGAGTTTATATTTGATCATTCTCCGAACACCCAGCAACTCAGTCCTTTCCTTCCAAAGACACTATCAGCATTGGGAAAAAAGGTGCCAGCCGTGGAGGACAGCCTTGATTCCACTACTGAGAAAGCATATTGCAGACAAATGCCCCTCAGCCAGCCCTGTCCATGCTCCTCTTGGCCTCTGCTGGCTTTCTCTCACTCCCTTGAGGCAGGCTGCATGAACAGAAAGAGGTTCATTCTCATGTGGGCTGCCTCAGTCCTGGCATCATCTTCACACTCACTTAAGAAAGCTTAGGAGGAAGACTCTGTACTAACTGCTTCGAGAAGGATGGTCTAAACAGTATGTAGAGATACCTAAGAGCTGAATAACATATTTCACCTGGCTGCAGACCTAAGTTTGCATACAGTTCTGTTTCCAGCACTGTGCCACCTCACCTCACTGTGTTGCATGGTGCAGATGTGCCTGTGATTTTTGCTAACTAGACTGGTTTTTCAAAAAAGAAAAACATATATGTGGTGTCAGATGTATTTTTCCTCAAAATGTTTTTGTTGGGAATATTTGTATTCGTGTGAACTGGAAGTTAAACACTACCACAAACCACAGTAATACTATGCACACTTTCAGGCCTCAGTTTTCTGTGCGCAAAAAACTCGGGATACACTGCTCCCAGCCAGTGTGCTTGTGAGTCTTCATTTAAGTATGGCTACTTTGACAGCTCAGAAAACCACAGAAGTGCTGTGATGGTAACAAAAGGCAAGATGAGGCCATCCAACCCACCCATCACTTTGCATTCAGAGGATTCGTATCCATGCAAACAGAAAGGAAGTGCCTGGTACTGAAGCAGGGGAACTAGGATAACTGATCAGGATGGCCAAAAACATAGTGCTTCCTCCAAGAGTCAGTGGAATTAAATAATTCCATAACAAAGTGTTACCCAAATAACAAGGCAAGCCACCTGTGTCTGCACCACCAGCTCTGCAGTTTTGCAGAGACCTTACTAGGTCAAAACACTAACCCTGGCAAACACACCAAAATTAAGCCCACGCCCTCTTATGCCCCTTTTTTCCAACTATTCTGCCTTCCTCAAAATAGCATCTTTTACCCACCTCACCACCCAGGTCTTCAGTTTTATTAGCACAGCTGCCTTCACTCCTAACCAGAGGGCAGGATAAGCCTACGGTTACTGTACATTAAACAGAAACACCTGTGACTCTCTCTTTTTCATATACATTCATATATATACATATATTAGTTATTATTTCTTTTCTTCAGAGCATTAAGTCCCATGTTCTGCAAAGGAAAATAAATCCCCATCCTTACATTCTCTCCCACACCCCCCACGTGGCCTTGACAGACAAGCACAGATGGTGCAGCAAATATTTCACTTCACTTTATTTTAAAGAAAAGGAGAGAGGGGGAGAGAGAATTCTTGTGGCATTCCAGAGGTCCCTGGACACTCATTCCAAATGCCAGAGTTGGGCCCTGGGTGAGTTTCAGTCTAAAAGAGAACCTGGGTTTCTAGGCAGCCATCCAAGCTCAACACAGACACTTTTTTCCTTTCTAAATCAGTTTAACAAAAAATTAAAACCTAAAGTGAAGGAGGCGGGGCAGAGAAGGAAGAGAGAGAAGCGCAGGGGAAGGAGAACCAACTAAGGTAGCAGAAAATGAGTGCAACAGGAAGAATCCAAGTCCTCTGTTTTGATTGCAAATTTGGAGTTTGGTTGCCAGTTGTAACCATGCAGTAACCATGCACAGAGAAGGGCAGCTTCCCTTGTGGTGACGAACAAATGGTGGGGAGAATCAGGCCACCTATCTCTCCTTGGGGAAATCTCCTGCCAGGGTAGAGGAGGCTGATTTTGGAGTTGGTTCTCACCGTGTTTTGCCCACATTGGCTCTGACCATCCTTTTCCTTGATGTGCAAGTGAGGGACTGGCACACCAGTCCTGGAGATGTGCATCTCTGGCTTAAGTATTCAGTCCTACTACAGCTTTGCCTAACAGATTGCATGCCCAGATCTACTGCAGCTCCCTCAATCTAACTAGCACCTCGGTCATCACAGGAGATATACTGCACCGGTGGAGAACTGAGGAGACTCCCTCAAGACAGCTACTGACTCCTACTGACTTCAACCCACAGAAAGCCACAGTATCACTTGCTTCTGTCACCTTGCACTTCATGGCATTGATCAACACCGAGTTATCCTTAGAAAGTAAATTAATTGCTGAGAGCATACAATTTCTTACCTCACTCAGTTTAGCCCAGTTGAAGGATTTCAGTGGGTGGGAAGGCTGTGGGATAGATTTCTTCTTCAGGCTGGTACCACTGCTGCTGAAGGTGGCTGTTGAAGGGGGTGGCATCCCCATGCTGAAGAAAGGTGGTGCTCCTGGTGGAGGAGGAGGTCCTCCTGGAGGAGGTGGTGGAGCAGGAGGAGGGGGACAGCTGGAGAAAGGCAGAGGAGGGGGCAGTGGTGGCAAATTCTCAGATGTGTGGGAAGAGGACAAAGCTAATGGGCCACCTGGAGGGGGCGGTGGCGGGGGTGGGAAGGAAATACTGCCCCCTTGCTGGAAAATAAAAAACACACAGAAAAAAGAAAGCAAACAGTTTAAAAGGCACAATAACTCCATGTTGCCAGCTGATGTGATTTTATTACAAGATTCAAAATATTTGATGTTTTCTTTAAAGCCTCCTGCACTCAAAGCCATGCAATAAAGGGAGGAATCTCAGCTTTCATTTAAGAGAAAGTTTCAAGCCCTTGAAGTTGTGGAGAAGAGCTTGAAAAAAGGAACCATAAATGGCTCAGAAAAACAGAAAGCTAGTAAAAGAAGCCAAAATATATTATTTTCTCCTTATGTATGAAAAAAGAGAAAAGTTCTATCTTATGAACTTTTGAACTCCTGAGTTTTAAACCTTAAGGTTTGAAATACTGAATACCTGTCATTAGGCCCCACTAATAGAAAGTGGCAGTGGAGAAGAGAGAACAAACCTGCTTTCTGCAATATCTAACTCCTCAGGGCCTTGTCCTGGTGAGCTGAGGCTCAGGCACACTGCTGGGGCAGAAGGAGCAGCAAGCAGGAGGGAGCAACTGCAAATGCTGCTTTTGCAGAGCTCCAAGACAGTACTGATGCTCTTGAAGCATGACAGGAATCCTGTTTCTCACTAAATTTATGTTCATATCTGGGAGATTTCTCTGTATTCCACTGAAATAACAACCAAAGCCACCCTACTCAGCAGCAAAAATATGGCTGGAGGAGGACATGCGTGCCTCAGCAGCTTCTGCAAGGAAGGTGGCTGAAGAGAAGGAATGAAGCAGCCCATGCATTATCCATTCTATACCACCAGCTCTAGGATTTCAGTCCCAGCTAAAAGCTGAGCAGCTTCTAAATATTCATCTTTGTAGCGGGCTAGACAGACTCCCTCTGTACCAACCATAGAAAATGTTTCACTCATAACGTGCTTTTGTTCATCATTCACTAGTTAGCAGGCCTCAAAAGAGGATGGGAATAGTCCCAGTCTCATACCGAGAACTCATTAAGTTGAGCCACCAGGTCGTTCATCTGGTCCCGGGTCTGGCGCAGCTCCAAGGATTCCTTCTGCAGTTTGTCTTTCATTTTGTTCAATGTCTTCATCATTTCATCTTTCTCCTGGGTCTTTGTCTCACATTCCCGCTCCTTCTTCTCTAGCCTGCTCATCAGCTCAGCATGATCTAGGGGTAAGAGGCAAATGGGGCTGGTGAAATAAAGCTCATGAACAGTCCCCAAAGAGATGCAGGTTACACTGAAATATTCAACTGGGGATGTATGACAGTATGAAAAAGAAAATGGAGTCTGACTATCTTGACAGTGATCTTCAGTTATCAAGACAGCAATGCCCAAGTTCCACTTAGACTGTAAAATCACTTCATGTGAAGACTGAGGGAAGCCCCATCCTATTGAACACATAAACTGATCACCATGAGAAAAAATCTACTAGAGGGAACAAAGCAGGGTTTGTCCACAAAAGCAAAAGTTGTGCACAGCTCTGCTGCTTGCTGCTCTGTGACTGAATCAGGATCAGTCTTGCTTCCTCTTTCGCCTTCCCAAGCACAGAGGATACACTCACCTTTCCGAAACTTCTCTGCCTGGTCCCTCCACTGCTTGACTTCATTTTCATTCACCAGCCTGAAAGATGAAATCAGATAATTTCAAGTTGTTCTGGGCTACCCAGGCTGAAAGGCAAGTGGCCATTTTGTGTAGTGATTATCAAAAGGGAACCTGGTGAATTTACATGGTTTTACAGGATCATACTGGTCATCAGTCTGGTTCCAGATCCTGATCCATACTGTAGCCAACAGTTAATATAAATGTGATGGCTGTTGCTCAAATTCCTGAAAAGGAATAAAGGAATGCCTGGGGAAGGAATCCTGATATGTTCTTGTCTTCAGGTAATGCTTTCAAAATGCCAGGTCTACTTATTTTGAAAGAAGGAAGTCATCACTAAAATAATCATAGCTGCTGTGGGTTATAAATTACCCCACCCTTAATACAAGACCAGATTGCCATCTTTTTTCCTACTTCTGCGGTTCTATTTTTTCTTTCTTACAAGGAGGGAGGATGTTTATCTGTTGGGTAATACATCAGTAACAAGGCAACACTCATATCTCATACTGGCACAGCTATTTCCTATTACTGACAGAAAATATGCAGGGCATGCTGGGGATTGATTAGATACGCAGAATGAGGAGTAGCTATGAAAGTAGAAAGGGAAGATCAGGCACGAGGTCTACAATGAAGTCTAATATCCAGGCAGACAGAAAGAGATCAACACCAGCATATTTTTCCATAATGAGAAATCAGTTTTGATTTTGGCTCATGCCTGTAACAGGGGAGACTGTAAGTTTTTTAGTACAGGAGAATTTGGTTTCATATGAGGCTTATGTTCTATAAAATACTCTTTTCAGTGGATAATTCAGAAGGGTAATGGGCCATGAGTTACCTGCAGAGGCAGATGGATGGAATGAAGAGTCCAAAAGTTTGGCTAAAAAAGGACTGAGAACAGGGAAGTTGAGATGAGAGCCAGCTCATGTAGCTAGACTTCTCAAATGATGCATCCTATGGGAAAAAATAATGGTCGTGCCCTCAGCCAAGTCTGTGGGTGAGAGCATGCAGACATTTTATGAAGAGGTAAAAAGTTTTGTGTGCTAGGTGGGGGCTGCTTTCCACTATTCAAAATCTTTCTAAACTATGTGCTCATTAGTGAGGAATGAAATCTAAATAGAGATGACCACTTTTTTTTTTTTTTTTTTTAAATATCAATGAAAACTTTCATCAACATTCTGAATGAAAAAAGGCACATGAGGAAGCCTTGTTATAACATCATGGGTATTTTTTCTGCTCTTCCAAGCAGCTTAATATTTAATAGAAATTAGAAGTCAAAGGCAAGGACTTTGCTAGAAAATACTGTCTAGTTGAGATGCCATTAGAAGAAAACCATTTAGAAGACCAACAAGATCATGAGAAGCTGTAAGTTAAAATAAGAAACTCCTCAGATATGATAATTTATTTTCTAAGCACCTGCATACTTATCATATACTTATACCCACATAACAAAAATGAACAACAATAATGCAGCTTACATTTTAATTATATTTTTGACATTGAAGTTTTCCAATGGAGCTATATCTGGATCTTCTCCTCGCTCATCCTGAAGAACAATTTGTTGAAGTATTCTGTCCAACAGCTGCCACTGCTGGAAGTTTCCTCCATTCCTCTTATCTGTATAGAAAAAGACCAACCCATGAGAACTTCTGTTTCCATGCTAAAGTCCACAGACCTGCCTGCTGCTGGCCAGTCTGCTGACTGGCATTCCTTCCTTTCCACCTTCCAACTCAATCCTGTATGGAGTAAACTGTAGAACACAAAGCCTAACTGCGAACTGTTGCTAGCAGATCAGTTACAAACATCCGGCATACGGGAACAGCACATAACAACCACGGGCAACTCTGCACCTGATTTTGCACATTCAGGTTGTGTAACCCTTTTGACAGACTATTTCTAACTTCTAACTTGCACCTCAAATGTATAGAAGTGATTCCTTTGTGATAGCTGTTACTCAGTATTTTCTGTGGCTTGATGCTGGGGTTTTCTTTTGGTACCCAGGTAACATCGTAACCAGGCACTGTAAATACAATCAGATGTTCTATATGCATGCTTGGTTATCTGCAGGCCAGCAAAATTCAACTGGCATTAAAAATTTCTACAAACACGACCAAAAAGTGTGGAAAGAACAGAAATTGAACCACCTGGACTGATCGCATGGATATAAACCAGAAGAGCCAAAGCAACATAAAGTTCACCTCAGCTCCCTGAGTTGCATAACCTAGACCTTCAGATTCTTCAGAGCTGCTCCAGTACAATCCTCTCCTGGCCTAGCAGGGCTTAGTCCTGCCACCAAAAATCCAGGTCAATACTTAAAGCTCAAATACTGTCTTAAAAAGTAATATCAAGGAGACCAGTGGGACAAACAACTGCTTGAATTTGTGGACGGCAGTACTTGAACCTAAAGAGTGCCTGAAAATATACCACATTACTTTCTGAAAAAGCACACCACAGTACATCTCCTCCATGTTCCCTTCTCATTTTGACTGCCCAAGTACAGCCGAAAGTAATGAAGATCAGCATCTGATACCTAAAAGGATCAAGGCAGGCAGTTTTTTAGTAATCTTGCTATGCCTTTGCTCAGCTGCTACACTCTGGAAGCATAAATGAGTTGTTTTATTACAGTTAACCAAGAAGATTCCTATCGCTTCTTTTGAAAACAAATGCCAGTGTTATTTTTCAGTTTGAGTTCAGGAGCTCTGCACCAATACATTGCCATGAGATAGCAGCCTGAAGACTCACTGTGGAATTTCCCAGTGACAGAACAGCTTTCAGTGCTGTATTGTTTCACCAGAAAAATTCCTCAGTGCATTTTGTTAATATTCAAAATGATATCTATTTCAGGGAATTCCCTGTCTAAAGCACAAAGGCTCTTTCTTTTTTAGAACTTTCAGTTTAAAATCATTAAAAGCTCTGTCAGTGACTAACTGGAATGTCTCAGCTACTTAATTTTATTTGCAAGTGCAGAGAGGTCAAGCTGCTGCTTTAAGTACTGCAACAAAAATCTGCTGGATGGAGTCAGTGGTAAGATAACAAATTCCTTAGCCACTGCCAAGTTCTGAATGGAAGACCCGAGCAGTGTGTTCCTTGGTTATCTGTGACCCTCTACCTACACCAAAGCTTCACCTAGTTCTTTAGTACCCCTTGCTCTGGAGAACTGTGATGTACTCACATGGCATCTGCAAGCAGTGCTGGAGGATGGATAACAAATAAGGATAGGCATCTGTGTGCTTCAATCTCTTCTTGATCAACTCAAACATCTGAGAGGCACTTTTTGTATCAATGTGGATCTGCAGTGAGAGAAGGTAGTGAAAGAACAAGAGAAAAAACTATGCACAGTGAAAGCCCAACTAACTGTGAAAGATCTGATCAACACAGAGACAGGTGAATTTCCAGCAACTGGACCTCTGTAGAATCTCCTGCAATGTCCAGCTGCAAGTTCCAGTGAGTAGCAAGCACATGGGTCTTTGAGACCAGCACTGCCATCTCCACTCCAGTATGAAAAAGATTCCCAAAGTAAAGGGCTAGAAAGGTGGGAGGCATGCAAAGCCACCAAGAGCTGTTCTGAAGCAAGGAAAGCATTTGGGTCCTAGAAAGTGGTGGCACAAATATTAGAAGCTAAGCAGGAAAGGGCTAGTTGTTCTGTGTTGTTGTGTGGCAAGAGCTGGTCATGGAAATAGGAAACTGTAACTGTTCTATACCCTATAGCCTCTTACTCTTGCTAAAGGTTGTGGAAACTGTCCTTGTTTTATGTTCATCTTTAAAATCCACCCAGTCTGAAATACTGATCCTCTCCACAGGCTCTGAGGTGACAGTCTTCAGAAGAGTTTCCCGTAATCTTGGGAAAAGTATCAGAGAAGAGCATAAGCTTCACCCATAGTCCTGTAAAAGGGATGTCTGAAACTAGAATGCATCTGGATCATGTGGACTGAGAACATGAGCGCAGGACTGAGAACACACTCCACTCATGAACCTTCAGCTAAACATAAGAAAGAAGTCTTTGTCAAAGATACTTGGCAGGAGCCCTGTCTGTGATCATTGTTTTCATTATGCACACATCACAGACCCCCTTACTTGCTAAATGAGAAACTGAAAACAAGAGCACCAGCCACTCTCAGCACCAAAGTCAATCATTGTTTCCAGGGAACACAAAGGAAAGTTGCACCAAGCATCCAAAGTGGATGCTCAGCTTTGGCAAGTTCAGGTATTCCAAAGAAAAACTTACCAGGTCAAACCTCTTGGCAAGTTCCAGGTCATCTTCATTTCTGACCATCTCAAAGAAATCTAAGTGCCTAAGAGAAAACAAAACCAGAACAAACAAAACCTGCTAATATTCATGGTGTAACTCAGACTTAATGTCAAACGCATGTCACTACAGAAGCAGCAACACCTCATTTCCAGCTAGAACACTTGGAAACTGGCAAACCTTTCTTACATGAAGTGCTGGGATACATATGCAAGGCAACTCATGGGGGTCAGTGCCAGGCCAAAAGGAATGGCTGGCTGAAGTATTTGTGCTCTTTAATCCTTGTGCTAAGTCACTGTGTTGAAGTAAAACTGCTAAAAATAAACATAAAGTAGGAAAGGAATATTCTATTTGTGATGAGGGCAATGCCTGTAGTGATAATATATTTCTAAAAAGCCCATGCCATACTTGTTAACCATGTATTAGACCATTAACAAGTTGTTTCTTTTGCATGGTGGAGTAGCGATGCATTCAGTGGATTAGTTAAACAGCAGAGCTCACAACTGTCTTCACATTTGCCTATTGATAAGCACATCAGTATGCCTCTGTTGGGATCTGGAGGACCTGGTGAGACACACAGGACCCTGATATCTGGACTTCTCTTGCATGGAGACCAGAGCACAGCAGATGATGCGGAGAAAGGCTGTGGCACTTCCCTCTGTATAGACCTGGCATATAGTCTGTGTAATCCAGGCATGTGGGAGCCTCTCAAACCTCTGTTATTATCCTCACAACTGTAACTTGTAAGACTTGAAAGTGCCCCTAAGCCCCTCCTAAACATTTGTGGTTACAACATGGATTGCCTATAGGAGAGATTCTCTTCTCAGTTATAATATTGTGGATCAAAAGTAACATTAGTGTTTCCAGCTCTGCAGCAAACTGTGGACACACACAACTGTACGCGATCTTTCCCTGTGACATTAATACACAGGTGTATGTGTGTTATGTCCAACTGCTCAAAGATGTGAGCCCAGTCCTTATGACAGGCAGCTGGTGCTAACACAGTGCCTATGCAGAATCTCAGGCACACTACATTTGCCCCCAGGGATAGCTCTATCACCCCATAGCAGCTCCCAGACAGTGAGAAAACAGTGCCTTGTAAGCTGAGGCATAGGCCTGACCCATAGGTTTTGCACTATGTGCCTTGGCAAACATAAATCCCAGATATCAGACACTTACAAATCAGCCCTGCTCTGTAGGAAGGGGCTTGGAGTAGCAGACAATAAGGGATAGCAGCACATCAGCAGCTCAGTGCCTCTCTGCAAAGCTTAATGTGGTCACAGGAGAAGGTAGTTTCCCACAGCTGCCTGCCCTTACACATTAAAATGCTTCATTTTGTTAAGCAAATGGATTTTACGAGGCTCCTCATTAGTTCCTCAGTCTTTTAGCTTCTTGAAGTGTCTCAGTCAAATTGTTCAGACTGTTTACTCCAAGTTTATTTCAGCATGTGGCTTTGTGAAGGGTTTAATTTAAGGTCATTAGTAGCTCCAATTACTGTGGCAAAACACAGAACTGCTAGTGGAGAAAACATTTATTATCCGTATAACTTTTAACACAGTAATTTAAAGATGCCATTCAGTGTTACATTTTGTGCAGTAGCAGAGCTGTTTGAAGATGCTCCTCATTCTTCTCTCTTGCCCCCTTGGCATCTCTACCCTACCACTCACTGCAAGTGCCTCTTCTCTCATAGTTGTACCACAGCCGCTCTTTGGGAGGTTGTGATACTAGCTAGATCACAAAAATAGACTGAGCATAAAGAAAAAAATTGGAAACTCAGAACCTGCATTTTGACCATATCTACTCAAGTCTCAATGAACTCAATGAACTACTGGCTTCCCTCCCTTCTACCAGGACAGGCTGTTTTCCCAGTTTTGCTACAAGAGAAGAAAGGGTTTTTTTTCATTCTCATTGCCATCCCCAGCTTAGAAGGAAAGCAATTCAGGAACTCCTTGCCACAGCCACTGCCAATTCAATATGCACATTTCCTACTTCATCTTCTGATTTTAATTGTAATGACATATCTCCTTTCTGTCTTTAAAGGGAGTAACTTTTAGGACGAGACAGAGACAGTTTTGTACTTAAATCTAAACCCCAAACAGAGAAGAGTTTTTAAGAATTCTTTCTGTTGTTCAGTAACTGTTCTCAGAAAAAATGTCTTACCTGTCCAGTGTGGCATTCTCATGTCCTCTTAGCTTGTCAATGACAGGCTGAATTCCCAGCATTAGGAACTCATATCGTAGGTGTAATCGGAACTCCAAGTTGTCCTTAAAAATTGAGGGAAAACCAAGCTATTGGGTTCCAAAAGCTTTTAATCACATTATAAAAAAATATTACTTAAAACCTCAGTTCTTCCCTTTGTTTCTCTATCCTGACACCAATCTTTGCCTCTGTTTCACTTAAAAATGCAGTCCTTGTTTACCTACAATGAGTTCTGCATACCCAGTGAGAAGGACAGCATGTTCCATCTTGTTCTATAAAGTACAAAAGTTATTAGTATTTATCCTGCTAGTCCATTGGAGGTCCACCTCCTGCTTGCAGATGAACAGTACTGCAGTATTCCTCCTCATTTTTATGTTTATTTGTCATAAAACTACCTGTCTGGCAAACTTGACACCTGTTCAGTGGGATGTTACAGGACTGCCACAGAGAGAGACAAACACATTGCCCGACAGAGCACCTGTGAGCTTGTTGTTTGTTGTGGTTTGACCAAAAAAAAGAAAACCCAATGTAACAAAAGTAACACTTTAAATGAAACATAGTCAGTTTAAACTATCAACAAGACTCAAAAGGAAGTCTTTTTAATGAAAGAAAAACAACAAAGTGTCTTTTCTGAAGTGTCTCCCTTTGACAATTTTAAATTTAAACATTTTGAGTTTGGCTTCGAGTCAAAACAACTGAACATCGCAAACATTTCTGAAGGTAAAGCAAGATGTTTTCTAAAAGGCTGAAATCAAGGGGGAAATGATTTGCAGTGCTTTAAAAATAAATAAATAAATAAACCCACACCAAAAATACCTGAGCAATCATCTCAGTGCAAGTAGTCTATGTTATCTTATAAGAGTCTGGGAACGAAATAATGTGGAAGTCTTTCTAAGACTGATACTAACAATTCAGCATTATTTTCCAGAAACTACATCCACTCAATAACACAAGATTTATGACTTAATCTACTAATACTTTCCAAGGTAAATTAATTCAAGCATAACATTTTAGAAGGAATTTCCAGGGCAGTGACTCACCTCACCAGCACCAGCATTCAGAACAGCATTGATAAAGGACATGATGGCTGTTTTGAGGTTTACTTCATCTCGGTATCGCCCCATACTTCGGTCTAACTCATTCAACAATGTCTGAAACAGAACAGCAGGCTAGGTTAGAGGATATAATCTAATTTCTTTTTACATACTGTTCATGGGATATGCACACAGTCTTCTTTTGATTTTCTATGTATTTGCTTAAAGAAATAATTTTTTTCAGACAAGATTGTTAGCAATTTCGTGCATGCCACAATAAACAAATGAAGAATAGTGGTAGAAATAAAATGCCCAACTGATTCTAAATGGAGGAAAAACAAAAGTTCTTTTTTTAAACAGGCTATTATTTGAGAAAAAAAACAGATGCCCTTTATAGTTCTTGCCAACATGATCTAAGAAAGCAGCAGAATGATATCCCTCCTAGTCAGTTAAACTCTGTACAGTGAATATGACAGGGAGTTTACACATGTGGAAAAATAGCATCAGATTCATATATACTTTCTACTCACATCACTCAAGTAAATGTCATTATTTTCTTGGATCTCAGCAGGATAGCCTGCACTTATATATACAGGAGGAGAGAATTCTAAAGAGAAGCTGTCTTTTGAGGAGTAAAACCTATACCTGAACCTTGGAAGATTTCTCCTTGTTCCTTCACTTACAACCATTTCAAATGATACATACAATTACCTACCTCTTGGTCAGCTCTTTTAGGGATTTGCAAATAACAGGAATATCCCCTGTACATACAGCTTCAAAGCTCAAATGTGAATTACACGGAGCAGCAAGTGTTGCAAGTGCAGTTAAGCTCTAGTTTCCATGTTACAGAACCATAGAATAATTTGGGTTGGAAGTACCTTTAAAGACTGTCTAGTCCAACCCTCCTGCAATAGGCAGGCACATCTTTCAAGTAGATCGGGTTGCTTAAAGCCCAGTCCAGCCTGACCTTGAACACTTCCAATAATGGGGCATCTACAATTTCTCTGGCCAACCTGTTCCAATGTCTCACCACCAAACATTTGATAAAAAAATCTCTTCCTTTTATCAAATCAAAACTTACCCTTTTTTAGTTTAAACACATTAGCCCTTGTCCTGTCACTACAGGCTTTGTTAAAAAGTTTTTTTCCATCTTTCTTATAAGCTTCCTGTACATATTGAAAGGCTGCCATAAGGTCTTCCCAGAGTCTGTATGCCCCCCTATTAACCAAATAGCAGGGGTATTTAGCGTTCAGGGGGTATTTAGCATAGAAATGCTTTTGGTCTAATCTCTACATACACACAGATATTTCACAGATAATCTTGTGAACCATCAGGGAACAAAGGAGAAAAAAAGACTAGACAAATAATGATGGTAGCCTTTGTCTTATGCAGTCTATTTAGAATTAATTCCACTTGAATATTTACTAAAGAGGTTATATGTAGAAACTGATTAGCCATGAAAGCAACTCTGCTTTTAGCTTTATGCTGATGACCATGAATCTTCTCTTCAGGATCTTCTCTGATCAGTTCGTAATTCCAAGGTTGACTTTCCTTACTGGAAGAGTAACAAATTCCACTTGAGATCTGCCAGTTCAGTTGTGTGCATGTCACTCCAGCACTAATGATAAACACCCCACACTCATACATTTACTTTGCTGATGCACTAGAAAAGACAGCATTCTTTTTACTCTTCCCAAGAACTTTCAGCCATAAAGGGAGAATGAAGACAAAAATAGCTTTTTAGTGTTCAGCTTAGCAGATGACCTAAATAATATTTTGAAGCTATGATGCTGAGTAAGGAAGTTCGTTTTCCTTTAGTCAGTCTTCTGTCCCTGACTGCTGAAAGTGTCCATTCATAGCAAAATCTTTCCTGTGCTAGTCATTAGTTTCATAGGTCTATCTTGTTTCCTCTAGAAAACAGACCTCGCTATGGAGATATGTCTCAAGAAACAGAGGGAATACCCTCCTGTGCATTTGCAGGGGTAAGAATACCCTCCCTAGCTTTATGCAAACCCTTTTCTTGGTTTCATGTAAAAAATCTTTTGATCTGTCACACACTGCTACTGACAGCTGTTTTGATATCTGAGCATAGTATGTTCACTATCAAGCAAGCTTGATTTCATAAACTCCTTTTTCTTGCATTTTCTGAATTGCCCAGCTGGCATTTACAAATGGCTGTGCCCCTGGCATTTGAACTTCCATCACATCCATGATTTCTCTATAGTTATATTCTGATCAAATACCAACCCTTCCCCCATTTTGTTAGAAAGTGAATGAGTCTTACATAAAATTACATGAAATGCCCTACTGAGCCAGACTGATGGGCAGTCCAGTCCACCATCCTATCTCTAACAATGACAACAGGAGACTATTTAAGAAGTCTTTAAATTCACCAACAAAAGCAACTCTTCAACTTGACAAATAAGCACAAGTGAAACAAATGAGAAAATTTAGTTCTGTTACTGGCAGATTTGGTGCTGAAATGCAAAGCACATGCATCGTCTTGGAATGGTTTTGCTGATTTTCTTCAGAGGTCTCATTCCTACCGTATATTCTTACAGACATTTAGGAACATGCTAGAATCAATGCAACAACATATCAGACACAGCATCCAGACAGGTTAAAGAATATTAACAGAAGTTTTCTACCCCCTATTTCAGAAAGCTGAACCAGGAGTAGAATGCAGAGGGGGCCAAGCCAAATTTAGGGCAAGAAAAAAGATCTGGGTTGCACCAAGCTAATTGGAAAGCAGCACATCTTCATGCTCTAGAAGGAAACACGATAAGTTGAGGCAATTCCTAAAGATCAGAGTCTACACCCACACACTGTGGCTGAACTCCAATGTCTCCAACCCTTTGCAAATGGCTGAGGTTCAAGTCTTCACTCGAACATTTCCTGTGAAAAAGATTTCACCACACCTCTTGGCAGCCAGCTCTGTGGCCCAATTGATCTTATGGTTGTAAAGGTTTTTCTACTATTTAAGCAAAACTTTCCTTACTTAATCCCATTATTCCTCATCACTGACATCCAGTAGGGTTTCAGTCAATCTGCAGCAAACCTCAAAAGGCTTTGGATGAGCCTTGAGGGGAAGAACCAAATCAAGTGGGAATACAGGATTTTAATTTGTTCCTTGTTAGCTCCTCTACTACAATTCCAAATTGATCAGATTTCTCCCTACAGATTACATTCCGTACTGATGGTGTTTAATACAAACCAGGCAAGGGGGCTCTGGGAGGCATGCTTCTAATCTCCACCTTTTCAACTAACAATATCAAACTTCCTTTATTCCTTCACCTCAAGATTCAAAATTTCTAGCAGCATTGAGGAGGAAAACAAGAGTGTTCTGTCCAAAGCAGCCCAGTTAATATTTTCATCAGCAAGTGAAATCACCTCCTTTCAGACAGTATCTAACACCCAGGTTCTCTCAAGACTGAAAGAAAAAGTCTTTCCACAGCATTCCCCAGCTGGGTGGGTGTTTCAGATAGTGAACTAGGCTGGAAGGGCACTGGAACATCCTAATACACTTTTCTGGGCCAATAAAGCACTATGACTTTGCAATATTAGCTTGACTCAAAATATGGCATCTTAAGAAGTACAACATGTTACAATGTCATAACACAATACATTCACTCCACAGGAGCAATGGGGAAGCAGTAAGCATAACAATAATCAGAAAGGCAACAGCTTAGGGAAGAATAAGATTATGCCCCTTTCACAAAGGAAACCAGTCATAAGTAGGGTAATGCAGACATGAATGACGCTGAAATCAGAGACTCTTCCTTCTGTCTTTTCATAGCATTTTAGAAACCTCCATCTTCACAAGAAAAGCACTTAAGAAATATAATTAAAGCAATGCTTTCACGGTCACACAGTGAACCAGTGACATAATTACAGTAGTAATTAATTTGAATACATCAGATGGAAAAGGATCCTAGCAACGAAACCAAGGGCTCATCTTCCTAATTCCACATTTCTGCTTTGAGGGTTTATTCTCTGGCTTTCCAATGTTTTCTTTTGCATCTTTTCTTTAAGGGGCAGAGTAGAATTTGTAGGCAAAGAAGCATATTTCAAATGAAAATTGGATGAAGACAGCTTTTCCAGATTGTCTGAGGCAGGAGATTGAAGGCATGCCTTTATATTATTGTGGAATTTGAGTAAAGACAGAATACTACTCTGAAGAGGACAGTTTTCAAGGAGTATCTTAAAACAGGAACTGCAGACTGCCTGTTGGGCATTAAAGGGAGAGTTATTCCAGGCAGAAGGGCAGCATGAAAGAAGGGTCAGAGATTAAAGCAGGCAAAGGGATCAGCTCAGGCCAAAAACTGTGGCAAATGTTAGAAAATAGGAATAATGAAATATAAATTAAGATATAAATATAAGGTATATAATCTTGTGGCAAGTGCCAAGACAAAGATGATACGGATAGACCTGTGAACACATTGAATATTGGAGATATAGGGTGAAGCTGTAGTACTAAAAGGCATTCGAGTGAAGACTGAAGTCTCGACAAAGAATAAGACCCAGAGAATCTCCCATAGGTTTAAAGTGACTGCTCTCTGGAGTTAAGCATTAGATTGATAATTGCAGTCAGTAGATGAAATGCTGGAAATTTAGAAAGAAGCAATATTTGACATCAGAGTTTCCACTCAGAGTAAAATACAAAATTTTGTTGAGTCTTTCATGTTCATGAAGTTATAGCTATATTTTCCATTAACTTCAATTAAAAAAAGAATACATCAAAATGCAAATAAATTATTTCCAAAATATTTGAGCACAATTTGATTAGCAGTCTTCAGTTGGTGTGACCTGGTGCAATCTAGTTAAATTAACTGGGATTATAAGCGTTTGTATCACTTAGGAATCTCGCTAATTTGGATTTTTACTTTAGATACACTAATATAACATCGTAAGTTTTATATTAAAATAGTAGGAATTATAGTAGGACAGAGCCAATGCAAGTTTAGCAAGAACTGTATCTTAAGCCGCAGCTTTCCTTGTCTACAAAATCACCAGTTGCTGGGTCCTCTGACTACTGCTGCGCCAGGTAGCAAGAGTTGTGCTTAGAACACTGTTCAGCAAGAACTTCTGACATTCAACAAAACATGCCATATTTTATGTTACCGTGTCAAATACATGATCTGTATGTCACTCCACCACACTTGAACACATGTAAATTGAAAATAATCAGTGTTCCAACCTAGAGTTGTCAGCAGCAAGAGCTCATGAGCTCATGCATGAGCTCAAATTTTAGATGGTTACCAGTAAATAACCTCTGAACCTCTCTTCCTTCTTCTTACAAAGAGGAGCAGAAGCAGAACCATGGACCCCAAATATTTACTCATCGCCTTAATATTCTTCTGCAAGAAGGCAAAAGCCCCAAAAAACCAACCAACCAACCAACCAAACCCAGAAAATAATTTGTGTTGAGGAAAAGTAGATCTGGAACAGTATTTCTTACATTTACCTCCTCATTCCTCAAAGTAAATAGTGCTTGTCACCACAGATGATATGGAAAGAGTGGGACTCTTAGATCTACTGCAGTCTGCAAGAGGGGAAAATAAATCCAAAGACATAGTGTACGAAGTATCAGCTTTCATAGATGAGGAGGGATAAACTGATAAATTGACAGTGACGTGTCTGAAAGGGTTGAAGAATATTATCAACAACTGGCAGGAAGGCAGCTTAAGGAAAAGCAACAATGGCACTGATGTTGTCAGAGGTCAGCGTTACCTCTAAGTTATTTATTGGGCATTCCAATAAACGTAAGCTCAGTATAGTTTCTAGAAAGCCCTATAGTTTTTACTTCACAAGAACTGAGTTTGATTTCCAAAACAGAGAATCTGAGATTATTCTCTTCGGTATTGTGTCTCTAATTTGGCTACTGTCTTCCAGAGCTACATCTAGAGAAAGACTGAACAGTGCTTTTACAGTTCCCAGCTTTTCTTTTTTCCCTCCATTAGAATCAGTCTGCAATAATGAACAATAGAGCCAAAAGAATAAATTCCTACTCTGCACATTCAAAGCATGTTTCTCCTGTTCCTACAGTTTAGTTCATTTTTAATTACTTTTCACCAAAAGAATTCTCTTTTCTTGGTTCTGCCAGATCCCCAGTTGTGGGGGATCATTTTCAACATAACAGTGATTAGGTGTGGCCAGTCAAAGTCAACCAAAAGCTGCAAGCTCTAAAGAGTTCAGACACTTCAATACACTGAGTGATGCTGCTAGTTTCTCAAGCTACAAGAACACATCTTTAAAAAAGCTGAGTTTGAAACCTAAAGGATCTCTTCAGATACTTGCAAAGTCTGGGTTACAAAGATTTCGCTCAGGACTGGGATAAAGAAAAACAAGTTTTCACTGTCTTTCATTGTACACCACATCTTTGAAGTTTAATGTAAAGGCATAGAATAATTGTTGTCAGCTCATCCTTTTCTTAAAATGACCTCCTATACAAGTTACAGTGGGTGCTTCTCTTGATAATGAGCTGCAAGACCATTCTGAGACACAGATGTGGGAGGGTAAAAGACAAAGAGATATAACAGCCTCTTAACTAACAAGTCCTAGAGGACCAGAGAATTTTCCACTAAAATGTAAGGAAGACCATGACCACATTTCTTTCATCAGCATTTAAAAAATCTCCAGTCTTTCTGTTAGGAGAAAATTACTGAAGATAGATGAGGAATGTTTTTGGATGAGCCCTTACCTCCTCAAAATTAAACTCAAGCTATCGCTGAGTGTAGTGGAAAACCGCATTCCAGTATCTAGGCACAAGTGTTAGAAACTGCAAACAAGAACACATCCCTTCTGCTAAATCATTTTGGGGTTTGGGCGGGGTTTTTTGTTTGTTTTGTTTAAGAAAGAAAAAGAGAGAGTATCCATTTATCTTTCATTTTTTTCCCAGAAGGAAAAATATTTTGACAAAAGCAAGGATTTATGCAAAGCACTCTTTCATGAATGTGAGAGTTAGTAAGTATCTGCAAACCATGTACATGGCTTGCTTTTCTGCTTCTGCATCCATCATTCCCATCATACTCCCGTACTAAAGAATGGTGGCATATTCTTATGACTGCAGCTGTAATGTCTTCATCTTCCAGTTTTTACTGCAATTACTATTTTCTCTATTGAAATAGCCTCAAGAGCTTTCAGCTGAAATCAAAAGCCCCCACCTACCCATCGCACCCCATTCTGAGTCATGCGTCCTATGTGCCATACCTGCATATTGAAGACATACACCAAGTTTGAACAGAGAAGCACGGTAAATGGCGCAGTGCCCATAAAGGGATGGACTTGCCAGTGCCACATACAGGTTAATATCAAGCCAATATCTCCTGCATCCCCATCTCGGGTCTGAGTCACAGTTACTGAATCCCATATGCATTCAGTTCTAATAATAAACATAACGTTGGCAGCTAGTGTTCATAAGCACATACTCTTTCCCCATTCACTTTTACAGTCAGAAGCTCATTGTAGCCCAAAATCCGCTGATGCATTAGCGGAGGAGGAGGCAGGTAATAATGGCTGAGAGAAACCAGGATCCAGGGCCTGTTGGCCCAACACCACACTTACCATTTCACTAAGGAAGAATAGTAAATGGGTGAGGTTATCCCCAGGTTTAGGAGCTACAGCTTCATACACAGCAACAGATTCTGTTAACAACTTTTTTGTAAAGGTGCTCAGTTCACTAGGAAGAGGAACATTATAACAGCAGCCAGCAGTACCCACAACAAAAGCCTGCCAATGATCTACTGACCTACCTCAAGGTCTCTGAGAATGAGTTTCCCTTCTGTGTTCTGAATGGGAGTTATCTGAGCCAACAACTGCTAAGTGGTGACAATTCACAAGTTGATTGCTAAGTGGCAATTGAAGTGCCTCCACTGTACATTATTTAATCCATTGTCTCCATTATTTAATCCACAGCTCGTTTATTTACTAAATTAAGGGCTTTAAAATCACTCCAGAGGCTCCTGGAATCCTGTGGCTTTGGCTTTTAGAGCAGAACAAATCACTATCACCCCAGAAATGCCATCAGTTTAGAGTATGAACAGATTACCAGGTTTCATTTAACATCACAAACCCCCATTTTCAGGTAAAAGATAGGGGATTTTAAATTAACACTAATGACAAGCAATCAGATCTTGGGGGGAAAAAAAAAATAATGCCTTTAAACTATTTGAGGAAGTGCCCTTCCTAAAACAAAATGAAAAATATTTCCTTTACACTACCTAGCAAGTTTGCAATACATGCACTGTAAAAATTGCTCCCTGCAATGATTCATCATGCTGGGTATTTCTGGCAAAGTATCCTCCTTGTACCTGGAATCTTGTCCTTTCTGCAGCATAGACTTGGTAGTGAAGCATGGCTTGCAAGACTTTCTTGTGACCGTCTGGTACCAAGCAGACAGCCCCTAGGATCTCTAGCACAGCAATCTTGGTCTTAATGTTCTCAGTCCGTAAGCTCTGGGAGATGATGTTGATACTCTCTGGATGAGCCAGGACATGAGCCCGTCCTTGGGAGTTGTTCATCAGTGCCTTGATACACCCTATAACGGATGTGTGTATACGGCTCTCTGAGGTCTCATAGTCCATGCTCTTCAGAAAGTTCAGCAAACAGCTCAGGCCATCCAGCTCAATAAACCTGGTCACAAACCTGAAAAAAAAAACCAAACCCAAACCAAAAGGTTAAGGAAATAATGAATAAGGAAAGGAGAACAAAGGCAATTTATTCAAAAGACACAATATTATTCAACCCTGCATCTGTAAACGCTGTCTGGTTTTTAGCCTAAAATTCACAAAATAATTCCCAGGTATTTAAAACAAAACAAAACAAAACAACCAAAAACCCCCCAAAAAAAACCAAAAAAAAAAAAAAAAAAAAAAAGAGAGAAAACAGACTAGCTAATAATGGTGTGTCACATAGTTTCAGGGTAACTATATCCTATAACCTTATGGACGCACTGTTCTGTCACCTTGTTCTTTGTTGCAGTTACCACCAAACACCTGCTGTGGTCCACTCTAATAGCTGCTGCATTTTCAAGACTGAACGGATTCTTCCAAATTGCTACATCTTACATAGATGCTAATATACACCAGATACATTTTCATACAGACTCATCACCATGCTTTTAATTATGAGTTCGGGTTATCTTGAAAGCCATTTTTAGACTTTGATGAAACATTTAGCCAGTACTACTTATACGCTTCCACCTCCAGGAGATGGGTTCACTGACAGAGGCAAACTCATTACCAATGTGTCTGTCAGCTGTACTGACTTCACACTCTGATCCTCTGCTATACCTATAGGAACATGTTATATTTAAGAGAGATATGTTCTTCAGTAAAAGGCAAAACTCCTATAATAGCCTTGGCTGATTTTTTTGTTGTTTGATTGGGTTTTTTTAGTTTGAGGAGGTATACTGAGGATCAAACAAGTCCACTGACAATCTGCAATAGCAAAATATACAGTAAAAAATCACAAACAGAGGAAATACAGAATTACCCAGTTACCAAATGACACATTGAAGACTGAACCTATAGTAAGACAGGTTTGTTTTGACTACTAACATCACTAGAGTTCTGTTTCTACTATATTCTACCATAAAATTTGCCCTTCTTCAGGTTAAAAGTACAGTAACTGAGGATAAAAACAATATAGGAGAAACTCCTTGGAAAAGTTTAAGGTTTTGTTGAAAACCAGAGTTAAAAAATCCAGACAGGTCAAATTAGACCATGCAAACAGCTTCCTAGACAAATCAGTAGAAAAGGAGGGAATTATATGTCAGTTCAAACCAATCATTCTAGCAATGTTTCATTTAGAGTTCCAAGGCTTAAAAATGGGATTCAAAGATATGAAAAGGGATGCAAGTAATTTCTCTAGATCACTTTGTTTATGACCTGCCTCCTTTAATAGGTCATTCAGGTTGGTGCTCTTAGAATGTCTGAATGCAAACCCATGTGAATTACACTTGAATTTTCAGTCCACCAACATATACACCAACATGTCCATGACCACACTCCTAACAGCATAATGTAGAAAACCACCTCAATCATATGAAAAGTTGTTAACGGTTGCCACCTATGTAACGAATTAAAAATATCAAGTCTGTGTCATTCTGCTTTTACCTAGCCCCTCTTCCTCCCTGTTGGATACTTCCTAATGTACCGTCTTTCTCTTTTCTGTCCTTAAGTGAGATGCTATTCCTAATATACATCAGTAATGAAAGCACCATACTGAAAGACTGAATTTCACTGGTCTCTATTCATATCTCTGCGCCAGCAAGACAAACCTGAGCCACACATATATATCTCCTGCATAATATTGACTTGACATATGTACGGTCTTCTGGTGGTTACATCCCACACCACACAGGAATTTTTAGGGCTTACCTGAAAGTTATGCTCTCTGTGGTGAGAGATTGACCAAATTCTAGCTTACTTGGGCAGCAGTTTGACCACAAACATGCCAAAGCCTGGTGCTTTCAACAGTTTTGGTCTGAGGTTCGGGTTTTATTCAAAATTGAATTTCAAAGTGAGAATCAGAGTAAGGGCAAGCACACACAGGAACATGTGTGCACTAAAAATGAAAACAAGGTTTAGCTGAACCCCGCTAAGACAATCTGCCAAGTTTCACACAAATTTGATTGCACATTCTTTGGATGCATCATCTTGTCTACCCTAACAAATCATAGAGCAAAAGCCCCTCCGCCTCTAGGCCAAAGAGTGGGATCAACATTGTGTACCAGGAAATTTCGTAAGTCACTCGAAGCAGTTTGTTATTTAAACTGATTATAGAAAGATTAAATCTTAGTTCAGTTTCTGTAATGCACTTAGCTGTTGGTATGCCAAAGACGACTGAAATAAGTGCATTCATGGCTAAAAGAGTTGCTGCTAAGGGTGTATTTGGAATCAAAATAAGCACAAACTCAATGTGTTACCAAATAATGTGATGCCAATGACTTCTGAGCATTTTTCTAACCCTGGGCCTAAGGAGTAGAGTTGCTCTTTGCTTCTACAGTTGAGCTACTATTTTAAATTCTCCTCCTCCTCACCTCAAAAGTCCAGTTCTATGAATCTATCATATACCTTAGCTAGTCCCTCCACCTTTTGGGGAGGTGGGGAAAAGGGGGGGGGGGGGAGCGGGCTAGGGGAAGCAGATGTTTTGCTTTTCAGTTCCAGGAGTAAGGGAAGGCTTCAGATGAATAACTTTCTGAAGATATGGAGCTCTGTTTTCAAAAGAAAGCACCCTGAAGAAGCAGCTGAACAAAGGGTCCCTTAAACATAATTTTGGATGGAACACCTGGTCTTATGACAAGACAAACAAGGCACTATAACTTCCCATGCATTTTCACCTGTTCTGATGACCATGTGAAAAAAAAAAATGGTAGGGGCACAAAAGTCACATTTTCTCAATTAAGTACAATCCCTTTCTAAATTCACTGGCAGAATAATTTTTCTAGGATTGTTTGGATGAGGTCATTCCAAAAAGGAGGCATGCGCAGGGAAGTGGTGTGTGTCACAGACCTTTATTAATGACATAATGTAAAACAATGTCGGGATTTTCCTGTGCTCTTCCTAGTCCAGAAAGCAAACAGTAAGTGGCATTATTCAATAGGAAGGCAAACCCAAATACCTTCCCATTTCAGCTGGCATCAGCAACAGGAATTAAATGATGATTTTTCACCTTCCTTTTCCAAAACACTTAGTTCCCTATTCTCCGGAAAAGCCAGAATCATGCAAGGGAGAGATAAAGAAATGGCAATAGCAGTTTCTGGGCTAACACATACTCTCAGTATGAGGATTTGCTCAGTGTGAGGAGGTATGTGTCTGTACAGGAGAAAAAAAGAAGTGGGAGTTTAGCTGATAGGCTGAGCGCCATAATCCTTAGACTATTTGGCATTTGTATGTCTCTAAGTAGGGATGTGTATGTGTTTGTGTGTATGTGCGAAAGAAAACTTAGCTCATGCAAATGAAAAACCTTTTTCCTCACAATATACACGTGTGTAACTAACTGCCATCTTATATGTCCTGTATGCTGCAAAGTAAGGTCTTGTTCTAGACTGTAAGGTGTAAAGTTTAGCATATTTGCCAATGCATTCTGGCTAACACATTCAAAAATTTCAGTGTAAATAAAGCAGGGTGTGTTTTAATAGGTGCTAAACAAGCAAATTAAAGCCTAACCTCACCTCAGACTCACTTGACCAGTTTAGCACACTTTAAAAGGCAGGGCACCTCTTAGTCTTTCAAGTTTTAGAGAGTGCTGATCAGAATGAGTTAGCTAGCTCTAATAACAAGCCTTTCATCCAAATACAGATGTGGCAGCCTAAAGAGGTAATGACCCACTGATGGATTCCTAGTGTAGGGGGGGGGGACAGCCTCCCTATGAGACCTGATCCAGCTCAGGAAAGACAGATCATATGCTGTGGGTGTGCAGAAAGCAGGATGTTCCCACCTTGTTAACAGCCAAGGCTACACTGCAGCACCAGTTTTTGAATCAGGGGGCACACATAATCCTGATCACTACTGAACTGCTGAAAAATTCAGCATAACTGATTTTGCTTGCTGGATGCATAAATTGTCATCTCCAGTATACACTTGAATACAACATGGCTAAATGAAACAAAAATATCAGGAGGCAAATCTGAGTTAAACTAAAGAAGAAAAGCAGACACCAAATGGAGTTAGTCATGATTCAGACTAAAGGGGGTATTTTTCTGGGGTTCCAAAAGGTGGGGGTTTTTCCAGTCCCTTGTAAGTTTTTACTTTTGCTACTTTTCTGAACCTCCATTTTTGGGCACTAAAATACAAGAAGAAAAGCTCGTCTTTCACTGCTTCTGTCCAGCAGTTTGTCATCACACTTGTTTATAGTCATAAGTTCTTACAAACCTAAAAGAAAATGTGTTTCCTTACAAGGTGCAGATGTGGTTTTTTTGTTCTCTAAGGCTGGGCTTGTTCCTGCGTGCTGGGACATAACCTAGCTTTATTATTTCAGGGCAGCTCCTAAATACCAGAACAAAATGCACTTGCTCAAAGGGGGCCAACTAGCTGCCCAGGGATGATTCTATCACATTTTCTCCAAAGAGAAGAACTTGAGTTTGGGTAGGTCTGCTTCAGTTTTTCTTGTTGTTAGAACTGGTGGGTTGGAATAGAGGCACAGATTAGTGCATTTTCTACTAGAAGAGACACAGTTCTACAATGAAATAAAACACAGAGCCAAACATGCATTTTTTCTTCTTTTTTGATTCCTCTAGATCAGAGAATTCAAGCAGAGGAGCCTATTGGTAAACTATCAGAGCCCTGTGTACCGTTACCATTACAAATGGATTCCAGACAGTTCATCCTGTGTGAATTTAGGTCTCTCATTTCTTCAGAGGCCTGATGAAGAGAAGTGGGAAGGAAAATAGGATTTGATGTCCAAATTCCACTAGAAAGACTAGTATTTTGAAGGCTTGGGTATCATACTGCTTACAAGAGGGATTTGATGGAGTTGAGGGCCTCTCTACTGCAACCTTTCCATCAAGAAGAAATTGGCTTGTTGATCAGGCACTGGCATGCAGCCCATTTGGCAGCTAACGAATTGAGTTGCTGGAAATTAGTTGAGACATAGGACTTAACTCAAAATTTGGCTTGGCTTAAGTATTCAAAAAAAAAAAAAAAGTGCCCCATAACCATAGCTAGTGATTTAGAAGAGAACACTTTATAGGCAGTTCATAGATGCTTGTACTGAAGCTTGTTAGGGTTATTATAAACAGATGAAGCAACAAGCTGTTGTCAAGGGGATCCAGCAGAAACAATATGGGTCTGAGAAGGAAAACCTTGCAGGGCTTTGAGCAAAAGACATTCCTCTTTCTTCTCTATTGCCTTGCTCTCAACAAGGAGGCCAGGCATACAAAATGACAGAGCAGAACAGCCAGTGGTGGCCACCAAAGTGCTTCAGCTGGACATAGCAGGGAGGCCTTGCTGCTGTGGCTATGCTCGATGAAAGCTATCACTTTCACAGAATAAGTATCAAACCAGCTCTACACTAATGTGATAGAGTTGCTACATCTAGTCTCAACAGCACAGGACTTTGGTTTAAAATCTTTGTGAGAGTTGGGAGTTTGGCAGTTGTCTTGCTTCCATTTTAACATAAAGTGCAGCTGCATTTTACTGTGTTCTCTGCTTTAGGATAGTGATAGGCAGGATCAAACAGTCACTTATCCTTGGACTAGGTCTCAATATAGACTACTGTTTCTCCACTTCCATGTTGAAAGCACTCACCCTACCCACATACTAAAGTTACCAAAGCCTGATGAATCTTTATGCCTCAGAGGAGCATCAGAATTTGGCTTTGTGCTCTCTTACACCCCATCACAACAGGAGGTAAAAACTGAGCTTTGTGCTGATGCGTTCTACCTCACACTTGTCATGAGGCAAGAAGCTCCACGCAGTCAACTTTTTAAATGTCGTGAAGGGAAGAAGCACACCCAGCACTTAGCCCTGCAAGAAGTCTCAGAAATATCTTCACTTCAAGTTAACATAACTGCAATTAACATAACTATTTGAGATAATGTTTTGGTCATTTTTATTTATTTAGTTAATTCGTTTGGTTTGGTTAGGTTCTCCCACACACAAAAACCTGTTTACTTAGGCATTACTGAAGCTCTCTGAAACTAAAACTTCAGCATAGTGTGGATACAAATGCATTTGGCCCATTTTGGGCCCAATACAAAAATATTCAGAAACTTTTTGACAAAGTGTTTCCTGAGATCATATCGACAACTATAGTTACGGCTTCTGCTCAGTGCTCTTCTAAGTGTTAAATGGAAAAGGTTTCTGTGCTAGTTAGTTTGCTACTGTTCAGAGCTTTGTTCCCAGAAAAACAAAGATGACCCTCTCTTCAAAGACACAGTACACAATAAAGTCTCCTGACATTTCTCTACACCACAGTTATACATAAAACAGGAAGAAAGCCAAACCAGGTGATGTCAGATGGATTAGCTGCTTTGTACCAAACAGTTCACATTACTACAGATAAGGGGAAGCTTGAATTCAATTCAGAGCAGAGGCTGAAATTTTGCCCAACATGAATCAAATTACATGGGATGTTCAGGGGCCTATAAAGTCTAAAATCAGATCTTCATAGTCATTACCTGTGTTTGCACATATCTGACACAGAGTTTTTCACAGCAGACTGTCTTTTATTTTCCTGAAGCTACATGCTTCAGCATTAGTGCGCCCTCCCAACTAGGCAGGTTCAGAGCAGGGGCTGTAGGGCTCTCTGTGGATTGTCTGAAATATCAGAGAGGCTTGTGTGAGGTGAGACAATGAGGTTCCTGTCCTTGCCACTCTTTCCCGTGTCAGATCTGACCATAGCGAGGCAGTGAATTGCAATGAAAGATGAACAACATTACCTCATGGGCTGAGTCCGCAGAGCTGTCTTCAAGTCTTCAACTATTTTATTTTTCATTTCTGTTTCTTCTTCATCAAAAGCATAGAGAGTCTGCATCTGTTCAGAAAACAAGATGACAATCAGGAAAGCTCAGGCTGCCTGGAAGCTAAGAGACAGGCGAGGAATTATGAGAAAAAACTATCCAATCAACCCATGCAGAGGTGCCTGCTGACCTCTCACCAGGAAAGCAGCGCCTCAGCTACAAAACTGAATCCAGATGAAGCTGCTCATGTTGACTGGCAGCAGCATACCACTTTGCCACACTGGCTAAACTAGGGTTCTCAGGTTACCCCCCAAAAATCATACTTGCCAGTATGCCCTCAGAAAACTGTACCTAATTTGGAACAGAGATCTGCTGTGGTGATCTATGGATATGTGAGGCAAAGTTTGTAGGGAGAGGCAATATCTTTTAATAGACTGACATGGCTGGAGGAATTTGGGTGGGAAAAAAAAAAAAAGAAGAAAAAAACCCCAGACTTGTGTGTCAGGTTTCAAAGCATAAAATCTTTTTCTTCAAGTGACTAAATAGCCTGCAAGTACCCTGAATTACAGTTTATGTACATACAAGATTGATTTTTCTTCCCTGCGCCAAGTGTATCACTTATTTTAAGATACTGATTTGCCCTATAAAATTCACCCTTGCTAATTGGGAACATTTAGTGTAAAAAGCTGGAGCACCATAAAATATCTGTCCCTGTTTTTTAACAAGTAAACTGAAGCACAGGGAGACTAGATTTTCCCCCAGTATGCAGCTTGAGATAACTAGAGCTTGCAGTCAACTGGAACGGAAGATGCTGTGGGTCACTGTAAATTAGGGTGACAGACAATGAGTGGAATACATGCAAAAAATAAGGTTCTCAAAGTCAGATAATGCCATTAAAAAAGGGGGTATAACAGGAAATCAGGGCCCCAGCCCTACACTCAGCACCACTGCAACCTTGGAATGTGAAGCAAGACTCTTCAATGCCGGTTGCATATACTGTTCAGGCTCACAGCTTCAGTGTGTGACTTTTCAAAAAGTCAAGACTCAATGCTGGAAATTCTTAGTCTACAGCCATGTTTTCTTAAGTCACTTTAATTGTAAAAGAGAGAGGACAAACAACTCTCTTATTGGCAGGACTTCTTGGGGATATCACTCAGTGGTATCTGGAAAGCAGCTCTGAACCCTTCTCAAATGAATAACTGAGGTGAACTAGTATCATCTATCAGGGATCTGATATCGCACCTTTCTGTGGTGGAATGTGAGTAGCTACAATTATGGTCCATTACAGCAAAATATTTATTTTACTGTTTAGGAAGCATCAAAGAAAATCTTCCTCTCACTGGAACTTCCTTTAACCCTCCCCTCCCACCACCAGACCAATACCTCGCTACCCTTGGAAGTGCTCCCATGTTGCTTGCTTTTGCAAACCATGTGGTGCCAACACATGTCAGATCCTGAGGGTGGTCATTTGGCTACAAGCCGATGCTGTCTTATGCTGAACAGCTGGCACAGGGAGATGTGTTTAACTCTAGGGGTCCTCTCTCTGATCCACGCTAAAGTCAAATTCACTCAATAACAGAGCAAGCTATTTCCTGCCCTAATGGAATGACAGAGCGCTACTGATGGAAAATGAGCTGATGATGTTTTATCTTTTGCCAGCATCCCCCGACAGCCAGAAACATAAATTGAAATGCTTAAGCCAAGCCATATATGATCCCCCTCTTCAAAAAATAAACAGAAATCCTGAACAGGCATTATGGAATCTCAATGGCAGAGTCCTGGGGTGCGATTTGGGACTTGATTTGTATTTTCTTGGGTGACAGCCCATCTGGTCATCTTTCCTTTGGCCCATAAATGCTCCTTTGAAAGGCTCCCATTCTTCCAACAACTTAATTTCTCCTCTGAGCCATTGTGGGGGGAAAGCAAATGGACGGTAGGAAGGTGCTCAACAGTATTTTGTTCAGAGGGAAAAAGGCCCATTTCCAAATGAAACAAATACAAATAATCCTGCCTTTACAACAGAGGGTGATTATAGAAAACCCCTTTTCTAAAGCTGCAGGCAGCCGAGACCCTTTCATTTCTCACTCCTGTGCATGGCCAGGAACTCACAACCTCATGCCCTCACTAAAGACTGACTGGTCACGCGTTTGCATTATGAAATAGCTTTCTCGGCAAGAGTTACAGAAAACTTAACTGTCCCTGGGAGGCAGAGGGGAGGGCACTGTCAGTATTTGAGGCTGGATTTATTTAATGTGGCTGACTGAAGAATTGCTTTCCTGAACTACAAACTGCACTTGAGGACTAACGTCTGCTGTGCTGAGCATGCAGCTAGTTATTATCAGCTAACCAAACACAGTAGGAAGAGGAAGCAAAATAGTCCTTATTTGGTCTCTAAAAAGTGGTATACATAAGGGGTTTTTAACAAGCACATTTTGCATATTTAGCTTTCCAGTTTAAATGCATCACTCAGTAAAGTATAGCATCTAGTTACTTGATTTGCCAATTAAAAAAAAAAATATCACAATTTTCTGAAAACTATCATTCTCAAGGAATTTTATATGTAAAACTTCAGGCAGTCCAAGAAATTACTTCTGAAAATTTTGCTCCATTTAAAATGAAATATTTTACTTTTATTAAAAGCACTGATTAATTCCCACACCTTATCCTGATAGCTAATCGTTCCCCTAAGTTGCTGGGAAGGAAAATACAAGACCAAAATAACAGTATGTGTGAGAAAAGGGGGGGTAGGAAGGCATGAACTAGCTTCAGCAATACACTGCTTGATAGACCAAGCTTAACTTAACAATCTCACACAAATTAAATGAAAGAAGAAAGATGCAAATAAAATACATAGTGAAAAAGTAACCTGGATGTTCTGATTTTTCATGATAGTCCAAGCTATTTTTTAGGTCTTGTCTAAAATAATAACTAACAAAGTGTTATCATTATTGAAATCATTCCCAGTTCATAAACAAATACAGGTAAAATTAAAAACAAAATTCGATTAAAAAAATTTGTATTGCATACCTAATATAATACACCTGGACAATACTACTCTAAAACTTTCTTTTTTCAAAGAAAACAAATCAGTTGGAATTTAAGGTGCACCACATCTCTAGCTACATTAAGGCTGAACTAAGAGAATATACTATGAATCATAAAGTATGAATAGATGTATTTGAAAAACCTGAACTTTTAAGCATATAAGTAACATAGATGTCACCTAACCCAGATGGAGGAGAAGTTTATCATCTACCTGCTAAAATCTGCTGAAAGATACATATTTTTAATGTCCTGTCAATCTGCTCTGCCCTGAACAAATGCTTCCTTCGTCAGGGAAAAAGCCTTGGCTACAGTTGTATTTACTAATCTTGACCTCTGTCTCATACTCTCAACTGAGCCATCTCTCCAGAAAAGCTGGATCTGCAACCACTGTTCACCTGCAAGTCTCTCTGTGGAAAAGCATACACAGACAAGCTCATAAAAGCGACATGGTGCTGTCAGAAGTTTTCCTCCCCAGTAAAGTGAAGGTTCTGTTTATTTGTGCTGCCAAGCAGACTGTCATGGGGTGAGGAGGGCAGGAGCCAGGGAGGTTTCTTTACATGTGGTATTTGAAGGGCAGCTGCTCCATTTTTAAGAAAAGAAGTTTTGTGTGTTGATGAATCAGCAGATGACAATGACCTTGATAATGGAAATGGTCTCTAATTGTGGGTGTGCAACCTGTATTATTTATAGCATGCAGACATCAGAGGACTGAGCAAATTTGGAGGCTCCTTCTTCTAAAGTAGACATCATTAGCAGCTGTCTCTTCCTTTTAAGGGCTGGTCTAGAAGACAGTCTACCAACGATCTGCTTGGCCCCTTTTAGTCAGGCTACCTGAAGGATGGGACGGTCCCTCCACAGGAATTGCACACTACAGACTAATAAAGAGATCCACTTTTATTGTCATACACACTTCTGAGAACTGGGTTTAAAAACTACTGCAGTCAAAAAAGTCAGAGCAACAGAAATAATTGTGGGAACAGAACTGTGCCTAAAATGCACAGCTTTTTGAACTGGACCAGGAATCTGTGACCTAAAGTGCTACCTAACATAGTGGTCTCAGGTTACAAGTAGGGAATGTCAAACACGTCAGAAATCACCACATTGCTCTCAAGCATAATCTATGAGAGGCAGATATGATGGGTAATACTGTAGCGTGTCTTTTGAGAAAATGATCCCTGAGCACAGGGGCCTTGGCCTGCTGAAATCCACAGAAAGATACTTAATGATATCGGCAGGATAAGGGGGCCATTCCATCTTATTGGAGGGTGGGAAGAACTTTTTTGCCAAGCTAGTATATAAAAAAGAAATTAATAATTAAGAGCATATAGAAAAGGACATGAAAGCTGTGAGTGAAAAGATTCTTATGCCATTAATTCACAGGAGACACAAAGATTAAATTTTATTAAAAAAACGGGATTTAAGGCATGTTAAACTAACGCTTCTGTGATTATTGCTACCATTTCAACTCTAATACTTCTTGTAGTATTTCTAATTAAAATATTATAATACCTGATAGTGCCCTAGAGACACAAGCTGAAATAGACTGGACAGTGTCAGGAAGCAACATAAAACATGTTTTTCTTTCACTAGTTCTGAGCCAACTACACTTGGATGCATTTTTAAAAAAACAACAACACAAAAACAAAAACCCCACCACTAAATTTAGGACTGAAAATATAAGGGACCCAAAATAACCATTTGAAAGTTAAGAATCTCAGAGGTCTAAATAATAATGAATAGAACATGTATTTTAAAGTATGTTGGAACTGGTTCTCAGCTGTATTACTCCAGTTTTCCACTGTGAAATCAAGTCAACTAAGTTTCACCTGCCTAAAAACAAAGCAACAAAGTGGTAAATCAGAAGCAAGGGTTTTAACCCCAGTGCGTCTTCTCAACACTTAAAACATCGGAGTAAATCATAAGGCTTGAAGCCAAAAAAAAGTTATCAATCATTCAGTGCTGAGGCAAACAACATTACCAGGGCTGGTGTTTATTGGTGCTCTTAAAACATGTTTAAAATTAGAAGCATAGGCCAAAATATAGTCTCATTCCATGGAACTGCTCCAGATTTGCAATAGTGGTGTGTACATATTCACTCCAGGTTTACATCAAAATCATTTAAAAACTAATCCAAAAGTCACTGAAATCAATGGAAAAACTTTCTCCAGATTCAAGAGGCCTTGGATCAAATCCTACCAGAAGTATTTGGCTCAGTGACATTGCAAGGTTTTATACTTATTTTTTTCCTTAATGGCCCTCATAGAGCAAATTTGTTTAGTCAGGAAATCAAAGCACAGTGCCATGCCAGTCACAAAAGCTCAACCTTTTTTCTCAAAACAAGTCCATATTCTTTCTACTCCATTACTCTGCCCTAAGAAAATTGGCATGAAAAAAGGTGATCATGTTGTTAGTTCATGACTCACAGTAGAAAGCAGCTTGTCTTTTATCCTCTTACAGTGAGTTATAATAACTTGTAAACCTTGATTTTTTTTTTTTTACTGAGCAAGACATATTTCACCGTGAAGAATGCATTAGTAAGTACTGACACATATAGCATTCATTAAGGCATTATTTAGATGAAATTATTTTATAGCTCATAACCATGATACAAAAGGTGCAGAGAAGCCTTTAGAAATCAAACATAAAATGTAAGTAAATAAACAAACTTATGATGCAGGAAAAGAATTCTACCATCACTTCTGCACAACTGCCAAAAAAAGCTGAGTATACATTGCATATGAATAATTGCAGGCAAAATTTTACTATAAAAACAGTAAAAGGATCAAATTTCAAAATAAAAGATCTGCCATATCAAAGGAGATCAGTAGACACTACATGCAGGTGTTCTGCTTCTGCTGGTGACCAGCTCTACTGGATGCTTCAGATGAAGAGACATATTACACAGTTATTGAACAAAGGTAATTAAAAAGTTTTCCTCAAATATCTTGTTGACCTGTACTGATGTCTAAGGTGTTACAGCCTTATGTTTCTCTATTTATCTGCTCTTATATAATTGGATATTATTTTACACAAACAACTACCTTTCCTTTAATTCTTCTGCTAAACTAATAACCTCAGTGTTATTTTGTAGGTTAATTAGAAATCAATTTGAAACCATACAACAAAGCAAAACTTTACGTGTTTTTCAAATAGTTGCTTTTCTGATTCATCAAATATTATTTTGGATTTTCACTCCAGTATCTAATTTGATTGCCTTCAGTGCTCAGTATTGCAGAAATAAAACCTGAAAATGTTTATGGTGTTTTCTAATCTATTCTTCTGCTAGAGCAGGGCTCTTTCTTAATACAGATACTCATCTTCTTTCAGAAGTTCTATTTTAAATCAGTCATGCATTTGGGCTAACATTCTTCTCCTTTGGGAACTTCCACCTAAAGAAACACATCTTTATGGTAGGAAGTCTTCCCTGCTTTGCAGGAAAGGTAACTTACTGCTGCCATTGAATTGATGCGGTCAATGTAGTAATCTGGCCAGCTGGTAGCAAGTTTATTAGGATCTTCTTGTTCCTGGAACAGAAAGTTAAACAAGGTTACACAAGGAGCCTTTACAGGATGAAATGCCACTGTAGAACCACCTGGGATTCTTCACTGCACTGCTTTTTACGGTGGTATCTCCCCCCACATGCACATAAATGTGTGGCACTTATTACAAACATTTCTGAAAGTGTAATGTTAGCACTATCACCATGGTGTGTAAGATTAAAAAGAATCCCCTTCAGCTAAGGTTATTAAACACAGAATAATAACGTTTGATGGAGACACAGTTATCCTAGGCATCTAAGCAGCAACCCTCATTCCCTTAAAAAATACTGTGTTTCCAAGTAGAAGGATAGCTCCTTTACAGATAATGGGTTTATATTTTGTAGCTTTATATTGACAACCTTACAAATTATTTTGCCTCTCTACTGCTAGACCAATGGTGGGATTCACTGAAGGGGTTTAACATCTGCTATGGAGAAAAAAACCACCACTAAAATCAAGTCAAGGAACCTGAAAAGAAGCCAAAAGACTGCCTCATTTCAATGTGGTAAACCAAAAAGAAGGTTAGATTGGACATTAGGAAGTATTTCTTTACTGAGAGGATGGTCAAAGACTACAACAGGCTTCCTGGAGAGGTGGTCAATGCCCCAAGCCTGTCAGCATTTAAGAGGCATTTGGACAATGCCCTTAATAACAAGTTTTAGCTTTTGGTCAGCCCTGAAGTGGTCAGGCAGTTGGACTAGATGATCAGTATAGGTCCCTTCCAACTGAAATATTCTATTCTAAAAAGTTAAGCACAACCTCAGAACACCCAAGGAAACAGAACAGCACCCCCTCAATTACAGTAGGAGCAGTATTAATCCTTCTATTCCTACTTCCCAAATAATCCACCTGAAATCATCTTCGCTAGACTAAGCTCAATCAACCTCAACTTCCAAAAGAAGACCTACCCCTACTTAGGAACCAATTCTTTCTTGTTCCTGGGCTGCTCAATGAAAATGAGATTTTATTCTAATGGGTCTATTCATTTCTAGGTAAGTGTAACAGTCACTGGCAAAATAAGGATTGGTTTCTAGGATTCTAATTTCCCATTATAAACTACGAATAACTCATATTAAGACTCCTAGCAGATGGTAAGAGATTACCACTTGACTAAGGACATCTAAGGATGTCCAGTGATGTATGAACACTCTGTGGATCTCACCAATGTTTTCTACATATGAATGCTTACTTATACTAGAAAAGTTACTCTGGAAGATATACAGAACAATATTAAATGTTTAGGTCTATCATAGAACCTTAGCTATTCCAGAACTGTTTGATTTAAAGATGAGAAATAGCTCTACATGCCCCCTGCTGAGCCACATTCAGAAAACACCTTGTTAGCTGACAGGTTCCTGCCAGGCCACATACCAACACATTGCAACAATTCTGCACAAATCAGAATTACTAAATGAGTATCTCCATTCACGATACTGACAAAACAGATTTGTCCCCATCTAGCAAAGGACTGCAGTACAGGCACATCCTAGACAGATCACAACTCTTTATTCAGCTCTTGCATCCAGCTGAACTATTAAAAAGAGCAGAAGACTTAAACAAACCATCACATAGTAACTACCTCTATATGAAATATATGAGAGGCTGACAAAGTGGCAGGAGATAGCAATTACATCCACAGCTGCCATGCACTCACCACCTCATGATAATAAATGGTGAATTAAGAACAAGGTGACTTTCTCAAATTGAGTGAGAAGTTCTACTGCTTTTCCTTTCTTCCCTTTCCTGGCCAGAGTCAGCAGGAATCTGATGGACCCAAATCTATGTCAAATGGCACATTACAGAAATATGCAACTCCCTACAAATAGTCAGTTAGAATTGCCACACCATGTTATTGGCAAACTGTCTTTTGCTGCCCCTTTTCTATGTAGAATATCTAGTGGCAATGATAACCTTGACAATGGTTTCTCACTTGGCAGACCTTAACCTCCTGTGCAAATGTCAATATATGACCTTGTTGATGGAAAAATAAAGAATACAATACATAAATACAGCATTGCTTTTATAAGATAATCTTATCATCCCCAAAGAAAACAATATAGATGGGAAGCTAATCCAGAGGTAGTGAAGTAAGGTCAATTTGCAAGGAACCAAGGTGAACCACCAATATGAAATACAAAGTATGCTTATATGCCCTTCTGATTTTTTTCTCTGCACAGAATTATAAAAGTCCAAGTGACAGCTATAATTGTTTCAGAGTACAGGCGACAAGAACATTATCAGAACAAGGAATATGTCTGTTCCCTGTAGATCCATCCTTTACATCCCAAATTAAGCTACAATACTTTTTCTCCTGAAAATTATTTAGAGAAAAGAAAAAGGTACAGATGCTGGAATGCTGCAACTAACCTTTCTAGATATCTAGTTTAGACATTCAGGCTGAAAAGCATCAGGATAGATACACTAAAAAAATCAGCATTGTGAATAATTTCCTACCTGAACCCAAACCATTAGACATTTCACAATCAGAACGAAGCATAAGATGACTCTGATCCCCTAACATACGTCTTTAGCTTGGCAAATAAGATAAGGTCCTTGGTATACCCTGCATTTGACCATTCTCCATCCACTACAAATTGGTCTGAACTCTGAGTCTGTGTGTCTTATGCTTTGGTTTTGTTTTTAATTAGAATTGGGAGAAAATTGGTTTCAGTGGAACACAACAAGTGTAAGCTTTTTTTCCTGAGCTAAAGCCCAGACTGAAGCTGTACATTGCTGAGGTTAAAAAAGTTTTAGCGGATACTCCACTAAGCATTCCCCACTTTCTGAAATTATTTCAGCCCAGAAGCATATTAAGCAGAAAAGTCCACCTAATTTCAGTGGTCCTCCACATTCCTTGCTCAGACCAGAATTTCATGGCTGTCCACGTATGCTTTACTTCACTGGAATAAATGTGATTATGTACTTAAAACCTGGCACACTATTTCTTTTATGAAGCCCCAGAAAGCTACTTATACTTGGGATGAACATGTAGATTTTTATTCAGCCCCATGAAATCATTAGGTGGCACACTGCTATTTATAGCGATCACCTGGGCAACATTTTCAAAAGAGGGACAAGTTCACATCTGTAGCATTAGAGCCACCAGAAAAAAAATATGTTGTTGCCTAAATTATGTGAGTTCTGCCTATGGAAAGAAATTGCTGTACTATGTTTCCTTTCAGAGAGGGGAAGATAAGCTGAAAATGGAAAGCAATTTATTCAGGGCATGTGTGGGTGTGTGTTGGGGGGGAGTGGAGGGAGCAACAACAGGGTGTTGGGGGGGTTGTGTGTTTTGTTTTGAATGTCTTCAGGGTTTTGACCCTAAAAAAAAACCTCAGACAAAACTCCAAGGCAACTTGACGATAATGGCAAAACCCTTCCCTTGCTCCAGGAGACACAGAGAAGTGGGGGAAAGAAGAAAAAAAAAAAAAAAAAAAAAAAAAGCTAAATCAAAATAAGAGGCCCTAATATACAATGCCACATAGGTATCAAAAGCTGGAAACAATAACCCATCTGTATAAGGGAAAACATTAACTGAAGGAATCTATTAAAGCAAAGCCGTCTTTTAGCTCCTTGAATACTGTAAATACTATACTAAAAAACAGACGTCAGCTTGTGGACTTTATAAGGGGCCATATCATTCTTCACTGCAGTAATAAGTATGTAACTGCTGTGAAAACAGGATCTTGATACTATACAAGCCTGCAGTATAGCCAAGGTATTATATAGGCTTTGACACTAACTTGGACAGGCTCCATGCCTTGGTGGAAAGTGGAACTTATGACTTCATTCCAAATAGGACTTAATGGAGTTCTGCAAATATTTGGACCATCTGAACCAATCAGAATGAAACAAAATTAAAAAAAAAGTATTGTGTGCACAGCTCAGCTGATCCTGAAAGCCTTTTCGTAAATCCTCAGAGACCTGATCCATTGGGTAAGCTGTTCTCTAGAGAGCAGAGACCTTTAGTGGATGCCATGTCAGTGGGACACGCATTTGCAATACAAAGACTGCCATAAGAGGCATAATCAAGAATTATAAACCACTGTCTTTCTTACAAAACTTTCTACAAAGAAGTGCCAAACACTAGTGTTACAGAAATCATGTGGGAATGCCAAATATTCATGGCTGAGTGGATCATGAAAATGAAGGACGTGGTTTCTGAGGTGGCTGCTTCTTTCAAGATGATTTTAGTCTTGAAAGAAACAGCACAGGGAAAGGCTGAACAGTAACTGCCGACACTGAAGCTCTTTTGTGGTGAGCGTTGGGTTTCAGTTTCCAGTGATGACACATTGGTATTTTACTCTGCACCAAACGGACCCCAAACAATGTTGAGCAGTTCTCTAGAGCTTGTCCTGAAAATCTGAGCATGTCGAAGCAGTCAGAAATACATCCACAAAATTAGCAACTTTACAAAGCTTCTTTCCTGCAGATGGAGATAGGGAGACACAAATGGTGATATGACAACTAAAACTCAACCAGGAAACCACTAGCAGAATTAGGACAGACACTGATCTGACACTGAATCCAACACTCTCTTATTTCCACTATCATTTATATCAGGTTGGTTTTATGCAATGTAGACAAATCCGAACTCCCTAGGTCCGAAAGGTCCTTGGCATCCCTGGATGTCCAAATATTACAGACATTGCCTGTACCTGCACACATGCCCCTGTGATAAATTGCCAGGGCTGATGACTCATGAAGCCTTCTAACGTGGAAATTAAAATAACACTTCATTAAAACCTTAAAATTTTTCTTGGGCAAGGAACCATGACTGAGTTTCACTGAGTTTCTCTCTATATCAATAAAAACAGCATGCAAACACAGATGAAGACCATGAAATGAGGCTACTGTAATATAAATTCCTGTTCCAGCTTGTTCGCTGTATCATGTCCAGACAATATATGCTCAAGTTTATACTTGGGTCACAAAGAATCGTATTTTCTTGCAAAAGCCACATTATGGTTAGCATGGTTCCTCCTCTCAACAGCCTGAACACATTGTTCTAGCACCTCACAGAGCTGAAAGACAGGTTATTTTACCTGGTGTGAAGGGTCAGCATCATCACATACAGTTCAGAAAATAAATCATGGATTTCAAGTCATTAAAGAAAGTATTACCACCTTTTGAGAAAAAGTTAAATATGTTATTTGCCATACTGAGTAAGTCCCTACAGCTATTTTTTTCATATTTCCAGCTAAAAGGCAATGGGAATTGGGATCCTGATTACAAATAACTGGGGAATCTGTGATTTTTTTTAATTTTTTTTTTGGTAATGCCAGTTCACTGAAACTTAAACTTTTAACATGACTTACATTAATTGAGATGAAAACTTTGCTGGATAAAGATTCTCTGCTTCTGGATGAAGCCCTCCCACACTCTTCAGAACAACAGCTTAGCTGCTAAAATGTTCATCTGAGCTGTGTAGCATTCAGACTCATGTCCACGTTCTGTTTTAAAGGTGCATGAGCCTTGCTCTCCACATGAATATTCTGGCCACTATAAACAAGATGGGGTTTTTGGTTGCTTGGAGAGTGGAAGATGGTTATCACTTGTGCTTCATTTCCCGCAAGTGCCACCCTCCTCCAGATAATTTTAAAAAAGACTCAACTTATCACAACATCTGCTATTAATGTTAAATACAGTACAATCTTGTAACACCTTGCACTCTGTCAAAGGTCCTGAAAGAAATTAACATATTAGACTTTTTTAGTCTTTTTTCCGTGAGATCAGCAAAAACAGGGAAAATGGGATGCAGGCAATTAGTTCACAGTTACACAGGAAATCTGTAGCACAGCCAAGAATCAATCCACATTGAAGTTGTACTGCACTCTCATTCAAATCACAGTTCTCCCTTTTTCCACAACAGACTTACTGACTTTTCTTCATTTTAAAAATTTCAGCTTTCAAAGAAATGTTTACCTGTTCATTAACACCCTGTCCATCCTATTGGTTGTGTCTCAGTTCAGAGCAGCCAAAGTTGCAATAAAAAGCACTTTCATTAAAAGACACAAAATGTCTTTGATCTGCTGTGGGATGAAATACTAATTCAGAAGTGGAACTAAAATACTTCTAAGCTTTTCAGACAGTTTACGCCTCCAAAAAGCCAACCAGGTCCCAAGAGATGCTAATTTTGAAACAGGACAGACCATAGGACTGAGCCATTCACTAGACAGATGTGGTCACTGCTCCATTTCTCAGACTCCATGACTAGCATTTACACAAATATTCTCAGGGTTTGGGGGAGGGAGCTATATCCAAGCATTTTAAACACAATTTACCCGGAGTGAGAAATACAAACATTACTTCTCTCCCTGGAATTAAGCTATTGATGTGCAGATAACAACCCCCCTGCTGTAAAAGTAGTCTACTGTATAACTTACTGAAAGGGAATATTAATTAATTACCAGCTGGAGCATGCAACTGAAGAGTTCTAATTGCCTCTCATAAAGGTCAGATATAGCCATACATGCTTCCAGTTCACTGGATTATGACACAGGAATATTTTACCTAACAAACCACCAGTGGTGGTGTTCTTTTGTTTTATTTCTTTGCTTCATTTAGCCTGATCTCTGTCCTGCTGTCGGTGATTTGATGGACCTAATAATGACCTCTGATGCTGGTTACTAACCAGACTTTCAAAGAAGAAATCAAATATTTCTGTTGTTATTTATATCACAAAATACCTTATACTGCCAAACTGTGGAACTCACTGCCACCAAATGCAGCAAAGACTAAAAGCATAAAAGTGAAAAAGGGATACATTTATGAAGGATGAGGGTTTCTTCTTAGATTTTTTTTTTTTATAATACTGAGAGAAGCTACAATGCTGCTGAAAATCACCAGCCTTTAGACATTAAAATAGACCATCAGTCATTCTTGAAAGATTGTTTGCCCTACCACAAGCTAAAAATCTTTCCATCAAGTTAAATATATGATTTGTTTTGAACTGCTTATTCCATCCGTCACTTTTTTTTTTGCTTCCCAAGAGCTCATAGATATAGCAACTCTAGAAGCTGTACATTGTATGTACATGATGTGTCCTTTTCAACCTCATCTAGTACTCAAAACCACTTAAAATTAATTACTTCTAATTAGCATTACTCTAATGGAGATGTAGGCCATGCTTTTGTTTCTTATCTTCCAGAAAACAAGCCAGATCTGTTGCATGCATGCACAGCGATAGTTTCTCACTGAAAATAGACTCTAATGTCATACCTGGCAGGCAGAAAGGTTGTTGGTGCAACGTTCTGGGTTTAATATAAGAATTAATCTTTCTGAAACCTCAGAAGTCTTCACCACAGATTTTCACGAACTGTATAGTTGTAGTGTTTAAACCAAGATTAAGTTATACGTATAATAAACATGTCTAGCAGAAAACTTACTACCGATTACTGATGAAGAGGATCTCATTTCAAGACAGATTTAAACTTGCTGCCAGCAATGACTGCATCATCCTCCTCTTATTTACAGATCATACAAGCATGCTTGTCCCTCTTCAAACATATTTAGCCCTGCTGTAGGATGGGGATCCCACCATCACCAGACAATAAGTTATGGGTAAAGTGACCAAGAGGACAACTTGTCCTTATATGTACAGAACTACTTAAATGTACAGCTGCGGCCCCACTGAATTACCCAGCATCTTGAGCCCTCAGGACAAAGCTTAGTTGCCAAATGGAAGTCTACCAGTATTATGCATTGCTCCTCCATGGAACATTTTACCTTTGCCATGGAACTTGGCCTCTTGTTGGGTATCTTCTCCTGACCTCTTTCTGCCTAAAGATCATTCTGTCCTACTAGTTGAAGTCCATACTTATGTTTAAAACCTCTTATATGCTCTACTTTTCACAAGCCCCAAATAAATCAACTGATATTTTGCATTTGATAAGTGTAATCTAATTAATGAGCTGCCAAATAAGGCAATTCATGAATTCCCTGCACATCCAGTGAAGAAGTTCTCAGGAGCCTACCTTCCCTCAGCCTATTCTGTATACTTCTTTTGGAGGTGAAGGGACATGTTCACTATGGAAGATCCCACCAGCAGGTCAGTTCATGATCATTCTATTCTGGGGGTCTTCAGGAGAAGACAAAACATTTCTTATGGACACAGCCTGCTCTACAAGTGTGTGGCTGTGGACTCAAATTGTATTCCTGAACCACAGCTCTGTCCCTACAAACCTGCAGCAAGCTTGAGGTCAGGGTCAAGGTTCTGCAGTAGTTCCTGTCGCAGGTGAAGCCAATAATCTGTCGCTATCCCCAAAAATCCTAAGCAGCAGCAGTGGGACATACTCTACTGCTTTATTAATATCCAAGCTCTGCATTGTCCCTACTGCTTTTTACTCTGTGTTGTGTTATGTGAAAGTACTGTGTGTACCTTTCCATTCTAGCATTAACCCTGTTCAGCTTATAGTCAATATGGTGGCAATACAGAAAGGGACTCTTTCCTCACATGTCCAGCTTACCTTGTTCCCATTCCAATAACATTGTTTTCAGCTGTAGCCTTACCCCACCAGTATTTATGTCGCTTGGACTGTCTCATTCTTTAGGCAATGTGAAAAGCCACAGGAGCCCAGCCTGTGTAACCGAGCCTCCTGTCTGTCACATGCCTGCACTTTTTTGTCCTGCTCTATCTCCAGCAAGCAACCACTTACAATCTTTTCTAAATAAATTGAAGTCACCTACCATTCATGGCAGTCACCCTGCATGTTGCTTGATGATGGCAATGAAATGTCACTAACTATGCTCAAAGACACATGGAACTACCTACCTAGAGCCAGCACAGATAACTAGGGCATGTCCTTCCGGGAGCACACATAGGATTTGTAAATGGCAAACTCTGAAATGTTTCTCTTCACTGTCCACAACATGTCCACTAACTGTTTTTCCAGTAACACTGCTGCTTGGTCCAGTTCACTTCTGCTCTGGGCCCTTTGTTAAGAGTAATGACAGTTGGATGGTCAGAACAGCCACGTATTTTTTGTCTCACTTATTTAACCCCAGTCACTACTGAAAGAACAGTAAAGCTAGGAGCTGTTGGATAGGTAAATAAAGGGAATAAACAGAGACTGAGAGACTCATGGCTTTTAAGTAGTTAACCCAATATTTTGAGTGTATCCTTCAGTTGCTTTGTCTATTTCTCCCCTTTCCATAAACTCAAGTAAAGCTTTTCTTTCTCCCAGCTTCCATTTCTCTCACCTGTTACATCTGCAAAATGTTTGGGATGCCAGGTACTTTTCCACAGATGACTGAATATCATGGAAGACAATGTGACTTTCACCTCAGTTCAGGTGTGTAGCTGAAACTGTCACATCTGACTGTAATGAAAATTAAACAATTCTCCAGAACAGTAGAAGGAAATCTCTTCCTTTTCACGGCTGTCACTAGATCCTGGTAACAATTATTTACTGTGCCCGTTTCTAAACTTTTCACTGAAAAGACAGGCAATTCAGCAACTTTTCTGGATCAGTATTCACTGGCTTTTGAAAGGCCATTCAGTGAAATTCAGAATACAGAGGAGAGTGGTAAGCCCTGGTTTCTGCCAGATCTGCTTCTCACATACCAGGGAAATATGCTAGTTATTTACATATTCTTTGCTCTTGCTTATCCACCTAAGACAAATCTGAACAGTGAGAACTGCATTGTACACAGTTTTTTATTATTATTATTACATGCCATCAGCAGGACTGAATCATATTTGGATTGTGGAGACCCAGAACTTTTGCAAGAGGACAGACAAGGACAGAATATAATCTAGTGGCAGCAACTAAATCATACAGTCAGCATTTACACGTACTTCCCATACAGTGGAATTAGATTGCTTACCATTTTTTTTTTCTTAAGTACAGCAAATTACACCATTTTAGTAGGATGACAGCTGGATAAATGTTTTCTTTTTTTTTGTTTTTTCTTCTTCTTTTTCTCTTTTTTTCCATGGTAGGGTCAAATCTGCTTCCACTGAGCTCTCCCATACTCCCACAGAATGCAAGCCAAATGTGAAACACAGCATTAGGCATGATGATGACAATTTTCCAACTATCACTGTATAAACTCAGGTCTATTTTGGGTCTGATTTTTGAGAAGTGTTGAATGCTAACTTCAACCAGAGCACTAGTAGCACACCTGAAAAAGTTGGAACTTCAAATTCTACAACTCAAATTCTACATACACAGAATATCTATAGCAAATACCATGGCAAGTTTATGGCATTTATGTCTTCAGCAGTTTGAACAAACAAGCCAGGAAGGCATTTTCTGAGCAACAGCTAACCTTTCTTGTTGGAGAGAGAGAGGGAGAGGAAGGAAGAAACTAAAAATATTCCATGCTGTTCCCATGGGGGGGCAGGGAAGAGAAGACTTTTTCAATTATACATAAATAAATACATAATTTCAAGGCCCTGACCTAAAATAACCTCTTATACCAGGATAAATAAATGTGTCTGTAACTGTTAGCATTGCAGCATGGAAAACATAAACCAAGTAAAATGAATGATTTGGAAAAACTCCTTATCTCCTCTTATGTCTGCTACAATGTGGTCTTTTAGGTATCGTGATTTCAAGCTATGATAAAGGTATACCAGCAGAATTGTGCAAACATTTTTCCTTCCTTGACAACAGATTTATCCTTTAAACCACCACAAGAGTGACTATAAGAAAAAAGAAATTTTAAGAGGAATCCCTCACATCATTAAGGCTACTATATTTTTTCTCAAAGTAACCACTTCAGAATATTTGCTATAGAAGGGAAAATATCAAGGAAGAAAAAAAAGATTACAAGATTACAGGAACTTAATGATAAATCATACAAAATGCCCAATATTTCTTCTCAGGTTTGCTGACTTACAAAGAATAACGGGGTCAACATCAACAAATTTATACTTATGTGAGATGAGAAAAAAAGCCTAAATTCATTATATGGAACTATAAAAAAATAAGATGGTGTCTTATATGAATCTCAACTTTTATTCTTCCAGTAAGAACACATTCTCTGTGTTAAATTATGTAGAAGGAAATATATATCATCTTAGGCTTTATTTTACACAGTATTAACCATGTTGCCCAAATTTGGGAGCTACTTCTTCAGCCTACAACACACATTAACAGGTGCCATTAATTAAACAGCTCTTTCACATTGAAAAGACCCAAGCATACTGCTAATCAGGAAATGTGTGCATTTGCTGCATAAGTGACACTCTTGCTGCACTTTGTTGTTTCCCATTATGTCCTGTGCTTTTCATAGGACAGTTTCCGAATTTACTGCTCTAAAACCTACTTGCATTAATAACAGAGTAATTTTTGAAGCCATATGCCTGTCTTACATACCTAGACTAAAGATATTGGAATGACCCAATGTTAGCATCAAGCTAACAAATCATCCCAAACATATGAGCATGAAGTCATTCTGTTAACAGAAAAAGGAACAGATGCTGGTGGGAAAAAAGCAAGTTAACTCCCCAGTTGCTGGCAGTTTCCAAACATCCAGCTGAAGGAGTCCTGCGGTTTGCAAAGGGCAACATCCTCCCACTGTGACTTACCAGTGTTACAAGACTTCCACTGAGCCATAGGCTAGCTGAAAGCAAGTCTATTTTCAGAGAATTCATTTGAGAAATTCCACGTCAGACTACACCAGGATGCTCCTGAACTAAGGAAGTCATGCAGTCACTTAGACCAAAAGCAACCATGGATTGCAGGCACTGGGAGTGAACCAAATTGCATCTTCTGCCACAGCCTATTTCAAGGAGTTGGTCTCATAGCAATAATACAGGAGATAGTAGGTTTCACAGAGCCTTATTCTTGCCCCCTTTCTTTTTGGGGCCATACAGCTGCTTTCCTAGTTTGATTTATGGTGAGTTCAGAGAATCACAAAAGAACTTAGAGTGCAAAGGGCCTCAGACAGAAGAGACCTGTTCAAAGCAGAGCTAATTTCAAAGTTAGATCAGGTTGTTCAGGTCATTTTCAAGGTTTGAATACCAAGTTAAATTAACATGTTCACTGAAGAGCTGAGCTCCTGCCACAAAATTCTAAAGCATTGGTAGGAAGGGAAACAATTTTCTGATACACCAAAGACTTCAGATAAAGTCTAGTCCTCCAGCTTCAATGTGACTTTGGGTGGGCTTTGCCCTGTGGCCATAAGATATCCTCATCACTTAGCCAGCAATACATTCGCACTAAGCACTCAAAGCCCCACATAGCTTCTTCAGCCTCCTACTGTCTACTTTTGCTTTTAGGCTATCACACATGCTGTGTGCATTTTTCAGACTTCCCAAGAGAAACGAGAGTAGAAGCACCCACTCATGCACCCACCCACACTCCCTCCAAAAATTTCATGCAAAACTGGGAGAAAAACTCTCCTAAAGTCACAGGCAAGACTCATCAGACTGGGACTCCTTACAAATGGCTTCTCAAATACTGCAGGAAATCATGTTTGCTGCTCCCAGATACAGCGTGTGGAATAACAACTCTAAAGAAGGGAACTTATAAGGGACATGTTAAATGCTCCTTATAGCTATAAATCTATAACCAAAACACTTTAATATACAAATCAATAACAGACTCTGAAAGTATTTCAAAGAGGAAAAAATATTGCATGAAGATAGAATTGAAAACAATACAACTTCAACCCACCCACTTCATTTATTATGAGACAACCACGTGCTTGGCAATCTTCATACAGAAAGGATGAACCCCAAAGGGCTTTCATAGCTCAGATCAGACAATACAAAACCAAAAACCCATGCTCAGACAACACAATGGTGTGATCTTCATCTGGTATATTGTATCACTAAATAAGACCAGATGAAGATCCGTTTTCCCTCTTCTTTAGGGAATATCTACCATCCTCTGAATATCTCCATGTCTATCTTTCACTTTAAAGCAGGAGCCTGAAGAAATGAACACTTCCCTGCAGCAAGACTTGCAGAATTCCTATCTGAATAGAACAGAGGTAATGCAGCCTCCTGCTATTAGAACCTCCATACGAAGTGTTAAATGCAAAGAAAAGACATCAGGGTTTTTTGAAGAAAAGCCCTGCTAGTTCACTTTAGCTGAGAAATAACTGCCTTTCAATCTTAACCAAGCTGAAACTACACTTCACAGTGCAAAAAACACAGAACAGAGCAACCCAAGAAGAAGCAGTAGGTGCAGGAACTTTCATTCACTTCAGAAAGTTTTCCCCAAAGGCAACGAAGACTCCAAGTTTTGCATTTACATCCTTCTTCTGCTTCGTCCCTGGTAGGCTAAGGTAATTATATCAAAAGCTACAAAAGCAGCTTAGACTCTTCCAGCAGATTTCATATATATCTTTTATATATACACACACATATATATATGAAATTATATTATACATATTAATTTTTATATTTGTCATTTTAACAGGAGGATGAATTAGAGGTATAGGGTGAATTGCACTCTCTGGAAGCTGGAACTGTAGCTGAGTTTCAAGCAGGGTTTATAGCAGTAAGATATATATATAGCAGCTTGGGTTTGGATTGGAATTTTTGCTTAGAACTCTGTAAGAGTCTGAAGGCAAGCATGGGCATGGGTGTGGAGGAGAGAAGTATCTTACTTTATATCGAGCTGCACAGTATCAAGCTATACTTTTTATGGTGACATTTTTCTGACAATGTAAACCTCAAGGGCAAAGCTCAAAGAGAAACTCTCAAAGAAAAAAACCCCAGGTCTCACATGTAGACATTATCTTCTTTGATGTTAGATGAAGCCAGCACGGGACCAAAGTGGGAGTTTGTGAAATTGAGCTGCAAATGGTATAAAGACTGCAGTAAAACTATGGAAAGTTAAAGTCTGACTAAGGCTAGGGTTCCCAGGGCATTCTGAAGCCTAATGTAGGGCTGGATGCTGCCCTCAGGTTAGGAAAAGGGAACCGAGCAAAAGGTCATGCATCAGTATCTGTTGCTTCTTTGTTGTTTCTTTGTTGGAGAGGTGTAAACCTTCTCCAGAAGTATATCTGGGACCCTCTGCACCTGGACTACAGCTTCACTGGTTTCAGCATTGACCTGTCACCTCAGTCCAAAGGACCTGGACTCCTTAATGATTGTGTAATGCACAGAAGTGCCTTCCACTCCATCACTACTGTTCCTTGCAGCAAGCTCTCCCAAGTCTGGAGACTTCACCACAAAATCCATTCCTACAAGAATACCTTAGAAGACAGAAAGGTGCAGCAAGATAAAACAAGGAACAGTCCCTAAACAGAAAATATATTCAGATTTTTAATATTGCTTGGAAAGGAAAAGGAAAATGGAAAGTGGAAAAGGAATGTTGTATGCAGCCAAGGCATGTGTATATAGTATAGGGAAAGGTGTGAGAGGATGGCATGGCTAGTACATTGCCACAAAGTTTCCTAACTTTGCTACTCTTTCAGGTAGAGAGAAATGCATTTATATATAAACATAATTAATGACAAGTTCTTTGAAAATGTAAAACAATTTAGATCAAAGATTTTAGAACCAAGGAGTTTCCTGGCTCCTATCCTCATATTCAGTTTACTAGTTTTTTCATTCATCAAGTAGATGAAAAATATAATTGACAGATACTAAAAAAGTAATTGCAAAGGATGGAATCACAAGAAAATTCTCATTTTTGCGTATTGGCTGTTACAGCGCAAGGTGCAGATAAATTTTCCTTAGAATTTTTAAAACCTGTTTTTCTATTGCAGAGAAGCCTTTCTCTAGGTCTGTTTCCCATAACAGAAAATGTATAATCAGTTTAAGGATTATAAGCACGTACTCCTTTTACAGATGCTCTAAATGCCTCTTTCCAGAAAGCTGCAGTGTGCCCATTATTGCTTCACTACTTGAGCTTGAATAATCTCACTTGAGTACATAAAGCACAATCAAGTCAACATGCAGCTATTCTAGGATACAAGAGAAATCAGAAGAGTACAGAGTAACCCCAAATATCTAGGAAAGCTCAACATAGTTATTAGTATTGTCATTTTTGCTGGGTTTGTTTGTAAAGAAGCTGTAGGACACAGCTAGTCCTGTTTGACTGTACCTTGGAAAGAGATTTGCCACCAATTTTTCCCTCAAAGAAACACAAAAGTAAATAACCAAACTTGTTTAACTCTGCACAATGTGTGTGCTTCCTACTAAAATCTGCTGAACTTAAGGTTTACAAATTAGTCTCTGGAGGCAGGAAAGGCTATAAAAAGAAAACAACTTGAATTACTTTCCAATAGTAGTATGTCTAAGAGCTTGTAGGATTGTGCAGAAGGCAGTAAGCTATTGCCTGCACAGTGAGGACTCATTCTTAAAAATGCAGACTGCATCCAAAGCTACGTGTGCTGAAGTAGCACAATATCTACTTTTTCTACCCTTCTGGGGATCCCCAGTATGAGCTCATTTACAGGTGAAATAATTGAGCTGACAAATTTTGCTTTTCACATTATTATTTGATCAGTATTTAATGAGATTATGTACTTTACTATCAGTTGCTGGAAAACAGCACTGACTAACAGCAGTTTTCTAAACCTTGACAGCAGAAATTTACAAGTAAATACATCTGAAAGCATGGTCTAGTGCTTGATCTAATTCCTGCAGAACATACAACTAGTAGGAAATCTAGAGACAATCTTACAGGAAGGAATTACAGAAGTGGCTTATATGTTGTATGCAAGTCTAAATTCCAGCTGATAGTGAGGCATGAAGATTATCCTAAACAAAACCAAAATAAAGTACCTGAACTGGGGGAGGATGTCACCATTTGTATTCTGTCTTCTTAAGACTTTACCTAGAACTCAATATGGTATCATGGGAAATTCATACCACAAAGAGGCAATCTAAAATATGTGTTTTGGGTAGAGGGTGCCATCGGTGGTGACTGAATAATGATTCTTCTGATGCAAATTAAGACAACTGCATCTCTCATTGTCCACCTTGTACTGATTACTGGCAAGGTAGAAGACAGCAGAGACTGAAAACACATTAACACTTTCCAACAGAACAGCCTTTATTCCTTGCAAGTAACTACTCCACAAATAAGAGTGAAACATTCACTATAGCTGTTAGTTGAAGCTATTCCTTTAGATCAAATCATTGGTGATTTGTTTTTAGTACTAATGCTTTCAGGTATGAACCTAGAATGGCAAAAAGTGGCCAAAGCAATCATGGCTGTAATACTGTGTGAATGCTCCTCTGTAGATACCACCCACAACCATGAAATTTCAATCCAGAACTGAATCTCCTTTGAGAACCATGGAATGTTGACTAGCAAGTTGTGCCACAGGCACATAACTTCAAATGCACAGACATATATGTCTTTCACCTATTTCTTCAGAAATGCTTGGCATCAGAAACAGGTGGAATGAGTTTTCTGATACAATAGTGACTTTCTGCTACTGTATTGGGAACAAGTACAAAAGACCATAGTCAAAGTCTGCCAAGATAAATGGAGTGTGCCTAGAATAATGACTGATCTTCATTTTAGCAAGTGCCATTTGTTTATTTAAGACAGTCCACTAATCTCACCACCTTTGGAGCAAATTAGGCAGCTATGACCTTCCATCACTTTTAGACTAGGAAAGGTATCTGAGATTAATGATTGTGAACAGTTGCCTCAACCTGCACTTCTTGACCTTCTAGTTCACAGTGTTTTCACTTGCCACATTACAAAGCATAGAGCCCTTACTTCCCAGGAAACTCAAAGAACCCAACATCAGCAAGACAGAGCTTTCTGGTGGCTTGTCCTGGATGGCTGGCAGCATTTCGCCAAGTGAGGAACTGGGCCATTTGTGGCTAAAATTAGGTTACAAATTCTTCAGGGAAAGTTAACTTTCCTCTGAAGGCAAGCCTGCAACAAGCTTCTCTGTCAATGTAAAACAATGATGATAGGTGGATGAGGTAGTAGGCTGAGAAGAGAGATATGTCAACACTAATCATCTGACTGCTGGTGAGTGAAACAATGAATAACATGGGACAGTTAAGTTTTCAAATAATTGAAAGTATCTACAATGTAATGAATAGACATCTGGCAACAGTATTCTGTTCCAGTTAGCACATCATTTTGGGTAGCTGGAGTTCAGCTAATGGACGTTGCACTATAAATGCATTATAAAGATTTTCCAGTATGCAGCTTCTTTAACTCTGGAGGTCTTCAAGATTCTTACATGAAATCTACTGCTAAAAAAAAAAAAAAAAAAAAACAAAAACAAAACAAAACGTAATATAGTGAACCCAACGAACATATTAAATATGTTAACGTCTAAACCTTCCTGCCAAGGCTGACTGGTTCAGGAGGTAGAATCTGTGGTTCCCTAAGATGGCTACAAATAGATCCTCTCCCACCAGAGCTGAAATCACCAGCTGAGCCAGTCAGCAAAAATGTAAAGCAGACATTAATCAAAGCAGTCTGCACCTTCTCTCCACTGCAAGCTCTGTGTACCAGCAGGAAGAAGAATGGAGAAAACACCAAAGACAACTCAGCCTAGACTGCTTTTACGCACTTCCTGAATTACTGCTAGCTCTGAGGCACTGCAACTAATTTGTTGCTATTAACTTCCCTGTGTGATACATTTCGACCAAAAGCAACACACATGCAAAGCACCCATCCGATTGGTCTGACTGAGGTTTTCTTTAAATACATGGTAAGAAACCTAATCCCCTCCCCCAAAGAAAGCAGCAAACACAACCTCAGAATGACCATCATCAGGGTTTCAATCTGCCATCTTCACTATTGACATCTAAACCTCCTCTTTCAGCTTCTGTTATATGGACTTACATGTAAAAACTGATGCTCTCATAGCATGACTTCTGCATTTTGGAACGCTAACCAGCAAACCCACCACACTTCATTTCCCTAACATACATTGTTAATGAGCACATGCTATTTGGGCTATCTTTGTTTCTGACTGTTTCCTTCACAGACCAGCAACAGCTTTCCACCACACTACATTTGCAGGAATTTTTCTTTTGGTTTCTCAGCAGTTGACGCAACTTGCCAATGCACTTGGCCAGTGTGGTACATCAGCCTCTGATTAACTGCCCCTCTCACTGGTTTATCAGAGGTTTGAAGACCCTGAATGAAGAAGTGTTACATAGAAATTGATAGGAGCAGGTCTTCATTTCCCCGTGCAATACAGAACATTTATTAGAAGCTCTGGAAGGCCTTGAACTACCGAGTTTTAAGATACAGATATTTGAAGACATCTTGAAAGATTTCAGCAGTACATTTTCTATTCTAAGCAACCTATGAAAGTTTTTAAAGATTCCTTAAAATATTTCCATGATAGCTTTTCTTCCAACTCAAAGAAAAAACAAAACCAAAACACATCCAAAACTGAACACGTAAAATATTCAAAATAGGCCAATGCATGATTTTAACTTGTTAAAATTCTCTTCAGAAATCACACATGCATCCATTACTTATATTGTGCCATATTCATGCTGATAAAAATCCTTACACCACTCAATCATGTTCTTGAGTAAAAATTAGATAAACACATAGTTCAAATCTAGATGTATATCACTAAGTATGTACATGCACACAGAATTTACTGGAGAGCTACTTCAGTCAGGACAACAGTAGTACCTTCTTTTTGCTGCAGTAAATCTGCCATTTCTTCTCTGGAGGGAGTGCAAACATAGCCTCTCTGTTCTTGTCTGTGAGATCCAATTCATCCTGCAGATTGTGAAAAACAGAAAGAAAAGAAAAAAACCAACAGTCAACAGCTGTATTGGTAACTTCTAACAGTGAGAGGAATCTGGACTGGGTATGTTGACTAGCCTTCAATCAAAAGGCAGAGGACTTAGTGGCTCCCAAAGACTACAAAGATTACTAGTTTCATAATTTTTACCTTACTACTGCAAGTTCTCCCTGTCAGAGCAGAAGCTACGACAAGCTATGAAGAACTCCCATGTTAAACTTCCATTACTAATGATTAGTCAATGACAGGAAAGATCATGTGAAAGGCATGAAGTAAAAACTGAAAGGACTGGTTTATGTGACACAGACACTCCTTACAACTCTTAGAAACTAAAAATTCAGTACACCTTTTTCCTGGCCTGCAGTACCAGCTTGGTCTTCTGTAAAAGAGCAATGAAATCACTGTGTCTTTTAAACAAAGGTCATGAGACAATTGTCTAGTAGCATACTGTCAACAGCAACCTACAGGTTGAAAGGTTGGCCCAGATGTTTGTCCTCTGAACCACACAGTCCACCCCAGCAAAAAGACAACCAGCATTTCAGATGTAAAGAACATATGTCCACACAGCATCACATCAGTTCTTACAGATCAGCAAATTCAGTGTCTCTTAAGAAAAGTGAATTCAGTAGAACACACCATTTTAGAACCTAGCCAAACTTATATTTGTAAAATGAAGGATAATGTTGTGATCTGGAACTGACTCCCAACAAGCTCCCTCTGGATACACTACTGTATTCCCCAGCTTGGGTTTCTCTTCTGTAACAAGTGGATAACAATAGGCTCTCTTCCTACAGAATGTGTCTCTCATCAGACCAGAGGCTGCTACTTGCTCTGTGTTTATTCATCACTGACCAGAACAGGGCTCCAATCACAGCTGTCAGTTTCAGGTGCTAATGGGAATTAAACAAGAATCGTCTTCATAGCAAGCAGCCTGCATGAGTAGAGACAGATGAAGATGTCTAAATGAGAGTTTTGGGAATATAAAGACAAGCTTCCAATAAGGTTTCAATGAATCAGCTTTGGCAGGTTTTTCTTTTTCCTATATATTTTAAAGTGTTTGGAAAAGGAAGCGTCCAGGGGTTCAATATCAAGATGACATTGCTGCACTAAGAACACTGCACATGCAGGTTCTGGCACCCACACTAACCTAGCCCAAGCAGAGACAATACCTCTTTAACTCAGCCCAACAATGGCTCATTTGGAAAGCGTTCAGGGCTGGGAAACTTGTGAAAACAGTGAGCTAAATTGCACACTGAGCCTGGTAGCGGCTGCTGACAGATTTAAAAGCCCATAGAGATTTCAGCTGCAAAAAGGTACAAAAGAAATGCAAACAGTAACAAGGCAAGGTCAGTGCCAGCAGCCCAAGGTAGAAGAAGCTGGAGGGTTTTTTAAACAAGAAAAAGCTTAAAGGCAAAAAAAAAAAAAAAAAAAAAAAAAAAAAGTAGCTGTGCAAAAAGAGTGCAAACCATGTGGAAATGTTTAGGGTGAGTTTCCAAACAAGGGGGCAGCCAAGCAAGGCAAGGAGTTTTATACTTGCTACACACAATTAGAAAGCTCAGGCCAGGATCACATTCTTGGGGAGAGAGGGAGAGTGAAACGACATGTAAGGTCTTAAGACAAGTGAAGGAATGCTGTTGGAGGTCAAGCATGTGGCAGGGAAAGGAGGGGCAGACAGGGAATCAGAAATGCCAGGTTTAGAAGAACCACCAAAGAGGCCAGAATACACACCTGAAATGAGCTGGCCAGGCTCAGATAAATTCTTAGAAAATTTTTTATTGTTTTATTGAACTGCTTAATGAGCTTGGCCTTTTTGGTTTTGGTGTTGTTTGGGGTTTTTGTGGGGGTTTTGTTGTTGTTGTTGTTGTTTTTTGTTTGTTTGTTTTTAGATAAAGAGCAACTAACTACTTGGTTTTCTAATCCATACTGCTCTTTCTGGAGTCTGGTGCCTGATCGAACAAGCAGCAAAAGTTCTTTCTATAAGCTATGCATAAAACTATACAATGATCTCAACCAATACAGTCCAAGACAACCATTTCATCAAAAGAATGCTCCGGTTGACTAAAACTACCCCAAAAGGCAGCATACTGACACTTCATAGCTTCTAGACACTGTCTTGGACACTGGCAGTATCAGGGACATAAAGAGCACTCTGCCTTCAATGCGGCAATAAAAATATGCAACTTCCAGTCATGTAATTTTGCATCCTGATAGCATGGCATTCTTTTCAGGACAGAAGCCTAGAAAGGTAGTTTGAAAGGATGTAAGATCCAGTGGGAACAAAGTGCATCCACACCCTACTGTATTGTGACTCAGGGAGGGTAAGTTAACCCAGAAGAACTTTAGAAGTCATCACCTTAGCTCAGGTAACATCATAACAAGGAAACTACTCAGGGTTCCAGGCATAACATGATCACCAGAGGCAGACCCAAACACACCTGACTGGAAAATAGCACATGGAGGGTGCATTACCCTTCCTTTTGAAACAGCTAGTGTTTATCTTTGTTAGGAGGCAAAATGCTGCATTCTAACCCCCAGGTCAGATGGGCAGGTAGCAAGCGTGAATATTCAAGCAGTGAAAGAGACAACTTCTCCAGAATGCAAAGCAGCAGTCAAGCTCTTCAACACCCTTTCCTGAAGTTAGCCTTCAGCCAGTGTGCTCCTTAACTGAGAGGAAGAAAGGAGTGGAAGGAACTGAGGAAGCCTACATGACCCCCTCTACCTACACCATTAATCGAATCCCACTCTATAAAGCACAAAGAAATCCCTGCAAAATACAAGAGACACGAACCCTCCTTCTGAAACCCTCCAAATCAGCTTACCTTTCCCATCCTCATCCCCTTTCTATAGCAGAAGATCAGAAGACCACTGTGACTGCACAGGAAACCCCTGGATCTAGCTAAGAAATAAGATCCTGGATGAGGCAGACCATTTTCCTATTCTGACTCAGGATTCTAACAGAAGACACATAAGGGAACTTGCTGCCTTGGAAGGAAGCAGGAGGAAAACCAGAAAGAATAAATTTCAGAAGGGTATTTTGGTCCATTAACAGGTCATTCTGACCCAATGGCAGTGGCAGATCTGTCAGTAATGTAGAAATTCAGACCCTAGAGTTAGCTCAGTGACAGCAAGCAGCTATTGAAGGAGAAAGGAATTGCAAAGGTTGGCAGGAAAGGGGAAGAACTACAAACTCTGAATGCTGTCAGAGTTGGAGCCAGACTGAGCAAACCAATGTGACAACACCCAGGGAGCAAATCTGAGGGCCGACAAAAAAGGTTCAGCCAGAACAAAGCAGGGAAAATGCCCTCCTCCATCACCTGTGCCAGTTTCCCAACAGAAATGTAGTAACTGCTCTTCTGTGCTTTGGACGGGTGGCTCAGTTCCAGCAATTCATGCCAGCATGACCCTGCACAATGGAGCTCAGCTTCCTGGCTCTTAAAAATACTTGAAGTTGCAAGTGTTCTCATGAAACATAGATTAAAAAGATATTTGCCAAGCTGACCTGAGGGAGATGTAAAGTACCTCCAGTTAATATTCCTTATATTTCTCTCCTTTATCTATTTCCTATTTTATTTTATTTACTGAGAGAGGGATACATTCAGTTATTTTCACTTTCATGTGGGCTTTTTTTTTTTACTTAGAGAGATTGAATTTCAATGATAAAACATTTTAAATGTACTGGAGCTGGATTTGAGGTTCAAATATTTCCAGTCCAGTTCTCAGGCCAAAAGGGAAAATGGCCTCCATTCAAAATGGCTACAATCCAAGGAAATAAGAGACAGAGAGAAAGAAAGGGAACAAGAAGGAGGAATGGGTAGGAAACATAAAACCAGTATTTTGTGGGATTTAAAACCACATTATGTCCCTTGTTTTCGGGAGCATTCATCAAAGCGTCAAAGCTGGATTTGATGCTGGGTAGCCATCAGCTCAATGACGGTATCACTCATAGTGCCGGAAATGCTGAACAGAGAAGCATTTCTCACCAGGGGCAGCACTTTTCTCAGTGGTGTGACATGAAATTAATATAGAGAAAAAGTAATACTTTGGGAATGTAGAAGAGTGGTTCACTTGGACAGAGAACCATCAAAGGAGAACCTTTAACACCTACCAACATGATTGCCTCTCTAAAAGAGCCTTTAATGCCTACCCACACCTCTACTGAAATGTGTGTTGCATCTCCACCGTCATCTGTGGAAAGATGGGACAGAGTCACAGAACAGCTGCTCCTTCACCAGTCTACTTCACCTGGCCTTGCAAAAAGACTTACATAGGAATTTTGCAATTTAAATGAGGGAAAAATTGAAACAGTTTGAAAGGTATGTGAAGGCACAATGAGGCTTCTAATTTTCAACATATTGATGCTGAAGCCACAACAGGGGTAGGATGGAAACCTCAAGGCTATAAGTATACACAGTATCAGAGCTTCATGGCTCCAGCATCTCTTGGTCTCAAATCAGAATGCCGGAGACCAAAACCCCCAATCTTGGTTCTCTAGGGATATTTGCACGCTCATGGGAGCTTTCCTCAGTTCCAGTTTCTCATTCTACTTGTCCCAGTTCCACTGGCTGCTGGAATTCCTGGTCACCAGGCAGCTTCCTACTGACTTAAGGTCAGACAGCTGCTTCACTCTGTAAAAGACAAAAACCATCCAGCCCAAAACAACCAATCAGCCTTCAGAGGCTGGTTGGGTTGGGGCTTTGCAGTGTTTTTTGGGATGGGTGTGCGGGGTGTGTGTGCTGGTTTTGCTTTGTCTTGTTTTGTCTTCATAAATGTTTAATGAATTATGCACAACATTTACAGCATGAAGCATAGAATTCTGAACATGATATGTTTTATTTTACTGCAGACAATGACTTGGTTAATGTGGGCATAACGCATATTTTGCCAGGAGGGAGAGGAGATTTTTATTATTTTCTTATGTTTAGTTGGATACCTGTCTTATTTCATCAATTTCTTATAATTTCAGCTACAGATAGTTGAAACTTTAATTTTTGTCTGTAGTTCACAGTCTCTCACTTACAAATGCTCTTGAAAACATATTTTTTCTATAGCCATCTATAACAGGCCTGTGTTTCATATTTAATGGCTTTTTTTTTTATGACTGAGAGAAGTTAATGACATCTAAAAGCATATTCTCATTTTTTAAATGTTTATTTCTGCCTACAAACATATTCATGCAATTATTGAGGAATTATTATGGAATGAAATCCTTTTACCATCCCCAGAGGGAACAGGTTTGACATGAAATCAGTCCTTAATTTACACCACAGAATCCAACACTAAAAATACACTGGCAAATAGGCTTCATCACTTCTGCTGTTCAGAGATGCCTGTTTTGACTGTCTGATCACAGGTCTATTGCACTGTGTGGTTCTTCAACAGCACACGGGTACTCAAGCAAAAGGACAGGCAGGACACGACATCAACAGGCATCATGGGAACCAAATCTTCACATGACACAAACTGGCAAAGCTCCCCAGAAAGGTTAAACTTTAGTCTCCCTTGTTAAACTCAAAATGGAAGCATAAGAACTTCCAGAACAGATGAGACTGGCAGTTATCTGACCTGTGACCTGCACCAAAAGCTTCAGAAGGCTGTGCAAGAGCCCTGCAAGTACAAAGCCATAGAGCAAACTCTGTAGATGGTCAAACACTTCCCAACTCCCTACCTCAAAAAACTGGCTGATTCTGTGATGCAGGTGAATTAATGTCCCTTTCAAGATGGAGATAACATTAGTATTTGCAAATTTGGGGGTTTTTTTGCTCTAGTCACATCAGCATTATCCTTAATGGTACTTTGTGAATCATCCAATAGGGAACAAAAACAAAAAGTAGGAGGATGCCTTTAGACACTCTAGAAAATCTCTATGATTTAAAGACTTTTCATTTTAATAACTTGCTTGCACGCTTACCTCAAAAATTTAGGTTCCAAGGGTATGTTCATTTTTACATTATGACATTACACAACATGAATTTCAGTTAAATGTACCACTTATCTTGCTTCCTGTTCACATCCCCGTTCCTTCTTGTTCCCTTTCTCTTGCACATACCTGCCTTTTCTTTTCCCCCCTCTCTAAACTTTTTCACATTCTCTTTGACCCTTTTTCTGTCATGCACAAATGCACTGTCGCTTATCCACCTCATCAATCATTCTTTCTCAGTCTCTTAACAGCACCAAACCCACCCAAGTTACAAAATTAAGTATAACACCCTGTCTCCAGTATAATAAATTCACTATACAGTACAATACCTGCTGCCTCAGGTTCCCCAAAGTAATTTATATGGATGTCTGTCACCATCTCCCCAAAAGGGCCATATTCCAGTTTCACTGATGCTCCCAAGTGGCATAGCACAGCTGATGGCCTTGTGCCCTGGACGAATTTATTTAAATGTTGTACAAAGTAAACAGCAATTATGACACACCATGGGATGCCATCCAGCATCCACTGGCAGGCCACAGAGAAGATTCATGTTCACGTGCAATCACTTGAAGAAAACAGTTGACGGTGGCTTAATCAATGCTGAAGTACCACTCAAGCTGACATGAGATAAATGGCACTGATGTGTCTGGGAGTGCAGAGGAAGGGGAAGCAGTGGAAAGAGATGAGGGAGGTGGTTGTCAGCAGCAAGCTACAAGCCTCTGCAATAGAGAATCCAATCCAACAAAACTATTATAGCTCTAACAAGTGAACTGGATAGGACAACATTGCTAGCACACAACTTACACTGCCTGAAAGCTAGTTTTACATTAACAACAGGCCCGGGAACTTAATTTTTCAGTTCATGTGCCTATGCCAGGTTCTGTTGGCAGATAACAAACAGGTTGGTCTGATGGCTCTCATTTGAGCTGTCCCTCTGCCCATTACAGAGGGAGGTCAGGGAGGAGCAGAGACAGTCATCACAGGTCCAGAGGCAGCTGTCCAGAAAGCCACTTCAGAGATAACTGCAATGAATGAATAAAAAATTATTTGCAAAGAGACTGAGATCTGAAGAAGAATTGCTTGTGAATCCTTCAAGTGAAGAGGTAAACCTTCCCTATTTAATCACTGTGTCCACCTCCAGGGGACAGTATAGGATTGTTCCCCTACAGTTTTCCTTCCATCACTTTGTTCAGTCCAGCTCATTAGGCTGATATGTAAGAGGCAGCCTGCTGGAAGAGTGCTCATTTCCAATACTGAGATCGATAAGGCATTCTGAAAGACTGCCTGTCCAAACTGTCAGAGAATGAGGTTCATTTAACTGCACAAATTGCCTATGCTTACATACAAACTGGAGCAGTAAGCAGTACAAAAAAAGTACCACTCAGCAAAGACCCCTAAAAAAGAGAAACATTTCACAGGCTTTACCTAATATGCAACTGCAAACAGCAGAGCATGATTGAGGCAGGCATTGAGAGGAGTAAAACAAAGCCTCCTTCTCTAGACATCTAGTTCCTATCCCTACCTCCTCAGGGCTGTGCTTGCCACAACTGCATGGCCATACCCACAGCAGAACTTGACAGCAGATACTCTTTCAGCAGGCAACAGCACTACTACCCACACAGCTAGCTCATCTCCAGATGCAGCACATTGGTTAAAAGTTCCCACCTGGGGAACGGATATATGTCCCAAGTCCACTGATAACCCACAAAGAAAAAGCAAAACAACAAACCAACCCTTCCCTCCCCTCAAGCTCTTCCATTTTATCCTAATCCTTGGACTTAAAAGTACCCTTTGTAAAGCACACAGAAACAGAACTCCATATGAGGCTGGGGAGTAACATTTTCATCGTTTTCCCAACTGGTAAGAATTAGGTGGATCACTCCAGAAGGTCATTGATTTTCCACACATTTGCATACACATAGTATGTGTATGTGCAGCTATGTATGCCACTTGGTTCTTACATACACAAAAACTATATACATAAGACATAACACACAACACCTGCCTGTACCTGCAATGTTTTGTCATTACATTTGTGCATGATGAAACCACTGTGCACACAAGTTGCTCACATAGCCTGCTGGCATAGGAAGCAATGTTTACATTTTAGCTACTGCCACAGATCTGACTGTAAAGCTGAAAAGCAGAAGAACAAAAGGCTGCGATTCCTGTTCTTTTTCCTTCTTGCTTTTTCAAAAAGCTGCAGCTTCAAAACCCCTTCAGTACTAGGGGTCTAAATCTCTTGATTCTCAGTCATAACAGTACAAGACAGAAAGAACCTGAAGTTTATGTATTGGAAGACTTGTTTCTTTTCTACCTTGCCAACACAGAAGTTACTCATTCTTCAGCCCTAGCAGTGAAATAGGACTTTCATCCATCAAAGGCACTGCTTTTTGGTAGGGAAATTTGTCTCACAGAAAGTCAATTAATGCCCTCTCCTCTCACCAAACATACACACACCACACCCGCCATACACACTACACTGCTCCCTTTTTTCCTCCTTAATCACTGGCTAATTGCTTCTTCACTTCCTGGAGAAGAGCTAAATCCTGCTCCTCAAAGCTCTCTGTGACTCGACAGCATACAAGTACATATCACCAGCAAAGCCTGTTGTGGCAGTACCCTTTCACAGGCCATTGGAAACAGAATCTGCTGTTCATTTTTCTGCCCTTCAGAGACAAACCACATGCATGAGACAACAATCTGCTGGGACAAATAAAAAGAGAAAGAATGAGGAAACCCAGTACCTGTTTATGGAACAATACACAGAGATGTCTAGAGAGAGAAAAAGAGAGATCATGACTTAGATATGCATTCTTATATTCAGGGTCACAATATGGGTAGAGCAAGTGGGAGCTCCATAGATATGGGTGGGCATATGAGGACAACAATGCAAACAGCTGGCTATCAACACCACTTTTTCTGTTAGGGTGGGCTGCATGTCCATGTCAGTGCATTGGAATGAGCCTAATGAGAGGAATGGGGATGAAAACTGAATAGTCAGGCTCATGTGTAATCTAAATCCCTGCTACTGCAATTTAAGTCTATTACTTCCAGCCCTATCAACCACAGGCATGGTGAGCAATTTTTTTTCCTTCCTCTTGATAACAGTTTTCAAGCCTATTAAAGTCTGTTGTAATGTCCCTTGTCAGTCATCTTTCTTAAGGCTAAACAAGCCCAGCACTTTCAGTCTTTCTTAGAGGTCATGTCCTCTGGACCTCTCATTCTTCTTCTAATTGACTTCCAGGCTCTCCCTGGTCAAAGTACATGTCTCGAAGTGCACTGTTCAAAAGCAGGGACAGTGTTCCAGCTGAGACCTTACCAATGCTGAGTACAGAGATTATTTCATGCATCTTTCAGACCGCATTCCTGGTTACATATTCCATTAAGACAATTACTTTTTTTTTTTTTTTTTTAATAAAAGAAACCTCAAAACTTGCATGACTTACATTCACTCATGATCTACTATAATCCTTAGTTTCATCTCTGAAGAAGTGTACCCACCTGGCTGCTTTGCTTCCCATCCTGAATTACCAGACTTGCTCCTAAAAGGAGCATGCTTTAACTGTCCCCATTGAATCCTATCCTTATTCACACAACTTCTCCATCTTCTTTTAAGCTTATATTTTAATGTATCCAAAGTGTTTACAGCCTAGTGATGCGCTTTCTAGAGAGGTGTGCTGCTTATTAGGGATGTCACTGCGAGACTATCAAGCCTTGTACAGTCCCACTGACTATTATCCACTGCTATTGTTTCACATGGGCACCAGTGATACAGCCAGGAGCAGCCTGAGGAGTATCAAGAAGGATTACAAAGCCCTAGGAGTGGTGGTAAAGGACTCTGCAGTACAGGTAGATTTTTCATCAATCCTCATGGTCAAAGGGAAGGGGTTTGAAAGGGGCAGTCAAATCTGGTGAACCAGCAAATGGTTTCCAAACTGGTGCCACAGCCAGGGGTCCAGCTTCTTAGACCATGCGATTTGCTTTGAGAAACCTGGTCTACTCGGAGCTGACGGAATCCACCTGTCAGAGAAGGCGAAGAGCATCCTTGGGCTCAGACTTGCCAAGCTTTAAACTAAAGTTGTTGGTGGAGGGGAACCTCAATCCATTCCACTCTTACCAGTTTGATGTCAGCACCAACAATAGGTGCCCAAAGTCTGGAGAGAGATTACAGATCAGCAGGAGAGCACCTGAAGAGCAGCACAAAGGAATTCCAGCCACTCCAGCCAGACTCACTGGGGGCCCAACTTAAATGCCTCTATGCAAACACATGCAGCGTGGGGAATTAACAAGAGGAGTTAGACACCTGTGCACACCTGCAGGGCTACAATCTTACTGGTGTCACAGAGATGTGGTGGGATGGCTCCTATGACTACAACTGTGGGAATGGGAGGATACAGGCTCTTTAGGAAGGACAGGCAGGGCAGACAAGGACAAGGTGTCACCCTCTATGTCAATGACCAGCTGGAGTGCATGGAGCTCCGCCTGGGGATGGATGAGGAGCTGACTGAGAGCTGATGGTCAGTGTTAAAGGAAGGGCAGGGACACATAACATTATAGTAGGGGTCTACTACAGGCCGTCCAACCAGGAAGAAAGAGCAGATGAAGCCCTCTGTAGACAGGAGCTACTTCCCATTCACAAGCCTTGGTCCTCATGGGGGACTTCAACCACCCCAGTATCTGTTGAAGGGACCACACAGCAGGGCATAAGCAACCCAGGAGGTTCATGGAATGTGTTGATGATAACTTCCTTCTCCAGGTTATAAAGGAGCCAAGAAGAAGAGGTGCTATGCTGGACCTCTCCTCTGGAAACAGGCTGAGAGTGTTGGGGTTGCTCAGCCTGGAGAAGAGAAGGCTCCGAGGAGACCTTACTGCAGCCTTCCAGTGCCTAAAGGGAGCCTACAAGAAAGCTGGAGAGGGACTTTTTAAAGCATGTAGCGATAGGACAAGGGGGAATGGCTTTACACTAGAAGAGGGTAGATTTAGATTAAATATTAGGAAGACATTCTTTACAGTGGGGGTGGTGAGGCACTGGCACAGGTTGGCCTGAAAAGTTGTGGATGCCCCATCCCTGGAAACGTTCAAGGCAGGTTGGGTGGGACTTTGAGCAACCTGATCTAGTGGAAGGTGTCCCTGCCCATGGCAGGGGGGTTGGAACTAGATGATCTTTAAGGTTCCCAGTCTATGATTTGGAAACTCAATAGGTATGCTTATTCCACTATCCAGTCAATTAAATGAAAACACCAAACAGAATTTAAGCTGTTGAACCTCTACTTGATACATCTCTTCACTGCAAGTTCTCTAGGGCAAGTACCGTATTTACCTCCACATCCTGATTATACAGAGTATATCAAATACCTCTCTCAAACAGAACTTCTAGTATCACCATATATAACACTAAATAACAATAAAATCTGCTGTTTCAGCACAGTGTCTATTCTCCTCCCCTTATTTCCTTTTCTTCTCCTCCCCTCATTTCCCCCTCCCTTTCCCTCTCTGTGCCAGGGTTTGTTTTTCATGCCAAGGTTCTTTAGATGAGACCCTGTATGGGAAGGTAGGTGTGGGAAAGGTTATTAGGAAATTGCCGTCTAAACTGCTACCTTTCCGGCTTCCCCACCCTCTCCCTCCCTACAAAGTCTCTTCTGTTCTGTTTTAATACTAATGAGTTCAGAGGAGGTTCCTAGGCTGGAGCAATTCACCACTTGCACTGTGCCAAAGCACACAGGCACACACCTCTCTGATCACTTCCTGCCCAAACACAGTCTTGCTGGCTCAACCCTCAAAATGTGGGCTGGGAATTGCTGCTGTGGCCCTGTGCCAAAGGCAGGCTGAATTTACAGGGGCGTCAGTGCCATCTACTTCTTTTCCTCCCAGCTTTATCCTCTTGTGTGCATCCTATTTGTCATATGCCCCTATGGAGGAAAACAAGGGTAAGTCAGAGCTTGGCTGACCTTTAAATCTCTGATAAAATATTACATAAAAAGGCAGGAGGAACCAAGAGGTTAGTTAAGAATTAAATGAGCAAAATTAACTTCATATCAAGCTTTGGTTGTGCAGTTCAGACACATACTCAAACTTATATCCAGTGTAAACTCAAAAGACCTCCAATAAATCAACATTTCTGGAATGAGTTCAGGTTTACACAGACAGAAGTGAAACCAGAAGCTGGCTTTAGTTCTTCTCTTGCACTACTAAATCTTGAGTAATAATTCAGAGAGCAAATCAGAGTTCGAAATGTCCCTAACTCCATTAAACTTGAGTGGACTTACTTTAGAATTACACCAGTGCAAAATATTAAACAAATTACTTGCTTAAATTGTAACAGAAGGTAAACCTTTCAGCTATAAAACAGTCTGGGTTCTACAGCCTACAGCACAGATTTCAGACACAGAATAGACTGAGCAGTCTATAAGTCCCATTTTTGGTAACTGTTAACTTCTACTTCACTAAATGGAGATGAGCTGTATTGACTACTAATCAGTCCAGACCAGCTAGAAGAACACCCACATATGAGGCTTCTGTTATCTTCTCTGGGGTGAGGTGGAGGGCAATTCCACAATGCTCTTCACTCACATAAACTGAGTATTTCCATAGTCAAACACTGAATTGAAGGAACAATAATATATTTGGTTATTTAACTCACACCCTGTCCTGTCTCATTGCTCAAGTATTCTGATGATCAGAACAGTAACTACTGCACTGACATCATTGGGCTTAATAAAACACCATCCAAGACATTTTTCTCTAAATATTTCTAAGAAAGAAATTATCAGAAACTTTCACAATATACAGCAGAAGAAATAAGAGAAGGATGAACATTTGCCTTGCAAAACAAACTCATCTCCTAACAGCAAATCATACTTGCATTTACTGTCAGGTTAAGTGTTTGTAATCAAAATGTTCTCTCGAATCATCAATGCAGAAGCCAACAACTTTACACTGACCAACAAACACATCCAGCTGTTGCTCTCTATACAAGATGTAATGCTGAAACACAGCCACTAAAGCAATCCCAATGGATTTTCCATGACTCAGGGATCTCCCTGGACACCTGCCAAGCTGGGAAACTGCAATCTGCTTTCCCCTTGTAATTTCCTTTGGAGAAGTTATTCTTCAAACCTCCACCTAATAAACTATTGCATAACATTGTTGTGCATATTGGTAAATTCTTTTCAAAAGATGTTTGTGTTATTAGTCTGGGCAGCTTAAATTTTATGTGGTCAACAAATGATGGGAAACTGCAAAATGAAAATATGCCCTTAAGTTTTTTAATATAGAAGTCCATAGAATATACAGATGTTGACTAGGGCCCTTTTGCATACAGCGCTGGGCCCACAGTTGAAAGAAAGGAGAGTCTGCTCAGGAAAACTGTAGAGTCTTGTATCATGTTCTCCCTAAAAACCCAAGTAGATAAGAGCAAGGCAATGTCTATGACAGGAAGCAGTAGTAGAGATTTGCTCCCAAGAGATTTGCTCTTCTAATACAACACATTCTGCCACTGGAAGACTCCTGCACTACCTACAACCTACACATGTTGCATCTTTTCAGCATCTTTTTAATCTGACTACAATTCTGTACCAAAACTGGTTTAAGAGGCATTATTCTTCCCTGTTTACACCAGGGAAACAAACTCATAAATGCGTGAAATGAGTTGTACAAGCTTGTAGAGGTAGCTAGGAAAAAAAGACATAATGTTCTTGAAATGTTTTTCTCCCAACAGGTTTACAGACTTTTTCATTTGCAGAAAATGAGGTACCTAGCATTAAAAGCTCTGGATCAGTGGTGTTCCAGTGCCAGGTGGAAGGCATCTGCCTGTACTTTCTCCAGACAAAAGACACCAAAAAGACAGCCCAGTGCAAAGAGTGACAGAAAAAGCACCTCCTGAAACTTGCCTTCATGTGCTGCTCCCACCCAGTGCTGAACGGATGAGCAGAAGGGCCATTCCTGTATTTAGTGACACCAAAAGCTGCCCCTTACCCAGTGCAGAGGAAGGTACCTGGAAACTGCTGACCTGAAAACCTTTGTTCCCTGAGAAACTGCTACTCCATCCACGCAGCCCCACCTGTGCCACCTTGTGCTCCCCACTCTGGGGTCTCGCAGACCAGGCAAATGCCAAGAAAAGGTCATTTCCCTCCAACACTGGAAAAGTTATCCTACATTACCTTAACAGGTCACCTGAATGATAAACAACCTTGAGCACTGTTTGACAACACAATCAACCTACAGAAGGACACAGAGGCATGAATTAATTACAAACCCCTTTCCCTCTTTCTTCTTCAGGCTACATGATGCACTATCTGAGCAATAATTATATATGATATAAATTGCTACTAGATGAGCAAATACAGAAGCTGATTTGAGTCAACACATTAAATGGATGATCTTTCATTATTGTTATCTATGTCTCCATTCAATTATCTTGTTTGGTTAACAGTTCCTCCTTAACTCTAGTTACACTTCCACAGGGATAACTTCTATCCCAAAACACTTGCCTCCCATCCCCTTTCACAACCTTTCCTCCTCACTGGAAAACTTCACTGCTTTCCTAGCTTCAGGTGGTTACTTTTATCGAGGTATTTTGCTATAATTTTTTTAAGGTCTTCATCACAGGGACCTGGCTTCCCCTTTCCTGCTCAAATCAGGCTAAATGAAAAATCATACCTCCTACATCTCAGATCTGGCCTTTCTTCTGTGAGCTGCAGAAGAAACAGACATCTATCATTCAACCTCCCTTCATCACTGTGCAGGCTCTTTCTCTCCGAAAGCACAGCCAAAAGATCATATTGGCCTAGGATTCATCCTGTGTCACCTCCATCTTTGTAACCTGTCTTTGCTTTCCCTTCAGCACCACAGCTACTTAATTGTTGTGTCTTTTTCTTCAATGTTTTGGAAAACTTTGTCCCTCCTTATCACCATGTCCTGTCTGGTTACAACCTACTCATCATGCTCTTTGCATGATGTAGTACTTTGCCATTTCTCCCAGATGGATCTCTGGATGCACTTTCTTATCCCAAAGATGCACCTTCTCATCCCAAATTACTTTTCTGATCTGATTCATAAGTCTCCCATCTCTCCTCAGCAGACCAAATCTAGATTCAAATATCCTCTCTAGAAGGTGAGGAATATGTTCTGAGTAGATTTGTAAGTCATCTAATACAGCTCTGAAAAACATAAGACACTAATAAAGAGAAGAAAGGACAGAAACTGCAGAAGGGCAGCAATGATACTCAGAGAAACCATTTCAAAGCTGTGGAGCACTAGGACATCCCTGTACTGTTGCTGCTGGTTTTACTTCTACCGGAGAGGGCAGAGCCTGTTACTCTAAGTCAGCAGGCATCAAAGTGGCAGAAACAGTATGAGAATTCTGGTTCAATTCTAGGAGGAAGGTAGGACACTGTCTACTCTCTATCCACCCAGTTGGAGCTGGAAAAGCCTCAGAAGGCTAAAATAAAGATAAAATTATTTGATCTTTCCAGCTAGCAAATATGACTTCTATTATCAGTATCACCTTAGTGTTTTATCACTTCAGCACCCTTCAGACTCAATCCAGAAAGTTCCTGACTCTTTGTTATAGCCATAATGGAACGCAAAAACTATTCAAATATTAATGATGTCTTACTAAGGAAAAAGGCCACAGTAGAGCTTTACTTTATTTTTTTCTTTTTATGTAATAGTGCCTAACACTATGCCAAAACAAGATAGTGTTATCAAATCAGCTGATAAGCTAATAGAATCACATGGGTACAAGATTTCTGCACAGTAAGCATATCCACCCTATCTGTGGCTTAGGAGATTGGATATCATGACAGCTTCCAAGCATTCAGTAGAAGGAAGACACAAAATTGACATTTTAGCACATCTAAAGTGGCACATTCTCTAGTGGCAGGATCTGTTCTTTCCTCTCTTTGCATCCCAAGCTACATACCTGCTCTTCTTCCAAAATCCGGTGCTTCTCCTCTTAATGCCCTAGATGCACTACAGGCATTTCCTCAGTCAGGGAAATCAGGATTACCCTGGTAAAAGCATGTAGTCCAATAAGTAGGTCTTTCTCAGGTGTTTCATGCCTACTGTAGGTAAACGATACTCAGAACACACTCAAACATTCCCTTTAGCTATTCCAACCATGACCACAACCCTCCCCACCTTTCAGAAAGGCAGCCAGTATGCTCTGCTTGGGATATTCAGAAGCCAACAAGCACCACAGACACAGAAGATACCACACAGGCCAAATTTCAGGCAACGTAGAATGATATAATTGCACTGCTGTCTTCAGTGGAACTGAACTGCTTTACATCAGATAACTGTCCATAAGGTTTATTCTAAAGCAACAAGATCTACAAAATAGTGAATCCCTGCACAAAAGCCTCTTGACTACACAGGTACTGTGGTAACACCCCCAGCTTCTTCACACCCAAAATCTGCCATGTAAGCCCACGCCTGGAATTATATTTGTTTACATAACTTCATTGATTCTCAGACACAAGAGTGTGAGACCTGGCCCCCATCTCATGCTCCTCTCTCAGCATCTGGGTGTCACACATTTGCAGCAGAGTAGCTGCTACTTCTTACACAGCTGGTCAGGGAGCTGGGAGCTGCCAACCATCTGCACCTACTGGAAAGGAGCCTAGAAAAAGTGCTGCTGCTGCTGCTGCACTCAGTGCCATAAGCCTGTGCCCATCAGAGGACTCCATCTGTAGGCGAGTGTCTGAAGAGGGGAGCTGTGTCTGCCACAAAGCCTGAAATGTAATACTTCTTATGTATTGGGACTTGAGTGACTGTAGAAAGCTGCTTGTAGCGATATGTGCATTAAAATCAGAGATTTGCACACATGTATTCCACATGGGACGTGTAAAGTGGGCTGGACATTATGAAAAATCTCTTTGAAGAGCAGGAAGAAAACGAAAAAAATATCCTGGATCCAGACAACTAAAAGGAAAAAGGAACATGAAGGAACATTTGTGTATAAGTAGACAGACTATGATACTTTGCATCCCAAGCCTCAGTCCCCTAATTGCTTCAGAAATCTTAAACCACCCAGTACTTTTACCATTACTATAATAGAAGACAAGTGCATCTGAGTTCATGTAAAATGTTAATCTGCCACCTATAAACTAATTCAAGAGAAAGGAAAGGTTTTGTGGCCTGGTCCCCATCAGTGAGGAAAGCAATCTGCTGCCTCAAGGCTTTGCTTTTTTCTTCCTTCAGAGACAGTGTCTTCTACTCGGATGGAGATGCTAGGCCTTCTTCCTGGATATGAGCCTCTGGTCATGAAAAATTCAGCTTAGTCTTATCATCAGTATTTTCTTCCAGCCTCCACTATAGTGTTCTCATTAAGTGCAAGAAAGGAAGCATTAATAGGGGTGGCGAGTCTCCACTGAGCCAAGGCCAGCAATGCCTCCTAGTTTGCTGGAGTCAGAGCTAATCATGTGCAAATGAAAATGAAGGACCTCTCCAGATCTAGGTTGCATTTGGCACTTCACAACCTTCCTGACTGATTAGGCACAGTCATTCATTACAGAAAAGCAGAGGGAATAAAATAACTTCCTCTTAGAGGCAAAACACTATAAAGGCACTTTAAAATTATGGTTGCAGAGAAATTTGCATTGATCAACAACTTAAAGCCACAGGCCTGCCAGAGGTGTGGTCTGAAATGATGGTTTACATGCACAGCAAGTGACAAAGACATTAAATCCTTGTCTTCAGAAGAATCCAGAAAGATGATAGAATGACTCAAAAGACTGATAATTTGAAACTGAAATACTCAAAGCTTGGTAATGTCTGAATTTAAATGTGATTAAATACTGTAATCAATACACACAACACATGTTTGGGTTTTGAAGTGAGAACCTAAAATACATGTCCTTCTAAGCCACAAACCTTCAGGGAGAAACTAAGAACTAAATAAGCTTTAGACATGGAGGATACTTTTCTGAGAAGGTGGTGCTCCACACTGGGAGCCAAGAGACAGAGCAGGCAACTCTGTGTGTTTGTTCCCAAGAAACATTACAAGGGAGCTGGTGGAAAAATAGAGAACTTTGTTCTCCAGACCCATCAACAAACACAGAGAAACACAGCTGATGCCTTCTTGCACTTGCATACATTGACATATAGCATCTACATTCACATGAGGAGCCACAATGGAGGCATTTCTTGTACTTTTTACCCTGTAAATATTCTTGCAGGGTGAAGAGCCAAAGAGGTGCCTCATGAACACTGCCACAGTTAGGACTTGGCAAGCTTGAGGGGGACTGGTGATATATGGGAGTATTTATTCAGTGTGGTGAAGCCTAGTTTTCATCTGAGGTTTATGTTGTATCCATTACATTAAATGGCCTGCAAGGGAGAACTAAGCATGAAGGAAATTTGCTACTTCCCAGTCAGCTGTTTGCAGTGGGAACCACTACTACAGTTATTTAGGTTTAGATCTCATCTCCCTGTGGCCCTTGATGAAGGTATGTTATCCAGTGCGTGCCAAAAAACAAATGAAAACTGGAAAAGAAACAGGTCCAAATGCAATGTAAGAGAAACAAACCATGACAGGAGAATCCGTTCAGTGTCCCACCAGAATGTTTCAGAGGCACCCAAGACTAAGAGGGGATAACAGTAAACATTTTTCAAATCTTTCCCAGCGTAAGAATCTAATGTGATGCAAGCAACTCACTCAAGCTTGGAGGCTGTAATAATAGGATCAGCTTTGAAAACAGCAACTCAAAAGACAACCCCACTTTTTCCCCATGGACTTTCCATCCTAAAATAGAGAAACTTGAACTCTATCTTCTCAAATACCATGATGATCTCAGAGCCACTATTAGAGAAAAAGAGCAACAACTGTGCTAGCATTCTTTACATTTTTCTGCTTTCCCTGAATTGCCAGCATTGAAGTTACCCATCTTGGCAAGGTACGAGTTCAAATCTGGGATCAGTCTGCCAGTGTGAGACATCTAGATGGAAAAATCTTCAGTATCAAGCAGCACACCACCCATAACCAACAAGAAGAGCCCAGGACTCTAATATTGAGCAAAAGGAATCAGAATCTACTGTGGCAAGAACACACTGCTGCTAACAACTATGAACAAGGACATGGAGAAGTTGTTTCATGAAAAAAATCACTTCCCCTTGCCTTGCAATAGTTCTTCCAGACTCTTCTGCAGTTCCTGTTCAGTCAATAAATCTGTACAAGGAAAAACACATGTGCTTAGCACAGCCATTTTTGCCAGCAGGCACAAAATCAGCTTGGTGCCTGCCAGTAGACCACCAACTGCAGCAGTACTTTACTACATGGCAGTATACCTAGTGCCAGCTGAGAAGAGAGACTGAGGGAAAAGCAGAAGTGACTCTGGCTAGGACAGCTTTGAATGGTCAAGTAGGGCTAGTTTTATAGCTTATGAGGTACAGCAGGGGTCCTCAAACTATGGCCCCCCAGGGTCCTCAATCTGGCCCTCGGTATTTACAGACCCCCCCAGGGCCCCCCCTCCCCGCCGGGGGCTGGGGGGGAAACCAAGCAGCCGCAGATGACTGCCTGCCACTTTATCCTTGTGCCGGCCCCTGGTTAAAAAGTTTGAGGACCCCTGCTATAGAGCTTCTCTTCCTTGCCTGTTCATTGAAGGGGAGATGTTAAACCCAGCTGTTCTGCCCTCTTTCAGCTGGGTGCACAGAAGTGGCCCTTTGAGGGGCAAAGCTTGTGGTCACAAGTATTTTTGTTTGCTTTGTCTCTTGTACAACTAGGCTTCTAGTAAGGACTAACCTGTACTGTTACTACTGCATTAGTCTGAAGGCAATCACTGCCAGCAGAGAGCCTGAGAAATAGTACATCTTCTCCTGTCTTAGCCCAAACAAAGTCAAACCAAATCACCCTGAGCCATAGTCTTCATTTAGACCTACTCTCCACATGGGTTTCTAATGAAATAAATCAAGATTGAATGTGGACCATATCAGGAGTAACCCTTTTTGTTCTAATCTTCTAATTGAGAGGACAGGGCCTAAACACAGCATCCAACTTCAAGTGACACAAAAGTCTGATATCCTTCCTAGAACCTTTTTCTGGTTGAGCAGCATTGAGAGTGGACATTTCATCTGAAATCAACATTAACTTCTCATTTGACAACCACTGCCTTGGTCAGAGTCCAGATAGGCAGCTGCTGCTGCTGCTCATTCGGTTGGTCTGGGAGCATCCCTCAAACAGAGCAGCCCATACATTTCCCCCAGCCTGGCACCTACATGAGCAAGTTTGCAAGCTCTGGAGGGGTCTTGTGACTCCATCACAAATAAAGGATACCAACACTTTCATAATTCCTCTTCTTGCAAAATGGATAACTCTAAATTCACTTTTCATTATATTAAATTAAGTACTACAAGAACAAGAGAAGACATGCTTCTGGCCCTCAAAATGTCCATTTCCCTTAGAAAGGCAGGTAGAAACATATTGAATATTTACTAGACTGGAAAATTCATCACAAGAGAGGCTTTTCCAGCACAGCCAGGCTTAGCTCTTCTTGTAATTAACTCTTATGTGGGAAAATGCCCCAGATTTTAACTGCAACAAGGGGGGAAATAAGGCTTTTAAAAATTCATTCAAGCACACCAGTGTTTCATTATACCCTCTGTAGAGCAGATGGCAAGATGAGTCTATACCCCCTGGGCCTGCTTCAGGGAGCTAGCACAAATGCTTTTCTAACTACAGATCTCAGATGATGTTGGTGTCATCATTTCACTTGGGGATTTGGGTCAAAAGGCTTTACACTCAAATCTGGTTTTTATATAGCACAAGCGCACCCAGACTAGACCCTAACGGATAAGCAGCAGGGAGGCTAGTACACAGCACAGAGCCCTCTCAGGCACTTCCAGGTCGCTGATTTACACTGGTGCATTTACAGACTGAATCTTTCTAATCCAATTAAAATCTCATCTGAGCTGTCAATACAGATGTAGTCAGTTTTATTTTAGTGCCTCCTAGAACATGCATTAATCCGGACCTGTGGACAAACTAGGCCTTCTAGGCAAATTCCGCATTCTGCCAGGCCAGTTTCTAGCCCAGGTCCTCTCAATCCCAAAGCCCTTAACTGCTCTCATGTTGCCTGCCTACCCAGGAACTCTGACAGACATGCATCACCATCCTATCGGAGAGGCTTTATAAAAATGTGCAATTTACATCATTAACGTCCTGAAAAATAGCACTTTTCTTTCCAGCTCACTTCTCATGTAATGATGGCTATGGTACTATTATTAAATATAAGAACATTAATAAGATCTATTTCCATTGCAATGGCTTCATTTATTTGAAATGTATATGCCAGTTACAGGCTGTCAGCACATTTAATAAGTTATTGCATAAAGCAACAACGCACAAACTTCTGAGACCAAAAATATTTACAGATCATCATGTATACTTGTCATTATATTTTGCACCAAAACCATTATAAATTATACTATTTAATAGACTTCCATAAGGCAGCTGTGAGTTGTTTTTCCACAAGCATGTGGAGTACCAGTACTTGTCAGGCATAAAACAAACAGCTAAAAGCACCCTTAATAACACCACAAGCTCTCAAACTCCTCACAGGAACTGATAACCTTCTCAGTAAGCAGAAGCCCAGCAGCAACTAAAACAGGTCTTTCACTATGATCCAAAGGTAAACAAGTTCAAGTTTTAGCAAGCCAAGTTCAGGAGCAAAGCACATCTGTTGGTCATATCTTCAGGTAGGCCAAATCAAGCACTTCAACAGATCTTGGTATTGGAGAGAGGTGAATTTTGATACAGCAATTAAAGCTTTGCATGTGAAAAACAATACTTAAACAGCAGAAATAAATTGACAGCAGAGCAGATTTCAGATTACACACTCATGAGAGATACCTGTCACCAAGCAGAATTCTGCACAGTCAGTTGCACTTTCAGAGAAATTCCAGTAGTCTCAGATAAAGGCAAAGTGACTTAAATATAGACTTGAATTTTGTGAGATATCTCAGTAAGAGGAGATTCCTCATCTGCTACTTAATCAGAGGAAGTACAATATCCTCTGCTGCAAACCCTATTCTTCCTGAAACAGCTACAAATAATATTGACTCCTTCCCACACCCCTGCCATAGAATACTGCAAATGCTAAAAAATTGTCATGGGTGCTAGGCAAAGTAGAAAAAAAGATAATGGAAAATAAATCCACACCAATTTACTATGTACACAGAAAGCTGAGGAAGTCCTTGGGCTGAAAATGCTTAGAGTGTTGGAGAGTAAGTATCCTGGAAAAGACAACCCTACGTCCACATTTTAAATTCTTCCCTAGGCATCTGTTTTGGATCCTATCTTGAAATAAGAGCCTGGGCTAGGTTTTCAGACCACTGATCTGACAAACTATAGCTGTCCCTATGTTTGGTATGACATACTACAGTTGTCCATGTGTTAAACTCCACTTGCATACCCGAATTATATAGTTATTTTCATCACCATTGAACTCTGAAGCCATGGTAAGAGACAAGAACTTACTGGGCTAATGTTATAAGTGTAATATAGAAAGATTACTGGCAAATGCCTATAATTCTGAGATCCAATATTTTCTGTTCTATTCCACATCTGTGTAGCACCACTCAGGCACGTATACTTTTACAGATACCTGACTTTATGTAAGCTCTGATCTCAGAATAGTAATCAGCTGCATCAAATGAGTATCACCTTTATGATTCAGATTGCAAAACATTACAGCCCTATGACCTCTGCCTGTGTTGTATGTGAGGGTTGAACAAGAGGGCAAAGACAGCAAAGTCATTTGATGCCAGGCATGAATAGCCAGTGCCTGCTGCTGGAATCCATGTTTACCACAAAAGCAAATGACAAAGTTCATCTGAAATAACTGCTTCCCTTCCTGTTTATGTCTGTTGCTGTGACAGCACTATTTCATAGTTCAAAGGCAGCTGTCTGATGAAACACAATTAGCATGGTCACCTGATTCTTACACCTCACCAGCAGCTATGCTACTGATCAACAGAACAGTATAGTCCTTGATTTATAGACTCACAACACCTAAGACTTTCCATTTTACTATATTATACATCAGATTTTATCCCAAAGTTGTTAAGAAGAAATTTACTATCAAGGATTTATTCAATGGAGAACTTTTAAGGTTCCTTCCAATGTGCCCAGTCCTCTGCCTAGAGAACTGTATAGTGCTGTGAGAATAATCATATTTAAACATTTTGTTGTACTTATACCCTGTGCCACTGTCATCCATCTTGTCATTTGCCACCTTTCTCCCACCATGGAATTGGCAATAAAAGAATGGGGAAAAAAAAACCTGAAAAAAGCAGCTTCAACATAAGGTTTTTTCCTATCCCTAATAAGTCCCTTAAGTCCTTCTTTGAAGAGAGTTCATCCAGCCCCTAAAATATGTCATTCTGCCAGCAGAAACTTACCACAAGTTCGGAGAATCTGGCATTGAGCTCTTCTGCTGGTGGGATTGGGACAGAAAACTCAAGGAATTGGAGGGGGTTATTGTCCTTGAGATTGATTTCAGGGAGGTCGCTACCCCCAAAACAACAAAGAAACCCCAACGCATGACGATTCCTCTTCCGGGGGGCCATGATCATGGTGTATGATGCTATCTTCTGATCATGTTCTGCAGGAAGAAAAAAAAACAACAAAACAACAGACATTAAATGATAAGACTGTTGGATCTGCACAGCTCTGTGCAGTCAAAATGGTTATCATTGGTACAACAGCTGGAAGTAGACAGAAGGAACTGAGACACAAAAGAACAAAAGAAATGTTCAAGCTAGACAAGGTAGCTAAGGTTTAATATGGTATTAACGTGTTCTTGTATGGCAGCGTAGAATCACTTCTCTTAAAGTTTCTGAAAAAGTTTTACAAACTCAACGTGGGATTTCCCAGCAGGTCAGTGTATCAGTAATGCTCAGCAGCCAAGGCTGAACACTATCGCTGAATGCCTGTATTGGCCTTTCTCTCACTACTACAGTAAAGGAATTGAAATATCAGAAGCAAAAAAAAAATATATATATAATGGAGAATTTACCCAGAATAAATGGAAGAATCCTCCAAAGTTACCCCATTTGGTCAAAATAAAATGAACAATGAAACAATGAAGCAGAAATCAATTTTCCATCACTCTGAAGCTAAACCACCAAACACTCATCTCTTTATGGCCAGGACTATCACAGTAGGACCATTTTGCCTATTCTGTTTTTGAACACACCTAACCAGTTTGGGCTTTGTTATGTTTCCAGGGAAGAAACTGCACAATGCTAATGCATGCTTTCAGATTTACATTTGAGCTGTCAGATCCCATCTTGACAGGACCCAGGCTGGAGGGGCTTTGGTATCAGGAGCGTAAAGGGAGGCAAAAGGAGGCCTAAAGGAGGAGATGGGAAGGGACTGACTGCACCACACAACACCGTTTGTGAGCAGCCCGTCCAAACAGGAAGCCTCCTGCCAGTAGTTTGAAAGGAGGGAGCTGTGCAGTTCACAGAGAGCTGCATATTTTGCCCTTTTAAGGGACTTGTTGTTTGACAGTTCAGGGGCTTATTTGTGTTATATTTTTTAAGGACTTCACTTTTTCACTTAATCTGCAGAATAAGCCATATCCTTAGTAAATAATTGAAGTCTGTTGTGAAGCCTGGCTCCTTGGGCAAGGGGCAGGAGAGCAGGGAGGGAGGTGGCAGGTGAACTGAACTGCAGGATGCTGGATGGTGCACCAGCAGCAACACAGCTGAGCTTTGTCATCAGAGCAGCTGCTGCCCTAACCTGCCTCACAATGCTTTGGTCTGTTTGCTTGCCAGAACAAGGCTGCTTTGAGCTTTCATAGAGACTAAGAAGCTGGGCTAGGAAAAGCACCTTTAGGACAGCAGTTGCATAGTGGGACAATGTACTGCACAGAAGCCAGAAGTCTTTTTGTGTAGAAATCAGCATGCTCGCTTAAGAAAAAAAGTGGCAAACAACAAAAAACCCTCCAAACCACCCAAACCTCCACCCTTTTGGCACCATGTGCTTGGCAGGAATCACCTGCCCTACTTTATGCTGGAATTAATTTATTTAGCACCTTCTCTTATGCACTGTAGGGACATCAGCTGCAACTCTTATGCAGCTGAAAGCAAAGTGAGCTGGCACCAAGCACTGTCTTCTAGCATGCCCACTTTCCTTTGTTCTCCATGCCAGTTCTGCAAGGGTTGATATGTCTCAGCAGGGTTCACTAGGGCACGGTGATGCTGGCTTCAAAAGCACATTCATAAGAACACGGGAGATGATCTCTCACTAGGAGATGCCAAAGGTCAACTTAACCCTGGAGCTGGTCATTGACACTGGTTCAGTCAGAATAAACAAAATACCCTCAAATCTAGCACAATGATGTGCACAGCAACTTCTGTTTCCTTTCAGTGGTGGAGACCTAAAAGAATCAGTTATTAAAATATTGCAGAAGAGGGCCTCAGAAGAAGCTGAACTTGTCCACCACAGACCATCTTCTCAGGGACTACTCTGAGTGCAATGCCTTTTATGGCAATCTGGTCATCGATGAGGTTAGAATGCACTAGTCTGACAAAACTTGATTTTGGAAGGAACTCAGATCAATGAGACAAACCTGATTTACATGCAATATAGCTACATTTTCATCAATTCAGTTGTAACCGAGTTCTGGCCCACTGTCTAGAGGCTTCCTTACGAGCCATCAAAAGACCAGCATTCTCTGGGCCATAAACGATGAATCAATCCTTCTTGGAAAAATTGGCTGAGACATTGAAGTGATAAGACTAAGAACATCTTCCTTTATGAGCTCAGGCTTTGGTAAGCACTCCTCCAAAAGAGGTACCTTACCAGGAAATAAGTACTATGTGAATGGATATGAAGGCCAACATTTCTACAGGGTAAGTACTGCCCTGGTCTGGGCACCATAGGTTGTCCTGTACTGACAGTTCATCACTCAGCTTTCATCTTAAGCAGGTTCACCCCAGAGGTGAACAGTCAGTGTCCAGGCTTTTCAGCATCCATAATGCTAAAAAATCGACAAGGTAGTGCTTGTTCTTGTGATGTTTTCACAAAATTGGCATCCCTTCTTTGGGACCCATACTTGAGAAACTCAGCAAAGCTACTCAGATTTTACTAGTCTGCAAAAACACACAGTGCTCAGATGAGTAGTAACCTTGTATTGCCTCACTTTCACAAAGCATCATTCCATTGCACAACTTGTACTCTTAACACTTGGCATTTTCCAGGTCTGTCTATAAGCAGTATGTAGAAAATTAACACTGATAGAGGGGTTAAATGGCACTTTTGTATTGCTACAACATTGTAACTGTGAGGGAGCTAAATACTTTTAAACTAAGAACAGTTGAGGACTGCTAGAGAGGAATCCAGCACAGATATTTTAGAATTGAATCACTGAATGAATGAATGATACTTCTAAGTGGAAGCACTGTCTTTCTAAAGATTAAGCCTGTCAGTCACAGGATGCTGAAGGGCATTTACTTAAGTTGCACTGTTAATGCTGTTTAAGAATTAATTGCAACTCCTTGATTTTTTGGTGGACATAATTTTAAGTAAATATTTATTTATTTAAATAATAATAAGTTCCAAAACAAATAAATAAACAGGCTCTAAATTAACAGTCTTTTCCTTTTCTTTCTCTCTTTTTTGCCTTTTCTTTGTCAAGAATCAGATCTGGGGAAAATGAGCTTGCAAAGGATGGGTCAAGGGGGGGGGGAGGTAACAAAGAAAATGAAGAAAAGAACATTTTTCTTTTTTCTGAGTGGTAATTGATAACAAAGTTGTAATAAAAAATCATGAAAAAAATAAAAAACCAAAAACCTAAAAGATGAGGGTTTATTCCAATAAAAGCTCTACTGCTTTTCAACTTCTTACAAGTACAGTGATTGTAAAGATGAAGAACGTGTGATTATCTATTTCTATACATACCTCCAGTGAGAATCAATGAGAAATCTCTCTCTGGAGAGAATCCCACTATTACACAGAACTCCCTCCCACAGCTCTTCTCAATTGTACTGTTTTACCCTTTTGCACAACACAAACACATCGTCATTTCAACAGCTAACCACACACCCGCTCCTCATAGCAATCCCCCTCCTGCTTCCCAGCCCCATCTGCAGTTCAGCCTAGGTCAGGAGTCACAGTCTGGAACTTTGCCCAAGGTCTAATTATAACAACATTCTCTTCCTCTAACAGAGCCTACGTGTTCATTTCTAAACCATTTGGCTCAGTGACCAAACATAATTAAGCTAATGCAAGTTTTCCAAGTCTTATCAGAAAGTTTAACCACATGGGATGGGATCCATGCTAACTGCACAGGAGGATCCTCTTTCAATTGAAGGTTCTAAATTGTTTCTTCAGTCTCACTCTTTTCTTCATTCTCATCTCAGAAATGGCATTTTTCACGCAAACATACCCTAAATAAGCAACATTCCACAAACAAGACACCTGAAACAACTTCTATGCCAGCAGCTCTCCTGCGCAAGATTGCTGATTATCATAGTTTTTACCTCACTGTCCTGTCCTTCACCACAGCAAACAACAGAGCACAACTGTAACTAAAATAGAAAAGATTATGTTTGTATCATCACCTTTGGAAAAACAGAAGAAAGGGAGAGAACTCTGTGGGTTAACTAAACACACACAGTCCTGCAAAACTGGTCTGCAGCATAAGGATTAATGGAAAAAACTGATGTGTTCACTTCCAGAGCTGAATCTCCACTGATCAACAGACACACAATATTGATGGATGTAGCCACAGCTCTCACCTGAGTGGAAAGCATGGGATGAAATGTATGATGCAGAATCACTGTCCACGCTGGTTTATCCTAACAGGAGAGGAAGCAAAGTAAATCACTTCCATTTCCCAATGGATCTGTATCTTTCTCTCTGGCAGGATAAAACATAAATGTGATGTATTATCACAGAAGTAGAAAGAAACCTGATTTTGGACTGGTTTGGAACATAAGCCAACTCAGGCCCCACTCCCAAATCCAAATTAAATGTCTATGTTATTCAACTATTAAATAATAAACCACCTGAGCTTCATGGTATTATAGTAGCTACCTTCATCGTCACTTCCTGTTGATGAAGTGGTAGAAAAAAGCACTGTGCTCAAAACTGTCAAAATATACATTGCCTAAAGCTAAAGAGCTCTGTACTGATCCTATGCTCAGTTCCCTGGACCACATTGCTTCTCCAGTACACAGATGGTGAAACTATGAGCTTCACAGCATGTTCCAATTACCATGGGAATTTCCCATGTATGTCACATATAACACAACAGTCGTCAGATGCAATGGAAAGCAACTGCAACATGGAGGTGTGAAAAGGGGATAGGCACACAATCCATTTGTTGCAGACGCACAGTAACACAAGTACTTTGGTTTGGGTTTCTCACCATACTATGGAGTTTCCTTGTCTCCAGGGCACAAAACAGCAACAAAATACCCAACTATTTAAGATCAAGAGATTTAAATCCTTTCTTTCAGGAAGTATGGTAGTGCAGTCCTTCCTGAAGAGCACACTTGCCTGCTGTGTTGGGCAGGAGGGCATCAGACCCAAAACGTATCAACAGATCACAGGAAAGAAAATTCTAGAAAATGAGCAAGGCCTTATGCAGCAATGGCTACTCAGTCCTGGCAAGCCAGGGCCCATACTTAAAGGTTCCACCAAAGGAGAGAGCTCAGCTCAAAATGCACTGTGCATTTTCAAGCCAGTTAATGGATTTTCCCTCCTACAACACATCAAAACAAAGGTGAAGATCCCAAGGTGGCAGAAGAGTTTTTTGCAAGCCAGCCCAGGCACTCAGCTGTGGTCTATTTTACACACCATCCCATCAAAACTGAGATGGCTGAGAATGTCAAAGCATTCCACAGACCTAAAGATTGCCTCCTGCTATACACACAATATTATATACTATTAACACTACATTTAATTTTTATTTTTTATTCATTTATTTACCTAGGAAATATTCCTGAGATAAGAGAAAAGGCAAGGGCTATTTGATGACTTTCAGGTGTAACTACATCCGTGAACTTACTTAATGCAATGTGTCTGTCAAAAATCTGTTTATTTTTAATACCTTAAGAATGCTTAGGATGTGCTGAATGACTAATGACCACTAATGTTAGTCTGTTAATGCCACAAATCCAGAACCTCTCACCGGACATCAGCTTACTAACACAAAAAATACTGAAGAAGTGTAAGAGGCCTTTCCCTTCTGAAAGATTATTTTGCAACACTTCCTTTGTTTTCATCTGGGAATGAGGGGAGAAAACTCTACAAAAAAACCCAAACCCAAAAAAGTAAAAGAAAAGAGGAAAAAAAAGATACCAGCAGGTTCGTCATACTCCTCCTAATCCAGTTATCTATCCAAACTGTATTCATAGCAAATGAATTTAAAAAGAACAGTCACATCAAGATTCAAAATACAAAATGGAGAAAGCAACAATGCAGTTGGAGCCAGTATCATAAATCCAGCTAGTAATAATTTTTTATTTCTTTACAACTTTTAATCAAGTACAGATTGCTATTTTTTTATACCTGAGCTGACTGAACAATCCATTCATTCTTTTACCCGCTAAGAAGTTATTTTATTTTCACAAATGTATTAGTCTACTATGAATGACTCCACACAAAAATTTGCAGGGTCACAAGTAATCTGTCCTCCTATGTAGCTGTCATGTAGATGCAAGTAAATCTACACATCCTCAATGTTTCTGAATGGTGATGTGACCACAGCAGCTTAAACTGCAAACAAAACTAGTAAAATTCACAGCTTAAATGTTTATCCAAAATACATACGTTCTTCATCTCCACAGTGTCTAAGCATACAAGAAACTTGGGTAAGATGGGAAGCAGAGACGTCCTACTAAACAGCAGTTCTGGGGGCAGGAATACATTTTCCTTAGTGTTTGCTGTACCACACGTTCCCATCCTAATTTATCAATTCCACACTTAGGCAGGCTTGCCAACAATGGTGGTGGATCCTACAGGACTGCATACCCCCTAAATATAAGCAACCTTTCTGTTTAAGGTGCAATAGTCTGGAGTCCTGTCTTTCTTTCCTTGCCCCCTCCCTGTTATTACTTCCAAATTTTCTAGTGTTGCAGCATTGCAGTTTCAGCAACATCTACAGATACCCTCCACTTCCTTTTCAATCAGAAAGTCTGGACTATTACCAAGATCAATTTTCTTCTCTTCTTTACCATGAACCATATTTGTTTTATTCATATACCTCACTAAAGATTACCCCCTTCCATTCTATTAAAAAAAAACCCGACTTCTCCAGGCAGAGAATGACATTTTCCAGTTCTAGCCTTAGTTCTCTCTTTTCTTCTCTTTATCATCTTTAGTTTTACTCTCTGCTGGTTTTCTCCACCATTCCATTGCAATATCCTCACTTTCTTTCATGACAACTCTTCGAGTTGCAATGGCTTCTAGTAGCATGTTCCTATGCCTCAAATTGCAAAACTTTTTTTATGTAGATATTAAAGAGAAAAACACTTCTGAAGAGACACCAACTGCATAACAGCTGTAGAGACTGTGTCACACCCTGTGTATGTTTTATTTTTATTGTATTATACTCCACCAGTATGTTTTATTTTTGTTGTATTGTATTCCATTTTCCTAGCTGTGGCACTGAGGTTGTAGGTTCTCCAGTCTAAGGTCTTAGTTATCTGTTTAAATCTGTTATTGTACAGTGCCAAGTAGACCTATGGTACTAAACAAATACTAATAAAACCAGCAGGACAGCAAAAAATAATCACCCAACTGGAATCTGGCCAGGACATGACAGTTCACACCCCACTAATGATGCTGCTCTTGAGGCAGCATTTAGCAGTGTCCACAAATCCAGTGTGGATAAATTTATGCTTTATGAAATGGAATTTATGCAATGATCTCCCCTACCACAGCATTAATTTCACTAGATGGGTTGGTTTGTTATGTCATTGTTCTTCAAATCACTGTGATTGTAAGAGCCTGTGGGAAATATGCTACATAAAAGCAAGCATGGGGAAAGAATCCCACAACCCCCCCAGGTGCCACCCCAGGACCGAATCATAACTGAGGATAAGACTATCCAGCTCTAAGTCTTTCAAACACAGACTTTACTTTTGAAAGTATTCAGGTGCTAAAAATATTATTTTTAGGACCTGCCAAGAATATACTGTATTGTCAGGGCCATGAATTCAGGACAAAACTACAACCCAGGTTATGTCTGTGCTACTGAGCAAAGCAGATCTGAACGGCCTTTTCTGCAAGCTACGGATCTAGACAGCAGAGCCCAGGTTAGACTTAACTTTCTTTTGGTGGTGGGTACAACCCTGTGACGCAATTTCACAGGACAAAGTGTCTTGGAAGCTGGAGTGTGAGAGGAAACCTTTATTCAATATAAGAATTCATAGACTGAAGGTGAAATAGAGCCAGGCAGACATGCACATTAACAGCCAAGACCAGCACATTGCTCCTTCAGTTCCAATGCAGAAGTCTGTTTTCCTTTACAGGAAGATGAAGTCCGATGCCTTTTGCAGGTCTTATGGTATGAAGTGCCCTTAACGTCATTGATTTGAAACTGGCTCTAATCAGTAATGTCTGGCAGTTCTATCCATAAGATCAGCTCCCAAAGATGAGACATCCACACCCCAGAGCCAAATTTTTTATCATCTTAAGAAAGCAGCCAAGGATAGAGTGATCTGAAGAACAAGCTATCCCACTCAGCCCTCTGTGTCAAAAGACCAGTACTAAAGCTTGGTCTAGGGACTTGAAATCTTTGCAATATTTCTATTGTGAAGTTACAAGGGATATCGATCAAGAGTTTCCCAGTAGCACTAAGAACTGCCATGCCTGGAAGAATGAACACACAAAACCCCATTACTAAGAATGTCCCTGTCTTGTTGGAATCATTGTAATTTTTCCATTCTGTCACTGCCCAATTATTTCCAGACATGATGTAACTATTTTGCCAGGGGATTTGGGAGTCAAAATGTTGCTGTTGTTGCCATCATTATCCTGGGTGCCTGAATTTTCCAGACAAAATAAGCAGCTGAGGGCATTAAAGAACCTCTGCTGAGAGAGAAATAATCTTTAAGAACTGTCAGCGTGCTCCAAGAAAAACAAACGAACAGTAAAGGTCCAGTTACATCTTCCTAAACTTCAGTTCATTTCCATGTGAAATGCTGTTTTCTTATTCAGACAATTAGTAGAAAAGTGTTTCATCTGCTGCCCAACGTCATCACAGCATGCAAAAATTGATTTCCATTTTCACACTGCATTCAGGGCCACTACATTTAAGTCCAACTTGACTGGAAATATACCTTGGTTATAACCACTAGAAACTAGCCACAGAGGTATGTGTACAAGTGGCGTTTTCTTTATTGACAGGCAAATCAATTACTTACACTGGTAAAAATTTCCTGAAGTGCTCTCATTGGAAAAAGCAACTCAGTATTTATAGCAAATGAGTATAACTGGGGAGAAACCCAGCAAAGACAACATTTGGACTTCTATGTGTTTTTCGTGGATGGCACTGAATCTTTTCAAAACTAGTCTTCATCAATGCCATCTAGGAAAGCCAGGTACCAGGGTGCAGACCTGCCACTTTCCTTCTTAGTGCCCTGCCAAAGTACAGTATATTTCTACATGTCACTGCAAACCTGTAAATAATAAAGATGGTGGCTGTCATTCAGTTCCATACACCCTGAAAAACCACTGAGGGGATGATAGTTAAAAGGCTGCTCTACTGATTCACTAAATAGAAGAAACAGTCAGTAGATGTATTACAACGGGAACAGGTCTTGGGATTTTGATGCTTCCTCCATCTTAGAGATGGTTTCCATAGGTCAAGGCACAGACAGGGTCACAAAGTGTCACTGATTTTATATACCTATTTTTTAAGCTACTCAGATTCTGCAGTTGTCAATTTGGCACCAAAAATAAATTAACTGTAGAAAAGGAAGTTAAGAAAAGGTCATATAAAGCATTTTATTCCAACATTTTTATTTTTGTTCAACATTCTAACAAGGGATATTTTGGGTTCAATGCCCTGAAACCTCAACATTACGCAAGTAGGTTTGAACTCCAAGCCAGCAGCTTGGTGAAACTGTTGAACTTTTAGCCTAACATGTCTTCATGAAGAATGGATATCTGGAAAGAGTTCTGCTCAAGGATTTTGGGTTGTTGTCTTTGTGTGTTTTTAAGTGGCATCCAGATAAAATATATTTTCTGGCTGCTGTAATATTTAGAGCAGGAGACTTTACACCAACACTGAAAGCTGGTTTCAGAGCTGCAACTTACTGCTTTAGGTTTTGGGACCATTTAGTGCTTCATGGCACTATGGTCAACAAGCCCTCATCTATATTTAGGTCAAATTCCACAGAGCTGATGCTCTGGGTGACAGATTGTGAACGATTATGAGGGTCTGAAAAGAAAGTGTACGTGAAATGAGCCACCTTCCTTGCCCGATCAGCGGGTGCTTTTGGCCAACAGCAGTATTCCGCAGAGTGCTGTAACAGAACACCCCTAACATACTCAAATGTGAGGATCTTCTTTACAAAGCAATGCATATCTATGTGGTCTAAAGCACATGGTACACCAGGGTGTGGTGCCTGTGCCAGTCACCACCAACTCTATTCTAGCTAGTTCTAGTCTCCTGGATTCTCATGGCAAGAGATCATGTCCATGGCAAGAGATTATGTCCATGTCAAGGTCCTTTACTGTTCATGATTAAGAAAAGTTTAATTATGGAGTATATCTAGGGAAGACTTCCTAGAACTGTAACTGACAACACACTCTCCGAGGATAAGTTATTTGCTGAAATGTATGCCCAGATACCGAAAAAAAGACTTCAGAGACATTGCATACAGCAGACATTTAGATTTCTAAGTATCCACAGCAAGTCAATAGCCTGCACCAAGATACAGCAAATTCTTTCAGCTTCTGAGCCCAAACTACTTGCATCTTGTTGATAAAGATTTGAGCATACTCCACAGAAAACCAGACTGCAGTATAAAATTCCCTCAGCTCCCCAGCACAGCTGCACACTACAGGAAAGAAAAAAAACACAACACAAAAAAAACCAAACCCAATCCTGCTTCTAAATGTCTGTTTGATCTGGGTACATAGTCCTTGGACATGATTCAAAAAGAAAGCCCATTGTATGCAAACAGAACAGAAGTCTACCCTCTATTAGAGAAGGAGCATCTTTGTCCTCTTGGGGCTGCAAACACAATTATTATATGCAGTGATGTATGCTTTTGCAGAACATTTACCAATATCACTACTTGTCCATAGTTCTGTACAGCACTGATTTGATAGACTGTACAGTATTTTACCCAAATCATCACCTACTGTACTTTATTTTGCCTTACTCTTTGGAAGCATATTTAAAACTTAACTTAAATCATTAATTTCTACTTGGATCTTATATTTTTTATTAATGTATGGAATACATACAAGTAAAGACAGTAAGAAGTCATACATTGCCTCCTACAAGTTCAGGTCTTGGCTCTGCTACCCTGGTCAGGCAGGGATATTTATAAGAAAAATACATACTTTGCAAGAATAACTCCCACTGCAAGAAACACTGAAATTGCTGTTACCCCCATTTTCTACTTGTTGTAGAGAAGACACAGCCAATCAGTACCAAAATATTTCTAGTAACAAGAAACAGCAGCAGCATTTGACCTTCTCCCTGCCCAGAAACCTATTTGAACATGGAAACACCCTCAGTTTTCACCCAAAACTTTGCACCTCCCTGCCAGCAAAATGAGTGGGAACTGCAAAATGACAGAAAATCTGAAACATCAAGACCAACTATGTATTTGGACTGGATGGCAAATCCAAGCAGAAATATGTTATATGTAACCCAACAATCTGCATGCAAGCTGCCAGCCTATCACTAATTTTTAATTATTGGCTGTTGGACCAGTGAATAAGATGAAAATGGCACTGTCACTACTGAATCCCCAAGTTTTACTTTTTTTTTTTTTTTCTCCCCAGTCATTCCTATTACAAGCAAAGGGTCCACCACACTACCGTGGTGCCTAGCAATGCTTAAAACAGAAAAAAATTGTACAGACAAGTGGGTCCATCTCCAAGTCTCTGAAAAGAAGATAACTAGCACATGTATAATGCAAACACTGGGTCCACACCACTGAGACACTTTTCAGGGTGACTTCTTCCCCAATGCTGGTTCTGTTCATACCCTAACATCAGTCAAACACAGCCTGTAAGAAGCATGACTACTGTCCAGGAAACAACCTGAGGTGTGGGTTTAAGGTGTTGTCACTTAATAATCACAGAAAGCTCCACTGGGATAACCCAAGAATTAAACAAATTAAGCAACACAAGTCTAGAGAGAGGAGTTAGAGTGGGAAGTAGTTTTAAGGAACATTGTTTTGTTCCTGAGAAAAAATGGTTCTTTAGACAGGAGCAAGTCCACAAGGTCTTAGAATATCCTGTTCATGCTGAGATTTCAAACACAGGCAAAAATTTTCTACATTTTTAAGAGGTCACGCATGATAAGGAAACAAATAATCTTCTACAGGGCCTACTAATAGCAGCACTAGCTCTCCTTAATTCCCAGAGCACGTTTCATATCCATATCAATATTGCATGATACATTTCCAGCATCTACTGGAATACTTCTATAGTAAGAGTTTCTCTCCATTTAAATTACAATAGTATGACCACATGGCAAACAGTGCTTAATCATCAAATCCCATGATAACCACCAAGTTACCTGTTTCCCAGAAAGTTGCTCACACTGGAAGTGCTCTCTAAGGAAGTGATTTTCATAGCACCTCGGAAATTTTCCTCTATGCAAAAGAGGATGAAACATAACATTGCCCAAATGAAAAAAAAAAAAGAACCAACACCAAAACCCAAACTAAAAATCAGTCATGGGACAGGATCTACTTTGAGAAGCATTTTTTCTTGTTTATTTAATAGAAAGAAACCAACACTGACAATATCTTGGAAATTAGATCTCTGCCACCAAAGAAAGAATTTCTCTAAGTTGGAAAGAGTTTCTCTGGTGACCAAAATTTAAGCTTCCATTACTAAATAACTGGATAGAGGGAAACCACTTATCATGGAAAATGGAGCAAAGGGCAAGAGGAAAGATCAGTTTTCTAGATGAAAGGACATTGTGCTCTGTAGGAGTACTACAGCAAGTCTCGTGCTGTGGAAGGCCCTTGGTGTGGAGGTAATGCCAGTGGGTCACCCAGCCAATACTTCATTCCAGAACATAAATTTATGCCTTTGTATTCAGCTCTTCAAATATTTAGGCTGAGGTCACTCCAGAGGAAATCTATTTCTTATCATATACTAAGGGTCTTATATTCTGCAAGGCTAATTATTTCAGACCTTTGCCAGAGAATCCTCCCAGAACTATATTTATGCAGACAAAGTCATCAGGAACAGAAAGAAAAGTGGGGGTGGGGTGGGGTGGCAGGGAGAGAAAAAAGCAACATTTTATTCTTCTCTTCAGAAGGATATTGGAAGGAATACTCAAAATTCTGTTTGCCTTACCAAGGCGGTAATTTCAGGGTGAACATACTATTGGGATTAGTTAGGAGACTTTACAGAAGCCTTTCATTCCTCAGATGAGTGAACAACATACATTTGATATACAGTTTCCTCTCCATGGGTATAACAGAGTCCTATTAATTCCAATCATAGAACAAGAGACTGACTCTTCCAAACAGAACTCAGACTCAGTTAATTTCTGGTGAAATGTCCCTCATTGGATTTGTGGCTGGTGGGTACCTGAGATTTTATTTAGTCCCCAAAATATTTCATTTTCTCCAAAGACCTTTTGAGCTGATTTTAGCAAAGCTGGAGCATTCAAATAATCATTTTCTGACTCCCAGGGAATATATTCTAAGTCATACACAGACTTCAGTAGGGGCCAGTATGAACACCTCTTTTTAACTGCATTCACTCATGCAACTCTTATAATTAAAAAAGCGAAAGAAAATCTGATAGTGCTAGAAGCAGAGTTGATAGAGAAACTTTCTTCTTTTAATAACTGATATTTAAAATGAAAGGTTAGATTGAAGATAAAAACCCCTTTCAATTGGGCTTTAAAGTTGTTTTCTTCGCTTCAAGAAGTAGGCAATGCAGTGAGGCAGAAAGCTAAATCTAAACTGGAGGTAGTATCTCATACTGGAACCTGAAAGCATACGTATACTTGGTTAATGTTGCACAGACTTCTTGCCAAAGCAGATGTGCTCAAAAAAGGTTTAGTTTTCAACCTTAATCCTAACTCTGTGAAGCGTCTGACTACAGATTCAGAAAAGCAACATATGCCCTATGTCAGCAGTAGTTTTATGCTTCAGCTATACTTCCACACTTTCCCTTAAACCTTCCTGGCCCAGGAATACTCTTCCATGTTGCTTATAACAGCTGAACCAGCTTGTCTCCAATTAGAAAGACAAGGCAGAGTCATCATTGCTTCTGACACCACTGAACAGAAGCTGCCCTCCAGCTGTGCAGAAAGTCAAAGCTTCCTTTTCTCTCTGGGTCTTGAGCAGACCTTCTGCACCTTTACCAGCCAGTGCCAGGGTTGTGCATCATGGACTGCACATACAACAACCTTCAGCTCTCTCCATTCTGCACCCCTACCACCACTGTCAGCAAAGACCTGGATGTAGTTTACTCACTGTTTCTCCTCACCCATAGATTCTCCATGCATCACAGAGTAGTAGTAAGTAAGCAGCGCTACGGAGAGCGTAAGTAACACAACACATACATGGGAAAGTGACTTTAAATACAGACTTTTTCCCCCACTGATTGAAGAACTTGGGATATGTCAGTGTTCTGCATGTCTCTTGGTTGGTTTCAGAGGAACATTTTATGTTCTTTTCTTACTTCTATATGCAGATTCTCTTCATCAGATATAGCTTTGGAGTCCATCAAACAAAATGCTTCTCACCTGCCTGCCACTTCTGAGACAACCCCATGGAAATAAGGTAATGCCAGCACACTGACATTTAGCTCCACAACCATATAAGCTGTTCAGCATCAGCCATCTACAAACAACATATGTGCATTCAAAACCTAAGGCCCTGTCAGTCTGTTGATGAAGAGTAAAACAATGTCTTCCTGTTCTGCTAGTCAGTTAAGATCACACAAATAACTCATGATTAAACATTAAAAATGGGTTACAGGTGTGGCTGGTAGAACATAAACTTTAAGCTCAATGTTAAAATAAGAGTCAAAATTCTAAGCTTCCTTCACTGCTTTTGTCACATATCCCTTGTTTTCAGTGCAAGGTGTTTCTATACAGTAAATGCTTCCAGGGTCGCAAAGCCAACCACACACACTCCAACGCAGTTTTAAAAGAGAAAGACAGACATCTTTCATGCAAGTCTTCCTTCCTTCCCATCTGAAAATAATGAAAACAGCCTCAGTCAGACTTCTGTCCCCTTATTTCAAGCTCCACTGACTGCCAGTGTAGCAAATACACCACCTTAGTTCAAGCTCTCTGTCCCCTCTAGATAAAGCAAAAGTAAAAGAATTTGCAAGCCATCTCAGAAATAATTGGCTGGAAGGAATTCCTTTACACTGGCTTTATTACAACATGGAGAGCACAGTTTTTTGCAATACCTCTTTCCTATCTTCTTCCAGCCGAGGAAGTACTTCAGTAAGGAGATTTAAAGATAGAGGGCCTAAAACAAAGCTTTTACTATGATCCACATATATACATATAGATAGATAGATAGATAATCTACACACATACATATATCTCATTTCCTTGTTCCAAAACTCCACAATATTTTGATAAACTCACCAAAAGTGGCTGGGGACGTAAGTACAAAAACATGTACACTAAGTTTATTTTTGGCCGGTTTGTTTTGTGGCTTTCCTCCAACATTTTGGATGCACAGTCCCACTAGGGTCACAGTGCTAAAATTTTCCTTTAAAAAGTCCCACTCAAAGGTCCAGGCCTCTTTTTCTGTCTCCATACCACCAGCATCCCAATACTCCTGAAAAAAACCTGAATTTATCCAGTGCAGGAAAGAATAATGATGTGTATTATGTACATCCTTCCATACTGAGTCCTCTCCTAGCTTGGCTGCGCTATGACATACCTTCCTTCACCAATGCAATTTTCCAAGCCATACATGGGGAGGAGATCTGTATAAAGCTGTAAAGGTGACTAACTGCTTTGGCTCATCAGATCTAAAAGTTGGTAGGGATGCAAATTTAGAGTTTTGAACTGAGCTAAGCAGAATAGCTGGAGCATCTTGGTCCCCTCAAAGCCTAAAGTGAGGTAAGACAAAGGTCATGGTTCCCTCAAGGATTACACCCCACAATGGTTTTACACACAAAGAACCCCATCTCACATGGCTTTAATGCCCCATTTTATACTTCAATCTATATTTTTCCATTAAGTGGACATTAGAATCCCAAACCACATGTTTTATTCTGTCCATCTCTGGAAGGTAAAAAAAGTTACAAGTCCACATTATTTTACCAGACAGTAGAGGGTAATCTATATGAAATATATGGAAGAAAAGGGGTGGAGGTGGGGGGAAAGTTGAAGGGAAGATGAAATTAAAACATTGCCTTCAGCCTCACTGAAGAAAATTTATGTGTCTTTCTCAAGGAACAATGCTTCTTTCATGCACTCATAAGGAGAGTTTTCTTTCTTTGCAAACACTCCATTGAAAAACTAAAACCAAACAATTGCCAGGTTGACAAGAAAGATCTGACAGGTTTTCTTTAAGAGGAAGACTGAACAGCTCTTGGAGCAGGTAGCGATGGGGTGAACCATGATGCACCTTTCATTCAGAAAGTGATAAATGAGTTCTGAGCAACTCGTAGAGGGAAAGAAAAAAAGAGAAAGAAAAGGAAACTGTGAAATGATGAGTCAAAATATCCCCTTTAAGAAAAAGGTATCATTTTAGTCTGCAATCGGGGTTAAAGAGGACACTTAGAAGCAACATATACTACCAAGAACCTTTTCCAGGGAAGACCCAGCTTCATGACCCCAGAAGCCACATGCTGAAAACTTTCACATGATCAGAAGCCAAAAAGACACACACCACACACCTTTATGGAGCTGAGGAAAGGGAAAGCACTAGGAAGTGGTTCACAGACTGGGTGTAACAATAAATCACTGCTGCTTTTGAAATACGGCTGGGCCAGGCAGCTCTTAAGAAAAATGCTGCAATATTGACCTCAGCAGTTGAGGTTGGAAGGGGGTCTCTCAAGACTGTCTAGTCCACCCCCCTGCTCAAGCAGAGCTAGCTAAGGCAAGTTTCCCAGGACTGTGTCAGTGTGGGTGTTAAGTATTTCCAAGGACAGAGTCATAACTTCTCTGGGCAACCTGTGCCAGTGTTCAGCCACCCTCAAGGTGAAAAAAAAAAGTTTGTGTTCAGATGGAATTCCCTGTGTTTCAATTTGTGCTCATTGCCTCATACTCTGTCACTGGGCATCGCTGAAAAAAAAGTGCACCTTTCTTAAGCAAAGAGCCAAATTTCTCAAAAGTTCTCTTATTAGCAAAGCCCCTGCTCTATGTGAGCATTTAAGGGACTTACTTCCATGTACAGATCTAGACTAGTTGCATAATGAGAGAATGTTGCAGAAATTCTCTCTTGAGCCAACACCCAATAATGACAGAAAAGAACAAGCTGCAGAAAAAAGAGATCCATACATTGAAGAAGTATATTAGAAATAAAAAACACCAGTACATTCTTCTTTATGTCAACCTCATTACAGGTTCTCACACCACAAAAATTCACAGACAGGCTGTCAATTAGAAAAAAAAAAACACAACAACAACAAAAAAAAGACTCCTTATATTTGTAGAAGGTGAGTCTTCACAGATTATTAGTCCACTGTATTTTAGGTATCTTCCCCATCCTTTCTCAAAACTAATGTTAATGACAAAATTGTGTTGTCATTAACATTTGAAGTTGTGAATCCCTAGACAATTTAATACCAATAGAAGCAGCCTTAAATAAAATCTCTTGATTGACAACGCTTATCAAAGTTTGTTAACTACAAAAATGTTATTAACATTAAAAGCTGTGGTTACCCAGAGGAGTTAACAAATAGAGGCAGGCTTAAAGAAAAGCTCTTGATTGGTAACACTTATGAAACTACTGTTTCTCAGTTCTACTACCATCCACAGCGCAGACACTATCTCTGCATTAACACAGGCAGTGACAGTGACAAACACAATGGACTTTTACATCTACTAGTTCCCGTACCAGGTAAAGTAAGATCATTGTTATTGCACTGGCTTGCTCAAAGACATTCCCTAGACATACTAATCTAGTCTTATTATTTTACCACTTGGGAATAAGTCTTCATAACAGGAGATGATCCAAACTTAAAAAAAAAAAACAAAAACCAAACCCTAAAAACAAACAGCCTTGGGTCTGGATTTGAATTCTCCAAAAGCTTAAGTCTTTGCAGAATTGTTCCCTTTGTATGCCTCAGCTGCTTGCACTGAAGTCAGTGGATGTTTGACCATTCTTTTCTGTGGGCACAGGATAGTATTTTAGCCACAGCAGGACTGCTAACTGCTACCATCTAGTATTTGCTCTTCAGAAGCTTTTTGGGGCAAATGCTTAGAAAGTAGTTGAATTCAGGTTTTGTAAGCAAAACCCCAGAAAAACTCTTTCTCAGAGGTCAAGCCCTGTTCCCTGAGGCCTGGGTGCAAGCTTTCTGGCAGGACTTCTCCTGAGCTTGTTGTGTGGAAGATAAGGAATCTGAACAATTTCCTGCTCAGCAGCATGTAGTTCCCCAAACATCTGACAGTTTATGTACTAGGGACTGTCTCCACAGAAACCTGGCTAGAGAGACCATGATGCTGAAAATGACAGCTTTCCAGTAGCAAGCTGTTCATCTTCACTCCCTCACACTCTCTGTCCTGTATTACTTTCTAACTTTATTCTCTTGCCTGTGGCTCTCCCATAGCATACCGGGTAATGCACACCTCCTCCCAACCAGGTCTGAAGGAAAGGCTATTGACTCCCAAACCAGTGCACCAGTGCTGCAATTAAAGCCACTCCCCATGGGATCCCAAAATCACACACACTCTCTCATTCACCAAAACATCATGCACCAAGTGAGTGTGCACTTGGCCCTGACTTGCCACTCTCCTGCACTGCATACATTATCTGTCAGATAAGACTCCAACAGAGCCCTTTGGTGAACCATGAAAATGTTTTTTTATAACCATTTCAAAATCAGAAGGGCTTCCCCTCAAGACAAATTGATTTTTATCTCTAAAGACATAAAAGATAGAGAAAAAACAAAAGCAACCCTTACATTTCAGGTTATCCTAAAACAGGGCTGCTTTCACCCCTATGCCAGAAAAACAACGTAGACCCCAGGGACCATGAGCAAGGTGTTACCTTTCTTCAGGCAATCCTTTACCATGCAGCTGCCTGGTCTCTTCAGGGCACTCGCCTGCTAGACTACACCCAGGAGATGCTGTAAGATTCCTTCCAGCAAAATTGCCCAATTTCCATTGGGGCCAGGCCCATAACATGCAGTAGCTGAACTTATCCAGCCATTTCCAAGTTGTAGCTTCATAGAATTAGTCCCTGAAGAGTAAAAAGGATTCAGCACAAAACGGTTCTAAAGGCTTACCTGAAATGATGCCTGAAAAGACATCTAGCCTGGCCTCTCCAAGTTGTATGTGGTCCTTCAGGGCATTCATTCAAAACAGGGATTAATTGAAGAGAACATCTCAATTAGTTGATGCTTTTCCTGTTCAACTGCACGCCATAAAAGGGACATTTTACTATTCAGAGGAAATGCAGGAAATTCTTTCTCTAAATGCACTGATCTTACCAGTCTGCTCTGCAGCCTAACCTTCCTCAGCACAGCCAATTGCAGGAAGGGGATTATACACATAATCCACAAACTTTACTTGCCATGCGTGTACAAGACACACTTGAATGACAATAATTAGAATTTGATTTTAAAGAGTGTTTGGCCTTTGCAATCAAGAGCAGACTTTCACAAAACTATCCAGATTCCATTTCAGTGCAAAACAGGAGGCAAATTTCCCCTTTCACCAATATCTTTTCCCCTTCTACTGAACCCGAAAGAAATAAATAGAGTAAGGAAAAGAATTTAGAAAAATCTATCACCATTGAATGTGCAGCATTCAACAGCATAAAAAGAAGGGGAAGAAGGAAACAGTTACAAATAAATACATGTTTCTTCTGTGATTTATCACAAATTTTGAAATATCCAGCTCTCATAAGAATGTGAAAGCATCTGGGAAAATCTGTTTTCTTCAAAATTTGGCAATTCGGAGAAGAGACTTTTTCATGGAAAAATCTTAATGGAAAAATTTGCTTGAGACACACTGAGCTCTTTCAAAAGTCTAACCACCAGTGTCAGTAAGGGAGATGAACACTTACCAAGATCTAGTCTGTCTTCTCAGAACAGTCAACTCAAACAGCCAAGTGCTCCCCCTCTCCAACTTCAACACCTGTAGGCTATTTACCAGCTGTGGTTCTTCAGTAACAGCAATCATTTAGCTGCTAGTTTGGTCAGGAGTATGGATTCTACTTTACCCCTGAGCTATCTCATCCACTCTGAACAGGTACTATAGCACAGCAGTAGGAGACACAAACAAGACTGACTGCTCTTGGTGCTTTGTGCCTTAATGTACATGGGGGAAAGTAACAGTGGATCTCCATCTATCTTTCTAGGCAAGTGTGTGAAGCATGAATAGTAACTCAGCAGTCAAGGATGCCTTCTTTTGCTGAGCAACTTTGAGTGGTACAATGCTTGGGGAAAACAGATTTTAAAAAGTCATAAATACAAATACATACGAATGCCTTGTATCAATCACTGCCAAAGGGGCAGCAGAGCAAGAATGTCCAGCTGCGTCCGCAACTTGATATGCTGCCTTTTAGATCTGCTCAAACCTTCAAATTTTTCAATTCTCATTTCGAAATAACAGGCAAAACAACAATCATACCACAATTTTAAGGCACATGTGGAAGGTATTGCAGATTGGAACATATGTAAGTGGCACCGTGCAGTGAGAAGATAAAAGCAACGCATGAAGATATTTCTACATGTTAGCTGGGCAACAAGTAAACACAGGCTGGGAGCATGAAGAATGTGATAGAGGGCAGTGTAAAACTTGCCTCAGGTTTATTTGGCTTCCACTGGCCTCAGTGAGACATATACTCACAAATCTGACAGACAATCTATGGACCATAAAGCTGAAAGGGTTGTACCGATTAGCTAGTCTGACCTCAGTCATAGCACAAGCCACAGGATTGCCATAAATTAATTCCTGCCTGAAGTAGAATATAACTTTTCAATAGGCATCTTATTTGACTTAAAGATTTCCAGCAGTAGAAAATCTACCACAACCCTCAGTTAACTGTCTCTCACTTTAGAAACTTGTGCTTCATCTGCCAAGTTTCAATTGCCAGAGTCTGGACCCTGACTTACTTTTCCTAGCTATTGAAGAATGCTATCGCCAAATGTTCTCTGTATAGCTAATTATAAATGGTAATCAACAAGTCACCTTTTAAGCACCTCTATAAATAATTACAGGATAAGCTTTTGAGTCTCATCCATCAATATCCGGGATTAATCCATGTTAAATTTTGTACCTTCTATTTACTACCTCTGCAGCAGTCCATCACATGTGCAACGGTCACTTGAAAAACAGCTAGCTCTTGGATCAAAATAGTTACTCAAGTTTAAAACAAAAGAAGTTATGTTTCAAGGCAACCTAGCAAGACACAAGGATATCACAATACAGGTATGAAAAGAATGATGGTCTGCTTAAGATCATAAAGCAAGTAAGTGACAGAGCCCATAGTAATGCCAGTTAATTCTGATGTTAAATCCTGGTCCTTGTTCGCAATGCCATCTTCCAGCATGACACAAGACAGAAGCTATTCTAAATACAAAACAAAAAAACCCACATCCTGGAATCTCTCCAGATTTAGAGCAAGGTTTTTGAGCTATTTGCATGCAACTGAAAGTAATATAGAAAAAATCTGGGGATCTGCATAATAGTATCTTTCCTGATTATTTTGAGGCATAGAAAACATACCAAGCAAATGAAACTCTTAGGCCTGCACCCACAGCAGGCCCACTCACAGATTTTTGTTCTTTTGCAACTTCAGAGGTGCTTGGCAAGACCAGTTTCAGCAGCCTACTGAGGCTTTACTATCAATTTGATTTCTAAGAACTAAGTAGTCAACAAATTCTTAGTTCCAATTGTAAGTCTGTCCCACGAATTCCAGTTTGCTAATGTAAACACCATAAAAAAAAAAAACCCCAACAAACAACTTTAAAAACAAAATATTTGAAAGTCAGTTTCCCTTCTTTACTAGCTGCCAAGGGCAGGGTTCAGGGCTCTGTGCTTCTCAAGTTGATGAAATCATTAACACCTACAGCAGCGTCAGGAATGTAACTCTGCCCTCAGGACTTGGTAAGTAATAAGAAACTGGTGTCAGTTTCACCTTTAAAAACCAGTTCCAAGTAATAAATTTCCAATTTCAGATCCGGATGGAAACCCAGCCCAAGCAGCATAGCACAGGCACAATTCAGAGTGCTTTGTTCACAAGGCATCAACATGGGCAACCATGTCAGCAAGATGCTCACAAAAAGTCAGAAGATCCCTACCGTAAAATTATGCCTTGCTATAAAATGCATCCAGCAGAGTATGTGGAGAGTTGCTACAAAAAACAGTGCACAAGACTCACAGCTCAGAAAACTTTATTCATTTTCTCTTTACCCAATCCTTTTCTTGCTACAGACGCCAGACCAAGACTTAGGGAGATCTTGTGTGGCAGCTTCAGGCAGCAGTCAGCCAGTCTGGAAGCTAGAGAGCCAGTATGAATTACAGGGTCTGTATGCATTTAGCAACTTCAGTGAAGGACCCCCTTTATATTCACTACAACACAGTTCTGTCTTTGCTACTGCAAGGGGTACTACAGAGGAGGCATTAGCAGCTGCTCCTTGGAAGAGTCAAGGTCTCCTGGTAGGATAAAAATTGGGTGCAACCGCCTTTCCAGCAATGTGAGTCTCAAGTGCCCCGCAGAACACGGCGATAGCTTTTTTGTGCCTCATCTCCCTCTTTTCCATACACAGCACAACAGCCACCATCCTATGTAAGTTGTACATGCCCCTTTCCATTTCATGGGGGAGGGAGCCATGACTGGAATTTCAATACTATCCTCATGCTATTAGTTTATTTAGGTCTGCCTAAAAGAAGCACAGCTGGCTTTGTAACATATAAACCCACTTAAACCAACAGTTCCTTGACTGTGCTACCTCCCATCTATGCCCTCTGGGTTTAGGGCTGGAGCAAGAGATGCTATGTGACACCGTTTCTGCCACTTTCATGTTCCCCAACTGAATTCACTCTTTCATTATAAGCCACAGGTGAAAATAAATACCACAGTGATAATCCACCATTTATTCTGTATGCATTTCGAGCTCAAGGCAAACTCTATATCTTCCAAACTGTTAGGATGGGATGCACAGGGCATCCTAACCTGTCAGATGTCCTGCAAGTTGCTGCATATATTGACACGCTTCTTTTGAAACTAGTGCTACGTTTTGTTTCTCCCTGTAAACGTACATCAACACCCTTTGTGAAAAGACCCCCTCTGATGCATGGTCCAGTGCACTGCTGGTACTATATGCCAATCCTTCTGTAAAAATCACTTCCTTGTGTCCCACCAATAGCCCAAGAGTCCAGGATTCTCAGTCATTTCCTGCCCCTTGGAGTAGCATCCAACGATGTCCTGTTTACATTTCAGGGCTGTGGTGGGAATAAACACCATAATGTCAGGACATTCCATCAGCAGGATTCCAACTCAACCATGCTGGGCTGCAAGCAGGATGCTGAACCAAGTATAGTTTGACTTCTTATTTTATCTTCTTTCCTCTTACTTATACTTCCCTTACCTAACCAAAGTCAGTCCATGCAACTAGTGGACACACTGAAAGGGTCTGTACAATTGTGAAGCTACTAAATTAAGGGAACTAGCAAGTAAGCAAATTAATATAACAAGCAAGGAAGGGGTACTGGATCACAAAAAGTTTCTTTAGTAAACAGAATTTCAAAGCAACATAATCATCCCTCCATACGGCAGATGACAAAATTGAGACACGGACAAGGCAAAGTAATTTCCTGGTTAGATGGTTGTAAGGACTAAATTCCGTTGTTAACTACAGTAGCAGTAAAACTAACGATAAGTCAAAATTATTTCATTTTTATTATTCTTAATTACATTTCAACTACTTAAATAGCAATACTTGAATAATGAGGAGATATGACAAATGCATCTGCTATTAAATCTCAGCCAAGAGAGACCTCTTTTTAAATAGGTTATAAAATGTCCAGACTACAAAACAGTCTGTTAGCAAATAGGCTGTTCTGTGGTATGATTAAAAGCTCTCTATTTCTCACCCCAGAAATGTACAAACAAAAGCTGGCTTCTCCATTCCAATCAGAAAATTAAATGTAAACATTATAAAGGATCTTGAGACACACAAACTGCATGGCTACCAAGGACAGGCTACATGCTCTGCAAGCAACATTTTCTGTGAGGCACTGGATCTCTTGGAACCAGAGAAAACAAAGAAGTGAAAGATATACTAAACATGTACTCGATTTGTCCCACTACAAAAACACCCTGCTGGACAACATTTTGTTGAGTGATCAGTTCAATCTAGATTTCAAGTGTTGCCATTTTATGTGCAGTAGCTACTATACAGGTATTGATCCTTGATGGACTATAATTGGAAACTAGAAGACTGTGCTGTTGGAATGAATGCTTGCTGTTTGGGATTGAATTGGCATGGAAATATCTCCCTAGCACTTGCATAAGATTCTCTTCTCCAAGTTGCAACCCAGGACTGGTTTAGTCCCACAGGTATCTCATTTACTAAGAGTGGTAGCCCTGAAGGCTATCTGGAAACTCCAGCAAGTGTGATGAGAGCTGCAATCTGCTCCTAAATAAAGCAAGGGAGATAAGGCCTGTGCCTCGGGCTTGCAATGGTGTCCTTACCCACTTCTAGGTGTCAGTTATTAGCCACCATTCATCAAGTGGATTAGACCTGCCAGATGCTTCCCTCTGAGAAAGATAGCTTTCAGAACCTGCTTCAGGTGCCACAATGCCATGCAGAACACTTTCTGTTCTGTGAAATTATTCCAGAAGGAACACATGGAAGCCTAAGCCTCACCATATTTAGAACATGATGCAAGACTCACCTCTTTGTCCAAAGCATAGTGTGAACTGTAGACTCAGAACCCCCTGGCACTTTTCCATGAGCTGTATTTTTCTTTCTCCCTGTCCCTGAAGTTTACAAGTGCGTTGTTGGAGGCAGGTAGGTGGTACTGGTGCTTTTGCTCCCCCTATTTGGGAAGCCGATGATTTAAACCATGTGCACACAGTGAAGTCTCAACAAGGACATTATAAATGCATGTAACGATGTGATGGCTGCTGGCGATCAATGGGGGGAAAAAAAAGGGAGGAGGAGTTTACTGGGTTTCGGGCCAGCTCCTAATGGACAAGCTTCCACATCACAAAACCAAACAGTGCAGCTGCCACTAATCACATCAATCAGCCATCTTCTCAGAACAGCCAAGCAGCAAACGGACAGACACTGACCAAGCTGCTCTCTCTCAAAGTGCTTCCACAGGACTCTAGAGCACCCAGCAAGACAGGGTGTGAGGAAATTTGATGTATATTGCCCACACTTTTCTTGCCACTTTAGCATCTTTGACAAATATTACACTAACTTTAAAAATAATCAGTGGGCCCAGTATAAAAATAAAGTGCAAGTTGGCTTCCATGAGAAAGCAACTGAGCCAATGCCATTTATAGTAATTCGACGTGTCACTGAATAGCATCATTTTTATAAATACACTGAAAGCCGGACATGAAATAACTGGTTAACAGCTCCCTAATCACAAGGGCTTCCTCTGCTACACATTTTTCCTATTTACCCAATAGCTTCTGTTTTATATCTAGTTTGCTAATGGAAAGAGAGGAAGGGGGAGGGGGGGAGAAATTGGCCTAAACTGATCCAGCAGATGCACAGAGCTGGGGCCTCAAACACTGGCTTCTTTTCTGCAGCCACCAAAGGGCGATGGGGGAAGAGACATTTCAGCAAAATTCTTTCTCTGCAGCAACTACCGCAGAAACACATTTCCCTCTGTTTGGAGCCACTCAAAATAACTGCAGCTCAAATGCCAGAAGAATATTTTGTGCTTCCTGCATTCATAAGAAGAAAGAGATGGGAAAATACTAAAGAAAGTTCCTAGTATGGTGGTCTCAAAACAGCAGTAGAAGACTTCAAAAAAAAGTGCAGTCTCATAAAGAAAGCAAAACAAAACTACCCCAAAATATTTAGGTTTTAATGATCCCAAAGTGTTTTACAACCATGCATAGGAAATACATAATTTTATGAGACCACTCATCTTCTATGCCACACAGACTATTAAGATTTTTACAACAACTCTCTATACCCAATTTCTAACAGCTGCTAGGAATCCCTTTGCAAGCGTGACTGCATGCAGCACAAGCAGCTATCATCATTTCTGCATGTACTAAAGTAAACAAAACTTCCTCAGGTATGTTGACTTCTGTGTCTGCACTGCTTAGAAGGTGGGATGCTGAAGCACACTGGCACCTGTGCACTTCCATGGTGGACACCCTGCCTTGTATTACCAAATGAAAGGGGGTAAAGGATGGAATGAGGCTTCACACTGTCACGACACCACAAGGCCAGGAAAAAGGTGGGCCTTTTCACCACCTACTCAAAACTGCATCCACCTTTGCTCTGTCCATTTTAATTTTAAGCTGCTCAAAAAATAATGTTTTTAAACTACAAAGTTGGAGGAGGGGGGCACTGTAGATGCAAGAAGAACGTGATTGTGAGAGCTGTCCAAACTCAGGTTGGTAGCAGAGGCAAGAAGCAAACACCTGCCTGTGTTCTTTGTCCACGAGGCCCTTAGCTCCAGTGACTGAAATTTCACTGTATCCCCTATTTCCATACTGCAGTATTAGCCCCAGAAACAGGCATGTAAACCTCCTATGCTAACCAAGCCGTAAGCATCTTAACATTAAAACTACGCCTATGTTACTGAGTTGTCGTAGCCCATCATCAGCATCTAAATCGACAGAGTATTCTGTGTTGTGATGACTTACACTCATTTTCCAGCCAACTGTCAAAAATATGTCTATCCAGAGAGGAAGGTGACAAACATGAGAGGGCTAGTGGCACTGAAATAATCTTACCTCTGTACTGACTGAAGTGTTGGCAGGTTCTAGCCTATAACCTATACTTGCAACTACTCTAAGGTGGGGTACCCTGTACTTAAAGCACCTCCCCAGGTCTGGGTCAAAGGCATTTCTCTTTGTGAATAGTATGAGTGAATTTGGGAAAAACAGGAATGTATCAGAAGGAATGGGACTCTGAAGATTATTTCAGACTTAAACAAAAAGCCAGAGAAGATGATGGCCCAGCAGCAAATGCCTTGACATGCTGAGTGGGATTACAAACCAAGGCCTACACTTTGTATGGAAAAGAAGCAAGCAGACTGCCAAGACCCCTCTCTAAATACATTTCAAAGTGGGTTATTGTGAGGAGTGTGACCACTATGATCTCAGCTGCCAACGAGTACTTCTGTGGGAAGCAGTTTGCAAGCAGGAACTCATTCTCCCAACAATCCAGGCTTTGACCCATATTTGTGCTGTGCAGTTAATCTAAGTGGAATTACTGCTGGTGAAAGGGGCCATATGGACAGCCCTTGAGACAGAAATCTTATTTACCCACAGAAACTCCTGTGGCCAGCAGCATTCTAAGATATATCTTACATGCATGTGCCAGGGCCACGTGCACTTCTCTCCAGCTCCCTAAACAATTAATCCTGGACTACCCAACCCCAGTTTTCTGTAAGATCACAGGAAGAGATTTTGCAATTGCTAGATTCATACAAAGTAAATAGAAGAGCGACTCAAAAACATTTTTACGTAGCACACAGAAAGCCTATCACTGTTTTCTGATTAGTGAAATGTTTGTCTGGGTCTGAACAGAGGACATTCAAGAACACATCTGTTGGTATGCTGGTCCAATTACAAAATAAATACATTGTGTTATAACCAAAATGTGTTTTGCCATACTTGCTGGATACTATTTTGCTCCCTCTCCTCTCAGCCTACAACTCCTTTAGCTCTACCCTGGAACTGCTTAATAATGACACACAAAAACTTCCAGTTAAGATCTCCTTTAGCTATTATGAGGATGAAAGCCATAAGGGGAACTTAAAGTCAGCAAGGCAGAAGTTAAGCCTGGACTTAGATCCTACTTTTCCTGGAAAGTGAGGCTTGAAACATAATTCCCCTGTGTCTTCACTAGGCACATGGATTCTGTCTACACAAACTTTGGAGGACTCCGTGCATATTCCTTACATGCAAGATAGCAGCATATCACACAGCTGCCAGAGAAGCATCCCTTGATAACATTCTTCAGCTTGTTTTATGAACTGAGATTTTGCAGAGGAGAACACCAAATAGAATAAACTGGCCAAAACCAGCACTATATGGTGGTACGTCAGTAGACATACAGGCAAACATAGATGGACTAGAAGTCTATGCAATGATTGAGTAAATCAGAACATTTTTTCCTCTCAGTTAGATTATATGAGTTGGAACAACTATAGAGGCCCAGGATCCTTCCATTTCTTGAAATGCAGTGGCAGATAGTGTTAAGAAAACTGCAGCTGGATTCACTGTTGCTCAGCAAGTGTTAACAGAAACTACATCTGGCTCCCTTCCTTGTGTTTCTCTAAGTTTTCAAATGGAAATATTCCTTATTTAAATACTTTCTAGCCACCCTACACAAGGCATCCCACACACACTCCTTTGGTGGATTCTTCTACAGGAGTGCAAGTTTAAGTATTACAGCAGTTCATTGTCTTTTGGTATCATATGCTTTCATGCCAACTGCTGAAATTCTGGATTAATCACCACTGACAGGTACTGAGACAATTCAAAAGCTCATTGCTTCAGACATCCTAAAACTACCAGGCAACCACAAAGCAAGTACATAATGTCATCAGCAGAACAGGCACAGCTTCAAAGACAAGCAGAAAGCCTCACTGCTTTCCTGTAATCTGTAATCCCTGGCCACCATCTTTGCCTGATGAGAGGATACTAGTCTTTCAAAAGAGTAAGTGGAGAGAGCAGAGGCAGCATTATATCTTGAGCATACCCCTGGATGAATATACCCTCATGTTTGCATGCCATCGCCCTGTTGCATATTCCAAAGCGAGACTACTTGGGCTTCATTTGTCCTTGGCTTCTACAGGCAGAGAGCTGTATGCTTGAGGAGATAGGGTAAGGATTCATTTGTGGGATGTCTGCCTTCAGCCCTGGGAAATGAGACTGGCATAATATTCACTTCCACCTTTCGACTGAACTTAGGGGTAATTTGCAATTTAGTACTGAATGAAAAACATCTTCCCCGGGAAACTGAAAGCAAGTATTTACCTTAGAGCTACACCCTCTGTTCCACCAAAGCAGTATGTTCGAACAGTTATGCATCAGGACAGTCTTTTTAGATAGAAAGTGTTTGGAGAACTCACAATAATACCTTGCCCAGATTGAAATCTCACCTGGACAAGACTCATGAAACACTAGACCTTTCCCCCTCTAAGCAGTAAAACAGTGTTAACATCTCTTGCATAAAAGACAATGCCAGACCTATTTTTGCTTCTGAAACTAGTACTGTTCCCACAAATTCTCCTGTATCAGATCCTCCGCTTATTTATATTGAAAGGTCCTTGGAGCAGTGGCAGCTTCTCCTTTTGCTCTTCATTGGAGCTTAACTACAAAGAATAATAGTAAAATCTGCATTGGCAACATTCTCTATGGCCAGGCATCAGGCCCAGATAAAGCGTCAGAAATGCTCTGACCTTAAATATATTCTCTTATGCTTGCTCTGTGTTCTCAAGTACAGCCATCGTTCACCTCAGAGGGATGAATTTGCCTTTGAACCAATGATTATGATCACATAGTCATCACAAGACCTTCCCAAAACACTGCTAGTACTGGACCACCGAGAAAGGCATCGCAATGAACAAGTGGATAATGGGATGAACAAATTCAATTTATACAAAGTACTAGACATCACGTTCACCAAACCAGACTATCACTGCTACTTATTGGTTACAATATCTACACACACAAGGGTTTATACCACAAGGTCCTCCGTTCCAACAGTCTAAACACTGTAATGCAGATGGCAGAGGAAAGCCAGGCACAGGAAAATGGCTGTATTTCCTCCTTCTGGATTAGACCCCCTTGCAAATGCCCATTTTCCCTCCTCAAGTCTAGCCTAAAGGCCCCCTGCAAGTGTTGTTCTCACTAATGTTCAAGGAGATGGTTTGTTCTATACACTGTTTCGGCTCTAAGCTTCATGCTTTATGGATAAATGCACATCCTACATCCCCTAGGACCCAACAGAAAGATATCCCTGTAAGAAGAAGGTCAGAAGAGACCATTATGATCATCAAACCTGAACTCTTGCAGTACAAAAACTGCAGATTCGCACCTAATAACTTCTCATGCACTATTCCTCATAGAGGTGGAAACAGAGCTGTCACTGCATGGCATATTTTTTTTTTTTTTCTGATTCCTGTCTACAAAAGGCCAGAAGATATCTCTTAACAGCCAAAGACACTTCACCAAATCATGTTTGATAACCACTCAATTTCTGGATCAAGCTTCCCACTTGACCCTCCTTACCCAAGGATCAGTAAGTTCTTTACTAGCATCAGTGAATTTAGTCACAGGTCATAGCTTAAAAAAGTTCTTTTTCGCCTATTTCACAGAGAAAGAAACATAATTAGAAATCAGCCATTGAAAGCAGGATACGTAGACAAACAGAACTGAAGTGTCCTACTTTAAAGGTCTGCTCCATTTTTGGAACAGCAGTTTCCTTTAAATTAACCCAGTAATGCAGAAAACTCATCTTTTTCTTTTTCTTTTTTTTTTTTTTCTCCTCTCATTGTTTCATTATTTTTCTTGGGAGAGTCCAGAAGGGACAAAAATCACATCCTGTGACCTCCACTATACTGAACAGCAGCAAAGAAAGTTTGCCACCACAAGTGCCTTCTCATGTCCTTCCCCAAAACCCAGAATTTGTCCATTGCTGCAACAGGTTACAGAATTTCACCCAGTTAATACGTGTAATGGTGTGGTAGTAAAGAAAGTAGCAAGTCTTTTAGCAGGGGGCACTACAGCTTCTAAATGTGAAAGGAGAAACAAGATGCAAGCAACCAAGTCAGGGTTCTGTTTGTTGTTTTTCTTTTTTTTTTTTTTTCTTTTTTCCTTTCAGAGGCAGAGGATTGGGGTAAAGCACTGAGCTGAAAGGGAGAAAATAAATTAAAAAAAAGAAAAACACTCCACCACACTACAATGAAATTCATTGTATTTGTATGCTTCTAAAAGATCTCCTGCCTTTGTGTAAGTGCAGCACAACCTTGAACGTGCAGGATACAGGCTTCACCACAAGACTTCTTTCTACAGTTTAGCAAACGGGTGGATCCAGCTCACTGGTAGATTAGCAAACTGCAGTTGATCAGGTCTGGATTGCTCTGACTCTCAAATATCGCAGGGAAAATATTTAGGAATCCTGTTCAAATATAATTTTCCTCCTAGTCTAGTAAGTATTTGTGACAGGCAACCAGAAAACATCTACACTACCACAAAGCTAAGAAATAGCTACAAGTTTGATGCCTCTGGCCAAGTTCTTTGCTCAGTCACAGCAGTACAAACATGTTTGCCTTCAGCAGGATTTTCTTGGTATTTCAAAGGTGCCCTTGGCCTCCAGTGGGATGCAAGATGTAAATGAGCAAGAAGTTTGACTCAAAATTGCCTACAAGTCATTTAGACCCAACTACCAGGTAGAATTCCCACTAATTTTTATGATGCCATTACTTTGTTCCCGTAAACACTACTTGAACCCAGTGACTTTCCTTTTGACCTATTAAGGCAATTTTCTTTTTCCAGGCTGATTATAATCCCTATTCAATGTTCTGAGAAAGATACAGTCTTTTCCTCTGCTTTTGAACAAATGCAAGCACTCTGGTATTAGTCTTCTGAATCCCATGCAGTTTCACTTAGTAATGAAGTAGTTTCTTCTCTCAGAAACAGCAGGTAAGGTCCTTCACTGTGCCTGGTACAAACTGTGATCTCCACCACAGACAAGTATTTCCATGGCTAAATAAATCCTGTATGCAGTATGGATATACAGTGGGAAATAATAGTAGCTAGACATGAGAGAGACCCTGTAACTAGCATAAAAGCCTACAAAAAAGTGTATTTGTAACCTTCAGGATATAAGCTAACCTCTGACAAGAGTCAGAAAGAATAAATCCTCTCCACCACTTTAACTGAGGGGGTGGGTAAGATAAAAAAAAGTAAAAATGGGAGATGTTTTCTTAGACTGGAACTGTGCTGAATGGCTCCAGGACACAGGACAAGAAACACTACCTTTACCAATAAGTAAGAAAAATGGGAATCTTAAACTGTGTGATTTGTATAGGATGAGGACAATGAAGTTTAGCTCATCCTTTCCTGAGCATAATACTTTTCTATTTTCCTTGCCAAAGTCATTATTCTTCAAGATGTAAATTGATCACAAGTTGAGATCAGGGACAGTTACCCTTGTAACTGGCAAGTTACTTATGCAAGGAATGCAGAGGAGTATGCATTGGCTTCCATTAGAGATGAGATTCCAGCTGAAATGATTATTTGGTCCCTCTTGGCACAACAATTGTTAAACTGCTACATTTTGCTACTGTAACAGGACTTTCTAACCTTGCTGCTTCTGTACCAATTTCATATTGATTTCTGTTGAAGTTGCTGCCAATGCAAGGTCCTGAAATATAGGGCCCAACCGCAGTCAGAAGGAAAAGAAGGTACAATGGAACCAGGGAGGGGTTAAAGAAAACACAGAAAAGAACATTGTACTTGGCTGTACAAGTAACTTGTGAATATGTCTTGAGAAATGTCCTGGATTATCAACTGTAATAAAATCTCTCAATGAGGAAAACAGGGATGTCCTAGAGAACTATGAGTTCTGGTTTTCTGTGTTCACTTAATGCACAGTTTGAAAAGATTTCCTTTATAAAATTGGGGGAAAAAAAGGGGGGGTGGGAAGTGCAGCCACAGAAAGCTCATTTTTCCAGGTAGCTAGAGATATGTTTAAGCATTGCTTCTGTAAGGAGAAAGACAGCAAAATACTATTTTGGACATGGATGGGAAAGCAAGGACATAGAAATAATGAAGGGTTTTATTTAGTTATTGTTAACAGTCAACTTCAAGTGGGAGACCGAGAGCCTGACTTAGTTTTGGGGCAGCAGTTCCTCCATGGAGACTGTATCTGGAGAAAGAAGGATGAAAGTGGGCTGAAATAATGATCAAAGAACAAATGTGGTCTCCAAATTACATTAAGATGGGAAGCTGGTTGTCAGGCAAGATTTTAGAAGCAGCAGCAAAGGTCTCGGATTTTTTCCTCTCAAAACTGGTATAGCATGATCCTCTCTCTATCATACACTATGGAGCAGTCTTTTTGCCTAACTTTAAGCAATAGTGGATAACATTTGTAAGATACAGGCCAGAAACAGTGTTCTGCACTATTATAGCACTAATTATTTCCCCTGAGTTTGAGGAAGACTGTCCAAGTTTCCACATCAGCTCCCCATTTCCTATTGAAACATAATGGCTTAGCACATGAATATTTCTCTCTCTCTCTCCACCACCTGGATTCGAGTAGGAAGAAGTAACTAGCCAGGTTACTCCTTTATCTAAAGCAATAGAAGCTTATAATTTTCATGTTGATATCCTAAAATCTCTGCATGCCAGAAACACAGGACAAGTGCCTGCATGCACTTGGATAGAAGACTACTACTTTTTTATATGTATAATTGCTTTAGCCCTGTCTTGATATGGTTTAAAACTATTTAAGCCTCCAACTGCCTACCTGTTGAGGTTATGCTGGTATGTTTGCTGTTAAGTTTTTTAACAATAGCCAAGACTGAAAAACTAGTCTTTCTAAACAGGGGAGCCACCTCAAAAACATCTAGCCATCTGTTGCAAATACTGGTTAAGGGGCTAAGCTCTGCTTTATCTCAGGCACACTTTTAGGATGCCTCAACAATATGCAGGGAAAACACGCAATTGAAGAGTTTTAAGAAAGAAAAAAGAGCAAGCAACAAACCTTATCTTCTCATCTTCATTATAAAAATGCAAAGCTACCCATATGGCCCACTGCAAAAGAATGCATTTCCTGGAGGCACTGTGCTGCCTCACTAATGCACACATACAAGATGTACTGTACAGATTTCAACTGGAGGTCACAAAATCCCATTGCTGACCAGCAAAGAAGGAAAAAAAAAATCCTCATGTTTCACAGTCAGGAGATTCTCACAGAGCCACATTTCACAACACAGCAGCTGAGTAAGGATTTTTAAAAACAGCAAAAACATTAAAGTATGTTTAAGGTCCCAGATACATGACTTCTGCTCAAAATAAAAAGTGTCTGTTCCCACTGTTTAGAAGAGGAGAGAGTTGAATGTGGTTGTGGGTTTGTACAATGACGTTCATGCACAGCATCATGCTAGGAAGTTTGCAGATCTGTGATGAAGAGCATGAGCATGTGTTCATGTATCCCAGGACAAAACCGTGTGATCGCATGCCTATTCGCATACTCAGGCATACACATGTTGATCTGGCAGGATGAAGGCAGAAACACAAGTTCGCACACATGCAATTCTTACCTCTTCTCTGTATACAAAACACAGACTTAGAGCCTGAGTGCAATAACTTGGCAGTCAGAAAAAAGTGATGTTTCTCATGTAGGAAATACCACCCAAGCTGCAAAAGCCATTTTTCTTGCTGCTCTTCCATTCCATGTACATGCTGGCACCTCTTGCCGACATGAAGTCATAGTATATTCCAGGAACAGCTCTAGCTTTTTTTTTTTTTTAAAGAAGGAAAAGTGGCAAGTTTACCAAAATTGGCTTAAACCATGAAGACTGAGACCCTGAAAGATATGTAGCTGTTTTAATCGTGGGACAACATCCTCTAAGAGAAAACTTGGGAATCTGTGTTCCTGTGAACACCAGTGGAGTCAAAACCACAGTGAGGTCATTTGATGACTGTGGAAGAAGACAGAGGCTTCTGCAGGCTTTTATCCAGTTTGCCTGCACTGTATTAATAACCTGGGTCTTCTGACATTCATAATGCAATCCAGTCATTTCTGATAAAAACAGGGGAAGATTATATACATTTCACTTTATATGACAACATCAGCTGAACTGAGGCTTTGAAGTAATGCTGTGGGTCTTGGATGGCTTCTCTATGCTTTTAGGCTACTGGCTTCAATTAGAATCCAAACAGTGTTCTTCTGTGATGTGTCTTCCTTCACAGACATTTATTATTTTCTAGACCATTCTAGACCATCTAATGAAACAAAGGTTTGGAAATGTGAACATCTACTCTGCCTGCTCAATGCTGCTACCAATCTGAGACTTTCAATGACCCTAAACCCACGTATCCTATCTTCTCCAGTTTCCCAAAGCTGTGCCACAGGATCCATATTTTGTCCCTCCAACTTCTAACCCACCAACAGAACGACAGGAGCCTCAGGCATTAAAGCAGCGTTAAGCAGGCGCCACCAGAATTCCAGGCAGAGAATTAAAAGCTGGTTTTGCTTTGTAGTGACAAGAAAATATTCCAGCTAACAAATGTTCTGCAGCAGGAAGAGACAATGACTTTGTCATCTCTATCAACTCTGAACAGGCGAGAAACTCCCAGCAGAAATCAAATGTTATGGAACCCTACCACTGGCAAATATTGATATGTCTTAGGTCCTGGGCTTGCAACCCTAACATTATACTGGCATGCCCTGAGGAAGCTGAGAAGAAAGGGTTCTCTGAAGCTGCAGCTCCTCATTGTCAAACCATCTGAAGGATGATAGTTATTCATCAATCAACAGTGTTTCCAGCCACACAGTCTTGGTGAGATGGTTTTTTTGGTGGGTTTTGGGGGCTTAGACTGAAAGGAGAAAGAAACACTATGCATTGCTTGAAACACTGAGAAACCAAATGCACCAAATAATACCTATGTCAATCTTGCAGGTCTGCTATTGGAAACTCCTGCTTGTTATCAGGGTTAAGGTGCTACCAAAATCTTCAGATAAAAGTGCAAACTGATGACGGGTTTTATTTCCTGAATACGTTCAGCTACATGTACAGAGAGGAAAAGAACACATTATCAAGGGATTGAGAGCAATTCTAAATACAAGAGCAGTTTTATCAGCTTTTCCAGCTTGCTGCCTTGGTCTCAATCACATAACCATCACTTTAATTCCTTTTGTCCTCTAAGCAAAGCTCGGTTAAAGAGCAAAACTTCCTTTTATTTTGAAGCCTGTGGACTGCAAGTAATCCGGACAATTTTTCAAGCTCAGATGCCACAGGAGAAGGGGAATGATCCCTGGGTCATGCTATTTTTAATGCCTATCTCCCCACCATGTCATCACTTCCATGCCACTTCTACAGAGGATGGCAGCTTTGGCACAGCTTCAGAGAAAATACAAAAGCCATATTGAAAAAAAAAAAAAATAGTGTGTTCTTAACATGTAAAGTTGCAGCCTTTTCTTAACACCTTTACATTTAGAGGCAAAATGTAAAGGTGATGGTTAAAAATTTTACTGTTCCTTGTGAGCATTGCAAGAATCACAAACAAGCAACATAACAAAACATCCAAGAATTTACATTCCTGTATAAATGGCATCAGGTTTCAGAATCAAGGGAATGTTGCAGACCAACCAGGTCTAAAAGTACCTTTTGTTGTTTAGGGAAGAGGTGTGCACTGCTGAAACTGTTCCACTTTCACTCATTTCGGGAAAGAGGAAAGACAAATGCAGCTTCTGACGATGCAGGATTTTGAGAAGGGTTTAAGGACTTTTTTGTCTTTGGAAGGATTTCTTAGTACTGGGAGATGAAAAGAAAAAAGGGGGGAAAAAAGAGGAAAAAAAACCCTGTCCAGTAATAAAGATATTCAGAAGAAAATAAAATGTCTAGAGATCTGTTTGCAATGCTTAAAGTTTACCAGAATCAGACATTAAATACAAAGGAAAGACCTGTTCATCCTGATATAAGAAAGGATTTTTTTACAGTGAGAGCAATCAATCACTGGAACAACCTCCCCAGGGATGTGTTAGTCCTCATCACTGCAGGTTTTCAAAATGCAATTGGACAGGGCACTAGATAATCTCATCTAGACTCCCTTTCCCATAAAAGATTGGATCAGGTGATCTTTGAAGGTCCCTTCCAACCTGGGCTGTTTCATGAGTCTATGATCACTCAGCTGAGGATTTGGTTAAACCAGCTGAGGTTTAACATCCAGCTGAGTGCATCCTAGATTCTGCTTCATGAAGAACCACCTATATGGACCAAGATAACCAAAAAGATACGCAGTTGATTTTTTACCATTGTTAGGGTTTCAGTGTGACATCTGTCCAGTAGTAACACAAAAGTTACTGCACAGTGACCATAGGACTAGTTGGGCACTTACATCTGTGCTCATGTCCATGCTCTTTCAACTTTATCGCTCTTCATTTTGGATACTTTACTTACAGGACAATAGTATCTGTATTACTAGGATTTTTAATTGTATAGCTGGAGACAAACAAGTGGAGTGGTTATTTCATCTTTTGCTTTCCAATTGCCAGTGTTTAATTCTAGACCACTGAAGTTTATACAGAACACCTCCTTGTTCTGCCAACCTCTAGTGACCTACTTCTAACCCTCCTCCATGGATTTTGTGATATGTCAACAGAGAAGCTGGGACAGCTGGAGTCATTAGATGAAGACGTCAGTGTTGGTGAATAACTAAGCTAATGCAAGGGAATTATGCCACAGTTGATCATAACTCTTCATGTCTCTTAAGCTTCAGGGTACAAAGAGATAGACAGATACAGGTGCACAGAGGAACTGAGGTACAGGAAGAACAAGGGACTGTTCTTGTAAAAGGAAGGAAATATGAAGATACACATATGAAATATGTCCTCCAAAAAGGACAGCAAGGTACTTTTAAACCCACTTTCTATATGAGAAATTAGGGTTATTTCTAGCTTTAATGAAAGATCCGATTGTGACACATGAAATCATGGCCACCTAATTTTAATTTAGGTTTCTTGGGTCAAACAGCACTGAGGGATCACAACAGAACTTTTTGTAGAAGTTTTGTAGAAATTTGAAGAAGCATGCTTAGAAGTCAGGTTACTTACACAGGTGGCTAATGTTCTCAGGTTCAAGACACTGCAGCTTTACTACCACTGATTTCTAAGCTCCCCAGACTAAAGTTATCTCAGGCATGTCTGTGTACATCATGCATTTCCTGTCCTAAATGGTGCAAACAATACTACACTGGTAATTTACTGTTGCTTTCTATAACTTCCATGAACTAACATGCATACTGATGGTTAGAGATGGAAGAAAAGGAGACTGTAAAGTATTCAGTACTGTACCCATCACGGAATATAATCAACTTGTGTTGCCTCTGTACAGTAATATCATTCCACAGAGGAGTGCTGTGTCACCAAATTTATTGGTTGGTTGAAAAGAGCTTCAGGATGAAAAGATAATGGCCAAGAGTAAGATTACTGTTTATGTTACAGCAATGTTCACAAAAGCAAATGTCTGTTTAGATCATCAAGCTTTGTAAATTCATCCTCTCGAGCAATGCTCTCAGAAGCTCTTTGTTATTCAAAATCATTCCTGGTGGGACATCAAAACAATCATATTTCTCAGCTATTTTATCACTACCTGTCTTAGATGGTCTTGAAAGTAGCATGTGAAGGGGTATTTTCTTCTTGTTGGAAGAATGAACTTCTGGAAAATCTATACTATTCCTCTACATGGAAGGTTGAGATAGGAGGCCTGAATGCACAAACAGATAAGCATAAGCTGGGAAAAACGTCAAATGTGGAAGAAAGAAATGTGATAATGGAAGACTAAGCAGAGCCAAAAATTCTGGAAGAACAAATATTTCAAAAAGGACCCAATCAGAAGGTTAAATGTGGAACAGCAAAACTAAGTTCAGATGAAAGACAGCCAGTGGAAAAAGAATAGACAGCTGAAAGAAAGGGAATGAAACCAAAGACAAACCATAAGCTAATGACAGGCAGAGTCAGTCAGGACCAGATAAATATGGAACTAAGAGATAACAGTCCAAGGGGAAAATGCATGAGATTAGTATGAATTTTACGGCAGTAAAATTCAGAGAAACACAGTTATGTGAGATGGCTGTGGTACTGCTCAGAAGTAGAGCTCTCAAAGACCCTTCTCCTACAACCCAGCAGGGAATCTGACACCTGTGAAAGTTTGCAGAGGGTAGCTCAAGACAGCATTGCCATAACAGCAAAACAATGTCTGTGACATGACAAGGGAAAAATCTAGTTCAAGATTTTTGAAAGCAACAGAGAAGGTGAGGACACTTTAAATGAAACTTAAGTCCGTGGAAATGGGAAGATCTGAAGCCAATGAAGAAGTGAAAGGTCTGCCCGGGTCATTTCTACGTATTCTGTGCACCAATTCCATGAACCTGACAGATGAAAATAAAAAAGTGGTGGAGGAAAAAATAATAGAGACACTGGGGTTTATGGAAGCTTTTCTGATTTTTTTCTTTAAGCTATTAAAAAACCCAAGGAGTATATTTTAAATACCCTAAAAGTTTCATTTTGGACAACGCAGCCACTTACGTTCTAGCTATTGTGTGCAGGAAAAGGTAGGAGAAAAACACAGTCCTGTATAGCGTGATTTGAAGAGGTTGTTGTACATGGTCTGTAAGGAGCAAGAGCTTGTGTCTCTCTGTGTGTATGTGCACATACGTATTCATCCAAGATAAAAGTGAGGATGAGTAAAAATTCTCCATGGAATAGTCTGAATCTCCTAACATAAACACACAATCTTACTATCACATAAAAGAATGGGAGAGATGGATTTCATCCCTTTTAATTAGGAAGGAAGCTTTCAAATTCATTCACCATTTCTGTTGCTGTATTATATTTCTTTCATCCTAGAGATTCTGCCTAATTCAATGGATTGAGTCCACCAGTTCAAGCCCACCCTCTCTTGCAGGGAGAGAAAGACGAGACAGAGACAAATGTTAACAGACTGTCAGATCTTGGAAAATAACACCTGTATCTCTGACACATAAGGCCAAGATGACAGACTGATAAAAATCTAGCCCCCAAAAAGATGATTACATAGAAATCAAACTCACTGACTGGGAAAGAATAGACTTTCAGAGAAGCCAAACTAAAGTTGTTGGCACCAACTCTTATGAGGTCTGGATCCCACCCAGAATAGTTAGGTGATTCACCAAAGCTAGGCAGTGCATCAGTCTTCAGAATCCCACACTGCTCTTCCATACCACACAGACAAGCGCAGAGGATATACTTAATGAATCAGAAATCTAAGTCACCCATCCTCTACTCTTAACTGGTAAACTATATTCCCTCCTACCTTACCCTAAAGCCAAGAATACAGTCAGCAAGTCAGGACTCCAAAGTCCCTCTGCTACGCTCTTGAAGAATGCGTAGAGAGTGCAATAATGCAGCTTCTTCTGCAAGTTGCATTGAAAAGGTAAGACTGGAGTACTATCTGCTACTCATCATTATCTCTGCATAAGAGAACATTAAATCATAATTATGTTTGAAGTTAACACAAGGAGGAAGGAAGAAGAGCTGCTTTTGAGCTGTTCAAAGGAACTGGGATAAGACAGATTTATTTTTTATTTCAGGTTAGGCCCAGAGATGCCACTAAGAGATATTTAATCATTTGTAAGAAAGTGTAAAGTACCATCAATTCTCACCTCTCTGGTTACCGAACACACCCAGAACCAGACTGTGTTCTCACAGGTTGGGCAGGGTATAGTTCATGTTGATAAAGAAAAGACCCAGTAAACATTGCCCAGAAAGTGTCACTGCAGCCTGCCTCAGGAAAGCTGAACTCCATTTAAAACCACTTAAAAAGGAAACCCTCTACAAATTAAGACTTGGTAATGAGTGAAAAAAGATCAGAGGCAGAACTACATGCTGATTATGAGAGAACTTAATTAAGGAAATTGTACCCATCTGCACAATGTTGAAATGCCAACATGTTCATTTTCAGAATTACCAATATTCCTGCTTCACAAGAAAAATCGGAACAGTGCCCAGGCTAAAGCCAGTTTCATAACGTAACAGTGCTGTCTATGTATATTATGGATCTTTGTGTTTATGTATTAAGAACGTAGCTCAAGCAAGCTCAAGGTTCCTTGTAGAAGTATTATCAAGCAAAACCAAGGTCTGAATATCAGACTCTGTATTGAGTTTGCATGGCAAAGTTTTGGGGGGAAGGGGGAGGCTACAGGGGTGGCTTCTGTGACAAGCTGCTAGAAGCTTCCCCTATGTCTGATGGAGCTGGCTGGCATTGGCCCTAAGACAGACCCACTGCTGGCCAAGGTTGAGCCCATCAGTGGTAGCGGTAGCACCTCTGGGATAAAATATTTAAGAAGGGAAAAAAACCAAAAAACTGTGCAATTGCAACTTCAGCCAGAGAGAGGAGTGAGAATATGTGAGAGAAACAATTCTGCAGACACAAAAACCTAGTTCAGTGAGGGAGGAGGTTCTCTGGGCGCGGGAGCAGAGATTCTCCTGCAGCCTGCCATGAAGATAGTGGTGAGGCAGGTGTTCCCCCTCAGCCCATGGAGGTCCATGGTGGAGCAGATATCTACATGCAGCCCATAGAGGACCCCATGCCAGAGCAGGTGGATGACTGAAAGAGGCTGCGACCAGTGGGCAGCTGGTGCTGCAGCAGCTCCTGGTAGGACCTGTGACCCCATGGAGCGAGGATCCCCGACTGGAGCAGGCTTGCTAGCAGGACTTGTGACCTGATGGGGGACCCATGGTGGAGCAGACTGTTCCTGAAGGACTACACCCCATGGAAGGGACCCACGCTGGAACAACTTGTGGGGAACTGCAGTCCATGCGAAGGACTCTTGTTGAAGAAGTTTGTGGAGGACTGTCTGCTGTGGGAGGGACCCCACACTAGAGCAGGGGAAGAGTGTGAGGAGCCTTCCCCCAAGGAGCAAGAACCAGCAGAAATGACATGTGATAAACTGACCACAACTCGCATTCCCAATTCCCCTGCGCCACTGGCAGGGAAGAGGTAGAGAAAATCATGAGCAAAACAAAGCCTGGGAAGAAGGGAGGGGTGGGAGGAAGGTGTTTTCAAGATTTTGTTTTATTTGTCATTATCCTGCTGTGATTTGATTAGTAACGAATTAAATTAATTTCCCTGAGTTGAGTCTGTTCTGCTTGTGAAGTAATTGGTGAGTGATATCTCCCTGTCCTTATTTCAACTTAAGAACCTTTTGTTATATTCTCTGCCCTGTCCAGCTGTGGCAGGGAGTGATAGAGCAGCTTTGGTTGTCACCTGCCATCTAGCCAGGGTCAACCTTCCACAGACTCAGATAACTGACCAAGAAGATAATCATCTTGAAACAGCTAAACTTCCATCTTGGATAACAAATAGTCAGAGCAAAGTCAGTGGCGAAGCTCTAAAGTATATCAGTAGAACCAGATTTTGGCCAGCTTGGTTTGATGGCCAGCTCTTTCCAGCGTTAATAGATCCAGTCTGCTTCCCATCTAACTGTGAAATTCAGTTGTGTTGCAGAGGAATAATCTTTGTATAGCGCACATTAAACAAAGTCCTGCATAAGACCTACCAAGAGATTTTTTCCTACCTCTGCACCCGACAACAGCTGTGGCTATTCTGACTACAGGCTTGGCATTGACTGCTGTCAGTAAGTCAAGGGCAATCCTGTGCTCTACATTACAAACATTAAACGCCTTTGGTGTTTTTACCAGGAAGTACGTCAGAATGACCAAGCAGTCAGCTGTGTACAAAACTCCCATTAATATATCTCAAACACACAATGGGGATAGATAACAAGAAGGGCATGGACAAATGCATTTTAGCAAAAGGTTCTTATTCAGAATGGAAAGATATATCATTGAACAGAAGGACAAAAATCACCTGGAAACTAAATCTCAGGTTGTTAATATCAGAGAGCCAAAAAAACCCCAGCAAAACCAAAACCCAAACCCCAGTCTAAAGACAGTGCTACTAAAAACATCATTGTAACTGAAAGCCTCTTTAACAATGAAACTTTCATAATACTCTCTTTTCACTATTCAACTAGTCTTTCAATTTAGAACACTATGTCTTGATCTGGTGAATGAAGGTCGTGTTCTTTTAAAACAAACCATCAGGTTCTTCTTGTTCAGGCTATGTATCAAGACCTGGTTAAAAAAATGTAGAAAATGGTAAAAGTTGCTAAAAAACCACCACTAAACTAGAACCAACCAACCAAAAAAACCCAAACCCAAACCAACAAAACAAAACCCACAAAAAAACCTCAACAACAAAAACCAAAACAAAAAACTTTCATTATATGGGGACCTCTTTAATTAAAAAGTCTATATTTTCTGGTCAGACCAGAGTACCGTTCTTCCTCATATCATTGCTTAAATCACCTATTGCATTAATTTTGAAAAGAGATTCCCCTTTCCCCAGCATTAGCGCTACCGTACACCTAAGAGCTTTCAGGTATGTCTTTTCTTCCTGGAAGTGTTGCCACATTGGAAAATGACAATTTTGGTCATTTGCCTTGGCCTTCTGAATAAATGGCAACTGTGAGCTGCGGACAAACAACCGAGCTGCGTTTGCAAGTAAGCCTTACAGTACCATGTGCAGTATACTCAGTGTATTACAAATGTATATAATTACTAAGAAATTGAAGAAAACACAGGAGAAATTCTCAGCATCAGGCCCTCAAAGTTTGAGCCTGTTAAACTTATTTCTGTATCACACTTGCCAGGATGGGGGGGGTGGGATGTGGGGTAGAAGGTAATAGCAAAGAATTTTGTCATTCCTGCAAGCTGAATCCAGCCATTTGTTTCCTTCTATGGACATTATATTTCTTTTAAACGCACATTTATTTCTGACTGCCTGTCCTGTATGAACCCTCTCCCCAGGATTCTGGAGGGAGAAAGTACAACTAATCCTGACCAAGGAACTCTAACAAGAATCACCAGCAGGACTCAGAGAGCAACCTTTGCTTGTCCATGACCCTCTTCTTCAGTTTCTGTCCAATAAGTTAGAAGACAAAAAAGAGAGAACAGTGAGGGACCATTTATTGATGTTTGACTGGAGTCCCCAGGAAGCCACATTTGGGCGTGTAGCTGAACTTCAGCCTCCTAAGTCCTTGTGAGTACTGACCACGCACCAACAGCATAGGGACCCTCCTCTTTTTTTAGTCTCCTGAGAACTTCAGAACCTATTGCCTGCACACAGGACTCGGAGTCCTCACTGTGCCTTTTGAATTGAACCATGGGAGCTGCATGAAACTTGCATTACCTCCATGGGAGAAGGAGTGCCTGGGTAACACAGGGAGCCCAGTCAGGCATCCTCTCCTGATTCTCACACATTACCAATGAAACAACAGAACTATAGCTATAGTACAATTATTACACTTCTTCATCTTGGGAGACTATCACAAAATACAATCAGAAAATAAGGATATACTTCAAGATAAAAAACAAGAAGATTTTCAACCAGCTTATTTTCTTACATAAGAAAGGCCAATCTTCGCCATTCATATTTTATACATTAACAAAGAACTAATGAGTGACTACATGAGCTTGTCATAAAACAGAAGAGTATGCTGGGTTCTGAAAAAAAACTATTAGGTACAGGGCACCTCCATCTATCTCTGCTCAGTCTATGGAGGCACTGACTAGAGACATACTTTACCTGTAAGCTTAGACTCTTCCTGCTGGAGACCGAGGATGGAAGAGAAGAAAAAGAAAGACTGGTTCTGCTTCTTTGTACACAGTCAAACAAAGGTAATTTAAAATGTGTTTACTTATGGTTATCAGAGCATTGGCACCTCATGCAATGAATGATTAAGACTGTTTAATAGATCTGTTGTAGGAAAGAAACAATTGTTTTGAATTACTGATCAGCAGACAAGTCCCAAACATTCTTTTCCACCAGTCCTGGGCACCTTCATTACAGGAGGATTCCAGAGCTATCTTACTTGGTAAACTCCTGGCATAGAGGGATTACAAGCAGTGCATGATGCAGCAAGCTGCCATATCTGTGTCTTCATACCTCTTAACCACAGGAGCAGTGGAGACAATAAAACTGGGCACAGAGGAAAAACTGCTTGGGTAAAGCTATCCTAGCTAAAGTCCTGCTGAATTTTAAAAATATATTGCAACACCTTTTTCCAGAAATGTAGTTGCTCCATTTAAAGTTGGGTGAGATTTTTTTTTTTTCCATCATGGAGGAACAAAAATAATAATAATAACAAAAAGTGTTTTAATTTGTTTGTTAATCAAAAATAACTCAGCATGCACAGAAAAATACAGACACTAACTTCAGAAGAGCTCAGAACCGCTGTGTTCACCTTAAGGTGATGGATCTGAACAGAACTCCCACTATTCTCACACTATCAGTTCTACCTGTCTACTCCCTAGCATCTGCTCTAATCCAGGAGCCAGATCTTTCGTTTTGGCTCTCCTTCCTCTCCACCCTTTGTCCTCCTGCCCCCAAATTCCACCCTAAATCTCAGGCAGTTTGACAGACACTGGTGCTTCTCTGAAAACAGACCTGGTTTTGATACACTTTGCTAAATCAAAAGCTGTCTTAGAGACATCCAACCTTAATCATATCATTTAAGATCAGTCGCATCCTGATAAGTATTGTATTAAGTACAGTAGCATGCTGAATGAACTGTGCATTTTTTTCTACTGAGTTTAAGTGAATTTGAGGAATCTTGTAAATGATGCCATTGAGCACTGCCTAGAGAGAGCTGTATGGGAACATACTAAGGTCACAGCAAACCTTACTTAGCCCTCTCTCCCCTCCATGCCCGCCCTCAACTGCAACTTAGCGTGGGATCCTGACGGCAGGAGGTTCCCACTACAGGCCTTTGGCTTCATCTCTCCATCAGCCTCTGGTCTCAGCTCCTCTCAGGGACTCTCCATGCACTCCAAAGAAGAAAGATCCCAGGCATTTGCCTGGGGCTCTGGGAGCCGCTTGCCTCATTCCTTCTGAGGAAACAGCTGGAAAGTTGCCCTCAAAAACTCATTTGTGAGCTACATTCCCTCCAAAAGTTTTATCAGCTGGCTCATTTCAAGCAGGTTTTTACAGAAGGATGGGAGAGCTGGACTGGATGAAAAAATTGAATCAACACCTTCCCCTATCCCAGGAACCAGCTCCTCAGACCTAAATCATTCTTCACAAAGTCCCCAGTGAAAGCTTTTTACAGATTCAAAAGCACTCTCTCCTCCCCATGTCACCTTCCTGGCCCCAGTTACCAGAAAGTTACACATATTCTCTGCCTATCTGGGAAAATGCCAACAGCCACCTTTTCCTGCTCCTGTCTGTCTGAGAACTGAGCAGAAAGACTGAAAAGCTCTCAAGACTAAGGAATTTATCAAACTGAGGGACAATGACACTGACAATGAAGAACATCACAAAGAAAAGCACAATTTTAATTACCTTCCCTTCTTAGGGAAAAACAGGAAAGAAAGTCAAGAATCCTCCTCAGATCACAGGAGGATTGTATGAAAGGGGAAGAACTATTAAAGTTACAGACCAGTGTTGGCACAAAACCAAATGGGCATGAACTGGCTATGAACAAATTTAGTTTGGAAATTAGAAGCAGATTTCTAAACATCAGAGGAGTGAGGTTCTTGAATGGCTTCCCAATAGGAAACAACAGGAGCAAAAGCCATTTAATTTTGAGACAGAGATTGATAAATATACAAAGAGAATCCTGCAACATAATTTCATGCAATTACAGAAACTCTGTAGTCCATGACTCAGGAGGTCTCTTTCAGTCTTGCACACCTCATCCTCTCCTGAGCCAAGACAGGATAAATAAATAAATAAAATCCAGAGATGAAGTGTTACAGAATTGGAATATTACCAGGACAGCTATTATTGGGGATGAGTTTGCTTTTTTTATTAAACAAATTCATGGGGGTGTTTTTGAGCAGAATTTACCCATTTATAGAGACTTTGGTATTTTCAGGTAAAAATTTAGATTATAAAGGAAAACTGAATCAGGAATAAAGTTCTACATATCTATGACCACCTGCAAAGAACAGTATGGAGGTGAATCCTCCCACCTATCATGCAGTCATTAAACTAGACTGTAAGAAGTTATCTTCATAGACTTGCATCCAGGAGTTAAAGCTATCAGAGGAATGTAAAAAGGAGTAGATAAGTGAGAAAAAGAAAATTGCAAACCATTCAGGAAGAATCCAAATTAAACAAAGTTTTATACCTGTGAAGTGTGTGGATGGGTATAGAAACAATCACCTGTCTTGTTCAGACATGACTGAAATTTTACTGGAAAGAAATGTCTGATGCCATTAAAAAAAAGAGTCAGCAGGGAGAAATCTTTTCACATTCTATTTCTACATTGAAAAGCCCAGGATAATACCACCCTATTCTACACACAGAAGAAAAAGCAAAGAAGCTGAAAAAGCATGGAAAATATAGTACTGTAACATAAGAAGTGATCTGTGAACTCTCCCATAGCACATCAAACATGAGGTATTCATTCATTCCCACAAATGGAGTCAGTGTTGATCTATAAGCTGCAGCTCTGTATTACACATTTCAGTTTCATGCACTTAAGCCAGACAAACATTCCCAGGGGATTGAAAGAACCCGCTACAGTGAGTTGTGGTTCTATTTCGGATCATATCACAGCATAACAAATCATGGTTTCAGACACTGGGATAAGGGGCTCAATAAACCAAGTAGCACGATAACTTCATGTATATCCCTTCCACACATGCGACCATGTGTAGAATCAAATCCATCTAAGGCACTTCAGACTGTACAATTACAAAGCAATGATCACTCTCATAGCTCAGGTATCCATATACCATTAGTCATCCAATTATATATTCTTTAATACACATAGTTTACTACATACTCTTATATAGCAGTAGCTATCTAACCCTGTCCACACAAAGGCTATTTTACCAGATTTGATCTCTCACTTTTGAGAAAGCAAAAGAGAACACAAACCTTTAACACAGGAACTTCTTTCAGTGCTGCTGGTTTGTTCTGGTGGTTTTTCAGTTGTGTTACATACAAAGCGGCCCTCAGAAGCAGAGTCACTAGACCTGTTTAGTAACCCACTAGTTCCCTGTGATTGCTGTCCTGAAATTCTGAGTACTGAGAATGATGCACTGGTCCCCTGTTGGTCTAGCACATTTTTAGAGTCAAAGTGGTTTGTAAATTAAGTAAATTTTTAGAAGGGAAAAAACCAATTCAAAAGAAGGGATTTAGAAGGGAAAAAACACCACAATTTAAAGGTTGGATTGGAAAGCCAGCCATATTGCAAGTACCTTGTACTGGAACTCCAGTCCTGCTGATTTTTGCTCTGGTTCCCAAATAAATATTGTTAAAACATACAAGTGCATTAACAACCAGTTACTTCTAACAACGCATCTCACAGCACCCTGCGCAGATTAGCAAATCTTTCTGAAATATGGACTCTTGATTACCACCAAGTAAAGATGAGAGACAAAACTCTCAAGAGAGTTCAAATTTTGCTACAGTACAAGATGCTATATTTTCCTAAAGAATTTTGCATAATAGATGCCTGACTATTAATGGCATTTGGTTCTCAGACTGAGAAACTGAAAAATGTAACTTTGAGCTATTTTGACTATCTGGGCCTTGGAACATGAACGAAGCTAAAGCAGCAAGCATGAGCATAAGCCTCCAAATCTGACAGGCACACTTTCTTCTTCTTTCTCTGTTGTGCTCAAAGTCAAAGCTCTGCAGTAGTTGCCTTCTTTCCAGCTAATTAAGGTGCTTTGAAAATATAAATGAAAAAGGGAAAAACAACTTGGCTGGAGTACATTTTCATTTTTCCATTTTAATTTCACCTATGTCAGCCACCTTAAGCATGACACTGGATGGCTGGCAAAAGCACAACATTATTGACTAAAGCCTAACATCACTAGAATTCATTATTTCTCCTGGGTTTTTTCTTAATTGAAAGGAAAAAAAGAAAAAAAAAAAAGGTTGTTCAACATAAATAAATCCCTGAAGGGCTTCCAACTCAAACGCTGTACAGTATCAGATGATGAAAGAACTCTTAGCAAAGTGAACAAGAAACAGGATGTTGGAACTACCTGGCCAAGTTTCACTCTATAACCTGAGAAATGTGTAATTAAAAAATAACCAGCACAAAGAGTGAAAAACAGCTTCCAGTACAAATATATACTTTTATGACCAACTGCTCTATAGATAGAAGTAAAAGATTTTTTCTCTAGAGATTATGATTAAAAGACAGTTATTGTTTAAATCTCGGGAAAAAGGGAAGACAACATATATACAAACATGAAAATACAAAGTATGCATACTTTTTTTAAGAAGTATTTTAAAAAAGAGATACAAGATCCTGCCAATAAGTTTACTCTGTGCTAAAGTTATTACACATCCCTGCAGGCACTACCACTACCAGAGCCTCTGTGCCACCGTCATACACAGTCCCTCTGTCCCACTTTCCGGTCTGATAGGAAGTATCTGCGGGTCAGAGTCTTCAACTTCTAGATGAACGTAATGCAAAAGCTCACATGCAACTTTCCAAAGGGCCTCTGAATCAGGCAAAGAATGCAGAACCTAAAAACACAGGACTTGTGTAATGCAAGTGGAGTACTGAAAAACCACATGGGGCAACTGAATTTCACCAGGTCACCAGGCTGAATCCATTCTGGGTAATGAACAAAAAAGATTCCCATTTGATGGCTGCTCATGTGAAATGAATTGATCAAGGCTGTCCTGATAAGTGACTGAGTCTGCCACAGTATTATTTGACACTTGAAACAAAGTGGTTGATTTCTGTTGGCATAACCTAAACAGATTACAGAAGAAGCCATACCAAATCTAACCTGTCAGCCCCTTGTTGGCAATCTGACAATGCTGACCAAAAAAAAAGAACAGAAAGATGCTGAACTTCAGTTTTGATCCTCTGATGGGACCAAAACGCACAGCTGGTGAGCAGCACTGAGGAAGCTGACTCGGCCATGGTCCAAGGCATCACTTGTTCTATGGCTGAAAAAAGGAACTGTGGTCTTCCAGAGCTGTCAGTTTAACAGCTTTCACCCAAACTAAATTAGTTTTGCCTTCTTAAAATGAAAAGAAAAGAAATCCAGCTCACTGGTGAAGCTGTCCAAGATTTTTGAAAGATAATAATCCTTCAGCTTACTGGGATCTGCACTTAATAGATAGGTGTGTGTGCCAAGAGGTAGTTCAGCCCCAGCTGCCAATGCACCTTTCTGTTCAAGCAAACCCAGCTTCCTGCCGTTTAGCACACACAAATTCGGCACATTTAATCAAGTTACTGTTCATTTTACTGAAGTATCAAATTGTCAGAAAAATGTTTTGTTTGCCTACCAGAAGATGAAATAGAGCCTTTTGCATCTTTTCTCAAAAAATCCAACAAAAAAATTACCATTTTGATGCAAACACTGAAGCTTTTACTTTAGTTTGGGTCTGCTTCAGCTGCAGTAAGGTGTATTTATAAAAAAGAAAAAAAGAAAAACAAAACCAAACCTTCCATCCATCCCCTGTATCCCTGCAGAGTCCTGTACCTGAAAGTGTATGATAATGCCCAGCCCACTGTCAAAGGCACAAGCTGTCAACATGAGAGTGAAACACTAGTTTAGGCATGCACATACATGTGCATACATATGCATAGTATTTATAAAACCACGGCTGTAAGGGATTTGGTGTTTATTTTTTTCATTAACTGAAAATGATAACACAAGAGCTTTTCATCTGGCATGAGCCTGGGTTTTATCAGCTGCTGGAAAAGATTCTCTTGGAGAAATGAAATTACAGTGTTTCTCCATGTACTTTCCATGGATTTCAAAATAAACATAGCTATATGTTCATGCCAGTCAATAGACAGATGTAGGGTAAAGTTACAGGTCTTGATACATCTAGAAAGAAACTGCAGAGCTAGACACACGATCTGGCTAACACATCATATTGGCTAAATGACAGAACACTCAGCTAAAAAAGACATGATGCACAAGTGAAAAGAACTGGAAAGGGCAGTTGCAAAGGATGCCCTTAGCCTACCTGCTGCACCTGGATATTGCATTATACACCACATGGCATAAAAGACAGTTCATTACTTGATGCTCCTACTGCTTCTCCACACTTCTTACCATGTCAAGTCTCTCAAACAGAACAAACTAAAAATGATGCAGATGAAGACTTGAGAACCAGTTTTGTTCTATGCTCCATTTTAAAAGTCAGCAGTTGCACTGTGAATCAGTTCACCACCACTACCACCCTTCCCAAAAGGACAATTTGACAAGACAGTAAGCAAACAGCATTGAGTATAAAAATTATCCTTTCTAATGAAGGCACCGAGAAGTGCAGCCCATACTAAATAACAGCACTGCCAGCTGCCACTTTTGTCATTTCTTTTCACGGAACCTTTACAATCCATGGTCTCTTGAATTTATCTGATTACAAAAAGGAAGGAGGGATCTCAGCAGGGCCTTTTTTGGTCCCTAGGAATCTAGAAATTCCTATATTTTTTCCCAATTTCATGCTCCAAAACACATCGACTCGTTACATACTTTAGCTAAGCGCTCAGATTATTTCACAGGTTTCAGGGTGTAGCAAAGAGAACAAAAGGGATTTCACCATTGCTTTGATTTACTGGCTGCCAAGGTCAGTGCAGTATTTAAATGTGATTATTTAATGATATATTAGGTCACTACCATGTTTTTTGTAAGTATAATTGAACTGGTAGTGTGCCTAGAAGCTTTTTTAAAAATTGTTCTTCATCATTTTTTACATTTAGGAAATAATACTCTCAACAATGGATTACGATTAAAGAGAGATTGAAGTTTTCCAAGGATTCTGATGAGTCTAGCAAAGAAGAAAATAACTTTGGAACTACAGAGAAGAAGAAGGAACAGCTCAATCACCGACTGTCTCAGACACAAGATGACAGCTGTACATATGTGAAGATGGAAATAAATTCCTTGGAGGACGCTCATGCATGTGAGCATTGGCAGATCTGATGTAGTCTGTTTGGAAGAGTCAGGTCTAGCTGCATAAAGGTATCTACTCCACTGAAATTATTATTTGGGTAACACATTCCTGCAATAATTAATTTCCATCTCCACCTTCAGAGCTATTAAATCTTATTTACTTTCCTTCACCTTCTTTGCAAGTCAACATTTTTTGGTGTTGCACAGGACAACAACTTGAGAGGTCTCCATTTATACTGATAAACATATCCCTTGTATAATGGAAAATGTGGCATTCCAAATGATTGCAAAAGTAGAGATAGGCAAATAAATCGGACATAAACCCACATCTATCACTGTTCAGTGTAAAAAATTGTCTATGAAATCTTGTCAAAAAGCAAGGCAGCTTACTACACTATGAGCACAGTAAGTCTTTGATATGAAACTGAGGTTTTAAGTTGGGATCCTACTTCCGTTACATAAAGCAAAAAGAGGCTTTATCTATGACAGAGAACAAGGCCAGATTCACTTCAGCTGTGTGAGCACCACAAGCCTTCCTAACCTGTGGTAACATCCCTCACTACATAAAGTCAAAAACATTCTTAAAGAAAGGATTTTGCAGTAGGCTTCATTAAATACACTATGATAAGATGCTTGAAGTCAAACTAACAAGAACATGAACCTCTGCAAAACAATGATCAAAACTAATAATATTAGAAGCCAAACTGTCAGCAATTTCTTGAGTAACCATGAGTCTTGCTCTGGCTAGGCTCACTCAGCAGAGTTACTGTCAGCATAAGCAAGCAGTAGACAAGCACTGCAATGGCAGGCACAGAAATTATAGCACCAACAACATTTAGGTACCTACTGGCAGGTTAAAAGAGCAGTCTCTAATGAAAAAAACTGTTCAAGGAATCCCTGTTTCTTTAATATGGCATAAATATAGGTGGAAGATTTCTTCACATTTTAAAAATCACACATTTAGGTCATATTAAGCTCATGTTTTGGAGACTCTGCAGGAGTTAACTGTATGACCTCAACATCAGCCACAGATAGACTTATAGTGTGGACTCTCAGGTACAAAGCAACTCCAAGAAAACCACTCAGGAGTAAAATAAAACACATACTAAAGTCAATTTCTAAACAACATAGTAAAAACAAGATCAGGTGCAGAAAACTGTCCATTTGTGAAGGAAAGATTTAAATTGAAATATAGGCAAGCAGGAGAACTGAAGTGAAATCATTTCAACTACCATATTAAACTTGTCTTGCAGACAAATGAAATAGACAGGGAGATGCAAATGATAAGAGCTTGGCTGAACATCAGTGATGACAGAGACACACTTTCAGTGAAAAAATGAGGCTCCTACCAAGACAAGCATCTGCTAGGGTCAAATGTGTCTCAGGAAGTCTGATAGCTCTATCATTCTCAATGAACTTGCTCCACTGCCCAGGGGTCCAACATGTCCTGCACAAGACATGGGGGGCAGCTAAGTAATCCCATCAAGTAGTCTGTTTGAAGGAAAGTGAAAGAGATCCTCAGTAAATTACTGAAGCAGCAGTCAGGCATCTGACCAGTGCCTGTTAGTTCAGAGAGGAACTGGAGAGGGATATCTTTCCTCTGACCCAGTAAATCATTTCAAAGGGCCATTCATACCCAAATGTCTAATGAACCATAAGGAGTATAAAGAAATGTCTATTTTTTTTCCTGAAGAACTACCAATATCCCAAGGATGCACTGCCTTGCAATAACTGTTTAACTGCCTCTTGCAGGTAGTAAGAAAGTTGACTTCTGCTTACATACTCCACTGATTCATTGGAGGTAGTAGCAGTCTAAACTTTTCAATGAGATACAATAATTGGGAGTCTGAATGACCATGTTCCATATGATCATTCAGTTCTTTTAATCTGCTTTTCCCAGCATGTCTCACATTAAGGACTCAAAATCTGCAGATCTTTCCACTCCACTGCAAGTGATTTGTAAGTAACAGAAATAAAGCTAGACAGAAACATCTTGTTGTTCAAGGCATAACCAAAGCCCCAGATCACAATCGAAACTTCAAGTTGTTATAGAGGTTGTATCAGACGGGGACTTGACAACTTACTCCTTCTTTACACACAACAGAACTGCACTAGTTAAAATAATATCCTAATTCCTTTTAAAGCCTTTGATTCAAGGAAACCCAAATTTCCACTCTAAAAGCAGCAGAATATTATTATATACACCAGGGTATGCACAAACAAGCATACACACACAGAGGTAAGGACAGTCTATTACTGTATTCTTTAACTCTTCATTATATATGGGTAGGATATGGCACAATATCTTGTACCACCTCTTGTACCAGTAATGGTATTGGGCTTTCTACAAAGAAAGCTGTATGCCTGCCTGAACATGTCCCTCCCCCTTTCCCAAACGACCTGACAATACGCGCTTCAGTCATTAGGGTTTACAGGTCTTATTATTCAGCTTATAGATTTCCAACCTCTGCTACACATCTGTACTGGGTACAAAGGATACATTCCCTTATCAGATGTCTAACTCCAGCCTGCAACTTGATGAACACAGAGTCCTTCCTCATCTCACAAACAATTACTGAGGTAATGTTTCTGTCAAGACATTCCACATTTTCCCTCCCCTTCTTTATTCAGGTTGACCCTATCACACATTCCAAATGATAACAGGATCATAACCAGACTCTAATTTCTAGACCTGGTCAACAGAATTAATATTTTCCTTTATAATTCTGATCAACTCTTAGAAAAAGAAAAAAAAGGGGGGTGTGTGTGAGAAAAAGAACAAAAACTATCTCCACGTCTTAAGGGGGGGGCGGGGGAGGGAACAACACTTCGACCATTGGCTGCTCTAACTGCATGCTGTGTACTGTAGCTTTCTGCATGTGTGAACAATTTTTATTTTAACTGTTTAAAATATCTTATCTCTGCTCGATTTTTCACTTGAATTTTTACCAGTTCCGTTCAGGGAGGACTACGTCAGATGCAGCAACAGCGCCCTCTGGCCGACACAGAGAAAATGGCATCTAATGCTCTGCTCTTCCAGAGCTGCCAATGTATTTAGTTAAATTTAAACAAACAAATGCAACATTTGCTCGGCATACTTTGGCATCCAGATTTCCACTGGTAACAGTTTTCAAAATATTCTTATTACTGCTTGCCACATCCCAGTGCCTTTTAAAACTCTACAACATGAGATTTGTTTTTACTTGGAAAAGTAAGTGACAAGTCACTTGAAGCTTCTTGAAAGTATGTTGTTTCTTTTTCCCCCCAAATCTCCCTCTTTAATCATCTCCGCGAGAAAAGCCATTGCAACTCTTAGCAGCTTTCTTTCCCCCCATATACAAAAGCACTTGCTGGTTTCCCCTTCCCCACTCCTGCAGCAGAGCGTCAATGTGGAAAGAGAGTTTCAAAATAGGAGCACAAACACTGACAAATCCTCAAACTTTTTTTTACACTTTTATTTTACCTCCATGTTTTCCCAGCTGCTCTGCTTAGAAGACAATAAAAAAGTGGCCTGCAAAAAACTACAAATTAAGAGACTGGAAAACTGCAGCCCAAGGAGGAGGATGTGACTTTAGTTTGACTTACCAATTTTATCCAGCTGTATATTTTCCTACTTGCTTTTTACAGCAGATGAGCTCAATGCTCAGGAACGTCCACCCTGTGTCAGGGAGCCAGGCAGAGCCCTGATCCCCACGCTGGATGCTGCTGAGCGAGCGGAGCTGGGGTGGTGGTGGCGGCGGCGGCCGTTGCTTCGGCGGCTGTTGCGTGCGCTCGCTCGGACCCAGATCAGGAACTGCTTCCCATTCCCCAGCCCCGCTCCAGCGCTGCAGGCTTCGGGAGGCAGGGCCGGCCCCTGCTACTGTGCTGCACTTTCTTAAAGGGACAAGCTCCGGCCTGGCAGGAGCGCACGAACCGGGAGCTACCGAGGCTGCCCGGGCTGGCGGCCGGAGCCGGAGCGGCGAAAGGCTGAGTTGCCGCCTCCAACCCGGGCGATAACTACCGCAACAAGAGACGGTTTCCTATCTGCCTTGGGAACAAGAACAACACTCATCTACACAGTTTTTCATCCAAGGTTTTCAGGTGTTGCGGTTTTAATTTTTTGCTTCCTTCACAGCCTCTGCGACGGAGGTGGTAATTACTGCACAGCGAAGGCGGCAGCAGCAGCAGAGGCCGCGCGACCCCCTGGACCGTGGGCGCAGGGTCCGCCCTGCGGCCGGGACCTGGAGGGGTGCAGTGCATCCACTCCCACCCCCTGCTCTGTGCTGTGCTCCGCGGCACACCAGCCCTGGTCTGTAGTGACATTAGGACTAGAGATATCCCCTGGAAACTCGGATCATTTTGACCTTGAGAGATTTTATTCCCTGTGCTGGAAAGGATATGATTTAATTAAATCAAAAGCCCTAATTTGCCATTTTTTCCTCTTCAGTCATTCTCCAGATAGCTTTAATCCCATATAAACCACTGTTTCTAGCATGTTTTCTGACTTCACTTTCAAGTATGTCTGATATGAATAGCTAGATTAATTTTGGGAGTTGTCTGCCTTGTGTGTGTTGCTGTCTGCCCTAGAAGAAACCACATTCTCTGTTAAAGAATAACACTGAAATTCAGAGATAGTAACACCATCTGCAAAATATCTCTCTCTGTGTCTTTTTTAACTCATGGAAATAGATGGTTTGCTCTCTGTGCATGTAAGTAATCTGTTTTTGTTACAATAACTGAACTCTCACGTTGACAACACCAATCAATACATACCACAAGGCAAAGTCATATATATACACAGATATATATCTATTTAACGGCACAACCAAAGCAAGCAAGCTACAGGGAAAAAATCACCTTCAGACTGGCAGACCAGACCAAACAAGGATGAGAGATGAGACCAAGTCACCACTGTCCTCTCTGTCTGCCTTCATATACACCAATGCACTATAAGCACAGAACAGGGACAAACGGCCAGCAAGCCATGAAGTCTTTCTGTTTCTTTGGTCCTATGGGAAAAGGATATGGGTACCAATCAAAAGGTGAATCCAGCCCTTTTAATGCTAATGGTCCTTCACAAACAGGCTCAGTAGGTATCCGCTAACTAGTGGCATGTATACCTTCTACCCTGTAAGCAAAGTAGCCATTTAGCCACATTACTAAATTATAATCTTCAGCATTATTAGCCTTATATTAAACCATGGGAACTCATCAGTGTTCCTCTAGTACAAGCTATACTTATGCTCCTGCTTTCCCTAGCATGAAGTCTGGGAAAGTTTACAAATGCAAACTACACGCGATGCACAGTAAAAGAGATCTTATAATTCCATCAATCCTCCCTCTGTTCACATGTTTCCATTGGTCTATTAATCCTCACTTTACACCCACATCACTGGCTACTACTTTTTTCATCTCATCCTCCAAGTCCCTGACCCTTTACTCTCTGTTTCCCCCTTCTGCATACCTGGTATTTCTGCAGCTGACCTCCACCGTTTGAGCTCCACCTAACTGTCTTGCCCCCGCCTTCTCCCCTCTAGCTTCTCATTGGAAGAGGAAAGAAGAGCTGAAAGGTGGGAATGATTAACTGATTCCTTCTCTCGCTTCCCTCTCCTTCCTCCAGCCAAAGTTCTGGAGCCAGAGACCTGTATGCAGCCCTAGAAACTAACCTGCAGCAGCGGGACAAGGGTTATAGGTAGGTTTGCATTACCAACACTCTCTCCTCACATTAGCATGCTGTACCGTTTATTATGATACAGTGTAACCAAGATAAATGGCCTTTGTTAAACTTGTTAACATTAGTTAAAAGTTAACAAAACACTCATCTTTAAGGCAAAGCTGGTCACCTGCTTGATGCCTCAGCTAAGGTTATTCAGACATACAAAACAGGCAGAGTCTGTCTACAAGACAACATGGTAAGGTGCTGTAGTGGATGGGGATTTGAAGGGCAAAGAAACAAATGGTGGAGAGAAACTGGGGTTTGAGGGGGGGACCTAAAGTGATGCTCCATTGCTCTGCGCACACAAAACAAGAACATGGAAAAGCACCAGAAAGTGCCCAGCAGGAAATAAGCTTGTGCCACTGGACCAGAATGATCTAACTAACCACCATAAATGTTAAGATAAAAAAGAGTATCTGCTGTTGGTTACATATATTACTCCATACTCTCCTCACAATCCTGTGTGAAAGCTGCTCCTCTGCTCACCACAGCATCTGGATGTTCCATTGACAGAGCATTGTCTAATGGTTACAGCACAACTGCAGGTTTCTATTACTTGCTGTAGGAAAAATGTGTGGTATATTAAAGGACATAGAATTCAAATTCTGCTGCATGCTTGGATATTTAGTTAGCAGTAAATGAAACTAGATAAATCACTAATTCTTTTTGTGACTGTTTCCCCAACAACAACATAGTACACTAAACTTCGGTGTTATATAATTGACTACTTGTATTAGTAACAGCTTGGGTTGAAAGATGACAGAGGAGCCAGCTTTTTATTATTAAATACTGAACTGCAGATACCTCAGTGAAAACTGAAAAGTGTTGCAGTTTGCAAAAATGTTTAATTCTGCAGAGCAATCCCCTTGCACAAGAGATGACATTTATTGGGAGATGTTTTTGTGTCTTTGCTTATAAGGGACAGCAAAACCAGAAGTGATCCCAAAGTTATCAAGAAAGAAAGAAGGTATGTTTCTCTTTCTGAACGCAGTATCACCTAAGATCTACATCCTAAGACAGCATAAACATACCTACAGAGGCAGCTCCTTCTGAATTTAGGAATAAGACCATTAAAGAAATCAACTGCTTATTTCTGAAAACGTTTTTAGGCTCTGATGACCAAGATCAAAACCAAAACACTACAGTATTATCTGTGCATAAGGGCCTTTAATAGAAAGTGGAAAAAAAGGGGGAAAGGGACATCTAAACCCAAATAGATTATTTGCTGCTTAAAACCAGATTCCGATTCCCTAGAGAACACAGAAGCAAAAGCTTCTGTGAGATGTTGCTCTACCTCTGTAGATATAAATTGTTTGTTAGATCCTTTGTCCAAACAAAAGGACATGGGTATATTAATCTAACAACAGAAGTGTCTGTTGTGAGAGGAGATCCAGTGCCAGGCTGCCTGCTCCATCTGACAATGAGAGTAAACACCATGGCTCTGTGAGCTCGGCTGCATGCCTTGCCTGACACCACCACCCAGTGCAGCTATAGGGTCTCTATCTCAATCACCACAGGCTACAGAACTAGAAAGACTTTCATACCCTCCCTACAGAGATTGCTTCTGCATGTCTCCCAGTCTCTGAAATGCCACACAATGTTTTGAGCATCTCTTGAGTGTGACATGCAGAGCAGTACTGCTACTATATACACTGACACCGGATGTAACATGGTGATGGAACCATCACTATCCTTACTTATCAAAAAGCCACAAGAAATTCTGTTCCCTGTTGCTAAAGGGCTGAAATGAGGCATATATACTCAACAGAGTACAGACATGTATAGATGTTCTTTTTGTTAATACAATTCTTCTAAAATTATTTTTATCTTTGGACTCAAACCACACCATTGGATCTAAGGGCTGGATTCTACTCCCACTGACTTCCTGATAAATAAGGATGGAACTGTGCTCCAATTCAGGGATATATATGTTTCAGACCAAAAATTTTCAATCCTAACCCACATCTTTAATGTGTTAATACAGCAGTTTGAAAACTTGCTTTGAACTTCAAAAAGTAGGGATCTGGACAATGCTTATCTGAAATAATGTTAATTATCAATTAAAAATTAAAAATATTAATGACACAAGATTGTTTTCCACTAGATGAATCGTGATGCGCGTACATACCTGTGTGTGCATGTATGTATTTACACACATGCATGCATGCATACAGATGTTTGAGTGAAACAGCGACAGAACTTACTGCTGTTAGGTTTAGCTTGCATCTGATGTATTGTTGGTGTACTTTTTTTTCTGCAGCATTCTTGACATCATGGAAAAGTATGTTTTAGTTAGCTGCCACTACAAGCCCAGAACAAACATTTAGTTTTGGTGCGGTTATTTTTTCAGTTAAAAAAAAAAAAAAAAGGTTAGAAGTAAATAAATTGGTTCCTAGATCCTAAACTTTATCAGATTTGCAAGAGCTGTGCAGTTAATGAAAGTTATGGCCTTCAACATGAAGATAACTTGCCTTGACAATGTCTTCCATCAACATACTAGCTATCAAACTACTCATACCAACTGTTTTTAAATAAAAAAGATTTGTTTTCCTTATTATAAAATGGGTTATGCCACAGCATTTAGGTCAGCTACAACTATATTCAGGTCTGTACCCGTTGTAATAAGATGTAAGATGTTGGTTTGGACCTTCCGAGAGATGGCACATTTCAATTCCACTCTTTTCCCTGTGTTTTTCTTGTTCACAGTTCCTTCTTTTTCATTGGCTTCTCAAGCTCATTGTAACCCTCTCTTCTGTATTGGTTAAGATTTGGTGAGTGGTCTGCACAAATTGTTTGCTGAGAAAGGAACATGCAAGCTTGAAAGAAAAGGCATCAATATTTGCTGCAGCTTAGGTTAACAGCTATAGAAAGAAGAAAAAGGCATTTGTTCATCAGAAAGGAGAAGAGGTTTACAAGCTCTTAGAAAGTGAAAGTCAGAGATTATTCCAACTGAAGGAAAAAAGAAAAAAATGTGAAAATTCTGCAAGAATTGTCATTTCTTTCTTTAGTTTTGCTTGGTACTTCTCAAGCATTTGGGAAGTGCAACTCTTTTTTCAGATAACAGCCCAGCTCAAACCCAGATCCCTGAAGGAGGACATAATCAGCCAGAATTACATTAAATTTCCTGCCACCAAAACACTGATCATCTTCCAGCAATTAAAGGTAGTTAGCAGTCCCTGACTACTGTAAACATTTGTAGCCAGCAACGTCACTACGGCTTCATTTGCCTGCCTTGAAGAAACTTGGGTTGTGTTCACACCTAACACCTTATGACCATTTTGAACCTATTCGTGACACTTTCTCAGGGATAACAGACTAGAGTTATAGAAAAACCACACAATTCACCTGAACTTCAGATCCTTTTGGTTTCTCTTTGCTTTTCAGTCACCGAAATAGAGGGCACTGATCTGTTAAATGGAGTCTTCCTCTGCTTTCCCCATCATTTTTTAATACTTCCTTCTATTCTGTATTTATCTTATTTTCCAGAAAAAAGTCCTACGTTCTAGCAGATGGTCACCTTACAAGAAGTGCAGTATGCAGACAGGTGATCTGCATGACAAACATTAGTAACCACATGTTCTTGGCTAGATCTACTAAATATATGAACCAAGGAGGGCTGGGGTGAGCTTGTCCCTAGGCAGCTGTTCCAACAAAAGTCTGTATAATGACATTCCTCAACATTTTTCATTAGTGGGATTTTTTTTCCTTTTTGAAAAAAATCCAAAGACCACCTTGGGCTGCACTGCAATATAGGCTTTCACTAATAACCATAATTTTTAAATCAGTTTGGGCTTTGAATGGCCTGAGGTTTTTTTCCTTTTACTCCCCAGATTTATATGCATGGATTTGTTCAGCTGCACAGTGGGGAGGGACACATGGGCATTTTTAAGTTTTAGAAATGTATAGGGAATGCCTGATCTTGTATTGGCCACTATTTAATTAGCAATGATTTAGATCAATATGTCTTGTTCCAGTCAAGAATAGGGCACTAATACAGTCAGAAATAAAGTCAGTTTCTAACTATGAACACACAGACCTCAGCAACTTCCAGGAAAATCAAAGAAATGTCTATAGAAAGGGAAAGGCTATTTCCACTTCTATTCTGATAGAGGGTCTAGGCCAGATCTTTTACTCTGGTTTACTTCTGGTTAGCACAAAAACCAGAGTGCAGAAGTAATGGCAGTATTTAAACTGCTTTTTCCACTCTGTGGTCTATAAGCTGATCAAGGTCTGCATTGCTTGTGAGTGCTTTGTAGCACCTCAGCGGAAAAAAGTAGCTGGAGCAACAAGTCCTGGCTCCATCTGCAGTGCTGGGCATGGGATGTTTGCTTACTGTGTATTCTTTGCAGAAGAACTAGAAGGATTAGTTATGGTTGGTGTGGCTTGCTAAACTCTGATTATTCATGTCCTCTGAAGTTTACAAGCAAACTAATTAGCAGCACCGATCCCTTAGTAAGAATCAGAAATCAATTAGGAAGGCAGCTGACCTTATTATAACAATTAATTGCAAATGACATTCAGTTTCAGTACTTGATGGGCAAGCTCTCTGTTCTGGCTTTTGAGGCTTTAGTGTTTTGCTGTTGGGTTGGGATTCTTTTTCCCCTTCATTACACCACTGTGTACCCACCCTGATTTTTCTTAGACATAATTTCCATCATATAGAATCTGTCCTATTTTGTGACACACAGTTTCCTGGAGAATACTTGACTTTCTTTACAGGAATTCCTGTATGCTTAGGAGTCCTGGAAATGGGACAAAGTTCCTACGGAAAGTGGCTCCTTACTTCTAGGCAAAGGATGCTGAATTACTTTCTTGGAAATCTTCTTGTGAGGGTGAGGACAGGGGAGAAGAAAGATGTAAGCCATCTTTGTTGCGCTTGGTAAGACAGTTCAGTTCACTGAGAATGCAGAGCACCCATGCTCCAGTGGGGTGCTAAGTAGTGTATATGTGATTACCAGAAAGATTGAGTTGCTCTGGAGACAAAAAAATACGATGTTTTCTCTGAAGCAGGTCACTGAGATATGAAGAGGGGCATACCCAGATTCTGCAAGGTATAATTCCATCATGGTAGTCTGAGCCAGAAGGAGACTTGGAGTATGCCAAGGGAGCAGCACATATTAACTAAGTAGTGGCCCTGATTCTGTGCAAGATGTTCATGCACAGAGACAGGGCCCTTAAAATTATTGTTTTCTCCCGAACTACTGCACAAGCCAGAGAAGAAACTGGTCACCTTGAGGGATGTAACTAATCAAGAATGAATTGGTTTTTGAGAAGACTTCTAAGATGTAAAATGGTAATGCTTTAAAATCACGGGGAGTAAATGTGTTCCTCTTGAATACATATTCATACACAGCTAGAGAACTGGAGCTGTCAGAAAAATGCCATACTTTGTTTCATGCAACAGAATCTGAATTTAGCATTTCTATTTTTTGTATTGGCTGGCTGTGAGGTTCTAACAGCTGTAGGAACTCTTTAGGATACTGACAGAGGGGCAGCATCATGCCTATGGAGACAACTATGGGAAACTTCCTGCTCAATTCAGCAGAAACATGACTGAGCTTAAACCCTGACAACTGATTCACCACAGCCCTGCTCATTGGTATACTCATTTACATCAGTACAAAGCACGCACCATCTTCATGCTGCACTTTACATTTATGTTGCACTCATGTAAATACTGCTGCAGAGTGCATGGCAGTATGGAACTGGGTCACACGACTTCACAGCATTTCAGATCCCATCAAGTGAAATGCCATGGGAAGAAAAGGTTTCACATTCTTTTGTTTGTAAGTGACTGCTGCAAACACATTAATAGAAAGGACACTGAAAACAATGAGACATTAGGTGTAATTAGGCTTCATGCGCAACAATGGTTGGACCTGATAACCTTAAAGGTCTTTTCCAACCTAAAGGATTCTATGATTTTGTGATAGTGAATGCACAAGCTCTTCTTAACAGAGTAAAACCCTAAAGGATTCTAAATTGCACCAAGGAGGAAGATGCTGACACTAAGTTTTCTTCTAATTGGTGGTCACTCTGGAAGAATCAAGGACAGTATAAAGAAAGAGAGAGGAAGAACAGAGCATAAAATCAAGAACATTACTAAACTATAATTTCCAATAAGCATATTTACTAACTTACAAGAAATGCCTCCAGTTTAGACTATAATTATAATCAAAAACAAATTAATATGCTGGCCTTTCAGACTGAGTAACAGCATGACTAATGCTAGTAGCATAGCCTGGGTACAAGTTCTGTTGAAATGGTAATGGGGTAGAGAACAGATGGTGTAGAAGGTTACAATTTTTATGCCATTAGGATATCTGTTGCTTCTAAATACACCTGGTTTGTCTGTAATTGGGGATAGTGAGGACCTGTTTTCTGTAACTTTGCTCTGAAATTGAAAACCACCTTGCAATAGGTAGAAGATTCTTCTTGCCTTTGCCTGGTGAATGAAGTTATGTCTGATATTCCATTCCCCTCCCATTTCCCACAAGCAAATTAGAACTAACCTGTATGATCTGTGTAGTTTCTGATTTGCTCTTCTCTCTCTCTCTGTGGGTCTGTGTTCAGTTCAGGTCCTCACCAAGTAGGAAGGCCCCACCTTCAGGTAAGTTAGTACAGCTGTTTTGACTGTAGAGATGGTCTTCTGGAGAAACAATTGCAAATAAATAGTTCCTTTTAGCTTTCTATCAATATAAAAGGCATCTCCAAAGTTTTTTTCACTTTCAAAATAAATTACAATAGAAATATTTACATAGGTTCCTGTATGTTGTCTGTTAACTTTAACACAGGGCTGGTCTTCCAGTGTTCTGATGAAATTACTTTGCCTTACACCAGAGTGATTTGAAGCACATGCTTGACACTAAGCAAGAGAAGATGCAGGTAGCAGGTACTATTTGAACATGTAAAGGCAAAAAAAAACTTAAAGGCTTCTTTGCTGAAGCACTTAACAGTGCTTTTAATACACTCCAGAATCAAACCTAACATGACCACCTCATATGTACCATTGTATCTTCAACAATGATTGCATTTACATTGTAGACAAAACGTTGACTGGTTACTCTACAAATTAACTTTGAGTATAGGGTTCATAAGTGATCACTGATAGAGAAAAATAAACAAATTTGCACAGAGCATGATTAACATGTAGAAAGATGGTTTTCTGCTGATACAGAACTATTGGCTTCAGCTTCTTTCTATCAGCTGCTCTAGACATGACTTCCAGGATTTAGGAAGAAATCTGTTATAATTTACGTATATAATTCAGCTAATTTTCTTGTTGTTGGGGTTTTTTTCATTATTTTTTATTAAAACCAAATGATTGTGCTCCAGGACATTCCACAAATGCTGCTGCACTGTCATTTTAGGAAATACCATTAAAGCAACCTTCTCCTTATTTGCTTCCCAAGGCATTTAACTAAGCTGTTTTAAGAGAAACATCATTAAAATTGTCAATTCCTCCATGGGTGCCTTAAGATTATTCATAGAAACTGTTGTCTTTTGGGGATAATAGAAACACAGGGCCTTGTTTTCCCTTTATTAACCCCATTTTCCACTGAAGTACAAATATCAACTTTAACACAGGTCTTTCAACACTGGGCAAATTGAGACCTCTTTTTTTTCCCCTCCTCTGTAAGAATTTGACATTAGTGAAAGATACCACATCAGGAACATTAATGAGTGAAGTCCTCTACCCAACCTGAAATTATGTATAGCAGAGGAAGCAGTTCTACTGCTCACCCCCAAAAACTTCCACCACAATTCCTGATTTTTGTCCTGGCATAACTAACTTTAAGAGGATGTGGGACAGCATATCCCAGATACTACTTGGCCCCAAATAGTAAGTGCCAGCTGTGATTGCAGTTCTTGATCTGTTTTGACTCAGTCATGAGAAAAAGACAAATTAAGGTATCACAGAGCACAGAACAGTTAAGGCTGGAAGACACCTCTGCCAATCACCAGCTCCAAACCCACTGCTCAAAGGAGGGTCAACTACAGAAGGTTGCCTGGGACATCATCCAGTCAGGTTTTGAGTATTTCTATGAACAGAGACTTCACAACCTCTCTGACAAACCTGTTCCAGTATTTGATCATGCCCACATTAAAAAAGTTTTTTCTTATGCTTAAATGGAATTTCTTGTTTTTCAGTTTGTGCCCATAAACTCCCATCATGCCACTGGGCACTGCTGAGAAACATTTGGCTTCATTCTCTTTACTCCCCTCACCATCAGGTATTTATACATATTGATATGATCCCCTCAAGCCTTCTCTGGAATAAATAGTCCCAGATCTTTCAGTGTCTACTCATATGTCAGATGTACCAGCCCTTCAATCATCTTTGTGGTCCTTTGGTATACTCTCCCCAATATGTCCATCTCTCTTTCGCACTGAGGAATCCCAGAACTGGACACAGCATTCCAGATGTGTCCCACCAATGGTGAACAGAGAGGAGGGATCACCTCTCTTGACTTGCTGGCAGTGCTTTTCCTAATACAGTTCAGAAGCTGTTGGCCTTCTTTGCCACAAGGGTACAGTTCAGAATCATGTTCAGCCCCTTGAGTGCTGGGTCTCCAGGTTCTTTTTCCCTAAGCTGCTTTCCAGCTGGTTGACCCCAGTCTGTACTGCTGCATGAGGTTATTCCTCCCCAGGAAGAGGACCTGGCATTCAAACAGCAGTATGACCACATGGTCTATCAAACTTTCTTCCCAGCTTCATGTTGTCTGCAAATTTGCTAAGCATGCACTTGGTCCCATCATCCAGGCCATTAATGAAGATGTTAAACAGTTTTGAATCCCAGCACTGACCCTGGGTTATATTATTTGTGTGGCCCACAGCTGATCTGTTCACTGCTGACCACAACCTTTTGAGCCCAGGAGCTCAGCCAGCTGCTAAGCCATGTCACTGATCACTTATCTAGCCTACACTTCATCAGTTTGTTAATGATGACATGTGAAAGTGTCAAAAGTCTCACTAAAGTCAAGATAAACAGTATCTAGTGCTCTTTCCATATCTATCAAGCCAATCATCTTATCATAGAAGGCTCTTAGGATGGTCAGGCATGATTTCTCTTTATAGATTCCTCCTTATATTTGACTATTCCCAGTCACCTTCTGTCCTTCATATGCTTGGAAATGGTTTCTAGGATTGTTTGCTCCATCACCTTCCCAGGGACTGAGATGAGGTTGTCCACCCTGTAGTGCTCCAGATCCTTTTTCTTGTCCCTCTTGAAGATAAAAGTGACAGCTCCTTTCTTCCAGTCCTCAGGAACCTCCCCCAGTGTCCATGACCTTTCAAAGATAATCAAGAGTGGCTTAACAATGACTTTAGACAGCTCCTTCAGCATTTGTGAGTGTATCCCATCAGATTCCAGGGACTTTTTTTGTTTGTCCAGTGTATTTAGATATTCTCTAACTGCATCCTCATCCATCAAGGACAAGTCTTCCTTGCTCTGTACTTTGCTGCTGGTCTTAGAGGCCTAGGATTTCTGAAGGTTGAGTACTTACAGTAAAGACCGCAGTGAAGAAGACTTGAGTATCCCATCCTTTTCTGTGTACTTTATCACCAAGTCCCCTAGACCATTCAGCAGTGGGTCTACTTTTCCTCTCATCTTTCTTTTGCAGCTCATCTCCCTTTAGAAACCCTTTTTGTTGCCCTTCATGTCCCTTAGCAAATTCACCTCCAAGTAGGCCTTGGTTTTCCTTATCCCATCCTCACATATTCAGATACTGTGTCTTTATTCCTCCCAGGTCACCTGACCCTACTTCTACCTCTTGTAAACTTCATTTTTACATTTGAGTTTAGTCAGGATGTCCTTACTTACCTATACAGGCCTCTTGAAACCTTTGTTTCATTTCCTGCTCATCAGGATTAAGTGTTTTTGAGCTTGGGGGAGATCCTTAAAAAACAATTTGCTCTCCTGGAGCTCTCTTTTCTCCAGGGCTGTGTATTGTCGCATTCTTTCAAGCAGGTACCTGAAGAGGCCATAGTCTGCTCTCTTGAAGTCCAAGGTTGTGATGTGTTTTCTGCCTTGCTCCCTTCTTTCAGGATCCTGAAGTCTACCATCCCATGGTCACTTCAGCCAAAGCTACCCTTGACTGCCACAACCCCAACCCATTCTTCCTTGTTTGTAAATACCAGGTCCAGTAGAGCAACTTTTCATCTCATCCATTATTTGTGTTAGAAAGTTGTCATCACTCCAGAAGCCTGCTGGATTTCTTGTGCCTTGCTGTGTTGCCCTTCCAGCAGATACTGAGATGGTCATGAGGCTTTTCCGTTTGCCTGAAGAAGTTTTCCTTTATTTGTTCTTCTGATCAGGCAATCTATAACAGACATCCAACAAAGCATTGCTCTTGTTGTATTGCTCACTAATCTTGACCCAAAAGCTCTCAACTGGCTCATCATCCATCCCCACGATGAGCTATATCAAGCAGATGCTATCATATACTGGACAACCGTTTCACAGCACATCAGGCTCCTCCTCTGCTGTAGTTTGTCCTTTCTATGCTTTCCACAGAAAACTTTCAAATCCAAAGATATCCCATTCTGGGAGGCCTCATGCCCATTCAAAACAACATCACAGCTCAGAGTCAAATCTATCATTTTCCCTGCAAACCACATTTTCTTCCCAGTTTGTTGGTGTTGATTCTTCTTTCCCCATCTCCAGTCTTGCCACCTGCGACTTCAACACATTGACACATTAGGCCACATTTAAAGACTTGGACATTGAGCTGCTGAGGAAGAAGTTTGAACTAAACCTTTCAATCTCATTAATGTAGAGAAACCCTCACACAGTCCTGGTTATGCTAGGGCACTCTGCTAAAGGTTATCTCAATTTATTCGCTATGTTACTGCTTCATGGATCAGTCTATCCTTATGTTCCTTAAAGAGCTATCCTTAGTCATGTGATTCACATAGCATCACATCTTCTCATCCCTGAGTCTAAACGTAAGGTAGCTTACACTACAACACTTGCAATTGTAACAATTTTTCATTATGATCAACTGAAACAGGATTTGAACAGGTGACCAAATATTTGTTTAGCCACATGTAATGAGTAAAAGCTTACTTATCAAGCAGGCCTGCTTATTTCTGTAGCATTAGTTTTGGTATGGAGCACTGGCTATTTGATTCTACATTCATGTCTGCATCTGTCAGTGCCACAGAGTCCCACTGTGCAATGAAGTGATCCTGGTCCCAATCTTCCTAACATAACATGTAACAGAACTAGGATGTAACATCTGACAAGAAGCAACAGGCATGCTTCTGTGTAGTCCTCATTCATCTCAAAGAAAGTTCCTGCCTTGGCTGACACTAGGGCAGTGAACCCCTGGGGTTTCAAGAAGCATTGCCTGGCACATTATCTGTACACAGTCCTAAGTGGTTTTCTCAAATGAGCTGATGGAGATGGAGCAGGGAAAGAGAGGTTTAATGCCAAATTTCTTCACTTGATGTAAATATCAACCCTTTTGAGTAGTAATTTGACATTCCTCAGCAAAGACACAGTTTGCTTTTGAAATATTTACCTTTTCTTTATTTTTTATAACCTTAAGAAAATTTGGAAGGAATGTGAACTGTTTTGTTTTTTGTCTTCCTGTGACGGCAGAGATTTATTTATAGCCAGGAACTGCAGGACAGCTCTCACGTGGCTGCTGAAAATTAAAACAGCATGTAGGGTTTTGTTTTGTTTTGCTTTTATGCCTTTGCCGCTACAATCTCTCCCTGCGTTCCCTAAACCGTTATTATTGTAACCAGAGCCACATTTTGCATTGCTACAATTGCAGGGTTATGTAAATTCCAAAGGCTTTAAAGGAAAGGGCCTGCAGATTCTGCTCTGGGCCATAGGGAAGTTGATACAAACGGTTATGCCCAGCATCTATGGAGAGGTAAAAGCATTCTTAAATTGTCAACAGACAGGAAACCTAAGTCTCAATCTCAACATCAACCTGAAGTTTTCTAAATCTTTTAGACATTACTGGTTTCATTTAATCCTCTCATTTTCAGTGTTGTGCTTTGCTATGGCCAGGAAAATTCCCTTCAGCCACTTCTGGAAATCTTCATATATCCTCTCTCACTTTCCACCAGTGTGGACTGGTTTACCCAGGAAAGCCAACAACAGAAACCTCTACAGGTACAAACTTTTTCAGACTCAAGGAACTGTATTTTTACAGTCACCTTGAAACCGTACACTCTGAAAAGCATTACTTTACTCATGAAGACTTTTATATTAAGAAGACAATTACACCAGAAGAGAACAGCCATACTCACAAAAGGCAGCAAGGGAACAGAGTATGCACTGATCCCTTGCAAGAAGTCTTTACAGCAAGCAGGAGTGGGGAAAAGTGTGATACATGTTGCACACCTGTATGCTTCTGAGTAACTAAGTTGTAATGCTGACACTAGCTGTGCATTTCTGTGTGGGCATGGGCAAGCCAATTCATGTTTCTGACTCTGTACTCTGTAAAACAGGGATAATAATGCCTGACTCAGAGTCAATGTTAGAAGGCTCTGCGTAAGCTCATCTTAGTCCCCAGTGTTTAGGCAACTCAGTTAAATGAAAAAAATGTTTCAGCCCACTTCTCTAGCCTTGCTTCTATTTCAGCTCTAAATCACCATTAGTCAAATCATGCTTAGACCTCAGACAAAAACCTAGATTACATTATTCCTGAAGTATGTGGAGGTTTTGCACAGCATGGTGCACCCTGATCACTGGAGTGTGCTAATGAGAGCTCAGGGAAATTACTGTTTTTTTGTGAAAAAGTGCAGCCAGAACTCCCTAGCCAATTCAGCTGACACTGTGAGGAAGGATGTGGCTGTGATGCCACTCCAACATGCTGCTTTCTATAGCTGTTGAGTTTTCCAGGCAACTTTAAACTTACTGCAGTGAATATGAAAAAGCAGGGCTTGCTGCATTGTTCACCCACCTCTTTTCCGTGAAGCTAATTGTGTTAAGTCCTCAGGAAAGAAAACCAAACTGGTTCACAGTCTGCAACCAGGTCAGTGTGAAGCCAAAACAGAAGGGACATTCCAGTCAATTTCCAATCCATGATATTTTAAGAATAATCACTACAATGGAAGAGATAACCTCAGCAATGCACAACAGTTCCTACTCAGCTGGTAGTTACTGTTGCTGAACAGGTGGCAATAGCTGTTATTATGAAAGTGTAGTTTAAATCTTATTAAGAAAGACAAGACCTATTTCTAAAGATGCAGCTACCAAGACCCATTTCTAGAGATGCAGCTACACAAGATCCCTGCACAGATCAGAAATGTCTACCAGTTTGTCGTATGTGTTTATTTACCTGGAACCAGGAATTGCTCTGTGGAGCTCTGATCCTGACCATCATTCTGACCTTGGGCAAGTGACTGAATGCCTGTGCACCCACAAGTCTTTTGAAGTCAACTGGTGATGTGGATGCTCAACAATTCTGAAAAAACAAGCCCTACAGGTCAAAGCCAAAGTCTGCCAGAGCTGAGATGTTTTGGGTCATATCATAAATTATATAAATTTTGAACACAAAACCTAAAGCATCCACAGCTAAAAACTATTTTTGTAAGTGGGGTCCACTGTAACACAACTCTCAGACACAGAGGGGTGGAGTCCAAGGGATCATCTATATTAATATTTTTGGGGAAAGGACAGTTTATTAAGGGTCTGTGTGGAGTCAGAAACAAGCAGCCAGAAGACAAAGAGAAACCAGAAATCAAAGACAGCTATATTAAACTGTGTTTCATTCTTAGTGCACCTAATGATAAGTATCTGAGAACTATACATTTTACTGATCCAGGTACTGACCAAAATTGTTACTTTATTCTGGAAGCTATGTTTCCTAACTCTTGACTCCTTTTCTCAAAGATGACTGGTTTAGTGCTTGATAGAACTGCAGAGCACAGTCAAGAAACTCTGATATCCTGTAGTATCAAATTCCTCACATTTCGGTCTTGAACCTGAATCAAAATTAATACATGCCTCTAAATGATCAGCACTGCTTCATACAGACCTTGGTATCTTACCCAAGTATTAAGCAAGGTGGAGGTTGCTTAACTTTGGGAACCTGTGAAGCCTGCAGCCTGTAATTATTGGCCAAACCAGCAGCATAGCTCCCATCTACAACTAATTTGGTTCCCTGAGTTAACAAAACCCTTCCTTACCTGCCAAGCTTGCATACCCAATAGATACTACTTGACTCAGCACAATTAGCAAAGCAGGCAGGACAAGCGGCCACTTAGTCAGCTCTGATGCATTTTACAGCATCCAATAGCTGACACAGTTCAAGCAAGGCAAAAAAACCATAAAATACCAATAAACATAATCACACAGACTTTTATACAGCAGACCAGTTCAATAGAATAGAAGTATAACAAAATCCTCCTACTGATAATAAATGGCAGTAAGGAAATTAAAGGCCCAGTGTTTGGTGCAGTGGTTCAATATGGTGAGGTCTAGTTAGGGCCATATTAGATTCTCAGGCCTAACTTATTCCTCTGCTGGGCAAAGAAAGGAGGGCATAAAGAAAGAACTGTAAGCATACAGATAGATGGTACATAGTATAAAATAATAAAAAAAAATAATTAAAAAAAAAAGGCAAACCAAACAAAAAACACCCATAAACAGGAAAATAGAATAGAACAGAATAGTTCAGTTGGAAGGGACCTATGATGATTATCTAGTCCAGTTTCCTGAATGTTTTAATTCTTCCTAATGACGCAACTCAGGTGAGCTGCAAAAGGCAGATGTTATGTCCTCTCTCCCTGCTGCAATCAGCTACACCCAAAAATATCTGGAAGGAAAATGTCATCTGACACAGCCATGGTAAAAATGACCCAAACTAAAAAGTGTCAACTCTGAGGGTGTGGGAAAGTCTGCAAACAAATCACTGGGTGTGTCAGATATACAGACGCTAATATAATGCAGTGATTACTGTGTCTTTGCTAAGTGATTATGTAAAAGGGAGCTTTGTGTTTTAAGAACCATGCACGCTGACTGCTGAACAAACTCAAGTCTGGGTGTATTTGCCTGCCTAGGAGTCGTACAACATTCCCTGTGACCCTTAAGCTTCATGGGACACTCAGAACATAATTGAAATCCAGAGATTCTAAACAAATCCAGCACGGCATCTTATTCTACATGGAGACTTTTTAGACTGCTTTTAAGTATCACAGAACTGGGGAAACTGCTTTTGTGATACCCATGAGTTAATTTCTCAGGGAACTTCACAGTGGCTACAGGGCTCATTATTCCCCACCGCATTAGCATCACAAGATTCACATCAAATGGCAAAATCTGGCCCTAGAAAAATGATGGTGAGAACTTTGGCTTTACAAGTTCAAATGCAACAAATACAGGAACCTAGAGAGCTCATGGACTTACGGTCACACAGTGTAAACAGGAAACCTAGAAAAGAAAGCTTATACATCCATGCAGCCTGGGTTGTTCTATTACAAACAAACAAATAAACAAGTAGGTAGGTAAATAGATAGATAGATAGCACACTGGAAAGCATATGACACAAGTCATGCAAACAGTTAATGGAAGTTAATGACAGTGGCCAGACAGCAGAAGCAAGCCCAGGATTAACAGTGGGAGAATTTCTAATAGATGTCAAAGAGTATTTCCCATTTCTCTGGAGGCATTGCCTCCTAGTTTGGCACCAAACTGCCCAGCTCCTTCTGGCTTCTATGAATTAAGTTTATTCCTGAAAGGGCTAAAGAATCCCAAGAGACCATGACTAATGAGTGCTCAAAGGAAAAACGAAGATTGTGTATCTCTCCCCATCACTGTGTAACCACTTACTATTGAGTACCCAGAACTGAACACAGCATTCTCAGTGTTATTTCATCATAGCTCAGAGACATATTTCCTCAGCAGGCTATTTGGATCAAAGACTCAAGGCAACATCCCTGAAAGAAAAGACAAGGCAAAACACAGAGGCGACTTTTTTTTGCCATCTGCTTCCATTTTAATTTGCTGCAGTCCCACATGTCACCAGAGCCTGTAGGGTGGTCAATTGGATTCTGTGTTGTGCATTCATGGGAGTATAGGACTACAAAGTCATCATATCCTGTTTCCTACAATCACAGACAACTGCATAATAGACACATAGTCCAGCAGACTCCACAGCACATTTATTCCAATACTGTCACACATTAATATAAGACTTCAAGTGACCAGTGGGAAGCAGAATTAGATAAGTTTTCCAGTCTGAAGTAGGGCATCCATTTTCACTCTTATTTTAAAGCAGCTGACAATGACAAATTAGGTGTTTCATTGTACAGAGGTATAATATCACCTCCCTAACCTTTGATATCTAATTCTAGAGATCATAATTCAGTCCACTCTTATTTGAATATTCATGCTCTGTGGATAAAAATACATACAGCTACAGATAATATTTTTGTCAAAGTGAGAAAAACCAAAGTATTCGTACGTAATCTGAATTGCATGTTGATATACCTTGCAAAAATTTAGGTCAATAATGGAAAAATTGACTGTCAAGACTGATGAAGTAGCATTCTTAAACTGCTTTTTGTTAGAAGTATAGTGATACCATATGAAAATGTTAATATATTAGGTTAGGTCAACTCTAGCTTGTATTTACAGTAAGCATTTTCTTAAGATAAGGCTTTCATTTCACAGTAGCTTAGCTACACTAACAGATGTGTAAATCAGAATGAATATGGGCCTCAGAAGATGTCCTGATAGATGTGAACATACTAAACATCACCACTGTAAGTAAGCAGGGGATGAGGCAGTGAGGAGTTGCTTGCTAAATTTTGCCTCTGTTTAAATATAAAATGTGTCATGAAGGGCACAGTAGGACATTTATAGCTTAACACATGTTCCCCAGCAGGTACATGAAGCTATTCTAGATAAGCCCAGACACAGCTGGAAAACAATTCACGGGTCTCCCAAGGAAAATTTCACCTAGTCAGAAAATGCATCTGTTTTTCTCCCCATAACTTAGTAATGGTGAGTGCCAAAGACCGTAGCATTCACACAGACTGCCTGAATCCTGCTGACGATGAAAGGCTAAGGTCAAGCTTTGTACTTCTGTCATTGGCAACACATTTCAGGGCCTCTACAACAGAGCCAGAGAGATTCACTCATTGGGATGCCTGACCCATAGGGCAGTAAAAGTATGAAACAAGCAATGAGGGCAAGTTCATATCTCAGTAGGGCACAGCTGGAAGACAGTTCATATTGGCAGAGCCCTACCATGGTTATTACTCTATCCCTGCATAACAGTGCAGGAGGATGCTGACAGATCAGAGCACAGGCAAGAACAAAACCAACTGTCTCTCTGTGCATTCAGCTGTTAGAAACATAGTTTAATTGGTTCCTGCTGTATATACGGCTGCAAAAGTAGCAAAGGACTGAAGTCTCCTCGTGTTTGGTCAAGGTCTTGCTTGCTTTCATCTGTTGTGCAGATGCTGATGGGGTCACCTGCCTGGAGGGGGTCAGGGTTCTGCCAAATGGATTTAAGCAGGGTACTCACAGTCCAGGCATCCCAACTTAATGGTCAGTGACTCAGTGAGAAAATCAAGACTGTCTGCACTAGTGGATGGCTCCATTCCTGACAATGTTTGTAAGAAAGAATGATAGCCTGGAAAACCTTCTCTACAGATGTATGCTGTTTAATCTAACAAATAAACTCATTCCATCTACTTAAGGCAGATCGCTTCCAATCTTTATCAGGAGTACCTAAGTTTCATACTCTCAGTGCAGACAAAAAACTAAATGAAGGGTGGAGAGTAGAAGAAGAACTGGAGATTATAACTAGAGGCTCTGGAAAGCCAGAACATAGATATGAGGGAAAGAGAAAGAAAGGGGAAGATTACTCACTCTACAATAGGGTGATATACTTGCATTCTGTGAGAAGTATGATTTTGGTGAATATACAGCTTGCCTACCAGGCAGGAGGCTAAATGCAACATGATAAAGATGTTGTTATAATATTTTAGCTTAATTGCTATGGCTTTGTTAAACTAACACTTCAGAGAACATAAAGATAGCTAAAAAAAAAAAAAAAATTAAAAAAATGGGTCTCCAGCCTACCTGCAGTGAGAGTATTTATATGATAGTACAGACTCCCATCAGGTTACAGGAATATGAAAAAGCTGTGCCTCAGTTTTCCAAAATGTTAACTGCATTAATATTTGGAAAGTGTCTGGAAATTTTCCAAAGGAAACTGCTGAATGAAAGAATAAATTTCTAACTTTATCTAACTATATATATGTGACTTATGCTCACATATTTGTAGTGTATGATAGCAGACAAGAAAATAGTCTCATAATTTAACTCCTACTGGTTAAATAGGAACAGTCCATTGCGATTGCCTCAGCTCCATCAGAAACAGTCTGGCCAATGAACATACAATACCCACTGCATTCAGGATTCAATTTTAAACCAGTAGAAAGTACAGAATTTACTGTATTGTAGGTTGATGATTTATTGACTACATGTTTTCAGAGGGACGGGGCTGTTGTAACATTCTTGGGGGAAAAAAAATAGCTTCATGTTAGAGGGTAATCATGTTACACCTTTAAAAGAGTCCAGGAAACTTCTACGCACAGATCAGCAAGGATGCTAATACAGCTCCACAGTTGGTCCATTCCTTCTTGAAAAGGTTGTTCCCCTCAACCTGACAAGGAAAGGAGCAGAACTGGCAGGCTGATGCAGAGCAACATGGAATTACCATGTATTTCTGTCACAGCCTTCTGGAGATTTGAAAGAAAACAGATGACAGTGCAGGACCAAGAACATGCAAAGAGATTAATCATTTTTCAAGACCAGCTTGAAACAACTAAAAATAGTGTGGTAGTGTGTTGGGGTTTTTTTATTAGGCATTGAGCTTTTCTGGAAAATGGAAGCACCCGAAATATTTGTTATTTATGAAAATATGAGCAACAATAATTTTATTGATGAGTAAGCCTGTTCATAATGTTCAGATTTACAGAAATATTTAAATGCAAAAAACCCACCCCAAAAACCAAAACATTTTTAAAAATAACTGGAGGGGGCTTAGCAAATTAAATCCTTTCTGCAAAAAAATGTCACTGTAATCTACTTTTGAACTGAGGAACAAGGAGAGATGCTGGTCACTTTTCACTGACAAGAAAAGACAGAGATAGAAATGAAGGTATAGTTTCTTAATGGGCTTGATACTTCAAGGACTCTAAAATGCAAATAAATTTCTGGAGGTTTGTGGTGTATTGGGTCATGTTCCTCAGCCCGCATCTTACAGATATGACTTTCTCCCTCATAGAATAGCTAAAACATCAGAGGATCTTCAGTGTTTTCACTCTCAAAGACCACCAGAATGTAAGAATTACTACACAGAGTCAGATCAGAAGTCCATCTAAACCAGTACCCTATCTCCAAGTAATGGTCAGCTGCAGACAGTTAGGGAAAGCATATAAAAATACCATATATAGTCTGATCCTACCCCTGCTCAATCCTTTTAGTTGACTAGGACTTGGAGATGGGAGTACAGCCAGATTATCATGTTTAATAGCTACCAGTGGACCCATCCTCCAAGACTTTTCATCTCTTCCCACAGTTTTGTCTTGGGAGAAGGGAATCTTACCACGTGATATTAAACCTTCGAAATGTATCCTTGTATGGCTTCATCACAATGAAATCTAACCTGGGTTGTTCTCCTTGGCAGAAATGTTCCTTCTCCCTTTTGCACATTCACATGTGTGTATGTGTTTGTGTATTTAATTTAGGAAAATATGCTGAGAACACATCTTCAGATATGATCTTAAAAAGTTAAATACGACCTGACCACTTTCTTCAAGGATGAACAGGGCACTGTGTACATTTACATCTCTTAAGACTTCACGGCTCATAATTCAATTGTTTAAGCAGCTAAAAACATTACTCCTCCAAACAGCAAAGAAAATACAAAGCCCCCCCCAAATCAGGCTTGTTCACTGCCTTAAATAAAAAAAAAAACAAAAAAACTTAACAGTAAAAATGAGTTCTTGTTTATGCCTCCTTAAAAAAAAGTAATATACCAAGGAGACAGAATAATGTTGTTGAATCTCACAAATAGCTTTGTCCCCAGTCCAAAGAAAAGCTGGGCTGGCACGTGCATTGCCTGAATTTAAGTCATCTTGGGACACAGTGAAGAGAAAAATACTCTTAAAGTGTGAACTTCAAAGCTCATGAGCAGAAATACCAACTTCAGTGATTATTACTTTGAAGCCAGCAAAACTGGGAAGTGAGCAAGTGCCTGTTATTCAGGGAGGGAGCCTATTCCTCTCCTGCTGCCAAAGTTTTTCTCTGTTCCTCAAGGTTAGCTCTATTTCCATTTTCACGCAATCTAAACACATCCTTCCATCTCCAGCTCCCACTCCTTGAATTCCAGCCAGCCTTCTGATCTCCTCCCTTTCTTATCTGATTCCTTCTTTCCACCTTAAGTCTCTCTAATTCCTAACTCCAGAGAAATCTTATCAATGGTATAAACCTAACATATTATCAGAACAACTTTTATACTAAATCCAAAAACCATGAGCTTCTCCTGGTCAGATTTGTTACTTTATGTTGTCCCAAGTGTAGAAAGCTCCTCCTACTAGGAGACATTATTTGACACCATAGAGATCACCAGAGAAGCCAAAATCTCAAGTGTTGAAATACCATGTGGAAAATTGAAAGTATAAATCTAACATGGAAGATGGTTTGGGCAACATACAAACTGGACACAAAGCCTAAGGGAGGGAAAAGCCTGTTTGACCATCATCAGGTACAGATTTAACACACAGCACCAAGAAAGCTTGAGGATGCACTACCAATAGCATTGCTCAGCATGTGATGTGTTCATGGCCATGTGGCTACATGGTTTTCAGCATATCAAAGCCAGGTACAACCTGGACATGTCAAGAAAAACAGAACACAAGTACAGGACTGACATACCAAAACTCATGGGAGCTTCCTGCAACATGGGACACATTCTCCTGTGACTTCTACTGCTGTTAAACAGCAGTAGCTGCACTGACCTTCAGAGAGTTACACCACCATAAAAAGTATGTGAGAGGAATCAAATCCACTGTGTAGCTTTGCCCAAGTCAGTTGGCCAGCATTTCAAAAGCAGCTTATAATTTTGGCTCTCTCAAATTTTTAGTGTCTTGGTGCCTTAACAAGACACTAAAAATAAAGAGCCAAAATTACGGGTTACTTTGCACAACTTGGGCCTCAGTTTCTCTGAACCAAATTCTGATGCTACTTGAATTTACTTTTATTTGAAGCCTGGAATAAGTTTCCTGAACAATACAGAGCTAAAAAAACCCTTCACTAATACACCTGAGAGCAGACTTGCACTGTCTGTACCTCAGGTTACTCATTACCAGTCTGAAGACACTGGCCCAAATCCTCAGCTGGAACTCATCTGTCATAGCTACACTGAAGCCCCCATACCTATTTGTACTAGCTGAGAATCCAACCCAATAAATTCTATTTAAATCATTTACATAGCATTATGAAATTTAATACCTACACAGAGCCTGGAAGATAACAAGTCCTCAGCCTGTTAATGACTCAGAGTAGACAAACAGAAGTAACTCCACTGTTAAGTGGAATTGCAGAAAGATGAGAAACGAATCAGATCCACTGCATATTAGTGTATGTACTGAGTCCTACTACTACCAGTTTTCTGCAAATGCCTCAGTTCAAAGGAGCATGATATTAGGGAACACAACTGGTAAAATAGAAAAGACACAAGAGGCACCAATGTCAATCATCAATGCAACAAAAAGCACAAGAAAATGCATGTAAACTCTTTTATCCAATGAAAATCAGAGCAGTCGGCTTTCTTTTAATTTAGGAACATGCTGTGCTTGCCTGGGGGCTGCAGGGGCAGGGAAGGCAGAGAGGGTCAGATCTCCATAGGACTGACCCAGGTTTGAAAATTCACAGCAATTAAAGTATTGAGAGCCAAACCTCCCACACATCCTTCCCCTAAGTGTCAGGAAGTGGTGTCCCCTGGTTGCTCAATTGTTAGGTCAAATGGCTGGCCTGGAGGGACTAGATGGGTTTCTGGGATTCCATTGGACCTCGGGGGAATTTTATGTCAACTAAGGCAGATGGAGCAAAACCAAACTATCCAGGTTTAAAGCCTTAAAGATGCTGTTCAACTCGTGCCATGCCTCCCTGCCAATAAAATACAGTCAGTGCAGGCCACATTTGGACTTGGTAAGAAAAGTTTTTGCGACAGATTTCAAGATGAACAGAATGATCTCCACTACACATAAGAAGCACAACTAAAATAAACATCAGTGATAGCAGCAGACAAGTGATACAGTGCGGTAAGGCCACTAGGATATCCAGAGAATTTGCTTACTCAGCTCTGTGAAACCATGAGACTGCACTTTGTAACACATAATATAGACTTTAAAAACCTCAGGGTTGCACTGGGACTGTCATAAACTCCAACAGGGAATTGCTTTCTGTTTCACAAATCAAAAATGAAAAGATGTCTGCCTTGTCCATATTGTATTTGTTTCTTTTGCTTCCAGGGTCAGTGTCCACCTGTAGAAGAACTAGCAATTTCCTGGATGGTATTATCTCATCCAAACTCAAGGATGCTGAATGATGATCCATGCATTCTCACAAGACACTAAATTTATCTCCTGCCAGATCAATATCTTCTTCCCCATTCCTCCTCCCACACTTCCACTCAGTGTGCAATTTTCCCCCTGAACCATGACTAACAGCCCACATGGAACTTCTAGACTTGCAAACCCTTGCAGATAGTGTCACTCACTAGTGGGATGCTGAGCTGGAGGACAGAAAGAAGAATCGTAAGACAGAAAGGAAGCAGTGAATTTAAAACAGCCCAAATCTGGAGTTCTCTCCTCCTTATTTCCTCTTCTCACCCTCTCAGCTTTCAGCAGTTCTGTATATATTAATTCTGTATTGCCCAATGCACTTCAGACAGACTAACCACTGAACCAGGTAAAAGTGTCTGTGGCTCCCAGACACTTGTCTTGGCTGTGACAACTTTCAAGCTTTTATTGGGGCATATACATTTCTAACAAGTTACTACATTTCTCAATGATATTTTTTTTTTTTCATATTGCTAGCCAATGTGGTTAGGCTGTTGCTAAGAAAATAAAGCAGCTTCCTGGAAAAGAAGCTGCTGGGCTACTGGAAACAAAATCAAATAAGAAATAAAAGAGGGAGAGGAAAAGGATTCTGATATGTCATGGTAAAGCAGCCCAGATCCCAAACCAATTCCTTCCAAGTGAAGACTTCACTTCAAAAGTGCATCCCCACAGGATCTGGCTCTGAGAACACATGCTCCCTTACACACGCAGTCAGTACGGTTGCTTTTTCTCCAGCTCAGCCTAGCCCACTTTACATGGCATGGCATCCCTTACCAGGAATTAGACCCTGAACATCTGCCTAGTAAAGGTTACTCCTATTACGTTAGCCAGAACAGTGGTTACATCAACCTGCAGTTCCTTTCAGCACAGCTAACTGCACTTGCTCAATTTCATTTTGCATTTTTCCCTGCAAAACCTCCTCCCCATCTTTACTTTTCCTTCTTTACTTCCTTCTCCCTGCCCCAGCAACCCACTGTACCACTCTCAAAAGTATTTGCAGACTTATTCCATTACTAAAACAACACAGCCCAGGGAGCGCTGACTCGCAACAGCCTTTCTTGTGACTGCTTGTTGGCTGAAGCCAATTACTAACAGCACAGTGCATTATATTGTGCAATTCACATAGCTCCTGCTTCTCAGCCCAGTTTTGTGTTTATGTTCAAGGGCGTCATCTCTCCTTCCAGAAACTGCACAGACCAACCACCCTCTCACTGGCAAAGAGCTTTCTGAAGTGCCAGCTAAATATGTCAGCTTCATACAGGAAGCATCAAACTCTTCCACACACCAGGGGAAATGAATATGTCAGCTTCATACAGGAAGCATCAAACTCTTCCACGCACCAGGGGAAATGAGCTGTTTCTATCATGGGTCTTATTACAGAAGATGCCAATGAAGAGGCTGTGGAGGCTCCACAGCTGTAGAGGCTCCACAGCTGTAGAGGCAGCTGTCCCCAGAAGTGGTCCCATCTCTACGCAGGGAATGAAGAAGGGACATCCAGGTGTGAGGTGGAGGAAGCAAGGTTAATAACATGAATGCAGAACTGGATTTTAACCGTAAATAAATACAGCTGAGTGCCTCACTGAAAATACTACCTTCTTATGGAGGAGGCTTGGGAATCTCTGGACTGCTGAAGTAAAAAAAATATGAAATATTAAGACTCACTAACTTTCCAAGGGACTTGCACCATGTGTCTGGCAGTACCTCTGCAGGTTTTTCACAGGGATATTCTCCTTGTAGTAGCTGCCTCCTTCATGTAAGACCCTGTTAAAGTTAGGTTTTGATGTGAGAGACACCTCTTTCCTCTGCAGAAGTAGCAGGTTCTTCGGAAAGCCCTCAGTACAAAACAAGTACAGGCTCAAGGTGCTAAATTTGTCAGATTTAGCAAGCAACACACTACGCTAGTGTTAGGATCTGTTACTGTCAGTAGCCTGGCAGAGTGGGACAGGACTTCACTGTCAGGGAGCCAGAAAATTGCCTGTTGTCCTCATAAGGAAAGAGGAACTGCACAATATGAGAAGGGATTAAAGAGTTAAAAAAGCAGTCTTGCATTGTGGAGTTGCTTAAGGAAGCTGAGTTCTGCCTAGGGCTTGTTTGGGATTTTGAAGTCCTGCTACCAGAATATGAAGGAGCTGAATTTCAGTCAATTTTGCAGTCTTCCAAAGATACGTCCTTCCCTTCTGCTGTCTCCTTCAACCTCCGCCATCCCCTGTCATCCCCCATCCACATACATAAGAGTGTAAAAGCTTGCACTGTCAGCCCCTCTGCATACCTTTGGGAGAAACGATCAAGCTAAACCTGAATCCTGTGTGCTGCCAAGCTGGCTTCAGGATATTTCAGAGGAGAAAAAAAAGACAAGACAGACAAGCAGTACTTGCAGAGATTTGTTCTTGAAAACAAGCAAAAACATGAGAAGATTTGCTACAGCAGCTGCACTTACACTGTAATGCTCATGCCTGCGCAGTTCCTCCCTTTTCTGCAGTCCAGTAATCCACATAGAGAACTGTCTGTGCTGCTCCTCTTGCTGGCAGTGCTGTTATAGTGAGACTGGAACTGCTGCTGTTTTCACTTTCAGCCCAGCCTCTCTCTCCAAATCCTCTGACGTCAGACAGCCTCTAAGAGATATTTATGGAATGAACGATCTAAAAGTTTCTCTAGGTAAATCTCAGATTGCAGATTTTTTGAATTTGTAATTTTAAAACTTTTGGATAGAAAATATCTCCAAGGGGTATCAGGGAGAAAACAGTGGGGAATTACAGATGTTGTTGTATAAGTCCCTGGCAGAAGACAATCCCTGTACTTTTCTGCCCATGGTATATTATATCCACACCCAGGATGTAACTATCTGTCATGGAAGTCCCCATTTGGAAAGCAGTATTTTCCAGTCTGTCAACTGTGCCTAAAGAGTGTTCAAATCAAGCCTGGCAGAGGTTGGTGACACACACACAGAGAAACACACACACACACACACACTTGTAGTCCACAGCCCTCTGCTATGTCTAGGCTTTGACTGGATTTAACTACAACAGGACTGAAACAGCCCTTCCAAGCATCATGTCCACATCCTCTTTCAGTTTTGCACTAACCCCTTCCAGCTGGAATGTCTCCCCAGGCATGTGGGCCAGCTTCCCTCCTAACTTCAAAATACCTTCTAGAAGCATCTCATCTCAGATGAATACCAGCTCAGAAAATTAATTTGATCTTTGATCTCTATTATGTTCTGCTTATTTGCATCTCTGTTTCTATTATTTCTTCAGTACTGTACATTATGATGTTTCACCTGCTGCGAAAGCCAACATTACAAAGAAGTAAAGATATGCTAGAGCAAAAACTGAAGCAGAAGTATTAGCATTAATGCTAAGCAGTACTTGAAGAGTGAAATACTGTCATGGTATAATCCTGCTGAGGCAAGTGATGTTAAATTTGGACTGATAAGACCTCAATTAGGAGCTGAGCTTGCCTATAAGCCTGTAAGTATCAGTAGTCCCATCTAAGAGATGAGGAAACCGAGGTTTGAAGGTGAAGTGATATACATTGAAAGTCCTTGAGTGAGCCTTGCCTGATTATAGACTGACCTTTTTAGGAAGTCCAAAACTTAATCAACATTTTCTGGAGGATTCTACAAATATATTGCTATTATAAGCAACTGTTTTGGGGTTTGGTTTTTTTTCATACCTCATCATTTCCATTTGTAAACAGTTATAAGAAGTATGTGTCTTGGTACCACTTTTGGAGATGTGAGTGCTATTTCAAAATGTAAAGCCAGGGTTTTTTTCTGTGCAACTTACTGGCAGAGCAAATTCACCATTTTGGGCTGTGTGGATTAGTTTTTTCATATACATATACTTTCTCTTTTCTGCTTTAACACCACCACTTTTGAAAATTAACCAGGGCTCTTTAAAATCAATAAAACTCATCTGATCAACTTAAAAAGGCTGATAATCAAGTTTGCTGTGATCATTTTCTAATGGCAGCTAGACCCATACTTCGACATATCATCACTGTGAGCAAAAGACTTGAGATAAATTCCAGAAGAAAATGGTATCTCTTTGAAAAGATTTCTACCTTTAAACTTACAAGATAGGTCTAAGAATCTGGCAGATGCAGGAACAAGAAAATATTCTGAGACCCAAAGCAGTATTCTGTCAAGCAAAGGAAATTAAACATTTTCATATGTAATAAATAAATAAATAATAAAAATAACTCAGTTTTGATAATGCAATCCAAGCATTGAACAAGTGGCATTGTTGTCCCCTCTGGCTATCAGATTTGCCACTTACTTAAGATCAAGGATAATTCAGGGCATGAGTACCCACCCTGCCATGCTGCACGCTACTCTTATTGAAGATCAACCCTATAGTTACATTGTTACCTGTTGGCAGCTTCTCCCATAGATATCTGCAGGGAACTCCAAAGAGCAGTGATTCAGGGCTTCTCTGTAGGATACCGGAGTTGTTCCTTATGGGTAGTTCTACCTCCCACCAGCCTTCATTGACTCAACTCCTATGGTTAATAAACTCTCTAAAGCATAGTAGCAGCTCCTGGTGTTTGCTGAAGATGAGATGACTATCCATGACTGTTGTGTTTACTGTTTAATTTATAGGATTATATTACATCTTCTCCCTAGAGTGGAAAAAGAGGAATGTGGAATTCCTGACTATTACACAGAAGAAAAGCATAATTACAACTTGTCCTACAGTGTGACCCAAGCACAAATGGAATTTCTTTATTTCAAAAGACTTTGCAGCAAGATTGAAATGCCAAGAGACTGAAATATTCTGAAATGCCAAGAGTCTGAAATGCTCTGTTTACCCACACATGATACGGACAATGACAGTGAAAGCTGCTATTAACCTGTGTCCAGTAGAGCATTTAATTTCTGTCCTGAAGGGATATGCCTCTTAACATGTAGTTGTTAAGACAGAAACCACCATCCTGTCAGAAGTGTTACAACATTCCAGTTACTGCACATTAAGACAGTATCTCTATGAACCTGCTGCATTTCTTGATGGAAATGAAAGGAATAGCCAGTTACATCACTGTTTATTCATAACCTCTGTACTGAATCACATAAGACTCAATTCCACAAGAAGGAACAGGAGCCCTTTTTAGAACACAACACTACAATATGAAGAGCATAAAGATCCCATCTGTGGGCAATCTGTACTCCTGTTTCCTATACAGGAGAACCCTATCCATTGGACTGAGAGTGTGCATGTGGGAGCACAATTTGCTCCATTTTAAACATAATTTATTTTAAACAGGGCTTCTCCCAAAACATAGTAGAGGCAAGCACTTTTGGAGGGTGAAAATCAACTTTGCGTACCGGACCAACACAAACATAGGCATTACTCAGCCCTAAAAAAAAGAACAGCATGAGACCCTCTGCATCACTAGCACATGACTGACAAAACAAGACAGCATGTGTTCCTCAGATCCAAATCAGTCTCAATACATGCTCACATGAGCAGCTACAGCAGTCCAGTTGTCAATCCCTTAGCGCTACATAACAAAATAATAAACCAAAGGAAATGAAACCATATTAAAATACTATTCTTGCTGCCATAGTGGAACAGACCATTCAGCTCTCTAGTCTAGTACACTGCCTCAAGCAGTGGTTAGATACCTGATAATTCAGAGCTTGGAGAATGGAAAACACATTACATCCAGCCAGCTGTGGGTAGGAATATTACATAAGAACTAGGGGATAAAGAGGGAAGATAAATTCTTTCTTGAACCCTACAGTTGATCAGTTTACACCCTGAAGCATGAGGTTGTTTCAGATGCTGGGTTTTTTTCCCTTGCACTGGTATTCCTATGAATGTTATTTCTGCATATATTTCAGTTTTGGGAACCTGCCAGGTTTTTTTCAGATCCACTGAAGTCAGGAAATGCAAAGTTATGGCATATTTTCAAAAGAATAGCATACACCAAAGCATGCAGAGAACTCTGTCTTTGTCCTCAGATGCATACAGCCTTGGCCATAGTTCTTAAATCCACATGGTGATTTTCCTTTCATTTTGCATGACAGGATTCTATTGTCTATCTACTTTTGGTCTTCAGATTTAATTCTCCACTGCACTGACCAGAGTGAAACCACTTACAGAAACCACTTACAGATCTCGTAGAAGTCTTCATTTCCAAGACCTGAAGCAGTACCATGGCTAACCAGGTGCTAGTAAACAGTTTAAACAATGGGAAGGGATGCTGGTGAGGTACTGCAAATACACATACACCAGCAAGAAGGATCATTCTATCTTCGTCCTGTGCAAAGAATTTTGCTCTGAATATCAGGAAAGAGGAAAGGAAACTTTTTCTGGCACTGTACCACAGTGTACCTGAGATGTCCCTTTAACCACACAGGATTGTGCAAAGGATGGTAAATGTCTGAGTATCATATAATACATGCCACTGGATAAACCTGTATTTAAACCCAGGCAATGAAGTGACAGCATTTTAGCCTGTTTCCTCCAGTATCAAAGTCAATAAAAAGTGAGAATTGGGAGAATGAGGCTCACAGAACTGGAGGAGCACTTCCAATTAAAACTAGTGCAGTGTTAGAGGAAGACTTACAAAGCCAGCATCCCTGCAGTACACTGTGACTGAACTCAGAGACTGAGGGACAGACTAAACTCCTCAAACTAAATTTAGCAACAGTTTTAGCCTTGATGGACAACACTCACACATGAATGTAGACAGAAGGCAGCAAGGGCCGAGAACACTTTTGCCTCCACTGCTGGCAGAAAAGGAGGCAGGAAAAAGTGAGCTCTGTCCCACACAGGGAGTTGTGGCTAAGCTCTGACTCTTTTGCAACAGTCAACTAGACCAAAGAGGATTGAGTAGGCCAGACTATTTGGACAATTGTGAACTAAACTTGTCCTGCAGATATATAATATCAGAGTTAAACAATATTTTTGTAATATATCACAGCCCAAATAGCTATTCCCAGAGCTAGCTTAAATTAATTTTGTTTTCTACCAAAAACTATATAGTGAATTCAGGTTTACCAGTGTCCTTTGAGATCTTTGTGGGACACAAGTTTCCTGGCTTCTTTCATATCCATACTGGATTGACAACTGTTAAAGCAGAGATGCTTCAAAGAAGCCAGAGATGTAACTTAGGAGAAAAAAACACATAGGCACCCAGTAGACAACCATGCAGACAGAAATGCCACCAATTATATATCATATTAACAGCAATCATCATGTGTTACAAAAAATCCAGGGGAGCCTGAGTTGGAAGGTCAGTTAAATTACGTGGACTGTATCAAATTTAAGTGTCTTGACTAGTATAATTTTTTCTTTTCTTTCCTAGACATTTTCTCTTCTTGCAAAGGATTTATCTTTAAAAGACTCCAGGAAGCCAAGCGAGCCTATTAGACTAGCAATTATCCTGAGTCACTTCCTACAATAGTTTAAAACAACTTTTCATAAAATGTCTTCTGTGGACATGGATGTGAGTATATCATTGGCCCACAGAGTTGAACCAGTAAACCTGAAAGGAGTAATGTTCTACAGCTAACTACATTACATTTTTAGTAACACTGAAAGAATACCAAAGTTGGAAAATAAAATATTGGAAAATGACAGATATCAAATACGATATGATATAGGTATGTTTATCCACTACCCATGTAAAACAGCTGTGGCAGAACCTGGGATGGGACCCAGGTGCCTGCATTTTAGTTCAAGGCAATTTTCTCCTTGCAGCTCTTACACAGTTGATGTAAGCCTGATGCATGGGATGAAGTAAGTATAAAACATTAGCATAAGCCAGAGCTGGTGCTGTAATTTTGGCACTTCCACACTTCTAGGTGCTTTGGTTTATCAATGCTTATGCTCTTTACTGGTTTTCTTTCTTCATTATTTGCTAATTAAATAAAAAAAAATGTACCAGTTCCAAAACTTTTGCAGTTTTCCTACTGAATTTATGAGATATCAGCATAATCCCAGAGGTCTTCTGAATATAGGAATTTTACTGTACTGTTGTTGTTGGAGGAAAAATGCTAGATCAATGCTGCTGTAGGCTGTACACCTCAGCTTTGTTCCCTGTATAGCCCCAGACCAGGACTGCAAGCGCCGTTGGCAAATAGATGCTAGACAATGAAAGTTTAATATTAGTAAGACTATACCTGACAGTTCAAAGAAGTTTCTAAGAACAGAAGACCCTGACCTCTAGGAGGCTGAGATGGTGGAGATTGTCCATTGTGATTACTCAGAACTGAGACATGCAGAACCTGAAGCGATCATCCTTGAAAGAAAAAGTAAAATAGTGAAGTGGTCAAGATATAGAACAACTTGTGAAACTGACTGTCAAGATAATGACTAATAAAAGACTTGTTTGAAACCAATAGATTAGGTAAATGCTTTGTAGAGACCATAAATGGAGAGCTGAAAATCTTGTAAGCTCGTCACTCTCTGCGGAGGTGACCCAACGCTGCTGGACCGATTAAAACTGCAAACCTAGAGTAACCCATAAGAATTCGAGTCTCTTCTTTTACAGTTGTCATGTCACCATACCGCTCTTCTCTTGTGAACTTGCCATTTCAAGTTGTAATACAGTTTGACCATGACATATACAAGTGTCTTCTCAGGCAGAAAAACATAAGAAAGTTCTTGAATTGTGCTTCTGAAGCCTGGTGCAGTATTGTGGGCATAGGCACAAAGACTTGGCAAAATTATTCTTGGAAGATAGATGAACTGTAGAGACTGCTATGCCTGAACCCCAAGTTTTATTACCAGACCAGCCAAAAGTGACCTTGTGTAACCTTGGTTACCTCACCTGCAGAAGAAGGAATTAAGACAGTCTGCCTATAGCATAAGATCACAGGATCTTGACTAATAATATCAAGAAACATTTCATAATCTTTTATAATATCTGAAATGAAACAAGTAAATAGAACAAAATGAAACCATAAAATTTAGGTATTCTGTCTTCTTTGTACTTACTAAACACCAAAAATGAAGAAATGATTCTCATATGACACATACATTTATTGTGAACATAAGTTTCTATCACCTGCATGATAGTCTATAGAAATGAGTCAATTTACAGGATTAAACAGAAAGCCACTGAACTCCAGATTTTTACTTCTTTTTTCTTTCCAGATAGAATAAAACCTAATCTTATAAGTTAATGAGTGTTTGAAGATAGAATACTCATTTGAAGAATCCAGTTTTGGACTAGATGTGGGGAGCAGTGACATGTGACAGCACTATAATCAGACTTCTGATGAAGACAGACAAAAAACAACAGCTTTACAAACTTATACTAAGAGCATAATGACTCTCCAGGGTCCTAGTCACTGTTGATTTAGCCATGGTTCAGGATATTCGATATCCCACAGTACCAGGTTTTTGTGTCTGAAGTAGAGCAAACAAAACAATGAGACACTGAACAGTTATGACTGTCCTTAGAAGAAGAGACCAGTGCTACTTCAGTATTATTTTCACAAACACTACACAGAATTGGACTCAAGTCCCATAAATACAAAGATCAGCAAATTAGTTTTGCAGCCTCTTTAAGAGAGGTGACAGCTGTGAAGAAGTGTCTTGCAGGCAACTACAAATACTGACTTCGTTGAAGACAGTGAGAGTGGGAAGGTGTCAAAAGATGGCCCCACAGCTAAGTAGATTGATCTGAGTTTGGACTCTTGTCTCATCATATTTAAACTGCAGCAGATGAAGAAACCAGAAAGGAGCAAAGGAAGCTTAAAAGAACTTGAATTGTAGATAAGAAACTTGGAGAGAGGGAGCTTAAAAATATCCCTGGAGCACAAGAAGGGAAATGGGTACCTCACTAGGGTTATACTATGTAATGGGATGACTATTGTGCTTCACTCAATAAAAACCCATTCAAAACTTCGCTAAAACCTGATGAGCTGGAAATTCTAAAATATAAACCAGGATAAAATTCTTGTATGTCTAAATCTACTGATGTCCTGAATCCCAGAATGTGTTCTTTAGGATACCAAAGCAGTTTGAAATACACAAAGTTGGGATGCTCAGCATATTCTAAGACCAAGATACAACATATTGTCAAATGAGCTATAAATTAGTCCATTTTGTTCTGATATACCCATTTATAGAAGATGATGGACCATTGATGAAAATAAGCAGTGGTGAACCAGTTCAGACACAACTTTGTTAACCAGTTTCACAAAAAGAGGGTATGTATCTTTGCAATTTCCTTTGAGTATTTCAAGTACAGACATAAAGGTGACAGGCTTAAACAAGTAATTTATAACCTTTCACGTAATTTCATAAAATTTATGTCATTAATATTGCTACTAGAAGATTCTTGCCCTGATTAGGTACAGGATGGCAAATTGATATATTCTCTAAAATACATCTTTTGGGATGCATTTGCTCTGTATTTACCTGGTTTTTTTTAATGGCACACAAGTTGTTCATAAAGGAAATGCTCTAGAGCATCTGAATGCTCAATGGTCTATAGTTGACATATATAATAATGCAATATAATATTCATTATATTATAGTATTGTAAAATTATGATAATATATGGTTGGGGGGAAAAGGTATTTTCTAAAGCTTTAATTGTACGATAAGATACAAATAAAAGCATCTTAAAAGATTTGAAAAATACGTTGAGGGCTGAAAGGTTGAGCAGGGCCAGAGACCCTCCAGGAAGAGACTGGATTCGTTGTGTATGGACTACTGAACAATAAATCACAGCTAATAAATTGCCAACTAAGCACTGGCACAGATGCCTGGCTTACTTGAAAAAAAAAAGGAAGACAGTTTTGTTTCTCCCCATCTCTGAAACCAGATGAAAATCGCTCTATATCACACTGAGCCACAGTAGCCCTCCGAAGTCATTCCAGAAGTGCAGGACCACTGGAGTGCAGAAAAGTTTGGAAGCAGTACAGGGGATCACAAGTGGCTTTCTTCACATAGAATCAAGCCCTCTGAGGGTAATTAATTTATCTGCAACACTAGCCATGAGCATCCTCAGAAACTAGGGAATGTAAATGCAATCCAAATACAGGAGAATAATTAGGAATCAGTGAATGAAGCATTTTGTGAAACTTTATGCTAGCAGCACAAAGAAGCTAACTGGGACAAGGATATGTTTTTGGCAACAAGTAGTTTGACCAGCTTCTTTTCTTTGTGCTGGTGTTACAAGTCTGATTCTGTTCATATCTGTAAATCTCTTTGAGATCTTCCAATGGAAATCACTACTCAAGTTTTAAAAAAATATTATATAAAGGAAAAGTTACAGTGCCAGAATATATACAATGAATCTATGGGAAATCATCATTCTTCCATGTTTCAAGAATTGTTTGACAAGTTTTTAAATTATTTCTCTGGGAACTAGTCTGGCTTAAATGTGTTTATCCTTCGCCTTTTGTTAGCTCATGTTTGCATTTACTGTCCATTAATAATAGATGAACACAACAGCCTAAGGTACTTGATTCTTTTATGAACTGTAGATAATTCCATGTTTCAGTCCTACATAACATCAATAGCATAGGGAAAAATGGAATGTGGCAAGAAGCCCAGGAAAAAGCAAGTTGAGTTGGATTGGGAATTAGCTGGAAGGATAATAATCCTGCAGGCCAATATTCATTAAGTAATTTTATGTGCAGTGCAAGAAAATTATGATATACACTTGGCACCTAGAGACTTTGAAAAGTTAGGAAAAATATTTCAATAACTGTACCAACTGGTTAATAATTGTGATATAAAACAATTATTTCTATGGTGCCTCATGCTTACATGATTCAGTCTTATTCAGCGTTACTCTGAAGCTCCGATAAGTAACCTAAAGAGTTGCTTATCAGTCTAGCAGTTTCCTGAGATGTCATACGATCCTTCCTACCATTTTTCCTCTTGTAGCCATCATTTGGACTATATCCAAATCATGTTCACTTCAACAATGTGGGATTAAGCTTCTAGAGATGCTTTAGCATACACTAGGGTCTAGGTAAGGCCTATGAGGGCATGCAAAAACATCACAACTGTAAAATAAGAATTTTAAATGTTCAATAACTAATAAGAAAAGCAGTTAAAAACCGGTATACTTAAACTGCCCTTCTGGATTAAGTTCATGTCTGTTCTTAAACTATTTAAACTAAGCCAAAATAACATTACCCCCTTCCAAGGTAAGATTCCTTTTGTAGGTTGTCATTTGTATCCAAATGTATGTTTTACTTATGCAACTTTTCTGATAAACCATTCAATGGACACTGCAAATAATATGAGCTCCACTGAAAGTTAAATGTTTTAATCCTAGGAACAGTCTAGTTTGTTAAACTAGCCATGTAGCTCACCAAGAAGACTGTTTCTTTAGATCACTCAAATCATTCTCTCAAGTGAGACTCTTGGAGTATGCCATTTGACAATGATTGATCCTATTCCGTACGCCCAGATTTCTGTTCTTTGGTGAAAAAGGTATTATTTACCTGAAAGTAGGCAGTAGAGGGATTTGTTTTTATTTCTTTTGTTTTTCAAGTAGCATTCATGCATCTTAGTGGATTAGACAACCTCTATACATACAAAAACTTTTATAGGGAGTCTTTACACATCTTACTAGTTTTATACAATTGGAAAAGTGGTTTTTTTTGTAGTTCACAAAACTATAGCTTCTTCAACAACAGAAACTCTTAAAAATCTTATCTGTTGTGTTGAGTTTCTGTGCAATAGTAACTTGCAGAAAAAATATGTTCTGATGAAAATCTCAAAAATGAATTTATGTACTGCTGAAAACCATTATTCATGGAGGCAAACTGATACACATATTGGCCTATGTTTTCAAGTATCGTATCTAGTACTTGATGTTTATTAACTTTGGAAAAATCTGACTGGAGTATGTATAAACCGCTGCCCTCTCCTGGGGGTCACAGAACAATGCAAACTTGAGCAAAAAATATAGAGCTCCTGATTTTGTGAACAGTATTTCCAGTAAAAGATATACTATTAAACTTACTGTCTATAATAACTTAACATGAACAAAAACTGCTGTTATGTATTTGTCTGTCAAATTACCTCCGAGGTCTTTAGCAACCTCATTTACTGAAACAAGGATCCACAGTATATAGAATGTTGTTGAATTTATAACTCACTATCTTAATTGTAAACAATATGTGAAAGATCAAAATTCTTGACAGTGCTTACAATAATTCAGTCTTCACTTTGATTTAGTGAAGAAATAATGAAGATAAAGTGCAGTACAGTTATTAACTTAGAAAAGAGGGTTCATTCTATTTTCAGCTTTGGCCAATTTACCTCTGTGTTCTTCAGCCATATATGAAAAACAGGTAAAGCATTGTTGCTTCTGCTTGTAATATCAGAGTCCTAGATTCAGCCTTCATTTGAAGAGGATTTCATTCCAAATGCAAGAGAATTGAAACTCACTAGTTTGTTACATGCTTGGGGATTCTTAAGTGAAAGATGCTAGGAAACTCTAAACAGCTAAATGCTCAATCTACAGTCAAGATAGAGATGTAAGATCAACAATGTAAATGAACATTTTGTATTTTAATATAGTGACTCAGACAGTAAGTCTGCCTCTTCCCATTGGCAAATAACTGATGTCTGCAGTCCCTGGATACCAACCCTTACCCATTTATAAGATTTCCCAGCTATAGATGCACAAGTTTAGCATGTGACAAAATCACCCAGCCTTAAATGCATCTGGCATTTTAGAGTTGAATGAGCAATAATAGTTGGCCGATTTTAAACCAAAAACTAGATGCTAAAAAAACCCCCAAGTCCAAACTAAAACTTTTTCCTTGCACAATTGGACACATTCCTCAATTTCTCCATATCTTAATTTTCCCCATTTAAGAAAAAGGCATATACCAACTCTGCATCTTAATGTGTTAATGTCCAGCCCACCTGGCTGGAGCGTATTATTGCATCCACATTGAAGTACCAGTAAGGCTGTGTAAGTCCTTATATATGCTCATTATGATAGCTTCTTGAGATCAGTGTACACAGGCAGTATAATCTCCCTTAGATTTAGCTATGCTACTTATATTTTGATGCAAATTTTTGCTTCCTTATAGATGGCCTTCTTTTCTTGTACAACTCCTTTCACTGTAGATGCAAAAAAATCTCATCTGATCACACTCCATTACTCGCCATCACATTCTAATCCACCTTCTAATGAGATCAATTACTATCCTTCTGTATTTTTCTTAATTACTCTCTCCTGTGTCTCTTCACTTTCCCCACACTAACACCATACTTGAGTCTTTTCCTTCCAAATAAACAGGCAGAGGAAAAAGCCCTCAAGAGGCCCGACACCTTTGTTTCCCTTTGTCTCTAAAATAATACTTCATTCTCCTCTTTTCTTTTCATTTATACACTACCTAAAACATGCAGCTTGCTTTTACTAGCTGGAGTTCTCCTTTACATTTATTTTCTAGAGCTTTGTCATGGTTCAACCCCAGCTGGCAACTAAGCACCACACAGCCACTTGCTCACTTCCCCATCACTCTCCCATGAGGGAGAGAATTGGAAGGGTAAAAGTGAGAAACCTCGTGGGTTGAGATAAAGACAGTTTATTAGGTAAGGCAAAAGCCATGCATGCAGGCAAAGCAAAACAAAGAATTCATTTACTACTTTCCATTGGCAGGCAGATGTTCAGCCATCTCTAGGAAAGCAGGGCTCCGTCACACATAACAGTGGCTTGGGAAGACAAACACCATAACTCCAAACGTCCTCACCTTCCTTTCTCCTCCCCCAGCTTATATACTCAGCACAGTGTTCAGTGGTATGGAATATCCCTTTGGCTAGTTTGGGTCAGCTGTCCTGGCTGTGTCCCCTCCCAATTTCTTGTGTTCCTTCAGCCTTCTTGCTGGCAGAGCCTGAGAAACTGAGAAGTCCTCGACTTAATATAAACACCACTTAGCAGCAACTAAAACCATCAGTGTGTTATCAACAATATTCTCACACTAAATCCAAAACACAGCACTGCCGTAGCTACTAAGAAGAAAATTAACTCTATCCCAGCTGAAACCAGGACAAGCTTCCTTCACTGTACCTCCCTGCATCATGATCTGTTTTCACTTAATGATAATTGTGAAACTGAGATCCATGCCTTTATCCTTTGAACCACAAAACTTAATTTTACTCTATGGCTGTAATCTCCTTTCATCACATTGTTGATGTGTACCTAGCCCCAATGAATGAATACTCTTTCCCTTCCCAGCTCCACACACGGACCCTGAGACTGTTGTTGCTAGTATCATCTTTTCAGTTAGCACTCTCATTATGCTGCAGGTAATTGTGCCTCCTCCAGTAACTCTTCCTTCTTTATTACATTAATTTGTTTGTCTTTAAGGTCCTGTCCATTCTGTAACACCTTATTCATGACCAAGTTGCAGATGGGTTTCTGTCTATGACGGTAGCATCAGCTTCATGTTACGCTTCCAAACAGATCTTTCCCTGCTTTCTGCTATGTTAGTTTTCATTCCCAAAGAGTTCTTCCCAAAAATCAATAAAATTCCCTGTCTTTCTTCAAAACCTCTTCACAGTGCTGTCTGTATACCACATTGATAAGAGAATCCTAGCCTCTGACTATTTCCACATTATTTTCCTTTATTTTCCTGCATTGCCCCCTGTCCTAAACTTGGATAGCAAAAGCTGTTTGGTACACAGGAATCTTTTTTTTTTTTTTCACTCTAAACTTACACACTGCTCAACAAAACTTTGAATCCATGGTTTAAATTTCTAAGACTTATTATAAATCAATGATGTCTAATAATTATGTCTCAATGTTCTGTTGAAACTGATGGGATTGTAACCCTCTTCAACCAAGAGCATATACAAACTAGTTATACAATGACTATAAAAAGAATTATTTGTTGAGCAGAACTGAACACAAGAATCTAAATTTCTCACCAGTTTTCAGATCAAATAACCCCAAACCCCACAGCCTTTTCTACTCATTGGTCACCTACCATTTTATCTGTTCCTTGGTCAGAAACAAATCAATAATAGATTTTGGAAGGTTTCATGACAAAATAAAGAATAAGAAAAACTATAATGTTAAATGTGGAAGGAGGTAGAGAAAAGTGTGCAGATAAAATCAGTATTGCATTAGATGTATTTTCATGTCTCCTGCTAACAGTTCTTACGTTGTAGTTTGCAACAAAGGATGCAGTTAACCATTTAGAAAATGTGAAAAACAAAAACAAACAAACAAAAAGAAAAAACCCACCGAACTGGAAAAAGATTTGTTGCCTCTTGCAGTCAAAGTCCTAAGAATCCTTATGTTTCTCCATGAAATTTTAGGTTACTCTAAAAAACCCCAAACAAATAAATACATATACGTATAGACATATATGTAAGACCCCAGGAGGATATTTCAAGAGTTTCTGTCTTGGCTGAGTCTACCATGACATACATTTTTAGGAAACTTTTCAGTGCGTTTGGTAAGAATATCAGAACCACACCAAAATTTCAAGGTACTTTCCAAATGTGACTAACATACATGAAGATGCAGCACCGTTTCCTAAGAAACAGATTGTAACAGTAGCCTAAAAACCAGAAATACCCCTGCTTTTCTCATGCCGCTAGACTATTAAATGCTGAACAAGGCAGCTTACATGAAAAGCATTCCCATTCCAATACTGAGCACATCAGCAAAATAAACAAAGGTTATAGGACTTTGGGATGATACCTGAAATACCAGAAACATTGCCACATTTTATTCATGTTTCATTCAAATCCAGAAACATAAGTTTCTATATTACCACAGTCTTTCTGGCAGAGCTCATATAGCATACCCTACAGAAATCATACATAAATTTAGGCCAAGTTTCAGATCTTAAGTTCTGGTCATGTAATAAGTGTATCTTCTACATGACCAGAAACTCATTTGGCACTAATATTTCCAGGAGTTGGATGATGAGACAAACTCAGACTTTGGCAAGAATTTTGGCCCCTCATCCGGTCCAGTTGATCTGTGGAAAGAATTTAATGTTCTAACTTCTAATTATCATCTCAGCCAAATGGCATGAAAGTTGCCAAGAATAAGTAACGTCTATGAAAAGTAAAACATTGGGAAGAAAAAAAGAAATAGCGTAGAAGTTTTGGGCTATTATAAATCTTACAAGGCTGTTTATGTGGAAGCATATTAAGTTGTTAGGTGACATAATGGAACACAAGTCCTTGAACTGCCAGCTCCAGGATGTAATGTCAGACATCTTTTTTTTTTTTTTTTTAATCGGAAGAAAACTACAATGGTAAAGGCAGACAATTAGTTGTGATGATATAACTATTAATTCAGATTGTAATGGCTGACCTTTTTAAAACATGTAATTTCCAGATCTTGTAACTCATACAGTCAAATAATGTAATAAAACAGATTGAGACAGATGTCTTAACCTGTCTTGGCTAATGGAAGCCTTGTGTTATTTTAAGGTTTTTGTTATTGTTTTGTTACTTGTTACTTCTGTTACTATTCTTACAGCTTCAAACAAAATAATTAATTTAATTAATCCTTTAATTGGCTTTTAAATGCACCAAATAACTTCTGTCCTCAGATATATATATCTGTGAATACTACTTAGAACACTTCTGTAACTTCTCTGGAAAAAGAACACTAGTTTAGAGAAAATTTCACTAGGCTAACACACCATTCTTGAAGGCAATATACCATGGAGCACAACAAAAGACTCTAATTTTTCTCCAAGAGCAGCTGTGTAATAAAGCTGTTTAAGAAAACAATTGCAAGTCTTTTCTGTTATCTTTGTTCTTCTCCAGCTGTACAAGTGACAATTCTGCAGGTGGTCAAGGATTCCGGCTCCCCTTTCAGAAATCAGACTATGCTTTTATGCTGGAAGCAGCTTGAGTCTGAGATGTCTCATTGGCTTCTCTGTGTAGGCCATATCATATTCAGACTAGTCCTATACAAACTCAGTTGGGTGCTCTTCACTGTGCCATTGGTTCAGTTTACAACTCAACTTCGTGTTGAAGAAGGACACCTAAATTATTTGCAGATCAGACTTTGTCCCAAAAGCAGTACAGTCTCATTCACCCAACTTCATATTCCAGCTGCTGAACACCAGCAGATGTAAAGCAGCTTTCCACACAGCTATCTATAGTGTTTGTGTCCACTTCCCAGTTAACTCACAATTCAGCTAAAGTCCTAAATAACACACTTGGCTGTTACATTTGCAGTTTTCCAAGAACACTGTATTTTCCTGCATCTGTTTCAATACAAAACCAAACCAGTCAACAAACAAGGCAACAAGTAACCACAGTTCCTTGACCTTCAATTAAATATCAAATCGTTTCAGAATTCGGGGACTGAAATTCTCTACTCTTCACTTCCAAATCTCTGTCACCCAGCATAAAGTCCAGCCACTTCAGTCAGTAAGCCAGACTCATCAGTAGCCTAACTTAAATGCCTCTATGCAAACACATGCAGCGTGGGGAATGAACAAGAGGAGTTAGACACCTGTGCACACCTGCAGGGCTACAATCTTACTGGTGTCACAGAGATGTGGTGGGATGGCTCCTATGACTACAACTGTGGGAATGGGAGGATACAGGCGCTTTAGGAAGGGTAGAAAAGGACAAGGTGTCTACCACCATGTCAATGACCAGCTAGAGTGCATGGAGCTCCATCTGGGGATGGATGAGGACCTGGCCAAGAGCTGTTGGGTCAGCATTAAAGGGAGGGTGTCACAGCACTATCAAAACTATCAAGCTGCAACAAAGCTTTTACCACCCCATACCAGGTTAACTTCAGTAAATAGTTCCCACACCTTGCCCCAGCATAGCCACCAATCCCTCACAAGGTTTTAAAGGTTCATCTACTGTTTGTGTCATTTTTTCATACTATTCAGGCCAGTCCACCCTGCTTTTTACCCCCTTCTCCTTATCTCTCCTACATCCAGAGAGTACTTACACTCTCTCTCTCTCTTTCTCTCGCTCTCTCTCTCCTTCCTCTGCTCCTTCCCAGTCTCTCTTCATTGGCTGCTCCTCTTCCATGCCCCTTAGAGCTACTGGACTTGTGCAAAGCATTTGACGCTGTCCCACATGACATCCTTGTCTCTAAATTGGAGAGGCATGGCTTTGATGGATGGACCACTTGGTGGATAAGGAATTGGCTTTATGGTCACACTCAAAGACTTGCAGTCAACAGCTCAGTGTCTAAGTGGAAACCAGTGATGAGTGGCATTCCTCAGGGGTCAGTACTGTGACCAGCGCTGTTCAACATCTTTGTTGGTGACATGACACTGGGATTGAGTGTACCATCAGCAAATTTGCTTGTGACATCAAGCTGTGTGATGTGATTGACATGGTGGAGGGAAGGGACGCCATCCAGATGGACCTTGACAGGTGTGAGAGGTGGGCCCATGCAAGCCTCATGAAGCTCAACAAGGCCAAGTGCAAGGTCCTGCACATGGGTTGGAGCAATCCCAAGCACAAATACAGGCTGGGCAAAGAATGGATGGAGAGCAGCCCTGAGGAGGATTTGGAGGAGCTGGTGGATTAGAAGCTCAACATGACCCAGCAATGTGCACTGGCAGCCCAGAAAGCCAACTCTATTCTGGGCTGCATCAAAAGAAGCATGGCCAGCAAGCTGAGGGAGGTGATTCTCCCTCTCTGCTCTGCTCTTGTGAGACCCCATCTGGAACACCGTGTCCAGCTCTGGGGCCTCCAACATAAGAAAGAAGTGGACATGTTGGAACGAGTCCAGAGGAGGGCCACAAAGATGCTCAGAAAGCTGAAGCACCTCTTCTTTGAAGACAGGCTGAAAGAGTTGGGGGTTTTCAGCCTGGAGAAGAGAAAGCTCCGGGCCCTAAAGAAGGGCTACAAGAAAGTTGGAGGGACTTTTTACAAAAGCATGCAGTGATAGGACAAGGGGGAATGGCTTTGAACTAAAAGAGGGTAGATTTACATTAAATATTAGGAAGAAATTCTTTACTGTGAGAGTGGAGAGACACTGGAACCAGTTGCCCAGAGAAGCTGTGGAAGCCCCGTTCCTGGAAGTGTTCAAGGCCCAGGTAGGATGGGGCTTTGAGCAACCTGGTCTAGTGGAGGGTGTTCCTGCCCGTATCAGGTGGGTTGGAACTAGACAGTCTTTATGGACCCTTCAAAGTCAAACCATTCTGATTCTCAATTCTTTGATTTCTATGGGTTCTTCTTCCCTCTTGGCTGCAGTTATTCCACCTCACACTTCCTTCCTGTTTAGTCGCATCACACATCACATTAGTAACCTCTAACATCACATTCAGCAACCCCATCCCTACTGACAAGGGACAACATTTTTTTATAGTTTCAGAGAAATGCTGAGAAGATACTAGTTATTCCATTATCCTATTCCAATGTCCTGTTTTTCCTTCACCCTCTAATCATCAAGTAATATTTTCCATTTGTTTTCATTTTTACCCTTTTGACTTTTGCACTCAACTTTAGTCGGTGATTAGTCCTTTTCCATTTCATTCCCTGAAGGCTCACTATTTATGCCTCATATGCTTTCTGAGACAGTTATTTGTTCAGTTGGGACAGAAAACCTTTCCCCTACTGTTTTTCTTATTTAGGATACAAGTTCAACATACTTTTGCCATATCTGAGTTAAAGAAATTTCTACCCTCTTCTTTAATCAAGTCCCTGATTTTCCACTTAATTTAAATTAGTGGACTTGTAATCACTGTAATTTGATCTTTACCACTATGTCTCACCAAAACTAAGGCCAAAATTCTGTCATGTTGTTCGTGTGACTTTTTGGTAACCACTTCATAAAATAACAGAGTTGTACTATTACTTGTGTGTAAGTTTAGCTCTCCTAACAAGACAACAAACTGTTTGTCACTAGCAGGTTTTTCAGTACCTTTTTGATATAAAAATTTAAAAAATTGATGTCTTCATTGCGTGTAATCTAGGTATTTTCCCACAATTTCTGTTCCTCATGTTTCAACTGGTTAACAACAGACACTCCTCTTCAATCGAGTGGCTTTACATGGATGGTTTCAGCCATAGGAGGGCTGTGTGGCCACACAGGTAACATACAGTCCCACAGACCTGGCAGGGAATTTCAGGTGTGCTGCAGGAGAGAGATAAACACCGCACCTCTCAGGTGGGCAGTGTTTACAAGCTCCTTTTTCTCACAGCCATGACACTTTGGCCTCGGGGGAAAACAGCTGGTGGGGAATTGCCATTAAGGGCTAAACAGGCAGTGACCGGTCACAGAGGGAGCCCCGTTGCTCCCTCCTCCTCTAAGCCCTGCCGAAGCCTCTCAAGGGCGTGAGGACGCTGAGGGGAGCGGGACGTACCTCACACGGGCGCGCGCGCTCGCCTTTTCCCGCCCGCCGCCGTGCAGGCTGGGTAGCGTGCCGTGGTTACCGTTGCTAGCCGCCGGCCGCCCAGCGCTGTGCCGGGCAGCGATGGTGCAGGAAGCCGTCCGGGTGTACGCGCGGGTGAAGCCACTGGGCAGGCGGCAGCAGGCGGGGGTAGGATGGGGACCGGCTGCGGACCGGCTGCTGCGCTGCTGCGGGGTGCAGCGGGGCGAGCCAGAGGGCGTCCGGTGAGGCCGCCTGAGGGCGGGAAGCGGCGGGCACCGGGCGGGCACCCCCTGCAAGGTGCCCTGCCGCGCCCGCAGGCCTGTGAGAGCTGCGGGGTTTGCCCGGGGCCGGGAGCGGAGGGCCGCAGCCCTGTGCTGCTCTCCGAAGCCTTAGGAAGTTAGTAACACCACGAAGTACAGCAGCTTAGCCTGGAGCTATTGGGGGAGGGGGAGAGGAGCTGCTTTCCTGCCTAGTTGTTACAGAAAGGCTCCAGGGAAAACGTTTGGTGCTGGTCACTGGCGGTTCGGTGCTGTTCCGAACATTGGAGGGGAACGTGTGGCTCCCCGTCTTCAGCTGCCTTTGCAAGAAATAATAAAGATAATGGAAGTGTTCCTCAGAAACCGTGCATTTAGGTCTCCATCGTCTTATCTTTTTAAACCAGCCTGACTCATTCTGTCATAGTTTTTCCTGATAATGTCCTTCCAGGCGTTTTGGAGGGTGTTGCTCCAGGGGCTGTGCTTTGTTTTTAATAACAGCTCAGATAGTAACATGGTTTAGTAAGCGAAGCCTGTGAAATTGACTATGTTTCTGTTTCAAATCTTACTGTAGTGTTCCTGTGGCAACAAACAGGATAACATTAATCTGTGCTTGTTTTCTTTTTTGTATAATAGCTGAAGGAAGTTTTGCTCACATGCTGAGTGAAATTTGTAAGAAGTTTTTCTTTAGGCAGTTACAGGTGCTAAGCTTACACGTGTGTTCTATACTTAAGGGCTATGCTGTTCTGCTGGTAAAATTATTTTAATACATGTCCATGCTTATTAGATTTATTCAGTTGACAATGATGAGGAATCTCTGTCCAGTCTGGAGATTGTCGTGCCACATGATTTAGCAGACGGGTTCGTCAATAATAAAAGGGAGAGCTACAGGTTCAAGTAAGTAAAAGCCTTATCCTTACAGTGATTGATATCGCTATGTGTAAGCCTATTCTTAAAATTAAGGTTTGGTATAATTAGGTTTATTTTTATATAACTCCCTTAACACAAGGAATACTTCAGCATATTATGCTCCTCACTTGAACAAGTTTGATAGCATTTGCTAAAGTTGTGGAGTTTTTGCCTATCCATTGCAAGTAATTATACATTTCTAAGTGTTATCTCAAAGATTGCATCTTCATGTATCAGTTCTTCCATTTTTACAGTTTATTTTGAATTTGCATGTGAAGATTGAATGCAGGACTGTGTGTTCTCTTGTGATATAATGAGTTGGCATAGGCTAGCTAAAGATGTCTCGACGTGAAACACTCTGTTTAGAAACTGTGTTTCAGACATAACCAAAACACGGTAAAGAAAACCAGAGATTGTTGAAAGAAAAAAACCCATGGTTGTAGAACATAAATATTTTTTAGAAACTAAAAGTAAGTACCAGCAATATGAGTCAAATATTTTTATCTTTTAAACAGAAAATTTGGAGGCATACTTTACAATTTTGATGATGAAGAAAGCTAGATGTCTAAACACCTCTAACGACAAGGCTGAGGTTGTCTTTTTCCAAGTGGAATACTTTTTATTTTTTATAATACCAGATCAAGTGAATTTGTTGCTCTATGTTATTCAAAAAGAGATCTCCAGACAAACATTGGCAGCTCAGACTTATGTCATTTTACATTGGCTAAGGAAATACTTTCTGCTTGGGAAGAGAGGAGCTGCCCTCTCTGACTAGATGAATATGTGAAACTAGCTTAGGTGGCAGATGCCAAAGCTAGCTATAATTATTTCTGATATTTTTTTCTGATTTTCTAATTTATTAAAAAGTCTCTAGAGATGGATTTTGAGAATCATGCCTTGTTATCCTTAAGACAATGCAAAAATAATGCTATGGAGTAAGAATTTCCGTTTTCCCCCGTAAAACTCATGCTTTCACGCACTGTCTATCCTGGTCACCTCAAACATTCTTTTTTGTTCTTACTCTTTTATATGGGAATCAAACACAATTTTTTAATGACTTGACTGATAAAGCATTAGCAGATAGAATATATGTGTCTATTTTTTGTGTATTGCTGTGTTCCCTTGTACTCCATGGTGCCTTTCTATAAACCACGTGAATTTCTGTGTGAGAATATGGTTCCAGATAGGACAGACAACACAGCAGGGCACAAGCAGTCCAGGAGGTTTCCAGAGTGTAAGGATGACAACTTTCTAATATAAGATTAAAAAGCTTATATCTGCTGCACCTCATAGTTGTAAACATGGAAAAACTGATCAGGGATATTAAACATCGGGCTTGCTTTGGCTGTGGTGGCCATGAGATAATGAAATTCAGGATACTGAGAGAAGAGAGCAAACCAAAAAGGAAGATCATAACCCTGGCCTTCAGGAGAGCAAGCTCTGGCCTGTTCAGGGACCGGCTTGAAAGAATTCCATGACACAGCCCCGGAGAGAAGTCCAGGAGAACTAGCTGATTTTCAAGGATCACCTCCTCCAAAATCAAGAATCATCAGATTGCCATCCAGATGAACAGGAAATGATGCAAAGGCAGCAGGAGGCCTGCATGGATAAGGAAGCAGCTTCTGACTAAATGCAAAAATAAAAAGGAAGTTTACAAGAGATGGGAGTGGCATTAGGTGTCCCAGGAAGGCTGTCTGAGGTATGGCATCGGGAAAGCCTAGATAAGTGCACAGTGAGGGGTGTTTCAAATGAGCTGAGCTGCTAGGATCAGAGGGTTGTCATCGGGTACAAAGTGCAGCTGGAGGCCAGTCATTAGTGTAGTCAATAGTGGGACCCAGTACTGTTTAGCATTAATGACCTCTGTGATGGGACCAAGTAAAGCTTCAGCAAGTTCACAGATGATATGAAACTGGGAGGGGTGATTGATGCACCAGATAGTTGTGCTGCTATTTAGGGGGACATCAAGAGGTTGGAGAAATGGGCAAATAGGAATTTCATGAAGTTCATCAAAGGGAAATGCCAAGTCCTCCCGCTGGTGTGGAATAACCAGACAGGCTCAGGGCTGACTGAAAGCAGGTTTGCAGCAGGCAAACAGCCTCTGGGCTGCATTAGGAGTTGATCCTTCCCCTCTAGTCACCACCAGTGAGATCACACCTGGAGTTCTGTGTCCAGTTCTGGGCTCCAGTGAAGGGATACAAAGATGATTAAAGGACTGGAGCATCTGATGTGAAGAGAGGCTGAGAGACCTCAGACTGTTTATCCTGGAGAAGGCTCAAGGGGATCTTATCAACGTGTATATAAACACTTTATAAGGAGAAGGCAATAAAGAAGACAGAGCCAGATGCGTGTCAGTGGTCCACAGTGATGGGACAAAGTTAATGGGCACAAACTGAAATGCAGGAAATATTAAAAAAAACCCAAAACTTTTTGTACTGAGGGGTGATCAAATACTGGAACAGGTTTCCCACAGAGGTTGTGGAGCCTCCATGTGTGAAGGTATTCAAAACCTGACTGAACAGACCCCTGCTCTAGCTGACACTCATTTGAGCAGGGGGACTGGAGCAGATGGCCCCTTCCAACCTCAGGTATGCTATGATTCTGTAAGACAACTGAAGATATTTTACATAGGAAATGACAAAACTTAGATTGAATTAAATGTCTCCTTGTGACTTACAGTAACTGTGCAGCAGAATGAAGGAAGTAGTTATGAAATAACGTGAGCCTGGCTGTACTGGTGGGATGCTGTATTTGCTTATAGTGTAATCTATTTATCCAGGTTTCAGTGCGGTGCTAGTTACAAACACTGATTCTCTTGATAGATTTTAAAATACGATTTATTTTTTTCTAAGCCACATCATTTTATCAGAGGATTTTATTGTACAGATCTTGTCAAAGCAGCACTGTGTACAGCCTATTTATGTACAATAGCACAACAGCACGCTGTGGTTAAGACTACAGGGAAAACATTGTACTAAGTTATGTAAGCCTAATGATGTAAACATTGACTATTACAAACAAACAAAACTGTATGAATCAAGTAGTGTTTTAAGATTCTAAGCAATTATTATTTGCTTAATATTTTCAGATTTCAGAAAATTTTTGATCAAGAGGCAAAACAAGATGTGGTTTTTGACAGCATTGCCAAACCAGTAGCAGAATGGTACGTTGTTGATCCTGCAAGTAATTGGGGTAACACAGGGTCAAAAATAGCTTTCATTGTACTACTTGGAGGAGAGCTGGCAAGTGTTTGTCTCATTGCCATAAAAGTGGATTGATGTTTTAATTTTCTAAAGACTGACATGTCTGAATCTAGGAGATATGCAATAAACCCCTGAGAATTTTATGTATGGTAAGCTTCCATTTTTAACTCCTAAAATAACACTGCTACTGTTGCCTTTTTTCTTTCATAGGCATAGAAATCCATGTTTAATTTGTTTTTTATCTATACTATAAGCTCACTTCATTGCCTTAGGAAAGTATTCCCTATATTGTTCCATGAAGGGGTAAACCTAATGAAAATCTTATTCCCCCCCGTTTAGTTTTCATTACGTTAAGGACACTCTTGAATTAATACCTGTGGAGATATTCTCAAATTTTGCTCTTGTTATTTTTGTCTTAATGTGCGAGGCAGATATTTTGGCACTGTTTTTGTTTTTCTCCTCCATATAATAATCAAACAATGCTCATGTTTTAAAGTTTGCAAAGGCAAGCATTTAAGACCGACGTAGAAGCACTCTTCGTTCATTGTGTGGACTGAATGCCACTCTGAACCAGGTGGATTTTCCAATACGCCATTCTCTTTGCTCAGTTTATGCCCACATTGCTGAAGTTAGTACTGGTTTTAGTGGGGGAGAAAATCCTACACTGGAGGAAGTAGAATTTCTTCATACTGTTTGTTTGTTTATCAAACTTACTGCTCAGAATCCAAATTTGTAGCAAGTTGAGAAGTATTACTTTAGCTACCAACTTCTTTCTCATTCGTTGTCTGACCCATCTGTTGATTTAAGCTATGATTCTGCAAGTTATTCTTAGGTCTATCGCACTGTCATGTGTACTGTAGGAAAACAGACATCCTCAGCTGGATACGTAGTCCTTCTCAAACTGTTACTTGGAAGTAAAAATATAGCTAGCTCTTCAGAATTTTTTCTTGATTATTTTTCCCCCTCTATTTTCTTCTTAAAAGTCCCACATAAAGCAGGACAATAATTGACAGTGAAATTGAAGACCAGGTGAATTTGAAATTTCACTAGAATAAGTTAAATATAAATTTTTTGTTATATTCTTCTTTCACTCAGAAGGGATTTCTTTGCTTGTCTGACTTTATAACATATAACTTCAGGTTAATTCATTTACTTAACTTTAAATATTTCTGGGTTTAATGGTAACTGCAGAAAAAGTTCTTTATCTTATTTGTGCTTGGAAAGAGAAGGGTTAAAAGTCTCATTGTTACGTACTATGGATTGAACTATCCTCAACAAGAACTTGGAGCATCAAAGCTAACTAGCAACAGACTGACTGATATTTTTCTTTTCCTTTGGAGTGTTTTGCTAGAATACAGAAATTTTTTGAGTTGGATAATTCACCTATACAGTGCTATAGTGAACAGGAATTTATATTGTTTTCCTTTACTTCAGTGCTGGCTGATAAAAATAACTAAAAATCAAAAAACTTAAGTCTATGTCATGAAGCAAATCAATTTATAAAAATCTTTTAAGTGCTTGAAAGTACTGAAATGCTGTTAAATTCAGTGGTGTTTAGGCATACAGTTATCTCCAAACAGCTGAGTCCTTAATGTTAAAATCAATTTATAAAATCATTCTTAACTGAATCAAGACTATTTTGACTCTGAGTGTTTGTGTTAAATGTCAATTAGAATATAAGCTTTGTGTTGTTACTGATAATACTGAAGGATAATTTTGCTTGTGTTTTTATATCAGAGTAGGCAATACCTGAAGTATGTTCCTGTGTCTCATCCTCTTCCTTGATTTTTATGTTTTCTTAGGTAAAACATGTATTTCAAAATTCTTCATAGTCATGAGGTTCCTTGGCTAAAGGAGTCCTGAACTGTACCTGAAACGTATTTCATTCTATAGTTAATGACTCAGTTTTCCTTTCCATTGTGGGAATTAGGGAATAAGAATTGCCCTGTTACTCTGGAAGACGACAGTTTTTCCTAGCAAAGTGTTCTTTTGTTTCTTTTTAAGTCAACGTTCTATTGCAGGGGAAAACTTGAAAATGTACTCAGTTCTGTTGTTGGAGTCACTTTACTAAGGGAATGGTTTTTGTCTGTGTATTGCCAGGGGAAGGAAAGTAGCAGCAAAGTATCAATGAAATAGTTCAGTAACATTTTGAGGCTCTTTGCCATGCATACTTACAGTCATGACAAAATTCAGTTACAAACTTGAATGCTCAGAAGAAAAATCTTGGACATTGTTTAAACTAAAAACAACAATGCAATGTCGTTTTAAAACTAAAAACAACAATGCAATGTTCAGGATTCTAAAATCTTTCCAGTTTTTTCTTGGATGGGTGGGAATTGGAGGCAACTTTTTGGTTGTTGGTTTTTTTTTTTCTTTTTAAGTGTGCTTTCTTTGATGTTGGGCCACTACTTTTTCCCTCTTTAAGTCCAGTTAAATTGTAATCTTGCCTGTGGTTTCAGAGGCACCAGACTTTAATTTTCTTCTTCAGTCGGAAGTGCCAGCCTCTGCAAAACATTATAACCATGTGATTTGCTTTTTTTATTACGTTTTGTTTATGCTTAAGCCATCTCTTACATGGTTTCTTTTTGTCATTTCTTTGTGCTTTATGCTTTTCCTTTTAAATATATATTCTTGTGTTTTTTTTCTGTGCAAAGCCAACTTGATCTTTAAGAAGCAACACTAAACTAACTCTATCAAAAATTACAGAAAATAAATAACATCCATCTCTTACAGTTTGTTAACAATTAAGCATTGTTTTAGTCTAACAACAGAACAAGGTTACTCTTATAATGCTTCAAATATTAGTGTTATGATGATGAATGCAATTAGAAATTAAGAGTAGAAAATGTTAGTGTTTTGGATGAGTTTTGTTTTCAATTCTGATATGGCCAGTGTTTTGTCTTGATCTATGAAAATGTAATACTGAAAATATTTTATCTTCAGAAGTATCATGCAAATAAGAAACAGCTCAGCTGTTTATAAACCTAATGGCAATGACTTAACATTTTTTTTGAAAGATCTCGTAGTCTTCACGTTAGTACTCTTACTGCTGCAGATTTTAGTTTCTTCTGGTGTGCTGTGTTTATCCTAAGAATTAACATCTGTAATACAGAAAGTACTTCACTCTTTTCTGTTTTTTTTTTTCTGCTGCTTATTCTTACAGAAAATGTGGTCAAAATATTTGTATGAACAATTATCCATTCAGACCTGGTTATGTTTGTGACAGTGTGGGAAGTAGTGGCTTGGCTCACCTGCAGGCAACCTCACATCACAGCTGCATTATTACTAATGTGGTGATTTGGGCACAATTTTGTGACTTGGGCACAAAAGACCTGTGGAATCTATATATAGTAAAAGGACACATTTTTTTTGGATGTCAGCCTTAAACAACTGTAGCTTAAAATTTACCCTAAATTGAGAAATTAGAGCAGTAATGCTAGCAGTTATTCCTGGAAGTGAGTACAATTATGACATAATAAAAAGTGAGAGCTTCATTAATGTTTCATTTTAAATTACTGTTAGTACTTCATATTTATTTTGACTTAGATTGCACAGTTTAGAGTTGTTAAAGAAGGCTGCTTATTATAGGTTACAGTTTGATAGCTTTGGTTCAGAGTACCTTTGTGTCACCTTCTGCACTGCTTCTGGTGAAATTCTAAATATATTTACAGTTTTTAGTTAAAATAAGAAATTGTGTTACAACTTATTCTTTTTAGGAAAGCCCTTTTGAAATTTCTAAGGAAACCTGCTTGCACTAAGCTCTCAAGGAAAAGTTACATGCAATTTGGAAATTGGTGGTGTTTTTTGAAAGATGAGGCATTTTGAGATTAGATTTGTTTCATAAATCTGGCAAAGGCATAACAAAAAAATGTCATACTGAGATGATTTATTTTATTTAACATAAACTTTAATCTGAGCTCCAAATGATAGAAGATACCTAAATACTGAGTCTCTGTAAAGACAAATCTTTCCTGAAAACTTGTCTTCCAGATCCTGCAAATGACATTTTTCCTTCTTTTAGTCTTAAATATCATGTCTGAGGTCTGTTTTTTCTAGGATTGTGTTGATTATTTTTATTTTTAATAAAATAACTGTGAATTGAGGTTTTCAGAGATAGAAAGAAGGAAAGTAAGGGACATGGGTAAAATATTTCAGATTAACAAGAACTGAGATGAGGAGAGGGCTGACTGTTTCCCATGATCAAAGATACTGGTGTGTTTTCTCCTTTTTTCATTAGTCTGGTATTTTAACAGTTATTGAATATTTGTTCTAACCACACGCATTTGTTACCATCATTTTAAATGATGGTGTCAGAACTCAAGTCAAAATAATAATATGAAGCTGAAATAATCTAACAAAGTCTAAGTAATTAATTTTTAAAGCTGAAATCTGTTTCTTGTTTCCAGGTTTTTCTCTTATCTACATATACACACAGAATTTAGTCCTTACTTAATAACGTCTCTTTTCTAGAAATGTTTTATTTATGCTTATTATAAACTTCATAAAACCACTTACTTTGAACTTTTTCATTTTAAAACAAAACAATATTAAAAATTACATATGTCTTCAATGTATCTACTTAAATGATCTTTAATCCTTTTGAAGATTGGGAACTATGTCTTGCAATAGGAATTCAGTGTCAGAACAAGCGAATCTTTCTGCCTAGACTTTATACTCATCGTTGCTGTGATGGCTTTGGTGTTCAGGATAAGTTTCATTTACCAATTGCTGGAACAAGATTTCCACATTGTCTGTAATACCTGCCAATGTAAAAAACTTGAAAATAAGGTTCTATTTCTTTGTCCTTTTCATAATGAAGTTTGGAGTAACACAAAAGGAATCAGAGCACTCTGACTTCCCTGAGAGAGACTGTCATTGGTGGTTATAAAACTGATGCATTGAGACCAGTCCGAAGCAGAGCAGGATTTGTAGCAGTTTGTAGCATGTTTTCAGGGATTGTTAAGGACTATTTACTTTTTCTTTCTCTTGCTGATGATTCTATGTGAATTATGCCTACTGCCAACAAATTAGGATAATTAGGTCAGAGGAATCTCTGCAGGTCATCCTGTCCAATCTCCTGAGCAAAGCAGGTCTAGCTTCAAGATCAGGTTGCTCAGGCCCTTGTCCAGTAGAGATCTGAAAATATCCAAAGGTGGGGATCCCGCAACACATCTGGGCACCTGTTTCAGGGCTTAACTACTCTCATCATGAAGAACATTTTCCTTGTACCCTCTTGGAATTTCCCTTCTTGCAACTTATGTCCACTGCCTCTTGTCCTACCACTGTAAGCTTCTGAGAAGAGTTTGAGTCCATCTCTGTAACGATCCATTGCATAATGGCAGGTGGTAATTAGGTACATGCATAGCTTTCCCTTCTCCACGTTCACAGAAAACACCTCCCTTGGCTTCTCTTTGTGTGTAACGTGCTGCAGTCCAAACCAGCTTGGTTCTGTTAGGCTCACTCCAGTTTCTCTGTAGCATGCTGCTTCTGCTGGGGATTTCAAAACTGGATACAGAACTCAAAGGGGAGAGTTTGTTTTTTGTTGATTTTTTTTTTTTTTTTTTTTTTGCCAATTCTGATGGTAACTTCTGCTTGTTCTGTTTGACTCAGCAAAACTGGTGTAGCAGCAGAGGAAGCGGAATTCTTCATTACAAGTAGGCACAAGCCTCCCTGAAGTCATGTTAACGATGAACACAGAAGCAAAAGAAAATTTCGGTGTCCTTAAACTTTAAATAGAACAAATGATCTTCACTGGAAATTAAAACAAAATGTAGCCAGAAAAACCAACCACAAAACAACCTCAGTCTGCTTCCAACCTCTGTCTACTGTCACTGGGCTTTATACCACATTTATATTGTCTCAGATACTCAAGGACGAGGTACTGAATGATATTTTAAACTGTAGTAACTAACCATAAATTGTCTAGCTCTCAGTTGAGGAATTTCTCACTTGAGGAATGTTAAGCAGTTGTAAACATAATGTTATCTATCAATTAAAAAGGAATTGCTTGCATGAGTTATGCTTCTGTATCACACTCTATATTTAGGAATTAGACATCTTTCAGGCATGAGGCAAGTCAGCTGAGTGACTGAAAAATGCCAGCACATAACTCTGTAACAGTCATTTATTTAAATAGGAATCTAAAATGATTTTTAAAGAAAAAGTTAATTTCTCACTATGCACACTTTTAAATTGCCACTAATTATGAATAAATTAGAAAGTGCAAGTTAACTGGTAATTAAGTAAGAAAATTTGAGGGGGAAAAAACACATGGCATTGCTCTCCTTTAACTACATTCATATGTGAGTCCATACTAGAAATAATTGTCCTATGCCTGATAATTTATACAAAGTTGTAGTGACACCTTTTGCTTAGCAAGTTTGTGAGGGAAGAGGCAGGGTCTTTCTAATGTAACCAAAACACCAGTAACCCACCAAAGCCCTGAGCCTAGTCCTGTTCTACCCCAGTTATGTTAGAGAGTCTAATAAAAGATGCTACCTCTCTCTAAATAGCTGGTTTTACTTCTACTTTTAGACCATCATAGTTGCAGCTATACTGTTAACAGCATTTATTTATTCTTCATCAGTGTTACTGGCTAAGTCTTTACATGTAATGACAATTTCATATTAACAGGTTTTTGTCTCTGGACTGTGAGGATCTTTTTTATGACTGTCTTACAACTGGTAAGGGAATTTTTGAAATATTGAACCCTTGCTATTTTAATCAAGCATTTAATTTTTTTTCCATCAGTTTCTCAAAGTCTAAAGGGCAGAAGAGAAAGCATGTTAGAATTCATTTTTTATAAAGCCAAAACTTATTTTCCTGAACAAACATCATTACATAAGCTTATATACTTATTACATGACAGTATTTGGGTTATTAAACAGTTTTAAGGTTGTACTGAAAGTGGAATAATCGAGAAACATTTACTTCAGCTTGCAGCTTGCCTTATTATGTCTCTTCTCTGAAACAAGAGAAGTATTAGGAGTATTCCAAGTTAATCAGAAAAAAATGATTTTTAGAATGTATGTTGGGAGTTCATAAAGTATTAGAAGTACTTTAGAAGTACTTTTGATACATGCAGGCATGTTTAAAAACTATAGTGTGTTTAAGCATTTACACCAGCAAAAAATCTGCATCAAATTGTCCCAAACTTTGGATCCCACCTAAAACTCAGTGAAATTATTTTAAAGGTGGTCATTGACTTAAATAGGCTTTGGTTCATGGTCTTAGTTAATGGGACTTTGCAAGTGGAGAACTCTCAGTGTGTTTTCTAAACCTCTGGTGGGTTAGTTTTTGCTTTTTTTTTTTTTTTTTAATATTCTGAACAGGAAAATACTGAAAGTATTGCAATTTCTGTCTCAAAGATTGTCATTTGGGAGATTTCTTGGTAGTCTGTGCCATAGCTTGGAGGTAAAACTTGAACATTTTTGGTTTATCCCAACACATCATGATAAATTATGTTGCTGTCACAATATATGGTTAAATCTATATAGCAGTGTGATCAAGTTAATCTCCTTAGTTGTGTGCTCAAACTATTTGTTGCTTGGAAAAGGTATACTTTCAATTCTATGCAATCTAGAGGACATGGTCTATATTTTCTTTGTGTTTAAAAAATGTTGTTCTTTAGGTTTGTAAGGTCAAGTACAAGCTGTTGTATTTCTAAAAACCAGCAATATTTTTTGAGTGCTTAAGCAGAAAAGAAGCATTCAGTTCTTTGAGTAAAATGTGAGAACAGATCTAACCTTTTTCGATGTTAAAATCTTCTTGAATTTGGCATATAATTAGATTAGAATTTATACTGCAGAATAAAAGGATAAAGAGGATTTAGGACTGTAATAAAATGATACTTATTAATGGATTGGGCTTGTTTGCCTGCAATTAATGTTGTTATTTCATTAAAACTGATATTAGCTATTGTTAAAATTTTCTTGTTGGTTTATGACTATTTCCTTCTTCTTTTCTCTGTGTGTATTTTCGTCCTCTGCCTTATTCCACTAAGGGAAACCTTTGTTGTATAATTTCAGGTTGTTTAATGATACAAACTTTACTAAACAGACCTGCTTATTACATAAACACTTGTGAATGTATTCAGAATACTTAGCAGGTAACCATGATGTTTTCTCACCAATATCTTGCTTTGAATTGACTTTTCTTACAGTGATTAAAAGCAACAAGACTAAAATTTATCATCCAACACACCTTTAATTACAGCAAACATATGTAAATATAGCCACAAGGGTTTGCATGGTTCAATTTCAAATTAATATATCCAGCCAACATTACATTTTTTTTATGTACAGCTTTGTGATATGTGAGTCTTCATATGGTTTGATGAGATGTATTTTTACAGAAACACAAAAATACACAATTTAAAAATATGTATTGACGCAATTATTAATTATGCTACAAAATCTGGGAAATCCTAATATTGTGGCATAATAAGTTAAATCTAAAATATTAAGATTTGATTTGTTATGTTCAGAGGTTCAGGCCAATGACACTTGTCCATATTCAATGAATCTTGTTCACAGGTACAAAGTCCAACAACTCGGATTTACTGCTCATGCACATGACAACTCAGGTTTTTCCTCTACACATTTAAGTTGGTCCGTATTTTCCAGATAGGAACATGGCATACCTGGTTGTAAAGTAATAGAAGCAAAGCTGAAACAACAAATTATTTGTTGGAAACTGACTTTTTGTATATATTTTTCTGTATTTCTTTGGTTTAAAGCTAGCCTTTAAAATTTTTGTAGGTAAAATTGATATGCATTTTACTATGTAAAGATTGCTTTATGTGGCTTGTGATGAATATTACTTTCTCTTCTTTTTATAAAAGCTAAGCCTGTCACAATATATTATAGATATATGCCTGCATGTTATAGTGTGTAAGGAAAATGAAGTCTCTGAATTTCCTAATGCTGTGAAACAAATGTACAAATGCAGACAAGTTTTAGTCATATTTTAAAACCTTATTTTTCTCTGTAGTAGACTTGACTGAGCTTGGTATTATTAAAAAAAAAAAGCGGCCTTCCAGGAACTCTGACAATCATAATAGGAGTAACTTTGCTAAAATATACTGGAGACAGATTTCTTCAGCAACATTTTAGCTAATCTGTTTGGAAGTAGTCCGTGAACTTCTGAACAGGGAGCTATACAACATTGCATAAGTTCATGAAAAATCGTTTCAGCAAAGCTTCTCCTTGGATTATGTCTTTGATGTGTTTTGTTTGAAGCAGTAAAGAGAAAATTTGTTCAACAAAGTGTTTCCTTAAGCATGCCAAAACTCAGCTTCCTGGGAGAAAAAAAAAATAAATGCGAGCTTCTGGATATTCTGATAACACTGATGATGGAACATGACTGAAAATATCCCTGTAGCGTATGATTTTTATGTATGTGTATTTTAAAGTCTTTACAAGACTGCCGTCAATAACCATGTCAGCCTGTGTACTTTCAAATGCTAAGTTTAACAAAGGTTTGGGATTTTAGTTCGGAGAATCTGAAGAGCAAAGATGCAGATTTTGGCTGGGTGAACTGCAATCTTGCAAAGTAGATTTTGCAGAACAGGCAGAAAAGACATGCTGATTCTCTACCACATTTCCCAGTAGAGAATCAGTTCCACTACTGTTGGGGACAGCTTTAACTTGCAGACTTAATTTGCATCTTCAAGGATTGTTTCGCTGGATGCTGTTTAGAAAATACACTCTTTTTGTCATCTTCTAATTGGTATTTTCAACTTTTTTAGGTACCTATTGCAATTACTTTTTTGTGATGAAAGGGCGAATGCACAGATTTTCTACTCACTATACTAACTCATAGCATCTGAGAGATGCTTCATGTTGACAAGGGTAATTCTGCAGTGTAGATTACTGTTTTTTTTAAATAGCAGTTTGTGAATGGCTAAAGGCTTATGAAGCTTTCTATGTTTTTAGTCTCCTAAAGAGATTGTGCATCTTAGGTTGAAAACAGTAAGTACGTACCTTAAACTTCCTGAGTATTTAGTAAATAGATATTGGTTTGATTTATTGATTAGGTGCTCGTCACTGGTCCACCTACATATACTGTTACTGTTTCAGTGTAAAATGCCTTGGGACAATGAACTAAAATTACATTGATTAAGTTTGGTATTTATTTTTGACTTGAAAATCCTAAAACTGGAAAAAAAGCAAAGTATGCATAGCAAGTATTTGCTATGATAAGAGTTTCTCCACAAGCCTTGCTGCTAAAAAATCCTGTATTCCCATTGATTCCAAGAGAATTTCCTAAAAAAGAAGTGTGAATTAGTAACATCAGGCATGGATTTTATGACACAATCCATGTAGACTTTATCACATACAGACCTTCAAAACTGATATTGACTAATATTCAGAATATTATATCCAGACTGATGGTTACACATCTTCAGTTTTGAAATTTGTCTTTCATAAGCATATATGTGTACACATATAAGCTCTAGTTCTGTTGCGTTTAATTCTTTGTGAACAAGCTGATACAGTAGGGACTTTTCTTTTTTGGTGTGTCTTCTGATTTACTCTTTTCAGGAGGTAAGATCATAGTCTTCAGCTTGCTTCTAAGCCAAAGGAGCTCCATCAGTCCTGCTTGAACTCCTAGTCCCTCATCTCTTATAAAGGTGGTTTTCTTAGAAAGGGAATTTATTCTCCATCCTGTCTTCATGGGGTTGCGCTTCACTCTTTGAAGGCTTTGCCACCAGTTTCGCTGGTGTTATTGGTGGTCCTCTTCCCTTACAGGCTTCCTTAGCATCTCAAGCAGGCTTTTCTTAAATAGGCTTGGTTGTTAGTTTTAATACACTCTGAATGAAATGAATGCTGTAAATATGGAAAGGATGCAAATTATATATGCATGTATGTATAATTATATATAAAAAAGATTGACTGGATTTTAAAGTGGAATTCAACTGTGGAATCATGACTAGCACTTTCATAATGCATCTATGCAATGCAATGTTAATATTACCTGTAATTACAATGGACTGTGGGAATACATTATTGCCACTTATATGTTCACATTTTCTGAACTTTCAGTGTTTTCTGGAAAACCGTTCAGAGCTGTGCTGATGCACTACAATACATTTAAGAAATATATGAGTAAAATAACACAAAGAAAATGCACTGACTGTTGTAGCTGTTTTGACAGCATAATGTCTGTCACATGTGATGATCCTAATCAACAGCTTTCTGTGAAGTACAGGGACCTCAAGTTAATAGTTTGCAGCCACACCTTTACCCCTTTTTTAGACACATTGCAAAACATACTTTTCTGCAGGAGCCACGTCACAGTAGCTGAAAATATATACCTTCAACCACTTTAAAGAAGAGAAGGAGTAAGAAAACTTAACAACCCGAAATGCCAGATCTGGATCAGCCAAAGAGCAGGGATGTAAAAACAGAAGAGTAACTGTGGTGGGTCAGGCAAAAGTTCCAGCTAGCCCAGTATGCTATCTCTGACGGGGACTAACAGGCAGTGTTTAGGGGAAAACAAAACAGCGCATGCATGTAAAGTGACTTCCCCCAAGTGTTATGTTGACCTCTAGGTGTTCATAGTTTAGAGACTTTCTAATTTCTCTGTGTTTAGTAGTCCTGAGAGAATTTTTTTCACTAATTAGTGCAATCTCTACTGAAGCCTGTGTGAACTGTTAGCATCCAAAATATCCCACTGCAAGGAGTTTCACAGTTTAACTACCTTTTGCATGAAGAATTATTTCCCTTCACTTGTTTCAAATCTGCCATTTCTGAGCTTCTTTTGTTACCCCCTACATTCTGACAATGTGTTACTGGCTTCAGCTTCCACGTACTGTGACAGTGGGCACTAGAAATTCCTAAGATAGATGAATGAGGTGTTTTACAATAGTAATTGTTTTGATTTTTAACATCTGGAATCTAAAATCTATATATACTCTGTCTTTGGGCATTTTGATCTTTAGAAACAGATGTTCAGTGTAGTTGCTTTCAATGTATTTCTGGTTTTGTCTCTGACATCCTACTATAATGGATTAAAATAAGCAACTTGGCAACTACTCAGGCCTTTAAATAAACTTTAAGAACCATTGCATCTCTTTTGGCACCAGACCAGCAGCTATCTATATGTGGTTCTTTTCCTCTTATGCAAGGGTTGTTTGCCCCCTTTTTACTTTTTAAAATCTTAGCTTATTTATCACTTTATTCTTGTGCATTTTTTTTATTGAAAATTCTAGCTTTTCTTTAGCAAAATTAGTAGGTCTTCAAGCATAGTAAATCAAGTACAAAGTAGATATTGCTTTTTAAAGTTTTATCAAAAAAATAAATCTTTCGTGATTACTTATTTGTTTTCAAATACTCTTGCTTTATATTTTGTCAGGAGATGTTGGAATTATAGTAGAACAATTCTGAGATGGATGAATCTAGGACACTTTTTTTTTTAAATTGACAGCTGGTGAAAAGAAAATGAAAAACTTCAGTCTAATCTGATTTCTTAATCATATATTCTGTCAAATATAGACTCCTATGAATTCTGGTTTGATTAGCCATCTAAATATTAGTAACTGATTTCATCGCTACTTAGTTTCTGATTTTAATAATTTTTGATGGTTTTATACAGTGTTTGTTTGCTTTTACAGACAAGTGAAAATTCAAAATAATTGTCCTCCATCATTTTTACCTCATTGTTTAGAGTCAGTCAGTGTGAAGTGTAAAACCTCAGAGCACTGAAAATATTTTTCAAGTTAAGGGCATTTAACAATAATTAACAAGAAATGGAATTAGAAATGTGGAAATAGATTTTTAGTATTTTTGTCTTTTGAGACAGAGCTGTACAAGGGAAATGCATGATAGTGAACTATGAGTATCAATAGAAATTCTAAATGTTGGATAACTGAAATTTTACTTTTAATATCAAGGAGGAAATGAAACATTGGCTGATATCTGAAATGTAAATACAATCAAAGGGGACTTAACTGAGAAAGATATCACACTGTCATCATAAACAGTGCAAGAAATTTTGCCATATATTAATAAGAAAAAAGATGCTATATTTGTATGTAAAAGTTGCTCCTTCAAATTTTACTGACTATGGAATCTAGATTACCATAATTTAGGGCACTGCTTTTTGTCCATTGCATTAATAGCCCTCTCTTTTAGAACAAAATCAGGACCAAAAATCTGTTAAGTCACAACTTGAAAATTCTGTTTAGTTAGCCATGGCTGCTGAGCTGTATGTCAGCTGCAGCTAAGTCCCACATTTCCTCCACGGTGTATAGCTATACCACTGTCATTAAGCTTATTTACTGTTTGGTGGAAATCATGTGGAAGTTAACAATGAGGTTGCGATGAATTAGAGAAAGATATTTGAACTGGAGTTTTGTTAAGCACTTCTGCAAGTAGAAAAGGTGAGGAAAAAAAAAAAGATTATTGTGTCTAAATATCATTTCAAGCTATGCCATTGCATCGCTACTATTGCTGTTCCACAGAAGCTTCTTGTACAGGCACAGTTCCAACAGGAAAGTTTGCTTTTACCAGTGTGGTTTTGTGTGTTATCATAGTAAATAAAGATTTTACTACACTGATACAAGCACAGATTCTCCTGCATATCGTAATCCAAGCTAGCAGTAGTCTGCTAGTTTAGTGTAGTAGTATTCTCAGAAAGAAAAAAACACCGCTGATATAACTGTATCCTTACATGAGTTTTCTGTTTGCAAGTAATGAAGTCTCATGAAATATTTCCAGGTTCTTTAGCTGTAATGTATCAATGGTCACAATTCCTGACATCTACAGTCTTTTTACAGACTAAATACCATCCTAGCAAAAAGTTATCAGCCAAAGAAAAAAAAAACATACAAAGGCAGTGTAGATAGTAATAAATATGATCAACTAATGACGACATTGAACAATGGGGCAAGTCAAGGCATCAAAAAGCCCTTCAGTTCTAGACAGCTTAAATTCCATTGAATCTAGAGCACATATCTTGAAGTTCATTCTTGTATTACTGAAGACAGCTTCTATGTAATTAGGAATTACTGTTAACTATATTTTGGTTCTATCTTCTCATTTTTTTTATTCCGTAGTGTTTTGGCAGGATACAATGGTACTGTCTTTGCATATGGCCAGACAGGCAGTGGCAAAACTTTTACCATCACAGGAGGAGCAGAACGTTACAGTGATCGAGGCATCATTCCCAGGACTCTGTCTTTTGTTTTTGATCAGTTGCGGAAGGTATGGGACGTTGTTTTCTATTTTGTGTTTCCTTTTTCAGACTGGATTTTGGATCAAAAGCTCTATTTAGTTATGCTTACAGGGATATTTCTGTCTACCTGCTTCAAAATCTTTGTTTTGTATGTTTTCTTTCTTGGTGCGTCTTAAAGCATCTCTTCTTGTTGCTTTATCTTTCCACCTGCCTTTCTTTTCATACCTTTCACTTGTTCCATTTCTTTTATCTACAACAGTGCTTTGGAAAGTGCTGACACAGTGAAGAGTCATCTGCTTCCTAACCCTAAGTAAGATGGAACAAGAGAAAGTGAATTCGGAGACAGAAAATACAAGACTTTTGAAGCTCTTACTTGTGCTGAGGCAGTGCAATTTGAAAAGAAGGAAAAAAACCTTTTTGCCCAAAATGAGAAACAAATCAGGCCCTTTGTTTTAATAATTTATTGGTTAGAAATTCTATTTCCACAGCTTCCTGTTTGAACAGTTCCTTACTATGTTTTTTCCATCCATCCGTAGTGTGTCTTTTTAAATGGTGTACCTTGAAATAGTGAACTTTCAGTATCAATAAAAAACCCCATGGGAACTAACTAGTCTATGAAAATGAAAATTTCCTATCTCAAAGTATTTTGCAAAACAACTCTAGTGGATTGGATTATTAAACTGCTACTGTGATACTGCTGAAAAGTAGTGACTAATATTTTTTTATTATTACTATTTTGGAAATCATAGCCCATTATTTTGAGGTTTATGTTGTTTGGATTTGGCTTTGGGGAAGGAGAAAATTCTGTCTGCAAAACCTAGTTGTGTTAAGTTACATTTGGCAATGTATTATACAAAAAATGAGAAATACAGGAAACAGCCAACATCATATACAGTGATTAAATGTTACAATAAAGGGAGTGGAAAGCAGTATGTCACTGATGTTTCTAAAAGTAGATCTTTGTTTTGTTGTTGTTCCTTAGTGTTGTTTGGGTTTTTTTAAGCATAGTCTTTCTATCCATGAGAGTTTACCTCTTTATACCATTCTTTTTGTGCTGTAGAAGAGAAAAAATGGCATGTTGCATGGTTCCCGAAGCAGGCTGCCATGTTCTAAGTTTATAAAGAGTTTTCCAGATATAAGGAACCGATAAAATATCCCCAAACTAAACTCATTGGCATGGTGGGGTTTTGGTTTTTTTGGATGGGTGTGTGAGTATGTTTTTTGGGGGGTGGGGGGGGTGGGGTGTGGTTTTTCCTTTTTCTTCTTGAGATGTTATACTTGCGGTAACAGAAAACGTAAAAGTATCATGAATTGACAATGTAACTCATACCCAGGAAAAGAAAAAGAGAGTGAGGAAGCAACATAAAAGTTGTAGTGATGAATTTTTTATTCAGAGGAATTTGTCCTCTGATCTAGCTCTGACATCTCTTTACAGCTCTTCCTTTTTTCTGTTGTGTTTTTTTTTTTCTTTCTTTCTTATCCAGGATAGCAGTAAGGTGTATACAACTCATGTTTCCTACTTAGAAATCTACAATGAATGTGGTTATGATCTGCTGGACCCAAGACATGAGGCCTCCAGACTGGAAGATTTGCCGTAAGTAACGAAACTACAGAGAATCATCAAAAAACAACAGAAATAATTTTTGTGTGTCCTGTTGCATTTTTGGGGGTCTTTTTTGAAACTGTGCTATTGAACTCAGTGTTAATTAACTCAAAGTACTTTATTTTCTCAATTTTAATGACACTGTCTAAATTGTATTTTTATGTATGGAGGATAGGGAAACTAAATGGGAGTAACTGAAGGTAAAAGTGTTAAAAACGGATACTGATATTATGCAGAAGAGATCTATTGCAGCTACTGAAAACTGAAGGTATACTTTTTTTCTCATGACAGCCTTCTCTTTATGTGGTATGCACATGTGTGTGTGTGGCAGAGACGCATTTAACAGGCACTATTTCCTCGCAATAGTAGGGAGAAAAACTCCTTGCTTCTACATGGACCTATTTCTTCCAGGACAGTTATTTTTCTAGGATAAGCAATAATGAAATAAAGTAAGTAACAGATAGAAAAGGCCACAAGGAACTCCAAAGGGCAATGTATTTACTTCAAAATAAATGATTGTTATAATATTTTTCATTGATAAGACAATAGCACCTACTAATACATGGAGAAGGGTTGTAAAGTTTTGTAAATCATGAACACATAAGCTTGGTGCAGTTAAAGTTCTTATGTATAGAAAATTCAAATCCTAGTTTCTATGTTTCTTCTGAAAAAATAGTTCATAGTATGTGTTATTCTTAAAACAGTAAATATGTATAAATGAGTTATTGACCAGATTTACAAATGCCCTGGAATAATGCTGGGAACCACTTTCCCACTCAACCCACTTTCTCACTCAACATGATGGTGACTGAAACATGTAAGTAGCAGTTAAATCACTGCTGATACAAGAGCAGGAAATGTGCTGAAAACTGCCAATGGAGCAATAACAGAAAATCAATAGAATTTTATATTAAAATTTCTAATTATGTTATTAACATATTAAACCTATTTTATTTATTTTAAAAAAATCTTCCAAGTTGTCTTAAAATATAGCTTTAGTTTTCTACACCATATGTAGTATCTAGGATGTATATCTACAAAAAATATTCAAGATTTTCTTTAGAAAAGCTGGTCTAGACATAAGGAGGGCAGCAGACAAACTCAGAGTATGAGACTGGGCTGAATACTGGTCTCATTGCTTTGCTTTCTTCATCTATAAAATGGAGCTAAATTTTATCACTTTATGACATTGCTGTAATAAGGACTATATTTACTGATGTCTTTCATGGTAAGGTTTAGGAATTTAATTTTGTTTATTATCTGCTTCCTGTGCTATACAGAGAGAAATTTTAAATCAGAGACTAATGTGAATAGTTTAATTTTTGTGCCCATTTCTACAGGTGCAATTTTTTTTGCTGTGTGTAAAAAGAGGCTAATGTTATGCTTTTATTCAGCTTATTAAAGTTAGTGCTATTAAGTTATTTAAATTTATTAAATTATTAATTTCATTTATTAAGCTATTTGCAATATTTTATTTTAACTCATTCCATTTATTCATTTTATTAAATTGAATTACTCAATTGAACTAAACTGAATTTGATTAATTTAAATGCAACTTTAAAACAGTTATTTGGTGGTCATATGCCCTGAAAACTACGTCACTTTTTAAAACTAGGTTCTGAATAATTACTGATAATCATGCATTTAAAATCTTGAAATTATTTTATATATGGTGATTCAATTAATCTAAAGAGCAACTCCTTGTTATGTATTAGTCTATTTTAAAAAAGTAAAAGTTGAGAGATAATTTGGTTGTCAATTAAGGATAAAGCACACTGGGATAATCATAATTACCTGTAAACTTACATAGTGTATACTATTGCAGAGTGGGTTTTAGTGAGACAATAAATTTTTCTTTGCAGAGTAACTAATCTTAAGTGCTTAATGGTTTTACTATACATGGTCATTATTGTTTCCAGTACATTGTCAGAAAAATATGTACTGTACACTTAAACTATACCTTCACAGGTCACATTTAGCATTGTATGAAAGTATTTGTTCAATAAAATATAATTTTTTTAAGATAGTAATTTAGGGATTCAAAGTTTAAAAATATATAGTGTCATTCTGAGCTAAAAAGGGAGAACAAAATTGCAGGAAAGGGTAGTTGCGTGATGAACTATATTTTAGTTACTTGATTAATTTTTGTAAATGACTAGTAATAGTTACACATAAGTAAACAGTAATCGAATACTTGAAAATCTATCAGGTGTTCATTACTTAAAACAATTAATTTTTCTGAGAATTTTATGTTCTTGAGACCTTTTAAGATGTGGCGGTAGGAAGCGAAATACAGGATAACCTATAGGATGGACAAGAAAAGAGTTGAAGATAATTGTCATTTTAGAACAGTATACAAAAGATGAGTTAGCCTCGTAAAATATGCATATTGTTTCAGAACAATATTGTTATCCATATTTTTGCAAAAGAAGGGGGTAAAATTTGAATCAAAGATATGTACTTCTGCCTAGCAAACTATGTTAATGACTTTGATATCAGTTCGATGGAAGAGATAAACGCTGAGTGATAGCACAGTAACAGAAGTTGTGAAAAGCGCACAACAGACTTGTTGATAATACTTGAAGAATGAGACATTAAATTGTATTTGATGTATAAGGCAAAGTAAATAATAACAGTGTTAAATATTGCCCGTTGCATCTAATCATCGCATTATTGGATTTGGAATCTCAGCTCCTGAACTCAAGATTTTGTATGTAGCCATTTTATATTCTGTAGACCAGGGGTCCTCAAACTTTTTAACCGGGGGGCTGGCGCGCGGATGAAGTGGCAGGCAGTCATCTGCGGCTGCTTCGTTTCCCCCCCTCAACCCCCAGCGGGGGGGGGGTGTCTGTAAATATCTGGGGCCGGATTGAGGACCCTAGGGGGGCTGTATCTGGCCCACGGGCTGTAGTTTGAGGACCTCTGCAGCAGACTATTAAATTTTCACCTTAATACTGCTGAATCATTTCATTAGAGTCTGCCAGATGAGAAAGGAAGAGGCTTTCACAAAAAATCACTAACTTCTGGAAATAAATTCCTGACAAATGTGTGAATGTAGTTCATGTATCTATATATCTAAATGTGTATAGATTCATATATAGAATTACATAATTTTTTATGTATGCATATGTAGATATATGTATACATATTGATTTATATGTGGATCATGTTTCTAATAGGTACAGATATTTATGCATCAACTAAGTTTGGGGTTGGAATCCCATTGAACATTTATTTTTACAGGAAAAGAACCTGTTTTCATGATGTTTACTTGTAATAGTATTATGTGGCCCAAAGAAGATATAATCTGATATACCTTAATGCTTCAAATACAATGTGCCTTAGTTTACAATTGTAATTGTTTTGCTTATGCAAAGCTGACAGTGTTTTAATTTTGTGACACTGTAGCCGAAGCACAGCATATGCAAGTACAAATATGTTTGAAGAATCTTACTTGTTAGAATGCAACAATTGAATTTAATATTGACAATCTAATTCTGGTTGTAGCTGTAGAGAGTTCCGTGTTTATACAAGGAAATTATGATTGTTTTCAAACATGCAAGAAGTATAAAACTATTTCTTTAAAACACAGCTGCTAGAAGACTATTTGAATTCTTACTGCCATCTCTTGTTTCCATAAAAGATTTGCAGGACTGCTCAAATCAGGAAAATTATTCTGAAGCTCTTTAGATTTGCTCTGCAGTTGTGCAAGAGGCTTTCTTCTCCAACAGGTTTTCTGTTTTACAGTGTATTTGTAATTTATATAATTCCATGATACTGAATCAAACAAATTTCACTCTAGTTATAACCTGGCAGTACAAAAATTAAGAATTTCCTTGGCATTGAGCAATAACACAAAAATAAAGACTGAGATTATAGAATCGTTAGTCATAGATAAAGTCAGGACAACAAATAAGTTACTGCTTTACCTGTCTGAACTGTGGCAGGTGACATTCTTGCATGTGAAAGCAAACTAAAATTAATGCTATTTTATCTTAAATTGTCAGCCTTTAAACTGCCGTAGTTGAGGACTGTTGTGGTTTGACCCCAGCTGGCAACTAAGCACCGCACAGCCACTCGCTTACTCCCCCCACAGTGGGATGGGGGAGAGGGTCAGAAAAGTAAAAGTGAGAAACCTCATGGGCTGAGATAAAGACAGTTTATTAGGTAAAGCAAAAGCCATGCATGCAGGCAAAGCAAAACAAAGAATTCATTTACTGCTTTCCATTGGCAGGCAGATGTTCAGCCATCTCTAGGAAAGCAGGGCTCCGTCACACATAACAGTGGCTTGGGAAGACAAACACCATAACTCCAAACGTCCTCACCTTCCTTTCTCCTCCCCCAGCTTATATACTCAGCACAGTGTTCAGTGGTATGGAATATCCCTTTGGCTAGTTTGGGTCAGCTGTCCTGGCTGTGTCCCCTCCCAATTTCTTGTGTTCCTTCAGCCTTCTTGCTGGCAGAGCCTGAGAAACTGAGAAGTCCTCGACTTAATATAAACACCACTTAGCAGCAACTAAAACCATCAGTGTGTTATCAACAATATTCTCACACTAAATCCAAAACACAGCACTGCCGTAGCTACTAAGAAGAAAATTAACTCTATCCCAGCTGAAATCACAACAAGGAGCTGCTTCACAGGAAGCTCAACCATTAATCAGGAGTGATGTGACCAGGAGAAAATGTAATCTAAACTTCCATCCAACATAAATGATTCCCCATTTTTGTGTGAAGATTCTGTAAAGTCCTCTTTCCTAGGGAAACATACAAGTTTTAGTGTGATGCTGCCTGACTTTTAAAAGAAAAGAAACCCTAGCTAATTTGTATTGAATCTTCTGAGAACTCACTCCCAGCTTATGTTTCAGAAGTTTATTTGAACTATAGATTAATGAACTCAATTCCACAAAAGGAAGACACTTTTAGCGAAGAGCCAATTAACTGCAAACATCAACAATGATACCTATATCAATATATATTTGTAACATTTAGAACTGTTGTGTTTCATGGGGTCAGTGTCAAATATATTAACTTTAAAAAAACCCAAAATATCTGTAACTGAATATTGGTTAACTACATCAAATGAGTTTACGGTTTTCCGTTTCTGCACTGCCCTCCAAGGGCTTTAAGAGTTAGTGAACTACTGACATGCAAAGTTAAAGCCACTAGTATAGTAATTCCTGTGCTGCTTAACAAAGGGGGGGGGGGGGGGGGGGGGGGGGGGGGGGGAAGTACTGAATACTAAAGATTAGGAGAATACAAATATTTGTAAATTTAAGCTTTCCTGTTTGTTAATGGGGGGACAACTGAAAATTGTTCTGAATCATTTCTTCAAAGATTTTGTTTATTATAGTTCAAACAAATTTAAATGTGTAAAATACCTTCACCATACATTATATATTATTTATTCCCATCCAGTTTTTATGTTGATTTGTTTCCTAAAAAACAGTAGGAAGTCACTGAAACTTTCCTAAGGTGACTTCTCTAAAGGCATCAGATGAGTACATTAATTCAGTTCAGGTTATTGCTGTGCAGTTCAAGGCAGTTTTACTTTTGAATATCAGACTTTTTTTTGTAAGATCATTGCAGTTGCCTGCAAATTCTAACAGTTCTTACATGTTTTGCTTGTACATGAACCACCAATCTCATTGTTTCAGTTCTGATTCCTTGTTCTGCATGGTAGGATGAGAGGGGAGAGAAAGACAGTGCAGGGCCTCTTTCTGGATCTCTGTAAGAAATGCCTGATGACAAATAAGTTAATAAGGTAACTGCTTAAGACAGTTTAAGAAAAGGAATATAGATGGCAAGTAAATCTTGTGTCCTGCCAGATACTGGGCACCCTGCATCGAACAGCAGTATTGGATGGAGCCTGAATGGATTTTAGATTTCATCGCAGTATACTGTGCAGAGCAGCACAAACCCTGTCTGTGGAGAGAAAGTCTCCCTTTTAGTCATTTGAGCTATTATATTATTTCCTTACAAGAAAACAGGTCCATTTCTAAAAGGTGTTCTCATTAGAACTTCTTGCGGCAGGTGGTGTGATGACAGGTGGGAGTTGCCTGCAGGCTCTTTGTTGTAATGACCTGGCTGAATTCATCCTATAGCACCATACGGGTCTGAAAGCACAGCACAAGCTGCACCTGCTCAGGTTAACCATTATGTGAATCCTAACTCCTAAATGTGCAACAGTCTCTCAGTCAGTATCAATACACTCCTGTGTCCATAAAGTATAGAACAAGCAAACTGTTTTTCCTGTCTCACATGTTGAATTTGTTGGAGACAGTGGGAAGGATTTCCTATCACAATATGATGTGTCAGGAGTACAGTCCGCACCAATACTTACTTATCTCGTAGTTCTGCCATGTCTCACAAGCTAAGGAGATTATGCTCTAGGTCTATACTTGAAAATCAGGTCTTTGTGCTGTTGAAAGCTGTGCTGGTAGTTAAATAACTGTGAATTTGCTTTGTAAACTTTGCCTCTTGAATCACTGTTGACTTTGTCCTCTGATGTGGTACTCCGAGACCTATGTGTCTGAAAGTTTTTTGGGGTTGGTTGTTTTTTTTTTTTTTTGGATGATACATAAAATTATGATCTTGATCATTCTTCCTTATAACCTAAAGCTCCTTGCAACTTTACATAAAGATTAGCTATAATTATCTATTAGTTTATCCTGTTCTTTGGGACAGACTCCTAGATGCATGCTTGCTGCTTTTCTCTTTTATCCTTTTCCTAAATTTATTATTGGCTGTATGGTCTACTCATGCTGAAGTAGTATCACTATATCCTGCTAACGTGTTGTCATAGAAGGTATGTATCCTCATATGTTATTTTTTTACATCATTATGATTAATTTTTAAATGTTTATAAAGTTTAATTTCTTCAGTTTTAAACCCTAGAGACAGTTATCATCATAGGAAACTTGATTTTTCAAATTGGCATTTTTTTTCTAAAATATTTAAGTTTTTATTTTTTATATTACACAAATGAATGAGATTATATTAATTAATCAAAGGAAGCTTTAACTTCATTGATTGCTACTAACAGAAATTTCATAAATCAAAGCATTTAGTTTGTAAGGCTCCCTTGCATTAATGGCAGCAGCTCAGATGATGCAGGGAAGGACTTGAGTTAATAACAGTATAAAAAAGGCTGATCCCATCCTACAGGTTTCCTAGTCAGCTACAAATTCCATCCATTAAGCCAAATGGAAAAGATTCTTTGTTTATAAAGAAAACCAAACCTTGTCTCTGCCTTCTTTCAGTCATTATGGATAACTCAACTGAGCTTTTCCATTCCAAGATCCAAGTTTGGGCTATGAAATGTAAAAATTTCACTAATACAGAGAACATTCTATAGAAATGTATTATAATATTGTACAGTAACTTTATTAGCACTATAAAATAAATCGTTTTGTTGTTTAGGAACATGTCTTTCTGAGGAAGTTTTGACAGATGCCTCTCAAGATGTGCAAATTTAGACTTCCATCTGGAAATCCTCCTAACAGCTGCAAAGCCACTGTATAGGAGGCTGCCAGTGGTTTGTGATGTCCCCACTGTCTCCTTTCCAAGACAATAATCTTCCAGAACTTTTTGTCCAAACTAATACCTTCCTTGTCTGGAAATTATTTATAACCATTGGTCAATATGTAGTCTGAAAATATCTTTAGGAGTTTAAATATTGTGCCAAGTGTGCATAGTAAAAAAGCATTGTTTTCCTAAACTAGAAAAGAGATAGACAATGCTTACTGTGCAATTTCAAAATATTAAAATTATTCAAAGCATTACAACGTAATCAGAACCACTCTGGGCTTTAGCATGTGATGCATGTACAGATGGGATTGCAGACAGAATTCAAGTTGACATTATCAAAACATTGTTATATGAGAGCAGAGTTATGCTTTTGGGTTTATGCTCTGGATGGGGGACTGTACTAGTTCTCTATTACCTTGCCACACAAAAATAGGGCTATAAGTGGGAGGCAATCATACTTGAAAAAAAAAATTATGACTACTAAAGAAGCATTTTGTGTAACTTTACATGTGTTTTTTTCTTGAAAATAGTGAGTGTATTGCAATGTATTCAATTTCTGTATATCCATTCCAATGTTTTGACCATCAGAGTGTGAACTACTTCTCTATTACTTAAGAGTAATACAACGGAAGGCTGCTTAGCTGCTCAATTTGATTCTGTCAGCTTTGGAGAAAAAAAGACGAGCAAAGCAGAACATAACTGAACCAGCCTGGTTTTAAAGCAGCTTGGAGTAATTAACATGCAAGGACTATCTAGAGAGAAAATCTCAAGCCCCATACTCCCTCTTGTGGTTAACCTTGAGGAATATGGGGGGGAAGTGTGTATGTATATATATGCACACACAAATACATATATTTATGTGTATACATATATATAAAGTATTATCTATACTTACAAGCGGGAAAGTGTTTTTTAAAGAACTTCTAACTTTAAAAAGTTCTAATTTTCTTGTTATAAGTTGTCACAGAACATGTAATTCACCCTGAAGAACATGTCATTCATCCTCAAAATTAGTGTACCTCAGTTTTAACAGATTCCTCACTCTGACAGTTCTCCAAATCCAGTGATGCAACTACTTGGCTTCCATGTTGGGTACTACAGTATGTCCTAACAGAGGAGACCCTAATGGCTACTCAGTAAAGCCAATAAAGTTTAACTCTCAGTCACTTAATCAAAAGAAAAAAAATCTTATGTAAAAGTGCTATTTAAAGAAGTGGAAAGGAGTTTCAGTAATATTTAGTAGCTCTCCTGGAGTTTTTTACCATGTCCTTGGTACTGCCATGTAATGTTCTTTTTCTGAATTTTAAGTCTTAAAGCAGTACAACTAAGAGCATTTGTAACCTCAGTGAAAACAGATAAAATCATTCTGTTTTTAGAATTTGAAAGAAAAGAAGAAAATCTGCTTGCTTTTAATTTAAGAAAGGGATAATTTATATTTGTAGTTATTACCATTTGAGAAGAATGACAAGAGAAATAATCTTGACAAGTGTTATTACAAACATTTTGGCTACAGGTGTGTTGATTCTGAAATAGGCCATGCCTATTTGTTTATCAAGGATATGGTATGGTTTATATACCATTTGTGCTTAAACAGCTGTGGTAATGGCAAAAAAACCTTTTACTTGTTATTTGTTTGTGATCATTCATTTCACCTCTTGCTCTTGAGATTTTACTATATCATTAAAAAAAAAAACAACAAGCTTTTCCTAGGTTATAGATTTTATATATTTCTTTACTAAGTGGAGGCTTATAATAAAGGAATAAAAAGATAGTGACAGAGGTAAAAAAAACCAAACCACTTCCTTTAATGTGTATTATTTACTTATGTTTCTAGTTCTTTTATAATTGGTTTTGGGTTTTATGTGTCACCTTTTAGGCACAATCAAAATGGAAGTATGGAACAAAGATTGCTTTACAACTCTAATTTTAATTTTTGACTTGGTGTTTGTTGTTGGGTTTTTTGTCATGTAGAAAAGTCGTAATAATGGAAGATCCTGACCAGAACATTCATCTGAAAAACTTGTCTCTTCAGGAAGCAACCAGTGAAGAGGAAGCTTTAAACCTACTCTTCTTGGGAGACACCAACAGAATGATTGCTGAGGTGAGAATTGCTGCTGCAAATCTTAGTTAGCACCACCACAGTTAAAATGGTCATAAGCTTTTCCACTCTAAGATTTATATTTTGGAAGTCCTTGGAGATAAAGGAGTATGTATCTTCTTTCTGAGTGTATTTCCACAGTGAAATTAAATAAGCATTTCTCTGATGATAGTTTTCACTTTGCAAAGAGCTTTCTGTTTTTCCTTAGTGAATCTGCTGGTTGTTTATGTCATAATTTACTGCAATTTAAAATAGTGGGGGGAAATTTTTCACATAAACCATATGCTTACTTTTGAATATAGCATGTATCAACATACATACACATGCAAAGATTAGAAAACATATCCTTACAAAGCATTGTCAAACATTCCCACAGAAGTACTAAATTGCCTTTGAAGGAGTTGCTGTAAGAGTTAGCAGTCCCCCTTTTTTTAATTCTTATTGCATAAAGATGTGGTGTTATGTGTAAAAAACCAAATGGTAGTACACGGCAAATTCAAAACAAATATTTACCAATTTGCAAAGACAAGGGTGTTTTAACTGATTCTGGAAAATTCAAATTAAATGTTTCCATATTCAGAATCTGTAGGGTTCCCCCCCCCTTATCTTCATACTAGAAAATACAATGTAAATATAAGAAGTGTACTGTATAATGGGAGCACTGTCAATGTATCTTTACTACAACAAGCTAATTCTATTACAGAGATTTGTGGGTTTCTTCCACTGACCAAGAAGATAAATAATACATCAATGAGGGGAAAAACATTTAAGTATAAGAAATAGTCAGGTAGCTCTCTGTTCCTGCTGGTTGGCAATGTACACCTGGGCACAGAGGAAGAAGCATTTGATTCAGAAAATATAAATAGCCCAAAAACTCTCTTTCTCAAGGAGACTATTTCAGCAGTGACATTTTGAGAGGCAGAAAGATGTTAAGGCAAGAGATAAGTAAGCTGTACTTAAGGGCTGTTAGTAAATACAAATGTTGAGGCAAGGAACCATTTGATGATATTGAAATGGAAAAAAATATACAATTTATAGAGGAGAGGAACTTGAAAAAGTGTAATAGAGGACACAAAAAGATAACATAGAGTTCAAAAGCCTGAAGACCTATCATGACAGTTGGTAATGAGAACAGAAAAAGAAAGTTTATTGCATGGAGAAAGGTCTTCAACATATCTCTGATCAGTTTAGAGGACCTGTGTGTGAAAATGAGAATATTTAAAGAATATTGTGCTGCTGGCTGACAGGGTCATAAATCAGCAATTGTAAAGGGCAATTGTATTACATATTTGGAAGATGTTGCCTAAAGAGAAAATATATCTCAAACACTGAAAGTCATGAACAAATAGCAAGACTAATGAAGATGGTAAGTCATTAAAGGTCAAGATGAAGTAATTCTCAGTAAAACTAAAAGAATATTCTTAATGGGTCAGACCAAAGATATGTCTGCTGCAGTTTCCTATTTTGAACAATGGCCAATAGCAAATATATAGAGAAGAGTAAAAGAAAAACCAAGTAAATAATATTGTTTTTTTAAAAAGCTAACTCCTAACCTTCATTAGTTTGTGTTTCAGACTATTTATAGCTAATAACCTCTGTTGTATTTTTCTTTACATGAATTTGCCCAGGTGCTTTTTTTAGCTTCAGCAAATTTTTATCATGAAATCTCATGTGACACAAAGTTCCATGATTTAACTGTGTTGTGTAAAGAAAAAACTCCTTTAGCTTATTTTTTAATCTGCAACTTGGTAGTTTTATTTGGGGCATGCTAGTACTTGCAAGAAAGCATAAGAATAGACACGAGAATGTTTGGGACCCCAATAGCAGAGAATTCGTTAATCTGTGTGTCTTGGGTTAGCAAATGGCATGCCATTGTTGCTTTGCTGCTTTTGCCACAGCAGGAGTTTTTTGTTATATGAACACTATAAAAGTACTGTTTAATAGGTCTTTAACAAAGAGTACTGAAAAGAAAAAAATGCAGAGAATACTTCCTTGGAATAACTACTACCTATTGCAGTAATATTTACTTTGCTTAGCCTGAATGCTAATATTATTCCAAATACTTCATATGAGGTGTATATTATTGTAGATGTTATGTGTATGTAGTTATCTCATACATTGTTTCTTTGCAATTGCAGCAGGTTCATTGTAGTACAGTTCAATAAGCTTACTGAGCGCTGCTTCCTTTTAGACATTACAGAATTTATCATTATCATCTGGCATTTTTGGCTTTAGGTGACTGTGGTACTTTATATGATGACTTCTCAGAATGAGAAAATAGTGTTTGCAGAAATGAGACGTTAATGCAGAGGTCTAGGGAAGAGGATATACAACATCAATGATAGCTTCTTCTCCAGAGATCCATGTTTTTAAACCTTATTGAATTATGATAACACTTCCTGACCTCAAAAAAGATTAGGATCCTATTTAAGTAAACTTTAAAGAAAAAGACAGAAGATGGATAAATGTAAATAGAGAAGAAAGTTAAAGAAATGCTTGATTCATCTTTTTTAATGGTGAGGAGTTTGGCTATGGGAAAACTAAGACGACTGTCATGGATCATATATGAAATCCATGGCCTCTAAAATCGCATTCTAATGCTGTACCCCTGAGATAAGCCCTCTTTGAAGAGCTGCAGGACCATTTTGAAAATAAAATGACAGTTTAATTTCTGCAATGCCTCTGCTAGTGAAGCCTAACTTGATTTGAGGGCTGCACCACTGACTATGCTGTAAAGAAAGTGATCATAATAGCAGAAGTATTCTGTAGCCTACATTCATTCATTAAATGTCGTAACCTAAGGGGACGTTTATAACTGAATACTTCTTTCCCACACATAATTATATAGCTCATAAGAAGGAAAAAAAGAGGAAGCTAATCTAATTTGTGCAGGATTGGTTTATAAGTCAATATAGGACCGATCCTTTCCTCTAGTTTTGACCTTACTACAGGTTGTAGAAATGGCAAGATGGGATACATCTGTGCACAAATACTTCATAATGTAAAAATCCAAATAGGAAGTTTTTGTTTCTTATGTTTTGCCAGGGAGAAATAGGCAGAAAGCAAACCCTAAAAGCAGATTTCTTTGTTGGCAGCTCTTCCAACTCTAAAGCATGTATTTTTGTTTCCTTGTTTGTTTTTCCCATAAAACAGTTTCTTGTTACATTTGAATGCATAAGAATTTCAGCAACAGATTATATAAAGTAATCTGAATTTAATATTTATATTTTAATCTTTTTAAACCAACTTTATGGTTTAGGTATCTCACATACAAACAAAGGATTTCAAAATCTAATTTGCACATATGACACATAGTAGCAGCAGCATCTAAAAAACCACATGTACAGAAATAAGTGGCCATTTAGGTTGTGTTCACAAAACATTGTATTTTGGTAGATATACAACTAATATGTCTTAAGCTGAAGTGGTCTTTTCTAAATTCTTGTGATCACTGTCCTTTGAAATAATATGTCTGAATCTCTGCAATTTAAAGAATTCTTGGTACGTTTTTTAGTATTTCTCTTAAAATAGCAGAGTAAGGGAGACCTAGTAGTGTCCCAAGGCCATGCATCCATTTCAAAAATGTATAATATCTTTATATGAGATTGGTAGGTCTGAACACTGCAGTTGCATGTATAGTTAGCATTTGTTTTTCCTTTAATGAAAAATTGCTTCATTTTAATTAGAAAGTAAATGTGCGTGGTTTTATACATATAGTACTGCATTGTTTAAATTCGGAAGACTGTGCATACTACACAGTATTTGCTCCATCATTTCAAATGTTTCAGGAACACATGGGGCAAGCAGTAAGCTTTTGGCAATGCTTGAATATGTTTATTTCAAGAAAGAATGAAACTTTTAAACATCTAAAGATAGTTGTGGGGACTGACTTGTGACCTCTGAATTGGACTCATTCCCTCTGTATTTATTTTTATTGTCCATTTGTATTCTCTTGAATATATTTAGAAAGCCACTGGTAGTGTTTGAATGCATTTTTTTCTTGAATGAAATATGAAAAATAAGATTTGAATGTGTGAACATATAAGATTAAATGGCACTTTTGGCAAAAAGGCATGTTATCCATGTTAGAGCTGCATTCCAGAATAGATTACAACTTTCTGCTTTCCTAGGTTGCTCATTGGTGTCAACTGTTAATTTATTTCCACCCTGACAAACCTGTTCTGTAGTATTATTAACACCAAAGGCATCATCATTTCAGCACAGGTGCTTTCACTTCTGTGTGTGGTAAAACAATCACTGGTCATATGTACTACTTTGAATAGTCCTTAAAGCACTTTGGGATTTATGTGGATAAAGGCATTGTATAATCTAGAGTTTAATAATGTCCTCATCAGGGAATATTAGTTACTTTAGAAGTTACCTCAGTTAGCATGGTCTAACTGTGAAACTGTACTTGTAGTAAATATCGAAAGATATATTGCTTTTAGAAATCAGGAAAGTGTCAGATTGCACCTATTCTGATCCTTATATTTTTTTTTAACAATAAGTTTGCAATTTCAACTGTATCAAATGTACCTAAGTACACCTGAAGAGCCCCTTCACTTGTACCATATTAATCAGGAAGGAAGCTAAAGATGTATTAAAGTCTAACTGATCTACTACATGTAAAGGCAGGAACTTCTTATTCTTCAACTTAGATAGCATCATTCTGTTGGAGATGTTGGAGTTTATATTAATTAAACAGATATATCCACTGTTTCTCAACAACTGCTCCCTGAGCCTTGCAGAGACTTACGATGTTCTGTGCTATAAACCAACAATGTGAAAGCACCAGATTATTCTAAGGATGAGTTTCAGCCAGAGAAACAAACTGTGTTATATTCCTTTATTATCATTGGTGTAGGACACAAGAACACTTTTCTTACCATCTGAACAGTGAAATGACAGGAGCTGTCAGAACTTCTTCCTAGAGGTATCCATCCATCTGATTGTAGCTTGAGACTGGAGAAAATCAATTTGATATCAGCCGTGGCTCATAGCAGTGCTTTTCTCTTTTCCCTTGACCTTCTTAAAAGATTTAAAAGTGAAAAAAGCTTCAGAGGAAAAACCCATCTGAAAACAAAATTCTGCACTTTTTCACATAGACATTCTCTAAAAAAAATGGAAACATTCGGAATCAGCCTTTCTTCATTTATGCCTTGGCTAGTCACTAACTCACTCATACAGGAAAATCATGTTCTTCTGATGTCCAAATGTTTTGATTCAAAGAAGAAAGATTCCACTGGAACTGTATAAACTGCCAAGTGGAGATGGTTTGCAATATGGGCTGACTGACTGCATTTATCACCTGTGAATTCTTTTTGTCCCAGCTGTTCTGAACTCTTCCATGCATTTTCTCTGAATTTATTTGGCAGCCATAATCAACACACTATTCTCCCAGATAGTAGCAGCTTCTCTTAGTCTAATGGTGATTTTCAAACAGCTTTTTATATGTTTTTCTCCTAATTAAGAAACTTTCTCCTTCTTAAGTCCTCAATTATTAAGAACTCTACTTAAACCAGTAGCAGCCTATTTCTGGCGATTCTTAGTAAAAACATTTTTAATAGCAGCTTCAACAAATAAAGGATTTAGGAAATATATAAATTCTTGTACAGGGAGGAACTCCTGCAGTGTTTTGTTGATTTAGGATAGACAACACTCAGATTTAGATCTATAACTTAGTCTCCAGTGAGTTTTTTGACCTTTCATGACCTTATATTCCTTGACAGAAACATCTGACTTGGATGCTTCTTGCAGTATAGCTGTGCTGCAGCTTCTCATTTAAGTAGAAACCACCTTCTTGCAACTGTTGTGTGAATGGATTTAATGGTGTAAGTCACAAAGCTTCCATATAGTTTTTATTTCAGCGAACGCAGGTATATCCTGGTCCTGGAGAAAAAGGAGACTGGGTTGCATAGCTTGAAATATCTCTTGTACATATTTTCTAAGATCAAACAAATCATTGATGCTTTACCAGATCATGATCCTGAAAGAAATGTTAGTGAATTCCTCTCTTACCATGACATATAATGGGCAGCAACAGATAACCTGGCATTAATTCCTTTGTAGTGTTCATGTGATATCACAAAGCATCTGAAATCTGCTTATGTGGTTTATGATGTCACAGAATTCCTGGAAAAAATTATTTCTTTGTAAGTAACTGCAGCTCATCAGTTGTTCTATATATAACTTGCACAATAGCAACCATCTGCTGAGAGCCAGGCCACTCCCTTCTTTCTTTTTTTACTTCATCACATCAAATTAGTGTGAGGATGATTTCATATACATATGGTTTGGATACTGCTAAACAAAGCCAAAATGAACTCTGAAAGCTACTAAAGGACCCTTTTAGTAGGCTTGCCGACACTGTCTAGAAAATTGTGTTTGTTTTCAGTTTTCAAACTTTCTGAACAGCTGAATAATGATACTCTGAAATTGTATATGTAAGATAGCAAACAAACAAACAAAAAGGCTGATTTTTGGACTGAGGATGCTGACAAGTTGTCATTTCTGTTGCTGTGTGCTTTGCATCTACTTGTGTGGTAAAAGTAGCAAAGTGTGGGGGATTATGACTGCAATTAACATTTCATGATCACATCCCATTCAACAGTTTAACTTTTTATTGCTTTACTCTTTCTGCAAGAGTTCTAATAAGCTTTCTACATATGGGAACTGCAAAGTGAAGATAGAATCATATTGTAAAAAAGGAGTATTGGTGTATTGACTCTGTATTTATTGGTGTATGGTCTTTATAAAAATAGCAGTTTGGTATTCTAGGCAATGATTTCCAAATCATCTTCATTCATTTTACATGAAAAAAAGAAGCTGTGGAGAGAAAAGCAATGGGATTTCTAATGACCAGTCCAGCAACATCTCCCTGGAACATGTAAAACCAAGCTGTGGCTAGTATATAATAGACAATAAAGACCTAATAGGTCAAATATTGCCCTAAGATTTTGGAACTCAGAGTCCTAAAACTATTTTATTTTTTTCTTTTTCCTTTGATTTTTCTTTCCCCTCTGTTGGGTTTAAACAGGTGTAACTAAAAGCACATTTTGAAATACTTGAGGTTTTGTTGCATAGCAACCTTTACTTTATGCTTCCATACCTGGACCTGTATTTATATTCAATCTGTCTTAGACTTATCTGCAGTATAGTGTGACTGATACCATGACTGTAGTGCAAAATGTCCTCAAATATCAATTGTGTTGAGAAGAATGTCCTTAAATACTCATTCTGTTGTGGATTTTGAGCTGGAAAAATAAAACATCCTGTCCTGCTTCTCAGAGCTGCAAGCAGTAAAATTATAGCTCTCCTAGTAAAATGAGTGAAGCTGGCTCTCATTATTCATGGAATCAGAATTGCTTAATAAAATACATTTTAACAGCATATAATTTTTTCTTAGTATAACTGCATTTAAAATATGATTGGGAGTGTTTTCTTGCTTGACACCTTTCCTGGAGCCTGTTTCCCATGCTGCAACTCACTGCCCCTCCATTTGTTCAGCTTTGCTTCTGAAGACAGCATAGCATGTAACTGCACTCTGATGCTCATTTCACAGGATTGTGAAATGATCCTTAGAAACAAGGCAGTTAAGCAGAGCCAGTGGTTTACCTATATTATTCCAAAATTCCTCATCTGTATAAACTAATGATGAAAACTCTTCTCTCTCTCCCTCTGAGCTTGGCTTTATTAGTTAAAGCAGCCCAAAAATAAAATGGTGCTAAGGCTGTAACTTCATTACAGAATTTTCATGAACAACTAACTACAAGTGTACGCTGTTCCTGCACACCACCTACTTGTTCACACCCTGTATGCGGCCCTTTTCAATTATTCTAGCAGAACTGCTTTCTACAGCTATGCTATGGCTTAATTGGGAAACTGGTCCAGGCTAAATATCTATGGTTTGCAGATTATTATTTTTTTTTTTCCTCTGTTGAACTGAATCAGTTCCCAAAAACAGTTTAGTTGGGCTGGCACTATAAAGGCTGGAAAAAATACTGGGAAACTGAAGGGGAGACAATTCAGCCACAAGTTAATAGCTGTTCATGTTATTCCTGGTTGCAGTCTTTCTGTTAAGAGTTGTCCTTTCTGGATTAACAAGATACCACCTTCAACACCTGCAATGAGCTGGCTATTTTAACATCTAGAATGTTTCATACAATAGCAGGCTGTGGAAAAGCAAAAACCCAATATGTTGGTATATTTAGTCTGAATCACAGGGTATGCCTAGATAAATAATTACTCTAGAATAAAAGAGGAATAAAATAAAGATGAGATTAATGTATACAATTTAGCCAGGAATGTTTTGTCTTTTTAAACAGCTAGAAGTAAGTATAGATTTAGGTGCTAGCTCAATAATATTTAGTAATTTATTTCACTGCCCTATTTTTCTTCAAGTCAGGTATTTATGTCCTGATAACAATGTAATCATACCTGTTACAAATAAAAATACCGTTTGTATGGTATACCTATAATCTCCTATAATCTATATTCTAAAGCTTTAGCTATTTATAAAATGAGGATAGTAAAGGATTCTTTTAGGTTTTAGTTTCCAACAGCAGCTTGATATAACTAAATGAAAGAAGCTTTAGATGCTTCAAGAGTTTTTTAGATGCTTAAGAGAAAAAAAGGGTGTATGTGTGATAACATGTGGTCATTTGAAATCTAAAATTAAATATCTGAGAGGTTTGCAAAATTTTCTGTTTGGCATTTCAAATATATTGGGACCACCACTGAAGTCATACTAAAGCTGAGCATCTCTAAAAATTGACCAAGACTTTCCATGCATCTAGTTAAGAAAGTATGGCAGTAGGTATTCCAAATAGTTGTATTTAAAGCCAAACTTTTAATGAAAACTCTGTCATGCCACATAAAATTCTGACACCGATTTTGCCAAGTTAAATTTTTTCATAAAAGTAATGAAAATGTGAAAGTCTAAAGCCTTATAGAAAGTCCTAGTCTTAGTTACTCTGGTGGCTATCTTGAAAGAAAAAAAAAATTAAAAGTGGGCTTACCAATGGGAAAATTGATAACCGCTTGGAGATCAGGAATTATTAGCTTTCCCTGCAGTTAAGGCACCCTTTTCTAGTGTTCGTCAGCATAGTAAGGCTAGCTGCTTTGCTGATGTATTCACTGTTAGAGTATCTTGGAAGAAGGATAGGTACTTGGTTGCTTGCTGTACAATTTGTCCAGATTAAAGTTATCTAAGTATATGGCTAGAACATGAGTGCCAGGTAAATCCTTCTGGGTTCTGCTTGCATATTTATCACATGTACGATAGCTAAAAAATTTATAGGTGATTCAATTGCCAGAGTATTTAGCTGTGAAAAGCTAAATTTATTTATTAAATGAACATTGCATACTCTTCCTTTCCTTTTGTTGTAGACGCCAATGAATCAAGCCTCAACCCGATCTCACTGCATTTTTACTATTCACATCTCCAGCAAAGAACCTGGATCTGCAACTATCAGACGCTCCAAGTTACACTTAGTAGACCTTGCTGGATCAGAGCGTGTTGCAAAGACTGGAGTTGGAGGTCACTTATTAACAGAAGCCAAATATATCAACCGGTCGTTGCATTATTTAGAACAGGTAAAATTGGAATAGATTGAAATATTTCTCCCTTTACTACATTCCTGTTTACCAATGTGCAATGTTTTGTAAATCTTGATTCCAATATTCACTTAGTTTTAGGATAGATATTGCAGGTTTTTAAAATGATTGAGTTGATAGATCTTCATTTGCAGTAACATATTTTAATTTGGGAAAAGCTTAACAATTAAACAGTGAAGTTATAGCAAGTATACAGGGTTGTATTTCAAAAATAGTTTTCTTGTTAAATTTGAAATAGTAAAGATATTTACAAGATTGCAGCTATATTTCTGCTAAAAATGTCCTTTGTGATCTTCCCCTTCCATGGCTGGGGTCAGGATGTATCACTCAAGAATCATTGAACTAAATTGATTAGTTGTATGTAGTTTAAGGATTGTAATATGATAAAATATTAGTCTTTTCTCTCATGTGTTGTTTTATTCCTCTACCAATGTGAATCTTCAGCCTCTTTGAGACAGGAGTTGCATTTGTTAATGTATTTATGGATTAACTACCATAACTGGTTTTATAGTAGTAGGACTCATAGATACAGCTGCAATAATAGTAATAAATCTCCACAAATCTATATCATTCAGCTGTTATGGCTGAAAAAGTTTTAGCCTGTTTATTTAAGGTGTACTAAACTCCCTATCCTCCTTTCACTGTTGCTTTTTAGTTTTCCTCTTTGGAAAAGGCAAATATTGAGAGAGTAAATTAATCCTGACTAGTCTTACTTTTTTTTTTTTTTTTTTTTTTTAAGAAAAAAAAGACGGGTTAGGATAGTGCTGGTGAATGGAAACTAAAGATGAAACATTTCAGTAGGGAGTTGGTTAACAGTGTAATAATTATTATTGTTGTTAATAATAATTATAATTGAGTGTTTTGTATTATCTTTCCTCCACTGATCTGATACAATCATTTTCATTTCACTATTAGAAAAATAAGATGTGAATCTTAGCATCCTCATAATTTTTGTGGTTGTGGTATCATGGTGAAGGCAGTTCACGCTCACCGATAACTTCTTTTCGAGTATATATTCTTTTCACCAGGTTTATGGGTATTTTCTGGTTTTGATAGCATTCCTTTCAGGTATTTCTTTTTGGCTTAGTATTTGTGGCATTGCTAAAAGACATTTATGCTTATTTACAAAAAGTCAGTGCACATTACATTTATGTCTCCCTTATCTGCTGTGATGCTATAAAACACCAAGCAAGGTTAAGAAACACTTGAAAATCAGTTAAATCTTTTTTATGGATGTTGCTCTATTAAGTTGCAATCATTGATGATTTTCAAGTGTGGATTTCAGACTTCACACCTGTGAGAGAAATTAAGTTCCTTCTAAGATTGAATACATAATACTGTTTTCACAGCACAGTAAACACTGTTCCTGTTGCCAGAAATTTGTTATTTTTTGGAATTCTGCTGGAGACTACATGATTTTTTCCTAAGGCTTCTTTAAAAAATTTTATATACAACAATATCAAGTTGTATATATATATATCAAGTCATTTCATGGGAGAAATAAGGGGCAGGGGGTGGGGGGAGGATAACATGATTAAGTGCAGTATTCAGATTTGTCCCTTTTAATTTATACTCCAGTATATGTGTTATTTAGTAAAATTTACAGTTGAGGAAACCCATTAAAACATAAAATTTTGTGTGTGTCTATAATTGAAAATTCTTCAATATTATGATTGGGAAATATAACTGACTGTTCCACTTACTGGGAAGAATATTCTTCATTTTTGTGTTGTCTGTTTTTCTGTTAACAAGAACAAATCTCTTAAATTTCATTTAAACTATGATCAGAGGTATTTCATCTGTCAAAAAAAGCTTGTCACAAAAGGTGGCAATCAGTTATTTACTATTATGCTGATATTTCTTTATACCCCCCATTTGTTTAAATTTTGCCTTGAAGTAAAATGTCCATATTTCATTTGTACTTAAGGGAAGTCATAAGGATAAGTGCTTTTACAATGGACCTCTTCAGAATCATACAGATTATGCTCAGGATCCTTCTTATTTACTGTATGATTTTATGTATTTATAATGCAACATTGCATGAGCTTCTGTGAGGTTGAATTTAATAATCAGTGTTGTCTGTTTTGAGATATGTTTGGAGTGCTGTAGAAGCAGAAAATATTAGTTTTGCAATGCAAGTTCTAACTTAGTTTAGAATAAAGTTGGAGACAGCACATTGGGTTCTGTCTGGGATTGTGTATTGGTAATAAAAATGTTTTCTAATACTGAATAAAAGACCACTGAAGATGGTTGAAAATAAGTTTTTCTTCAGTGGCAATTGTACCGTTCAATCCTGACCTTACAGTGTCTAATATTAAAGTGCAAGGATTCCTCCAAATCAGCTTAGAATTGTAGAATCATTTAGGTTGGCAAAGACCTTTGAGATCATAAAGTCCAACCGTTAACTCATGACTGCCAAATCATCACTAAACCATGTCTCTAAGCCCTGCATCTACGTGGTTTTTAAACACCTCCAGGGATGGTGATTCCACCACCTCCCTGGGCAGCCTGTTCCAATGCTTCACCACCTTTTCAGTGAAGAGATTTTTCCTGATATCCCATCTAAACCCCCCCCAAGCATAATTTGAGACTGTTTCCTCTTGTCCTGTCACTTGTTACCTGGGAGAAGGGACCAACTAGAGCAAATTGAAGTTGAGACAGTGTGATGTAGCTGATGGCAGTAGGTACAGTTCAGTTTTAGTGTCCACAGCAATGTGATGCATAGGTACTCTTAAAAGTCCCTACTACCATATCAGGGTAGTTTTTGTTGTCTGTAAGATGTAGTAGCATGTTCTGGAATTACAACTGTGGGATTTTTGTATACGTGTAGATGCTCCCTTGTGATAAACAACATAGGGCATCGTGGACCAAATTTAGAGTTATAAATTAACAGTGACACAGCCACATGATTTGACACTATAGTGGAATTAAAATTATATGTATTGCCCCAAAATAGCAGAATACAATGTTCCCGCTGCTGTGATGAATATGCCCATTAACTGTTATTTTAACAAATGCTCCATTTGGGGGATGCTGGAAGATTTTATTTGTTAGTGAATGATTGCTACCCACACCTACCAGAGTTTTTGCTAATAAAATTTGAAATCACTGCCAGCCATCAAATCCTAGATTTATTCACATCCTATAGAAAACATAATTTTCTGGTTTTATTTCCTAATGAACATATACTGACGTTAGAGTAACAGAGAAAACAGGAAATTTTCAATAATTTGAAGTCAAACACCTGCATTTTTTTCTGATTAGCAAATCAGATAATCATAAAATTATCTGTGTTTTGGTGAATTATTTCCAGCAAGACCTGTAGCAAATACTGGAGACAAGCATATGTTGTCCAAACCAAAGTCCAAATCTTTTTTTTCTTTTTTTTTTTTTTTAATATCGAAAGGATAATAACACCTTTGAGTGAGACAATTTTCTGATTATCACAGTTGGGGTTTTCTGTTAGTAGATCCAGGTTCAGATCATGTACAGGTGGTCTCTGTCACTTTGTGAAAGAACATGATTTCCCTCTCCTTCAGATTTCTCCTCTTTCTGTTCAAGATTCCTTGATTGGATTGTAGAGATTGATTTAGTGGTTTAGGTGAGGTTTTACTAAAGGGACTTAAAACCATCATCTTCTGTGTTATGTGAGTCTGTCACATGACAGTACAGTGGCTTCTGCGTCATGAGAACTGGTCCCAGCCTTTCAGTGCCAGTGTGGGAGGCTTCAGATTCTACCTGGGCTACAGACTTCCGGCATGAACTTCAGAAACAAGTAGCTTTTCTGTAACACAGTTCCCATTTTTAATGGAAATAACATATCTTCCCTCTGTCTCTTTTCCTATCTTGTCTATCCAGATCGTAGTCTCTATGTGGCAGAGACTGAGAATGTGCTTATTAAAGTATATGCTAGACTACTATGAGTTTTTTATGCAATATTATAAACTACCAGAGATACAATGTATTTCCATCTAAAAAGTTGTAATAAATGAGATTTGAAAACCTTGATCCAGGAATGGGTTTCCAGTTTCCTTTACAAGATAGTAATTTTCATATTATGCATTTGTCCCTCTCAGGGCTGCCAGTGTAAGATTTAAAGTAATAAGAAATTTTATCTTTCTGAAGACCATTAAGAGAAACTAGTACCAACAAAAAAGTTGATACTAAATTTTCTAAATTAACTATTTTCTTAAGTGTAGCATAAACAAAATATATGCTGGTGTGTAACATTTATTAAAGGAAAAATAGCTCCCAACCATTTAGAATAGCTTACACAACTCATATAGGTACAGTTTTTCAGTACAGTCCTTGGCCAGATAACAGTTCAAATCTTTTATATCACAACAGATCATGAGGTAATCTAGCTTTTTATTTAATAATAATTAGGTCCCATAATGTAAACAGCTGAGAAGGGAAAATGAGAATAGTAGGTGTACCATTTCCTTTTTGGCCAGGGCTTATATATTCTAAACTGAATTATTTCTTTCCAGCAGTACATTGTAATCATGCACCCTTTTATTTGTGTTTTACTTTTCAAGACATTTTCTAGGAAATAAATACAGAACCTTTTAAGAATCACGTGCTTTAAGGTCTCTAATTTTGAATACATGCTTTAGCAAATATTAAGGAAGTTTTTACTTTAATACTACCCATACTTTATTATTATGATAGAAAAAAATACAAGGAAGATTTTCAGTAAGTTTCTGTGTCTTAGGAAAGTCTGTGCTTTTTAGTTTATTGTGTTCAGTTTCCACTTAGCTGAGAGGCTGTAAAGTGAAGGTATGATAAAATTAAATTTATTTGGTCTTTCAGGTCCAGCTCCTACAAAGACATATAAACACACTGAAATTTAAGTTGAAATTACTTCAATAAAATCAGTGGGTTTGCAGCTAACTGTGTATATAAGCATAGTTTTGTTGTATCAGAAGTTCTTTTTACCTGTCAATCATGAATAGACATGTAAATTTAAAAGTATTTTCCATTTTTACTATTGTTTCAGGTAATAATTGCTGTTGCAGAGAAAAACCGGTCCCACATTCCTTACCGAAATTCTATGATGACCTCAGTGCTAAGAGACAGTTTGGGAGGAAACTGCATGACTACCATGATAGCAACACTCTCTATAGACAAAAGAAACATTGATGTATGCTATTTCTATTTTCAGCAAAAATGTTTTCACTTCTCTAAAGATCTTTTGGCTCTTTTGGCTTTTATTACAGTTTGCAATTCAAGTGTGTAAACTTTCATACTTATCCTTAAATGAAAATACTTTAACTTTATTTCCAGGATATGACTTTATCAGTGGAAATCGCAGTAAGATGTAGACAAATCCTTTAGGAAATGTGCTTTTTTCTAGATAATCTTGAGTCAAGGAGCAGCTGGGAAACAACTTGCACCTACCTAGTAATAACTTTTATTTATTTATTTACTGTTTTCTTGATGAATACATCTTTGAGTTATAAAAATGCATTACCAAGGATTTTTTCACAGGACATATTGGCAAGATCTGTAAGTAGGCTATAGATCACACTGAAAGCCTTGGCAGAATTTCTGTAGACTTCTTTAGAGGCACGATTTCTTTGAGTATGGTAGACAACTGGAGAGTTCGCTGGCAGGAAGAGGGAGTGGGGTGATTTGGGGTTTTTCGAAATGTTTTGAATACTTTTGTCTCCCTTCACGAATTTCCTGCCCTGGAACTATATGTAGGGATGTTTTCTTCTCTTTGTTTGCCAGAAGAGCTGTAATGTTTATCAAAGGGCTGTAGTGAATGGGGCTACATCTGCTGGTGACTGGTCACCAGCGGTGTTCCTCAGGGTTCAATCCTAGGGCCAGTTCTGTTTAATACATTTATCAGTGATCTGGATGCAGGAGCTTAATGCACCATCAGCAAGTTTGCTGATGATAACAAACTGGGAGATGCTGTTGACTCTCTTGAGGGGCAGGAGGCATTGCAGAGGGATCTGCACAGATTGAAGCATTGGGCTATGATTAATGGGATGAAATTTAATGAGTCTGAATGCCAGATTCTGTACCCAGGAAGTAATGCTGATCACAAGTGTAAGTTGGGGGAGGAGTAGCTGGAGAGCAGCCATGCAGAAAGATCTGGGGTGCTGCTCGCCAGCAGGCTCAGTCAGCAGAGTCAGCAGGGTGCCCTGGCAGCCGGGGCAAACCACATCCTGGGGTGCATCAAACAGCACAAGTAGCCGGTCAAATGAGAGGATTACACCACAGTATTCAGTGTTGGTGCGGCCTCACCTTCAGTGCTGTGTGCAGTTCTGGGCCCCTCAATTTACGGACATGAAGGTCCTTGAATGCATCCAGAGGAGGACAACAAAGCTGGTGAAGAGCTGGAAGGCACATCCTTTGAGGAGCGGCTAAGGACTTTGGGCTTGTCTAGTTTGGAGAAAAGGAGGCTGAGGGGCGGTGACCTTGCTCTCTACAGCTTCTTGGGGAGGGGAAGTGGAAAGGCAGGTGCTGATCTCTTCTCCCTGGAATCTGGTGACAGGATGTGTGATAATGGTTCAAAGCTGCATTGGAGGAGATTCAGACAGGACATTAGGAAGCATTTCTTTACTAAGAGGGTGGACAAACACTGGAACAGGCTTCCTAGAGAGGCTGTCAATGCCCCAAGCCTGTCAGTGCTTAAGAGGCATTTGGACAATGCTCTTACTAACATGCTTTAGGTTTTGGTCAGCCCTGAAGTGGTTGAGCAGTTGGACCAGATGATTGTTGTAGGTCCCTTCCAACTGATATAGTTTATTCTGTTCTATTCTAAAATACATTGCAATATGAATACATAGAACCCTGCTTAAAACCATTTATAATCTGTTTCCTGGTTTTTCATAACATCAAAACATTCTAATGTGAATAAACAAGGGAAAAACACCTATTAAGCCCAAGACTGTTCTGAAATACAGCGGAAAACATTATACTAAAACTGTACTTCATCTAGTTGAATTTTTTTTCTTGAGAAAATGGACTTTGCTGTTAAATGAAAACAGATAGTTCAGACTTGTAAACATGTAATTATGCAAGCATGATGGCTGGTTACAAATACGTCTCTGTAAGTTTGTTAATGAATTTTTTTAGGCTCTGTGGGATAGGCACTCTTTTGTATATCGATTCATCAGGTGTATGTATCTCACACTGCAATCTAGGTTTTGTATTTTGGGAGCATTTATCCCAAGCAATTATACAGAGTAGGCTACTGACAGTTTTCATGTTCTTGCTTTAACATATACCATCTACACAACAGACCTTCACAAAATCCCTTCCCTGCTCCCCAAAAGCTGGTATAATATTAAGACAGATGTTAAGTCAATTACTAAACATTAAAAAATGTCAGAATTAGGATAGCTGCATAAATATAATTTGGAGTTTTGTGAGTCACTATGCATAATTATGTTTGGTTTGCTTGTCTGCTTGCTTTTTTCCATTGGGTATATGTTTCATTCACAAAGGAAGCATGAGATAGAATTGCCCCCCCCCAGTAGGAGCTGAAATTGTATAGTAAAAGCTACTTTCTTAAGGACCTAGCTTTGTCTCTTGCAATGAAAGCAATGAAGCAGAGAATTCAAAGTAAGAAAGGCCACTCATCTGAAAAGCACAAACAGAATGTTATCCTAGAGAACTAGATTATAATCCTACTTCTACCAGGGTTGTATACAATTTCTTACATCACCTACATTGCATTTTTTGTGTTAGTTTTGCGGAGTGCTTGAAAGATCTTGATTCTGAATTGTAGATACATTAATTATTATAGCTGTAACTGAAGCTGAATGGAAGCTGTTTTGAACAGATGATCATGAAATGACAATAATCAAATATCTTTTTTTTTTTGGTACTTTTGACTTCAGTTTCCCTTCCGTTAAGTGTAGTCATTCCACATACTTGCAGCAAAGCAATACCTGGAGAGTTAATTGATTAATTTCTGTGAAACCTTCAGGTACTGTACTAATAAGCATGGCAGAAAAAGTTGTTAGGAAATTAGTAGCTGTCAGCTTTGATTATAATTTTGATGGCATAGAATAAATATAGCAGAAGCTTACACATTGAACATTAGCTACTCATTAATTTAACATATGGTTCACACTAAGCAGGGCAAAGTGATCTGGTGGAAAATTATGTATGTATTGTACATATAATTGTACTTAATATATGTATAGAACTTATTTAAAATCACATCATCATGGCACAGAAACTGTACAGCAGAGGCAAAGGTAGAGTCCAGCTAAGACTGTGTGTAGCTCTCTCAGTTGTAAGGTCTTCCTTCCCTTTCCTTGAAGACTTATTTGATTCTACATTTATATATTTGGCAATAAACCCTAGTATCTTTCATTACGTAGCTAATTCAGATACCACCCCTCCAAGGACTGAAAAAAGGCAGAAGCCCTGTGGAAAAAAAAGAGTATATTAGCATATGTTTAAATTAGTATTTTAATATGTTGGAGGACTGAAAACTGAAGATATGACCTTGATTCTGAAATACAAGTTTATAACAGTAGTAAAGTTCTCTTAATGTAGGGGTTATATGTACATTCTTACATTTTAAATGCAGATTTAAGCATCTCAGAAAATTTTGTAATACAGTTTATCACTAGAATTTCTAAGACTCCTGAATGGTATTTTTTAATTTGAGCTAACTGAGAACAGTTGCTAGCTTTTGATTCGTTAGATACATGCCAGACCCTGCAAGAGAACTTCTGTATCAGCTGATCTCTAAGGAGGGAACAATACTTAGGGATCCTCAAATTTATTCTGTGCCCTAGATGGGAGTATACACTGGTTGTCACGGAGTTTTCTCCACAACTCAGTATTGTATAATTTTTTTTTTTTTTTAATTCCTTCATCTCTTCCTGTGCCCCACTTTAGCTCATCTGACAGTTTGTTTTTTTTATCTGGTATCATAGTTCTCCTATATGCCTTCTAGTTCCAAATCTCCCAGTTTCTTTCTTATTTATCCTGGACTTCCTCTCTTCCCTTCTTCATCTTTTTTCCCAGCTTCTTTTACATACACTTCTCTAGTCCCATTTTCACTAAAAAAGGGGTCTTAGTTAATTTTCTCTTTTTCTCATAATTCAAAAGATTTTATGTTCTGAGTAGTATGGCTGCCTTATCCTTTATTGCCAGCTGGGGACTCATTTGAAACACAGTTGATCAGGGGATTGACTGGGTCAATAGAACATGTACTACGATTTGTCAGTTCTATATGTCACTGTCATTCATATACTAACATAATTTCCCTTGAATATTGTTGGTTTAGAATGTGAAATGTCTGTAAAATATACAAAAAATAAAAACTTAGTTTGCTGTCTTAATTAGCGGTCTGTCTGACTTACCTGGTGCAAAGCTAACTGAAATTTTTTTTTCCTCTCTCTTTTTTTTTTGTTTTGTTTTTTCTTCCAGGAATCTATATCAACCTGCAGATTTGCACAACGAGTTGCTCTTATTAAGAATGAAGCAGTTCTTAATGAAGAAATTGACCCTAGATTGGTAAGAGTTGTCTGGGAGCAGAGGAAAGGAGATTGCTTGTTTAAAGTTTTAGTAAACAATAACAGTCAAATGGATGCTGAGAATTTTATACTGAATCATCCCATTAAATAGTTTTTAGATTCATGTTCCAAATTTTTCTATAAAATAACTACTATTTTTATATTTTTCTTTTGGACATAATTATAATTGAATGGACCTTTATAAAACCTCTAAAGGCTTTCTCAGCTCTTAAGGCGTCTGAGGAGCAATGGTCACTTTCATTATCATCTTTGTGCTGCTTCTTTTAGGGTGTTAGTTTGTAAATCATAGTCACAGATAACTGGATGTCCCTAAAGCTCATAAAAAATCTGCTAGTCCCTTGAAGGTAGCATGCTACTGCACTGAAACAATTAGTATTAAAAAGTTAAGAAACATACAGACACAGCCCTTCATTGAGATTGGTCAAAGGAATATTTTAGCTAGGAAGAAAGAACTCTGTAAAGTTACCATTAGGAAAAAAGGAAGACACGTAAATGAGATGCAAAAATAGGATTTCCATATTGAAGCATTAGGCTGATGTTCGCATCCCAAAGAGCAGCAGAGGAGCTCTGCAGAATGGGTTAGAGGTTTAGGAAGTGCAGAGAATAGAGGTAATAATCCACATTGGTAAAGCACAAAGCAGTGCCACATAAAGAAAACAAGTTTCTTCTTTTAATGTGCATGACAAAAATGCATTTTATTTTTAGTATTGGATTAGTCTTTCCTGTGAAAGATTTTATATGCTTCTAGCTTGTTACATACCAGATCTGTTTGAAACTGTGCTCTGTAGTGGTAAATTCTACTATATTAAGGTCTTTGTTAGTTTATTTAATGTAATTTTCTGCATTACCTGGGAAATTTCTTTCCTTTGTAAATAATAAGTACACCTATTAGGGACTGATTAATTCAACATAGTGTTGCAGATAATGATAGCTACTGGATCAGCTAGGTTGCATGCTGTATATCAAAGATGTTTTCTGATTTGGGAAGTGTTTGAGATTACACTGGTTGTACCAAAGCAGCATATGTGGATATAATGAAGAAAGAACTGTGGATGCATTTCAGCATACCCTCTGTCTTTGTCACAAAGACAGCAAATGAAAAATTAGCTCATGTTAGCTATTATATTATTCTCTTTATATATAAACAGATAATATTTAAAATGTAGTTGTTAATGACATAATTATGAATTTTTATTGAAATATTCACTCCTAAAGAATATAAAATCTGAATGAAATACTCTACTTTCAGTGGTCCTGTATTTTATGATATACTAATCACAGCATCATTCTTTTTAATGAGCAAAAACATTACCGAATTTCTAAATTACTCATGACTAATTTTTAATTACAAGTTTTATGTATTTTGTTCTCATATGACCGTCTGAACTGGCTAGGAAATGCTTTGCCCTTGAATGCTAGACTGTAGAATTCTAGATTATATAACATAAGCATTTGTTGTCTAAAAATTGGGGATTAGATGGTTGATTATTTCATTCATTGTTATGTGATAGTAATTAACATATTTCAGTTAATGTTAATGATTGTGCTTTTATTTTCTCTTGTCCCTGAAGTCTGAAGGGAATAGGGGATTCTTGTCAGTTCTTCTGCAGGTTTTTTTAATTATTATTCTATGTTTATTTCCAAACAGTTTCTAACAGCAACAACGTAACAAAAAACTAAAATCAACAAATAAGAGCAGCCAAAAAATAAACCCAGTAGACACTGAACAACTTCATTTCTGTCTGTCTGCCCTCTTTTCTCTTTCCTGTGTAGGCTTTATAGTAGCAAATCATGCAAAACATGTATTCCATGGCCACAGAAGCCTTTGATTGAGGTGGAACACATGCAGGCTCCTGAATATTTACTACATCCTGTGGAGCTATACTCCACAATTTTGGTATGTCTCGCTCTGCAGGATCATTTAGCAAGTAAAGCAAGAGTGGACTCGTGAGAGTTAGAAAACCATCCCCTCTTGTGGAAAAGGCAGGGGAACACAGGTACCTAGACTTTACATGGTTCTGTGCTCATTGTGTAATTTGTTGCCCATCTTGACTACCTAAATTATATTCCCAGGATGCAATTTGATTATTCAGTAAAAAGCTGGACTTAAATTATTCTTTCATAAAATCAAATGCCATTTATTTGCTATATTTATCATCTGTAAATTGAATGCATGCCTTATAACAGGAATGCATAATACCTCTGGATAGATCTGAGTGAAGTCTGAGTGTTGTGTAAACTTTATTCTTCATAATGGAGAGCTGACTGTATTTTACTAAGACATTGAGCTTGTTTCTGTCATACTTTTTCAGTCACTCAGCTTTGAACCTCTCTCACTTATGACCAAAGGATTTGTTTTAAACTGAAAACCAAACTTTTGAGCCTGAATTAAATCTAATCTCCCCTGGTATTTATTTAAAAATAGAAACGAAAATATTACGCCTCTGTAGATTCTTTTTGTCTTAATCTTGAAAAGGAATGTTTTATCCATATCCTGAAAATAATATTTCTGTTGTTGCCAGATTGAAGTTAATTATGCTAACAAATTTGAACATTGAACAGGGATGGTTCTGCCAGTTCAGCTTTCTGCCATACTGTACTTGAGCCCCAAATTTTATTAGATCTGTAATTGGCACAGACTACATCAGAGAGTGACACCAGAGGGAGGCAACCTAAAATCGGGTTAAAATGTTTGGCCTGTGGCATTCTTGAAGCACTCTTGCAACATTTGTAATTAACAGTTCACTACCTTAATAGATTCTTCAATAAAAGATTGTAAGTTAGCCTTTCATATTTATAGTAACAAATGTGTTACCAGTAAGTTTAGAGTTAAAATAAATAATTATATGTATGTTTAGGATATTTTGATTTTTAACATAAAATACTCATTCAAAGTTTAAGAGCCATGGTTAAATTTAAACACTAAAAGAAATACAAGTGTTTGAAGGAATTTTAACATCCAGTGAAAATGTGTCATCCATTTGAACAATCTTATTTCTAGAAAGTGTGTGCAATCAAGAATGATTCATTTTTCCTTGAAAACTTTCTTCTCTTGGAAACTTATTTTGCACATGGAATCAGCGTACTCATAGCCATCTAGAAATATCATTGGACTCCTGATCCATTTGAGCCATTATGAAGTGATGCATCTTTAAAATGACCAATCATAAAGTATCCAAGAACTTGCTCATTCATGTTTTAAACTTAGAGATTTGCATATTGTCCCTGCTTTGTAGAATTTGGCCCTGAGAGACCAGTGATTTCTAAAATATCATTTTATGCATATGCTTTTCCAAAAGTACAGGCTCCAATAATGAGCTATGAGAATTTAAAAATCTAGTACAGTTCTCCAAGTCACTTTCTCAGTCATTACTATTCATGAATACAATCTGATTTCATTATGTTGATTTATACTACTCGTTTGTTGTTAGCAACTGATACATCTTACAATTAGAGTATGCTATAATTCTAGTTAGAGTGGAATGTTACATGAAAAAGAAGAAAAGTTAAGATTAAAATACCAAGATATTGTTTTGGAATTTCTGTTTCTAAAGGGAAAGTAAAAAAAAAATTAAAAAATAAAAATAATCACTTTTGGTGTGTAGTTTGCCTTTCCCTAACACAGACATCAGTTCTATTTTAAATGTGTTTTCAATACTAATAAGCAAAACTAATGAGTCAGAAAGCTTTTTTTACTCCTAGGGCAAATTATTTTTCTCTTTTGCAAATAATCTTTTGAACTCTTTCTGTACAACCATGTCTTCTAACACATAGAATTTACTGAGTCTGGAAGACTATCCTTGTTTTTATAAATGGAAAAGAAAAAAAGTAGTGCTTGATATATTTAAGGCATTTGGACTGTTTTTTTAAAAAAGATGTTTAAAAAAAAGAGGAAACCAAAGTATAGTATTTCCATAAACTCAGCCTTGTAATGCAAAAATCATAAACTAGCTAGTAATTTGTAGGTGATGCTTGGTTTATGCCTTGCTCTTTGTAGATGATTGTCCAGCTGAAAAAGGAGATCCAGGAGTTGAAGGATGAGCTGGTGCTGGTGACTGGCAAGCAAAGAACATCAGAGCTTTCACAAGAAGAGCTACTTCAGTAATGGCTTACATTGTTTTCATTTTCTTCTTTTGTGGTGCTACTTTTCGTCAGTTTGTTGGCATAAATATTTACATTCATTTCAGAGTTTTAAATGTCTCTGAGTGCATAAATAAGTGAAGTTAGGTGCCAGGTTAGAATGGCAATTTTTCATGAAAAGCTCTATGAGGCTGCTGGCTATGTTTTTGCAGCCTCAGCTTTGAGGAAGTGAAGTAAATGCAAAGGATGGGAATGCCTTTCAGATGCCAGGCAAAAAGTGTTGTATAATAGTGCAGAATAAAAAAACCCACAACAGTCTCCTTCAAAACTGGATATACAACCTGAGTAGAATTCAAGAAATATTTTTTTTTTTTGCTGAGAAGTATCCTGCTGCAGTGTTAGTTTGACATAGGCCAAGAGAAACCTTGCATTTCTGATACACAATTAATCAGTGTCCTAAAAGCCAAATATTCAAATTTTTTACTGTGCATGCTGTTGAAAATTCATAATTAATTCACATAACTCTTGTAAAATTTTAAAGCTTTTTGTATCAAATCAGTACAGCATGTAAGAATTTTCTATGTATAATGTAGAAATATTTACTTAGGTCTAAATGTTCACAATAATGAAAGTCAGTTCCCAGTTTTGAAAAGCTAATTGATTTTGTGGAATGGACCTATTAAATCTCTGTGCCTCATCTGTAGAAAGAAAGTAGTAATTGCCTAGAGATTTGGTTTGGTTTGGTTAGTATATTAATGGTAACCAAGTTGAAGCTGTGAGAATTTTTAGTCTTATTTTAATTTCTCTTGGAATTGGTCTGGAAGAAAACTACCAGTGCTAACAAATTCCCCTGACATCCAGGGGAAATGGTATAGGGTGATAATGCAACATACTGTGTTGTGATTCATTTGGAGTCGCCACACAAGAACGATTCTTAGGGGAGGTGTGCTGTAGGGGGTTCCAGACAGAATAATAATTTGTTTTTAAATTGATGCTTTTTTAATATGCTGGAAAGAAAATCATAATTCGGGTTATTATGAATCTCAAATAATTAACTAGTAAGGAGGAATCTTACCAAATATAGTCTCATCGTCTCATCAAAAGTAGGTGTGCTTTAATTCTTGTTCTGATTCATGATACATATTTCAAGGAAGGTCAGAGCAAAATTAATCTTTGGAAGTATTCTGTGACTTTTTAGTTGTTCTTTGATTCTGAACACAGATGATCAAAGGTACAAAACATGTCACTGAAAAACTCCATGCACTAAGTACATATTTATTTTGTCTGCACAAGTGTTTACCTCAGGCAGTTTTCAGTAGAAGATGGATGCCAAAACGAAACTGGATCCAGTGGCACATGTGTATATCCAATAATGTTTTTTCAATCTAATAGAATGGTTATGGTAACGCATAGATCTTTTTCTTTCTACTTATGTTTCAGGGAATAGTGTTAGTGATTGCCCTGGAAACAGCTATTAACGTTATGTTAAAATTATATTATGTATGTTTCTTGACTTAGTAAGTCAAGAAATGCCAAACATTTCTTGCAATAATGAGCTTCATTCCACTTGTTTACTTTCAGGGCATTCCAAATGAAATCAGTGGGCTGCTCAATGCAGTTAAAATTGCTAGATGTTTGAAGTTAGTATGTGAATAAGCTGTAGTTCATTCTTCACTGGTGTTTTCTCACTTAAATCAAAGAAGTTTCTTCAGGGATATTTTTTTTTTTTTATATTATTCATTTAATGGAAGGAGAAAACCCATCTGTCAAATGGGCTTTCCTCATAATCACTACAATGTCACATTGTCATTCACTCAGTTTAAAACAAAATGAAAAACAAATGCTCTTCAATTTTCTTGTGAATGCCAAATTATAACACAACACAACTTATCAGTCCTGTGAATGAAGCTACAGCTGTCTGGAATTCATACTTCAGAATTCTGTGTTAAATGGTAAGCATTTACATTACCATGCTATTTTTTTGATTTTATTATTTTATTCTCATAAATGTTAAACATACATGAATTCTGCTGCTCTCATTTTGTTTATTTAAAAAGCACAGCATAAAAAAAAATCAGCTAGACTACATAAGTGGTTCAGAATGTAGTTCATAAAATGCTTCCAAAATCTGAATTGCTTGCTTTGGATCATACCATCTACTTCCTCAGCTGTAGAGGGCTGATCTCTAAATATTTCTTTGAGCTAAAGAATTAGTTTCTTGTTTAGTAAAAAATTTTTAAAAATGTAGAAAATAGCATCATACATCCCAAATAGTAGGAAATTGTACTCTTACAGGCTTCTGCACTGTGCTTTAGAAATATAAGGCCTTCAAACAGTTTGGTTTTTTGTTTGGGTGGGTTTTTTTGTGGGGTTTTTTTTGGTTGGTTTTTTTTTTTTTTTTTTGAGAAGCATGCCAAAAGTAAAAGGGAGAGCCCTTTTTGTTTGAATCATTTGGGATTTTTTTTTTTTTTTGGTTTTGTTATAAATGAGCTCACTAGCAATTTACAATGTGTGCCCAGAAAGTCAGGATTTCAAATCAAGGTCCTGTGTTCCAGAGCACCCACGCTTCCAGAGCCTTTGCCAGTTGGAATTCTCTAGAAACAGGACCGGAAGTACTGGCTTAGCACTTTAATTTATTAATAACTTTACCTTATTTCTTTCAGATATGTATGTTATTACAGACGCTTCTATTTTTTACTTCAACAGTTATATATTGTTCATCTTACTCATGTCCTGGATTTCTCATTACTTCTTTCTGTCTTTCATTTTTCTGTTTCAACATTGTGACATCTGTATGCTATCATGGTATTAACAATATTGCACTGTTGTACAATATAGAGCTTTAACAGTTACTCATACTTAAGCTGTTGAACAAATGGTTTCATTTACAAAGCAGAGCAAATGTTATTATTTGCTGATGTCAGTGTTCAGTATCAGTTGCAAGGTGAAAGAAATAGAAGCATATTACCTTGCCTTATGTCAACACAGCTTTGCAGACAGTGGATTTGTGTGGAAGTTAGAAGGCTGACATAAGCTGTAGGCAATATTAAAGAGAAAAGAAACTACCTTAACTATAAAGTAGTCTTAAAACATCTCACATCAACATCTAACTTAGATGCCTGATTTAGAATGCTATTAAATCCATGGATATCTCTAGAGGTCATTTTTTCTATTACATGTTATAAAATCTTGAGTGGCAGCACAGGAAGTTCAGGTTCCCAACGCAGGTACCTGAGCTGGATGCTTCAAATAACTGTAAATACTTTTCTTTGATCTTGCTATCTTGTTCCAAGGAAACTGAAATTAGAAAAAAAATATCTTATTTAAAATATCTTATTTAAACTATTGACCTTGTACACTGAAACTACTTAAAGACAATTTTAAGTGTCGTTCAAAGATTAGCAAGTTTGTTTTAATGGGGGGGAGGAGGAGGCTACTTACTATTGATACTATTGTCCTGTTTTTTAATATTCAAAAGTATAGCAGTCATCTAATGTCACACGGTTTCAAGAAAGGTAATATAGTATAACTCAGGCTAGTGAGATGTATGGATGCTGTGGTTTAACCCAAATGGAAAAGATAGCATAGCTGAATTTGATTATTTAGATGTTTGAAAAAAATCTTGGAGCCAATTTCCAAAGATGTATGTTTAAAAGCATTTGATCATAGCAGCTTTTTGAACCTCACTGAAATTCGTTGGATACTTGGTCAGCTGAGTTGCTTCTGAAAGTACCACTAAATACCTGTTTGCATCTTTTGGCAGTTTAAGTACTTACTGAAAATCTCTTTCTTCTGAGTTTTTAAGTCTAATTAATAACTGTAAGTGACACAACACGAATTTTTCAAAACTACTTCTTTTGTGTTGTAAGAGTGTCTTGGTCTTCATCCATATGAGTCCTTCTGACTTCCTAAGTAGTTTTCATCCTTGTCCTATGTTAAGTTCTTGATACCTTCTCCTTAGAAGGAGGAGATATTTTTTTTTTTTAAATTTGATAAACTGAAGCTTAGTTTTCTTTTGCTACTTTTACATATACTCTAGAGATTAGAATATGACTACTGTTATGGCCACAAATACTAGCTGGCACTGAGCAGCATTTCTTTATGTATGTGCTTTTGGTTTGTTATTATAAAGTGCTGTTGAAGAAAGAAATCATCTGCTCGGCAATCGACTTGACATACTTCTTTCTGCAAACAACACGCATGTGTAGCATTAATGTAGGCATATTTTTTTCCCTGTATAAACCAGTCCTGTTCCTTTTCTAGGCCATGCCAAATCTCCCTGCGACTTAATGACACAAAGATTCAGATCTGTGTGTGTTTCATCATTGGAATGAATGATTTTCAACTGTGTAGAAACTCTTTGCATCTGTTTGCCACATTGTAGCCATCTAATTCAGAAGAATCTCCTCACATAAGGAGGTAGCAAAAATGGCTTTGCACATATATCTAATAAAAAAACAAAGGGGGATTATATCTGTAATAGGTGTATGCTTCCGTACTGTGTAGTGCGAGTATTTGTGTATGTAATGTGTAATCTGTGTGTATACTTTTTCTTTGATTGCTTTACGAAATTAGAGGCCCTATTCTTAAAATTTTTACCCTCCAGGAACTGAACTTGATAGAACTGGAAAAAAAACTCTAAATGTTTCACGTCAGCTTTGAATTTAGGTAGTCTTTCTGTATGACAGCCTATTGGCTATGTAAAGTGGCAGCATAAAAATCCTAGTTGTTGCCTATAGTAGTAACAAAATGCATGTGGCATTCAAAAATCTATTTATTTCTACTCATTATCAATACGTAAGAGTGTGCTTTAGCTCTGTTATTAGCTGCTTTATAAGCACTTGGTCCTTACTGTAAATATTTGATAATTAGGAATAGAAAGTTAGGAAAGACCATTTGGTCTAAAAAATGTGTTCATATTAGACCAATAAAAACCAGCCAACATTCTATGTTTTTGAAAATTAGTTTATCCCCATACATGTAAATCATTTACCATATTGTTGTTTTCTATTTTCACCTGTTCTTTTTACATTTCTAAACATGAGAACTTAAAATTTTTACTATGTTTATGACTTCTTGATTTTGGACTGATTTTTCTTTTGTTTTGTGCTCTATCATCACTTCCTTTTCAGGAACATTACTGATAACACTATTCAAATCTTACTCACAAGCTTTATTTTCACCATTTGAGAGAATTGCTATCCATGCAGACTTAAAAGATACTTGAAAGTTTAAAGGTCATAATATTTGCTTGTGGAAGTATCATAGGATTCACTTCATTATACCAACTCAAAGGCCAGAAGTTTTCCAAACTTCTATATATATAAAGAAAGCTCCAAAATCATCTTTGAGAGGTTCAAATTACAGCAGTGGTAAAATTTTGAAAATCTGAGGCATTTGTTTTCAAGAATAATTTAGGTTTGTAGTACTTTGCTTTCAGCTGATTTCCAATGGTATTTCTGAGGCTTTCCAACTCATTATCTGAGGCTTTTAAGGAGTTTAAGTCAACATTTTACAGGATCAGCTCCAATATATATAATATCATTGGATTAAAAATTCTGGACTTGTGCATGATTTCTAGAGTATCTGTATAGTTCACAATCTAATATTCTGTGAATCTGTTAGATAACTTGGTATGATTGCTTATTTCAGGGGTGCACAGATTAATGTACAGACAAAAAAGGGAAATGTCAGGTCAGTGGATTTAAAAAATCAGTATTAGGGTTTACATTTCCTTATACTCATTCAATTTGCTATTGCCTAGCTATATGAAATAATTTGATCATTTTTGGACTATTCTTTGTCTTTCAAGAATCAACTACGAAAACAAGACAATGAAAATATTAGAAAATTGCCCCCAAAGTTTGTGGGGTTTTGTGTGGGTTTTTTGGTGGGGTTTGTTGGGGTTTTTTTATACATAATTTGGGAGGAAGTTTTCAATTAAAAAAAAAATTGCATATTTTATTGAAGTTCTTGCAGATCTACTTCTGTTTCATTTTACCCCATCAAGAATATTGTGTTTGGCGTTTTGTCTTACAGTTATTTGTAGTGCCTAGCTGGAGGAATGTCTGACAGAAGAGTCAGTTCATTTTCCATCTGTCTGACTGATTATGCCATTGAGAATGACATTGAGAAGCAACTAGTGTCTCGGAACCTAACCTTTAATTTCCTAAATAGGGGGAAACCCCCCCCCCAAAACCAAACCAAACCAAAAAATACAAAACCCCACAAAAGACACCAAAAAACCTCCATCAAAAACCCTACCCAAATCCTCAAAAAACACAGAAGTTCAGCCACCTGCAACAATTAATTTAGTTTCACCCATATCTTTGTTTCTTAAAACACAGTTGCTGGTATAACTCAATACCATTATTTATAGACTGGCTTAGAATACATTTTCAGTTTACAGGCTGAAACAGAAGCTCACAGTGAATTTGTAGCGTGCAACTTTACTATTACTCAACTTCCTCATACATACACATGTAAACACTTCATATTGAATTGTATTATGTTTAGACTTTCATCTCTTTGCAATCAGTAGCAGAAAGGGGATCTTTGTCTTTCTTGTCCTGTAATAATTTTATTTTCAGTTGTTAGAGCACCATATAGATATTTAAAGTGAAAAAAAGTATAAAAATCTTCCAGACTCTAGACACAGAAGACTCTCAAGGACTTAGTGCTCTTACTTCCCTGCTTCAAGACTGCACCAAATCAATGCAGCCAATTCCAAGGCTATGTTAATAAAAGTATTCTTACAAATATCTACTGAAGGAATTGTTCAAAGGCTTAGATAGCTGTTTCTGTTATTTAGTTACCATGATTATTATTATTTCACCCAGGTGTTAGCACACATTTGTTAAATTAAAGCTTAATAGTTTTTTTCTGGATACTTTGTCTTCTTTGTCATGCTGTTAGCAACAATCCTGGAGATACTTTCCCTTCTTTCTCCTGTCCTCCATAGTGCTCTTGATAAAACTTGCTGCTTAGCATCTCTATGGTCCTGCCATACTGATGCACACTTACTAAATATAATGACAATTCTGCTTCAACTTTCATGCATTTTTAGATAAGAAATATGTGGAGATGTGGAGTTACTTTTTTTAATAACATAGGCATCATTATTAAAGATAATTTTCAAAATTAAGATATAAAGAAAAAATTGATATGGAGTATGTTACTGATAGGAAAGCTATTGCAAATGTCTAGGTAAGCAAATTTCTTTAATTGAGGCAACCTCCCTGATTATCTCAAGTGTTTCAGTAGCTTCTTTGTTTATAGCCTATTTTTCATAAACTTGGATTTCCATTTTGCTTGTCACAAAGTTCACAGCTGACACTCAAAATTAATTGGTCTTTAAGTGAACTTAATTTTGATACATAATATACAGTGTCAGTGATCAGGGGTTAAAAGGCAAGCTCTCCCAGAAATGAATCATGGCACATGAAGCAAGGTCAAAATGAGTCCTTCCAAATCTGTGTTTTGAGACCATGCATCCTGCAAGCTATTGAGAGCTGTAAACTTTAAAAACATACTCTCAGTTGGCTAGGAGTGCTTCTCTGATGCGTTTCAGCTGTGTAATTTGCATCTTTGTTCATGCAAACATATGACTGATTCAGAAGTGGATTTTTTTTAAAAGGATGGAAGTCTTATTTAATGAACGGGTAAAACTGAAGTAGCACAGTGCAACTCCAGAATGATTAGATGAGCACTATCAGAAAAATTGCATGAAATCTAAAGTAATGTGAATAGAAAACTTTTGTGATTTATGTGTGGTCTAAATGGTAAGCAGGCTTCATTAAAAAAGAATTCCCGAAGGGCAGAAAGTTACAGGAGAAAAATATCGTTGGTAAGGTAAAAGCTGTCTGTGAGCTGCAGTTCAGTGTGTGTTTATATTTGCAAAAAAAACTATAAAGAGGGAAATGCTAGAGCAAGAATTTGGGACTGATTCACAGTCACTAACCAGAGAGCACTGTTTAACAGGTTTCTATCCCAACTGTTTGTAACTGTTTGACAGTGAGTTTTCTTCCCAGCATCAGTATGAGAACAGACTTGTGCTTGACACAGCTTGTGTTTTCAGCCTGGTGTTGTGTTTCAAACTCACCTGGATTAGCACTGTAATATTTTCCTTTTGTACTTTCTTAGTATGTGTAAGACCACTACCACAGAGTTTTAAATTAATCTCAGAAATGACATGATACTGTTCCCTTGGCATTGACTTAGAATTTTTTTTTTCTTTTACTTATGTTTTCTGTTTTGTTTTGGTTTGGTTTTTTTCCCCCAATGAGCACTGAGAAAGAAAACACTGTTCTTTGTTTACTGCTGTTTTTCACAGAAAATGGGTCTTTGTTTGATACTTCCATATTTTTCCTCCTTCGGGGAATTTCTGTTGGGAAAACTATTCTTCCTGATACAGCAGGGTTCTGGCAAACAGGCTTCAACACAACCTTGCTCTTATTAGTATAAGTTAGGCCTCCTATTCTTAGGGCAGAACCTCACAGTCCTAAAAGGAAGAATAGAAATGTATGAAAAATACCCTTTTTAGGCTTCCTCTTTAATAACATTAAATTATAAATATTTAATGGTCTATAACTTCCTTTGCCTAACAACATACAACAGAAAAGGAAAAAAAAGGGAACCATTTTGGATCTCCAGAAGTTAGGAAAGACATCTTCATCTGACACTGATTTTAAACATTTTTTCTTGTCACGTGAAATTAGCTATGATTATCCCTGCTCCAGATTTGATTAGCACAAATTCTGCATGGAAACATTACTGAGTGCCTTAGTAAGCTGAAACTAATGAAGAATGCAGCAGCTGGCTTGCTTATGTTATTAACTACAATAAATAACAGACTATTAGTTTAATAATTATTTCTACATAGACATAGAGATTTTAGCATTTCTAAAATATACTTTTAGGGGTGTTTTATATTTGTTTAGTACTGTCAGTGCAAGTGTCTTGTGGCTAGGTACTTCTAGTTCAGATTCAGATTTTCTGATGTAACTCACCAGTATAACAAAATCCCCTCAAATTTAAATAAATTGACCATCTTACGTTAAAAGAATATCAAATTCTGAAATAAAGATACATGCTGCATATTTCCACTGAAGCAACTAAGTGTGTCTTGTAAGCAATTCAGTAATTTTAAATTCTGCGTTTGTAGCTAAACCCATAATTAGGTATCTATTGAATTTCAGTTTCCATCATTGCTTTTTCCTATCAAGCTGAGTGTACTTTGACTTTCTAAGCTAAGCAGTGAGAAGACTGGGGGCTAAGTATTTTTTATAAAGAACTCTCCAGTGTGAAATAGAATTCCTGGTATTGATCTCCAGACAATAGTATAGAGACTATCTCTTTATTCAGGTTTCTTCTCCAGTGAGTGAGAAGTATTTGTTACTAGGCTTTGTGTTGTTATTTTATTACTTGATCTTTGCATTGATTATCTTTATTTTAATTTTCCTTGAGAGATTATACTTTTTGATACTGATGGGTATCTTGCAAAGTGCTTGTAATACGCTCGTTTTGTAAGTTGGTAATAAAAAGATAGAATACCAAAACAGAAAATTATTTCTTCTGCAGTCCATCTCTTATATAATGACAAAAAAGTCTAGCGCTGCTGTAGTGCCTACTCTTCATAAATAAAGTCAAGAAAGAGTGAAAAAAAAAAACCCAACCCAACCTAAACCTCATACTGCTAGCAACAAAGTTTGTAAATACTGCGGAAGGGGCTTTTGTATGTTTTGTGGTTAATTTAATTTTTTTCTGCTTGATCCTAGCTGGTTTTCATTATAAGCTTCAACAAAAGTGTCTTGGGCTTTTTTTCCTCCCCTCTAGTTTATGACGTACCTTGGTACCCTCAACCATGTCATAGAATCTACATACATGTACATCTGTGATTTTTCAAAATTATTTTCCTAATGACTTTTAGCAATAGGTGTAGTGGGAAAATTAACATTCAGCCTGGGATGTTTTGGGAGAAGAAAAGCTCAGTCACAAATATAGAAATTTTTAATGTATGTTATGTATCCCATGCCAAGCATGCTCATTCCTTTTGCAAGTTCATTTACAAAACTCCCTTCTTTGGGCAGGTTTATTTCCTAATTTCTGTTCTGGAAAGGCATGGAAATATTAATCATTATCCTTGGCATAATAGGAGAAGCTGGTCATCAGCTCAGGTCTTTTTGAAACTATACTTATCAATTTTTCCAGGAAATAGAACATGCTGTCTATCTAAGAGGTCTAAGTATATGGTCTCAGGACTGAGCAACAGCAACTGACCAAAAATACTTTGTTTCCTATGTTCTTTTAGTTATTCTACTATGACTGAGTTGGAAAAGGTCCTCAAGAAAAAGAACATTGTTATTTCACCTCATGATTTCACATTACCTTTGCTCTGCCACATACACATGACTCTGAGTAGGCAACTAAAGATTTGCTAGAGGGTTTTCTGGATTTCTTGTACTTTATGGGTTTCTTGTTCCTCTTGAACTTCTAGGCCCAACTTTGTTCAGTGCTGGGCTATTTTATGTGTTTTTCTGGTTTGCCTCTTGCTGACTGTTCTTGCAAAAGTCTTTAGTTGGAGAAAAACTGTTTAATATGCATTCCTGTGGTAGATAACTAAGGAACAGAGTTTAGGTGACTATCTCAGAAGATATTATTATTGCTAAGGAGAAAGGTATTATCCGTCTGTTCAAGGTAACTGAATGAAACCAAAAGCCCTGTCCATTCTCCCTCACCTACAAGAAGGGTGTTCTCACTCTGCCTCTTTTGATGGGAGGATGACTACAGCCTGTGCCTGATGCTTTGACTAGAAAAAATGTGTTTGAGCTGTAACCATAGATGCCCTATATGAATTTCTTAAATCTTTTACAGCTCTATTTTATGTAATTCTGTTCTTTAGGTTTTCATACATTCCATAGATTTATTTCTATTTTAATGAGTATTTATAACGATAAATACAATAAAGTGTTTGAGTCAGGAATAGGAGAAAGAAAAGGATATTCTTCTTGTAGAATTGTATTTTCCTTTGCTTCCGAATCACCTAGCAAGCAGATCTACCTATCTAATATATGTTAGGAAAAAGGAAATGTACAGTCAGTATTCCATTTTTTTTTTTATTCTCTGTCTTTTTTTTCCACTCCTCCTGTAAGTTTTTATTGTCTCCTTGATTTATTCTGTGAATATCTCTGAAAATGAAATGGAAGTAGCATTGGGGTTTTTCATTTGTAAAGCAGCAAATCTGCCATTGTATAAATTCATAAGAGAATTTTTCAATTGTTTTCATAATCCTTGAGCTGATAAATTATTTGGACAAATATTTTCAGTTAACCAAGACCTGTTCATTAAGAAGAGAAACTCCAAGTTGCATCTGTATCACACTGTCAGGTTTTTTACCTTTGTTTAATACTTCAGTATACTGGAAGAACTCCTAGAATATCCAGTGTTGTCAGACTGTGTGTTTATTTTAGAAAGAGTTCTGGTAATTTCTACATGGAAACCTAAAAAAACATCAGGGATGCAGTGATTTCTTTTGCTGTTATTCATGGGGATTTTCATTGTTGCTTTTCTTTTTTTATTTTTTTTTTCTTCAGTGTTTAGGCTAGGTTGGCCTGTTCTTGTTCTAATTCTTAAAGATGAAATTTTTAAAATGTATCTGAAAATACACTGAAGAGTCTGCTGTTCCCTATAATTGGCAAAGAGCTTGAATTGGTTTATAATTTCTGATTTATTTTCTGCTATTTCAGACTTGACTCAGTCCTCTGGTGTTCAAATGTGTTTTGGCTTCTTCATAGTCCTTGGGACACAAAAAATGAATTGGGCTGTTGTGTTTTTTTAAGAATGCCAAACACATTAAAGGTAATGTAAGAGAAAGGAAATAGCAGCTCGTATCTATAACTACAGCTTTTCTATTTTGCTAATCTTGACAAATTAACCTTGTCTCTTGACTGGCAAATAATAATTTTCAAAATAGAGCATTATTTTACAGGAATTATATATTCTTTTCCTTCTCTTGAAGTATTGTAACTTTCTGCAGTGTTATTCCAGTAATGATAATGGTGCAAGTTAGTGTAATTTTTTTGATTGATTCCCATAGTCTAAATCTGTGGTAGTCTGAGTATGGCTAAATCCCTGGCAAACAGGTAATCTTAGTAAGGTTAAAATATCTCCTCTCTAATTTCTAGTTCAAGATTAAAGGCCCATTTTTATAGATGACTTCATATAGTCAGTCTAGACAGTCTAGTTATAAAAAAATATTATTTTACTTGTTTCCTTTTACTTACTGAAATCAGTAAGGTGCTTAAGATATTGACAAATACTGACTTTCTCTGTGTCTGTTTAATCACCATCACATACTCATTAATAGTATAAATGCCTCTCTTTTCGCAGTCCTTACAGAAATGCCTGCCTGCACATATGAAGAATTAATTCTCTTGGTTGTTGTACATTGTGCGTCTGCAGAGTATGAATAACTTCTTGTACTACTGGCCTCTGTTCTGTTGGACTCTTCATGCAGAAAGAATCATGTAGCTATAAGTAAAATTTTGGTCTATTACCCAGTAATTTTTGTAGTCTCTTAACTTGAGAAGCAAGTCAATGCCAGTAATGCTTCTGTAACTAATATTTCTCTTAAAATAGCCTCTCCCTCAAGCTCACATTGACTTAAGGGAGTGTTCTATAAATTCAGAAGTCAGGAATTTTGCACATATAATGAATGGTATAGACAACATATTTGTCTCTTGTTCTTTAACTGAAATAATGAAAATGGGAAAGCACAGTTTATCTGCAACTAACTGAGGGTTGCTGTCTTCTTTTCTCTAGTTTTTCTCCTGTTTTGAGAACTGACACTTTGTCGCAATGAACTCTGGAGGAGATGAATAACCAAACCTGCCTGTTATGGTTTCCAATGTTCATTACAGCATTACAGCTACTGATTTTCAGATATTTATATCCTGAAAATGATTTATTTTTTTCTGTTTGTTGTGTATCACATTGTTTCACCCTCCAGCAGGCAATTGTTACTACAGTATAGTAATGTGAGGAATCTCAGAAAGAAATCTTCAAAAGCAAGGTGATATCCCAACCACTACTTTAGGGTCAACTTTAGATACTGTGATATTATAATGCCTAAAATTTTTGTATGTGGTTGCAGCAAAGTAATTCAGATAATCAAATGACAACAAGATTCCCAGTCCTGTAACTGGTTTGGGATAAATTACTATTAAGCGACATTCAGAAGGCTTCCATATAAAGTGAGGAGCTGAGCAAAACTATTTCAAAAGAAACACTAGGCACAGAGATGATTCTGAACTCCTGCCTTTCTCTGGCAGTTGGTCACTTTATGCTGGTACTTTAGATACCTTTGCTCACTCAGGTTCAGAACCTAAGTTCATCTTCTGAGGATAATAACTTAAATAAACATTCAAAATCATAGTATTACACTGTACAGGCATATGGCTGTCATTGTTGCCCACCGTTTGCCTAGGAGGTTAATGGTAACAGCATTTGTCAGGCATGAAAAAGCTTTTAATCTAAAACCAGTTGATGGAGTTCCAACTTGCACTTTCTGTTTCCTAGAAATTTACCTTAGTAAGTGGATTAAGGGCTAATTTTATTTTAAAAATCATCTGCTCTTTTTGTTGATGATTTGCCACGCACTCTGGAATGCAAGACATGGAGAGCTGGTGGCAGCATGCATCTATCCATATAGCTGTGACATCCAGCCCAGAGGCATGCTGTATTATACTTGTGTAGGTTTCCAGTCTTCATATTTTAATTTGGTTTTAAAAAATCAAGAGGATGCTTCTGTGTGCCAAATTTTCTTATGAAGACTGAATTACTGAAATAAAAATTGCTGCTCCCTAAGGAAGATGTCAGATGTTTTTAAATAAGAACCAATTGCAAGAGAATAAAATACTAACTAAATTTCATTTATCAGAAGAAGAGCAGTTAGGTCTTTCAGAAATCTATAAATACCTTCATCAAAAGATAAGTCCCTTTGCTTGGTGATCGGAGCAGGTAATTTTATGTATGAAAGCTATGGTATCTGCTGATACTTGTAATAGAAAAGAAAGTAGATTGTTCTTTTGCACAAATAATCATATATGTTAAAACATCCTGTGCCCAAAGCTTCTGAAAATCTATTCTCATGAGAGGGCAGGCTTTAGATCTTTTCAGTTGAGATGGTAAAAGAACAGAAGGTTATAAAATAAATGAGAAAAAGAAAAGATTACATCTTAGATGCTTTTAATTCTAGAACAATTCCTTAGCATGTGCAAGTATGTCCTGATATGGAGTTGTAGAATCTGCAAATCCAGGTTTTAGTATCAGGAACAAAAGTACATTTCAATTATATGGACCTTGAAGGAAAATCGCCTACCAATATCATTCAGCTTAGTAAATCTTGTGTTGTGTTTGACACGTTACTTTACATAGTTGTCTGCTTGGTTGTGATTTTTTTTTTTCCTTAAAAATGCTTTTTGTTTTCAGGTTGGATGAGTTAATTGAAGCATTTCTTGAAGATAATGATCCTGATAGCACTCTGGATGTTGGTGCTGACATGCACAAGATCAAGTATTGCTTTACTCGTATAAAGGTATTTCTTATAAACATAGACAAAAATGCAACTGGAGCTGAAAATAATTGGAAGACATTCATAGCTGAAAAGTGTCAAAAGAAAGGCAATGCAGTTGAGAGGCATTGGAAAAGGCTAAGACAATTGAACTGGGAAGTGTATGGAGGACTGACAGGAATTCAAAATTTATTTGGAAAAATTCAGCAGCATTTTGTGGAAACCGGCAAGGATCTCAGCATGCAGTAAATTGTAGGAGGACACTGGAAGATATTGGAAACAACACAGACAAGTTATTCGTAATGGATAGATGTATCTATCTGTATTCGCATTACTATGGAGGCTTTATTTGGGACTAACTACATTGAAAGATATAAAAGTGTAAAACAACTATATCCCCAAATCTGTTATACTAACTCTCCTGATGGTGTTGTAAGCGCTTCTAAATCATGGAGCAAACAAGATATACTCAAACTGAGAAGGACAAGTAAAATTAACGGGGAAAGCAATGTATTTTGGGATATAGTTTTTCAATATGGACATGTATACACTCCTGATTTTTATTTATTGTCTTTAAATAATTAGGGTTTAGTTATATTGTTAATACTGAAAGTTCTGTGATAATACAGAACATGGGAATTTATTTATGTGTAGAAAGAGTAAAGTAAATCATACACTTGGTAGTGAAGATCAACAAGTACAACTTGTTCCATACTTGGCACAACACATATAACTTGACAGTCGACTGGTCGCATCATTTCATTCTGTCTTTTCTACCATAGTTAGACAGTCTCAGAATAGAATAAATACATAGCTGGAGCTCAAGTTGAAAGTGCCCTTTTTTTTGTTTCTTCTAATAGCAACTAATGAATCATTCAAAGATTTCTGATAAAAAACTTATCTCACAACACATCTCTGAAGAAAAAGACACTAACAAAGAATCAGGAGGAGAAGAACTGAAAAGGCTCAAAGAACTTCTGCAGCAAAGAGACAATGAAATCAGTATCCTTTGTGAGGAAGAAAAATAACATTTGGATTTGAGCTGATCTGTCTACAATGGTTTTTGTGTGTGTGAGATAGGCATGAACTGTGTGGAAGGAAATTCTCTCTACTGACCCCACTGGTTTAAAGCAATTACTCAGTTCCCAACTTCTATGTGGCCGAGCCCCTGCTTTACACCTGCTTCTATTTCAGTTGTGACCCAAACCAAAATCCTGGATCTGAGCACTACTTAGCTTCAGAACTGTCCAACCAAGATCCAAATACTGTGCTTCAGACCACTCCTAAAACACTCTCCTCAAGCAAATTAAAGCTTTTTGTAGAATGGGAAACTCTGATGCTATATAAAGACCAATTTATCACCCTACAAAGAACAGAATTTCCTCTAAGTGTTATTTTTAGCCAGATGAAGTGCTACTTTGGGGGCTGTTGGGCTATTTGCCTTTAGAATAAATAGAAAAGTTGTACTTTTTACATGCAACTTTAAAAATTAAATTAGACCTGAAGCTTTTTGCATATAAAAATATTAAACTTCTCAGACGTGCTTTGTCCATTTCAGTGCCTCACAGAAAACACATGAGTAGCTGCATTGTTGCGCAATGGCTGGAAGTTATTTTTAGCGGGTTGACAGAACTGTGGTCAGATGGCAGCACCACTATGCCCCTAACTTTGTGGCTACTTGGTGGATAAAATTTGAATATGGCAGAGAACTGAAAAAAAAGTTTTTGAGTTTATAGGTAACAGATTCTTTCACAGTTATTAGTAAAAAGCAAACACACTTGCATTCTTTGTGCTCAGCAATTCCAGGTCAATTTTATACGTCAAATGAGAATGGCATTTTACTTTGGGATGTAGCATATTACCAGTCTGAACAGAGGTGGCAGGAAAGCTTCTTTATTTCTGCTCCGTCACAGAAAAAATGTTCATTTTCCAAGATGCACTTTCAATAAATCCAGATATAACACTGACTTATCATTCCTTTTTTTAAAAAAATCATTTTTAAGATCTGCATTCCCAGTAACATTTCTTTCTGAAATAAATTATTTCATTAGTATGAGATTGATAGTGAAAAAAAGCAAAATATCTCTATCTAATGCACTTTTGCTTGATAGATATATATAGCTTGGTTTGCAGGGAAGAAACTTGTGTAAATCCATGTTAGAGTTATATAGGAAGACTATAAGAACTAAGACTTTGAACACAACACTGATTTACAGAGTCTGGAGCGGCTAAGTGACTGTACATCATCATTAGAAAATTAATAACATGTCTAATGTGATGAAGTGGTGAGCAGTATGGAAGCTATTTAGTCAAACTATGAGGTCCTTCTTGCCTATGGTAGCTAGGAGCTATCATAACAACTGAATTGTAAAGTATTTTATTATTACTACCTAGTGCAGTTAATAATATTCCCCAAAGACTACTTCGATTTTCTGCTGTTCATTTAGAAGATTAATTAGGATTAAAATGAATAGCATATCAAAAAAACATATCACAGGGACTCCTGTGGTTTTGGCTGAATGCAATTTTCATCAAAAGCCCTCTACAAGTTGTTAGGTGAAACGTGTTTATACCAAACATACTCCAGTAAATACAATGTTAGTGGAAGAAATTTCCTAAAGACCTCTTCTGCTTTTTAATAAACCTTATTGTGAAAGCTGACAGATGTAATGCACTTAACAGACTACCTGTAAATTAAGGGTTTTTTTTTCTTTTGTTCTGAAATTTTGCTTATCACAAAATTGAAAAGGGGAGTGTCACACAATGGCAATAAGATACTAGAGTTTTAATTCCTGTCTGTCTGTAAATGCTTTTCTCAGGCATTGATTGAATGGAATCAACAATTGTGGTCAATGTGTAAATTTCAGTAAAATTTAGTAAATTTTACTGTTTAGTAAAAATGAATCTGCTGTTTGGAAAAACTAAAGTGAATTAATATAACTACAAAGAATATGCCTAACTTCAAATTCACATTCACATATAGGATTCCATAATGTGAATTGTTCCACTTGGGAAAAAAAAAAAAAAAGACTTAGGAATAAATGAAGATGATTGTTGCTTTATAAAAAAAAAGGGTAATTAATGATTTCCTTAATGTAACTTCCAGATATTCTGGTAAATATGCTAAAAAAAGGAAAAAAGACAGCAGGAGATGCTCCTTTCCAGGTTAATGCTGCCTCTGCTGGTTGTACAGTCTTGGAGCACTCTCTTCCTATAAACTTGGAAGAAAATCGGGGTCCGTCTAGCTGTTCTAGTATGAAGCAGGCAAAAGATTTCAGCTCTTCAGTTCATAGGCTTCCTTTTCTTTCAAGACAAACAGGTTAGTGTAATTAAGTGAGCAGTTATTAGATTTTACAAATGGTTTACAGCTTGTCATTCAAATATGTACCAGAACAGGAAAGTTTTATTTTCAGTATCAGCCGTATTGGTCTCTAATTCTGTATTCATAAATGCAGGGATTTAAATTTATAGCCCCTCAAGGTGCTGATGGCTTTTACAATCTGATTTGAATACTCTGTTGAATATCCTGAAAATCCAAGTATACATTTAGTTGCTGGCCCTTGAATCTTTGAACACATTCTCAGAAAAGTGTTTTTTGAGCGTAACTAATTAAAAAGTATTAGGAAATAATAAATTTCTCCTGGAAGGTTTGAAAATACCGAGTTTTAACAAAGAAGAAATCCAATAAAACCAATTTGTTTTCTTTTTTTTTAACCTTTCAGCCTAGGAGAGAAATCTTACATTCAAATAAAATGAAATGTCATTAATTATGCTTCTAGCTCTGATACCAGATGGTAAACATGAAACTTTTTGTGATCATCTTTAAGATTTTTAAATATTTATTATACACTTTAGATATCTGGGCTTTATTTAGCATTTTTAACAAACCTTGGTGATTATTTCTATTGTTAAAAAAAAAAGAATATTATTAAGTAAACTGAGACCTTAGTTCCAGAAATGACAAATAGCTCCATTTTTATACATGTGAGTGGCTTTAGTGATATGGTACCTTTCTGGAGCAAGACCTTAGTAAGTGTGAATAAAGTAAAAATTCTTATGCTGATGTATTTTTAAAAAATATATATTTTAATTATTTCTCAAGTGGTTTAATAATTTACATCATTTGCAATCAGTTAGGGCTGAGCATAAATAATGAATTCACTTAGGATAGCTAACGCACTCAACACCATTTTACCAAGTGCTGTAACTCTGTCAGCAGATGAGTACTATTTGTCCATAGGTGACTTATGAAAGGTTTTTCTCTCTTATGGTAAAGCCAGTGTATTGTTATTCATGCTTTATTCTAATTGAGCTGTTTTGTAAAATTTAATAGGTGAGCATATCAAATACTGTTCATTGAAAAAAGAACTATTTGAGACAGATGGCTGGCACAGGGAATCTGCTGCAATGATGAAGTATTGTCTTTGGTAAATCAATGAGTAAATGTAATTGATTCCCATCTTGTTTGGATAATGAGTTGTAAATTAATATCTGTCTGGGATGAGAAGATAGTATGAGTATGTTTTGACATAAGACATTTTTTTTATGCGATTGGATTGCACATTATATGGTTTTCTCATTCTGAAAGTAGCTGGAAGCTTATTCCCTTCTTTGCACTCCTCTTTTCAATCAGTTTTGAGTCAGGTTGTGATATTCTGTGTCATTTCATGTGGACGTGAAAACCATGAGGTCCTCAATAACAGAGATGCTAAGTATGAACATGGAAGTTCTTCCTTTAGGTTCACTTATAGTTAATTTATTTTTAAATTTTTTATTCATGTTGCTTGAGGGTTACAGATAAATAAAAAGTTATTTTTGGACTATTTTAGGTGGCCATATATCTCTGCATTCCTTTAGAGTGGCCTGACATACTGCTACAAACCTATTCCAGTGCAATTGGCAGCATTTGGACTTAACAGCTATACATTACAGAAGATTTTATGTTGTTATAATGATAATGCCTTAAAAAATTATTTGTTAAAACACTTGGGTTATTGTACTCAGGGAATACTTAGAATGGCAGACATTAAAAAGTAGCAGAAACACTGTTAAAAATGTATGTATTAACACAACATGTACAGCCTTGCCAGTGTGCCTTAAATCCAACCTCAGGAGACCAGTTGTCTCTGCAGGAATATAACTGAGTGTCCAGGCTCTTTTGTGCCTTCATGTCTCTGAAAATGACAGTATTTTCTACCTAATATATAAGTATTATTTATTTTTCTCTTTCTTCTATTTCTTACATTTCTGAAAGTAACAAGCTTCAATATTTATCTTCATATTGTGACTGTTCTATTTCAAAATTTTTGTAGACTGGAGATTATATTTTTCAAATCAACTTGTAGTGTTTTCACAGTTTGATTCTCCATTTGTATTAAGAGCCACGTTTGAGAAAAATGTTCTACATAACGCTTGTAAACATATGCAGACATATTTCATCAGAAAATGTTGAGAAAGGTCTCACTGTGTACTTATGCATAGTACACATAAAGCCATCATATCAGATGTTGTTTTGCTACAGGTGGAGAATTTTAATGAAATTTAAACAAATTTTTTTAGAATTATTAGAGCTTTTGTAGTCTTTAAAATTACATTTGAGATTTTAGATTTTTTTAAATGTATTTGAGATTTTAAAATAATATATAAAATCCAGAATGGATAATGACCCAAAGATTAGGAAAAATGAAACAAATATTTGAGAACATGCAGTAATAGTTAGAATAAGGCCAGAGGGCTCAAGAAAAAGAAAAAAAAAAAAAAAAAGTCAGTAAAAAGAAAGCCAGTACTATGACAAGCAGCCTATGCCACAGTAAAAAATAAAATAGAACTATAAATTAAGGATCAATATCACATGAAGAAAAAGACTGTACCCATATGAAGCATTCCACTTTCTTTGTAGGCAAGTTACTGTTTTGAGATCCTTAGCTGCAAAGTAGCATAAAACCTCAAGTGGTTATTACTATTTTTTCTATTTTATTATAAAGCTATGACAGTGCAAAGATACATTGGTACATTCCTTGGCAGACAAAAACTCTTAGCTCTGTCTGCTGGTGGCTAGGATATAGTTCTCTTTCCTATTGGACTCAGACCTGAACACATTTGTACGCTTCAGGCTCAATTAATCCCATTTGTTCTATCGAAGAATGAAGCAAAATATCTTGAAAGAACACCATCTGGCAAAAGGCATAGTGGTCAATTTACATAACAAAATAAGTTATTTGCAAATATGTAATTTTAATACTCTAATATCCAGCACATATGTATTCTCACTTCAGTTTTTCCTTTTAACCTTCAAATTTCTGTACGGATTTGAAAAGCTTTCTCAACATGGTAATTTTCTGACAGCCTGCTGTAGCATTACAGATAAAGTTGTCAGATTGCTGGGGGACTTGTGAAAGAATGGGAAAGTTTGATAGGAACCATTGCAAAAGTGTGAAATGTTCTTCTCGGGATTTAGGAATTACCTTAGACCTTGTCAGGACTCATAGCTAATTCTTCTAATATTGTCTTACACTCTTAATACAGCTGCTAAATTCCAGAAACTTACGTTGTCAGCTCCAAAAGTTATAAGTACTGAATCATGCACCTTAAAAGTTTAGACTAAATATTCAAACAATTAGATTCCAGAAGAGTGAGTTGTAAAAGATACAGAGGCATAAGTAATATTTACTGTTAATTTTTTGGAAAATATTCCTCTGAATACTAAATTTTCAGAACTACTTGAAGCCATTCCTGGAATCTGAGTTTACAAAATTTTAGGGATATTTCACTTTATCTTTATAATTAGTAACACAGGATTTAAGTATATGCTTCAATATTTCTATAAACAGCAACTCAAACTGCAAATTATATTCACCAGTTAGTATGTCTTGGGTGAGGGAGTTGTTATAGTGGCTAATTGGAAAGGTTTAACTGTTAAGCACTGCAGTTCTCTCTCCTTACATCATCTGAGCTGGTTATTTATGACAATAAATAACAATATTCAAGCAAATTGTTAATTTCAAAATCCACATAAAGCATCTTCCAGTAACTGTAGACAGATTATTTAATTTAGAACATTTCATTTATTTTGCAGTTGATATATTGTATAGCTTTACTATTTGTTTGCCCAGAAACAGATCTTTACCATTCTGTGATAGAAAAATTTCATTCTGTTACTTTCATGCTAGATGTGATGCTGTTTTGCATCATAAAATCTCCAGACTTACCTGATACTCAGTCTATCAAAAAAAGTAATTTATGCTACTAAATTTATGAAAAGTAATGAATGTTAAGAATACAGGAAGCCTTTGGCAAGCAAAGTTTGTTTCTCTCTATGGCAAAAAATATATTATGTCACAGAACTGCTATCTCTGTGTGGTGAAACTTACTTTTACCACATTTTGCCATATGATCTAGCACCATTTCTGCATTGAAAGATATAGGTTATCATGTTTCTAGTCTATCCTGTCCCAACACTGATTTAAGCAGGAGAAATGCAGCAATACTGTTTCACTGCTAAGGTTGAGGTAATAATCTGTGTTAATAGCAAAATTCTTGTCTTGAGTTCATCACAGCAGTAAACTCCTTGGACCAAATTTGTCCCACAACAGGCTGACTTGGAAGGCGAATGAGTGACTTCTACAACCGTACACATCTATATAGGCATGCCTGTGGTTTTATTTTTTTTAATGTCCATCCCGCATTGAATGTGCATGCTCTTTCGGAAGAAACTCAGTTAATATAATACATCTTCAAAGGCTTAACATATCTGTAGTATTTACTTTCCTATACATTCTGTCTTTCTCCCACCTCCTGTATGCCTGAAACTCTGAATAGCAGCCTTTAACAGTAATGACTGTAGAAACACAATGAGAAACAAAGTCTAACACCCAGATTTGATTTCCAAGTAAGTCTTTGGGTACCATTGTAACATATTTCCAAACTACTAATAAATACTAAGTTCTAGAGAGTTGATTTAATGTTAAATGGTATTTTTTTCTGAACAGGTGTGTCTCTAACTGGTTGTTTAAATATCAGGGATCGTATTCAAAATAATGTTGTTAGCAAAATATTGTTGAACACAAGGTCTGATGCCAGTGGAAGACCTGATTAAGAATGGCTGTAACTGGACATGTGGATTGTTGCTGTGTTTTGTTTGTGCTTTTTTCAGTGTATGTTACAGTCTGTATTAGGATGTTCTTGAAGATTAGAGCAGTGGACTATACAGGTGCAGTGTCCTAGTAATGCCCTAGGTTTCACTGGTGACATTGGGTTACATAGCATTGAATTCTGCAGCGAAAATTATACCAGTTTTCATGCTGACAAATTTGTTTTCTTGGATCCCAAAAGACTTCTTTTTGGAGGGAGTGGTAGGTAGGCTACCTGGAAGCAGTGGAAGGCTGCCTGCTGCTGACGTTTTGGCAAGCCAGCTCCCGTCACTGGGGAGGTTTTATGGATTGCATGAGACAGCTTAGAGTGAACAAACCAGAACATTTTATCCTACTCCAAGTGTTATACCATAAAAGGGAAGATCTTACTTTTCAATATCCATCTTAATCACAAAAGACTCTAAATTATAAATCCATAACTACATGAGTAAAAGTGAGCAAAACACTCTTAACATACTCAGTAGCTGCTGTTATTTATTGTATTATAATATCATTCATAAATCTGAAACAGACATAACTCTCTGGCTATGAATTTAATTTATGTTTCAGATGAGCATTCCGGAAAATGCAAAGATGATTTATTGGCACAATAACCTGAGCTTTACAAATTCTTCAATGATTTTATTTGTAATACAATGATTTAGTTCATCATAAAGTGTCCACTGCAGCTTTAGTTTTATTCATGATTCATATCTGGTGGAGATATTGTATGTCAAGTACAAATTCAAATGTGGAACTATATATAATCTTTCTCAGGAGATGTTGTCAATTATTACAAATTAGTAGTTTTAGGATAAATCAAAGTATGGATGAACCTGGCAAAAAAAAGAATAAATCTGACTTATACACATCACTGGAGTGATAAACATTTTGTTGTATTTTTTTTATCATATTATATCACCTCTATTGTACAGATAAGTCTTATTTTGATATAGATCTCAGACTGCTGCTTGCTTTTAGCATAATTCTGTCAGTGTAGGAGATGCATGATTTCATTTTTCCTCCTGCTGGATTTTTTTTTTCTCCTGAAATATAAACAGTTTGGTTACCAGAAAACAGTGTGAATATTGTGACATTCAGAGAACACAATAAATGTCAGTGAGAGCTTCAAATACTTGTATATGCTTATGGGCTTGAGAAAGATTATTTTGCTCTCACCAAAGATTTTATTAGGATCATGTTTTGACCATTTTTGGCCACTTTCTTTACATTTCATTTAGAAGTTGTGAGGGTTTTTTAAAAGTTTCTTTAAGAGGTTACCTGCTGTTTAACCCATTCAGGGTTTAATATTACTTTTGGCTAGGCACTATGCAAGCATGTACAAAAAAGAGCATTCCTCCTGAAGGGCTGACAAGCTGACTAAAAGGAAAGGTGAGAGATGGCTTGTATCAATAGATGGTGATTATAAATAGAGAGAAAGTAGTGATGATAACACACCAACTGCTTAATTCTGAAAGCTAAATATTTTCATCTTGTATTAAGACTTCTCAAAATATTTATCTTGCATATTTTACATATTTATGTTGTATTTTGAGGAAAAAGCTTCCTTCTATTGTTGGAAAACCCACAGAAATCTCCCTAATGGAAAGAATTGACTGAGGTTTTCTATCAGAATCTCTTTTGTGTCCTTCAGTTCAGAAAAAGGCAGGTCTCAACCCTCTAGAAAAATTAAGTGCTTAGGAAGCCTATATGTTTCTTGGAGTCTTTTCTGTGTCTGGTGCTGCTTTGGGATATCAGGACAGACTCTTGGCACTGTGCTCATGACAGATCTTTTGTCAACAAACAGATGTACCCATTTTATTGCTATTTGGTCAGCAAAAGAGCTCACTGGTGCATTGAGAATGTTGTTCAGTCTTGCTGTTGATCTTTGTTATTAGTCAGAAAAGGAAGTATGTGCTACATTTTCTGTTACAGGTCCTGAAAAAAAGTATATACTCCATTTGCTCTCCAGTTGAACTTCTATCAGGTCTTAGTAAGATGTAGTGAATATTTCATTGATGCTGTTAAACTTCTGTAACTAATATTTAAAATAAGACATGCTGTTTTGCTAATTTCTTAAGCATTAAATGTTTTCTGTAATGTAAAGTGATTATTTGCTACAATAAATTTTTCATTATTGCCAAGTTTAAGGACCAAGCAGGAAGTATCAGACTTCACTGCTTAAGGTTTAGGTATTTTAAAAAGCCTTCAAAATGAATTCAGCAAATGTTAGCAGCATATGCTTTTGAACAATTTTATGGGGCTCTATTTCTGGTAAGTTTAACAGTTATTTTCTGGTATTTCAGGTCACAAGGTAAAACATGTATTGTATTGCTAAGGCTCCAATTTATGTCATAAATTTGAACATGTCTGTTTTCAGGCACATGTTTTGTAGCATGTAATTGTGGGAATTTTTTAATTTGTCATGTGCTTTATATATTTTGGTATCTGTGTCTTGAAGATCACAGGTTTATTTCCCTTTTTAACCTTATGAAATGAAAAAAAAAAAAGTAAACATTAAAATTCAAAGTAGTTTCTAGAATAAAATTCCTTTCTTTAAAAGTACATTGATCGCAATAAATACCAAGACGACCAACTCTTGTGAATTTATAGGAGACTTGACTGACTTCTGAGGTTTGTTTTTTTGGTTTGTTTGGGGTTTTTTCCAAAATTATTCTATCTGTACAGCTTCCAAGACCTTTATTTTGTTGGGATTCACAGTAAGTCCACGGTGAGTTTTGTTTGAGTGAGGAGTTCGAACTGAACTTACTGAGATTAGTGAACAGTAAAAACTGAATGTGTTAAGAAGTTTCAGTCTCTGTGGAAATAGCTATGTAAGCAACAACAGATGACTATTCTTTGTTACAAAGAAATATAAATACATGTTGTAAGATTTAATGTGAGCTCTTGCAATTGGTATCCCATGATAAAGCCCTGTGTGTTACGATTTTTGTCATCTTAACTAAGTGTTTATAAATATGAACATAGAGTTATTTTTAGGAGATGAAGCCCAGATTTTGATTTTTGGAGCTAGGTCTCCATTTGCAACATCAAAGGCAGGTTTTGTAAGTTGTAAGGATTTAATGAGAGTAGATCATTATAGTACTTTCATTAATTTTTCACAAACATTGAAACTTAATTATCTTCTATATTGAAAATGCTGTTATGTAAAACCACTTACTGTTTATATGACCATCAACAGCTTTTTCTTTCTCCACATTTATCTAGTTTTACAAAAGATTTCTGGTTTTTCTAAGATGCCCGTCATGTCTTTCTTTCCACTTCTCAGCTGGGAATCTCTTCTGATGTGGAACGTATGTTTGGAAGCTTGTTAAAGATGCTTTTGGCAGTTTTTATTGCCTTCCTCTTGAGTCTGTTTAGATGGGGAAACTTTCCAGTATTTCTATGCTAGTTTACTGTTCCCTTATCCAGATTAGTCTGCTGAAATGTAACCTAGTGTTCCCTGGAAGTTCTCTACTATTTCAAATCTTTTTGGCTTCCTGATTCATTGGCCATATTTTGTCTGTCTGAAAATGCTATTGGATCCTTCAGACTAACTCCTTAAAGATGTTTTTGGGTTTGTGACTGAAGCACTTCAACTCTTGATATTTTAGAGGTAAAATATACTTCTGAAAGTTTCTGTGTACTTGAAGGGTGATTGAATTCCTTTATATATTGACTGTCATGTTTGGCAAATACATCTGTAAAACTTCTTCCATATTTTTATTGCTATGAAAATCAGTCCCAAGAGACTACAGTGCCTTTTAGTAGAGTCACTATGTGCACATTTGTATGCATATGGGTAATACAAAAGACTAGAAGGTATTCCTATTAGCTTAATCTTTAGATATTTCTGTGCAGATACTGCTAATTCTGCTAAATAATAGCATAGTCTAGAGTTCTGTTTTGCTTTTGTTTGTGTATTTAATCTAAAAACTGCCTTTTCAGATCTTGTTCGTAACAGAAATAGATAGTCTTGTGAGACTGCTCTCACTGTATTTGAATATAAAAGCAAACTAGAAATTACTGGAAACATCCCACAAACCCCTACTTTTTCCTGGTATTTGCAATATATTTAACAGGTTTCATACAAATGTTTCAGGCCAATTTCATGCTTCTGTTATTGTACAATTTTTCCAGTGAAGTTGGTGGAGCTATGACTTTTTGCCTCAGTGAGAATGGGGTCTCAAGTTTTGGATGCTTTTTCTGACAGGATCTAACGTTGTACAGTTCACTTATCTCTGATACATTGTCCTTTGGTCTCTTAGGTTTTAACTCTGGAACATCTGTTTAGTAACTGTGCCTTTGTTCTGTTTGTTTTCAGCCACTGTTCAGAAACATACTTGTAAAAGAATAGCGTTATGTTAGCAGGGGGTTATCTAGTATTTAGGTTACTTTGAGAAAATTTGGACCATTATTGTCTTTTGCGTGAAAGAAAAGAGTAAACATTACTGGAGGTAAGGTGATATTTGGTTTTCCATTACGTTATGCACTAAGTTTGGTAGCCTTTACTTCTAGGGTGGGTAAAAGCTCTTACTGATTTTCATTGCAGGGCTGGTCTTGCAAATCTGTGGCTGAGATGCTCTGCTGTAACCATCTAATAAGCTACATTGAAAACAGTCTTTAATCTTTTTATTCCTAGAGGCAGGTAGGAGCTGGTCTAAGACTTCTATCAGTTAAGTAAAATTTGAAACTGGTTTGATTGCATAGATTTATACAACAATTTGAAGCGATTATGTATAAACTTATGTGCAAACATAGATCCTTGAGATGTTTGTAATAATGGGCCACTCTCCTGAAGCAAATGTGGTATGGCTAAAGAAATTTTTTAATGTTGGTAAGCATTTAGCAGGAATTCCAGTTCTTCAAACCACTGATATCTGACTCTGATACATTGAATGGTGGAAGCTCATCATGACAAAATTCTAAACTACTTTTGTATTGTATTACAGTGCTTATGAATAATTTTCTCCCACTTAGTAGTTTTTCTGTTTTCCTGTTTTTCAGTTTTTCCTGATAATATGATTTCTATAAGTGAGTCATTTGGTGACTGTTGAGCAAAATATTTGCTGAAAGAATTTGTTGTTGTTGTTAATGATGCTATGCCAAATACTTGCACAAATAGTCATGCTTGTAGTTTGAGACCCCTACCTAATTTTCAGCATACTTTTACTAGACCTGCATTCACATAAAACTAAATTTCATCTTTTGCTGTCTTTTCTAGTGTCCTAATCATCAGTCTAGTTTCCAATCATTTTCGATAATCAGTATTCTCAGTCTTTTACTTTATTTTGTCTTGAGTGTAACAATCTCTAGCCTTTTCCATTTGGTCATCTCCTGGCCCTCGAACTACTGCTGCCTCTTTGCGTTGCTAAACTTGCTTACTGGTACTATCTTAATATTTTTACTGTTTATTGTAATTCTGTAATTCTTCAAATAATGATAGTCTCAAAAACTATATTCTGAAGTTCACCTCTAGGCAAAACTAACAAAAAAAAGTAATCTGAAAATCTGATGCTGTTAATATTGGATGCCATGCATGCCTTTGAAACCTTCTGCAATTTCTTTTATTCTGCCTATTACAATGTAACTATTGCTTTCTGCTGCCATTTTAGGCTTTCTATTACCTAGAGATAAAAGCCTTTAAGAATATCAGCTTACCATGTTGGAAGTAACAATAAACTTCCTTAAAAATATGAACGGAGAAATTAACTTCTTTAATATTAATAATACGTATTTGCACACTATTTTAGGAAAGCACTGTCTCTCTTTTGCTTATTCCTTAGCAGAAATCAAACCAGTTTCTCCATATTTATGTCTCAATAGAGAGAATACAAAGATGGAGAGTCTGGTTTATCATATCATTAGTTCAAGATTCTTTAATCTTTGGCTTTAAAAACTTTCACTGTCTAAGTGAGATTGATATCTTGGCATCCTTTAGGGTTTGTACATATCTTGATTTATTCTGTCTTTAAAGAAAAGGCAGATTCATGCAGGATTTTTTAATGAAGAGCTGGAGCATTTCAACTGCAATGCTATCTTCTCTTTGCATTGGTTTATACTTCCTGACATTATCTTTAGCTCACATTTTCAAGCTTGTTTTTTCCTTTTGTATTTATGAGGCTGCAGGGATCATTTCAAAAAGGAAATACTTGTAAACGATATCATATGAAATACAAATAAAACTATGTGCATCTAAAATGTCAATGAAAGGGATTTAAAAATAAAGTTTGAAATACTAACTGCAATTCTCTCTCAAAATCACTGTCTTTAAAACCATGAAGTCAATGTGCAATTAACCTTTTATAATCCAGAGGATATCACCCAGAATGTCTCCAACTGACAAAGTGACAAAGAGATAAAAACCTTATCTTGAAAAGATTTTTCTTTTTGAAAGTGTCTGTGTATCTGTTTTCCCCAAGAATAAAACTAAATGTGTTTTCCAGTCCTTGTTTACAATGTATCTGCTTTCAGAGGACAAGCAGTAAGAGAACATAACCTTAGATGTTATTTGTGGGTTTGTGTTACTTCTGATGGATGAGTTTTGTCATGTATTCTGCAAATTTGTATGTCTGTTTTCAGGAGATCTCATTGGAGCCTTTTATATTTAAATTGCCTTAACAGCTAGCTTAACTTTTTTATACTTTCTTTTCTTTTTCTTAAGAATTTCAAAACCTTCTCTTACAGTAAACACAGCACAGAGAAAGCTGTACTGTGATAGAGAATTGTTTGGGGTTTTTTTCTTAAGTGCTTGTCACATCTGACTGCTAAACTGCTGATATCACTCACTTTTCCTGTGAGGCTTGTATTCCTGAAAAAAAAATAATTAAAAAAATCTAAAAATTCATAGCAATACATCGAAATAGTACCTAGACATGGCTGTTGTAAGGACATGTTCCTGTGCCACTGCAAAAACAGACAGCAGCAACCCTTCCTGGGGACAGAAGTGCTCGAAGTATCTGCATCAGTTCCAAGGTCAGATGCCTCACAGGAAGGTATAAAACTCCAACACCAACAGCTGTTTCAGTAACTTGTGGTTCAGTTTGCTTTCTTGCTGATGTCTGCTACTTAAGAGTTTAGCTGCAGTGCTAAAGCACAAGACTGAATATTTCTTCCAGTTTTCAGTTGCTATGATGATGCTATATATGTACCTGGCCAATCCCCTTCTGGTTTCTTAAGGGCCATGTGCATATTTAAAACGATAAGTACTTTGACATTTATAACTAAATCTTTTAAATGCTTGTTTTCTGGGCACAACAGCTTCCACCCCATCAAGGCCTGATGATCAAAACATCCACATGGTTTAAAGAGGGTAGCACAAGGTATCTTATCTCCCACTCTTGGCAGGGGGTCTAGAGTCTGGGGGTGTAGCCTTTAAAGCTAAGAAGGTTAATCACAGAAAGGGTAAGTGCTTAGAAGGTGAGTAGGTCCAAGGCAGTCATGAGATTCATTGTATCATTGCATAACCAAGCAGGATTTATTGTCAGGGCTTCTGTACACCACTAATGCTGTTTTAATCTTTGAGCGAGTACATATAAGCATGTTGTTGTTACCCTATAATGTCAGTTGGACCTCATCACGTATTGAACCTTCATTTAATGTTTTGTTACTTTGTGAATTAGTGCATGCATTTATCCTTATTTTTTTTAAAGGCAAGTTTAAGTCAAAAGGATCTCTTCCCCATGCTTATCTTCCCTCATGAATCATTGCAGGTTGCTCTCATGTGTTGTTCTTAGGCATGTCTTTGAATGAATTTGAAGTTAAATAAGGCTGGATATAAAACTTCAGGTCTTTCTCAGGGTAAAAAGGCCCTGATACAGGTTTCTGAACTTTCTGAATACCTGCTGAATGAATTTCAGTAAGGACTGTAGATTGGAATGTGACATGTTTGATTTTGATTAAAAATTTTAACATACGCTTCTTTGAGATTGAGATTTAAATGAGGATTAACACATCCACCTCAATCCAGATGATTATTATGCAGCATTATGGGAACAATGTGAAGAACTAGTCAGAGCCTACAGTACCACTTTTGCTGGGAAAGAGATGAGGAATAAGAGAGACTGTAGGTTGGAGGTTAGCAAGATCTGAGCTACTAGGGAATGAGAAGTGAGCCCAAGAGAATTATTGAATGGAAAATGGCTAAAGAGAAAAGACAGTAATACGTGTTTTGAAATGACACGTACAATGAAACAACAACAATAGTTGGGAAATGACTGCTTGTCACCCTTAATTAGCCGCTCCCCAAAAAGAACTGAAGGGTCAAAGACAGGGGCCTGACGTGGGGCATGTTTTAGATTTAATGGAGCTTCATTAAATCAGGCAGGCTGTAGGACAAAGTTACAATTTTTAACTGCTGCATATCTAATTGTAGTCCCTTAGGCAATTTTTTTAGTTTTTAAGATAAAGAGGTTGGTCTGGAGTGAAAGCAATCAAATTAATAACAGATTACTTTTTCCTTTATAGATACTTTTAATCACTTGCTATAGAAAAATTATGTTGTTACGGTCAAAGACCTGACTTTGTCATAATGCACATTGTGCAGGGCAAGGCCTGGTGAAACACCTGTTAACAAAGTTCAACAAAATATAATTCAGTCATCAACAGCATTTTCAGTTCATCTGATGAATATCATGTATATGATGCTTTTCTGTTACAGCAGCCCATGTGTTTGTTATAGACACTTTCTCATAAAACTTCCCTTTTCTCTCTGCTACTGAATGAGGTGTAAATAGCGTCAATGCCAAATGTAACAATGACTATGTTATGCCATGTTCGAATCAATGGTCTCTTTGCAGACTTTCCATGAGTTACTCTTCACAGTGCATTCACGTGCTAGGCAGTACAGAGAGAAGAAAGGAAAAATAGCAGAATACCAAAAATGGAATATCAGGTCATGGATGAAGTAGTTGGTGTGTTTGTTGTTTGGAACCTGTTTGATGCTATTTTTCCTGACAAATGTAAAATTGAATTTATTATTACTGGACTGTAATACTTTAAGCAGTCAAATATATAACACTGGCATACAGTTCTAGAGCTAAATTGAGTTTTTGTGTGGCTGAATGGAATGCCCATCTTGGTTGGATTGAAAAATGTCATAAGGCTTTTTTTACCCAAGCATTTCTGCCAAGTGCGTACAGGAAGTGGCTTTGGCAGTTATATCCAAACAAGTAACTTCATTTCCTGGAATCTGCTTTTTTGCAAAATGTGGTCTTTAGGAAAGAAAGTGTAAAGAGGGATGTTAAGGGGTAGAGGAAAGATCACCCCTAAAAGCCTCTAAAAAGAAGTTTGCTCTAATTGTCGAACTCCATTTTTTCCAAGATATAGTCACAACTGCATCATATAATTTATTTTTCAAATTGATGGAGAGTAGATGTTGTCAGGTATAATTATTAGTTGAAAATGAGACATAAGTTGATGTAACATTAAACATATTCTGCTAAAAATATGAAAATGTTATCTGGTTGGTCAGGTGCTATTTTTTTATGTGATTGCAAATTCATCTTGTTCTAGTCTAACTTCCTGGATTTAAATAGCAGTTTATTTTTTTCCTTCTCTCTTTTTTTTTTTTTTTTTTTCCCCCCTATTTTCTTAAGGTTGCTATCCTGAATACTTCAGTAACAGTGGCTGCCTATAATATAAGTGTAGCCTTCATCTTCCTGTGCTCTTAATCTTAGGGTCAAATCGTAGATTTTTTTCAGAGGCTTGAAAAGCAGTAGTTGAAAAGCTGTTTTGTAATCAAATGTTTTTTTAAAGGGTTATTGCAAATTAGGGTCTATATCAGAATTGCTAATAGGGAAAACAATGCATTGAAAAATGTAGTAGCAATGAGTCATACTGTGATGCATCAGATGGGAATCTTGAAAAAATTACCATTTTATTATAAATAATATTGCAAAACCCTAAAGTTTAGCAAGAAAAGTAGAATACTTATGACAGAAGAAATCTTAGTGTCAGAAAAAAAAATGCTACAAAGTTCAGAGGTGGCGGAGAAATCAGAATATATCTTTGAATATTAGATTTAATTGGATACTAATAGAGAGAAAATATATGAAGCTACTTAGTATAACTTGATTTATGTAGAGTTTTTTTCAAGTCATTAACGGTTCTTTTAGTGGATGAAGAGACAAGAAAAAACACTTTGGAAACACAAGTAAAGTTAAGCAAACATTTTGTATACTGTTCCCAAATGGCAAAGGCTGTGCTTGCCATGTCATAAATAGCAGATGCAGTAAATGTAAATGGGGTGGAAGCTTTGCCTTTCCCTTTTTATTTTTTATACTTCTTTCGATATTTATTCTTCATGTAATCATATATAATTTGGCTTTGTAATGTTCATATTTCATTACTTACACAGAGAAACTGCATGCAGTTGTCTTATTTGCAGTATTGTTCACTGACTCCTTGTGCCAGTCTTGTTATTCCTAAAGAAATGAAACTTCTTAGTAAGAATATTTCCCAAATAACGTATGAGCTTCTGTTAACATTTGCTTTTGTATGTTTCTGATTTTTTACTGAATACTTGTGATAAAGTGTATTGTCTGACTGAGGTTGTTAGCTGGCTTGGAATCTTATTGGGTTTTGTTTGCCATATTTTTCCTTCATTTTCACTATTGTTTGCATGCTTCTACTGCTGTGTGGGCTTAAATTATAAATAAAAAAAATCAGCTTTCCATTGCATTGTAGAGGCATTGAATATATTGCATTGAATAAGATCCCAGACTGAGAAGCAGGGCATCTGGTTTTTATTTCAGTCTTTATAATTTACTAAGTTTGTGAACTTATACAAGTGACCTCATCTCTCTGAACCAGTTTCCTCAACTGAAAAATAAATTAGGGTGGCTTATCTTTCTTGATCACTTTGAGACTTCATGTTCAAAGGCCATCTTTAAGTGCAAAATCTTGTTTTTCTAACATTGAGGAGCAGATGAAATGATTTGTGAAAGTAAGACAGTGAATTAGAAGCAGAAACCAATATAAAACCTTGGAAGTCTTGACTCTTATTTTCAACACAGTGGCAACACAGTTCTTGAAATTACTTCTCTTTATTGATAGCTAATTTGTTTGAGAAGCTTCTTTGAAAATCTAGGTTATGTCGGCTACTTAAAATTCTGTGCAAGCGTGGGTAAGCATTTCTATTTATAGTATATTTGATACTGTAGATTCTAAGAGTAAGCTGCATACAAATTATTTCATGCAAAGCTATCTCTGCTTGCTCAGTCAAAGAAAGCAAAGTACTCTAAGAGAGCTGGGAAAGTTCTGAGTGTTAAAATGATGGGGGTTTTTTTATGAATCCTTTCTTTTGCAATACCTCCCCACTTTGATCACCTCTATTTATGCCATTTACATCCAGCTTTACCTCTGGGGAGAGATAATTCTAAATATTTCAGAAATTTCCTTTAATCTTTAAGCGTACAGAGAGAGATAGTGACATGAGTTTGAATAATGGCCAGTGTTTGGGTACTGAAGGAGAATGTCTCAGTTTTGTATCAGGAGCATTAAAACAACTTTACAGAAGGGAATACTAGAAGAAAAAGTCAGAGTCCCAGGCAGACATCCTTTTGATTTTCAGCAGGATTATTTAATTAACAAAAGCCTAATACAAGAGCTCATGGCTCTAAGATACAGCATGTTTAATAGTGAAGTAGGTTTGTATGACAAGGAATTTACATAATATATTGTCCCATTTTGATCTACAGGAAAACAAGCAGTTTAAAGCCATCAAATAAACATACCATACATGGCATTCGGGAAGAATTATGCTATTTTTCTAGTGAGAGTCACTTATTTCAACAGATTTCCAAGGGGTAAAAACACTCTTAATTCTATGTCTTGTCATAAGCAGATTTAGATCTACAGAGGTTATTGGTGCAAAAATTATCTTTTGATCCTTTGATGCATATTAATCATAGAGTTCAGTTGGTTACAAATTTTGGTTACAAAGGAATTGAAAGAAGCAGGAATTCAGTTTCACACTGGGAATTCTGCCAGTCTGAAATGGAATTTCACTCAAATAGTTTACATGACATTGGGGTTTTTTTAAGTGAAGTTCCCTAATCGAGCAACTGAGACCACTGAATTTTCACCAGAAAACCTCCGCTGTATAATGTGTCAGAGAGACAATAGGGGAGTCTTGCCTCTGTGAGCCATCAGCTTTGCTATTAATATCACTGGGTCAAGAATGCCGTCAGTTTTGATTAAACCAAGGGGTTTTCCACTTACAGAAACAAAAAATAAGTAAGATGCAGGAGAAGCCAAACTACATGACTCTTTTTTTCTTCTCAGTTTTAATACAATAGAGTTATTAGGCATCATAAGAATAATTACAGTTTTCTTTTTCTCTTTTTATGTACTGTGAATACTGTAGTCAGAATAACTAAAGCTGACAATAAATTAGTAGGAGCAGACTGTAGAGAACATTTTAAGGATGTGAAATGTGTTGCATGTTGTAGCACAATTGTATACATGTTTTATAAAAGAAAAAAAATTGTATTTTAAATGACGAAGGTTGCCTTCTAATATTATAGATTTTTTTATTATTATTTTTTTTACTTGTTCATTGTCAGGAGGGAAAAAGATTTTGCATCTCCATGCTTATCCATGTGTGCATGTACATATGTTAGCTGTCTTTCTGATTCCTATGAACATACATGGGGAAAAAAATTCCAGCACATGTTTAATTCACAAGATCAGGAATTTAGCTTCTAAATTAATTTACTTTCTATCACCAGTGTTGAGGATGGCAAAAAAAATGTGTAATTGGGTAGTGTAGGTACCCTTCTAATAGCAAGTGATCTGTAACTAGTATAATCTTGCCAAGGCTCATAGAATTTAAATGATAATATATGTTTCTATAAATAGACATCCTCCAATAACACAAAAAGAGAAATGGTCAAGAAGTTGCTAAAGATGCACTGGCAGGTTTCTGGAAGACATTCTGTGAATTATTAATGCAAATGGATGTTGCCAAATCCTAGGCTTTATTTTACCACACTGCAGTATCAAATTGCTCTCTGACATATTTCTTGAGGAATGATTAGTGCACATAAAGGCAAGGAATGACTATTTTGCTGAATGTGGATATTTATTGTTATGGCAGCAGGATTTACTGTTAATGGGATAGACTACATCAACCCTAAGTGCAGGGTAGAAGGCACTTCCTGCCTCAAGGGACAATTTAAGACGGAAATTTCATCAAAAAGATTAATTAATTTTACCGTGGTGAGGTTTCAGGGATTAAATTTGGAGTTAATATGTACACTTGTTTCAAAATGGTATTTGTAAACCTTGACATGATTATTTTTAATGTTTTCTCTGTGGACAGAAAATAATGTGGATAGCACAGATCTTTTGGTCAACTTAGCAGTAATTATGAGATCTCAGCTGTCTCTGCCTGTTCATTCTGCCTTTGGTAAGACAGAAATTAATTCTCTTCAGTGGACCTGCCCTCAAAGAAGATACCTGAATTGTTCCAGTTGCCCAATATCCATGGTGGGATTTCACCTGCAGAGTATGGGAGACTGGGAATTTACTGTCCGGTAATTTTACAGTGCTCATTGCTTTTTGACTCAAAGCTCAAAATATAAAAGTTTATTTTCATTAAGTAGTAGCCTCTTTATTCAAATCCATTATGATGTATTTAACATAAAAACCTCACTCCCAATTTTTGGCAGCAGCAATAGTGTAAGCCCTGTTCATGACCAGTGTCATCCGTGTGGTGCTTTCAGTGTGTTGTATGCCTGAGGTTTTCAGGTGGAGTATTAATTTTTAAGGAATGCATTCCGCTTGTTTCCTTTCTATTCCTTCTCCCCTCTGGGAGCAGCACTGTGGTTACACATAAAAGCTGTTCCTCATTCACCATGCTAGAGTGGGTGTGTCGTGCACCAAAAATAGATGTGCAAAGAGAAGGTCCAGGTGAGTCCCCGGACTGAAGGGAAGAGGTGCTGAGATCTGGCCGCAAAGGGCTAGACATGCTATGTAGTAAAGAATGCTCCATTTTTAGCTATTTCAAGATGACATGACTACTAGTGGGGAGCTCTCACATTCAGTCTTATTAATTTTAAACCTAGAGATACCTATATAATTGAGTGGATGTTTTCACAGTAGTATTGGAAACCAAAGATTCTATTTAAAGTGAAGTTTTGTGTTTATTTGTGCAATGCAATTCTTTTATCTTTTTTGCAATGATGCACTTCAAAATGTACCGCAGTGAAGTTTGGGAAAATGTCAGACAGAAATTACACCAATGCTGAGTTAAAAATAAGTTTCCAACGGGGAACTTAACATTCCTTTTTAAAATTATATCTTCAGTTTTAAAAGTAAAGTGTTTAAAGTATTGCTTCTAAATCAGATGGGTTGTTGAAATCCTATTGGATGGCTTTTTTCTAGATGTTTCTGTCTTCTGTGAGGAGTGCTTGTGCCAAAAGGAATAAACAAGGATATTTGCTTGAATTCCAGAAATACTTCTGTAATATTAATGAAATGTCTCAAGCATTTTTTATTTCCTTTAAGCAATCTAAAGTAAGGACACCACAAAAACATAATTATTACCACACATTACTTTTAGTCTTATTACCACACATTACTTTTAGTCTTGAAATATGCAATGAGGTTTTTGCTTGTATCATTTTGTGTTTACATATTTGTCCTTATACATAGGAAGTCCCAAATTTATCACACACAAGTTTTCAGAGGCCTTTAGCTGATGCATAGGAGTGAGTGGTGCAATACTAACTTTCATTGATCCTCATAGCACTTTAGCCCAACTTCCTTCCATCCTCCTTCACTCTGAGCAGACATTTAGGTGTTACGTTTCTTTTTAATTAACTCAGTTTTTTAACTGCACAAAACAGGAAGTTACACATTTCGAGTATTCCATTTATTATATATCAACACTAAGAAAATAATACATCCACACAGTTGACATTCTGCAGCTGTCCTGTGGCTTCACAATGACAATTTTTAATCTCTGTTGTTGTAAAATTGCCAGAGCGAAAGTACTGTCATACTTAAACTGAAGAGGGATATCAGTGAATACAATCAGATGATAGGAATTCTGTTGTCACACTAGGAACTTAGAAGCATATAAGTAGATATTTGGTACCAATAATTAATGTCTTATTAATTTATAACCAGAAAGAAAAATCACCTTTCAATGGCTTAGCTGTCATAGAGTTTGTTTTCAGTTATATATATGGTGACAAAGTCTGTTTCCATCCAGTGTACACGATTATTTCTCTGCATAGGTTGATATATTAGTGAAGTCTGATATCATTTTTATTAAAATGCAACTTTTCAAAGTTTTTTGTAAACTGTTGTGTAAAGAAAGCCGCGGATCTATCCTAGAATTTTTTGAGCCTTAGCTGTATTGGAACAATGGTAAAAGAAGCTGGAATTTCTCTACCATGCAATCCCACTTGCATCTAACACATGGCTCCTCACCAGTCTTCCTTGAGGTTTTTATAGGTACATATCCTCTTCCAGCTGAGGTTAAGTTCCCTGACTGTTCATAGCTGCCAGACTTCCTGCTTCTGTCCTATCCACCTTTCTGGGCTTTATTAGGCTAGCAAAGACTTACCATTTAAAATACATTGATAAATTTTGAGTGAAACCAGTTAGGGAGTACTCACATGAACAATTCTGCTAGCCAGTGTGGCAGAGGAGTGGAGATGGCAGGGGGTGGAAGTAGATGATCTTTATGGTCCTTTTCAACCCATTCTATGATTCTGTGAATGGCTGGAAAGTTTTTTTCAGAACTTTTTCTTCTGTGAAATCACAAAAGCAAAATTCTTCAGCAAGCACAAAATGGAAGTGTGATATATGTCCATGGCTGGAGTTCCCATGTAGAAAGGATATTTTTATACATGAAGAAGTTATGACAAATAATACAGGGGTTTGAAGGCTTTTTGTTTTGGTTTTGGGGTGGGTTTTTTGGTGGTACAAAAAAAAAACTCCTCCAAAAGGATTGTTCTGGGAGAAGGAATACATGATTTTGTGGATTACATAGGCAAAATAAGATAAAATCAAATAGCATTAACTGCAAAGTCATGAGTTTAAGATGTAATGAAAGAATTGTTGCTTATTAGCTCAATTAACAAGTCATGGGTAAGATTTCATTTAGAATGTCATGTTTACATGTAAGCACCTTGAATTAAATAAAAAAATCAACCTGAGTCAATAGCTGAAAAGAGTCTTTTTAAGAAAATGGAAGTGTTGTTTTATAACAGGTTTTTTTATGGTATACAAAGATTTGGTGTTTACAGTTCCATTCTTCAAGATAGATTTTTATATTATTTTTTTTAAATTCAGAATAAAATACATATGGTCAAAAGCATTTTAAAATTAAGTAAAAAGCCTTTGACAGATGAGGAGAGTTGACAGTAATGAGCTGAAGGTTTAGCTAAAAGTAGCTAAAAGATTTGTAAAGAACAATTTGATAATTTTTTTTAAAAGCTGAAGTGAAAATTCAGGAAAGAAGCCAGTCAATTTGTTCTATGTATAAGTCCAGGTCCCATTTTTATCTCCTCCTTTTCTACTTTGGCTCCTATTTCAAAACGATTACAGATAAAAATTGAATATATGTATGTATTACAGGGACTGGTAATAACCACTCTCTTTCTACATGCACCACCAACTCCTCAGGCTTACTAAAATGCAAATGTTGTATAACACCAAAGGCACAATGTGCTTCATTCCATAGAAAATTCAGCGACTCACAGTCAGTGTAGGTGTTTCAGAGCAAGTGGGCACCTGAGCAAAGTTACACAAGTGTTCTCTAAACTTCTGCTATTGTAAGTGCACAGAACTCCTATTTTGACTATGCCGAAATTCTGGAGTTTATCATATGCCTAGAAGTCCTCAGTTCTGAGAAAACTAGTTAAAACTCCTGAAGGCTCCATTTTGTGTGTGTATTTAGAGTACAATTAATATACATTGACTGCTTTGACCTGTGTTATTTAAAACATCATCAACGGCATGAGAAAGAGGGGATGCTGTCAGTAATTTAACAGTTACAAGGCTTGTTCAGGGAGAAAATGCTTCTTCAGTAGCTGAGTGCTTGAAATTTAGTGTGGTCATTCCTCAGGAATAACATGTCTAATTACTTTTTTAAATCTGGACAGTAGTACACAACATGCTACCATGTTCATCCTCAGAGGCAAACTCCAATAAAGCTTCAACACAGAGAGAATCAAAGTTCATTCTTTTAGAGTTTCACTCTTAATTGCTAATTGTCAGCTGCCAAAAGGAGTAAGCAACAGGACTGGTAAACCTTGCTCATCTTGAATGTAAATAGATAGCAAATTGTAAAATTAATTAATCTAGAGTGCTGACTGGTGAGAAGACATAGGTTACCATGGGGTGTATCTCATGGTGTCTGCTCTCAAGTCTTTACCTCAGCATACTCTGTTCTTTTGGTGCTGGAGTTCCTGCTGAAAAAAAGAAAAGACCAATTTCTCATGAAGCAGCTCCTGCACTCCTGTATTTTATAGCATAAAATATTAAGGTAGCCCCAAGCTGGCACTAATTGATGGTGTAGCCGCTACAGACGTTTTTTTTACTTGTCTACCTAAGTTATAGTGCATACAGAGTTCTACTTCAGAAAACCTCAGTGTCTTAATAAAGAATAAAGCTAAAATTTAATCTGAAATTAAAGGTACAGTATGTTTCCAAAACCAGACTGATGTTTATAACAAGTCCTTCTTCCTCTGCTAAACTGCTCTGGAAATGAAATATGCCTCTTTTGTGGTTTATGGTGTTACTGGCAAGATTGATGGTGGAGATGATTCTCCAGGCACCAAAAATACATGCAGATCTCTACAGATGTCCCTAATAAAAAACTTCACTTGCATTTGGTCCAAGCTCTCATGACTCCATTGTTGTAGGTTGTCATTTGGTAGATCTCTTAAAATATTCTTATCCCACCATTCAGTATCATTTTTCTAAAATTGAGAAAGATACATGCAAAGGGAGAATTTAAATACCATATCAATCACTCAGCATAGAACATGTAAATTAGCCAAATCATGTTGAGAATATTCTATCTTTTTGTAAATATGTTGGTCTGGTTGAAAAAGGCAGACAAATTTTTGAACATAAAAGCCCTTTTTCAGGTCTAAAATAGAAGCAGCAAATATTGCTACTGCAACATGACAAATACATGAAGGATGTCAAAACACTTACAATTAATTTGCTTTTACTCAGTTGTAACTGAAACCTTCATCTTTAGCACAGTAGTCTAAAGTTGGTAGGTGACTCATGCCTAATGTATTGGCCCTTTCTTATATTTTGTAAAATTTTTACAACTGCATCAACTGTTGCAGGGAACAGATTTAGGCTCCTACAAAGAAAGGGAAATGCACAGTTCATTTCTTATATCCAATGTTCATTGTAAACTGCACAATCCAGTATAAGATATATGTCCTGTTTTATGAGAAGTTATCTGAAATGTGTGACCCCAGCATAAGCAAAAGTGAATCTTATTTATTTAGAAGTGGCAGCACTGTTGGGTGGGTCTCCTAAAGTTCTTGTGGGTTTGACTCCATATTTTCCTTTGTATCCACCCCCTGAGCTTCTGCCAAGCCTACCATGCTTCATTTCAGGCTCTCGCTTTGTACCTACTAATTAAGGACTTTCAATGTGTGTATGTATTCTACAACCAAATATGATCTCACAGGCAGTTTAAAGAAGTAAATGGTTGCAAATAGCAGCTGAAAATTATTTTTTTTCTCTTTTGAGACATATGAGCTGTCATACATGAAATGTAAAATATTTCTGCAATAATATCCGTATCAGAACATGAGAAAAACTTAGTTGTATCAATAGATACACTACTTCATTCCTCACTGCTGATATCTGGAAACGTTTTGTTCATGCCAAGTAGCTTCTAACTCCAGCCTCGGCTATTCTACTTCCACTTTGAATTTGACAACTCTGCTGTCCATTGCGTCTTTAAAGAAATTATAAAAGCATAACTAGGTAACATAAGAGTAGAACCATAGAACAATTTAGGTTGGAAAAGACCTTTAAGATCATAAAGTCCAACCGTTAACCCAAGACTGCAAAGACTAGACCGTGTCCCTGAGCGCTGCATCTGTGTGTTTTTTAAACACCTCCAGGGGTGGTGATTCCACCACCTCCCAGGGCAGCCTGTTCCAATGCTTGAAAGGAAGAATGCTATAAATCATTAATGCTAGTGCAGATATTCTACAGCATCTTGAAACCATGCCATGTAATCTGAGAAATTATTAGAATATATAATTAACAGAAACAGAATAAGGCTAAAAATGGTCCTATTAACTGAGTCTAGCACATCCTGGGAGAATATGTGCTCTGTCGGGTGAAGGTGATGACGGTATATTAAATTGCTATTAACAATTTTATTTTATCCTGTAATTCTCACTGGCATTGTGCTTTGCAATGTTTGACAGGTAGAAAAACTAGTATACTAATGTTCCAGAAGATGCAAATGAAGGCAAGAAATTTCCATAGTTTCAATCTTTTCACATTGAGATCACTGTAAGGTTCAATATGGTGTCAGATTTATCAGTAAGGAAACTGACATGTCAGTAAGGAACTTAAAATTGCATTTCTGATTACATCATTAGGCATTAAAGGCCAAGTGGCTTCTTTTCAAAAAGGAGCGCTATTAAAAACATACGGCTGGATTAATATGAAAAATACTTTTCTTACCTGTACTGCTGCCTGAGATTTCTTAAAATAATGAAACTGAAGGAAGTCAACATGATTAAATTCAGCTATCATATCCCATTTGGAGTTTCGTTGTTGTTGTTCTATGATCCTGGAGAATCTTTAAATAGTCAATTTCATCTTGTTTTAAAGTTGATACTTCATTTAACCTTTGATTTTAAAATACAGATCAATATTTCCCTTACTCCTGCACAGGAATATTAATTAATGTAAAGAACTACTCCTAATGGAATTCTTGTAGATGGTTGGTTAGAGGGATTTTTTTGGAAGCATTCCACTTGAGCTTTATCAAAAATGACTTTTACAAAGTTGAAATTGTATTTTTATTCTTTTATTTTAGTAATCTTAAAGCAATCCGATTTTTAATGATCACATATCCTCTAACAATATTCATTGTAGTAGAAATGGCACTTGTCTTTGATTTGTGTTTAACACACTCCTGTACAAGTTTGTTCTTTGTTGTTAGGCATTTGCAGTGTTTTATTTAGTGGTGGTTTGTCTTCTGTTTATAAATTATTTCAGCATATATGGAATAGTTTGTATTGCCAACCCAATAATTTTACGTGGATAAAATGATGCCTAGGTAAATGTCTGTGGACCAATTAACTCAAGGGTTTGCACAGTAGAAATGTTCACTTGTGGAGTGCAGTCTGACCTGCCTAGATCAATGATGTTCAGTCCCACAACAAACGGCTCATAATCTCAATAAACTGTTCTTTTTGCCCTCTTCCTTTCCTGTAAATAAACAAAGAAACTCCAGAGGCAGAGAAATTGAATTATGCCAATGTTTTATTTAATTCATTGACTCTGAATATTCTGGTTTTCCTTTGAGGATTTCGACTTTCCCAAAAAGTATGTTTTGCAGCTCAACACCACAGGGGTACCATGACCAAACCTTGTTTTATGTCTTTCCCATTTTTGCATTGCAGTCTAATGAAGGTAGCCATATGTAACACACATGCTTTTCATGAAGAATTTAGCTGTTCCTTGCAGTGGGGAAGTATTTGTTGTATATTGGGTTGTAGTTTGTTTTCCTATTTCTGAATATTTGTTCTTTGTTGATTCATCATTCCCAAGATTTGTTACATCTACTTTTTTTCCATTCTGAACAGATGGCTCTGATATCTTGGGGGATCCTGGTAAAGAAGTAATTACTTATGCTTACATGCAAACACTTCTAATACCTTAATCCTCTTACAAAGACTTAGCAAATACTTTTACTTTAGCTTCATTTGGAAGTGTCCACAGTTCCTTTGTTCAGTTTGATAAGTAAAAATATATAATAGCATGAACAGAATGATAGTCTTTATAAGCATGAAGACACAATTCTTGTTAGCTGCCGTCCTAGAATTCTTCAGACAACCTTTCCTTGAATGAGAGCTTCCCTTAAGCCAAGGGGACTTTTGCTCCTATTGCTTTCAGTGGAAGGTTTTACAAATCTTATTTGATAGAGCATTTGGTAGGAATGGAAAGACAAAGTCTTCTACTGTGAAAATGTAGTTTCTGCAAAACAGATGTGTGGGCAGATAAGTGGACAGATGCCTTTCTCATCAGAACACATGGTCAGAATAGCTATTCCCAAGACTTTGCTTTTGTTAACAGTTTTAATATTCCTCCCTCAGAACAGTTCAATTTGCAACTTTTAATTCTTCTCTCCTGGAGAGTTTTTTTCCAATTCTTTTTGCAGGTTAAACTGGCAGCCTCTGGCATAAGGGCTGCTGGAAACCCTGTGGAGCTCTCATACCAGGACCAAAGTCTGGTTACAAGGTGTGGTTTTGAGGAGACACTGTGATTCTGTTTTCTGACTGAGAAGATACCAATTTCATGCTATTGTTTGACAGATTTTTCTGGACTTAATTGAAGAGCAATATAAACATTTTCTGTGGGTTTCACACATTAAACTTTATGAAGGTCTTCTCTCTCTAAGCATTAAAGCCTGTTTCAACAAACCAACCTAAAAAAAGAAAGGGGCTGGAGTCAGCACTCGGGAAGTACCGCTTCCAGTTTGAGCACTCTTTAGTCTTTATGAAAAAACACTGCAATAAAGTCCTTAAACATTGTCCAGTATTTATAAACTAGGATCCCTGAAGAAAGCTGCAATGGTATTTGTGGGTGTTGGATAAATTTAAAAATCAGTGTGATTATTTAAATATGTACGGCCATGTTTGATTACTTGTGGCAACAAAATAACATCTAAGTTTATACACTTGCATGCTCTTACCTACTCAGATATAGTCCTTGAGTAATCCCAGTGGATACTATTTAACTTAAAAATAGCATTCAGTCCTGTAATTTCTCTGCTGGCAGTTGAACACCCAGTGCTACGCTACACCCTACATGTTCCTTTATTTTCCTAATTAAAGTTTGTGAGGCACTAAACAGTTGTTGTTCAGGATGGCTGTAAATAGCATTTTTGTATTTACATAGAATAGTATAGAATAAATGATCTGTAGTCAGTGATAGAATAGGGTGCATAATATCTGCCAGGGACTTTGCTGATATGCAGGCTTCTAGCTGCTGTAGGTGTACAACTGAGTCTTGAAATTGCTTTGATCTTTTCATGTCACCTCAAAAAGTAATCAGCCACATCCAAAAGCCTTATTACAGTTTTGCTCTGCTTGTTTTGATTTATTACTGATTTCAAGAGTTTAGCCCATTTTCAATACTACAGCAAGCTTTCTATTTCTTGGTCATTTCAGATCTTGTTCAGAGCTTGTGAGCCATCATTTTCATTCTGCTTTCTGACTTACCCAAGTTCTGTGGGACAGCTGTAACTTGTATATTTTATGAGAGGAGCCTATTGAACCAAAACTTTTTGCTTAATATGAAAGCTGGTGGAGGACACTGGATAGAAGTACAGACTGAAATCAAACATTCAATGTGAATGTTCTTAAACATTCAAATTCAGGGTGCGGATCAAACCTGAATTTCCCCAAAATTTCAGATGTTTGAATTTGCTATAAATAATGTTGGGTTTGTTGTAAATTTCACATTGTGAGTTGGACATACTTGTAGATGGTTTAATATTAAAGCTAATTTACACAACCTAACAGGAAGAGTATAATTAAAATTAAGTTAATACAAAATTTATCACTTTTTAATGCAACCCTGTCAACTGGGATTTCATGAATGTGATGGCAAGAAAACTTTATGCTTTTTCCAATGATCTGAATTATTTTTATGGTAATGATTATTCCAGTTCACATTGTAATGACTTGATGACATGTGTTTCCTGGTTCTCATCCTGTAGGATATGATGATTCTTCCTTAGATAAGAATTTTCAAATGTTTATTTTGTAACATTATGCCATGGTATTAAAGAAGGAGAAGAGAAATTGTTTGGCCTCAGAGTAAAAGAAATTGTTTTCTACAGGTCTAACAGTTTTAGCTGAACTGTTCCACTACCTTGCCATAAAATGTTTTATCATCAATAGTTTATTCTCTCAATTCTGCTTTTAGTCATATCAAGTATATATTGCTATACATAGGTTTCAATTTACAGCTAGAGAGAAACAGAAATTCAGTAATAACTTGTTTTAAAACAACATGCGGTTTATTTGTTTGAATTAGGCCCAGGAGAAACAGCATGACAATAATGTTAGTTCAGCTTTGCACTTGGAGTCCATCTGAAAGAAGGTGAAGCTATTTATGCAATTATAGATTATTTAAGGAAATGGAAAGAGCATGATTGAAGATACAACGTCAGTCATGGAGAAGGAATAATCTTTATTACCGAACAGAATGAAAATACAAGCCTTCCATCAAGTTTCCAATGTTTCTTGCCGTTCTTTACTAGTATTAACGTTACTGTATTCCCTTATTATCATCCTGAGTGTCTCCGTCATTACCCACAGGCTGCAACATTCTTCTGTAGAGTTTTATGCTCTTATTATACTAGTTTATAATCCTAATGGTCCTTTTTAAGCTCCTTTCCTTAGCTACCATTTTCAGATTGTAGTTGTTTACTATTTCATATATTTCTTTGTTTTCTTAAAATGGACTGGATAAACAGAAAATTTCCCCTTCCCAAGAGTTCAGGGGGGTTATTTTTGTGTGCTTTGCTTGGCTGTACAAATCTGCTGCCTCTTAATGTAGAGCTGGAAAATGATTATCAGATTACCTTTAATTTTGGTTGATGCATTTCTGCCAGGCAGAACCAATAATCACTGTAATAGTTTTGTTTTCTAAATCTACTTCTGCTGTTTTTACTTGTACTCTCAAAGGCAGCAACATTGCCAGAAGGGTTAAATACTTTACATTGTAGTGTTATGTATGAGCAAGGGCTTTTCATTGTTTATTTTAGGCTCAGCCATGAATTTCATCTAGGCTTTCTGCACTTAATACAAACCTTTTCTGCAACAAAAGCAATTCTAGAGGGTCAATTCAGGCTGCATATTAAAATTAGTGCTAGTGATGGGATGAATGTCCTATAAAATTCTGCTTGCAAAGCTGCCTGTTTTTCTTCAAGGCAAGCATGAAACATGAACGTTCTATTTTCAGGTCATCATCACAGAAAAATGTATTTTCCTAAATCCGCTTGCTCCTTTGAATCACACAGCAGTAAAGACTGCCCTGTATCTTTCTTTGATTTTCTTATTCAAAAAGGGTGGAGCATTTCTGCATGTTTTGCCATTCAAACATTCCTGGTTGTTCTATTTTCAACTCAAAATTTTTAAATTAGTAACAGATGTGCTGATTCTTTTGACTGAAACAGAGGGTAAATTTTTCTACCATATTTTTATTAAAGTTTTTTAAACTTTTACTGCTTATTGAACCCAGAGTGCTAGTTTTTGTTACCAGCCTTCACCGTAAACAGCATTTTACACTGCAGAAATCTCACTGAAGTCAGTGGGAGGTAATCCTGATACTATAAGTATGATGAAGGGCAGCAGAACGTATTTGGAGTGACTATAAAATGCAGCTAGACTATAAAAGAGCTAGACCTCAATAAGGTGTAGCATCCCAGTATTGCATATCCCAACCTGTTACAGGCATGTTTTGTTAATGTATCGTCCCCACTTACACCAAAATTGCAAAGCAGGTTGCCCAGAAAATAACTGTCATACATGCATACATGTTATTGGTAATGCTGGTCCATTGGCACAAAATGTGTAGAAAACTCTTGTGCAGCAAAACTCCCAGGAAACTTTATAGCTCTTGTGCACAATGGATTTGGGGGTCTCAGTAGGTGTGAAGCAGGAAGGAATGTTTGTGATAGGACACAAGACTTTAGAGGAAAAAAACCTAAGGAAGATCAAATTCCAGTTTATGGAACAGCATTTTGATGTTTAAGTTGTAACCATGAGGTTGAATTAAAGGTGGAGCTATTATGAATTTGTCATACCGCTTTCTGCTCCTGAATAATCTTTATTACTGTAATGTTTTTATGTGCAAATCTCATCCTTTCTCCTTCCGTATTTGTTGACATATGAGTACTTGTGATAACACAGATGCTGGTATAATCTTTAATTCTCCTTAAGCTTTTGAAATTTTTTTGTTAATGATAATACAGGTGCATGATTTCTCACTTGAATCTCTAGGTCATCTAGCAATGAGAACTGGTAAATAATACAGACTGTAATACTTTCTGGTAGTGATTTTTAAAAAGATTTGAAGGCCAAATAGGTCTTGACCTTCTGGTGCGCAAAAGGAAACAAACACCATGTTGAACATGTAAAAGGCAGTATACAACCATTTTTGTAGGTAGAATACCTGCTTTGCTTAAAAGGGGGTGAAAAGCATTCACTAATATATAACTGAAGAAGCTTGGGGTTTTTTCCTTCCAAGAATACTGAAAATATTCAAGGTATGTTTAGGGGCCATTATGAAATGGGAATGAAAGAAATACCAAAGCAAATTGCAGTTTGCTGTTGTGAAAATACCTCTGATTCACACTTAAGAATATTTCACATATTTTAAATTTTTAAAGTTTGGTTTTTACTTATGAGCATTTCAAGTTGTCTTGAGAAATTATACAGTTCAAACATTCAGACTTTAGAGAAGTGGAGTGAAATTAAATTTATTTTTCAGTTAATAGAAATCTTTTGTCAAAAATGCTTTCCCATTGATGGAACAGTGAACATCATCTGGGTGCTTTAAGACCCCTGGGCTGAATTGCTATATTTATCTAAATAGGAGTTACATTAATGCAAATTGTCTGTCTTTTGATGAGACTGAAGTAATTCCCTTTATTTTTTTTTCTTGGGTCAGGAGGAAAGATGTCACTTGGATGTCAGGAAGCTTTTGAAGTCTTCAAGCGGGACCGTGCTGACAGCATAATCATTGAGGACAACAAAAAGCTTCTAAAACAGAGGTGAGTATCACAGCAAGATACAGCTGGAGGTAGACATCTGAGAGTTCATTTTGAGTCTGGGTAGGAATGCATAATTTTACACCAGACATCCCAGGCTTCTGTAGAGAACTTGATACACAAACTTTTCCTTTTCTTACTGAGGATATTTCATATTCAGAAGGCACAGAGTGGTGACAGAATAAAAGTCTGGATAGAACATGAAAGTGGCATGAGGAATCTTAGTGCATATTTCCTCTGGTTTTATTCATCTTTTCTTCATAGCCATGTTGAAGCAATGGGGTAATAGTATTCATGATCATGAATTATCCAGAGGAAGTAAGATCCATGTGACCGAACCAATTATTGCAACTACTTCCATTGTCAGAAATGCTTTACTGGCTTCAGCACTGAATTGGACAGTAAGCTAGGAGATGTTTAACATGTGCTTTTGTCTGTTGTTCCTAGCTTGTTTGCCAAGTGATTTTAGCTTCTCTCTGCCACTTTTGCACTCAAAAAACAGAAAAAATACTTTTCTTCTCCACATTAAATGCTGGCAAAACATTTCAAAACCTTCCAGTGAAGATGGTGGTAATAACATAACATTGAAAGCATCGATTTCCATAAAGCAGATTTTAATCATCTTGGAAATTAATCCACCAACAGTTGTCCATGTCGATTGAATAACAGTACTGTTTCAGTGTCAGTTTTTCAAGTATTAATGTGCCATGCACTCCAAGAAAAATACAAAATTTTGAGATTGGAGATGCCAAAAGCAGTCTCTCAGTCAACTCTTGTAACTAACATTTGCCCTAACAGGGGGTTTTTTTGTTTGTTTGTTGGGGGTTTTTTTGTCTTGGGTTTTCTCCTTCTCCTGCTTTCTTCTGCTTTTTTAATAACATAATTTTCCCACTTAGTAGGCATGAAAGACATTGTTTTCAATGTCATTGAGTCTTATACTCACCTACTTCCATGAAACTGAGGCAAGAAATGTTCTCCACATCTCTGTGACTTATTCAAGATATTGCTATTTGTCACTTTCCTGAACTGGTTAACTTTCTGCCTGGATCTATAACTTGGCCACAGGGACACAAATTGCCAAAATATTAGATGTATGTAAGAATTTATCCATGTAAATTGGATGTTTAATGATGCCTTTCTTCTGATCAGTGTATCAGATGATGCCACATCACTGCACCATCACTGCACAAATAATTACACTGCAATCATTTCTGGCATTGCTGTCAATTGAGCAGAACACTTCATGGTCACAACACAATAATGGGAGCAATACAGTTCTAAGCCATGCCCTGTGTTTCCTCTAGTTAATCACAATTCTTCCATATTTTCTGTTTTATATTACTATGAAGCAAACCGGTATTTCCTTCTGGTTTCAGAACATGTAATAGAGATGGGCAGAACCCACAAAGTTTGATGCCAGATTTGGTTTCCCTAAAGGACAGAGATTCAAACTAATGCCTTGAGTAACCCCTTTTTAATATGCATCAGCTGATTGTTGAAATCACTACTAGTGTGAATATTGATATGCTGGAGCAAGACAGTTTACCCCTGCCATTTGCAGTCATTTTTAGCAAAGATGCCTATAGCTCCAAGTTTACCAAATTAATTAGAATGGATTTATATAAAGTCAAGTCTGTAATTTGGAATGCAGCCTCTGAACTACCAGTTAGACAAAAGCTCTGTTACCCAGCCAGTGTTCAAATTGCACAGGAAGAAGTGTGTGGACACCACATGTTTAAAGATTACCATAACTTCCCTTTATATGTAGGCCTCTCATGTTAATAATTTTGTTTGTAGTTACATAACCACTTCTGTCATACCACAGAGAGTATTTGGTTCACAAATTACTTATTTTTAGCTGTCTTCTTTTTCCTTTGGGTATTTTGGGTAGATTTTCTTGGCTTGCTAATTATCATAGAATCACAGAATAATTTGGGTTGGAAAGGACCTTTAAAGGTCATCTAGTCAAACCCTCCTGCAGTGAGCAGGGACATCTTCAAGCAGATTAGGTTGCTTGGAGCCCCATCCTTGAATGTTTCCAGGGATGGGGCATCTACCACCTCTGCACAACCTGTGCCAGTGTTTCACTGCCCTCATAGTGAAGATTTTCTTCTTTATATCGAATCTAAATCTATCCTCTTTCAGTTTAAAGCCATTCCCCCTCGTCTTATCACTACATGCCTTTGTAAAAAGTCCCCCTCCAGCTTTCTTGCAGGCCCCTGTTAGGCACTGGAAGGCTGCTGCAAGGTCTCCCCAGAGCCTTGCCTTCTCCAGGCTGAACTACCCCAGCCTTTCTCAGCCTGTCCTCACAGGAGAGGTGCTCCAGCCCTCTAATCACCTTCTGGACCCTGCTCTGGACCCACTCCAACAGGTTCAGGTGTTTCCAGTGCTGAGGGCTCCAGAGCTGGGTGCAGTACTCCAGGGGGGTCTCACGAGAGTGGAGCAGAGGGGCAGAATCACCTCATTCAGCCTGCTGATTACTCTTCTTTTGATGCAGCCCAGGATACTGTTGGCCACCTGGACTGCAAGTGCATGTTGCTGGCTCATGTCCAGCTTTTCATCCACCAGTACCCCCAAGTCCTTCTCAGCAGGGCTGCTTTCAATCTCTTCATTCCCCAGGCTGTATTGGTACCAACACCTGCCCTGAGCCAGGTGCAAGACCCTGCACGTGGCCTTGTTGAACCTCATGAGGTTCTTGAGGACCAGGACACGCTTCTTGAGCTTGTCCTGGTCCCTCTGGATGGTATCCCATTCCTCAGGTGTGTCAACTGCACCACTCAACTTGGTGTTATATGCGAACTTGCTGAGAGTGCATTCCATCCCACTATGTCATTGATGAAGATAATAAACACTACTGGTACCAATACAGACACCTAAGAAACACCATTTTTCACCAGCCTCTATCTGGACATTGAGAATTTTACTAGTACCCTCTGGATGCAACCATCCAACCAATTCCTCGTCCTCTGAGCAGTCCATCCATCAAATCCATAGCTCTCCAATTTAGAGAGAAGGATGCTGTGGAGGACTGTGTCAATGGCCTTACAGAAGTTCACATGGATGGCATCTCTGGCTCTTCCCTTGTCCACTGGTGTAGTCATTCCATCACAGAAGTTCACTAGGTTGGTCAGACAGGACTTGCCCTTGGTGAAGCCATGGTGTAACTCAGTACCATCTTTGTATTTTAAAAGTGGGGAAACTTATATAGTTAAGGATAATTTCTCTCTGAAGCTCATTTACTGACTTACTGTTCAAGTGAAAAGCAATAGATTCACACTATCCTATTAGGACAGTTGCCTATGGGAAGTGGCTTTGTAACATCGAAACAGTGATCTTCTACAGCTTAGTTTGCTGGTAATACGAAGCAATCCTTTTTCAGTTTTCTTCTATATATTAATAACTGCTGCACTGCTTAAAAGAAATCCCAGGCAGAATCCAATTTCTGCAGTTTGGACTTCTTATACTTAACTTCCAGAGAACTAAATAATATCCTGTTTCTCAATGCAACCATGTCCTCTTAGCACTGTTTCTCTGAGAAGGAGAAAAATGCATCTCATTTTCTGGTGAAATATACTACCAAGATATCTTCCCAGCTGAGACACTTCAATCTAATATTGCATACTGTACGAAGCTTTTAAATCCCATCCTAAACAATATATCCAGTAGTAAAATCCTACGGAGTTTACAGATATAATGTAAATCCAGTTTCCATTCTGTTATTCTCCGTTATTTTTTTCCACTTTCTCCTTTCATCTCTTTCTGTGTTTCAGATGGTTAGCAGCTAACTTGTGTTTTCAGTATCTATGGATGAGTTTCATGGAAAAGATGAGTTTCACTTTGGTCATTTGTTGTAATTTCTAGTAATTAAAAATGAGTGAATGTTCATTTAATTCACTAAATGTCTCCATTCTCTCATTAGACAGCCTCTGAGTTTGTGTTGGTTTACATTATGAGTTGGAGTTTTGTTTTTCAAAATATTTATTTTTTAATTATTGGCATTTACATTCAAAGAGTGAAGTCTTTGCAAGTATGCTTGTTCCACTAAAATTAGTGGTTAAGTTCACCTTGGGGTTTCATCATGGAATATTTTTTTTGTAGGTAATAGAAGCCATGATTTGGCAACTTCAGCCTTTCTGTGGAGTGGTGTCCATGTAGGATACACATGAACTCTTTTCAGCTAACGATATAATTGTTCACTCATGACTGTTCATAGCAATACCACCTTTATGCAAAATAATGCCACGTTTTTATTGGAGTGTCAGAAATAGCTTTTCCCCTTTCAATATTAGAGACAAATCTTCTGTCTTTATCTGGTTTATTTTATTTGACTATGATTCATAGTCACAGATGGAATTTTTTGGACTGTCATAAATTAATGCCAAATTTCAGTTTATGTTATTGTGCCAGTTTATAAACTGTGGTGTTTGAGAAACAGATGCATGGCCCATTCCACTGTTGGCAGGAACCTACGAATAAGGGCTGGATAGATAGCTGGCTTCAGCTTGTCCTGCTAAATCTCTCTGTGAACATGAATCAGAATGAATAATCAGCAGGAGATTTACCTCTGGAATTACTAAGGAATTGATGAACTTAGTATTTGGCTCGTGGGAGCTGAGGGAAAGAAAGAGAGAATTGCTTTCGGGTGTTTCCCTTTGATCTTTACACAATCTTCGAGGCCTGCTTGTGTGCTCTAGGACAACATTAGTGGAAAAAACTTATATAAAAGTCTCACAGATCATTCAAAGGCTTCTGCCTTCTCTATGTAAGAAACAGTAAGTGCTGAGAAACCCTCCAGCTCCAGCCATTTATTAGCCTTGTTGAAATCAGCCTTGAAAGAAAATGTTCATGAGCAGGTAGGAATGCGGGCACCTGAAATTCTAACTTGTTCCAATTTTACAGAGAAAAGGACTAATTAGTTGAGAAGGGGCAATTTTCCAAACCCCACCTCCCCAGAGGAAAGTCTTATTTCTTTACTCTGTTTTGCCATTGTTTGACTTAGACAGATATACAACTCGTGGATTTCCTCAGTTACTTTGGCTAGACCAAGACTCTTCCCGATCAGCTGAAGACTTGTTTAACAATTAAGTTTTACAGTTCTACACCCACATTCAGCAAGGTTCAACTTGTACATATTCAAGTAACAATTCAGAATTTCATGTCAAGCCTAATGTCCTACACAAATGTCACAATGTAGCAAATCATCCTACATTTTAAAATATTGCCATTTAGACTATTACAATGGATATTTCCTTGAACAAGCCTCAGTTCTGTCAGAGACTCTTGAGACTTTGCCATTGTACATTGAATTCACTGTCATTATTTTTACAGCAGAATATGCTTGGCATCTGAAAGCCTGATATGTATGCCATTTGTCATCAATAGTTTTATATAGTACTGAGTTGAATAAGTGTAAGAGAACAATTATGACAGCGACTGCTGTAAAAGATCAAAATACTACAGAAAAAAAAGCACAAAAGGAGAAGGCATCAAATTCTAGCAGACTGCAGGAAATGTAGAGAATATAAGTGAATTTGGAAAGCTCTGTAGACAGCTGTTTTTCAAGGATCTGCTTAGATCTGACACATATTTCACATACCATGTGAAAATCTGATTATTTAAATATAATAAGGAAGTGGTCATTGAATTAATTTGGAACCTGATGGGAATTTCAGAATTTAAAAAAACCTGATTTCCAGTTTTGATTTGAGGTCAAGCTATTTGCATACTACAAAACCGGAGTTTCCAAAGCCTGATTCATTGATTTGTTTCTATCCTTCTCAGCTTGTTTCTTGCTTGCTACTTGCATATCTTCATGTGGCTAGCTTTGGCTTGTGTTGGTATTTGAGCAGTAGCTGAATATCATCTGAAAGTCTGCATTTGCATAAGAACTATCTGTAGAAAAAAAAATAATTTAGTTTTGTCATACTTTCTCATATTTCTGATTGAGAGGTTTTTTGGTGACTGGGATGTACATTTTCACACAGCACAAACAGCAGCCATCAGCAATATGCAAATTACAGGCTGAAATTTGAAAATTCCTGGTGAGAAGAAGTTCTAATACTTTCAAACATTTTGTTTTGACTTTGCTTGGGTTCTTTTTATTTTACTTTTATATAACTGTATGTTAACACTTTGCACGTAATGTAGCATATTAAATTTAATATTGTAGTATAATATGAATATTTAAGGCAATCCAATCATTAGAATTGAAATAACATAATTTTTAAAATACAAAAGTCAAATAAATTTGTTTTGTCTATCTATAAAACATATTTGTTGCATGGTTTCTTTCAGAAATTATTTCTTTTAGACCAGACAATCTTTTCTGATGGAAAATTGTTTCCAGCTAGTTCTACTGACAAATCAAAAAGTAATTCTGTATTTTATTGTGAACAACTAGTTTAACTTCTTGTTCTTTAAATTACTTCAGTACCATTATGCTTTTATTGACAGGTTTGCTGAAGCTAAATGCCTTGGGGAAAAATTAAATGAAGTGAGAAATAAAATAAGTGAGTACATTTTAACTTCATTTTACCTTTTAGCTGATGAAATCACAGCATTCAGAGGATATGGGAAGAGAATCTAATTTCTAAAAGAAAAGAGTCAATGCATTACTAAGATTTCCAATACAGTAAATGGTTAGGTGATGATAGCAGTAATAATTTTATGTACTGGTTTTGATTATTTCAAATACTATCATGTGAAAAAAAGCTCTGTTCTTTGCTTGACAGGATGTCTAAAGTCTATCAGAAGGAGAAGTTAAAGTATTAGCACTGGGTTTTCTGAATTTTATTTTGGGATAAAAGGATCCAAAACCATAATTTCAAATTGTGATATTGACAGATTAAGGATTGTATTTATCTATAAATTTATATAGCTTCTGATAAAAGATCTCATTGTTGAATTACCCCTCTGCATTTCCTTTGCACAGATTAATTAGAACAATTTTGAGGAGCCCCTCAGCTTCGTGGGGGTTTTCATAATTTTTTGCTATAAATCCCCAACAGCATACTCTTGGCTTCCAGTTTCAGATTGTTTAAAGCCAAAAATCACTCACATATACATTCAGCCCCAGGCTAGGTCTTATCTGATCCTCCTAGGAGTCTTTGATATGTTTGTAGTTGATTTCTGGGTTCTGTTGTTTCAAGGCCTGTAGCTTCTTTCCTAAGAATTGTCTATCCAGTCTCTCTGCCAGATGTGAAACACAGTTTTGTCCTCTATCCCTGAAGTCCTTTGAGATCAGGTCCATGTCCTCCTGTATGCACACATTCAGGTGAACCAAGTCTCTTCAAGCTTCCAGATACAGGCTGTGAGGGGCTAGATTTAAGGGTAATCTGGCATCCAGGTGCAGTGATATAGACCTTGCTCTCAATTTCTGTCTCCTTCCTCTTTGGGTGGCACCAGCACAATAAAGTCATTATCATCACTTCTTGCCTTACAACTGTAGCTGACTTCTGGGAAAGGACAAAAATCTCATGGCATTCCTGACAAAAGCTCTGTACTTTCACCATAGCCGTGATTATATTCTATGTGGTCACGACAGTAGCTACTGCCAGATTCCCCTCCCAATCACCTTCGGGTATACCACAAGTCCCTCAGAGATATTATGCAGTATATTTAAAGTCATGTCAGCTATGCAGAAAGCCTCAGCCATGTTGGCACTGTGTTTTCAAACCGCAGCACAAAGGGTGTTTGGAAGCGATCCAGAGCTAGAGACATCAGGTGCTGAGCCCTGCTGGAGCAGTGTTCTGAACACCGTGTTATTTCTACAAGACACTTGATTCACCCTGCCTTCTCTCAGTAGGCTCATTTGTCTCCTTCAGACTGGCCAGCACATAAATGTCAGTACAGAACTTGTGCGTGGATATCCACAGATTGGCCCATGAAAGCAGAATTTCAATATCCACCTTGCAACTATGGGTCTCTCTGGTGTCCATATAAACTCACATAAATCCTGCCAAGTAGTCTTTCTCCCGTGATAAACTTGGAAGAGCAGGTTAAGCCTACTATCAAGGACAATGCCAAGTAACAGGAAGCATCTCCAAGGTGAATAATGCTTTCAGCTTTTGGGCAGTGGTGTGCACAGGTGTGAACATGAGCCATCACATCAGGATACCAGCTTTTTCTCTCTGCTGCTATCTTGAAGTCCACACTGTCCTGATTTACCTCTGTCTCCTAGATTTATTTGTCTGTGATAAGCCCAAGAGATTTTGTGGCTTAAATAAGGTAAAGCCAAAGTCAGCACTAGGTGTCAAATTCCTTTCTCTTGGTGAAGTTGAAATCCACTTTGGAGCAGGCATAAGTGAACACCAGCAATAAGCAGCCACACACAAGCACATCTTTCTCAGTGCCTGGGGCTGCAACTGTGCTGCTTGAAGACAGAACCCTAGCAGCCACCTTACATATACCTTATATCTTTACAAATGTCTTAGGGGATGAACAAATGTTTGGAGGGTGTTGGAGACAGTATACGATGTGGTGGAACTCATGCCTGTTCTGAAGGTACCACTTGTACTGTCATGTTGGGACAAGACCTGTGTGGTCTGTAAGTCTCCTGAGATTTGCAGGAGTCTAATGTGGCAGCTCTTAGAAATAATGTACTGAAGCAACATAGATGTAGCTGCTCAAGACTCTGTTTCCATGGTTCCCAGCAAAATCTAAAATAAATCCTTGGTTTGGATTGAATCGTTGTGGGTTTTTCTCCAGTAAGTTAGACAAAACTTCTGATAGCTATAGTGCAGTAGAGTATGGCTTTTCCTGCAATTAAAAGCATCTGTTTCAAAATTTGTTTTTGGTTAAGTTCTTCAGTGTTGTAAGTGAAGCAGTGAAGTATATGTGGGAACAGGAACGGAACAAAAATCTGCATATTCATATGTATATCTAGCCCAAAAAACCAAACTGATCCCTTGAACAAAACAAGCAGCTGTGTAACAATTCAGTATCATTGTGCTGAACTTGACAATGCTTATATGCCTCCTATAGGAAATGGTAATAGCTTGTAGTCCACAAGAATATTGAAAAGCTCCTTTAAGAGTCAAACTAGAAATGACTCCAAAGTTCTAAGAAAAATTGCTCAAAATTACACATTTTGGTTTTGTTTTGGTATGTAAAGTTCAATTACAAGTGAAGTGTTTTCAAATTGAAAATTAGTTTTATTTCTCTCAATATTATTTTTTTTTTGGTTGTAAAATGGAAAAACAGTCTTTTCATTTAGTTTGTACTGTAATTCTACCATATAAGCAAGAAATTCCATCCATGTTGTATCCTTTTATAGCTATCCCTAAGCTGATCTATGCAGATTATGAAGACGTACGTTACTTTGTGGATGGTTTTTAAGCAGTGATGTCTGAGGCTTGAGAGTGATCATATTGTACATTCTTTCCTTCAGTTCCTTCTGTGTTTTTTAGTCATAATTTTTAATAAATCTACCTATTATCACCTCTTTAACAATTATTAAATCTTTGCATTCAGTGTGACACTTTCTGGCTTCTTCAGCTTAGTCAATGCAATTACACTAGTTTGTATTACACTAGCAGCCTGAAAAAGACCTTTTGGTTAGGTCTGTCTCATCATAGCATACATATTCAGAAGGCCATTAAGGATGCTAAGTAAAGTTACTAACGTGCCAAATTTTTACTGAAAACGTGGTAGGAGAAATAAGAGTAATTTGTGGCCTGCAACTAGATATTTAATTTACTTTTATTGTTGTTTTGGTTTCTTTAAGCATTCCTGGCTGCCTTGTTGTGCACAATCAAGAACAGATCCCATCAATACCAGTTTCTGTTATTTCTAAGCTACACTTAATAGTATAAAACTATGTACCACAGAGGCCATAGAGCCTATTTCATGCAGTCTCATTATATTTTGAGATAGTGACAGCAGTTGGCTGTAACTTTTATGTCACAATACCCTTTCATACTGACTTTGGAAATATTAGTGTTTTGCAGAGAAAATTACACAAAATGCTCCAACCACTTCTCAATTACACTGACACTTCAAAAACATCAGGAAGTTAGGGCTGGAAAAAGAAATTTGCAGTAAGATTTTCATGGTAGGCTTTTGCTGATGTTATTGCTTGCATAAAAAGATTAAGGGAAACAATGCTGAGATGTAAGCTGGAGTTTAAGTGTGGAGTGACTATAATATCAGAAATGAGACATTGTGGCTAGTATGCGTCTTTGCTACTATACCACATATTCCTGGATTCTATCTCTTTTTATGTTTAATAGCACTCAGAGAATGCAGAGATTTTTACATTATTTTTATGGAAAATAATATGTATGTCTTAGATTTTTCATTATGCTTACTATTCACAACGACCTCCTAGAAATAAGAAAGTGAATTTTATTGTAGGATGAAAACTGTCTTTTTCAAATACTTTAAAATAAATAAATAAATAAATAAAAGACAAGAAAGAGGGAAGTGGTTCTAAGCCAGGTCATTTTACTGCATTATTACACAAACCTCTGTATAGGCACAAACAAAGGAGCAGAGGGCTTTGGTGCGAGCATTGAGGGGCACTTCGTATGGATTTTGAATACGTAGACATGTCTGGATTGATTTCAGTGAACTATTCAGAATTGTTTACGTATGACTAGAGAATGTACTCAAGGACTAGACTTTAAAAGACAAATACAGAAAACCAGCATGAGTCAAACTGGAAAGAAATAACTGAGAGGTCAGTGAACTAATGAGAACTCTGTAATCAGTGTAGGAGAAGTGGAAAGTGGGCCAGCACTGACATACAAGTAAATTTTTGTCTTTCTAGTCCAACATTAAGAACTTTAAAAATGTGTATGTCACACATTATACACATTTAAAAATATGTATAACACACGTTAATTTTCTTGTGAAAAAACATGCTGTGCCACTGCAAGTGTTTTTTTATATTGTGTCATTTCCAAAGAGTTAGGGTCTCTAACAAGATCTATAGGTCCTTTTGGTATTACTGAAAAAGACTTAGTGAAGAAAATTTGCTGCTGAAGCCAAGGATTTGATTTCAGAATAGTGAAGGTATGGAATTTTTCTTGCAAGTAATTGAGTGATTGTGACTAGCATATTGTGATGGGCTGCCAGGCTCTTTTATTCTGCTTCCTCAGCAGAACAGGTGGAGAAAGTAAGAAGAAAAAGCTCATGGTTTGAGATAAAGATGAGGAGATCACTTACAAATTCCTATCACAAGCAAAACAGGCTCAAGTCAGGGAAAATTAATTTAATTTATTGCCAATTAAAATAGAGTTGGATGGTGAGAAAGAAAGACAAAACCTCTGAAGACAAAGCTTCTTTCCTTATCAGGTCTAGCAGGAGTTTTATTTCTAGAATGCTGTTATCAGCAAGGTGGGTTTACATGATTACCAAGAACATTCTGTGTGAAAGGATTCTGACAGTAGGGAGAAGTTTACATCTGAACAAACTGCAAAGCATTAACAACAAAAAAGGTCCAACTGCTACTACATTGATCACACAACAAGTTAGAGTTGGGGGAATTAAAATTACTGTTCTCAGTGTAAATTAAACTGATGTATTCATTCAGAATTCAGTGACCAAAAAGTTGCCTGTATACAAGAATGGGCTACGTGTCAAATGCATGTAAGATTAGTAAAGATTTCCAGTTCATCCCTATAAATGTCTGTGTATTTGGGGGTATTTATATAACTATTAGATTTATATTTTTTTTCCTGAAGGAAAAAAAGCATACTAAACAGTATTTAGTCCCCAAAGGGAAGCAGCTGGTGGTTTTAGTCTGTCCAGAAATCAGCTAACATTGTGATTGACGCTGGGAGAGTAAGGGCAAACTCATGTGGGAATAATAACTGTATGAGGAAACAGGCACTGTCGGAATGAAAAAGGGTAGGTGGGTGGATTATCTGTGCATGATGTTGATGATGCAACTGTACCCACAGGAATGCTGAGATGTTGCACTGCTCTGACTCATTTCAAGCTTTGATTTTAGTGTAAAAGATCACAGGATACCAAAGCCGATTATAACCTTTAGTGAGGACGTGTCCTTGTATTGCAAAGCAAGATTATTGAAGTGTCTTCATTTAATTTGCTTGCAAATTATTCAAATAATTTTCCTTATTTATCACTGTTAATGGAGTGCTACATTGAAATGGTGAGGACTGGAGGAGAGTGAGGGCAAGAAATCATATTGCTCAAGGATAATGTTGATTCTGATTCACTGTCTTGTACATCGCACTGTTGTTTCTGCAAATGTAAAGTAGATATTAAACCTAACCAGAACCTAAATATTGTAAAACCTGAATTTATAATCACCTTTTTCTCTATGTGAAAGACTATGTACATATACATAAAAATTATTTTTTTATGATCTCTCTACTTCCCTGTGGAGGTAAGCCAAGTAGACCTACTTTTAAACTCCAAAGAATATTTTGTGCAAGGTTTTTCTTTATAACAGCACAATTTTATGAAGGGAACTGGTAGCAACCTTTTTGCATTGATAAGAAATGGAATAAGATGAGGTGACGTTTTTGAGGCAGAGGGGGTCTGAGAGCACTCTGTTGGCTACATTGTATACCTACATTGTTTTAGCTTCCCACACAGGCAATAAATAACTTTGAAAAAGGAGAATCAGTTAAGAACTACACCAACGATGACATGAGGTATGTTATGCATATTTTAGGTGATGATTATATGGACTGAAAGAATTGAGGGAAGTCATGCATGAGCAAAAAGCAGTTTTTAAAACTTGCTGAAGAAGTATATGTACTTAGGAAGCATATAATTCTTCCATTGAAGAAAAATATCATGCTTTACGTGGAGCCTAAATGAAATGAAATGAAAATGCTGTGATGATTTGCTGTATGGAAAGAAAATTCATCAAAATCAGTGTGTTCCTTTCTTAAAGCTCAGAAATATTGCTAGTATTATCTATTGATTTTATATTAATATAAATGTCCTGAGTCAGAGACATTAGCTTACTGGACATTGTTTCAGCTATGAATATGGCTATAATAAGGAAGGAATTGCCTTGAAATGTATTTCATTCTTCAGTGTTATATTCTGAGATACTTGCTCTTTTATGGAAATAAACATTGAGGTTTGATAGCTGCTAATTAGTATAATTCACTGTTCTGGTTGAATTCCAGAAAATATCAAGTACTTACACAGACATATCTGATATATGTCCTTGGTGCATTTTACTGGAAATGACTAGTGCAGAAGAAAAATGGCAAGATTGAGAAACTCCAAGAAGAAAGGTTACATTCCACAGGCAAATCTGGTTCAAATGAGATGCTAACAACTCATAAATAAATGAATTCAGTATGCAGATTTAATGAACAGATAATAATATCATTTCACAGCATTTCATTCTTCAGGTAGCTTAGTATGAATTTCTGTTCTCAGCAGAGACCTTTAAAGTCCGTGGAACTTGAAATATTGAAATCTTCACTAAAGAAAAACTCTAGCTAAGGTCACCTTGAGTTCGACTTGTATGAAAATTGAAAATTCTGAAAATTCCACATTTGGCTTCATTGTTGTTTTAGTTGATAAAGCATTAGATACAGTAATAATTGTTTTAAACACACAAATAGTATCATTTCTACTGTGAAATATATTGCAATATATTCCACCTTCGAGGTCTCCAAAGGTGCCTCCTTGAGCTGCATTCACAATTTCACCAAGCTTTATATCACTAATGCTGATCAGCCTTCTCCTGATGTTGAGAGCAATCCATTTTCATGCACTCAGCCAGTCACTTTAGGACTGTCCGTTATTTAAAAGGCGGTTACCTTTAAATGTTTTCTCATTCCTGGTCTTCAGGAATGATTTAACAGGTATGACTTGGTCTTTCAAGTGCTTTTTCTTATTTCACAAGCCTTTCAGCCTATGGAAGTGTGGTCTACTGCCCTTAAACATTACACTGAGTTCTGTGTCAGAAGAGACAACTTGCAACAGCAGCAAGAAAATTTACTATTTACTATTTATCTTGGTCTTTGATCAGAGTCTGTTCTTGATGCAGAAGGCTCCCTGAGAACAAAGTGTTAATATATCCATCAATGCTGGGCATTAAAAAACTAAGGGTTCCAGATTTCCTTCACAGACAGAGATCTGGGCAGTGCGGTGAGCCTAACGCGCTCAGGATAGGCCAAGTACGTGCAACTGGGCATTGTGCAGCGTGTGCTGTGCAACCTATCCAGCACATTCTCTAGGTGCCAAAAGTTCTGTGTGTGTCCTGATGACTTCTGCAAAGCCTGCCCAGTGTCACTCTGCCTGCATTCTCCACGTACAATGATTTATGGGTACAGGGTTTCTGGCTGCCTGGCAGGTGCTACCCTAGCTGGACTGCTCAATACCTGAGAAGTTGCAGATGAAAGCCAAATCAGCAATCTAGAACAAGCTGAAATGGTAGTTTACCATGAGAAGTGGGAAATTTGGCAAGTACACATCAGTGTAGACTGGAAGTTCTCTGAAAAAGAAGAGATTGCCTGTCTGCTGCTTCACCACTTCTGTTCCAGCACTGGGATATATATAAAACTAAAGCCTCAATACACATAGTCTCCACTGGTTTCTTCTCTCCTGGGAAGCTGCCTGCATATTGCAGATGTCCTCTGCCACTTAACAGAGAGTCAGTCTCGGTCTCAGGACACAACAGTGCTGTCAGGAAAAGGAACATGAGTAGTATTTCTATGATACTTAATCTCGGGTGTGTTACTATGCTGTTTACTCCTGAAGGATATCGCTTAGGACTAATATAACAAGGCACATTAGCTCTGCAAAACCTGCAGCCATCTGTGAGAGAAACAGAAGAGAAAACAGGCCATGGGGACAAACAGTCCCCAGATGTAATTTCCCAGCTGGGATGTTATTCAATATGGCCCAGTGCCTAGAAGCCCCAATCTGTTTCTGATCTCCAGGTCAGTTTCAAAGCAGTTTTGTAATAAACGAGGCGTCTTTATGTGTCCACCAAAAATAGCAGTAGCTGTTAAAGCTGAAGCCATTCAGCATGGCTGACACAGTCTTCAGATTCTTTCTCCGTAATTTCTTGGCCCATCTGTTTTGCAACTTAACACTGAAACAACATAGTTCCTATGTGTGTTTGGTTTGGATAAATATCTAATCTTCATGCCATTATGACTGCAGTTTCGGAATCTATTTTTTAAATGTTACATTTTGATTTTTGGAAGCGTGGAACTGAAAACAGAAAAACAGCTGAGTTTCTGCAGATTTCATTTTCTTAACCACCTTGTCACCATCTGCACTTTGTCCTTTGTTAGAAATGTGATTTACTTTGCTTTGCAGGGTGCTACATCTTATTTTTGTTTGGTTACAGCCTCTTCCATTTTAACTTACTTCTTTTCAGGATGAAATACGACTTACTTTCATCCTGACTGTTAAGGTTCTTTTTCTACCGATGCCCAGCTCACTTCAGGCACGATTTCTAGGGCTCAGTTTAGCCAGGGATCTGTAGAGCACAATATAAAAACGCTGTGATTTCTCACAGCGTCTCTCATAAGATCTCTCTCCAAGTGCTGTAATGCAGAAGAGACGTCTTGCATTTCACACAGGCCTGGCAGATAGCTACAAAATGGTAACCGGTTGCTACCATCTTGGGGCAGACTCAGCACTGTGATGAAAGTTTCCACAACCTGTTTTCTTGTTCTAGGAGCAGCCAGTTGGCTTGTAATATAAAGGGGAGAGTGACAGGAATATGTTTTTTCATCTTGCTAGCAGTGAAAGGTTCATGTTAGTGAATTTTTTGTTTCTTCACAGTGTTCATAGTGAGTCAGAGTAATCAATTAACTGCCTTGTTTGTAATCAACAAATCGTATTTTTGATTTACATGAATTTTTGCTTAGAAGCTCAGAAGTCACCGCACTGCGAGTAGGGCTTACTTTGTGTTTGAGTAGTGCAGTTACATTTGCTTAGTATAGTTCTTAACACTTTATGATTAAGCAGTGAATAATAAAGTAATACTTTTAGCTGAATGGGTCCTGAGATGTGCAAACAAGGAGGAAAATCAGACAAGAATATAAACTCTATTATAATAGCATTACTGTGCTTTTCTGAAATCAGGAGAGACAATCCATCTTTGCTACACTTGCTGTAGGCAATGTAAACATTATAAGTCTGACTCTTGTCTCACTTCAGAGGTACACCTAGATTGATGGCAGCTGTAACAGATGCCTGTTCTGCTACTGCTCCAGTGCAGGTCATGCTTGCGCAATTGTCAAAGAAGACAGAAGGGAAGATGTCATTGCTATGTCTTTGTCAGTCCTTGGTTCATGCAGGATTTGTCTTCCCTGCTCTGTTAGAGATGAGACAAGCAAGAGAACCAGGCAGCCCTAGCAGCTTTCTGGCAGCCTTTCTCCTTTTTCTGCTTCTCCCTATAAGAAGAGGATACCATCTTCAATAATATAAAATCATCTTTGCAGCAGCACTCAGGAAACTTATTTTGGAAGGTACAAGTCTTTTGGCTTCAGGGGGCAATGCATATGTTTATGCCAATGCTAAATATTGTCCATTGTTTCAGAGTAGCTTACATATGTTTGTTTTTACTTTCAAACAATAGGCAATGCCCATGGGTGACAGTGCATAGGCTGAATGGGTCCTTAGAATGAGAAAACACGATCTGTCAAATGACTTATTCAGAAAATACCAAACTGAATGAATTCATTTGAAAAGCTTTGTTATGCTCCCCTGATGTGCTATTCTTTAAACAGAGGAACCTTATTAGTGTAACAGTCACTCCAGGCCTAAGATGTTAATGTTTTCTTTGGATCTGTGTTGGAATCTCCATGTGTAGGAAATATTTTCATTTTCTAATTATTACAGATTATGTTCTGTTCTTTAGAAAAAGAATTATTTTCGGGGGGAAAAGTTATGCTCAGGAAGAAACCAAGTAAACACTTTTTACTTAAGGCTTTCACTAGAGTAACTAAAGCAAATGGATGAAGCTCATTGGATTTAATCAAGCTGTGAACTGCCATGACTATAAACTTGGAAAAGTACTTCTCAGTAACAGATTTTCTACTTGTAGGCTGTCTGCAGGCTGAAAACAGTTAGTCATTGCTGGATTGCTACACTGCATTTTGCTGTTTTATTAGGCTAATACGTTCTAAGTCAGTCTATTAAATTTGCTCTTTTAAAGAAAAGATGCTAGATGATCATTAATGTGGTATTACAGGGAGTTCTTTTAAATCCTACAGTCTTTTGTAAAAAAGTTTTCCTTGATCATGTCTGTCTTTAGTACTGGATGTCTGGAGATTCTATGAGTGAAGAGTCAAACCTCCAAACTCCAGAGAAATAGACCTTAGCTTATTCAGAGTAGCATTGTCAAAGAATGATAACCCTTCATAAGCACAAAAATAGAACTTTGTTTTTCATAGGATCTTGTGGTTCATTTACACATCTGGACAGCATTCATGCAGACTTGCAGTATAGGCATACTTACATCTACTAAAGCACAATAGTTATTTTTTTCTAATCAAATTAGTTCCTAAATCATGTGGGACTATGGACGGCACCACAGCTGGTTGTGAATGTTTCAGGAGTGCAATCAACAGAGAATAGCTATATTACAAAGATATTCTCGTGCATTTTATTTAAGGCTGAGGGAAGATGTCTGTTCAGAGCTGATAACATCATTATGCCAGTTATATAGAATCAGGTTGTGTTTTACATTGCTGAGCCATTCAAGAAGCAGACTTGAGATTATCCACAACAGTAAATGTATACTATATATTTATAGGACACTATTTCAGATTTTACTGGGATGCTAATATATGTCTAACGCTCAGAAAGCCATTTCTCAAAGGTTTGGTATTATGAGGAAATGAGCATGAAAAAAATAAGTCATACACCCATTCTCACTCTGACCTTGTTTCCATCACCCTGAAACCTTGACATGCCCTCAAAACATAGTAGGCAGCATATCTAAGCAGCTCCAGCACCATATTTTGTTCTTAAGTTATTTGGGTTTTAGTTTTGTGCCATGTCTATCAGATTCCTAACATCAATCTAGGTATGTCTCATCTGACCAGAAGGTGCACAGCACTATGAGCTCAATTCCAGGGCAATTTCTTGAGTAAGATAGTTCTGAAACTGAAGTATATAGTGAAGCCTAGAACTCTATATTTAATTTTCTATGGGACAGCCTTGACCAAAAATGAAACTGAACATCAGATTGTTGCATAGAAACTGTGAAGCCATGAAGGCAGTATTACAACAGAAAATAATTGTGTCCATCTTATATTTGAATATATTCATTCTCTGTTTAAAATATTAACTGAGGCCAGTGTATTATTACCAGAAGAACTTGGGGGTAACACTGTTTGCCTTTCACTTTGTCTATTCGTGCTTTAAGGCCTTTTATTTATTTTTTAAGCTTCTTAAATTTAGACATTAAAAGAGAGAGAGAGAGGGGAGCTGTATACAAAGCTGTTCCTCTGACTTAATTTTCCATATTCTTTCTTTTCACATTAATTTCTCGGAAATAATCAAGAGGTAAGCTGCATTTAGTCATGTGAGCATTCAGAGCACTAAAATGTGAGCATCCAGAGCACTAAATTCACAGATTCCTTATGCATATGGCATTGCTTTTCAGCCATGCTTTTTGGGCCAGCTTAATAATTAATTCATGAACAAATAGATGTGATAAACAACAGAGTAACAGTTTCCAGATGTGCATCATTTCTGTCTCTTTTCCAGCATGTGAGAAGAAGATAGATACACAGAGTATTTGTTAACTTTGGACAATACCTAAAGGAGCACTCTGGCATCTAAGGTATAGCTTAAATGAAATTCAAGCATCTAAATTCAGGAGAGCTATCTAAAAGAAAAAAAAACACCAAAAAACAACAAAAACCCCAAAACAAAACCCAATTAAAAATACTGAAATACAACAAACTGTCTTTGCTAGTGCATACAAAAGCACCACTTTATTGACTGAGCTGCCTGTCTCATGCCCATTGAGAATCCAGAAATGATGTGTCCTGCTGAAGTCTCTTGGAGTGTGCTTGCTGCTAAACATCCATGCTTGACTAAAACTGCCCAGGCAGCACTGAGTTCAACTTAAAAATAAAACGGCTGGGTAGTGACAGCCAACCTTAGGATGATAAAATAAATTTCTGAGCATTTGTTTCTAAATTCAGAAAGCATCCAGGTTCTGAGTTACAGTTTCAAGATGTTGAACTGCAGTCCAGAGCCCTTAGTGCCTACTGTTGGTTATCCTAGATATCCCAGTGTTCTGTATGTGGAATGTTAGGAATTTATGTGCACTAGCCACTTCCTATACTCTACTTTCTACGGAAAGGAATCCTGTGCCTTTGGGTGAGTGGGAGCTATGATACATGCTAGCATTTCCCTCATCTGGATGAATGGGACCTTGGGGAACACCTCAACAATTACGGCCTATGCAGCCAATTAGTGTCTCTACTTAGAGGAAGGAAGAGGTCCAGAAGGCTGTCACCAGAAGAATTAATTCGGTTTCTCTACAGTTTTGCTCTATGGCCGTATCAAAGCATTTTTTTCTGTAACAGCCAAAACGTACGAAAGGCTAGTAGGAGGGAAAAAAAAAAAAAAAAAGAAAAGAAAAAAAGTGGGATAAAGGATGCTGTGCAAATGCAGGCCAAACAATGAACACTTAGAGGAATGCTGATCAATCAGAAAGTGTAAGTAATCATCTTCTGAGAAAAAAGGTATGATGTAATCTGGCCCAAACTAATGAAAGCATATAGGAAATGAGGAGGAGACTTAGTATGGAGTATAGAAATAGGACAGATTTTAGAGGACTATATATTGAGTACCTCAAGGAATAATCAGTGAAGCCAAATACAGTGTCGTCCTATAGCAATGAGTGTCAGAGACTGACTGTCTCATAAGCTTTGTGTCTGTAAATTTGATCATGCTTGAAGGTATTAAATGCATCAATAAAAACAATTATTGTCTCAGCTGAGTGTGGCAAGGACAGGAACATGCCCTGGTCAGATGTTTTAAATAGTAATCTCAAAATGTGCAGTATCCTACATCACAATAAAACGTACGCATTTGAATCTGGGATATTTAAACTTCAAAGAATGAGAGTATGTTGGGGAAATTGTGTATTTTCAAGTGTGTTTGTTCGTGGGCTGAGTTTAGGCTCTGGTTTGCAACTATGGATTTGGTGTGGAAGTCAGGGTTGTTCTCCCGATTCTGAACTTGTCATCTTTCCTGAAGTCTTCGACTGATCAGTTCTACAAAATACCACCAACTACCTTGCTTGCTCCCAGTGGTCTGCCCCATCTCTTTGCTGGCAGTTACGGTTTTCAATCCTTTCTTCCCAGCACAGCTGGCAAAAGTTTGCTAGTATTTCAGACATTCCAGTTGACTTGATGATAGTGTCACAGCTTAAATTGCCAATATGTTTGTGCTGAGATGCCAAACTGTGCTGGAGTAGCCAGAATGCAGGCAGACATTTGCTTCTACGCACTCTCTGTGGGTGCAGTAACCTTGGACAGCAAACCTTGCAAAGGAGGGAAGAGAGAGGAAAAAGGAGAAAGGAGAGCCAGTAAAATCTTAACCCACCGCAGATGTTTCTTCAGTGAACAAAAGGCAGAAATCTGCTGCAGCAGGTTATACTTTACAATATCTTACCTCCAAGTATTGTCATTAATATTTTTTTAACGCTGATGAGGGCTGTATTTCATACCTTGAAAAATGCGTGTGCTATAGTCAGGAGGCTCTGAGTGCTGCAGCAGTGTTTTTTCTCTCCTGATGCCTCTGACGGCTTTCTGAGAGTTAGGACTTGTCAGATTACACGAGAATTTGGCCAACCATGTATCCCAAAATAAAGCATTTGCATCAGAAATACCGTTGAGCCAGGTTACTAGTGCAGACTACTTTGCCTCTGCACATTGTCCTAATAGAGCCGTCTGACATGTTTTTGCCATTGGAGAAGGACAAAGGTTGCAAAGAAGAGTCAGAATTTGGCCCAAATATTTTTCTGGGTCAGAGAAAGGCTGAACTGTTTGTCTGCTCTTAGTGGTGCAGGATTTTGAGTTAGAACAGAATTATTTTTTTTATTATTCCATGACTTTTCTTACTAGATACTTTTTGTCATAAGTTGTGTTCTTATACATGTTCCGCACCAGATTTTCAAAATATCTAACGCATCTGGTAAGATTTCCAATAACTGTCTCTGAGTATTGTGCATTTGAGACTCGCTGCATTCGAGTATCTCCATTTGGGTTCAATGTCTCCTACTTTTAGATATCTTTCTATACTGTTACAACTCCGACCTCAAGCTCAGTTAAAAATGTATCTCTACAAGGCTCATGGAAGTTATGTGATTACCCTGCTCTCTGTCTCTAAAGGCCTATCTCAATGATTATTTGCTGAGCATACAGCTTTAATTTGTGCTCATTCAGCAGGACTCCTTATCTGACTCAAGTGGATGCACGCAACCTTTTTAATCAAATTTAATAGATCCAGAGTCTTGAGTAGGTCTTCATAGCTGGGTGATAGCTGGGTTCAACTGCATTTCTAGGGGTGTTGCATTGCAAACAATAACCCCAAGTAATTCCTGTCATGGTTTAGTCCTGGCCAGCAGCTCAGCCCCACACAGCCACTTGCTCACTCCTCCCTAGTGGGATGGGGGAGAGAATCAGAAGGTAAAAGTGAGAAAACTCATGGGTTGAGATAGACAGTTTAATAGGTAAAGCAAAAGCTGCATGCGCAAGCAAAGCAAAACCAGGAATTCCTTCACCACTTCCCATCAGCAGGCCATTTTTCAGCCATCCCCAGGAAAGCCAGGCTCCATCACTCCTTAACAGTGACTTGGGAAGACAAATACTATCACTCTCAATGTCCCCCCCTTCCTTCACATTCCCCCAAGCTTTTTATGCTAAACATGACATTAGGTGTTATATGATAACACTGGTTATTTGGGGTCAGCCGTCCTAGCTGTATCCCATCCCAAATTTTTGTGCAAGCACAGCCTACTCACTGGTGGGGTGAGAAGCAGAAAAAAAAAGATCTAACACTTGGACCATATAGCATTATTAGGCACCCAAAATGCCCTGGAGGGTGAATTCCAGGAATTACAGGTTCCCTGGATGTATAAAAGGATGCTCTGCCTGATATTTTATGTAACACCAATGATTTAAAGATGAAGAGAGAGATACAGCTTCCCAGTTTAGGTGTGAAGGCTTCAAGATCTCCTGGATAGAAGGTCTCATTAAGCTCAACAAAGGCTTGAAAAATGTAAAATAATATAAAAATATTAAAAAATAACAAGAAATGAGATGTTATTGATGAAGGCTTCAGCTTGTCATTTAAGTCAGAAGAGACCCTGCATCAAGTTAAAGATCTATCCACATCAATAATAGCAAATATTCTCAAAGGGAGGAAGTTAAGTTTGTGTGTGTACTCTTATCTTGTCAAGTATTTTCACCCTTTAGTTTAGCAGTCTTTGAAACTTGATAATAGTATTATATGGAAGGTCTGATAAAACATAAGAGAAGCTTTGAAACCTGTAATGTGGACTCAAACAAAACAAAAACACTCATTTTTTTTAAATCAATATTTTATTAATTGGAACATACTCATTTTTTGTACCGCCTTGAAGCATATGCAGTATTCATTCTCGGTAATAAATTAGCAGATTATTTCAGCTCCTTGAAACAGTCTGGAAGAACACAAAGACAAGAAGTTAAAGGACAGCCATACTATTAAAGTTATGGATTCTGTCATATTTAGTCAGCATATAGAATACTTTCTTCTGCTTTACATCAGTCTTAATTAGGTTTCTCTATTCCAGTTTGTCTTCTCCATTTCCCTCTTTGCTTTTGTCTCCTGTCAGAAAGCTGAAGTTCTGTGTTACCATTTCATATCTTTTCCATACCTCAGGATGGTACATGTGTCCAGAAACACAGGCCAAAACCAACAGATTTATCACAGCCTTAATGACAGCTGGCTGCATGCTGAGTGAATTCTTAAATTCCCCAAAACTACTTTTTTGCCAAAACATGTGGAGTTGCAGCATTCAACATTTTATTGGGACTGTTATCTCCAAATGAAGAATGACTCCACTGCAAAAAATTATTTGGTATTAGCTGCAGACCTATTTTTAGCTTCTTGTTTGGTGAAACTTCAGAAAACATAATTAGCCGTATGTTGAGAGATGTTCCCCAAGTCTTAAATTCAATTTCTGCAAACCACATTTAAGCACTACCTTGTCCACAGCTTTACACTGTTGGAATCAGAAGTCATGGGGGCTTTTTTCTAAGAATGTGATTCTTCATATTTCTTTGGGTAAATATTTGTGTTTATGAAGGTTGTAGAACTGGCAGTACAAAAGATTGAAATCTTCCATTTGTTTATATGGGAAGGTCTGTGCAGGCAGAAGTACTGGAATTATCCTCTACTTGTGTCACTTACGAACTTCAAGTCTTGCGTTGGGGTGATGGTGTTCTCAGAGGCGGAAAAGTAGAGCAGGTCAGAAGCATTCATTCTCCCACACAAGTATTTGTAGTGAAATCAGAACAAGATTACTTTAATCAAAAACATGCACAGAAAGTATTAAGGTTTCATCAAAAATAAGAGTTTCTACATGAAAACCATAATTTTTTTTCCAAAGGAAATCTAAATAAACTGTCAAATTTCAAATTGGATTAAAACAAATTGCAAGATTAAATCATGTCTGGCTAAGTCTTGGTATGGATTTATAGTCAGGTGCCTCATGATACCATCATGTTCTCTGAACCAGAATTCCTGTTTGGGTTTCTTTTCCCGTAATATAATTACAGTTTCTTCTCAGGAAGTTTTCTGCGAAATGAACTTCAATTTTTGTTGTCATGAAAAGGCAGTTTGGACTATGTGAATTGGGTAAATGTCACCTTTCTATTTCTATTCATAGAAGAAAAATAAAACTCTTGCTATAAGAATGGTGAGACTGTATTTTTATTTTTCTAGCTGAAGGAGAAGTTTTCTTTGGTTCCTCTCTGATTACAGGTAGTCCAGTTCCAACTTCTCATTCTTTTGTAAAGCTTCCAGATAGAAGCACAAGATTTCTTACAACATCATGGTCCATGTCATGGATGGAGCAGAGGTGTATGAGGGCTAGAATGAGGGGAGGGAGGAGCATTTGGGACAGTTCCACACTGCTGGCTGGCCTAACAAAGCTTGCCATAAAAAAAAAAAAAACAAAACAAAACAAAACAAAAACAAAAAAAAAAAACGCTTTGCAGCATCTGTGCTCTCTATCCCAGCTGTGCTGAGAGTAAATTCTGGGTAACTGAAAGTCAAGCCTCTTGGTTATAATAATTTAAAAACCAGTCCCTATATTCTTGTGCTTCCACATATGTGTACTGATTGCAAGCTGTTATCTGTCTGTTCAATCTTACTTTCATTGATTTGTTTGCCTTGCTTTTTTGGTTGACATTGCCACTTGAGATGCAAAACATTGGATTGCTGATGATCTGTTTCTAGCAAGATTAAAGGAAGAGAAATAAAGCCACTAACACCACGTATTGACAGGTTTGGGAACTTGTATGTCACCTTTATTTTCACTTAGCTCATGAGAAACAGCATATTCTCACTATTAGAACCATTTTTTTCAAATAATGGTGGCATTGCCTGTGGCAGCTCACAGTGGTAAAGGAAGGGAGTTTCTGAGCCCTTACATGAAGATAATGTATAGATGTCTTTCTGAGCCTAAGGTAATGGTAATCCATTGAGCTGAATCTCAAGATTACTACAAATTGTTTCATAACTGTTTTATGGCTCAATACTAAGCGAGTAACATCACCCTGTGTGATACAGTACAATAGAATACAAGGTTCTAAACATCCAGTATAGCAAAAAGCAATCTGAGGAAAGAACTGGTACATTTAAATACATTTCACTGAGTATTGACATCAACTGAGTTGCTTTAAAAGCTTTCAAAGCATGAATAGTGTGTGTTGATCATTTAACGGGGCTTTTGTTAGTAAAAATTATTAATTAAGGGGGTTTTGTCTATAGTTACAGAAATGAGGAGCTTGCTTAACTGTAAGTTTTTTGGTAGAGTGTTACTACAGCAGAGAGGATTTATTTGGTATAGCTGAGGTAGGTGACGTTACTTCTTTGGCTTAACCTGTTTCTCAGCAGCTGAAGGCTTTTCTTAATTTTACACATACTTTTAAGTACAGAAGAAGTCATTGGTTTAAATGGAAATAATTGAAAAGAATAGAACTTCTTGTGCATAAAAACAGGAATCATAATATCTGTTTTACAGACAAGGAGTAGGTAGGGGTTTTTGTTGTTTTTGGTTTTTTTTCTAAAAATATTCAAAACGACATAACTTGTCTGTTATACTACAGTGTATTGCATATAATCCTAAAGAAGTTTAATTTTTCATGGTTTTTCGGTGCTCATAGAACAGTCTAATTCTAATAACCTGTGAATTTAAATGGTTTTTCACATTCTTTCAGTTAGACATTTGGCAGCTTTTAATGACTTAATTTGCTCTAATTAGCTTACTCTACAAGTCTTCACTTGGAAACAAAAGGATACTTTTAATTCAGAATGCATGCTAATATCTGCAATAATCACAGGTCTGGGGAAAAAAGTGAATCCACCATGGATATTTTTTATTCTTTCCTTGATATTCAGATATACAACTTAATAAAGATTATGAACAAGTCTGCTTAGAAATTGTTTTAATTTGAAAACTTGAAAGCATAATCCCATCCTCCCTCAGAACACATACACTGCTGAAATTGCACATTTAGGGTTATGTTTTTCCTTCATTGGTTCCATTAATATCTATGAATAATGACTTCCCATGTGGTAATCTAATTATGGTTTGAAATAATTGGTGAACTGGAACAGTGTCATAGATCAAGGAGGAAATTACTAAAAGAAGGGTAAAGGTGAAATATATGGGGCATGGGACCCTAACTAGTAATAATGAGATAATGAAATCAAAGAAAAAATTTGATTGAAGACCAATGACATTACACAGTAGGTCCTGTTGAATAGGAGAACTTGCAGAAGCTCTAGCACATGGGGTATTTAAAACTGAAATGGATGAACAGGAAAAAATGGGCTGTAGGGAACGAACTCTTCACTGGCAAAGAGGTGGACTGGATGACCTCATAGCTCATTTCCACCGCCAGGCCTATAAGTCTGTTTGAGCAAATACTTGGAATTCTGTACGTCTTCTAGCCTCACTTGGACTTCTTTTGTATCTAGCAGCAGGAGATCATTACCCTGTGAAACTGCTTGACAGTAAATAGCTTCTTTTTCAGTCTTTCTTACTGGATAAAGTTAAATCTTAGGCTATGTAGAGCCAACTTGTGCCTACTTCCTTACTTGCAGTAGTGAGAAGGAGAGAGCTCAGAAAACTATTTGTCCTGTGGATCACAAAAAATCCCCTTAAACTTGCCAGCAGCACAGGTGTTTCCAAATGGTGGGAAATAAGCAATGACTTCATTGATATTTGACGTTTTTAATTCTAACTATTTGCATTTTGTGTCTTTTATAGACCATCTAAAAGGAGAGATAACCCAGAGGCGCATTCAAAGGGCAGCTCTAGGTAAGAGGAAAACATTTCAAACAGAACAGGATACAACAGGGGCAACAAGTTCTCTCCCAATGTTGAATCTGCTTGTGGAGCAGGTTGTATTTTCTAGGACAGTTTTTGCCACAACATTTTTACGGTAGTGCATACCATAAAGAACATGGACTCTATGAGCTTTGCCAGAAATTTGGCTCAAAAGGCCTCTGATTTCATGTGTGGTGAGAAAAATAATGCAAAAGTCTCACAGGTTTGGGGGTTTTATGTTGGCTTGCTTTCTTTTCAGGGTGACCAAAACAAGAACAGGCATCTAAACTCTCCTCATTTTTAGGTTTGGGTTTTTTTTTGCTTTCTGATGACTCTAACTTGAAATCCCACTAACAGACATTGATTTGTCCTGAGACTGAGCTTCTAGCCATGTTGCCACAATCTGTCTGACATCCTTTTTAGTTTTCATCATTCCAAGAGGGACCGAAGGCATACACAGGTCATTTCTTTCACATCTAGTTATAGAAGTTGAGAAGTTATTTCTTGCAGTTTCTGTTGACACAGCTGTGAAGCTAAAAGTGTCTATGTAAGCTGTTCACATAAGTGTAAAGTCATCCAAATTTGCTTTGAGATGCTTTAAGCTGACTCTACTGACTTTGTACTGAAACAACCTAGGAGTGTTCATATGAGAATTCTACTTTTGGGACAATAAACTTCAGCTAAAATGTGACAGAAAACTGCTAGGTCAATAACAGTTTAAGCCCTCCTCACTTAGATCCATTAAAGAATCCCAAAATGTGCCTTCATGGACCTTCTTCACAAAAAAAGATAGAGCCAACTTTGACCAGGTTGCAGTTGGTGGTTTTGTTTCTATGTATACATTACACAGCAAACTATTTGTCTTTTAGTAAGGGAGAGAAAACTGGGGGGCTTTCTTTCCTTCCAAAAATCAGGAAAATAAGTTACTGCAGAGTACCAAAGTAATTTCCCCTTTCTCTTTGCAATTTAGCCATCCATCTCAAGTTCTGTTGATGATATTATTATTTCATAGCTTTATCCTTTTTTTTATTTTTATGTAAAAATCAGCACTGAAAATTAATGCTGTCATGTCAATAAAGCCCAGGAGTCAAACTGAGTTTATTTTGATCAGTATGAGACGGAGAAGTGGAGGACGTGCTGATCTCTTCTCCCTGGCATCCAGTAACAAGATGCGTGTGAATGGTTCAAAGCTGCATCAGGGAAGGTTCAGACTTGATATTAGGAAATGTTTCTGTACCAAGAGGGTGGTCAAACACGGGAACAGGGCTCCTGGAGAGGTGATGGATGTCCAATGCCTGACAATGTTTAAGAAGCTTTTGGACACTGTCCTTAGTAATATGCTTTAAGTTTTGGTCAGCCCTGAAGTGGTCAGGCAGTTGGACTAGATGACCATTATAGGTCCCATCCAACTGTTCTGTTCAGTTCTGTTCTATACTATTCTGTTCTAGTACCTGAAGTTCAATCTAAAGATTATATCTTCAGTATAACATAGTATTCTTTCTTTAATTCACTCCAGGTTTTAATACCATTTACTAATTTTATGCCACTTTATGAAGTTAAATCAAGATAAATCATAGCAATGCTGTTTATTAGAAGTCATTGTTCAGTGTTTCAAAAATATTTTCTGACTCTATGTTTCAATCTGCATGATAACAGCTGGTCTTGCATACAGACTTCTTACTATACAGAAAATTGTGTTGCAAACGCTGTTTTTAATAACTGTCTAAACTGCTTTTAATAAAATAAGTAAGCATAATTTCTTCATATCCTTAGGAAATAACATAGTAGTGACTTTACCAGCTATACATTCACATTGTAAATATTCTGTTAGTGTTCAACAACATAGCAGACAACCCGTGTCCTTTTGCCTTTTGTTTTGAGCATTGCTATCTGCTTATCACCGTTAAGTCTGGACTGCACAAAGTATTTTCCAGACTTTTTTTCCTCTTTTGTTATTCTTTTGAGTACTGTGGATATTTTGACTTAATATTTATTCTATGAGTTGGGGAGTATTATTTGCCTGCCTGCCTTTTTGGATGAATGTTCTTCCAAGGAATAACAGGTGTCAAGTCTCCCAGGATCTTCTTCATGACCAGAATGTCATCAAGATATTTTTAAATGAAAACTGCATGCTAAAAAGTCTAATTAAGACTCAGCTGAAATCCCAACATGAAATAAAACACACCATTGTTTCAATTAGAAACCAAGTTAACATCTTCCAGCTGCCTTTTTTTTTTTCCTAACTTAAAGCATTTTATGGTTAAAATTCTTTAAGAAGCTATTCTGCTTGGATTTTAAACAGTGTAGATCTGTCTCCCTCATGGCTCTGCTGAAGATGTGATTTCTTATTGAAGGAAAACTCCACTTCTTAGCCCCATTGTTCTTAGCTATCTCTTTTTAAAACAGCATATGCTGGGAGATAACAAAGGACACAAATAGATGGGAGGTTTCATTGGAGGCAAGGGAGAGCTCCGTGTTTTTCAGTACACAGCCAGAAATGTTGAATACTTTGTGAAAAATTGCAAGGATTATTCACTCTCAGTGTGACTTTCATCTTTATTAATTGTAAAAATACCTTATTATGCAGATAACTTATTTTATTCAATAAGATCTTTCAGAGTAACATGCTTAACTGCATTTTTAGGCAGGATTTAAAATTAAATAATGTGCACCCTGTTGAGGTACTGACAGAGAAAAAGCACTGGGTCTCCAGCATGCTTCTGGATAGAAAAGATGGAGGAAAAGAGTGGAAAGAAAAACTATCCCTTGGTTTGAAAAAGCCCATTCCTCATAAAAAATAAAATGACTAGGTGAGTTAGAAATAACAGATACTTCTGAAACCCTGAAAATGCATACCAGCATTTGCTTTAGTGTGGCAAATGCCTGAAAGCAAGGATTTTGACATCTGTTATTTTCATATTTGGATTTATAACACACATTTTTTTAAGCAAAAAATAGGGAGCTTTCTCCTTATCTTTGTTCCCTCTAAAGCTTTGTCAACATCATCTTTTCCTACATTTTCAAAGTTACATACCTGCTCTAAAGATACTGGTACCAGTTTATGCCCTTGTTCTTGCCCTGCTACATGTTCCTTCATAGTGTGTTTCATTCTGCTAACTCACCTTTCCTTGACTAGAAGCAGAACAGTGTGATCAGTACCAGAATAAAGCAGGGACAGACAGTGCTGTATCAGGGTACATCTGATAGTAGTACCTAAGGGTACTACTGCAGGAATAATAAAGCCAGTGTTAGCAAAGAATTTCAAAGGAACTACTCCTCCAGTGCACTAGTTTGCAGTGCTCAAGGAAGCTGCCACTACTGTATATCCTATACCTGACAAGATGCAAATATATTGTCTGACACATTTCTGCGTATCTGAAGAGGTAGAATCGGAAAATGCTACCACTTGTCCAGAGTGAGATATCATAGAATCACAGAATGACACGGGTTGGAACAGACTTGTAAAAATCATCTAATCCAACCCTCCTGCCGTGGTCAGGGACATCTTTCACCAGGTTGCTCAGAGCCCCTGTCCAACCTGACCCTGAACCCTTCCAGTATAGCCCATGCCACTAGTAAAGCTAGACCACCATGGTTTATTTATGGTGTGGATATAAGGTATGCTTAGGAAGCGTATGATAGTTCTTTCTGCAACCATAGCAGCATCTCACTAGATATTTATAATATTAATGGGGCTAATAATTAATAACTGTCTTGAACTTTTCTGCTGTGATCTGTGTGAATGGAAAGCACATAGCACTTCCAAACTGCTGGTTTGCATCAGAGTTAATCTCTTATTTAAATAAATCCATATTTAAATAAAATGACCTCAGTTTCTTTCACTGCTTTACGTCATGTAACTGAGATGAGACTTAACTTTGTTCATATGAAGCAGGAGAGTCTTGATCTGTACTAATGCCGTGAAATGAAGAGACACAAGTGTTTTCAATCACAAATGACAGAAGCTGAGGGAAGTGGCAGTCTTGTTTTCCCCACACAAATCCTATGCAGTTCATCGAGAATAATAGATGGCCTGTTTTAAGACCATTATTTCTGGTGCTGAAAAATTGTATCTTATGTATCAGCTAACTAAAGCACTTTAGAGAAATAATCTGTTTGAAGTCCAGAATTTTAAGACTTTTCTTTTTTTTTACAAGAGATAAAGCAACATGTCCCCACTGCTGCTAGGCACCCAGAGATGTTTCCTCTAAAACGTAGGTGGGTTCAAGTATTTCCAGTCTGTAAAATATGCTACTTTTAGCCAAAAAAAAAAAACCCAAGAGCCGCGTAGTCGGTTTGCAATGGCCTCAGACTTACAGAGAGATTTGTCTCAGAAATTCATAATTTTGATATGCACAATGTTTCTCTGTGTTATGTTCTTCTATACATTTGTGCTTGAAATATCAAGCAACAGCAGCGTTTTCATAAAAGTTCGCTGTTCTGGTGCGTGTGCGCACTGATTTTATTCCTAGGGTGACCTCTACTGGTGTCACCGGCCCCGCTCTTGTGATGGGTTTCATTTCTTCAGCCCTATTTCAAAGGGGAAAAAAAAAAAAACCAAACCATCAAAGATAAATGCTTTGCATTAAGGTTTATTTTTGGATTTCTGAGTCTGACAGAAATCTGGTAAGATTGTACTTGTTAAAAAGGATTATGATTTTTCACTATTGCTAAGACAAAGATATCAATAGCAAAACTGACTGAAAATTCAGAAACCAGTGCCACTTTTCTCTTTGTGCAATAAAAAAGGTTTACTCTGACAAAGATAAAGCTACTTTTCGATTGCTTTATGCAATTATTGTAACATATGAAGTGTTTTTAGAAATATTTACCAAATCAGTTTTTAAGCAAATGCTTGAAATACTGATGAACCATTAATTTTGAAAACATATATAAGTAGTTATATAGGATATTATAAGTAGGTTAAAGGATCTTCATAGGTTCTTGTTACTGCAGTGTATTTAAGTAATTTTAGTTATTCCAGACCTGTCTTGGAGGAAAAAAAGCATTTATTTTAGCCTGTGGTGACTGTTAAGTTACATACCATAACAAACTTATGCCCATGTTTTTACATGCTGTTTTGTGCTTCAAGCCAGCACAGTATATGGCTAAAACTGTGAGTTCTTGAAGATCTTTTGTATTTTTGTATGTACTAAGTTCTTCCATAAAGATGATCACAATCAGGAAAAATACCATGGAATCGAAGCAGCAGCTAGACAAGCAGCAATGATTCCCTCGTAGCAGTATTTGAGGTAATATGCTTTGGGTTTACTATGTAAGAATTAAGTTTAAAACTGTAAGAGAATGTTTGAATAAGACACCCTTACATCTGTCGCTTCAGGTCTCAAGCCCACACAGACCTTTCTTTCTTTCTGTAAGTTTCTCTTCAATCTTTCTAGGGTGTTTTGTAGTTTTATTTGTTGATAAACAGTTTTTACTGTAACCCTTTTTAGCAGGTTTTACTAGGTGCGATGCTAAATTCTAGAGGCAGCCATGAGTTTTTCCTTTCGTTGTTTCTCCAAGAAAGAGAACACTGCATCTTTACCAGAAATCTTTTCAAGTAGTTTCTCCTGATCTGTCAGAGAACATTCTGAGATTACTTGTGTGTTCCTGTTAAGCTTCCCACATGACCCACTCAACTTCAGCTTATCAGATCTCAAAAAAGAGCAAAGACATCTTTGGATAAAGTGATATTTTTATTAGAAGTCATGAACTTGTAGCACAGCTATCCAGTTCTCAGTTTTATTGACATTGACTTCAGCATTTCACTGTTGTTGGAACAGCTTGCAGTCTTTGCAAGCTTTCTTGCTATGAAGTGTTTTTTCTGAAATACTGAAAAGCTCAGTGTGAATTGCATTATTATTTAGAGACTCCTTCTAGTGACTAGCAAGTAAGCAAAACAGAATCTGGAGATTAAGCTCTCAATTCTCTAATTTAGCCTACTACAATTAAGATATTAGGAAAAAGATGCTATGAGGATAGTTACACATGGCAAGAGGTCATCAGAAAAGTTTGCAGGGTCTCCGTCCTTGGAGTTTTTCATAACATGTCTGGACAACCTAGTCAGCTCAAACTCAGCTTTGAGCAGCAGGTTGGACCTTGCAGCCTTACAAGGTCCCTTCCAACCAGAATGATTCTGTAATTCTAAAACAGGACTTGAGATGGAGTGAGCAAAAAATAAATTAGGTTTTATGCACAGCCTAGTGATTCCAAGCCTAAACTTGTTTGCTTCACCTTCTGTATACCTCAGAGTAGCCTTTCTATTGGCTCTAAAAAGCTGGTAGAATAACCAAGGTTTCCTCCGCAAGAGCTCTTTGTAATAAATAAAAGTCCTGTAATCTAATGAACTGTAAAGCACAAATGGAGCTCTTTCACATCTGTATTTGCTTTGATTTTTTCAAGGTAAAGGCCAGACCTAGAATAGCAGTTTCCATCTGATTGTGTAAAACCCAGGACAAGGGATGAATGAGAAATAACATGGTGAATGTGATATATCCAGTGTTTCAGAACAAGCTATAAATCTGGTGAAAAACTTCTTCCATTTTATATTTTGATGAAACGGCTAAAATAAATTAATTCACTACTTCTTTGCTCAAAAATGTTTGCGTGTTTAAGATCAAAGAAAATAATGATGTGGGACAAGTAGTTGCTAATAATATCCCACAGATGTGCAGAGGTTGGATATATTTCTGCAGATAAGAATCATGTGGATAAGTTGTAATAGTTTCTAGATATGTCAGGATTGTCTCTTCTCAGTATACAGTACAGTGTAATTCACCTGACAGCTACCAGAACATCGAGCTCAATGTCCTTTCCTTCATGGATCATAGTTGTCTGAGTTATGAGAAATGCCTAAATACATGTATACATCTTGCACCTTCTTGAGCTGGTAGCCTAGCACAAACAGCCTAGCGATTCTGCACTGCAGCCAACGGGTATGTTTACGGGAGGACCAGCAAAAGTGTGGCACTTGATACGGGGTACGAGTGTGGCCAGCTGGGACAGAGGGTCCCAAAACCATAATCTGATCCCCACAACTGCCCAAGGTGTATACAGATGGCTCTGATCTAGCCCACGTGCCAGAACATTGAACAACATCCAAATGAATCTTCTTAAAGAACAGCATTCCTGCCGACATGTAATCCTATGGATTTCCTGGAAATTCCCTGGAAAACTCGTACATCATACTAACATTTAGAAAAGCATTTAGGAAACCCTTTTAGATGGCTAGTGGAGTAGCCAGGCGAGAGAGTGGAAACAAAGCGTCTGTAGTACTTTGGTCTTTAATGTAAACCTAACTGAAGCAGGGTCTTAAGACGTATCTTTGCTATTTGCACAGAAAAAAAAATCAGATCCATGACAGAGGTGCTTCAGGCCTGACACCTTTTGTCTTATTTGAGGCAAGGGTTAAACTAAACACTATACAGTGCAACCCCATGCTCATAATACATTGATTTCTCCAACAATGGTGGTGTTTTCCTGTTTTCCATCCCCTCTACTCCTCTCTTGCAGATGAATGGTCTTTTAGAAAAACCTTGTAGCAGAAAGTTCAAAATTGTTCAAGCTGATACTACTGTATACATTTTTTGGTTAGTATTCACCTCTTGAATCAAGGTTAAAACCCCTTTTAATGTCTAACTTGAAGTGACATGTCAGTTGCGTGGTGCATCTATACCTATACACAGCTGAAACAGAAGCAATTAAGTATAAAATATGTATGCTTATTTTTCCCTAATATTCTTTCAAAATGACATTGTTATCAGTTCAGTTTACAGTCCAAAATAAATGCTTCTGTACACTGTCACAAGTTCCACACAGAATACAGGTAAAACACCCATTATTTTTAGAAAACATCAGAACTATTGAATTGATCCCAGAGTTGCTGTGTGCATTGCATTCCTAAATGTGACCCACAAGCACAGGATTTACTCTGCATGCCTATGTATATTGCTTATGCACAGTAAGGCTGGCACTTCTCAGAACTGAGAATTGTGTGTCTCTTTATCTGGGAATCCCTGGGAAGAAACATGGATGCACTAAGCTTCAGTATCTCTTCTACGCTCTGTGACACTCAGTGTGACTGCACCTTTAACACCTTTAGGTATTTCTTATTCTCAGTAAATTTCTGCTATATTATTCTCAGTCAAGTTCTTATCCTGACCAGGCATTGCTTTACAGAAGTTACAGTCATTGCTGTCGTACTGCAACTGTGGTCTGCACATTGATGACAGATATCTTAGCTTCATGATAAGCAACTTCAGAAGTCTTTTCCATCCTTTTCTTTCAAGAGCAGCATGACAAAACTTAGGAAAGAAACTTTTTTTTCTGTGAAAGTCCTTGGATATTGTAGAAATTAACGCTAATGAAACCTCAAAACTTATGGATGACAAACCACACTCCTTCTTGGGAGGCAGAGAAAGATCATTCAGATATCAGGTATGGTTTTATCTAATACTGTGAACAACATAAATGATGCAACAATAATCTCATGTAATCAAATGGTAAAATGTATTTAAGTTTAGGCAAGAATCTGAGTTAGTAGGGGTTTCCTGACTAAGACCCAGCTATGTTACTATTCTAATAGATCAGCTGGCATGTATGGAATACATTAAACTTGAAGCTGCTTTTTTGGGCTTCTTTTTTTTTTTTTTTTCTTCCTCCCCCCCCTTATATTGTACTTGTATATTTGGAAACCAATAGAGAACTTTTAGCCACAATGGTTTCAGAAACTTTCATGGCTTGAGTGCAGCTGACATGAAGGCAACGCCTTCTGTTTCATATGCCATGTATTTTCAGGAGAAAATATATAGATGACTAGTTTCAAAGAAGAAACTTGAGGCAATTGAAGTGTGAGTCTGTATTTAGCCAAAACAGCTTAGAGACTGGAAAAAACAGCTCCACTTTCCAGGTGTGCATTGGAAGTCAGTTAGTTTGAGGGAATATTAAGCCAGTAAAACACTAAACAATACGATGGTACAAAGAAAAGCAGCATACCAATGGACCTGTTTACTAAATTCAGTGATAAAAATAAAAAACATCAAAATACACATGCCCTTAATCCCACACGCATGCACTAACTTGTAAAGTGCTGAAAATAGGACAGTTTCTTTCAATGTGTGCTCATGACCAAGTGGCTGAAATTTTAAAAAAATCTATTACATTAGTATAAGGGGAAAATTGCTCTAAAACCCACAACATAAACTCTTCCAGACATTAGGGTATTTTCTTCTTCTCCTGAGTTTCATTGTGCATACCCATCTTTGCTTTTGTATAAAGCACACACATGGTGCCCGGTGACAAACATAGGTTGACATGGCCCAGGGGAGGAATAAGAAAGAAGGGAGAATTACTTGTAAGCTGATCCTGAATAACGATGGATGGGTAGTTCTTTTTAAAAAAACCAAATGACAGCATATGTTCCCATTTGAAAGCACTACAGCCGGAGTTTGCCAAAAGCTGCAAAACTGATAAATAAAGCAGTAAAAATATTAACTGGATACTGAAGTCAATTCTAAATTTGGTAACTTCAAGTGACTATAAATTTAAGCAGATAAACACAAGACTATCCAGTGAAAAAATGAAAATCTTTGACTGTGAAAGTACAGCTAGAGGGCAGGGCACAATGTTATTTGAGGCACAAGACAATAAATCCCTCGGAGTTTGACTTCTAGGATACACTCAGGTCGAGAAATATATGAGCGCCCCAGAGAGTATAAAGTTCAGGGTCACAGAGAGTTTCTTGCAAAATTTTCTGACTGTAGACAAGAATCTGCCAGATTATTTCAAGTTGTTGCCAGCTTGCAGTAAACTATGGTGATAACACGTGGTATCTCATGCTAGAAATAGTGTTTTTCAACCACGTTTGCCATATTGCTTTGAAATAGTGATCCAGTTAGCAGGTGCTATCATTTCTTTCTGGTACCATGTGATTTGGCAGTGTGAAATGTGTTGTAAATTTTAATACTTCCAGTGCTCCAAAATTGGCCCTTTCATTAGAGTAAAGCCATTATATCTTAAAATGCCTCTTACAATCTTCTTTATGAAAAAAAATCCAAACCCCACAAACCTTTATGATATGAACTGAGCGTCAACTCATGCAGAGCTCACCTTCCTCTCTAAGCAGGCAGCTGGTACCAATTGTATTCTCTGCTTCACTTCACCAAATGGATAGTATCTGACAATGAAATAAAAAGTTAGCCCGAAGAGAAATATAGAAGTCATTAACTATTTCACTACCCAGTGTAGCACTATCAAAACCTCTTTACATCGTGTGACTCAGTGCTTTTAACAAAGACTTCACAAAGTAGGATTCATAATTTTTGCCACTCAGCTGTATATGCAGTTATGCTGATGTAAAGGAATTAATACTCCTTATGAATACATTGCTGACTTTGCTAAAATAACTCTGTTGTATAGAACTAAATGGAGGTATGCCAACAGAAACCCCTAGGATACACAGAGGCAGTGTTTTCCTGAACATGCACATCATACCTCCCCTGCATCCCTGAAACCTGGGTCTGCATTATCCAGGATCAAATTGCACCAACTGCATTTGTTTCCCAGGAGAAGTCACTGGGGCACTAAAATTGCATGTGATATTGTACATCAGCTGAATGGCTCAAATCAGTTGATGCACTAAAAGCATAGAGCTAGACTGTACAATCAAGTTTCATATGACAAACTGTCAAGCAATGAATTAAAAGTCAGCTGTGAGTGAACAAAGCAGATACCACTTTGTGTTCTGTGCAGCTGCAGAAATGGTATCTGATAGTTAATATTTCAGCAGTAGCACCTCTGCACTTCTTAATGTATTGCAAAATTTTTAATGTATACGGGCAAAAGTTGGTCTCGTGAATTTTCAAGTTTTCATAATTTAAATGTATATGAGGTTAATACATAGATAAAATGATCTGATGTTTCAATAAACATTTTCTGTTTCCGCAACGGGCAGGCAGATATGTACAATAAAAAGAAAGTCTTTAGAGGAATAAAAAACGATGGCAAAAAAGAAAGTATTTCTTCTTAGGTATCTATCTTAAATGTATAAGTATTATGCTTTCTATATTTTACTCTATTCGCTCAGTTGTCCCTCTCATGTTATTTTAAAATAACTGAGCCTGCATACTGAAGAATGCTAACATTAGACATGTGATACAAAGAGCCTGTAACCTCTGCCTTAGCCTCCCAGCTTCAGCTGTAGCTGAGATTGCCCGGGCTGGCGGGAGGACAGGGGTGTGAGGCAGCAGCAGGAGCCCAGGGGCAGAAAGAGGCCACTGCAGGGATTCAGGAAAGGTAAAGCGAAGAGGAGAGAACAGAAGTAGCAGGGAATGAGGAGAAGGCAGAATTGGCAGCAGCCAAAAGGGTTGAAATACATGCCACCAGACATAGATCTCTTTTGCTTGGAACATCAGGAAAAAGCTGTGTGTTTATCTGTATATATTACGGTAGGCTGATTCAGAAAGGACTGCTCTTTAGAGCAGAATGCTATTCAGTTCACAAGCACATTGTTGCGATGAGCAGGTGTGACAAAAAGCTGAAATGGAGACTGCAACAGCATGGGAAGACACCAGAGAACTCACAAAACAGTGCCAAACTAGGCATGGCCTGGGTTTGACTTGCCACTGCACCTCACCTGACACTGGACCTCTTCTGCCTTTGTGACTGGAACGCAATAATGCATGTCTAAGTTGTAGCCATTTACTTGATGAAATAGCCAGTGCTATTTTTGCTGCTGGGACCTCATCAGCTTGCAGCGTACTCATCTCTTTCCATTCTGTGCACATACAAAACTCTGCTCTTCACCTTGGCCACAGCTGTTTTTCTTGCTTTCATCACCTGCGTATTGCTAGAGATAATGGGCGTAGCTCTATGCAGGGTTGAGGATGCTGGGGCCTTTGTGTGATAGAGGTACTCATCTCATGTAAAAGGCTTTATTATTAATTCTGAAGGTAACTTACAACCAAATAATCCCTTCTACAGCATGTAATCAGCCACAGAAAAACATTTTTCATGGTGTTTTTATATATGTGACAAAATTCTACCCAAATTTGGCTGCCCTTTCAGAGCTAGTGCAAAAATATTTTTCCAAGCACTAGATGTCTAAATAAATCGGGGAAGGAAAACTACAATACTATGGCCTTGCATCACTCTGTAACAACCAGCAGAATTTGGTTTTCTTCTAGGGAAGTCCTCACTTCAGAAACAGCATTAACATTTTAAGATGTTACTGTCTTCTCCTCTGTATTATTTCCCTTCATTATAGAGGGAATATAATACCTCCTGACCTCAGACACCATAACAGGTTGCGCAGATAAGTCAAACACACTTCAGTGTGCTCAGGAGAGCCCCCTTTAACCACTGCTGAAGACAGCTTTGGCTAAGTCTGGCCAGCTTTGCACAGGAACACGTTAAGGATGCTCACATGGTTGGTGAGCATGGCTCATTTGGGAGGCAGTTACTCTCTAAGTCGTTCCAGTTTGTTCCATAAGATCACATTTCTTTCAAGCCTGGATGCTGTGTATCTGTGAAGGTCATAACAAGTGTGAAGCCTCAGGAGCTCTGCAGTGAGTGTCTCCCCACAAGTTCCTTGTGTAGCTCTGCACTTTCCCACATTGTGCCTTCTCCAGAGGATGAAATCTGACAAATCAGAAAATCCTCATCCCCTGTAATCATTGAAAGGTTTACTGCTTTCCTTAAAGGTTCTGGCGTGATTATGATGGCTGCCTTACTATCCATCGTGTTCAGGTACAATCTGATACCACTGTCATAGCATCTCCTCTGCTGTGATGTTTGCACCTCCTGGCTTGTGTGTTCATTTCAACATTCCAAGCAGTTTATTTTCTAATCTTCTGAGAGTACCTTCTCCACCACAGCTGTCTTCACCCTATCATTCTTTTGTAATCTGCAAATCCAGCAAAGCCTTTCAATGTATCAAATGAGAATTGTGCATGTGCTTTGTCCACCTTGACTGTCTGTGTTAACATGCTTGACCCAAGTACTTTAAATGAAATAAAATGCTTTTCAGCTTCATCTGTATTAAGCTACAGGGCGCTACATCAAAAGATTAATGGTTTCAGCTGGCACACTGACAGGCAGAGGGGTCATTACTGCCCTCTTGTTCCAGACAGAATTCCTCTCCTTAAAGAGAGGGTACACTCCTCAGGCCTCACGACAGGTTGACACAAGATTTATTTTCTTGGCAGAAATAATAATCAGGATGGAAACTTGCATGTATTGTAGAGCAAATCTTTTGGTTCTTTCATTTTTTTTCGGTTAAAAAGGCTGAACATGTTTTCTTGGGAACCTTAAACTATTCTCACTCATTCTAGAAATAGAAACTGTTGTAATACTAGTAGGTAACCTTACATTTCCTTTCATTGCTGAACATACAATCCATAATGGCAAGACAATTTTGCCATCTCTCAGAGTAAGCATGTTGTGTATTGCATGCTAACTAGCTCCGTTAGAAGAGAAAGAAATCCTAAGCTTTTTTCTCAGGTTAACTGAGGCTACTCTTAATATTTCCACAGTTCTCCTTTACCTTGACAAGTTTCTCACATAGTTTCAAGACACCTTCCTTATTTATACTAATTCCCTGAATTCATTGCTTACCAAAGCTAACTTCTCCTTCAGGATTTCTTTTACTCTTCTTTCTGTTCTGCTGTTCCCAGGCACCAGCACAGCTACTGCTGTATCTTCTTTCTGCAACAACTTTGCTGTCCTGGTCTTGTCCTTGTAGGCAAAATGGTCAGGTTGAATGCATTTGGTAGACTTTTATGGCAAAGACGAACTTTTAAAATGAACTGGCAAACTCACTTTTATTCATATCTAAAATGAATATTCTGGTCTTTACTGGGAAAAAAAATATTAAAAGCAACTTAATTCAAATCACTGGTTATTAAGCATCTCTTATATTAAGGCCTAAATAAGCAATTTGAAGAAACATTTCCAGAGAAATGGTTAATGACCCCCATTTCATTACTTACCTCTTGAAAATTGGTGTTTTTTTCCTAATTAAAAGTTGCTTGGTTCGACATAATAATGTCATTGCTTACATCTGACCATTTCTCTTACAGCTGTTTCTAGTCCTTCTGAAGAGCTAAATATGCTTGATCCAATAGAAGAGAAACTTCGAATGCAAATTGAAGAAGAAAAGCAAAGGTATTACTTCTGCCTTAAACTTCTGCTATCCTTCAGAAGATAAATTATACTGATAGTGTATTCCAGTTACAATTCTGTACACACAGCTACCCTCAGGGTTTTCTCTGACATTTTAAAAATGTCAGCTTTGTGGTTCACTAATAGTTTTTAAATTTGTGTGTATGTAGTTGGTTTGTCTGTAAGATGCCGCTATGCGAGTGGGGAAAAGTTATGCTTGAGCTAATGGCTAAAAACAAATAAAAATAGCTAAATGTCCTCCCTGAGGATTAGTATTAGAAACTTGTTGTTTGAATCCAAATGTGTTGTGAACCTTTTTGGCTGATTCAGAAATGTCCTGCCTTCCTTGACCTAAGGGAAACTTTTAGGCTATACAGGATTGACTAAGTGTAAATAACATGCAGAATATGTACTGGTTAACCAACTCTCACTCTAATGTCAATGTAGCCAGAAGGCTAAAAGAAAACAGACGCAAGGATATCAGTTTTAAGCAACTTGCTAGTGTTTATGTTATGTGCAATCTGTGAGGAAGCTTCTGGCTATTTCATACTACTGGTAAAGCCCCAACTCTATGTTAGCCAATGAAGTTTGCATCTGAAAGGTGAATCGGTCTCATCTCCTACCTGAATCCAAGCTCTGGTGACCAGTTGTTTATTAATGGCAACATGCTGAGAAACCAAACAAAATAATTGACAGATTTGACTGAACCTGGATTTTAATTGTTAATCAATACTTATCCCACTTGAATGTCACTAATTTCTTTACTGAATAAAAGCTTTGTGGGGTGAGATTTTTTGTATTTACTGTCTGGTGAAGCTCTTAAATAATATGGGATGTCTCTTCCGACCACCAATCTGTCTCTGTCCCCTGCATCTCTGTTTACTATATATTCTTCTGTAGTTTAAATCCGTAACTGTTCTAGGTAGGATAAAGCTTTGTTCAGACGTGCTGGAAGTTCTGTAACACACTTTCTTTTTCCATATTAGTTACAAAACAATGTTCAATCACTTGAAAGGGCTGAAGGTTGAGATTGAGCACCTGGAGCTTCTTATAGAAAAAGTCAAGATGAAGCTGCAAAAGGACTTCGAAATGTGGTGGTCTGAAGAGGCAATAAATTTACAGGTATGAAATCACTTCCGTTTTCATTTAAATGTAACACCTTTAATCGTTTCTTAAAGAAGTAGTTAATTGACTAGATAGAAAGGAGTATGAAGAATGGGACTTGGTGCCTGATTCACCTGTACTTTGCCAATGTAAATCAGACAAAGCTAATGTGGATAATACTTGTATGAAGCTAACATAAATGAAGCAAAACGTTTGCTTTCTGCTTTATTTTTTGTTTTGACATTCCTCCAGACAACTTGATTGAAAGCAAAGAATGGTCCCAAAATGCCAAAAACTCTGAAGGGACATAAAACAAATAGAGGACATTGGAAAAAATAATCTTTTTTACTGCTAGCAAAACTATGATTTCATCAGGTTTATGACACGTGCATTAAAAGATGGCAGTCATAGCTGTAAGATGGACAAATCCCAGCAAACGTAATTGGTTTTTAGCTTCCTTTGTTTGCAAAGACTCCAGCAACCTTCCAGCTTCCCTAAGCTCCCAGAGGGTCAGCAGCTCACAGCACAGCCCCTCACTCTCTGGCTGAGTCCCACCACTGCTATCATTGCCTGTTTAAGAACCCAGCAGAAACAGAGTGCTCTAGTTTAATGACTTGTGCAAAACCAAACTGACGAGATGACATTTTGAACTGTGTATTGGAAGTTCATAACACAATCAGTCTGAACGCTACACAATTTCACAAACACAGGAGACAGTACAAGAGGGTCCAGAGGGGGGGATCAACTGAAACAATACAGCTTTCTTATGCTCCCCTTCTGACACATTTTTCATGTCTTCCAAGTAGTGGCATGGCATCTCACAGCAAAGCACTGCCATGAAATGCACATCAGCCTAATGACAAAGAATGCCTAGTGCAGTTCATCCCATATCCTTTATTATTAACTGGAAGAGAAGATTCACTCTTTGGGGAAAGTTGTTATAAACAAAGAAGTGTTTAGCTGTGGGTTTTTTTAATTCTTATGATTATAAATTAAACTGTATTATTAAGGAAACAGCCTAAAGTAAATACAGAACTTAACACGTGGAATGTAGTTATCCATAAAGTGCCACCGAACTAGCTTAACTTTGAGTTATTGTTGCAAAATACTTTTCAGGTTAAAATCCCTAACCACATTAGTGGCAAAGAGGATAATGTTTTAGTCACCCTCCTGTCTAAATATTTAGGCTTTTCAAAGCGCTGCAGGTAATATTCTTGAATCCACTGGAGCACATTTTTCTTTATCCCTTAACAGGAGAGGTCCAGGATTCAGCCTCTCATGATTCATCAGTAGAAGATTAGAAAACTGGAAAAAATAATTGGGATTGATTTCTTGGATCTTGACCTATCTATACATCTGAGCTCCCTAAGAAACTCAAATCGGTGAACACATGCTGTTACATATTAAAAACCTGTAACTTGAGCTTAAAAATACTTGAACCAATCCTAAACACTTTTCTCTTTGTTCAGAAGTGTTTGTCCAAGTGAAGAAATGCTGTGTGATTCAGACTTTGTGTTTTCTGAATGAGTCATTGCCTACCTTGTTATTGCTGAGACCTGTAGGCCAATATTAAGCACTCTGAAAAAATCCTATCCTACATAATTTTGTTTTTCAATCTAAACCCAGCAGGAAAAGTCAGAGATGGTTAGTGCACCAGACACCGTGACTGTTCATCCTCAGTTTATCAGATCCTCGCAACATCTATCAACTAACAGGTAAATTGGTCATCTTTCTCTTCCTTACCTTCTTGTAAAAAAATGCAATTTTAGAAGTGCAGTTCACCAGAATGCTTTTGCAGATACCACATTCAAACACCACGTTTCCAGTTACAAAATAAATGGCTATGTAGAAAATATATTTTTATCATTCAGTTATTTTGAAGTCATTTGGAAGGTAGTTTATTGTAGCTCGGTTTTTTTGACTTGGTCTTGGGATCCTTGAATCTGTCACTAGGGGCCCCGTGACAGATAGCAAAGAAAGGCAAGTCTGGTACCAGTCAGTTTTGCTATATGAGGAGACTATATCTCCTTTTCAATGTATTCAAGAAGGTGCAAACCAATTATTTAATATATAGCCTAGATAGATTTTCTGATGAAAAATGTCCTGGTGCTACGTTTATGCAGCATATTATTCTGCAATGATATTGCATTTGATATTGTAAAGCACTAGTGCATCCTCCACAGTAGAAAAATGTAATCATCATGGTTGTTTCATCATCAGCTACTTCTGATTTCAAAGCCTTTAATTTAAATTTGCAGTAATAGACCTTTCATAGCCTTCAAGCAGAGTAGAGTGCAGGAAAACACATACCTGAATGTGCAGGTTTCCATAGTCATTGACAATAAATGGAGGTGGTCTCTCTCCTTGCCTCTTCCTTTTTCTGTCCCCGCCTCCCTCTTCCTTTCCTTTTCTCCTTCTCTCCCCCTCCTTCTCATTATACAGTTAATCTTTCTCTGATGAGTGGCTTCACCTACTATTTTATAACAACACCCTGCATAAATGACATTTCCTGCTTTGCAGCAAACATAATATATCCTATATACCATTAAATAATGAATACTGGATTTTCTTTAAACTGTAAAATCTATTTGAATCTTTACTATAGATACATGACAGTTTACAATAAAAATGTAGTACTCCATAAGCAGTACAGAGAATGAAACAATCCTCTAAAGTTGTCTAAGAAGGCATTTTCAGATGTCTCAAACTGATGAAAACTGACTCTAGTCTTCTCTACTTTGCTTCAGTTCTTACTCTGTGCTGTCTCAAGACTTTGACAGTATTCACTTTGCAAATGGCTGACAGGTTTTAGGCCTAATTTGAGCTTTTCACTTCTGGTTTTAGGCTAAAGGTTACTTGTTCCACAGAAAAGCTGACGGAACAGAACATGAGAGCGTTTTTGGTCTGGCTTAGTACAAAGTCAGCCAAATTAGCTCAAGCAATCCATGACTGTCACTTTAGCTTCGTACTGAACTGAACTAAGGACCTCTTGCACAACGTCTCTGCCTCATTGCTCTTGGGAGCAACAATTTCCAGTTGGTGTGCTGATGCATTGCTCAGGAGAGAGGTATCTTTTGCAATCTGAGCTAGAACTAAAAAGAACATATGATAATGCCCAGGAACTTTCCAGTGCAATGAGAGACTGATTTCGCATCCCCCACCCTATCTCAAAAGCGAAACTGCATAACTGGTTTCTTTTTAATTTTCTTTTAAACTTTTCTTTCAAATGTCTTTACCATTTGTATTTATTACTGGAGGACAGGTCTCAGAAAAGTGTGTCTAGCATTTGGAATAGAACGGGGGAAGGTGCCTGGCTGCTTTCAGCTGCCAAGTTTATTTCAGCATCATGTACTGCCTTGCATGGTCTCTTGTGAAAAATCACATTCTTTATAATGAAGAGTTTCTCTTTGTCTGAGTAATGGACATGTTGACTGAGACTGGATGATCCTTGTGTATAGATCATAGAGGCAGAACAGTCATCTTCTTGAACTTATATTGTAGAGGGTGTCACGATGAATATAGTTTTGTTTTCCCATCTCTATTAATATTGTCACAATGGTCTTTTGAAGTTAACTGCTCTTTCCTCCTTATAGTTCCAGAAAGTTGATCTTATTTTATGTTAGGCTCTTTAAATGTATTTTACATAGGTATGTTTGCAGTGTGATGTATATGGAAGCAGAAACAGTATTTCTGCTTTTTGTGAGGTGGGAGCTGCAGGCTTAACATCCCATTGTGCAAGAAAATTTACTTTTTCCCCTATTTGAGGCAATAACATTATAGAGTAAAAGTTTCTAATTCCACATGCTTTAGGCTTATAAAACAGTAGAATATTTATCTCCCAAGGATTTCCTTGACCTCAGTTGACACAGGAACTTTGCTTACCAGATCGCATGATTGTTTAGGATGAGTCCAGTCTACAATTAATTACATAGTCCTAAGGCACAAATGGCTCTTGGTTTCTAATTCACCTAGAAATCAAGTCTCTTTCTCTGAAATGATACTGCTATCTTCACCCAGAATAACTGCTCGCAAAAGCAGAAACTGACATGAATTATATTTGTTATGATGCGGTGTAAATAAAACCTATTTACAAGATGGAATTCAGTTCACATTTGTGTTCAATAGTAATGAGATCTAAAACTTAATGGGCTGCATGTCAGAAATCAAAGATTGCTGTTGACATAGTAAGCATGTAGTAAAACCATTCAGACAAACTCCTGAGTGTGAATGGATATAAATTAGAAGTAATAAATTACCTGTCTCAGCATATAAAGGATACAGGTATATTCATAATCTTTCTTGAGATTTATATATGGTTTTGAGGCAAAATCTTTTGATCACCTTCTAGTGCACGAGGCATGTGGATTGTTATTGTTTGACACACCTTAATCATGTTACCAGAGAAAATTAAGCCTTGGGAAGGGAATGTGATAGCCTCACATCGCATTTTGTATTAAATCAATTTATAACTGAAATAACAGAGGACGGAAGCTGGTAATCCTTTTGAGGCTTAAGAAGGATACACACATATAAAAGGTAGTTGATTCATGGCCAAACATGCCTCTTTTTCAATCGGAAAAAAAAAATGGCTGAATAGTTAAGTGCTGCAATGAGTCTATGTTAATAAAAAAGTTGAACAGTGAGCATTTCTGCCACAGTTGGTAAGGCTTGATCCTGCCCTCACTAGAGTAAGAAGTAAAACATTAATTTCAGTGACCACAGAGCTCAAGTGGGGAAAAAGGTGACATAAGGGTTATTAGTGGGTTTGGCATAAGAAAAACATTTCTACATAAGGAAGATAATTTCTTGAACAAGTTAATCACGTTACCAAATCTGATGTACCTAAAGCAGCTGAAACCAGTAGTTTGTGTATTGTAGTCTTACAGACTCACACTCATTAACCTGTTGAGTAGCTTCAGAAGGTTTCCAGACCATATTTGTCTTTGCATATGTCTTTCATATGAAGGTTGCAGAAATATTAAATCTCATCTGATCTGAATATATTACTCTAAAATGAAGAACAGCTGTGCAAGGTGGAGAAAGAATGACCCATCTCTATATTTCAGACAGAAAAGGGTCTAATCAGCAATCCCAGACTCACAGTACAAAAAGAAAGGAAGAGAAACCTAAAATAATCATCAAAAAGTTATTTTATTCAAAAGGAATACCTAACAAAATCCCTCAAACTTGAAAGAGAATACCCTACTTGTCTATATTGTCTCTACCGTAAAGCTGTGGTGCTAACTGCAACTTGTACTATATGTACGTTTATGTCCCTTAATGGGTTCCTGTGAAGTCTGCAAAAATTCTTAAAATGCATGTTGAGCTCAGCACTCCACGTCTGCTCCACTTCAGAATTCAAGCACAGTGGTTTTTTCATCCTCATATAGTCTTTTCCCACACTGGCTTTCATTTAAGAAATTTATCAGGTCCTTGTCTGTTTGAGTTACTTCTCTCACTGAATATTTAATTTCACTAGTGTTGAACTGTTCTTGTATTCTTCTTGAATCAAGCAAATGTTGGATAGTTATTCAAATCTTCTAAAAATTTTTGGATTCTTTTTTTCCTTCTCTCAAAAGGAATAGATTCTTTTTAATTCAATCAGATCTTTCTTAACCTTGCTCATTCCCTTTTACTGAATCTCATTTGTCCTATTCCAGCAAATCCCACAGTATGTTCAATCTCAGACTCCTTGGCTCTCCAGCTTCTTCTTCAAAATATTCCTGTCACTCTAGATTTCCTTGGAGATATTTTCAGATAACTGTTCATGTTCTCTGATAGATTTAAGCATCAAATTTTTTAACATTTATTGTCCTGGATTGCAAAATTTACGCCCTATATTGATGCTATGTGAAACAAGGGAAATGTTCACATACATACATACATTGCAGCATTTTCTATTGTAATAATTTTTCATTCCTGCCAATTTTATGCAGGGTTACATGATGATAAAATATAATCTGTGAATAATGTCATTGATTAATGATATTTCAAAGGTTTTCACATTCTGTTGGTAAAACTTAATTTGAACAATTTATCTATGAATCTGCAAGCCAAGTTTAAATTTGTAACCAAATACTACAATGCTCAGTTTTTAAGCATCTTTTATCTTGCCTGCCTTTATACAGAACATCTGTTCCTCTCTCATCCAAGGCTCAGACAATGGAAGAACTGCAGCTGAGGTTTTTTAACATTGCAGAGGTTGCACACCTTCAAAATTTATGCTTTCCATTTTAATCTACCCGATTTTCCACTTTTTTTTCAGCTGGCAAATCAACCACGACACTCATCATCTCTCCAGCTGCTCTGTCCTATGGGCTTGATGGAGCTGATCAGTCCATGGGACGGTTGTCTCTGGCCCTTAGGTTCCTGCAGCCACTCTGCGTATATCTCTCTAGCTGCTGCCCCATCCCATTACTACCCAATTACCCAGAGGGTGGAATTTCAGATGCAAGGTTAAAAAAAGAACTGAGACATATGAAGTTGACAGACCATCCTTAATCTCCAGAAGAAGCAGGAATTTCACTGAAGCTGTCAGGAAACAGTGCCTTGAGACTTCTTAAATTCAACTCAAGGAAATATCAGATTGATTCAGAATGAAAATGGGAATTATACTTTGTCAACAGAACATGAATGGTATTAGAGCTCAGGAGAAAGACAAAGAGGCAGGACTTCTACACCTTGTGTGTCCATCAAAATGCAAAACTGTAATCCAGGAGTTTCTATTTACACATTAAAGAAATGTTGGCTGGAAAGCACCTCTAGAGATCTCCAAACCAACTCCTTGCTTGAAGGAGGACTAGCACCACACTAAATCAGGTCAGCTATGGTTTTGTCTGGCTTTGTCGAGCATCCTGAGATGTCCAGTCCTTCAGGCTTAACACACAGAGAGGGAGATCATTACCCCCTTCCCATGCTGTCATAGTGACTTTCCATTAAATTTAGAGCAGTACTAGCAAAATTTCTCATCTTTTCTCATCTCTGGAGCAGCATCTAACCCTCAGATGAAGGAGGAGAGTCCTGGCTTCTAAGAACAAGCTAGGCTCCAGCTTCCTCTGAGCATACAAACCACTGCACAGAAAAATTACACTCTTTCATTCCCTTATGATTTAATGTATCTTGCAATGCCATAGAAAGATTATCAGAGCTTCAGCATGAAGGATACAAATTATCCCCATCCAAGGTCATCCCTCTACCTAGGGATTAGAGAAATTTCTGGGATACTTAAAACATGGATTTGAGTTCTGCCAAGCTGAGGGGCTCATTTGTTAGATTAGTACTTTAACTGTTAACCTCTTATATGGAAGCAGCACTTTGAGTCATTACAAAAAATGTTTATAAGCTTCCTTGTAAATTTCCTTAACTTGCAGGAGATGAGATTGCATCCCACAGACAAAAACATCTGTCTGTATCCCCACAGGCAGAGGGCAGGAGTTGAAGGTCCACCTCTGAGCACAGTAATGTTAATTTCCTGATTCTGAGCACCAACTCAGTCTAAGGGGTTTTTTTAATATCACCTTCCTGAGGTGCCCAGTACCCCCAGAGCACTCTAACACAGGTTTTGGCATATTGTCCTGGGTCCAGGAATCCACTTGAAAGTGAGATCCCTAGAGGTCAAACCCTGTCACACCCGTAGTGTCTAGGTTTTTTAATGAATCTGGGTCAAAGTCCCCTTTAAAATGGGGATTTAACAATTCTGGAGAATAATTTTCACTTACATTAAATGGAAGAAATTAGTTCAAATATATAAACTACTGCAGCGTAAAAATAAATTACTTCAGCTGACTCACAGTATTTATAAAATTACCCATTCTGTTCATGGCAAATAAAAAGCAGAGAAGCTTATTTCAATGAAAATAAAGCAATGGAAAAGGATCACATTAAGTCACATTACCTTACATTTGTTGCAGGCTAAGGACAGCTGTGGATGGTTGCTATGGTTCAGTTGATGTGTAGTGATTTATTAAACCATGGTTATATGACTTGGATGCCTAGGTATCTCAGGGCACAGACACAGAGTCCTTTTAGAAAATTGAATTTAAGACCCTACATCACTTAGTTTTTAAGAACTGTCAAATTAATGGAAAAAATGTTCAGGAAATCCTAAAGTAGAACTATGATGTGAAGTTCCCAGATATTGTTAAACCACATAGTAGGTAATAACATCACACATCCTTTCTAGCTCCTGTAATGTTTAGGCATAATAAAGTACAGAATATTATTAACATTAAATATGATATTGCTTTAATTGAATTAGGCTGAATCTTAAGGGGGTTTTAATCCATTTAGGCAGGTGTGAATGGTATGGGACTCGAGGAGTTAAAGAGAAACATTTCGTAAACCTGGAGCTGTTCATTTGAAAATGACTTATACTCTTGGGCACAATATCTTCGGCAAAACTGAACCTGGCACAGTGTAATACAGTAAAATTTTAGTAATAAATTTCTTTCCTTTTTCAAGTTCTCTGCCAGAAATATCAATTCATCAGCCAACAGTGAACAAACTACTGCAGAGTTAGAAAAGCAAGATCTTGCCAATCCTGCCATCTACTGGAAAAATCCTAAACCTGAGTCATCCAGTGTTTCCACTCTCTAAGGTTGGCACCAGATCCAGCAGCATATGCAACCCCCAGGGAAAGGAGACAGTCCCTAGACATCCCATGGCAGAAATCTGCCTTCCTAGTGGAGAGGTTCCTTGATAACGATATCTGCAGGGACAGGAATGCACAACAGCTGTTTGCAATATATTTGGCTATCATCAACAAGCCACATCCCAAGTCCTCACTGAGTTTTTATCCAGTCTCCCACTGATTTTGGTAATATTTTTGCCTGACTAAAGGAAGAATGGAAAATGAGCTAAGGCCTCACTTGACTAATAGTCAGTTTGGGAACTAAATATACTATTAAAAACTGTACATCAGATACATCAAAGTGCTTTACAAGCCCTGCTTAGAAGGCAAATACTAAAAATATAATCTTTATGAGCTTATAAGTCATTCTTTCATAGCCACATTCTCTACATAAACCTAATCATCACATGCATTCAACTGAAAATCCTCTTCCAGTAAACAAGTGCTTTATCTAGATAAAAAAAGTCTTGAAAAACAGCTTCCTTTTAGTTAATTAGCATGTGTTAGTATTCCTTCCACAATATCTATATTCTTTCTTTCATTTCTGCTCTCATTCCAGTTTTTCAGAGACCACAAGAGTCAGCCCTAATGAAGATCCAGCTGGGAAAAACAATTCAACCACTTCTAGTAGTCCTACTTTAAGAACAAGGTAAGAAGTGTACCTGGGCTATTCAGAGAAAAAAAGCAAACCAGTAAGTAATATGCCCAGATAACCCTCTACCAGTCTCTTTAGCAGTCTTCTTAAAAAACAAAAACAAAACTGAAATTGCTGATTTTCCTCCAACTTCCAAAACAACACCAAGCTTGTCCCATAGCTTTACACCAAGTAGCTGCATTATCACTATTAAAGAGGTAGTTTCTTGTTTGACCTGAGGGTTTTTTCCCCATAAGCTCATGAATCCTCAAGGTTGTGTCTTCTCAGCAAGAGAAGGGACTCTGAAAGAGTAAATAAAAACATTTGAAAGGAAGAGAGATCAGAGTATACAAGGCAGGAACTGTGCAAAGATTTTTTCATTCTCATGATTTTGTCCTTAAAATATTTTTAATGTCTCTCCTATAAATTATTCTAGTAAAATAAAATTATGCCAGCAGCCTGGGTGTGTCAGGCTTGGCAAAGGTTACACATCGTGTTTTCTCAAAAGAGGTACTGCTTTGTGAAAATTAGCTTAGCAGGTTAACAGAAACTACCTTTCCTTTTTTTTTTTTTTGACAGCTACTCTAGTTTTTCTAATGTGCTCATTTCCATGTTCTTTCCTCCCACCAAAATATCATGCCAAGTCAGTATACTTCCAGAAGATACATTCTTATTGTGCCTAACAGTTCTGGCTATTAAGGCCCTTAGGAAAATATGGTTAAGTCACTATTTTTCCTACTGCATTAATAAGAACAAATCACAAGGGTTTTTTTCTTTCATTTTCCAAAACAATCCATTTCTAGAACAGCAAAAAATCATGGAAAATTTCATCCCCCAAAACCTATTTTTTTCAATTGCATTTGTGTTTAAGAAAAAAAGAAAAGGAGAAGCTAAAATGGAATTTAGTCAGTACTTTCTCAAATACATTGTGTATTTGTTAGATTGTTGCTGATCAAATGAAACTCAATAAGACAATAGTCCTTTACTGGTGTTCTGAGATCACCTTGTAAATCACATTAAAAGATACATTTTATTAAGTTCATAGTTCATTCTATATTTTTTTCCCATTTTGGTTCACTAATTCAACACTGAGCACTTAATTAATAGCACAAAGACAAGGATATCAGACTTCCACAATTACATCCTACTGCAATAGTCAGTAAGCTGTAATTACAAAGGTAGGATATGTTAAAAAAAATGTTTCTCCCTTCAGTTCCCCTTGTCCTTCCATACTGTAATTTTTGCCACTATATTTCTCATTTCACCATTAGTGCCCAGTCTTTAAACAAGGCTAAAGACACAGGGCCAAATTCATAGCTTTCTGAGCTGATTAGAACAGCTACGCTGTACTGCATCGTCTTACACCACTGGCGGATCTGTCCAAAGCTGAGGTAAGTCCATGATTTAACTGCAGAGATACAAGACCTTAGCTGGGACGGGAGACTCAGCAGCACAAAGGAGTTGCAACTGTCAGCAAATATCACAAATGTCATGTGTTTGTTTACTTCCGTATATGCACGAAAATTTAATTCCCTTACGGTAGGCAAAAATACTGTTGATCTGTTCAAATAAATAGCATTTTTTCCTGAAGCAAACAAACACATGGCATAGTCACAACCTCATTTCTTTGGTACACTCGCTATATTAGGCTTTTCCACTTGGCAGTAACTCTGACTCAGCAGTAAAATGTTTTTCACCCTTTGTGAGAGGTTTTATATCTGATAAGCATGTAGCCCTACCAAACTAAAAAGATGTTGGCTAATCTTAAGAATCTATGTAAGAGCATTAAGAAGTCTTGAGCTTGGTTCTCCTCTGTACTGTGCCACCTCTAACAATGTATCTGAAGAACAAAGTCCTCCATGCTGAAAAAAGAGATGAGATAACGCAACAGAAAAAAAAACTTCTTCCTTCTTGCTCAAGTCCACGAGTACACTTTCTTTATTTCAGGACCCCACCAAGTTCTTCTGTTCCTCTGACTGGAGACAGCAAGGCTGATACTGACATCCTAGCTTTCATTAAAGCAAGACAGAACATCCTGCAAAAGAAAGGTAAATCCTGCCAAAACATAGGAAGCCAAACCAAAATCTCCAGTACAGCATTTTAAAGCCAAAATAGCTTTAGTCCACATTTATACTGACGCAAGTGAGAACTGATTCTGGCTTAAGTTATATTACATTATGTTCTCAGCCGTTCTAAACACTTGAGGTTCTTCACATGTATTTATTTTAGTAGTTCAATGCTGCATTGTAAAACTGTGATGTCTGTCTGTTTTTCTCAGTCACCATCAGTAAACTTTCTGGGGCATGCATGTCTGCACAGCCTGCACAGTGTAATTTTTTACACTTAAGTAAATGGATTTGAATGTGGTTTCTTGATGATTAAAACACTTCCAGAATTTTCTGTATACTTTTTCTTTAAACTATCTGGCCTGGTTTTCAGTTGGTACAAATGTAGCTGTAACAACTGACACAAAATAAAGATTACATAAATGATTGTACTGCACCCTACCTTATGATACACATTGGCCCACCCCGGCAGAGTATGACCTTAACAGCTATTTCACTATATCTAGGTCTAGCAAAACTTTCTATGGGTATTTGTCACCAAATCAGGTACCGAGAACAATCATAGTTAGGCAATGAAGTTCACTCTACAGTGAAGATAATTCAAATTGGCAGGAAGCAAAAAGCAATAAATACACCACAGTGGCACTGCAAGGTAGCCTAAAAGTAATTCATTGTGACAAAGAAAAACGACCCGTATGTTGGGGGGGTTTAAATAAGAGTTTTTAGTGGCAGCAAGCAATTAGACAGAAGATGAAAGCAGTAGTGGTTACCCAAGCAATAACTTTCCATCAGCACTTGAGTGCTGGTGACAGCATTATTCAGCAAGCTATCAGCACCTGGCAGATGGTGTTAGCACTGTCACAAAGTGGGGTTTCGGTATCACACTGCTTATCAGAAAACCGTCAGGTAAAGACACAGTGGCTAAAAAAACAGCTTCCCTATGCTCATCTAAAGCAAACACTTAACACACTTAGGCTTTGGGATCCCTTTTGTCTTTATTTAGAAAAGCTGTTGTCAGCTTTCTTCTGCAAATTACATTAACTTGAATTTATAGGCAGGTCACCAAAAGACGGTTGGAGGTACGTGTCTTACAACAAACATTTCAGGCCTTTAGAAGGTCCAAACCTGACTCATTCTGCGAAGTACAGTAACCCATCTAATAAAAGCACAGCTTGTCCTGTGATCATCTCCTAAATTATACCATATCAGGAATCTCTCTCAAATGCCTTTTCCATCCTGATTGTTTTTCAGCCACAGGCTATTACCTGCCCTCATCCATCAGTCTCAGAAGGACCTAGGCATTATCTACATTGACTGCTATTAGACCCCAAGTTATAAAAGGTATTCTTGCAGAACAAAGGACAGTCAGCACTTAAAACTGTTCTGGAGTTTAGTTAGACAAGAGGAGCTGCATACTGCCCTAAGTAGCTGAAAGGGAACGGAGTCACCCTGACAGTGCAGGGCTGCCAGACTCAGCCAGTCACTAGATATAGGCAGGGGAGCAAAGAGTCAAGAGGCTTCATCAGTACGACCCGCGTATATCGAACATGTAGGACCTGATGTGTTGTAGATAAGAGACACCTCAGCAGCAAGTTCTAAGGAGGATTTGGTGTCAACCTGGCCTATGAAAGAAAGGTTTTCTTCCTTGACTACTTATGAAGAAAGGGGAAACCTCCCAGATTTGAAGGATGGAGCCACCGATAGCAGGAACTATTGATCAAAAAATGTCTGTAAATTCTAATTTAGCAAGATGAAGGAGCGTAAAATCTAATAATTAGTACTATTAAAGAAATACTTTGTACTTCAGCACCATAGTGAAACCTGAGGACATTTATGAGGTGCAGTGGTAGCCTTTCAAGCTGGGAGAAGACCATGGGCTGCAAGACTCCACTATTCCTGTATCTGTGATAGCTTTATGAGTTCCCTTTTCCCATAAGCACATCGCTCTTCCTTGACGTGTTTCTAGACTAAAAGGAGGCAACAGGCACAGTAACTGCTGTAGTGTTTGTGCATTATTGGCTATATGGAGTTTCTGATAACAGTTGCATCCAAAGCAAAGGAGAACTGGAGGGTTTTCTTTTTTGGGGTGGGGATGGGGACTTGGTTTTATTTATAAAAGAAAACTATTAGAGGCAAAGTAGAGTTAAGCAGAGAGGAAGAGTAGAACAAGAAGGCATGTATTCTGACTGAATACTTTGGTGGAAAAAGTTATGTGTTAGCAGTCTCACACAAAACGTTTCCTCAATAATTTTCAAACATAGACAAAATAAACCAGAGCGAATTCTTTGCCCAGGGCCACTAAGCTGAGTCAGACAGCTTCATATAGAAGCTACATGTGCTGAGTCCCAGCCCCGTGCTCAGTTGTCTCCTTCCCAAACTCTTCAACAGAGATGTTCAGTAAGCATTTCTGCATTTGCACACTGATGTATTCATTCCCTGCACAATTATGACACACACAGTGCCCTGCAACAAGCAACGTGTGAAAGCACAGGCTCAGCCAAACCAATGTCTGCTAGAACTAAAACATGTCAACATACTGACTGTGCTTTCCTTTATCAGTATCAGCATCTTAGAAGCAAACTGAGGGCCCCACTTTACATTAGCTGGGGGGCGGGGGGGGGGGAGGGGGGGATAAATGTGTGCGAAAGGCAGCGGAGTGTAAAACAAGTTTCATAAACAGAAAGCGTGGGAATGCTCAGTATCCTTGACAGTAACGCCGGGGAGGGAATGAGAGGTCTCCGTGCGCATTACCTCAGGGGCTTGTAGGTTGTTACCATCTGCTTTCTAAACAGAGCGGAATTAAAGCAGGTACCTTCAGAGGGGCTTGCTGGTGTTGCCAAAGCATTGTCATAACTACACTGGAAAGCGTTTCGCAAAGGGCTGCTCTGCAAACCTGCCATTGTGCAGTCTTGAGGTAGAGAAATGAAAATGCAGAAGTGTAAATGAATGATTTATTTATTTATTTATTGTCTTAAAAGTTTAAAATTAAGAGGTTACCTTTTTTCCTTTCTTTTTGTTTTGTGTTTCTGAAGTTTGTTTTAAAACTGATAACACAACCTGAAATATAGTCTAATGTATTCTTTATCTTCTTTCAGGCTTGGGGAACAAATGAAATTCTTGTTACAGTCGACCATTTCCTTTTAGAATCCATTCAAGACCTTTAGTCTTTCCCTTCCTCTTCTGTTTAGAAACAGGTATGAGTAAGTATTTTAGATGTACAGGTTTAATTGGTAAAGGTATAGAAATTGTCTTTCATAGCAAAATCCATTTCTCTGGAATATTTGAATATTTGCACTCATTATCTTCAGCCTGCATTAAGATTAGGCAAAAATAAATCAACCAGTCAGGAGTTTGCCAAATATGTTTAGTTATTAAGAATTGATTTTATGTTTTCTAAATGTTACAATTATCTGATGTATTAGTGTTCTTCTACATCGTTGATCTGAGGAACACTTCTTACTACTGATGGTAGTTTTGTTTGCATTGATTTGCATAAGGCTTTATTAATTACATCTAGTTGGCATCCAGAGATGTCTGTGCAAAAACAGTAGTTATCTGGGTTACAAAATTCTAGAAAAATTCCATTTGAGACCTTTTGCTGATTTTTCTTCCCCAAGGAATACTAGTTTTTGTATCAGATTACTAGAATACTGAGATTGCATTGTAATGTGAAATTAATTTTTATTAAAAACTAATTCTACAGTTTAAAATTTCCCAACTACTTTTTTTCATTTGAAAACATTAAATGTGCAAAATATACACCCTCCCACAATAGACAGGTTTCAGAATAAACAATGAAACTTTATAGGCTTCAAGTAAATCTGGGCAAATACTTGTAAAACACAAATAAGATGTGAAAGTTTAAATGCAGTTTAATTCTCTGTAAAAGTCAATACAGCTACCACATAAATTGGTAAGCTTTTTGCAGATTTTAGGATGTACAAGGTGAAATAAAAGTCAAATCTATCATTGCTTTGGGAAGACAGAGTTCAATGATTTGTTCAGAGGTGGGAAAATCCACAGGGCTTCCCCCTTTTGTATGTTTGCTTTACTAGAGTTTATATTAAAATGTCCTTCTTCTGTCAGAATATTTAGCTGTCTGTCTGTATTTTTATTCTTTTTATTCTGTTATATATAAACACTGTATTTAATATACACTGAACTACCATTTATACAGCTTCATTGAGCAGAGTAGGGCCACCATCCTGCCTCCATCCAACTCAGCTGGCTGGAGAAGAACAGAGCTTCCAAACCATTGCTGGGTGAAGCTGCTGTCTTCTTTGGTTTTCAGTAAAACCCCCATTATGGTGGATTTATTTGAAGTTGGCCAAAAGAGAATTACGGGTACAACATCTCGTTTCTTTTGTCATTGAAGCATTTCCAATACCTTTGGGTGACTGGTTAAGAGAAGGATCTCAGCGCTATCCCAGTACAATCTATGTGACGCTGCTACACTTGATGATTACGTATTCGGTGTTTTGTTCTCAGTTTGCCACACATCTTACTCACAGAGAGAAAAGGTTGCTTGCTCTCCTGTTTCAAAACTGTCTAGCCTTTTTTTACAATGTTGTAAAATTGGTGTGAAATTCAGTCACTATCAGCAAAGTAATACCTGACTGGCAGAATGTTCTGAGATTAAGATTATACCAAACATAAGAAAAGCTTGGACTAAAGTACATCCAATAATAAAAAAACATATAAATATATAAACCCATATAAATAAATATAAAGCCTTTCTTGCTTCTTTTGGAAATTTTCATAATATCATGTGGAAAGAAAACATTGCTCATTCAGTATGTAATAGTCTTAAGAATTAAAGCATACACTTTTTTAAAAACTGACTCCACTCTTCAAAGGTTGCCTCTTGGGTTCATAGGAAAATTCAGGTTGGAAAGGACCTCAGCAGGTCTTTAATCCCACTTCTTCCTCAAAACAGCATTAGCTATGAGATCAAAGCAAGGGCTTTATTCAGCCTGGTCTTGAAAACCTCCAAGGATGGAGACTGCATAAACTTCCTAAGTAATCTGTTCCAATGCTCAGCTATCCTCACCATGAAGAAGTTTTTACTTATGTCCAGTCTGAATTTTTCTGTTTTGCTCATTCTCTTTCTTCCTTTCACAAGACATCCTGTCAAAAGCCCGGCTCCATCTTCTTGATGGCTTTCTCACAGGTGTTGGAAGGCTACTGGGTTTCCTCTCTAAGTCTTCTTGTCTTCATGAAAGCATTGCTTCAGGAAGGTTTGGCTGGCCATAGATGAACAGAATTACTTGTTTTAGTAATCTATCTTCATATAATTTCTAGATCAATTTGAAATAACCCAAGCATTTACCACACTGAAGAAACAGTCAGGGCTTGCATTCATAATGGTCTTGACTCCTGCCTAAGCCACCTGTAAAATAGTATTGCTAAGCGGAGAGATTCTCATGCATATCTGGCTCCTGTCTATTCACCGTGATATCTAGCTGCTGGCTGATTAAATGTTAATCTGTAAATACCATTTATTTGTTATCTCCAACCAGAAATCTAAATACCTTTTTTTGATGGAGATTTTTTGGGGAAATACGGTGCTCTACAGTGCTAGATAACATACAGATATTTCCAGGATTAATTTATAACAGACATTGTGCATCATCTCATCTCTTATTTCAAGGCATTTCCAGTCCTTCTATATAGTTATTTCAGGGTAAGATAGACATCTGCTGGTCTCCTACAGCAGCATAGCCTCTGGGAGGGTCAGGCCATGACCCAGACTTATAATAAATGCCAAAGGGTCTGTTCTCATTTAAGCTGAGCCTGCCAGGGATCTCTACACAGTCTGGGACCACACTAGTGAAACCCTTGAGTTTACCAGCTTTTGGCTTGGGCATTTGTTTCCATGTTCATCACTTCCTGGGCACTGCAGCATTCCAGAGAGCTCCAGGGAGAAAAGGACATAACCTTATGCTGAGTTTCTCTGGCTTGGAAGATGGACAAACCTAATTCAATCTCCCCTTTTCATTCCTGCTTTTTTTTATGAAAGAGGCTTTGAAGTGGAATAATGAGGTTCACACATGTAGCAATGTAAGTATGTATTGTAATATCCTCCCAACAAAAGATTTTATTGTTCTTACCTGGTTTAATCAGTCATAGGATGTGGTTTATGTCAATGTATATGCTGAGAGAACTTCAACATAGTAAAATGTTAAAACCTTGTAAATGTTGCCTGTACCAAATATACAGCTGGTAAATATGAATGCCAACAAACTGAAAATCTGCGAATGCCCAGTTACATACAGCTTGTTTAGTAGCTTCGTATAGAATTTGTTTGTCTTTTCAAAGTCCATTTTTAATAACCACACCAATCGAACTCCTGTTTTTAGATTATTTCATATGAATCACTTTTATTGTTGATTAAATCCATGTTAAATGATCTTTTCCTAATAGGTTTTCTGTTTCTTTTCCTGCATTGTTTGCTTTGAAACCTCACCAATAAGGCAAGCAATGCAACCTAGATATTTATAATAGTATTATCCATGCCTTGATTTGACACCATCACAATAAAATTGAAGACTTTTGACTAAAACTTTGTTTTCCCTTTTCCTTGAGGGAAGTCTCAGGGACCGCACTTGAGATTTTCTAAAGATTATCTTCTGTTCATTTTTTTTTGTCAGCTGATGTGCTTCATTTGATGCAAACAGTGAACTAAACAAAAACTTGTATTTGTGGGCCACCAGCAGATCCACCCAAATGCATTTATACAGATAAAGAACAGAAACAACAAGTTTTACCTCCAATACAGTAACTACAAAACTCCAGGAAATATTTTTTTCATGGAATTTGAGAAAAATAGTGTTGAAATCTTGGAATTCTTTATAACTTTTATTTGAAAAGGTTTCATGTTTTCACCTATGTGAGTGTAATCAGGAAGTAAAAATGGTTGGTTTAAATTTGGAGAACAAAATCGGAAGTAGAAGATTGCCAGATGGTAGTGTCATGCCTGAAGAAATGCAGTGTTACTGATATTTATATTTAACATGGTTCTAAAATAATTTCCTTAACTCATTTGAAGTGCATGGTTTAAAAGTCATTCAAGGAGCAAAGCAAATTCAGAACATTTCAGTATTTCCACATACAAACTGTTCAGGCTGAAATGCATACCCTGTGGAAGGATGGGTCCCTGGATCTTTGCATCCAGTTTGTCATCTAGTTCTGTACAGAGATATTTCTTCCAGAAAAACAAGTCAAAAAATTCACTCTCCGTCAGACGTTTGAGAATGACAGGATCAGCCAAGGTATCTTAAACCATTTAATTACTCATTTTAGAAACACCTTATTTGTATCTATGTAAATTATACTCCTACTAATCACAATGGTATTTTTTCTGGCTTCTGAAATACAGAGCAAGGAAATCATGTCAATTATTTTTCACCTTTTATTTGGCATCTATCCATGTTTAAGAATTCTTAGGGACTGTAATAGCAATAGGAGAAATGGAGAACCCTGAATCCTTCTATTTGCTCCAGGTAATACATGTAAAGTGAGTCATTATCTTGATTGTAGACTAGGATGTTATATTGGGTATCTGTCCTTTCCAGAATGGCTCAGGTTTTCTCTGGGAAAAGCTGGATCCTACTGGGTCAGTCACATACTACAAGGGCATTGAGGGAGGAAATTATGGTAAGTGAAGGAAAAATCAAGGAGGTCGTGTTCAGCTCCGAATTCAAAATGTGTTTTGTGAGAATTCATTCCTTAGGTTTTAGACCAAATGCGCTCTGTTTAACATGGGCACAGAGCAGTGGAACAGCGGGACCCCTGAGGAACAGTCAACTTCCAAGTTCAGGTACTTTCAGGAAGTTTTGCTTTCAGCATTTTTTATTTCTAATGTTTCTGAACTCAGGTTTTATTTATTTTCTAATCAGAAGAACATTATAAGAGCAACAACAGAAGTTAGATTAGACAGTGTGCTTTGTCATCCCATCATCAAAAGGGATCTGCTCGTATTGTTATTTTGGTATATTGTATATTATGCCTTTTTACCCAGAAGCCAAATTTAATTTCTGATGTGGTAAGCCATGCTGAGTTCCCTCTTCCAGATTCAGAACTCACTCAGAAATCATGAGTCTTCCATTTACTTCTAAATGTCTATCTTTGAGTTTCTTTTTTTCCTGTGGCAAGACATAACTTCTGGGATACTGCACAGAATCTTGTTTTGTTTTATTCCTATATTGCAAACTGGCACTAGGGAAAAACAAAACAAACCCAAGCAAAATAACTTTGCAAACAGAATGCTGATTTCTGTAACTTGAAAACTATAGGTACATATTTCTGTAGCTTTTCCATGGAAACAAATATGGCAGCATCAGCTACTTACAGGCTGTTGTCTTTCACATTTTTAAAGCACACTGCTCTGCTCACCTGTATGGAACTGCGCATGTTTATGAAAATACTTTCTTAAATGTGTGCTTCATGGTTTTGCTCTTGCGTTTATCTGTAAGGTCATTCAGCTATAAAGTGGTTCATCTCCAACTCCTATTTACTCTGCAGTTTCTTCTGCACGTACAGTTGATTTTGTGGAACAACAAGCTGTACCTGACAGAAATCAGATGCAAGAGAGAAGTTCTTTTAAGATACCCTGAAAGTAATTGTCATCCTTAGCACAAAGGGAAGGCCTTCCATCAGTGATAAGTAAGTTGGACATCTCAGCTGCTTCAGATCGATTTGCTTCATAATGTTATTGCAGTGCTCAGTAATATTAATGCCACTATAGCTTCTACCTCCCAAATGTTTCACTTCAGCCAAAAAGAAACACCAGAGCCCCAAGGCTCTGTGTCCCTGCACATTGCACTTCTCTACTGAAATCTTTCTGTCCCCTGGTCCCAGACAAGTTCCAAGATGTTCTTCTGAGAGTTCTCCGCAACACTTTTCACTTTTCAGAGTGACAAGAGGCCTTCTGCTGCCAGTCAGTCATCCTCTTCAGGGTGGAGATGGCTGGCCCTAGGCAAGGCACACAGTTCACATGGCAAGTAGAGGGATTTTCGCAGATACGGATATGAATGAAACCATTTTTTCAGTGTTTTTTCTCTGAGAACTACCTTTTGTTTGAAGGTAGGTGAAAAACAATCGGAATACTGAGCAAAGGAGGGATATCAGTATCCAGAACATGTTAATGGGAGGGGAGTTTAATAACAAAATTGCAGTCCTAGCCACGTGGCCTTTTTGCTCTGTGTGTTTGTTTTCTTTCAGAAGCAGTGTGGCATAGGTGACACTTGCCATAAAGCTCTTCCTACAGAAAAATATGCAAGCCCAGCTCATTTCCAGTGCATGATAATCATTAAGGCTCCCATGAGTGAACCTCTGATAGTTTTTTAGCTAACAATTAACGTTTAGCCCTCCTTCCCCTTTATGCATTAGGATTAAAAGGGCAATACGGAGACTGAAAGCAGTAGGCATGAGTGGTTCAGTCTCTAACACTACGGACTAAAGGGTGCAGTGATCTGACAGACAATTCAGAAGCAGCAGGAAAGCCAGGCAGTGAGGGGACTGATCTCAGTAGGGTTAGACAAGAAAGAGGAAGCCTGTCTTGTGACCAGGCTGAATTCAGGATGTTTATGAGCTTTATCATGCTGCTTTCACTGGTGCCAGCAATGTTTGTATGGTACAGTCAGCAGCTATTGACTTTTCCATTTATTCAGCTCCATACTCTTCTTTGTTCTGGGAAGTCTGCTGTAATTAGAGAGGTTATAGTGTTTTCTTGTACAGAAGTCTAGTGATTAGAGTAAAGCTTTACTTATCAAGACTTTAAGAGCCTGTCCGTGACTCTATATTTCTATGACCCTCGGTAAGTCATTCAGCCACAGTTTTACTTCAGCTTTCCAGCCTGGGAAGCAATACCAGCCTCAGAGGGCTTGCATCAGGCTTCATTCAATTGACATCTTTGGATAAAAGTTGTTTTAATAGGAGAAAAACGCTATGATTCACACTCTTACTGAGCCATTAATGCTCTCCCTTGGATAGAGATGGATAGAGAAAAGATGTGGAGGGATAAAATTTGCCTTAGGCCTGATACCTGTATGTTCTGTTAGAAAATTCCCCAGGGCACTAGCTGGGAACACGGGTGTGTGATTCCTGGGTGTCCTGGGTAGCACACATCTTGGAACAGTAACCTGTTAAGTACTGAGCAGGGACTGGCAGCAGCAGAGCAGCAGCATGCCCCTCCTCACCATTCACAACCGGCAGATCAGCTGGACTCCGCTGCTGGTACTAGGGTATCTCTTTTACCTCCTCCTGGGCGCCACGGTGTTCCAGCTGCTGGAGAAGCAGGCAGAGACCCACTTTCGGGACCAGTTCCAGCTGGAGAAGCTCAAGTTCCTGCAGAACTACACATGCTTGGACAGGCAAGCCCTGGAGCAGTTTGTACAGGTAAGAGGAAAAGGCTCCTGTTATTTTGGCTCAAGCATTATTTTGGTTAGAAGAAATTATATTGTTGTGGCCAAGCATGTCAGAAATTGATCCGCTGTCTCTGACATTAAAGGGCTAACTGTACAAGAGAAAGGCAGAGGTTTCTCAAGCCCATTCACATAGCTCTTTATCTTGATCTATTGCATCTTTTTCTTTTCCCAGTCATGAGATCCCAAAATATGTAAGTCTGCTGATGCACCTTTGTGCTGCCTTGCAATAATTTAAACTTCATGGTTTCCAGCTCCCTTATTAATTACGTATGGGGACAAAAAACAAGAATCAAACCTACAAGAAGTAGGTTGCCTTTCCAAGGTTCTCCAGTCCAAACCTGTGCAAATTCCGCCCCTCTTCTGTACTAGAATTTGTCTATTGCCTTTGAAAATTGTCCTGCACTTCCAGGCCCTTAAAGAAAAGATAAAGTCAACCATCAAAAACTGTGTTATCTATCAGGGCCCTGATTCTCATTCTAACCAAACTGGATACTTCCTAGGATTGAAAGGTTTATCTGAATCTCCAGTACCCTAGAAACCTTAGGGAGAGTTCACACATGTCCACATTCTCTTTCCTCTGGCTCCATGGAGCTTCCTTAGCACTGCTGCGCCACTCTGAGAATCGCATCTTGCTGCACCCCTGCTGAATTAGATCTATTTCACTTGTAAGCTGTTCCAGACAAAACCGGCTGAGGGCACCAAATTATCATCTTCAATGCACCAAGCTTCAAAATATTTAGACTTGATAGTCCACAAGATAAATGTAAGCACAGGTACCTTCTGCTTACTTGTCATTTATACTTACTTACCTGTCATTTTTAAGACCTCTTAAGAAATTTGTCAGGATCTTACTAATAGTAGGGAATAGAAGTCTTTCCATATTAAATCTCTAACTCTGAAACTAATGCAGGAAAGCAATCATCTCTCTGTACTTTGTTAACTATATGATTAAGGAGGTCTGTTCATCATGTCAGAAGCTCCGGTCTGAAAAGTCATGGTATTCAGGCTGTGGTCAGACACAGCCACTAGGTTCAGTCCCCTCAGCTGACACCTCAGTAAGGTGTCTTGTCTTATTGCCAGCTCTTTAAACCTAAATCCTGGAATCTGACAATAGCCCAGGTTTCTTTTTGCATATCTCTGATTACTAAGTTACCACTTGTAATTCATTAACTATGGACTTGACTGTGCATGAAGCAAATTCTTGCAATTCCATGTCCACAAACTGCATTGGCTCCGCTTGGCTAAAACTGCATAACTGAGAGGTGGCCCTGAGCTGCAGCTCCTAAACTGAACAGCCTGGAGCTTTGGGAAAGGCAAATCCAAACTCTGCAACCTAATCTGTCTCTGTCAAACATACTTTTGTCAGGAAATTATGCCATTCTGAGAGCATAACTGAGAAGCAGATTCATTAAGTAAGGAGATACCTTTTTGAAATCCTGTTTTGATTGTCTATACTTTTTCAGCCTCAAAGGAACTGATCTAAATATAAAGTGAGGACCAAATCCTTGTCTATGACCACAAGTGGCTGCAATGTGCATTGGCAGGAGGACAGGAGCAGAAACGGCAAGCAGTTTTTATTGTCTCCACATCCTACTATAACTTTATGTAGGCTTCATACTCTCACTGTAAATTATAGCACATTGCTTTTACTTACTGGCTACTTCTGCTCCCAAAGGCAACAGCTGATGTTCACCAACCAGTCGACAGCTGATCTGTTCACACTCCAGCCCTAACAGCTACCTGAGCTGCAGATGCAAAGCAGCTAGGAGCCATTATAACTGTCCCACATGAACCTCTTTCTTTAGGGATGTTTCTCCTGGGCACCAGGGTGCCATTTCTTTCATCAGGTTGTACTTAAAAGCAACAATCCTGGCAAGAAATCTGGCCTTGTCAGACTATGTCTGAAGTGTTCAACATTCAACATTGTCTTACTCTACCATGTTGGCTTTCATGATGTGAATGTAGCTTCTCTGAACTCTTGTGCATTGAAATGGGTAGAACTGACAAGCGTTCCTTAAAGGGATGAATTAAACCTGTGATTATTTTAAACATTTTCAAAGGCTCACACCTCAGTTGCTTGTGTGTGTTCCTTCTAGCCAGTAAATAAAATAGTCAGCTCTAGATAATTTGACATGTCAAATTCTTCCTAAGAACAGGATTTTAATGGATAATGTAAAGTTCTTTGTCATACTGAAAAGAAACTCTGCTGACACTTCAGTCATGAGATCACATGTGACAATACCTAGCAGCCCTACCTGACGGGCTAGACCAATGCTGTGGGAGATTTTGCTGAAGGAATAACAGTAGCTATTGAACTTACGATACTCAATCCACCAGCCCTGATCAGCTAATATTGCAGAACCCATGACAAATTAGATACCTCATATGAATATGTTCATCAGATAAGCAGTCCTTCTGGTAGTGGTCAACATTTGAATTGAGAAAGAGTATCTTTGGTCTCCTACTCCTGGAACCAACTAAAGCTGGAGTTGCTGTTGAATTTTTCTCATGTCTTGCATCATACAAAAGTCTCTAGAAGAAATGAACAAGTAATTCCTTCAGGCATTTGGCAAAATTATGAAGGCTGTGACCTGGTTTATAACAAATAGAGATTCTTGAAACCCCAGCTGCTGAGCAGAGGGCAACCAGTCTCCTTCAGAGAAATCCTCAGGGAGAGCAAAGGAACACAACCTTCACTAAGGCAGCTAACAAGATTTGATACATAAATAGGAGCAGCATTTCTTTTGCAGAGAGGGGTTTTGGTCATCTGGTGAGAGCTCTCTGGAATAGCATAGAATATTTCATTAGCTAACTTTCAGACTAGGAGAAGCCTAATATTCATTGAAAATTATTGGGAAGTCATGGCCCAAAACAGAAATTCATCCTCACTAGTACTTACGTGGAGGAAACGGAAACAAGCATGTTCCCCATGCCCCTCCCCACAGACACAACCATACATTTACACATACCCAAATTAAAAACTGGACTGTGATGACTAGACCAGGGAAGGAGAGAAGAGGAACTGCCATTATTTTTTTTATGGCATAACCTCAATTTCTTTTCCCAGTTTGATCACTCTGGGAACTCCCTCCACTGCCTTCCCCTTAGCCTTCAGCTGCCTATGGAACCCATCTTACTTCACTGGCCAGTTGTCCAGTGACAAGAGTTCAAGTTTCTGGCCAGCTCTATTTCCAAGTTTTGACATGTCAGCACAAGGCCATTTCAGTCAAACTCTACCCTGTTACCTATACTTTTTACTGCTTTGCTTGCTCAAGATGGAAAGAAATATTTATTTCTCTCTTTTTTTCTGACATTTTTCCTGATTTGGCCTAATGGCTTGCTCATCTTTGTTCCTTTGACCTCTTCTGCCTCAGGTCCTCATGGAAGCATGGGAAAAAGGGATCAACCCAGAAGGAAATTCTACAAATCCCAGTAACTGGGACTTCAGCAACTCCTTCTTTTTTGCAGGAACGGTTGTCACCACTATAGGTGAGGTACCTTCTTTCCTTATAAATTGGGGTTTCCTCCAGCTGTCCTGTAAAGCCCCCAGAAACATGTGACTGGTGCACAGAATACATCTGCAAGACAGTCCTGACTACTGTGGGTTATGGTTTTCTATTGGTTTCCATTTATACCTGTTATTCTTCTGTATCCGGCATATTATACCGGCAAAAAAATCCAAGTGCCTGCCTGGTACATGCAATATCATTTCATACATGCACAGCACGTCTTGAGGTTGCTTTGAAGCACTAAGTTGCACTCACCCCAAAATCAGAGGCCTATAGAAAATTACAATAGTCTTTCAAGTAATATTTTCGTGTTAAATTTTCTGTTAGTAGTAGTGAATCCACAGAGCTCCATCGTAAGATACGGTAATTTGCAGGGAGATTTAATTGCAGAAAATCATAGGTCCGCAGGTTCCTTAGCGTAGTTGAGCTTCCAAGCCTAGGAACTTCCCACGATGGCCTGCAGCATTCTCATGTAGCTGTTTTCTTCTTTTTTTCTAGGTTATGGTAACCTGTCCCCCAGCACGGTGGCAGGGCAGATCTTCTGTGTGTTTTATGCCTTATTCGGAGTGCCCCTCAACCTGGCCTTCCTTAACCAGCTGGGAAGAGGACTCAATGCCCACCTGATGACCCTGGAAAGATGGGTGCAAAAGCCAGGCCGTGCCCAGGTACAGTGTCTATCTATCATTTCTTTCCACTATTTTAAAACTAATTAAAGTACTCTTCTCAGATAGGTACTGTAGCAGCTAGATTGGATTTCCTTGTGCGTGCCTACATTTTTCTGAAGCACAGCAATTACAGTCCCCTCTATATCAGAAAATTGATATGCTCTATTTATCTACAATGGTTTTAAAGCAATTTGCTTTAGGGACTCTAGATATACCTTTTTAAAACCCAACTCAGCAAAACTGTTAAGCAGTCATGGCCTCAGTTTGGAGCAGGGTCCTTAAGCTCTGGTGCCCTTAGCAGAATAAATGCACATGCACACATTGCTGAATCCAGCTCCTTTTATCTAGCCCATGCTAGCATCTGTCCAGAATCTAGCTCTACACTGTGGAAAGGCAACTTGTTTTTATTGGCCTGCTAATTTGACTTGAATTACCTTCCCTGATTGTGCCAGCTATTTAGCACTTCCTTCCTTTTCTTTTCTTGAAATGTAAATAAATACTCCTTCTCCTTAGTTCTAGTTTATCGGTGAATTGAACTAGTCCAGATGTACTGGAATAAAGGCAGCGTTGATAACAGAAAAGACATGAAGGTCGTTCATAACAAAGCTAGTACACGTTTCTGGATAAAGGTTCAATTAATTGATCCCTTTTGTTAGGGAAAAGGGAGAGTAGGTGTGTTAGATATGTTGAAACATTTCAGAGTTCTTGCACAAGTTTTTTTCTCTTCTCAGTTTGTAAAAACCTCTGAGTCACTGCATCCTTTACCTACTGGTATAGCTGGGAAAGCTATAAAGGTGCTGTCAAATGCAGACTTGGTTTATATGAGCAAGAAGCTCTTTAGCTGCATAACCTACGTCTGTTCCCCAAATACATGCAGCTCTACCACCAGCAGGATTTTCATGCTAGTATAACTGCATCTTTCCTGAGATTTGCAATAGCACCTCAGGGGGGTGATCTTTTTTTTTTTTTTTCTTTTCACTTCCTGAATTAACAACTTATTTCTGGCAGAACTCCTATGATCAGACAAAACTTTGGACCTGTATCTGCTTGTTCACTCTGAGAAGCCTCATCATCTCCTTTTAAACACAATTTAGTCATGCTTTTGGAAATTAATTACAATCGGTTCTTCTTCATTCCTGACTTACTGTCCCTTATGTTATAGGTTTGTACCAGAAAGTTCCTAAAAGCCAGAATAAAAAGTAATATTGTGCATTTCAACATAAAATTTTATGCAAACTTCATTATCTAATTAAATGCTATCACACTTCCTGAATGAACTAAATGAGAACAGATATCACCTATAACCATGTCAATCAGTAATTTTTAAATGCTTTGCAAATGAGGTAAGTATTATTATACAGCTAGAGAGACATGGTACATAATCTAGAAGTGATTTGTCAAAGTCAGTCACCCATTAGGCTCACGCCAAGTCTCTCAAGCTCACCGGAGTATTTCACGTGTGAGCAGAAAGAGAAAGGAAAACATGATACCTGGGCCTTCTACTTTTTATAGAGTGGTTTGGCTCTTCATCCAGTCACAATAGACCCATGCATAGAAAAATCATACTCTGGTTTGAATGCCCTTGAGGGCATTTTTAAACAATTGCAATGAGTTTGCATCAGCCCACACATCACTAGTCAAAAGTTCTCTAGACTGTGTAGCCTGGAAATCCATGAGTTCCTGATCCACAGTGCTAAACTCCTAAAATCCCCTGTCATGACCCATTCCCTGACCATTCTGTGTACCTATCTATTGCAGCCACATATGCTGTAACTTATCTCCCAGAAGGCAGACGTTTGTACTGAGAGACACAGATCTGCCCTGTGCTGACAGAAAACAGTTCTGCTCTGAATGCTTGTAAGTGAAAAAAGCAGGCAAACTGACTTCACTTAGATTTCATCCAAACATATTTTTGGCTGAGCTCTTGCAAGCCACTATATAAATCTTTGGAAGCAGCCATGGTGAAGAGAACCCTAATTTGTTCTTGCCAATCTTTCTATCACAAGTTATGCAATACTTGGTGATTTTTCTTCAAAGACAGGAGCCAACTGATTACAAGAGCATCTCCACTTGAACAGAAATAGTGAAGTGAGTATTTCATTCCTATGGTTTCCATAATAAGTTTGAAAATATGACTTGAACATACTTAAAAACTCATTGCAAAGAGCTTTAAAAAAATCATCCTTTCTTTCCTGATTTTGACTTTTTTTGATTCAGGATTTGATACAATATTTATGTGCAGGGTAAAGAGTGAGGTCAGCCTGTAGTGTATGAAAGCGTTGGCTCATCCTTCCTTTTTTGGATATTGCTCCCAGGTGGAGTGGGTTTGTGATTCAAAAGCAAAACAGACCTAGCAATTTCCACTAGACAACTTCTCAGTGCTGTTTAACTGCCATCTTTCTTTTATCTTTCAGGTGGTTCAAACACTGGCAGTAGCCATCTTCCTGACTGCTGGGACCTTGCTTTTTCTAGTATTCCCACCATTGGTCTTCAGTTACGTAGAAGGCTGGAGCTACGGAGAAGGTTTTTACTTCACCTTCATCACTCTGAGCACCATTGGATTTGGGGACTACGTAGTAGGTAATAAAGAAGGTGAACTGGATTGAGCTTTGCTGAAATCAGTTACTCTAGTATAAAGCTAAATACAGAGAGCACAGATATCCATTTCACTGTAAATGTGCTACAACAGCGAGCTGAGCCAGACAGGCAATACTGAGCTAATACATTAAACGGCATAGGCATTTTTCCCTTGGCAGCTAAGCTGAGAGTCACCAAACTCTTTTCACGTATGCCACTGAACACCCATTGAACAGTGACTATATCCAAACTGGTACGAATGTGATCCATGAGTGACAGGTGAAATATAAATGAAATCTCTTTGTCAGCGTTAAGCCTTTGAACCACCCTCTCCTAACAGTCATCTGTTTCAGCAAGTGCCTACCATTTCCCAGTAAGTGATCAGTACTTACAAGGAGGAGAACATTACCAACAACCCTGGGATGCCTGTGAAAGAAAACAAAGGCAATGAGATTCCATAGCCTTTAGAGATCTAGGATGAGACATAGCAGAGACACGTGAAGGGGTATTTTTCCACCCACTTATCTGAACAAATGTTCTTAACAGATTATGTATAGTGTGTTTATTTGTTAAAAACACTAGGGTCTGTTACATCACAAGTAGTACTATTCCTCTCCTAAAGGCCCTAAATATGCCCCCAAAGGAGATAAAAACCCATTCCTTGCTGAATGTGGGCACTGTGGAATTTCATGATGATCTGGATGACAGAGACTAAATGGATGGCTGGAGTGCTGTCCTGTGCCTGTATCAGCTGCACCAATTGTGCCTGCTATGAAAATATAAACTGAAGATTAAGATTCCTATAACCACTTACCTAAAATGGCTGCACTTCCCATATGATATTCTCCAGGTGATTTTGAACCCTGGTTAGTGAGGTATATCACCCTACAGAAAGCAATCGCTATATCACTAAGGTAATAAAATGTATCTCTCTAAATCACCTGAGGTCCCTGGAGTATCTCTTGAGTAAAATATGGCCAATATGGATTCAGAATTGGTTTTCCAAGATGGTTTTTTTCTTTGTCAGTGGCTAGGAACACTCAATTTTGCACATCCCTGATTAACATTAGATACAACTATTCTTATTACATAACCTCGGCTTCAGAGTTTTGATGCCAACTGGGCTAAGCTTAACCGGACTGTTGGAACACAAAAAAAAAAAAAAAAAGAGAGAGAGAAAAAAAAGAAGAATGCTCATAGATCACACCAACTTGTTAAACATATGCTTTTGCAGGGGGTGGAGAGGGTGTATGAGTATGTGTGTTGTTTGGCAGACCAAAGCTGTCAAGATTAACATGCAAAGTTTCCTGGATTTTTCAGGCACAAACCCCAACAAGCACTATATCCCAGTGTACAGGAGCCTAAGTGCAATTTGGATTGTTTTTGGCTTGGCCTGGCTGGCTCTGGTCTTCAATGTGGGAGCTGACTTGATGGAAAAATTCCTTCAGCTAAAGTGGCACAAGCCTGGCTTAAGCTTGGCAGAAGGAGCCACCACCAAATTGGAAGATGAACCTGAACAACCTAGAATCCACATCCCTAGCTGAGCAAGGTACACAGAAAGCAGTCTTGAAAACCTATCTTTTATCTATATCTCACACTAAGCAGGCCCAGTGGATAAAGGACTAAAGCGCAGGTTGTGGACTGTTTCCTAAGGAGTAATGTTTCAGATGCATTGGAATTTCCACACACTATGCAGGCATCAGCCAATTACAACCTACGAAGAAGTAGCACGCATGGTAAAACAACTGTCCCAGGATTCATTTTACACTTCTCACTCAACAAAGGCAAATTCCCCTGAAGTAATCAGTTATTATCCTCTCTCTTTCTCTAGTGGAATTCAGTTCTTATGGTCACTCATTTTCAAAAAATCCAGAGTGACTGCCTCCCAGCTCCAATAAGAAGCCATGTCACCAAGAATCTCAAGTGGAAAAAGTCAGGTACAGAAATCTTTCTTCATTTCCAGTCAGAAAACAAACAAAAAAATAGAGGAATATCGACAGTAATGACCATCTGCTTAATGACATCCATCCAATTAAGATTCATTTGATACTGTCTGAAATCAGCAGCTTTCATATAAAATGATAACATTTCTTTAGTTCCTGGGCTAAAATGTTTCTCTCTTACATTGTGCAGAAATTATGTGTCTCTCCAGCACTGCCTGGACTGTTACAATTCATTTCAGAACAAACTGACAGCTCAAAGCAGGCCCTTATCCTTAACACTGTTCATTTCACAGCCACTTGAAAACAGCACTTTAAACTAAATCTAAATGCATGCAGACTTTCTTATTTCCAGCCAGATCACAAATATTACTTGAGTCTGGCGTTTGCTTTGGGCCAGTTCATTGAAGAATTATCATGTACCATACAGAGCTGGTGCTGTCCATTTACCTCTAAATAAGGCTGATGAAAGCCTCTCGTGTTAAATCTGATCCTCAGTCATCTGCATAGTGTCACCACGAGAAAAAGGGCGTTTGGTTTTATCATAGTTATTGTAAGTCAAAAGTAGCAGCAGCCATCTCCAAAGAAGCAGAAAAGCCAAAGGACATATAAGTACTTAATAACAAAGTAGTCACTGAGATCTAAAACCGTAGTCATACTCTGTATTAAAATAAACTATAGAAACTTGATAAAACTATTATCCTTTCATTGAGTTCCATACTAGATTGTTTATAACCATCACTAACACATTCCATGGGTATGCATGTAATTATGTACATACTGCTATTTATTCAGTATGTTTATAACTCACAGTAACCATCAATTAATCCTCTTAGACTCACTTATAAGTGAAACTTTAATGTAAAGTGTGAGTGAAATATGACTAGGCATGTATGGGATGTATGGGCATGGCTGGCAGGCTGCAGTAACATCAAACTTTCAGCGCCTGCTTCGATTTTGGGGGAGTGTCCGTAAAGCGTGTGGGGACATGTGTAGGTCACATCTCTTCCTGCATGCTTTCTGTGCTAGATTTTTACTTCTGAAGAGGGTTGTTCTTACATCTAACTTGGTGCTTGTTTTCTTTGCTAGTTGCTGACTGCTGCATAGTACAGTGTGGCTGCTCAAACCTGAGATGCTGGCATATAAGAATGCCAGCTATGGTTTACTCAACTCATTTCAAAACTGAGTTTTAAAATGCTTATCCCATCTAAGATTTCCCTCATGTCTTACCACTAGCTACCTCACAGATTTTATCTCCTCAGTTTTTGCACTGATCTTTCTCTATGCCCTCAGCTATTCCTATAAATGTGTGCAACAGCTTTCTTTGTAGCCTCTGTCACAGAGAGCAGCCAACTCTCTCCTGTCCCGCTTTTTGTATCTTTGCAAATCTCATGGGAAGCCTTCCCTCTCAGTATTGTCTATTCTTTGGACATAACATTTGCACATGCACTTGTTAACATCGTCACCATCGCTGTACTCTGTACCTGCCTTGTGTCAACACTACAAGACATTTCAGGCCTGTTTGCATGAAAGACAAAACTAAAGTTCTGCTGACTTTTGCATCTAACCTCTTCCCTTCACCTTGCCTTTTGCCATGCCTTCCTTACTTATCTAGCCACAGCCAGCCACAAAACATGCGTTAGTCTAAAGGTGATCCTATGCAGTGTTTTACATCATGCTGCATGCCATAAAAAATGATAATGAGGTTTATCAGGATAGAAAGCATGCATGCACCATTTACTGGCAAAGTGTTTGTTAAAATCATTCTTACCTGAGATCTGAGAGCAGGGAGTCTGCACTGTTTTTACTGCAGTCCAGAAAATTGCTCCTGTATCTGATACCGATTGTGCAAAGTAGCAGCATGGTGAGACTATCTTCTGAATTTTTTGCTACTGCTACTTTTAGTAAGGCTGAGAGTAGCTGCAGCAGCTCTCAAGCTGTCTGCCGGAAGACTCAGAAAGACACCTTAAATCAAGCATATGGCCATGCTGGAACAGAAGAGAGAAAGCTACTGATGACCTCCCCTGTGTTACACGAGTGATAGAAATTTCTTGCTCACTTTGTCAAGTTTTCAAGATCCTGAAAAGATCCAAAAGATCATGCACATCTGTAATCAAAGTTACTTTGAGATACATGCTGGGAGCACTGGCCAATTTCTTGAGCATGAGTGGATCAAGTGCTTTCTAGCACCCTTCCTCCCTCTAACAAAAATGAAGTCAACAAGTATCAACTGATCAGCTAAGAAAAATGACTTGGAAGAACTGTGCAATCACAAGGGCTTGCTAGGAGACAGAGGAGTGCACAAAAGGGACTCTTCTGCTCTTTTATTAACCCATTTTACCAGTGGTGCAATCCTGCACAGCATGGAGATCACACAACCTGCTACAAGATGCTCAGCTCAGATCCATGGAAAACTGCAGTTCTGAAGCCTCTGAATGTAGCTCTGCAGCCTGTGGCAGAAGTGATGGCCCAGGCACGGTTCATCTGTGATTTGGAAAAGTCACACATTGTCCTGAGCAGCTACCACCTGTAGTCCAGGGCAGGGCAAGAAGCAAGTGTCCTTCCAGGCTTGCACTTACCCTCTAAGCCTACTTAGCAGGCCCTTCCTCATCCTCAGATATTACTGGTACCTTCCAGACAACACCAAAATATCATCTGCAAATATTTGAGCCGTTCTCTGTGGAGGTGTAAATAGAAGGCTGACACACAAGTGACATTTCTGAGTATATTCAAGAAAATCAGCCATTAAAATATTATACGATTCTGTGAAGATTTGTGGTGAATATTGATCCCTTCTAGCACGCATGTGGTTGATGTCCCGGGTTATCCCAGTCTTGCTTGTAATTACAAACACTGAGTCTTACCTGTAATTTTTTTTTACATATTTTATCTTTAGTATAAACATTAAATGCTGTTTAGTCCATAGTGTTTCAGGTTGGCTATACCTAGTGTGCTTTGTATAAACTATCTGATTATAATGCAGCTAAAATATCAAAATGAAGCTCAAAAGTATCCTTTTCCTGATCTTATATGAAAGAGGAGACTTGAGTACATATACTTTTTAGTGCCTTTGCATCTTCTCTTTCTTATATATTTTTATAGAAGCCTTTTTTCTTTTCCATTTTAAGCAGAATGATATCTTGAAACTGGAATTGGTCTATCCTTTACATATTTTTTTTTTCATCTTGCCAGTAAAAGCATGAGTTTATGTAGAAGAATGAAGGTAGTTGGTTGATTAGCATTGATATATGCGGCTGTGGCCTTGCCTCAGGGGCAGTGGGTTGATTGACATGGACGATGTGCAGCTGTAGCTTGTTCCGCTAAGTGGTTAAATAGCCCTGAGGATGGGGGGGGTGGGGTGTGTCAGATGGAGGAGGAGCAGTGTGGTCTGACCTCTGGAGGAAGGAGATACAGTACAGGGGATAGAATCTGACAAACGGTAAAGCCTTGTCACAGTTTATTAGTTTGATTGTGCTGCAACAATTGGTGCCCTGTGTGAGGCCCTTCGGATTATGAGACAGTGTAATGAGCGGTGACAGCAGTAATGGCTGTGCCAGGGGACATTTGAAATTTTGAACAGTGATGGCAGTGCCCAACGTATCGGAGACAGGTGAGGATAGCCTGTGATCCAGATCATGTTGAGATAAGCAGAGAGAGCCTGGGGATCTGGATCAGACACTGGTAAAGGTGAGCCGTTGGGATCAAAAAGAAGGAAGCCTTACTGCCGTGGAGTTAAGAGGCTGAGGGCAGTAAGTGGTTGGGCGGCTGAGGAAGAGAGATGAGGAAGAAGCAGAGAGAAGACAGAGAGCGTGGCCTGGATGAGGAGAGACTAGGAGAAGGCAGAAGAGGGACTGGCATGAAGAGTATCTTGGTATGTGATGGTAAAAGACCTTGTTGTGGCTGATAGTTTTGATAGTGCCGCAACAAGTTTATGCAAAGCACCTCCCAGAAGAACATAAACTAGCACATTATCAGAGCTATTCCAGTGATACAATACCTGTTTGAAGGCTGACTGATTTGTCATAGCATGGACATTCCTCAGCAAAGAAAAAATTAAAACCAAAAACAAACCAAGAAGTCAACACAGGGCAGTGTGAGAAGGCTTTACCATCTGACGGAGTACAAAGGCATTGTGTTCAGAAGTTCACTGGGCTTATTCCCCTTTATCTCATGTGCTGCAGCAAAGCAGGTAAACTGCAAACTTTTTATACGCTCAGAGTGATTTGCTTGGGTTTGCTGCTGGTGAGAGGATGGAGGGGAGCATTTGGTGTAGCCCTGTAATTTCTGACAGGCCTTGGGAACTAACTATATGGAGAAAACGCTCCTGTCTCTCACAGGAAAACCACGAACGATAAAAGGACGCTCACAAACTTGCCATCTTTACAATTTTTGATATGGAAAAGTGGGTTTGGGAAACACCTGTCACCGCCTCTGGAATCGGCTCGGCAGCTGGGCGGGAGGGGAGCCCCGCCGGTGCAAGCTGCCGCCGGAGCGAGCCGCGCCCGGTGCCGGTACGGGGGGCTGGATGAGCGGGCGGGCCGGGCAGCACCCCCGGGGGGGCGAGCCGGGCTCGGGGCCCGCCGGGCGGCACCGGGGCGCAGCCTGCGGCGGGGAGCGGGGCGGGGCGGCGGGACCAGCTGCCCGGCCCGGCCCCGGTGGGAAGGGGCAGGTCGGGGCCAGGCCGGGGGGGAGGCGCTGGGGGCCGGCCGGGCACCCTGCCCTGCCCGGCGCAGCCCTCCGCTCCTCCCGCCCCCGGCCCGGCAGCTTCTCCGGCGGCGGGGCCGATGGTGGCGGCGCGGCAGCAGCGGCGGCGGCGGGGGCGCTGGGGGGTGCCGGCGCTGCTGCTGGTCTACGTGGGCTATGTGGGGCTGGGCGCCGGCGTGCTGCAGGCGCTGGAGCGGCCGGCCGAGGTGCGGGCGGCCCAACACCTCCTCCGGCAGCACTGGGAGCTGCTGGGCAACCACACCTGCCTGCAGGGGCCCGGCCTGCAGCGGCTCATCCAGGTGAGCCCGGGCTCCGCCGGCACGGCAGCGGCGGGGAGCTGCGGGACCGGCGCCGCTCCGTCCCGGGCGGGCGGGGGGCAGCGGAGCACCGTCGCCTCCTGCCTGCGAGTAACCGGAACGCCTGTGCCCCTCGCTGCCTACGGGCACACGTGGCCCGGCCCCGAGGAAGCTGTCCCCGCGGCGTGGGAAGGCCTCCCGGTCTGTGGGCAGCTCCCCGCGGCGGGCGGTGCAGCCCCGCTCCGCTCCGTGCGGTGGGGGCCGTGTCCCGCCCCCGGCCGCGGCTCCGGGGGTTGTGCTGGGGCTGCGGGGCTCGGTGCCTTCTGGTCCGTGCCATCCTCCCAGGGGGACGTGCTGGCGGAAAGGTTTCGCCGTGGTAAGTGTAGTTGGTGCTTACGCTGGTGTCAACGGTTTGTTACTTGTTAGGGAAAGGGAAACAGAAAATCCTGGTAACGCAACTTGAGGGTATTAATAATGTTCCTGAGGATGTCTGCAGGGTGGTTGCAAAACGGGGGCCAAAGGTAGTCTTATTAAAGTACAAGTGGATGCATTTTTATGATGTAGATATCAGCAAAGCGGGATAAATGGGTTCTCAACTTGCTCAGGTTTTGTCTGAAAAAGAAAACCCTATGATACTGAGGCAACTTGAATATTTACCCAAACCCTTCCAGTTCTGGCGCTGGAGGTTGAATATATACTGCTTGCTTTGGTCTGTCTGCCTCCAATACATGTTGCCAAACAAACACAGAAAACTTGGGGTGTTTTGTAAAAGCAGTGTTCGGTGGTGGCTGAAACCATAGTAGCTGGCCACCAGAATTCAAAGGACCTAAAAGGCACGTGGCTGTTTCCAGGTTTGTTTTTTTCCAACAGAGAGGAAAATGCAGAAACCATCAAACAGAATCTTGTCAGGAGTTTCAGCAAGGCCCTGGCAGACAGAATTATGCTGATAACTTACGTCAGGCTCTCATCCCTTGACTTTCTAGATGGTAAATTCTCTGTGGCAGTCAGTGGTATGTTGAAGACATGATGTAAATCTGGACCCTTGTAAGCTACTGTGTGATATCTACTCTTATTTATAGTGTGGTGTGTACTGCGCTGTCTGGGGAATATGGCCAGAGAGAAGTGAGAAATGCACCAGAGAAGACCAGTCTGGCACTTCGTAGAGGCAGGTCTGAGCTGTGCTCCATTCAGCAGTGGTCTGGTCCGTTGAACAGTGTGTGCTAGGCAGGGCTCTTGCTCTGAGGATGGAAGGCTTTTGCTTGATGAATCACAATAACGAGCTGATAGTAATGGAGATAAGATGATGATCACAACTGGATAGGTAGAAAGGCCTTTTTAATGTCATTTGGATGTTTGTTTTACTGTAGGGTGACCTCTGCTAATTCCTGATACTGTCTGGTAGTCAAAGGAATAGGACAGCTGCCCAGATCCCTTTAGACGCTGTTATAATAAGCTGTGTGAGTACTTAATTGTGACCTAAGCAAGCCCTAGATGAGGAAGTTACAAAGAAGTTGCATTTTATTTTACAGAGTGTCTGCGCATACCTTCGTACTTGGAGAAACCATAGTCTGAGTTTGTAAGGCTTTGTGTATTATTTGTAATAACTTTTTCACAGCGAGAAATTAATCTTAAACACATAATCTGCAGAACGGCTTTCTTACGCTCCTTTCTAATTTCCTGTGTAGCAATTGCTTGGATATTGTAGGTGTGCTCAAGAAAGTGAGATGGTTTTCTTTGCAGTAAATTGCTACTGCAGTAAATTGAACATATTTTATCAGGCACTGTCATCTGGCCCTCTTCAGATAACAAACTTGTATTCTAGATACACGGCTGATTATTTGCTAATTAAGAAAGACATATAAAGCGTGTTTGTGAAAACATAAAGCAGTGTGTGAATTTTAATTGCTTTGATGTTACTGACAGTTCCTCATTGTTTTCTAACAGCTCTTTCATCCTAGATAATTGTAAAGTCTGTTTATTTTAAGTGTATAGGGGCCAATATAGAATAAAATCCCAGTTTGCTAAGCAATGTACAAACATCATTTTACAACCTGTTTATCGCTCAGTTCCTAGTTACCGACCGAGAGTAGAAATCTGCTGTTCCAGCCCTTGCACAGATGGAGGGCAATAGAGAGCTCCTGCTTTGAGGAGCCAGGAGGAGAGCACAGCGTGAAGATGGGCAGGAGGAAAGACAAAGACAAAAGCAAACAGACCGTGCTGTGGTAGCTAGAGCAGTGAATTCTCATTCAGTAATTTCTATGGCTTGGATCCTTTCCAGGGAAGAAGTAATTTCCTAGTTAACAAAAGAAAAAACAGAAGGACATGGAAATAGCAGACCAACAACAAAAACTTAACAGCAGAGGAGAAAGTGTTAGAAAGTATGATATCTGTAGTGGTGGGTCCTTGTTTCCCACAGCTGTTTTGGTGGGGGGGTTTGCCTGGAAGGACTGGCTGGCTCAGTGGGATGAGCACCTGTGGGATGCTGAAGAGTTTCACTTCCCTAAATAGTTGAGGGTTGCATGTGCAAATGTTTTGTATATAAGCAAATGAAAAATGCATGCTCGTATGTTTATACATGCATATATATGTATATGTATATCGGGAAGATGGATTTGCATTTTTCTTGGCTTTTGGTACTTATGTTTAGAACCAGAACATCATAGGGGACAATGGAGAAATTCTGGCCATGTGTCTTCTACTGTGCATCCAGTAACATCTCAAGGAAGATGCAGGTCTGGTTTTGTTGACCCATCTAACCCTAGGCTGTTTTTCTAACATTGTATACAGTCTGTGATGTGAACACATGCTCACCAGGAACAAGACCGAGAGCAAACAGTTCCTCAAGAGTCATTAGGCAATATACAAAGAGGGCAATATCTTGCTTTTTGTTATAAATATGGTGGTGGTTTTCACATGCGAGAGTTACTGGCTGTGAGGTCGCAAAGGAAGCTCTCAGTGATAAGACTTGCAGAAAATGGAAACGGATGCAATGATAAGCTTTGAATGGCAGGCTTCAGGTGATACACCCTCAGTACAGCAAAGAGCAGTAGCTGGACTTAGCTGGGGAAAAGTACGTAAGAGTGTCTGCCCAGGCAAATATGTTGGTTCCAGATTTGAGAAGTGTACAGAAAGTGAGGCTGCACACAGAGGGTACTTTCTGTACTGGCTGAGACCCTCTCTGATTTTTTGGGGCTGGAGGACACCTAGACACACTACCCAGCGTGATGGACTTCTAGTGTGTGAGTCTCCCCGTTTTACTGCCTAGGGTGAGTGTATGTGTAGCTCTGCTGCAGCTGAGCGTTCCTTCAAACTCAGTCCTTTTCCTGCATCATTTGCAGTGGTTACAGACACCGGTGTAGCTGTAGCTGCTGCACTTTTCAGTATCTCTTCAGTCAGATGATTGGCCATATGGCCAGACTTGGAACAGTGTGTTTTCTGTGTTAGGGTGTTACCATGACATTCTTTTCATGGTACCCTTCCTTTTCTGCTATAATCCTTTTTGTTATACATATTTCTCTAATACAGCTGTCTCCTGAATGTATTATATTGTTCTACCCACTATCTATTACGGTAGATGCATAATGTTATTTAAACCCAGTTAGGTACATAAACTGGGAAGGAGAGAATAAAGCAGAGCTAAATGAAATATTCTTTCCTTTTTTTTGTCTAGCAAGACTTTAAGATAAGTGTAGTGAAAAAGTCCTAATTCTAAAGGGCAGGCCATAAACTAAAAGCCTGCAGGTGCATCTAGATACTGTTATCTCCAGAGTCAACAGCTACAGCTACTCAGAGTTTTAGTTCATGTTTACAAGAGCAATGAGATCCCACGTGACTGAAAGATCATCATCAATACCTTGGCTTGCACTGACATTGAACCAGCAGAGATTTGTGCCAGCTGTCAGGAAATACAAACCTGCAAACAAAGTTTACTAAAATCATCCTGCTCACAGATGATGCAGCAGACTGACTCCTAAGGGGTGAGCATCAGAGATCACTTGTTGGTGATAAGGGACTTTAAAGAACAGCATTGGCTCTTGGTATTGTGAAGCAATGACATCTGTACAGCACCAACTTTAGTCAAATAGCCACTGGCTTGTCACAGATGAAATAGGGTTGATCCCTTGTAACTGTTCTTTCCATTTTCCTTCTTATCAAAATGAACTTAACCAACGTAGGAGTTACAGCCAGTTTGTGGTTCTCCAGACCCATTAATTAAAAAGCACCATGGATACCTTACCAAGTGCATTCTGTGCTTATAATATCCTGTTATGGAATACTTTTGACAGAAGTTAAAATCTTTCCAAGGCAGTAGGCATATAGTATTCTGTAAGGCAATAGGCTAGCACTGTTGGACTTCTTGGAAGGTAAGGAGGGGACTTACTGATGAACCCGTGGTTCTGCTTAGTTGGTTTGCTTCTAGGTCTTCTGATCAATGATGTAGTGTCTAGTACCTGTGTTTAAAAAGAGAAGGAGGGGGGGGTGAAACACAGGAACCTATTATATTTATATACCTCTGCCTAAAGACATGTTCTTTGGTATTACCTCATTCTGTTACAGCTGGTCAGGCTTGGTGGAATGTAACAAGTAAGGAAGCATAGCAAGCTGGAATTGACCGATAACTGTCTCAGCAGGAAGGTTTGACACACACCACTAGCAGTGGCTATCTAAAGTCCAGGGGAGGGGGGTGCCTTCTAAAAAGAGAAATGGTAATAATTGCGAGTTGTTTGAAGATGTGGGTTACTTTTACACGTACTTGTTCATCATGCACTATCCTTTTTAAATGTGCAACTAAAAGACAAAATAGCTGCTAGAGAACTTCTTGATTTTACAAGGATGATGCAAAGCAACCTGCTGTGCCCTGTTCTGCAGATTATACAGGCAGTTCCTTTCAACAGACCCTGCGTATTTCCATTGCAGTCCAGCTCTCAAGTTACAGTGGGGTTTGGGAAGCAAACAGTGCCTTGTCCCATGAATCATGCCACAGATTCTTCCTTGATAGAAAAGCTTAATTTTCATAAAAAGTACTAGTGTCTTAGGGTGGCATTGGCTGTAGCATTACTGTACTTTACTACAGCTCTTACTCCTTTTCTGTTGAAGAATAAGTCTAGATACATTTCAGAAACCATAGTACAGACCCAGCTGCAAAGTAAAAGTGCATTTGCCAGTACAGCTCATTTAGCCTAGGTGAAGTAGTACTAATTATATTAGCAAACATGGTTGGGGGAGGTGGGGGGACAGTTATTTGATCAGGTCTCAGGTTATTCAAGTGGTGTGAAGTTAAACCAGGTGGATTCAATTAGATTCATAATGCACTTTGTGCCTGCTCTTCCTTTGATCAGAATTCAGGTAAGTTTCTCCTCCAGGCAAGGACAGGAGGTAAGAGCTCATTGCTGGGAAAGGTGTGTTTCATAATCTATTTTTAAATTTTTTTGAAGTTAATTGACCTTGGAGTGAGTCCAGAGGAGGGTCACAAAGATGGTCAGAGGGCTGGAGCACCTCTCATCTGAAGACAGGCTGAGGGGGTTGGGGTGGTTCAGCCTGGAGAAGAGAAGGCTCCGGGGACACCTTACTGCAGCCTTCCAGTGCCTAAAGGGGCCTGCAGGAAAGTGGGGAGGGACTTTGTACAAGGGCTTGTGGTGGTAGGACAAGGGGTGATGGCTTTAAAGTGAAAGAGGGCAGATTTAGATTTGATATAAAGAAGAAATTATTTATTATGAGGGTAGCAGGACACTGGAGCAGGTTGCCCAGAGAAGCTGTGGATGCCCCATCCCTGGCAGTGCTCAAGGCCAGGCTGGATGGGGCTTGGAGCAACCTGGTCTAGTGGAAGGTGTCCCTGTCCATGGCAGGGTGGTTGGAACTACATGATCTTTAAGGTCCCTTCCAACCAAACCAGACTATAACCTTTGTCCTTACAATCTGAGACCAAGGTTAATGTTAACTGTTTTCTTCTGATTTACAGCTGGTATTCTGTAGACATAAATGAATGTTTACATGCCAACACTGCACAGGATTTCTAGGTCACAAATCCTGAGTGTGTATTTTCTCATTAAGCTAAATGGTATTTTGGTGCCTTGAACATCTCCCTTCCCTCCTCGATAGATTGTGATGGTGAGGACAGGATGAGGCAAACAATTGTGGGGAGGGCATGTACTCCCTGCAAAAGTTTGGTGGTTGGGTTTTTTTGTTTGTATATGAACATATAACTTCAAAGGAATTTGGGAATTAAGTTTCTTACCCCAGTCCATTTGCATGTTTTTTTACCTGCCTTGAGAACTGCTTTCAATACAACTAGGAAATACTGCTTTTGCCTGCAAATATATCAAGATTACCGTGGCCTCTGGCCAAAATGCTGTAGTTCAGAGGCACAGGGCAATGTGTGTTCACACAAATGTGTGTTCAGAAACACAGTGACTGGAGCTGTGGTTTATGAAAGGGTCGTTTGTATGACTCCTTCTGTAATACTTTCCTCCAGAAAAAAGTAGCTTGTGTGCGTCTCAATTTTTGGTTGGTTTGTTGGTTGGGGTTTTTTTTCTCCTCCCTAGAAATAAGAAATTTTGAGTCTGAGAGTCAGGAATTTTTATGGAGATCCTTCATGGGGCCATAATCTTCTGTGGCTTCACTTTCCCTATTTTCACTGTATATCTTGCTGCTCTTATGGGAGGGCAGTTAATTAGAATCAGTTTGATCAATCCTTTATATACATTTTATTTTTTGCTGTAATATTGTAGAAGGAAAGAGAAGCACTTTCTGAAGAAAGTGGATATTGCAAAGAAGGTAGCATCTCAGTTGACATATGCCTTTGTTCCTCACTACTGATCTTTTTTTACTGATCCTTACTACTTTTTTTGGAAGCTATTCCCCGTGGCACGTGCAGTTGTGACTCAGCACAGAGATGAAAGAGTAAATTTTTAGCTGCTGTTAAGGAGGTCAGAGTAAGCAGTGTTTGCCCCCTTTGCAGCACGTGGTGCTGAGGAGCCATGCTGCAGCCGTCAGGGGCCCGCCTGCGATAAGAGGGTTCTGGAAGAGCAGAAGCGTGTCAGTGGAGGAAGCTGGGAGTTGCCCAGAACTGATAACACAGCACGCGTAGTAAATGAGAAGGACTTACAAGTAGGGTTGGAGGGTAGAGCAACTCCACAGCAAATGGAAAAGAATAAACATTTTGCAGGAAAGAAAAAGATGTAACGCTCAAATGTCTGGAAGGAGCTGAACTCTATAGGCTGAGTCTGGATACCTAAGTGGGTGTCCTGGTAGAAGCAGCAACCTTACTTTGTGCGTGTGTGTGTGTTGGTTTTGTTTGGTTTTTTTTAAACTAGACAATATGAACCAAATGCAGTAGTCACTGTGAACTCTAAATTATTATTGGGGGGGGGGGGAGAAATAAGTGCAGAGAAATTAAATTACTTATGTTGTGCAACTTGTCTGTCAGTAGAAACCAAAGTGGAAATGAGTTCTGTTTCTTTCTGATTATATTAAACACCTGCCTGTTTCCTTCCTGTTCTTCTTTGAGTTGCACACATTGAGCTTTCAAGTTCCCAAAATATCAAGCCCAAGTTCTGCAATTTCAAGATTCACTGTGTTTGAGCAGCTGGTGTATTGACTGGGGTCTTAGATCAGATGAGTATCTGCTCTTGAACACTGGATTTGAGATGCTACTTCTACTAGGTGCATTTTAGGTGTTTGGGGTTTTGGGGTTTTTTTTTGCATTTTGGAGCAGACACTGTATAAATGACTAGCCTAATTAAGAGAGAAAGGAAAGTCCCTAGGACTTCACCTCAACATTGGTGTAAAGCAAAACAAAAAAAAAACTCTCTGGTTCTTGAAAAGCCAGGCTGAGTGAGCCATGTAGATGTGACCCAATGTATAGGATTCAGTTCTTTTTTAGTGCATCTTGAACCCACAGGCCAGAAGTGTTTTTTTAAATCATCAGCAGAAATGTATCAATGGCTCTTCAGTGGGGAAAGCAGGGAGAATGCAGCTCTTCTTTTAGGGTGTTTATTAGCTGGGGGTTTCTTGCATTCCATCAAAAATGATAAACCACTTTAAACTTTTCTATGAAAAAAAGCACTAGGCAAAAGCAGAAGTCTGGAGAAACATTAAATTAGGGCAAGTGTACACCAGTACCCTGAATGCCCCTCAGCCTTCAGGAGTTTGCTGGCCAATGGTTTCCTGTGCCAGAAGTGATTTCTGTGTAGTCATAGCTATCTCGAGGTTTGTCTGCCATGAATCCGCCTCTACGGGCGTATCTGTAGGGAGGCAAACCCCATTAGTTCTACTGTTCTCAGAAGAATCAGTCTTTTAATTTTCTGTCACCTTTGTCTCTAAGGATGGCAGCAGTGGCTCACTCTCCCTAACAGTAATTAACTTGACGTTTCTCTTGGGAGTGTCCATTTCTTCAAGTGGCTTTGATTCATAGGAGTATCCAGTGGTCCCTGTGACAGGCACAGTGGGCCTGATGGTTAATGATGTTATCTGGATGCTTGATAACAAGATTTAACAAGGAAATGGTTAGCTCAAGGCTTCTTCGTGAAGGCACTTGGAGACCCGCTGCAAACATCCCAAGTGCCCAGTCCCAGGAAGCAGCTGGTACGCGGTGGGCTCAGGGCTTGCGCTTTGCCAGGGATGGTCACACGGTACCTCCCTGCCTGTCCTGAGGAGCATCGTGCTGCTTAGCGCGAACACTTCAGCCTACCCGCAGGCTCTTGGCACAAATGCTGTACTCGCTGGCAGCGGTGTCACCTCAGGAAAAGTTAAGACAGCGACGCCAGGACGGTGTGCTGCTATAAATCACCGCAAAGCTGGCGTGGGTGCTCGCAGCTGCTCGGTCCCAACCCATGCAGAGCGGAAGCGGTGCAATGGTGTGAGATTAAACGCTCAAGGACTTGGGTGGTGCCGCTTGCTTCTCACGCGATGTCTTGTGCGGGCCGCTCATTTCCCCTGCCTGCAGAAAGGAAGTTTCTGTTCCTTTGGGTCAGTTCAGCCACGGTTTCTTGCAGTCATCTCTGGTTCTTGGGTGTTTCTGGCTTTAAAAACTTGATGCTGTGTGTAACATTGTCAGCTGCTGAGCTTGTATCAGCAGGACATCAGGCAGGAGAACGGACAATGAGCATGCTGTACCTGGTGGTGATCAGTTTGATAATAAATTTATCTGAGAGCCAGACTGTTGCTGTTCCTGCAGGTATGCACCTGTTCAAGACTAGCTACTTAGAGATCACAGGCTACAGAAGGAACATTTGAGAGAATAAGTAACAAGCTGCTTGTTTTCAAATTTAAGCACCGCTTTCTGGAGGGGAAAAAAATACAGGTCATCTGTATAAAATTCCAGTGTCTCCCTTGCCATGTGGTTTAGTTTGGGAGTTATTTAAGTTCATGGGGACGGTGATTCCTGACTAGGCCATTGTCTGCAGAATTTCTTACACCACTTGACCTGAGGTTTAAGAACAGAGAAAGGTCAGAGCCTGTATCCCGTGCAGCCTGACAAACCTCAGTGCAGACACTAGCCCTGGAAGAAGGGGTGGGGGAGAAATCACACACAGCTATTCAAAACAAATCCCACTGGAGGCTTTCTGATACAACCTTTTCTCTCTGTTTTTGGGGTTGTTTTTTTGGTTGTTTGGGGTTTTTTTGGCAGGGGGACTTGATTCTTTCATGTCGTTAATGCTTGCATACTAATTCTTCCTGTGAGTTGCCCCACTCAAGTTGCAACAACTGCCCACAGAAGGAAGCATAATGTGTTATAGCATCTGGGGCTTAGCCCTTTCCAGAGCAAGGGCTCTCTGCTCTCTCTTGTGCGGAGAAGACCATGTTGTTAGAATTTTGCAGATTGTAATGTGACCTTGAACGGTTTAAATTTCCTCGAGTTCTGAGTAGGTGAAGCTATTTCTGAGAATGCAACTATCAAACAATGTTTCTTACTCAGAAAAGTATGTGTTGATCTCTGAGCTGCTCTCTGCTCTTCATGTGAGAACTAGTAGCTCTGGAGAAAAGATGATAGTTGCTGTAGTTAAGCTGCTGCTTGGGTCTCTGGAAACAGTTTTTAATCCACAGCCCAGTATAGTGTTTATATAAATTCACTCGCAGTGTGTTGCATCAGTAAAATGGGACAAAGCTTCGCTGCTTTGAAGGTTTGAAGTGCTGGTTTGCTTGATACATGTATAAACTACAGCTTCTTTGTAAAACCTGCAATGGCTGCAAATCTAACCTGAGAGTGAGTCCTTTTATGCTCAACGATGAAAGCTTTATCAGCAGCCTTATTGTTAGGATAAGGATAGTATTATTCAGTATCTGCATGCGTTCCTCGGAGGTGATGAATCTTGTGTATTCTCAGCTACACTTTGCATTCAAGGATAACCAGCTCTCTAGGATTCTTGGTCAGTGGGTGTGAAATTTCATTGTACATATTGTGATTAACATTGTTTTGGAAACAACTCAGTATCATTAACTTCATCAGAATGAGAAGGTATAGTCAGATGTGGACACTGTTAAGACATCTGACATCTTATTTCAGTGTAACTGCACAATTCGGCATAGCAACTTCTGAGTCTTTCCCAGGTGGATTGGACAGAATCGGGCATCATGCTAATCTAATCCATTTATTCATATTTATAGTGCCCAATACTGGTAGACTGGCAATTCTGTGTAGTCTCCATCTCCTACAACACATATGCATTCCTCCCCAGTACAGGCAAGGGATCTGTATCACTTACATATGCATGTATATTTGCTGTTCTGGGACTTCTGCCATCAGAATACCCCATCTGGAAACACTTTATCTTCCTAAGGAATATGTCTTCAGGCAGTCTTAATAACTGACTGGCTAGGCTTCCTTTATGTAGTTCTTGCCCTCCAATCTCTTCTCCATTTACCTGTATGATCTAACACATGCATGTGCAACTTTCTTTTATGCTGTAGATGCCTTGTCCTTAGAACCAGTATGTTGGCTTTTGGCTTTTCTGACCTCTTAGCTCTTTAGTCTCTAAGGCACAGGATATGCTCTGTTGAAAGGGAAACAACAGGGTTGGAAGTAGTTGTAGTTTGTGACTTTACCAGCCAGCACTGCAGATGCCAGTCACATGAACTTGCCATAAGGGGGTTTGTGGGATCTCATATTATTGTCTCTTTGCAGGGTATCATCCAAGCCTACAAAAGCGGCATAACCCTCCAGGGAAACACCACTAGCCTGGGCAGGTGGGACTTCAGTGGGTCTTTCTTCTTCTCCATCTCTGCAATAACGACCATTGGTAAGAGTTCTCTGCTTGCAAGGTGGCCTCGTAGGTGGGAAAGGATCAGGAGTGAGGACCTGTACTGTAAGATGCTCCTCCAGCTCCATGGGGCTTCACGTAGCTTGTCTGTATCATGCAATAGGTAAGCACCCACGAACCTAGCCCTAGAAATGCTTGGTCAGTGTTAGCACAGTAATGATCTCCAACTCGCCAATAATTAGCTGGGTACATATCCCTGCTAAGTTACACAGGTCTGGGGGCCTGGACTTCATGGTGCTACACTGCCTGTACTTTCCCAAGCCTCGTGCTCCCTGAGAGGTCTGAGGCGAGTTGTGCATTGAGATGAGCTTTTCCTGTCACAAGGAGAGGGAGTGATTTTAAAAAACTCTTAATACTGGCTGTTGAATCTTTGGAGGCTATATTTATGAATTATTTCTTCTTGCTACCTGTATGAGGTGAGGACCTGCTTGTTTAGGTGAAAGTCAAGTGGCTGGATAACTGAAACGATTCAGTTGAATTGGGTTTCGTTTGAAAATGAATTGGGTTTCATTGCTGAAACCCAGCTGAGTAATGCAAAGCCATGAAGGAATGATGAAAATAATTGGGAGAATGGAAACAAAAAAATGTATTTTGGTACAGTGTTGCTTAAGGCAGATGCTATTAATTATTGTCAGTGTGTGTCCCCAAAACAATTAATAACTCACCCTGACATCTTTTTCTTACTGTGTGACCTAGTATTATAAAAACCATGGAGGGGAGGGTGTGTGGAGAGATGGCGGCTGAATATCAAAAAGCCCTTACAGGTTTCATAATTTGTGTTGAATCTGTCAGCTTTCATAAAGTTTGTGGTTTGGGTTTTTTTTGTTGGTTGGTTTTTTGTTGTCGTGGGTTTTATTTGTTGGGGTTTTTTGTTGTTTTTTTGTTGTTTTTGGGTTGTGGGTTTTTTTGTTGTTGTTGGGTGTGTTTTTGTTGTTGTTGTTTGGGGGGGGGGATGTTTTGGTGTGGGGTTTTTTTAAGATCGAGAATTTTCTTTGTGCACCCAGGTGGAGCACTCTTGATTTCTCTGATCGTTATTGAAGAGGCATTAGCTTCAGAACATGAAGCCCCCAAACAAGAGCTCAGGGGGGGAGAGAGGGTTTTTTTTGCAAGGGGGGTGGGTCACCCTCCTGTGGCTCAGTACATCTTTCTGCCTTGCTCCTCCGCACGTGTAGCTCCTGCGCTGGGCAGGCGGCCCGGGGCGCGGGCTGTACCAGAGGGTGGCGGTGGAGGCTCACCGAGCGCAGCAGCTCCCGCCCGCCGCCGGGACGGAGCATCTGCCCGGAGCTGCCTTGCTTGCCTGAGCAGTCAGTCCTGACCGGTTTCTAAGCTGTCAGAGTGACTCTGTTTTACCACAACCAATTTAAGTTCATTTCGGGAATAATCGAATTTGTCATGTACAAATAGAAGGGGTTTTTGTGATGTTGGCAGAGATCTCAACTAAACATTTCTGGTTGTGACTCCATGAAAGCCTAAACTGATCTTTTTTCCCTTTTTCTTCTTGCTGTGTTGGGGTAGGGGGACACACAAGGACAAAGACACTGACTTGATAGCAGGAGCAAATAAAAAGAACCAAGTATTACAGCTCTCTATCTCATCTTTTTAAAGCTGATGCCGTGACCGTAGGGACTTGTTCATGATTTTTCAAGTTGTGGAGTTGAGAATGCTGTACAAGTCACCTCTATGCAGAGAACTTGGCCCTTGATTTTGCTTTTTCAAGTTAAATTGTTAACTGCGTACAGGTTAATGTCTTCACACTCCATCAGTAACAGTATGTTGTAGAAGAGGAAAATACAGATGGCCTCGGAGCCTCACCTTGAGTCTGTTACCCATCGCTCTTTATGCAGGTTCTTGAGATAGTGGCTGGTGCAGCCCCATCGGCCCAGACATCACTGCATGACTGAGAAGGGTAATTGATGATGTCAACTAAAGAGATGAGGTCCTTTCCAAAGAACACAATGAAGTTCAGAGGCGTGGTTCGCAGCAGGAAGCTTCATGTACAAGGCATGACTATGGGGTAGATGACACAGCTAAGGTTTTTTGAGGAAGGTTTGTTGAGATTTTTATGTCTTTATGTGGCAATGAAGAGTTTATCCCAGGCTGTGAGTATAGAACCGCTGAAAGCAGGTCCAGCTTCACAAGATTAATGTATAGGAGTTAAAGACATTCTAGCAAATGAGCTCAGAAAGGGTAGAGTTATACTGGTAATGGAGGAGAGAGTCTCAGGAGTTTAGGGGTACTACATAGTGGCTTTGATGAAGGATCTGGGTGGAATCTACTCCACATGTTCAGGCTGCTGGAAGTCCTTCTTTGTCCTGTTTGCCTCTTCCATTTTTTTTCTCTGCAACTAATGCTGTTTGTGCCTTGCTGGCCTCTTACATGCCATAATGTCTTTGTGGTTTTTGCATCAGCTATTTTTAACTTGGTCTTCTCAAACAGCACTGCCAAAGTAATTTTCACTTTTGACTTCATCACTTCCCTATATGAGTTGTTCTTTCCACTCTGTCAGCTTCTGTTTTCTGCTTTAGGTGCTTTAACGCCCTTCAGAAGGCTTAGTGTGTTTCTCAAGTCCTTACCAGAACACTCTCTCACTGGGATACAGGAAGGGATGTTAGCTTCTTTCCCTGTTAACACCAGCTGAGGGACATTAGCTTCTCCACTGACAGTTTGAATCCCCCACACCTGCATTTTCAGCATCATCTGTGCTGTACCCTTCTTCCGTTTAGAATCATGGAATCATTTTGGTTGGAAAAGACTTCTGAGATCATCAAGTTTAACCTTTAACCCAGGACTGCCAAGTCATCACTAAAACCATGTCCCTAAGCACCACGTCTACATGGGTTTTTTTAAACACCTCCAGGGACGATGATTCCTGTTCCAGTGCTTGACCACCGTTTCAGTGGAGAAGTTTTTCCTAATATCCCATCTAAACCTCCCCTGATGTAACTTGAGGCCATTTCCTCTTGTCCTGTCACTTGTTATCTGGGAGAAGAGACAGACCCCCACCTGCCCACAGCCCCCTGTCACGGAGTTGTAGAGAGCAACAAGGTCTCCCCTGAGCCTCCTCATCTCCAAACTAAACAACCCGAGTTCCCTCAGCCATTCCTCGTAAGACTTGTTCTCTACACCCTTCACCAGCTTCATGGCCCTTCTCTGGACACATTTAAATGAAAGCCTCATCCATTTCCACTAGTGATTAAAAGTAGTATGCAAATTTTGTTTAAAAAGCAAAGTTCTAACCTGCAAGCTGGACACACTTGCTACCCTAGTCCCAAAGGTTTAAAAAACAGATATGTATGAACCAAATTCTGTTGTTTAAACAAGTGCCCCAAAGCCTACGTAGTTTTTGGCCAATCTGATCATCTGAATGGAGCTGCATTTGTAACTTTTGATCATGTGGGAAGGGCAGTCCTGGCCTTCTGCTGATGCCTTGTCAACATTGTTAAGCTTCCATGCTTTCTTCATTGCTGTCTCTGATGTGTTATGTCAGATCTTGTATGTAATCTCACTTTCTGCAGATGTTTCCATAGGGACCCCCTCTCTCCAGTGCCTTAAGAATCATCTTCAGAGTTCCTTTGGAGCTGAAGTATTAAACAAGATTAAAGAAAGAGAGACTAACTGGCTGCTGGTTTTATCTCTGACATCTTTATCCCTTGCTGTCCCAAAGTCTCTCCTTTCTGTGTTTACTGTCCTCCTAGTTAGTTTGGACTAATGGGGCACAGGTCAAAGCAAATTCAGAGTTGGGCACAAGATGAAAGTTCCTGAAATCAAACAACCACAGGGTGGTGTAACTTCAGAGAAGGTGCTAGGGAAAGGATTTGTGATGAGACTGACTGTTGTCTGTGCTAGCCTAGGAGGAGAAGGAAGAGTATTGTCCCCATGAGCTTCTGAATACAAGACACAGTTTCTGAGATTCTGCCACCACTAGCTTTTAAAATCAAATCGTTTAATTTTTTGGTTTGTTCTGTTCATAAAACTGAGGTGCCAATGCAAGTACTGGAGCTGCTTGGGGCTTCTGAGTCCTGTTTCTCTCTCTACCACAACTGGAAGGTCTTAGCAAAGCCATCTTCCATGGATGCATGAATTGGAAATAACTGTGACTTCCCGGATCAGGTGTTCTGAGCTCAGTGGCTGTGTCCAGCTGACAAGTGTTCCTGCCCTGAGAGCAGACTTGGTGGGTTTAATGTGAAATACCATGAGAAGCCTGAAGCCAAGCACATTCATTTGTTTTATGTAGATAGCGCTTGCAGAGAGATTTGAAAGTTTGTAGGAGGATAGGAACTCCAGACTTGCTGATGTTCAGTTGAATGTAGGTGGTACCAAATGACCTCTGAATTATCCTATGATCCTAACAAACATTAGGAATTTCAAGTTTTCTGGTACCTCAGAAGGTCTCTAGTGCAACCTTTTGTTTAGAGCAGTAAGCTATGAGGTCAGACCAGGTTACTGAGGGCTTGACCAGGGACACCTCCCAGCTAAGCTGGGCCCATGCTCACATTTTCAGGAACCAGGCAAACATGTCTTAAGGCTGTGTGAGTAATTGATAGGTTGGTTTAGGGGTTTTTTTCTGCTTTTTCTGCTGAATTATAATACCTCTTTTCCATCTAAACTGAATTTGGATATTTTTGTTTTTTCTCAATGCAACAGTTGAATTCATCATAAACAAAACTTTTCATTTAGCCCAGATTAAAACATTCAGGTTACTTGTAAGGAGCACAGAGAAAAGAAAAGTTTAGATCTCCTGAAAAGTGTTGGAGGAGCTGGTGATGGGAGCAGCTTGGTGGTTTGAGCATTCCCTGAGGGTGCAGGAGACCACTGTGCAATTTCCTCCTGTGCCTGCAAGAATAGGATTGTGGCTCACTGGAGATCACCCTGACTACCAAGTGGACCATCTTTCTCCAAGTATTTAAATGTGTAACGCAAAATAAGGTAATTCTAGCACTGACACCCCTTGTTGAACTGCCCAATGGCCCTGTGGATCAGGCGCTGGTGTGTTAGGTGAGACACCTGGCTCCCAGGCTTGGCTGAGTGTTCAAAGCAAAACACTGTCAACAAAAGCATTCTGTAAATTTGGCATTAGGTCCTTCCTGTGTGGGAAGTGAAGGCTTGTATCCACTCAGGTAGGAGAAAGAATTAAACCAAATCACATCAAAAGTGTGTTTGAATGCTCACTGATGAAGTTACTGGTTAGAGAAGTAACTAGGTATTCCTCCAGCTTTTGTTTTAAATCTAATTTTGGGTGGGTTTTTTCCCCTCCCAGCTAAAATTATTTGGTGAATTTGCAGATGCTTTTCAGCCTGCGAAAGATTTTTTTATTATTTTTTTTTTTTCATTCTAAGCACTTCTTGTTTAAATACTCTTTTATGTCCGGGCAGTGAGAATGGGAGCCAAACAAGCCTCCCATTGTGGCTAGCAGGAAGCAGCAGTTGCCTCAGCTGAACTGGGGGCACTTCGAGTAGGATACTGGCTTGCAAATGAAGAGATCTTTTACTAATAATCTGTTAATTGCACATCAGTCTCCTCCTCTTAGCAGTCTGCAGAGCCTCTGAATCCCTTATGTACAGGAATGTAATGGGCAAGCAGGAAAATAAAACTGAATCTTCTCAGTATGTGTAACAGAAGCACACAAGTTAAAGCATGTAGATATGAACAGTTAGAAATAAAACCCCTCTTATCTTGCTCCTTCTAAGGAAAATTAAGTTACAGTGCACTTTATTTCAAAATGAGAGAATCTATACAGGCATGTAATCCAGCCCCTTCAGTGAAAATGCTTACACTTGGACCTTTGTGTAGTCAAGAGCATCCCTTAGTGTCTCTTGGCACAGGCGAGTACCAGGTGACATCCCAGCAGCAGGTTCATGAGCGATGTGACACAGCTGCCAGTGTACTTTGGTTTAGTCTTTGAATTTGGTTCGGGTCTTCTAATGCATAGCCCTCAATGGTATAAGACACTGATACCCTCTTGCAGTTTACTGAAGAGAGTAAGTCTCATTTATTCATTCCTGCTTGAGTTTTATGACAATTGAGGCTTATGAAAAACTAAGTTGGCATCTATTTGTCTAGTCCAAAGGCAAGGGAGTGTCGTTAGCCAGATGTAAATTGCTGGCTGTTTTGCATAATATGAAGTCTCCTGTGCTTTTTGATCCAAATTTGTATCCTCTATAAAAAGCTAATGGAACATGGATTTGTGGCATATGTACAACAACTGCTTACCAAGTCTTAATAAAACTATTTTGAGCTACTGAGCCCCAGGGAAAGGAGAACCAGATAAGTCATACGAAAAGCAGATCTGGTGTTTGGTGTGCTGGACTTACTGTGCACACTGGACTTTTTTACATCATTGAATTTGGTGTTCTAAATTAAATGTAATGTACAGTTTAACCTTAGATATTCTCCAGTCATCGCTATGTGGGGTCCCTGAAGGCTGCTGTGCTTCATGTAGTTACCTGAGATCATGGACCTGTTGTCTTCTCATCTGACATTTTTCTCCTGAGACTGGATAACCTGGAAAGCTCTGGTAAAAAGAACTTCCAAAGCTATTACACAGTCTTTCTAAACTTGATATAGAAGGAAAAGAAGGGAAGGAGGAGGAAAAGAACCACAAAAAAAGTGCACAAAAAAACCCACAACCTTGGGAATGGCTGGCCATACAAAAAAATGTATGTGACTCATGTTCAGACTCCAGCCTTGCAGTAGATGTCCCCCAGCTTTCTCTTGGGTTCAGACCAGCCTGCAAAGCACCCTGACTCCATAAGGAAGAGAAACTGGAACCAATCCACTGAAATGTGGCATAACCAGTGTGAAACAGATCACACCAGGCACATGTCCCTTAAATTCACTTAGATGGGGGTCATCTACCAGCTGTACTTGCCTGCATATGTCTCATTCTATCGCACCTGTTAGTCTAGAAATGGTGAAAGCTGGCAGAAGTCAGCAATTGGATGCAGTGGCAAAAAGTGTGTAAACATAGCAGAGCTGCCTGTAAGTGAAGAACATAGCACTGGAATCAAGGCTGCTGTACAGGCTTATTTTAGCCCCTTACTTTAACTGTATTTCAAAACAATCTCTAGTTAGTAACAGCATCCCATTCTTTCCAAGGGATGCTCTGCCCCCTCCCAGGGACAGGCTGCTGGAGCCATCACTTTGGAGGTATTTTACGTGTTACGATATCCATTAAACCCAGGGGCTCACAAATCAAGCCCAAAATTACTGGAGGTAAGGTCTTCCAGATAGTAAAATTTTGAATTTGTGGGGGTAGGAACGAGATGAAAAGACAGCCTGTATACATACTGTGAAACAGATTACTGCCAGGCCTTTTTCTGGAAGTAGTTTGCCAGTGCATGTGCAGAATTAACTGTTTGCAGAGTTGCCAGGGGAGAGATTTTGTGAGTGCAAAACTTTGCACAGAACATGTAGATGCCCCAAGCTCATTGTCACACACCTTTCTATGTTGTTGGTCAGTGGCTTACTGGCATGGGACAGAGGTTAGTGAAGGAATGGGGCTCCATCTAGTCAGCTGTGGATGTTTGTGCTTCCACTTACCTTGCATACAGAGCTCAGCCCTTGGATGTCTCCCTCCTGGGGGCTGCTCTCTTGCCCTGGGCTGTACCACCTACAAGCATGGTAGCAAGACATCAGTGACAGGAGCACCTCTGTGCTTGCACTGCGCCAGCATTTGGGTGTAGGTGGGAGGGGATAGCATTATTTGGGGTGAAAAGATAAGTTTTGCCAGGCTATGTCAATCTTGTATAAGGACATACACAAATCGCTAATGAGTGGAGGTGATTTGGAAATGTAGTCAGGGCCACAGGTCTCTGACTGGCTAAGTCAGAGGGACCAGGTTAAGGAAAGCCAAAGACCTGACAGAATTAAATCTGATCAGGGACAACAAGGGCAGCAAGAAAAGCTTCTGTAGGTACATCGGTGGTAAAAGGAAGAGTAGGGAAAGTGTGGGCCCTCCCTCCAGAAGGAAACGGGAGACCTGGTTACCTGGGATATGGAGAAAGCTGAGGTACTCAATGACTTTTTTGACTTGATCTTCACTGGCAAGTGCTCCAGCCATGCCACCCAAGTCACAGAAAGCTGTGTGCTGCAGTCGACATGCTGAAGGGAAGGGATGCCATCCACAGGGATCTTGAGAGGTGGGTTCATGTGAACCTCGTGAAGTTCAACAAGGCCAAGTGCAAGGTCCCACATGTGGGTCAGGGCAATCCCAAGCACAAATACAGACTGAGCAGAGAATGGATGGAGAGCAGCCCTGAGGAGAACAATTTGGAGGAGCTGGTGGACAAGAAGCTCAAAATGACCCAGCAATGTGCACTGGCAGCCCAGAAAGCCAACTGTATCCTGGGCTGCAGCAAAAGCAGCGTGACCAGCAGGTTAAGGGATGCAATTCTCCCCCTCTACTCTGTTTTCGTGAGACCCCACCTGGAGTGCTGCGTTCAGCTCTGGGGCCCCCAACAGAAGAAGAACATGGACCTGTTGGAGTGAGCCCAGAGGAAGCCACAAAGATGATCAGGGGGCTGGAGCACCTCTCGTCTGAAGACAGGCTGAGGGGGTTGGGGTGGTTCAGCCTGGAGAAGAGAAGGCTCCGGGGACACCTTACTGCAGCCTTCCAGTGCCTAAAGGGGCCTGCAGGAAAGTGGGGAGGGACTTTGTACAAGGGCTTGTGGTGGTAGGACAAGGGGTGATGGCTTTAAAGTGAAAGAGGGCAGATTTAGATTTGATATTAGGAAGAAATTCTTTACTGTGAGGGTGGCAAGACACTGGTACGAGTTGCCCAGAGAAGCTGTGGATGCCCCATCCCTGGAAGCACTCAGGGCCAGGTTGGATGGGGCTTGGAGCAGCCTGGTCTGGGGGAAGGTGTCCCTGCCCATGGCAGGGGGTTGGAACTACATGATCTTTAAGGTCCCTTCCAACCAAGCCATCGCTGAATCTCTTGTCATGCATTAGTCCTTTCCCTGTCTTAAAATGCATGCTGTGAAATAAACCAAATTTAAACACAGCTTTCTTGTGGCATAAAACACTTGAAGTTATGGAAGTGCAAGTGCAAATTTACAGGATTTTTTTTAAAAGAAAATGTGGGGAAAGAAGACAAATATTGCCCCAGTGATGTTGAAGTCATGATGCTTTAAGGATCCAAGCAAAGCTGTGCTTGCAGGGCAGTACCTTTTATCAGACCCGTTCATACGACTAGAAGAAAAAGGCAAAATTTCAAACATTTTTTTTTTCTGTCTGAAGTGTTTTACTCGGGTTAAATATAATTTCTTTGGGTTTATTGACTCTAGGCAACCATTTTGACAATTTAAGCTTAAGGTGTGGTGCGAAAGAGGAGTATAAGGAAGGAGGTAGTGTTAAGTTCGCTAGTCCTGTAGGACAAAGGTAGAAAAAGGTTGTTATAATTAAAACACTATTGTTGTGATTCAGAGACCATCTGATAGCCATGCAGGATCATTTACCAGCAAACCCTATGCCAACAATGCTTACAAAAACTGAACTAAACGGAAGTTTTGCATTTACGTCAGATCCCAGCCAGGACAGTGGGTAGGGGAGAGGAAATTCACTGGTAAATGGAAAAGGAACTAAGCAAAATTGGCAGGGAAAGAAATGTTATTTTCCAGCCTACAAGAGGATATGACAAACAATGGATGTAACTTACAGTTATTTATAAAAAATGTCCTTTTTGAGCAGTGACCTTCTCGTCTAACTTTTGTAGAAGATAGAGGTTCACCCCTCTGGGGGAGGAGGGCAAGCAAAGAATGTTTTAGATTTAACACCTCGTTCCTTCCCTGCCTAGGCTATGGGAACCTGAGCCCCAGCACTGTGGCTGGTCGAATCTTCTGCACCTTGTTTGCACTCTTTGGGATCCCCTTGAACCTTGTACTCCTGAATGAAATTGGGCAGCTGATGCTCTTGGGGGTTCAGCATTGCGCCCATCGCCTAGAGGAGGTGTTTCACTGGCAGGTAAGCAACATAGACGGGTATGCCTCACCCTCAAGTTCAGGAAAGAAAAACCAGAAAGGGCATTGTCTGTTATTTGGGATCCTCTGACTAACAAGGACAGCCTGCTTACCTATTTGGCCAAAAAAAGCAATAATACTCAGGAATAACTGGAAGCAAATAAATTTAGTTTATGACAGCCCTATGAGGTGTCAGATAAGGTTGTTTATTAACTGAGGGAACTTCTGTGATGAATGGCTTCCCCTACAGCAACAGAAGTGCTAGAGCCTTAGAGCCACGCACAGTCCTAGAAAATCTGGTGTGTTTGTAATCATTCGCAGTTAGAATTGCATGTGTAAGTTATGTGGGATCATTTGCAGAACAGCCTTTAAACTGGCATGAATCTAGGACTCGTGAAAGTGATGCCCAGTTTGTGTTGACTGGGAGAGCCACACCATTTATTCTAGTGGAACGTCGTAAATGTTTGTGTATTTTTATGGAGTCCAGGATCATTTTCAAGAAACTGAGCTGGACTTTCACTGCCACCCTTCTTGTAATAGTCTCTTCTCTTTTTTTTTTTTTCCTGTTTTACTAGAAAAAAGCTTCCCTCCTGATTAAGACCTGTGCACTGGTAACTGGCTTGTTATTGTTCCTCCTGCTACCTCCCTTGTTGTTCTCTGACAAAGAAGGCTGGTCTTATGAAGAAGGCTTCTACTATTCCTTCATTACCCTCAGCACCATAGGGTTTGGAGATTACGTGATTGGTGAGTAGTTCACATCTCATTGTTTTCACCTACTAAACATCAAAGCCAAATGTGTGGCATATGAAGCTCCCAGCTTGGCAGTTTTACACCACTAGCAATCCACAGACTTGATGATAAATAAGTTGTAGTCGGCATTTGACAGGTTGGAGAAGATATGATTTCTGAGATAGCAATGCCACCTGTGGAAGAGCAAAGAAATTGTTTCCCAGTCAATGAGTAATCTTCCAGCATTCAGGTGATCTGTCCCATGAATGACTACAACAGCAGTCGGGAGTGCTATGTTTTTAATCACAGCTGTCAGAGATGGTGCACTTGGTGTGCTCCAGTGCATCAGCAGCTATTTGTTTTAAGCAGATGCCGCTCTGCATCACCATTAGCGGACAGTGACCATTTCCTTTGTCAAAATCCCAGACAATTGCTGTCTAAAAGGCAGCTTAAGTCACTTAGGTGTAGACTGTCAGGCACCAGGCACAGCCTAGTTTTGGTTGCCAAAGCCCTTTGCCAGAGGAAATGGGTTTGGACCCATGCCTGATGCATTTGCTGAAACACAGGACACACCTTTTTGATAAAGACTTTCTCATTAAAAACAAATTGATTATAGAAACACATGCACCCTTGAATCCCTGGAAGACAGAAAGACTAAAACATCTTATGACAGATTCTTAATTTTCTTTTCTTCGTAGTTCTTGCTTGATGCTTAGCCAGCTTAGCGGCGGTTACCTTAGGACTTCTCTAATGCATCAAAAGTATGACTAGAGCTTGTGTAGGCACACTTAAATGAGCTGGAATCAAGTTAGCTTGGGTAAGGGTAGCCAGATGGAGCTTAAGAAAAGCTAGCCAGTTCAGCATTTTCCTGTGCTGTTTTATAGATGATGCTGAACTCTGTGCTGCAGCAGCTTCACTTCTCTCAGTTCCTGATAACTAATTTTGAAGCTCTTCACTAGTATATCTCCCACTTCCAGACATACCTTCACCCTTGTGGTGCCTTTGTAACTGGCGTACCACCAGTATGGGAATAGGTTCAGTATGGGAATAACTGAATAAGTCAGTGACCTGTGGTACGTAGAGGCCAAACCACCTTGGGCTTACAATCCTGTTTGTGGTTTATGTCCCAGAATATGTAAGGTCAGGGCACAGGTTCAAGTGACTGTCATGCTGTTTCCCCACTAGTGTGATCTCTGGCACTGTTCAGAACCAGATAAATTCTGGGGGATATCATATGCTAGGACTGATGCGCAGTGTTCACTTTGGAAACAGCTGTTCTGGTTTTGGTGGATAAACAAGCCAGGTGATGGCACTTGGATTTGAAGCCATACAGTAGTCCCTAGCCTGTTTTATTTTGGAATATTGATGTAAGCTTCTCTCACTGATCCTGGAATCTGTTAATTTACACACTCCATAAGCCCTTCTATTGGACACAGGGTGCCGTTTAGGTCCTAAACTGCTTCTGATCTTCTAATCCCCAAGACTGCACCTATCAGTTGGTCTCAATGGATAAAGCCTTCTCCTTGGAAGCCTCAAGTAGCCCTTCCCTCTTGTTTTCATTTATTATTTAGACGCAAACAATTTTTAAACCTTTGCATTCAGCATTAGTGAAAGGTGCTTGTTTGAAGGATTAATGTAATACTCTTCCTCACTGAAGTTCACCTTGATGTAGAAAGCCAGCCCAAAGAGTAGTTGCCATAAGAAGTAGTTGTTAGCTCCCAAACGTTTATCAGTGGCTTAGTGACAACCTCAAAATGTCTTGTGGTCCCATTACATTGAAAACACGTATAACATTTATTATAAAACACATAATAACACCCAGTAAATGGATGTAAAGGATTGGCTGTTTAGTATGGCTCCACTGACCAGTTCCTTGTTAACACAATCTTGTAGACAGTAACAGTTCGTGGACCAGGATTTGGGAACTGCTAGTCTGTACGGGTCATGACTGGACAGTATTCCCGCCTACAGCCAGTCACAGATGATAAATACCTAAACCAAACCTTCCTAAGGTAAGGAAGCTAAGTAAGGGACCTGAGAAGCAGTCAGGAAAAAGCTCATGCAAAGACTTTGCTGCCACTGATTTATGTCCTGTACCTTACCTGTGTTTGTAAGGGTACCCCAGCCTGCTTTACAGACGTAGCCCACGCACTTCCTGGGGTTGAGCTTATTGCTTTGCTTTGCCTGTATTATTATTAATATTACTACTGACACTAACTTAGCTTGTAGAAACCTCTTTGTACTAAACGCTGTGGAAACACAACCAAAACTATGGCTTTGCTCCAGAGGGATTGCAAAGTACCTAGCTGAGCAACCAGACAGAGGTATCATAATTTCAAGCTGTCTTCCAAGGCTTGGTTGTTCTTAGAGGTTCTAGGGCTGCTCGGGCCCCTTCCCTCCCGCTCTTAGAGACTCACTCACTTGCTTATATCTAGCTTAACAAGATGCATACACCAGTACATAAACCTCACTTACCTCTCTGCCTGCTGGGGAACCCTGTTACATATCAATAGAATAATGTGATGCTGAGTGGTATGCAGAGAAATGAAACCGTGCTCTTAAATGTGAATCATTTCACTTTGACACAGATGTAATTCGGGATTTATTTTTCTTTCTTATCTGTAATCTTTACAATTTCCATGGAGTTCTAGGCTGTTGCTGACATGTTATGAAACATACTTGCTTACAACATCTGTTCACATGCTCAGTAGATGGCATCTTTATGTTTTATATAGAAATCACTCATATTAGGTCATATTTCCACTGTCTTTGCTTTACATGTAATGTCTTCTTTGAGGCACTCGATGCAATCTAGAAATGTTTTGGGTGATTCTTTTGTAGGAATGAACCCAGACCGCACCTATCCAGACTGGTACAAGAATGTAATCTCTCTGTGGATCCTGTTTGGGATGGCCTGGCTAGCATTGGTTATCAAATTTTGCATCAACTTTCTAGAAACCTCCAGTGACTTCTGTCAGTGCAAGAAGAAGAGCACAGAGATGGCAGAAGACTTAATGGATGGCAACAAAAATAGTATGACAGGACTTCATGATGTGGAGATCTGCAATGACAAAGACACAAAAACAAAAAGACCAGATGAATCCCACACCTACACAGCTCCTACAGAAGCACTCTAGGGAAGAAATATACCCTTGGTAACTCATAGGTTTTAGTGCACCAGAGATGCACCACTTAGAAATGCACAAATGGAACTGCCCTGATGTTCACACAGGGTGAAGGCTTGTTTGTTGGGCTTGAAATTCCCCTATTCTGAATTGAGAAAAAAATGACAAAAAAAGTTTCACTTGAAGCACCACCAATAATTACCAGTGGACTCTTAGCCAAAAGTAGATTTACAGAGATATTACCTACCAGTCCCCCTCAGTGTATGAGGTACGCTTTGACATCTGTATGCAACACTAAGCTGTTGTCCTTTTCTTTGGATGCAAAGTTCTTGCAGTATGGCATTTTGCAAATGCAGAAGAATTTGCAAAGTAGAAGACCAAGTGCCGTTTAATGCAGGAAACAAACTGCGTGTTGCTAAAAAACTTAACGAAAAGCAGTATTTAAAGCCACTTGGCAGTCACTGCAAATGTGTTCCATCGCCTGTGTGCTTGTGCTTGCCAAAGCTGGTAACATGCTTTTGCTCTCTGATCATTAGTACGTGGATGACAATGAGGCAGAGCTTGTTAGAGGTGCCTAATAGATAATTCAGGTTTTTAATAGAAATTTCTACATCAGAGGTCCACGAATATTAAATAGAAGTTAGGTAGTTAGGCTTCCTTATTGCAGAACTAATGTAGGCTCATCCTTTGTAAAGTATTTTGTAGACCAAGTGTCATCAGCTAAATGTGGCAATTCTTTTAGATAATTTTTTATTTTGCCCTGTCTTGGAAGCCAGAAAAGGAGGACTAGAGGCAATTTTAAATGCTAGTGCCAACATTATCCCATGGCTAATGTTAACAAAGGGCTACTTTAATCTAGAAACAGACTGAATCAAGAGATGCTATTCTGACGAGCTTCTTATGTCATATATGAATCTTTCTCCTAACATCTTTTATATAGGCACAACTTATCTCTACATCTGTGGAATGCCAGACATGCTTATTTGGCCTTTGTGGCAATCATGAAACAGAGCTGGTTTTGTTTCTTTTTTTTTTAATTCCATTAAACTATCAGAAATCTTTTGATAAATTATGCCATTTACAAAAGGCCCAATAGACACTAACTCCTGATGTCATTTATATACACATATCTAATCTTCTCATTTTCTTATTCCTGTTGTGCCACTTGCATCCTAGAGGATTAACTTTGAAAACTTGACTGTAGCAATAAACCAGAACGAAGCATTTGGGTGGGTCTTCAGGTTCTGCATTGGACCAAGATTGGAGATGTGTCCACTCCATGGACAGTGAAGAAAAGACTGAAAATACGGTCTGTTGAAATACAGGACTTGGAAATTAGAAATCCATAGCTGGATTCACAGAAATGCAGTGAGTGAAAAGTTCACGGTCTTCGGCCTTACCTTCTAGAACATGTGTCGTGAAAAAAATGTTTCCAGAGTAGGCCAGTCTGAGTGTTGATATGTGGTGGAACTGATTGTAACAGAACATGCAGGAAAGGAATCTGTTGGATGAAATTTAGTCTTGTCAACCTTTTTTCAGCCTTTTTGTCATTGGCCTTTTTCCGACTCCATTACTAATAAATATTTTGTCAAATACTGTTTTAGTGGGCAGCAGAGATAAGAAAGGGACGTAGTGGAAATCTCAGGTCAGAGTTGGGAAATATGCAAAATAAATACATTTCAATTTTTTGAACATTGGGTAATTTCTTTAACACCTTTTCACATAAATTTTTCTGTTTCTCCTGTGTTTTGTCTTGTTTATTTCACTGATGGATACACAAAATAGGTTTTACTAATGTTCATAATGGGCTGGCCTACAACAAGACCAAGGTGTATTTCTTTAAACTTAGATGAATCTCAGTTCCACAGCATAAAATGGGATACCCTTCTATGCATATCCTTTGCACCTTCTTTCAGGTACAAAACTTAGTAAATATAACTGTATCATAAATCTGGATGCCCAGAAGGCAGTTAGAGTTTCTACTGGCAAAGCATGGGAATGACTATGCTAAATCTGTTTCAACTTTAACTTGAAATGTCACGGGCTCTGGGGATTTTTACCACCTCTGATCTTCAATGACAAGAGTTTCTTCTTTCCAATTCAAGTGTCTATTATATTAATCACATCTGATTCATATTCCCATGCATTTGTAGTTCATGGATGAGGTTTTCAAAAGTGCCCTAGAAGTTTGGGCTCCCTAGCCCCACTGAAGTGCAGAGTTGCATGCCTTAGGACAGCTAATACACACCTTTGAGAGCTAAAAGGAAGAGGAACTCCAGGAGTGGTCCTGAAAAAAAGGAAAAAGCAGTAATTCTTCACAGATCTCAGTGCTTCCACTGTATGTCAGGGTTCAGCCACAAACCTAAGCATGTGGTTGGGTCTCAAGGTGACTCGATATCTGCCCCAGCAATCCTTGCTGATTCACTTCTTTCTTCAGCTGTGCTGTTGTCTTACGCAGCAGCTCACCGTCAGCGCAGTGGTGCCTGCTTGCAAGGCACATGTACCTCCAGAGCTGCAGTTGCCTGCTTGAGTCCTGGATCACCTGAAAAAATATGAAATAAGTGGGTCAAATACCATCTCTGCCTGGGTTCTCTGATGCCAAATTACCATGTTTTCACTTACGAATATCCTTTTATTGACAGTTCCTCAGGCAGCTTTTGATACAGACAATAGATATTATTGTATCTGAATCCCTGCAAACTGCTGTGGCCCTAGTCTTTCTGTTCTTTATAAAGCTGTGTTGTGGTTAAATGACATGGAATAATTTGTTCCCAGAGGGATGAGAAGAAAGGGGAGTTTTGCAACATCACAAAAACATCATCACCAATGTGTCTACTCTACCAAAATATGAAAGGTTATCTGCTCAAGGGTAAAATAAAGAAAACAAAAGCATGGTGCTGTTATCATTCTTGTCACAGCTGACTTGCAGTCTGCTGTAATCTGCATTGGAAAATTACAGATGCTCCTTGATTATTTTTTTTTTTTGTAATGTGTTGTGGTTTAACCCCAGCTGGCAACTAAGTGCCACTCAGCTGCTCACTTAATCCCCTCTGTAGTGGGATGGGGAGGAGAATCAGAGAACAGTAAAACTCATGAGTTGATATAAGAACAATTTAGCAATTGAAATCAAATAAAATGCAATAATAATAACAATAATAACAATTGTAATGAAGAAACAGGGGAGAATAAAACCCAAGAAAAATGAGTGATGCACAGTGCAATTGCTCATCACCTGCTGATCAATGTCCAGCCAGTCTCCAAGCAGCTCCTGGCCAATGCCCTCCCCCCTGCCCCAGTTTATATACTAAACATGGTATCCTATAGTATGGAATATCCCTTTGGCTAGTTGGGGTCAGCTGTCCTGGCTCTGCTCCCTCCCAGCTCCTTGTGCACCTGCTCACTGGCAGAGCATGGGAAACTGAAAACTCATTGATTTAGAGTAAGCATTACTTAGCAACGACTGAAACATCAGTGTGTTACCAACATTATTCTCGTATGAAATCCAAAACACAGCATGGCACCAGCTACTTAGAAGAAAATTAACTCCATCCCAGCCAAAACCAGGACAAATGTTTTTTCCTGTTTGGGTAAATGTGCAGTTTCCACTAATGATTTCAGGTTGGACTTTCACTGCTATTACTCTTCACAAGTCAATTCTTTCCTTTTATCCTGTTTTCTTCCTTGGGAGGAGCAGGGGCTGGAAACAGGTTTGGTTAGTAACGGTAGTTGGGAATATTTATGTAACATCAGTGTCCAGAGGCTTTTTCACAATCACATAGAGCATAATGTGCTTCTGACCTTATACAGTTTCCCAGAAAATCAATCCCTTAAAGCAAGAAAATAGGCCTCTCTCTACCTCCCCTACTCCGAGGACAAGTTCTGGCTTCAGCCTCAGTGTTTGTCCTGCTGGCTCTTTCAGCTAGTCCAAAAGAGATGTTTACCCCTTGGGGAAAGATATGTCCATAAATACGTAGTAAGATGTTACAGCAACATAGTGCAGACTGCTCACAACTGCGCAGTTTTTAATAGTCCAGTTGACTACAGTATTTTAAGGTCCCTAGACTAGAACAAAAAAGCCCTTTTTCCATGATGGTCTCTGAATCAAAAAAATCCAGGATGAAGTTTTTCTCACGGTCATTGGCTGATGAGATCTTATCTTACAACTGATACCCTACTGTACAACTGATATCGCAGCTCAGTTTAGAGCTGGGACTCTTTAGCCTAGAGGAGAGAAGGCTTAAGGGGATCTCATCAATGTATATCAACACCTGCAGGGAAGGTGTAAAGAGGATGGAGCCAGGCTCTATTCAGTGGTGCCCTGTGACAGGACCAGGAAATGGACGTAAACTGAAACACAGCATCTTCCTCCTGAACACCACAAAAGACTTTCTCACTATGAGGATGACTGAGCACTGGCACAGGTTGCTCAGAGAGGTGGTGGAGTCTTCATCCTTGGAGATACTCAGAAGCCACCTCAAGGCAGTCCTGGAAAACTGTCTGTAGGTGGCCCTGCTTTAGCAGGGGGGTTTGACCAGATGACCTTCAGAGATCCCTTCCAACCTCAACCATTTTGTGATTCTGTGGTTCAAAGTCAAGCCATCTCCCTCCTCGTAGTCCATAGTCCACAGCCTGCCACTCTCTCCAAAGTATCTCCATTAACATTCACCTGGGACTCTCAGCAGGCCTGGTAGACTTGATTCTTCCCAGAGAAAAAATGGGTCTTCCCAGTCTGAGTGAGCTCAGTGGGGTTATCTATGTACATTTTTCATAAAAACTTGTAGAATTTTCCTTTATCTATGCAGGTATCAACCAAGATTTAGGTTCCATTGTGTTGGGCAATTCATAGACCCTATTTTTATCTCACAATCAGGGAACAGCTTTATACAAAGGGTGGTACAGAGCAGATACAGGTGTGGAGTTTTTTTGGAGGGGGTCCTCCAGATGTTTAGAGAGCATTGTGTCATTCCAAAAATGTTCAGTAACGTTCAGCTTTTCAGCTTGGTGTAGCCTCCCGTCATATCTGCCTGCAAGTTCCAGAAAAAGGATTCAGTGCTTCATCTCTGACACACTTCAGGTAAGGCAAACCTCATTTTTGTTTACCCTTTCTGAATTAGAGACTAAAATCGGTACAGGTGGCTACTTACCAATTGAATCCGGGTAACATTGTAATGTAATTAGGAATATAATATGAGCCTGCCATCTCTGTAAATAAATATTCTGGCTGATGGAAGAGAGGGATACAATAAAAACTGGTGGTTTTCAGTACTGTTACGCCATGCCTTAGGGAACCATGTGCTTGATCGTGTCTCCCCTTCTAGTAGTCCTGGCTGTGTGTGAGGTAGCATCAGGCAGATAATTTTTGTAATTGCTCTTGAGTACTTTTTTTGTTTTAGGAGATTTCTTCTTTTACCTTTTTTTTTTTTTTTCTTTAATGTATATCTATCTATCTCATATAAGTAGTGGAAACTTACAGGCAAAACAGAGTTGAGTCTGAACGTCTAAGCAACTATCTGTTACACTGTGTGGTTCTGGGCAAAGATTCAAAAGCTTCCCAGAAAGATGGAACAGTATCTATGCCCTTAAAAATTCTCATCTCTTAGGACTGAGACCCAAACAGCTGATTTGGCTTTAGTTTTTTTCTGAGATAAACTGATACACGTTTTAGGCTAGCAATAAGCAGGTAGAGATGATCTCTGATACCTTTGAGGTCAATGCGTGTTGCAGCAAGAGCCACTGAAATGCTGTCGCTGCTGTTGGAGGAGACAGCAGCAACGTGGCATTCAGAAATGTGCATACTGGAATAGGACAAATGAACCTTAAGAAAACACACGGAAACTGTTTTAAGATCTTCAATGGTGAACAAGTTTTCAAAGGTTTATTGTATTCTAAAGCTGTTGATGTTAATATATGTGCAGATAGGGTCTCTGAAAGTTTTTATTCCTTTTCAAGTTTTGAGCTGAGGATCCTTTATGTTTAAGGGAAGTTGTACCAGAAGACTTTCCCAGTAAAAATTTGATGGATCTATAGTGCTAGAGTCTAGATGCTGGAGCTAACCTTTCGGGCAGAAGCAATGCAGTGTAAGTTAGAGAGGCTTTGAAACGGTTTTAAATTTTGTGGTAATACGTAACCTGTTTCTTCCCTGCTACTGACTTAAACTCACTGGAACATAACATTTAGTTCTTGAGTAACACAAGTTTCCAAAATCTCTAAATTAAAACAAGAGCATGCTTACCAAATCAAGCTGTAACAAATGAAAACAGAAAGGGGGGGGGGGGTGGGGGGTGGGGGGGTGGAAATAATAGGAAAGAAGAGGTGGAGAAGGAGAGAAGCCTGTGGAGTTTGTTACTCATTCCTAAGGAGCCTGCTTATCAAACTTGATTAGGTTCATACATTTCCTTTCTGAAATACCTTCAGAAAACCTCTCTCAAATAAATGAATTGGTCTGTATTGAGTCAGTGATCACAGAAAGGCTTCAGACAGCCATGTGCCTGAGTGAATAGGAAGGCTCAATGCATAAAGTCAGGGTTGTACAAATCTGCCACCAGAGGCAACACTGAAGAAGATGAAGACCCAGATGTGGAAACTGAACAAGGAGGCACACAGTAAGGATAGGGTCAAAAAGGAAGGATGAGTTGAGGCAAGCAGAAATCCATTGAGGCAGCATTTGCCTAGCTGGCTATGATATATGAGGAATGGGTAATCGGGGGAGCTTTCAATATAATTAAGAATTAGGATTAACCTAATTTGGATAACTACTGATCAAAAACTCATGATTGTACCATAATTGGTATTACTCTCTACATAATTTTTTTACAGGTTAGAGTTGCAAGACAGTGTTTTTAAAGCATTTCAGTTCTCCTTCAGATTAATGCTGTTGTTAATCTGTTTTCCCAGTACTCTTTTGGATCCAGCCAATTAGAACATTATCCTAGTAATAAAGATCCACTACACATCAAATAGATGAACAAGGCATCTTCCAAATACAAGTTTAAATCAATAAGCTTTGGGTTCGAATGTAAAAATGCTAATTTTATGAGATACAGCGCAGAAAAATATAATCCTAGAAGGCAAATGGGGTGGATGATTGCTTGATGTACTGGAACTATCTGGCAGCTTGATTTCACATGCTTTTGCTGTCAACAAAGGCCATTAGTTAGGGGCTTCAAAATAAGGGAGAATTGCTCCTTAGTAACCGATGAATGTAAGTCAAGACTTTAATGGAACATGACCACTTTGGGTGCACCCAAAATAATGCCTCGTCTCAGATCTTACTAAGGAAATTGAAGCGGCATCACCATTTGGTTGAGAGGACTTTTGAAGTCTTACAGCACTTTCAAGCCCAGAGATTGAAAAATCCTGAGTCATACTTATCAATGTCTGCCCTTTGACTTTTAAACTCTTACTGCAGTGCACAACATTGCATCTCTGCATGTTTGTGTGAAAGAAAGAAATGGTGCTACCGGTGTTCCCAAGTATTTTAAGGTCACATTAATTCCTACAGCACATTGCCCACACAGATCCAACCCCTTTCCCAGCAAATAAAACAATCTTTCATTATTCCTTCTTCATAAAGTGTTTCTTTCTCATCCTTTCTTCTGGTCTTGCTTTTGCCTAATCAGACTTGCTCCTGCATGAGTTCCTCACCACTCCTGGGCCAAAATCTGCTCTGCTCTTCATGTTTCCTCTGTGTGCTGAAACCCTTCTGCTGTGCCAGGAGAAGGTGTGTACAGCCGAGTCCTCCTTCGCTGTGCTGGGGCCAGCACTGTAGAAAAAGCAAAGAGAAGGGGGAGAAGCAGAGGATTTGCAGGGACTACTTTTCCTGCTCCCACTCTCTTCTCTTAGTGATGTTAACTTCAGGAGCCCAACTGTGGAGATGGCTGAGGTTTCCCTGATTAACCGGTGCAGAACTGCACCAGTTCTGATCTGCTAGTCTCCATGAGGGGAGCGGGGGCGTCCAGACAGTCTCAGATGACTTGCTTTCAGGTTGGTTTTAATTCACTGGAAAGCTGAAACTTTTGTTGTCAGCAGCAGCCATCACGCTCCAAACTCATTTGGCTTGTGGAGAATTTGAAGGAATTGGCAACACTTAAGATCTGCAGGAAAAGCCTGAAGGAAGGTGGTGATGGCTTCACACAAGTTTGCCTTCCTTTTGAGACAGCATTAGCTGCAGTAATCCAGGAAGTATCGTGCAGCAATGAGTGACCCAGGGAACTGAGCAGGGAATAGTCTTCCCCAGGGATCTCTCTTGAGATCCAGCAGCTCTGGATGTTATTGCTATTTGTTCCATGATACTGTCAGCTTTTGAGCTCAGAACAGAATGTTTCAGCTGAGCAATGAGTTAAAGGCACAACGAGTGAATATGCAGATATCTTTTGATGTGACATAAAATACAATAATGACAACCAGTAACCACAAAAGAGTATAAAGTGTTCTTGTTATGATACTGGACTAAAACTCTGGAAAGTTTAGGACCTGTCAGAAATTCTGCATGATTTCACAAACAAGGATGTGTACCACTCTGTCTGCATTACCCCTATATAACCTCTAATTCTCAGTGTAACAGTACAATATTCTCTGCTGTGTATGGAGTAACTAACAGTGAGATTCACTGAATCCAGAAAATAGTGAAAGGCACTAACCAAGCCAGTAAAAAAGAAAAAACAACAACAACAACAACCCCAACAAACCGCCAAACAGGTAGACGGGACCCCATTCTTAACTCAGGCATAATGAAGTGCTTTTGTCTGGGCTATGCCTAGATGTTAGACGTAAAGCCAGTGCTTTGTCATGGAAAAAAAATAAATAAAGTTCTTGGGACTCATGTCTGGGAAGGAGGGACCCATTTTCAAGTCTCCACTCCAACTCGACTAGGGTAGGGCAGCCAGCAGTATGACATGAATGTCACCTACCTAAAGTTCACGCCTAGCTAGGGCAGGCCATCTCAGCCACTCTTGAAGCTGTTTCACAGCTCATAAATTATTACTTTGCCTGTGAGGTAGGGAGCTATTACCTTCCCTCTCTCAGGCTTGATGAATCACTACTTGTGTAAATCTTTGTATGGATTTAGCCCTTAGGGAACGACTGCAATAGGAAGGGAAGGAATAGTCCAGTGTTTGGACAGCAGTAGCCAGTGGTGCGAAGGACTGCTGGCACAGATGGCATCAAGTGAGTTCTCATGGGTCTAGATGCTTGTTGGTTCTCAGACACTGTAACATTTTGGTAATTAGAGGGACTTGTCCTATAGCAGAGCCCTTGGCCTTGAGAAAGGTAAGCATGTTCTCCATATAATGCATGAGAATGCTTAGATACGTAACTGGGACACCTCCTTTGTTCTTTAGCAAAGAATTGTCCATGTGAGTTTGCAAAAATAACCAGAAATGAAAAGAGCAAAAGGCAGATGCAGAAATGTCTGACTGACTAGCACCTGTTTCCACACAGCACTTGGTCGCAATTCCTTCAGCAGACACAGACACCTATACATGACTTTTCCGTTTGTGGAAACCCAACAGAGACACCTCAAAACTGTGGGCAGCCAAATGGTTAGGGAAGTCATTTAGGTCAAAGTGACGCAGGTTTATATTTTTGTGTGATTAAAATCAAGGGGTTTAAATCAGTATCGCCGCAAAGGCCCCAGGCTAAACAGAAGTTAGTCTTTCTCAGCCTCCTAAGCTCAATATTTTTGCAGGAATGGAGAAAGGCAGCAGTTCACTGTATAGCTCTCTTGTGAATGTACGGGGGATGTGAAAATGTGGCATTTAGGATCCACTGCCACAAGTGTTAAATAGTTACACCAAGTGAGACAAGCATACCTGCGGAGACTGAAAAAAACTTGACTCAGGGTACCAAGCAGCTCCAGTTCAGATGGTGCAAGAGACTTCAAATTCTAGCTCCAAATCCTAAGTGAGCACCTGTTGAGTAGCTCATAGCAATTTTGAGAAGGTCACTAGAAGGTCACTAGCCCCTAAATAGTGGGGCTGAGGCACCTACAGAGCAATCACTACTGAAGAGCCCTTGGGATGCCAGCTGTGATGCAGAACTGGTTAAGCTCTGATGAGTTCAGTTAAGTTACATCAGACCTGAATGATCTTTTTCAAAGGATGTAGCTGTACCTACAGCTGGAACAACTGTGCAATGCCATTACACAAATAAATGACGTGCAGAAAGAAAGTCAAACTGTAGGTGGGTGAGCAAATCTCTCACCTATAAGCTTCCACACCATTTGCTTTGCAGTAAAAGGGAGCTGTCAGAGACTGCCAATAGGAGCTGCATCTCCCAGGCTTGCCCTCCCTTATCATATTTCTAAGCAAAGCCAGCTGATTAAGCAGGGTCTAGTGTGATTAACCTTACATCTGGCTTGAGACCTGCAGAGCAATCTGTTGATTAACAAACACAGGTGCCTTCACTCAGATGGGTACAGGAGGGTTACTTTAGGTCTTTGTTTAAATGCCTGTTAACTTGCTGTATAGTTTGGCAAGCTGCCGTGGGTCAGAGCACTTCTAGCCTGAGACATGAGGAATGCTGAAGCTCTGCACATGCACAGACACATGCAGCGGTACCTGTATGGTAGGAGCGGGGTTTTAAATGTGGTAGGTTATGCAAATGAGAAATAGTGAAGTATAGTGGGGGGAATATAGGACTGTGTCGTAGGAGCATGTGTTCCTGGAGTAATTCAAACCTTATCTGCACAAGGAAGTATTTGCTAGTTAACTTCAATTGGTATTGCTATATAAGGAAACCCTCCTAACAAGTATAAAGCTCATATTTCTTTCCCCAAGGAAATAAATGTTTATCTTGTTAGAATAACTGTTGTATTCTGGAGCAGCACAGTTAGGCTGGCAAATCTTGGAAGGAGGAGTAAGATCTCTCTTCAGGCACTTACTTCTCTGTAATTCAACTTTTTCAATCATAAAATGGAATTAATGTTTCTTATTCTGTAGCTCCCAGAAATACAGAGCAAAGTCACTAAAGATTTGTAAAATAATCTTGGAAATAAGCTCTCTAATGCACTCCTTTAATGTGGTGGAGTACTGATAGCATGGTGTGAGTACTCATGTGGTCCCTTAGACTAGCTGTTGTCTCTAGCTGGTGACAGCACCCATGCAGCTGTTGAGAAAAATGCCATGTGGTCTGCATGGCTGCCAGTTTCTCAGAGGTGATCTCATTCCCATCTAGTGCATTTCTGTGCAGGAAAAAGATGTCTAAGCACACCTTAAACTTCAAGAGGTACATCATGCTAAGCTCTAGCTAGTGTGTGTGGCTGCAGGCATGCAGTCCTGAATGACAAGTGAAAGGTGGTAGCTTTGGAAAAATCTTTTGATATACAAGAAACCCAGGGAATCGCTGTCACTGCACAAATACTGAAGGGCAGTTCCAGCCTCCCCTTACCTCACCCATCTCTAAATTTTTGTTCTTTTTTCTCCTTCTACTGTTCTTTAAAATGTTTAGTTTGACTGAAAAGGACAGTGTAATGTTGCAGATCGATTTGTTAAAGACTAGGCAAAGAATTAATCTCACCCAATATTAGGCATCTATATATAAATAAACCAAAGGACTTCAAGGGTATGAGTTGTCTGAGCCGCTTTTAGAGGAAGATGAATTTCACCTGAGCATTTGTGTATGTCTTTCATTTACTTGTATAGGAGGCCTTGGTATTGTGCACACTAAGATGTCAGATGAATCATATCCTAGAGGTCTTTATTCGCCCTGCATCTAGGCCTCTGATTAGTGTTCTGTGTTGATGGAAATGAAGCAATCACTTTTGCTTTTATTTTAGGTCAGTTTCACATTTTGGTTTTCAGGCATTTGGCAGCTGTGTAATGTTTGGTTTGCAAACACTCCCAGGGAAAGTCTCAATCCAAGCCAATTATTTTCTTTACAAAGAGATAAAAACTCAAACATTCTTTGCTCTTGCACTTCGTAAAACATTTTTCTGGTTTTCTATCTCAAAGCATAAGCTCCAGGCTCAAACTGCTTATCCCTATACCCTTCATTTGTTTAAAGGTTTCCTCTTTCCACACTTCAACCAGGATTTTTGTGTGGTTCTGGGATTGGTTTTTATGGAAGTTGGAAGTTTAAAAAAACCTCTTCTTTAACAGCCTAGTTATCCTGGGAGCTGGAAAAGGTATGGACACAGTGACCCCATGGAGCACAGGCACATGGACTACTGCTGACCTATTCCTACCTAAGCTGGTACATATGATGCACAGCAGCTGTCTTTGGAGAAACCAGCTTTGGTTTAAAGGCAGCAGGCTTCTTTGGAAAGACCCTCCCTCCCAGGCACTGTACTACACTTTGGCCCTCGTGCTTGTGCTGCTGGCTGCAACGCTGCTGGATTAGATGTCTCTGCACCCATGCTTTGCTGTGTGATGTAGACATGCCAGCAGCCATCACTTCACACTTCTGTCACGCCCCCTTCATTGCCATGCAACAGAGAGTGCTATTCTTAGGAGCCTTAATAAGTTCTTAGGGGCCTCCAAAGAGGAATCACAGGGAGTATTTAAAGCCAACACTGTCTGTAAATTGTTTATAAAAGCCAAGTCTCGCTTCAGCCATTTTCCTGTTGAGAAGTTCTCAGTCAAACGGCAGATCCAATCTGCATGCTTCCTGCCCCTCGTAAGTCTACAGATCAAGATAGTAGAAGAACATTAAATATACACCAGATACTTGATGGGATAAATGAGCATATTGTGATTAAAGGCAGTGGATAACATCTTCAGACAATGGAGATTTGTACAAACTTATCTCAGCCAAGAATGTAGGCCCACAGTCACATTTTCAGCTAGAATTGAAAGTTAACTCATAAATGTAAGAGATTTAGACAGCAGGTCAGTCAGGGTTGTCTAGTCCTTCTAGTACTGGAGGCCAGGCAGTAGGAGCTTTGGGCTCATTCCGCTTAAGCCCCAAGTCAAGAATACTGGTGTCTTGTGTGTTGCTGGCGCAGGAGCGATGCCTCTGTTTTTCACTCCCACTCTTCCTTCTCCTTTGTGGACACAGCAGCTGCTACATCCCTTGAAGCAAACAAGGGTCCCCTTGACACAAAACAGGCACTGAATCTGGACAAGACCACCTACCTGTCTGAAACAGTTTGGTTGGTCTATGTTGTTGTTCTTCAGGGAATGTTTTGTGTGGGATGTATGCATTCTCATTTGCACAGCATAAACTAAACTTAAGGGATGCTTGTAGGCAGCCCAGGAGCCACTTCCAACCCATCAATGAGTCCATCTGTACCCTGAGCAGTTTTTCTTTTTTTGATCAAATGGGTTTAAATGATGTATTTATCTGACCATGTAATTTAGTACCCAGCTGTTAACAAGCTGGACAAACCTGTCTTGTAACGATGGTTTCTCCAGTGTCTCTTGAGAGCAGAGATACAAGTTACAGGAATATACCTGTTCTGATTCTTTTTTAGTTTTCTTTCCATCTAGGGATCTTGAAAGGTTTTACTGCCCTGTATCTTTTGAGCATGGACTTCTACTATGAATAAGAAAGAGACAGCAATTTTAGTGGCACTAGAGATGAAGAAAGCAGATGAGAGAGTCAGCTGAAAGATAATGCCATCAGACACCAAAAGCAGATAACATGACTTCAGAGACTTTTTTGTTTTTAAACAGATGCATTAAATGCTTTAACTTCTTCTATTTCTTCAGCTAAAATGTTTCCAGTCTTTTTCTTTAAAGACAACTTTCTTCACAGTGTTAGAGAATGCAGAAATCAACATTGGGCTTGTTTGATTGCCACTACGCTAAACAGCAGACTTCTGGCATTAATGGAAAATGCCAATTTAATTGGAAAGATCTAATTTTCCATTTCCTGCATCTGTGAAATGTGATTTTAAATATAAATGAGAGTCAGACCCAAGGGGATGATCCAGATTGATTCATTGAAATTAACATCAGTGTCTGAGTGGATGCTTTTGTGTGAGCTTAAGTGATTTGTAAGATGGATAGATTAGGAAACAGAGAGATAGTTGAGTGAGCAGGTTAGCAGGTGAGATGTGAGCAGAGTGCAGAAGTCACAGTTACCTGAACGGAAGAGAGCACAAAAGGGGGGAGCTGCTGAATGCAGGGATGACAGTTAAACTACAACGGGCAGTGGTGGTTTTAGATCCATCTCTCTTCTCTTCATCAGCCTACCAAAAGATAAGAGATGTTCCTGGGGCCTGAGGTGAGTCCCTGTCCTGCTCCTGAGATTGCAGCTATGGGAAGTGCTGGGAGGTCCCTCACATGCTTTGCTGCGTGTGGGAAGACCTCTCCCTCAGGCAGCCCAGGCATTACAGCAGCTGATGTCCTGAAGGCAGTGCTGGGGATGCTCTGTGTAAGGGGAGTCTTGTAATGGCAGAGCAGCTAGTCGTGGTGAGGCAGAGGAACACCGGTGGCAAAGTGCAGTGAAGTTGATGAGGCAGTGATGAAATCTAATTCACTCTATCTTCTTGCAGAGTTTAAAAGTGTTATAAAGTGAGGATGAGTGGCAGCATTGTCCAGCTTTCAGTGTAGGTCAGGGGTCCTCGAACTTTTTAACCAGGGGGCCGGCGCACAGATGAAGTGGCAGGCAGTCATCTGCGGCTGCTTGGTTTCCCCCCCAGCCCCCGGCAGGGGCAGGGGGGGGCGGGGGAGATCTGTAAATACCGGGGGCTGGATTGAGGACCCTGGGGGGCCGTATCTGGCCTGCGGGCTGTAGTTTGAGGACCCCTGCTGTAGGTTGTCCAGGCTGTAAAATGCTGCATTTTCCTTTGAGTGGCTTCCATACAACAGCCATAAACATGCCTCTCTTTCCCTGCTGTTATCCCACTGCTTATTGTTACTGGTCTCAGCAGCTCTGAAACAAGGACAAAACACCTTGTTCATTGGAGCAGGCATCTGTGAAGGCATTTTCCATTACCTTCAATATCACTGTCTTTCCCATCTCTATCTTTTGCAGCCTTGCAGCATAAAGGTTACCTGATCCAGGCTTTTCCCTGTCTGTGGTGGGAATTTCTTGGTACTCTGGGGTGAGGAGAGTCAGGAGCTGTACAAACTGTCTTGGTGTTGTTGGGGAAGTCATATATACTAGATATTTGGTTTTATTACCTTATGGTGATTTGTGAATGCTGGGCTATGCCTGCCCTTTCATTGTTGCAGAGCTGCCCACCAGAACTGGCCTGTATGATGTTTTGTATGGAACTGTTGTTTGTGAACACCAAATTATGCATGGGTTACTTTATTATTCCTGTGTCACTCATGCATACTCTCACAGACAAGCCAATTATCAATTTGGATCATACTTTTTGTTATAAAAGCATGCATGCCTATATGTAAATCTACACCAAACAGGTCTGCTTTCATACGCTAAATCTCAGCGTTTTCTTTGCCTGTGTTAACTGAGGCAGAACACATCTGTTAACCTCGGAGGTGGGTTGTAGAAAGGTGAGTGCAAGCCAGTGAACGGGGTGGTTAGCTGGTAGTTTAGAGGCCTGGATTCTGTCCTCTGTTTTCATTTTGACCTGCTGCTTGACCCTGGGACCTCTCTATTCATCCTGTCGGTTCCGATTGATGGGTTTCATTCACAGTCTGTGCTGGGTGTAAGTAGTCAAGTGAAGGGAATCGGGGTGTCAGGGTATGTCTGCATTGCAGTATTAAGCTGTGCTACTGCCTGTGCATTTGCCTAAACCCACTATTGTGCACAAAAGTCTTGCTTGTGTGGCTTGGATTAAGTGATAAAGCTCAAGCTATTCCCAGCTGCTAATCAGTGGATTCCTGAGAATGCCTTTTGTTATGTATTCTTGGCTTGACAAGAACTGTTGACTAAAATTGCTTGTATCCCAGAGGCACCCTGCCCACACCTCCCCCCCACACCCCTGGCTAGGGGGTCACAGTAGCTGCTGTGTTGCATCCAAGGAGGAGCCAGGTAAGCAAAGCAGGCACCAAAATTATTTGTAAGGTATAAGACAAGCTCCTATTTCTCTGCAAGCCATACAACTTTCGTCATCCAGTTACTGCCTAGCGTGCCTCACTCGTGTACCAAAGCAAAATGCCCCTGTGTGACTGGCTCTGGAGATTTCCAAGCTGTCTCCCTTTCTTCTGCCCTTTCCCACTCACAGGAACAGTGGAGGTGCTGCACTAGGGCAGGAAACCTGCAGAGCCCTACCAAAACCCTCCCATCAGACTGGGACCCACTTCACAGTGAGTTTTTTCCGAATTTGTAGCCCATGTGTGTTTTCTAATATGAATTGCTTCAACCATTGGCAAAGAAATTTACTGGTTCAATGTAAAAGCCTTTTATCTCTCAAATTTGGGGATACCTGAGTGTTGCAAAAGTCAAGCCTTTCACACCCTGTCTAATCTATGACTGGTGCTGGTTTGAGCCTCTTTTCTTGGCAAGGCAGGACAGGAGTTGCAGTTCTTCCATAAATTTCTTAACACTCCAATAATTTAAGAGAGAAAGATTCATCACTCACTACTATGCAGGTTTTTTTAGGAATGATTGCTGGCAAATATCAAGTATTTCATGTCTGAAAACTAACATTTTTTGCTGTCCCTGATTTCTCAGCTAGTGTATGAGGTTACTCTGCCTACTCCAAAGCTGTGATTGTTGATGACTGTTTTGCTGTTGAGATGTAGGAAGACCCACCTGAATACCTTTACCTTTTCACAAAACGTTGCTGTTTCCTGACACCATTAAGTATGGGCCTCTATAATTCAAGATACAAATGTGACCAATGATGTGTTTTGTCCATGAAACAAACAGCTGTTATTCACCATAGTAAATTAATCAATCTTTTCAAAGTAATTTGCACATTGGATTATAATTTAACCCTTATCTGGAGTGTGAACCAGGAACCTGAACAATGACCAGACGGTTAACGAAAGTAAGTGTTGTTTCCTCATTCCTCTCAAGTGCTTATGCAGAAAATTGATATTGTAGCTCTTGTTCAGCTTGTGTATTCATAAGCCCCTCTCCAAACCAGAGTTTGTGTGGCACTACTAACACCATTAAAAATTACAGAATCCAAGAAGGACTGTTTCTGCAGAAAAGAGTGGAGAGTTAAAATCCTTTGCCTTAGAGATAACTGGCTTCTGAACGGTGCATTCTCAGAGCATGGCAAGTTGCACATGCATTGGGCTGATAAGGTCTTCCAAGAAAGAAATGTACCTATTGAACTGTCCATCAGGTGCCTTGCATTTTGTGGGTGCTTGGAATATAACTAACTGTTAAAATAAGTCTGGAGACTCAGATCATGCTACCAGGAACTCTGTTGACATCAGTGAGATTAGACCTGAGGTTGCTATTTCTTGTCTTTTTTTTTTTTTTTTTTTTTTTTTTAGGTCAACAGAGCCCTTTATGGCTGTGATAATCAAGTTCAGATCAGTTCTATGATTATTTTTTTTTCATTACTCGGTTATGCACTGAGTCTGAGACTCTTGTTAAACTAATTTTCAGGATGCTGAGAATTCATTTTATTTCTTTATTGTTTGTGCTGCAAGTATACATTATTTCCTGAGAGACTGTCTGGCTGAAAGTGACCTGAAGGCCACAAAGTCAATGCTACAGGTAGGAGTAAGACTCGGAAGTCCTGTCTCTATGACAGTTATTCCAATCTTAAAATACTGTTTACTCAGCAATGTGATTTTCAAACATGTGTGATCCAGATTTCTTTAAAGAGACATCATGGCAATCTTTTAAAAAACATTAGCCTACTCCCATGCCTTGAGAACCCTCTTCATTCTGCTTTGTGGGTCAGAACAATTCCAATACCCAGACAAGTTCTTCATGGGAAGAAAATCCCTCATTAACCTCAAACTAGACCTAACCAATGAGATTTTTAGTTATGATTATAGCAATGAAAACTAAATTACAATCAGATGTTGTTAGAAGCACCTGGCAGAGGGAGTCGCATGGGGTGAGGTTCATGCAATGTAGACACCCGCTTCTGAACAAGATACTAGGTGCCCCTGTTAATGGAGAGAAAAAAAGATAACAGCTAGGGCATGATTCATTTAATCCCCAAGTTGCTGATGAAAAGACAGCAGATAAATCTCACTAGAAAAGTATCTATTTCCATTAGCTTAGCATGACTACCTCAGATTCACATCATAAACATCTAGAGTTGATGAGATAAGCTCCCCCTGAGGATGAGATCCCACACAAAAGGTGAGTACAAACGTGGAGGTCACCCTGTGAAGCGAACTCTGTAGTGCCAGAGCCCACAGTCAGGAAAGGAATTATATTTGCAGGATGCTGGAGAAGTCACCATTTGCAAGACCCACAGTCAGAAGCTCTGGTGCCTGCAGGAAGCTTGCACTTAAAATGCCAATAACAAGATTTGCAAGATACCTGCCAGAAAAGCAAAGCATGGCATAGGCTGAAGGGGCTCTGGTTATCCACCAAGTTGGTTAATTGAACAAGAACGAAGGTCAGCAGGATGAGATCATGCAGGAGCCTAGCAAACAAAGCTCTTTAGTCAGACTAGGGCATGTTTACGAGACCAATACACCCAGCCTGTAAATGCCTCTATGTCAGAGGTGCAGGCAGGAAAGCCCTGTGGGCACTTGTGTGTATGAGAGGATGTGATGTTCCCTGTAGCAGAGACAGTTGTTGCTCCCTCTCTACACTATGAGTTAGTCTTACTCTAAGGGCGCTGGGACAGCCTGAATGTGATATGAGGTTTCCATTGATTCTTGTGCTCCAGACTGCCATTTCCATCCCTCTGTCCCCTCCATATCCCAGATTTCAATCTCTGCCCCATAAAGTGATTTCTGTGTCCCAGAAGGAACAGATGAGTAGCAAATATCTCATCTAAAAGAGAGCTCCTAGCCTTTCTCTCTGGAGAAGAGAAAGCCCCCATTTGTAGTTGCTATAACCCTGCAGGCAGCAATGGCTGTAACACTTGTTGTGAGGCTGGGTAGGTGCTAGTGCAGCTAGCTCGTGCTGAGCTCCTTGATGCCACAGCTACACTGCCAGCATTTAAGCTAACATCTGCCTGCATCCATGTTAATGAGTGTGAAGTTAGTTCAAGCACTGCTACACGCGTTTCGGTGACTACAGCTCAAGTGTGTGCAGAGGTTGCTGCCCATAGGTTTGCAGATATTGTAAGGCTGAGATCTGGCGTTAACTGTAGTGGTTCAGGAACCTAAATAATCTTGCCTGATGTCTTTATTATCAATGTCAGCTGAGTTCCTCTCATATTCTAGACAAACCTAGCTACTTTGGCAGGCCTTTTATATACTCGCATGAGGGTAAGAGTGGTAGTTAACAAGCCAGAAAAGGTCTAAGCCAGTAGTTCCCAAATGCCGGGGTTGTGGGACATGCTGTGAAAGTGAGACAGGTTACAAGGTCTGCCACACCAGCAGGGAAGTGTCTACTGCAGCTGCTCTCATGGGGAGAGCCTGGCACAGTGCTGAGCACACAGTGACCTGTGAGCCAGCTGCAGACCATGCACTGGGGTCCCAATCAGCCTTCTTGGGACACCAACATAGCACTTGGTATCCCGGAGTTCTGACTTCTCAGTGTGATTCTAGCTCATTTCTGTAAGTCATGATTAAGGGGGGGGGGGGGGGGGGGGGAAAGTCAGCAGATCAAAATCCATGTGTATTCCTTAAGAACCATTACTTTAGTGAGAGACTGTTAACGCCATGAGAGACTTCCTGAGCACTACAGAGATTTCTCTGTTAACAAGAACTTTATGAAATGTTCATTATCACCACCTACCTACCAGGGGGGCTAACAATTTCACACCCTTTTTATTCTTAGCTGCACATTATACCCTCTTAACAACATTTTAAAAATAACTGCAGGAAGAACTGAATCACACATAATTTGAACAATTAGAAGTGACAAGCTGTTTTTCTCATCTAGTAAAATATGCCATTTGGCATACTTTGCTGTCTAGCAGAGCTCTTTTATTCACACCACTCCAGTCTCTAAGGAAGACAAGCTATTATTATTATTATTCCATTGAAGAAATGGACATCTGTGCTTTCAACAAGATTAATATATGGAACACACCAGAGTTATTTTATAAACCCTGAATTTATTGTTATGAAGCAGACCCGGGAAATTGAAGACACAAGGCCAAGCCAAGTGAGTTCTTGTGAAAGGCCTCCCTTCTTGGTCTGGAGAGTTAGCCAGACAAAATGAATCAGCCTTCCTGCATGTAGCATCTCCTATTTATAAACTGGGCCTTGTAATGGTACTTGGTCCTCCACTTAATAAACCTTTAAAGAGTTTGAGAAGGTAGTGCACTCCATATCAGAGGTGGCATAGCTGTTCTTTAGGCAAACCAGGGGCCCTGAGTTGAGGATGTTATGCAGTCATCTTTATACTAGCCAGACATATTTTTCCTTTACACCTATGAACAGTCAAGCTCAGGTTTCTTGCTGAGCAACTAGCTTGACCTACCAGGCAAGCTGAAAGTCAGGACCCACAAAGGGTTTGTAAGGATGCTTAAAGCCTAACTCCTATGACCTTTCTCCCTGGAGGCTTCCCATAAGGCATATCCTTAAGCTTCTATATCACTTTTAGAAATTAGTAATTTGTGTCTCATTTTAAGATGTATATATGTGCCTAAAGAGGTAGGTAAATGGTGAGTGGATATTTCAGAAGTGCTTTCATGTCTAACTTCCATTAAATCAAGCAACTGTTGGGTGGCTTAATGCTTTGAAAAAAAATCCTAGAAAGAAGATTTCCATAGTTGAATACATTTATGTCTTTAACCTCTGGTACCCTATAAGTAAAATGAAAGCTATCATAACTGCCCATTTGCTTGGGGATGATGACAAGATTTTGCTAGGAAATGAGGAGGTCTGGAGCATGAGCACCACTAAAGTGAAGTAAAGATGAGGGAGGTGAGAACATCCTAGTTGCTGATGTTGTGTCTCTTGCCATAGGGAAAAGAGGAGGCAATGAGCTGAAGCATTTCTTTTTACTGGACCCGTATTTCTCATTGTTGCATACTGGTTAGCTTCTTGCATTCACACATCTCTGATCCTCTTTGCTCTGCTCTGCTCCTCCCACCTGCTACATACACAGCTTATCTCATCCCACCCTCTTGGATGGTAATGGAAGGTTAATTATCCAGTAAGAGACAGTATGACTCCTTTCTTCTATCTTTCTGGGCACTGACATAGTACTCATAATTATCATATCTGCTTCAAATAGCATGCTAGGTATTTCAAGAGGTGAAAAATGCTCACTGTTTGCTACCAGCAAATCCCATTCTTTTCTTCTTGCCGGATACAAATCCTTTTCTTCATCTGTTTTCTAGAAGCAAATCAAACATGCTTTCATTGTGCGCTCTATTAGCAGAAAAGCAATGTCTAATTCTTAAAAATGTCATGTTGTTTTCCTGTCCCCTCCTATCCCTTGAGGCTAAGTAATCCCTTGTGAAAAATCTGACCCTATTATGGTGGAACTGTGAACTCAGAAGAAATCAGTAAGTGTCCGCTTGCTGGTGTGCCAAACAAATCTGGATAAAGCACATAAAGATAAGACTGATCCATTTCCGTGGTCCCAAAGGGAGAAGCTTAGTGCATTGCTGTGCTTCCTTGCATAAACTGTAGTGACTACTGAACAGGGGGTCTGCCTGGTACCCAGAGTTTCTTCCTTTCTACAAGGCATTAATCTTACTCATTTTAATTATTCACGTATGAAATCTTTGTTCAGGAGCCCAACAAGTAATCCTGTTAGTACTGTGGTTCTGGCATGTAGTATAGCCGAACCCATGAAACACTGATGTTCCTTGACTCTTGCATGGGGGGCAGGAACTGATCGTCCTGCTTGCTTTGCAGGATCACACTGCAGAGGATTCATTCCAACAATTATAATTTGCCCCCTCAACTACAAGTCTTTTTTTTTGTTTTGTTATTAGACATAGATTTATAGTCTTTTTAGCAATGAAAAAGTGTGTTTAAATGCAGGTGAATTCGAAGTGAGGTGTTTGATTCTGTATGTGGTTTGGGAGAGGTGGGAAGAGGGACTGCAGGCTTTTCATCCAGAAGTAATTGGCTGCAGGAAGAGAGAAATGAAGGAGGCTGCATGATGCAGTTGTGGAGTGGCAGAGATTAAAAGTAATGCTTTGTAAAGCAGTCAGATTCTCAGTCTAGTTGCTGAATGCATGTAGGAAGCAACCCTACATTGGGCAGCCACACTGTGACTAGGTATGCCTGCCTCCAGCGAGGAATATATGTTAACAGCACTGTTCTCATCACTGGTAACAGGAACAATCAAGGCAGTTTGCCTCCAGAGCAGTCTTTTTGTACAACAGAAACAGGACTGCTGGACAGGGGCTTTTTACAAGGACATATAGTGATATGACAAGGGGTAACTGTTTTAAACTGAAAGAGGGTAGATTTAGATGAGATATTAGGATGAAATTTTTACTGTGAGGGTGGCAAGGTGCTGGCACAGGTTGCCCAGAGAAACTGTGGCTGCCCCATCCCTGGAAATGTTCAAGACCAGGCTGGATGGAGCTTGGAGAATCTCGTCAGTGGAAAGTGTCCCTGCCCATGTCAGGGGGGATGGAACTAGATGATCTTTAAGGTCCCTTCCAACCTAAACCAGTGTATGATTCTATGAATAGTAACCTTACTGCCCTCTCTTCATTTGAAGCAAGTCATAATTTACAGCTATACCAACGGCAATCGCTGCAGCCCTCGGGCAACTGGATTACAACTCCAGCTAATGCACAAAGGATTGAGCAAAAGCTACACCTGTTCTCTACAATATATATTCTACAAATGGTCTAAACTGGTGACAAGCCCTACAAATCCCCTTGTGTCATATTTCTAATCTGGGTAGCCTGCATAGGGCTGTGAAGTCAGTATCCGTTGCTTGTGTAGTTGCAAGTGATTTATGATTTTGTGGGGTAACCTGAACATTTAAACCAGTGACACAATTTATCTCAGGTTCAGTTTCCATTGAATCCTAAAAGCTTGTGCTGGTGGAGCTTGTGCTTACTTCCTGATCCTTAGTGCAGCAGCACAGTCAGGGCTACATCTAGAGTGGGGCCATCTGCCCTAAGCCATTAATTTGGGTCCCAAAGAGGCAGGAGGGTGCCAAATTCACAAACCTGGAAAAGCTCACTCTACAGCTGTGTTATGAAACATCTGTGTTTTCTTTTTGTGTTGAGCTACAGTCTGGGGAATAAATTAAGAGTTGTTGGGTTTGTGGGTTTTTTTCCCTGTAAAATGATTTTTTTAAAAATGAACTGAATTTTTAAAATTGGAAATATTTGCCATTATGTGAGGAATAATCTGATGGGTAACAGCCTAGCAAGAGACTGTCAGTTTAGGTCCATAACTCTTTTTCTGCAAAAATTCACTTTCACAGCCTCCTGCTTTCTTTTCTCTCTCAAAACCGTTTTATTAAAATTATGCCAAAACAGTCCAGATTTTCAAAAGTGAAAATGTATTGCAGAACTTGGACACCCTCCCCTGGAGAAACAATTGCCAGCTCAGAACAATCCCTGATAGGGCAGGAGATGTGGTAATGGGGGATGCGGAAAAAGCTGAAGATCTCTTTTCCTTAGTCCTTCTGTCTAGACTGTCAAAGTCTGACTTCAGCCTCCCAGAGCTGTGTGCCTTGTGGCAGAATTTGAAGGAGACAAAGAGACGAATATTGCTAATGGCAGGGGAAGATTAAGTTAGAGACTGCGTAAACAAATGCATCAGCACAAGCATGAGGACGTGTACAAGTCCTTGGGATGGGATGGCGTAAATCCAAGGGTTATGAGGGAGCTGGCTGGTGTCATTGCAAGGCCATGCTCTATCATATTTAAACATTATGGTAATTGTATGAAGTCCCCAATGTCAAGAAGAAAGGCAAATGTCACACCCACCTCCAAGAAAGGGAAGGAGTATCTTTCTTAGCAAGAACTTTGCCAGCAGGACAATTACTTCAATTTGGCATTCATGAGGCTGCATTTGGAGAACTGTGTCTAGCTTACAGGAGGGAGTCCAGCAGAGGACCACCAGGATGACTGGAGTACATGACACATGAGGAGACACTGAGACAACAAGGTTTGTTTAGCCTCAAAAGGAGAAGGGGAACAGGAAAGCTAACTGCTGTCTTCCACTACCTGGGTAGGGGCAGGCGGTGAGGTGTATGCTACAGAGGAAACGGAGCCAGATTCTTCTCAGAGATGCACCAGGAGAGATACAAGAGGCAGTGTATGCAGTTTGCAGTAAGGCAGACTCTGACTGAATATAATGAAAGAAAATTTCATCCTGAAAGTGACTGTGCACTGGAACAGGTGCCCGGAGAGGCTGTGGAGTCTCAGACCTGGGAGATTTCAGAACGTGGCTGGTCAAGGCCTTGAGCAACTTCACCTTGTGTTGAAGCCAGCCCTGCTATAAGCAGGTAGTCTGGTCAGATGGCCTCAGGGTTGCTTTCCAGCCTGAATTAGCCTGTTGTTCTGTGCCTTCTATGTGTTGGGGCTGGGGAGTCTTTCATGAGCTGCCTTTCCTATGTGTATTCCCAAAGAGTAAAAGAGCACAAGGCAGTCGAAAGTGTATGTAACTGTTAAGTCACAAAATAATTCCCTTACCCCATTAGAACAATCAAGGAAAGTAAAACACTTAAATGGACCAGACTGTTCTGTTCTTAGCTTACTGCAGTCTGGTAGGTCATGATTCCAGGTGAAGAACATGGGTTTACTTATGTACTGTAAAAACGAGAGCATTTTGCAAGGCAAAACCTTCTGGCTTTTTAGAGTAGGCTAAATGTATTTGCAATGACTGGAATATTTTCCAGTGTGTCTGAATGCTTTCAAATGTAAGGAAGTCTGAAGCAAGGCTGCTGATGGCTCAGTGAGGAGATCGTGACTTCTAGTGTATGGAATGCAGTATCATCTGACACATCTGTGTGCTGGCCTTCTGCTAAGATCTTCTTTTCCTGCAATCCCAGCATTGCATTGCATCATCAGTCAAAGCTGTTCTCTTTTAACTCCTAAATTTAACAAGTGACTAAAACCTTCAAATCCACATAAAAGATGCTAGCCTCTAAAGATTGGCCTGACATCTTCTTTTGATGCTGGAGTTCATTCATTTTTGGATCTTTCCACTATGAAAGTGAATATGCTGGTTAGAATAAAAATCAGCATAATAGACAGACAAACACTTATTGATTAAAAACACCACTCCTTAATGCATCATCAGTTTGGTATGGACATTTACCAGCCAGCATGATCTTACTAATATAGTGAGGCCAATACCAGTCTATAGCAAAGACTTACAGAAAAACCGTCTGGTTGCACGATACTTCTATTACTTTCATGCAACACACAGTAATTTCACCACTTTCAATTCTACTTTCAAATTTCTGTTCTACAAGAATCTGTAGGAACATCTTGTATGCATTCACCACCCACATGAACACATGCATACACATGCACAGTGTAAAATAGTCCATTAATGGTTGTTATTCATATGCTCTTCGGTCTGATATTTACAGCTGCAGGTTTTCTAGCTGAGGTGACCAGCCTAGTTAACACGGTGGCAGCACAGGTGTTGCCACACAGGTATTCCCTCAGCTGACATTTACACAAACGCTAGTGCAAAAGTGAGAAATTGTCTCTCTAGAAACATCCTGAGTATCTGAGGGTATAGCTAACTTTTTCTTCTGCATGTGAAATGGCACCAGACTCCTTCATGTGTTATGATGAATGTTGCCTGTGTTTTAGCTCATCTTCCAGACTTGGTGGAAATGGCAAACTGAATGTGCAACAGGCATATTCCCAAGGGTTTTGAATGTCCTGTGTCACTCTCAGCTAGCACCCTGCAAAGCACAACAATGGCCTTAGGACAGTCTCTTATGACAGGGCAGATCTGTGTGACATCCCAGGCCAGGTCTGTCTTCTGCACCTTCTGTGGAGCAGTGCCATACAGAGTCCTTGCAGCAGCCAGCTCACCTCAGTTCCTCAGTGGTGTCTGAACACTGTCCTGCTTGCAAGGCTGATTTTTCCGAACTCCATACTTCCTCCTCTTGGCCAAATCTAAATTCAGTCCTCATTGACCAGCCTCAGCTCCCATATCTTCCCATGAAAAAAATTTGCTCCCAAAATGTTGTCATTCTTTTCTGTCATGTAAAGAACCACTCCCATGTACCTCCCTTGACAGCCTTACACGCATGCTAACTCGTGCTTCAATTCATCCTGTTTAGCTAGTGTGCCTGACAATACGATGTGGTGTGCTCTACCTTATATTAATACCCATACTTTGAGTCCAGAAAAGCCCCTTTAGTAGCCTCATGCACTAGTAATGATTCATTTCTCTAATAAAAGGTTAATTCCATTTTTTCTTGTTCATCTTATCTCTTGGCCCAGAAAGCTACAAACATTTTTTGCATATAAAGCTGCCAAAACCCAGATGTCTTACACAAGAGCAGCTGCTTAGGACTTTGTCCTTAGCTGGCTGGCAGTGCAATGCTAGAGCGGAGCCCAGTTTCCTCCCCTCCTGGCTGCAGCGCAGCTTTGATTACACAGACCCTTGAACCTGCAAGTTCCCACATGGCAGTGAGATCTCTGCTTTGGCTTTGATTGGGTCATGAAAGTTTTAGCAACATTGTTGCCATGCACCTAATCTGGGGATGCTCTGCAGCCCTGAAAAGAAAGCTGTTCAGGAGGGATACTTGCATACAGGTATGTCTGCCAACAGGGCAGTTTCATCAGTTCTAGGGCAGAGGCTACCTGCTGTAATTAACTATCAGTTCACTTAAAATGACCTCAGCATCTCTGATGGTCGCCTTAATACTACATGTTGTGTAGCTTCAAAGTTCCCATTTTTTGTAAGATTTTTTTTTATTGGCTTCTGATTTATAGAAAATATTCATGTCTGTTGTCTTACTCCTCCTCCTCCCTCACATACCTTTACAGTATTTCTTGGTATTTATCAATATTGAACCCTCATCAGCCTGTGTGTAACTAGATAACAGCTTAATTACTTGTAGGAGTACAAGTCCCACCCCTGTTAGTGTGCATTGGAATTTCAGCTGACAGCCTGCTGTGCATTGCACAGGGACAGGCTCTCCAGCCTTGCACTTTCTCAACTAAAGAACTAACTGATTCTCTCTTCTGCAATACTGTACAGTTTAATAAAAAAATGTATGATAGCAGCTTATGTAGTCGAGGATCCAGGTGTAGAAAGCAATACATAGGCCAAACATTGTATGTTTCAGAAAACAGAAGCAACAATATATGCAGCAATTTATTGTGTTCAGTGGCATTTATACTCTGGGGTTCTTTCCAGACTGAACATTTGTTATTTGATTACTGTAGGAGTTGTCTATGCAAAAATATACTGCTATTTGCTTGTCAACATACATACGCAACTGCAGTAACTTTGCTAGTGTTCTGTGTGGATATTCTTGTGCCGCAACAAGGCTGTAAGCAAAGGGAGCTGTGCTGGATGTGTATGCTTGTATTCCTCACATAAACCTGTGGCCACTTGAACTTAAGTGAGCTTTTGTATATTGAAAGAAGCAAAAGCATCAGATCTTACATGTCATCCTTCTAAACTCTCCCCTATTTTCATATTGGTGTTTTCAATTAATTCCTTGATACCGCTGTGGATACTCTCTCTGAGTCTTTTCTCAAGCCCTGATTCTGCACTCTGGCAGCAAGCCCCCTAGCCAGGCAGAGTCCACAGGCCTGGGTTGATGCAAACATAACATTCAAAACTCATCTCTCCAGATTGGAGTGCTAGTAAGAGAGCATAGAATTAAGCAGGGCTCAATAAAAATTGCTTTTACAGTAAAGCAGGAAGGAAAAGAGGATATGATAATCATCAAGGTGTGAAATGACAATAGCCTAGTAAAGAACTTCAGCTGTGTAAGTGGAAATATTTCTTAGAAGCTGCAAGATATAGTCTCAACCTGACTAAGGAAATAAACCACACTGAATGTGGTGTCCAGATTACAGGTCTATATGAGAAAATGGTATCATAAGAAATTAAAGCAAAAGATCCAATATATTACTTAAGATTAAATAAGGTTAAAGTAGCAGCTAGAGATCACAAGCAGAAGTTCAGTAGGGGAAAAAAAAAAGTCAGCAGGGATGCAATAACTTTTCCAGTCCTCTGTACTCAGGTGGTCACTTCCAGGTGGCAATGGCTTGTCCCCCTGGGGTAAATCTGGGTGTGTTTCATAACTAAATAAAAAGAGGCGATCAGTGATGGTTGTTTAAATGCTGATGCTTCCATGACTGCCTTTTCATACATTAAAAAAACAGGCCAACCAGTGCTGTGGGACAATTTGGCATGGCTGCATCAAGGATTCCTACAAATTGTGAGTGGCTTCTTCTGAATCTAAACCAATATTCACAGAGGAGGTACTCTCTACCAGTTTGTTTGTAATGCCAGTGATGCCTGATGTGTTTGTGCTAGCTCACCATTCAGCCTGAGAAAACAGAAATCTAGCTATTGTATGGAGACCACTTTAAGAGGTTTGCTCTTTTATGTCTGCTGGTGGAGAGAAGCTGTTGAGCTGTAGCAGGGTACAAGTGTGTACTCTTTCCATAAGCATAGTCCAGTCTGGTGTACAAGTACCTGGGTCAAGTGACACAGACCCATAAAGGTAACTGCAGCTCACCGACTCTTTTCCCCTGCTCTCCATGTGTGTTTTACTATGTCTTCATAAACTGTTGTGAGGTGAGAACTGGTACCTGATACATGCCTATTATGTGGTGCTTAGAGACTTAGTTTGGTGGTGAACTTGGCAGTCCTGGCTTAATGGTTGGACTTGATGTTAAAGGCGTTTTCCAACCTAAATGATTTTATGATTCTGTTTATCCTGTGGCTGTTTTACGCAGCAGAGAAGGTGCACATGACTGCATCCTTTCTGAAGATCTGTTGCCAGATTGTTCCTCCCATAATAGAAGAACTCTACACCTATATGTGCTGGCTGTTGAATTGCAGACTGATTTGAAAGTAAGGGACTTTGGTGGTGGTGGTTGGAACTTTGCCTCTGAATACTGTTTGTGCTACTTTTCCAAAATTTAGGGAGTTAAAAATTCTGGTATAAGTTGGTGCTTTTTTTCTGATACATTTTGGGCTTACTATCAAACTCAGGCTATCACTCCCCTTTTCTTTTTTTCTGAAAACCCCTGTAAACTTTGCTTCTGGCAATATCTCAGAACATGATTGCATAATTGTTTTAGTTGATTCCCCCTACTCTGCTCCCCTTTCCAGCACAGTGCTTGTTTGCAGTTAAGAGGGCGATTTTGATTTTTCACTGCCTCGTGTGTCAGTGTACAAGTCTGAAGGGACCTTTTTATAATTGTAATAACAAGTCTCAACAAAATCAATGGCACTTTCATTGCTGGACAAAGCATCCATTTTCTTTTGCCCCCAAGGAATGGATGCCTTATTGCAGAATGGTGTTACAATAGAGGCTGATGATCAGCAGTTACAGAGTAAAGCCACATCACATGAGAGCTCTGTCAGGAGGCTGCCTATAATAGGCAGCCAGCAGAATTTGGCTCCCACTTACACTGAATTCTCTTATCAATAAATCTGGCATCAAAGGAACTACAGTCATCTTGTAGATTTTATGAGCTTGCCTGAACCACACTGATGTGGTGGCCTCTGTCCTTGTAGCAGCTCTTGCTATGAGTTGGAAAGGTGGGAAAGTATTATTGTTCCAGTTTGACATGGGTAAAGGAGATTCTTGAGCAAATGCCTACCCAAGGTGACACATCAGTGCAGTGACTGAAACTGCTCAACTTAATTTTTAGGTGCTTGACTTGGCTTACAGTAGATACCTGTAGATTCAACAACAGGTGCTGGAGGATCTTACTTCCACACCATCGCACAGGAGCATGCCCCTGCTCCGGTCTCACCCATGCTTCCTGGGTTCTTTTCCCATGAACACAGGCACAATGGGAAGAAAAAGACAGAGGAGAGAGCCTGGTGCATGCTCAAGCTTTACCTTGTTAAGGGCCTTGGACATAACTGGGACATGTCCCAGCCTCAGGAATATGAGTGTGTTTTCCAGAAGCACAGAGGCAGATTAAGGTGCTGTAGGACATTGTGACTAGCCTAGCCAGTACTGTTGCTTCTTCCTTTCACTACTTTATTCTGCCTCTGACAAGGGTGCACCAGTTGTGCTGGTAGAGCTGCTTGTGTGGTCACTGTGTGAACCAGATTGGAATACTCCATCCAAAAAATAATTTCCTTTTATAATAATTTTCTCACTGAAGTGGTTGCACAAGGCTGTTTACAGCACAGCTGCACTACTGAGAGATAGCGTGCCACTGGACAGGGTGTAAATGAGAGAAGGCATCTCTGGGGAGGGGTCTGTAAGGAGAGGAGGGAAATGATGCTTTAAACAAGAATAGCTGTGAAACTCTTTGTAATGTAGAACTACAGCCAAAGTCAGTTAGCTCATCTTCTTGAGCTTTCTCTATGGTCACTAGTGAGAGATAAGCTCTTTCCAGTGATGGAGAGCAGGAGTCCTTATCTCCCTTCATTGATTACAGAGGGACCCCAGACGTTAAGTGCTTAACATTAGATGATACAAATACTCACAAAGCAAGCAGTGAAGCCAAACCTCCACCATCTCAGGCATTTTTTCTCATGCTGCCTTCATATTAAGGAAATAACTTTCATTCTTGTGCCAAGAGCCTGCCAAAATAGCATAACCATGATCCTGAGTGTAAAACTATTTTGTAGATCTGATCAGCCAACAAACAGGAATTGGAATCCTCGCTACAACTACCAGCCCTGGTAGTCCTCATCTCCAGGTTGTTTTTATTTTTGGAAATTATACAGTGTTTAACACAGGGGCCTATCCCCATCCCTACCTACTACTGACTATCTTTGAGAGTCTGCCTTGACTTCTTTTTTTCTTCCTCTGGGTAAGCCTTTCTTAGTCTGTGAGCTGTATTTCACCTCTGACGTTGCTTACCCAGCTCCCACTCCACCCTGAATAGTGCTGCAAAATGCTCCTTCATTAATTCAAATGGAGTCTGGGCTAAAAAAGACTGAAAATCCTGGACTATACTATCTTCTCACTGATCTGGAACAAGGAGGCTGCAGTTCCTTGTCCATCGATAGCAGTTTCTGTCTTCTGTGGGATCATGTGGCAGTGCACATTTGATATGGATAAGTCATGATGTCAGGATGCCATCTTGGGCAGATTAGTTGCGGGAGAGCAGATCCTACCTGCTGAGCTACTCCTTCAAAATGTTTTGAACATCTTTGAGCCAGCAAAGAGGGTAAGCATTAGTTCAGCACCTCGCGTCCTGAGACTGCAATAGTTTTGATCCATGACTATGTACCCTGGGAATGGAATTACTCTCTCAGAGAAGCCCAGCCTGAGAAAGGTCTGCCAGCAAAGCAAGCATCCTGTATTTTCTTTTGTGAGGATGGTATTTATACTCACAGATACTCTGCTCAAGCCGTATCAGAATTTGCAGTGTTTATAAGCTGAAAAAGGACCACCCAGCTATTGCAACCACACGGTTGTCAGCAGCCATCAACCAAGCAAAATGATTTTGCATGTTAATTGACCACTGAATAGCATGCTGTGACTTTCTGTCTTTTTTTTACTCATTCTCCCTGTGACTTACAGACTAAGAAATCTACCATACTGTAGGTCTATTTTTTGGCTTTTTTCAGTTGGCAGGCATGCAATTCAGTTCACACACACTGCACCAAACATGGTTATAGCACAAATCAGATGGCAGATTTTAGTTAAGTTATTCTATGGATGTAGGCTATACAATAGCTGCACTAAGATACAAGCACCTGCTTAAAACGTACTACACAGAAGTATTTAATGCAAGATCAAGCTATATCCTGACCTTATCAAGAACTAGTCAGATCCCACAAGAAGATACAGTTTCATGATATACATGGGAATTAAAACATGTATCTTTCAAAGGTTTTGCTGTATTCAAATTGAAGTTATAATGTTGTTGTGTCTTAGATCATTCCAACTCTCAGTACTGGCACATGTAGTTTTAGTTTATATCTGTCTTCTGTGGCGTACATCCAGTGAAAACAAGACATAAGCCAATGTCAGAATGTCCTTATGCAGAATCGCACTGTTTAACTAAATCTGTGCAGCATCATACCGTTTAACTAATACACCTTCCTGTTTAAAGCTTGCTATTCCCTTCCCACTCTCATACCCAGATATGCTTATTTAGTTTTTCTTGTGTTCTACTTTAGCCCATGTTTAATGAAACCCTCCATATAAAACTATGAACAAAATCATTCCTTTTATAACAAAATGCAAGATTATTTTCAACCTAGTAATGGGAGTTTAGGCTATTTATAGTCAGTCAAAAATAAGTAATTAACAGTACGTAAGAGTTTCTTGATAAGTCTTTGCCTCTTTCTTATGAATCTGAACATGCTGACAAGATGACCATTAGCAATTTCCTTCCTCTTCCTCTTCTATTTGGAAGAAATGGAAGCACAGAGGCCATCATACAGCAGTGTAAACGCTTTGGCAACAGCACCAGGTGAAGGTAGCCCTGCCCTGTTGTGGCTGGGGGAGCACCATCCCCACACCTCTGCAAACCAGTCCCTCACTTGTGCTGACATAACTATTTGTGGGGCCATGCTATGACCTAGCCCACTGAACACAGATGAGTTGCAAATAGGTGCATCTCTCCCCTCAAAGAGCTTTTTTACTGAGGTTAATTTTGGTGCTGTCGTTCCCAGCACAGCTCCATGAATGGTTGTGTTGACACAGTGGAAGGGCTGGTATGAACTTGCAGCCGGAGATGGGTGGGATGGAGGCAGGAGCTCCCCAGATGGGTTCATTGCTGAAATCTCCGTATCACGTCAGTGCAACTTGGGTAGATGGTGCCAGTAAACCAACACCCAGTCCCAGCTGAAGGTGAAGTCTGGCAGGTCAGTGCTGAATTACTGGCTGGCCATGCTGACTCAGGAGAGATAAGGAAAAGATGTGAGCTATTCCTGTGATAGTGAGACCAACTATCAGGCAAAGGTCTTGATGAGAAAATATGGCTTTTGTTTTAAAGGCTGCACCGTGATACAGAGTTGTGTTACAGTAGCACTAGCAGCAGAATGCCATTTTGCCAAACAGCTATACACAGGGAGTAAGACAGGCCCTGTTTCAAATGCCTCAAAAATCAGCAGGATATGATGGAAAATACTGTGTTTGGCCTTAATTCTCCCCATATGTCAGAGAGGTAAGCCATCTCCTGAAGGATGAAACATAATAGCTGTTTTCCCATTTCAGAATTTTCCACGTTTCTATCCCTTGGCTGGGGTAGGTCTCTGCATCTATTGGCAACCCCCAGTTTGGCCAGATAGCCACTGACATGCCCTGTTACTCCAAGTGATACTGGCACTGGAAAACCTAAATGACATCAGTGTCTGAGTAAGGTCTATCAATTACCAAACATGGGGTCTGGAAGAAACTTTCCCTCACTTCAACCTGCCAGGAATTGTTCTATTTATCTATCCATCCATCCATCTATCTAGTTTTCTTCTGTAATGTAGGACCCCACTCCTAAATTTTCTGCATATTGTTTATCTAATATACCCTTTATAGGGAAATAATGCAGGGAACTAGTAATGCCCTTTGATACCCTGATGTCTTCCTATGGCACAGCTTGTGTTGTAGTCTTCCCTACAGAAATTTGCTGTAGTAGATATCTGTGGTCTGTGGTAGGGCATGGAGCAGATGGCATGTGGAGTCTCGGAGGAGAGGTATCTTACAGGTTTGCCTGCAACAGCAGAAGTACTGGACTAAGGCTGTTAGCCAAGAACCAGGCTTTTTTTGCATGTTAAAGGGAATGACAGAGTTCCTCAACATTTCCCCTTGCAGTTTCTCTCTTCCCTCCTTAGTCTTAGCTGTAAGGATTATCTCAGGTTCCTGAAACTGTGTTGCTGTTTTATCTGCTGGAGTGACGAAGAATCTTTCATGATTAGCATTGTTTCCTGCCTACAATGATCCTTTTCTTCAGGACCTCCATCAAAATCCCTTGGGAAATTCCGCTGGCACTCACATAACTCACTGTTAAGACTCTCCCTTCCTTCCATGCCTCAGTCTTCTGATAGTGGTGCCCACATGACTAGCTCATGTGTTGGTCTACTGAGTAAATTACGCTGCACCACTGCTTTTCCATAGTCATGGTCTTCACATTGTGGTTTAGAGAAAAAACGCTCAGTATCAGCCCTAAATCAAAATATCTCTGTCAGTCTTCTCATGTCTCTCTGAAACTGAATCCTTTAGTATTAGTGATGAAACTGAAGCACTGTTTCATTCCAGTGCAAACGTCCACACATCTGCTATCCCCACAGTCTCTGCTGGCTGCCAGATCCAAACCAGAAATGATGCAGTTGTGTTAGCATGGTCCTGCCCCTGAGCACATAAGCCTTGCTGAGAGGCAGAGGATCTGGGCTTGGTTGCAAGTACCACGCTAAAGTCATTACTTCTGTATCAGAACTGGCTCATGTCCAGGCAGCTTGGGGAGCAAGCAGAGCAGCCCTGGGACCACCTGCACCCATCTGTCTAGAGACATCCTCATCACTGCTAGCAGACAAGGGCCAAACCTACAAAGCACAATGCTACTTCATGCAGTAGACTCTAATGCCCAGCTATCCTGACACTGAGAGCAACTCCCAGCCCTAGGTTCCCAAGTCCAATGCAACCGGAGAGTTGAATAAAGAACCTAAAAACATTACTTCTGAGAATCTCGTTTTGAAGAGGAGAACCCCAGGTTTTACATCTAATGGTGTAAAAAGGAATGTAGTCTAAGCAAGGGAAGGAATATAGTCTAGCAATGGATCTTGTCCTAAAGCTAGACACTGAAATTATGTTAGCCTTGTTAAAAAACCAAAAGGATAATTGAATTTTCCTCTACTCAGCATCTTTAAATGCTTTAATCTCTATAGTGCAGCTAGGCAGAAGAGTTTCTCGGGGATCACTATATGAGCTTCACCGATTACCTGTGCAATTTGGCAGCAGTAGAGAAGCCAGTTACAGCATCAGTGGTGAAATGCTTGCTTACTTAGGTGGAAAATTATTAGCATAGTTTTCTTGTTACCTAACAGCGGTCTGAATACTTGAAAGGGATGAAAGAAAAAGATCATCTTCATTCTTTCCAGCTGTACCAAATAAACAGCATTCCTCTGCCATGTTTGTTATTGCTTACAGAGCAGGCAAAGAGACCCATTTCCTTCTCCAGCTTTGATGCTTATGAAAAATTGGAAATTGCAGGGACACATCCTGCAGCTGCCTTCAACCAGCAAAGAGTTAATTGTAATTGCCCCTCCATGTGGCACTCAATAGGAGGATGATAAAACCTTATCTACACTGAAGAAAAAAAAAAATCTCACCAGAATAACAAGCATTGCATTGAGGGAAAGGAGGTTCAATGAGCAAAGGCTTCTTAGTGCTAGGAGGTTTTGCAGCTTTTACTGTATTTGCATAGTCAAAGCAAGCAACCTCTCCCCACACTTTATCACAAATATAAAGATATCAACTGAAAGTGCTGCACAGTTAATTTTCATTTGAGAAGCAAAAGAGTTTATATTAGTCTCAGGGAACTTTATCTAGAGCTTCTAATGACGAAAACATTTTTCTGACAAAACACAAGATAGGGCACCTCCGATCAACATACTTATAACCTGTCTAAGGTAGATCAAAATTTTCAATTTTGAATCTAGAAAACTGCAAGCAAGATCAGCACTGGTGTAGCTCCCTCTTTACACTTGTGCAGTGCCTCTGTAATTACAGTGTGTAATTTGCCTTAAGGACAGTGAATTCTCCAGACATTTGTGGAACAAAGCCCTTAGGACACTGAGCTCCAGAACCAAGTTAAACTTCAAGCCATGTAATGGGATTGAATGTTTAGTCTTTACCTTCGTAAATTGCAAATTTATGGAAACAGCCATTGGAAGTAAACACTGAACTGAAATGAATAAGTATGGCTACTCAGGGTGTTGTGCCTTATAAATATAATAATCTGAAGTGAATCTGAGCGAGTGCAGATTCACCCCACTGCCTCATGTCATTTCAGCTCATCCTGGGTTTGAGGTGCTGACCTCTTTGAAGTGGCAATACATCTATGGGGCCTGCATCTCCAGAAGCCAAGGTACTATACAAACATCAGTAACTTAACTCCTAACACTCCAGATAGCACGGGAAAGATAATCGGTCTGTTTTGTAGGCTTTAGCTCCACGGGATCAACTGGGCTAAGATGAGTGTTGATCTGGGGAGAATTCGCATCTCTTCCTGAAATGTTATCTATCATATTCAGCTGTTCTCAAATTTTCCAGTGAATGGTTCAGTTTTTCCTTCCTTTCAGAAGAACTGGTTTTTTTCTGTTTGCAGTCATATAACATTCCTGTGCTGTCTTTGAGGACTAACATCAGGAAAGTATTTAATGTATTTTACCTTAGGCAAGTACTAAGGCTATTAAAAAGCTTCTATGATTTAAAAGGTGACAGAAACACTTTTCTATCACATGATGTAAATTGAACTAAGTTAGGTTACTTTGGCTGCATATGCTCTCATAATGCAAAAGCAGACCTGGAGCAGTAGAGGAAAAATGTGCTTTGGCTTTTCATTTCAACTTTTAAATTGATTCTGTCCATGAATATAATTATACCAGGATAGCTGTACTAACAGTCTTCCTAACAGAGACATACTTTATGGGTGTAAACAAATGAGCTGAATTAAATAAACTAGATGAATAAAAAGATTAATTTTCTTTTTTTCTCCCCTGCCTTTTCTTACTCTGTTTTAACTGCATCTATGTCAGTTAGAGGTATGATTTTATCTTTCATTCTTTATTCTTGGCTTACATCCCTTTTCTTTTGCTTTCAATAAAAATTCTCACCAGCAAATTCAAGTAGTTTAATAGAAACTAAGTCAATTTGCAACAAATATCAGATAAATAAAAAATGAATATAGAACTTGAAAATGCAACTCTCCATTCCTGAAACGACTGCACACAGGAACTGGTAAAACCCAAACATATCAAATAACTGGAAAGTTTCAGTGAAACCAGTTTGAAAAGTAGTAGCCAGGTACCTGTAAAACACATTTCAGCTGGGGAATACAAAGCAATACTCATAGTACATCAAGGCTGGACACACAGCTTGAGGGACTGCACTAGCATCACTTCTTGCCATCCCTGGGTACAGAGTGACCTCCCCAGTGGCCTGTACCCTTGGAGGAAGAGTGTGAAGGAATGAAGTGGGGTATTGGAGACAGAAATCTTGGGTCAAACCTAAGCAACGAAGTTTTCATCCTCTGAATATTTCCCTTCTTATTCCTATCGCTCTAAATAAATCCTGAAGTACCCCATAGATTTCTGTGGGTTGACTTTTATCAGCTGTGGGGAGGAAAGGGGCATGCTTCCTCACCAGTATGTGCTGTGCCAGCAGATACCCTAGGGGCTGACACAATCATTCTGCAAAGTGCTTTTGTCAGTGCAGTCAGTTTATAGGTAGTTCACCATACCTGAATGTAAGACCATTCTACTGCTATAAATATCTCCTCACTAGGTGTTAGTAGAGTATATGGATGCCTTATGCCCTAAGTGATGCCTAGAATAAAACAGCCCAAAAGCTATTTTCCAGAATTGGGCAGAAGCTGAAGTTCATCTAAGACCCCACTGCTGCTAAAAGCTGAGGGCACCCCTATGTCTGCCCATCCTTTGGACCGTGGTGATGCTCATTAGGGAATGCTCACATGGGAACTGCCCCTGCTCAAAATGAGTTTTACCAATCAAAAGGTTTTGTATCTTCCTAGATCAGTCCCCTCATCCAGTTGACTTTGTGTGTACACAAGGACTAGTGACAGCACATAAGGAGACAGAACTGCATGAAGTGCAGCATTAAATCAAATTAAGATAAATGGGGAAGTATATCTTAAGTAAATAAATAATGTTGATCTGTAAATGAATGTGAGCAAATTCCTTTCTATTCATGACAACTACCCATGCAGAAAGACAAAAATGTGTCACGTGGTAGATATGTTAGTTACAGCAAGGAATTTGTTCAGTTCTAGTTAAGAAGTTTCTCGTATATAGAGTAAGAGAGGAGTGATAAGACACATTAACCCTTGAATTAAGGAACAGAATGTTTCAATTTTAGTTTGGTTGGAGCAGAAACAGAAATGCTTAAGCTGCCATTTTTTTTTTATTATTTTTATTTTGAATGCAGCCCAAGATGCGGGCGGTAACAAAGCATCAAAAAGGTTGAAATTGATTTGGAGCATATGGCAAAGCTCTTTGTCAAGGAAAAGGAGGGAAAATGTTGTTTTGTTTGCTGGAAGAAAAATAAATGAGAAGACCAAAGCAATTCAATCTGCTGAGTGTGAAATGCATTAGGAGGGTAAGAGTGTTGCACAGCTGAATGCTGTGCTGTCACTGCCAGACACTTCTCTGCTGGCTCCTGATCCTGGAGCTCTGAAGTAGGTCTGGCAGCTCCAGCCCTATTTCGGTCAGAGCCACAGCTCTGGACAGTGGGGGTAGGAGCATATTGCTCCAGCCCAGCATAGAGAGGAGCTGGGGGAGGTTTTATAGGTATTTTGAAACAGGAGGAAAAAACCTCGAAGTATTTTGAAACAGAAACGCAGGTAATATATGCCTTAGATATGGATGGCCTTCACATCTGGAAACCGCATATGTATAGTATCCAAAAATCCGAAGTTTCTCCTGTTCCCAGACTCCTGCATCACCAACACTACCTCCACCACTGTGGAGTTCTCAGCAGTCCCCTTTCCTGTACCACCATCACTTTAGGTATTAAGTTAGCCTTGATAGGAAACGAGGACTGGCTTTGCTAACTCTTTCCATGTTCCAGACCTTGTCTAGTTTAATCACAGGCTCTATCTTGCTTCTACTGGAAGAAGATAATTGCCCTCTTTTCTCTGTTTTGGAAGAGAAGGAGGATCTGAAAGATATCTAAAAGTGAAAGCTACTCCATGAAGCTTTTTAAAACTGCCACATGTAGTTTACGCTGCAGTTAGGAAACCACTGTGCTTTGTTAGAAAAGTTAAAATTTGTTTACAAGTGAAGCCACAGAGATGAAGCCACTGACTGCAGAACCCAAAGCAGCCCTGCAAGCTTCAATGCTTTTGGCAGACTGCTTTGAACTTCAGCTCACTGGGAATGAATAGAGATCAAACTTACTCTGTCCTGTAGGCTTTGTGATCTTTGATCAAACGTGCTATTAATGGAAAGGGTACTGATGGTCTTTCTTGTTTTAGGTATGCCCCTTTATTGAACAGAAAAAACAGATATGATTGATTTATATATCATTGAAGTTACATCCAATAATCCAAGTGTTGATCAAAGTGCCATGAGTGGTAGATCATGGCTTGCAAATCAGTGTATGGCCTAATGAAGTAGCACAGATGGAAACCTGAAGGACAAGGGACAGATATCAGCTACAACAGAGCCTGTGAAGGGATGCCATGGTGAGATGTTAGGAAGACCACATTTATTCCCTTTTGACTCACTCATGAGGGTTTTTTGCTTCAGCTAGGGGGTTGGAAAGTTATTCCTGTGGGCCTTTTGCTGTTTGAATCTCTTCTTGTCCACATTTCTCACAAAAGGCTTCATCTTTCCTTGGATTTAAATGTTTGCTGCTGGAAAGTGTTAGAATGTTTTGAGGAATCCATGTTTATAAATTAATCGATAATGATGACAGAAGAAATTGTAGCAATTCCCTTGTTCAAATTCTGTAAAATCCAACTGAAGAATTTCATCTTAGTGCAACCAATTTATCTCCTGCTTAAGCCTCTTTCTATACTGTAGTGCTACAAGATGCTGGCACACATCCTTCAGAAAAGAGAAGTTTAAATCTTGCCCAGGGCAGATCCAGTCAGGTAATTAATTATTTTTGAAGGTCATTACCTCTACAGCTTAGCTGGGGAGCAAAGAGGAAAACAGGTATTATAATTTAAAACAGCCAAACAGACTGATTTTTTTCCCACTTTCTCCCTTTTTGTTTCCACTTTATATTTCCCCTGCCATGTTCTCCCTTTCTCCCCGCTACCAATTTCTTCCTTTTTTTTTTTTTTTTTTTCCCCCTTCAGCATCACTGAACAAAAGCTGGACCAATCCAGCTTTGAAAAAAAAGATTTGCATTGCCTAGCATCCAGATACACCCCAAAATCTCAGTGAAAAGTTTACGGCAGTCAAAACAGACTTTTACTGTCCTCCACTTACCATGGAAACAATGGAGAGTCCTTAAAATGAAGTCCATGATCTGTCTTTATGATATTAATATGTGTTTTAGATAGTTAACAAGCAATTAGAATTTAATCATTTGAACTACTTCAGCTGCTGACCAACTCATTGCAGTGCTTTAAAATGTGATTCTGCTTTAGAAATGTGATAAATAGTAAAAGAAATTGTGAGTGCTGATAACCCTGTAGTGTCTTCAGAGTTGCCTCGGATGAGTCTTTAGTGTCTGCAGTGTTCTGTTGTGTTGGTCATGTCTTTAATGTGTTGGAGTGAGAGTGGGCAAAGAAGCAAAGGCGTGAGCATACACACATTTCCTTTCTAACAATACAATGCATTTGTTCAGTCCTTTTCTTTAGATGATCTCATATACCAGGACTAATCTATTTCATGTCTCTGAGATGCACCCTTGGTGGCAGAAGAGAAGAGGTAAATGCAGGACTGTGCTTTCAGGAGCCGGCCCTAGGAGCCTGGCAAGGGGTTTGGCCAAGGATGCTCAGCATTAGCAGCAGACCAGAGAACAAAGCCCAGGAGGCCTAGCTTTTGTTTTTTTACTCTAACTTCAAACTTACATATTTACCGAAAAGGTGTTTACATTACTTCATTAGCAATTTCCACATGATAATCTTAGTTTTCATCCCACTTTTTGTTATATGCCAATAACAGCACCCGAAATGTTCTCTTATGTGCTAATGAAACTGAAATACCAGAGCAGCTCAGGACAGGTATTGCTGTCATATGGCAGACTTGGCTTGGAAAAGACAGTGCTGGCTAATGCCCTTTAATGGTAGGTACTTCTGAATATTACCCGCATACCCAACAGACATAAATAAATACAAACCAGTTCTAAACTTAGTTGGTGTCTTAATTGTTCAAGAGGCTGACACCTGCTATAGTAAATAACCAATGTGACCACAGGGAAAACATCGTGTCTGTTTGCTTTTATGTATTTATAGAGCACATACCTCAGTGGTATGCAAATATTTGGTTGCATCACATTGCCTATAACTTCATTTATAACACACAGTGCTCACAACACAGCCTGAGCTCTGGTAGATAATTCAGCTGAACAAACTGAAGTGCTTACAGTGACTCATGAGGAAGAGGCCTACAGCAAGGCAGCCAGGTGATGGAAACACAGCAGAGCAAGAGGCTATTTTTATTGTTCTGAACAGTTGTTTTTGCTTATTTCTTCAGCTCACAGAGCTTCCAAAGTGCTCAGTGATGTACTACAGAGGAAACCCAAACTACCATTTGTATGGTTTAAAAGCAATTTCTTCTAGAGCAGGGAGAACTCTAAAATAGTGAAGGATTGTCATACAGAGGCACATTTCATCCTCTTTTGTATTTCATCCTCTTTGAAATCATGAAACCCATACAAAGATCCTTTTTTATATAAAAACTGATGTATAGTTTTAAAAGACAAACGATTAAACACTCCTTTTCAGGCAGTAGTGCCGAGAAATGTTTTGCCATAGACTTACTGGGGATTAGGTCTTTTCATGAAAAGAAATAATAGCAGAAAAGGAATCTGACCTCAGACCATGTAAATTTGGATTCCTGTATACATCTGGTTCAAAGGGCGTTCTGATTTCCCTGGTCTTCTAATCCTTGCATCACATGGATAAAGCGTTGATGATTTAGCATCTCTCAGCTCAGCTTTCTGCTTCATTTTTGTACTTCTATAGTGGGAGACACGATCCTTGGCCAGCTCCCCCATTGGGGAAGTTCATAAATTCGTTGACAGATTATATTCAGTGGGAGAAAGCATCACCAGTAGAGTTAGAGCTGTCCGCTGGTATTTTGTGCCCTTCAAGCAGGCTTCAGGTCTAACTCCCACACCTGAAAAAATGGAAAATAAAGGATTAAAGGACATGCCTGCAAAACCTTGACACTTGCCCTTCCCTGTCAATACACTGGAATTATGTGCAGATCATCCAGCTGCCTTGCCTGTGTGAGGTGTGATTAACCAAAAGCATTAGTCACAGCAGTTCAACAGACCTGTGATTCACGTTAGAAGGTGATCTGGATGGACCATTCCCATCTGTGAATGGGGGAGCGAATTCCTTGACAGGACCCTCCTTTAATAAAAGGAGGGCTTTGTGTATCTTCAAGAGCTCCTACACACCTCAGTTAAGCACTGCATTGAATTGGTCCTATAAATAAGGTTGTCAGCAGTTGGCCTGTAGCTGTCTGTGCATGACAAGTTTAATGGCAGGTGAGTGTAGGGTTAGATTGCGTCAAGTGCATAAAGGCAAAGAGATATATAAAAAAGAAGCAAAGGGCTTATCAAATGTGAGAGATCTGGTGTTCTGGGGGTGAGGTGTGCCAGGAATTTGGCTGCAGGGCAAGTGTAGCCACCCGCCCTGCACAGTTCAAAGACACGCTCCGCTCCGGTATGGGAGCTATTCCCAGAGCAGGGGCTGCACAAGCGAGGCAGGGTAAAGGTTGCCTGAACATGTACTTCAATTCTTCATTCCTAGTGTTCAAAAAAATCTTGAATTTTTTCTGACTTGATACTTTCTAAAAAGGCATAGGACCTCGTCAGATAGTCTTAGCTATGCTTCAGTAAAATTATTCGGAGCTTCATTTCCTTTCCTGACAAAGGTTAGACATCCTTTAGGTAGCCATAGCTATCACAGTTTTACAGTAGAGATGCTATGGCAACTAGCTAAATATAAAGGAAGCCATGTGAACTCCAAGTGATTCTTCTGTTATTTATAGGAGTGGGTACTGAAATATTTGGGGTGGTTGATCTTGATTCCCTTAAAGAGACAGTAATATGCACTAGCTGTTATAACTATCGTGTGACTTGAAAATTTTGAGCTACACCGTGCAACAGCCCATGCAAGTGTATCCCTGGTTCAAATAGGATTACACCAGTGATTGTGGGCATCCCAGATTTTTTGGGGTTTGTCTGGGTTTCAGGGCTCCTGTCAGGGACGAGTAGAACTAAACAAGGTTTCAGTCTGGGTATGTATCAAACAACCCTGGACTGTCCACTGGTAGCTCAGATGAAGAATTCAAGTCTGAACACCTTTAAAACAGGCTAGCACATGATATTCCCATATACCTAATCCTACAATTCTCGCTCTTCACGTACTACTTTTGAACCTGTACTATTCTGGTCTTCCAGTTCCTTCCCATATAATGTACTAATTACATGCTTCATTCCCTTCCTTCCAACTATGCTTAAATCCTCTCTTTCATTCAAGTGCCCTAAACCCATAGACTTTTCCCATTTGATCCTATCCCTCTCTACTGGCTAGAACTAGACTGCAAGTGAAATTGGATTGCACAGTACAGCACATTGCTTTGGGTTGTATTCCAGTCTCCACAGTGGTAGGAATTCTCTCTTGGGTACCCAGCACACTGCTGCTTCTCTACTATTACTGTAATGTCAATGTGATTTCCAACAATGGCAAGAATGAGCACCCTGTTCTCCCAGGACTTCAATGCTGAATGTTCTGATTTTATGGTGGCAGAAAGAGAGAATATTTTTAAGACTTATCGGGAGGAATAAGGTGAACACTGTGTAGAAATGATGCTGCAGAAGAGTTTAACAGAAGTAAGGTACTAGAAACAACAAGATAGAGTTGATCTTATGTAAATGACAGGTAAAATATATCTGAGGATGACTTAAGTTCAACTTCAAAATGATAGGTGGTGCAGGGCTTTATTAGATCAAGAAGTTAATTTTTCCGAACTGGTGACCTTTATTCACCTGAATATTGAAAGAGAATACTTGACTGTGCCAAGGTTCATTAGAGCTGGTTAATTATCTTCTAATATATTTGTAGAATATGATAAGCGTGTAGATTTAAGACACCCCTATAAAACGCATGACTGCTACTAAAGAAAAGTTTGGTGATTTCCTCTAAATGAACAGCAAGGGCAGGCCCGTAGCCTGCAAGCTGTGAATGAAGTCTCTCTGGTGAAAACTCTATGCTGATCTCACATTTCTGTTTTCTTTTCCGCTATGAAACACCTCCCCTTCTCTTTGCTTACTAAGACTGTTGTCTCTCCTTCCTGACTTCTCCCAGAACTTTGTTTCTGTAACATTATCTACCAAATACCAGCTTTTTAAGGGGTAGAAAAGTACTTGGGTATTCACTTTACCTGTCCAGCTGAAAAATGTGACCTTTGTCCTACCCTTCCCCTCCCTCCCTTTACTTTGTTGCTTTCACTGGTTGTCTGAAGTGTAACCTTTAGGCATATCCCTTCCAGAAACATGGCTGCACTTGGTCTCTTCTGAGAAATACCAATACATCTACTGAAGGATGAGTGTTATTTCTAATAATGAACAATAATATACTGCTTTTATGCCTTGATTTCAGGAGATTTAGAAAGATGTGCCTGATAAGGATGGAAAAGAAAATAAGCACTCATGCAGATCCTAATGTTCTGCTGATCAATATTTTGATATCACCTGTGAAATGGCTATACCTCTCAAAGCCTGGTCCTCTCTGCCTTAAAGACACCTGACATGGAGGCAACCTGCTGGTGATGTAGGTCAGAGCTATAGTTTACATATGAAGACATGCAGGATTACTGGCACTCAAATAGTAGCAAATGATCCTGATGTTCAGAAAGGAAAGGCTCAGGCAGGCACAGCTCGAGAGTGGGGATTCTTATTCCCTGTAAAGCTCAAAGAATTTACTCATGATTTCGCCAGTGTGTCCCCAGAAGCAGATAAACTGCTGCAACTTGACAATGACTGGACAAATTAAAAAGCCTCATCAAAGGTGGGGCTTGTTCACAGTAACTTCTCCCTATGCATCTGAGTAGTTCTTTTAACTTGACATAATCACTGAGACTATCACTTCTGCCTTTGACTTTTGTTCCCATCCTGTCTCCACACTTGAGTTTATCCTCACAGCACTCATGTAGGACACACCAGTACTCTCTTTCCTTTTGAAAAGAAGGAACTGAGACACCATTTGCACATAGTTTTACTGTGCAAGAAGTAATAAATGAATCAAGGTTTTCAAAGTCCCTCTTTGCTAGTCCAGCCATTTCTTCTGCAGCAGCTTCCTGCTTCCCCTGAGGATTAAGTGCTGCATCTTCTCTGTGTATTGAAGACCTTCCCAGATGGCCTATATCAAGGCAGGATTGTGGGCACCTGAAATACAGTGCCTAGTTACTGAGGTATCTCAGAAGACCTCTCTAAAAAGTTTAGAGAGCTGTGATACTCAGTACCTAAATTGTGTGTGCCCACCTCCAGGAAGGGAACCCCTGGTGCCAAGTGAGGCACCACACACAACAAACAGGGGTAGATGTTCAAAGCTGAGGTTGACAACAGGCATCCCAGTGTTCAGAGCACTGAGCCAGGCAGCTGGAAATGCTGGAGAAAGGGATGTGTCTGAAGTTCTCCCTTTTGCCTCTGTTTAGTAGTATAAAGTTATGGAGTTAGGTACTTTTGTGAGGCAGAACCCAAAACCAGCACTTGACCTTCAGCATCTCAGTCATGCAATTGAATGCAGGCAAATGAGGTGGAAGAACAGCCCATTCCAGTGGTTCCTTCTTGCACAGTTACTTTCTGGCTCTCCTCAGCCTCAGGGGCATTGAACTCAGGGCTCCCTGTCTGCAGGACAGCCTGTTGTCGCCAGGCACTGGCTGTTCCTGGGGGACACCTCCTACTCTCCTTTTGGAAGGACCAGGACTACAAAAGTCACGTGGCAAGGAACAACAGGACAAGAGGGACTCACAGTATGCCACCACAGTCTCTGGGGACTCAGGAAGGAGGGGAGAACCTGCGTCTCCTAGGCCACAGTTGGTTAGGCAATTTGTGGTGTTTTATCTATTCTACAGACAGAAACTCTGCTTCTCAAGTCCAAGCTATGTGTCCCTAGGCAGGCAGTTTAGATGAGATTTGAGAGTTATCTGCCTGTCAGTTGGGAAATTGTCTTAAATTGCTCTTTGTGTGGTTAAATGCTATAATGGATCAAAACATCAGCTGCTGTAATTCAGAAACTAATTTAGTGAGCCTTAGGAGATCTAGTTTCTTTTCTGTTGCTTTGCCACAGATTTCCAGCATGACCTTGGCAATCAAATCAATTCAGGTCAAATAACAGTGAACACAATGTTTTGGGCATTGGCTATCACAAGAAATTGGAACATATCTGCACTTAATTTGTGGAGTCCAGCATTTACCCGTTTCTTACACTCATCAAGTGGACAAGTTTACCCACTTTCTTACATTTTGTGAATGTGCTGACCAAACACACTAGTTTATCCTGGAGTTACATTCAGATTATAGCAGTTTTGTACATTATAGGAAGCCAAATAATGTTTGCAAAGCAGCCTGAGACTCTCACATGCACCAAATTTTGTATAGATGCACATGACAATGTATATACCTTTTTTAATTTTTATAATTAAATAATTTTTAATCTTCTGAAGTTTCACAAAATATGCCAATCTGTGATATGGATGCTGCCTCTGTTTCTGAATCTGTTCCAGGAAGATCTGGGGCAACCATGATTTCAGACAAATGTTTTGCTTATGGAAATGTCTTGACCTTATCTCTGTGAGGAGCCAAAGAGTCATAGACAGTGCCTGCCACCGCTTAAGAAATAGCAATGTATCAACAATATAATTAATGATTAATATAGTATTTATATTGTGGTAATGTTTACAAACCACAATCATACAGCAAGACCAGCTTCTGGTGTACAAACACACAAACATGATTTCTGCCCCAAACAGCTTAAAATCTAGATCAGGAAATAAAAGCAGTTTTCAGGGCCTGGAAAAGGCAAAAATGTCAAATCAGTGACAATAAAAGACTGTGTGAAGCAACTCATCTGCAGTGCAATGTGAAACTCATGGTTTCTCTGTAAGGGAAAGCTACTCTGAATTAACTTGAAGATATTTTAAACAATGTAAAAGGTTGTATAGATACTTTTATTTTCAGAATATTAGTGGCTAATTTAAGTGTAGATAGAGATTTGCCTAAGTGTTTGCCTACGTGGTATATATTTTTCTCATTATCTTCATATAATTAGCTAATGACAAACATGGTACAGTTTCCTCATGTAGGCACCCAGAGTACAGAGGTAGGCAATTATGCAATTGATGCAGGGAAGTAATATCGGCACACTCAATTATGCTCTGGAGGCTTCCTAACAACTCGTTGTATGTGCCTAACTTAGTATCTATGTTTTAGGAGTTTCATACTTCCGTGTCTTTCTGGGTGTGTCCTCTCTTCTGCCCAGAGATTGTGTCCAGATGCCCAGTAGCCCAGTTACTACAGTGGTATGGCTCTGCCTGGACTGTCTAACAAGGAAAAAAACCTAAAGAAACCTCTAGCAGTTTTGTACAGATCAAATCTACAGATTTTGTGCAGTTAGTCCTGTGAGCCTTACTGTATTGAATGCTCATGCACTTCATGACACAAAGGTATTCTGTTAGGGAACTTCCACAAAGGAAAAAGAGAGCCCTCCCTAAACTAGAATATATACTGCCTATGCACCCTATTTTATAGAAGGAAAGTGTCTCTTCAGTTTACAGTGTTTCAAAGCATCCAAAGCTAAACTTGAAAGAAGAAATTATACATCAAAGTAACTGTGTGAATGGGAATTATGTCCTTCTTCATGGCAGAGGTGGGTATAAAAATAAATCCTCATCGTGTTTTTCTTCCTATTGAACAACACAATCAAAAGCAAAGGGAATAGCTGGAGCAGTAGCCTTGTACCACAGCAGTGAGTTTTGTTGGTGCTCATCTGTCAAATCTGTGATGGCAGTGTCCGTATCAGTTTCCCCATACTGATACAAATTCACTTCTCAAGTTATATTAGAGTGACTTTTTCAGGCCATCCTTATGCCATCGCATAAAACCCATTACTATTTGGTGGATGAAACTAGGAGAATCTCATAGTGCATAGGATGCACTTTTTAAACAGACACAAAATTACATGGCCTCAGCTCACCCTCAAATGAATATTATGAATTCTGATGGATTAAGAGGATGTGAAGACCAGAGCACTGGCAACTGTTCAGAGGGGATATCACATCAGAGCCAGGGGCAGCTCCAGCATGGCAGTAACTACCCTGATGATGGCATGCCACTAAATGCTTCAGATTTCTTGTAGGTAAACACCATGTACCCAGGACATAACCTTCTGAGCGCAGAAGGGCTGCGGACAAATGAAAAACATATGCTGTGAGTTAAAATCACAGGATTACATTTTAGCTCAGGTATCTGCAGTTAAGATCACTGGCTTTAGTGCAGTTATCCTGGTATGGTGTCTGTGGCACAGGGCAGAGAGCTGTGAAAGGAACTGGAGCTCTCGTTGCTCAGGGCTGTTACTGGAGGGCATTCAGCCAAGACAGGCACTTGCAGCTGCTGAAAGTCTGGACACACACAGACACACGGAGTTATCTACCCCTCCTTACACCGTGTTTTCCTCAGACCTCAGTCTGAGTCCCCAGCAACCTTTTCTACCATGTCACTGCCTGTTATCTGATATGTCTATGGTTCCTCCACTCCCACAGCCAGGCTCCAGCTCCTCCACCTTCCCACCTTCAGCCCCTCAGCCCAGACCTCCTAGCCCAGCTCTGCCGCTGCCTTGCTCCTGCAGCTGCATGGGACAGCTGATTGGTAGCATCTTCCTGTATCCCAGGTTCCCAGCTCCCAGGGATGTTATTTACAAACGTATCATTGTTCAGAAGGAATTTTTGATGCTCTTTAGACAGGGTTATTAAAATCCAGGCTGTCCCAAAAGGTCATAATAAGCCTTGTGGAGTGGCCAGGCTTATCAGCCTGCATATCATACATGTTGCTTCTGGACCTCAGCAAGCGTCTTGAGCATTTATCATCCACACAAAGCCACCTGGAGATGCTAAATTAGGAATCCCTGCACTGATTTCCATTTTTTAGTGTACACATGCTCTAGGATAAATGAAATTAAAATATATCTTGCAGAACCAAAAGCCCAAACACAGTCATTCTGATGACACAAGCATATTTACAGTTATCTGTTTAAGAATGTCTTTGCTCAGTATTACCATATATTTTGGCCAGAAGAAATCCAGTTTTTATGAATTGCGCTTCACTGAGAAAAGTAAAAATGGGGAGTGGAAAATCTGGAGGTATTCTGCACAGTTCCAGATTTGTATAAAGATTGATTACAGTTGTGGCTCCTAATTGCATGTTAATTTCAACCAGTACTGTCTATACTGCTTAAGTCCCTGAGAAGCCCTACAACCTTGCCTTGCAAGACAGAAACAATATATTTTGTCACTACCACCCTCCACTCATTCATTTTCAATGGCTAGGGATCTTAAGCCAGCACATTGAATTAATGCGTCAGTGGCTTTACACAAAAAGAAGTCAAACATCAAACCTCAAACCCTATATGAGGTAAGAAAATACCTTTGCTATATACATAACCCAGGATCATGATTAGCTAACACAGTTAACTAATGGGATGATAAATTTCTACTAGCCCCTTTGGACATTGGGGATGGTGAGGCTGGAATTGCATTAACTAATTACTCATCCTCATCACCCAGCTGCACTGTCCTGTCCTGTCCTGGAGTTCATCTTCCAAAATGCACTTATATTTTTCTGGGCATTTAAAGGGAACTGCATTTCAGACTGTTAGCAAGGAAGGAAAATGGCTGCACTGTAACAGGGTTAAAATCAGGTATATATATCATCACAATCGGTGTCTGGAAATATTTCTATGTTATGACTGTGAACCTTAAACATGCTATTAGGGGAGATACTTCAGGATTTAAAATCAGAAGCACCTGAACTACAGATTAATAAGAATGACCTGCATAGTAACTATTTAGGAAATATTTTCCTCAAAGCTAAAAAGTGAGACCTGTAAGAAAAAACAGAAATAAGGAAAGACAGAAAACCAAATTCTGAACTAAATTACTCCATGAAGTCCAGCATCCAAATTAAAATACCTGCTTGGTTTTTTTCCTGTTGCTTTCTTCTGCCCAGGAACTGCATCATTAGTGTGTGTGGTGCTCTGTAAGCCAAAAAGAGATGCCTCTGTCCCTGCCCTAGGTTAAACAAGCTAACCTTGGCCTGCCTTCCTAACTTCACTATCCCAGAGATAGGCTGTATTTGCTGCTTGAACACTGCTATGCATACAGGTGCTCACTAGAGAGACATTTCTGCAGGAGGCTTGCCTTCCTGAAAGCTCCCCATGGCAAAGAGTAGCTGAAGCATCCTTGGCTCTGTGTAAACTAAAGCCACTGAATTGGACTTGGGTTTAGTCCAGGTCTTGTCTAAATTTAGGTCTGCTTGAGAGGTGGTGATAGTGTGAATAGGAGGAAAACAGGATCAGTGGCAGGTTAGGAAAATCAAAAGTCTGGAAAAGCATCTCTGCTTGAAGGAAGGGCTTTGAGCCACCTAGTCTAAATTCCTCTTATAACAGAGGTTCTTCATGCAGTCTAATGTGGTAGCCAGCCTGAGTCTGGCTCCATGGAAAAATTGCATCATGATTGCTGGTTATTGCCTCCCTCCAGAGGCTTGCTGTGAGGCTTTCAGTCTGCCTTGTCCCCAGGGGTGGTTTCAGGGCTGGTTGTTGCAAAGGTTAATTGACTGCTCTTATGAGAGAGAGAGAGGAGAGGAATGGAGAAACAAGTGGCAAGAATATCTGTGGAAACGGATGAAGGACAAAACTGAGGGTAGTAGGGGATGTCTGTGGCCTGAGAAATGGTTATAGCTTGAAAATCTCAGATCCTTTGCACAGAATGAACTGAGGGCTCCAGGCTAGGCTAAAGCAGAAATCTGACTTGGAAACAGACTCTAAAAATTAGTGACTGGTGGTCAGTTTTGTACAAATATATCATGCAATACTGTTCCTATTACCGAAAGCATAAAGAACAAGGCAGGAAGAGCCAGGATCAGAGCACATGTTAGAATCAGTGATTTTAAAAAAAAACACAAGGAATCGATGGCCATATATAATTTGATGCCTACTCAGTGCAGCTAATAAACAGTAGTACAGATACAAATCAAGTATTTGTGCATCAAACACCTAACTGCAGACAACTTGCTTTCTTGGTGTTGGAAGCTCTGAATTTCTGAATTTGGCCTGGATGCCTGAACAGCTCTTAGACTGGACTGTATGCATGTACAGCACAGTGGTGCACCCCACCAACCCCAACACCTGAATCTCACAGCAGAGTTACGTTAGGGACGGACAGTAATCTATTGGTGTATTTACTGACAATGATTTTTCTGCCAGAGATAACATCAGAAAAACTGACACTTGGATTTTTACAATACAGTGTAATATTCATGTTATAAAAACCATTCAGACAGGAAAGTAAAGGAATTGTTAATTAAAAAAGCAGATTCTATAGAATAAGGACAAGAACTTCAAGCTAGAGTGAATTGCCTTCATAGTGTATTTCACTACTGATAGGACTTTTTTTTCTCCCTCAGATCTCAGTAAACAGCTATAGCTGACAAGGTTGGACTCATTCTGTACATGACTTGAAGTTATGGCAGAGCAGAGCAGTAGCTATAACAAAGATGAAGCAAACACAGTTTAAAAAAAAAAAACAAACATAACAAAACAAAAACCCTAACCCACTGGCTAAATGGTGGCATTCAAACTTTTTCTTTAGTATTGTCATGGGGAAACCCATGCTGACCTCTCAAATGATGTCTACAAGAGCAAAAACAAGCTCTCTGTGTTGTAAAAGGGTCTATTATTCCCAGTTATCTTTTTTATTAAACTAGAAAGTTTTAAATCCTTGTCTTTTTTTTTTTTTAAAAAAAAAAACAAACCTGTAGACAGTTGTGGCCCTGGATGAAACCGGTGGAAGTCTCAAGAACTCTTCTCTAAGCATGATTTTGTGAAACAACAGGAGCTGAAAAGCAAAAACTTTTGGCCCAGAAGTAGTTCACATTACAGGCTGGGTTTGAAGCTGTATCCCTTAAATCAGTGGATTCACGTAGGCAATGCCTCCCTGTGTGCAAGGAGGAACAAGAACAGGCAGACTGCAACAGAAACACTCTCAAACATGTTATGAAATTAAAGAGAGTGCTCAGGACCACAGAATTACTGGAGGGGTAGGCATGGGGATGCATTTGAGGTTATACCCGCTTTTGTTTATTTCCACTGGAATATTGCTTTGCAGGTGTTCCTTGCATCAAGGAATATACCCAAGTCACAGTAAATGACAAAGTTTTTGGTGCACATAGAATTTGAGTGTCACAGGATGTCAATTATGATTTCCTATCTCTTTTCAAATATTAGTAATTTGTTTGGCTGGCATAGACGTGATGTGAATATGAGTTGGTGTAAGTGTGAAATGAGAATGCCATTGGGCAGGATAAAAAAGTGAACACATGGCACAGGATGCTCTGTTGGTAGTCAACCTGTGAAAAAACTTGGGCATCTGTATTCAAGACCACATACTTTGAGGCCTAGTCCATACACATGTTTCCTGGAAACTTTGCCAAATGTTTACAAATAAAATCAGCCTTGGTTATAATGACACCTCAGATAGACATATAGACACTAGTGAAGCAAAAGCAGTTTCTTTTTCTTTTCACAATACCTTTTTCTGTTCTGTGATACTGTCATAGTCAGCATAGCCACTTAGAAGTGCTTATTAGAAAAAGGGAATGATTAAAAAAAACGGTATGAATGCAACTAGGGTTCTTAATCCTTATTTAGTCACTAAGTTCTGCTTCTTGGAACTAGTGAAATCTCATACCTGAAGATGTCCTGGACATTTAACTTACTTGGTGTCTAACTATGAGTTTAGGCATCCATTTTTAAAAGCAGGTGAAGCTTTTCTTTATATTTGTGTCCAGCTTGAATGCCTGTTGCATAGCGTGCAGGTGAAAGGGTGGCGATAGCGAGGTGAAGGCACTGGCTCAGGTATCAGGAGATCTGGATTCTGTGCCTGGCTCTGCCAAGCCTTCTTTCAACGAGTTGCATCATCTTTGTGCTTCATTCTTTCCCATCTGCAGAACAAGGAAAACAAATCCCAATTTACATTGGCATTGAGAGCATTAATTCATTACCGTCTGTAAAGGAGATCAATCCTCTGATAAAAGGTGTTAGAGGAATGCAAAGTGGTTCTATAATATAAATACAAAAGGGGGACACTGTCAAGGTCTGCCTTGGCTAAGTGCCTTGGCTAAGGCTCCAGTACCAACTGCAGTCCCTTTAAGAACTGAAAACTAGCTGGTCTTTGGGTATGTGGCAGGATTTATGAAATCTGATGAGGGCAGGAATAATATTTAGTGCTAGTGAAGATTTTCTTTAAAAGTAAAGTTGCTGTTTCTCAGTGACACAGAGCACTTTACTGTCCAGCTTGTTATGGTTGTGTGATGCAGAGAATGTGCCTCATCTCTGCTAGATATTGCTGCTGGCTTCTGTCAGTGGAAAGTACACCAAGGTACTCAAGTGATCCATCACAGTTCAATGGCCCCTTTTACTTCTGACTATTCGAGTCCCATAAAGTTCTAGTGACAACCATTAAGTTTTTATGACACATTATGGAAGCATCATAAAAGAAACATTTAAGAAGAGAGGTGTGAGGCAAATGAGATTTCTATTCAATACCCACCTCAAGTGAGGGTCAACCTAGGATACACAAGTGCGCAAGCCAAGTATGACTAATAATAAAGGGGTTGTTTTATAAAAATAGGATTTTTGGGCTGTGGCTGGAGTCAGCTATACCTCAAACATATGTGATTCTTGGTGTACTCTTGTTACATATTAAACATAACCTTTATGAAGTTTGCAAATATTAGCAAATGCTTTTTTTCGCCTGTATTTGCAAGAATGCAAATTTAGAGGCAAAATTTCTCAAGTGTTTTAGTCCCATGAGTAAAAACAGCTAGTAATGAGAATATGAAGAACAGTAACTCCTTATTCAGTGGAGTATCATTAGCAGGGTAGGTTTCTGTACATTGTCCATGTCTAGCCTTTGAGTCCTACCACCCTCTACCTCACCAGTTAGCCCTTCAACATCACAGACCGTATTTCCAGTGTGTACCTCCCATTTGGCAGCAATATTTTGTAATGATTCCAGGCCTCAGGCAACAGAGACTGTTTAAGCACCACAGACAGAATTGCTTCTTGACCTGGTCACAATTTTTCCACCAAAACACATTTTCCAGAAAATAACTCTTTTTCACTGGTAACTTCTTAACTTTTTTTAATTACTTGTTTTGTTTTGTTTTGTTTTCTGGAGACACAATGGCACTTTGAAAGCTTTTGGCAGAAGCCAGGCAAGTTGGCTGCTTGGCTAAAGGTGTGACTGCTTGATGGGCTCACAATCTGGCTAGCTTCTTAGGGAACCAGCCAACTTGCTTGCTTGTAGCTGAGCAGGTATTTTGGCTGGCTGGTGGACTGAGTTGTTCCTATTTGCTGGAATCTTGACCACTGGTGTTTTGTCCTAAGTACAATGTTAGCAGCCTGGAGTTTAACACAAAGCAGAAGCTGGTTTGGCTGGGATTGTTCTTCCTGCCACCACTAGTCACTAGGAATACACAACACTGAGTTATGCCCCATTTATAAGCTGTTGCATCCAAGTACAAACATCTTGGTATGACTTTTGACCAAGGTTTGTGACCTTTGTCTAAGGATGGTGGCAGTAGACTGCAGTCATTTCTGGTGTGGTCTAAAATATGATTTATTTTCATCAACTGATTGATTTTTACAGAAGTAAAAAAGATGAAAGCCACTCCGTGCCATGCTTTTTCCTCCTCATCTTGTGATCTATCAATGTATTTCAAAAAGTCTCCTGGCTTAGATTCTTAACATTAAGAAAATAGTAGAATTTTTCCTCATTCCCGCTACATGTGAATGCATGTGATGATCTCGTCTATTTTTGTCTGTCTAATGAAACATCAGTGCCCCAAAGGCATTGGTCATTCATCTACTTATGCCAGCATTCTTGACACTGTCTTAGCTTCTTCCAGGCGTTGTTTTTTTTTTTTTTGTACACCAGCAGCAACACATGAGACAGCATGCCTTCTTAGATCTTTTTCAGGTGACCCCTTAAATATGTCTTCTATTTGTCTTCTCTACACAGTTTCTTGAATTTAAATGTCACTAACTGACAACCATTTTGATAAGGAGTACAGATGTCATATTTTAGAGGCTAGGATCACTATACTTCCATTGAATTTGTGTGTAAAATATTTTTTTCAGGAGGCATGACCCTGTACATCTGAAGTGTAAAACTGTTTAATGGCAATCAGTTTAATACACATGTTGCATTCAATTTTCTTGCCCAGCCCAGGAATGTATTTTATATCTAATTAATGTAACTCATATATTCATGCAGACTATTACATACTGCACACATTCAATGTAATTGCAACTAAAACTTTTTGACCACAATCCACCTCCTTTGATCCTCTGACCTTTCCCATGTCAAACAATATATATAACATGCACTCCTTCCTCAGGAGCTTGCAAAGAAATTACTGGAGCTAGGCAAACTTTCAGCAAAGTGTATTTGGATTATTTATCCTAATGTTATTTACAAATTCAGTTTGAATTCCTTAGATATCTTTGACTAGAACCTGGTCCTCCTCCTCTTTTACTGCAAAGATAAAGGAGGATGTGACAGATACTGGATTTATCTGACAGCCTGGGAGTGCTTACCTGGGCTGTGAGAAACCTGGGCACCACAAGTCCACTTTGCATAAAATGTTTAAATATTACAAAAGAAAGACCACAGAAAAGTGTCCGGAAATGAGCCTCCACCTGATGTGTGATAAACTCCCTGATAGGCTGGAGCTGCAAATGCTTATCCAAAGTGAAAATGTATCAGCAGATAACTGAAGAACAGGTCTTTAACCACATGTGATGATTATGCCAGTTTTCTGGGAGGTGAGCAATGGCGACAGAGGATGGAGTTGAATTAGATAGCTCGTGTCCTGTGTAAGTGCTACAGCCCCTGAGATACCAAATAAAGGGGCAACCATCTCCCCAGCAGCCGTTCTGAGAACCACTCCCTCTATATATTTATATTTCTGCTTCTGTGAAAATTCTTCAAATGAAATATTTCATGTTAGCTAGAACATGACATGTCAAATTAATTCAATTTCTATTTTTTGTTTGGCAAGGAGATTCAAATTCTGAATTTTCCCCCAAATTTGTATTTGACTGTCAAGCCACAAAATCAATTATTTGGACCATCTGGTAGATGTGTCTGATGAAGTTGCTCAGAACAAATTTTACTGAAATTTCACACTTTTTCTGTGTTTATGTAAATAGAAAACCTTATTGACAAACAAACATTTTTAGCTATTTACCTTTCTTTTGGTTCCCACATTTCTGTAAAGTCTCAAGGACAACCAAAATATCCAAACATAGCTTGTCCTTTTCTGCTGGGATTTCCATGCTCAATGTGGTACCCTCACAAGACCTGGACAACATCTGTTTTTCCATGGATGTTTTTGAAATACATGTGTATTTTCTCATTATGTTGCATGCACCACTGAGGAGCCAGATACGTGTTATCACTTTCTTGTTTAAACACAGAAAATGTGACATAGGTAGGTAGATTGTCGCTTGACTCTACTCAGGCAGAGCCTGCAGAAGTAATAAGTGTGTAGAGTCAGATGTTCTCATATCTTTGGTAAATGTAAGAAGTTAGCACTCAGAGGCTAGTTTCATCCCACTTCAGCTAAGATACAGTAACCAATCACAGCCATAGTAACCGTCATAGCAGTGCAAACTAAGAAGACAAGTCCTCTAGAAGGGGTCTGATGCTGTTCACATTCAAATAGTTGTGCTTTTTCAGCTGTATGAGCTACCCCAGTGCTAGTTGTGGGGTGATAGTTGGAAACTGAGCAATGAAACTACTGTATAAATGCATATATGCTAATGTTTGGTCCCGGATGCTAGACCTTACTAGCAGCATGAAGTAATATGGTTTATGTTACCAGAAGCAATGCCTGGGAACTGATGCAAGAGCTTTAACGATCCAATAACTGCAAGAAAAGTGGGTAATTCAAGCTTATATTGGAATTATATCTGCTTCCTTAAGCCTGTAGTGCTCCACCTGCATTGCAATGCTGACCATCAGTCCAATGCCTTTGTTTAAAAGACCTGACCTCAGGAGTTGTTTCAGATAGTTATACAGATTACCTGAGCAGATGGTTTTAAATAAACATCCACCCAGCAGAGCTAATAGTCTGAGTATCTTTTCTCATCCAGAGTGGCCAGAAGTCTGTTCCTCTGTGGTGCAACTTCTGCAGTTCCCAAAACAGGTACCAACATAAACTCTGGTTTAACAAGGCATTTAAACATATGTTTCAGTATAACTGCTGCAATCATATTTGAACCTTGAATGAAAAGTCTTGTTCAATTAGAATACAGGAATTTCCATGAGAAATCTGAATATCCAGCTAGTCCAAACCCACCTGAGACTGGTTAGACCAAAGGTTTACAAGGCAGGCAGAAGAAGCCTGCAACAGGCAGATGGAAATCCATCGGCTCCGGAGCGGTTTAAGTACTGAGCTATAAGATCAAAGATACTCTCCTGTTCTCAGTCTCCCTTTTCCAGACCACTTGTCATACTATATACTTTTCTCATGTAGCTCTTACTTGCCTCCGTTCTATGAAAATATCAGTCTCTCTTCCTGCGAGAGGTTTTGATCATTTATCATACTTTCCCATTCTCCATTCTGGATTCACAGCAGCCTTTGCAATGTGGCTTGCCATGGCCCTATGGCAGTCCCTGGGCATCCTGCCTGGTGCCTGGCACAGCAGGGTGCCGCTCCACTTTGATTCCCACTGGTAAGCAGATGGGTCAGGGAGAGGGATGGATTCCTGCACCTTTCTATCACCATGTGTGTCTTATGGCTGCAGCTTTGATCCTGAAACCATAAGGGATTTTGAGTAAAGTGTTGCATTAACGATAGATGTAATTTGAAGGGAACTGGGACCCTGGGAAATAAATGAGGTTTGACTTCTCTGATATAACTATTAAATTGCAGATAGCTCAGCTTAATAAGCACATACAGTTCAGTTCATTTGTATTGGTCTCAAAGCAAATGCATGTGAGACCTTGAAAGCATATGCTGAAACTCTGAGGTAGGGTTCCAGGCACCCTGAGCTGATTTAAGTTTGGGTAGCCTTAGTCTTAACTTCTCCATTCTTTCCTTTCCAGCCTCATATTCCTTCTCTTCCTTGTGCTAGAAACTAATATTCGCATGTCTGCAATATGAACTGGTTTGTGAGATGATCTGGTTTAAAGAAAAACTTTTTTATGTTATTTTTTTGGAAATTGCCAAGGCGATTTGCCAGGCCTATGGACCATTTACATCTTTTTTCCAATGGTAAATGGGATGTAAAAGCTTTGTAGGCTTTGAATTCACCAGCCACAGAAGGACACGTCATCCATGTCTTCCACTCAGGTGGGAAGATTTAACCTTCTAAAATTCCCTCTTCTACCTAGTGGTATGTCTAATTAATTTTCTGTTAATATTTGGATCTGCACTGCATAGGCGAGCACTGTATCTGCAGAGCAAACTCTTAAAGCCAGATTCAGACCATACTTTTGGCTAGAGGCCACTAAGAGCCAGAGAAGCAACTAACCTATTTATAATAGGCATTTTGTCCATCAGAAGAATGTCAACAGACAAATTACCGTAACCTGCCTGAACCAGCTCAGCTCTCCTGCAAATGAAAGCCCGGATTGTATTGGGAGTGTTTGTTTTGTCATTTTTTAAATAAATGAAGAAATCAGTGGTGTATTCACAGCAGCCAGTAGAGCAAGTAGTCATTTTAGATGGACAGCCCCAGAACCCTTACTGCTGCCACTAAGTGACTGCAGTTCTGGCTGGTATCAGCATTAATCCTACCTGGGTAAACACAGATTTGCCCGAGTCACAAATTTAAGCTGTATCAGCTGCCATGCTTTCATCTACTAGTTTCAGGAATGTGGTTTCTGCACTGGATCCATCTGGAAATTACCCCCCCAAGACAGATTGCTTGTCAGTATCTCCTTAGGGCTTGTCTTCAGTGCTAAATGCTTCTTTTTCTATCTTTTTTTTTCTTTTTCTTTTTTTTTTTTAACCTTGAGGGAACAGTTGCAGTGGGACGGGGGAGAGATGCTGGCTATGGAGTAGAGTGTCAATACAGTATGATTTTGTAATCATAAGGACATCTGGAAACTGTCTACCATGTCATCTCATTCATGCTGGCACAAGTGCTGGGCAAATGAGATTGGGGGTAAAGGCTGTACAGTGTTCACAAGAAACAGAATTTTTTTTCATCATCATTTTAGAGGCCTGACTTTTTCATTCTGAACTGAAAAAACCCATCAGTTATGTACTTCTCACACTGATTCACACTCAGATTAGTCTTTGTTTTCAACTACATTAAGGCCCTTCTGTACCTTCATCTCGGTCATTTTATTGTATTATAGCCCTTTCAATTGACAGGGAAGTATCTTGTTGCTATTAATATTTTCAAGGCAGTGCACTGGAGGGGAACATTGACTGGAACAGCATTGCTCAGCTGTCCCAGAGCCTCAAACAGAATCCTGAAACTTCATGGTGCAAATATAAAAGGCTGGCATGGTCAGGCCACCAGGTCTGTCATTTGGCCATGTTCCACCAGCAAGACACAGAAAAAGGATATCCTATGAGTCTCTTATGTAGGTATTTTGATATTTTTCTGTTTAAATCACCTTTCCTCCTGATGGAAAATACTTGCCTTCAGAAAGCTAAGATTAATGTTAAAATTGTTGTTACTCACATTACAAGGTGAGGTCTTTAAGTTTAGTCAAGAATATATGAAGATGACGTACCTTTTTGTCTCAGATTTTGAATTGATACCACCATGTCCAAGGGAGGCAGAAGATGAAAGTTGGTTATATTAAATTAATCAAATTAAAGTATAAGGCAGGGAAGAAAAATTAATTTAATGAAGCTGTCTTGAGCCATGCTAACATTTTGCTTTCTTAGTATATTGACACTGCCAGAAGACATGCCCCATTCCTAACTTTTCCTGAGTCTCCCTATTATAGGATAGCTTAGCAGCTGGCTTTTCAGCCTGCGTGTTTGCAGATCTCTCTTTGACTTCAGTTTCACTTTGCATGCCATGCTTCCCACTTCCACGCCCTGCTCTTTCCCCTCAACACGAGATGCAAATACCAGATAACTGACAGTTTAAGAACTTGTGATCACCACTGGCTTTCATGGTTGGAGATGGTTATTAAATGAGACGTGAGAAATCCCCAGGTATGGAAAATGTGTAGTTAGCTTGGAGTTCAGGAGTCTTTACAGATCTTGTGCCTGGAGATCTGAGATTGCTTAAATGTTGAAGCTCCTGTCGCTTCTGACTGTGAAGGTGACCTCGAAGTGGTCACTGCTCCTAACCTGCAGCCAGGCAAGTTTAAACATTCCTAGTCAGATTCGTGGAGTTCTCCTTTGATCTCTCTGAACTGTTAGTTGTTTATCCTCAATTAAATATTTACTCTGGACTTGTTTTCTAATCTAGGGCTTTATGCTGCACAACACAGTGCAGGCTCTTGCCATTTTAAGACCGCCAATATTATTTTCAAGATAAGCTTAAGTTTTAGTGTCTTGCAAAAAGACTGAGGCTCCTAGACATGCAAGTAATTTCTAAAAGGAGTCTTAGGCTTTTAAATCACTGAAGTGCATTTGAAGACTTAACCTTTTTACAGGAAAGAAAACTATAATGATTAGACAGAATACACCTTGATATATAGGAAGTTATGAGTGGCTTTAAGGATTTAGCTTAAGCCAGTAGGCAATTAACTGAAGCTAAATCAACACAGAGAATGCTGTGTCCACTCAGATTACATCAGTTAATATCAGTTTCTGTACAAATATAAGACTTACTTGCCTAACACCACCTTTATAGCAGTGTGAGTGTAACTTTACATAAGGAACTGCTCTGAGAAACGTGAACACCTCTTTTGGTGACATCAGGCCCTAGATCATCATTGCTGAAATGTCACACTGCACCCTAAATTCAATAACTCCTTAGTATTGCATACATTTAGAATGAGAATACGGTTGTGGCATATGATCACCCACCACCTCGGGGAGTCCTGAAGTTCTTTCCAGCTGAGAGAGACCTCATTTTACATAGACTCCCACATTCCCAGCACGGGCACTCAGAGACAGCCCTTGAGCAGAGCTGGCTGTCAATACTTACAGTGCTTGACCTGGAAGACAGGAAGCAAGGAAACTTAGACCACTGGTTTTGAAGCAACCTATATGGCCAGGCAGGGCTGATAGCAGGGGAGCTGGGAGCCTTGGAGGCTAAATCTGAGCCACCAAATCAGCATCGTGGCACTGACAGAGCTATGGACCTGGAAGCTCAAGTTCTTGGTTACTTTCCAGACCTATTGGCTGGGCTCTGAGCAAGCTGCATGTTGTCAGTGGATGCAGCCTGCATTTCATCAGAAATTCACTGAAAATACTTCTGCAAAATATTTTGGGGTTTGTAAGTACATATTTTCTAATAAAATCCTTTTACACAGTGAATTCCTCACTACTCTCAACAGTTAAATTTTCACAATCACCTTTTGTCATATCTACACAGTCTGTCCCAACATATTCGATTCATTTGGCTCTGCTAGTGCTTGTAGATCACCCAAAAAGTCATTTTCAAGGAAGAAGGACAATAGAAAAATAAAGATAGCCTTCACAAAGATTTTCATCTTTCTCTGCCTTTGAGGTCTGAGTAGATAAAATTATCTTATATATGTTAATGACACTCTTTTCTTCAGCATCACATCACCTCCCAAAGATTTTAAGGTTAATCCATATATACTATTTCCCTCCCCAAAATTCTAATTAAGTTTTCTATCTGTCTTTACACCATTGCCTTCCCAGAAAAAGCGTACTCTTTTTCTGAATTCTGTCCATCTAGCATATTGTGGGGGATACTATATTAACAGCATAAAATATCATTAATATAATAAATGGTTTAAAACAGGTGCTGTTTTATGTGTATGGTATCATTTAACATCTTTCCTGGTAAAAAACAACTATAATAATTATTGCGCTGAATCATCAGTAGTTCCTGAGCCTGTGAATGTGTAATCTAAAACCTAAAAGAACTTAAAAAAAGCATGTAGATATTCATTTACCCACTGGGTTCTGATTCAGCTGAACTCTTAAGCACTTACCTAAATTCCTGTGCAGCAAAGCACTTAATCTTAGATTAAGTCAAGGTTTAAAATACATTTATTTTCAAGAAAACACTTAAAGTAAATACATCTGTAACCAAACCAAATTACAATTCCACATTGACCATGATAGCCAACTGGGTTTAAAAGGAATGAAAGTCATTTGGGCCGTGCTTCCACCCAGAAATTGTACTGCTCCAAGCACCTTCTAAAGTGTGGATGAAGATATATCAACAGTGAAGTGTTTATATCAGAGCAGTTCACTACCATATGAAAAGCAGAAAATTCTATCTGTTTTTTTCAGCTGCATTTTTCCTATAGGTTTCAGCTATTTAGTTGTGCTGGCAGAAGTCATGCCTCAGACTAAAATATTATACTAATACTAAATAGTCCATACTGGAAATGAAAGAGAAACAGATAACCTCATCTGTCAAAGACATCATGAGGTTGTGAAGATAGAGCTGGATGGAAAAACACTTGTTGTGCCTGAAAAAAATGTTCCTACTTCTTAGTTAACCAAAGGCTTCCCAAATGATTGGCCTTTTTCTGGGTAAACACAAATGCGGTCTATCACTGTAACAAAATAAAATAAATATGAGGATAGTAAAGACAGAAGTAGGGGACTAAAAGAAGATACAGAGTAATAGCTTTATCTATATTGTCAATGTCTTTCATCCCTGGTTTCTGTTTCCATTCATATACTGCAAATGACATAAACATTAGACAGTAACTGAAGAAATGAAGCAGGAGCACACCAGTAGGAAGCAGCACTATAACACAGCAACCTCATATGATAAAGCTATATTCCAGCAGTAGGTAAAAACAAGGGCAGCTAGCAGCAGCCAAAAACCAGCAAAGGACAGAGAGTACCCGTAACAGCACGTCTTCTGCAATAATCAGTGGACAGGATTAATATTCTTTTTGACACTTTCTTTTTTAAGGGTTGAAATTTTCAAGTAGACTAACATACCCTGACCTTAAAGTGATTTACAAAGGGAAAATAATAGTTTTTCTAGTTCTTGTGAGTTCTGGAACTGAGATGAATTGTCAGTGCTGGTTTTTTAGGACTGGTTTGGCTACAGGACTTTCTGGGGATCTTGGATGTTTTACAGTGAACCCTTTGGTTTTGTTTATTTGCATTACTGGCATCAGTCTCTGATTAAATAATGTGAGAGAATAGGAAGGAAGGAAACATAAAGTTTTTAGCAAAGACTTTTTTGCCTTCTAACTCTTTTTAGGGCATTAGAATTGGAAATTTGCAAACTAGAAACTAAGTTTTAAGCATGCAGAAAAGAGTCTACATCACCTTATTTAATTAGCATTCATTTTTCTAGTTGGCTAATGCCTTATATCAGTGTCTGCTCACTGGTATAATACTTTTTCTAAATTTTATCATTCTTAAAATAGCTATTATTATTTTTTCCTAAAAAATAAACCAAGAAGGTAGAGAATATATGAATTCAGAGGTATCATTTTGCTCTTTTTTCTAAAAGGAAAAAGTACTGAAATATTATTTTTTTTATGACTGAAGAAAAGAGGGTTTTTTATGACTGAAGAAGAAAATATGCTGGGAATCTTTGAGATTAAGATTTTAAAGGCCATGTGGTAACAGAATTTGAGGTAAATACATTTCATTTAATCCAAAAACAGCTCAGTATGAGGGAGATGCCCCTGGAGAATTAGTCAAGTGGTTTGATCAATTCCTAACATCTTACATTGATTAATGTTCTTTTATTTGACAGGGTATATTCAAATATATAAAACTATAAGCCCATAATATAAACCTATGCCTATAGGCATATAGGCAAAGCCACATTCATGGCTCCTAATAGTAACTCTGTGGTTCCTAAGAGGAATTTGAAAAGCCTAGTAGTGCCATTACTGATTCCCAAATTTTAATCTGATCACTAAACATGAAACGTAGGATGACTTCTAAAATGGCCTTTATTGGAGTTCTCAACCATATAGAAACTGAAAATCATAAAGGGAAACTGTTTTATAAACATACGAGTGAGAGTTGTTATATTTTTGATTTATGATATCTGGAAGATATTTCTGTTTCCATGAGAAATCGCTGAGAGTTGAATTCTCTAAGGTTAGGTGAAGTATCACTCATTGCAACCATCCAATTTTATCCTGGACTGATCATGCAAAAATACTTTCACTTTTTATTATACTATAGAAAATGTCAGAGAGTTGACAGACTCAAACCTTAAGCCACTCTATTTTCCTACACTCATCTGCGAAGCTTAGAACTGTGTGTTTGTTCTCTAAAGAAAAAAGTATTTCAAAAGATCAGTTCCAGAAACCCAGCACAGGCAATCCTTTGCTAACAACGCGGTGCCAATAAGTGGCCAGTGGGACTGGTGACACACTTCCTTTCTGAGCACTGACAATACAGAATTTGAATAGTGCATTGCATAACCTGAATATTTGCGTTCCAAAAAACAGATAAGTTGCAGTGATGTGCAATCTGAAATCCAAACACCCAGAGTACCAAACCAGCCATTCTCATAGGCCACTACAGTTTGAAAAAATCACCAGTCTTGCTGTCCCACTCACATTCTGAAAAGGAGACAAGCAAAGACTATCTTGTGCAGAGCTTCACTGTCCCATTCTCAATTGGTTAAGCACTGTTACAGCTTCAGAAGTAAAGGGGACACAGCCAGGTATGTTCTGTGCATCTTTATATCTCTCTCTCTATATATATATATACAAATACAGGGTTATAATTCAATGTGATAAAATTCCATTATGGGAAATGAATGCTACAGAACAGTTTTCAGATTCCCCTCTTAACTATCCATAGTACACATATGAATCCATCTGTGAATGCACAATTCATTTACACATGCAAATCGCATAACTGATTGAACAGTTACCAGACTTGTGTGCCCAGGTGGGGGATTGTTTTAAAATCTACCTCAAATTGTGTGGATGCAGTGTAGGCGTTCTGCTGAGTTTATGACTAATAACCCTCAGGGGAGACCTAGGAAAGGGAGAAAATAATCTGTCAAGAACACACTTAACTTGATTAGTTTGAGCCTAAACATTTGAGTAGCCTTTGAACCTGAGCCGAGATGGTTCCAGGAACCTTCTCTAAGACAAGCACCTCTGACTACTGGTTCAGGATTGGCATCTCTTCCTTATTAAAGGAACATGTTGTACAAGTAAAAGGCTATTATGCTGAATCTGGGAAATATTTTACAAGTGTATGTTTAAATACTACATGTACTACTTTCAGACAGTGAGGTGTATTTAGGGCATGACCCTGGCTCAGGAGGCTACATATGGCAGGGTTTGTTTGTCTTTCAGTTCCATTGCTTTGTATGTTTCTAATCACCACTATCATGTCTAATTGTTCCTCTTGCTTTACACATCCACTGACTGCATGCTTCTGAGACAGTGTACAGATCATCTCTATGCAAAGAAGGGACAAATAGCTGTTGGGCTTTTTTTTAATAAAAGAGTTGTTTCTCCTCATATGCTGGACCTTGAGAGGGGAATGTACCTTCAGAAGTGACCAGCGCCCTTCAAATTCTTATCTAAAGGAATCCCACAGGAAACCTTGGAGCTCTTACAAAAATTTGGACTGTCTGTTATTTATCAGCTTTACAAGGACACTAGTCTTTGGCTATCAAGCTGTCTTGAAGCCACCAACTGTTCTCTCACTTTCTCCTTGCTTTTAAACAGTAAACATTGACTTAAGTTTGCTTCATGCTATCGATCTGTGGTACAAACTGGTTAACTGTAAATGCTGGCAAGATCTTAGCTCAGTATTAGCCATGAAGCCCTGACATCAGTGCCTGGTTACGTCAAGTTACAGGCTCTCTAGTAACTGACAACAAACATTTGGACCCAGCCTTTACTGGGTGCGGTAACTGTAAGAGCATCTTTCTCACAGCGACCAGTGGTCTGCTGTCATTTCCCTGATTTGTTAGTCAGAGTCTTTAATGGATGCACATTTCTCCACATCTTCTTAGTTACAAAGTTCCCAGTATTAATTTTTCTCCCATTTGAAAAAGACCCATACATTTCCTATATGGCTGGTTCTTGTGACAAGCCGGAAATGGAAGTAACCTCTCTTGAGTAATAACCCAAAGGCTTATTATAAAACGACTTTTAAAGACTATTTCAATTGTGTCACTGTAATTGTATGCATGTAAAGCACTGCACACACATCCAATGCTTGGGAAGGATAAAACAGATGGCTTGACAAATACAGCTTATTCTATATCTAAGGAGGAACTGAGTTCAGAAACTATTCCTAAAGTATGATAACACAGTTTAGGCTTCTCTGAGGGGAGACATTAGTATCCCTCCCTGAGTGAACCTGGTAAGCATTCAAAAAGAAGATAAATAAAAAAAAAATCTTAAAACTAACATTATATAGAGCTATGTTGGTTGGATAAATTAGTGAGAATGGTGGTGACAGAGAATATTTTCCAGCAGGAATAGGAGGCAAAATTCTCATGTTCCAGTCCCACTTGATTCCCTGGCCCTGTTCTTCCAGTCCTTTTCTTGCTTCCCTTTACCTACCTGCTTTTGTTTTATGGTTCTTTTTTCTTTTTTTTTTTTTTTTTCCCAGTTTTGTGACCTAGGGTAATTCACACAACCTTATCAGAATTGCCTGTGAAAACACATTCCCACAACTCAAAGCTGTAGTTAATGCTAAATAAAGTTTATACGTTGATTTGGGAACATTAGATAAAAGGTATAAGACCACCATATCTATTATTACATTAATTCAAAGAATTTCTGATGCTATATTTTTGGGCCAAATCCTGCTCTGTTTACAACTCAGAGCACAGTAAAAGCCCTTTCAGCCCATGATTATTTTGTACTACTTCCAACTTGATGAAATATGTTCTGTCCACAGATGAAGAGTTCCTAATGAATCCAGCCTGTTTCAACCTAAAAGTGCTTGAGTTTATGATGTGGTTGTCTGTAAAAATGTGCAGATCTACATGGTTAAAGTTCACTGTTTTAAACAGTATATCTTAACACGTACTTGTCCCTAGCTTTCATAAGCATATTACTTAAAGCATTTTAAACAATCAAATTGTTACAGTCACTGCACTTACAACTCATTTTTCTACATTTTTACCTTGAGTGATATCTTGCGGATACTATTCTGTAATAATGAATCCATGACAACAGTTAAGTGAGTTGACAACAAAGATGAGTCTGCCCCAAAACTCCAGTTCTAAATGTAACTGAATCTCAGCAAGTTCAAAGGAAAGTGCAGAGCAATGAAACTCAGCCCTTTTTCAGGTCCTTTTTTCCCTGACTTCAGGGGTTCCTTTTTTTTTTATGTGATACAAATTAGTCGTCACCTGGGGCATTTGCAATTGCTTCTCTGAAATACAAATTTAAATTGAAGCTGGGGCTGGGAGGAGCATTTTGCTAACACAGAAAATAAAGTTGGTGGTTCAGAAACAGAGCTGGTGGTTCCTCTTTTTCTTGCTGGTTGAAGGGGCACTGTTCATCTCACTGCCTCCACTTCCTTCAGCTGGCGCCATGAGATTTCCTCTCCTCTTCCACAGTTCTGCAATTGCTGACACTTCTGAGAGCACAGAGAGCTGCAGTTTCTGAGTTGGAATAGAAGTGCTTTTCAGTACTTTGGCTTTGAAACACAGGAACCCAAAGAACGTGTATATTTTCTGACCTCCTTGCTAGAATTTTTTTTTTAATTCTTTAACATATGCTAATCCCTTGACAATTTCAATGTTTTTCTAGGGAAAAGGGAACAATATTTGTTTTGTAAGGAAGCTACAAGGAGCTTAGTAAACTGTGGTAACAGATTCTCATGAAAAGAGCCTCTTTAGCCTAGCATGAACAAACTAATCCTTCAGCAATAAGATACAAGACACAGCACTTTTAGGAGCTTAGAGAAGGCCTTGGGCTGATCTGGTAAAAAGAAACTGAAGGTTGACAGGTTACAGCCATTTGGCAAGTTAAATAACATCCCAGAAATATGTAGTTCACTGTATGAAATTTCTCCATTTTTAAAAGGAAAAGTCAACCTTGGTCATTATTTCTGCAGTTGGGAAGGCAGTGACATGATCTATTGGTAGATGCCAATAGGAGCCCTGCTAAGCCTGCAGCATTTTGAGAGATTCACCCCACTGCCGCTCCTCTGCTGCACCCATCCCTCCCGGCAGCACCTCCTAAGGCAAGAGCTGTTGCCAGCAGTGCAGCTGCAGAGACGAGGCGCTCAGGCCTGGAGCTGGAGCAGGTGGAGGAGACCCCGCAGGGGCCCACATTGAAAGCAACCTTGTTAAACAGCACACGTCTGCTGGCAGTGGCAGGCCCTCTGCATCTCCTCCATGCATGATCTGACGTGCCCAGTGTCAGATCACGTACAGGAGCTGAGACGTGGGCATGAATTCTCAAATGATGATTCCCTCCGACCTCCTCCCCTCTCACATGATGCAATTAACCCAGGAGCCTTGCTGTGCCAGACTTTTGACAGTTCAGAGGTCTGCAAAGGGTTGAGCCAGACTCATTTGGTATTAAGGATAAAATACATTTGGGAAGACAGTTAGAATAAGGCCTGTCTGTCTATAGGACCTAGAGGGTTTTAGAGGTATGGAAGGCTTGTATCCATCCCCTGCATAAACAGAATTTTCTTTTGATAGATGAAACAGGTTCCTGTCTGGACCAACAGGAGAAGAAAAATCTGAAAGAATGGGCTGTTTGTTTTTCAATGAGATGCTTGTTCGTTTTTGTTTGAGCTATTCTGAGCCACTATTTTTGGAGAAACACATTTCCTTCAGCAAGTGCACTTGGGAACCTTGACCCATGTCATCACAGCCACTGTACTCAGCTGAGCCCTTTTGCAGCAGGTTGGAAAGGCAGACCAATGCTCCCTGCCGGGCACTGTATATGACACAACATTCTGTTAACTATCACTGCATGCAGCAGACACTCAAGCGGGAACATTTCTGAATAGAAACTGCACTGTCCAAGGATTAACAATGTATGGAGGTGGACCACTCAAATGGGACAGAGTGTAATGTAAAAGCTTTCCCTGCCATAGTAGTTGCAACCCTTATTCTTTGTCTCCATAGTTCAGCAGACACGAGGGCTTCGGAGTTCTTTTCCAGATTGAGAGGAAGAAGAAAAAATAAAGAACCCCACTCCTCCCAAGTAATCTTTAGCTCTCTTTAATTAAAATTCTCCCATGTTCAGAAGTGTAACACAAGAGTTATATATCCCACTTACAGGCAACTTGAAGATTAAATAGAAATCAGGTGCTATATAAACTGTATCCTGGCCTTGCACACAGGGCTGAAATTCACCCAGCACTGTGTGCAGCACAGTGCTTCAGTGAGAAAGTCAATATAAGGAGGAAATAATATACCAGTATTACCATTCTTAGACTATGTATATATCTAGTTCCACTGTCTTCCCTGTTGGGCCAACAAGTGTTGATATTATAGCAGACACAACTTATCCAGCTAGAAGAAGAGCTGGCTGCAGGACTGGCTACAGAGAAGATACTGTGAGAAGAAACAGAATATGAGAAACTGTCAGAGCTCAATGGGAGTAAGTTGTGTGCCTAAAACTCCCCCCTCAGAAGAACAATAAATCTTTGTAGTTTGGAGGACTTTTCAGTATAGAGGATGTTACAGCTCAGCTTTGTGAATGTGACTGTTTCAGCTGAGGGCTTTCCATGTAGCAGGTGGCCTCTGTCGGTTTCAGTGGTTTTTCACAGGTGCCTAAAAAGGATTGTGAGTTCTCATATATATTGCTTGGAAGTGGCCTCCCATATGTGAGATAATATTTAATAAGAGGAAGATATGACTTTTTGTGTCCTGCATTCCAGTTCATGTGCAGCCTTCTACTCGCTTTTTTACCTACTTTACCAACATATCATTTGGAAACTTTTAAGAAATATAAATTCCCAGGGAGCAGGGAATGTTCCATTGACTTTTTCCTTTACAGATGTGTAATATCTACCTTTCTGTGGAGCTGAGTTTAAAAGTTGGATCAGGTGTGCTGAAATCTCTTCTTCTCCCCAGTCTGTTTAAACCCAGGCATAAATGATGGAAAGAGACTGACCAAAAAAGGCAGAGAACTGGATATCTTTATAGTTAGTTCAGGAGAGTATCAGTCATTCTTTCCATTGTTATTTGGATGCCCTCATTAGTGCAAAGTACGGTGTATTCTTTGGAAAAGGAGTGCATATGGGAGAACAGATTGGACATATATCAGATCCCCAGATATATGTCCTGGTATAGTTAGGGGTTGTCTATTCTTATGTTCTCTGCCTTCCCTCAACTCTGATTGCTGCCAGGACTCTCCCACACCTCATTGCCGGCACCATCGTGAGTCTGAACTGAGTTACCAGGACTTCTCCAGGAGCTCCCAAAGGAGAGCGGCAACATGGGCAATTTGAATCTGCTTCCATTCACTCGATGTTTCCTCAGTTTCCCCAGACTTTGCTTCAATGCTGAGACCAACGGGCCATTGGACAGAATGAAGAACAGAGCACCACTGAGGTGCTACACAATACAAAGAAAACCCCCAGCGTCTGACTTGCTTTACCACCTCAGTCATGGCTTATCTTGCAATTGACCGTGACGCTCTCCACAGACATCCCTGAAAAGCCATTGAGAGCCACGAGCATGGTGCTCACCGCAAGAACAGGACAAGTGTAAGGTATAACTGGCAGGCAGCTTTAACGCTTACAGCAGTGACAACAGCTTAGCTGTTGACCAAAGCACCAGACCAGGTGGATTTTTTTTCCTGATGTCCTAACTCAGTCATTTTTGTGCCAAGTTGCCTCCCTGGAGTCACATCTGCTAGTGACCTGGATTTGCTTGCTACTTCTACACCAGGTTTTGGCATGTGGGAGGCACCACTGGAAGGCACTAAACACTGATATCCCAGTTCCCTCCAAGCCCTCTTAACCCCTCTCCTCATAATGGTCTAGGAGGGTACAAACCATAAGTTATAAGCCACTGGTGGCTTGCAAGCACTTCACTTGCAGCACAGCTGTGGGTGTTATGGCTCTGCCTTTGCTGTCTTCTTTCCCAATACCACACAAGATGGAGGAGGGACCACAACGGACCACGTGACAGATGAAGGGGCTGTGGAGGTAGACTATGCCAGGAACTCTTGTCTTCTTACAAAACTCCTTTAATTCTAGAAGGAAGAGGTACAGTTCTACTTTACCCTGTACAACTAATGTCTGCCTTTCTGTGGAGCTGAGTTTAAAAGTTGGATCGGGTGTGCTGAAATCTCTTCTTCTCCCCAGTCTGTTTAAACCCAGGCATAAATGGTGGAAAGAGACTGACCAAAAAAGGCAGAGAACTGGATATGCAACTTTGAAGTTAGCTCAGGAGAATATCAGAGTCATTCTTTCCATTGTTATTTGAATGCCCTCATTAGTGCAAAGTACGGTGTATTCTTTGGAAAAGGAGTGCATATGGGGGAACAGATTGGACAGTGTTACAGTCTAAAGTTATTTTCTATTCGCTCTGCAAGGTACAACTGAAAACATAATTCACTGTAGTGAGTAACCGAAAGGTGCGTACTGCTTCTGTATGCATTGGCAAACAGACAAGCTGCTAGTGTGAGCCCTTCCTTACCCCTGCACCCTGGTCCTGATGTGGGGCACTCAACTGTTGTGAAAAGTCTGTGTGGAACTGCAAAAATCACACATGGAAAAGACTGAGAGGTTATTTGATCCACCATCCTTAGCAGTGCCAGATTGCACCTTTTATATTATTCAAGGCATTTTTATTCTCCCTTTTTTTCTCTCTGACACTGTTTGAAGGTATTAAATCCTCCTATCCACACAGGACTGAACTCAGGCTTTCTGTCTAAACCATGATCAAAGTAACAATACTACATTTCTGATATGGAAAACTGCCAGACTCCGAGGCATTCTCCACAAAGTGGAGACCAGACAGAAAGAAAAGGTTCAGATTTGAACTGGAAGTTAAAACTTGGGATCTCTGTTCAGAAACAGATAGGAGTTTTCATAAGGGTTAAATGGACAAAAGACATTTTAGCTTAGTTACTCCAGATACAAAAGCCAAACTTTTTCTGGAAAATAAAAATGATAGCTGTAGTATCTGTTCATCGTGTGGCCCTGTTGCCTACAAGGCATTCAGTGAAGGCCTCCAATGGCCACTCCTGAAGGCTCCAGTGCCACCCTTTCTTACAGCACCCAACTTACTGCAGTAGCAGCCTCCCCACAGTGTCTTGTCAGTGAAGGACCACACCAGCTTTTCCTGCTCTTCTGTACTAGTGACATTAGGTATCAAAATCCCTTCTGCGCTTTACCTATGAGCCCCAGTAATGTCCTTCCCACACTGCTCTGTTAACGGGTGCCAGATTTCCACACATTGTCATGATAATGGATATTCCAATTGTAATCTTTCCACATCGCTCTCCAAGCAGATTTAGATGCCAGCATTGCAGCATGCCCGACAAGCAGTCCAACTACAAAGAAAGGCAAAGGAATTTAATCTGTCTAGATTTCATACAAGGTATCCAAACACACCAATAGAGATGCAAAATAATTCACTTCCCACTGCTGAGAATAATTATTTGTTAGTTAATGTATAATTGTGTAACTAGGGCCTTTCCCGGCATTAGAAGGAAATTTGAGAGGTAGGCCTTCAGCTGATACATGCAGGTTTAATGATCTTGTCCTAAGTGCTTGTAAAAGACTGGTGTTGAGACAAGCCCAGAACTAAATGAGGCCTTGTTTATTAAGCAAGGCTGCTGTATTTGCACTAGACAGCACAGCAGAAGAAAGACATTTCTGACAGTTCTTTTATTCAGCTGGCTTAGACATTGCTTGTTCGTCATATTGTAATAGCTGTGTGTCAATTACCAGTTCCTTTAGTCAAAATGAAAGTTGCATTGTAATTTGTTTATAATAGACACACATTGAAATAACATACAACACAGTTAACGTCAGCTGGCAGGTTCTGGACACTTCTCTTTAGCGAAAGCAGTAGTTTCTTCAACCCAGATAAGGAAAATGATGTTTTTGGTAGGGCAGAGGCAGGTGTCGTGTGGTCTGTTGTAGATGCAGTACAATAACTTCAGGAAGGCAGCCCCAGCCTGTCCATGTGCTTGTGACACAGTGGCAGTAATGCAAGACTGTAAATGCTAGACTACTTTTAGACTTATCTTGGAAGTGAGGGATGGAAGGGTCATGGGGTACAGTTTCTGCAGGACACATCTCTGCACTCAAATATGGGCTGCGGTAATCAGATCTCTTATGAAAATTAAGGGCTTCAGGCTTCTTGGTTTATTGCCAGGGCAACCTTAACTTGGGCAAAATGCTTCTGCTCCTCCTTCCCCTGTGAAAATTTCATCACAAAAGATGATGATGCAAATTGCTTTATAGGATCACAGACACACCTTTTATTAACTCTGATTGTCACTGAATTGCAAAAGATCAGGGGTGAGAGTAGGGAGTGAAGCAAGGGCAGAAGATGAGGCAGACCTAAAAGCCAGGCTCCCCGGCCTGGGGAATCTTTATTGTTACAAGTATCCCCAGTCAGTGAGAGCTCTTGAGCAAAGGCTGCCGACCAGAGCAGGAGTGTGCAGATTGGTCCCATTATTTGCATATGGCTTCCTTGTTCCAAAGAAACCTTAAACACATGCAAGTACTAAATTTGCTGTCCTGACTGAAGCAATGCCATCTGCAGAGTTCGTCCATCTCCTTACTGACTCAATCTTTTAAAATAAATTAACTACCCCATGTAGTTTTTATTTCCTCCTCCTCCCTTGTTCTCCTTTTCTCTTTGGCAAAAGAAATTACTAATATCCAAAGGAAATGAGTTGTGAAACCTCTAACAGCCTGCTAACCATTAGTTCCTATAACCCATGTTGACAATTCAGTATTCACTGGGGATCTCTGGCTGGCTCAGGATGGTCCTCTTGAGTGAAAGGAGCAGCCAGGAATGGTTACCTCTGTTTGGATGCCCTTAGAGAGTACCACTTCATCTTCATGGGGTCAGTGTTCCCTTCCGTGCCCCTTTTCTCTCCCTCTCCCCACCAACTGCTCCACAGACTTTTGCAGGTATACCAGATACCCAGGTATAGTTAGGGGTTGTCTATTCTTATGTTCTCTGCCTTCCCTCAACTCTGATTGCTGCCAGGACTCTCCCACACCTCATTGCCGGCACCATCGTGAGTCTGAACTGAGTTACCAGGACTTCTCCAGGAGCTCCCAAAGGAGAGCGGCAACATGGGCAATTTGAATCTGCTTCCATTCACTCGATGTTTCCTCAGTTTCCCCAGACTTTGCTTCAATGCTGAGACCAACGGGCCATTGGACAGAATGAAGAACAGAGCACCACTGAGGTGCTACACAATACAAAGAAAACCCCCAGCGTCTGACTTGCTTTACCACCTCAGTCATGGCTTATCTTGCAATTGACCGTGACGCTCTCCACAGACATCCCTGAAAAGCCATTGAGAGCCACGAGCATGGTGCTCACCGCAAGAACAGGACAAGTGTAAGGTATAACTGGCAGGCAGCTTTAACGCTTACAGCAGTGACAACAGCTTAGCTGTTGACCAAAGCACCAGACCAGGTGGATTTTTTTTCCTGATGTCCTAACTCAGTCATTTTTGTGCCAAGTTGCCTCCCTGGAGTCACATCTGCTAGTGACCTGGATTTGCTTGCTACTTCTACACCAGGTTTTGGCATGTGGGAGGCACCACTGGAAGGCACTAAACACTGATATCCCAGTTCCCTCCAAGCCCTCTTAACCCCTCTCCTCATAATGGTCTAGGAGGGTACAAACCATAAGTTATAAGCCACTGGTGGCTTGCAAGCACTTCACTTGCAGCACAGCTGTGGGTGTTATGGCTCTGCCTTTGCTGTCTTCTTTCCCAATACCACACAAGATGGAGGAGGGACCACAACGGACCACGTGACAGATGAAGGGGCTGTGGAGGTAGACTATGCCAGGAACTCTTGTCTTCTTACAAAACTCCTTTAATTCTAGAAGGAAGAGGCACATGCATGGGGGTAGCATGGGCCATGACCCTTATTTCATTCCAGGACACCAGGCACAAAAGCAACTAGTGTCCATAGAAAACAATTCCTAAATATTCATACTCCGTGAACTGTATGTAGCCCAATTCTCTTGATTGCTTACTCTTTTTCCTCCAGATAAAATCCAACGTAACCTTACAGGCTATTGCTACAGCATTTGGAGCAAGAGAATAGATGGTAACACTATGATCCTTTTCAATGTGTTTAGGGTGTACAGCTGTCCTCATTTGTTATCCGCAAGACTCTATTCACCCAAGTGGGGAAAAAAAAAAAGCCATCAACCTTCCCTCTGCTTTTCCTCTGCCAAAATTAATGTTGTGACTTTGTTTCTATAAAGGGAAGAGGTAGGTGGGAACACCTCTTCAGGCATGTTGACTAACAAAATGTGAGCATTACATGCCAGGCACAGAAGGGAGACTGATGTCTATGTAGGAACTGTGCAGTCATACACAAGCCCCTCTGCTGCACAGCCTGGCACACAGACATGCAGCTGTGCAACCCAACTGGGAGACAGGGGATTCCAACAGTTCCTTGAATTCCCCCCTGTAATATGCCCCTGTCACATTCAGGCCGTTGTCGTAACACTGGACAAGACTTTTGCACTGTGTGACATGAGATTGATGAAAGCTAAACTGGTTTGGGAAACAAGTCTCAGAGCAGTGTGCAGACATTCATCCATATTACTGTTCACCAATAGAATTTAACTCCTTCTTAATGACACAAAAATAGGACTCGACAGTTATGTTTTACATAACAAAATAACAGATTGTTGCATTATTCACTGGCTCTGTTACCATGGTGCTCATCTAGCCTTGAGCATACTATCTAGAATAGTAATGTGCTCCAGGTATCATGATGGTAAACCCAGTACAGGACTGAAATTGTCTGAGTTGGGGTTTTTTTGTACAGCTGTATGCTGAACTGTCTAGATTACTGACATGAATGTTAGGGTGAAGGACTATCATAAGCGTTGGGTACTGTCAGTGCTTCTCTGCAGGACTGAGGCCATGGTGAAACAGGAAGAGGCGGCCAGAGCCTTTCTTTGTAAAATATTTTGAAGGAAACCAGGTTTCACCATCCAGTTCTGAAGATCCAGTGACTGCTGTGGATGGCTGAGGAACAAGGCAGTCAAGGAAATACACACAGAAAAAATGTTGAAATATCCGGACTTCCTGATGAAGACACTTCTCTTGTACACTGTAGGTATCTCAGTGAAAAACAGGTGATCCAAATGCATATTTTTCCTTGAACAAATTACAGCCATTCCATACATGTACTCATCACCAGTTATTCATTAAGCAGCATGACTAACATCTGTCATGTGGTGTTTGTTCACTCATTATCTGTCCATGGGTGAAGAACTCTGTTGCAGTGGTATGCAGGTTGTTTTGGTAAAGGTTTTTATTCTTCATTACTCTTTAGTATGTGCTACTGTACATTCAGGGCACAAAACATGCTATGTGTAAATACTTAGGCCAAGAGGTGTGAACAATACCATGGAGAATTTCTGAACTTTCTACAAATGTCTTATATAAAATTCCGCGCCATCTGCAGACCAACCTTAACCTTTCTGCATGTACCAGACTGTACCAAAAAAGCCAAACTGCTTGTCATGATAGTACACCCCTCAACTTACTTAAAACCATACACACCTAGGTGTATAACACCTGGAAGCAATGTTGGAGGTCTCTAAATTTCAATGGATAAAGGAAAGTGAAAGATGTAGAGTGGACAGGCATCATCGAGAACAGAGCAATCAACCAGACAAAAATAGACTTCCGAGTGAAAAATGGCAGAGGCTTGAAAAGAGATTCATTGTTCATACTCAGTACAACATGCAGTCTTTGCCACTACATGACAGGTTTCCTTTGCCCAAATAATGTCTTTTATTTGCTCTGTCTAAAACATTTTCTGACATTTATTCATTCATTTCAGGCTGTTCTAGGAAACATCTGTACAGCAAATGTGTCTTAGACGTACAGCTTGGATGAAAGAGATTTCCTTTTGGACTGGACAGCCAGAAATAATGACCTACGCAAATAATACAAATGATTGATACTTGTGGTATTGCTCACCACAGTGCTATCTGCTTTTTCTCCTCTGATTTTTTAATGAGATTTAAAAGCCTTTGAGTGAATAACCCCAGACTTTTCATTAACTCAGCTAGCATGAAAAGCTGTGGGGCCTATGTGGCAGGTGCTATGGGTTAACAATAGGGGTACTGTTTAATCCAAGGGAAACAGAGAGTAGAAAAGGGCCATGAATAAAAGGATATGGGATCTTTTATGAGGTCAGGAGAGGCATTTTAGATCAAGAGGTGCAAAGAGAGGCCAGTTACACAAAACATTCCTCCTTGCCACACTCACTTGGACACCAGCATGAAATTATGCCTTGTAATTTGTTCTGCAAAAGACAAAGGAGTCAAAGTGAAATATCTAAATGCAAGTTTGTTGATTCTCAGAGGATCACCTCTACTTGTAGGAGTAGTTGGCTATGGTTCCCTGGGGAATCAACTATTCTTCTGGATGGTGTCCCTTACCAGGCTCGCCTCTTTGAAACACAAGGAGACAGTCTAACAAGTGCAATAGCATTACAACACAGGGAAAAATGGTATGTGACTTACAGGTTTGTTTGTTTTTAAACACTGACTCAGTTACTGAAAGCAGTTAATTATGCAATCACTGATTGGGAGTTTAGAGTGGAAAGGAGAAATTTTGAATCAAAATTGCAAACAAACATTCTATGAAATGCCTGAAATTATTTTGGTCGCATCTGCACTTTATAATTGCAGTAGGTTCAGGGTCATTCCTTGTGCCTTTAAGATAGTGTTTCAGTGGTATAAATGGGCCTTTAGAGACTTAAAGACAGATGGAGAAGAGTACAGTTTCAAAATTTAATCAAATACCTTCCCGTTACGAAGCACAGATGTTCAGGGTCAGGAACATACAAGTGTAATATTGCTATAACGTGTCAGGCTACTGATGCTGCTGTTGGAATAACCTAACCATTTGCAGGTGACTCAGAAGAAGGTGTGAGAGCACCAAAAGGAAAATTATATCACAGTTTGCCTATGGGAAGAGTTCTTCCTCAATATTTTCAGTCACTTGCCATAAATATTTACATACCTTGCAGTTTTTAACTTTAAGTTTAAATAATTAAGTGAAGCAATGCTGGATACTCACGTTATTATGTGGCCAATGGCTTTTCAAGTTTTGCAAAGGTCTTGGGCGAAGCGATAACAACTGGGAACAATTTTCAAGGGCTAATTATGCACCATGAAATTCTTCTTTTCCTTTTCATTGAAAGTTTGTTCTTACAACTTCATGAAACACACCCCATTTTTGCCTTAATAAAAAGGTTTTGTAGTTTCTCTGTAAGCCATTATTTTTAAAATATTTATTATGCCTTCTACTTGATTTCTCCTCTAAATGCCCTTTTTTCCTTTTTTTTGTGTGTGTTTTTTTTGTTTGTTTGTTTTACTACTGCTTTGGCAATCCTTTTCTATTCTTAACGTTTCCTTTACATAACTGGGGAATCCCATGCAAAGACAGCGATGCTGATCACGTAACATGCTTGTGGATTTTGTGGTTTCTCCAGTCCTGCTTTTAGGCTGCCAGGAACCTCTTGCAGATGTATTTTCACCGAGCCCTACGCACGTTAGTAGGAGGGACTGCTTAAGGGCCATGCAATTTTCTGTGGGCAATCTCAAAAGAGCATCCATCGGGCATGATTTGAAGTTTTATAGATAGGTGTCTCTGGATACCTAACCAAGGCACATTCCTTTGCCTTGCACACGCTCTCCTTTTAGTTTTCTCATACTCTGTTGCGTACTTTCTTCTTGTTCCCTTCCTTTCTGCCATTCTCCTCCATTCTCACTCCTCCTGTTTCAACTATGTCAGCATGAGACATTTCAGCCGGCTTATCTCAGCCTTTTTGCGTGTGGACTCCAGCTGATTTACCTTTACATCCCAAAATCCTTAGTGTTGATGATGCAGTTGTTATGGACAACTCTTGTGGTTTGGAGTGTTTTCTTCCTGGGGGGTGGGGCTAAAGGCAGCAGAAAATAAGTTAGCTCCACAAAAAGAGTGTTTATACAACGAACCATGTCCACACCAGAAGCACTTTCCCGGGTGCGTAACACATCAGGATCTCCTCTCACTGACTTACTCTTTCCCTGACCCATTTAACCCCCTTTCCAGCTTCAAAAGTTGGGTTGCCTTCCTTCGACCTTCAAGTGTGAATGCAGAGGAGCATGCTCTTGTGCGTGGCTGTGAGCAGCTCCTGGGAAAGGCTTCACGAGCAGGGTGAGCTTCAAGACAGATTCAGCCCAGATGGAGTTTTGAGCATCTCATGGAAAATCACTAGCCAGGGTCTGTCCCTCACTCCTGAACTCACAGATACGCGGGCACCCATAGGAACATTTACTGAACGTAGAAAACGCACAAAGAAAGTGAGATGCAATTCGTGCCCTGAGGGATGGGCACCATTTCAGGAAAGGGGGGAAACCTGCCGACAGCCCCCCTTCTTTTCTCCTCAGAGCTCCTGCTAGCCTGCACCCCGCACTTCGCTGGAGCCAGGCAAGCCACAGTTCTCGTTCCACAGCCTTCCAGCGTCGGCAACGAGGAGCTCTGCTGAACCCGGCAACGCGAGGGGAAAAGTACAATAGAATTGAGGGACGCTACCCCTTCTTCCCTTGACTCAAGAAAAATAGAGCGAGGAAAACGCGGCGCCGGGGCCGCCCTGCGCAGGGGGAAGGCGCCCGGGGCCGGGCTCACCTCAGCGGCCCCCACACCCGCTCCCAACGGCCGCGCGGGCAGGGCGGGAAGGGGGGAGCTCGCGGCCCCGCTCCCCCCGCCCCAGGCGGCCCCGCGCGGTGGCGGTGGCCAGACCCAACCGCGGCCCCGCCGCCCCCCGGCGACCGCCCGCCCCTCACCGGGGCGGTGAGACCCGGAGCACCCGGGGGCGCCCCCGCCGGCTTTTCCCCCGGCGGCAGCCCCGCATGCGCGGGCGGCTGGGGGGAGGAAGCGGGAGGGCACCAAATTCAAATCGCTGCTGAGGAGGGAGGGGAGAAAACTGGGGGAAGGAGGCAGCCGCGGGGAGTGGAGCAGAGGAGGGAGGAAAGGAGGGAGGAGGAGGGAGTGGGAGGGGAGCGTGGAAGACTCTAAGGGAACGCGGCAGAGGCCGGGAGAGGAGGCACGGCGCGGAAGGCAGAGCTGTCAGGGGAAGGACAGGGCGGCTTCGGGCACCCACGGCCGCAGCGCGGGGCAGCCGCCCCGGCCCGCCCGCCGCGCTCCACCCGCCTTCCCGCCGGCACCATGGTGGACAGGGGCCCCTTGCTGACCTCGGCCATCATCTTCTACCTGTCCATCGGGGCGGCGATCTTCGAGGTGCTGGAGGAGCCGCACTGGCGCTCGGCTACCGAGGACTACAAGCGGCAGAAGACGGAGCTGCTCAAGCAGTTCCCTTGCCTGGGCCAAGAGGGGCTGGACAAGATCCTGCAGGTACGACGGGCGCCGCCGAGCCGGGGGTGCCGGGCGGTGGCAGCGGCAGGTGCTGCGGGGCCCGCGGAGCGGGAAGCACCGCGGCTCTGGGCGGGCGGGCGGGCCGGCGGGGACGTGCTGCCGCCGGGCCGGAGGGCCAGCCGGCTCCCCGGGAATACTGACCCCAGGTGCGTCCTCACAATGCCCGATGCCTAAAAACTGCCCCTCGAGCGGGAGCGTGGGTATGCCTCTCAACCCGGGCAGGCTGTACCTAATGATAGAGCGGTTAAATGGGGCCGCGCTCCCTCCTCCCCGGCCGCCTCGGTGATGAAGGGGCAGGGGGCTGGCGCGGGTTTTGGCCGGCCGGTCCGGGGGGCTGGCGGGGCTGGCGCCCGCGGTGCGCTCCGCACGGCCGGCGGTTCCCGAACCCCGCAGCCCTGAATGCAGCTCTTGTAGCTCCCGCGGTGGCTTCTTCTGCCTCGATGGATGTTGTGTTATGAGGAAGGCAAGGTGAAATCAAGCGCCTTGGTCATCTTCTGTTTCGTCCGATTTCCCTCCTCTTATTTTTCTTTCTATTTTTTTCATACTAAATACTGAAAATGCCCCTGGGGGTCCGGGTGCGGGTCCCGGAGGTCAGGCGGGGTGACAGGGGGAAAGGCTGAGTGGCTCGACAGAGGGATGTTTGCAACTCTTGTGCTGTTATTTTTACTCTAGGAGAATGACTTTTTTCCAAGCCATAAGGAGTTGATAATCGTCCTATCTTGTTCATCTGCCAGGATGCCTCTTCAAAAGTAATTATTAATCAATAGTATGTATTAAATCGTAGAGCAGTGTAAGCTTGGTTAGTGCCATTTTATGGACGTGGTATCCATTAAAACGTGGTGGCAAGCAATGGCGAACCATGAAAAACCAGGCTGCCCAGATATGTGGGGCTCCAGTGGTAAGAATTAATCATTTGGGAGTTTATTTCAGAGATGTTTATATTGACTGGATCTTCTGGTCATAGTGTTTTGGATTTCTTGTTATTATTTTATTTTTAAATCCACTAAAAGTACTAATATTTCAAAAGACAGAAGACGGGGAAAATGGCTCATTAGTTGTGTAATTGGTGTAATTGATACTGTGCAAGCTTAGAAGACGATATAGTTCTCCATCCTAAGTTTGTGGTTTAAATCGCCTTTCTTCTGTTGGTGGCTGCTTTCTGTCTGCTTCAGATAGCAGAGCTTTCTGGTGGCAGTGTCCTTATAGTTAGCATCTTAGTTTCCTGTTAAATGTGTTTTTGTGGTACACAGTGGAATGGGTGGATGGAGGCTTGAAACTATAAAGGGATGTTGGAAAAAGAAAGACATGCCATCTTTTTTGAGTATGCGTTTACTGTTCCGTAATCTTGCTGAAATCTTACTCTAGGTTATATCCCAAACCTGTTCTAACATCCTTAAGAAAAAAAACTTATTTGGATTGGGATGTGTGTTAAGCCTGGCATACTTAACTTTTTGCAGACATAATGCAGAATCTAGGTTCTGCTCAATTTAGGACAAAATTCATGTTGGTATGAAGGAATTGTTGAGTTTTTGCCCCATGATCCTTATCACAATTAATCCTGAAGTGGCAGAAATATTTTTCTTAAAGTACAAAAGGATAATGAAAAAATATTGGGCAGTTCATTAGAATGGATTGTACAATAGAGTACACAGTAGAATGTGCAATAGGTGCAGAGCCAGTGAGAAGGAAAAAAAAGTAGTAGAAGGCAAACTATGGCCAGATCAAAACGTTTGATTTGAGTATCTCTCTACAGCACAATGTGGAGAGCCTTCCCTCTTCAGTGCATGTTAGCTTCTGGTAATATTCTCATATTCATGTGATTTTTCACCTGATATTTCAGTTTTGCCTCTGCTGCTTCCAATCATACCTTACTTTCCATGTCCAGTCTTGCTGGTCTGATTATCCCTCATATATATTCTGTTGTCATCTTAGGCTCATGTTAGCTAAAATGTAAGTCTTACCTTCCTCTTATTTTGCTCTTGCTGGTAAGTGGAAACTTCACAGCCAGCTTTCTTCCAGACTTGCACTTTTGTTTCTGTTCTTAGTCAACTTCTACGTGAGAAGTGACGGGAAGAAGGCTTACAGAGGAGGATGGCAGGGTGAAATCTAGCCTAGCTGAAGCTAAATGGAGTGGGGGGAATCGTGTAAGGACATAAAGACTTACACTTTACAGCTTACTATGGAATTATCAGAAACAGGCTTTGTAGCTGTCCTTTTGCAGCCACTATCCATGCTGCTTCTGTTGGGTTCTGCTGAATCTTTAAAACATTACTAACATCTGTTGTCTTTCGGCAATTCCTGATCATCCTGTTCTCATATTAAACCTCCAAATTTATTCTCTTACAATCCAGAATATTGTTGACTTGAAAAACGTGCATTCCCCACCCACCCCCAACCCCTGTTTTGTTCCTCTGACCTTCCGTGTCTGGCCTCTTCCATGGACTCTCTGAACTTGTTCTTGAGATTTTGCATGATTTGACTAATTTCTCTGCTCTTCTCCTTTTTTTTTTTTTTTTTTTTCCAAAATGGCCTTCAGTCTTCATCTTGGAGCCTTTTCTCTCACTCTGCCTGCAGTCTCCACTGATGCTCATGTGACTCTACTGAGCCACACTGAGCTTTGCTATTAGTTCACTGGTACTTTTTAATATTCCCATTTAAAACACACTGGATAAAGTTCTTCAAGAAATATCACCAACTGTAGAATTTTAAATGGTTGTTAGTAATATGCAAGAATGCCAAGAAATGTTCAAGTTGTACTAACAATACCAATTTTGTTTCCAGAAGCAGCCTGGAAGGTGACAAGGACTGAGTTATTCAGAGACCGATCTCTCTGCTGCCCTTGTTCCCCACCCAGGTTAGCTCGTGTGTTCATCTGAGCCTAAAGTTAGCTGTAAGCATGATGGAAACTCTGTGTGGAATGGCTACACAGTTAGATCTGTAGCGTGATCTTAAGCACTTAAAAAGACAAGTAGGTTATCAGCACAGATTCTCAATTCACATACAGACTAGTATCTCTGTACCAACAGTTTAAGTGATTATTAAGTGGGCTGTATTAGGTCAAATACTGTCTAAAGTTTATATTCTGTAATAAAGATTTCACAATGTGTTACTAGAAATACACTGCAATAAATGTTTATCTAAATGTGTTTAACATACTTTCAGAAAACTCACAAGCTGAGTATTGTAGGATATGCTAAAGAGTGAAAGCCTTTTTCCCCAGTTCTGAGAAATACCTAAAATAAAGTTGTTTAAAAACAGCTTTTAGAAATCTCTTATGTGAAGAATCTATTTGTTTTTTATTATTGTAAGTACCCTATTACTGATCATAACTATAAGAGGTAAAGAAAGTGCTTAAACTCTTTGTGGAGTAATACTACGTAGACCCTGATTTTAAAAGTGACTCACTCTGGACAGTGTATGGGCTGGTTGCTGCCTGCCCATGCTCTTCTGGGTAAAGCTGATTGCTCAAATAAAAATGTTGCAGAGATGCTTCACGTGACAATTTATGTAGGCCTCCAAAGACTCTCAACCACAACCATGTATTGACACAAGGAACCGTGTAATCTCTCATCACTGCATACAATTACCTTGGAATAGAAATGTCTTGTAACACTGTAGACTATCTGCAAACATAAACACTTAATCGTTATGTAATTGTGCCATATTTATCAGCATTGTAGAATCTTAAAAGTAGTGTAACACATCTGTCTGTTGATAAAATTCTATGGCTTGTCCTTGCTACTTGCTGCTGTGGCTCAAAGTCCTGGGCTCCTTTAGGAAGGGGCAGCAGGCATAGATCTACAGTGATGACACCTTTGCCTACCCTGCTGTAGGAATGAGTTTTGGAGACTGAAGCCAAATATAAAGCAATTCAGTAATTTCTCTCTTCTGCAGTTCCTTACTTTTACTCTTTATTGCTCCATCCTGATTGTGAAACATCAGCTTAATGATAAAGGAGCTATTCATGCAAGGAGGAGTCCTTTTGACCCTCGTGTCACTATTCACATGAGCAAAGGTTTGCCAACACTATGCCACATCTTAGTTCCTGGGAAATCTCTTTTACTGGCCCACTGCAGTCATAAAAAAATTAAATGCTTCCCATTGATAAACATCAAGGCTGGTCAAAAGAAAGGGGAGGATGTGAAAATTAGTTAAAATGGTTACTTTGAAAACAGCAATAAAATGAGAAGAGAAACTACTGGCTCTGTTCAGGAGAAGCAGACAAACATACTGGGTATGAGAAAAAATAATTGAGGTCTTTATTTGAAAAGGGTGCAAGACTCTTAACAGGCCTGAGAGACAACTTAAGAAACCTAAACGTTTAGACCTAAAGCCCAGTGCTGTGAACAAACATTTAGAAGACTTCTAAGGAGAGCTTCTGCCGGGATATACATGGCATGCAGGAGGTTTATGCTAAAGGAAGTGAGTCAAGTGGCTTAATAGCAGTTTCTCCCCTCAGTTTTTCGAAGTCAGGGTGTCTACTCACAAACACTGGCAGGTGCATTTACAGGATTTTGGGTTGTGTTTGAGGATGCTGAAGTTTGCTTCTACATTTGTTGATTCTTGGAATTTTTAAAGTTACATTATAAAACTGACAAATATTCTCTGAGCGCTGTTCCCTATAATGCTTTACTTCCAAGCTACTACCTCAAGGTTTAATTCTGCAGTACTCTTGAGTATGCAGATTATAGTTTTCTGAAACACTTGAGCTAGGTTTTAAATGCTTTTAATTAGTTCAACATTTAATAAAGAGATTATGGCTTTTACTTATGTTTTGTAGAGTGATTTGTTTTCCAACCTAAAGTTAATAGGGGCATATTTTTCGTAATCTTTCCTTTCCCTTGTGTTCTACTTTAGGAGTTGTGTAAATGAGGTTCTAGACTACTAGGGGTTGGTTGGTTGGCCTTTAACTTCCTGATTTAATGTGGGGGAGACAAAGAGGAGACCAAATTCCTTAGCTGGAATGCCAGATGAGCTGTCTCTTTCAAGACTAAGACTTTTGCATGGGCTGAACCAAGTAAAGCTGAGCAGCTATTGGACAAGGACAAGTGGCTGCCAATAGAAAATCTTTAACTGTAAAGTTGTCAAGTACATGCAATACCACTCATATAAAAACTTGACAGCACAAATTAAAGCTTATGCCTGAGAAATAGGCATTGCTAGATTTGTCAGATGTGTATCTCCAATTATGCACTCTCTAAATTCAGCAGGGATGAACTGAGATGAAAAGGTAGGACTGCTGGCCACAGTTCTCTGTGACATCTCAGACTATGAATTATGGATATTGCTACTGTAAGCATTAGGAGAAAAAAAAATTGAGCTCAGGCAGTAATACGTTACTCCACAGCTTTTTTCTGTGTGTTTCTACATGCAAAATCAAATGTAAGCAGGCTGTTGTGTTGTGGTTTCCTCCCCCCTTTTCCCCTGTTTAACCATTACATTGTTTAAACTTTCTTGGAACATAGTTAAACAAAGCTGTTAGTGCATACACTGCAACTCTCTGCTGATGGAGCAATAGCAATCGATCAGAAGTTTTACTTTTCCTGCTATGGCTTTTCCTTTTTCCTGCTATGGGCTTAATCCTTGAGTGCTTGTGGTATGTTTTGCTTCTGTTACTTTAGGACAGAATGTTTGTATTGCCTGACATGTTACCTTTTGCTGCTAGGTGTGTTTTCTGGCAAGCTCTGCTCTAGATATCATGGTATTCAAGAAAATCTGCAGGTTATCAGCAGCTTGTCCTAAAAGATATTGGAACCCCTGTTTTGGTTCATACTATATATATGGCAAGATGTTTTCTGTAGCGTAATGATGACTTTGTACAGATTTCCTTTTTTTAAAAAATTTTTTTGCTATTAATACTGATTAAACAAAATGAGTTGTTTAGCTTTTTCTCTGAATGCTGTTGACCTTCAGAGCAATCACATTTCATACTGGTACTGCAAGTAGACGTCAACATAGTAACATACAATCAGAAACAAGCTGGATTGCAAGTGGCAGTCAATAGTCTGATTAGAAGGGGAGCAAGTGAGAATGGTTTTGCTCTTTGGTGCTATAGACTTGCTGATGACAGTGCCTGTACTTGTAGGGATTTTATTTTTTGCTGACTATTGTATGATCCCATGGATTGATTGCCTATAAGCAAGTAGTTAAATTTCTTCATGGAGTATGTCTCTAGGTTTTTTTCAGTCTTAAATGAGTACAGCTCATAAACCCTGAGTCTGCTCTGTAGTATGAAACAAAACACGGTAACAGGACAACTGGAAGAGTTGTACTCTTCATCTAAATTAAAATCCCACTGTGATCACACCTGAAGCTCTCTACAGTGCTACAGATGTCCTCTGGAGACCCACACTTAGAGGCATATTGAATCCTTAAAATATAGCATGCAGTATGCACTTTGCATTTTTACTAGCTCTCTTTATTGAAGGGTTGGCTTAGGCTTGAAGGTGTAGCTTACCTTCCTTTATTTCCTGTCTTCGTTCTGATTCAGCAGCACTGGTAGTTCTTGTGTTACTAGATTTTTTCTTTAAAACACCAAGTTATCTAGCAGGCAACTTCAGACTGGCAGTTTGTTTTCTGTGTCAACACATCTTATTTTATTATGTCTTTATATTAGAGTTCTTAGATATTACTGTGTTAGTTATATACTTATCAACATTTTAATTGTAGGCAAGAGAGACCCCTCCTAGGCATGCCTTGCCCTAGCATCTCTATTTATATCAAATCAGTAAAGGAGTTATAATTTCTTTCCTTCCTTCCTCTCTCCTTCTTTCTTTCCTCCTTTTGCATTGTTTTGGGTGAACTCTTGTGGATCACAGGCACTGTTAGGTGCAAAGTAGCTTCTGGAATGTTTTAAACTCAAACAGTGTTTAAAGCTGTTTTCTTAAGAGGACTAAGTGATGAAAAGGGAGTAGGAAACTAGTAATAGGCCGTATATCGTAGCCTCTGTTGAATCTGAAATAGAGTTCCTTTTCTAACAATATGCATCTCTGTAGTGTTTCTTGTGATTTAACCCCTGTTGTGGGATGAATTGCTACAGATCAGCCCATCTGTAGGACTATAGTTCTGCCTTAATGAAAAAGTAGATGCAGATCATGAATGAGTCAACTGGCAAATACTAAATTGACTGTTTTGTGCCGGCATCTTACAGATATTGTGTATGCAGGTTCCAACTGCTGAGAAACAAAAACCATACCTGTGTGTCTCTTTTGAGGTTGCAACAGGTGCAAAAAAGTCTAGTTGGACCTATCGCAGGTCTCTGAACTCTGATTCTTCTTAACAACAAAGCTGTCAGTTATTTAACATTAGTTTGGACTTGAAAGTAAGTCATAAGATTGTCAGATAATGGCAGCTAATGAGTGGTAGCTAATGGAACTTGAAGATAATTCTGCAAAGGGTTGTGATAGTCCTAAGGTGGAAAGCATACTCAGATATGATACAATATTTTTGGTGGCTTGGCTAAAATATAAAATTAATTAGTGATGACTTGTGTGTGTGATCTCCAAACGCTCATACTTCTGTTCCTTTTTTCTACTCCCAACTTACTCCAAGGGAGTAAAAAAGCTTTGAAGGAAAGTTGCTCAAGAAGCACGTGTGGTCCCATGCTAGAGAAACAGCAGCTGTATGTTTGTTCTGGCCTATGAGTGAAGTGAGGCAGCTGAGTCTCCTCCAGGCACCAAAGAAACAGGGGAGGTGTTTGGAGCCAAGCAGCTGTATAAAGAGAGGGGGTCTAATCAAGCTCACTGGAGGTAACCAACTTCTCCCTTGGCTTGTGTTGAATAAGTCTGGCTGGAGCCCTCAACTTACTGCATGCTCAGCTGTTACAGTTGCTGCTAACCAGCTTCACAGACTGTAATGCAAATATGTTAAAATCAAGTTAGATAGCTGAACTATGATAACTTGCCAGTGAAGTTAGAATTTCAACCTTCAGGTATGTGTAAGTGGTATGTATGTGACCAGAATATCAGAGGGCAGTTCTGTAGTCAACGCTTGCCTTGTTGGCACAAGCGTTTTTGAAGGGCACTGGGGTTTATGCTTAGAAAGTCATTCACTCTTACTCGTATTAGTGCACTCTGAAGGCTTTCCACCTGTGCCCTATCAATTTGCCTTTTAAAAATAATAGTTGTATGTTTCCGACAATTTTATTTTCAACTTTTGGGGTGGAGGGCAATAGAAAGGAGAGAAAGAATAAAAAACTTCGAAGTTGCTTCTGTTGTAGCAGCAAAGCTCGTAGCTAACTTTATTGTGTCTCTATGTGATTCGTTACAGTAATACTAGATTTTCAAGGTAGTATCTTAGCTGGATGTGACTATAAGATAACTGTGCTTTTTCATGAAATTGCTATGTAGTCTTTGCAAGATCCTAAAGCTGTCAACTTGATTAATGAAATGAACATAGATGTCTTTATCTTACATTTAAAAGAAGTAAAATATAGTTCACACTCTGACAGTGCCTTGCTTTTATTTGCATGTGTTTTAAGAATGCTTGCTTAGTTCTGCTACAATGAGGCAGTTGGTTATTTGGACAGATGTCCCCACAGCTGGCTGCTTGTTGTTTTGTAGTGGAGGAACTCTGCAATAAAATAGTTTCACACCAGGCATTGACCTAGGTGCTTTCAGCTGAATTCTGTGCACCTTTCTTAGGAAAACAGTCTCGCTTATTTGAGGTAACTGCTGCTTTTCTGTGGTTTTGATGACTATCTTGTATGCCGAGCAGCTTTAAAGCATGAGGGTTCTCTACTTAGCAATGTGCAAGTGCTTCCTCTGTCTCAGCTTGTAAGATAATAGATGCCTGCTGAGTGGTTAGAGGTGGCAGTTGCAGGAAATCCAGGCTAGGAAGGAAAAGATGTAACAAATGTGAGGCAGTAGCTACAGTGCTTCTGTCAGCTGATCCTTCTTCCCTTCAATGTAGTAGCAAGAAGATAGCAAAGTGGTTTGGCTTTCTACATCGTCAGGGATGGGACAGTTGAGAAGTGGCAAACAGGGCACAGGGTGTGTTAATTACCTGCCGCGTGTCAATGTTGTACATTACTCTTTGCCTTCAACTTGTCTGGTGTTACATGCTTAGGAGTGACCTGCAAATACACGGGAAACTATGAATCTGTAAGTGTGCATGGTTTGATAGTCTTAAATTTGAAATATTTTTCAGTTGACTACACTTGCTTTTTCACTTATTCAAAACACTTTCTACAGGATACATGCAATGACTTGTTTAGCATTGGTTCTTGCCCAGGAACTAAATGTGATATGGGACTGAAGAGATTACTGAAGAATTACTGAAGCAGTATGTGCTTTGGTTTTTATCAATGTTACTGATTGGAAGCTGTCTTGGGAAGAAAGCCCCTTCTGTGTACTTCGTGGTATAGTGTTGAACATAGTAGAATAGCGGAAGATTGTGTTCCCGTGTACATGTTGTGTGTGTGGTTTTTAATGTTATACTTATTCCAGCAAAAATGGGGTCTGTGCCTATACTGACACAACTGTGTTTTAAGAAATATTCTTATGCATAGGCAGCTCTTACCAGCAAACTGATGCTATTGCCAGTCTAGCTCACTCACCTAGCAGAAGAAACAAGATAGACTAGGCAAGTTATGCTGTTACAGGTCTGAGAGTGTCTAGATCAGACTTTTTCCCAGTGTGCTTATCTCTGTTACTGATTGCGCTTCTTTCTATCCTGCCATAACTGTGCTCACAGATCTCTGCATCTATATTTGAAAAGATTTTTCCAGAGCAGCCTCTTCTCCTTCCCCAGTCCTCCTTAAAGATCAGTCTTGAGCTAATATAGTGTTGAAGGGATTTGTAGTAACATTAAAAAAAAAAAAAAGTTTCAGGTTAAGCCCTTGATAAAGCAAAATACATAGTAGCCAAAATTTCAAAGCAAATATAGTGTCTGTGGCAGGTTTTCCCCCCTTATTATTCCTCTTAACATAAACCCATCACCTCAAACCCATCACCATTCATACCAAGCATCCTGTCCATGTTGACATTGGAAGCATGCCTTGCTTTGCCTCCTCCTCCTGCTATGTGATGGACTGATACAGGGAGAGAGACTAGTGTGGTTGAGGTTATGTAAAGTTTTTGGTTGACCCTGGAAACTTTTGTTGTTTTTAGCTTAACAAGGTGAGTGTAGTTAACAGAGAGTTAATAGCCAGCAGCATGACTCTTACTCGCTCCTGTTCTGTGGTTCAAAAGTCTACTTGATTAACAATGTTGTTATGCTTAGTACTTTGCTCCACCCAAGTCTGATCACTCTCAGTTTTGTTTCATTGATTTGATGCTGTTGGGACAGATCAGAATTTTATTCTAGCATGTCTAAGTTCAGTGAACTGTCAGACAAGTAGAAATTGTTTTACCAGGACCTGCTTGCCTTCTCTGTTTTTCTGTTTGCTTCTTGGGGTTCTTTTAATTCTTTCTCCTTAAAATAGGTTGTTAAATAGGAAATGAGATGTGTGATGGCTTCAGAGGAGCAATACTTTTAATATTTATTGAAATTTGGGGGTGAAATAAAAAAATGCTTGTGAAACCAAAAGCCTATATAATAACATTTTGGTCCTAGCTACTAAGAAACAAACTCCAAGCAGTTTTTAGGGTGTTCTAACCAAGTGACTTTCTGGAAATGTTATAATCTGAAGCATGTTTTTCGGCATGGCTATAAATGGGAGAAAGCATAATGTGCTGCTTCATGCAACGTTACTTTATGCTGCAATTCATTCACCGAGTTGAAAAGCTTATTTAGGCCTCTGTAAGCAGAGTTGTCAGGCTTGGGTCACTGGTGTTTTGACTTGTCCTAATGAACTATTCTTACACGCTGAAAACATGGGGGGCAGGGGGGAAGCTTCTTTTTAAACTCGGCTTCCTCTTTTACTTTTCTTGTGTAGTATCAAGGCTTCTCTGTCCATATATTCCAGTTTATACCATTTTATGGATGGGTGAGAATCTGCAAAGATAAAATAGATTGCTGGGTTGCTGCTCAGATCTTGAGGCCTTGTTTGAATAAGTGGGGGGAAAAAAATTGCAACACTTCAAAGATACAGTCCAACCCCTCCCCATCTAGGAAATCAATCTCAGTAAACTATTTTTATTGACACTAGGATTGTTTTGGTTCAATTTAAATCTACTTAAATCAATTGCAGCTAAACTGAAATGTATTATTTTGGAAACTGCTACATGGGTTAGCATATGCTTATGCAATAGGTACCAACTCTGTTGCAATAGTCTCATGTAAACACTGGTTCTAACCCTGCCTAACATAGGTCACCAACTGGTGTGAGGGCTTGATTAAATTCTTGACTCTTCTGCTTCCACTTTCTTATCTCTAAAATGGGGACAACAGCATTTTCCAAAGCCCTTTTAAAGGGGAGTTGGCTACATTAGTCACCATGTATGTATTCAGATAGGAAGGAAGCCTAATCTGCTATTATAGATTATTTCAACTACTTAATTTCAGCTGATGCAATGTAAAAGTTGAAATACTTTTTTTTAATTTTTTTTTAACAATCAAGGAAAAGTGTGTTATTAGCATATTGGCACAGAAGCCCTCAAATTTAAGCTGTATTAATGAAAGCTATGAAGTCTGATAGGTTTTATTTCTGAATGAGAGTAATCTGAGGCCAAAAAGAAGTTGGGACACTCAGCATCTGCAGAACAGCTGCAGTTCTCATGCAGCAGTAACCTTTAGTTAATTTGTCTTCAAAACATGTCTATGTGGAACTTGGGAAAGTGAAAAGGAAACGGTTCTATAATTGCATTAATCACAAGAGCAAGGGAATGCTGGTAAAGCACTGAATATGCTTTTCATCAAAATAGTTTATTAGCTAGTTCATTAAACTGGAATCTAGTCCTAAAATTAATAGGGGAAAAAATCCATATCAGCTGTTAAATTCTGTGGCAATGATCTGTCAAAGAAGCCAACTGCCTCTTCAAAACTGTTGCTGTTTACATCCATTGCGCATAAATGGAAAGGAGAAATAAAGTTAAGCAGCATTAGTTCATTCAAACACAGGATCTTTATGTATCACAGATAGGTAAGCTTCAGTGTTCAATTTTGCAATGACAAAATAGTTCCAGTTAACTAATTTGCTGAATTATGAGTTTCGCATTATTTTACTCTGCAGAAAGCCACAAAAAGGAAATAACCTTGTTGATCTCTTTCCATTAATACCCCTCACATTGTTTGTCCTATGAGTTATGACTTATAGGAAAATTAACTGTCCATGCTATACATCATACACAAGCAAGTCTTAAACAGTGCATGCTGTAAAAATATTGACATGCCTCCAAGAGGTTAATATCCCTACAAGTTAGAACTTTTTTTCCAGAGGAAACAGTAACATCTATTTGTACTGCAGAATGGAAGTAGACCTCCATGTGTTCAAATGATTTTTTACAAAAAAAAAATTATTGGGCTCATACCACCAGTGTCTCTCTTGACTGCACATTTCATCCTAAAATAGAATCTATCCCAAAACTTGGGGATTTATTGCAGAATTAATTCATTCTTGCATTACACTAGTTTAGCCTTGGTCATCTTTTTCACACGTTTGGGCTGGGAGGTCACTAATAAAGCATGCTGTTAGCTAGTTATTATGACGAAGAGAAGGTTAGCAGCAGGACAGCAAGGGTAGTTAGGTATCAAGGGGAAACTTAATCATTCAACTGTAATGGTTACTTTGCCAAAACCCCTCAAAATTCACCATGTAGCAGCTTACAACTTGATTTCTGATCACACGGTGGCTTTTAAGTTCTGTGCTTTCTCTTAGGGGCTTGATTTAATTTCTAAGAATGAAGACTACTGATGTAGACACATCATTATTACACACTAAAGTACAGAAACAGCAATAAATATTTCCAAAGACCTGACTACTCAACAGTTTTTCTGTCAAGTCACGTGAGCAATGCTGGCTTGGTCTCAATTTGCCTTGGTAAGGAAGAAGGGACATGTGCTTAGGTCCAACTTTGTTCAGGCTGAACATCCTTCTGTGGCCTTATTCTTGAATTTACTGCTTGAAAACTGAAGCCTCAGACTTGGGGCATTCCTTTCAGTAGAGGCAGTTTGGGAAAGCAATGCGGAGTTTCCATGAGAATGGAGGAAAAGGCAAGACACAGAACTTGTTGCAGACTGTGAAATCAATAAGCATTATCCAAAGCCCAGGTGGGCAGAGTACAACAGGTTTCCATAAACACACAGGTACACAATGTGAGGACTTTTTAGAAAACGCTTAATGTGTGTTTTGACTGAAAATTTCTCAAACTGCCTATTTTTAACACTGTTTTGTAAAATAGAAGTTCATGATGGAAAGGTGCGAGGGTAAATGTAACTTCTGCTTAGCTTTTTACAAAATGAAAGAACAAAGGCCCTACCCTTCTTTGTGGCTTCCCGCCCCACCCCAAGTTGTGTAGTGTTTCTGCTGCAACCCTTGATTAGTTTCTATTATCAGCTGTAATATTTTCATGCAAAATTTGCTTAATTTGAAGAAAATTACTTTTGTATTATGTCTGTATCTGTAGACTTAACAGCCATCTGTAAACCTTTAGTAGAACAGCACTTTGTACAAGTAACGACTGCAGATTATCATTACAAAATCACTAATGTTGACTTGTACTTCTCTTAAATGTGGCCTTAAGATAAGGCTTCATAAAATCAGTAGGGCAATGTGTAGGCTTTGTAGAACCACTAGTGTACTCAGTAAAGGAAATGACGTATATTTTTTGATGCTGGAGCCATATTTTAGGATCTTTTGACACTCTCGTTAGAAGTCTAACAGGAAAACATATAAATCGAGCTGGTGCTGCAAAAGTTTTCAGTGTTCTATTTATCAGTACAGTTGTTTCTGTTTTACTCTTCAGCATTTATCTCTCACCTACTCTGCATCATGTCAGTCCTTGAGGAAGAACTTCATGCCTTTGGATGGTGCCACAGAAAATGCTGAAATTGTTTCTGGTTTCTCACTTCTGTCTGAAAAACTCCTCTCTAGTAAGGGGATTTTCCTGTAGAACAATAATATGCTCCCCAATGCATTATAATTGTAATATATATTTTGGATCCAAAATACTACCTGTAACGCCACACTGTAGAAATATTTACATTAAGCTAAATCAATCACTTAAGTTGGGTCTTGGTTTAGACAGTGAGGTTCATCTACGCTACCATGCTGAATGCTTTGATTAAAAACTATTGCATAGGTTAAGAACCTTTTTTAATTTACAGTTTAATTTTACTCATGCTCAGGTTTTTTTTGTTTTGTTCTTATACCAACACTGTGTTTTGATTTAAATGGCTTTTGTTTGTGGTCTTGCATTGTAGTTTCTGATGCAATACAAAAGAAAGCAATGCTGTTCCATGTCAGCCTTTATTTTTGCAGAAACTGTAGAAAACGTGCCAGCTGAGTTTCACCAGTGCTTTGCAGAATGACAGCAAGATGTCAGGAAAGGGGTTCCAAGCATATAGCTGTTCCTTTAAGTTCTCCTTTCCTTTTCATTAATGTGCTTCTGTTGTTGAGATGCCTAAACTGTATGACTGGACTGATCAGACGTAATGGAAAAAATGTATTCCCCTTCCATTACTGCTGTAGGGTATAATACCACTTCTATGTCAAGAGGATAGGAAAGGAGAGGCAGAATAAGTTGCAGTGGGTGTCTAGGACATCTTAAAGCTGACTTTAAAACCACCCAGTTTTTGAAACATGGTTCTTCATTAAGATATGTTATCCTTGCAACTACAGCAGTAATGATTTAGTGTACAATTGGCCAGGACTGTTTGCAGGCCTCTCAAATCAGCTAAGCAATACATGTTTGAAAAAGGTGTTTATATGTTGAAGGCATGTCAAGGTCTGTAATATCACAAGATTTACAGGGTGCCCAAGTACATAGGTAATATGAATGAAAAGCCTGGTGCCGTCCTTGCTAATTGAAGTGATGCCAGTAAATTGCTCTACAAGATACAGCCAGTGTGCCCACTGATTGCTGTTCTAAGCTCACAGCACTGCTAGGGCTTATCACTAACCATGTGCTACCTGTACAAGACCTTATCTTTTCTAAATAATATTGATGACAAAACCTATATTGCTTTCAAGGGCAAGAAGGTCCGCTTCCAAGATACAGAAGTTCTGGAACTCTCCTCTTAACTTCAGGCTAATTGAAGGAGAGATTCAGTTCATAGCATAGGCTGAAGGAGGAAATTATGAAAACTAGATAAATATTAAGCTGTATTTTGCTAGCCTGTTATTTCTTGTGGAAGTATATAATTCAGGTAAATCACATGGGTTTACAGTGGTTCATTTTTACAGACAGGCATTGTCTGTTGTTAAATCAAGACCCTTCCCTGGAACTACTGTTTTTCTATTAATTTTCAGATAATACAGAAGTTGGGAAGCTAGGAGGGTTAAGTGGTACATTTGTTCCCTTCCCACTTGTTTGTCTCTCAGGAGGTAATTCTCTTGTCCTGTCAATGTTGATTACTTCCCAGGATATTTTCCCTTAACTTTTAAACCCTCAGCCATTGTTCTCCATGCCAAGGGACAAAAAAAAACCCACCCAAAACCACCCACCCAACCAAAAAAAAACCCAAACCCCCTCCTGCCACCAAACAAAACAACAAAAAAAAACAATAAAAAGCAAATTTAAAAAAAAACCCAAACACCAAAAAACCAAAACCCAAAACCAAACCAAACAAACAAAAAAACCAAAAAAGAGTGTACTTGCATCTTGGGAAGCATCATGTCCTCAGGCAAGCTCTCTCAATTAGGTTTATTACTCAGCTGTAACTTTCCATGTAAACCTCAAAAATACCAATACATTTTGTGAAGTTTGTGTTCACCCTGGTGGGAATGAAGAGGTGATGGTGCTAGTTACCGGTGCCAATTGAGCAGGTAACCTGCTCAATTATAGCAATACTAAGGCTCTGTTTCTGCAAGTAGAAGCAGCCCTGAAGATTTGCTGTAGCTAGAGTAGAATTCATTACAGTGGTCAGCATTTACATCTATATGAACTACTAAAATAGTCAGAACATGAACGTCTGGCTTTAACTGGGGAGAGGGGGAAGCAGGGGAAAGGAGGAGAGAAGAATATTCAATATATCTAATGTTAGCACTGCAGAAGTGCCCAAGATACTTATTCTCACTTCTGAATCCTGTTTCATCCTGCTCATGCTTTGACTAATTCTGATCATCTTTCCAAGCAGGGAATAGCTGGCACAATTATTTACCTTTTCTATTTCCAAAGAATAATGTGGAAGTAATTTGACTGTAGACTCACAAATTGTTTCCACTGGACTGTGTCCTGAGGGCTCCAGACTCATAAATATTAGCCACAATTAAATTTTTATGAGTCTTTCAGGTTCAAGTAAGTACAAAGTTGGTTCTTAACATCTCCTCTAAATTCAATATTTATTGCATGGGCTTCAGATAACAAGCTAAAACCAGGGCATAGCATGTATCTTCTAATTCTACACGTAAAAACCCTCATTCCCCTTTTTGTCTCTGACTGATTAGAGCTATTCCTGGTTAATAAACTAAGACTGTGCTTGAAGAGCATGATTTGTTCTGCCCAATATGGGTTAATTAACAGATTGCCTTTCTAAAGGATCACTTAGTCTGGTTAAACTGTAATTGAAAAACAAGAAAACAAATGGACAAAAAAGACTGAAATAACAAGTGTTCCTATTTGTGACAATTGTGCATTCTCTACCCTCGTTCTTTAAAAGAACACAGTGGCAAGAAGAGATGCTTGTGCCTGTAGTACTGTCTTCAGGGAGAATGCTGTTTGCAGGTTAAACAAGCTATTTCCTCTCTTCACTGGATTGTCAGTGTCAGCAGTTATGGATTAAGAAAGCTTTATGCTTGGTCCCTGTTACAAATTTATCATTTTAATATTGCTCCCACACTCACATTGCACTTGCAAAATGATAAAGCAAAACCCAGGAGAGAAAAACCGAAATGCCCAGACTTCTTTAGATTTTCACTTTGTTCTTTTTGAGACTCAGTCCACTGATGAGCTCCCTGCATTAACATGCATAATTGGTGATGTGTTAAAATAATGATGGCAGAGCAGGGAAAAACGTGCTGTCATCAGTGCTTGGGAGAAGAGGCGGAGAAACTCCTTTCCACTTAGCAGAATAGATAGAATGTCCCTTCTGCGGGGTTAGGATGGATTTTTAGGCCAGTAACTTAATAAAGGTAGGGACTTGTGATGGTATTATCTCTTCAGTTTTATTTATAATGGCACTGCATCCAAATGGAAGTGCTTTTGAATCACAACATTTTCTGAAGTCCTGGAATCTGTATGCAGTAGTACATTAACATATAGCAAGGATGCTCTTATTTAAATCCTCTTTGTATATACAGGTTATTCTGCGATTTGGTAGTGTGAATTTTAAAAAGAACACCTAATGTGATATACGTTAAGGTGTGAATTCATTGGTTTATCCAACAAATTGTCTCTTGCACAGAGGTATCTTAGAGCTCACTGTTGATGAGCTGTTGCAGCTTGCTTTGGGATATTTCTGTGTTCTTCCTCAGTTCTGAGCACCTAAATAAGCCTCAGATGAAGCTTCCTCAGAGCTACACTAAATAGGGAATATTTTCCAGCATAAAAGTATGTGTGTAGGGTTAAGATATGAATGCTTTCTAGTCTCTCTTCAAGCTCAGTCATGTTCTTTGAAGGACACACACAGGTTTTCTTTACAGCAGAGTTACACAGTTATTTAGTCGACGGCGTTTTCCTTCTGCTGAAGACCACTTCCGTGTTTGGTAGTATCTTGTATGCCTGACAGTGTTTAGTGCTGTGATCTTCAGGTATTTTAACTAAACAGCCTGTTCTACTTCCCTGGCTAATCAGTAAATGCAAACGAATCTGCAGCTCTAATCCGTGGCTTTCTTCATAGCATGTATTTAATTACTTTCATTAGAATCTGGCTTCAAAGTCCAGTACAAGACAATGTATCCCACTCTGTGCTTTTACCAGCTAACAAAACTAGCAAGGCTGCTTTAAAAGCAAAAGTGCTAGGAAAATGAATTCTAGGAACAGAAGTTTTGCCAATACTAAAAAAAATAATAATTAAAAAAATCAATAAAAAATTGTGACAATATGGCCTAATGAAGAAATCAAGACCACAATGTGTGTAAAAAGCCCTCTGGGTGTGCTAAATTAACAGACACAAACGATGTCTGGTTTGCTGTCCTGTTACATAACAAAACTATGCAAAGTGAAAACCAGGCATGTATTTACGTGCATTCTTTATATATCAGGCTTAGATGTAGGGACAGCTCTGTATAAGTGGCATGTGCTGGAGGCTCTATTAGGTAAGAAAAGGTATGCTTAGATGGAGGTCCAAGTTGCTGACAGACCAAAGTTAAGTGTAATGAAGGGAAAGCAATAGAGTGTCTTGGCTCTTTAGTTCATTTATGCATTGAGAAGCACTGTTGCATGAATAGAATGAAACACTGAGAAGTTGCTTGGGTAAATGAAGAATCAACAAGTTTAGCTAACCTTTCTCTGCAGAGCAAGTTCAGACTTGTTCTATAACCTTTTGGATAAAATGTGGTATCTACAGTGCATGTGACCTATACATATACTTTTCTATTTTGTATGCTAAGGTACTGGTGGATCATTTAAAGTCACTTTTAGCAAATTTAAATAAGTTTTTTGTAATTGCCTTATTAAGAAAAAAAACAACCACTGCACAACAAAAAAAAACCAAAAAAGCCCACTGACATGTTGAAGCAGTTAAAAGGAATTGTTTAGGAGAACTTAAAGCTTGTCCTTTCTCTGAAGACTGTGGAAAACTGACAAGATAACATTCTGTCAGCTGTATCGGTAGGAGTGTGAAAATACCATCTCATTCTGGATTAAATCTTGCTGTTGTTGGAAAGAAAACCCTCCCCTAAAGTATGTAAACCCATATTTTGCCAAGATTTTTTTTCCCAAGTGGGAATTTTCAAAAGTTTGTGCTTTGATAGGAACTATATTTTAAGACTAAAACGTTGATTGAAAATGCAAAATATGTTTTTACTTGCAATAACCCTTACAATGCACTTTATAAAATGGTTGATCATGACAGCAAGGTGGAAAAATTCCCATGTGATATGTATTTGATCTATGTAGGAATGTAAACACTGGGATTAACGCTTGCTTTCCAGGGTTTGATTTTTGTCCCAGTTCAATTCATAGGTAAGGGGGAAGGAAACCTGCATACACATATTGATATCTCTAGCTTTTCAGGTAATGTTCATGTATGCTTTTGGTTAGGTTTATTATTTACAACAGTCAACACCAAGCATGAGGCTTGTGGGGTTTTTATTCTTTTAGAAGTGAAAATTAACATTATTGCCTCAATGACCACTTCCTATTTTTTGCCTCAGTTTCAACTTTGGCCTTGTGGTAGGTGGCCACTGGATATAACCCCATTGTGGTCTTGGAAACAAGCTATTTCTGCCTCGGATTTTATGTTAGTTAAAATAGACTATACAAGTTCTAGGATTAGTGAAAGTCTTGGAGAACCTAGCTACTCTTAGTATAAGGCTGGCTGGGAAGAAATGCTGTGCACAGCAGTTGAATTAACTGCAGATTCACTCCTATATGCTCAGTTGATCCAGAATCGGACTCATGTAGTCAACTGACATCCTCTTTAATAAATGCGGACTTTACTAAATCCCACCATCCTTCTCTAATGCAGGTGCTGCTGACTCATATCCTGCACCTCTTGCCCCAACCACCTTCCAACTCAACCCTCTGCATAGGTCAGTAAAGGACAGTAAAACTTTCACAGGTTAGCAAGACACAAGGGTGTTGCCTGTTAGACCGAGACAATGTGGTTCACTTGTCTTATTTTTCTTTCTACAAAAAAGGTCGCAAACCATTCCCCACAGAAGTGAAGTAGGAAATCCAGGACTGAGCTGAAAGACTTCTTTTTACATCTGGCATGGTTCTTGTCCTGACAAACATGAAATTCGTATTGCAAACACAGATAATGCTGGGAGGGAAATGAAAGGTCAGCTATCCTAAGTCCCGCTGGTTAGCGTAGGCCTGCAGAGACTGTCAAGTGGCTAAGGCAGCCTGAAAGGCTTGTTCGTTTGGCCCTGTGCACTGGCCCTGGTCATATGCCAGCATGTTTCAGTCAGCTGGGAACTCTTGAGTCAAGTGAGCAATCAGGATAAGCCTGTCATTACGCTGGAGATGGAGGTGAAAAAAAGGATGGCAGGAACCACAAGCATATGCTTTTCTGGTGACTTCGAGCTGCTCTGGAGAGGTAGTTACTACCATCCTTCCTGAGAATTCTTGCCTTGAGCCAATTGCATACTAAATGTGCCAGGTGCCAAGTGGCTGCCAGAAATATGCATGTCCAAATGGGGTGCCACTGTTTTGTATTCTAGGCTGGTTTTTTTGTATTCTAATAAAAGGATTTCTTTTGGGGCTTTTTTCTCTCCGAGAAGCCATGAGCTTAGATTTCTCTGTGCACAGACATGTGTATAGCAGCCCTCCTAAAGATGACATTAGAATAGCTGCTCTTTCTGCTGCCTGAATGAAATCATTTAACCTTCTGTGTATTCTGTCATCTTTCTGCAGCTCTGCCACATTGTGTCTCTGGTTACCAAAGTGAGCATCGTGGCATAGCAAGATTTTCTTAGCAGTGGTGCAGCTGTCTTTGGAAGCAGAAGAAGGCTGGGAAGAGAGGTGAAACATCTTAGTCTCAGCAATGTATAGGTTAATATGAAGGTTTTGGAGAACTCAAACAGAAAATTTTAATAAATCATTACATGTATACACCTCGTATATCTAGACATGAAAAGTAATTTGGGGGAAAAAAGTTTCTTACTCATTGGTAAAACCATCAGTTGCACAGTTGGCTTCTCTTTCGCTTTCCTTACCCAAACCACAAGCTGCCAAGATACGCTAGTGACGAAAATATTTTCTTTGAAGGGCAGTATCCTCCATTCAGTCAGGACACATCAGGGCTGTGGGTGGAAGGCAGTTGGCTTTGAATCTCTCTCTCTTTTTCTTTCTTTCTTTTCTCTTTCTCCAACTACAATAACGTAAAGCAATAGATTATGGCATTTATTAGTATATTCAATATATATTTATTGCTTAACAACGAAACACACAAACATATTCAATAGATGAGCTGTGACAGCTGTCATCCAAGATTAATGTATTCCTAGTTTGACTGAATCTACTACTTTTGATATAGCTATAAAGTACTTACATATTCAGACTGTGCCTGTGAAATAGCTTCTGCTGCTTTTAATGTGCAAGCAGATGTAAAAGTGCAATATGCCAACCAACAGGGCAGGAGATTTCTGGCCGTGGCCACTGTGTTGCGGGTCTGCATGATGAGTCTGAGGAAGTTGTTCTGTCAGTCTAGCTGTGACCACCCACAGACCTTTTTTCTTTCAAAAGAGATACTGAGCGGGTTTCTTTTCTCTTTATTTACATGTAATCCTGAGACAATAGTACCTAGGTTAGCAGAACTTTGGAATGTATAACTGATCTGGGAGTCTTAAAACCCGATTCAGTTTCTTTTTATTGGAAAGATAAGCACTAACAATTAATTATGTTTTGATTACATTTGAAAATCTGATCATTATGAACAACTGACTGCTCCTGTAACTTCATAGCTGAAGCCAGAAAAACCTAGGTAACTGCAGAAACCAGGAGGGACAGGTAGAGGGGTGTGCAATTTGCATGGCATGGATTTTATTTAATTATTTTTAAAGTAACTTAGGAGTTACTTTAAGCCTTTTCTTGAAATTAAAAGCCATGGAAAGAGTCCATACAGCTTCTTTTACCACTTCACCTATTTATTTTGCTCTGCTGCTGGAATTTGATTAAAATTAAAATCTGCTTAAAGATGAACAGCAGTATAGAGTTCCATCTGATATTATAAATTTAAACCTTATTACTCTGGCCAATTTTATTATGATGGCTAAATTGTCAGTATTGTATGTACCCGTGATTAGATAACTACTGCACAGTTTTCTGGTTTCTCCAAATTGTATAAAAGATTTGGATGTGTAAAGAGATTGCTGTTGAAGTTTTATTCTTTGTAGGAAGGTCCCTACAGTACTTGGTACGTTTGTAATTCTCAGTAGTTTTCTGTGCATTAAACCTTTACATCCTTCGTAAAAGACCTTGAGAAAGAAGCAAAAAATACCTCATGTTCCTTCAGTGTCAGAAGTGGGGACAAAGCCTAGGAGTCCTGAATGGACTGCTTATGGATGCAACAGCCAGCTGTGATTGTCCTGTATGTACACGGTAATACTCTCGAGAGTAGAATGAAAGCCACTGGTTCTGATTTCAGGCTTAGTAGTTCAATTACATCTCCTTTCTTATGGAGAAACACTTAACATTTGCAAAAGTGAATTGTTCATACCACTGGAAGAAGCTTAAAACTACCATTAGACTTGTCAGATCTCCAGGGAATGGTTTGAATAACAAGGGAGGCTTCAGCCTCTTCAAAGGAGACCTGGCACTGATCAATATCTGGCTGTTCTTGTATGCAATTGGGTGCCTGCAGGGCAGGATTTGTTGCTGTAGTTTATATAGCCTGTTTATTGTCTTGTGTCTTTCTTCTAGCCTGTCTCTCTATCTGGCCATTTGTACCCCAGAAATCCTTTTTTTTCCCTATTGCTCATTGTTATCAGACCCAATTAATCCTTGTTAAAGTGTCTAGGATTTCATGCCAAATAGGAAATTATTCCTACTTGATATGCAAAACCTGTATCACAACTTTCCTGCAGTCCTTAACTCTTGGAATAAAATCACTAACCACATGTGGATCCATGTACCTGTATGTGCTAGGGGCCACGCAGCTGGAAAGCAGCTTTGTAGAAAAGGACCTGGAGTCCTGGTGGACATCAACTTGAACATGAGCCAACAATTGTGCCCTTGCAGCAAAGGTGGCTAAACGTATCCTGGGCTGCTTTAGGCAAAGCATTGCCAGCAGGTCAAGGGAGGTGGTCTTTCCCCTCTACTTTGTACTGGTGGGGCCACACCTGGAGTGCTGTGTCGGATTCTGGGCTCCCCGATATAAGAGAGATATGGGATGTGCTGGAGAGAGTCCAGCAGAGTCATCAAGGTGATCAAGGGACTGAAGAGTGCTCCAGAGGAAAGGCTGAGGGAGCAGAGACTGTTCAGCCTGGAGAATAAAAGGCTCGGGGGGATCTCATCAGTGTATATAAATACCTAAAAGGAGTGTGTAAAATAATATTTTTTCTTAGGAAGAAAACAAAGCCTTGTGCACTTGTTCATGCCAGAGGCAGAAGGTGATAATTCTGTCCCATTTTTCCTTCTTCTGAAAGCCAAGAAGCTAAAATAAAATGGCATATTCCACATACCTAGTTATGACAAAGCTCACTTGGAGGCAATCTCTATTGTGCTTGTTCTCCTAGTTTTGTATCCTTGTATTACTTCTACTGGTACTAAATGTCATTTTGTTGTGAACCATTTTACCTTGCAGTGGTGTTGGTCAAACTTCACCTTCCCTCCTGCTAATACAAAGAAAGACAAGGACAGCCAAGATGGGTCTGCTGACTATTGCAAGCTTTTAAATCACCATAGAGACGTGCCCTAGCAAAGCTTGACAGGCCAGTAGGGAAAAAAAATAATGTTAATAAATACACGTAGCTTCCCAGTTTGGGAAAACCTTGCTGCTGTTCTTGGCTTGCCCCCAGCAGGAAATGGAGAAGTAGAATAGAGGTGGGAATGTGTCCATAATACCTATATGGGTCAAGGTTCTCCTTGCTGTTTTCAGCTGTGTTTTGAGAACTTTTCAGCCCTAGTGTTACTCATGCAGAGGGGATGCAAGTGGGATATGCCCAAAGCATCAGAGAGAAACTCATCTCCTTTGCACAAGATAGAGGAGGTTTAACAAAAATCTGGTAAATCTTGAGAGAACCTGGTCATCAGAGGGTTAATAAAAATGTCACCAAGCCCAGGAAACACAAGGGTGTATTGGAGTAGTGGGGGGTGGGTCTGTTGGTGGGGAAGCACCTGCAAATGGAACAAATTGTCTGCTTGATAATGTCATCAGAAGATGTAACTAGTTTTATGTGTGTCTTAAATCTCCCTCTGCAATTGCAAGTTTCTTTACGTTAAGCAATAGCTTCAGGGACTCCAGATCTTCTTTCCCTTTTCTCTTTGCCAAAGTGCAGAGTTGGAGTGATGGGGAGTGAGGGAGAACAAGGGGTTGGATTCCTCTGAGGCAAAAGTCGTTTAACTGCCTTCATCGGTAGAAACTCATGAGATGGGGTCTAAGGTGATGTGTAAATCCAGATGAGTTAACTATTGTCAGCTTTTGAATTTGGGCATACTTGAAAAAGTGTTTTCTAAATGACGTCTTTCAAGATATTAAGAACTCTTGCACCATCTACCTTCGTCCTCTCCTTCCTTGACCCCTATTTTCCCATCCAAAGACTTTTTAGAGCAAATTTTCTGTGATTTAAGAAATACAGCACAGGCAACTTGGGACATTCTGTATGCTAGCATATGAAAATAAAAGCATCTCTGACATCACCTAACAGATTTACCAAGAAAAAATAAAGAAAAAGAAGGAAAAAACCAAAACCATATTTGCTGTTCAGTTGTATAGTGTCCACTCACATTGTTTGTTGAAGCCAAAATATTTAATTATTTCAGTATGGGCAAAAGTTATGCTGCTTGGAAAGCAGCTACATATTTCCCACTGCACCAAAGCTATCTAAGCATGTTTTGTGATCATCTTCGTTCCTGCAGCTGGGATGCATATAGCGCATTCAGGCTTATTGCAGGCATAAAGTAACTTAAAAGACTAGACTGTAAATTGTAGATAGTTGTGTGTTAATAGCAGATAGCTGTGTGCAAATAGGGACAGGACAAGGGTGGCAGCTTTGGCTGGAGAGTGTGATTCCCTGTGTAAGGTGTTCGTGTACAATGCAGAGCTGGCCATGTCCCCCAAACTGTTAGTTGCCTGGGTGTGAAGGGCAGCTGTGTACTACTCAGCTCAGCGGCTTCTTCCCCTTGGGTCTGGGCCCCCTTCACACCTCCAGACCTCAAATGCAGGCAGATCTTAGCAGAACTGTGAACCTGAGCTTGTTAGCTCAGGCTGAAGGTGGAGTAACGAGATGAGATAATGGCCCAGTGACAATGGAAACAGATACTTCAGCGCCTCTCACGAGATCAGTTGCTCTGTGAGGAAATAACAATAAAAAAAGAATATCCAAGTGCGCTTATAGCATAGAAAATGGCTGTAGAACTGGTGTTTGATATGACATTTTGTGCAGTGTTGCTGAGCAGTGGAGGAAGTCCAGCATCTTCTTGGGGACAATAGATCACAGAACGTACCTATCGGGTACTTTGGATGTGCTTTGGAACTTTTAGTAAGTTCATCTGCAGACCATAGCAGAAATGAACCAAGTTACTTTGATTGGTCCCTACTCAGATGAGCTCTTGTGATCCATTGTAGCTGCCTCAAAGGTATTTTTTTGTTTGGTTGGTCAGGTTTTGCGGGTTTTTTTTGGAAGAGGATGGCATTACATGTTTACTTGCCCGCTCTCGACCTGCCTGTTTTAGGGGCTACTCCTCATTTCAATGCTACTTTCTTATGACAAATGACTGCCTTAGTGAGAACTCTCTGCTTTTCTACCCAGAGCCTGTAGGCTATGGAAAGACACTGCATGCAGTTTTGCACACATATTGCATCTACCAGGGGAAAAATCTAGTTCTGTACCTTCATTCACTTTCAATGCTTCTCCTTTTATCTACTATAATAGCTTGTGTGTTGAAAGTGCTTTTTTAATTAAATTGTTTGCATCTCGTATATGCACAATACATTCACTTTGAGGGCATTTTTATTACAGTAGGAGGGTGGTGATATGTAATAAGTTTCAAGAATAATTAAAACCTGTGTTAACTTGTGTATGTTTTCAGTAGCGATTGAACTTTGTGTTGAGTCTCTGCTGGGTCCAAGATCAGACCTTAATCGAGTAGGAAGGAAGGAAGGGGTGATGAGGGAAGGAAGAGCTGGTTGTTGGTACTTCTATAAGTTCTTACCAGTTTAAGATAAACCTCACCTGTCATGTTTATGTAAAAAAAATATTTTATATATATATATATATACACACACTGCCTCCAAGTTTAGGTATTTAGCTCAAGATAGTTTTGGGCTCAACACTTACTGAGAGAGAAACACAGCAAGTGCTATAATGTTATGCATCAACTTCACCTCTCCTGTATATGGATGTAGCCTCAGAGTTTTGTTCAGACAACCTTCGTTTACACTGAAGGAAAAAAAAGCAGAGTAACCTGACAAGGCTTTAACTGCATCATGATGTGACAGAGCAAAGATTTAAATAACTAGGGATTTCTAGGAGATAATATGATAAATCTTTTTTCTTTTTTACTTTGGATAGGTAGAAATACATGTCAGAATTGGCAATATGCACGATTTTGATTTGAAACTTTGACTTTCTGCACTGAATAGTTATTAGGATTTTTTTTTATTGATGCATTTTCTGCAGTCTAGTTTTGGAAGGGCAGGGGAGGCTGGGTCTTTCAAGTCGCTTTCTGCAGAAGGTGAAGATGGTTAAGAATTCTTGAGTACCTGAGCAGATGTTAAGAAATTGACTTGTGATTCTGTGGAAATGCCAGTAACTACATGCGCTTCCCTGAAATACTGTAAACAAGTGCTTTGCATTCATCATGGCATACTAGATTCAAAGATGGAATAAGAAAGGGGCCTGATCCAAGGACAATTATTGGAGTCCTGTGGCATGAAATACTTCAGAAAAGTGTTAATTTGTCTGTCTTTGCTGAAAAGTACAGTTTTACATTGGCTTGTAGATGGTTTGGCTTTGCCAGGGGCAGCAATTAACATTAATCACAGTAGCTTTGCCAAGGATTCTGTGACATCCTCATACCCAAGTCAATGGGCCATGTAACTGTTTTGAAATGGATAGTAGTGCTGAAGATGTCCCTTCTAAACCAAATTCAAGAACTGCACTGGACGTTAAATGCTAGTTCAGTCTGGAGGAGTGTGTTTAGTCTCTGGAAGAGATCCATTTTGGTTAAACTGGTAAATAAGTAAAAGCTTATCTAATTAACCCCCTTCCCTATTTAAATGTCAGAGCACCTGCACTACTTTTTCTTAGGTGAAGCAAGTATTTAATATTTCATAAAATAGTTAGTAACTATAGTTAGTAACTATACTAGGCTAGCCTTCACAAAAAACTTGAGTTGTCATTTTGAAAGTATGAACAAAGGGGCAGAACCTGACAGGGACAGACCCATTTCTTTTTCAGGCTGCCAGGTTTTCCAAGAATGACTGAAAACTGTTTTCTTACAGGTTGTGTCAAATGCTGCTGGACAGGGGGTTGCCATCACTGGGAACAATACTTTCAACAACTGGAATTGGCCTAATGCTGTGATCTTTGCTGCTACTGTGATCACTACAATTGGTAAGTGTATATTATGTCAACTTCCTTAACTGTAGTTCTGTGTATGCTCCAGTATGTTTGTACTCTTCCATTTATGTGTCAAGCTGGCCACTGAATGAAGGCCCCATGGCTGGAGTTGCCTAGTGTATGTGTTCAGCTGCAGGTTCATTGAGGAAAAAACTCAGCTTTTTGGGACTCTCTCCATGGGTATACAGAAGAGAAATGTGTGTCTTTCCAATATGTAATGGATTCAAAGTGCTTGCGGGGATGACTGTTGCCATTCCAGTTCCATTAATTCGTGCACTTAAATTTCCAAATCATAAAAATCCTGAAACAAAAGTGTTACAAAGCATTCTATTAAACTAGTATTTAAAGCATGTGCGTATGAGGGTTTTGTATAGCTGTCCTGTTACTCATGTGCATCCTCTTAAGCTATTGAATTATCAGTGTTTCTGGCTTGCAGAACAATCTTATCTCTTAAAGAAGGCAAAGTAGAACAACTGCTGTCTTCTAAATCTCACTCCTGATTTGTGCTTGTGAAACCCTTTGCACTGAAAGACTACTTCTTCCTTTGATATATAAATTTCCAGAGCTCAACAACATCTGCCTTCTGCTTTTACAGAAAAATCTTTGCTACATGGTATTGCTACACCCTTGCTACAACTACAGTGCCAAAAAACAGGAATGCAAAATAACCAGAGAAGGCTGGACATGTACAGAAATGAAAGTCTTGCTGTGAAACCAAATGCAGTACTGTGTTTTTCTTTATTGTTTGAAACTCGCAATACCCAGCTTATAATATAACTCACAACACAAAATGTTGAAGTTGGGAATACACCGAAATAAGAAAGCTGTGGCAGAATATAGGATGCTGATTTTGGAGCCTGAGCTTGTAATGCCCTGTTGGGTTCTGTGACCAGCAAAGAACTAAATTCAGTTTAAATACCTTGCTATGTCACAAGTCACCTTGCACTTAACTCACAAACCTCTTACTCTGGAAAGGTACCAGGTCCCAAGTTAAATGTGTGTAGTGAATCTTTCATGTGGAAGCTAGCTTCAGGATGAATTTTGAGCTTTTTTTCTATAAAGTGGAATCAGTCACATTGTTAACAGTTGCTGCTTAAGCCTGGGGAATCATCAGAAGTTTTGAGATGGGCTTTATTTCATATTTATCTCATCACGTCAAGAAAAAGATGCACAAAATCTAGGCAGCCCTTAAAATGTAGTAATCCTCTCACTTGCATTAATGGAATACGTGTTTGCTATAGTAGAACTGGAATCATCCAGATTCAGAAGATCAGCAGCTGGGGTAGGCTAAAGTCCTTAGAGATGGTGAAGCAAGAAGCATGTGATACAGGAGAAGCCCACACAACATTCTGTGCATAGGTAGAATTGCCTTGAATTCTCTGCAGCAAGAGCCAACTGTGCGCATACTTATCTCTTTTAGGTTACGGAAATGTTTCTCCAAAGACACCCTCTGGGCGTCTCTTCTGCATATTTTATGGGCTCTTTGGAGTTCCTCTCTGCTTGACATGGATCAGTGCTCTGGGGAAGTTCTTTGGAGGACGTGCCAAGAGGCTGGGCCAGTTTCTGACGAAAAGAGGAGTAAGCCTGGTAAGGCCCTTGCTTGTTTACCCTTGTGCTGTGTATTTTTGATGCATGAATTAAGCGTCCCTGCTAATCTTGTAGTAAATGAAAATTTGTGCAAATATGATTTCACAAATGGCATTGCATAGAAATAACTGTAAAGGGGGATTCAGCCTGATAAGTTTGTTTTGCAAGAAGTTTTAGCAAAATGAGATCTTGTAGAAACTTTTGATTGTAAATATAGATCTTGCAGCTTCTAAGGAGACATGTATCTCCTTACATTAGAAACCTGTAGGACAAATGTAGGTGAGGCTGCATTTCACAGACATTCTGTGCAAGCTCCCCTGGCACAGGAATAAGCTGTCCTGCTTTGTTCCAACCTGCTTCTACGCTAGCATGAGTACTTCCTGCTGTGCAGTGAACCAACTGGAAAGTAATGTTTTGTTCTGAGTTACTGACTTGTGGTGGTTTTGTTTGTGGCTTTTTGTTGGGTTTTTGGTGGTGGTCAGTTGTCCCCCCCTTGAATGAGTTCTGTCTCAGTTCTAACTCTGCACAGAGATGGGAGGCAATGCAGGGCCATAGTGCCTGGAGCTGGAGGACAGTGGGACTGGTTTAGGTCCTGGGGTCAGAAACAGAGCAAGAACTTTCTTGGTTCAACACCTGAGAAGAAAGTACAGAAAATGATGGTGAAATGCGTGTGTGTGTGCAACTTCGGGCAGAGGTTGCGTGAGTAGCAAAAGGTTGGAAACATAAATAGGAAAGAAGCATCTTAAACACTTCTGATCCTCTCCACTCCAATAAAAGGAAAATCAGAGGTGCTGACTGCTTTTTAGACTAGAGTGCTATGTCTGCATCCTATTGATATCATTATTTATAAAGTATCAGGAACTCCTTAAACTTTTTAAGAATGTGAAAGAAAACTATGAGGAAATAATCTTGTTTGAGCAAGTAGATGTAAAAATAGTGAGTTTTGCATAAAGAAAAAGGTGTGTGTTTATTTAAGTCAGTGACTTTTAGTTATGGTTGGTAAACTGTTAGCACAAAACGATGAAATGTCTGATACTGTCAGATGGTGCTTCGTGTCATGGGTGGGAAAAGAAAATTTGGAGATCTTTTCCTGACTTTTTTTTTTTTCCTTTTTTCCTTTACAGAGGAAAGCACAAATAACATGCACAGCTATTTTCATTGTTTGGGGTGTCTTGGTCCATCTGGTTATTCCTCCCTTTGTTTTTATGGTGACTGAAGGATGGGATTACATTGAAGGCCTCTATTTCTCGTTCATCACTATCACTACCATAGGATTTGGAGATTTTGTTGCTGGTCAGTAATTGTGTTTTATATATTATTTCACTACACGCATAGTGTGGCAATTCTGTTTCCAAACTGTAATTTGAAAAGGTGCTCTCTTAGTTTTTCCAAGACATTTTGCTGAATAGAAGATTCAGTTAAAGCTTGGTACTGATCCAATGGACCAGATCTGGCTCTTCACTCTTGGTTTGGATATTTAGACCTTCATTGCGCTAACTCTGGAGCCAAGTTCTGGAGTTCATAACCCTTTCAGATGTCCCAGGTCCTTATTTCAGGCAAGGAGCTATCCTATCCGCCATGATAGTCTGCACCTTTGAATGGGATCCAGTATACTAAGCAGGATGCACAAGTTCTGGGCAGTGCTCTCTGTGCAGCTGTCTAGAGCTGGTCAACAGGAAATGCTGAGTGTACAGGTGTCTCCCTCCTAAATCTCGTGTTTATATAAAATCCTCTTCCTTGTTCAGGGCTTTGGAGATGGTCCTTGAAAGGGGAATTCTGAATCCTTTTCTCAAGGAAGGTACCATACCTTCCTTGAGGTACTATATCCATATCTCAGTGTCAGGGAGAAGCTTTATAATTTTCTAACAGGAAAAAAGTTCACTTCTACAGCTAACAAGGAGAGTATAAATATGCTGCCATTTTATGTTGTAGTCCAGTGGTCGCAATACATGCAGCCAAGAAGTAGAAGACCTGGGATGAACTTTGTCTTTCAGATGGGTTTCAGATCTCCCCTTCCCACCTCTCAGTGTTCAAACAGCTAGGCTGTTAGTGTGGAAGGGGAGTAGTTCTCAGGTTCATAACTTCAAAAGTTTATCAGCTGTGAGTCCTCTTTCAGTAACATTCTTGGTTTTATTTCTTTCTAGGTGTAAATCCAGATGCAAACTATCATGCCCTTTACAGATACTTTGTGGAGTTATGGATCTATCTGGGACTAGCTTGGCTTTCACTCTTTGTTAACTGGAAGGTCAGTATGTTTGTGGAAGTCCACAAAGCAATCAAGAAACGGAGGAAAAAAAGAAAAGAGTCATTTGACAACCATCCTCGGTCTAAAAAACCCCTTCAAATGGGTACCTCAAAGGATGTCAACATTTTCAGTTTCCTTTCAAAGAAGGAAGAGACCTACAATGATCTTATTAAGCAAATTGGGAAGAAGGCCCTGAAGACAAACAATGACAAAATGATTAAAGTAGAAAATGCCAAACAAAATATGCAGAATCCTAGTATAGATGCCCAGGTGACTTACACAAAGACAGAGTCATTTGACTATGATGAGGCTTCCCTGGACATTCAAAATGGTCATGTACTGAGACCTCTGCATGATAAACACATTGGAGACAGCCCTCTAGAAGGAACCATGTTCGTAAACCAGCTGGACAGGATTAGTGAAGAAGAAGGCGAAGTATGGGATTCCAGAGACTATCGACCCTTAATATTTGAGAATGCCAATATAACATTTGTAAATGAAGATGATGATGAAGAGGAAGATATCTCAGATGATGAGGAAACATCAAAATCCTCCATGGATGATAATCTTGCAGAGGAATCTGAAACTGCAAAAAAACTGGTAAAGTTCCCATCCTCTGATGAATCTACCTTTACCAATAACGAGCTAGAACTTTCTGTGCCTTACGAACAACTGATGAATGAGTATAATACAGTAAGCAATGTGAAAGCAGCAACGTGAACATGTTTGACAATGGTTTTCTGAAATTGTCAGTGCATATTGAACAAGTTAATAGAGCAAGGAGAAAAGCATGTTTTTGCAGGTTCTCCTGTCTCTTTGAAAATGAAAGCAAGTCCCAAACTAATAAATTCCAGTGTCTTTTCCCCATCCTAAGTTGGTTTCTGAGCCCATCAGCTTTGCTTATCTGAAAAACTTGTAAAATAACAATTGAATCTGGAGTTCTGCTCCTTCTTTGGATTTCATGGTTCTTGAACGAAGTAGAAAAGAAAAGACTAGTTAATACACTGGACCTGCTCTGCGTTTATGCATTTCATTGAGGAATTAGTTTGGGAGTGTAACTATACTGTTGCAAAGAGACTGTTTTGGGCATCAAATGTGTTCGGTTACTCCATTAGCCTTTCACCTCTGAAAACCTGGATTTGAATCCTGCTTTGATCAGAAATGAAAGCAAGGGGTTTGCTTTTTTTTTTTTTTTTTTCAAGTTGCCCATTGTTAAGTTGTTACCACAAAAAAAAAAAAACAATGGTGCAACCACTAGTTGTGCTTAATGAGAAGCTTTAGATGGAATACCAGGACCCACAGGTCTGAGCTGAGGTGCGCTGGCAGACTGAGGAGGAAGCTTCTGAAACATCTGTCTAGAATATGTCAGTGCTTGTCGAATTATAGTGAATTGTAATTTCATAAATAAAATATTAAAATTAAGAATTCCAAAGGAATGGCTTGAGAAGGAGCCCTCTAACAAGGACGAATCATCTGGGATGAAGCTCACCAGTTGGACTGCTTAACTGCACGTCAGCCCCAGAACTGTTAAAAGAGTAAAATGACTGGAAGACCTATTGATCAAAGGATGTATGAGCACAAGCAGGATGCAATGAACTTTTTAATGTTGAAAGTGTCCTTCCACTGTCCATTTCCTAGAGGAAATACTTGAATGAACCTTATACAGTATCTATGTACAGGTGAAGTTTTATTGACACTGTTCTTCTGAGGAAAAAATCACCTTGGGAGGCACAGATATTCTCCAAATGCCCTAATGCCTGTCAGAAGGGACCTGTAGCACTGCTGCTGATCTGCGCAGTGTGTTAGTCAGTATTGTTGTTTGATGTTCCCCTCTGCCTTGGTACTTCAGACTAGACTTGAACGAGAGATGATTTTTGAAACAGTTGATTACACTTTGCTTATTCGTTTTGTTTTGAAGTTTGACCTATGTGCATACGATGGTTATTCTATCCCACTTTAAAGAAGGTTGAGCAATGTCAAATCTTGGGCAAACTGAGATGTGATCAAGTGACTTAAAGCCATAAGGCACATTTTAAAGAGGGAACTTTGGCTCTAAGCTCCTGAAAGTACTATCTTTTGGCTTGGAGATGGGCTTCTCATTGAGAAGGAAGTATGTCTTTTCACAACATTTATGCCCAAATTATTTTGGCTACAAAGAAAATCATACCATGGTTTTATTTTTCTTGCTTTTTCAATGTCTGTGCATTAACCCTGACAACTCTTTCAAATGAGGCTCTTGATTACGTGTTGGCAAAAGGTACTGACTTCAGTTGTATCCAATTTGCTTGGAACAGAAAATAGCCAAGACCTTTGAACCTTAACATGTCAAGTTCTGTTGTTCTGTTTAGTTTTACAGTATTTAAGTCATTCCAGTATGTCCAAATGTTCCAAAGTTCAGTGAACATTTAAAAGTTGTCTTGTTTTCATTTTTGGTGTAATGCTGGCAGACTTACTAGCTCTTTAAGAGGAGCTTATGGAATCTTGCAATGCTAATCTTGAATTACTAGCTATTTCTAATAACTGCAGATATTGGCTGCAGCTTCAGCTGCTGGCCTCTTCCACAGAAGAAGGAGGACATATGGGAAACTGGCACTCTGGTTGGATAGCGTCTTGATGGGAAGTTTTGAAGTCATCTACTGTGAAACAAGTGACTGACTTTACTGGTCTTTTTTTTTTTTTTTTGTCTTTTCAGAATTTTCCACTTATATGACATTTTTTCAAATAGAAAGGGAACACAAGGTTAGGGCCAATTGTTTACTAGCAAAAATGCGGAATTGGCATCATGGGATTTGGTGGTTAATCTATATTTTATGATACTATCACTGAAGAGATTCTAATTTGAAATCAAATTTTATTATATTACAGCTATTTGGGGAAGGGGTGGCTGGATGAATTCGACTTATATCTGACAAGAAAGAGGGAGAGGCCATATCGAGATGTTGTAATAGACACCTCCACCCGAATCGTTTTAAAATTACTCCAAGCCCTTTCAGTATTTCTATGTATCTGAAGGGTTGTGGTTGACAGATATACTTTGTAACTGTAAGAAATGATAGGTAAGACTACATGCATGATACACAAGATGCCTGTGTAGCAAGTCTAGCCTTCTGTTTTTCTTTGTTTTGTCTAAAAAAGTGCACATTAACTTAAAATGAGAAAGCACTCCATATAACTTTTGTTGTCCTCCAACTTGTCTTCCATTATTGATGCAAACATCAAAGTTTCAGTGACGGTTAGGTGCAGGACAGTGAGGAGAGAAAAGGCTTGCTGAAAGTGCATGAAATGGGAAAGCATAGTCCAGTCTTCATTTTAAAGAAAAAAAAATTTCTCTAATACAGAAATAATACAACCCAGACACTTGGCTGGGCTGCTTTGATTGGGAGGGGATGTTGCACACTGGAACCCAGACTCTCCGTTCTCCATAGTGAAGTACACTTGTATGCCAGAGCTGAGAATGGATGGGATCTGTTTCATATTATCAAGTTAGATGTGGCTCTCTGGCCTTTCCCAGTGTAGAGTCAGTGTAGACTATAAGTCTGCATAATAAGTATCATGGGATTTAAAGTAATAGTTTAAATTTATTAAAACAAAGTACAATATTCCCGCTTTTTTGGGAAACATGATCGCACCTCACAAAACTGTTCTCAAGACATCCCACCATGTGCCTTAACATAATTCTAACACTGGGAAAAAATTCCTTTTTACACAGGGGCCAACACAATTGGTCTCCTTAAGCCCTACTTGTTTTCAGTGTTTTGGAGGGGGGTTAGTTAGCGCATAGCTTTCATACTGGCTCTCTCCAAAAAGCTGAACCATTTCCCAGGGTTTTTGAAATTATGGTGCCATCTTGGAACTGCTGAAGTGCTAAGCAAGACAGCTTTTTGCCTGTCTGTCTTCCATGTCTTGAGAAAAGCATCTGCCTGAGGGATCTAAATTAATGTCTTTCTGCCTTCAGATTTACATATAGTAAGTTAGAGGGGTGTTCAGGCTGAATTTTGGCCTGTTCAGCCCCAAAAGTGCCTCTGAGTGAATCCCCAGTGCTACCTGGTAAAGTCTTGTAGTTATTTCAATTATCTGGTCAACCTGGAAACATTTTCTTTGGATGCCATGTAAGATTTCATTTAGCTAATCAATTGTGTTAATAGCTTCCTTAATTATATGGAATTGGTTTTATAGGTGAGACAGATCTCTTCCTGGAAACAGAGGAAAGGGTATTTTTAAAAAAGGAGAAGAAGGAAAAAAATTTGAAAGCACGTATAAGGAAGGGATGGAATAGAAGTGGAAACTTCTTTTTAGCTATTGCATACAAGTAGATTGTATTTCCAGTCACATCATGTGAAGCATGGGTCCACTTTCACAATATGAACTTAATAATTTTGCCAAGATGAGCCAGTACTTTTGGAAAAAAAAAAAAATTAAGAATCCTGAAATGTGACAACAGAAGTCTGTTCCTACAAAAGCCCTTTTAAGTGCTATAGACTATGTGACCCCATCCTTGACATCGTTGTGACACTTCTTGGTTTTGTCTTGTGCTATTAAATCCTGGTTTTACCAGAAGGGCATCATTTTCAGATACATATCTCACAGCAGGCAAACACATGTGATACACTGGTACGAAATCACTGAGGAAATACAGAAAGTCGTGTGTTACTTTTTTCTGAACTAATGATTTGTGAATCTGTTGCTGGCAATGGACATCACAAAACGTGTAGAAATAAAACCAGGCTGATAACAGATCCATGGTGACACAGTTGTATATGTTGAGAATTTTTTTTTTTCTCCAGTTGATCTGGGAGAGTATGTGTAGAGACAGACAAGCGTCACTGATGAAGAGAGCAAAAAGCAATATACAAGTCTGTTGACCTAAACAAAACGAAACAAAAAACCAAACCAAGGACTCTTGTTGTAGACTTGTAATTTTTGTGCCTCGTGGGATTCATTCCATTTGTGATGGATTTTCCTTTTAAAAAATTAGCTTGTCTTTCATATGACTTTTGATGTTTGTACAGTTTTGACTCTTATCACTCCATAATATGCCTGTCTGTCTGTTCTTTGTTGCTGATCGTCACTGGAATCACACTGTATGTAAATATTTGCTAAGTCTTTGTAAAATGTAATTTATTTTAATATTTTGCAATAAAAAATTTACAATTTATCCTCTCTGTCATGATGTGAATAGCAATCAAGGAATTAGATATCTTTTTACAACTACCTACACTTGTAATGCACCTCACAGATGACAGATGAGACTGGTCCTGGTCCATGGAGCTCAAACCTAAGGAGCTGATAAAGCAAGTTTTATGCAAGCAGATGCCTGAATTTGTATGGGTTTGATGACTTCAGTTCAAGGGCACCTAGTCTTCAATTAGATAACAGCATAGCAAAGTGTTATTCGGTGAGGGTTTTGGACAGCTGTTGAAAGAGAAACTGAAGTTTATTCTAGGGTTTGTGTTTTTTCAGGGAGCTGTTTTTCAAGACGATGCACTGAGACAGGAGGTGTTAGAATTGATCAGTACTCCAGGAAAATAAAATGGGCATCTGACTGCTATCTGAATCTTATGCCAGAGCTATTAAAATATCTGAGTAGCTGTTTATGAATTTTCACAAGATTTCTAGCAGTAGTGCTCACCATTTTGCAACCTAGAAGCATTTGCAGTCCTTCAACTCCAGTAATTTCCTTAAAACACCTTGGAAAATGGATAATACCTACCTTAATGGGTAGCAAAACGTGACTTGGTGATACCGGTGACAGAGATGGAGCCATCTGCACAAGCGGAGACAGCCTCAGCCTGAGGGCAAGTAGACTGAACCTTGGCTTTTAGGCAACTGAGTGGAATTGCTGAGGCATGAGCTAGGAAAGTAGGGAGATGCGTAGGCACAGGAGGGCAGGGTGGATTCTATCATGATTTCAGTAATGTAGAGATTGGCTACCCTTATCTTTTAGCCCCACAACAGATGAGTAGTAGAGGAGGAAGAGGTGCCTGACAGGTGACTGATGCCAAAAACAGCCAAAGAGGGAGGTGGGGTCCCCTCATGGAGCTGAGGGCAGGACATAACATCGAGTCTGGTATGTACCTGATAACATTTCTATCAGCTCCCAGCAGGTTGGAGCCCACAGACTATTGTTCACCTTCTGCCCTCAGTATTTTAGTAGAGTGTTTGTAATTTATAGGGGGTAGGGTAGCAAGAAGTAGGAAAACAGGATAAACCTGTATCTGTTAAGTGGCTGTTCTTAAGGTCCATGCCTGGCTGCGGGTTCCTCTGAACACAATAGCTTAATAGATAAAATCGCAGACCAGGTGACACAAGTGAAAAGATTTCAGGTTGGGTTTTTTTTTTTTTTAATCATAGGTCTTTACAATGCATGGTGCAACATGATACCCACAGTTCATGGAAATGAAGAAAAACTGTTAATTCTGGGAGATGAAGACAGTGACATAGCAGGTAGAGTTGCGGTTCAGGACTGTTTTACACAGGAAAATGCTATTTCACTCAGGGCAATTTTCTATAGCTGGTCTTAAGTCCTGAAGCACCCAAAAAATACCTCTTTCAACTCTTCTGCAAGGACCTGCGGGGAGGTGGGGGAGGTCTGCTGCCCTGTAGTTCAAGCGGGAAGAGTTTTTAAATTCATGACATCTACCTTGTGCCTTTCAGCAAAGGTTGGGTGGGTTTTGTTGGGTTTTTTAAAAACTTTTTTTCTTTTTTTTTTTGAAGGCTCAACCTCCCTGTGGTAAGATAACGAATACTGTAATATCTAGGAATAAAAGGTTGGGCTGAGCACAGCACCCGTTCAATTTTGGCTGCTTCTTGTTCCAGAAAGCTCTCAGAGAGCCCCCCTGACCTGCACACAGACTGGGCTTCCTCCAGGGACTGCCTGGCTTCCCAGTACATGACTGCAGGCTGTGGCTTTATGTCGGCTCCGCACCTTAGCCCTGCCAGGGGCCCAGGGCCGTGCATCTCACAGAGAGCAAACCCGTGACAGTGCCTTTCCCTGGCAGACCCGTAGCTCTCCATGAAAAACGAGTTCATCACCTACAGGACTCGCACAGCCTGGGTACTTGAAGAGCTTGCTAAAGGATTGCTTTTCACTTGCATGTTGGCAGATACCTTCTGGATTGCAGCTAATGTGACTCCTGCTGATGTGGCATGTGGGCAAGTTCTGGGGGAAAAGCGGTGCACTCCCGACCTTCACTTACTGCCTTGATTTCCATTCCAGCTCCCAAGAAAACCAGACTCATAAGAGGTAGTGGTTTGGGTTTTTTTGGGGGGGTGATGTTTTGTGGAAAAACAGATAGGTGTCCAAGCAGGTGTTTTGTGTCTTGGGATGAAAACAAATTCAAGCAGTGGTTATCTTGGACTACACAGACACCCTAGCACGGGGAGTAGCACTACAACTGATAGCACAGAGACTCAAAACAAAACACCCACAAAGATTCAGCTTGCTGATCAAGGAAATTTGCTATTTCACATCGTAAAGGCTTATCTGGAAAGGGACATTGAGGTGGACTGGGATGCTGGAGGCTTTATCCTGCACAGAGGCTCCCTGAAAGCCAGGTAGCACACTTTATTTAGGAGGGCTTCCTCTGATGGCCAAGTTTCCAAGTACAGCCTGTAGGAGAACTCCTTCTGGTTAATACAGATAGATTTTATATTTTTGTATATATAAGCCCAATGTATTTTATATGTATAACAAATATTATATATATATTGACATGAGAAATATTCTGATGGAAATATTTTAATAAGTGCTTTGAATTTCACAAGTTGAACTGAAACAACTGTGAATTAAGAGTTCGTTTTCTATTTTTAGAATATTTTTTTCTTGGGGTACCAGAAGTTTTCTCCCTTTTGTTGCTCCTTGCTGCCCATAGGAAAGAGTAGAATGGAGATGGTGACAATCTCTGCTCATATTTTATATGGTTGTGTTGTTTTCTGCATGGAGGAAGTTATGGAAAATGCCCCCTGCCCGACTTTTCTCCTTGCTAGGGTGGGGCTGTGACTGACAGAGAAAGCAGAACAAAAAACCTGAAAGTATGAGTTCTGAGATTGGGGTGAGGAGGTTAAAACACAAAATACCTAAAGTAAAAGTTAACATTTTTCCCCATCGACATTCTTTGAGATTTCCCATGCTAACCTTTAATAAAATTCTTTTGGATCCTTTCCTAAATATGCCAAACAAAAGTACTTGTGTTTTCAAATTAGATCTATGTATTATTTATTCAGGAAAAAAGCAAGCACTTTGACATGCTTCTAATCTTATTTGAATATAAAAGCAGAGTGTGGCACCATGATATGCTTTTTAATTGTACGGAGAATGAATACACTCTGTATGAATGACCGTAGTCCCACACTGAGTGCAAAAATCCTGTTCAAGGGCTGTCAACAGCTTTGCCCTGTTCTGTGGACTTACAGTTTTGGGCACTCGATCACATTTTTGTTTATCTAGTTAAGTTTCTGGGTGTATAAGGAAGTATCTTAATCCCTAATGCCGGTAAGATCAGAGACAAAAAACTGTGCTCACTTGTGGGTTGGGCCCTACCCCTACTAATCAAAATAAACTGAGTGCAGAGGAGCACTCGTTCCTACATACTCCTAGTTGCTGGGCAGAACTGAAAAATATGTGCATGCGAATGCAAAATAAATCCATGTTCATGTTGAAATAGATGTCACAAGCTTCTGAAGCTAGAGGATAAGCGTTTATTCATAAAGCTGTGTTGTCTTTCTCTGGCAACCTTCATATCTGCTGTTTGTCGGTTGTACATTGGCAGTTAGCACAAAGTAAAGGAACAAATCAAGACCTGAGACACAGAAAATATCAAAAGACATTGTCTATTCCTCTTAGCCTGGGAGTTTTGCCAACTCCATCTCTGGCACGGCTGGAAAGGAAGGAAAAATAGTAAGCTAATTGGTCTGCTTTTTAATTGCTGATTAGAATGGGAAATGAATACAAGAGCAGGGGTAAGCAACATGCCTTGGACATCTGAGGGGGACACTGCCTTCTTTGGCTGCTTTTGTGTCTGTCAGTTTTTAATAAATGATACGAAACCGGTGGCTTAAAGTGAAAAAGGCTTGCCAGAGAAAGGCTTTCTTTCATTTAAGGAAGAAGGTCCAGGTTTAAAGATTTTTCTTCTGTGCTGCATTTCTTCAGACAGTGAAGCTCTTAAAATTAATCTAAATTATCATACTAATCTCTGAGACATACAATAGGCATGAGATGAAGGCAAGAAGGTAAAGCAAATACCTATTTTTAAACTTCAGCCTCCAAGTTCTCTATCCTTTAGAGCTGCTTAAACTGAGGAGAGCACCTGACATTTAGTCCCCACTCTGGTAACACCAACATGTCAAAGAAAAAAGTTAAAGGGATGTGGTGTTGAATTGAGAACAATTTTTTTAGGGTAAGAGACACAATTTGTATCAAGTACAGGAAGAAATCAGAGGCCTAGAGCTATAGTAGCTGAGGAATCTGTTATTTGTGGGGAGATTTGCTCTAAAACACTAGGAAATAAGTTTTCTGGCAAATAATTTCAAGTGGTTTTCTGAAGATGTTGTCTGGTCAAGTGATATTGACTTCTCCAAGGCAGTTTAATTCTGTGATGTTTATCAGGAGCTGAAGAGTATAATCTTATGGGGGCATAATAGCTGAAAGCTGCAAAATCTGCAGGAAAGAACTGCCAGCCTGTTAAAATGTGTAGGCTTGAGACAGGCTTTTTCTTTCAGAGAGTGCAATAAAAGTAGAAAATAAGGTGGAAATGGATTGAAGCTCTAACTGGCTTTTATTTAAAAGTTTCTGACCCTATATGTTATTGTGCCTTCAAATGGTATGTGGTTTTGGAAATGCTTGGGATAAACTTAGCTTCCTCTGGCACAGAGAGGGAGGAAAAGGCTTTGGGGTTATCACAGTTTATTTACTGTAAAATGACCACTCTTTAAAACAACAACAGCAAGATTCAGGATGGGGAGAGCAGAGACTGGTTTCAAACAATATTCTACTCAGGTCTACGCAGTAACGACCCAACTCATTTTTCACAGAAGGGTAACACTTCCACCCCTTTTGTCTGTCTCTTCTGGCTCCCACCGCTTTCCTGGCTTATATGTCTTAATTTTCCCTTTCCTCTACTGTGTGACATCTGTCCCATTACAGTTCCTGTGGCCCTTAGGAACCTCGTGGTTGCCTTCAGGCAGGACACAACAGCCACTTGGCATTTCAGGCTGACAGCCAGAAGATAGATTTGGCTTCTCCCACTCAAAGAGTGACAGCCTGAACTGCTTCAGCTAAGGGAGACTTAAAGGAGGCTGCTTCAGCTAAAGGAGGTTCAACAACCAAGGCACCCAGCTGAGTGGGCATGGCTTCCTTCAGTGAAAAGTTCAAGGTTTTGCACATTCTCAGCCATGCTATCTATATCTGCTGTCGATTTAGATTTGCAGGGGTGTGGTTTGGTAAAGGCAAGGGTAGAGCTTCACTATGTGGCCATGAAGTGGACTAGGCAAGTCCATCTAAATACTCGCAGAGACATGTTAGTGAGGCTGGGGTTCAAAACAGTTTTTGAAAGAGGCTGTGGCTATTTGTGAGCTGTAGTTACACCCCTTTCATTTCCATATTCCTCCTTCCCTTCTTCCCACTCCATTAACCTTACCACCACTCCTACACTCCCCAATCCCACTTTATGACCACAGTTCTCCCTACTGCTTGACCCCCTCCCTGAACTGGGAGGATAAAGCTTAGCTCTTTTTAGTCTGGAGCTCTCCAGAAGGCTTCCAAAGCCTTAGAAACACTTCAGCTTGCTGCTGTGTGTTCAGACTGCTTGACATGACTCCATTTATCATGTGGATGTGACCTAAAACTATGTTCCACTTGCACCAAGTAAGCAGCAAAGTTATCACCTGTTTAAATAAGGCTTTGGCTCCTAATCAACAATTCAACAGAAGAAAAGGAATTGAATAGAACAAAATATGTTTGATTATTTACTAAAGGCATAATGGCCTGGAGACTAAAAACAAAGAGTGGGACTGAGAGCCAGATGGCAACCAATGTAACCTAGACAGCCTACATGACGAGTCTTTAGGGTACAGAAAACTCCCACGGCACAATTTTTTTAAGCACTAGAGAAATCCATATGTGCTACTTTTCCAGTTACAGTTATTCCAAATAAATGCCAAAACTGTGACTTTAAAAATATCATAGATTGATGTCGGGAACCATTTGAGTATTGCATAACACTTGAATGTAAGCGGCCCCGGAGCACCAGTGAGAGGGCAGGAGCAGGAATGGGGTCTCACACCACAGCCACGCAGAAGCCCTCTTTGAGAGATTTGCCATCTGTGTTATCAAAAAGTCTACAGAAAGCTAGTCATGCATGACAGCACAAGTTCATAGCATGGATATAGCTGTTACCATGTGACATAGTTGAATTCTAGTGTATTACGGTGCCAGGGACCATAAAGGGAACATCTTAGACAGGGACAATCAGCTGATTACAGACACAGAAGAACAGATGATGAACAGGAGGTGCCAGTGGTCCCGGCAGAATTGCTGGTGGCATTCATATAGATTGCATACCTCCTGGCTGGCTAGTCAAGAACTGAGGTAGAGGAGTTGTCTTCAAGTACCAGGGATAGCTAGCACCATCAAAATAATTGTATTTGTACACAAAAATGTAACCCTGGGAGTGAGAAACATGGCTAATGGGGACAGTCATCACCTAAAGCTCTGGGAAAGGAGGAGGACAATGCAGTGACCCTCACTCCAGAGCATCTGCATACAGTAGGTACCCTACATGAGGGGGAATAAGAAGCCTTGTTCACTATGGATGAAGAAGATTCTTCTACTTAGCCATGTCCTGCTAAACAGATCTTGTCTTTGGCTTATGTTTAGGCCTGGCTGGTATTTGAAGTGGGAAGGGTAAGAACATGAGTTTGGGCAAATGCAACACTTTCAGGACGCTTTCACCTGTTGGAGCTGAAGGCCCCTCTCTTCAAGTACCCCTGTGGCACGTTCCCTTAACAGAAGTCCACCAAAGGGGAAGGTAGAGCATGAGCTGCCATATGCCATCTGCTGGGAAAGGTGTTGGGGGAAGAAAAAATTAGCATCTACTCCCAAGGAGCAACAGTAGAGAGAGGTCTTTCCTCTCTTCCACTGAATCAGCACAGTGATCTTCAAGGGTTAAAAGGAGCTAAGCCTACATCTTCATTCAGAAGGTCTCCATTATATGAAATGTAAACAAAACCTCATGTGCATATGCTTCACAAGAAGCATACAATCTTCTCCTGTGGAGAAGACTCTTCAGGAGGGCAGCTGACAATTGTGCAGGAGATAACCTTGTTGCCTGTTGCTCCAAACTATGAGGCGTGTCAAGTCTTGTTGCTGCTTCTTCATTCACCCATCTTCTCACAGGGGAGGCAGTGGTACTGTTTCCCTCAGGATCAGGCCAGAGCCTGGGTAGGTCCTCTTCACAGAAGCCCTACACAAACTTAGTTCTTCCGCAGCTGTTCAATGCTATTTATAGCCTTGGAAGGCCAAAGAGTGTGAGCAGACCTCTTTCCTCCCTAACTTACAACTCTCTGCAGTAAGCAAACCTGTACAACTGTGTGCTGACAATGAGTAGCCAGCTAGTCGTAGCTTTGGCGGGATGTACTGACAGTGTTTGCACCATCTCTCTTGGCAGAATTATTATTTCACATAGGCTGATTTTTCTTATGTGTAATAAGCAACTCTGCAGTTTAATTTCATGATTGTTTTCTGCTCTTATTAGCAAGCAGAAATAATTAGTTCCTGTTCTCATCTGAATTTTAATTTTTGGCTGCCCTGGGTGCAGAGGCCTCTGGGCAGCAAATAGGAAGAAACTAAAAACAGAATTCATGAGAAAAAAAGCATCATGTATCACTATTGAGCCCATATCAGGAAATTCTTAAAATCCCATCCTTCCACCTCAAGAAAATAATCCCAAGCACTTTAAAGTTAATTAAATCAAATAAATGATCTGGAATAGCATCAGAATTACTATGGCATAAAAGGATCTGGGAGGTATAAAAGCTCCCCAGCCAAGCAAGTGTGTTGGCTTCCAAAAGGATGAGTGTTATCCTGGGTTGTATGAGCAAGAGTATTGTGTGAGAGATGGGAGGTACTATTCCACTCTCTAGGACAGTGGGGCTAGTATCAGCTCTAATACGGGTTCAGATCATCAGATTTTAAGGAAGCTGTAGATAAGATGAGAGTATTCTGTATCACAGCAACAAGAAAATGTTTTAAGAAAGCATGGTGTCTGAGAAAACCGTTAGGAAAGGCTGAAAAAAATGGGCTTACTCAGACTGGAAAAGAAAATAAAATGGCTAGTACACAGAAGTTTTCTGATAGGTAAAAGACAGCTGAAGAGTGTTAAGCGGGGTCTAAACTGCTTCTTGTAGACCTTGGAGAAAATAAAAAAAGAAATGTGTTCACATTGCAATAAACAAGTGCCTGATGCTGCAAAATGCTTTCCAACTGCAAGAGCAATAATGTCTCCTAGATGGACATAGACTTCAAACTGCTGGAGGATTTGAGAACAATTTAGGCAAAGAGCTGTCAGGGATCATCTTGCTACATTTACAGATCCCCCAGTACAGATCCCCCAGTACAGACGAGTGGATTCAGTAATCTTTTGAGGTCCCTTTCAGCTTTACACTTCTGTGGTTGGTGTCCATTTCTGAGGTCTGGTATATGTTTATCACTCCCTAACATTATTCCTATATTGTATAATTAGGGTTACTCTGTTAGATGTCTGTTAGAAATCAGATGCAGTATTTCATATATATCTTAGAACTAAAATATTGTTGTCCACTTACCAAGATTGATTGGCTGCCCTAACATGGTTCAAATGTACTAACATTAAAAAGAATGAAACCATGTAAATAATAAAAAGACAAGGAGACTTCATATCATTTCTGTTTCCTGAGCTTCCTTAGTTATTGAGGCCACTGGAAAGTGATGTTGAACGGGACCTTCATTGTCTGGCATCCCTTTCCAATGCTAAGTGTTTGGATATATTGGCGTTAAGGCAAAGTTTGCTGTGCCTAGGCAGCCAGTGTATTCCATCTGTTTTTCTTCTTGAAAGGAAACAAGGACTTTTTTCTTTTCAAGCAGCTTCTCCTTGAACAGTGTGTCCTCCTTGCCTAGCTTTTCCTCCCACTCTTTATTCACCTTCCATTGCTTTTCAACCACATGTATGGATTGTTGTGACTTGGATGAAGTGGTTGTACAGTACATTAGTTATCATGCATGTAAAGTTACAAAAGTCATCTCTTGATTATAGTCCTGTAGATTCTGGATTTGGTGGCCTTTCACTGCTGTGTAGCAAGTCCCTGCTCATCTACCCCACTGTTAATGGAAGGGATGGAAAAAGAGGCAAGGCATTTGGTGAAAGGCTTTGCCTTCCCAGAGTAGCAGATGCTTTGCACAGCCACAGCTAAAAAGCAACTGGTATCTCAGAGGAATGTCATTCCCTTCGTGGGTGAGAGAACTGGCAAAACCTCTAACTGTTAGGAAGTTTTATGAAAACGGCTCTCTCAGGAAAAGAACAAGAAGCTTATTTACAATTCACTTCCAATTTTATCCCTGACTTTTTTTTTTTTTTTTGTGTGTGAAAGGTTTAACATCAGCTCCTGAGACAGACTCCTACAATTTTACAAAATGTTAAGCTATTTCTGTTTCTGAAGCAAAGGAATAAACAATCTTCTAGGATTTGCTTGTATAGAAGAGAAGCATATTATAACGAAATCATATATCAGCTGTACTTATATTTGAAATTGCAGTGAAAATTGAAAAAATTGCTTTACTTAGGTATGTTAGAGACCATATGAAATACTTACTGATGTAGATCATGTTTTATTCAGATCAGGGAAAGGATTTAAATAAGATCTGCATTTCTGAGTCCTAATTTCTGGGGTTATTTGGACTACAAGGCCTTTAAAGATTGTTTATATTACAGCTAATTACATTTCCCCAGACTAGAGCCAAAAAACTTATTTACTTTTGTATTTAAGCTTTCCTGGTAAAGAAATAGGAAATATTCCACTGCCACGGGGTTCCACGTGATTCCGATGGAAGACCCTTCCCCGTATCTCCGTGGCGTTATGCCAGGCATGGAGGAAAGACAGGGAAAGCTGATGAAGTGAGGGCTGGACCAGTGCAGCAGAGCGGCCGGTGTTCCCAGCCTGTCCAGCAGCCAGGCCTGCCCCTTCCCCGGGCATGGCGGGGACACGTGTGTCCCAAGGACAGCTGGGCTCCTGTGGGTCTGGGGTCCATGGCCCCTCGTCCTGCCCGGCTCCCACGCAGCCTGGGGCTCGCCACCATGAGTCACGGCGCCGCTGCGCCGCACGGAAACTTGCGCTCGCAAGGCAGGAGGAAGAGCTGAGGAAGCAGTCCTGGGGCACCTCTTCTTCCCAGGCTCCCACTCATTTTTCCATTGCCCCCTAACTCATGCAGTCGTTCTGCTCTGCAGGGCAACTGCGTGTTTTCTCGCGTCAAGCCTAAAGTCATCTTTGCCCTCTACCGGCATCCTGTAGAAATACAGGAGCACACCGGGCAGTAGCTCCATCGCTTCAGCTGTCCGAACCCACCAGGCACAGAGCCGACATGCAGCCGGGGCTGCCCCTGTGCCCTGGCGGTGGGCAGCAGCCCTGCCTGGGAGCTCAGCGGGCAGCTTCCTCCAGCCCCTCCAGCCAGAAGGTCCTGGTGAGATAGGGCACAGCAACCCCTTCTCCTCACTCCATCCAGACGTTTGCCTGGGGGAAATCTGTCACTTTTTTAAAGTGCTCTTTGGTTTCAGGTTATTTATGAACGAGCCAATCTAGAAAAGGAGAAGCGGCTCTGCCAGCTGCTGTTCATGGTGTTTCTTTCCTTCATTTCTAGGTATAATACACCCCGGCTGGTTTGCAAGCTCAGGGAATGGGAGCAAGAATGGCCACAGAAAATTACTCAAAAGGCTCCATGGATGTGAGAGCAGGCTGGTAATCCTGGATCACACTTTTAATCCTGAAGGCTCATGCAGTATTTAAACAGAGTATAGGCTTGAAACGCTGCACTTAAAGTGCTGGAAAAAAAAAAGAAAACTGCTGGAAAGCCAGCTTTGGGGTGGGATGCAGTGGCTTCCCACAGTATGCAGACATTTGGGACAAAGTAGAAAAAGCATTTTACTCACTGGAAGTTATGTGGACATTTTGTCTTGGCAACAGATTACTGGATAGTTGGAGTCAGCACACCAACACTTCTGAAAAATTAGACCACAGTTTCAGTATTCAGGCTGATCCATTCCTGTCTTGCAAGGTTTGGAGGGATCTTTCATATCAACCCCAGCCACAAAAGCCAATAGATTCCAGTACCTGATAAAATACACTATGAAAAGACTCACAGAAAAGATTGTTAATATAAAATAACTTACAATAGGTAGCTAATGCTAAATAAACTACTGTTAGTCACTATAATTCTTTTCTATTTTTAAAATTCTACATATCAGAAATAAATATGAAATTCCATATGAGTAACAATTTTCAGAAAATAATTTCTTCTCTTCCTTCAATTTGTATGTCAGTAATGACAACTAGCGAGGGACAACTCCAGCAATGGCACAAATAGCTCCAACAGTGAACAGCAATAGTTTTCTTGGAGACAAAATATTCTGTAATTCAAAACTTGTGATGCCATTTGTGCTCTTTAGTTGTATATGTTTAAAACAAAGTTATCAAAATAACTTATTTAATCATGGCTTAAAACAGCAATTAGAAAACCTGGATTATTCTTTGAGACATTGTCAATGTGCACATTACTGTGGATATATGTGGATACCATGTGCCAGGATCAGGTGTTTTGCCTTGCCAAAACCTGGATGGCAGTGCCATTGCTGCTATACCCCTGCCCTGACAATGGGAAGGGCGCTGCAAACTCTCCATTCCTCACTTTCTCTCAGGCAGCTCCAGAGAAGGAGACTCCGCAGCCTCTCTGGGAAGCCTGTTCCAGCGCTCTGTCACCCTCAAGGTAAAGAAGATTTTTGTTATATTGAGATGGAACTTCATGTCTTGCAGTTTGTGCCTGTTGCCCCTTGTCCTGTCACTGGGCACCACTGAAAAGAGCCTGGTCTCGTCCTCTTGACACTCGCCCTTAAGGCATTGGTATGTATTGACAAGATCCTCTCTCAGCCTTCTCTCCTCCAGACTAAACAGGCCCAGCTCTCCCAACTTTCCCTCACCAGGGAGATGCTCCAGTCCCCTCATCATCTTCACAGCCCTCCTCTGGACCCTCTCCAGTAGTTCCCTGTCTCTCTTTAACTGGGGAGCCCAGAACTGGACAACTTTAGCACTCCTGATGGGGCCTCACCAGGGCAGAGCAGAGGGGGAGGGTCACCTCCCTCGACCTGCTGGCCACACTCTTCCAAAGGTACCCCTAGGGTCCCATTGGCCACCTTGACCACCAGGGCATGCTGCCATTTGGAACATTTTGACAGAGCCAGCGTGTTTAACTTTGCATCCCAGACATCATCCCCATGTAGCTTTGCCCTTGGAAGTGCTAATGCTCTGGTGGCTCACAAGACCATACACCTCAAAAAGTTTCTGAGACCTTGGCATAAGCTTCAAAAGCTGTTTCTTTTCTGCCATTGGTTTTCCACTTCCAGATCATAAGGAATTTGTGGAACTAATTTACTACCAAAATCAAACCATTACACAGCCCTTGTGCCCTGTAGAATTGATTGTTCCTCTGAGCTGGAAAGACAAGTGGGGTATCTGAGATACTCCATCCTGTTACCCCAAAGGCTATGTCTTCCTCTTGCTCATGCAAACATGCAGAAATGTCCCATACTACGTGTGAACGGATGTAGGTGCTCAGCTATTTACGTCACCTTGATCCTTATCTCCAGCTTCTGGTCTTCTGCCCTTTTCAACCCAGAGATCTTTCTCTCAAGATCCTGCTGCACTGAGATGTTCCTTTGCTTCTGTCTTCTCTGCAGCACTGAAGAAACAGTGGAGAAGCTCTGTTTTGGGATGTGAATGTTCACATTATTGTCAAGCTTCGCCACAGAAAAGATTTAAGGCTTTTGGTGAACTTGCATTAATTACCAGAGCTTTCATGGGACAGGCAGCCCACTGGCCAAGAAATTACATAGCAAGGTAGTCCAGTAGACAGAAAAAATGAGTCACAATATCAACAATTTCTCAAAGAAACATCTCCTGGATTGCTTGTTTGGTTGTCTATAATAAACTCTAAATGCACCCTGTTTCCATAGGATCTAAGAAATGATAGTTTAGGTAATGTAACTTAATTGTAATAATATCTGAGAAACTGCAGTTCCATTCCCACCCCCCACCCCCGTTTTTTTATAGGGTAACAATGTCTTTCAAATTGACCATTTGGTCACCGATTTCTTCAATTACAAAGGAAGAGAACTATTTTTTCCTCTGTAATTCGCAAACGAGGCTTTTATTCACCAGTAGCAAGAGTTCCTGAGATGAAAGCGAAAGAGGCATCTGGTCTATTGAAGTCACTAGCAGAACTCCCACTGCCTGCAGCAGTCAGAACTTCACACCAAGGGTTAGGCATATCCTAATCTGTCCTGATCTTTTATGCAAAAGGCTGGTAAAACAGCATTTAAAGTTTTATCAGATTACACACTTAACAAATCTAAGGCCTTTTAAAGATAAAGCTTGTGCCCCTAAGATGTCTGAGTCATGATGTCTGAATGTTTGGAGACTGTGACTTAATTTTGCTGAGAGGGATACCTTGTTCAGCTAATGATCTCACCGGAGCTGATGCCTGAGGAATCGCACTGGCAGCAGAAAAACAGAGGAGGCAGTTTACCTCCGGTCTGATGTAGCAAAGGTTTGGCAGGCATGATTCCCCATTGACAGCTCTGCCCTTCAGATTCACTGACTCCCATTAAATTAAGTATTTTGTTTCCTCTCTCCTGTTGCTGCCTAGGCATACTAGGGAGGGTTGCTTACACTGCTATAAACATGTCTTAATACCTAACCTTTGTAATAGATGTAAAACAATACTGTCCTGAAGAAACTCAACAAGGTCATTTCCAAAGGGGTAAAGGTTCTCCCTTTCATCCTTCCTACCAAGGCAATACATTCCTGGCTTCTTCCCTTTGAGGACAAAATACAGCATGGGGAGAAACAAGTAACTTTATTCACTTGTTGAAGATTTGGTTTTGATTACTTTGACTGAACAATTCTGAGTTTGAGTAGGCCACGATCCAGCTCCTACTGACAGACGCACAAGGGGCGCACACACCCCGCCTTGTAATTGTATGGCAAAGGCATCCCAAGGCGTATATATGACCTGCATTCTCTCTGAGATGTTTTCGTGATGCATCCAAAAGGAATGGCAGAGCAGAGAGTATCTCCTGTGCAAACAGGCATATTCCATGGGCATCACAGGTTATCATCTTCACAAATACATCCACCTTACTTTTAAAACTAGTGAGGGATTCTGGCCCTAGAAGGCAGCTGTTCCAAACTCTCATTCCCCTGGGGTTTAGAAACCTGATTTCCAGCACAGATTTATTCTTGACCCATTCTTACCTATTTTTAGTAAGCTAACATTGTCCTTTAGCTTAAGTATTCTCTTCCTTTTCTAGTGTTATGTTCCGGTGTATTTACTTACAGTAATTGTATACCCACTCTACTAATTTGTCCTGATTTTGCTAGACTAAACAAGCTGATGTCCTTTATCTTCTCCTTAACTAGCGTATTTGCCTTTTTGTGTTCCGCTCAGTGTGCACAGCAGTAGTCAGGTATTTTTACAGATTAAAACTCATCAAATAAAGACTCTTTTTTTGCTCTAAGAAATTCAACGAGGAAAACCATACTGTAGCAATAAACTCATGGTACTGTTGCTATCAATACTATTGCTATTTTATCAATAGCAATAAACTGTAGTCTATCTCCTGTTCATACTGTAATCAGCTGATGTGTTTACTTCTTTCTTCTCCCCTTTCAAGGACCCCCTGAAAATGCATCAAGGCTGAAGCATCATTTTGAAGCCTTAGTTTACTGGCTGTCATTTTTTCTAGCTAGAACCATAATCCTGGAACCAGTCACTTGCTTCTTAATGATTCACACTGCATTTTTAACACACTTCAGTTATAAGAGCTGACATCAAATTTTAGGTCAGCTTTAACTCAGCTGAATTTTCCCAAGCTTCTCTCAGGGAATAAAACCAAACCCTGTGTATTCCAGGGAACAGCCCACAAGATGCAGAAGAATAGAGATTAAAAGCAAGACTTGATTTCCTCTGCAAAAAAATGTTGCTTGTCTCAATTTAGGAAGGCAGGAGGGAAAACCACAGTAACTAGAGCTGCAAAACTCTTGATGTAGATGTAATAGCAAGGAAGTGTCTTTTTTTCTGGTACAGTTTATATGGCATTGACTGGATTGACTGGATCTCTGTTAGCAAAGAACTGCAGTGTTGTGCCTTCTCTAGCGAGGGCAGGTTGCTGACAACACTGCAAGGCTGGAGAAAAGCCCTAAAAGAGTAACAGTACTTGGGACTACAGCAGGAGCTGGGGACGCAGGCTGAGCACCGAAGGCAGGCCCAGATAGGCTCTGCACATCTGAAATGTCTCTCCTAAGAGGCTCTGAAGACACTCTATAAACAGGGATGCTGTCACCAGAGGGGTGAGAGGAACTGCTTTCCTTGCGGTGCCTCATGCCAGGCACTCTGCTGAGGTCTGCTGCTTCTGCTGCTCTGGTGACGCATCTCTCCTTCCAGACACTGAGCTCACCCCTCCTGTGGGGGAAGGCTCTAATCCCCAAAAAGCCTGGAGAGGAATCAGCCAGGCTTCTCATGTCAGACCTGTGCATGCTGCATGACTTCTGTGACCCTGCAATAGGGCATCTACCCTTAGTGTAAAACCCGTTCAGAAGTTAGCCTCCATTTATTGAAAAGTTGGTTTCCAACCACTGTGATTGCAAGGGAACCTGAACACAAGCATCAGTATGAACTACCTGAAAAACGGCACTCTGAGCTACTCTGCTCACCTTAGCAGGTATGAGTTAGTGCCTCTTGATGAAAATGAAATATTGGTGGATTTCAGAAAGAAGAACCAACTAACTTGTTTATCATCCCTATCCCACACTGCCTCTCGTTCCTTCATGTAAGCAGCTGTTCTCATTCCAGCTCTATCTCCTTTTGATAATTCTGCAATATTGTCACATGTTTTCAGCCGGGCTTTGCAGCATATTGAAATTTTGAAATTGTGGAGGACCTATAAACCAAATTTCACTTATGCACAGAAATATTTTTATGCAACCTTTCTCCAATGTATGCTTAGTTCAGTTTAATTTAATTGACCAGCAGCTGAATTTTCTATCTTTCAATTCAATATGCGCCCATATCTAAACACCTTGCTGTGGTAAGTGGGTCTAATTTGCTAAAGAATAGTTAATGTAAGTAAATATCCAAGTGTGACTGCATTGCCAGAATCTTTGTGATGAAGACTTTCGGTTATGGAACTTCATTTTCCCGTCATAAAGAGCTGCATGTGGCAAGGACTACAACTCTCTGAGGCCTCAGGGTGAGAAAAAACTGAATTTCCAATAGGTGAAACCTTCTTTTTTTACCTCACCTACTATGTGTACTGTAAGGAAACCTGTAAGGCTCTACAGTGAAAAATTTTAAAATGACCAAAAACTTTTCCTCCCCAAAATGTTCACTCTAAAAACCCTTGCAAACTCAAACAAAGTATTTAAAGATATGTCTGGCTATGCTATTATCCAATAGCTTCTTTGCCCCTAAACCACAAAACACATGAAAGTACTTGGAAGTACTTTGAGGGGAAGGGAACACCAGGATCACAGAACGAGCTACTTAAGGGAACCTGCTGTTCTTCAGACAGCCCCCAATACCTTCAGGTGGCACTTAGAGGCTTCCTCTGCTTCTGGAAGAGCAGATTCATGGAAACACCTAGCACAAAGGTAAGCTGAGTGATGATGTTAGTCCACGCTGGATCAGTCTGGGGTATTTTTCTTGTCTTCTGGGCTAGAAATCTTTGATTGTGACAGGTCCTTATTCCTACATAGAATTTCAGGTCTTAAACAGGCTTTCAGAAGCAAGGTTCGCCTTTGGGTTTCACTGAAGAACTGAGTATCCATCATGAAGACACTCCTCAGGCATATTTTCGATGTATGTTTCAAAACATCTACAGGAAGAGAATGCAACAGACAGAAATATCGGGACAGACTCTAACAGAGCTTGAAAAGAGTTACCAGCTCATAGAGTCCTTGCTACTGTATATGTGACACTTGCAAAGACTATGTTTGCTTCCTTAAATGTATCTCAAATGTAGTTTTGAGAGTTACCCACCCTACGTTATTTTAATTAATGGAAAAAAGCGAGTGCTCTTTGGAATGGTGGGTGCACCCAGTCCTGGCTCAGAAGTCATGCATGTCTCAGGAGGTGGCTTAGAACATGTTCTGGTACATCTTTGTGCCCCAGTTCTCCCAGCTGAAAAAGGAGTAAAGCAGTCCAGTTCCACCCTGGGGAGAAGTGCTTTGAAATCTGCAAGATTAAAAGAGCTTCAGAGCAAAGAGCAATATTATCACTCTACTGTGTAGGCAAACTCCTCGCATGTATTGCTAATTTCTGGTTGCTTCTTGTCCCATCTCCCCCCAGAGTGGCAGCTACAGAAGAGGCAAGGCAGGTACTATGTATCAGCAGTTTCAGACGAAGACAGAAGGAAATGGAAGGGGAAGAGCCAGAGACAAAGGAGGGGAAACACCCTTCAGTTTGCATCCCCACTTCAGATAAGATTAGTCTTCACTGGCTCCTGGTGTACATCTAATCCAGACGTTACCCGGAGGGTAATTTTACACTGATGAGGGCACTACAGCCCCATTGCACCACAGTTTAGGCTTCCACCTCGCTGTCAGTGTCACTGACAGTAAATTACAGCTCCCCCATTTAGCCTGAGCTTGCTGGTTCTTGCCATCTTCAGGAACACATCCTGAGCACTAAGTGGTTTAGAACAATGTTCTGTTCTGAATAATCAAAGTAATACTGTGTGCACCCAGTGATATATTATACTGATATGGTGAATTGACCTGTAATTTCCCACAGCATTAGCTAGAGCAAGTATTTCCTTTTGTAGATGATATTTATGGAAATCCAACTGTGGCAGGTCAGAGTGACTTGATACATGGCAGAGGCAAGCAAAGATCTTTTTAAAGTCAGGCAGGCTGGGAAGCAGGCTAGGAAGGCTGCTTTCCTCCCATCATGCTCAAACATGGTTCTGTCACCTATGAGAAATCCAGGTAACTGGTCGCTGTTGGTCACACCACAATCATGCAAAGATTGTCGCAGTTTGAATTATTTGCAGCACGCAAGAGGCATCTATTAAAAAATACCTTGGAGAGAATCACTGCAGGTCAGTGATGGTAAAGCACTGGCACTGGTACCCAGTTTAACACAGGCAGAAATTTGGACCAACAATAAGAGCCAATAATTTTTTACAAGAAATTTGATACTGTATGCCAGAAGGATTTACTGCCATTGATCTAAGGAATGATTTTTTTGACAAATCAGTAAAGAACTGTGGCTGCATATAAGGAAATTCAAACTTCTATATGTTTGGGAAACAAGAGCAAAAATTCACATAAGAAAAAACAATATGCTAAAGGCAACTATTGCCTACCAGCTACTGTCTCCGTGCAGCTAAAATAAATAATCTTTGTGATTACAGACTGTCCTTAAAAAAAACCAAAACCAAACGCACAAGTCACTCAGTATCACTTTTCCTGATTCATAAGAAAGCCTACTTAAAATCCCCAAAGGCCCTCCCGAGCCCAGACTGGGGCTTCCAGGCGTGCTCCTGTTCCACTTCTGTGCCCCACTAGTACCCAGCTGTGCTGTCAGGTGCCTGCCCTGGACAGCCTCTAAGAAGCAGGCAGCAAGAACAAGCATCATGTGAGCAAACTTCCCTGCAATTATCTTTATTTAAACAAGCAGTTTACTGTAGTAATATTTCCCCCCAATTTCCTATTTGTCTTGCAAGCAGGGGCTGAGGAAAACATTCCCCACCCTCAGACACGAGCCATTTTTTGAGCATGAGTTGTACATATTTCGAAACTTTGTATGATGAGTAACTCTCCAGAGCCCCTTCATGTTCCAGCCCAAATGACCAATTCCAGCAAATTTCTAATGTGCCACCCTGTGTCCCCTGTGCTTTCCTTTAGTCGCTCTTCTCTTTTTGCTTCCTCCTGACCAGACTGCTGGGAGGGTTATAGTAGCTAATGGGAGAGAAATGGGGAGCTCCCCGGGGGTAAGTTTTGCTGCAACCGTGGCTCTGAAGCCTGCCCTTCCTCCCCTTCCTTCCTCCCTCCTCTTTTTCATCTTGGAGCGTAAGGAAGTGGCATCCAGCTGCAAAGTCTTCTGCTTGACCTCTAGGGCAGGATAAACCAATCCTCCTCATGCTCAAATCCCACCCCCTAGCACAAGACAGACAGCTTCATCCCCCTCCACCTCCCACATTTCCCTCTGCTACCACACGCTGTTGCCCATAGCAGGCAAACAGTCACCGCCAGGGTGGCTGTTGCTGTATCCTGATGTTGCTACATCTTCCCAACCATAAAAAAGTCAAAACCAGTGGTTCCACAGAAGAATTTCCCTGTTAGAAAGTAAGGTGGTGCACAGGCAGTGTCTGGAAAAAAACAAGAGATGTTTCTATTCTTTTGCTACAGCCAAGATCTGCCAGATGTTTTTGTAAAGTTTGCAGCACCACCTATACTGATGCCCCTTCCCTCTCCCTCTTGTAACTGCACTAGGAAAAGGAGACACTAAACTGCTGCTGTGATCTTAGTAGTGCAATGACAAGAGTTACCCACGTGCATGCAATAAGCCTCCTTTTCCTTGTCTCCTCAACATAAAATAGCCTGCTTCATCTTACTAAATATTATCAAGAAATTTTGGACTGAGGTCACCACTCCCTTAGTAAGAAACATACTATCTCCACCCAAATGGAAAGAAAGGGTGATTGTTCCTTGGGGAGGGTGACTCAGGGTTTGGTGGCAGTACAATGTGCCTTTTGATCACTACGTTAAACAAACAAAGTCTACTACGGAGAATGCCAATAGCTCTAACTGCACGAGGGAGGACGGTTAACACAGTGTTGCCAAACACTTGCACAACATTTTCGACTGACAGATGCCCAAATGCTGTGTAAGAACAAGGATGAAAAAAATACTCATAACCGTTAGCAAATCTTTGCAACATGCCTGTATTATTAATCCCGTTTTACTGTGTGCTAGTGATACGCAATATCAAGGAATTGCTCCTACTGCAGACAGCAATTCAATAACACAACCGCAAATAAAGGTCACATAAACACCCAATCCATGGGTGCACAACTTAGAAACCTTAAATGGTGGAAATATTTATCTGTGATATATCACCACTGATTTTTGTTGGGTTGAACAAATGGAATTGAAGGGAAGTTCAATGAATTAACATGTTGCTGGACAAAAGCATTATATGAGCCTATCAGCACAAAAAGCTACCTATCTTGTTAGGAAGTAATTTAAACCTGAAGTAATGCAAGTAAGTATATTGTTGTAAAGAAGCTCAAATCTTCAGTTAGAGGGGAAAATAATTTTCCTGGTCTATCAACAGAGCTTCCCAAAGGCTTGAAGTCTCAAATTTGTACAAAATTAAGACAATGTAAAAGTGCATCCCCAGTGGCATACGCCTTCAAAAATCTTTTGGCAGAGGCACAACTGTTCTCGGTAGATACAACAAATTTCAATGATCAAGAACAATGATAACAGCTATGTGGAAGGTGGAGGAGTTCGAAGGAATGTATTTAGTCCAGATGAAAGACATCAAGTTGCCTGATAACAGATTTCAAATATAAAAAAGCTGTTGCAAAGATGATAGTGCGCAATTGCTCTCCCAAGTCCTGTTCAGGCAGAACATAAAAGTGAAGAGATCAGCACTCATCTGCAGGACTGGAAAGAGCTTTCTAAGTTCAGGAATAAGCTACATAGCCTGTTTTGGTGAGTCTGATATCAGAGGTTTTTAAACCATCTGAGAGATATACCAGGGAACATCTAGGTTCAGCTATTCTTTTCTGGATCAAACAAGTTGTAGGCGGTATCTTGAGGCCCTTATAGATTTCAGCTTCTGCCATTCCAAGATACTTTCCTGAAGTTTCAGTTTTGAACATTTGCCGTTTTCGAACATTTTTTTTCCAAAACCCCCAAAGAATTAAAAAAGGCTATTTGAAATGGTCTCTTACTGTCTTCAAGCTGTCTTGGCATGGGAGAAGCATAGGAAATATTGCAGCAAGGTTTTTCCATAATGGGAAGTCAGTGTAGGTTGCTTGTGGTTGCTGCCGCCCAGGCTGATGGCTCCGGAGGCCCCCAGCAAGGGCAGCTGGGTGGCTCCTCAACACCAGCAGCTACCACAGCTTCTCTTCTTCCTCAACTCTACTTGTAGCTCTTCTTCCTTAGCATACAACTAATACTTAGTCCAGCCATCACAGTTGGAAAAAATAACAGATCTGAAATGTGCTCCAAGTAAATGACCTAAAGCCAAGTAGGTTTTAAAACTCAGAAAGAACATTGTTGCAATAAATTCTTTCTCAGCCCCCAAAACCGAGGCAGAGTCACTGAGTGACTTTGAAGCCTGAAGGATTGGGGGCTGTGTGATAAGAATGTTAAATTTACTGAAGATAAGGCAGCTGTCTAGCATTATGAAAAGTCTGAAGAAATCTGACAGGAGGGAGTAGTGGCCATTCTGTCTTTCATCACCTTGTTTATTAAATTAGTTCAAATCACACCAAAAAGAACAGCACCTCTTCTCAAAACCTGTGGGGAGCTGAGGGCTGTTTCACCCGGTCAGCAGTGACTCCCAGGGCTGTCCAGCTTCACTGTCATGTCATGCACACACACACATCTTCTTCTCAAAAACATGTGTTTATGTAGGAGACTGAGTGATCCAGCTGGCAGCTCTGAAGATGTGTGATTAGATGGTGCATTGACCTAATTCAAGCTCACCACTGGGAAAATCTTGTAGTAGAAAATGTAAAATGGCATGATTAAATTTTTAAATAAAAATCAGAGATCCAGGAATGATTTACATGTGCTACTTGCAACCTCTGGGGCATCCAAGTGAATGTTTTCTGTAGATGGCAAAGTTCGTGTCCGTGCTGAGCTGTGTGCGCGTTTCCCCTCATCCTCCCAGACCAGCCCTGTGAACGCTGCAGACGCCCACCATGGGTGGTGGGAACGGATGGAGGAGCAACACCAGCCAATGGCACCAGGGTCCAGGAGGGCAGCTGACTGTCAGGGGCTTGGCCCAGGAGAAGTAGGACTTGCTCAGGAGATCGTTGGGTAAGGGAGTCTGAGTCAAATCCTGTGCGAGGAAGGGTGCATCATATCCTGCACTCGTATTGCTCTCACTTTTGGAAACGCTACTGCCAGTGTCTGCTTAAGGGCTGGGAGAGAAAGATTCAGGCGGCTTCAGTCCTGATAGCTCACAGAGCTGGCAGCACAGCTCCAATGAATGAGACCAGGGCCAAGCAGCACAATGGTTCCCATCAGTGAGTGATGCTGCATGCAAAAATGATGAAAGATTTGGTCTTCAGGTCTACATACAGTGACAGGGTCTGAGCTGTCTGACTGCTGTCTTTTTCAGTTCTTACTCTACATATATCGGTGACAGAGAACACAAAGAACCTGGAAAATAACTGCAAAATTATTCTCTGCTGAGTCATGGTATTCAAGCAACAAGGACATAAGTGAAAACCCAAGCATGCAATAATGTGGTTATATAATGCGTTCATGATGAATGCAGCAGTTAAATAACATTTATTAATTGCATTTGTATAGCTATGATTAGCCACCATAATGTGGTAGTCCTTAAGCTGTTTTATTTCAGGTTCTGGCAGCTTTATGCTCCACAAAAGATGCAGCCCAAGGAAAGGCCAACAAAACTGTCTTGTGCTACCTATGCCCTTGGCTCCCCGTGGATCCACTTGCCCACTCATTCTGGTGTAAATTACAGGAAATCTGGGTGGGTTGTTTTAATTTCCATATGGCTCATCAGTGTTAAATGTTGGTAACACAAACGCTGTACATGCTTCAGTTGTGCCTCCATAGCTGGGGTTGGAGAGCAAATGCTGTGGTGAGTGGGTGGCAGCTGCTCTGGCCCTGGGCTGGGTGAATTCTCTGTGTTTGTTGCAGGCTCCGCAGTCTGCATCACCAGAGCTGCATTTGGATAGAGAGAAAAGGGCCCTGAAGTGGTGCCTTGAATGAGCACTCAAGCAATTCCAAATCTGGTAATATAGAAAAGGAGGCATTTCAATTATGCATTTTCATGTTTGGCAAGCATCGGTATGGATCAGCTCCCCAAAGGAGATGTCCTTACTCCAGTTTGAAAACGGTAAAGGTCACAGTGTAGCACAAGTGTTTCTCATTGTTTCAAATGTCTCCTCCTGACTTTCAGTAAAGTTTTGAAATGTATTAGTTTTTCTTTCCCAAGAAGGTTTAGAATCATAGAATCATAAAATGGTTCGGGTTGGAAGGGACCTTAAAGATCATCTAGTTCCAGCTCCCCTGCCATTGCGGACACCTTCCACTAGACCAGGTTGCTCCAAGCCCCATCCAGCCTGGCCCTGAGTGCTTCCAGGGATGGGGCATCCACAGCTTCTCTGGGCAACCTGTGCCAGCGCCTCACCACCCTCACAGTAAAGAATTTCTTCCTAATGTCTAATCTAAATCTGCCCTCTTTCATTTTAAAGCCATCGCCCCTTGTCCTATCACTACATGCCCTTGTAAAAAGTCCCTCTCCAGATTTTTTTTTTTTAGATGAGATCTGTCTCCTTTATATGAAGGCTTCATTGTTTTCAATGTATGCTATGTAAAGTCTGCAACCATTTTTTTTCCCACAGAGACTTTTATGCTGTTGGTCCAGGTATTGTGTTTTCTATTTCATTTGTTTTGCCCATTATATTATATTTCAGCATATGATGTTGCTGTAATATTCTGATTCCCCCCTTAATGGGAGTATAAAGCAATTCTTCTTACCAACCAAGTAGTTGCAACTTTCTGCATACTACTGAGAAAGGGCAATCATGATGTCCTTTCAGAAGAGGGCTTATGTGTAATTCATTGGAATATAGCAGTAGAATATTTATGCAAAGCCTGTGGTTAGTGTTTTCCTCTCAAATCATAAGTAGTTAATATTTAAACAAACTGCATGAAATATTTCTTTGTTGCATGTAATAACAACATTACTAAGGAAGGAGGAAAAAAACCCCAAGCCATCGAGACACAGTGAGTGGTTTTATGACTAAAGCTAGCTCCTTGTGTTGACTTTGGCTTCAGCTCTTGACTGGACCAGACATAAAGAACACTTATTTGGTGTTTACCTGCCCTTCACAAGCACATTTCAGTGCAATTTGCAGGACTTGGAAAAAAGCACGTAGAGCCCCCAGTCCAGTGAATTTCCTGCCTTGTTCTCTTTTCATTGTATACAGCGTTTGCAGCTGCTCTTGTTTGCAGAGAGTTTTATAATTTCGTTACCTCCCAGAATAAGTTCTCTGACAGTGATGCAATTACTTATTCATATATAAGCTTTTGCTAAGAGCAGTGTCCTTCAGGATGAGATGGCTTAACATGGAACAGCATGTCCGTCCCTAAGAATTCAACTGCCTGAATCTCATCTCCTGTTCCTGTGTGCATCCCCACATTTCTGCAGAGGCTTTCTCCTCTGTTGAGATACTGATAGCTTCATTTCAGGGGAAAAAAAAAAAAAAAAAAAGCCACAACCACCTGTTCCTCTTTGCTTTGCAGAAGAACAAGGTGTGAAATGCAGCACGTTTTGGAAACTGGGCCCTAACACTGCAAGTCCCACATGCAACAAGCTTGAGCTGGTGTGCTCAGTCTCTTTTGCTCATGGAGCAACTTGAGCTTTAACAAGGCTCAAGTTACAACTTTAATGATAAAGACTTTGAACAGAGGAAGGAAGCATTAGTTTATACTTTCTAAGTAGTCTGATGCTATAAACCACTCAGCATTAGACCCTCTGTCATCCAAGTGCTCAGTAAATGGATCCAAGCTTCATGGAGAAGAAGAGGAATAAGAGAGCTTCATGGTTTTCATAGCTGCCTTGTGAGTGAGTCACAGGGTGACAAGAAATGACATCTGGTGGCAGTCTTGTGGTTGGGACACTGTGTGTCTCACATTGCTCAAATAGTTTTCATCCACTACTAAGTTATCACTGAATTGCTTATTCCTTTAGTAGTTGCTTTTTGGGTCATTTGTCAGTGCTGAGTCAAGAAGTGGAATAATATCTCAAGCCATGACACCATCAGTGCCCACTGTATGATAAAAAAAGTCATGTCACTTTTCCACCACAAAACCTCAGATGGTTTTGCTGAGAGATTACGTGCTATGGATTTGACCTTTATCCTTTCCCAACTTGGTACTTTGCCTCTTCTCCAAAGGGATTTTTGTGCATGTAGGTGGTTAATGGGGAATCTTTTTTCCCAATGCAGTAGCAGCATTAGGAATGTCAGTAATAAGCCAGGTCAGCTTACAGCTTTGGAAATGGCATCATACAACCACAGGACAGTAAACAATAATTAAAAAAAAGTCAAAACCATGTGTTTTGTAAATGTATGGGCAGAAGAGGGAGAGGCAGGGAGAAAGCTACTTCTTTAATCCCTGTGGACTATTTCTTTTGTATACTGAGGCACAGGTAATTGTTACCAAAGGATTGAGTGCATTTTATTGTATTGAGCTAGAAGAAGAAGAACCTAGCTGAGTTTTCAAAAGAAAACCAGATGAAAAAAGCAAGCTGGGAAAATCTTACCGATTTTTTAATGGCATTTAACATGTGATAGGAAGCAGTCTGTTCTTACAAAACCTTAAAGACATGGTGATAAGGTGGGAAAAAGCCTGTGCTATCCAGCCTACAAAACTCCCAATAACATGTTTCAGCGTGTCTTACTTTTACCTCCTGTGGACACTCCACAACAGCAGATTGCCTCTAATTCTGCAAAGGCCTTCTGTGTCCAGGGTAAATCAATTCAGTGTCTCTGATCAACACTACATTTTCATCAATGTTGCTGTGAAGAGGCTTAATGAATAAATTTACACTCAAATACAGACTGAATCATAAGTTCTGCCTTCATGGCGTGGACTAAGCAGGAGCACTACTTTAAAAACCTGTGGGTATCAGCTTTTTCCTGGATGAGTGGGTGTGGGATTTTGGGGAAGGTTTTAGGGTAAATTGCAATCTGTTTTGTAAGTTGTGTGGGCTGGGTGGAGGAAGTGGCTAGTCTGAAAACTGTAAGCATCACTCATGGAAAGAGTGTAAACACCCCCACCACACACAGGTTTAGTATCAGAGGGTAGGGACCAGAGGTGCTGCCAGGAGTAAAGATAATGAAAAGAATAATGGACCCAAAAAAGTGTATCGGTAGGTATACCAGCATCCTAAATATTCTTGTTGTCTTTGAATTCCTCTATATGAAATCAAAGCAGCATTTTCTGGCCAAAACTTTTCTGGCAGCTCCAGGAATTATAAGTCTTCTTTAAGTTTCACCATCCCCATGCCCAGCTATCCATGCGTTCCCTTCAACAGGAGGCCCTTCCCAGCTGTTTAACTCTTCTGTACATGCCCCTGTGACTGCAGCGCCGGGGAAAGCTCTCTATGTAATCTCAGGATTAGCTATTTTGTAAGGGGTGGGACCTGAAGGTGGGACAGTGAAGGCTTTGCCAAGAGCCTCCTCTCTCTGCTTCACTGCCACGATTTTGCCCTTTTTGAAAGGAACACAAACGCACAAAGGAACCTGCAATAAAAGGCTGTGAGAAGCTGCCCCCTCTCAGTTTTTCTTTTCACCTGGTAAAGCTATATGGCCTCAAGTGCATATGGCTTATGAAAGCTCTGCCACAGCTAACACACAGGAGAGAAGACTGCTATCTGGCAGTCACATTTATTTCCAGTAAATACAATTAGAGGAACTTGTCCTATCACTGACATATCAGTGACATCTGAATTATTCTAAATACATGCCTCGATCATATATGTCTCAAGTTTTGGCAGAAACAGAGAAGCCCTACAAGTTTTTTGGTTTGGTTTGTAGGACTCGGAAAACAAGAGAGGCCAAACAGGAAAAATCTTCATCTGTGTACAGATGAGCTGCTTTTGTTTTTTACTGTTTACTGATAAATCCAAAGAAAAATGTGGTACATTTCTCTAGAGTTGCTGAAAATACCTAGCATTATCAGGCATTGACTGTAGTTAAAGAAAGCCATGTGCTGCTTTGTTTTCTGCTGCAATTGGATAATACAGGTAAGGTTTTCTTTCACTTGATGATTTACTTTATTACTTATGTTACACACTGGAACTGTGTGTAAGGCTGTCAACTTTGAGAAGACAAAGAGGCATGCAAATATGAGGGAAGGAACAAACAATAAAAATCAAACTCAGAGATATTGCTGTCAATAGTTCATTAAGACAATACAAATATATGAAGAACCTCAGATCATAGCAGCAGACACTTCATAAGATAAGACATAGGTTAGGTCACATGCAGCCTGTGACTTTGCTAAAGCTAGAACAGGATAAACCACGCATATGGCCAGGTAAGGCTGGAAGCAGAAAGAGCACCTTTTGGGGCATGGAAAAGCATACAGCAGTTTTACCATACTCTGACAAAATCTGACTTTGGAGAGAAAATGGATAACTAGGTTTATAAATAGGTGAGTCTGGAGACTGGTCAATGGGAAGGGTAACTTGGGGGATTAAAATTATTTCATGGTCCTGGGACACTCACAAACAAGATTGCCTGGCTATGTTGCAAAATCAGACCTTCCTGTTCTTTTATACAGCCTCCCAGATCAAACATGGAAGATAAAGTATTTTCCCAGCCCTAAAGTAGCTCAAGCTTCAGCTGGTTAAAATGCTTCCCCCAACTTCAGACCATCTATAAAATTTGCAGTTTAAATAAACAAGTTCTTCCTTGTCTGTCTCTCATATGGGAGATAAAGGCTTTTTAGCTGCTTGTTTAAAAAATGTAAGTAGAGTTGCAAATATGCCTTTCTTCTGAAATAGACCAAAACATTCTTTTATATTCTTTAGTTCATAGCCCAGATGCCTTCGCTTGTGTCTTTCTCAGCAATATTCACCCGGAGAATAGCATAGAGGGTCATCTCACTGTGAAGCGTTTCTGAGGTGGAAATTTCATTTTCCCTGGGAGTTACACAATCTCTGTACCAACACAAATAGCCTGTATGGGTGCAGATAGAACCACCTCTATTCTCCTTTACTGAGCAAAAGTAATTTTTCCTGTGCTGCCCCTTATAGACATGCTGTCAGTGCTGGTTTGGTCATCTCCAGGAGGGATCGAACATGAGATGCCAGAGTTCACAGGGACTTTTACTGCCTGCCCTAAGGCTGGGTATCTGACACCTGAAGCTGTGATGTGTAGGGCTCCTGCTGATTATGCACTTGCTTATTTGCTTTCAGTTGTTACAGCTGGGCTTCACACTGCTATTTAAGCAGCGACCTGCAGAAGTAAGTCCCTTGCTCTACAGATTGTGCTGTCTGGCCAGTGGTGAGGTATCTGTTTCTTCCTCAGACCAACTTTTTAGTACCAGATGCACAGAGGTGGGTCTATTTCAGTTGATGTTGGATTTTTTTTTTTTAATTTTATTTAATATTCTATTAGGTGGTGAGCTGCTGAAGCTACAATGGTTTGTCAAAGAGATCAAGGGAGAGCAGGTGAGTTTCAGTTACACCTTATTTGTATTGCACAGAGTACTACAAAGCTTCCCAAGACTAATGCTGAAAGAGGTTATTTGCCTTTGCTTCTTGCTCCAGCCCTCTCTGGTCTCCTGCTCTTCTATAGTGCAGGAAAATGCTTGTGTTCCCCTTTCAGAAAAGCCATGTGTAACAGTCCCTACAAACGTGGCAGGAACTTCTGCTGCCCTTTGCTGTGGTGGTCCCTCTCTCCCTGTCCAGACCCTGAGGAATGAGAGATAGCAATATTTCCTTGGAAGCACCGGTCATATCTATAACCTGTGCCTTCCTACAGATGCTGTGCAGGCCAGGTAGAAATCACCCTGGCAGAGTCTGTTTTGCAAAACTATCTCTTCTTTTGTATAAAAAACAAGTAGAGGAACGAGCTCTTCAGGATCTGTTTGTCTGGGCAGGTTGGAACAGGAGAAGTTGCGCAAAGGCAGCTTCAGCCCAAGCTGGTCTCAATTTGGAGCCGTCCTGCCACAGCGAGAGGGTCTGGGGGTGTAGGGGCCCTCGTACCACAGGTGCTTCTGGGGCTTGCCCTGGTGAGGGTTGGGGAGCCATGGAGTTAGCCCATTTGAGGACTGCCGAGAAGACAGCCCTTGCCATGAACCCTCTGGCTTTAGAGGTGTCTGGCAAAAAGGCACCAGGGCTCAGAACTAAGCACAGATGTGAGGGCTTGTTCTGCTTTCTGGTTTTGTTTTGTTGCAGACTGTAGAACTGGTCATTGAGTTACCGGGTTCATCTACTCCTGCTTTCACACACAGGGTTGTGCAACCCAGAAGTCTGTGGGAGTTCATACAGGCAGAAGCTATGCTGCAGCACTGTGACGTGGGGGAGACTTAAATGAGAACAGCAGATCAGTGCCAGGGTTGTTCCTTATATGGCTGCTAAATGTCTGTAGTGTGCTTCTTGGTATATAGCTTACGGTAAGGAGCTTCAGGTGCTGTGTTCTTGCACTGCTGTATATCAAACGCTATTGCTGAGGTTGCTCAGCTGTGCTGAGCCCAGGCCAAAAGAAGCTAGGTAGCTGGGAGTCATTCAAATGCTGAGGCATTTGACTAGCCAGCCCCAATACGGTCTACAAAACTGCTGACAAAAATTTGTCTCTTGTCAGTGGCTGACAAAAGCAGCAAATGTTAAGGGGGAAGCCTGGTCCAGCAGCTGGCTGCACATCCCCTCCGTGGCTGGGGGCTGCCATCCCCTCTGCGGCTGGAAGGAGCAAACGGGGCAGGGCGCTCTCGGGATGTGGTCCCCAGAAGACATTAAACTTAACAGAGTAGACCGCTTTGTAATCAGACCCCAATTTGGTTTTGGTTGCTTTGGCTGGGAAGGTCTAATGGGAGCGCTCCTGTATGCCAGGAGGAAACGTAATCTATGTCTGGACTCCGATGTAACTGGTCTGTGAATGGTACTTGTGCACAACTTGTTTTAAACGGCACCTCTTTGTGTTTTCAGGGCTTGTTTTTAACCTTCTTAGAACACACTACTACTGGCGATCATCCACTAGCTCTGCTTCTTTGGGGGCTTAGCTACAGTGAATCATGCTCAGAGAGCGGGCCATGTTCTTGATTGCTGAAACTTGCTTTTCTGCAATATGGGATTTTTAAAGTGCAAATATTTGCAGCTTTCCCAAACCCACAAAAGTACTGTTTATCAGTGCCCTAGAGATCAACGTTTAAACCAAACAATTTAATGCAACCAGGAGGGTGTTTTGACTTACGCAAAATATAATTTAAAGGCAAACAAATTGCCTTACAGATACATACATACTTAAACACACACACATATGAGAGACAGAGATGCAGATGGTTCAGGCAACTCTGAAACTCTAAAGTCACATCTTAAAATATACATTTTACAGCTGTGATAGTATGAGGTTTTCATGGAAGATTACTATTAGCTGACATTTTTATAAATAATGTTTGAGGCCTCAAATAAAACTTATTTGTTTCCTGTCTCACGTGTCTGCCAAATACTTCTGATTCTTGGGAGACTTAAAAAGTGATAGGCTTCTTCTAACCCTTTGGTAATTTTGCTACCAGATTGCACAGTTGGATTCATTTGGGTTTTGTTTCTCACCTTTATCTGAAACATTGAACTCTCTTTCTCATCTCTTCTTGAGCTTTGCCTGTGCTAGGCATTCTTACATCCTTGTTACCATTGTAAGTTTTACTATAAATCATGCCTTGAAAATATCAAAGCTGTCTCAGCACTGGTTTTGAAACAGTTGGCTTTTATTTGATGGTACTGCTTGAGCTGCCTTTGTTTTACTTGGAGCTCCCAGGATCTTATGATCAGGAGGATAGTGCAGTCTCCCTTCTTTCCACGCTTTTTAGATTTTAATATCTATGTCTTATGGGACCATCTTAAGGAAGAAAAAGAGTCTGCTGCCTGATAATTCAGAAGCGAGCCCGATTAGGGATATGTTATGAGCACCCAGGCTTCTGTACCAATTGCGGTGGAATTGAAGTTGTGTACTTAAATTGTCAAGCTAAGAGGAGATTAATTAAAACATCATAAACCATGGTTCTTGAAAAGGAAATGAAGGCACTGACTTCTTGTTTTTACATCAAATGTAGTACAGTGAGTTTGATGAAGACTTCTGACCAAGGCAAATTCCCAGAGGGAAGAGTCTTTAAACATAACAACATCAAAATGACAGAAAGAAGGGATTTTCTAGACTGCATTTTAAAGAAGCCTCCAGAAGTTAATGGTCGCATTTAGATCAGATGTTAGTGAAAACAACTAAATATTATATGCACGAGCCTGGGTGAATGTATAGACCTGTTCAGAAAATGTTCAAGAAAAATGCATACTCTGTGGTGTGATACTAGGTTAATATAGGAGACTTACTTCAGTGTATCCATTTGGGTGGAGGGTTGGCTGTTGGTTATTTTTACTTTTACTGGAATTTGATGATGGTCTAGCGAGGGGTGTATGGATCCCTCCAAGCTCTTCTAAAAATCTGTGATGTTCACCAGCTGGCGGTGGGCTGGGCTGCTGTGAGAAGCAGGCAGCATCTGCAGTTAAACTGTGATCTAAAATCTTTCTCCTGTATTTGTCTTGTTGCTTTCTCCCATTCTGTAAAATGAAAGCAATTTTATGTAATTCCCTGTTTTATGAGGGATTGGATTCAGAGGAATCAGTGCAGGACTTGCATTTCATTAATAGTAATTTTAAAAGTACTTTGCCTGCTGTGATAAATCATGCATCTCTGCAGAGGCATGGAGGAACCAGACTGCAGAATAGAAACAGCTGTATAAGGTCACCCCAACAATCTTGGTTTTCTTTTTTGTTATGTGATATTTGTGATAATGAAATGCAGGTTGAGAATAAAATAAGCTACAAAAGGATAAGCGAAACCTGTATCTGTCACAAAACTAAGCATAGTTTAAACCAGCCTATAGCTCCTACAGGTTGCAGGTCCAAGATTTTAGGCTCAGTGGTGAACAGATTTTTTTATTCTCAATTTTTATGGTCTTGTGGGGTTGTTTTTTTTTTCCTTTGAGGGTTTGGGATGGTTTTTTTTCTTGTTTTGGTTTGGGGTTTTGTTGGTTGTTATCCCCCCTCCATAACAGATCTCCCTTAGTAGAAGCATGCTGTTACAGGTTTACACGAGACCATTTACCAAATGCACTGAGTTCTCCTCTATTACAGATCTTACTGTTTTAAATCTCTTGGTACATAAACTATATTAGACATTAATATTGATAAAAGTAGGACAGGTAGCAGTCTTGCATTTTTCCCAGGGAGAAGAACTAGATAGAAAAGACATGTTTTGTGATGCCTGATAAAAAAGGTGCATATATATGTCTACTGCATCCCAACAGGGTTGCAAAGGAGCGGAAAGAAAAAGGGTGAAAGCAGGCGCTTCAGTAGAAGACTATTCATGCATTTTTAGAAAAGACAAACAGGACTTCTGTTCTACCAGAAAAATCAGCTGCTGGAACTATTTTAATCTCTTGTGCTGAACATTTTGTTTGTATTTTGAATCTTTCCACTGTTACCTCCTTGAACATGGCAGGAACATTTCTTGTTCCTCCTCTCCTCACTGTCTGTGCAAGTCCCACCAGCCTGTACCTCAGGTCACATCTCTAACAGCAACTTTCAAAAGGGATGAGAAATGACCCAGTGCAGGGTGGAGGTGGTAAAAACTTTTTAATTCACTGATTCTTAAAGACTGTTCTCAGACCTCTGGCTGATGGATGATAAGGAAACACCTAGTATTTGTAGACTGCTATTCTTAGCTGATTTTTGGAATGTAAGTATGCTTTTAAAAATAAATTTTCAGATAAACGCGTGTGCCTTTTACAACAGGACTGAGCAAGATAACCTTGGATGGAGTTGCTATGTCACCCTGCTCTTAAGCTGTCCTTTTGTTATGATCAGTTATTTCTCATAGTCATCATGAGGATTTATGTATTAATGACATTCACTAATACATGCTATTTGTGTGATACCATGGACTACAAATAAGTAATCTTGTCCCTTCCAAATCTCTCAATTTGCTTCTGGTATGAGATTAACAATTTCAAGGGACATTCAAAGGTTATAGAACAGTTCTTGGCTTTACAGGAACAAAATGTCATGGAAATGCCACTTCTCAGCTCCCTCCCCATCAGTAATAGTAAATATTTGATCAGCATGTACTTTCCATTCAGCTCAGCATCCTCTGGCTGGTTTGACACATCTGTTCTTTTGGAGAAGTCTTATATTTGTGATAACATGATCACAGAACAGTCAAGCGGGCCTTCCCCAAGTACTTCAGTGAGATTGGTGTAGAAAACAAAAGAAGGGGAAGACATGGAAAGACTTCAGTGAGATGCATAAAACCAAGAGGCCGTTGGTCCTCTTGACTCCGTATGTCCTTAAGGTGGATAACAAAGTGGGGCAAGTCATCCTTGTTTTCTGTGATTTCTTCCAGATTTTTACAAAAATTAGAGAAATCCCATATCCTGATTATTACCATTCTTCATATTTTCAAATCATTCTGTCTTGGGAGCAGCCAAACCATAGCTCTTAAGCAATGTTGCTGTTCCCACATAGAGGCTGTGGCATCTAACCAGCAAAGGCATACCAGCGGGCAGTTTTAAGCTGTGCAGGTCCTCAGCTGTGAGATATGACAGAGCAAGAAACACTGAGCTTGAATTTGCTCATTTGCTTTTGAGCACAGCTGCCTGCCAGGCCCACAGGCAACATCTCTGAGCCACGAGAAGCCCCATCACCTTCTGCCTGTGAAATGCTCTTAGCTCCCTTCTCCTAGCTCCTGAAGATACAGGGCATGTGTCTAAAGGCTCCCTGCTAAAATCTTTGCACAGCAACAGGCAAGTGAAAAATACTGTAGAGCCGCAGTGCCAGCTCAGTGCTGTTGAGGGAGGCTGCCTGTAGGTGTTCTGCAGGCTCTTCTGGCCAGAGCCAAAGGGAACCAAATAAGTGGAATTCAAGCCAATTGCTGTTCACCCCAAATACGGGCAAAAAGTATACAGGAGCAGCTACACAACATGCTATTGCCTTGAAGGAACAGAAAAAGACTTATTCTTTTAAATCTGCACAGAGAAACTAAATTCCAGGGAAAAAGCACTGATAACAATCCACTATAAACCCAAGATTAGAGTCCAGACAAAGAAGACTTGTTCTTGTTCTCTAAACAAATTTATTAGCCCACACAACCTGTTCAAAAGAGCCTCTGACCAGGTGATTAGAGCCCAAAATTCTGCTTTCAAGGTTTTGTCATATATTACTCCCTGCTTTTTATTGTGCAAGCTCAGACACTCTGGTGATAAACTGTTTGCTCTGTGGCCTTGCGGTGGTACATGGAAAACTTTCCATGACTGTACTGTTGTGGAACAGAAATAGCTAGGCATGTCCCAAGCAGCTTTTGAAACCCTGTTTAGATCCTGATGAAAAGCGGGATTGTTCAGCGGCTCTTCACCGTCCCACACAACTTGTTTGTTTCTCTTTAAATGTGTTATGTGAAAGCATGAAACACTGGGAAGAGATTTTATTTCGTCTTCTCTTGATAGCTTATAGAGGGGCAGAATGTTGTGCAGCTCTTGAAGATGATGTCTTTCAGGATTATGCAGGGAAGGATTTGTCACCCCCCTACCCCCTGGCTGTACTGCATTGAATGACACTGAGATCGTCCCCATTTTTCAGGAAGTAGAATTATAGGTTTGTATTAATTTTACCCTGATGTTTTGAGAAATGGAGTACTTAACTGTTTTTCCTTCTGGTGTTTTCTATAGGCAAAATTCTCTGCTGGTCCATAGTGAGTCTTGGTGCCAGTATTTCAGATACAGAGACAAGAGGAGAAAGATCACTATTTTCTGTCTCAGTCACTAATGCTGAAATCAGACCTGACTTTGTTCCTTCTTTCTGTCCAAAATGCCTTGGGTGACTTCATGTGAGTCACCTAGCTGCTTCATGCTTCTTTTCCTTCCTTGAAGGGCACCTTCAGTTCCCACTATTTCCCCCCTTTTATTTGTTTCACTAGCACATAACCCATAGGGCTAAAAAAATAAGTGGCTACAGCACATGGTTACCTGACTATCAGACTTACTTGAGATTGTATCAGGTTACTCCTTGTTCTCTAGACAGCTAGACATGGCACTAAAATAATTATTCTTGTGACTTTTATCTTTAAGAAATAAACCTTTGTATTTTATGTGAGTGCAAGAACACCCATTATTCTTCTTTCTCTAGATCATGCTGAAGTTTGTCAGATAGTTTTTGTGGTTTAAAAATGTATAATAATCTTTCTGGTTGGGCTGATTAACCCTAGTTGGGCCATTAAGCCATGCAGGAATTTCTGTTTATCTTTGCAAGGTTTTTCTAAATGTGGTTTGGGTTTTGGGTTTTTTTTTTTCCCCCTGGTAAAACCGGTGACTTAATTTTTTTTCCCCCCTCTACAGTGAGTTTCAATAAAATATTAATCTCAGAAGTGACCTGTAGTCAGTAAAAGGGCTTGGGAGAAAAAGTAAACCAGTCTGTGGCTGGTGAGAAAACGTGGAAATTTGCACCTTCAAGGAATGGGCATAAAACTCCTGCTGGATTTGGGTTTCCACATTAGCTAGATGCTAGTTTTGTAGTAAGTCTATTAACAGAAATATTGTCCCTATTAGCAGTCTCAGTAGAGAAGAGAATATTTAGACAAGTGATGCTAGACAGGCTAAACTTTGTCCAGAAGCATTTGCAGAAACTTTGTGCATCGCTGTTCAGGATTACCCACTTTGTGAAAAATCTGAAGGCTCGAGTCCTTAGACCTATCCAAATTGCTTCAGCATTATTCTTCTACCGGTCTCTTTGTCTGTAACCTCATAGAGAAGCAAAAACGTTTATATCCATCAGGTGAACAGGAAGAAGCTGAACATAACATGTTTCTGCATAAGGGACCTCTTCCACACATTTATCTGCATGGCTGCATCCTCTGCCTCAATGAATCTCTCTTGAACATAGATCTTCTTGTCAATTATCCCTCTGGATCTCTTGTTTGATCCTAAGCCTGTAACTCCTGCTCTGCCATAAGCAATCTGTGCCCTACACCTACTCCCTCACCTAAGCCTGTGCTTACCTGTCATCGCGCTTGGACTGTTTACCTGTATTTAATATGCTTATGAAGCTTGTAAACACCCCATGCATGGCAATATGGCAATGTCACCCTGCCTTTGGGGCTGGTCAGGGCTGTGCCATGCCTTCTGACACGGTGCTTTTGCCTTACACAGTGCTCTCACAGCTAAGGTTTCCAGAAGATATGCTATCAATAGCTTAGTACCAAATCCTATTCACAATGAACCATGGAAAACAGAGTCCTGAGCTAAATACCCTTAGGAGGAAAAATACTTCAGCACTCCAGAGTTTTTGAATTGGAAACTTGAAGATCTTGTTATGATGGGTTCAAGGTTTCCAGCTGTGACACTGTGACCCACTGTTTCATTTCAGTGATGTCACTTCATAGGATATAAGCAACTTAAAAAGTTTCCCAGGACATCATAATGCTGTTTAATAAACAAATAAACTATGTCTTAAGATTGTGGCTCTGAACTTAGAACAGTTAAAATGTTTTTGACTGTGTACATCTCCTGATAAGCTCAGGTTCTGTGAGCACCTCAGTCAGATCTGGAAAAACGTAAGGATGCTGGTCAGGTGTCTCCCTCGCTAGCTCCTGGGGCCTTGCTAGGGGGCTAGAGAAGCCACGTCTGGTTGTTCAAACACTGCTGAAGTTTAAGGCAGATTTGTGGATGTTGGGGTAAAAAAAGTGTTGGAGGATACAAGACCTCTGCAAGGATGAGGGGGTGAAAAAAACACGTGCCAGACTGACTCCAGCAGGACTTCTGAGTTCTGCTTCTGGCAAACGCTTCCCCTGCATGGGAGCTGCAGCAAGAAGTCTCCCTCTAAGCCTGATGGTGCCTGATGAATACAAATAAAGTAAAGCAGGAAATTAAGCTGATTTGAGATTGTAAATAAGCCTTAGGACATGTTGCTTTTTGGAGGGTCGAGGGATTCCTAGGAAACCCAAGCTGGTATGTCTCTGAACAGTGTTTAGTCAGTGGCACTAGTGCGCTGCACAGCCAGCCTCCCTCTGGAGCTGCCACCAGCCGTTTTGCAGGCACTTGGAATTAATGTAAGTAGTACAGGTAGACGGCAGTGACAACCAAAGTCACCCATGTACCTGAAAGTCATGCTGTTAGTGTAGTGTTTCAACTGACTCTTGGTTTGAGTCGATTTCTTCCACCTTTGCCTATGATCAGAAAGACAGCGAGTCAAGGGTGAGGCTGGTTGTAAAGTTTCGTGGTCCAGCAGAGTAGCTGTGCAGCATAGGAGAGGGAACCGGGGCTGGAAAGTGATGGTGGTGTCAGGATGGAATGGGAAAATGAAAAGCTGAAATAGGGAGGGTTTGGTTTGCTTTCTTAAGAGCAGGTTGCATTTCTGCTAAAGGCTGGTGGAGGAAAAGGCAAGCATGGGGAGAAGGAGGCTGTATAGCGAGGGCCTCTGCTTAACGACATTTCCCCCTGCCATCAAAGAGGACAGTCTCAAATTGCTTATGTAGTATTTAATCTCATCTTGTTCACAGCACTGTAAAACTGAGCCAACTCCATAGCCCTCACTTGTTTAAAAATGTCCTATAAAATATTTTCCTTTTGCCTCCTATGTGTCACCAAAAGCAATGAGCAGTGCTTTTTGAGAAGACTTCAAATGAATATGGAAGAACAGTCTACTAAAAGCAATACTACTGAGGAAGAGGGAGCTATTTTAATAACTTATAAATAACTTATTTTCTTGGGACAAACTGAACAAACAGGTAGGACTTAATTTCAGAGGCGGGAACTTGCAACTTTCTCTGAAAAGGGCAGAGCTTTAAGTGCGGTGCATCACAAAGAAATGGATTGTCTGGTTAGAAAATCCCGAGCCGAGCCATGTAGCCAAGACACCTGAGAAATGTCAGAGTCTGTCTGTGGTGCAGGTAGTGGAAAATCACCAGCATGTGCCAGAGCAACGCTGCAGCTCCAGGGCAAGCCCAGGGTTTGGGCCGGGGGGGTTGGGGGATGCTGGTTAACCTTGAATGAAATCATAACGGAACAACGTGCTGGAGGCTTTCTGCAACAGAAACTGATTGCATCTTGTGTATAGATAAAAGTGGATGGTCAGAAACGTCTCTCTTCTGGTGAAGTTCTTGCCTGGAGCTGTAATTTACTGCAAATCAGGGGAGTAACATTTTTCTGCTAAAGATTACAATGTAAGAAGAAATATAGAGACACTTTTATAGTAGGACAAATTTTCAGGGCTGTAACCATGGAGTCAGAGGCTCTGCTGCTGTCACGATTAACCTCTTCAGTGCTGTTGGAAAGCACGTGTACTCTGGCAACAAATTTCTCTTAACTCTGTTCCCCCTTTTAGGGATTACTGCTTTGGTTCTCTGTCTCATTCATAAGCTGAAAACCAGCTGGAGCATCCTGCAGGGAAATGCTCTGTATAAGGGGCTTTTTAAGGGCTGCTGTGGCCACAGGAATATTTCTGTACTTCACTTCCTTACAGCCTGCCATGGAAAGAAAAAAGAGATAGCAGAGGCGGCATGGTAAATAATACTAACAAAAGTTTGGAGAGGGTGGTACACTTCATATTACAGGATTTATCCCGATCTCTAGTAACTAGAGATTGGATTAAGACTTGAAGTATGTGGGATAGGGAGGGTGATGTTCTCTCACACTTGCCTACTGATGGTTTCATTAAATTGTTATTTGTTAATCCATACAATGAAGCGCCAAAGGAGGATGATTTTCTTTTCAAATACTTTTAACTGTCTTTTGACTCTCTCTGCTGGATTCAGAGACCCAGACAGTGCTTTTGTTGATATGGCTGAACGATTAGTCATGTTTTTAAATTCAGGGAAATTATAAATGTGACCTAGATACAGGCCTGTCCAAGTGTGAACAAAACTTGGGCCATAGACTGCAAAATCGGCTGCACTTATTTTCAGCTGACTGTATTCTGAGGTACTGTGTATGCACCAGCGAGCAAACATGCCCTTTTCTGACTGTCTCTTAGTGAACAACTTCACATTCCTGCTTACCAAGCTCCCTCTCTGGAGTTGCTGTGAAAGGGTCACTGAATTGAAAAAAACAGAATTACTCAGACTTTTATTTACTGATTGTCAGCTGATACAATACAGTTCATTCAATCCCAGGCTAATAAAGTCCTGAAGAGACATTGCTATGAACAAGTTCTGACCTAAGTGTTTTCTGATTTCATTTAAGCTTTTATAAAATCCTGTTCAAAGGACATTCTAATGGAAATAAAGCATTAAGACTTAATCCCTAGTGGAAGTTACCCAAACAAAACATTTAGTAGAAGCAGACATTTCAAACTGCTTTCACCGATAGGCCAAGATCAGAGGAACTTTCCAGGATTTCAGTTTCACCTCACCCTGGGAATAACATTTTCTGTATTTAAAACAAACTGCACTATAATACAATGACAAAAATTAGAAACACTCTGAAAAGGGAGGAAATGCTTTTTCCTCCCTAATACTATTTCAGAGTAAATTCACCTGTGGTTTCCTTCATTTCTTTCATCTGGAGCTAGATGGCTTTGTCCCGTCATCATATTTTTGCAGTACCTAATGAGGCAGAAATCGTTGTTACGCTGGCAGAGGCACACAGGGTGGATGAGAACCCTTTTTGGCCCTCTGTGACCATTTCGTAAAACACAATCAGTAAACCCAATTAAATGTGGCCCTGGAACTGCAGAAGCATCCAGTTACTGAAATGATTATAACATCTGACTAAAGATCAAGTTTTCTGCTTTATAAGCACAATTTACTGTGGTGTGTTCAGAACAATAGTTGGATTTTTATCTTCATGTAACATTTTTGCATTTTTCAAAGGTTATGGGGCTTCCTTCTATATTTGTGTGCTTGGAAGAGCATGGCCCCTTCTCCTGGGCATTGGCAGTACTGCCAACACTTACTTACACTTAGTCTTACTACTTACACCTCACTTCAGGTGAAAATAGTTTACAGCTTAAGTTAATTTGAAAGCTTAAACTTGGGTGGCACTGATGTGCTTGTTCTTTCACAAAATACCAGCTTTCACTGGCAAAACCACAAGCTACATTTAGGCCTGCATTATATGGGTCATTGCCCCTTTGCTATACCTTTCTGATCTAACTGTGGATTGTGAACAGCTTTCAGCTGGAGCAATCTTGGCTTGAAAGAGGAAGATCTGGGAGTCTGCAGTTGATGCATACAACTTGCTCTGGAAGGGTCCTTAAAAAAATATTTTTTGTTTCTTTTTTCCCATCCCTGGTGTTTAGTGGTAATGAAGGCAAAAACCAAAGATGCTGAGATAGTCTAAGGTTTCATCTGCATATCTTTAGGGTTTGTTGAATAGATTTTTTTTTTTCAAATGCTGCTCTAAAAAAACCTGGGTTTTTTGATCCTAAAGCTGCCTGAGGAGATGTTTCTTACTTAAACTTGCAGATAGAATTAGTTTATATGTAAAAATAAGTCTTTTTATATTGCCAGAGTTCAATCCTAGTGCTGTGTGCCCACCAGTCATTCCATTCCAAAAATTAACCATGCTGTTCCTTTGAACTCAAGTTCTGGGTGACTGTTTTTTCCTGACCCTTGGCGTACAGCATACCATCGTCTTGCAATGTATCTTGCCGAAGAAAGCTTGGGATGGAGTTAAATGTTATGTTGGTCAGTGAATAAACCAAGCTTTTCCCAACAATTATTTTTTTCCTCTGGTAATCACTAGTGACTTTATAAAAACAAACTGTGTTTGGATTCAAAAGACCAGCTCTCAGAGGAGTTAGTGTAATGGCCATGTTGCAGAAGGCCAAGTGTTCTTTCCTACTTTAGTCCTTGCTTAACTGCTTTCTTCAAAGCCGAGTACACTTGGATGTATTCTTTGGTATTTGAATGTTAGGAAATGGAAAATTAAAAATAATAATGGAGGAAATTCCCATCTGGGAAATCTGTTGTGTATTCAAAGCACCTTTAGTTGCAAGCTTGCACTTTGTGGCCTTGACGCATATTGTACCTAGAGATCAAGCTTGGATTTGGGCTTTCCCAAGGTTTTTAGTCAGAGGGCAGGAGGCCTGGAAGGGGAGTAATTCAGCTCTGCCTAACTGCATCGCTCTCAGTAGTTCTGGTGCCTGGTCTGTGTCCAGATGTTTCTTTTTCCAAAGGAAAGGGAACACAGACTTGCCCTGACTCTAGATTCAAGCCCAAGACCAGGATTGTCCCTTTGACTCCTGGGCAGAAAATAACCATAGCAGTAAGCAACGGTGAAAAATGGATGGTTCTCTGCCTTGTCTTGTAGCTGATCATCAGAAATGGCCTGTGACCTGGGGGAGGGCATGAATAGAGTCCGTGGAAAAATCAGTGGTAGGAGTTTAGGTGAAACTTTCCTGATAAGTGTAAGAAAGCTATTTGGCTCTCTTCTGGCATAGATAAAGTAACAAGCACCCTTGTCCAATGTATAAGTCTCATGGAAAGCTCAATGACATTGTGAGCTGTGTAGGCAGAATTTATGAGCAGCCAAATAAAAACCGAAACTGATGCCGATTTTCCTGTAGAAGTGTGGGTCTGGGAGAGCAACAGCCAAGGAGAGTCTACAGAAACATCAGCAGATTTATTTGAAGCATGAAGTTGAGAGAAAGAAGGAGCTTTCAGGGTTCAGCTAGCTGGAAGGAGCATCATGAGCAAAGTGCTTCCTCTAGTGCTCAGTAGTGCTCTGCTTATGTATTTTTTAAATAAATGCATATATCAGAAAGAAAGGAAATTAGTAGTGGTATAAAGTTTGTGTAGGGGCAGGGTGGTGTAAAAGCCTTCTCTCTTGGCTAATTAACAGGATAGGTAGTAGGGTGCATTTGTAGTATGCTCCTCTCATAAGCCAGGTGTCCAAGAAGAAGAGGTCCTGCTTTCCTGGCTTCCTGGATGGCAGTGTCATAGTCTGTGCTATAACCCAACCAACCTGGGGCAGCAGTTACAGCAGATCGGTTCTCATAGTCGCTTGTCTGCAGGTCATGAAGAGCTGGGAGTCTGAGTTCACCTGAAAGCAATCCTTTTAGGTAATATTTTACTCCTTTCCCCTGTGATGCCATGCAGTCCAGAAGCAGGTCATAATTCAAGAAGAAGCGAAAATCTTAGCTTTGGCTCTTCTCAACCTTAAGTTCATTTTGTTCAATAATTCTTTGGTATGTCCTTGACCTGCTGCAGGCCAAAGGCTTACACTTTTCCCTGAGACCACTGTAAGCGTGTGCACGTGTTTGAAGCTAGTTAAACCCTTTTACAGGCAACATGTCACTTCAGTCTTATGAATTTGTATACCTAAAAGAAAAAAGCCAACAACCAACCAATAAAAAAATTATGCAATTAATCTTGTTCTTACTTCTGCACTGTCAGTCATGGCAGCAGGCCTTCTGGTGGTAGCCAGCAGCCATGAAAGAGCAGTGCAGATTGCAGGCCAGTTTTCAGTACGGTGAGTGTTTTGCTGTTTCTTGTGTTACATTTGGCAATTTTAAACTTCTTTTTCCAAGCCATCACTAGGGTTTTGCCCTCACATTTCTGTGAATTCCTATGACCTTCAGTTTTTCTGTTTCTCCTGCTTGTCAGGTCTTCCCAATTATCAGGCACTTCTTGGATCTGTGCCTTCACATCCCTGTGGGTCTCGTTAAAGTTTGTAAGATCTCTGAGATCAGACACTTTGCCTTTTACCTTCCTCAGAACTATTGAAAATGGACTTGTGCTCTCCTTGAGACTTCCAAGTCATGAACTGTATCCTCCATTCAAACAAAATGATACAATTTCATCAAAATAAATGCTTCATCTGAGGCAAAGTGGTGCCAATCTAACTTTCCCCATTCCCAAAATTATCTTGCAGAGCTGCTCTCAGGGTTCTTGGGCTTCTGGGAGCGGGCTGCTGCTGCTGTTTTCCAGCTGCATGATTCCAGTGATGCTGTCCCTCCTTCCACCCGCAGCCCGCCTGCCAAACCTCAGGCGGAGGCGTTGAATGTCAGTCCAGAGGCCACTGCAGAAAGCTGGCTGGCTTCTTGTCGGCTTTGGGGTTTTGTTTCTGAATAGGGGTGTCTTTTTGGAGCTGGAGTAAATGTGTTCCCTTCATACTAACAAAAACATGCCTTTGTTTCTCGGGGCTTGTCACCTTTTGATTGTCACGCGTTTTAAACATAATGAACTGTTCTGGGGCTGACCCAGGAAACCCATGGATCTATTTCTCTGACTTACAAAAGTCCTACTTCTGCTACCTGAGGTAGAGCTTTGGGTGTGTTCTCTATCACTGCCAAGCTGTTGTCTCTGCTGTCAAAGCATTGAGCAATATCCTGATAGTGGGTTTGGGGAGGGGGGGTGGGGTGGGGGATGGATTTTTACTTTTTTAAAATCTTGAAACAAGTGTACGTTTTCTTCCTTTGTAGTTGAGTACCATAGAATCATAGAATGGTTTGGCTTGGAAGGGGCCTTTAAAGATCATCTAGTCTCAACCCCCTGCAGTGAGCCGGACTAGACCAGGTTGCTCAGAGCCCCATCCAACCTGACCTTGAGTGTTTCCAGGGATGGGGCATCTACAGCCTCTCCGGGCAACCTGTGCCAGTGTTTCAGCACCGTTGTAAAAAATTTCTTCCTTATATCTAGTCTAAATCTACCCTCTCTTAGTTTAAAACCATTGACCTTTGTCCTACTGCAACAGGCCCTACAAAAAAGTCTGTCCCATCTTTCTTATAAGCCCCCTTTAAGTATTGAAAAACCTCAATAAGGTCTCCTCATAGCCTTCTCTTCTCCAGGCTGAACAACGTCAGCTCCCTCAGCCTTTCCCCACAGGAGATGTGTTCTATCTATCCGATCGTTTTTGTGGCCCTCCTCTGGACCCACTCCAACAGATCTGTGTCTTTCCTGTGCTGAGGGCTCCAGAGCTGAATGCCAAACTCCAGGTGGGGTCTCACTTATCTGTAGGCAAAAGTTATTCCCTGTTAATTGTTTTGCATGCAAAGCTACATGAATATTTCCCTTTCAATTTACATGTAACCACAAGTATCTGTAGGTATAGGACTATTGAGAGAGTTAATTCCTTATGGCAGGGGAGTACTGCATTTCTGCAATACCTGTCTTGTGAAATAATTCATAAACCCAGTGTGCTAATCCCACTTCTTGTTTTAAGAAAGTGGCGCAGAATACAATGTGTATCTCACAAGCCCTGTGGTGGGGGCAGAAGGAGCACAACCACCATCCTCTGCAGTGAACCACCTTGCTTGTACTGACTGCTGGCTTTTGAAACCAGAACGTAGGAGAAAAAAAGAGAAGAATACAACCGTTAATCAAATTTTTGGATGTCTACAAGCAACCAGTGTGAAGCCACAGTGAAAGGCCTAATGTGCTTTTAGGGCACACTAAGCGAGATGTTTTTTGTAGAGGTATCCAAGCCATTTTCTATGACAATGACAGAGTTTCATGTACAGCTGAGATCACCTGGCTTTAACAAAGTTTACCGTGAATTCGGACAGGTGCAGATGAGGATTAGTAGGTTGGTTGGAAGAATGGGATGGATTAAACCTCTTCCTGTTATTCTTTACAAAGAGATAATAGTGCCTTGATTTGTTTCGCTTAGTTGGCAGACACTTCTAAAGGGATAGGACAATCATTTGGAAATGGACTGGAGAATTTTCTATCAAGGATGGAAAAAATCCTCTATGAGAGGATAATATCAACCCCAGATCAAGTGTTTATTATCTGGTTAATTTAGGCTGGAAACTGGAGGGTTCCTGTACGCTTGTAGAGTAAAGCTCCAAACAGGACTGGAGGGAGTGAGAAGTTTAAGTTGTTGGGAGACTGAGCACAATAAATCCAGTGGAAGGGACTGTGTAACTAATTTGGAGAATTCCTGAAGATAAGAATTAATGTGTATCTGTGAGGTTCAAAAGGAAACCAGATCACTGCTTACACTGTATTTATTTTTTTGTAATCCTGTGCTAAGACATCTGCCCCTTTCTTGTAGGGATCAGCAGGGATTTGTCCCCCTAAACCATTCAACAAATTTTGTTTAACCATTTTCTTGCTTCTTGCAGGGATCTAGCACATCAGTGGTGCCTTCAGCTTCTCTTTTGCTGATTGCTGTCTACAACTGTTTTGTCTGAGCTGTTAGTTAGGTCCTTGTGTGGCAGAGGGTACCTGGCCATCTGTCTTGTGCTTTTCTGAGGCTGCAGGAAGCCTGGCTGCAGGGCCTGCATCCCAGCTCCCCACTCCTGCTAAAGGGAGAGCTACCGATTTCTTTTTCCCTCAGAAGGTGCTGGTAATCCAGTAGTGTTCCCCCACCCTCTGTTTATACAGACAGTTTGTGTCTTTAAAGACTATTTATTTTTTTGCTTTGAACATTTCATGAGACACATCACTGTTTATTCAAGCAAAGGCCTGGAGTACAACTGAGTGCTTGTCACGCTGTACTGACTGAATCCAAATTTATTTTGCTTCTGTTATTCATCCTTTCTGGTGCATCATGGGAGAGAAGCACTCTCTGGATTCCTTAAATATTCCTTGTGTCCCAGTGTTATGGCAGAGCTCTGTATGTAACCGTAATGACAGCAGGAGTGATCCTCCTCCTTAGAATGCACAGGCAAGCACAGTTATTTACCTTTTTTCTCTGATGGCTTTTGCACAGGTGAAATACGAAATTTCTGAGTACCCGTCAGACCTTAATCTGCCGGTTGCTCAGTAGTTCATAGTTAATTTTTCCTGTAGAGATCACTGTTCAAAAGCACTTGCTGTGTAGCCAACTACTGCGTATGTTTTCACTGATACTGCGTATGTTTTCACTGAGGAACAAAGACATGCTGCCAGCTACAAGGTCTTGCTGCTGTACTTTTCCCTGCAACCTAACAAATTCAGAACATTGTTATTGTGCATAGAGTCCAGCAAGGCTATAATCACCATTAAAGAGGGTGGTTGGTTTATGTTTAGTTTGGGTTTCACTATTTTAGGACAGACGGGAAAAATATTTATGTAATTTTTTTTAGGACAGGAGTAATCTTCTCTGTTTACATTTGTGGACTGAGCACAGCCAGGTCAGTTCAGTGACTGGGACTGTATTTGTGTTATTTCTTTCCTTATTCCCCATCACATTGATCGGTGGATAAGCAGGTTTCATCTGATTGCGTGAGATGCCTAAGTAGTCAGGAACCACTGCAGTAATAAGAAACTATTTTTCTTCTGGTCAGCAGAAATCAAGTTCCCCCAAGTCTTGCATCCTACATCCCAACTTTCTGCCAGTAAAAAAAAATAAATAAAATACTTTTTAAAGAAACCTCCAGATTTAACTGTTGTACCTCTTCTGAGCCCCCCACCAATATGTTTCTTCCCTTTTCAGTGTTCCCTGCTTTCTGCTCCCTGCATACATACTCTAATCTTCCTCCAAACTACCGCATGGGCACAAGGCAGTGTGCGCGCTGCCTTGTTCTGAGCTGCATGGGTCCTCTGTACTCGGCTCAGCAGGGAGCTGCTGATCCCCTCTTGCAGCCTTTCCCTCAACAGGGGCGTTTGCTGGTATCTTCTATCCTCATGCAGATCTCCCACAGCATTACAGGAATTTGGGATCTCCTTACCCCATCCGTCACATGTGGCTAAAACTGCCTGTTGTGTTCAGAAGCCATGAGGAAATGCAAGGCAAGACAGATGCACAGCACGTTGTATAAAGTCCATTTAATCAGAAAAGCACCTTAAGACGACTGGATTTCTAATTGCAATATACACAGACAGATATGCATTCCTACCCAGATATGTAACATTAGCTCTGAAGATGTGCTACTACATGCATTCTGCAAATAGATAATTGGAGGGGGAGCAGGAGGAAAGAGGGGGGATGTTTGTATCATCTCACGGCAGGTAACAATGTCATAGCACACCTGGGTGCTGTTGACCTTGTCTCTCATACAAGTGCTAATGAAATATTTTGTGGGTTAAAAAAAAAAAAAAAAAAGAGAGAGAGAGTTTGGAAAGCCAGTATCCAAAGAGTTTCAAAACTTTATTGTATGTGCCAAATATTCCCAGCTGTTATTGCCTTCCACTTATTTCCCACAGCATCTTGGCCTGAGTCTGCTAGTGATCTTTCTTCGTTGATGGCATGAGATGTTAGCTGAGCCAATGTTTATGCTGCTTAGAAGGATATTCCTCAAGCCTTACTTAATTAATGAATTTAAAGCTTGTTAACCTGTTTATCTTCAAAGGATGGAAGCTTTTAATGCTAAATAATTTGGACAGCATTTATATAGATTTTGATAATGAGTACAATTGGATATCAGACTCCAGTCTGTGTTATAAACTAGGAGCCACCACACATACCTCAGTTGCCTCCTGCTGCAAAGAGTGAGATCAGACTGCATACAGGGGTACCTTAAGCAGCATTCCATCTAACTCCAACCCACCGAGTGTTTCTAATGTATAGCTTCTCCAAAAAAAACCAATTGCTAAGATGTTTGATAGTGGAAAATCTGAGGATGGTTTACTATAGTTTCTGGATCATCCACGGTTGCCTTGTAGGACAGCAAAATCTTGTGAGTGGTTTAATTTAATTAAATCTAGAGCAATAGGGGATATCTTGGATACTGTGGGATCAGCTGCTTTCTATCATGAGACTTTACAAAGTTGTGTATGTAAAGCATTTGCAAAGTCTGTTTAAATTTTCTTACATATCAGCCTACAGTGGTTTCTTAGAGAGTTGATGTCAAGCTACTCAGGTTACTCAAAACCACAGCCTGGTTGATTGACTGCTTTTTGTTGTTGTTTTGGCTTTCAAACATTCATTAGAATGGAAGGAAGTTTTTGCTTTAATTTTATTTTCCACCATTCACATTGGTGTTGCTTGCATTTTACATTTCTTTTTGTTTTGGTGATGAAAACATCCTACTTGGTTGTTAATTGTTGTAAACATTTACTTAGCACTTTGCAGTCACTAATGAATTAATCTCTCTAATGCCGGTAAGCGTTAATGCGCATTTTAGAGCTCAGAAGATGAGACATACCTAAGGCCATAAAGTCTGTCAGTAGTGCAGATGAAGACTTAATTTGAGAACCTTTCTGTGACTCACTACAGTTAATGTGCTGGTAGTGTCAGTCTGTGGGTTTGTGTACGAGCCAGGATTTCAGTGTTATAGAGATTACATCTTCCTTATTGTTTTGCAGCAGCTCTTTCAGGTTGTGTTCGTTTTCCTTTGAGAAGTGGGTATTTTTGAAAGCTTGCTTCTATGTAACTGAAATGGTAACTTTACTTGAAAGGAAGTCTGATTTGCAGCTAAAGCAAAATACTAACTGTGTCAACATCAGCCCTAGAAAGGTGAAAATCCCCTCTCCTTTGCCCAGTGGCTGGGCATAGAGACACAGCCTGTTCTCTTTTCCACTTGCCTGTCTGCAGGGACCTCTGTAACCAATTGTGTTGCTGAACCCCAGAGATGCTCCCCAGTATTGCATGGCAGAGCTATGGGTAGCACAGTCAGGAGGAACCCCTCATCCCATCCTGTGTGTGGTAACGCAGATGCAGATCAAATGGACTCAGGGCTGAGCAGATTCTGGGAGCCAGCACGGACAGACTCTGCCCCAAAGGCCTCTTTGCACTCTAACTCACAATGGTAGCACCTTGCTGCTTCTGCAAAGATGAGGAAAAAACCCCTTCCTTTTATTCCAAAAATAAACAGAAACTCCATGCAAAGGAGATGTCACTTGCTTTGTTACCAGTGGCTCAGAGCTGGTAGAACAGAACATAAGGCACTGCTGTAGCACTGGCCTGTTGGAGGAGCAGCTCACAGGGGTATAAGGTGCTATTATTTCATGTTTGCATTCCAGAGTTGTGTTTCTGTTATTTAAGCTTCCTGACCTCGGTATACCACTGAGTCTACACTCACAGCCTGGACTTTACCACTTAAGTACATGTGACTATGGCATGGGGATTTTGTTTCTGGTTGGGTTTTTTTTTTTCTTTTTTTTTTCTTTCTTTTTCCCCAATGCACTTGATATTGCTTCAGTCTCTCTTTCAGAATTCAAGGTAGAACTAGAAATTCCCTGAAAGAGATACCTGGGGTGTGGGGGGGAAAATAATTTTCCAATCACAGTTACTTTTTCCTCCATTTTTGCCTCACCACCTTTCCTAGAAGTTGCTAAATGAAACTTAGAGCTCAAAAATACAGAGGTGGGTTTTTGTAGGTGAACACCTCGTCCAAAGGCTATTTATTTGAGTGAAGTAACAATGCCAACTAGTGGTCAGATCCTTCATAGAGAAGAGACTGGCCAAAAAAATATTATTTTAATAAAAAATGTATGTAAATCATAACAGCTTTTATGAAAATCCCACTAGTCAGCTTTCTGATAAGGAAAAGATTGGGTTTCTTGATTTATTTTTTTTTTAATAAGGCATTGCAATTAGTAATATAACAAGTATATAATTATATTAATAGTGTGTTGTCCTTTGACCATGCATTAATACACTATTATGCTTTTCTTTTCCTCAGAATTAATTCATCCCACTTTTAATCTGATCACTAATGATCCCAAAACCAAAGAAAAGAGTATATATTATCTCCACCTTATTTCACAATAGTACCTGAATTCTCCTTTCGTAAACTATAGATGTGCAGTGGGGCTTGAATAACTCACTCTGGCTCCTGTTTGAAAGTCCATGGTTATTCTAACAACAAGGGCTGTTCTTCCAACATCACTGAAAGTTTTTTTTTTATCCCCCCTCCCTTCAGTATTAGTTTTAAATATATATCACCATGTCAAAGTCATCACGTGCTGTGCCACAAGTTGCTTTTTTTTTTAACTCACGTTGCTTAAGGACTCTTTTTGTATCAAAATAGTTGGATTTTGGGATGCATATGTAAATATTACTGCCTGTAATCTGTATACCAGTATCTACATTTAAATATAATATTTATGTATTAAAGGGGTAAAACTGTGAAGTAGCTATTTTGATTTTTCTTTTTTTTGGGTTTTGTTTTGGTTTAGTTTTTGGAGCGGTTTTGGAGTCAGTTTTTTTCCCCATCAAAACTGTATCCTTCCTATAGTGTTCACCTAGTACTTAATTGTTTTAGCACACTCGTGCTGGTTAACAAGGAGATTTCACTAGATGATACAGGGAAATGCACAGATCAGGAAGACAGCTCTCCGAGTTCTACAAACTGGGTGAAGTTAGGGTACCTTTTTACTCTGCATCAGCTAGATGTTTTGAGAGTCTGCAGGTGCTGTTTCTTCAGTATCTACAGTTCTTTTGATGCACAGGATTTCTAGCAGCAGTCTGATGTTGGCGTACTCTATTCTTCTAGTGTTAAACTATGTGAGACATTCCCTGGACTTTCTCCTAGAAACTGGCCTGACTACCTACCTGCCTGACTTCCAAAAAGCGAGCTACCTACATGTTATCAGGTACTTGTAATTATTAATTTTGCATTCCTAACAACTTTGAGCATATCTATGCTATTCATTGTGTTTTATGGCTTCTTGAAATGCCAGTGACCTTTTATGTTCTGTGAAGTCAGCTAGTTTGTGTGCGCCTCCTATTCCTGATTAATGCAAGTCACCTGTATTTTATTGTACCCAAAGGCAAGCCCAATTCACTTCTCTGATGCCTAGTGAACTTTGGATCAACACCTTAATCTCATGTGTTTTGCTGTGATGCTGAGATTAGGAGCTCTGATTCACTTTGAGCCTCAAAAAACTGTGGACCACTTACAGGAAATATTTTGGGCTCTATTTGCACTAAAGCTCCAAATTCTTCTTCCCCTTCAGGCAGGCTTCTGTAAATGCTGTCCCTTTCCACTGTGGAATAACGGGGACAGAAGCCCCCCTCTCCTTCCTGCAGCACCAGGAATTGCATCCTGCTCTCTGTGGCTGTGAAGTTGTCCAGTGACTGCTTATGGCACTGCTGAGTGTCAGCCTTGTACGAGCACCCTTATCCAATGTGGTCCTTCAGCTCTGCTTTCACCTCCCTGACAGAGAAATACTGAGCTTCAATGTTCAGTGCTTCAGATCACCATATACTCCAAGGCAATCCTGAAGTTTCCCATGTGTTTTGGAGGAGTGTGGGGATACACCACATTCTGCACCATCACAGGGTTTCTGGCTTTTTCTGTCCTTCTCCTGACTCCATACCCTGGGGTCTTGATTTTTTTCCTCCTACCTTACTTGTTTGGTGCTATGCCTATAGCACCCACAGCTCATTAATTTATTTTTTAATCTGTAAATATTTTGAAGGTCATTTACTAACAACCTTCACAGAACCTACTTCTTAGCATTAGTTCTGAATTTGGAAGTTCTCCATGTTACTAGTTGCTCAGCTATCTTCAGACCCTTTTTTGCTTCTTCTCCCCTTGACTCCAAGCTCCATGGTTTGCACATTGCTTTTATTCTTCACATTTTTTATTTTTTTTTTTTAGCTCAGAGACATCAAACACTGACTGCATTTCTGGATATATGTATTCCTTGCTTTCTTGCCCTTTGTAGCCTGAAGGCAGCCTAAGTTCATAATTAAACTACAGGCAAGATGGGAAAAGAGAACTGTTTGCTCCATGTACTCAGCAGCATTAACCATTAACTATGCCTCTGTTTATTTATTTTTAACAAAGAAAGAAATGGAAACATTACTAACATCTGTCTCTCACCTGTGCTGATACATGGGGTTTATGGAGGTGGGAAGCTAGAGGAGAGAGAAAGTTGCAGCCATTGCTTTCTGTGATCTTTTCTACTTCTACTCCTGGAGAAAGGATTGCAGAACTTATTTCCCCCTACCCTAGTTTCTCCTCTCTTTCTTTCTGCCCTCTCCCCTGACCTTGCATTACCAGCAAGTTTAAAGAGAAGGAAGAGGGAGTAGAAAGATGAAGCAGTTCTCAATCTACCCTTCTTCTCCCCATTGCAGCCTTTCCTCTTCCCTTCCTGGCAGAAGAATGCCGCTTTCTTGCTTTTGGGGTTTCTCAGTTGCTAGGAATTAAAAATATTTGTGGCTTTTTTAAAAAATGAGTTTGGAAATTGCGTCAGTGCTGAGGCCCTGGGGCTGGAAATGCCAAGTGTTACCTAAGTGGAATACTTGGCAGCCCAGCATGGCACTGTGTGATGGGAGACAAACCTGGGGCAAGAGGAGCCAAGCGCCAAGGGTAGAAGGGCCCCCAGGCATTTCTGAGTCAGAGTCAGGCAGAGGAGCGGTGCCCTGATTGCAGAGGGTCAGTTGGCTGCTGCTGGAGCTGAACATTCATCCTTCACAAGAAGCAGCCCACACACAGACCTTGGTGGCAGAGGGAAACCAGAGACTCCACGGAGAGGTGAGCAGATAAGGTGCAGAAGCATTTGCTTGGTAGGAGGAAAGGAGTTTCCTGAAGAAGGACCAAAGCTCAGGGAGACCCAACTAGCCTTAACCTGTCATGCTTCCTCCTTTCCAGTTGCTGTTTGCCACAGGAGACTGGGCAAATGCAATTCCTTTTTTTCCCTCCCCTGTACAAATCTGTCCTACCTAGCAGACTCTGAAATGAATGATGAGCACCCCCAGGACACAAAAAGACTTGTCACAGGAGTCTGTGGACAAAGAGCTCCTCACTGGGAAATAAATGGAAAAAACCAGAGGAGTCGTCCCTCCCTCACATTGGCGTAACATGCAACTCTGTGGAGTAACACACAAACCAAGGGAATCCTGCCATCTCTAGGGAAGGCTTAAGATGTTAAAATTCCTGTTTTCTTTGGCATGTGGGGAAATATTGTTTGTTGTTTTAAAACTGATATTTCAGTAATGCCAGCACAAGAATTTGCAAATCACATGTACAATAATGAGGAGGGAAGTGTCTGTGCACGTGACATCTATGAGAAAGAATCTGGTGTGTTCTGAGTATGTCCTAGCCATTTGCTGTAAATACATTAAGTTTGTTAGTGTAGTGCTCTTTACAATATCTTGATTGTTTGGCTGTTTTGTTTCGTCAGAATTTGGATGCCTGTTGTCAGCAGAAATCACTCCTCTTCAGTCATAGTGAGGAGCCCCTTTCTTCTCTAAGGAACGAATTTTACGTTGTCAAGAAATTCTACTCAAGCAGAAGGAAAACAGGTTTTCTTTCTGTTTTTTTTCCCCCTCATGCCAGCTGTCCTTGCTAACAGTGCTAACAGCTACACTGTAGTTCATGCAGTGGTCCCACTGCTTTGCTCCTCAGCACTGCCTGGCATTCTGAGAAAGTTTGGCTAAACCTGCACAGGATTAGTCACTTTCAGTGGTGGAAAAATGTTCAAGGATATGCTCATAAATATTGCTCAGTACCATTTTGCAACAATATACATGAAGGAATTCTCCAATTGCCATCATAAAGTCCTACAACTAACACTAGGCTGCTGCAGTGCAGTTGTTCATACATAGCTCTGGGGAAATTTTTATGGCCTGTGTTGCAAACTTCTCAAAATCCAAACCAGAAATTCCCCCTGTTGGTTCTGTTACGTCCCCGATGGCTTGCTTCATTCTATTCCCAAGGACTTGGGGGTCCAGGGCCCCATTTCCTTCTGTCCAGAGACAGGGTTGACACGTGATACATGTAGGACAGCTTGAGCTGTGATTCTCTGGATGCCTTGGAGAACACAAGTGTAACACAGACTTGAGGGAGACGGAGATGTCCTGCTCTGACCCCTTCTACCCTTCCAGGGATTTGCTTAGGGGAATGCTGACCTGCCCAAAGCTTTCTGCCCTACTTCTTCCCCTAGGTAAATTCCCTTCTCCAGTCTCCATTCCTATGATGAATTAGGGACAGATACCTGGACTACAGAGACTTTTCTTGATAAATACGACTACCCTACATCCTCTATCTCACCTCACTGTTTTCTTTTGAAAACTGTTTTGTTCTTGTTGACATCTGTAAGTGCAGACTGAGCTTTTGAAATCCTGGATAAAGGAGGAGCTCTGATTCCTTCCTTTTATCCTGCAAGGACAGCCAGGAAAGGGGAAGGCTTTAGCTGACCACCCAGCTACAGGGGAAGAGCATAGCGGATGGGCACATCACCAAAGCTGAGCAAGAACAACTAAAAAGCCGCAGTGGGTTTGGTGATCTGAGGCAAGTGCGTAGGCAGGAAAGGAGTTGCAGATAAAAGAGTGTGTATAGGGTGGGGAGTGAGCTGGAAGAGAATTTGGGAGCAGGATAGAGGACTGGGGGTGATGGGAGGAGTGAGAAAAGGGTGGTAAGAAGCTCCTGGGTGGGTTGCAGGGTCAGGACTAAGAATTTGAAACAGAAGAGGGTTAAGTGAGGAGATGCTTCTGAACTGGAGAAGCTGAGGGCACTGTGATTAACTTACAGGACATTTGAGAGAAGGGGAAGTGGGGTATTTGAAACTGGAGTGGGGAGAACTGGGATTGGAGGAAAGCTGGAAGGAGAGAGGGTGATGAAGACAAAGGAAAGAGTTGCAGAGTGAATGCAGTTAGGTCATTTGAGCTCTTAGTGGGTCACTGCAGTGCAGGGAGGTGAGGGATGGGGCATCTGGGTCAGAAGAGGAAAAGTTTTTGGGGCTTGGAGTGTGGGTCAGAAGCAGGATAGGTTAAGAGGATGCTTAAGGCTGCAGGGACCTCTGGCTTAGCAGGGACTCTGAGTACCAACTGGCAATTCTTGTCCCCACCCTCCTCTCTCAGACACTTTGACATAGGAATCAGGAACAAAAGACACTCAGACCCACTTTCTTGTCTCTCCTCTCTGCCCCTTCCACTTGCTCTAGACTAGCAGAAGCCACCTGTGAAACCCTCCCACCGTCCTTGCCTTCTCTTCTACTTCCATACAGCATAGAGGCTGCACACCAAGCGACGCAGCAGAACCTCAAACTCATGGAGTGCAAAGTTCTTGGTGCTTCCTGCTCCCTGCAAGGGGAGTGTTTGATCTTGGTCTGACTGCTTCTTTTAGGTAAACTTTGCCTTTGAACACATGTTCAAACATGCAGAGCACAGTTCAGAATTACAACAATGGCCTTGGTCATGATTTCTTGTTTCTAAATATAAACCATGGGTAGTGGGAGATAAGAACAAATTCATGCTGGTTTCTGTACATTCCCATATTGTTTGCCATTGCTGCAGGTGCAACGCTACATCAGAAGCCATCACACTTCTATTTTCAGAGTAAATGTTTTTTATTAACAAAGTCTGAGTGTGTTTTAATAAGTCTGTAAAATGCATTCTACAGAAATTACTAAACGCCAAATGAAAGGCATTGCAAACACCGCCTACTAATTTGCTATCAGGTAACATGGGAAAGTATCATCATGCCCTTGCTACTAATATATGATAATTCCTTTAAACTATTATATGTATGTTACAATCAGAAACGAGCACTATGCTTTGTTTTGAATGAACCTGTATTCTTCTTCAATAGGGTGATTTGTTAGAAACATTTATGAAAAGTTGGATAGGATGAAATGTCAGTGTATATGCATCCCCCAGCACATATCAACTCTTCTTGAAAAATAATGTTTATCTTGTTGGAGGGCTAGACAGTTCCCATGTAGGCTGTATGTACAGATATTGCTGTGACTATATCCTTAGGCCAGTTTTAATATTTCTGTTTTGTTTCAATTGTTTCACATTTCAATACTGGCAATTTAAAATAGATAATTTGTAAAAGTAAAGCAAGAAAGTGAACAAAACATGAAATCTTTTGTTTGAGAAGCTCAGCCTGTGAATGCGCCCCGTAAGCAAGCAGCTGTGGAGTTGTTGGTGTTGTATAAAGAGGAATACAAACTCCCGGGCAGAATGTTGATGAAAAATTACTGGTTTACGTGACCTCAGTAAAGTACATCTGCAAGTAAAGTAATATAAAAAATATTGCAATCTTGTTTCCAGGACTCAGAGCACAAAAATAAAGGTTTGCCTTCAGGTGGTATGCAATTACCAGATATGGAGTAAGAAACTCTTTGATGGGACTGAATTAATACAGCAGCCTAAGGTCTATCTTGTTGATCTTACAACAGTTTTCTAAAAAACTGTTAAGGTTCAGGTAACCTCTTGGCCTTGGTTACTTGCCCTAACTGATGCTGTTAAATAAAATGGTGTCCAGAACTGAAAAAATTTGAAGGTGATATTGTGCTCATACCTATGACATACAATTTAGCTACCCAAAAAACTGAGGCAAGACACCTACTTTTCTGTTTGTTTGTTTTAGAATAAAGAGCAAAACTATGGATATTATATTGCTTAGAATGGAGAATTTATCGAATTAATGCAGTGGTAAATAAAATCAGGGAAAACGAAAAATTTCACCTGCAGATGAATTTCAAGACTTACTTGTCTCTCTGCAGTGGATGTCCTCTTGCCTACCCAGCACAGTCAGGCTCATGTTTTATAGTAAATTCATTCCCTGCATTAAGCCCAGCATAATGGAGGATAGCATGGTACTAATTAATCTTCTGTTGCCTTTTTATAAGATCTTCCAATTCAAGATCATTGTGTTAGTGTAGCAATTGTTTGTGTTCCAGTGTCCCACAGTAAGCTGTTGCTAGAATCCAGACCAAGGGACTGAAGCTCTTGATCCAACTCTTGTTATATGGCAAAATTAGTGAATGTTTTTATGAGTGTAACTACCCAAACCCATATTGTTCCATTTACCTTCCAAATATTTGAAAAGCAACCAAGCTCAGGTCTGCAGCTAAGTGAACGCTCAAAGTTGGGGCCCTGAAAGTCCCCGGAAAACACTCACTGACTTCACGTGTCCTAATCTCCTAAGAAATACCCATCTGGATAGCAATTTTGGGATAGCAGATCCAAGTGAAAACATGCACCACTAAGGTAATAAACATCTCTGCTCTAGTGAGAAATGTGGATTAGGAAAAATCTTTCCTTCTTTTTCTATTTTTAAGTTTCCGGAAAGTAAAGCATGGAAAAACTTAAGCTTTTGTTGCCAAATTCTGTCCTGATATGTACAAACATGACTTTCACTGACCTTTTGAGGGAGGGCTATGGACTTCACCGAGCACAGCCCTGAACAGCTTAGGTTTGGAGTGGGAAAGTTAACTAATAGGGGCGTCCAGATATTTATTACCAAGTCAGTAGTACTTGATGAGCAAAAAATGGCCAGTTATCTCAACGTTGGGGTGTGGAGCAGATAAACACAAAGTAAAAAATATAAATCAGCAGGATCAATGCAACATCACAAAGCCAAAGAAATAGGAAAATTATGGAAAAAGCTCAACAAAACCAGAAATGTCAGGAAGGTAACAAAAAATGTGACAAAAAAGGCTTGAAGACTGTGAAGACAAAGCAGGACTTTTATAATTATGTCAGGAACAAAAGGTCTGTGAGAGACTGCTTGAGCCAAGGGGAAGTTGTTCATGGATGTGCTAGATAGTGCTGGGAAACAGAGCAGTTTCTTCACCTCAGCATTTGCCAGGAAGAAAAGAGAGAAACCTGCCAGAACCAAGAAGACGTTTTTGTAGAGCAAAACATGGAAAATTCCTGAACACTATTGTCTGCCCACTGCAGCTGACAGAAGAGTATAATGGCTCGGCAGAGTGGTCCCATGGCAGCTGGCAACCTCCTTTGTTCCCTCAAAAAGGTAAAGATGGCAAGCAGTGACAGGAGGGCTGGCAAGAGCCAACTGCACTATCTGTATTGCCCCAGCACAGTATGGGTCATACCCAAAGAGCAGCTCTTTCTTCCCTGTCTCCGTGCATGGTATGTATGGGTTTTGGTAGAGTTTTTCTTTGGTTTGTGTGTGGGTGGTTGGTTTCTCTGTGTGTGTGCAAAGCCTTTGGATTTAACTTTAAGTCCTCCTGCTTGCTCTCCTTATGGTTTCCCTTTTGGTTAGGATGTCTGCTTGCCCCTACTCTCAGTAACAGCAGCACAGTGTGCTCAGAAAATGTTGGACTTTATGCTCAGGGCCAGCATCCCCATTTGTCCAGGCTCTGTGCTCACCCAAAGGCTCTGGGGCTCAGATAAACAAGGTCATGTTACATTTATAAATAAAACTGTGCATGACTAACTTGTGCACCTGATAGGAGAAAATGAGGTGACACTTCATGTTGCAAGGCTCATAGTCACAAATTGAACAAGGTTAATGAAATTGCACAGGGCAAGAGAGTTTATTAGTACTGCCGCTCCTGGACAATCACCCATGAAGAACATGATAATAGAATACTCTATTTAAACATGGGGTAGGTATGGTTTGGGAATGCAAAAAGGGAACCTTTTTTTCTGCTTGTATGCCAATGCTGGTTTCAAGAAAGCACTGGTAGGCATCAGGACAGAGGCAAACAACTATGACGTGACAAGGGGATGCTGTAGTCACTAGCTCCTTGTTAGCAGGAGGTAAAGCAAAGGTATTAAAGCTTCCATTAGCATGACACCTGCAGCACGTGCTTCTGGTCACTGAATACCCTCACCCTGACAAAACGTAAAGTCTGCTAAATCTGTAAGATACTTAATTGCATGACTTACTGAAAAAGTTCACTTTATTTCATAACTGAGCTGATCGTCTAACTTTAGTTTTTGGTTATTAACTCTTTGGCAAGCAAGGCCAATCCAACTTCAAAAAAAAGGGGCCAAATGGTCTCCTATGCTTTCTAATTTCCCTGGAAATTAGATCAAGATCCTTCAACTCTTGCAATCTAAATTGCTGCTCTTTGACATTTGTTTGGCAACTGAAAAGGGCAGGATTCAAAACAGCATCTTAGAGGTGAAAGGCTACATATCCTGTCAGTGGGAAAACTTTCATCTACAAAAGCAATGGTATTTGTTAAGAGGCTAGAGAATATCTGACATCAGGAAAAGCCTTTGTGATGTCCACCATAGTAACAGAAATGTATTCACCTTGATTTAAAGCATTCTTTTTATGGTGAAATCTAAAAATGGAGCAAGACTGGGTTATAACTTAAATGCAGGAACTGTGATAAATAACAATTTATATGAGGAAATGGAGGTGCCACAGGGATTGGGTTCCAAGGTAAATTTGTCTTGTGAAAAGGATGTGAAGTTAAGTAACAGTCAAATAAGCCAGGGCTATTTCTTTTGGGTTTTAATACTGCTTTTTTAAAAAGAAAAGAAAATAAAAGATAAATTGCAGAAGGGCTGCCTGTCATTCAAGAAAGGCTTGCTTGTGATTAATATACTGAAGAAATTGCTGAACAGTTTATCCCTGTGAAAGTACTACCTCTAGAATGTTGCTAAGATCAAGAAAAAATGTGGATTATTGATTACCTTGCCTGTGAATCAAACCTGCAGGAATGCAGGAATGAAAAGGTAATATAACTGGTCCTGTTTGACTTGGGACATTTTCTGGATTTTTGCTCTTGAACCAATTAATTTTTAATAAAGAGATACTGGATTTGTTCTGTTTGTGTTTTTTTTTTCCTTGCTCTGCTTTTCTCTTGCAGGACAGTAAGAACTCAACTAAATTGCAGTCTGGTGAGGATTTCTCTCAAAAATTTCAAGCTGCTGCAGTTTAAACACTGTAAAGCTGAATAATGGAAAACCTGCATCCTTTCCAGTGCTACTTGGTGGGTACCAAACTGCTGCACAGTTGTTCTGCTACCCTTTCTACTAGGCTCCAGCAATAGTTGTATGTGCACAAGAGGAGGTCAGGCAATATGCTGAGCTTTGCTTTTTCACTCTGGCCTTCCTGCTCCCTTGTACAGAGATGGTCAGGAGTTCCTGGAGCAATTTTCCAAATAAAAGATGCTTTTTTTGTAATCCAAATATATTGCAAGAATGTTTCAGCAGAAGATGTTTCCTGTAGTGTGGTAATTCAGATTAACATGCTGAGAGAGACCTGCAAAGCAGCAGAGGCTGGGCAGAGACAGACCGCATCACTCTGTCCCATGAGGTGACCCAGCAGCACTACCGTAGAGGTCACCATCTCTGGTAAAGTTGCCCTTTGGAATCAAGTGCTTGCCCTGTATCAAACAGGGCTGGGATTTGAATGAGGTATCTTTCTTGGTTTATTTTCTTTCTTTTTTCCATGTAAATACCCCTAAGGTACTTCTTTTGATTTGTTTTCACCAAAAAAAAATTCTCATCTTTTATTTAAAAAATATGAGTTTTTCCCCATATGGAAAACTTCCATGCGATCAGAAGTTTCATAATTTTTCACTAAGCTCCAGTACGAGCAGTGTTACAGATGTGGAGCAGGAGGAGATCAATGTTTGGGTCTTTAAGGTTGTGCCTGCATTGTCATCCCAACAGATAGTTCAGTTAATTTATTAATTGTAGGTATTTTTAAATGAAGTAATAATGTCATCAGAACACCATGAACTGCCTTGCTCCCCTCTTTGACCTCTAGTGCTTTCTCTAGGGTTGGCCTAGGGAATGTATATGTGGCATACCCTATATGTATATATATGTATATGTAGCATACCCTGAAGAAACGAGCTGAACATGGAAAGCTCCACACATTTGACAGCTTGTGTGTGGCCAGCACTGCACCAGAGCGTTCCTTTGCAGGTTTTGGGGCTGCTTTCATGGCCAAAAACCCCAAGCACTCCCTTCTTCCCATATTGTAATTCTGAAAAAGCAAAAATATTTGCTGCAATTTGCCTGCCTTGAATTTTCCTGATGTTTGAGAAGCATTGACTTTTCAGCAAATTCATAGCCCAGGGTCCGTAGACCGCAGCTCTTCAGGGCTCCCCCCAGCCACCCGCCAGGAGCAGCAGCCCGCCTCTCTCCCCCAACGACGCCTTTTTGCTACCATCTAGCGGGGACAAGCACGTGTGATAAAACGCTTTCGAAGGGAGGTGGATGTCAGTGACAGGGAAGGAGCCTGGACAGCTGCGTACAGACATTTCCCCCGATCCCGCGGTGCCGTTCCTGGGCCCTGACCCCGCTGGTGGTCCTGCCGGCCCAGGCAGCTGTGGCATGCTCTTACCTGACATCTGCCTGCCATGACCCTGCAGCTCCTTCAGCTGGTGCTCCCAGGTGCCCGGTGCTTGCTTGTGCTTGGCTGCTTTGAGGTGATGCGTGCTGTCAAACTGCCTGAGACCCCAACGATGTCCCCAGCACTGCTTATATTAAAGGAAAGACCACAGCTGTCTTCTGACCCCGCACTGGGTTTCCTCAGGAGATCAGAGGAAACTTTGCTGAATGTCCTGGACCATGATGAGTGCCACATCACAGGAGGTGTCAGCCGGCAACAGCAAAACACCATAGCAATTTCTCCGAAGGCCAGAGAAGTGTATGTCACATCAAGAACCTTGATTTACGTGCTGTGAAAGGTGGCCTTGGCCTGAAGAGATTACCACCTACCAAAGGGAGAGAATATTTCTGTCTTTGCATGCATACACCAAAACTGCAAGTGCCGCAAAGCATTAGCAGGAGCAGTTACGATGAAGTACTGAAGCACCATTAGATGGAAGTGGCCTTGGACACCTTATGGCCCAGCTGCGTGTTGAGGAGGGAGAACAGAGGCCGTGACCTGTGAACGTGGATTCCACTCTTCTGCAGTCAGCCAAGAGTGGAGAATACAACAGAACAACAGGAGAGGGAACCAACGTGCTTGTGAATTGAGGCTGCAGTGGTAATACGGCAACTACAGCCAGACCCAAACTGTGATAGGTCTGGAGGTACAGCACGAGTTCTTTTGGCCACGTAGTCTGCAGGTAACGATGCACAGTCAATACAACTGTAGAGCAAATGCCATTTTGTTCAATCTCCTGGGACTTTATTTGCAGAAATAAACACAGACACTGAATTGAGCCAACCATATGAGCCTTAGCATTAGGCCTGTACTTTCCATGAGGAATATTGGGCCAGATACTCACTACTCTATGTGTATGCAGCACTAGTGATTTTTACGCACCAGCTGATATCTGCTGAGAACCTAGTTGGTTCTGCCCCATTGGTTTTGTCATTTTACTGCATGCTAGCAAATCTCAGCAATGACATGGAGCAAAAGCAATGCTGGGATAATTACGTGTTTGTTCTCTCTTACTAAAAATTCTATTATTTCATTTATATGATCAGTAGTTACTTGCCATTTCTTAAAATCACTTTTGTTCAAGAATGTGGAAGAGTACTGATACCCAAAGTTTTAGAACCACTACCAGCAGAACAGCTTCTTTTAATGAATACAGGAGAATCTTTCCTAGCACTTCAATATAAAATGTTGATGCTGAACATTAAAAAAGAAAGAAAGAGGACAGAATACCAGAATTCCTCCAGAAAGAAAAAGCAATAATTGGAAAACCTGAAATTGAACTCTGAAATCCATTTAATGAAACAGACGTTACATATAGAGGAAGACTTGATCCATTTCTGGCTCAATACACCACAGAAAGTTTCTAAAGAAAAGGATTTTCTTGGAATTGGCCCAGAGGTCCCTCTTCAGCATCCCACAGTCTGGAGACACAGATGCTTTTGTGTACATCACAATAGTATAAATCCAATATATTTAACTCTGTTCCTGCGTGTAAGTGAATGCAAAACAACTTGAGATCCATCAGATAAATTCTACAGCAAGTATGTCTGCCTCCATAAATACCTAATGAAGGGATCTCTGCATATGTGAGTTTACTTTTATATTAGAACTTATTTACCTCAGAACCACAAACATATGTCCATCACAGAAGGGAAACAGGAATTAGAGAGCAAGGGAGTGTACATTCATCTACTGTAATGTAAATTGTACTTCAATCCCTAATCCTGGAATTAAATCCCTTCAGGCATCTGCAGTAAATCCACAAATATATTTTGGGGAGATCAGCATCTGAATTGGCGGTGTCTGCAGCAGGGAAAAGGGAAATGTAAACTCAACTTGTATTGTGCAGCTTTCCAATGTTAGCTGAATGAATTACAGAAGTGAAGACTAAAGCTGTCTAGTTCTTGGGCTTGTCAGTCTGAGAGTGAGTTTTAGAAAATGTATGCTTAAATTCAGTGTGCACGTGATAAAAAACACACTTACTGAAAGAGAAGGTATATTTTGAAGGGTGAATCCTACCTCACATAAGCAGATGGCATAGATTTCAGATTTCAATTCTATTTAGATCCCAAAAGATAAACTGATATGAATTGTGGAATATTACAGTCATTTACAGAACAATAAAAGAGAAATAGATCACAAGGCAGTCACAGTCTTTCTAACATGAACTAAAAATTATGAACAAAATACTCTGGCAGCTTTTACTGAGGTTAATACAGAAATCTTTAAGGTAATATTTGAAAATGACAGCAGAGGGTGCTATCATTTCTCCTTCAGTTCATGGCGTCGCGACGGGCTCTTACCCCTCCTGTTGCTACTCTCAAGAATCTTGAAAAAACAAACTCTGACATTCAGAATTCAGTGGAAGCTACCCAGAAGGGAGCCAGACCACGGGTGGAGGAAGTACATATACACGGTACGTATTTAGGGCCAGAACTCAACTTCTAAATGTGAAGGCTCTGCAACAAGCACTTTGATTTTACAAAACTAAAATGTAGACATTTTTGCCATTGTCTGTTCTCTTTTGTCTAGAAACATATATGTCAGAATTTGTAATCTGTAAATACTTCTCCCTCATGAATTCATACCTCATCTGCCACAGATAGTTGTCCTTGCTGAAGTGTTCAAACAGAAATAATCGAATAAAATTGCTAAATATTCACAAGGTCCTGCCTATGAAAGCCACTTAGTCATTCTCTGGAAGAACTGACAAAAGAACGTCTTGCATCTTTTGCTGCCCTCTGAGATAAATGAATGACCAGGAAACAGTCCTCAGCCTTTTCTGCCATCTGAAATCTCTGCTTAACCAGCACATATGAAGCATGGTTTCCTTGGATTTGGGTTTTCCCCCCTCCATTTTGAAACCTGATTGCTGATGGCCTGTGAGGCCCCAGACAAGCGAAGTACTTCAACTCTGGGTTGAGTCTGACTGCAGAGACAGCCCAGGCGTGAAGTTACTTGCTGAGCCTGCTGCAACACCGATGCCGAGTGTCCTTCAGGGTCAGCCCCAAAATGCCAAAACACAGCCTGTGGTTTCTAAACCCACTAGAGGCAGGATGCGTACTCCACATTCTCTGATTGCGCTAGAATCAGCCAGATCCAGTTTTGAACTTTACTTGTCCTAAACAAGACAGCCACATTCCAGGTTGTCTTTACAATTCGATGTGTAAGAAGCTGACCTTATTTAGGTCTTCATTGTCCTCCTCATGTAATTTATCTTATTTTAAAAGACTGTATGCATAAGGTGCGAGATTTGTGGGGAGTACTTACAGTATAATAAATAGAATAAATTAACCGGATTTGTCGCAGTAAAAAAAACCAAAACCCAACAACAACAAAAAAAACCCCAAAACCCCCAAACAACAAAAAAAAACTCAAAAACACACCAAAAAAATGTTACCAAGTTTTTGTTATTGTGTTGGCTTGCTTTTCAGGGAAATAATGTGATGGAATTTTGTGTGAGGCCCACAGTTCTCATCAAGCAGAATGTGAGGTATGAGCTCTGTTTGGTCCATCAGGGGATGTAATCCCAACCCCAGTGCAGCGCTGGCAAAGTTCCCACTGACTTCAGCAGGGTCAGGATTTCACATTGCAGGGTCTCACCAGTATCTGAAGAGCTGAGGGTCTGGCTTGGTTTCTCCATTTCTTTCAGATCCACTGGAGTGTCTCCATCTTCACTTCTGCTGTTCTCACGTGAATTCCCTTGCTCTTCTCTCCTACCTATGTGTTCATCTAGTCCCACCTTACTCACAAAATAGATTTACACTTGAGATACTATGTCTTCATCACCAACCAGAGGAGACTGCTGCTGAGTCGCTGCTTGAAATGGTGTTTGCTATGGTTCTGCAAAGACTTGGGTATTCTCTGGGCTCACAGTCAGCTCTATGCCATGGAAATAACTTCAAGAGACAGTGGTAACTGGTGGAAGACTAAGGATTTTCCACTTTTGTCGATGTCAGAGGTAGGCTTCTGCATTATGTATTGGATTGTGGAGTGTTGAGTAGATTTTTTTGGAAGTCAGGGTTGGCAATGTGTTTAAGCCAAAGACTTATTAATCTGTTTCAATAGGCAAAGTTGCTTTTTATTAGCTTTCAGCAGTTAGTAGCGGGTGTGTTCTGTGAGTCTTTTGTGGATTTGAGACATACTTAGTTCTTGCTTCTCTTTCCCATTTTGCTTCACATAGGTTTGCTTCTGGATCTTTATTCCATTTATTAGAATAAATACTGGCATGACAAATACTCTGTCTGTGAATTACAACCCTACTAAATTTCACCTGCAAAGCAAGGAACTCAGACTCCTAAAAGCTCTGTACCACTATTCCCCCTTTTATTCTAGTTGTATCTACTTGAGTTCCTGTGTTTTCTTTACAATCATGAAGATAAATTCATTGGTATTTTGTTAATGAATTAAAAGTCAACATCTGGGGTGTAAGATCCAAAATAGCAGGTAATTACCTAGAGTGGGGCCAAAACCTCCACTAGACCTTTAAACATAGATCAGTTGCACTCCGGACTCTGACTCAATCCATAATGACAGTTATGAGATGCTAGATGAAGAGCAGATGCAGTCACCTAAACATGGGTGAGGGACTTGGACAGAATTTAGATTGCATGCCTGAAATCCAAAGCAGTCATGTACAAAGTCTTTGCCCTGATGATTAGCTAGGCTTTGTCCAGAAAGCTTTCTTGTGTGCTCCTGTGTGTCTACAGAGTGCTGTCATTTTAACTGAGCAGAGGATCCTCGTGTCCTATTTTCTATAAAATTAATCTGGGATTATCAAACTGCTCATCCCTAGGTGTAGTATGTTGCACTGGTACATAGCTGGGATACCTGACAGCTCTGGATTCAGCACAGAGCATTAAAAAGTAATCACCACTTCCATTAGAAAATGAACGAGCACGTGGGGAACTTCGTACTGGTGGTGATGCCCACTTTTTGTACTGTGGTATAACAGCTGGAGTATTTCCCCACTGAACACTAGGTTTTTCACAGCTGATTCTGATGATGCCCCAGTTGATGCCCACAGCTGATTCTGATGACGCTCATTGCATTGCTGGGATACAAAGCTTTCTGCTCCTGCCTTCCTCCCAGGCTTCACAAGCCCATAAAAATTCTTTCCATAACTGGCAGATTAATTTAGGGATTAAGTTCATTACTGGTGTACCTGTTTTTTATTTGTGTGCGTGTGCACGCGCTGTCCACCATCTTTCACTGGTGCACCTACACACAACTTTTGTGCGTCACTGAGGGCAGCTTAGAGCTCAAACATTCTGTTGCAATGACAATCAGCTTTTTGTGCTATTCTGTAGCAGAGTTCGGAAAGGAGTATTTGGTATATTGTATGTTTAAATAGTGATTTGGGGAAAAGTGTTTCTATAGGTCATGCAGAAAGGCTAAAGTTCTCTGTGTGGATTGGCTAGTTTATTCCTGTCTTTGAAAAGACTCGGGGAGGTCTTATCCTTTGTCACTTGTTGGCTGTGATCTGACTGAGCAGTTTCACTTCATGTGGCAATCATCAAAAATAGTCCAAAATCCAGTGTAGGTGTTGGTGTTAAGAGGAGATGATACGAAACCGGCAAAAAGAGTAAACTGATAGTATTTCCATACAATTGTCAGAAGTAATTTTTCCTGTGGATTACATGGAGACATGCATATCAAATGATTTTATTTTAGGTAAGCTTATTTCTTCCACGTAAAGCTGAGGAGGAATAAGACCGCCATGATATCTCCCGCCTTCACCTTCTGTTCTGCTGACTAATCTGTGTGAATTAAATAACACTAAGCCCCAATGCCCGGTATACCTATTTCAGGGGTGCAGGTGCAGTCTCACCCCCATTTGGATTCTTTACAGGCAAAAAATTATCAGCAAGAGCCTGAGGCTCCAGCTAGCTGGCTGGAATGCACGTTGCCAACTGTTAAGACAGCTCAGTGCTTCTCGATGATGATTTGCCTCATTGCATACAGCAGAGATATGAAGGTATGAGAAAAGGTTGTTGCAAAACCTTTCTGGGCATTCTGCTCCTAGAAAATGAAACCAGTCAGTGCTCTGCCACCCTCTGCATTATTGTGGAAGTGGCTGTATAAAACCGGTACTCAATGTGAACCTTAAAGTTTATGGTGCTTCTGAAGACCGAGTATGTATGTCTGTAAGGGGGTAATGTCTTCCTCACTCTTTATTCCCCTTCTGGCATACAGTATTTTCTGTATTTTAAACTCCAATGGATTTGAAGGAAGTAGATGTGGAACCAGAACTCAGATCTAGAATGGGTTTTAAGATGTTCGCTGACATTCTCTTTACTTCATTATCCCTGTCTGTAACATGGGGGAAATGCTGCTACAGCACCTAGTTAGACTGTTGTGGTTAAACACTATGCAAACCTAGAAATAAAAAATACTGATTTCAAGCCCAAAGAGCCTTATGTATGTCCAGTCTCACAAAAGTGTTTTGACGGTTAACTTACAAAGTAATTTTTTTAAGAAGTTTTGAGAAGAGTGGACTGGTTGAACCCAACTTAACAACGCTGACAGCCAGGAGAGATGAATCAGGCTTCCTTTCACTTACGTTATAGTGAGTTTCAGGTGGCAGCTGCATTTTTTTTCCTCACTCTATGATAAAAACCAAAAGGCAGTATTCTGATCTTTTGAAGTTTTAGAACAGTTTTAAAAACTTTAACTTTTGAGTCAGATTAAAGTTATGAATATGGCAAAACAATCCTAGCTAGAACTCTTATGGAGTGTTATCTTCTAAATGTACTAAAATAGCTTATCTTCCTTTTCTGTTACAATGATTTCACTAAATAACTGACATTTACAGCTGACGCTGTACTAGTAAGGGATATTTACTGTTTTCTTTTCCTCAAATGGAAGTTTGCCATGAAATGATAAGGAATGTTTCAGAGTTGTGACAGAAATAACAATTCTGCTTTGCCCATCTTTTAATGTTTTTAGACCATTTCAGAATATAAAGCAGTATCATTTTAGCATGCATTGCTGAATATACAAATGTACACATTTTGAAACCACACAGATGTGAAAATTTGCAATTCAGAACTTAAACTAGTCCAATGAAAAGACAGACAAAATCCTTTATGTCCACAGCCAAAATACCCTGCTATTTTGGGAAGGAAAATTAATGATAGTTTTTTACAAAGGAAACAGCTCAGAACTGATTAGTAAATGCATATGCAGAAAGCTCTGTATGGAATTAGACAAGTGTGAGTCTGTGCACTTCAATCTATTTTGTAAATGTTCTCCAAGACCTCAACAACTAAAGCTAATGCTCCCTCAGCTCCATTGAACTAATTAAGCTAGGCCATTATATTAATAATGGGTTGCCCTTCTGTCTGCATTTATGGCACTTAGCAAGTCAGTGTGTGTGTGTGTATGCTTATCTCATGAAGGAGAAAGCTCCTGTCAATGAATTAGATTAATCCATCAAGAGAATTAATGTGGCTTGATTACTGTTGATATCTGAAAAAGCTGGCGTGCATGATCAGATATCTGCAGCTGTAGGAAGTAAGCAACAACACTCCGAACCACTGAGCGAAGGCCCTGAGCCTGTACTATTGAATAAAGAGGTTGCTGATGCCAAGACGTGGTGATGGGCTGCTGGTGGGATAAATGCAAAGGGTGGCACAGGATCCGAATGTTGCTATCAATGCTTGCTTTAACTCTGGCTGGTATTTTGCCACCATAGTTCTAATGCCTTCTGTCACGTAAAAATATTTCCCCAAATCAGTTTTCAGTTCTCTTGCTTCCTTAAGGAGCATGAAAGAGCAGAGACACTTGAAAATGAATTAAGAACATAAAGGTGTGGAATTGCCCAGCACTTCTTGGAGGAGCTGTTCTTGTCAGCAGTAGTACAAGAGGAAGAAAGAAACCACCCGAAATAAAATAATGTCCCGTGCAGGCTATCTTAAAACATTTTTTACTGTTATTTCAAAATCAAATTTCCACAAATAAAGAGAAAAATGTTGTTCATTGTGGCACTTTTTGCAAAGTCGGAAGGTTAAAAGAAAGTTATTTTGTAACCAAGCATAAAATAGGCATTTGAAAAATGATTTAGCTGGAAAAAACACAATTTTTTCCACATTAAGATAACTTAAGAACACCCAAATTGATTTTTATTAGACTTCTCATATTCGCTTCTGAGCTGACACATGCATGAGATATTCAGCCCTAAAGGTCACTTCTGAGAAAGCTATAAGTAACTGGAAACAGCACTGCAGGATGAAACGATGTTTCATTGCTAACTGTTACTGCTGGAGAGTGATAAATCTCTTACTCCTGAGGCTAAAGAGCCAGCTCCTGTAAATAAATTTCTATTTCTCAGCTGTACCACCAGCTGAAAGATGATGTGACAGAGCTGGTTTCCCCGATTTCTAATTTTTGTTTCAAGAGCAGGCGGGACAGACCAGGCCGATTGCAGCAGACACTGGTGCTGAGGGACACCGGCAAGGCCCGTGGCCTGCCTGGGCGGGAGCCCACTGCCCTTCCCTGCAGCCGCCAGCCGCTGGCACTGGGCAGGTCCCAGCTCCTCTTGCCCCGCAGAGCACAGGCCACGCTAGCCGTGCCTGCCACGGGTGCCCTCGCCGCCATGCTGCCCTTCCCTGGCCACTCAGCGCTTTTCTAAAATGGCCGCCCCACTGCCTCACACAAACGCCTATTCACCCCAGCTGCTAACACCTCACTCCCGTCTCCAGGCTTAGGTCACCCCGCCTTTTACTCTCTCCCTCTCCTTTTCTTTCTTGTGTTAACATTAGCCATTAAGGTTTAAATATGAAAAAAACCCAGCCCCAGAACAAGGGGCAGGCCTTTGTCGATTCTCTAGAGCTTTTCTCCAGAGCTAATGGGCAGGCTTTGCTATCAGCTCAGGACAGGCGGGGGGCACCCGGCTGTCTGCTGCTCCCTACGCGGGGGCTACGCCTGTGCGCGCCTCCCCAACTCGGGGCTCGGGCGGCCCCGGCCCCTCACCCCTTCCTTCGCCCCGTCCCGCCGCCCGCTCGGGCCAGACCGCAGCGCGCTCCGCCTCCCGCCAGCGGCTGCCCCGGAGGCGGGGCCCCGCCCCTCGCCCCGCCCCTCGCCCCGCCCCTCGCCCCGCCCCTCGCCCCGCCGTCACAGACGCGCCGCCGCTGCCGCGTCGCCCTTGCGCAGGCGCGGGGCGGCCATGTCGGCCGCGGTGGAGCGGCGGCTAGCCCGGTTCCGCGCCACCCGTGGCAGCACCGCCGCCGCGCCGCGCCCCGCGGAGCCGCCGGGAAGGGCCGCGGCTCCACCAGAGGCCGCCGAGGGACAGCGGGCCGTCGCGGCAGGCCCGGGCGGCGGCGCTCAGGTGAGCGCCGGGGCGGGCGGGATGGGGGCGTGTGGCGGCGGGTCGGTGCCTGACGCCGCGTCTCGCTGCCGCCTCCAGGCCCGTCCCGGCGGGGTGGCGGCGCCGGTGTGGGCGCGCCCGCTGCTGCTGAAGGTGCTGCTGTGGGCCGTGCTGCTGGCGCTGTTCGCGGAGCTGGAGCTGGGGCTGCCCTACTTGGTCCTCTCCGGGCTGTACTGGATGTACGCCGGCACCCGCGGCCCGGCCGAGCGGCGGCGGGGCGAGCTGAGCGCCTACTCCGTCTTCAACCCCGGCTGCGCCGCCATCGCCGGGACGCTGACGGCCGAGCAGCTGGAGCGGGAGCTGCATTACCGGCCCGCCGCCGGCAGGTAGCCACCGGCCCGGCGGCGGGGCGAGCCGCGTTGCTGGGCCGGCCCCGCTGCCCCTCGCCCCACGGCCCCGGGGGTGTGCCTGCGCAGAACGCCGCCTGCGCCGGACTGGGGGCCGGGTTCCCCGGGCGCGGTGGTCCCGAATAAAGTCGTAGCAAAGCATGTGCTCTGGTCTCCTTTCCTGGGGGGGGCCAGGCAGCAGCCCCCGCGGCCGGTTTGCCGAGGGGCAGCAGGGCCCTTGCGCTGCTGTAGCTTTCGGCCCGGCGGGGGTCAGCTCCCTCAGACCTGGGCACTGGTGACGGGAAGGCTGGCGCTTGATGGCACCTGTAGTACAATGACGAAGTGCTTCTCTTCCCAGCACTGGCCAGGACCCTCTTTTTGAAGAAATGGCGTGAAGTGTGCCTAAAACAGGCTGCTGCCTCTGTTTGGCACTCATCTGCCGCAAATAGCTGATCTTAAAATGGGGAACTTGTATTGCTTCATATTACAGCTTCCATCTCTTGTAATGGAAGCAAAAAGGACTTCTATTTCCTGGCAGGTAAAACATATTTTTCTTTAACTGTCATGTTAAAAAACCCCAGGGTGAGTGTGTAGCTGACATGGGAATGCAAGAGGCCTTCAGGTGGCAGGGGCTTTGCCCGATCAATGGGTACAGTCCTCTTAGCACAGCACAGCTGATGGCGTATCTCACCATCATCCCCTAGATGTCAATGGACTTCTTGTATGATCCACCTATATTTTTAGTCTATAGGTCATTGTATTAAAATAAATCATCATTATTAAGTCATAGTGAAGAGCAGCTGGTAGAACTTGTGCCTCTGAGGTGAGAAGAAAAGTCACAGACTGGTCTTTCAAATCCGGTTTTGTTACACCTTTTGTAATGTAACAGTTACAGTGCTCAGGTTTGACTTGCCACAAGTTTTGTCATTGGTTGGGGAAACATAAGGAACTGTTGGCTTGAATTTAATTGCTGTGGTAAGAGAATCATAGATTGAAGCACAAGTAATATGTTTAACACTACTAAGCGTCTTTCAGTAGCTCTCCGCAGCACTCTCTTGGCTTCTGTATTGGTCTGCTGTATAAATTCCAAATGCTGCTATTTAAAGGCGAGGACAGGATTTTGGGATTTTCCGGTATTTCACCATCCTCTGGTAAAAAGCCTTCAGAGTTTGCATTATTCTTACTGAGTCCTTCCGACTTTAGACAAATAACGTGCTGCATTTTGGTTTTGATTAACATAGCCTCTGCAGGTTCAAAGGCCTCTTTGTAGTGGACATGAGTTGTAAATAAAATGCTTTGTTACCTTGGAAGAACCATGAACTGTGAGTCTTTCTGTTTTTAAAAAGTATTCTAATTACAGAGTAAGAAGTAGTCAGGTGATACTTAAAGTAAATACACCAGTAAGTGATAGGATTTTGAGAGTTGAAACTTTATTCACAAGGATAAAAATAAACATCAGCATGGTGTTTATGGGGAGTTGATAATCTGACATCTCAGTTTGATTCTGTGGGTTTTAAAACAAGGAAGTACATGCAAATAAATATTACATATCAGGTGACATCCATGAAATTATAAAACTTTATAGCAGCAGTGCTGGAAGTAAAGTTTTCATTTGCTATAAACTCTAGTTACATTATGTCCAGGTGAATTTATAGGCTTCTATTTTCTATTTAATGCTTCATGAAACAAGTTACCACAGTAAGTGAGCATGAAGCTGAAAGGCACAGGAAAAAAAATCACGCGGTTTGTATGTTCCAGGGCTTTGTGTTGGTTTGCTTATTTCATGCTACTCAAATAAATGCACATTATAAATTCTGAAGTAGAGCTGGCATGAATAATAAAGGCTTGTAAAAGGTTTTACTGAAGGAGATGAAGTGCGATGGGGAAATTGGTGATTAGGCCTTGCCAAAACTATTTCCCACAATACACAATTACTGTAATTCTGCTTTGGTGGCACTTGCTTTCACTGAGATTTTCCCTCAGTACTTAGAGGGGATTTAACAAGGTTTGAAGAAGTGAGAGCTTAATCAGAGAGAGAGAGAAAAAAGTTCCACCACAACCCTCTGCTTGGCTAAGATCTCACTTTGTCATCTTATTTTTCTCTTGTATTCTAACAAGGCAGAAGTTACCAAGGTAAGTTTGACACCTGGTGTTAGAGCTATTCTTGTGCACCAAGAGCCCTCAGTTCTTAGGAGGGACAAGAGCCTAGTAACTCAAAAGCGTGTCAAACTGTTGAAAGAATCTTGTGACAGCAACTAAATACAGGTTTGTTATATGTGTGTAAATACCTTCTATTCCTGCGTCGGTCCTCTTTCATTTGTTACATATACTTTTTCCAGCATAATAGTGATTTAAAACAGTTCTGTAACTTCTTATTGTCATAGCAAAACTCAGCTTGCTGACAGCTGTGCAAGTAGCAGAAACTTTTTTTTTTCCAGGTTTGCACACAACTAAGTAGAGCCCTGGAAACTAGCACCCGCTCTTGAATATTCATAAGTTAAATTATTCCCTCCAGTGTGCATTATCATACGGCTATAAATTTCATCTGTCATCATGCTGCCCTTTCACCTACCAGTGACTAACTTCATCAGTCTTTTCCTATTCAGAGCACTTAAGGGTAGATGTTAAATAGAAACATCAAGCATACTCTACATACAGGAAGCTAATTAATTAAATTATAGGACAGCAGTTAACATATGGGTGTAGTAGTCGGGTGGTGTATTCATGGTCACACAACATAGAAGCTAGTTGTTAAATTTACAGAAGAACCTGAGGTGCTTTATTCCAAGGTCAGCTCTGCAGCTGTTAGAAGTAAAAGCCTGGAAACGGCCTGCACAGAAGCCAGCATGCTAAACGTACGTAAGCCAGCCTGAGAACTGTGGTGGATTTCTAAAACACATCTGACTTTCCCACCTCCCCCTGGAGCTCAATTACAAGCATTATAGCAGAAGAAGGTAACACATCCTCTCTTGATTCAATTCTAACCTGATGATTGCAAAACTAATCCAGCCTGTTGGCAATTTGGATTCTAATACAATGATTAAATAATCCCATGCAAAGCAATCTAGCTTCAGGCAGGGAAGATGTTGAATGACAGAATATCCAGTCCACTTTCTTGGCAATGGGGCTGTGGATATAAGTGCAAAGAGAGACTTGAAAATCGGGGGTGGTGGTGGTAATGTCTGCTGAGTAGTCTTCACTGCTATGCCATGGAAGTTACTTATTACAAGAAATGTATGGAGAGGGCTATTCTCAGAGCTAGCCTTTGGCACCTTGCCTCTTTGTTGTAAAGGGAGGCTGAGTAAAAGCTGAGTAAAGAGATGTAAAGCTTGTTACTAAGTGATGCAGTGGATCATGTCCTGCTTGTAAAGGTACTTAAGGTTTTTTTCCTCAGCAACTCTTGTGAGCATCAGGGAGGGTAACGCAATTAGCAGCGCAGATGCATTCACTGCAGGAGCCCTGGCACTTTTAAACAGACCAAAGCCAGCTGAGCTCAGGGCGGTTTGGGGGATGTTGGGGGTCCCGCTGCCGGCAGGCTGGGGGGGCGGGCGGGGTCCGGGAGCTGTCCCGCGTGCTGAACCGCAGCGCCCGCCGCCCGGGGAGACGGCGCAGGGCGGGAGCAGCAGCGGGAGCAGCAGCGAGCCCGCGCTGCCGCCTGCCCAAGCTTTTCCAAGCAGGTGAAAGCCCAAGACCACCTATGGCTGCAAGCTGACTTCTGCATGTTTGCACCCACAAGCAGCAGAGTACAGCTTGGAAAGAAAATGTCCTCTTGAGGCACAAGTCGTTGTTCTGTCCCTGTTATCACCTGTGTGCCAGCTCCAGCTGGAGAGGCAGAGTACCACAAAAACGGAAGGGCTGTGCCTTCAGGGGATATTTCCATCCGTGTTGATATAATGCATACTTACTAATAACGGAAGCGGCCCCTACCATATACTGTTTTTGGTTCTTTCAAGTGAAGCTTAAGAGCATGAAACGTACACCACCCTACCTGCTGTATTGATAGACCTTCAGGATGCTGTTCTTCACCTACCCAGAAAACAGGTAAGCATATTTTCAACTTTAGCTTTGGGAAACTACTACTACAAAACTGATTCTTCCCTAAAATGCAAGTTGTGCCTCACTAAGTGTTTTTTTTCTAAAACTGGTTTTACCTCACCCTATCTCCATAAAGGTCTAAGTCTACTTTTTGGCAATAATGATATTCTGTATCCTTGTAATTCAATCGGTCGATCAGTCAGCTCACCCACTCAACAATAATAAGCCATTGACCCTGTGGTTTCAGACCGGATCAATGCTATGCTTAGGTTTTGGATACCTGGAGGCCTTGTGTGCAAATAGGAAGAAACTCTTTTAACTTACTTTAGACATGATCAATTTTTCCTCTGATGTGTTGATTACATTAGCAGATTGCTTTCCCTAGAAACCTTTGTCCAACAGCCTGCAGGCAATGAGCAGCATATGCTTAAGTTTCTTGCTGGAGATGGCATACTTAAGCCACTTGCTTGGGTATTTGAGGGTTTCCAGGTATATTATACAGTTCATTGCTCTCAGTCTGATTCACCTGCAGAAACCTTAGCTGAATGTGGCCTGACAAGTGGCAGCGTAGACACTACTGCCTACCGTGCCTCCACTACTGATGCTGTTGGCTGGACACTTCAGAGGTTTCATACTGCTGTCTCTCTGAACATAGAAATGTTCCAATTTCCAGCGCTCCCAGCTTTTTCGAAACTCCATCTGAACCTAACAGAAGCAAAGAAGGAAACAAAAGGAATTAATGTAGAACTAATCAAATCTTTAAAATGACTCCATTAGAAAAGAGCAAGGCAAAAATAAAGATACCATACTTCTGAGAAAAGCTGGCAGTGCTTTAAACTTGTGATATTACTGCTTCAAATTATCCAGTTATCTCATTAGTCCATTGTAAGGTATTCGCTATTTAAAATAACGACAGCATTCTCTTTCCCTTGCAGAAATAAAGCTCTTTGATGCACCAGGAAATCTTACCTTCATTATTTTATTCTAAATTGTATTCAGCTGCAATACTAAATGTACTCTATGCCCTAGCAGTACTAACAATTAAGTTGATTTTGCTTATCAGCCATGAAATGATGGAAAAGACTGGCTTCCTGCTCAATACTGTCTTAAGATGTTCTTAACAGTTCTGTTTTAACTTCTGGTTTGGTTTAAACAGTATCATGTCTTGAACTATCTTTGTTCTTTGAATATTTTTTAAAAAAATTGTAATTACATAGAAAAATGAAGATTTATTCAGAATAGCAAAAATAACAATTAAGCACGTTAAAGACTGTACTTCTCTCCCCCCCCCCCTTTTTTTTTTTTAAATAGCAATTACAATATCTTATTCCAGATACTAGCTTTTTCTAAAGCTAGGGAATATGCTCACCCAGTGAGAGGTTCTGGGTTAAACTGTGTAACCTCTACTCATTCGGAAATTTATCCAGGGTCTTGTAACTGCTAAACAAGAACAGCATTTAGATCTGCCTGTTCCATGGGCAAAGTTGACTGAAGTAAGAACCTCCATTAGCTTTTAACACATAAGGCAGAGGACACAAAATTGAACAAAATTGAAATGATCAATTCATTCTAGTGTGTTCTTCAGCCTGGAAGTAAATTCACTATAGGTGTGTCATTCAAGTGAGCCTTTTCTGGAGAGCTCTTTTTTTGTTTCCTTTTAGGGCTGGTACTGGGTCCGGTGCTGATGACCAAGAAACTAAATAGGTTGATGGCAGTTCCAGTACAGGCTTGTCATCATACCCGGGCTGCTAGAACCTCCATACTCTGAGGAAAACTTGCTAGGGAACCAGCTGCTGTATGTCTGTCTTCCCTGCTTGTTCATTGTGAAATACTGAGTCTGGGAGACAGCCCTAAAAAACCACAAGCAAAACCTTGTATAATAACCAATTGTCTTCCCTTGGTGGTTAAGATTCCCTAGAAATAAGGTATACAGGGAAAACGGAACCAGGAACAAAGCTCCCATGAGGAAGGAGAAGAAGGAAAATTTTTTGTGTAGAGTATTTTGAAAGAGAAGAGGTATGGGAACTTTGAAAAGATGGTTGTAGAGGTTAAAGGTGGAGAAGACAGACAGCAGCTGATTGAGCTTAATGCAGCTAATGGGCGAGGATGCTGAGAGTGCAGCAATGAATCTGGAATCTGATTACAAAAAAGTTACACCAGCAAAAAGAAAATCTCAACAAATCATAGTGAAAGGAATGTAGATCTGAAATGGGATGGGATGGAGCTGGTGGAAAAGTTCAGTGGATAGTCTGTGTAGAGAATGATAAGAAATGAAAAAGGGAAGACTGGGCAGTAATTAGAATTCCGGAGCCCTATAGTTCAGGACATACTCTTTAACGTAGAAAAGAAGTGTACTTCCATTGTGATAGGAAGGAGGAAAAAGAAGAAGCAAGACTACAGAAAATGAAACCTGAACCAGCTTAAACTAGTTCTGGTGGAAAGAGGCAACATCTCTGTGGTTTAGAATATTTCTTACAAAAAGCAACTGCAGAAAAACTGGTCATATGTATGCCCAGCTCATTTTCCAAAGAACACCGGTGATAACAGGCAATCTCATGAGACCCTGCTGTTAGCTTCAAAGCAATATCAGAGCAAATCCAGGATCTTTCAGTTGAAATATGACTGAAACATGAACATATTTTAATAGTTTTCCCTAAGCGGATTCTAGAAGAGGACATTAATTTAGCTTCTAGCATCATTTCTACTCTTGATCTGGCATCAGGACTGGCAAAAAAAACTTACATTCTGTATGGTTAAGGCAAAAGAAAAGGAGTCAGTGAGTCACAGATAAAAATATAGACCGGATTGCAAAAAAGGATAGTCTTCAGGTACGCATTGTCTGTCAGAAGAAAAACAGTTTCTCACTGAGTTTAGGAAAAATTCCGTGTGTAGTTTAGGAAAGAAATAGAAGAGACTTGACCTAAACAAACTTTTTACATGGATTTATTTTATGGATACTGATGACTGGGCTTGACAAAATCCTACTCCCTTCTTTTAACATGAGTTAGAACAAGCAAAATAATTCATCCTAAATTGTCTGTCAGCTTTCTGTCAAGCTGAGCACATTGTGGTTGAATTTTGTCAATTATATTACAGGGGCAAGAGAGCTATAGCAACAAGAGATTTGGAGGACCTCTAAGAAATGCAGGTAGGCTACTTCACAGTAAGTTCCCTCAAATGAAACAGGCCTATCTGTTTCAGGGTTTGTAATAAAGTTTGGGCTGTGATGTAACTTTGCCCATGTATCACACGGAGGAAATTACTGGGCATTCCTCATGAGAGGCCTGGCTGCGGCTGCACAGGGGGTCTATGAGCAAAGGCCCCAGTGAATCAGAAGAAATACATATGTACCAGCAGACGGTGCTGCCTTTCAGGATGAAAGTACACCTGCAAAGCTGTACAAGGGATTTGAAACAAATGTTCTCTAACTCATGCTTGAGCAAAGCCTGCTGCTACTACCTTTGACTTTCGTAAGCAGTACAATTAACAAATTCACTTCAACAAAATCTTACCCACAAGCTACAAAAGTGAACAGTCTCCTGCAGGGCTTAATTCAGGATGCCTGCTGCTTGTCTGTTGACTCCAGCCTGGCCATAACGACACAAGTAGAACATTTTCTATTTATTCCAATTCCTCTATGAGGTCTATCTCTAAATTGCTCTTGATTTACCGTGTCATGTTTAAAAGTAGATTTAGCATGACTGTAAAACACATTGATGTGCATTAAACGTAATAATGTACTGCCAAATTAGTAGTCTTTGCTTCCCTTGCAAACCTGGCTGCTGAATGAATGAATAATCACTTAGGTGACATGAGAGATTCCTGCAATACTGAAACAAAAAAACACCCTCTCCCACAACAGGGCTGCGATTCAGCAGAAGACACAGAGGATGGTACCTGCGATCAATTAACTAAAAGCCCTTGCTACGTTTCTTCTGGGTTTGTGGGAGAGGTTGCCACTCCATGAAGGTCAGCCTGAATGAGAGAGAGGTGATGTCTTCAGGTAGCTGGGCCACAGGGAAACCAAACAAAACCAAACTGTACAGGCATTAGCCAAGAGGACTCTCCAACCTCACCAGCCAGCTGAGCTGAGTTTCTCAGAATAAAATGGGCTCTACTCCCACATTCACCAAAACAAGGAAATAAGCTGCACTGTGAGACAGATTAAGAGCATCAGCTGTAATTCTTAATAAAAGAAAAGCTCCAGCAGTGCAAACTATATATAATTGTGAGCAAGGCAACTTGCAAGATTTCATGTCTACAAATAGTGGCCATAAATTATACTGCCTGAATTCCTTCCAACAACATTTGTCTGAGGAGTTATCCTGTATAGCTGTACAGAGGAGGGTCTGTAAAAAAAAAAAAGTAACAATCCTGAAGAAGGATAATTCAGCATTTCAAGACCATTTTCAATTTTCTTTTCCTACAGTGGATGCTGATAAGGCAAATTGGAAGAACTAGTGTCTCTCTTACCTCATTATTGATGAAACAGTAGAGAATTGCAACCATCAGCCCCTGATAGAAAAATAAGAAACAGAAACAAACAGAAAAGCAGTGAGCAGAGCAGTTTCCTTGCTTTGCCAGACAAACTTGCAGAGGGCTAAAGTCTCCACACTGGCATGTCCCATATAAGACTGAAAGGTGGAGACACCCTGTGGTCCCTTCTCAGCTCTGATGGCAGAGGAGAGATCTGACCAAACTATGTCTCAAAGCACACAGTCTTAGGAGAAAGGTGATACTCTTTTCTTTAACCTGTTTGGTTTTTTTTTCTAGATTCCTTTCCCCTTCTTTTTCCTTACCTGATTTCAAGTTACAAACACTTCCGAAGAGAATGATTCACAGTAATCTTAAATACAGCTCTGTTCATGATAAACAAGGGAATGAGTCGGTAGGCAGGGAAACTAGAAAAATAATTATTCCATTCCCTTAGACAAGGAGACTCTTTTGAAATGGGCAACAGCTACAAAAATCACAGTAAACCTACATCCTCCTCACGTGCAGTTACAGCTGTAGACAGCTACCTCTCACAGCCCAGATTTTCCAAGGAGTATCAGAAACACTGGAGAAACCACAAAATTTGCTTTCAGCAGTGCCACAATACAATTACAGGAAATCACAGTTAATTTCATTATTGCCTTGAAGTGTCCCAGAGGAAGTAGATATTGATACATGGATAGGAATACCGGTTTATTGTGGTAAATTTAAGACTTTGAAAATAAGAGTATGTGATACTAACATCTAAGTAGGCTGTTAAAAATTAGTCCTTATACTTTCCCTTCCACAATCATAATGCTGTAATATCCACGCTAAATTAAGAAATATAAAGAACAGGGAACATGCAATGAATGCAAGAGAAAGCAGGTCCCCAACAAGAAGTTTAAAAACTTCTTAGGGACAGGGGCACAGTGCAAGTGCTACCTGGAAAGAAGCAAAGGAGAGTTCAGTAAAAAGCTTCACAAAGCGCAGCATCCCTCTGGCATGCTCATCAGTAATAAAGGCAAAGATGACCTCATGGGTCCCCAGCAGCGGGATCAGAGTCAACGTAGACTTGGCCAGCCTAAGATCACAAAGAAAGAAAAAAAGCAATGCCACTGAGTAGATCATTGTTGATCCCAATGATCACTGGGAGTCACTGTTTCTGCATTCTGCTTCTGTCACAAATGGCAGCTTTGGTAAGTCACTGCACCACTTTGTGTCGCAGGGTCCTCCTTCAGAGGTTACAGAAAAAAAAACCCCACAAAAAAGATCCTCAAAATAAACTTAGCAGATATCCATATGTTTTAACTGCCCCTCCCAGTCCACTGCAGACTGTTTCCTGCTGAAAGCAAAACACTCTCTTCAGCTGCTGGCTGTATTTCACCTGGAAAATCTTCCAAACTCGGGAGGAAGCCATGAGCTTTCTTGTACCTGGGATGTCATCTTGTGTGTGTATCCTTTTTCCCCATCTGTAAGCGGGAAAGATGACCAAAACCTACCTTGCTGATGGCCTGAAAAAAATAATCTATCAGTAATTTTTAAAATACATAAAAAATTATATAATTATATATATATGCACACACACAAAACATATAAAATAACGGAATTTTTAAAAAAATATCTTGGCAAAGGAAGGAGTACTTGCCATTCCTTCTCACTGCTGTAGTGTGTTAAATCTCCAAAACATCAAAACTAACCGTAACTGCAGATGACTTTGTAAAAGCAGTTAAACTGTCTTAAAGTGAGTGATGTCTCCATGATATAAACGGCAAGTTCAAAGACACAGCTAGGAAAGGAAAAAAGACAAACTGACCTGAAATAAAACATGTTTCACCTGTGCAAGAGCAATGCTCAGGGATAGAACCACAGGAAAACATTCACAAGAATCGTCCTGAACTCTCTTGATAGACATACAAGCTAGCCACCCAGCAGGATAACGAAAGATGCTTGAGCCTCAGACAGGAGTTTATAGGGCTATCCTGGGCCACAGAACCTATCAATGCCTCACAACAACCTTGTCTTGAGATAATTGAGCAGATACAAAATCACTCAATTTTCAGGGCTGTCAGTACTTAGCAGGTCTTGCGTGCCCTAGGGCTGTTGGCTGCTGTTCTGAATCATGTAATCATCCAGGTTGGAAGGGACCTCTGGAAGTCTTTGGTCCAACTCCAGTTCACAGCAGGTTACTTGGCTGTGTCCAGCCAAGATTTGAATGTCTCCAAGCTCCTCCACAGCCCCTCTGGGCCCCTCTTCCAGCATCAGAGCACTCTCACTCTGCATTTTTTTTTTTCCACCTCTGACAAGTAATGAGAATTTCTCTTGCTATAACTTATGAACTCTGCCACTTGTGCCCTTTGACTGTGCACCTTTGACAAGACTCCAGCTCCACTCTCGGTATAACCACCGTTGGGTAGCTGAAGACTGCAATTAAATCCTTGCTTAGTCTTCAGTTCTCCAGACTGAATAAACCTAGTTTTCAGCACCTCCACCTATGTCACCTGGTCCAGGCCCTGAACTAGCTTGGTGCAAAACTGATGCAAGTCCCATGGGGCTGGAGGGACAGGACACAGTGTCTTCCTTCTACTGGGGTGCCTCAGCCTGGACACCAGAGGCAGTCTCACAAGTGCTGAATAGAGGGGATCGGTCACTTCCCTTGACCTTCTGGTTATGCTCTTGCTAGTGCAGCCCAGTATGCAGTCAGCCTACGCTGTCCTAAGGGCACACTACTGAATCATGTTCGACATGTGGTCCTCAACATCCCTGGGTCTTCTCTAAAGTTGCTTTCTCCCCCACCAGTGCCCATCCTGTATTGTTACACAACAAATGCAAGGCTCCTGTCAGCCCATCCACTGGCCTGCCAATGTCCTTGATACACAAGGACCGAGGAATGGTGAATCAAAGCAACTATTGAAATTAAATAAATAAAAAAAGTTATACATACAGGTAAACATAAATGCAGACCTCTAGTGGATGTAGGCAGACCACTGCATTAGGGGATAGGAGGCTTGTTTAAATGAGCAGCTTATCAGCAAGTCTTGTGATGAAGGCTCTGCTCCACCACCACCTGCCTGAAGCTGATGCTGCAGACACCGCCTGGGTAAAGAGACCGGAGTTGTGTAGGTGTACAGCAGTCCCCTAGCTTATTTAGTGAATGCTGGTTGTTCTGGATGGGACATTTGGAGAGCTCTGCCTTGAACAGGAAGCCATGCAAAGTCCAACGAAAAGGCTTCCTGGGTAATTAAGACCTCCCTAAAGAAAATCCTTTCCCTGAGCAAGGGGAGAAGTTTCTCCACAATTCGAGATTTTCTGTAGAGAAAAGGGATTTGCTGCCATACTGAACAGTTAGCTCTCTCTTTGTCAAATGAATGGGCAACAGGAGAGAGGTGAAGGGAAGGCTGGCCTGAGAGCAAACCACTCTTTTTTCCTTTCCGTACACAAGCGTACCTAAGCTAGTGACTTTATAGGGCACCTAGACTAGTCCTTGTTTAAAATAACATATTTCGACGTAGCAGTTCTATCTTCCCTCCTTCCAAAATCTTTTCTAGTGTCCTTGAGCAGAAAATAAGGCTGAGAGAGGGGGGTGGGAATTCTGATACAGGAATCTCTGGTTACTGGTCTTGTTATCATCAGAAACATATCAGTGCACTGAACTCTTCTGGGGAAAAAATCTCCCCAAAGCTTATGGCTATAACCACCAACTCCAGATGGACCACCAAGACCATAGACTTCATCAGTGAAAAAGACTCTGTTGCTAGGCAAATCCTTTTCTGATAAAGTTTTGCTGTTTACACAGCAGATTTTTTAACACACAACACAAAGAAATGAATGAACGTGCACCTCTCAGATATGGCTCAACTGCATCAAACCTTCCTGTTGCTTGCAGAAGCCATGAGGGCAAGGGATTTCTCCCTTGACAGGGTAAATTTACAGTCAGGCTTTTAAATAGCTTCAAGCCATCACAATTTTACCCTGGCAAATAGAGGTCACATATATTAAAAAAAACAGTAGGCATGAAAGCAAAGCCTACAGGTTATTAAAATGAGTCCTTTTCTCTGTTTGAAGCTCTAAACACGCATTAGGATTTCCAAAAATCTCACGTGAGGTAAAAAAGGTAGGCAACATAGAAAGCAACACTATACTCTGACGAGAATGCATCAAAATACATGCTGTGTCTAGCTTAGAAGGCTGCAGCATTGAAATATCCAACTTCAGACTAAGTCAACTGCCAGTAGCAGTCCAGCCACCACAGCATGTAGCTCCACACTAGTTAATTCAATAGCTAACTTGTTAGATCTACTTATTTTTCAGACTGCAATACAAAAGTATTCTCCAAGATGCAGAAATGAAGAATGTGACCATGATTCTTAGCAAGGTGATTAAATAACAGGAATAATACAGACACAGACAGGGTGAAGCCTGCAAAACAAAAATTGAACATTTCTCTGATAACCCTGACATCTTTCTTGGAACATCCTATGCATTCAAGATTGAAAGCTTGTCTCGATAAAATTAGCAAGAAGAATAAGGAGCAGCACTCTAAATGAACCCTATCTTGATCTTCATTGAAGCAAAATTTTTTATTTCTATTACTCATATTATTTTTTTCAAATTAGACTAGACTAGAATAGAATAGACTGTTTCAGTTGGAAGGGACCTACAATGATTGTGTAGTCCAACTGCCTGACTGACTCAGGGCCGGCCAAAACTTAAAGCATGTTATTAAGAGCATTGTCCAAATGCCTCTTAAGCACTGACAGGCTTGGGGCATTGACAGCCTCTCTAGGAAGCCTGTTCCAGTGTTTGTCCACCCTCTTAGTAAAGAAATGCTTCCTAATGTCCTGTCTGAACCCACCCTGGTGCAGCTTTGAACCATTCCCATGAATCCTGTCACTGGATCCTATCCTATTCTGATCTTATCACTGGATTCCAGGGAGAAGAGATCAGGACCTCTTTCTCCACTTCCCCTCCCCAGGAAACTGTGGAGGGCGAAGAGGTCACCCCTCAGCCTCCTTCTTAGCTGCTCCTCATAGGATGTGCCTTCCAGCCCTTCCACCTTTTGTCCAACTCTGGACACATTCAAGGACCTTCACATCCAGTACTTGCATATGCTGCAAGTATTTAAAAAATATCTGCTTAATTAATATTCATCCAATATTACGGAAAACTGTAAAGTAACGAACTCAGAGATCAACCCTTCTGTTAATCTGTAACACAGGTGTACACCTGCCCTGGCTTTAACCAGGAGGCTTTTGCTTTTCTGGAGACTGACTGTCCAAGTAGTCATAATAATGCACGACACCACACCTGGGCATTACTCGAGGTTTGTGATCTTCAACCCCCTTTGTCAATCCACTCAAGTACCTCCTTGTCTACTTCCATTTTGATGAGCATGAAAAGTCTCAGATCATACGACATACCTGCATTTTATGTCAGTTTTGCACATCAAATTAGCCTGTAGTTTGGAGATGATGATGCATATAACTCTGATAAAGATCAGGAAATTTACCTGGAGAAATGAAAGAAGGATTTATATCATCATCAAGAAACACATGTGCATAAGTCTTCAAAAAAGCTGGGCTGTGTATGCACGTGTAGGTCCCTGTGCATGCTGCTGCTGTGCAGCTGCAGAATTTGCCATGGATCTCAACTCCTTGCTAAGGAACTGTGCTCTAAATACATCCTTTGTGAATGCACCAGCCAACTTGGAAAACACAGGCAGTTCACCGAAAGCAGAGGAAGTCACCTACGTCTCTGGGGAGGGAACACAGTAAAGGTGTGAGTTGTCTTTCTGACTCATCTGGAGGCATGACTGACATGGTATTGTGTGGCTGCAGAATGTAGCATTTCTCCACAATGAATGCCACGCAATTTGATGCTCTTCTGTAGCTCAGTACCTGGAATATTACCTCCCTGTACTACGTTTCTGCACACAGGGGTGTTAAATTGGATTGCTGTGGCATGCTGTTTTGTTATCGTGTGCTGCCACTACAACATGACAGCATGTGGGCAAATTAAACAAGCAAAACACTAGTTGGGAATTCCAGTGACAGAAACCCATTCGGTTTCATAAAAATCACATTTCTGAGTGAAAATGTCAATCCCTTCAAAGGTTATTCCTTTGGACATGGCACAACAGCCATGCCCACATCTGGTCTTTGTACTGCGTCATGTCCCGTTCTCATGGAAACCTGCCAGCTCGCTGCACACGTGCCATACTCACCCCAATGGCAATGAGAATGGGCAGCCTGATGATCAACCAGTAATTCATGTTATAGTTTCTGGTCCAGCAGCTAGGAAGATGGCAAAAAGAAGGAGACAGAAGAAAAACTCTCAGTCCACTACTAAAATCTCCTGTTTTTCATTCTGTCACAACAATGCAAATGGAAAACACTACTGAGGACTAGATACCAGGAAAGCATATCATGCTGACATAGAAACAGATGCAGTTGCTTCTTAGAAACACTGAATGCTTTGTACTATTGCAGCTATTAATCCAACTGGATACTACTTGCTGGCTTTTCTTGCTCACTAATGGCCAGCTCTCCCCCACATATTGCTATGAATTATCATCACTTAATTATGAATATTTTCTCCATTAAAACCAAGGTCAAATTTGTCATGTGGCTGAAAGGAGAAGGGGGGGAATCTGTTTGAGTCATACCTCGCCTTCATGATTCCTATCCTTCTCTTTCTGCATTATTTTTTATTACTCTTCGGCCTTCACTGTCAGGTTATCTTATTATTTAACTGTTTGTTAGTTCCTTATCCCATTACCTACCATCACTTTCCTTGCATCAGTATTTAGATCAGTCATCTATTTTATTTGTCCTTATTTTCAAAAAGGACCTACTAATTTCAACCAGGAGATAGCAATTAAGGCAGCAAACTCCAGTTTCTTCAGTATATATGTACAGGTTTCAGGCCCAAAGGGAGTTTTAAAGGTTATAAGCAAGTAAAATCAAAGATGGGAGCAATAGTTCCCAACTTTTGTTGGCCAGCTAGTCCTTTGCCAAGTAACATGCTGCAGGCAATATAATACTTAATTCTCCCCATAAGTCTCATTTTAGCTTTTTAAATTCCTATGTCCTTGAGCAACATTCGAGAAAAATCACATGAAAAATGATGCCTGAAAGCCACGGTTTGGGGTCACTGGTTTGAAGTGAACTTTACTCTCGGGCGCTTGTACATCTAGTTCTTTTAGGTCGCACTCCGGCCCCAGCCAGCCACCCCTGACTGTGATGGGCTGTGTGAGTGCACAGTGCCCATGTGTTAGGGCAGTGTTTACATGCCACTTCACTTGCCGCTGCAGTGACAGCATTCTTAATATTTCTATGAAATAACTTTTGTTAGCCTCCTGCCATATTGCTAAGCATTACTCAAAAGCAACAGTCAGTAAAGCAAGCAGGTTTCTGAGCTACACAGGCTGTGAAACATAAACTATGAAACAGCACTGCAGAAAACAGGTTCCTTCACAAAACACGTTTCTCCATCTCCAAATCTCATCCGCCCAAACATATATACGCTCAATTTTCCTTAAGTTTTCTTAACAGGTCTATGAAACTTCAGCATGGGCGATGCTGGCAGAAAGCAAACCCTCCCCAACCTTGTAATGGGACAGTCAACTTGAGAGAAACTAGCAAACCGTGCAGCACGTGGTAGGGATCCACGCTACAACACCACACCCACGTGCCCTCACATACTAGAGAGGAAAGTGGAACAGCTTGGAGGTGGCAATTCTATATTCCTTTGCAGATACTGCAAGCCCAAGAAGGTCTCAGGATTTCATTTTTCCTTGCAATTTCAGTTTAATGCATATAACAAGCATATTATTGCAACCAGCAACTCCGCAACCTACAGTTCAATTGTATTTTAGATACTGGAGAAAAAAGTGTATGTACTGTGTGCAGTCAGTGTACCTGAGCTGGAACCTGAGTAACAGAAGAACTTCTTAATTGGTACGTGTGACTGGCAGCCAGCTTCATGGAGCCTTTACAATTAATTTTATTTGAACTCCTCAAGACCGGCAGGATAATAGGCATGGCTAGAAGTGCAGTTCTAATTTTCTGACTAGCTGCAGTGGAAGCAGAGGCAATTTTAGAATTTCCTGATAATGATGGAGGCTGAAAAATGATTCTTTACATTAACTCAGCTACATTTCTGTGTGTATTAATTTACTTCCTGTGGCACAGAGCAGTTTAACTACTTTTAAATTTATACAAATATGTGCAATAAAAATGTCATTACAGCTCAAATTGTCACAGCCATTAAAGTGTCCAGAAAATAAAATTGATAGATCTGTGCCTGATTTCTTGTCCATTTGTGCTTTCTGGGATTGCCACACTGATAAATACATCACCCTCTAGTGTGTTTAGGGTCTGTCCCTGCAGTTTGCTCAGCGCCACTCAGAAGATGCTTGGCCTAACTAACAGCCTCAGAGCCACAAACGGAGAACTGGCCCAGTGAAACAAATGTACTGGGAAGTTTCTGCCTTTGCTTACCGATCTGGTATTCTTTTTCTAAAAATGAAAACACTGAATTTTTACCTTAAAGATGTACAGCTGTATGACTCCATTTTTTTTTTTTTAAAGGACTGTAGGCTTGCTATCTTGCTCCCATAATTAATTGCGGATAGAAACAAAGATGTCTAAGTATCAGCTCTTTAGGCACAGTCTAATAACTAAGAAGCACAGCTTACCTTTAATTTTATTTTTAATCCAGACAAAGTCTTTTTCAGTAGCCCACTTTTTAAAACAGCAGCTCCTTTGTAAGCCACACTTGCATGTGTAAGGAAAGGAGCCAGCCTGCAAGTATGTCTTGCAGGCTTCAGTGTTTTATCCAAAAGGCTACGTAGCGTTCACAGGACTCCCACAAATTTCCAGTCCTGACCACATTTACTTCCCATTATTCCTCATAGTCAGGGAAGTAGTTAAGTCACAAATTAAATTTACAGCCCACTGCACATCCATGGTGACAGTGCTATGACAAACAGCATGAAAGATATCCCTGGCTGCTCCAGCAAATGCCCGCCCAAGGCACAGAAATCTTGCCTTTCAGAGAAGCTGCTGCACGTGGTTATTTATGGGCTGTATTTTACAAATATTTATACAAGATTTAGAAAATTCAATAAGGTGCAAAATTACCCCTTTTTAAGGTCCGCTGAAGGCAGTGAGTGACAGTTTTCCTTAATAGAAAATATAAATCAGCTCTGAGCACTGCGTAATGTAGGAGGCTCAGCATGAGCACTTTGAATACATTTTCTGCATCAATGGGAAGATATGCCCATGGAACATCGCCTGTTCAGAGGCTGCGTGTTCTCTATACCTAGTCTGATAATTTCAACAAAACTTGCAATACATCAGTATGGCCCCAATCTTGCTACAGAATATTATCAAGTCAACCTTGAAAAGGAAAGTCAGAAAATCCTAGCATTGCTTAAGCCAGAAAAGGCATCTTTGACTGAACTGGTTCAGTATTATGAAAGACACTTTAAAAAAAGACATTTCTTAATACTCATGAACATCAGGAAAAAAATCTGGAGGTGGCTCTGACTACACTGAATTTTCACATTGCAGCATCTCTCCAGCAAGGATTGTGTCTGGGTGGGGAAGAGGAAAGGACCCTCTACAAAAGTGCTGGCTGGGTTGTTTGGAAACCAAGTAAGAGGAAGACCCCATAAATAGTACACTTAGAGTAAAAAGGAAATAGAATAAAGTTATTTATTTCATCACAAAGAAAGTTACCCGAATTTCCAGGCAGTCACTGTCACTGAGAAGAGGAAGCCACTTTGCTCCCTTTTGCTTAAAAGAACAAAAACAAACAAAACCCCACAACAAACTACAACGCTATTTGGTACATTAAGCATATATAAAGGCAATTTTTCAGAACAGCCACTATTGTAAAAGTGGATGAAAAGTATTTTGAGTTTTGCCAGTCTTGTGTGTGGTACAGTTGACCAGCAAGACTAACGTAAGCAGGCAGAGAACTTGCCTTTGTTTTAAGAAGATCTAAATAATGGAAACTTAAACAAGAACAGGCAGTCACGTCTCCGCTGCTAGGCATAAGCTAGTCACTACAAATCGCAGGCAGAATCCTGTGGGAGGTTTTTGCCTTCCTCTGAAGCATAACTGTAAAGGCTACTGCCAAAGGCATAGTATCAGGAGTGGTCTTGGTTGGGTATGATGACTTCTACTGTTGATACTGTAACTACAGAAAAACAAAACATACCTTTCCTTGACCTGCAAAATGATAGATTCATTCAGACATGCAGAAAATTCTGATCAGAAAGAAACATATGCTCCTTTCTGAAATGTTATGCAAGACCTTCAAACAAAACAGAAGCAATTACGTGAAGTTTCAGCACATTGCCAAAGCAAACCACACCGAACGCAAAGCAAACAATGACCTGCTGGCGCACGCATACAGCACAAACGAAATCGCTAGAAAAATCAGAACTAAACCAACCCCTCATCTTCATAAAGGTACTTGACAATTCCCCAGAGGATAACAAACAGCATTGGCACACCTGGGAAGAGAGGAGACAAGGTTGACACTGACATTAAGAGACAGGGAAAGGCAGAAAGGAGGATAAACCCCCCACATAATGATGAGCAACATAATTGTCTGGTGACAGGGTTGCAGCTCCTACCCAGCACAGATGGCTGTCAATGGTGGGATGAGAAATCCAGCCTGCAAGTAACTCATAAATCTAACTCATTTTGCCTGGGTCCCCATCTAGCTCCTAACAAGCATGAAAAATGAACACTAGACCATCACCACCATACTCTGTATATACCAGCTTTTCTGTAGAAAGTTTTACAGAGGTGACAAGGGAATGAAATTCCTGGAAACTCTACTAGCCTCTATATTCACACGAGAGAGGAGCACACTGCGCTCTGACCTGAACATTTGCATCCACATTTCTGCTTGTGGGTCAGCCACACTGTGTTGGGCAGCACCAAGCTCAGGCTGTCTGTTGGCACACTGAGCCCCATGTACCCCCAATGGCCAAGGGGACTGTGGGCGCACGACACAGAGCAAGTGTGCCCAGCACCCGCCCCCACCCCCCCCCCCCCACCCCCCCGAGATGTCCCAAGTTTGCGCTGTGGCGCTGCATGGACCTGAGTGGCTGCAGCAATGACAGCAGATACATCTGGTCTTGAGAACAGGCTTGCTCCTATGCTTACCTGACTGCATGTGCTACAGCTGGTCAGTTTTTCTGGGGTGTAAAGGGAAGACAGAAAAGCCACATAAACTGTCAGTATTACTTGCTTTACAATGTCAAAGGCTCTCAAAGTAATTTCTTTCATTTATGAAATGCTTAGGTCTTGCAAAATAATTTTAAAGTGCATCTACCAAGCAATACTTAGCACAGGGAATGCCAAAAAATCCCACCGTGAAGGAGAGCAGGTTTGAGACTCAGCGAGCAGGATGAGGAATTTCTGCCTAAGGATGGATCAGGATGTTCTAACTCATATATATGTACGTCCTTGGACAGTGCCCGATGCTGTATGGACATTGTATAGGAAAGGCAACATTTAATGTGCTTTGTTATTGCATTTTTAAGAACCAGTATGGAAAGGGACCATAAGAACATCAGCGTGCAGCAGTAAGCACTGCACAGGGCACACATGCAGCTCCACAGGGAATCTGTGATGTCTTCCAGTCTAAGCACTATCTATAGTGGATATTATCAGCAAAAACCTTCTCTCTTGTTGTACCGTATTCTTCTCCTGTCAGAACAGCTAAATACTACAGACCCAAAAGACCAATTATTCTCCTTAATTAGTTAAAAAAAAAAAAAGATAACAGAGAGCAGCAAGAAGAAAAACCCAACAGTCAGAATAACAGCAAAGATAATGAATTGAGTAAAGATTATTGGGGCAAGTAGTTGAACATGTTCTATGGATGTACCTGATATGTAAAGTATACAATATTTTGGGAGCAAAGTTACCGAGAGCTCCATGCTGCTTTGATAGCAGCATAACGGATTAAGAACAGGCTCATTGCAAATCCCCTCCAAATGCAAATGAGCCTTTGATTCATAGAAACGAAATATAGTTTGAATCATTCCTCTCTCGACTTTTCTGAGAATTAAGACTTCTTAATATGAAATTTACAGGATAAGACATGAACACTGAGAGCACAAAGGGTGCATGTCAGTGGAGGGAACTGATGTATCAAGTGATTACAATGATGATTTTCAGATATCTCCATCTTCTGGATATATCAGAAATATCCCCATATTTAATCACATTACCTGACATTTGAAATGTGAATCAGTTATTAACATTATATTTCAAAAGAGCCTGGATAGAAAGAGGCCAGTATTATTGAACTGCACCAGCATCCTGCTATGCAAATATTTTACAAATTGATAGGTAACATGTACAAGGTGACTTGTTCAATACCTTCTGCCCACTCCCACTTGTAACACAGGCCCCTGGTGCCTTAGTGTTGCAACACTCAGTCACGTTATTTTCCATGCTAGCAATACACATTTTAATATGGCATACAAAGATTTAACAGTGCAACACATACACGTCAGCTTTGAACATCATCGCATATTCTACGTGGACAGCATCTGACATCTACCAAACTGACAAAGCCTTGCCCTGAGAAACGGGTGGCTCTGAAAACTGTCTGGGACACAGTCTCAGCAAATGAGAATGCATCCAGTTTTCCAAAGCCCTAGTCAAGATCTAAAGAGCAGACTGCCCCAGGAAAATTCCCTAACCCACCTCGAGTCTGCAGAAGTCATTCACAACAGCAAAAGACACATCTCTGCAGTAGCTGTAGTTTGCAAGGATCACTGAGGCTCTCCACAGATTAATTTACAATCTTGATACCTAATCAACCTGCATTAACTGACACAAATACAAGTATTATTCTGGTTACTTCACTCAGTCAAGAAAAATACGGCTGGCTTGAGCAGGCAGTGGAAATGAACTGTATACAGCTCCTTGAATAAACTATAGGTGACTACCATTCATTAATAGAATCAGCACTGTAATCCAGTCCTGGGCTCCCAACACGCAGCTCTTTTGGTGCATTTGAGTTTCAGTCCTACACCTCTTTCACTTGCTGCTGCTATTGAAAGAATATCAGCTATCTGAGAAAAAAACTGCACCCACTTATAGGATGCGCTTATTTAAGATACAGGCTGAACTCTTTCTAGTTTTGCCTTTTGTCATACAGAAAGCTCCAAAGTTGATCATTTCCCAAATTAACTGACCACAGAAAGGTCTCTGAATTCTGGAAAAGGTAACATCTACACTTTTGTCTGTACTGTATTACTGCTGAAGATGCAGAAACTGCAACAGCCTGCTCGTAATAGTCTGCCATGTTAATTCTTGCAGGCTGACAACTGACCAAAAATCTTTGAACACTACATAGTGATTATGAAATCTGTCAAGTGTATTAGGAAATAAGCATGCTGACAGCTCAGCTAATAAAGTTCAACTTCAAATGACAGAGGACAGGGCACCTGAATTTATAGGCTGCAATAATAATATATATATTAGACGATGAGAAAGTAATGGAACTGCCAAATCAACATCTTAACACCCCACGGCATAAATAAGCAGCATGTCCTACTTATTTTCACTCTAGCTTATATATTCTACACCTGACCAGGTGTCTTCATACCAAGAAAAAAGAAGTTGGAAAACCAGGCATTATCCAGAAGGATAATGGGATGGGATACGTCAGAGAAGAAAGCTGTGAGAAATTCTGCACAGGAACCACCATTTGGTTGACATTGTCACAACGCTCCACTGTCCCTAAGGAGCAGAGACGAAAGCAATTTGTGGAGCTGCTAATGGAAGTTACCATGTTCTGATAACAGCGTGTAGAAATCAGTCTCCGCATTTAATGGGTCTGAGATATTTTGGTAACGGAGCAGAAAAACTCGGGCTCGTTCTGGAGCCCACCAAGTAGCAGTTACCATGGAAAGGTGTCACCAGGTGGCGCTATTCCATGCGATCTTTCCCTTCCCTTGATGTGCACGCAAGTTCCCATTCTTACAGACACCGTATTTCTAGCTTTGCATTGTACCACATTTTACGTAACAGCAATTTCAAGGAAGAAAGATGTATGAGGAGCAAGAGAGGCTCCATTCGTCCTCACGTACTGATTAGAGATTCTTCCTGAAGTAAATTTTTCTCTGTAGGACCACAGCACTGCCATCCGGCAGAGACCCTTAGATAAGGACATATTCCAAATACAGCATTTTAGGACTGATGAATTTGTGTATAAGCCCGTATTTCAGATGTAACCCGACATCACTGATTTCCACGTGGTGAGAAGTTCGACCTCCGAGACAATCAGGCCATCAAACCAGAAAGATGCTGCTGCTGTCAGAACTCCAGTCGCCTCTTGCTGTCTGACACCATCCAGAACGGTCCGACTTGATCAACTGCTTGATGTATGAACATATGTGATAAGGAACTGAAAGAAGTGATAAATAAATATGTCTAGATATAGAAAGAGTAAAAGCATTGAAGATGTGAGAAGAAAAGATGAAATGTTTTCCTTTCCTGAGGAAGAAAAAGCATGAAAGAGTTTAATCCACATGACAAAGAGTGAAGAGAATTAGGAGACACTCCTGACATGCATTTCCTACCAAAAGCAGCCTGGACACAAAACCTATTTTCACATCCTTGTCTGAAACACAATTTTTATTTGAAAACAAAAAAAGAAGTGGTCAGTGCAATGAATGCACCCTGTTGCCACACTGAGTTCACACTGGGCTTCAGAAGGAAGGTTTCTTACTGGCTCTGTTCCAGTCAGATCTTCCTTGCAATCAGGATGTAGATTTTGACACCCTAGCCAGGCTTCCTGCCTTTAATAGCTCCATTCCCTCAAAGCGCTCTTCCTTAGAGCAAGTCTGGATTGCCAATGTTTGGAAGGAAGGGGATTATTTATTTTTTATGGCAGTTTCCCTGCTGCAAATGCAGCTGGGTGTAAAATTGCCACAGAAGCTCAGAGAATGTTTAGCTTTTTTATTAACATTTTCTTCTTAGCCTTTAGTGCTGAAAGTTGTCTCCTGCCATTCCTCCTGCCTGGACGTCGCAAACAGTCACTGTGGGATGTTGCTGTTGTTTCCCCATTCCTCCCTCCTCCCTGCTCCTGAATGTGAGCAGATCATTTTTTCACTAAAAGCTGCTGGTACAGCAGTGTTACAGTATAAACTGCTCTTCTCCAGAGACTACTTTGTACAGCACTGACACATCTGCTTCAAGTCAATGTCAAAGGTGTCCTGGACACCCTGATTAAGAGGCTGCACAACCTGAGAAACAAATCAAACCCCCAAAGTAATCATCTTGATCTCCATAGTTACGTGGCTTGCTTTCCTTCCTTCTTCTGCAAGTGTTTTGCTCTCTCTAGAAGGTGAGACTGTAGGCAAGGATTTCTCTTACGCCAGAGGAAGGACGCACCAGGTACCAGCAATGTATAGCAACAGATATTTTTTTTCCTTTTTTTCTGCAAGTGATAATGACTATTTAAACCAACATCCTGTTTAGCTGCTGTTGTGCTGACCTCCAGACTGAAGGGAACAACTCATCTATCTGCTCTGCCATCAGCTTAAGAATTTTGTTTGTTGAAGCTGTTAGTGTTTCTGCCTTTTTTTTCTTTCATCAGCTTTGAAAATAGCACAAACCATTGTTTTTGCAGTAAGATAACTGGCACTTGGGGTTGACGTAAATGTATGAAAGTCTGCTTTTACAAAGGAAAAGAAGGCATAAGCACAACATTTTCCACATTAAATGAAACAAGAAAAATTCAGCGCTGCCATCTCAAAGCTTAGTGTGATGTGAAATCTCAGCAAGCAAGTGGCCATTACAGGAATACAGTTACCTCACAAGAAACCAGGAAGGTTTATAGAATCCTATCAATATACATGATGTTGTATACAACTCCCAGTGACTCCCAAAATGACTCCCAGTTTGTGAAACTACATTAGCTTCCTTAGGTCTATCAGGATTTTGTAACTTTTCCAGTTTTTGCAAAGTACAGTAACACAAGATAAACGGATTTTTTCCCTTATACAACACTTAAACAGCAAAGAATAATTACTCATTTGAACTGATACTAAATCAACTACTGTCTAGTAACATCAAGAATTGACCTGAAATTATCATATAGCAAAAACATATTTGGGGAATATTTACTCATTTGTCTTTACACTCCTCACTGTATGCTAACTGTTCCTAGGAAAACACAGACTGACTATGGTATCTTTTACATATTTCTATTGGAAAAGCAGGTTTACCCTTTCCATGTTTTGACTTGAAAAGAAACAATTACGATAGACATAAAATAGGAGAAGTACTTTTTTTGTATTTACACAATTACATGGACTTTCCCCCCTGTTATAAGAAAATGCAGCAGTTTAAAAGCTTGGAGAGAAATAGCTATTGGAACAGTCCTACCTATTTGAAAGCTGGCCATTACATTACAGTTTTGCTTGGGATTACCTGAGGAATTAAATTTGCTCTATAGTTAGTTGTTCTGAGACCTTTTGTTCCTCGAAAGAGGTACAACAGGGCAAACATAACAACCAAGAGTATATGCAAACACTCAGGTGGACAAAAACATTTGAGGCGAATACACAGCTTTATTCGTATGTACATCTGAGAGAAGTACAAGTGCAAACATATGTGATCACATGGGGGATTGCAGAAGCTACTCAGACAGCAAAAGCAATACCATATGGTCTGTGAGTGATCACAAATTTCAGTTAATTAGAAGAAATAACAACATGAAATGACTAACACCTGCTAAGTTAGTGAACAATACATATTGAAAAATCTAAAACATAAATATTTTTATCAAATGATGAGTAATGAACAAGTTAAAAATTGTCCTGTAAGAATCACAGAATGGTTTCGGTTGGGAGGGACCTTAAAGATCATCTAGTTCCAACGACAATTCATTAACAGAACAAAGGGTTAGGGTAGTAAATCAGCTCTGAAAATCAACAAGATATTTATTTTTTGATCCAGCTTTATTTTTACAGTTGATAAAAGATTTCAAAGAACAGGACCCTCTCAGCTCAAACAGGAACCGCCTTGTCTCTCTGAAGCCTTGGCATTATGCTGAGGCCATCGTGCTGCTCAAAAAAAATTAAATCTCCTTGTGTACAGCAGAAAGGCACCTGGTGAGGGACCTGAACACCCAAAACATGGAATTGCCAGTGAAGAAACAAGGAGGACTGGAAAAAAATAATCTTCGTAACTTTCCACTTGTTAGAGATGAAACTGATCTCGTATAACTAATCTGGGAGCACTGAAATAGCAGACGTGTCTGCGTTTGAAGATGGAGAATCATTGGCAAGGTTTGCACATGCAGCCATGTCTGGAATAGCAAGAAACTACAGATGAGGACTGAATGGCAGGGGCAGAGCTTTTCTAACCAGTGCCAAGTTCTGGCATTGCCACTCATTTCCACAAACTCATCCAGAAATTCAATATACAGTAGCAAAACTGCCATTGTAAAGGAAGAACAAAACCAAAATAGCATCTTCTGTTTCTGCCTTCTGCTTTTGCAAGAGACTAACTAGAAGTGATTCAGATCAAAACCAGCTACTATCCTTTATTTATAAAACACCACAATACCCTCAGTATTTGGCTAGATATACTTTCACTCTAATTGCTTTTCCAGTTCCTTTCAGTCAGTGCTTCAGGATAGCACCCCCTCCCCCCCTTTTTTTTAATTGAGGGTATGGCTATTTATAAAACATGATTAAAACATATATAGTTGAAATGTTATACCAGATGTTGTTGCTTCTGCTGCATGTCCTATATAAAACAATAATGGAAGTTATAGAGCTTTTTAACTAAAACTCTCCAGCAAGAAACTGCTATTACTTGCACTTATTTATTCCCATCAATATACTGGAAAGCCTTTGCTCCTCATACATCACTTTCAGTAGAATTGGATAATTCACAGTAAGCCATTTATGTGCATTTTACCAGTGAACTGATTTGCTAGAATATTCACAGCTGGCAAACCCATGGAGAGAGAAGGACAGTCAAAGCAATTTAAATGTTCAAACTGATATTTATGAAAGCGCTGCTGTATCTACTTGGATTTACTTTCAGCTTTCCAAAAATCACCTGATTTCCACCAAAAGGGAAGGGGGAAGAGGAGGAAGGGAGAGAATGCAATAAAAGCACAAAAGAGATCATTCAAAAAATAGAATTAATCTTGAACAGTAATATATTTTCAGGCTAACTGGACAGTGAAAGAATCAAAGCTTTAGCATTTTTACAGAAGGCAACTCTGGCTCAAACAACTGATTTCAAGGCACCACACTCGATCTCAAGCATACACATGCCCATGGCACACGCACCCTGACCACTCTTTTGTCCGACAGTCACCACTTGAGCTGCTCTGCCCAAACAACCAACCTGACAACTCCGTGCTAGCAGCCCCTTCTTCACCAGCCCCTTGGCAACCCCCTGGCTCATACTGTCACCACATCTCTGCTGCTACACCCAAATACAAGGTATCATTGTTATTTTGCACCACAAGTAGCTAACACATCTTTGAATGCAATGGGGAACTTTCAGGAGGTGAAGCAGGGCAGTCCAGGAAAGTCCACGCTCACCTGGAATCACCCACATGAGTTCTGTATTGGGAAGCTGATGTCTTGCAGGAAAAGGACCATGGCCTGTCACTGGTTTGGGGAGTTTCTGCACAGCCCCTGCCTTATGAACCCACAGCCCCTACACTGCGAGCATCCAGGAGCTGTGCTGGTCCAGCACCCTCCAGCTCAAACCAGGTAAGGGATTGGGAACAAAATGGGAATGGAAAATGTAGGATTTGAACTGGGCAGCACTATGATAGACACACAGTATTTTCCTATTATACCATCTGCTGGAGCAGGCAGACACATGGAAAGATCAACTTACCCCAGCCAATGCAGAGATACAGCCGAAAAATCCTCTGCTCAGAAAAGACTGAAAGTACCAGCAGCGTGTACAGGTACATGCCTTCCACCAGTAACCAGTAGTAGTTTGCAGCCACACAATACTGCATCATCACAAAGACCAAGCGGCAGCTGAGCGATTCCTGTGACGGAAGAAAGCATAGCTCAAAGGGGCTGAGAATAAAAGGATACTAACCCAAAAGACGGGTTCCCTATCCTGCTCTTGCTCCTCAAAACAACACTTGCTAAGTTAATCACATTTGACTACTGAAGGGACCAGAAGCCAGTAATAGGAGCTATACACAGTAGATAGCTGCTTTCATCAACATCCATCCTTTTAAAAAAAAATAATTAAAGTTACATGTTCTGCATCTTCTCTCAATAAGCAATGGACTATAATTTGAAAAGCACAACACAAAGATGAAAAGAAGAGCAAGTGAAAGGCACTGTATCAGCTACAGTCGGCGCATCTTTTTGCTTCTCCAGATACTCTATTCTGCAGCTGATAATTTCTCTATTAAGGCACAAACAGCGTATGCCATAATGTTGACTATTTTCCAAATCAAAAGATTTTTGATAGAACAGCAATATTGCCCAGTGCCTCACATTTAGTGCAAAATATCTCTTGGCTGGTAAATTACAGAGAGCTGGTCAGCAGGGCTTTAGATAAATATGAAACCTGATTACCTAATTAATATACCCATCGGATCTGATGAAACCACTATTGGATTAACCATGTGTGAAAGCATAAAGCCTAAGATTTTTTGGAAGGAGGGAATGACTACCAATCCAACGCGAACATTTCCCAACCATTTAAGATACATATTACGACGTTATTTTCTGCCAATTTATACATTGGAGATGAAAAGGAATCAACCACTGTATGAGATTCACTGTGCGATATTAGCTCTTCAGCCTTAGGCGGAGTATCAGAAAAGGATGGTACTAAGTATGCGTCAGAAGACGTCCCTTTACGACCCTGACCCTGCATTGCAGCAGCAAATGCTGTAGCCATGTTCTAGGCTCACAAAAGCTATACAGATAATGAAAATCTCTTTCTTTGACAATTCAATTACATTTTGTATTCCAAATCTGAAGAGGGAAATGCATGCTTTCATCATATTCACAAAAAGAGTTGTATATCCTCTCCCTTCGATCAGAAGTATTTAATTAGCCTGTTCCTCCAAAGCTTTTCTAAATGCTTTCAAATTTGCATTTTAATCAGGTGCTTCCCTTTTTCCATCATCAACAGATTATAAAAATCTCTAAGAATGACCAAATAATTTGGTCGTTATACAAGATGGGCAGTCCTATCACAAGAGGTGCTGGCTTAGGGAAATGAATGCTCTTCTGTCACTGCTAGAAAGAAATGAACCTACCACACGGAAAGAAGACAGGGGCATTTGTATATACATCAAAAATCCACCTTTTCATGTTTCCTCTGTCTAGTAAGGGCAAACTTCCCATAGGCAGAGAAACATGCCACAGCATCAACTACTTGCCTGTACCAAGCCCCAGGTGGCACAACCACAGCTGTATACATTGTGCTGCAAGTTTCAGAGAAACTCCGTGGACTGAAGAACAGCATTTTGTACAGCCCCCATTGTACAAAATTAAATCACCTGCTGTCACACAGACACACAACAGTGATGACTCCAATATCCTGAGAACCACCACGGCATCTGCCCCTACCTGGAAGGAGATAAGTCCTTCCCACTGGTGCTCTTGTGTGGCTGTGCTGTACATCCACTTCACCACTGAGTCTTTAATGAAGACAGATATAGCCCGGAGGATAAAAGAGGTGAAGAGGTTCAAGTGAATATAATTCCTCGTGCAATGCAGATGTCTGTGAAAAGGAAGAACCAGTTACAATCCGCTAACTAAGTAAAAGCTGCAACATTACACATAGGACCGAGGGAGGGAACAATGAGCCCTGTGGGAAATCAGGAGGTACCCTATAATTTGAGAATGACTGTAGGGATATCAAACCACCTCTGGGAAGAAGTCGCTATCAAAGAAGAGACATTCAAAATGTCAGCCCTAAGTGTGAATGTTTGGGGGAAGAAAGGAGATCAGTGTGTAAGGAAAAAATATTTTAAAAGTTGAAAAAAGTGTAAAAATAGTAATTTTCAGAAGACATATCTGAAAGGACTAAAAAAGGTCAAGTTTTGTGTAATGTTGAATCTAATCTCCTTGAACTGACCCCAGTGTCAGTGCACAGGTTTACCTTGGCAAGGCCCAGGAACTGGTAGGCAGTACAGCTTCTGTCTGTGCTCAAACCCACAATAAAAAAACATCCACCTGTAAATTACTGCTTTGACAAGAGAAAAATCTGTATTCAGATTGCCTCCTGGGCGAATTATAAATACTTTCTGTAGAATTAAAAGGACCAGAATTTTCACCTCTGCATTCAGAATTTAAAACAAAACAAACAAAAAAAACCAAAAAAACAAAACCCCAAAAAAAATCCAAAGAAAAAAATCCTCTTAAATTTCAGCAGCCAACTGCAAAGACAGTACAATTGCTACTTGTCAAAAAAGAGCATGTTAAGGGATTGCAAAAGAAACTGAAGTCATGGAAATGGCATCCAACTGCAGAGTGCTGCCAATATTTTACCAGCCTTACCCACAAACGCTTTTCTTCCAGCACTCCAAGGGTACACACTTTGCTTCAAAGGAATTTACACTGGGTATGATTCCTTTTTGATGCTAAAAAGATATAGGTAATATATGATAAGCAGAAATTGTTCTAGCAAGAGTTTCAGTGAGCTTATGCTTGACGTGTCTATTTTTACTGCTCTATAAATTTGGATAGAAAAATAGACTTGGTCTGAAAGTTACCGGTTTTGCACTGAAAAGGAAGGAGAATTTTCTTCACCGGTCAAATAGAATTTTTTGCATTAAGTCACTGCTTATGTCAAAATTTACCTAAGATTAATATTAATTTTCCTTTAACTCAAAATTTATTTCTTGCTACCCTTCAGAACTGCTACACATTTAGATCTGATTGAAAAAATTATGTAAATTGGCCAATTGAAGAAAATAGGTTGCTAGTAGCTACTGAGTATTTCTGCTACAGGCGATGCAAGTTATTCAAATTGTTTCAGTCATGAAGTTATGGGCCTAATTCAGCTTCCATCACTGAAATTACAAACTTTCCCTCTATTTTTTTTAGAGGATGCAAAATTGGATACTAGAGATATATTGTTTCCTCTGTTGTATCATCATTAAAAACAAATACAAAGGTTATTATGTAGTTTAAAAACTTAAAAAGGCTTTCCTATTACAAAAATGGAAGACGTTAGCATTTTGGTGCCACTGAATTAGATTTTGATCCTGATTTGCTGAGGTCGCACAGCTACTGGGACAGAGGCCACAAGTGGAGCATCCAGTCAGGATCCAGCAACTGCAATCCACGTACGGGTAGGTCTCATGTATTTCCTGAGATCCAGGACTAGGTTGTGTCCAGATAGACAATTTAGACAGGAAAGCACAAAATGGATTGATGGCATAGCTTTAACAAGGCTCTCAGTCCCTTTAACAGCTCTGAAACCTCATTTTCAAAATCAGCAGCACACACTCATGTACACTTCTCAAGTCCCTGCTTCACAGTTAAAGGAAAAGATGCTAAAGCATCTCTCCACAAGTCAGGACATCAGAATTCCCTCTCTTGGGTCTTCCTGACAAACTTACTCTTTGTTCCCTGCCAAAAAATACATGCATCCTTCCTTTGTTCCTTCAAAAGTATATGGTTGTGCTCTGTGACCTTTGGGCTGTTAAGATCATTCAAAAAGCATCACTGATGGGTGAAACAAGGAGAAAGCACTTATCCTGGCAGACATCTGGGGACTTCAAGGCTACCTGGGGTTTTGTCAGATGAGTACCAAAGTTGCACAGGTACAACATGTATAACTCATAATTACCACGTGGCATTCACAGACGGTGAGCATGCCTCGCCATTTCTGTAGTCATTGTAAATCATCTTTGAGACTGCTAGCCTATGCTTCTCCACTGGAAGGAGGAGGGATGCTAATGCTAAAAGGTGTGGGACAACATTAGAAGTCTTGTGTCATTTCAGTTTTGGAAATTAGAAGCTAAAAGGCACGACTGATCTTTTTAAATACAGAAGGGGTATAAACACTTAGGAGGGAGGAAAGGAGAGGGACTCCCTTGCAGTGCCACACTTGCAGAACGTTGGCACCAGAGCAAATGATAACCAGCAATGATAATTATTTAGCCAGGAAAGAAAGTTTCTTAAGGATCAGAGCACTGAAAGTTCCCGACCTGATTTCAAATAACAGTACCAGAAAATGGAGAATTATACTTTTTAGGAGGCAGCCTCATCGGCATGTAATAGGGATGATGGGACCTAGCTACATACAGCAGCAGGGATCAGGACTTCATGGCAGAGCTTCCTTCTCCCAACAGAGCAGGATCATGTCTCCTGTGCTCATGATCCCCAAACTGCAGGAAAAACTGGCTGGAATCAAAACACCTCTTGCATTTACAGAGGGGGGAAAAAAGAGAAACAAAACAAAACAAAACCAAAACACAAACCCAAGATCTCTCTGTTGGGAGTGCAAAACTGTTTGTTTGTGTTCTTTTATTTTTTCCTCTTGTTTTGTTTTGGTGTTTTGTTTTGGGTTTTTTCCCTGAAACCTACACAGTGTAACACTGGCATGTGCAACCAGTAGTCTCTTAATTTCAATGCACTCCATGCCATTTTTTGGTGCATACCTGGATGAACCCAATACGCCAACCTGACCAGGTGACAGTAATGTATTTACAGTCACCTTTAAAGTTTCAAAATCAGGTTCTCTTCCATATTGCAAAAGAAAAATGAAAATTTCTGAAATTTCTCCAAGAAGAGAAATTGTGTCAAAACCCCATTTCTGCTCTGAAATACACCCTGTTGGGAAATAGACCAGATTAAGCTTTATGCTCTATGTAATTCCAAGCAAGGCAAGATGAAAACTTCTGTCCTAAATGTCATCTCACACCCCAGGCTAGTGCCTCATCTGCAAGGTGACACCACGAAGGAAAACTGGAATCTCTCTTTTTCCATCTCTTCCAGTGGAAATTTCATTGAAATAAAAAATACCACAACAAAATACTGCAACTAATAAAAAGCATCTGTTCCACACATTCATACAGGTAACACTGCAAAAATTTAGGAATTTTACTTGCATTTTGAGAACAAATGATTGTAGAAAGGAACACACAAGTGACATAAGGTAGAGAAATATTAAGGTGATGAAAGAAGGGAAAAAATAATCAAATGTTTCTGTCAAAGTCCAATACTATCATATAGAAAAGCATAACACCTTTTCTCCACTCTGTTCAGAGCTTCACCAGTTACCTGAATCCAAGCAGAATGGCAGTTGCTATTACAAGGGCAGAGAAGGAAAGAGCATATCCAATGGTGTATATGATGGACGAATGCAGGAGCTGTTCTTCTGGTGCATCCTGAGAGCATGTAAAGAAGAAAAAAAAAAAAAGGGGGTGTGTGTGTGCAGGGGAAGACAGAGCTCATGGTCTTCAGCTCTTTTCTCCCACCTGCTTTCTAACTTTTCTTAACAATAACCAGTAGTCATTCTCCTACTTTCAAGTTTAAATAGACAAATCAGTCTTTCACTTTCCGTATGCTCAAAAGAAATAAAAATTTAATCATAGTTCCCCAGCTGCTCCCAGGTGTTCACTCAAACAGTTGGGTTCTGCAGCCAGGCTAGAAAATAGATAATGTGACGCTATTTCATAATAAAGTTGGAGAGGCATGAATTACCATACAAGCAAGTAATAAACAGATGGCAGGAAGCACAGGCACAACTCAACCCTGTAGTAAAAATGGCAAAGCTGACGTTTTCAGACTTGTACACTTAAAGCAAGTGTCCTTACTGCTGCAGCGAGGGGGGTCCTTTGGCTACATCGATACTTTGAAATAAAACAAGCCAGGTCCCATCCACTGACTCTGAGGCACAGCACACCTTGCATTCATACAAATAAACTCTTTTCTGCCCCAAAAAAGCCTCTCTTCTGCCTCAACCATGCAACCTCCTGGTAACAAACCACAGCCCAACACCATCTTGTCACCCAGGTGTCACAGCACTGCCTGGGAGGGAGCGACCCAACATGGGCCAGAGCAGCAGGGATGCTCACCATCCCCCCCCAACCCCGACAGTCCCGGGCTGTGGCTCTCTTCAGATTCATTGCTGAAGGCACGACCACTGAGACCCTTGCTTGAAAGTTCTGGCCAAAAACTTTTAGGGAGAAGACAAACATTTCAAAAGCTACAGGCAGATCTGAATTATAACGCAGCTTTATTGCTCACCCTCTGAGGCACATTCACATTCTCTGTCCTGGTTCATTTCTAAGCATATATCATATATCTTTGTCTAAATAGACTCACGCATATTACTTCCCTTCTTCAAGCTGCTAATTCTGCAATTGACTCCTGAGACCTGTGCTGTACAAAGGAATACATTTATTGTACTTCAGAAATAAGTACAGCTATTCAGATGTACTGTGCACAGCCAGGAGGATTTAAGATGAACATACAGGCTGTTCCTCAGGGATTTGCTGGGTTAATATTTTAAAGGGAATGATATGAGAGCTGCCTTACGAAGAGAAAAGAAAAATCTCTTCAGTACCAAAGCTCAGGCAAGCTATCAAGCCCTGACAACTTAAAATATCTACGCAGATCAAAACCATATCACACGCTTAAAGTAAACAATGTTATTTTAAAAGGATTCACTCGCGAACCCTTTGCATTTTGTTTTAGCAACAGTTGTAACATAATACACAGCAAACTTAGCAAAACAACCTCTTGTTCTTCTCATGTTCAAGATACTTAAGCCAAAGTAGGTTATTAGGGAGCTCTGTATACATTAGCTGGAAGCCCAAACATGGCTGTTCACATTTCAGGGAGCAGCACCATGCTCTCAGGGCTTCAGAATCCAGATCAGTTCATGGGAACTTGGAGGGAGGTGCCAAATGACCAAGTGTTACCATTAGGTATCCCTCCTTGGCATGTCCCAACACAGCTCTAGAAGAAACCATAATGGCAAACAAGTCAAATGAGCAGACTTACACTTTGCCTTAAGGTAACATGCTCTGCTGGGATACCCCAGAACATGGAAGTTACAAGGAATAAGGCTGCGAATTAAAGGGAAAAGCTAAACTTAACATATTTGGAGAATTAGAAACTATCCCTTTTTCCATCTCCGTCTAATCTGCAGCCATTTATTTCTTCTAAAGAATGAGGCACTGAGCAATGGGAACTGCAGAGGACACAGATCCCACAACACCTGGGAATTTTGTATACTTGAACTGTTTCGGCTAGGTGTGTACTAGTTCACAGTACCCAGGGACAGAGAGAGTACGCTTAGTTTCTGTGAGGAAAAGCATCGCCCTTGGAGGCTCACAGCAGTAATGGTATCACGTGTCATGGGAACGCACACAGTGCTCTAGCTGACGCCAATGGCTGAAAAGAAGTCCCTGGAAATCCCTACGCTCCCCTTCATTTGGTGCCAGGCGTCTCAGCTCCCTGCAGAGTATAAAGCACTAGGGCAAGAAAGTAACACTGACAAGCCTAATTCCATCGCCCACAGCAAATTAAGGTAAAAAGACAAAACCACCCCAAACAAACAAAAAGCAGGTTTCTGCCCAAAGGTGAAAAGCAAATATCCTTCAGTTCAGTTCATCTTAATCACCTTAATAACTACTAACAAGACAGAGAGAACCAACAGTCACTTTACGTAATGATGTACCAATGGAAGAAAAGGCAAAGGAATAACATGAGGTCACTCCTCTGGTTCAGGTGGGCTGCAGCTGAGCCCCCTGCACCGCACCGCAGCTGGGGCTACCTGGTTCACTTTTCTTGGCTGCCTCACGTACATTTAAGCCCGCTCTCACCTACCCTCCATGCTCCCTTTGTTGAAGGGGAAAGCCTTGATGTCCCTTACCGTTGGGCTCACTGAAGCGAGGCACCCAGGAGTAAAGATTACTTTGACAGGACAAAAATGCATGGACACCAATGACTATATGTTTCCTCTCTTCTGATGGACACCAATGACTATATGTTTCCTCTCTTCTGTTTTGTCCTAGACAACAGCAATAAGACATGGAAACTCTTACCTGGTCCGAGGCCTCACATTCAGACAGGTTCCTCCAGGGCAGGGTCGAATTCTCCTTCAGCAGCCATGTGCCCTCCAGGGTGCAAAACCGGTACACTTGCCCATGCAGCACTGCCAGAAGCGAAATGAGCCGCAGGGTTAACAGGAGGAGAGCCTGCTCCTGGGGCAAAGCGCACAGAGTCCTCTGAGGCTCTGCACAACCTTCCTCCCTCACCCATCACCCTCCTGGCTGGAGGGGGAAGGAGTGCTTTGCCCACTCCCTGCCTGCGGCAGATGCTGCTGCTGCTCATCCTCAAGGCCAGGGAGCGGCTTGGGAGGATGCGGCTGCAAAGGGATCAGACAGCACGTACTCCAGGACAGCTGCTAACCGCTCAGCAGCAACAACAGTCTCAAGCAGTTACTGCCATCTTTGTATGGATTTTACAATGGGCATGCATTCCAGCTCACTGAAACATCAGTTATTAAGACACACACATCTTGGAAATGTTTAGCCTCAGCTACAAAATTCACAGGGAAAAGAAGGTGCAAAAAGAGCAAATGTGCTTTTTCTTTTCTGAGATCATGCAGACCCAGAGACAGAGAAACCTCAGAACTAGGTAAGCTAACACAAGATCCCCAAAATGTAAAAATGTAAATGCTTATGCAAACATCTGTGCTACAAAATGAAGCAGTAAATCTTTGCCTAAACTACCCATGTACTCTTTTTATTTCTTCTATTTTGTTTGAATAGCAAAACCAGCAATAAATAAAACACCATTCTGAAGCAGTTAGCAGCCTGATCTTGTAAAAGCAGGTATGATGAAATGGGTCATAATAAAATCACATCAGACCGAAGCATCAAAATAAAAGCACAAAGGGGAAGGAGCACGCAACCACAGTGTAGCAAAAGAAACCCTCTCTCTAATGTCTGGAGCACTGGGGAAGTCTAACAACTTTTAAAGCTGTACTTAAGCAACCTGGAGGTGCACCTGTATCAGAGCATAGCTGGAGTGATAATGTCGGCTGCTTTGCAAACAAAGTTTCTTGCTAATCACATTTCTGACCCAATAAACTGACCTATTCTATGTTATGAATCTGCTCGTCAAAAAGCAGTGCTGGGTCAGCCCCTCAACCAGGCTTAGCCTCTACTGAAGCAATGTTCGGAAATAAACGCTTGCAACATTTTGACATGTGAGAAGCCAAGTTAGGAGGATTCAGTTCTACATGGGTATTAACATGCTGCTCCATTACCGCTTTTGCTCAAAGCCAGCCTTGCCTGCTGCAGCCTCATCCTGTTGTCAACTCCCTCATTACTGCAAACTGGAACTCATTAGGATGCAGCATTTCTGTTCAACGGGAAAATAGTAAAACTTATTTAAAATTATAACAACCCAGTAAGCTATTTGCATATTAGTTGGAAGCTGGTAATTTCTTTGATAATTGTCAGTGGTAGACCAGCAGCAGGTACCTTAAGTGAAGAATGATGTATATAGATACATATAATATAGACATTCATATTCTAATAAGCCATTTCTAATAAGTATGCTAAATGGTAACTGATAATGGTTTTGGTAGGCAGAGTCTATGTGCTTTTGTAATTGGTGTACTGAATATACCAGTAAGAGATAATATGAAAATGATATAAAAATTGTGTTATGCTTGCTGGAGGTTTTTCCATACTATTAAGAATATCTGTTCACATATATTTACACAAAAATAGGAGATTAGGTCAGCATATGCAACAGATACATTCACATCCACTAACTGCTACAGACATTTTGTCACCTACTCCATCTGCTGCCAGTGCCAAACACTTCCTTCAGTCGGGATGTTGGAATAATGCTAAGGATCTCACACCTGGTGGAAGACAGTAAGTAGGAAAGCATCATTTTTCTTTCCCCTCGAGATTAACGGACCACAGATTAAAGCAAACCATTCAAAATGTCAAACGCAGCTCTAGGAGTTAGGAAACGTTATATATTAGAAGCCAATGAAGGTGAAATCCAGGGGGTTAAAGTCCAGAAGGTCACAGGACTCAGAAATTCAGTCTGACTGCCACTGCATGAGCTGTAACCAAGAAGTACCACAAGACAAAATTAGTATGAGAAACAATCTCACACAGAAAGAAATTCCACTGTATTCCTGAAAAAAAAGAAAAACTTGCTAAGAAAAAAATGATTAAAAAAACTCCCAAACAACCACCCCCCCCTAAATCCCCAAATAGATTATTTCACATTCTCTGAAATTCTTTGTGATTTTTTTTTCCCCTCCAGTATTTCTTACTGTCAAGGTCTAACTGGGATAAAAGCTTAGCCTCAGTGTATTTATTTTCTCTCCAAATCATCATGACACGTTTTAATTTTCTTTTTCTTGATAACACTTCTTTCGAAATAAGGAGGAAAATCTATTGTATGCTGAAGCCTGGCTTATACTGGAAAATGGAAGAGTTTACAGTAAACGAAACATGAAATTTGCCATCAGACAGAAAGACAAAGCAATTCATTTAGATATGAAGAAAACCAAACGTAACCCTATTACACTGGAAAGGAGAGCTCCTGCAACATCTAGGAGTCACAAACACTCAAGCTGGACTGACAGCTGTGGTGGACCTCTGGGTAGCCACAAGCCAGCTGCATCAGGTTGCTGTAGCCTCACTGCTTGCCAAAACAGTGGTGGCAGTGCAGGACCCAGAGGCAATCAAAGACCAGCTGGGCTGCCTGCATCCAGGAAGAGCCTTAAGAAGTAAAAGAATTAATCAAACCAAAAATCCAAATAGATGAGACTGTGTATGAGAGTGCAAGAGATGTCTGGTCTATGGAATCATTTATTAGCCAAAATGCTGATGAGATAGAAAAAGTTAAAAAGAAAACTTAGACTTTAAGGCAGAATTGAGGTTCTGGTTGATACACAGAGAGATGCTCATGAAAGAGTCGAGAGACTGCTCAAACCACGACATGAAGAGAGTGCAGGGCTGATGGACTGCAGGCAGCCAGTTACTCTCAGGAACGTGAAATTGTCTCACCATTGTGGAAACAGATTATTTTCAGTTATGTGTTGAACACCACAGAACCCACGTTGTCATCAGCAGAGGTCTACTGTGTGGGCTGTGGCTGCGAAGGGCTCCGTGATGGACGTACACCATGTGTGAGACCCTTCACCCCCTGCAGCTGGGCACATCCAACACCAGCACCCCGCAGACTTGTGAGGCAAACCCAGCGCAGGGGTGCTGACATCTCTGCGGGCTGCATGGTTGGCCACAGAAGGCCCCCAGAAAAGAAGGTCCAGGGCCACAGTTCTGTGAGCCCCAGCCTTCGTGCCGCATGGCTGCTGCAGGATGCGCCTTTGGAGCAGACCTCTCCTGAACTGCATCATCCTGCAGCCGTTCCTGGTTTCTCCATTTCCTAGAAGCACAAGGCAAACAGCCTCCATCCACTCATCCTCCGAGCAACAGGCTCCAACACAGGCAGCCACCTGCCCAGACACAAGAAAAATGCTGTTAACGACTGACAGCTTAGAACAAATGTTACCTTAACCGAGTGCTCTTCCCTGGTCTTGCCTCACTGAAGAGAGGGACAGAGAACAGTCTCAACATCAGAAACTGGTGCGTCTCCAAAATAACAGATAAAAGCCTGAAGTGGAGACTTCAGATCTTTTTTGTTTTGTACACAAGCTAAATTCTGTTCCAACCGATTTCAAGGAGATCCACTGGCTATTAATTAGGGGCATTTTGATTCAAGCCCTGCAAGTATCTTACCACTCTTATTGCTCAGAGGAAAGCATGTGGTTTGCATTAAAGCTACCTATAAATGTTCTTAAAACAATTTTTTCATCCAGATTTTTTATGACTCCCTCTCTGCATGGCTGGTCATGACTTAGGATAGCAGAGATCTTCAACCTCCCAAAATGGATAAAGGGATAGTATTCATACACACCCTTTCCTTGCTGTATCCCTGATCCAAAGCTTGCCAGGAATCTCATTTCCTTCAGCTTTCATATGAAGCTGTTGCTGAAAAAAATTCAGCTTATTAATATGTACAGAGGCAAACTAACAACGACATGCTTGGAGGCTGCCTGTGTGCCATGACAGAAGGCAGGTGCACACAGCTTCCCCTCAGCTGCTGAGCAATTTCAGCTTCTTGCAGGTAGTTTAGTTAGAGGTGACTCACATTTGTCCATGCCTGAATTCTGCGGAGTGACTCAGGTCTTCTTACCTTTAATGCAGTGAAAATACTAAACATACAACGATCAGCTTCAGTTCTAATAGACCAGCATGATGAACGACCTTTTTTGAATGTTCGAGTGGCTGCTGCCTCCTTGCTATCCTGCAATACTTTTTATTCCTGTCTTGCAATGGTTTTTTTGTTACCATATAGTGAATGTTTCAAATCACACTGATGATTACATTCTAAAATTGGCTACCTGCAAACAAAAAAACCAAACAAAATTCTACTGCAAGTGTATATAGAATCTGATTTTATTTAACCTGTAAGCTAAATGCACTCACTCACAAAGTTGCACAACCTTTGAACAGCAGCTTAACGACACAGGTTTATTTGGACAGTGTCAATCGCACCTCATTAGAATTACACATCAAAACATGGATTGATGCCCAAAGCTCAGTCTCTATAAACTGATAAAAGACAGAGAGAAGAGTCTAAGAGTTATCACAGAAGTTAATAATATCTATCTAGTTCTCTGATGAGCCTGTAAATCAAATCAAATACTATAACTAAAGTACTTTTATATATGGAAAAAATATGTTATCACATGTACAGGAGGATCACAAATATTTCTTTACTACCCCCCTTTTACTAGAAAAAAAAAACCCACAAAACAAATCAAATGATTTCTCTGCTTAAAACAACCAACCTGCTCTGAATTTTACAAGATCAGGGTGTCAAGGTCAGTGTGAGATTACTCACCCAACTGTCCCTAAGGACAAACTGGAACATTATTCATTGTAAAAACAAATTACAGCATGTCCTATCTAATCAATTCTACACAGGCAGAGAGATGAGCAAGAGAATGAGGAAAAGAACAAGAGAGACCTGCAGTTTTGTCTGGCTGCTGTGTGTCAAGTATTATAGACCTCTCCTCTGTTAATACCTACTCTTTATTTCCAGCAGGGGAAATGTTTTGGAAAAGGTAACAATTTTGTCCATAAATCAGGGACTCTGTAGTATGAGAGGCTCACAACAGTCTTAAAAACAGGCTGGTTTGTTCCTGAAATGAGCAACTTGCCCTTTGATAGGGAGAGCAATTTATCAGAGTTTAGGAGGTCGCGCCCCCGTCAGCAGCTCTGTGCAGCTATCATTTGGTGTGACCTGGGCACTGCTCTCCTGAAAGGAGCTGCTCTTGGCTGTAAAAGCTGCTGCATAAGTGTCACTCTCCCAATCCTGGTGCTGCTTACAGCGAGGATGTCCTAAACCCAGGACTCGCCCCTAAGCATGCTGCTGGAAATACAACACCAGGGAGCATCCTGATCCCAAAGCCCGCGGGAAGCAGGAGGAGCTCCAGCCTGCACTGCTGTCCCAGGATCACATCTATCAAAACGTGCATTTACGCTGGGCTCACTGCCACATTGTCTGGAACTATATTACCTCAACAGGCAGTTTAACTATGAGTACTTTATTTAGTATCCTTTCCCACTATTCCTCCTCCCTCACAGAGTATTAGTCATCCCAGCTCCTTTGCTTCAGTGATGATATAAAAAACTGCAAAACAGCTGTATCTTGCATTTTGCCTTGAAGGCAGAAAGGTTGGTGGCCACTTTAAGTTCTTGCAGTGGGAAGAGAGTAACTTTCAGTTATATTCTATGTTTTGGGTGAGAGGTGGGGAAACAGATCCAAACACCCCTACTGTGAATTTTCCCCATCACTAGCTCCTAGCTTGAAAGATCCAAGAATACCTCCAGCCTGCTCCAACAGAAAAAATGATTACTGCAAAGAAGAGCGACAAGGGAAAAAGTCATGCATCCACACTCTACCAAGAGATGGATGTGAGCTTACACAGACCTAACAGATACCTTCAAATGGAGCAAGGGGAGACCCAATAAAGCCAGCACAGGCTGTGCCACAGGCTGCACAAGCCCACCCGGCATGCCCTGCAAATGCTCAGCGCCTGAATCCTCTCCTGTGCTACCAAAAGCACACCCGGAGACTGCATATGGAAATGATGCTGTTTGGCATTATCCAAGGGATATTGCCTGCATGTAAGTTGTTATTTAAAAATACTCATCTTGGAATGAAATTAACACAAAAAACCCCTAAATATTCAAGAATTAGAAACCGTTAAGCTAAAGCTCCTTATGTGGGTTTTAGTTCCACCCATTAACACTGTTGCTACGTACACAGTCATACATTTTTTCCAACAGAATCCACTGTTTTATTCAGGATACAGAATAGAGGAAAATAATTTAATGGGAAATTATTCGTCCTTACCATTATGAGATGTCAAGTCATATTTAAGCATACTGAATTAATTTTATATCAAATACAGTGTTTTCTGATTTGTATGGTCCACTCAAAGACCACTAATTCAGCTCCCACATGATGACTAAGTGCTGTTATCTCATACGTGTACACAGATGATCCAAAAAAAGGAAAACATATTCTAGTCACATAGTAAAGCCAGTAAATTATGTAACCACAAAATTTGTTCCACATGGGCATTCAGTTCTCCTAGCGCAGAGATCACCCTTGCCAGGTCTGCAATATCTTGACCCACTCAACACAAACTTCCACAGCTAATGAGGTAATGGTCCTGCAGAGAAGAGCCCCCCTTGCTATATATCTCACAAGCAGATCCATTCTGCATAGCGAAGGAGAAAGAGACCTGTGGAGAAATTATAGAATACAGCTTCATAATTAAAAACTACTTGCATAATGGTGGCCAATAAAGGTTCTGTGAGCAAAGTAGACGATGCCAAATCATAAAGCATGAATTAAGTTGCAACCTTATACATTGTTGTGTTGTAGTTAATGCCTCATAAAAATTAAAGTATCTTCCTGAAAAACAGTACTGTGTTTTAACAGAAAGTATTACCCTAAAAGGAGCTACGCTCTCCAAGCAATCCTGCTGAGTAACTTATACCAAGAGCTGCATTAACTATGCTAGACCACAGTGAAACCTAACAACTTTTTGAAACACTTAAAAACTCATGAAAACGCATGCATTAGGTTGAATAGAGAGTGTTTATGAACTATAAAAGACATGTGAATTAATGTAATAGAAGAAGGTTGTTTATGAAAAACAAGTATTTATGATAATGGTACAGCTTTGTGAAAGTTTGGTAAGATACCAAAAAGCACCATTAAAAATTTTGTTCAGAATAAATGAAAGTGGGTTGGAATAAATTTATTGCAACAAAAACCGTGATTGGAAGTTTAATGCATAATAAACTTGTAAAACCAGTGCTAAGAGGTTTGGTGTTTTAAAGTTATTGGATCAGTTAGAAGACATCTATTCTTACTAGATCAATAGAATACATCTCATTAGAGGGTGTTAAAATGAAGCAAAAAAAGTATGCAATAAAAAGTTTTCTTAAAAGGCTGCAGAAGACACAATTGAAGTCTTCCCAGGGCAGAGGAATAGGGGTCTATTTTACTATGCCCATGCTCCAAGGACTTAGAAAAATAAGCAAAACCCACAACCCAAATAAACAAAATATGCAGGCAGTGAAAGAAAAACAAGCTAAAAGTAAAGGAAATAACTAGGAAAATCATTAGCATAACACTTGCTGAGCTAAAGCAAGGAAAAACAATTTTGAGAAAAGCTAACAGATAACAAGCATGTTAAATACGCATAGCTAGGAGGGGAAGGACACATGCAAATAGACACCAGTTGTTTGATGCAGCTTCTGAGCAAAACAAGAAGCTCCAGGAGACACAAGCTAAAATCAATGCCAGGTGCTGCAAACGAACTGCCAATCTTTGGCAACAGAGAGATTAGTGATATTTAGTTATCCTCAAAACCAATAGTAAAATGAATCAATGACTCAATAGTCCTTATTTATCCTTTCTCACAGGACAGTTATAAAGATAAACAAAAAATCCTAAACAACTAGAAGCTTTCAGCACAGGCAACTGCAAAACATACCATAAAAAGGAGCCCAGACCAAACTTCACTTAGAGATGACTGTAATTCGACAGGTATTAACCACTAACTACAGAAGGTCAAGGAAGTGGATACTTCAAAGCTGAACAAATACAATGAAACATCTTCTGTATTTCAGAGAATGAAGACATAGATTTTTATTGAGCAAGCTATGCATTCTGGCATTGGTTAAAGGCTTATTACCTCTGTATGCGTAAGTTAAAGCATCTGAAGCTGTAAAGAAAAATTATACCAACTGATAAAGACTTTCCTACAGACATTGCACTTATACTCTCTGCAGGCCTAGTGCTACAGATATAAGCTGCATCTACATGATAAGATAGTACTACGCAATAAAACCCCAAACCCAGCTAGCTCAAGTATAAGAAGAAATACAGCTCTTGATCCTACCACTCAGGACACTGCCCGTTGCCACATCAATATATCCTCCTGCTTTGCCAATGGATTCCTCTGCTGCACAACAAAGGGATACCGATAAAGTTTCAAGCTTTGTAGCAAATATACCCTAACACTAACATTTCTCTGCTTTCCTCTCCCAACCCTTTCCTCTTCTCTCTGCCTCCTTTGCCCCTCTCCCCCTTTTAGCTAGTCACACCATTCCTCTTTCTCACCTGCTTGCATTTCCCTCCTTGGTTCTCCTCTTCATTTTTATTCCTCCAGCCCTCCCTGTTGCTGCAACGCGCACTGCTATGCTGACCTACCTACCCACTGCTGGCCATTCCCCTTCACCCCGCACTTGCCTATTCCTCTCTCAGCTCCTAATCCAACTTGCCATTCTCCAAAACCACTGTAATTAAACAAAATTGCAACCTGACTCCAGCTTCTCACATCTCCTTTCTCTCTAATGCATCCCCCAGCCCTCCTCCTCGCACCCCAGCAGCTCCCCCTGCTCCTGCCATGCAGTGAGTGGGGTGACATCACTGAAGCACCTCTGCTCTCCCGCCTGGAGCCCACTGTGGCTGGCAAGGGCACAAGAAGTCCCGTGTGCCTAAAGCACATCTGGCCTGACAGTCACATGGAATTTGAGGAGAAAGGACCAGTGCTCCACTGTCGCATGGCCTCTGGAGACTGTAGGTACAAACTCTAGAAAGTCCAGGGAGCACAGGTAAAGAATGCAGCCCCATGAGCAGCAAGAGGCATATCACCACTACCATAGGAGCAGTATTCCTCATCCACATGCTGAAATGCAGAACAAGGTTTTTGACAAAATGTGCTAGGAAAACGTCAGCCTTAAAACAGACTTCTATAGTGTTGAATCCTAGTCAAGTAAAGTTCTGCAAACCTACAAGCTAGTAAATATATGTTCTTACAAATTCAAAAAGCATCAAGTGCTTTTATTATGGAAACCACCTTCTTTCCTATCAATAATGACTAGAGGCCACTAAAGTTGCAGTTATGTCTGATATTACTTCCCATTACAAAGCCAATCTTTACACCAATCTCCGATTCTTAGTCTCCATCCCAAAGTTGGGACCTACCCCAGATCTAAAAATCAGGAACTCTTAGACCATTATACTAGTAATCTTCCACAGATTTTCCATTCCATTTTTATTTCCACTCGGTTTTCATTGCTTGAAAGTATTTGGATGGACATATAATCTTTTCAATTTAAACTTTTCTTTTCTTGCCAAGGTGCAATCCTTCCCTTGAATATCCATTGCCAATGCTACCTCACATTTTTAAAAACTTAGAAAGACCCACTGTCACTCATCAGCCACACAAACACAGCGTTTTCCACATTTTTACCCATATTTTCATTCTGTTTAAAGGAAATTGCTGACCCCCTGCTTCATTAAGCTCCAAGACAATTATTAGGCAGGTTTTGCTATGGAAACCAGGTTTTTTGCTTTCAGAGGAACTATGCTGATGGGCACTTGATCCTTTTCTTGCCTAATTCATTTCTACTCATTCCAATTGTCAAAAAGTAAATTAGTTCCAGAAAAATCAGATGAGCATGGCTGGGCACCAACCACCTGTATCATTGTTATTGCCACGGAACTAGTCACAGACCCGGGTTCTCTTGTATACATGTTGCCCAGAAAAAAACTTTGTTCTTATTTAAAGAACATTTAAAGTGATGTATGGGAATCCTAATAGTTAACATTTGGAGGATGTCTGACAGGCAAGGATGAGACATACTTTCAAAATTCATAGCAGGGACCTGGGTCTCTCAGGGAAGATCTAGTTTATTACAGAAAACTCTGGAGGGGAAAGTTACCAGCAAAACACACAAGCAGAAAAGGATAATGCTGTAAAGTAAATAAAACCGTGCGCATGATTAACAAGTGTAATCGTTGTATAGCTTAGCACATTTTCAAGTTAAAGCTGCATTTGTGAAATGACATGGAAAGGAAGATGTTCTATAATCAGACTACATGCAGACATCTTTTAAGTCAGTCCGTACTTTTCACAAGACTTTTCTGTCAAATGAAATTATTAAAAAAAAAGCAAACACAGACCTAATAACTTCAAGAGGCAAAGAGTGTGATTTGCCTTTAGCATTTACTTCTATAAATATATAAGTGGATTGAGTTGTATCTTCACCGAATCCAACTGAGGGTCTTGGGAGACCAAAAATAACCTTTAAGTTCACTATCTCAGCAGAAGCGTATTTGTTATGTGAGAGAACACAAATAGGTTGGATGTGAGAGGACCATTTCCCATCACCTAAAGGTGAAGCACAAGGGATTCCTGAAAAAGGGAGAAAGAAATGGGCTGTAGGTCACAGAGCTCTTCTAGCAAGTTGCTCTCGACCTATGCTGTTTTAAGATCAGGTATTCTTGTTTCATCCCATCTTTGGGACTTGGGGGTGGGTGGTGGTGGTATAGATTTACTAATTAGAAACAGTTAAGTAAGCCAGAAAGATAATGAGCTGTTTTCAGCAAGGCATTTTATTATACAGCACACACAAGCACTATGTTTATTCAGTCCCTTAGTTCAGTTTACCCTTTGTCTACTGTAGTTAAAAGCTGCAAGTTTTTAAGCGCAAGTAACACGAGGAAAGGTTTGAGGTCCCTCCACTTCACAGAGTATACTGGTAATATGAGCAAATAAGAGCGGGTAGATAATATATACTTCAGTTATGCAAGACCTTAAGTCAGAGCACAGATGAAGTTCAAGGCAACTGGTGAGCTCAAGCACATCCAGCTACCTGCTAGACTAGGATGGGCAAGGCGCAGAGGTAGTCCAGTCGCTTCCATGCAGCTGGGTGTACCGGTGTTTACTTCTCACTTAAATATCCTATTCAGTCAGATCAGCTGGGGGCAAATTCTCAAGCAGTTGCAGGACAAGGCTCAGCTATGTCTCTGCAGAGGTGTGCCTTGATATCCTTGACAGTACATGTCAAGAAATTACTTTAACAAAACAAAACCCTTATACAGTTAGAGGTGAAAAATTGCTGGAAAACACGCAATCCTGCCAACTGCTCTAACTCCCACAGATGCAGTCACAGCAAGTTGATATCCTGCAGGCAAGGCTGTCCAGCATTTGTGCCATGTCTGGCAAAGCAGAAAACTAAATTCTTCCTAGAGAGCCTCAGGCAACCAGATCTGTACCCGATATATAAACGACATGCAGCTGCTCCCACCACCCATATATGCACTTCAATAGCTGGCCACATGCAAAGTCTCCTGTTCCTATTGCACATTTGATGAGGAATGTCCATGTTTTGGTTGCAGCAGAAGGGGAATCACAGCATTTAGCTTTTCACTGCCCTCAAAGGAATTCACATCTCACCCCAGCTGAAAGTTCATAAGCTATGGCCCTGTTGCATGTACATCCATCTAATGATTAACCAATTCATTTAAAAATATTTGTTTAAACAAAACTGATAAAATGTAGAATGGCATTGCCACGTGGCCCACAACAGATAAGTGTTAATATCTATCTGTTCAGGATTTTTTAAAATTATTTCTTGCAACAGTCCCTGTATGTACCCTTGAGATGAGCAGCATATGTTCTGGAGTTCTCTGGTGTACTACCAGATGGAGACAAAGGCAGAGGTGAACTTGAAAGACTAGGATGTTTTTCTGTCAGGGTTGTTGGGTTTGGTTTTTGTTTTTTTTTTTTTTTTCAAACTGAGATTGCCAATTAGCTTGAGACAGCTTTTAGTACAAGGAAGTATAAATTTTGAATTGCTTATAAGTTAGAAAATGCAAAGCAACATCTTTTTCATTGAAAAAAGGTCACATTCCTTTCCAGCATTATGGACCTTTCTGGAAACTTGGTTTAATTAGAGCAAAGAAGGGAAGAAATGCAATAAATGTCTAATCATCTTCACCGTGTCCAGTATTTGAAGTGAAATTTATTTGCTTGCATGCTGAAAGACAAACAGTTTAGCTGTATGTTCACACAGCCATCTGCTAACTATCTTGGTTTTAAGAAGATCAAGCTATGAAACGGAATGATTAAACAAAAAGTGAGAGATTAAACCAGACAAGGTTTAACCTGGTCCCCAGAACCAAATGTTCCAGTCATGCATATACTTCAAAACTCTCTGAAGAAAGACTCTCACACAAGTGTGCTTCCTCAGCTGCAGGGCTTTCCACAGACCCCTCTAGAAAGGGACATAGATTATTTCCTATGGTCTGTCTCACACAGGTGACAGTAACATTTCACCATCCAAGCACTACCCATAGGAGAGCTCATATCCCATTATCATTACCCATGGGAGGGCTCGCAAACAAAAGCGAGCATCTTCTTTCTGTTTCTGCATTTTGCTTGTGGCACTATAGCACTCTGTCCCCAAACTTCCTTCCCATGAGTCTGAACAGTGCCCAAACTCAGGCAACCCTGGGGAAAGGGAAGAGGACCAGAACAGTGGATTTAATCCTGCAGCACAGCAGATGTCCTAGGGTGCAGCTGCTCGAACACAAGCCCTCCATGATCATGTTTCATTGTGGGGGAGGAAGGCAGCACTACATCACTTTCAAGAAAAAGTTGGCTGCAGCAGCTTTCCCAGTGGCCTGCAGATGGTGGAACCACATTGATCACAGGACAACAGTTAAGCAAGATTATAGATACAGATAGATGAAACTGGTTCTATCACTCCCCTGACACCAAACCAGTGCTTACCACCCGCCTGCTCCTCACCACACTGCCACCTGCCCAGCATGGGAGCACTCTGCTGTGGGGAGGGCATTATGCTACTGGCCACCCCCACCATCGGTCAACAACCCATAACCCCTGCAGAGCCAGAAGTCTGCTAGTAATCCTCTCTCACCTGGGTCACAATAGGGCACGCCATGGACCCATAGCACGCGAGGCAACACCTTGACAAACACAAGGTTCTCTTTCTTTTTTCAGCCCTTCTCCCCAGTGGGCACAACCAACACAGATTAATCTCTTCAATCGTAAACATAATGCATCTCAACACTTATGTTTCTGCTGCTTGTGTCACAGGAAATAGGATCTGCAGCATTGCTCTGCATGATGCTATTGCAATTGTAGGAGTCTACAATCACAGCTTTTGGGGAGGGGAAGATACCACACAGGAGGGAAGTGTGAGGGTTTGCTGAGTTCATGATTTAAACAGTAGACAAGACTAAGCTAGACACTAATGCCGGGTGGCGACTGTGCAGATGATTTCCATCATCTCTGCTGCACCACAAGAAGGTTTGCCTATACCTCATAGCCCTAAGAAAATCACTTTTAAAAAGAGCGTAAAACCCTCATAGTCAGACTGGCAACCTCCGGCACTTGGCAGTTCTGAGGTAATGCCCCATTTCCACCCAAAGCCTCACACAGAGCCCACACCTACCTAAAGACCCATCTGGAAAAGCAGTTTTGTCACCAGAGGGGGAATAGGGAGTGCTGGAAAAAGGGTCTCAAATGTAGGTTACAGCAGGTGGAAATGGAAAAGAGCTGACCTGGACATGTCCTTGCACCTAAAGGTACTTTGGAGCAGCAATCCAGTCTCTGGCCTCTGCATTACTGCATTACCACATTCCCACACAAAGCTCAGTTCAAGCAATCTCTGTGACTGGCCAAAACTACTGTGCGACGTACAGCTGTGGTCCCAGATCTCCATGACTCCCTTCAACTTATTAATCAGACTCTGCATCTGTAGTAATCAGCAGCAGCCACAAGGTTATTTACTACCAGAGATCATCTGCTAGTACTGCTGGGTTATTCTGCCACCAGAGAGACTCGCAGGTCTTTCACATCACAGGCTGAAAAGCTATGTTGTTCCCAGGGGTCCCCAGGCTGTGCTTTGCCTGCTCTTCTGGGAGAACAAAGGCGCAGGTATCACCATTGCAACACATAACTTAGTAAAGAGAGGATAATACAGAAAATAAAGGGAATTATAGGAGACAAGGGATTCAAGCAAAGGTGAATGGCAACAGAAATCATTAGTTAAAGGAAAGGATTTATAACTAGGAGAAAGGAGGATCTAGAGAGCACTTGGAATTACAAAGCATTGAGGCCTTATGGTCAACAGCAGTTAAAGGCATACAAACTATTTGGCCTCTTACGTGGCATAAGAAACATTCCGGATTTAATAAGAGCTTGGTAGTTCAGGAGTCTTCCAATGGCCTGTGTAAGGTCGTATTGGAAGACTTCACAGCAGTACGGAGCAAGTCTTTAGGTCTTATGTCTTCACCCAGGACTGAAGAGAATCCAACCCAAAACTGTTCTGACTCAGTCACAGCAAGTAGGACAATCACAGGGCTGCTTCAAAATTCACTGCAGTGCCAGAACAAGATACCAATACAGATACAGACCAGCAGTCAAGCTAATTTAGGCATCAGATGCCTCAAAACCAGACAGGTTCTAAGCTAAAACAAAAGCAAAGAGTTCAGAAGATTTTGAGCTGAGATCTGAAAAAACAGCTACATCTGTGTTAACACAAGCTTGCGGCTAGCCTTTGTGCAGCCCAGTGCATATAGGAGCAACTGATGTAGCTACTATTCACGCAACTCTTGTCTGAAGCTAGTACCTCTGGAAGGTTTTTTTAATTAAAAAGGATTTAGTGCTATTAAACAATAAAATATCAGAACCCCAAAGGAGGCATAATTGCAAGATGAATTGTGCAGCTCCACAGTTTCCAAATCCACATGGTGTTATTGGCAGCTGGCCTTCAATTATAAGAAGGTAACAAAGAAAAGCACGCAGCCAGTGACAGTAAGGTGAGGTACCCGCTGTCCCTTAAAGGAATACTGCTCCCCTTGGAGGTTTCTGCACTGACTGGACTTTGAGACAGCCGCTGCCTTAGCATAGCATATAGTAATCTCACTGGCTACAACACGGATAGCAAGATGTGCAAAGTTTACCTGGTGTAACTTCAACGCTACCAGAAACTGAGTAGCCTTTCTCAGTTTTCACCAAAGGCAAGGTTTGGCCCAAGACACATATGGGAGAGAAAGCTTTGACTCAGGCAGCCAAGAAGTACGTGAAATTTGCCTTCAACAGGCTTTGGCCATGGTCCAAAATCTGTGCTGGCACCTTCACAGAACAAATCCTTTTAGCAAAAATCTCCCTCCTGTGACTTCAGCATCTCCCCATGAAGACCTGCCCAACAGTGGGAGTTGCATAAAAGCAAATAGAAGCAAAGCAGAGCTGGAGTGAAATAGCCCATACGGGCTTGAAATTGTTGTAATTTGCTCTTTCAAACATGTATAAGCAGGCTAAAAAAAATAAAATCAACTTTGGTTTGGTTTTGGGTTTTTTGAGGGTGGAGAAGAAAAATTCATGGCAGAAACTAAGCATCTGTTTGTTTTGATAATCCAGATTTCACTTCATATTTTCAGAGCATTTCAAAAACACCACCTCAAAAAGTCTTTCCAAAGAGCAAATTTATTAATTTCACTACAGAGTCCTGAACAGAATGCTTTGTTTGACCAAAATTAGATTCCACTCCATCTTCTGTTTGCCTCAATGTCACTGCTTCTCATTGTCCCAAAGGGCTTCACTACATGCACAAAACTATATGGCACTAGAAGGACACAGATGACTATAAACTCCTACCATGTACTTACAGCCCAGCAGTGTATGGGTTCCTCACTTGTTATGATACCAAACCCCTGCACTGTGCTGTGAGACACATTAGCCACCTATTTCTCATTCCAGTAATGATGGTTTAACCTGCATTGAAGCAGAGGCTACTCTAAACCGCAGCTCCTTTGGCTTCGGTGTGATACTTATTACCCAGATGCCTATAAAATCCTTATTTCACAATCTCCTGTTAATTAAAACAATACTACAATGCCCAGTATACTTGAAGCAGATGACTGCTAATACTGTAATGCTGTATTAGCATTCAGCTGCAATCACACCAGTGAGGAAACTGATCTGCATGAGGCAGGTGGGGGGGAGACTCAAAGGAATGAGGACAAAACCCCACATTTCAGCCGGATGAAATTCCCAGTGTAGTTTGCTGCACAACTACAGAAGGCAAACAGGCAGTAGTGAAGTGCCATGGAAGAAACATGTAATAAACAAACCTTTGGGCCCCATCCCAAAAGTATACTGGCAACCCAGTGCCCAGCATGAGCTATGAAACAAAAAAATCCCTAAAAATTCAGGTTTAATTCACTTGCCTGTCACAAAGCAAGTCTGTAGCAGTACAGGGTTACGTGGTTTCAGACGTAAAATCTTGGTCTAATGTCACTGTCTTTCTTCTATTCAAGTATCAGTGGCACATTCACAGCCCTCAGAGTCCCATCCTTGCAGACAGCACACCAATGCAGAGTTTGGCAGGAATGCTGACACGCAGTAGGTGACAAAAAACCCCAAAATGTCTCAGACTTAGCATTTCTCAAGAGATCTGACACACAAGTAGGACAGTATTGATTGTCCCTGCTGTACTTTATAGGCTGCCTTAGCAAGCAGCACTTTGAAAAAGGCCAGAAGAATAATGTGATCATATGGCAAGTGATACTGCAAGATAAAACCTTGCAACTGCATGAATTGCTTAGCACCAAAGACCTGCAGGCCCATCCTCCATGGATTTGTTTGTGAAAGACAAGTCTTGAGTCTCTGTACACAAAGTCTGAATAGATGTACAGCACTGAGAACACCAGTTTTATTCTCGAGTTTTTCAATTAACAGATTCCCATATCCCTGCAATTGCTCTTGTACCTTGAGATGAGCAATCCAAAGACCTGGAGAAATCTTTACTGCTGAACCCATGCCCAACAACGTAAGCAGTAATTCAGAAGCTGATACATTAAGGAAGAAAATTACACGTTAGTGAGCATCTCTGTGGAAACAAGTAGAGACAAGAACCTACTAACATCACGGGGGATCAGACCAGTGACACAGCACATACCTGCTGAGCAAGTAAAAAGTTCTCCGTATCATTTTCGGCTTACCACTCTGCTAGGCAACCTGCTGAGCTACATCTGCTGCTGAGATCTGCAGAAGGGCAAGCTCACAACTGACAGCTACTAGGGACAAGAAGAGTGGAACACAAACAAAAATAAAAGCTGTTAAAGTATAAGGTTTGAAAAGCCTGTAATTGATCAAGGAATTCTCCAGCATTACAACCCCTTCCATGCAAATTTGTTTCCTATCTCCTACTCTGGCCAACACCAATGGAAATTAGTAACACCTGACTGACAGTATCTACTTATCAAGAATTTTCATCTTAGAAAAAAATTAACAGGAGCAGAGAATCACAAACCAGCCATGATTGGAAGAGGACTCTGGAGATTCCCTAGGACAACACCCCACTCAGAGCAGGGTGAACTAGGGCAAGTTGCTCAGGCCCATGTCCAGTCAGGCTTGACCACCTTCAAGGACAGAGACTCCAAAACCTCTCTGGGTCACCTGGTTCCAGGTGTTTGACCAACCTCCCAGTAAAGTAATTATGTTTAAAGGAAATTTCCTGTATTTCAATTTGTGACCGTTGATAAGATCCCCTCTGAGCCTTCTCTTCTCCAGGCTGAAGAATATCAGCTCTCTCAGCCTTGCCTTGTGAGACACTCCCATCCATTAATAACCTTCATGGTCATTTGCTGGACTTGCTGCAGCATGTCCGTGTCTGTCTCATACTGGGGAACCCAGAACTGGACAAAGGACTCCAAGATGTGTCTCACCCCCCAGAGTAGAGGGGAAGGATCATCCTGTTGGGCTGCCAGTGATGCTCTTCCTAATACAGCCCAGGAAGCTGTTGTGGTTTTTGCCTCAAGGGCACATTGCTGCTCATGCCAAGTTTGGTGTCCACCAGGACCTCCAGGGCCTTTTCTTCAAAGCTGCTTTCCAGCTAGTCAGTACCGGTGCATGCTGCTATTCCTCCCCAGGGGCAGGTCTTTGCATTTCATTTTGCAGAACTTTGGTGGATTCCTGTCAGCCCATTTCTTCAGCCTCTCAAGGTCTTTCTGAATGGCAGCACAATCATGTGGTGTATCAGTCACTCCTCCCACGTTTTTATGGTCTGCAATCTTGCTGAAGGTACATTCAGTCTCGTTATCCAGATCATTAATAAAGATGTCCCTTGGTGGTGGGTACAGCACTAGGGATCAACTTCCAACTGGACTTTGTGTTTCTGACCACAACCCTATATGCCCCGCAGGCTGAGCCAGTTTTCAGTTAATTTCATTGTCCGCTTGTCTAGTCCACACTTCACTGGTTTGTCAATAAGGATGTTATAAGAGACAGTGTCAAAGGCCTTACTAAAGTGAAGATAAAGACATCCACTGCTCTCCCCTTACCTACTGAGCTAGTCATCTCATCAGGTTCGCCAAGCATGATTTCACCTTCATAAATCCATGCTGACTACCCCCAATCACCTTCTTGTCCTTTATGTGTTTGGAAACAGTTTCCAGGATTATTTGCTCTATAACTTTCCCTGAGGACTGATGCAAGACCGATCACCTATAGCTCCCAAATTCTCTTTCTTGTGCTGCTTGAAGATAGTGGTGACAATTGCTTTCTTCCAGTTCTCAGGAATCTCCCTCAGTTGCCATGACCTTTCAAAGATAATCAAAAGCAGCCTCACACCAGCATCAACCAGGTCACTCTGCACTTGTTAGCGCATCCCACCAAGTCCCATGGGCTTGTGTATATCCTGTTCAAGTGATCCATAATCTGATCGTCCTCCACTGTGGGGTAAGTCTTCCTTCCTCCAGACTTTACCACTGATTTCAGTGGCCTGGGATCACTGAAGGCAAGTTTTACCAGTAGCAGCCATGATGAAGGCAGCATCCTTTGTCACAAAATCCTCCTGCCCCATTCAGCAGTGGATCCAGATTTTCTCTCGTATCTCTTTAGAAGCCCTGTTTGTTGCCCTTCACATCACTTGTCAGATTCTGGGTGGGCTTTGGCTTTCCGAATCCTGTCCTTGAATGATCGGTGTCTCTATATGCCTCCTGGGTCACCTGTCCCTGCCTCCAACTCCTACACTTTTTATGGAAATGTCCAGGTCATAAAAAGACTTGCACTCAATGCTTGCTGCATTTCAGTACCCTATCATAAGCAGTATTCAGTTTCAAGTATTTATTTCCCAGGGGACTTCTGGAGGTATAGTTTGAAGTCCCCCAGTAAACTTTTTACCCACTTGAAAACCTGACTCCTAATCAAAGGAGCAGCAGCCTTAAACGAGCAAGCTTGGCTGAAGCACTTCATACTTCACTGAACATGTTTTGAAGGTACTTCCCAAACAAGTTTTTATCTTTTCATTTTCTCCATTTTCATCAGGTGAAGAGATAGAAGCTCTGTAGTGCTAGAATCTATTTCAAGTTCCAAGTAGGGGGCTAAGCAAGAACAAGTAATAAGCACGTTTTAGTGATTACTGTAAATCACAGGGTGTCCAATTTCCTATTGCTCTAGATCTTCCATTATAAACATGTTACCTTTTCATCATGGCAGCACATTAGCATTCACTTTGAACATGACTCCACAGGATGTCATGAAATAGTACCAGGTCATGGTAATTCAGGCTCCTAAACTGTGTACCTGGCAGCAATACAAACTTCTTGGTTTATATTAGGTAAAGGGCTGCCTCCTTGTTCCATTCTTATTCCTCACTGATAAAAGGGAGATTGAGGTATACACGCAGTACGTACAACAAGTAACATGTCCAGTGGTTTAATGACTTTAAGTACTTCTGCAGTCCTCCCTAGCAAGGTGTTATACAAAATGCTGCTATTCTTTTCACCGAAAACAAACACTGTTTTTAGGATAATTCATTTTTTAAGACTTATTTTCAAAAGTACGAAAGATATTGCACCTTCCAATAATTTATTAATCTGCAGTACTGTGTTAAACCTTGACTTTCTTCAGCAGTGATGTTTCAAGTGCAGTTGGAAGGCAAATAACTGTATCCAGGGTCTTACAGATTGCAAGTAAACAGGTTTAGAGGAAAGAAGTTTAATCCTGTGAAGCATTTTAGATATCCAGAAAGATTAGCATTATTGGAAAAAATTCTGCAGCATCCAATAGTTTTATGCCAGTTAATTATGAAGTAAATATTAATTTAATATAGTTCTAAAAGCTTTTTTACCCATTCTAAAAACGTAACATCTTTTTTAACAATCTGAAAAGGTTTAGCAAGCATTTAAACTTCCAATGTTGTCAAATTGGCAGTTACTACCAAGACAGTTGAGATAATACTAAAGATGTGCAGAAGTTAGAAGTATGGACACAGTAGCGTAATATACACCGAGTAGAATACAAAGCAAGACATCTGAAAGGGGGGCAGGGAGAAGTCACTCCAACATAGATGTTCAGCACAAACAAGACAGGAATAAAGCTGCCAAAGCATGCAGGTCACTTAGGAAAGCAGTCAAGGCTGAAGAGGTAACCAAGAGGCAGCAGGACCCTAGAGCATGGTGACAGAAAGAGCGGAGCAGATCATCTCTCCCACACACCACAGATATCCCTAAACACTAAGTACACTATTGAAACCTTAATGTAAAAGATGCACCAAGTTAGAGTAAAACAGCAATCCAGACTCCATAATTTTGTTCTAGGGACTTACCTCTGAGACAAGCTCAAAGGTAGCCAGACAGTTAAAGGGTTGCAAGAGTTGACCTGATATTTCCCCACACACACCATCACATTTGTACGTTTCCAAGCAGGAGCTGTTAAGTGCTACAGCAGGTTACCAAGTGTACTGGGCATCTGTCCAGATGTTGGCAGCAGGGGACTGCAGGGTGGCCTCTGAGGAGAGCTGCCCCATCCTGGACGGAGCCGGTTCCAATGGACCCACTGCAGGGCAGAGCTGAGCCCCTCCGCCAAGATGGTGCTGCCTCAGGGGAAATGTATGTAAGAAAGGGCCAAACACTGCTTGTCAGTGAAGAGTCAGAACAACAAAAAAATAAAAAAAGTGCGAGAAACAGCCCTGCAAGCACTGAGGTCAGACAAGATGGAGGTGAGGAGGCACTGCAGGCACCAGAGCCGAGACTTCCTTGCAGCCCCTAGATGTACCGGGTGGATGCAATGAGTTGACCTTGGCCAGCTGGCAAACGGCCACCCAGCATCTTTCCCTCCTCAACAGGATGGGGGAGAAAATAAGATGGGAAAGCTCAGTGGTCAAGATAAGACAGCAGCTGGGAGAGGTAGTGGGCAAAACTGGTATTGGATGTTGCCAGAGGCACGAATAACTTTAGGGAGTATTGTAAAGCGGTAAGGGGACGAGGGGTCAAGTTTTATTGTGTGTGTAGTTTGTCCAGCTTTGTTAGTGTTCTGACAACATTTTGATTTTGATGGGAGGATTTACGCACACACACACACACACCCCACCACCCATTCAAGATAATGACAGTTTAATGAAGGAAAGCAAAAGCTGCATGTGCAAGCAAAGCAAATTAAGGAATTTAATCACTGCTTCCCATCTGCAGGCAGATGTCCAGCCACTTCTTGGAAAGCAGAGCCTCAGCACACATAACCAGTACTTGGGAAGACAAACACCATATCCATGAGTGCCTTCACCCCCTTCTTCCCCCTTTTCCCTGAGCTTTTATTGCTGACCACAGCATCCTATGGTAGGTAATATATCCCTTTGGTCAGATCAGGTCAGCTATCCCAGTTGCATCACCTCCCAAGCTCCTGCAGACCCCCAGCCTACTGGTCTTGGGCAGGGCACGGGTTGAAAAGAAAGCTTTGATGCTGTGCCAGCACTGTTCAGTAACAGTCAAACCACTGGTACATTATCAGCATTTCCAGCCATAAATACAAAGAACAGCACCATACAGGATGCTGCAAAGAACATTACCTCCATCCCAGCCAGACCCAGTACAATGTCCACCCCTTATTCCATATCATTTGCATCATGCCTATGCCCCACACTATCCAATACATCTAAGTACCCTCTGACCATCCCATTCCTTTTCTTTCTTATTCCTGAAATTCCTCCATACCAACACTTACAACATGTAGTGCACACTTAAACCATCTTTATGTCTAGCAGTCAGATTTATACATCCTCAATTAACCGTATCCTCTGACCCTCGACAGGGGCAAAAGCCAATTCACCACACCAAGTTAGCTAGCTAATAAACTGTTTCATTTAGGCTTCAAAACATAGTAAAGTCTTCACAAAGAAGAAGCTATACAAGTCATTGTTTTCAAACACAGAATACTAAATGATCTAATATACATTGCCTTCAAGTGGCATCAAATGTGCATGTACATAAGAGTGTAAAATCTAAAGGCAACATTCAGTCCTTCAGAGGCAAAAAGTGTCTTTGCAAACACTGACAATGCCGTCATCTTGCAGCATTTTGAGAAATACGTTTATGTCAGGAAGCAGCACAAAACACTTGCACTTTAGATTTTCTTGTCTTTATTTACCACAGGACAACCTACTGTCTAGCTTTACTACTTCTATCTCAGTTTTCAAACTACACCGTTATTATCGTTAGATAATCTTCAACAACCACCACAGTTCTATTTTAATAGTCACCACTATTCAAGCAACAAAAACAGGTGAAAGCAAAAAATTCCAAACTAAATGCAACCCTTCAGAACAGTTTATTCTCTCATTTTAATTTTCTCCTGCTAAATGGAGATAGAGTGTATCATACTAAGCCTCAGTCCTATTTATACGTTGCAGCAAACTGACTGCACTCATAGCCATTTAAACCAATTTCATCATTGCTAAGACTGCGCAAGAAAACAGTGTTGGTTTGAGGCTGTGCTTGTAAGGAAAGGCTCTTACCTGTGTCAGCCCAGGGGAGATACCAGGGGCAGCTGACATTCACATAGGTACCAGGCAGCCCGTCTGGCCAGCAGGCGTAATCGTCAAATGTTCTGTTGCAGAACTTGCCTTCTGCAGAGAGATGGAAGAGGGGGTCATGCCACTGCCTTGTATTAATAGTGCAAGGAGGAAAAGACTGAAGAACAGAAGATAAGAGGAAACATGGACACATGCACTTAAGCCGTAACAGCATTATGCAATTAAGCTCTGATGGGGAGTTAGACAAGATTTATTTGTCCAAAAGAGTTTATCCCCACACAACAGGAAACTGTCTTTTCAGGGGGGAACTGAAGAACACATTAGGGCCCTTGACTAAATCAAGGAAGAAGAAAGGTAAATCAATACTGATCCATCCTCACCTTTTGTCTTTTACCCCCTTATGTGTCTCAGTTTAAAATCATTTTTGCCATGAATACTGTAGATAATCATTCATGAGAATGGTTCATAGTCATGCAGTTGGAAAGTCTAGCCTAATATATAGATTGTTCAACAACATACCCACACACAACCATAACTCTGCGTTACAGCTTAATCACCATGAGAATACTTCCAACTTCAGATTTATTAAACTGTCGTTCTCAGAAGGCAGCACTCAACTGCTCAACATGATAACAGAGTAGAGGGAGATTAACGTTTCCCTGCCATTGTTGTCATCAGCTACTGCTCTTACTCTGCTATAATAATGTAGTTAAGAGAAGGAAAATTAACGGTTTTGAAATAATTCTTCACAGACTCAACTTTAGACCCATCTTATCTTTCTCAGTGTGTCGCAAAAGCAGAAGAGGCTGCACCACATCCATTTGTGAGCACCACTGACAAGTCATCAGTGTCCTCTAAATACCACGATGCTGGCACATCACAGCTGCTCTCAGCACACTACAGCAGCTCAACTGCTATAGACAAGCTGCATTCTCATATTTATTAAGATATATATATATTTTTAAAGCCTTTTCAGCACTTTACGATGCTCAAAATAATTCATGGCAACTTGAAGGCCCACAGACTGCTAGGTCAATGTGAACAGCATGGTCCCAGATTTCCCAGCACCTGTGTGGCTCTCTCAACCCTGACCCCTATAAAGTTTCAGGGTACGCTGGTTTGATGTGCTACAGCCACCACTTTCCACTGAAAAATACTCTGGACCTAAAGACTAACATCTTTACAATTAAATTGTTCTATAAAATGCTTCCTCAGCAGAGGAAAGAGACCCACAGAGAACAGGCGGAAGCAAATGGGATAAAAAAGAAATGGACTGGAAAGCAAGCTAGAGAAGAATTTTAAATTTCATAATCACTCCCTTGATGCTGTTACGATGCATTTTAAAAATTAATACAACCTATCTCTTACCTGTCACAATGGGGGGTGCCTCATACAAGTATTGCAGGCATTGGAGCTGATACTCCTTCCACTTCTGCATAACCCCAGAGAGGGAACCATCTGCACTCTGAAAGAGAAATCATGAGCCTCAGACATTGCAGGGATTTAAATGCTGTTTTTCATGCAGCCTGAGTAGGCAGGCGTGAAAATGACGACCATAAGCCAAAACAGCACTGCTTATCATATAGGGAACAAGATGCTGCTATGCATTTGCCTGATTGCAACTGAAGAAATTTCTTTCTATTTGTACCACAAAGAACTGAAAACCCCCTCAACTACACCATGTCCTCACTGAAACTCAAACTGAGCTAAGCCTTACTCTCTTGAACATGCCCCAGTTGCGTGATTTATCTCATTAAAAGACAGGGACAGCAGCGAGTCCTTTCAGGAGCGGTTTTCTTTCCCACAGCAGTATTTCTGCTCTCCCATAAATGAGACCAAGTTAATTCATTGTATTCAGTGCATACTCCCCAAGCACTTCCAGAACACGGATGAAACCTTTTCCAAGTCAGCTTTCCTTCCATGAGCAACAGCTTTTCCCTGCATCCAGCGTATTTCTCCTGAAACCACAGAAAGGGCAAGGACCTCCTTTTTGTGTGGTTTCACAGGCTGCAGGTTCCACCACCAGCTATCCCAAGTACTAAGGAGATGGGGGAAACGTATGTATAAACTCTGGCTGAGCACAAAGGAAATCAGCTGTTCTTAAATTGCCAAATTTAGCAGTGGCTGCTCACTCAGCCCTGGGGGATGCCCTCCTGGCTCACAGGGACCCAGTTTACTCACTGCAGTTAAGTAAAGAGACATCAGTCCTTCTCTCCCCTCTCCGCAATTGTATAAACTGAACTGCAAGTGTCAGGATTAACAGGTTGTAACTGATCAATAACGCAGATAATTCAGCATTTTTTCCAGAGAAAGGCCCAGCATGGATGCCCCAGATACACAATTAACAGCATGAACCTAATGGTACAATACATTGAGTGGTGGAGGAAAATTCATTTAATCCCAGCTGTTGATCAGTTTATTAAGTGAAGCATGAGAGTAAATAACCCTTGTAGAACCCTCAGTTTCAACTGCTAATTTTTATTTTCCATTTGTGCTTCTAAACCTTTTTACAGATGGTTAGAAGGAAGCCAGGGCATGTAAAGGATTGTTTTAAAATGAAGAAGTAGTTTTAAACCTATACTGCATTTCAGGAAAGCCAAATTGAATGCTGTCCACTACAACCAACGTGACTAAAATTTAGACACCAGTGCAATCACCCTGGTGTAAAACAGAAGCAGAAATGGCATTTTTTGACTACAGACCTCTCAAGTCCTCTTCTCTCGTATCCTTCCAAATAAGAGGGAAAAAAAAAAAAAAAAAAAGTGTTTGAAAAAAACACCACACCACATGCATCACATTTCTGCCTGGATTAAGCCACCACTTAATTACAAAGATGCTCTTGTACACATGATAAGTACAGCATTTAGTAGATATCCATGTTGCATTTCAAGAATAACTGCCTATATTTACATGCAACTTAACTGTAGCTAAGACCCTCATAGCCATAATAATAGAAGAATTTAGCCAGCTCACCCTGAAGTCCAAACAAGCACAAGTCTGTGGATCTTTGAAACTCTGACCCCTGTGAGCCCGATTTAAATCACCTTATCTATGCCAATAAATGCTGTCAAAGTCTGTCTGTGCTGAAGTCCCTAATGTAAAATGAATGTGTCCTACTGAAAGTTAACCCCATGTGCCTATGGAAACACTCAAACCTATAGCGTAGCGATCTATGCTCAACATACCTGAAGGAGAAAGAAAACATCATCAGTTAAATTAGGCCTACAGGTGTGTCTAGAGAAACACATAACCAGTAACTCAAACTAAAATGCCATCTACAGATCCATGTAGGCTGAATAAGGATGGATGACTTGAGTTCAGGGAAAGGGGGAAAAAAAAACCTACTTTCAAACCTAAGCTTCTCTCAAGCAGTCTTTAAAAAGTAACTTCCAGGTTATGCATTGTTTAAAAAGTCTTAATTTTACAAGGATGGTTATGGAAGTTATACAGGACTGTTTCACCACCCTCTCACCACCAGGTTAACACTTTAATAAATTAATTAGAAAGAATATATTCAGGATGAACTCTTAAATTATTATTCAGAATAATTTCAGAAGCTGTCATACATCTTCCCAAAAAAGTAACTATTGAACATGCATGCAGATGACCACATCAAGTTAATCCAAATTCAGCTTTTAAAAACATTACAAGATAAAGATGCATACAGAGTTTCATTTAGAAACAAGACTCTACCTTTTAAAATATCCTGAAAATATCCTAAAACTGCTTGCATTAAGAAAATTAGCTCTTTTGGAGTCAGTAAGCCTTAAAGTATTTTCTTCTAAATTAAGTTTTCATCTATTGCCTTCATGAATGCAGGAATAACCAGCCTTAATTACAACTTCGGAAAAAGCAAGCCTCTATCCCTCCATTTAATGAAAAAGTAGAAACATTCTACTTATATTAGTTTCTCATAATGTGAAAAGACAACCAACAAGGAGATTAGCAAACTATAACAGTAAAATAATTAGACATGCCTTTTTGTGAAGTGACTGATTTGGTAGACAGGTTTTTATTATCTATAGTCTGTGGCAATAAGACAATCAAATATAAATTCCAAGGCTACATAATCTGTTCTCTCTACACAACAGTTTACTCTGGTTCAGCTAAACAGCACATCAACTTAAATTTGATTTTAATATATGCTAATCCCCATTTCCCAGAGATTTTGGCCCATGTGAGCAAGAATCACAAGCTATACAGTGCCACAGATTTACAATCTGAGTAGTTATTAAAATAAGAGAGACTATATTTTCTTGAAAAGTGATTTAATTTCTTCTGCAACATCAAAACACTAAACACATATATATGATGACTAGGTTCCTGGGTCAGTACCCAAAACTTGCAGCAAACTGCAAAAGTTCAAATAGCTTTATTAAACTCAGGACTGCATGTTTGTTGCTAAAAGCACTGGGTGTTGCATTTTAGTTGCAGGTTTGGTTGCTTATTTTTCCCCAGTTATACTCAACGATTGGAGGAAAAATAGCAGTAGTTTTTCTGTGGTGAAAATATTTCACAGAGGGATAGTGGAGAAGATGGAAACATGTCTGACTGGTTATGGGGAGGAGTCAGAAGGCAAGAATGGATGAATGACATTAAGGAGAGAAGTAATGGTGCAGCCTAAGCAGCATAAAACAGATCCAGAAAAATTAAGACAGACAAGAGCACAGAGACTGGGAGCCTTTCAATGTATGTATACAATTAGGTATAATTAATCCAGTGATAAATTAGCTCACTCAACAGGCAGAATTCCTTACAAATCCTTAACACCTTTTAGAAAGCTCCTTTCTGTAGCTGTCATTTATTTGTCTTCATAGACTCTACTGTAAAAAGGAACCATTTAAATCACTTCCCAACATCTTTTAAACTATCCCTGCTATGACAAAAACCACATCGACACAGATCCATGGTGATCAATGGCTACAAAAGCACTATTCTAACGCGATGAAACCTGAGCACGTGGAGTATAAACCTGCAGGCGATTTGGAGCCAGACAAAACACGCCATTGAACTGCATCATCCAGAGTGGAAGGGAGGATTCTCAGGGCTTCAGAAGCAGCTGGCAGCTCCTGGGGTTACCTTCTTCTCTTCTCCATCACCATATAAAAGGTCTCACATGCAAGACAGTGAGAATTTCCTCCTTACATTTGTATTTCTTATGTCTTTGGTTGTCTGTTTTCAAACGCAAGCACTTACCTCACAGCTTTTTCAGACTTTTAACATTTCAGGATAATAAGCAAGACTTCAAATGCTGCTAAAGGCTCACATACAGCGTTACAACCACTGGGACCTCCAAAATGCTAATCTTAGTCTTCAAATGAAAAACCTAGGCAACCTGGCATTGAAGCACAATTTGGTATGGCCTTGGTATTCTTCCCTTGGACAGTAACGATGACATACCTGCCTCCTGAGAGAGGGGTTCAAATCACATTTACTGCCTTTTATCTCAGAAGTACAGTGAGTTACTTTTAAATTATACTGCCCTTTTTCAACAGTCCAACGTGACACATTATTTCAAGGCTATTCAGCTCAGGATCAGCACAGCAACCAAGTCCAAAATTGGTGAAGACTGCACCAATTACAAGAATTACTAGCTTTATGCTCATTCTGACTTGACATTCTCTTCTGTGTAATACGGATTTTCTTAAATCACCTGTTACATCAGAATAAGCTATAGGTCTGCATCAATAAAGGCAAACAGAGTGGAAGCTAAGCTGGCCACCTAACTGGTTTATTCAATTGATAGCGTGGACATAAACTTGAACTTAGGAGAGAGTTCTGTCTTCAGTTCAGAGCCCAAATGGGGAAGAGCACAACACTGCTAGCCCAGAATGCTTTGCTGTGGCCCAATATCACCTTGCATTTACTGGGATAAGATTCCAAGAAATTTGCCTTTATTAGGATGTAACCCAAGTCCGAGAAAGAATGATTTCCAGGCTTCAAACCTGAATGAATGAATTCATGTGGGGCTTAAATACAGTCACCTTCCTGAAAGAACTTTCCCACCTTGCAAAATGCTTTGACTTGCCACAATAGAACCTCTGGGAACAGAAGTTTAAAAACAGAGGCTGTAGCACAGCACAGTGCTGCAACAGGTCTAGCCATTCACAGAACACTCTTATCTCCCCCTGCAATGCCATCACTTCACTTCTAATTTGAAGTAAATCTGAAAGCATACGAATGGCAGCATGCTATCACTGCCTTGCCCTAAGCCAACCAGTGAAGATCCCATTTCTCAACAGTTACCACAAATTTATCAAAAAAGTCCTGCAAGTGATGCTCCAACCACCAGCTCATAAGAACAGTTACGTTTCTTTAACTGATGCAGGAAAAAACTCACCCCAGCACTAAACTAAAACACCCAACACTGAACTTCATATGAATAGAGCCCTTTGACACACCCACTGTTCACCCCATGGCAAAGCAATCTTGTTGAGGATAAGCCTTTCAAGTACAATGCTTTTTGAATCCCAAAAGAGATTCTAGAAAGGTGTTAGTATGGCAGCAGGCTTGTTGTTCAAGAACCAGCTTCCCCCCCCCCCCCCCCCCCCCCCCCCCGAGATGAGATTTAACCTGATTTTATTAACTACTTAGTTCAACATCTGTGTAATGAACTATTCGGAATCCATTACAAGCAACATCTCCAACAGTCCAGTTACTCTCCTTTAAGCACTGAAGCTATGTCAAAGAAGAAAGTACATAAAAAATTACAGTGCTGTCTCTACTATAGATAACACAAAAGTAGTATCATTAAAGATACCTGAGCTATACCTTTCCCAGAGAATCATAAAATGAGATCATACTTTAGGACATCTGACACCCTCCAAATTTCCATATTTATCACATTCTTCCCATATTACAATGCCCAGTATTGAGTTCAATGTAGTCATTTGACATTAGGCAAGACTAAGCAACCCTCTGAGGTAAAGTCATTATCTTCGGTCCCTTCCGTAGGGCTACTTGACTTATCAGCTGCTGTAACATTAATTATGCTTCCCAAGTCATATTTTAAAAGATATTTTGTCAGCAGTTGGATCATTCTGGAAAAATCCCTCACCCTTCAGAAAAAACAAATGGGATCAAAACAACTTTTCTTTCAGAGAAAAGTATATTGCCAGCTTTGAGGGGTTTTTCCTGTAAATGCTTCTGTTCCCTAGTAACTAACGAACCAACGACTTCAGTAGCTGAAGAGGGCCAGAAAAAGAAACCTTTCAGCATCCTTCCTGCTAGTGAAAAACAGCAAACGAGCTCCCACAAAATGAGCTACCAGATTCAGCGAGAAACTCCCGGGTGACATCTGCCAGCTGAGTTTTCTCTTCGGCTGCAGCAGCTTAGCACTTACGAGACCTTCAATAAAATCAAAAACTCCCAGGATTTTGATAAAGGCAAAACTTGAAAACTGTGTTTCACCAGCTGTCTAACCATGGAGACCCCTCTATTCTGTCACTGTTTTAAGACTTCAAGTTTCATGAGATCAAGCTTTTGAACTCAAAGCTACAAGAGCAAGCTCTCATCAGGCACTTACATCTGATCAATGCCCAGAAGAGACACTCCTCCTCTGCCTTCCTCTTCAGAGCTGCTCAGCCCAGACCACCAGCACACCTCCAGTCCTGAACAGTCACACTGGGCTTCCACCAGCTTCCCAAAACACACAAGATCCCGCGCCCCCCCCCCCCCCATTCCATTTCATCCTTTGCCTGAGCAGCTTTCAAAACAGTATTTCAGCTCATACAAGGAGCATCCTGAAAAAGCAAACAACACTATTAAAGACAAGAATATGTATAAGAACACCTGTGTGGTGCTATCTGTTTTGTTGGGGTTTGTGTATTTTCAGTGGTGGTCTTTTGTTTGTTTGTTTTAAATCAGCAGCTGGATCTCAGCATTCCTCTCTCAGCTGAAAATAACTACTGCACCACATCATCCCTCATCCTGCCCTACCTGCGGGGTTTTTTTTTGGTTTGTTTTTTTTTTCTTCCCCCCCCCCCCTTTTACACACCTGCACAGCTTCAGAAGGAGGGGTTGGTTGTGCTCAATCCCACAGCAGCCTGGAACAGCGCACTGATCACCAGCCCCCTCTCCTCATTCTTAAGACCTGTTCTTGCTAGATTAAGGAGAAAAGGGTAAGCATATGCATCTCCTGAAGAAGGTTTGGAAATGCAGAGTGCTTCCTCCCAGAGCTTCAGATAAGGCATTTTACAAAACCAAAAGTGACCTGAGGCACACTCCTGCTTCTCAGTACTTCTGTTGACTAGGCACAGGCAGCTCCCAGTTCAGCTGAGTTACCGTTTCACAAATCATTCCAAATACATAAGCTGTCTGAACAGGCAGAAGTCAGCCCTGACCACAAGGGTTTCCACTGCAAGACCAAACATCCCAGGTCTGTCTTGGGATACTTCACTCGTGTTTTGAAACTGACCACTTTTCACACCCATCAATCTTTTTGTTCTGACAAGTGCATTTCAATGAGAATAATATCCCTTTGAACCTATCATTTTCTGGATCAAGGCAAAGTATTTGGCATTCAGAGGCATAGATATCAAAGTAAACTTTCTTTAACACCTAAATCAACTTGCATAGCATACAGTCTAAAAATCAAGGGAATAAAGTACAGCCTAATATTTCATCATGCTGCAAAACTAAGTATCATCTTCTAAAGGCACAAATAAAATTCCTGTAGGCCAGGTAGGACAGATTGAAAATGCGGTACAAACCTGTGTTTGAGGGGTTATTCTATTGTTTCTGTCTTCAGTGATGGACAGACCTGGGATGAGAAGTTACCTACAAAGGTTTTCTGCTCCATGAAGAGCTTTCCCAGCCTGGAAAGAAGTTTCTTCTTTGGTCACTGTAAGACCCATGAACCTGCATGCTTACAGTTGAAGCAGACACATGTTTAAATTGACAGCTGTTTTTACCAGAAAATGTTATTTTCATTACAGTGTCTTTCATCTGTTCTGGTAAACGTTCCTGTCAAGGATGTGTTACATCAGCCAGTCAAACGTGACAAAAGAAACTAGTGAGCAACTATGCAGAGACACAAAAGAAAACAAAAGCAAAATCCAAAAGCAGCTATAACTCCCAGACTCTTGGAGAGCGGAAAGCAATCTCACAATTTTAGCGAGAGACATAGTGTGCCAGCACTCACAAGAATTATTATCATAGGAGTCCTGTACAAGGAGATTTTACTGTGCATTGCAAAGCTAGAAATATACTTTGTGAAGTGCTCTTTAGAAAAAGACTTTTATTGACGCAGTTATACAACAGAGCAAGCAAAACAGCAGACTAAAGAGTTTAAATTGCATTTTTAGACAGATACAGAAGGTGTAGCACTAGAAGTGCTATGGCACGAACAAAGGTAAAGTTGAACAGTGACACGGGAGCAGGAGACACTACAAAACTGAAGATCAAAAGAGCACTTCAGATCTACCCTCACAGATTTAGAGACAAAATGCAGCCTATGCTACTGGAAGAGGAACTCAGCATTTCATTAAAAATATTGTAATTACATAGAATAATTTGGGTTGTAATGGACATTTAAAGGTCATCTAGTTCTAATTCCCCTGCAATGGGCAGGGACATCTTACACTAGATCAGGTTGCTCAAAGCCCCATCCAGCCTGACCTTGAACATTTCCGTGGATGGGTCACCCACAGCTTCTCTGGGCAACCTGTTCTAGTGCCTCAACACCCTCATATGAAATTATTTCTTCCTGGTATCTAATATAATTCTACCCTCTTTTAGTTTAAAAACATTACCCCTTGTCCTATCACACTACAAGACCTGATAAAAAGCCTCTCTCCATCTTTCTTATAAGCCCCCTTTAAGTATTGAAAGGCCACAATAAGGTCCCTCCAAAGCTTTCTCTCCTCCAGGGTGAGCTACCCAAGTGCTCTCAGTCTTTTTTCATAGGAGGTGTTCCAGCTCTTGGATCATTTTCATGGCCCTTCTCTGGACCCACTCTACAGGTCCACATCTTTCTTGCACTGGGGGCTCCACAGCTGGATGCAGCACTTCAGGCGGTGTCTCACAAGAGCAGAGGAGGAGAATCACCTCCTTCAGCCTGCTGCCCATCCTTATTTGTATGCAACCCAGGACAGAGCTGGCTTTCTGGGCTGTGGGCACACATTGCCACTTCATGTCCAGTTTTTCATCCACCAGTATCCTCAAATCCTTCTCTGCAGGGCTGTTCTCGATCCATTCATCACCCAGTCTGCACTAATACTGGGATTGCCCTGATCCAGGTGCAGGACCTTGCACTTGGCTTTGTTAAGCTTCATGAAGTTTACATGGGCCCACTTCTCAAGCCTGTCAAGGTCCCTCTGAATGTCATGCCTTCCCTCAAGCAAATCAACCGCATCACTTGGCTTCGTGTCACCTGCAAACGTGCCAAGGGCACACTCAATACCCTTACGTCATTAGGAAAGATATTTAACACTACTGGTCCCAGTACGGACCACTGAGGAACACTGCAATCACGTACTGTCACACTGGAGTACAGGAACAGTGAAAGGTATATGGGATTGAAAAAGTAGGAGATTCAGGGTGGAATCCAGACAACTGATCAGAGGCACGTACATGTTGAGAGGAACAGTAGAAGTGCCTCGCTATGCCTCCTGCCACAGCTGCAAAGAGGTGCAGGTTGCCCCTGCACCCTACATCAAATCTGTTAGTCCCATACAGGGTCTTGGATACTGCAGAAGTTTTGAGCAGCACTAGATGCCTACATTTGGGCAACTGACTCATCCCGAAGGTCTCTGAGCTGCTAAAGCAAAACAAAGCAAAGAACATCCGTCAAAGCTGGACTTTTGGCTCCTCTTGCTGTGGTTTAAAATGCAATTAGTTAAGCTGGCTCTTTATGACATACAGAATCAAGTGCATTTAACAGGATCTATTTCTTAAGCTTATAACTGACTGTTTTTTCTTTAACAGCCAGCAATGGTCTGGTCCCACAGCTGGCTGAGCAGAGACATAGGCAGAGCCTGCAGTCCTATAGAGCCAGGGAATTGCAACATTTGAGTTTCCAAGCACAAGAAAATAAACAGGACTTCACAAAAGAGCCTCCCCAAAAATAATAGTCATCACAACCTCAAGGACTGAGTGAATGTCACCATTGCAAACCTGTATTTTCAGTAGGCAAGGGAAACTAAATCTTTTCACCTTTCACACCAAAGCTTCCCAAGGAAGTTAAGCTCCCCCCAGCTTTCAAACAACTACGTAACAGTCACTCTTAAAGAGGCATGGTGCTGGATCAGAAAGCAAGGTGTACAGTTAGCTATTTTTCCCAGGATCACAAATCCTATAGTAACATAAACCCGGTGGCCAGCCTGCCATCCCATCACCGCAATCCCTGCGGTAAGCTCAATACAAAGAAAGAAACCCCAAATAAATCAGACAGATTGACCATCACAGACTTTTCTCATAGTCAATGTGTTCCCATTTACACTTAAAACAAACTTAGTTAAAAAAAAAAAAAGGGGGGGGGGGGAAAAAAGGGGGGGGGGGTGTTAATGGAAAACCAATACCAAAAAGCTATTTAAAAAACAGCAATACACCAACCCAAAGACTCCAGTATATAATTTCATGGGTGCTGCAAATACTCGTCTAGAGATTGCTGGAGAAGAACGAAATCAAGCCTGTATGGCTTTTGCAGTTCTAGCTGAGGGCAGTAGTATATTTTGGTTTAAACTGAGAAGAATTAACTCCCTCAGCAGCTCATTGTCACAGCGGCTCAAGGTCCACCGTCCCGTTCCCTGCCATGTTGCTCTTTCCTGCCTACCCATCGCGCTGCCAAGGCAGTTACATGTAGCGCCTTCACAAATTGCTAGCGTTTTCATCAACAGTTACGACACATTTGAGAACAGAGCATACAAGAGAAGTTCTGCCAGTGAAGCTCGTTCTCTAGACATCATCTGTTTCCCTTCCAAATATTAAATAAAAGACAATGCTGAACTACACCTTTGCATAATGCAATGACAGGACAGAATTTCTACAGTGACGTTCTTGCAGTGAGGTACCATATACAGCAGATTTCACATTTACTTGGCTGGCCGCAGTGTGGTGTTTTACAGCCTGCATAGAATCTTACAGTTTTCAGCATTCATCCCATACAGCTGCCAAGCGTTATATTCCAAGGGCTTGATTTGTCAACAACAAGACAGAAGCAATGTTCCATAAAGGCTAGAGTCTTAGCCCAATATGGAGAAACATTAAAATGAACAAAAGAGAGTAACAAGACAAACAAAAAGGTGTACTGAGATGCCACCCAGGGTCTGCACTCTGATCACGTGAAATACAGAAGTAACACAGGTTGACAAAGAAAGACCAAATCAACGTGCTTGAAGTTAAGCTCTCATGGGATTGATCATGTTATTTTACCCAGTGTTTGAGAGGTAGATCTTACAGTCCCTGGACATCACAATCAATAGGGTACACAAACTAGAAGAAAAATACCTGGCATTACACTCTACTGCAGCAGCATCCTCAGAGCTGTGCTCCCAGACAGAGGGAGACAGATGATGTTACCACTTCCACAGACCACACAAACATGGAACTTGCGTTCCTGCCTTCATCCCACCTCCAGTGCCCTTTTTCTTCTACCTTCTTTTAGAACAGAAGGGTGTATCTTCCCTGTACAGGGGTAGGGTTTGGGTTTTTTTGTTTTGTTTGGGGTTTTGGTTTTTTTTTTTGTTTGTTTGGTTGGTTGGTTTTGGCTACGGTCCTGGAAGCCTCTAAGCAGAGCATCATCTTAACTTGACAACAGCCTGCTTTATTTGTGAGGTTTTGGTAGCTAAGGCCACACAGTCATTTTCTTCAGATGTGATGTTACAAGCAAGAGTCAACAGCAGATATGAGTGCACTACGATGTTTGCTTTCACATCTGCACAGTTTTACATTTGCTTTTATTTGAAGAAGCCAATCCAGCTTCCTTGAAGGCAAAAAATAAAACAGCTCCAGCCTGAAACTTGAATTTTCTGCTTTCTCATTCTCCAAGGACAGTCATCACCATCTTCTACAATACTTAAAATTACAATCAGACAGAATTCATCTAGTTACAAGACACAAGAATGAAAGCCATAAAACCCAGAAGCTTTCATTAATTCATTCATACATTAATTGACATTAGTGTTTTCTCCTTTTTTTTTATTTTTTTATTTTATACCTTTAATACAGGACTGATGCTTTTAGATCTTTTCATAGGACTAAGGAGGATGAAGACTCTGAAATCAAGATATTCCAAACTTAAATTCTTAGCTGTTCAGTATTTCATCTTAACAACATTTGTTACCACCTTCGACTCAAATGATTTCGAAGGTCAATAACACCCTTCTCTCCTCCCCCTTTACAAGTATCTTTCAAATTTATCCACAAGAGATTTACTTCCCAGTTTTCCTACAGTCCCCCTCAGCCAGGGAAGGAGACTACAGAAATACAGGCAAGTCAAGTTTAATCACAGACTACTTACTCTAGGACTGCAAAGCAACTTACGAACCACACTATTACTATAGGAATCAGATCACACTTTTCCTCTAATCTAATTTAGTCTACCACAACACCTCTTTCAAAAAGAATAAGTTAGTTTCTTCCTTTTAGCAGCATGGCAGAATTATGAGAGATGCCAAGCATAACAGCAAGCAAATGGGTGACCAGGACACAAATAGACCTAGGAGTTTTATCTTTTCCTAGTTCCCCAGGGAGATGACAATAGTATTGGTTCTCTGAAGTTAGTAGCACGACAGCTGCATGTGTAGATGACAGAGAAGTTAATTAAAAATCCTTCTGTATGCTTAATCCGGAGATCTTGCTTCAGTATACCCTTTCCTCAAGCTCAGGGGATTTTGTAGTTTAAAAATTAACAAGAACTAATCCTCAAACACTTATTTAAATAGTCAATATTGGGCCAGCCAGTTTATCAGACATTCTACACCATGAACCTCTCAAACAAAAACCCCAGCAATTTTCCCAATTCCCTCTCCAGGTATTTTGAATGGGTATGAAATAAAATGAGTAAGCAGCCTGCAACCCATTTCAGTACCATGCATGCATCAGCTCACTGTTCTCCCTATTCCTCTACATTCTTACCTCTGCTGCATTAACCTGGCACACATAATATTCAAATACTAATACTCAGTCCCTCTTCTGCCCAGAGATTCTGGCGCCGACTGCTGCCGATTCAATTTGTGCAAATAATCTATGCATTAGTTCTGCAAGGCAATGCCATACGCTGCCATGCTTCTGCCTCTCAACAGCAGCACGACAGAAACTCAAATGCAAGATGTAACCACAAGTTTTTCAGAAGTTTATCCCTACCCCTATCTTCAGGGCACTTCTAGCATGCTTTAGTCTTCGTCAGTTGGAGTCTCACCACATCATTTTCCAAATATGTGGAAAAATTGGTGGATTTTCTTCATTCAGAATCCTTACCCGCCCCAGAGCTGGATCTTTTCTTTAGGTGGATATCGCAGCCTTCAGCCCTGCAGGACTGTGGCAACAGTCAAAGACAGTCATAACTCAGCACAGAAATCAGCCTGCCTCACCCTCAGTCCTTCTTTCCTTTCCGTACGCTCACAGAGGTACACGGAGCTAGAGAGGTTTGTGGCTTCAGCCACCGAACTGAACTGCGATTGTGTTGACGGTTAAGCTGAGTGGACTTACATTTCTTCCCACCCTTCTTTGGGAAGGCCTTCAAAAGAAAGGGGAAAGCAAGCAACAGAGGAAAACTGCTGTTCAGGCAGCAAGCACGCTGGTTTTCAGAAAGCAAGAGATAGGATAAAGCCCAAGAGCAGGGTGAAACAACTTCATTAGCCAAGCCAAGAAAAACACGCAGAGACCTTCCCAAGAAAGCTGTTCAGCCTGGACAAATGGAAACACAGACAAAAGAGCTGCCCCTCCAGTCTAGTCTGAACTTTGTCAAAACAAATATTTTAAGTTCCGCACAAAGCTTCCCCTCTCCCAGCTCCAGTTTTCAAAGCACTGAGGGAAGCAGTGACCATACAGTAATAAAGCTGAAAACGGATAGGTCACTTAAAGGAATTAAAATAATTCCATTAGTTCCATGTAAGTAATTTCATAGTCACATATTTCCCATCTGACATTAACCTTAAATCAAGCAGCGCTTGTAGGTACAGAATGGATTCACCGAGGAGGCTAGAGAAAAAAAAAAAACACTTGTGAACTTCAATAGCAGTGGCTTTATTTGATATGTGTTTTCTAAGGAAAACTGCTCTCTGAACTAACTTACTCTGCAAGGGACTTATGTTTTACATCTCAGTTCATCCTTAAAACATAGTTCTGGAGCACAGAGACATCTTACAACATAACTATCAGCATTGAAAACAGTACAAACCAGCACTGCCGTTGCAAGAAGTCGTTTCTCCATCCCTGGAGAAGGTTGGGATCTCCTCCCCCACTGCCTCGCTCCCCTCTTCTCTTTCTGCCACCACAAGCACTCATGCCGTCACACTGTGAGGACAGACAGGTAAACTTCTCCAGGGTGAAATTAAACAGGCAAAATGTTTAAGAGGGTAAGAGTGGCTGTGAAGCAGAGACAAAAGCAGCACAGCTCACAGTGAGACATAAGAATAATCAATTATCCACCATCTTAGAACTAAGATGAGCCTAAAAATCAAGCCCACTACCTGTGCAAAAATGTTAAGCTAGGAGTCAAATGGTTATTGCACACAAAGCAGCAAAGACTTGAGGACTTCAAGCTCTTGGAGAAATAGCCCTTAAGGCCTCGCCATCTTACTTACGTTACTGGACAAGTCATGATTTTTCACCTTTTGCCACTAGGAAAGGTATATGACAACCACAGTGACCTTGAGGCCAGAAGGACCCATGATGATAATCTCATCAATTTCCTGGATAGCACCTTCTAGAGCCCCACACTAGCTGCAGCATCCATCTCACACATGCTAGCTTAACCAGCAAATACCACTCAGATACACACCTAATCTTCACTTGAAGACTCCAAGTGACAGAGAACCCACTGCACCCTTAGGCAAGCTGCTACTGTGGTTGATTACCCTCACTATTGAATTCTGCACTTAACTTGCAAAACATGAAGTAGGTCACAATGGTTTTAATTAATGAAATGGGACTGATGTAATTAAAATACATCTGATTCAATTTTCCTTAGATAGCAGGTTGGCTAGTATTTGTAATATTAACTTTTATTAAATATAAAAAATGTAATAGATAATTTTTCAGCCTTTTCACAATACTGTTGGATGAGTATCAGATTAAATAGCTAGTAGTCACTAGTGAAAGCAAACACAAATTTAATTTTTCATAGCATCGCTGCCATATGGCATTGTGCTAACACTCTGCTCTGGAGCCCTGTGGAGCAGCCACCAGGCTCCTCTACTCCACCACTGTTGAGACCAAGTTGGTTTCTGACAAAGGAGTCAGCTGTCCTTTAGCCCCAACTGACACAGACTTCTCAGATACTTTAACCTTCATTAGCTTTTTTTAAACTCTCGGCTTGTAGTTGTTGCCATCATCTTCCTTATCTTCTTGTTATATCATTGCTGGAGTTATTTTAGCTGCCACTTCTATTTCTTACAAGAACGGTTTACGTCATTGCAGAAGATGACGACACAGCTGGAGGTACTGGGGACACTATCTTGAACACCTCAGAGTTAAAAGTATTTGTACTTTTAGACAGTGATTTTTTCTTTTCACGTAAGTTTTACTCTTTCAGCTTTGCAGCTGCACATGGTAGCTTACATTTCTTTCTACTTTTCCAATTAGAAGAAGGAATGGATTTAGTAAACAAGTCAAAATCTGCAGATGGAAGTGCTGCAGTATCAGCACTGAAGATCACATCTGCTTCTAGAGATTGGTAAAAGCTTTCATGCCTGACTACCTTGCCCCAAAAAAATGTTTGTTCCTCATAGCTAGCACAGTAGCACTCCAATATACTACAGGCAACAGCTCCTCTTCCACCTCAGGTATCTTTTTGCTTTAGCAGCATAGATTTTGAGGACAGAAAGTTCACTAAAACATTCAAGTTTAAAATAGGCAAGTTAGCCACTGTACGTGAAAGTCCTGCTCAAACATCTCACCAGCCACACATGCACACGTGTGCGTACACACACACACCCTTACACCCTTCCAAGGCGCCCACAGAATACAGTATTACACGTCTCTTTCCTTTCTTGCCATCTTCTTTCCTCTTCCTCTTGTGCATGTAGAGTCTAGGAAAACGTGACTCAACGCACAAGACCTTAAGTGGATTCACAGTATGGAAGCATTAATAGCCTCCAATCACTTGTTAACTTTCATTACTGGATTCTGCCTAAATTTCTTAGCTGCCTTACCCTCCTTACTTACACATGCACCCACGTACAATACTTAAATCCAGTTTTATGTCATATGTTATGCAAATACAACAAATCTCAACCCAAGATCAATATCTCCAAAGCTGTCTGAGATGCTCTTGCATTTTTATTAGAAAAGCACATTTTAAAAGCAGCTCACTACCACAGCTTCTCTTTCCGTGTCTTATTACTGTGTCACACCTAGCTCTCAACAGGCTGAAAGCCATCACCAGTATTTCTTTAAAAAACAAACAAGACCAGCAAAAAAACCTAGCCCACAAAATAAACCATTATTCTTCATCACTAAGTAATAAAAATCACAATTTTTAAACCCTATGAAGGGCCAGTCAGCAGATCAGACAGACCTTTAAGATTGCCATGTGGTACATAGACACCATAGAATATGCTGCAATTAAGGTTGTACCTAGTGAGCCAAACATTCTTATTACCTATGTAGAATTAAAAGTGCTAAGTACAAAGTAAAGGAAAGAACGGTCAGCTTGGACTATATTCTTAAAGTCCGCAGCCAAAATCAGGCTACAAATGGCAGGTACATGAAAAACCTTGTGCTTCAACAACCTGCAGGAACAGCTTTTGTTCAAGTCACTTTAAAGGTGCATCCTCCTCCCATATGGTAGCCAAAATTTATTCAGATTCTGTGAATAACTCTTTGTGCATGCAAACCTCTCTCAAAAACCTTTACACTAGTTTCCAATTATTAAAGTCAGCAAGTCATGAATTCATTGAAGTTTCATCCTTTGCACTTCCTACCTCCAAAACGAAGACTCATTTACCTATATAGAGTGTTTAAAAATAATATTTTTTTTTTTAAAAAAAATTTATTAGCTTGTAAAAAACACAAGAAACACCAGTGTTTATCACAACTTAGCAAGACTCCAGTTGTGTACAGGATTTCACTAGGCTGATCACTACACAAACAAGCGTTTCAAGCAAAAGAAAAAATAATTCTAAAACCCTTAACTGGAGTTGTTCATAAGTGTCCATTCCGTGGAATTCAATCAAGGAGAGAAACAACGTAACTGAAACAGGCAGTAACTCACTATATGGAGGACAGGAAGACAACTCCTGCCAGAGCTGGGACACGCTCCCTGGAGGAGCCCATTAGATGAGCAGCTTGGGCAACCAGACAAACACAGCAGACTGGCCAGCTTGTCTGCTTTGTTTCTACCAAAACTTTTAATGAAAAGGACAATAACCCACAGAACATTTCTCTTGTCAGATTACTTGGACCAGAAATGGTCAAAAAACTTAAAAAGGCGCCAGGGTGGAGGAAAAGACAGATGACAGGGAAAAGACGACTAAAGAAAGTGATTTAGTCAAGACCAAAATAGGCTGACACTTTCCATTCCCAACTGTTCAAACAATTTCTTTTCCAGTTTGGATCATAAAACTAAATAAAAGACAAGCATTGCAAAATAAGCACAAAGCAGCTAACTCACAATGGTATTGGAAGTTGAATATTTCCATGTCGGCTGCCTGTCAATCCCATACCTGGCAGTGTTCCAAGCTTGCTACATATTTGCTATGAAATTATCTTCTCATTTCCCAGTGACAGCCTGCTGTCCATGCTTCCTTTCAAGAAACACTTTTCTTCTGTGCTGATCCCAGCTGTCCATTGAGCAGGATACAGACACTTCGACCAGCGTAATAAATCTGGGTTTTTTTCCAGAGCTTGATATTGCTCCAAATATTTCCAGCATGACAAAGATAGTGGAAAGAGGGAAGAATAAGAACAGCTATAAATTAAAAAAAAAACCAAAACAAAAACAAACAAGAAACTCCAGAGACCATAAAGTATCATCAACTTAAAGATCATCATCTCAGATGTAATTTGGAGACAAGAGAAAGCATTTGGAATTCATTTTTTTTCTTAATGCAAGTTCTTTCTAGCACACTAACTGGAAATTTAGTTTCTCTTGGTCAGCCACTACACAGGCTTTCTCTCCCTCCCCTTCTCTGAAGTACATTAACTACCTGAACATATGAATTTTCTTTAAAGCTTTATTTAAACATTATGCCAAGCAGCTCGGATCGAATGGCGGTGCCAAGATTGAAGAGGACTGTAAGTCCTTCTGTTGAAGACAAACTATGAAGTATTTTCAAAGACAACAGGGGAGAGCACACAGCAAAGAGCAAAGCCAGGCTGTGAACCAAGTTGCTGAACCCGGGAACTGCAAGCACGGGGCAATACAAGGGACAAACATGACTGAAACTAATTATTGAAAGCTTGAGCTAGTAGAGAAAGTTAACCTCATGAACTACAAACAATGTTTACATTAGCTTTGTTCTCTCAATATTGCAGCCTTTAATTAAGCTCCCCAAGTACTATGTGTAGCAGCAACTGACAGCTTAGTTTGCTGTTAAGTGCCTGGCTCTGAAGAGTACTGTTTAGTAGTACAAATAGTCTGATTGATTAAGACATCTACTGTGCAGCTGTAACCCTTCCTCCCCTCAAAATCAATTACACAGGAACCAAGAACATTTTCAGAAAAAAAATATAGCCCTTCAACCTCAACTCAATATAAAAAAGGAATCATGCTCTACTGCTTTCTGTAGCTATTACTGATATTTCCAAGGCACCCATCATACTAGTACCCAAGCACATAGATTTGGTATATTTAGTCCACACTGAAGAAAGCTCATCCCTACACCACTCCTTCCCAAAACAGCTATTTGGAAGGGGTCTTCTTACCACATGAATTAAAGCAACATGCATGTGTGGTCGTCCCACCTTGTTATTAAGAGTGTAGAGTGACCACTTCTATTTTCTATGCAAAATGCACAACAACACTGTAACCTGTTCCCCTATTCAATAGTTAGAACACATGTCCACAGGCATGTTAATCACCTGACACCATGAAGGGAGTAAGATACTAAAAATTTACATCTTTCTGTGCAAGATTGCCAAGGGAAAAAAGCAAACCACCCCCAAGCCCAAACCTGGACACTCCTTGTCATCTATCAGTCACAAGATATTCCACCAGACTTGCGCAGGGGCCAGAGACATTTAACAGATCTCCAGCCACTTCCGTTTCTTTCCTCACCTGAGTATTTCATTCTGTTTCTAGAATCATAGACTGTTTGGGTTGGAAGGGACCTTAACGATCATCTAGTTCCAGCCCCCCTGCCATGGGCAGGGACACCTTCCACTAGGCCAGGCTGGATGGGGCTTGGAGCAGCCTGGTCTTGAACGCTGCCAGGGATGGGGCATCCACAGCTTCTCTGGGCAGCCTGTTCCAGTGTCTCAGCACCCTCAGGTGAAAGACTTTATCTGCAAGCACAGGCACTATGTAAGAGAAAAAGAAAACTTAACAGACAACAGCTTGTGAATGAACCACAAGTTTCAGTTTGGACAGACCCCTTGCCACCGACAACCACTATCCTGGTTGGCACATGTCCCTCGATGGCTCAAGCTAATCACGACTACTACAGCAATAACACAGACAGTTTGTTACCCATTTTCACTTTCCTTTCCCATGTCAGAGCCTTGTCCCCAAAAAGGACCCCAACTAATTTTTACAGCTGAAAGTATGTACATCCCACCCATTCCCACACAGAAATTTCAGTTGAAAACAAGAAACATTTTATCCTGAACAAATTTTGAAAGTTTCCCCACAATACACCACCCCCCTGCCCCCCACCAAAAAAAAACCACACCCAAAAGTCAAAACCCCCTCTCTATATCTTCTTTCTGGGAAAGGAAAGAGCATCCTGAAAGATCACCATAAAGGTCTAAAGAGGAGACTGCTGTTCACATCTGGAAAGCCTGTGACACTCTTTCGCCAAACCCTAGTAGTGAAAGCTGCACTAACTCAAGGCTTCTTTTACAGAAATCTAACAGTCTACAACTGCAACAGCTTCCTCTAAAATGAATATGTAAGGGAAGAGATTAATCCAAGTAATTGTGCACATTTCCCTACTCATATAACATTTAATTGCTGGTGCAATCACATAAAAATCTACGAGTCCAATCAGGTGATCATAAGTCTATTGTACAGAGATTTAGTAGACCTTTGCACCTTGAAAAAAGTTTTGAATGGTGAAATACAATATATAAACTCAGTTCTCAGTTAATTAAGAAGAATGAAGGGTGGCAGAGTGTAAAAGAAGGTAGGAGTGAGGAGCAAGATGAAAGGTTTCTTGAGTTACCAGAGGATGTCCCAACACTCACTCACCATAAGCAGCAAGGAAGTAGGAAAATAAATTAGGAAACAGAGTGCTCTTTGGCTGCTCAATGACCCATTGGCATGGATGCTATCTTACCACACAAGTAAATAAATCGGTAATTTTTTTCCATTAGAAGGCCAACTGTAGATGTCCTTGCTTGAGTATGGAGGTTGGAGAAGATGACCTCCAGAGGTTCCTTTCAACCTCAGCCATTCCGTGATTCCAGCCCCAAGACACTAATGTAGCTCAGACATCAAAACAAGTAAGAAATCATGAAATGCAGTTTCAAACTCCAGTTTTGCCTCCTGCAATTTACAACCCTCTCTACTATTGCAAGGCCATTAAGTTAACAGTTCAACTATAAAGCTAAGATTCTTTTATCCTTACATCTCATTAGTAACAGAATCAGTTTTATTCTAGAAAGCTTTAATAGCCTTATTCATTACTACCAGGTGTTTTAATCCCCAAAGAGCAATGACGAGACTCAGAACATACTGAATTACTTTACAGGTATCTTCTAATGCAAGTTTGTCCTTTAAATAACAACAGCTGCCCCTTGGAAGTCCACAAGGAGCTAAGCTGAATGGGACTGAATGCAGTTGTTTTTTTTTTTTTCTTAAAAGTTTCCTGTGATAGCTTTTAGCTAAATTCAACTAAACAGGAGTGCTGAGATCTAGGCTTAAAGCACATCTCTCTCAAACTGTGTTGGAGCAGTTTTCTGAAATACTGTTTGAACAGGGTGTTTCTGACCACCTTTATACCATACCATCTCTGTGAGGCTTGGTATTTCATTGAGAGAAGCTGTACGTATTAAGGATTTGAGGCTTTTTTAAGGAAGCCTACTACAAATACATCTGAATTTATTTGATGTGCAATTTATAACTACACAGTGTCACTGTAAACACCACATAATAGCTTCCTGTCTTTTTTTTTTTTTTTCCCAAAGTGTACTCTGCTTGCAGTGTCACTGAGCTTAAAAGGAACGGACTTTTTTTTTTATATTCTTATAGTGATGCATTTCAAATGGTACTTGATGAATTTTTCTTTACTAAGAAACGGTAATGAGAAGAGCAATAGATTAGAGGACACCACAACATCTGACAAACACCAACAGCTATTTCAAGTAATTCAGATCAAATACTATACCTTTCATTTTCCCTTCTCAAGGGGTAAAAACTAAAAGCTTAATTTGTTTTGTGTAACTAGCTGCTGTACAAACACCAGAGTATTTTTATTTGGGAGGAATAGGACTGAAGGAGGAAAATGATGATTGACTTAACTGAATATCATTAATCCATTGATACAGCACTGCATCTATTATCTGTAGCCCATGCGCAGCTGTACCAGTATCCACAACACTTTTATAGGTGACTTGCGTGGAAGTGTTGTTCTTTCCCCAGGATCTGGCTCTTTCCACAACAGCAGTACCACCTCTAGTGGCATCAAGGCACGAGGCAGGCTGTCGCCTCCCTAGACGCTGCTGTTCCCTTCATGCTTCCTCCTCGATTTCACTCACTGAAAGACTGAAAAATCCAGGCAAATGCCTAAATTCTCACAAAAGGATTCTGTCCAATAGGCGCAGAGTTCAGATTTCCGCATACAAAACTCCCCAGTGCAATGATCAGTCAGTCTGTAGAGGAGTCACAGCCAGACATAAAGGCACCAGGCTCCTGGACCTCCCAAACCAGGCGGGCACCTCAGCCAGCCACCCTACTCCAGCTCGCAAGGGGCTCACTCCGAGTCTGGACAACACAAAGAAAAAGTCTGGATGAGTAAATCGATTAATTTCATAAAGTAGTAACTCGAATAGAGCATTCTATAACTTATAAACCAAGGATTTTGAAAGTTTCCTGGTTGCCCCCCTCCAATTTGCTATGAAGGCACCTGATGCTTGCCAATGCTTCTGTACATCCAACCCTTTCGGTATCCCAAAAAGTCTTACAGCAGCTCTTCAGCAGCTTCTGTACAGCTCTCTAGGCATGACAGAGGAGCAAACAAAGTTACCAATTTCCATCTGGAAAAAAGTTTATGAAAAGACTACTGCATTGCTAGGAGTCTGTGCATGTCAGGAAACAAATCTTGCCATAGCAGCCCACAGGTATCAGGCATGTCAGACTCTCCCAGAAGGTCTGAAAGGCAGCAATTACTACCTTTTCACACCACAGCTTGGTAGTTACAATAACCCCATACTTCAGAATTTCTACCAGGTACCTGCAGAACCAGAAAACCAGACAAGAAACACCCTCCAAGAGGGATCAAGGCTTCTGCCATTACTTTACCTGTAGTAGTTCTGAGTTAGTCTCCTTTACAGCAGGGAGCAAAAAATCCCTGCTGGGTTGCTGACAGCACGTATGGCACGCTCTGCTTAGGATTCATTTTCCACTCAGCAAAACACTAAGAGACAAATATCACTGAGAGACAAAAGTCAAGAGAAAGCTAGTCTAATGTCTCCAACCTCTCCCCATAGATGTGGCTTTAGAGATGAACTACAGCACAGAATACAATCTTCAGCCACATCCACCAAGGCTGCTGCTAACATGCACATCAAATACTTTCTCATATGCTTTGTGCATACATGGCCTCAAATCTAACAACTAACTTAAAAACAGAGTCACTCCATCTAACTGAGAACAGACCTTTGTCTTTTCTTCTCTCTGTTAAAGGCCGACTATGTCATCTTGAAAAAATAAAAGATTTGGTGATGAGATCTTACAATGGCAGGAACATACCATACCCTCTCACCTACTATCCTACTAATGACTTCAAAGAAAAAAAAAAAAAAAATGTTCTACAATGCTACGGAAGTTCAGTTCTGTTTTCTGTTTTATGGTGGGTTTTGATTTTTTTTTTTTTTAAGTGGTGGTGGGTTTCGACACCTAACAAGGTAATCCTCTGATTTATTTGCTCTGAAAGATTCTTAGAGGACTGAGTCACACATGCTGCAGTTAAGAAGTCACCTACTTGCTGTCCCTCCTTTACTCACCCCTGTCACACCCTACATTGTCATGCAGTCCAATTACACTAATTTTATGAGGGCTTTCTTCAGCTACAGAGAAAGACTGGACTGATGAAAGAGATGAGCAAATACCAGATTTGACTCATAATCTGGTCACATTAAAAACAAACTCTTTGAAGCTTAGTTGCAAAGAGTTGAGCTGCAATGAAACAACAGGAATAGGCTTGAGAAAAAAAGGTTTTCCAGTTTCCAGAACAAAACACTACTTAAGGATGAATATTGCATCCAGGAGATGTTGGTCAATACCACGAGCAGTGCTGATATCTACAGAATAGAAAGGAAGTAGGAATATTATAAAAAGGAAGAATAAGACAGTTGATTTCTATGGGAAAGAAACACATAGAAGTTTATTGCCAGCAGAATTCAGAGGAAAAGGAAGACTGATGCCACATGTCCTGAAACATCCTGAGTCTGATTTTAAGAGGTGTAATCCACACACTCCTCCGGAAGGAGTTTTTTATGTCTCCCTCAATTATCAGAGCTCAGTAGACAGCGTGGTAAAGCTTGGTTATAGCGTCAGCTGCCATTCCTCAGCTTGCTTCAACACAGGACATGCTCACAAGCAGCTGGACCACCTTCCAAAGCATCGGAGAAATACCCATTATGAACAGAGCCAGAGCACTCCAGAGGCAGCTCTTCTGATAGCTGAGCTTCTTGTCTGCATTTGGCTTATCCACGTGTAAGAACAAGTCAAGTCTAAACTAAGCATGCTGCCACAAAAGCGTGCTCTGGTGTAGGACTGTTCCACAAGCTTCTGCCAAGCACCAGAGATGTTCGCAATGCAAAAGTCTCAGTGCCCACCATCCCTCCCACTTAGAGAAGGATATATATGACAGCACGCGTTTTCCTCCATCTTTTTACTCAGGCTGGCCTTTCAGCATGGCTGTTCTCAGACTGATGTGCCGAGCAGCACCAGAACTGCAGATGTCAGAGGGGTTACCAAAATGTCCTAGTCAGAAATGTAAGTCTAAAAAGAGAGCAAGATCTCAGAGATTGTCCTATGCAGATACGTCCATACGCACCCCCCCTCCTGTTTGCCCTGAAGATGTTTGCTTAACAATTGGCAAGAAACTGCTTCATGGGTAACACAAAGGGGGGCAGGTGAAAAATCAGTCTGAGCAATGGTAAGAGGCACGAGTGGATGAGAAGACAATATGCCCCAAGTACAGCAAAATTTAGATGGCAAGCTAATTCATGCGCATTGTCCTTTAAGGAAAAAGGAGGTAGCGAAGAATGCAGGACACCAAAAGAGTTCGCAGATGTGCTCAAGGAGTTCATAGTCTAACATCTGCAGAAGGCTGTTCCACACAGATCTTGACTCTTTAGCTAGTTCGAAGGCACAACAAGAAATCAGGTTTGCTTTCCTGAACCTCTCCTGTAGTGCAGCAGAGAGAGTGCATAGGAGCGGCAAAAGAGCAAGGAAAAGGGCAGCAGCAAACCACAGCTAAAACTACATCAAGACAAGAAAGCAAGTTTCAAAAATTGTCCCAAAGGCATCAAAAAAGGCACTGAGACTGTGGCAGGGCATGAGTGAGACCAGGCAACAACAGAATAGGAGAATGCAGGTGAGCTCAATGGACAGAATAGCACAAGACAGAAAAATACAGTAATTAGGAAAGCCAGCATAAAACAATTCAGGAGAAAGATGGCGAGAGGTTGAACTAATAGTGAAATGCAATCAATTGCAAGAAAAATAGCAGTCAATACCAGACTGCACTAAGAGGACAATCCATTAACAACCAATTACAGTGAAAGAGCAATAAGATGTCGTCAGTAAAATGACCAGCTGAAGGAATTCTTTTCCATGTGTAAACTACAATTTCCTCTATCCAGTTACCATTTTTTAATTGTTCATTCAATTAAATGAAGCCTGTGTCTATTCCATGCACAGCTGCAGTATTTATGAGACTATTAAGAAGCCACACTTGAACCTGGGGCAGAGGGTTGCTCACAAGGTTTTCACATAAGCATCTGGGAATGAGATTCTTATGCCATCATGTCTGCGCTTAGCAAGCTGCATCGATTCATTCACGTACATCGGAGGGCAGGGGTTACTGCTCATTGCTTTAAGAAGGTAAGACCATAAAGATTAAGGGGAAGGTAACTGGCAGAAATCCACTCGTTCTCCACAGAGTTCTGTCACACTGCATCCCCAGAACATGGTCTGCAAGGCTTACTGAAGTCCTGATAAAAGCGCAGGGAGTCTCCCTTTGCGTGCGTCCACATTTGTGGCAGTAAGAGTAGAGTTACCTGCTTCCCCTGAGCAGTGAGAGAGGCGGACTTCACACACGTATGCTAGCAAACCACAGATGATGCTGTTGCAACTCCGCCTGCAGATTCTCCTCCTACCTGTGAAGATTGGCACGCGTTTTATAAGCTCCTTCACGTTGACACCAAAGGATCACTGGAATGCAGCAGATCACAGACCAGCGTGGTTGCAATTGACAAATGCGAGTTTCCAATACTGAACAAAAAGAGGCATCAAAGAACAGCATTCCGCCACCAGCAGCAAGCCTGTATTCTCCTATCGTAAGTTCAAGTTTGCTGCATTTTGTTTTAAACTATGACATTTGAAGGGGCTACCTCCCATTTGGCAAGCTAGAGATGCCTAGATACTTTTTACTCTATCCCTCTTCTGATGGGAAGCATTGAATGCAAGCATTAAACTTGTTTTTTTCTTGTTTAGCTAGGCTAGGAAGATCTGATTAAAAGAGTTCCTGCCCGATGTTTTAATTCAGCTTCACAAGAAAACAACATTGTAGGGCTTAAATAGAAGGTCACTTATCTAATGAGCAGAGAACTTTTTTCCAAGGCAAAGACATATCTGCTATTGTGTAAACCTACTTTTGTCAAGACATAAACTAATAGAACTGGTGTGCTGTGCCAAGGAAACTTGAGCAGACAGCCTTGGCGGCAGTACATACACTGGTTTACCACAGAGGAAGACATGCAGAAGTTTTTAATGAAAGAAGCCGAACACAAAGATAATAGCTTTCTTTTCACTACAGCATTGCAGAAGGAAACAATCAGTTTCGCAAAGGACTTGGATATCCAAGTTGTAAAGTAGCAAAGGCCCCATGATTTCAGAGATAACAACTCCTCCTGGTTTGTCCTCTCAAGTAACTGGTGATCAATCAGTGCAGCAAATTAAAGCTCAAATCAGTTTGACAGGCTAACAGAAACAGGATATGATACAATACCTTCAAAAATCTGTGTGACAGCTAGCAGACAACTGTTTATGTTTTGCATATCAGGCCCAGTTTCACTAAACTTTATTGCAGCTGTAGAGCTACAACTTCTGGAAGACAGGAGTTTCAGTTTTGCAAAGCTCTGTCACTTCCCTCACTTTATGAGTTTTTCTTCTTGGAGAAGAGAGCTACAAGTGCTTCCACTGCTGGCACAGCCACGGAACATGTCCTTCCATGCCCAGCTCTATCTGCCCACACTTCATCTCAAACACTTTTGTCCAAACTCTTCCAGACTGCTGCCTAGTTTGGTGGTGGGGTACAGGAATGGCACTAGAAATACGGGGAAGGTAGAAAGATTTGACAACTGTTTCACTAATTTAAACTTGCCCAGACCAGACATTAGAGCTTTAAAACAATGCCAAAGGCCAAGTCCTTGTTCTGCTGCGTGAAATACAGTCCCTTCCTTTGGCCCTTGGAGTTCTTGCCCCTTAAGCATGACATGTTTGTTGTTGTCCCACCCCCCCCCCCCCATAGGTTTGGGATATTATAACAAGTAAACACATATCTTTTTAGCTTCTATAATCAGATCTGCTGTGTTAGGCCATCTGGCTTTATAGCACATGTACAGTCACCAGCTTTACACAGTTTCCAGAAAATTAGAGTTGTTTCTAAAAACCAACCAACCAAAACCACCAAAAGCCACCACATTATTTATGAATACATAAAGGTTTCAGTAATTTGGGACAATTTAGTCTGTATTAATTTAGATTATTGTATTATTAAGCAATTCAAAGTTTTACACCGTACTAATATAGTCATCAATTTAAGTGTCCTACAAATATTAAGTTTTTAAGAACCTGGCCAGATTCCTGGTAAAGAAGCCCATTACCTAGAAGCCAGCCAAGAATCCTTTGATAACTACAGCAAGGTGGCACAGCGTCAGACCTTGTCTGTTCACGCTTTCTATACCACCACTAGTACGTGCTGCTAAGACTGGTCTAACACTTTTTGATTTTCAGAGTGCAGGCAACACGAAAAACAGCTCCATGCAAGCTTTCGGGAGCAGAAAATAAGGGGGGTGGGGGTAGGGGGTGGGGGGTTGTGCGACACAGGGAGAATAACTCAGAACTTCCAGCCAATCTAAGTATGGAGGGATTTTTCCCCAGGTACAAACCCAACTAATCAAGATGCAGTCCAACCTCCCAACCTTGCTTCTGCATGGAGTCACTTGTGTCCAGGTCACTTTTGTATTTGTTTTTCAGCCAAGCTCTACAAACATTTTCCCACCCTAATCCTTTCTAAAGAACACAAATCTACAGGACAGTGGTAGTCAGGAGCCTTAGCTAAGTTCTCCCAGCATTAGGGCATGCAACAGAAGGCAAGAAGTCACAATAGGCATGGTCTTGCAAGCCTGTGCTGGGACATTCACACAGGAACCCCTGCCCTATCAAGGGCAGAGTACAGCAGATTAACGAAACATTCAAACCCACCCCCTCACACTGCATCTTTTCATCATGGCCAGCACTCTCAGAGACAAAAACCTGATCCTAGACACCCACAGTTAAAGAAGCGGATGCTGCAGAACTAGAAGCCGACGCAGCAGGCTTCAGAACGGTGAGCAAGTAGCGGTAACTATATGCACCCCTAACAACTGCAAGCTAAGAAATCATGCTGACCGTTGGTTTGGGAAAGAGATTAGCACCTGTATCCAAATAAACCCGAATAACACCATAGTAATTGAGAGTGCCAATTATATACCCATACCAAAATATCCATATGCTCTAACTAATGTTGATATTGATGAACTTTCTATTTCCATACAAGAGCACTTCGGAAATAAGAGCTGAGGAAAGCAAAAGATCTGTAACCTTTTCACTGAATTCAACTGTTTGTACTTCCACCCAGGAGCCTGTATTACTCACATTTTAGCCTGTGAACAGAAGCACCGGGGTAGTTTGAAGAATAGAACCCCCGATTAAGAACCGTGGCACAGTTCCTGTCTGCTCTTCACTAGCATTAAAACGGCTTTCTTCAGGATTATTTTATCAAACCTTTGAACATAAGTACTACATGGAAAACTGGAATCTGAAATCCAAATCCAAGAGAGAACCCGATGGTAGGGAACCAGGGTCCAGCTGTGTGTCAGCTCTGTCAGCAGCAGGACGTTACTGCTCAAGGCCAAGCAGGGAAAGGACACGGGCTTGTCATTACTAATAAGATTCTGCAGTGCAGCCGCGTGCTACCAGCTCTTGGTCATTTTACTACCCTCAATGCAGTAGGGAAGATCTAGACACTTACTAAGTAATTTCTAGTAACCCTGCATTTAAGTTGATGGCAAGTAAGCAGCACCACCTCAAATAAAAACTCTGGACTTAGATTTTCATTCCTTCAACGTACATTCTCAGCTTTATCCTCTCCCTTTCTCACTTGTTTGAGGGGCTGGGGGAGAGAGCGGGAAGGTCAAAGCAAAACAACAGTCACAGCACCAATAAAATACTTCTTCCCCCAACACTGCATCAAATCATTCTACCTGCCTTTCACACCTGTCTCGCCCATTTAAACCAGAAGACCTTGCAGCTAATTGTGGTCACCTAGATTTTACCATCCACTACTGCCTAAGCAGTGCTATTTTCAGTTTATTTTGAATATTATCTTTAAAACTATTCTGAACTTAACCTGAGAAGAGACTCCCGACAGCAGAAGTCCCGTGCTTTTGTGTACTTAGGACTGAGCAGAGCATTTTGTACATTTTCTGAGCGCACAAGCACAATCGCTGCTCCAGACAAGTTGTCAGATAAGACCCTCTAGTGTCAGAGAAGGCTATAAAAGCACTCATTTTACTGCAAGACTGAAGTCAAAGGGTGACCATAGTGCTGAGACCCAAGAAGCCTTTCTTCTCACCTCCCCCAGTTCTGTCTCCAGCTAGAGACCCCTTTGCTAGGGCTTTGCTAGGCTTTGATCCTCCACCCCTGGCTGCCCCATCACTAGCTGGGCTCAGTGGTACAAGCTCAAGATGCTCAGTGCCTTATCCTGTCACGTAGCAGCTGCCTCCATGGATGGAGGCTCCCCAGCCTCTCTAGAGCCCCATTTCAGCACCTGATCATCTTCACAGCGAAGATATTTTCCTGGCTGGCATCCTCCCTGATGCAGCTTGTGCCTGTTGCTTCTTTAAGGGCCCAATGTTCATAGCAAAGAAAACAAAACCACCCGACCCCCCCAGAAGCCAATACCTCAGAAAACCCTACAGCTGGAGACCTAGTTGGGAACTAAACAGGTGACCTTAGCGCTGCTCCGTGTCAGCCTGTCACCTCAAAAACTTTTGGCAGCTGAAGAGAAACCTCACAGACGGTCAGGCTGGCCCGCCACCAGCTTCACCGTCCCTTCCCCGCCCTCCGCAGCCCTCAGCTCGGAGCAGCCCTTCTCCTGCCACCTCCGGCGCTGCAGCCTCCATCCCCGCCCGCTCCCTCTGTCGCTCTCTGTCCCCAGCCCCACCAACCCGTACCCAGCCGCCGCCGCGCATCGCCCCTTCCGTCTCCCGCTCCCGCTGCTCAGCGCGGACAGTTCGTTACACGCCGCTTCCCCGGCCCGGCGCCCCGCCGCGCCCACGGGCCCCGCGACGGAGGGACCCCCAGCCCCTGCCCGGCGCTGGGGGCAGGCGGCGCTGCGCGACCGCCTGCCGCGGTCCCCGCTCGGGGGCAGTCACGGCGAGCCCCCCTCTCGCTTCTTCCGCGCTCGCCCCCCGCAGCCGGCTCCGCGCCCCCCCCCCCCCCCCGGCTCCCCCCGCGCCCCTCTGGCGCTACGGACGAGCGCGGGGCTCCCGCGGGGGGCCGGGGGCGCGACCCCCGACGGCAGCGTCCCGGCGGCGGCGCTCCCGCGAAGCCCCAGCTCGCCCCCGGACCCCGGCGCGGGCGCACGCGGTGCCCCCCGCCCCAGCCCGGCGGCCACGTCCCGCCGCGAGTGCCGGCCGGCGCGCGCACCCGGTGGCAGCCTCGGCGCGTCCCCCGGGCGCCACGAGCCGCGTCCCGTTCCGCGGCGCGCAGACACCGCGGGCGCGGAGCTGCCCCGGCCGGGCAGGGACGGGGGCAGGCGGAGCCCCAGCGGCTCAGCGCGGCCGCGCAGGCCGGGCGCACGGCGCGGCACTCACCCGCCCGGCCGGGAGGGACCCTCCCGCGGCCGCCAGCAGCAGCAGCGCGAAGCCGAGCGGCGCCGCCGGCGCGGAGAAGGGCATGTCCGGAGCGGCCCCCCATGCGCGGGGCCCGGCCAGGCTGCGGCTCCCGCTGCCCGCGGAGGCTCCGCGGCGGGGGACGGCGGCGTGGGAGCGGGCGCCACGGGGGCTCCGGCGGCCGCTTTTGTAGCGGCGGCGGAGGCGGGGACGGGGCCGGGGCCGGCCCAGGTGCGGTGCGGTGCGGGGACGGGGTCGCCCCGCGGCGCGCAGCCCGGGCGCTGGTGCCGTCAGCGCGGCGGCTGCCTCGGGAGGGGAAGGGGAAAAACAAAACACCAAAAAGCCGAGAAAGCGCCTCTGAGATCCCGTCCCCGCCTTTTTAAAAATTATTCTACTCTGTCCAGGCTCGGGCGCCTCGGTGGCCTTCATGCTGTTCGTGACGTCCACATTTGATTAGTTTTTAATAACAGTAAATGCAATTACTCATGTATAACGTGAATTTGCAGAGCTGCATGTCAGGTCTGAGCTGGGTTTCCAAGTTGAAGTCGGGGCACAGGTCAGCCCTAGCATGATGTGTGAATTTGGAGGGTTTAGAATGCTTCTCTGCCTGGGAAAAGGCGACTAAATCTGCCTTGCACTAGATTTCTGTCATTGTCCTTATTCTCTTTGCACTGACTAGTAAAACTAAGCCTTCCCTAAATCACGTGTAATTGGTGAGATTATACACCAGAATCTGGAAGAAGAAAGCGTACAGATCCTAACAGATTATAGAAGAAACGTTCAAAATTGAACTGGGGATAAGATTTCATATCGGTCTGTTAAATGCTGCTGGAATATATAAAAAAAATTGCTTAAACATTGATGATGTCTATTAATTTCAAATACAACACAGCACCAGACTGATGCTTTGAGAAAGTAACTAGTCACAGCATCAATGCTGTGAGATCATAAAATCATTAAATTCCTCAGCACATGAGCTGCCAGGACAGCAGTTACATCTCAACAGCTAACTCCAGGCAGAAGGAATTTGCCATGGTTGTTTAGTTGACTGAAGGCCAAAAAGATATTTCCTTCAAGTTTTCTAAAGTGAGAGAAAAAGATTGAAGGGGTGGGGTGGGGGAATTACTCTCAAAGAGAGAAAGAACATGCATTTGGGGTTGTTCAAAGAGACGATCCCAAACACCCTGGGTTAGTTGAAACCGCTAATATCTGCCTCAGGTGATATTTTTTATGTTGCTCGTTGAGATGAATTTTTTTACTATCCCAGTAAAATAAATACTCTGTTCCTGTAGAATAATTATGTTTGCTACAGATATTACTGAAGACTTGGGGAACAGTGAGAAGGAACGAAGAATGAAGATCTAATTGAAAAAGCATGTTCAGCCACAGCGGTGTCACCAGGAACAATGAAAAGACTCTGTGATGTTTAAAGAAATCAGTGATCCCCTGGATTTAAAAGATTAAATGCACACCTACTGTTTGCCTCAAAGGGATGAAGATAAAACAGGAAAAAGCCTGCTTATTTTACCTGAACCTGTATTTGTGTGTGCTAGGACAAATTACACATAGATATAAGAAACATCAGTAAAAAACCTGCATTTCTCTTACCTGCAGTTATCACGCGTCCTTGAAGGAAGCAACCAGAGAGCACCTGCAATACCAGACTGCTGAGAAATGTGGCCAGGAAAACTAACAGGTGGCTGCTGTTTGACGTGGTTTGACTCAGCTGAGAGGCTCCTGTCCATGGTTACACCTCACAGAAATGTTTTGCTTGAAGCCCAACACCTGATCCCATTTGGAAGTGCCTATGGGTCGGCCTTTCCTCCTGGCACCTGAAGACCATGCATGCTACATCTGCTTTCAAACCAACAAAACCACCGGGCAACCGAGCAAAATATCTTCCAGCTTCCTTCGGGCCAGGCAACAGAAACCTTTAAATAAATGGAAAGAAACCTTTTCTACCTGGATAGCACCACCAGCTTCAGCGGGGTGCACCTACTTCACATGTAAATCTCTACTGCTTGCTGTTGTTTCCAGGTGTATTAATTACATTTTTTAGTTAGGACTTCTGCTCCGAAGATGACTCCCAGCACCTGTGTGCCAGCAGTCAACTGCTTTCACTAGTGTTATCTACATGAATTTTTTGGAGAGGAAAAAAAAAAAGGATCAGAGTAAACTGAACAGGTATATTTTCATTGTGCCCATTAAGAAGCTATTAGAAAACTGAACAAATACTGTTGTCTTAAATCACTGTAATGAAAGGGAGGTTATTTTTCAAGAGATGGAAAGGTATTCGTCCTATAAATCCAAGTCTTTTGGGGGGGAAATACCACTGAAAGTAGTTTGTAAAACCTGGGTCTGCTGCATTTTTTGTAATATTTATTCATGGTTCTATTAATACTAAAATTTAACCTGATCTTTTATCAGTGTTAGTGGATGAAAAGAACAGTTTGAAAATAACCAAGTGAAGCACTAAAACTATCCAAATTTGAAAGGACCTGGGGTCCTTTCAGTTTGAAAAAAAATACAGTGCAATGAGTTGAGGAAGCTTTGTTCAGCTTAAGGATTTTGTTTGCTGTGGCAAACACCTCTTTCTGTAGCCGAATGACTGCAAATGCTATTTAAAATGCAGGACTCTATAGCTTCTTTCCTGTTCCTTTACCTCTAGGCTGGACCAAACCTCTGAGATGTATTAAGGAGAAGCTACCTTGCAGTTACACTGCATCACAGACATTATTATACTCCTATGACTGTTGAGCATTATAAATGCAATTTACTATATTTTGAGGGCAAAGGTGCATTTTGGAAAAGCTCAGTGTCTCTTTTAATAACCTCCCCTGACAAGCCTTTTCTGTGGGAACAGCATAACCAGTGGCTCACCACGGGACGTTCCTGTGGGTGAGAGACAAAGCCTTCGCAAGAGTTTGGGCTTTCTGCTACCTGAAAACGATAACCACTAGCCTCGTATATGCAGAAAGTAACATCTGTGATTTGTCTCTGAAACTTTCTAAAGAGAAAAATCTGTTTCATGGAGAAATTGCATGTTTCTGCTATGACATTTGCTGAGTAACAGACATTTTCCTAAGTTGTCTTAGGCAGTATCCTAAAGAATGTTATCAGTTGTCAGTGCAAGTTACACACATCATGCCGCCCCATGACCAGTGATTATTCATTTTTTTATAAAATGAATTTTATACATTTTATAAACATAGTCCTTTATAATAAGCTTGTTTATGGGATAGAGACAAACCTTGGAAACTGCAGTGCAAAGAGATCTAAACTCTTAGTGAAATTTTATTCGTTTCTACCTTGTGTATGTGAAGCTGCAGGGTACAGGGTTGCTGAGATGTGAAGAATGACGTGTTGTACCTAAACTCGGGATTTAGATGAAAAATGGAGGGAGTCGCTGCCCTGTATAGTGGCTGTGTAAGAATTGCCTGTGTGCCTGACAGGCACCTGGCTATTTACACTTGTGTTTTGAAACGGCGGTGTGCTGCAGCAGTGAATACACTTTGGCTCATTTTTTTCATTACAAAGCCAAGAGGAGCTGTCAGTAAAGATCTTTCCAAGCTCAGTAGAGGCTAAAGTGTCTGAGCTGAGGACCAGCACCTACAATGTTATTCAAATAAATCACTTAAAAGATTTGAAATATGCGTTTAGGAAAGGAAGCAGAAGAATTTTAGTGTTGAATCATTGAATGTGGATGGTGTCCATAGAATTCTAATTCATATAAGTACCTACTGAACTGAAATAAAAGTTCATCTAAGCAGAATCCTTCCATAGGCCTTCTGGAGATAAGAAAAAAGGACAAAAAAGGTAGCTCTGAGCAGTATTATGCAAATGAGACTTACACATAAGCTACAACTGTGATTGCAAGCACATTGGTGTTTAGAAGAGAGATCTTGTCTTGGAGCTGCATATACTGAAATATCTTTGGAAAAACTAAATTGTCTGACTTGCACCTTGAAACCTGGACTTTGGGAAGTGGGTAATTTATGCATCTTAGTAATACTCATAATGATCTTACAGTATTTTGTATGAGAACATGGCTACAGCAAATGGTTATACGACAGATCAACATACAAAATTTTTAAATGTGTTGTGCATTAGGAAGCAGGAGAATTTCTTCTGATAACTGGCCATAGTACACATTTACACATTAAATCTCATTATTTTTAGCTAAGTGCTTATAACTGATAATTGTCCTGTTTCTCAAGTTACCTGCCTACATGCAGGAGAACGTGCTCAGTGTAAGAAATGTCTCATGGTAGCTGCGCAGTGCTGGAGTGCAGGTTGAAATCACCCAGTACTGTAGATGCAGACTTGGAATTAATGAGCATAAGTTGCTGCTAGTTGCAGTTCCAGATGTAAGGGCCTGGCTGTAAATATACAAAAAGAACGACTAGTACTTGAGCAAAATGGACAGCTCCATTTTTCAGCTGTCATATGGTACAGCTTGTATACTTTGGGCTATGCGTTTCTTGATGACAACAAATAAATGAGTGCAAAGATTTGGGTTTTTTTGGGTTTTGTTTGGGGTTTGGGGTTTTTGTCTGTTTCATTTTTTGGGGGGTGTCTTGGTGGGGGGTTTGTTTTGTTTTGTGTTTGTTTTTTTTTTTTAACTAAAGTTTTGTAAACTACTTAATGAACTGAAATAGCTGTTTGATTTTTGAGGTCTAACTGTCTCATGGAACTTATTCTATGTAATGATTCTATGGAGGGAATGGTTTAGATAGGTTTTTTTAATTTCAATACAGAGCTTACATTCTCTGTCTTATAAAGAAGAAATTGCTTTAAATCTTTTCCATAAAATATTGTTGAATGGTTCATATGGCCCTGTGTTTAGTGATTTGTGAATGTGACCCAGACATTCCTATATTTAAAAGTCTTAGAAGTACAGAAATGTAATGGTTATTTGCGGCCAAGTAATATAATAGGAAACAACTTTTTTTTTATTACAGTTTGAATTTCTTACAACAATCCCTGACTCCTAATTAAATTTCCTAAATAAAAATCCCCTGTTCAAGAATGTTTTATTAAGAATTGCATTTTGGACTATAGAAGTCTGCTATGATGAACAAAATTAAAAGATCCCAGCACTGAGGAAACGATGGTAAGAAGCAGACAGTAAAGAATTCAGTTTTTCTGCTCGTTTTTCACAAGGAGAAAGTAGGAAGCTATGAATCACAGAACAAAGAAAGGAAAGAGTAACATCAAATTATTCTTTATAAAGTAGAATTGACAGAAATCTCTCTTCTGTAGTGGTAGGTTTTTCTGTGAGGAAATCTCCATTGAATACCTTCTCACCAAGGGAAACCTTGATACAGAAAAGGAAAGCTGCCTTGTACGGTTTGATATACATCTCATCCAATGATCATAATGCTGGACTTTTTCGAAGAGGCACAGATGATTTCTGTCTGCTCTGCTGCCAGGTGCCTAGTAGGTAGGACCTGAATTCCCTCAGTAAAAGGCTTCCCAAATGCTGAGACAAGCATTTAGTATCTTGTCTGCAGCATTTGGGGTTTTTTGAGAAAAACAGACTTTGAAGAGCAGCAGGATGTGTCTCTTGAGAAAGAGGTGATATTTTATAGTCTAGCATTTTGTATCAAAAATATCCCCTGGATGAATCAATGAGATGGGGAACCTGTTTCATGGGTTTCCCATGTGCTATGACTGAAGAGAGAGAGAAGGGTACTGTTTGGATTAAATTCTCTAGACTATAAATATGCAGGTTAAATCCTTCCCATTTACATGGCCAGCCATTTACATTACAGTAATTTTACCTTTTTTGTGCTCGTGCCCAGTGAGAAGATCACAAACTGTTAATTCCAGTGTCTTTTGAGGCCATAGCTTTTTGCATCATAAACATCCCCCCAGAAAGAGGGTGACCCTAACCATTGTTCATTTCCACGACCATACAGCAGCCTGATCATAAATCATCTGAAGCTGCAAGAATGAAGGGCAGTTGTCTGTTTAATGCAGTTCTCTCAATTACAGTGTCTGTAAGGCAAATAATCATTCTGCCTTTGAGTGTCTGTTCACAGAAATCCCGCTTTCATGATTAGCCAGCAGACTCTGAGAAATTAATATTAAGAGTTTTAATTAGCTAACCTCTTGAACAACCACTTCACTAATCTGAATGTCAAATATAAACCTTGGTGGGAGGAATTACTGGTTAGTGAATATATGCAGGAAGCTGCAGGCAGTTTATCTGTTAAGATGTGCTGCCAAGATCGCTTTGGAAAAATGAAGTGCAAGGTGAATTGGAGGAGTCAACCTGTTGATATTGTAAGACATTAGAAGTTGCAGATCCACAAGGAAAGTCCAGAAGTTGGGGCAGGGGTGACGAGAAAGGCAAGGGGTCAGAGAGGACCTTCTTTAACATCATATGTATCATTAGAATGATAGATAGGTCATAGAAAGAATAAAAGGTAGTGTTTTCCTAATACCCAGAGAGTGGAATCACATTTCCCTGGAGCTGAATGATGCTTGGGGAGAAAAATACTGCTAACTGTATGTTAAATAAGGTAAATATTGGAACTGACATTGAGGATAAATTATGGCTGAGATCTCAGTATTTATGAAAAATGATGAAATAATTTTGTTAAAGATTGAACCTCATCTGAATGCTGTGAAGAATATCTTGATTAATAATAAAGAATACAAAAATATAAGGCAAATGATAGGTCTATCATCAAGATAATAAGTCGAAGTCCCCAAAAATGGACTTTCTAACTAGCAGAACACAACCACCAATCCTTTTAGACATTTGGGAGAGTGAAGACAGTGGAAATTCAATAAGTCAGGTCTTGCATTCTGGATATCCATTACTAGTCATGTAACTAATACCTTAGTTGAGTCATTCCTTCATTAAGTAGTCGATGCAGTAAGTCAGAGACTTAGATATCCCTAACAACCTTGCTTAGCATATATTTATATGTAAGAAATGAGAAATTGTAATGGAAATAAAGAGGCATAAAAATAAGTCGTGCATGTTAGCCATTGTTTATTTCCCCATCCTAATCTCTGCTAGATAAGAATCATGGGTTATTTCTAATTCCAAAGTCTGGTTTTGGATTTGACCTTTATTGTGAACTGTTGCTAAGTTAAAAAAAAGTAAGTATTCCTGAATTTCTAAAAGTTAATCTATGAAGGTTTCTCTAATGCTCTGAAGGCAGTATTAATCACTGGAAAAGGCATCTCTTGGCTTTTATACCACTAGACTTGCCTCAGGAATACCCTGCTTGTATGGCGCAGATACAGGTGCCGCATCTTACAATGTTCAGTTTAGTATGTGTGATGTCTGCCCAGAGCATAAATAATACTGGCAGCTTCTGAAAAAAATCTGATCAAGACACTTGTCACAGCTTTGCAATTACACTCAAATGTTAAAAAATCAGCAGAAACATCAATATACTTAAAACTGCAGCTTGTATATACCGCACATTCGATTTTCAATCAACAGAATTATACTTACATGCTGCTGCCAAATGTTCTTCCAGAGCATCAAAAAATAATGAATTAAATATTAAGAATAGATATGGTCTGTGAATGAAATTACTGAACAAGAAAACTGTAGGCCTTTCCATAAAATATAAATACTCTGAATCTCTGCTGAACACTTTTTAGTTATAACCAACCAGAATCTAGAGGCAGAAACAGAGAGTGTGGAGGAAGAAAATTGTTTCATGGCATTAACAAATCTTTTAATTTAAAGTTTAGCTGAAATATTACTTTCTTGGAACAAGCCCGTTCCAGTCAGTAGTTTTGTGAGATATAGCAGCCTGACCAGAAAACAAATCTCAGATGCCACCATTTGCAAGTTTTTTTCCATGGTTTTTATAAACTCTACCCATTGTTATATAAAAGCTCACCATACAGCCGTGCTCCGGACTTCTCATGAATCATCAGCTAAGAAGAAACGCTTCTGTGACAAGTGAGTATCTTTTGGCATACCAGCAGATCAATGAAGCTCCATTAATGTGCCCAGTCTAAAGCAGCAGGAAAGAATATGCCTTCCCTTGCCTCACCTGCTTGAAGTTACCTCCGAAAATCAGAGGAAATGGGTAGGAAAATTCTTCCTGGTGACAGTTCCACCAAGCGAGGAAAGAATAATACAGACTATGGATGCACCCTCTCAGCTAATTCTGGACATGTTCTTTATATTCTCAAACACAGATCTTCATGAGCTAGACCCTTGCTTTCACAGAGACTACTTAAATGTCCAATTTCAAGTATTTGCCTTTTTTTGACCATCTGTTAAATATTTGTGGTTTGCTGACATTTGTCAATTCAAGCACCACAATACCATTGCAGAACTTGAACGGCAGTATCTCAAACTTGAAAAAAACCTGTTAGAGTTAATTTAGGAATTTGAATGCTTGTTACAATATCTTGGATGTATAGAGCATTCCTGGGAGTGAAAGGTATTCAATTGAGGTCTTGAATTTCTGTAGATTATGTCAGCTGGGAGGAATGACTTGTGGTGATTCAAGTAATTAACTGCACCTCATTAGATGTTTGAAAAGCTGCCTGTAAGCAAATTAATTGCAGGAATACTATCCCACATATGGCTCAGACAGAGAAATACTTTGTGAATATTCTTAAAGCACACAGAAACAAAAAAGGAACCTTCTGAATAGATAGTGGATTGTTGCTGTTACAAAACATGGATTATTTCCATAAACTAACTGCAAAACTATATGGAAATTAACATTCATTGTAACCTGGAAGTAATGAACTAACACATGGTATTGAGGAAACAGAACAAACCCATAGACGGGCTCAGAGAAGATGGGAAAGAGTGACTAGACTGTGATAAACAGAAGAAAGAGATGCTCTCAAGAATCTGTTGCAGTGTGTGTTGAGATATAGCAATAATAGTTCAGCTCAACAATATACTATTCATCTCTATTCTTGATATCATACAGAACAGAGAGTAAAATCGTCTTCATTGTAAGTTATGTAACTCAGCACATTACTAATTTGCACCTTCCCTGGTATTTTCCCATAAAGACTTTCAATTGTAAATGGAGCAATGCACATCATCCACCTGTGGAGGCATTCACAGGGTTACACATTGTTTCCCCATTGTAATGTAGAGTGCATATCTTGCTTAGTATTACATGCATGGAATTAGTTTGAGACTAATTACGACTGCAAAAATTAACGGATGTTCATCAGGTTTATCACAGAATAGTGCTGTGATAGCCACTCCAAGGATTCCAGCCTATATTTTAGATTTAAGACGAGATGTAGGAGAATAATTGTACTTGCATGTAATCTGGCTCTCTATTTTAATTACAAAAGCATCCATATTAAGTAGTTAGCACCGTACTTCTGTAGCTATGCTGCCACACAACAAAACTGGACAAAGAACGTACTGGTCTCTGCCAGATATTCTAGACACAAACATTCCTAATGTAGTTTTTCTTAATCTATATAGTCTAACAGGAACAAGTGCACCCTGAGAAACCACAAGAAAAAATACGAATCAAATATACTTTTCTGTTTTAACTAGAAAGTTTCCTGCAGAATCAAAGGAAATCATGCGTAATCCAGGAATATTTTAAAACTTGTATCTAGAGATTTTGTTATATTCTATATTCTGTTGTCATTGTGTGTCACTGGAACACAAGCTAAAAGCTGTATATGAGAAACAATGTGAAAAAGCTAAGGTTTTTAAGTTTTAACAACATTTTATTTTACATTAATTGAATTATTAAACCAAATAATACTTTTTAAAGTAATATAATGGAAACATCAATGACTACAATCAGTGAACTTATTCTGAAAACTTTACTTTAAAGCTATCACCAAATAGCCAATAAAAACTGAATTTACTTGAAGCAGAGAAAAAAATCTGTTAAGCCAAGACTGAAATGAAAGTTCTAGTATAATAAGCAATGGGCACAAAATAGAAAGCAGTAGAAGAATTATGCATGTAATTGGTTACATGTGCCATATATTCTGTTTCTGTTACGGTAAGAAAAAAAAATTATTTTATGTCACACAGGAGAGCGACTCCTCTCAATACCCAGTGGTCTGGAGACACTACCGTCCTTAAATACATCGCTGTAATATAGTTTAGATCTGTCCTCTTGGGCTTCTTGTAAAGAGGACAAGCATAAAGCTTGGGATCCTCAGGACTGGTTTTATTAACAGCAAATATATGCACCACAGGTAGCTGGACGAACAGAATCTTTGGTGTAGATTCAACGAGTCTTCTATTTCGTCTGTCCCAGCCGGCACCTTCCAAGTATAGCCCATAGACATATACTCCTTCCTGTGTGGAAAGGAAGCAGATATATCACACAAAATAAAGCATCTGTTTTGTAAAATGACCAATTGACTTAACCATTAAAAGGAATATATTTTTTACAGTAAAAAATATCTGACATTGAATCCTTTCAAACTATTTAATTTAAAAATATAATATCATCCTTTTTCAGAGGATAATGCTACTGAAATGGATGGCACTAAAAGTTTTTTAATAAAGCCCAAACACTACAAAATTTGATCTAAAGTTTACTATAAATTCCAAAAATCAAGCGGTGGTACAATGAAATGGTTCTTTTAATAAAATAATTTTGTAACTGCAGAAAAAAAGATTAAAATGTTCATAATTACTATTATCTTCTATGCTGAGCAAAAACAAATGTTGTGAAGAAAATATTAACTTTTTTCCTCTAGCAATCCAAAATCACTGAATGATGCACAGTATAAATTAAATACCAAAATTAATACTGAAACATCTTTGTATGCCATACATACAGAAGGAGGTGCTGTGATTTCTTCTTTGTTATCCTTTAGCACTTCATTATGTGTTGTAACTGTATCTAAAGTCCAGCCTTTATGTGCTCGGGTTGCTTCTTGTTTCATTGCTGTTAGGAAGCCTTGAGAAATTAAACCAGAGATTTAGTATATATCTCACATGACAAAAAGAAAAGTAATCTTGCTCGGTTATCTGTGTAGTTCTGCAACAAATGTTATAGACAGATATTCAGAGTTCCATGGGAACCCAGACTAATGACAGCAAACTTTGCTTTGGAGCCAAAAGAAGAACAAACAGCGAAAGTGGCATAGAATGCATTATTACACTGAAAAAAACCATTTTTAAATGGCACATAATTTTTTTTTTCTATTGAATTATTCAGTTAACAAATGTGTGCTCAGGATACTGACTTATTAATTGTCTTAGGTGGTCAAGTACAGGATCCATGGTAGAGGTGTGTTTCAAGAAGGAATTTGAAGGCAGACAAGATATCAATTATATGAGCTGGTATTCATGTAGAGGCACCTTATGAAAAAGGCAATTTTTTAGGATGACAGAAAAATAAAATAAATTTCACTGATATAAAACAGAAAAGGTATGTCTGAATGTAATAATAAAAATAACTATATGAGTGTGGGGAATCTAGACAAGGCAGTGCCTACAAAGGATGAAAAAAATCTATGTTTTGTTAGTGAAGAAAAGGGAGTCCTAGACAGAAATTAAGGTATAGGATGACATAATCAAACAGTAAGACAGGTGATTTTTCAAGTATTGTTTTGAACAGACTTTACAGAGGTTTGCAATAAAAAAGCTTTGAGAGAGCTGAATAGAATAAGCACAAGATGACAAATAACTGGGCAGCAAAGACTTTGGGATGTGTTATAAATGAAAAAGCTACAAAAATTGCACACTTGTAGCGAACACCTGGTTGTTTCTGTATAAGTGTCTCAGAAGATGACAGTGCAGTCACCAAAAAAACCAACAGCTGCTATTTTATGCTACTGGATGAAGAACTACTTGGAGTTGTCAGGAAGAGATTGTGGCAAAGAGAGAAAAGTTAACAATGGAGAACTGCATACTTCAGAGTGATTACTGGAAAGACTTAAAGGTGAAGTGGCATCTGTTCTTTCTTGATAGGGCATAAAGGAAAAGAGGACTAGCATTTTGTGGGCTGTCAAGTATCTACAAGGAGAAGAAAACCACTGAATGAAATACTGACAAACCAGGGAGGAAATAATGAAAGTACATGGGCATGCAGTAGAAGACAGCATTTCAAGATTTAAGAAGTGGTTTAACATGCTAATTAGGACAAAACCAATGAGAAGCTATGATATTTGTCACAGCTAAAATACTCATATGTGATATAAATACAATTAATGTAGTACTTGAACATGTTTTCATTTCTCAGATATTATATATTCTGATAAAAATAAAAGTGTTATTTAGGCTTCTAAATTTTCCTAAAAATTAATTATATCTCTATAATGTGATATTTGTTGTTTTATAAGACTGTTCATTCCAAGTGCCATGTGTACTGAATGGGATATTGCATGACCATTGACATACATTCTCCCTTAATAATGATAGTTTATAGGAAACAAACACTGATGATACTAAAGAATCACAACAGGTTTAAATACAATTATTGGTGATAATTTATAGTATTATAAATAGATCTTTCCACTAAACTGATAAAATCCATTCCTCATGTTTTAACATTATAATGTATTTGCCAATGTTATGATAGATTTAGAGCAATCAGTTTAGATTTTCCTGCAGTGGCAGTATCGGGCAGTACAAGTTCTGATTTGCCTCACACCAGTCATTTTTTAAACTTTACTGTATGATTTGATTTACTCAAAAAAAAAAAAAAGGTAATACTGGTAAGCAGTTTTATGAATACAGTAACTATACTTACCTTACCCCTAGCCACAGCGCACCTTTTGTGCTTAGTAGACTTCTTTCTCCATCTACAGGACTAATTTTTTTGGAACACAGAGGCTGAAGCAATTATCAAGTTCAAGACCATCTATGTCTTGGGTTTGTTTGGTATTAGGTTAAATATTGTTCCAGTGAATGATTGCTCTTAAATCTTTTATAAAAAAAAAGTCTTTCTGTTCCTACTGTACAGCATATAAATAACATCTTGCTTTAGATTAAAACTCTTCTATACGCGCAACTTACAATTTGGAATGCGTTAAACAGTGTGAAACCACAGGGAAAGAATATTTTCTTTAAAAATATCATTATCATTAAGTGTATTTTCTTTAGAAGCTGCATCATGTCATGCTACAATATGTCAACAAGATATAGCATTTTATTAGTTAACTACATGTTTTCCTTCTTGTAATACAAAAACTGTGCTTACGGGTCAGACTAAAAGACCATCTGTATACACACATCCTGTCTCTGACACTAGACAAAGGCAGATGCTTGGTGAAATAATATTACAACAGGCAAAATGACACATAAATCCTTTCCCTTCTATGTTCTTCCAGATTCAGGCAATCTGGAGTTTAGGGACCTCCAAACTCAAAGGTTAAGTTTGGACAGTCATGTTTATTGCCATCATTGGACCTGTCTCCCATGACTTTATCTAATCACTTTTTTTGAACTCATTTATCATCTTGGCTTCTATGACATATTCTGATAGCTGTGAAAACATCTTTTCTAGGTGCAATATTAAGCTAGATATGTAGTAAAACCCATTAAATTGTGATCCAATACATTATTACTAAAGTCCTTTCAGTACCTTACCTTGTGGATTAAAGAATCCAGTCATCCAAAACACATTTGGTCTTCCTTCATATATCCAAGTAGATAATTGAGTATTTCTTTCCAAAAGTTCAGTAAACCAGAAGCCAAGTGTTGAAGAATCCCAAGACACTCTTTTCCATACTTGAGGAATTCGAGCATCATACATATTATCAAGTATATCTCTCAAACTCTGAAAGAATTAAGTCATAACACATGAACTAAAGCAATCAAGGTCATAGTCTAAAATGCAGTATTCCATACATAGCAAATATGCTTTACTTGCCTCACTCATAACAATAGTTCCTTCTATGGCTAATTTAAGATCATTCAAACTGTTGCGGAGTATTGTGATCACCTTTTGCATTCGGTCAATTTCTTGCTGAAGAAATATATTCATAGAGTTAAGATGTCCCATTTTAACTAAATGAGATTTTACCTGAAATATAGGGACACAGAAGGAATTTAGATAAATCTGAATTGTTGAAATACTGTTTTCATATAAGACGTCTTAACTTTCTTGTGTTCAGAAAAGTAAACAGTAGACTTGTATTTCACATTATTCAACTAACATTTATCCCCTTAAAACTATTGCAGTTTGGTTTTTTTGTTGTTGGTTTGTGGGGTTTTGTTTTTGGGGTTTTTTTGTTGTTGGTGGTTTGTTTGGGTTTTTTTGTTTGGTTTTTTTTTGTGTCTGATACTACACAATTACTCATGATTGTGCTAGAATAGGACTTCACCCAGAAGGCCCAGAGGACTGCTGTCACAAAAAGTCAAGACTGATCTTTTTGTGTTTTCACATGCAACTTTGAGATGTTGGTTCCTTGCCTGAATCTGCTACTAGCTATATGATCTTTCTTTACATTTCAGGGTTTCTTTTTTGGAATGCCTTATGTGAAAACTCAGCAGAGAGAACAGAAAGAAAATAACTAAGATTAGCTTGCCTCATGAGGTATGTAATCTGGAGGAAGTTTCTCTAGCATGTCTTCAGCTAAATGATAAACAACTGCTTCACGAGTTTCTCCAGGTCCTATACCACTTTCTTTAGGTTGAATGTTGGTAATAGTATCTAGAACATCAGCTGCTGTATTACTCTGGTATCTGAGAGGATAAGAATTATAAATTACATAGGGATTTTTAATAGTCAAATGATACTTTGTAGAATGCACAACTTGAAAGTGGAGAAAAAACATGCTGTCAGGTTAAATCAAAACACCTAAGAAATAGTTTTCCCTCACATCCTGCCCCAGGCTGAACACATTGATCATGAACATTTGTTTTTTCCATGTCTGTAAAGAATATGAACTTCCCCCACACACCCCCTGTTATATACTTACTGTTTTTCTCATTCAGGGCTAAGAAGAAGTTCTGCAAGCTGAGAATGTGAGGTGGCAGAAAATCCTGCCATGATTTCTAGGGATTCTGAGGAAAGACAAGAAAATGGCATATGCCTGACAAGGACTTCTAAACAGTCGCAGTCTTCCTTGCTGGGAAGAAGCAACAAAGGTTTTGTAGCAAGGAAAAATATTTCCCTCATTTAGTTGCTTCTTAAAAGTGGAATGGAGAAGATGGAAAAGCTGGAGGCAGAATTCTGGAAGCTGCCCCTTTATTAATTAATTAATTAATTCTACTTTGAGGTATTTCAGTATTAATAATAAAAGCTGCTAGATTTACAATGTTGGAGATTTAAAACAAAACCTTCTATTCCATAGTACAGCATTGGCAGTGCTAATGTAAATTTATGATCCAAGTCAATACAAAAAAGTGAATTAAATTAATGTGGCATTTGATGGTAAATTACAGTAGACCACATCAGTCCTTCAACACAAGCAGAATTATAGGAGTACTCTTCTTGCAATGCTATCTAATGGCATAGAGCTATGAAAGGCAGTAAGAAAGGAAACATAACAGTATGTTGGTACTGCCGTGCTGGCATTGCCTCCTTTTACCTTATAGGATCGGCTACATAAGGAACATACGGCATGCATCTGACACAGAATATAATTTTGCATGTCAGTTTTACTTTTCAACCTTCATACAACACCTGTCTCCTCCTACGACAATATACTTTGTCATACCTAATTATATAAGGCATGAACACAAGGATTGTGCTGCAGGATAGAACACATGAACTCCTAAAACATCAGAGTTTTGGGGACAGTATCATAAGACTTCAGAAGCAAGATACTGCAGCATTTCAACACACACTGTGAATGCAATTAGGAAGACTATACATCAGAAAAACAGAAGAAATCCTACTGGCAGTTTGCGTCTCAGAGGATACAATTTCTTCCTGTGAATGTAGGAGTGGTGGGGCTTTCGCAGTTTTTAATAACCCTTGACTTCAGACTCAGAACTCTCAAGCTTTTTTTTCTATTTATGATCCTATTTAATGAATGAGAAATTTATTCAAGACCACATATGAGCAGAAAGGTTGGATAAAATCAAATTTCTCTTGGACTCATGGCTTCATTCCTAATTTGGATGACAAACTGGTAGTTATAATCCTTACTCTGGGTCTTGTGATCTAACTACTAGTGATAAGAGACATGTGAACCTTCCTCTTCACACTGCAAATACTGTCCTTCCAATACCACTGTCAAACTATTCTATGTGGAAGGGGTAGATCCCGTGATTATAACAGCAATTAAATTATAAAATATTACAGAATTATAAAAATGGTATTTCCCCAAATCTAAACAAAAATAGAAACAATTTAAAATAGGCAATATGTAAACTTTGGGGAAAAACAGAGAACAATTTTTGAAAAATAACCAGAAAGGAGCAGAATCAAAGGTAAGTAATACTCCTTTCTTCAATGACACAAGCTAGAACTCTTCTGGAGAGGAGAAATTATTGCCTGAATCTTGTGTAAAGAAGCAAACATGAATAGCAACAGTAGTTTGAACAAGAAGAGTTTTATATAAAACCTCTTTTTTATTTAAAAAAAAAAGAATTTTAAATCAAAAATAGAAAAGACAAACATGCAACTCAATGTGTACATAATTAAAAATAATATTCCAGCATGGAAATGAAAAGAAAATAGAAACAAGAAATTTCATTCATGTAACAGTGACTGTACACAATGACTGTAAAAGACACTCTGAAACAAAATTTTTCTGGGCTTTGGAAAACCTGACTTTCCTTTACATTGCAAATAAAATGTTGAAGTATAGATGCAAATAATAACGAAAAAAAGATTGCACAGGTTTGTAGAGTAAAGGAAGTCTTGAGTAATGGTAAAGGAAGCTAAAGCAACATTAAATGAATCTCATTTACAGTGTCAATGTTGCCTAAAAGTAAGCATGTAAGGTAAAGCACTGTATACCTGTTTATATTGTTTTTTCCTGAAGCCCTATTGAAAAGCAACTTGTGTCATAAGAAGAAAAAGAGAAGGAATTTTCTGTGGATTTTTATTTGCTCCAGAAACTATTATTAAGAGTATTTTCTTACAGCATTTGGATTCAGCAACCTATTATAGTATGATAGCTGGAGTCTGTGCCATTAGGAATTTTCTGTATTCATAGTTAAAACTAAGAACAAATGCAGTTTGACCGAAGCATTACTCAGTATTGGGTAGAAAACAGCAATATCTATTGCAACATGCAGAACCTTACATTCACCAGAGGACAATGGGAGATTCTGCTCTATCTCCAGTTGGTTAATAACAGTTTGCTTTAGCTTTACAAAAATTCAGTTAGATTTAAGGCTTCAGTATGGAACCAATTGGAGAAGGGGTTTTGACAAGATGGTCAGGATATTCCTTGCCCGCTCAGGTGCCTGTTATCTATGTGCTTTAGCAGAGCCTATGATTCATATAGCAAGTTAAAACCAATTGCAGTGATTTCAGGTGTTAATCCCAGGTGGATGAAGTAGTGACATTCAGTGAAGTCTTATAGCTTCAATGGATCCAATTCAAAGGAACCAATGGATCGAGCTTTTGGCTGAACTGGTAAACTGTCCCACTAAACCAGTGAGAGATCTGTCTTGTCCTCAGTAATAGTAACATGGAGAGGTCCTGGCTGTCTCAGGGTTCCAATTCTAGCAGTTAGCTTTCTGCATACTCCAAGATTACTTGATAGGTTATTTTAAGGATAATTTGTATGCAACTTTTATATTGTATGCGATGCTAACCCATTTGGCGAGTGTGTCAAAGATGAAATTCAGACAGACACATGCATAGCTGCCTATAACAGACTGTGACATGGAAAAAAGCATGAAGATGTTGAACATTTCCCCCAAAACTCTAAAGAAATACCTACAAAAGAAAATCTCCAGGAAAAGGACTAAAGTAGAAGGAATATGCTGATGTACCAAGTAGAAGGAAGATTCAGTACTAGAGAGAAATGAAAGAGCTGTTCCAACTCACTGAAACTCACCCAGCACTGTTACCCTCGAGTTTTCTTTCTGTAAATCAGCCCTCCTACAAGCCTAATTTGGATCCAAATTATCTCTCTCTTCAGGACTTAGTTTTCTGTTAAATCTTGGCTCTGCTCTGATCACTTCTGGAAGGGAGGTCTTGCAGGTATCACAGAATGACTTGAAACAGAACCTACTCTTAAGTATATATTTACAATGGTAGGTGCTAGGCAGAACTGACAATAAAACTGTACTGTTCTCCCAGCATGCTTAGAATACTGGGATTTTGATATGGCATCAGACTCTGAAATCTGAGACTGAAAAATTTTGGGAAATTATTGTTTTGTTAAAAAATTTTAGAAGATACTAGGTTTCCACAGCAGCTGGGCACTTGAGTAACATCTGTTTTGTTTAAAAATACAAAAAGATAAGTTAACGAACAATGAATGTGGGCATAATGAAAATGCAATAATTCATTGCAGAATTATTAAGAACATCCATGAAAAAAAATATAATGATGATTCATATCCTTTCACAGGGCATATAACACCAGAAGGAAATAGAAGTCAACTGTTACATACATTGGAATGAAAAAGTGAATCAAGTCAAAGATAAAACTTTAAATGGAGATAGTACTTAGTGTGGTTGAAAAGCCTCTTTTAATAATGGAAATGGCAGGACTGATGCCAACAAAAGATTGTACTTACATCCAAAAGCATACTTGTAAACCAAATGACAATTCAGAGAATCATTTAACAAGTGTACACAGAAAAATAATATACTACTTGGATCAGAAGGCAGATATTATAAACTTTCTCTAGTTGCACTGTATAGAAGCTTGTATCATATCTTCATATAAAAGTTCTATAATGCTTTCAGATGTTAAAAAAAATAATCTAAAACCATGGGGACTAATAAGAATTCCAACTGCTTTAAAAGAATATGTAAAATGTAGCTGAAGATACTGCATTCATAACCATGTACATACATGTCAAGTGTTGCCATTCAATAGTGAAATTCACATGAACCCTAGCCTTCCTATGAAAAATATACTTTTCTTGAGTATTTCAGAGGGTTTTGTTTCCAAATAATAAAATAAAAGGTTTCTGTTTTCAATATGTGTTGGGACCTACTTACGTAATATCAGCATTGGGATGGAGACCAAAGACCTTTGGGCTGTCCACAGCAGGGAGTGACAGGATGCATTCAAAATACTCTTCCAAGGTTTTGCATGCTGGAATGTTATATCCAGTGTAAAAACAGAAGGCGCTGTCAAACATCTTTTCATTAAACCACAACTGTGAAAAATCCAGAGGAAAAACCCCACAATTACTTTGCTACATAGAGGTTTTTTAAGCTCATTTTTATTCTTAGGGAATAAAATATTTTGGCTACTATATTTAACTTTACTTGAATACACGAGTAAATCATTAAGAACTACATATTCTAAGTTTGACTTCCAGCTAACATTTTACTAATTGCTGATCCTCACTAAAAGGAAACGAAGGGGAAGAACCTCACTGCCAAAGAATGATGTTTTGAAAAAATCAGTTCACTCCGAGGAGTCTTCTAAACTGTGAAGACATGCATATTCAGCAGAAAGGAGGTCTTCGATTTTGTATTGCAGCTGCCAATAAAAAATTACAAATAACTGTATTTTCAAGGTCTCCTACCTTTACAAAGCAATTAAGAAGACGCTTATCAAAGTAATCTGTGACTTGGCCTCCATATTGTACTTCTCCAATCATGTAGTGTACTGTCTTCCATGATATCCCCTGGATGAAAGTAAAGCAAACGAGAGACTGTAGTTATACAAGAAGAAGGTATCCAGCCTGTAATTTCAACATCATCTGAAGCTCATAAGGCTCTGAAATTTAAGCTGCAAAGATCATTGTTGGAAGGAAAAAGTAACACTTTATTTCCAATGTATTTTGTGAGCTCAGCTCTACAATTCTACAGTAGTTGGGCTTGATCCCACTATTAGAAATATATCTTATTATTACTCGTGTGACCTAAAATTACTTTCAGCTGCTATTGCTTCTCCTATTTCTTTTTTTTGCCCCTCTCCCCCCGCCCCCCCCCCCCCCGCACCGAGTTTCTCATCGTTCTTTATTGGCAAAATGCTGCTTTGTAAGGAATGGATATTCTATTACGTTATTCCCTGATAAATAACAGAAGACCAAATGGCATCCAAAGAGATATTTGATTGACTGTCAAACTCTGTAAATATTTTAGCTCCCTTTCCAAAACAGATATTCTATAGACCTGTCAATATTTTGGATATGGTACTGAAAAAACCAAGATTGAATGCAGAAGTTCTTAACTATTACATATTTTTACGTGGAGGATAGGCACCCAAAATATTTCAGCTTGACTCATACAGAGAATCTGAAACTTTGATCATTAGAAGCTGCACTGAAAGAACAGCAATGGATGCACTATTATAAATAGTAACAAAAGAAAAAAAAATTACAGATGCTATACAAAGCAATTAAATATACTGTATGCAAATTTTAGTATTCACCTTCTTGATGTCACATTCATCTAGGTGATTTTGTATAAACTGAACACTGGCTGTGAAGTCTGCCAAGTTAAATTCATAGGGAATATTCCAACCCAAAGGCCCAAACTTGCGTCGTTCCTTAGGAATACAATAAAAACCAAACATGTTTACGAAACAACATATAATTTTGTTTTATTATTAAAGTTCAATAATAGTAATAATAATAATAGTGGAGTAAAGAATTGAACTGAAGAAGAAAGGTAGCCTAGGAAACCGCTATGTGCCTCATACATATCAGTAATAAACAAACTTTTTTATTTACACCATCAGGGATAAATCAATGTCATCAGTCATAGGTTTGAAATGCCTCATGTCTGTATGGATGATCAGATTTCTATATTAATTAATTTAAAGATTTGCCAAATCTCTGCATTTTCAGCACATTCAACAATTCTGATTTCTATAGGTTTTCATTTTTTTCTACATATACTGCCTACTAATGACAGTTTCCATTTTTCAAGCTCCTGTATTGGTGCTCAGTTATCCAAAGGCTTCTAGGTTGCCCCTTTTGACTTATGGTTTCACTGTATTTTTTTAACACGTATTTTTCATAATTCACAACTTTATAATAAGGCTGCCACCACTACATTATTCAAATTTATTATTGCATACCCATTTGAAAATGAAATTATAATACTTGCAGTAACAGTAAAACAGTTGACTGTTAAAGAGAATATAATCTGAGATGAAACATTTGAAACCTCCCAAACTATTAGATTTCTTACAACTTGGTTTTAGCCACCTCAGTTACATCACTCAATGATTTTTTTTTTTTCAGAATGTAGAACAAACTAATCCAAGAAGTTAAGAATTAAATTGTTGAATACTGCTGACATTTATTAAATGAATAAACAGCATAATACTGACATTCTAAAATTAACTAAGTGATAACATATTTATTAGAGTTTAAATTACTGGTTCAATAATGACTGACAGTCTTTGCCATCTAATTAAGTAACATTTACGTGCCTTAGTTACAATATTTAAAAAGAACTAGAACTGAAAAAAAACTTCTCTTTTTCAAAATCAAGTATTGTTTATAAGCAGATGAGACAGCATTTACCAATAATACCCTGCAGAAAGGTATAATGATTTTCTGCCAAATTCTCTGAATTACTACTTAATCTATATTTATCATAGCAATCTTATCGCCAAAGGATGTTAGGAATTGGTCAGTTTAATGTCAGGGCAGCGTATATATATTGCTTGCTGATCGTAATCCATAAATAAATTTTCTGAACAGATGAATAGCTATAATAATTTTTAAAATTACTGATGGTTGAATAAACTTGGGTCTTCTAGTTTCACAAGAACAGTGTAATCCTGAGGCAGTGCACAGAACAACTCACTGTTTATAAAAAGGTAGAAGGAGGAAAATAATGCAGAATACCAGAATACTGTATCTTAATAGGGACCTCCAACAAATTGTCCTTCTCTCACCATCTTTGCAACACTGAAAATAGGAGTAGCTCAACAGACCCTAAGGCTTAAATGTATTCTGTAACTATTTTGACATTCTTGATCAAAAGGTGTATTCAGAGAGCTCAAAATGTTGATATTTATTGTGATCTTAAAACATATATCTTTAAAGTACAAGGTATCAATATCATTTTTCTCACTTTGGAATTAATGTAGAAAACACACTGACATAGATAAGATAAAAACAAGATGCTAAGTGAGAGAATTTTATTTAATTTTAGCATTCTAGAAAGTAGACAGCTACTCTAAGCTAGACATCTGGATTGCCTAAAATCAATGGACAGAAAGAGTGATATATCTCTAGAAAATAATTTGCTCTCTTATAGAGAGATAGCCAAGACAGATAAACTGATTTTTTCAGAGTGCCTCTCTTATTTCTATTGACTACAGAGAGAGATTTTTGCCCTTACACCAAATTACTATCTCTTGGACAGATAAAGTTAGGTGAGAAAGAAACTCATTCTAAATGTCCATAGTATGAAAATTGTGTAAAATTTATAAAACAATTACGAGAATAAGGAACCTTGCAGTACAGATTATAGAAATTAAAACTTCAGCCCTGCAACATTATGCTACAAGAAATATCAGAATGTATATTTCAGGAACCTCTGATAAAGTGACTGCATAAATTGTAACACTATTTGCAAACCTTATAAGAAATACCTGAACAGTAGAATGCAGGAAAGCTACAGTGTAAAGCAAAGGTTTCCACATGGGCATATTGCTAACATCTAACAGGTCTTGATTAATTCCAGAAAATGTTCTTTTCAATCCAGCACGTATACCCTGGGGAGGTTCATTTGTGAACTTTATAGAAATCTGTCATGTGAAAAAGATAAAGGAATTGAATTTGTTTACTGAAACAAAAGCAGCAACATACTAACGTCACAATTATTAGCTGTAAATAAAATGTAAATATCTGAAGCATTGTAGATACAAAGTTGATATGTATTTTTACTATAAACTGCATAAAAGGAGCACATAGTAGATTAGACCAACAAAAGATTTTGAACATAGAGCTTTAGTTCATGTTGGTCAGAACCATCACTGTCACTTGTCCATGGATCTAAGATTTTTCATCAACAACCTGGAAGCAGTTGCCATGCTTATCAGAACACATCATATGGCTCTCTACCCCTAATTCAATGATTGATGGAAAAGAGCTACCCAGAGTAGATGACAAAAACTCTGTTCTGTCTGGCCCCAGGATTTCCCAGTAAATAAAAAGAAATCTCACCTATCCTCAGCTCAGATCTATGTGTTCACAGTGGCTACTCTAGACCCTGTGGCTATGTCTGCAGCAGTAAATTAGATTTACAAGAGAATGTTCTTGACCCCTCTGGTCAGCAGGCATGGAATTCACACTTGTGGTAGTAAACTGCTACAGCCCCTTAGATTCATGCGAACTGCCTAATGGGAATAGTTGCTACAAAATTTTGGTTGTCAAACTATACCTGCACATTACTTGGGAGAGTGTTAGTTAACACAGGTTTTCATGTCAGAGAACTCCAGTGCTAGGTAACAATCATGGGGCACACGTGAATCTGTTAGTTCAGACACAGACTGGCCTTACCAGAATCTTTCCTTGAGACACTTTGGAATGCTGGAGAAAGCCAAATAAACAGTAAGTATTTTTCTACTCCAACAGTAAGCACTTGTCTGGTTGGCTTGGGTAACACGGCAGCATGCATTGAAAGGACAGCAAATGCCAGGCTGCTCGTGGGCTGAACTCAAGAGTGACTCTGAGCTGTTTCTACTTCTGAGACCCTTAACAGAAGGCATTAATGAACAAGTAATTCACCTGGCAGTTTTACTGTCTGCATATTTGTGGTAAAGAACTTCAAATATTTTTAAGGAATGACTTTTCAACTTCAGTCTCTCAAAATTATTTTTGGGCTCCAGAGCCCAAGCAAGCTGTCTCAGAGATGAGCTCATCTTCTGTAAGGACTTATCTGCACATGAACACACTAGAGTGTTGGACTGAATGGGAACACTTGCTAACCAGTCTTTCCACATTTCAAAGCATATCCTGTTCAGTGTTTGATGCGTGTTCTGGATTTAAAAAAAAGCAAATTATTCTCTCCTTTCCTCTGAGAAGGAGCTGACCTTTGATTTGTCAGTTATTCATTTTCTGGAATCCCTAAATATGTTAAGATTTTAACACATAATGTGACACTATAGACTGGCAAATCACGTGTGAAACATTTGAGATAAATGCAGTGAAGATTCATCTAGTGACCCGCTCAGTTCTCTATTCTCACTTTTAGCAAGCTGTACATTTATATACCTCACTATTCATAAACCCCCTGAAGATGTAGGGTGATTTAATTTTCTGTTGAGAGAATACAAAAGAACGTAGGTCCATACAGCTAGCTTTTTACACACCGTGGTTTTCCATGGCAATATAAATTTCTTAGCGAAGGTTGTCTCCTAGATTCATTCAAGAAAGGAACCCTTCCTCACCTTCACATCCTAGATATCAGGTATGGTATCTATTTTTATTTAGAAAGGAGGAGAACCAGTAAGATGACTTCCACTGTTTTTAAGAGGAAAGGGGTCTATGAACACAGAAGTGGCAACACACAGCTATTACACTAGATATTAACTAGCATTATGACCAGGTGTGAGAGTGCTAGGAAGCATCGTAAATGACTTAAATGCACTTTGTAAGAATTTAGGCAATTTTCCTGTTTTTTACCGATTTTACCGATGAAAAATGTCTCCTTGAGACCTACAGAACAACCATTTAGATTTTATCCAAATTGAAACAAGTTACTTCTTGGTAGATGATGTTCTTTGAGATGTGCTGTCCATGTATGTTCTGTCCCCTTTATCCTTTATTTCAGATAGGGAAATCTGGTGAAAGAGTCTAAGAGCAAGTTGTGGGCATTAATCTGTTCACAAGGCATCTGGCTGGGAAAAAAAGGGTATCAGGTAAAGCCTGATAGTTTTGATGCAAGTGTTTCTTATTAGTGTGAACTCACACATACGCAATGCATCTTTGAGAACTTCCAGTACTGGTAAGTAACCTTCCTGTTTAAAGTAATATTTGCATTGTAAGACAGGTTCATTTTTTCTTGAATTCTAAGGTTTCCCCCCCATTTATTTAATTTCTGTTTTCACACTTAATTCAAATAATTTTGATGGCATGAGGTACCAGAGTGAATTTGAGCAAACCTGTAGCAGTGTAATTGGGAATTTAGGATGTGGTTCAGTAGTTATCCAAACTCGAAACGTCTCATCCTGTATCTCAGCAGTAAGAAGCATCTTTAGTAGTTCGTCCATGAAATCCAGTCCAAGATGACAATTCTGAAGTAACACCCAGCCTCCCTAAATAAGAATATAGACTATTACCATATACAATTTAGAACAAGTTATTCATGGTGCTAAAACCAACTGTCTATATTTAGAAGCACATTTGGTCTTGCAAGTAATTATTCTTTGTTTGGTTGGGTTTTGTTTTGTTTTTTACTTTTGATCTGTTCCTGAATATGTATTATCATTTGATTTGGTATGATATTGGCACAGTTAAAGCAAATAGGAAAAGATAGTGCAAAAGTTATTTCCACATCTGATTGTTCTCGTTGAAAATAACCAGAACCACTATTCTAAGCAAAGTATCAGTGCTACCTAGTGGCAAAAAGAAGTAATTCCTGTCCTCTCCCAGCAAAACACCAGTGATGAGCAATCCTGCCATCAGATCCAAAAGAATGTGAGTGGAAAAGTAACAGCTGAAATCTAAGAAACACATCTTTTTTAAAACTTCGTAATAACATAATCTGAAGTAAGTGTAAAGAGATAGCAACAAGACTCTAAAACTTTTCAACTGCAATTCATTTATCTGCAATAAATCCAATTGCATGAAATTCAACCTCCACGTATTAATCTTGATCTTATTCAACTCTCATATTGCATGAAAGCTCTATTTTTATTATTATCTCTCTGCAATTCTTCTTATGAAATTAAATTCAATCAGCTTTTGTGGCATCACTTTAGAAGCCTGATGAATCAGAAGCCTGATATTAAAATGGGACATTATTTAATCAGCTCTAAACAGTGATGTGTGGATTTCATTACAGCTTATAATTTCATTTTGGCAATTTTGTTTTAGCTCATTTAAAAAGGAATAAATAACATTTAGCCACAAAATACAATTGAAATATTTATGGTGAATTGATGGATATTAAAAAAAAAGATTAAATGAAGGCATATTTTTCCTTCTTTTATGGGGATTCACTTTTTAAAGGAAGATCTTTAATCAACTTGTCACATTTCCGAATGGATCAGGGTCAGTTTTTGAAATTTATCTATCTGTAACAAGCACAGCAGTTTTAATCATATTATATACTTTTGGCCAGAGGTAGGAAAAAACCCCATGTATTTGTCTTCATATTCACTAATTCTGTTTTGTTCTTTCAAATGTGATGTTCACATATCCCTCTCTCTGTAAAACATGTGCACCACCAAGTCATTTAGTTCAGAAATTATTACTAGTAGCTCTCCTGGAGTGCTGGTTTTGAGTATCCTTCTGCTTTTAATTAAGGGCAAAAGAAAGGCAGGGATGCCCCAGTTTTCACCATTACAATGAACTGGAAGTTGATGATGACCATTCTAGATATACAAACACAAAGAAGTATGAGATACACATGCATTTGCACATCATTAAAAAAACCGTCTTCTCTAAAGGGATTTCTTTTTTCTCTTTTTTCAAAGTGGTGTACATCTATATTCCAGTACTGTCACAACATTTGGTAAGATTTGAGAGGTTACTGGGATCCAATATAGAGAACTTCCACAACCAAGGCTGCATTACCTAGAGAACCTTGGATTGTACAGTAGAAAGTGTGCAGTAAAGGCCATATGCAAGTATTATATGTCCATAATAGAAAACAACAAATGAAGAAGACTATACTATGGTCAGATGAATTAATATCATCTGAAAAGATTTTATTTTTGCCTCAAATGAAGTTATTTTACAGATAGAATGCAATGATCTAGTTGAAGATGTCCCTGCTCATTGCAGGATGGGTTGGACTTGATGATCTTGAAAGTCTTTTCCAACCTAAATTATTCTATGATCATAGAACGATTCTATGAATAGAATCATAGAATCATTTGGGTTGGAAGGGGCCTTAAAAGGTCATCTTGTCCAACCATGAACCTAGGACTGCTAAGTCAACCACTAAACCATGTCCCTAAGCATTGCATCTATGTGGTTTTTAAACACCTCCAGGGATGGTGAACCCACCACCTCCCTGGGCAGCCTGATCCAGTGCTTCACCACCCTTTCAGTGAAAAACATCTTCCTAATAACCAAGCTACATATCCCCTGATGCAACTTGAGGCCACTTCCTCTTGTCCTATCGCTTGTTACCTGGGAGAAGAGACTGACCCCTCCCCTGCACCCACAACCTCCTTTCAGGTAGGTGTAGAGAGAAATAAGGTCCCTCCCCAGCTGCCTCCTCCCTTCATGCCAAACACCCCCAGTTCTCTCAGCTGCTTCTCATAAGATTTGTGCTCCAGACCCATCACCAGCTTCAGTGCTCACCTCTGGACATGCTCCAGCATCTCAACATCCCTCTTGATGTGAAGGTCCCAAAACTGAACACAGATGTGGCCTCATCAGTGCCGAGTACAGGGGGACAATGATTCTATAATACAGTTGGAATTCCTTGAACCGATACCCTGACCTTTTCTCTTTTCTGTATGAAAGGCAAGAGGTCCTGAAAAGGCTCTGAAGCACTTCAGTCTATCAGATTAAGACAACAGGACTTTGTAGAGGTCTAAAGAAGCATTTCCTCATCCCATTATGATTAAACATTGGAGAATCAAGTGACAAATGTTTAGTTCAGATGGAAATCTGAAGTGATCTTGATCATGGACCTGCAACAGTCTCAAAAGTACATTTGTTCTTGCAGAGTGTTCTGTGTTGCGATCTCATTTTCACCATTTGTGCTTCCAGAACCCTAATGGGTGAGGACGGAGACCCAGGAAATCTAATGAATGTCACATATTCTGAGGAGTTTTTACCTTCATAACGAATCCATCTTTAGCTTTTTATCTAATTTTTGATGAATACTCCCACTGTGGGTATGAAAGCATATACTGCTTAACAAATAGGTAATAGGGTACCAATTAAACTTTTACTGAACACAAGTCAGTTCAGGTTGTTTCTTTAGTTGATATATTAAGTATATAATAATAATTATTATTATATACACAAGCAGTGCTGTACTCCTGGTTTAGTAAGGACTAACTGTTGGTAATGGTCATGTCACAAATGTGTTTCATTTATCAATATAGTACTTGCAGTCTTCTGCTCTCTGTTAGTGGAGATATTCTAGGCATTCAGAATATTGGCATAAAACTAATCCCTGAATATTTTGAGTTTACAGGCAACTATGGCTGTATGTCCTTATTTGCAACATTGTCCACAACTCTTTGAAAGTGTTCAGCTCACCAGACTGTGTTACCTTCACACTGTAACTTTTATATTGTATCTGATGCTTCAGTTGCCATCTTTCTGTGGCTACTCCTTAGACTTCTCATGTTTTTACTGTTTGAGAATATAATCTGCCATAACAAAGTACAGCAAAGTACTTCAAAGAAAAATTCTTAAAATATTGTTTAGCAATTCTTAGACATCCTTGGGACTCAAAGCCAAAAGGACTGGCAATTAAAGAAACAAAGAATGGAAAACAGTTGCTGGTGAGCAAGGGGCCCTCTCATTAGCACAGATGTGAGGGAAACGTGAGGTGGTATTAGGAGCCAGCACATCCTTCCCTATCTACAGCTTTCAGCTATGTGTGTACTCACCATTTTAATATACTAAACTATGTAACATCTAGGTAGCTCTCATAGGGGAAGTGGGTGGGGAGGGGGGAAGATTTCCAGCAGAGTTGAGATCTTCAAGTCCTGCAGGACAGAACTAGGCCAAGATGTCCTTTTACCCTTGGTTAACAGCATAGTGAAAAGAATGGAATGTGCTACCTTTGAAAAGCTGCTTAATATCACTGCTGCCAGGAATATTGACTTGGACTCCACAAGCACATAAATATCCCACAGGGGAATGTTTTTAAGTTCAGACACTCAAGGAGACTTGTTTACCCTGAGATATGCCTGATGGTATGGTGAAAATGCAAAATATTAAAGATGGCATGCAAAAGAGGCGTAAAAGAATAATAGAATATAAAATCAACTTATATTGCTATGATTTTTTCTCACCTGTTGCATTGATATCTTTATGAATTTGTGTGCATGAACTTCTTGTCCTTGACCCATAGAGATGGTCCTGCATTCTACAACATATTTAACAGTATATAATGAACTTACATTCTTGAGAAAAAGAATTCCAATTCAGTCTAAAACCCAGTGATATAAATACAGCACAATTAAGTATATTTTATTCCAGAAATATATACTTAAAGTAGAATCCCTTCACCGTCATATGATATTACTAAGTATAAATTTTCTAAACGTTGAAACGCTGTAAAAAAAGCATTAAAATACAATATTTACAGTGTTTTTAGGAGTGAAAGACTATGACTAATGTTATTGCCAATGGGAATTTTTGCCAAGTAAGCCACAGCATTTGAAATACAAACCTAGTTGTTGGGTTTTTTTTACGTGTAGATAACACAACTACATAAATGAGCACAACGCTTAATTGTAAAATTGCATTTGTAACATATTAATGTGAGTAACATCATGAATATATAAATCTACTTCCAACTCTGTATGCACATCTTTTCAAAGTTTCCATATAACACAGACATAAAATCTAGATTATATAAATGCAGATCTTGTGGGTATTTTTTGTTACAAAGTAATATTTTAAGCAGATTGCTGATTTTTACATTACCTTCAGTTAAGAGTTAAAACAAGAAAACAGTATTGTCACCATGCCAGAATAAAAAAAAAAATAATTGTCTTAGAGATAAGCATTAAAAAAATATAATCACTGGGATGGATGATAACAATTTATAAAAAAGGAACTGAAAACATACTGTCCAACGGTAACAGAATGATTCTCAGAATACCATCTCTTATTTAAAATATTATTTTATGTCTAAGATGATAGTTCAGGTACAAACAATAGTGCAACAGAATTTAAGAAATACTTTTCAGAAAAAAAATAAATCTCTGAAATCAGTTACATTACTCTTCTGTATCTTAACACAAGGCAACGAAGAATTACTTTCATACCCAATTTCAGCTTCCTAGCCAAGGAATCAATCTGAAACGTTGGGTCAGATCCCATAGACAAGAAACAGATGAGAGGTGTTCGTGTGTCACTTTCTTCCCAAGTTTTTTCCAAATTCAAAATGACTGGTTCAGTATATTTCTCATCCAAGGAATTTGCAATATATTTCCTGGCTTGGGAAAGCATTCGGTCTGGACACCAAGACCTAGAAGTTAAAATATATACTAAGATACAAATTCACTGCCTCTTCCTGTTGAAAGATCAGAATTATATTAGAAATTCCATTTTTATCAATAGAGATTTTTGCTTCATAATACGCATATACACACACACACAAATATATATGTGTGAGTTTGTAGGTTGTCTTTACAGATGTAATAACAGACAGAGCTGGTAGTCCTTTCAATACTTTTCAGTTACTTACAATTTAAAGTAAACTATTTGCACTGAAATTTTCTGTTCTGGGTACCTTTACCAGGTTGGGTCATTTTTAATTTTAAACAGAGCTTTTGTATCTGAGAACACAAGTAGCAAAATGTAACATTATTTTTGCCCTTTAGTGAAATTCTGCAGATGTTTCATTGCGTCTGTTAGTCTTTTAGGGTACAGGCTGAACTCTCTTGCACTGAATTGCATTTGTGTTGGGGATGAGTTGTTATTTTTCCCATGGAAAAAAAAATCCCAAACAACTACTTTTGGATAAAGTTATGACCTTTCAAAACTTCATTTATAGGCATATTATTTAAATGTTTAGGACTTAGATGCTCCCCTCCCCTTTCAGGGTGCATAGCCTATGACAATACAGTACTACTTCCATCAGATTCTGGCTTTTTTTACTGCACAGGTTGAATCTGCTCCAAAGACAAATCATGGTCAAGTAATTAATGTTGTTGGGTTTTTTGTAGTGTCTCTGATTTATTTGTTGCAGGACTTGGAAAGTATACAATGAATGTAGGAAGATATGATCTCATGCATCAGGCAGTTGAATACTGCTTTGGGGAAATCCATTCTATCCCAAGCCCTGCCACAGAGATCCTAGCTAGTGCAATAAAATAATTTATACCACACTTTTCACAGGGGGCTTTTTGTGCTGGTTTTGGCTGGGATAGAGTTAATTTTCTTCATAGTGGCTAGTATGGGGCTATGTTTTGGATCTGTGCTGAAAACACTATTGATAATACAGAGATGTTTTCGTTACTGCTGAGCAGTGCTTACACAGCCAGGGGCTTTTCTGCTCTCACACCACCCAACCAGTGACTCATCTGGGGGTGCACAAAAAGTTGGGATGGGACAAAGCCAGGACAGCTGACCCCAAAGGACCAAAGAGATACTCTATACCATATGACACCATTCTCAGCCTATAAAGCTCTGGGGAAGGAGGAGGAAGGTGTGGACACTTGAAAATATGACGTTTGTCTTCCCAAGCCACCATTAAACATGATGGAGCCCTGCTTTCCTGGAGATGGCTGAACACCTTCCTGCTGATGGGAAGTAGTGATAGATTTCCTTGTTTTTATTTGCTTGTGTACATGGCTTTTGCTTTACTTCTTAAACCGTCTTTATCTCAACACACTAGTTTTCGTACTTTTCCAGTTCTCTCCCCTATGCAATCAGGGGAGTGAGCCAGTGGCTGCATGGGGCTGAGTTGCCAGCTGGGGTTAAACCATGGCACTTTTGAATACCTGTTTTGCATTATCTTTTTTTTTTTAAATTAAAGTTATTTAAAATAACTCATTTTAAAAGATTTTTTTAAAAATAATTTTGAAAACAATCTGAACTATTCTGTATTTTTAGTGTTTTTTTGGAGGAGGCTGCAATGTGGTTCCCAGTTTCCATTTGCCATGACATAAGAGCAAAGCTATAAAAAATGGTTTTTTTAGATTCCTCAGAGTTTAACTCTGAAGTGAGCAAATTAAGTCATATTTCATGTGAGTGAATTAAATATATCATGTCACCCAGAAACTAATTTTAAATTATGCTATTATCATAATAGCATACTGATAGACTGAGACACATGATGGAACCAAGTATGTTATTTCCCAAATTTCTGAAGATGCTCACCTGATGAGTAAAAGCTTGCGAAAGGTATCAAGTGAACCATTGTATCCATCAGGTATAATTTCTTCCTCAGGAGCCTCCGTATCAAACCAACGTTTCCATCCCTTTTCATTATGGTCTATCTAAATTTATTACATTAACACACATATAAATATATTTCAGTTGTAGTAAAATCCTGTTGTAAATGTATATTTTAATGACAGTCTGTTATTAAATTAGGATATATTACAAGTAACATTAAGAATCTACAGCATTTAAGACATATGCCATGTGAATTGCTATTAGGATATGACAACCAGAAATTTTAGTACTAAGATGCAGGCTCTTAAGCTAATCAGTTATCCATGGATTCCCCTCCCAAACACATGAAGCTACTGAAGAAAAATCAGTCATTAGCAGAAGGATTCTATACTACAAAAGGAACATACTGTGATAAATTTATTCCCTCTGATCACAAAGTACCAAGAGGAATAGAAAAATCTGTACCAGTACTGTCCAGCCAGCCAAAGAATAACAAAATTAAAAATAATAGACTCTAGTAAGCTTTTGACTTGAGAAAGAATAAATCTGACCACAAATATAATTATTTAGGCATCTCTTAGAATCCATGACCTAAGACAAGAAGGGATATTGGTGGACAGAACATAGTGAAAATTGCGATGCAGTTGAACCTTCTATGCAGTGACAGATCGATTCAACTACCGCAATATTCTGAGATCACTGGAAAGAGAACAAGGAGCACACCGATACCACCTGTTCTGAAATACAGTCCCACCAAGGAGCTCTGTCCAGGTGACTGACTTGGTTTCAAATAGATGTAGTTTCAGAACAATGTACGCCAAGAATGGACTGGTAGAGGACTGAGAAATGAACATACAGGGACCTCTTCCAACCATATATTTCCTATAATGAAACTCATTCCAAGAGTTTCCTTATAAAACTTTCCTTATTAAACACCAAATACTCCTTTCTGAACTATAAACCAAGTTTGACAAAATAATATTACTTTATAAGCAAATAGCTGAGTTCTACATTAACTGACATCAACCTGAGCAGATGCTAGGAGAGTATTCAGAGGAGGTACCTTCCCAAAGCTAAGCCACAGCCAGAGATAGATTACTGAGCTAAAGGATCTTTTGTTGACTCAGTAAAACCATTAAGCTTTCGTTACATATTTCTTTGTACCATCTGTCACTCAAGCACAGCTGGAAGTAATAATATTGTGAAAAGTAACAGTGTCATCTAAATATTTAAAGAGGAATATGCCCTTGTTAAATTAAGTTAGGCATCTGGGACCAGAGGACTTAATGTTTAGAGAAAAAAAAATTGTAACAGGCAAAAAAAGAAAAACACAGGCAATCTCTTGAGAACTGGGCATACCATTTGCAAGCTTTTTTTTTTTCTTACTTTAAATAATTATCTGTTTCTATCTAAGTAAATAATGAAACAGTTGTATGTAATATGATGAGCCAAATAGAATGGCATATCTAATGGAGGCAAATAAGTAATAAAAAGATGTTATTTCCATTTTTTATTGTAACCTAGTTGGCACTCTCCCAGATTCCATCTCTATCTATTACTAAAACCAACTAATTGTCACTTCAACTTGTAAATATATGGCAATTTTAAGTTAGTGCTAAAAGATTCATAAAAAGAGAGGCCTTTTGGGTAACATAATCTCCTAAGTATTTTGGAGTCTCAAATTTTGTTTGCACCAACTCTAGAAAAGCTCTATAACAGCCCCATTACAATCTACAAATTAAAAGGAAAAATACATAATTCATAACCTCATGGTTAAATTTAAATAATATTAGCAAGTGTACAGTGGCATTTTGAGTTCTTGTGTCCTAACACCCCAGAGTGAAGACCTAACTAGAATTCTTCCAACTTTGTCCTAACTCAATATTCTGGTTTGATACCTGCAGGAACCAAAACCTGGAGGGAATGGGCTGGTATGTATCCAGATCTTGCCTTGATGCAGAGTTAGAAAACAGCCAGGACCACTTCCAGACACACCCTTTAGATAAAATCTCTGCTACCCTTCAGGACACTAAATGCCATCACAAAAGGGACTTGGCTGACCAATGCTGTAACCACAAGAACTTAGTGTCCTGGCTATCAGCCTGATTAACAAGGAGTGGTTAGGAGGTACAGAAAAAGAAATGCTTAGGGAGTGTTTAACTACACCAGCAAAGAGATAAATTTACCAATGTAAACATGGCACAAGCCTATGTACATACAAGTTCATGTATATGCCAATAAAATAAATTGTATTTGTGTAGCTAGTTCATCATACCTTAATTAATCTTGTAATGGAAATGAGTATTTAAAACCAAACAGCAAACAATTTGTTTGTAAAATTGTCAGACTCAAGACAAAACATTGTAATTTAAAACCTGACACTCATAGATTAACTTTCTGAGCCTTTTTGATACCTCTACTTTTTTATGCTTTCTCCTTATTTCTGTCTCTCTGTCACTGACTTCCTTTCTTGCTAGTTCTTTGCTCCTGTTCTCTTTCTATCACAATGACTAGAATACAAAATACAATAAAGCAGATAAAAAAATATAGAGCAAATAAATATACCCCCATTCATGACACTTAATTGTTCATTTCTATGCCTTTAGTCTGTATTGTCTCTGGCCTTGTTCTTAAGTACACCTCTCATGCATTCCACAGGTAAAATATGGGAGCACAATTATGATTGGGAAACTGGTTATTAACATTAAAAAGATAATTTAGTAGATATCACCTGATTCAAAATTTCTGCAAACTGTGGAAGTTTGCTCAATTCCACTAGGTTTAGCCACCTCATGTCAAGAATCCAGTGGAATGGTTTGGGTGGGCAAGCCTGTAGATCCAGTGCTGCACCTCCTGTAGATGAAAACATTCAGATAAAATACACATGACATTCCAGGGGTCAAGATATATTTGATATTTCTTTTTAAATTATGTTTTCTTGGCCATATAATTTTCATTGGGTAGTAATTGCACTCCTGTGTGCTTTGCATTTGTTTCGTAAGATCATAGGATAATTTAGTCTGGAAGAGACCTCAGGAGGTCTCTAGTCCAACCTGTTCAAAGTAGGGTCAGTTATGAGGTAAAACCAGGTCTTATCCTGTCTGGTCTTGAAAACCTCCAAGGATGGAGACTGTACAACCTTTCTAGACCATATATTGTAATGTTTGTTTGTCCTCATAATGAAAAAAATCCCATTACATCCATGTTGAACCTGTATTTTTTTCAGTTTATTTCTGTTGTCTCATCTTCCTACTGCATGCCACTATGAAGAGCCAGGTTAATGGCCTTTTCACAGGTTTTAAAATACTATGATTGGGTCTCCTGTAAGCCTTCTGTTCACCAAGCTGAACAAGCCCAGTTCTCTCAGCCTCTCATCTTAAATCATGTGCTTCATATAGTTAGTTTGTTTTAAGTTTTTACAATGATATTGATTATATTGGAAGTAAGGAAAATTCTTTAAGATTTTTTTCCTTTTCATCTGTGCTGATAATACAGCAAAGATAATTTTGTATTTATCTGAAAGATAAAAATATTCCTCTGAAGGCCCTCCCTTAGACAGTCTATGTTTTATCCCAGTATTCCTAAAAAGAAAAGAAATTGAAAAGAAAGACTTATTTTCTCAACTGCAAACTTCTACCTCTTCTCTAATGAAATGCATAATTTACAATATCTCAAGAATGTGACACGCATTAGCAAAGTAATCTCCTGGGATCACTGGAATAAAAGACCAAATACATCAAGAGAAGAAAGAACCTCTCTGGACTGATGGAATTAATCAGTCAATCCTAGAACAGCCCAACAAGTGCAAATCATTTTAAATAGCATATATAAGGCCATATAGCCAGTAGATAATACACGTGTTTCACATGCTCAGATATGCAATTGAAGAGGAAATACAAAGGAACACCTCTGGGATAAGAGTGCAATCCAATTTTAAACAGACTGACTTTTAACTTTTTATCATAATTTCCTTCTTGTAGTTGCCTCTTCCCCAGTCCTCCACAAATTAATTAATAGCACTTGTTGGGAAAAGGTGTTGTACCAGTCATCTGCAGAACCGAGATCATTTATTCATTTAGGTCATTGGTATAATGAATTTCAAGAACTTGTTACAAACTGGCAAGAAAACCACTTTGGAATAACTACTACTATTTTTAAGTACTTGTATGTATCTGAGCATGTATGTGTGTGTGTACTTACTCCTTACATTTATGAGCTGTAATTATTTCAATACTTTCAAATTATACATACATGCTTACCAAAAAATACATACATAAAGATGTAGTTCCATTTCTATTAATTTATTAAGAGTTTCACAAACTGTGTCTAATTGTTGCATACAATATCAAGAGGGAGTTTATTCCATAGAATATCAAGAGGTTTTAACAAAGAGATCTTTCTTCTTATTCTGCACCCACCTTATCCTCAAATTCTCTACAAAGATGTAGAGAAAATGAATCATGAAACAAAGAAGGAAAAGAAGACAAACTTACCATTGGAGTGAAAAGGAGATTAGAATATTAATGTATTAAGTAAAGAACAAATTTTGTTATTTAAGAAATTACTGGGAAAACATTATACATAGTATTTTTGATGCAGCTAAAGAACTAAGACTTTAAAGTTCTAACATATTATAGGGAAGAGTTTATGGTGCTGCAAATGCTGTTATGCAACAAGTTCTTTCTTATTTTCTGAAGCCTATTCTGCTTATATTATAGACTTTACAGGGAAGGATTTTATTTTTTGAGATGTTTTCTTGCAGGCTTCTGGGATGCAAGAATTTTATTTATATTATCAGTGATGATTCCAGGAAACAGCAGGTTTTCTTCTTTTAAAAGAATTAACACATGATTTAGAAATACTAGCTATTTTCCTAGCTACTTAAATATCCTTAGGTAGAAACACAAGAATCACTATGTTGAATCTGGATATTAGTAGGCCAATGGGAACAATTAACTTCAAAAGAAAGCAAAAGCTTCAGTGAGTGGGCAGTAAACATCTTAGATTTGGCTTTTGGGGAAATTTTTAAACTTTAATTTTTGAGGCATACTTATTAAATGAAGAATGAGAATTACAAAAGTATAAACAATGTATTTGTCATTGTAATACTTGATATTAATGCTGTTAATATGCATACCTAATCTTCTGATAAATCCTGCTAAGTTCTTACGGTTAGTCATTTGTTATGTTAATGAGTTAAATATGCAATGCCTGAAGTCTTTCGTTAGTTTTCATTTTGCCATTCACAGGCATATATTATAAGTTCCAGCATCTAGAAAAATTTGTGCATTGCTTTCCTCCACATATGGACATTGTTAAGGTTTCCTTCAAGCATACTCTTGAAGTGTCTTTGGTGTTAGGACATATAGTTTGAAATAACTGCCTGGGTTGCATGTATGGAAGCCAGAACTTCCTCTTAGTCTCTGCAAACTGAAATAATGGAAATCAAAAAAAGGATAAGAAAAAGTTTACAGATCTGTAATCCGCTATTAGAACTTTTATTACAAAGTGATACCCTGTTTTAGAATCACATCTTTTGCACATTTAATACAATAAGCCAACGGAATATTTTTGCAAACTATTTAATTCTGTGAGAGACAATCACAATCACTTTAGGCAAGAAGACTTTTCTTTATTTTAAAATGCAATCATTATTTGTCCACAAAATAGCATACTTGACAACATTTCTGGCTTTTATTGCAGTCAACAAAGCCAAAGATGTTGTGAAACATGCTTTGTGACATGCTTTCTAATATTTATAGAGCTTCTTAGTAAAATATATTTGCTGCTGGAGAAGGTCATATTCTTCACTTGTGCTAGTCCCTCACTTTCTACTGGTAAAGCACATGGGTTACCTAAGTGTCAAGATACCTACAAAATCATCAATGAACTCCTTAGATTTTCTCATAGCTTTGAGATATTTTTTTTCTTCTTTCTACAGTTTTAATAAAAATTCTTTGCCACCATAGTGTGAGGCTGTTTTCCCATAATCTGGGGATCTGCTTTCTCTGTTTTGCTGACTTAAGGTTACCTCCAAGCTGTAGCATTAAAATATTCAGGAAGGGCTTCATGTTTGGCTTTAATGGAATACAGTAAACAGAACAAAATTCAATTTATGTACTTTAGCAGAAGGAAAGATTTAGAGTTCATAATCTCCTAAGACTAGCTGAATAAGTCTAGAGACTTTTTCATTTCAAAAAATAATGCTTATTTCACTGAGACGTCCCCTAATAATATAACTGATGATAAACCATGAAAGCTCTCCCAGAAAAGAAGTAGAAAAAAGAGGAAGAAAGGTTTATTTTTGTAATAAATCCTTTAGCTGCCCAATGGTGTTTGGTAACACGGTGTTCATTTTGCACCAAGAACTGCTCATCCAAGAAGGAAAATTGAACAACTCATTCATTGCAGAAGATACCCAAGAGTCCAGGACAATTTGGCTAGGCATCTGCCCACTTGCCAATCTTTTTTAATATACTGTGAAAAATTATAGAAAATCTATTGTTGCTTTGGTGTCATTTTATACACCAGAAGAATTTCTCACTATCAAATCAACTATAGTAAAGCTACGCAGGAAACAGCAATCATATGTTCTAGACAAAAAAAGCTAAAAGTACTCTATCACAGATTCTCACCAGGTAAAAAGGAGTAAGTGATCACTTTCTGCTTCATATGCCCAAGGCATATTTTCCTCTGCCAAAACAAGAATCTATGAGCTGAGAAGCCAAGAAATATCGTTCCTTGTCTAATGATTTACTAAAGCAGACAGTTCATTTTGAAAGTATTTCCAAGCATGCCCTGCCTGACATCAGTGGTAAATTGGTAGCTGGATACCATTCTTAAAGGATAAAAACATTGCAACAAACTGGAAAGCAAAACAGAAAGTGAATTTTATCTTGTTTCCTATCCATTTTGTTCATTAAAGGCAGATAATGATCTTGAAATCTAGGTTCACTACTTTGATATTAGAACTTTGCAAGATTCATTTGAACATTGGAAATTCAAACAGGTCCTATATGGACCTCCAAATAAGCAATCCTGATAACATTTTCCAGCAGAGACAGAAATTTACAGAGCACAGAGGCGGCACAGACCTGGCCAGCAGAACCACAGAAACACATTGTGTTCTCTGAAAGTGTTAGCTGGTTGGCAAAAGTCAAGAGAAAGCTCGAGCTGAAACTGATAAAATATTGTAATGCCTCCTGTTCTGGTGACTTAGAAGACAGCTTTATTTAGCTCCATCAAAGCAGAGAAGCAAAGGAGCAAGCAGTCACCTAATTTATAAAAATAAGTACACAATTAAACACAAAAATATACAATTATTAAACCAATTGATGGAGAGAAGCAGAACTATCATCTTGATCTCAGGATAGAACACAGCCTGGGTAAATGGCAGAGGTGGAACTGAGATGGAGAACCGCATCTAATTTCGCTGAACAATGGCAGGGATAAGGACAGAAGCAGCTCCCACAGAGGTATTGGTAGAAACCATGCAGCCAAAAAAATCAAACTTCGAAATTGTATAGAAGTTTTAAAAGTTGAAATTAATTCTACATATAACACAATTTCTTAAACTTACCCCTAATGAGTGCATGGAACTCACTGGTGTTTACATGTCCTCTCTCAAGATCAATTTTTAATGCCAGGAGGAGGGTAAAGAGTAATTTGTGGTTTTCATGCAAGCCTCTAACAGAATATGAGTAAATTTCAAAGGTAAGATACTCAATAATATTTGAGATTCTTTCCTGAGGTAAAGGAGACTTCTTAGACCTGAACCATGAAAACAAAGCAGAAAAAAAGCATGTTAACAGCAACACATTGTAAAGACAAATATCTGAATAGTAGAAAAATCTCTGTCTTCCTACTTGGCCATGGATTGATCAAATAACTTCAAGAACTGAGCCAGTGAATTTTGATACATATTATTGACCATGCTCATTGATGTAATAAGAAAATAAAGAATGCTTCCACGTGTAGCAACGGGTCGATATTCCTCCTGAGCTGTGTTAATCTTCAATTCAGTTTCTGCTGCCACAGACAACTTTTCAGCTACCTCGGTAGCTGTTTGCTTAGTTGTTTGCAGAACACCAACCAGGGATTCATCATCTACTAGTGAACCTAAAAAGTCAAATATCGGATTTTTTAGGACATTTTTGTAAGAAACTTTTCACTTCATATATGTAAAAATTGAAAGGCCAAATTACAGGCATTATTTACAACAAATGGAAATTATTTACTAAATTGCAGAAAGCTTTTAAAATGAAGACTGAACAGGATATGTAATAGTAGAAGTTATTTTTAAATTCAACATGCTAAACAAATGCATTCAACCTATGTCAATATGAATGTATCTATACCAACACCTTTGTGGCATGTACTAGAGCAGTCAACTTTTTCATTAACATCACATACATATTAATGTGCAGTGCTTCAATTATTTAAAGTCTGATGATTGGTACATTCCAAGTCAAAAAGACTTGGGGTCCTAAAGGCAATGGTCACACAACAGTATTCATGCATCTCAAGTATTTACTGATCAATTTTCTGGAAGTTACTACCTTCTTTTTCCACCAAAGAAATGGTAATTGATCATGTGCAGTCTCCTAATATACCGCAGAAGGCTTTCAACATCATTTAAGCTAGCCCGTTTTACTTTGCATTTTCAATGGGTCAAGGATTTGCCTGTGATCAGATACCTTATCTGAGGGGCAGAAAGCTCTCAAGAAATTGATTTGATTCACAAAACTTGTTCAGGTGTTAAAAATACTTAGTGACTAGGGTTGTATATAGTGGCATACTGTAGTACCAAATTCCTCATACCCCAGTAAATCACCGTACTTCAAATTTCTACCACTGGATGTTCTCTTATTGTACCCTGGATGGATAAATCAATTTCTGTATGGAGAGCTTTTAAAGTGAATCAGCTTAATCTGCCTATTTGCTTAATCCTTTGATACAGAACCTCTGGTTGCACTTAGTTTGTACAGAAGATTGTCTTCCAGTTCTTTCATCTTCCTCTTATTAAAAGTTACATCTTCCGTGAGTTTAATTCGTTCTGCCTCTAGTTCCTATTGTTAAAAAACCAAGAAAATGGCATAACACTTTATGGACCGTAACTACAAGTCATACTTAAAATTCAGCTGCTGATTTTTTAAAATCATGAAATGTGATTGAAGATATAGGTGAAGAGTTGGATGCCATCATGAAATGTGCATTTTACTTTTTTGGGTATCTAAAATATGTTTTTATAACACCCTTTCTATTTTTAAGCAGTGTTTTTTCTTATGAAATATCAATGCCAAATGCTTGTGTTTAGTTGTGTCACACTGACAGTCATATGTAGAAGATCCTCTAGGTGCATTTTTGTTATTTGGAAATTTCTATACTGAATCTGAATAATTTCTTAGAAAATGGCTGATGTCTTTCTTCCATTTAAACATTTCTTTTTCCCTATGTACTAAAACCAGTTAAATAATAAAAAAATAAACATCAGTGGTTTGTGTGTACTCTTAGGTTACCTGTTTTTCAGTAAGGATTACTCTTCTCAGTAACTGATTCTCAAGTCCTTTCATTGTAACAGTAAAATCAATAATTGATGTTTTTGCATTAATTTCAGGTGTGAAAGCAGGATTGGGTAGCTTTGTAGTAATGTACAGTCTAAATGAACTCATAACATCTACTTCCTTATCACCAACTTTCACCTGTGGAGTAAGTTAGAATAGAATTAAGCAGGGGAAAATGAGCTTCATTCGACTCAATCATATTGACCAGGAAAAAAAATTACATTATTTGAAATGCCAAAGAGAAGAAGTTTATTTCACAATTCAAGTTTGTCATGAAAATAAAAAACGATGACCAAAGGTAGAAGTTAGGGTACATTATAGAAGAAGCATTCTCACTCCAGGTAAATATAGAGATTAGTTCTACTGTGAGTTCTAATTAATGGTTCAGAACCATTTGGTTTAGGTTTTGTGCTACTAATAACACCCCAGATGAAAGCGGTAGAAAGGTAGAAACTAATGACCTTTGGAGAAATCATTGATTGTGCTCAGGGGAAAAAAGAAATTATTTGATCCAACAATGGAACATATATTATTGGAATTAATTCTGTATTATTTAAGACTAAGCAGATCTTAAAGAATCTTTCTAAAAGAACTATAAATTTATTCAGAGTTTTCCACAGAATTTTTTACAGAAGCTAAGATATTCCAAATCAGCAGTCTAACTTGAAAACTGCATGTGCTCAAGGAAATCTGATCACTGTGTATGAGCCTCCAAGGCTACTTCAAATACCTAGCTCAAGAAGGAGTAGGACAAAACCACTTCCTTAAGCATATTGTTTGCTGTGACATTCAAAGTAAAACTACTCCACAAAAATAGTAAACACTTTATTTTCATTATCATCAACAATCTGGTCTACCATCTTTCTCATAAACCAGCCAGTTAATTAAGATTCTTCGAGAAAAATACATATGGAAATAGACATGTGCATGTGCAGTCATTTTATTTCAGGATGTTTGAAGGGGGATTGTTTTTAAAATTTGGGAGTGATTTCTTTATTTAATGAAGGTCAGAAAGATTCATGATTTTTCAAGGTTAGGAATATACTTAATATTATTAATAAAACTTCAAGCTTTTTGGCTTTCTTTGTCAGTAAACAGCTTTACTCCAAATTAAAGATTTTGCAGTTTCTACAATCAGTGATCCACAGTCGGAAGAGAGAGATCTTTCCAATTCTATGAATTCTGTTAAAGGGTATAAAATGAAATTGTTCGAAAAATCCATAGAAAGTATTGTAAGCTTTCAATACGACATACATAACTGGTTCAAGTTTGGAATCTTCAGTAGTTAAAGTGCAATTTTAGACTCATGAACTTACTACTTATCAGAGGCTCTGCCTCCAATATTTTATTAGTTCAGTTTGATTCTCCACACTACCCTACTGAATACAAAGTTTACCTGATTCAGGAGAGGTTTGGAATAAAAGGGCAAAATATCATTCATCATAAAGTTAATTATTTATTCCACATCTTTTGTTTTATTACTAACCTTAAAAGAAGTTCCAGATTTCATGAAATTCTTTTCTAATATATTATCAAGGACTGGATCCAGCTCTTCACCTATATCTTCAATCATGAGTGATCGCCCCAGTGAAAGACTATCTTCTAAGTGTGTGCGGAAATACTTGTCATTCAAAGTCGTTACCTAAAAATGTAAATTATAGATTTATGTAAGGACAAAAAAATTTCTTCAAAGCCTTATATGAAAACCACAGACCTAACTATGAAAACGTCTTCCGTTGTTTTAGTTAGTTGAATTTTAAACAAAGTAATAAATGTTGACCATGCAGCAATTTATGCAGAAATACTTCTTGTGTGTACAGTGAAAGGTACCATCAAAAGGTGAATTTAAAGATTGGCTGTAATAGAATACACAAAACTTCATTATGAGAGTAATAATGTAACAAATTAAACTGGTACAGCTTATTGGGAATTGAAGATGTTACATATATTTTTGAAATCAGAGACAGCTAACATTTTTTTATTCTATGTCCTGAGGACTAGATTTTTTTAGTTTTAGCTTTGAAGTGTTGAGAAATTCTTTCTGGAAACCTGAATTCATTCTAACAAATGAATTGCTGTTACAATATTATGAACTCAGATGCTGGAAATATCATTAATGGGATTCAATATATGAAATCATTAAAAAACCTGGATACAAAATAAACCACTAATTTTGTATTTCTTCCTAGATTTTCTTTCAGAAAGTTCTCATATTATTTTCAAGATTTTCTCTGCAGATATATAATAGGGGCATTCTAGTGGAAAACAGCTTTGCAGAAAAAGACATCAGTGTCCTGGTGGACAACAGGTCATGCACAAGCAAGCAATCTGCCTTTGCAGCCAAGGCCAACAGCACTCTGGACTGCATTAGGAAAAAAAATTACTGACAGGTTGAGGAAGGTGATCTTTCCCCTCTGCTCAGTACTGGAGACACATATCTGGAATCCTCTGTCTAGTTCTGGGCTACCTGGTATAAAAGACACTGAAGAGAGTCCAGCAAAGGATCACTAAGATTATTAAGGTATCAGAGCACTTGACATATAAGGAATGCTGAGAAAGCTGAGATTATTTAGCCTCAAGAAAGCTCACAAGGGTATTTACCGATGTATATAAATAGCTGGTGCGTGAGAATGAAAACAGGCAGACAGTCCCCTCTTAGTGGCACAGAGTAACAGGAGAAGGTGCAACGGGCACAAATTGAAATATAGGTAATTCCACTTAAACATAAGAAAAAACCCAACTAAATCTTTATTGTGAGGGTGACTGAACACAAAACCAGGTTGCCCAGAGATGTGGTGAAGTCTCCATCCTCAAAGTATTCAAAACCCAACTGGACACAAAGCAACCTCCTTTGGTAGATCCTGCTGTGAGCAGGGAGGATGAACTAGATGACCTTCAGAGGTCCCTTCCAACCGCAGTTTTTCTGTGGTTCTGGTAGTTTGCTTTGTTAATGATAAAACAATAAGCATGAACTTCATGTTCACTTTATTCCAACACTTAAAATCTTCAAAATCTAGAGATCCTAAACCCCCAAATATTGAGATTCAGGAGGACATATGAGATTTTGAAACATTCAGGTTAACGATTTTAAATGCAGATTCCTTTTCCCATGCTACTTCAATTTGTGAAAAATTCATTTGTGTGCAGGTGACACATGAACATCTTTGTATCATACTTCATGAGCAGACATTTAACCCTATTGGCTTAAGAGCTATTCAAATTGCAGTAATATATAGGATAGACAAATTTGTCTTGGGTTTGGTTTAAACTGGCTCTCCTCAATTTACTTTTGTAGCCATAACTTCATGTATGAGTTTCATCTCGGGTTCTAAATTCTGGACTGCACCACTTCAAGTACTTTGCCTATGTTTTCAAAGCTGTAAGTTATTCTGCCTTTGCCTGTAATGTTACTAATAGTTCCCAGATTTACTCCCACTTAATAATTTCATATTATGCTCTTTTACTACACTTTTCACCACTTTGCACTCTGTATAGGGAACACACCAATTTTGAACAGAAGGCTACTTCTTTCTCTTTCATAGTTCTTGCTAGATTTCATACCAGTGTATACTTACATATAATCTTTTCCAAGTTCCTGAATGGGATTTACAGCTCTTGTCAAGTTCCCTGCTGATGCATCTACACCATCATCAGTCTCCACACAATCTGAAGTTATCTCAGATATGTATGTATGAGAGTTACACTGACTCAAATGCAAACACACCCTAAAGCAATGTTTGAAGGAATATAATACAGCACATTATTCCTTTAACACTCTTCACCTGTAATTCATTATCCTGTTCTTTCTTTTTAATCCATGATTTCCCTTGAGTTTGTGGGTCTACCAGAAGTGGATATCTAGTTGCCTTAGTGACAATGATACCATTCTGAATTGAGAGATAATCTCCAGGCAGTCCTTGAAGATGCCACTCACTAATCTGAAGAATAGAATAAATAATAATTAAAAAAAAAAAAGTAGTTTGGAATAAAACCTCACTGGAACTATCCTTCAGTTATGATTTTCCTAAGAAATAATGGGGACATCAAGCTAAATGGGATGCATACTTGAACTTGCTGAAAAATGATTAATGTAGATGGAAAAAATTTTCCATTTGTTTTTATTTTTATGGATGTTTTTAACATTTATATAGTATGACAAAAAATAGATTTTAAAAATGTAAGAAAGTCGAAAGGCAGCTTGACATCCAAATTAAATGTTGGGATCAAGTATGAGAAACCCAGGCTGAGAGCATTTTGGGGGCTTAATATTGACTTCAGGAAGCTTGAAGATTCTGGCATTGTCTCCTGTTTGATTTTTCATATATTCACAGTGAAAAGACTTTATGAATTCTATTTTAAATGTCCTCTTTAATATAAAAATTTTGAAACTAGATCCAGATAATACTGACAGAAAAAGCTAACAACCAAACTCACAGCTTTAGTAGATGTGATCTATAGCTGTGGTGATGGGTTTTCAAAATAAGGTACTTGAAAGTGCACTATATTATTGTACTATTATATAATTGCCAGTATGTCACCTGTTTATCTGTCTAAAATGACTCAGTACTCAAATTTTTAGTGGTAATTGCCAAGAACATTTGTAAACCACTGAACTACACTGCACAGAAATATTGGGGATTATAGTTCTGTTCTAAGCAAGCATAACAGTAAATTGGCTAACAGTCACAGAATATATTAATTAAAATTAAAATGAAACCTAGCAAGCACCAAAAACTTACTGTTGGTGGATCTACCAACATAGAAATCAGGTTCAAATTTTCAGAAAAGGGAATTTTGTGGGCTCTCATCTGTGCTTCCCATAAATCTTTAAGCAAAAGCTTCCTGAAGTTTTGATTAAAAGGTCCACAGTATGAAAGAAAACCTGTGCAGAGCAGAACATCTCCCACAAGTCTAGAAAAGGAACAAAATAATAATTAAAAGGTGATGTACAACTTCAGTTTCTATTGATGTAGACAACCAGTTTTTGAAACATAACATTTCTGTTCTGAAGAAAATTTAAGGAGAGAACTGTTGCTCTTTGAGAACAACAAATAGTTTCTTTGTGTTTTCAAAATATTTTTGTGGCAAAACTTGAGTAGTACTGTATGAAAATATTATCTTCATCCCTACAAGTTAATAAGGCCCTGACGAAAACTATTCCTTCTTTCAATAATGAAGCAGGAAATTGGTTTATTTCTTAAAAATATGCCTGCAATACAATATTTATCAGAAAAACCAACTTAATTTTCTTGGAATGGGCAGACTTTACCAGAAATGCCCAGTTTCCCCATAGGAAATTTATGGGAACAGATGTATTCCACAGAAGCTAAGCCCAAACTTTCAGGGTTTTTACCTTTAGCAACCATTTTGACACATTACCTGTTTTCTAGACAGCTAGGACCTCTGCTCCTAGGCTGCTCAACATTTTGTCATTTAGACAGCAACACACTGGGGACTCCCAAGTTTCTCAGAATAAGGCCTACAGTCCAATGTGTTTTGACACACGGACTACAGGACAAGAGTCTGGTCTCCAAGCCTCCTCCTTTTATTCAAATATGTCATAATTAAAATCAAAATGGATGCTTCTTTTCCTATTCAGTATTAGGCTAAGAATCTTTCCTTCTTCCTTCTCAGTTCCACCCTTAGCTCATCTCTACCTCCCGCTTATCTGAAGGTTTCGCTTCCCCAGTAACATTGGAAAAAGCTGCAGTGTTAGGGGGACAGGAGAGGCAACTGTAATACAGGCATATTAGTGTACTAAAAATAATCCCTTTGGAAATAAGTTCCAAAATCAGAGGTACTGTTCTGAACTGAAATACAAGCACTCAACACTCAGGTATTCACTTATGAAAAATAAAAAATTCAGGATATTTCACTTAATTGTGTAACTATATCAAGATTTCCAGGAGGAAAATTACGTACAGCTATTAAATCTACTAAATTGCTTACTAGGTCTTCAGTTTTTACACATTTTTTTCCTCTGATGAATTTGATACCTGTTAATCTGAGATTTAAATTCTTTACTTTGCTGAGTCCACCTAACTTTCTCTCCACTCAGTCCATATATAAGTGCAGAGGCTGCTTGCATCTTTCTTTTGCATGTTTCTGCATCATTCTGTAAGTCCTAAAATGGAATAAAAATGTTCTACATAATTTTATATTAAAGGCAAAAATCTAGAGTTATTTTATATATTTTTTTCATTCTCTTATGATTATTTTATTTATTTATAACTCATTCTTGAGAACTCTAAGTGCATGTATAAACTATTGTCTACTACGTTTTTATTTACAGAAAGAAGGAAATACAGGAGAACACAGATTTAAATCTGTTATTTTTATATCTGAACCTTATCCACGTCATTCAAGGCAGAAGGCCCTAAATGTGTGTTTGTATCAATTCCTGATTACATAACAGCATTATATGCAAACATTTTTCATAATACTAAAATACTTTTATCTCACCATTTTCTCCTTCATTGCTGCATCAAAATTTGCTCGCACTTTATCCAGCTCAGCTTGCTTTTCATCGAGTGCCTCCTGAGCCTTTGCTAATTCTGCATTAGCTGTTTTCAAGTAGCCTTCCTGTTTTGCCAAGTTAGCCTGCAAAGAGAAGAAATATTAAAACAATAATCATACAAGATTTGAATATACTTTGATGAATTGTTTTAAGCCTGTTTAGCTTTTAATCATGAGACAATAATATAAAAAAATCTTTTATATTAATATTTATATTAAAAATATTTAAACTGAAAACTATGTTATATATATACTTCAGTTATGGGTTTCTTTGTTAAGTAACAATGTAGTACTTAAGATTCCTATTATATATTGGCAACTTTATTTCTTTTAAAAAAATTTACATTTGAAGAAGCTGATTAGGGAAGTAAGGTTTCTGATCTGTACATATTAATTAGCTTAGAGGAACAATCACTCAATCTTCTTGCTTGATTGTATTCTTTATTATTCCTTTTTTATTTGTATATTCTGTAGCAATCAACAATCACAACAACAGGAAATTGGTTCTGTATCACTAATATAGCTTTTACTCACTAGAAAATCAGGGTCCAAAACCAGTGAATCATTGCTCCTAAACTGATATTTATGCTAAACATGGGAAATTCATTAAATAATTTTTTTGAATCATCCACCTGCATTACAGTTGCTTTTGTAAATAACACTTCTACCAGTGAACAAAAAATGTGGAAAAGATTTGGAGTCACTATTCAGATCTTTTCCTCTTTTACTACTTTTTTTTTTTTTAAGCTGTGCTACATGTAGGGATTAAATACTTGTTTTAGAATCCAAAAAGTAACAATTACTGCCTTAGAGTTTTTATAAGGTCTTTACCTCTGATAAAATTCTTTATTCAACTGTTCACAAACATCAAAAAGAACACCCACACTAAAGTAAAAATTACTCTTAAAAATGTTTTCCTCAGTTTGGTTGCTGCTATCACAACATGAATCCTTTACCAATGCGAGCTCTGAATCTCTCTAGAATGCCAATATTTACACAAGATCTCAGTCCTGCACTCCCTCTAAGTTATTGTCTGAAAACAAAGCAGATGAAATAGCTGCAAAGCTGTGTTTGCAGGACTCTAGAAGAGAAATGAAGACCCTCGTGCAAATTTTTGAAAACAATATAAAATAATTATAACATAATAAAAACAAAGACTGAAAACACCGTTCGCTGTACACAGTAAACGAGAGCACATAAATTTAATCTAGGCTAACTTTTTGTTCTGTGTTACGTCTAGAATTAAGAGTAGGAGATGTGGTTTTTCTGCTTTTGGCATCCTTAAGTCACAGGCAATTATATCTAAATAAAATTATCTAAAAATATTTTTTACATCCTACTAATATTAAAGGAAATTAAATTAAATTGCATGGAAAGGAAACACAAGGCAAGAAATTATGTATTACCTTAAGAGGTAAGACTTCTCTGTGAATACCATAAAATGCTACCATGGCTTGTGTCCAAGAGAGGAGTCCTGCCACATTACCGCACACCTTTTTACCATGCTCCAGTGTATAGTCTTCCATATTAAAGTAAGGCTGAAGTAATTCTACTGTCTCTTCATTGATTGTATCCTTAGGAAACTGCTGTAGACTTTGCAAGAATGGGCCACTCATAAGCTGCAAAAACCAACACAGGATATTTATAAGCTATTTACACATTTTACATTCAAAAGCTTGTTCGTAGGTGAGTTGTTGAAAAAAAGTTCCTAAAATTCTTCTGTAAAAAGAAGTCGTTCATATAGTTAATATTATAAGTGTGCTATTCAGTTGTAACACCTCCCACATGCCTTCAATTATTTCAGTTTTAAGCAGTTACACTCCAGTAACAAGGCTTGAAAGTTAGTGATGTACTTTCCATATTCCTGTGTTGCCATTTAAAAAGCATTTAAGAAGCAGCATTTCATAAAAAACTTGAACAAAGATAAAGCCTCAGAGATACATATCTAAAGAATACAAAAAAAACCCCTGCTTATGCATTTCTGAAATGTGATCTAAATTCTTCCAGAAAGGGAAATCATTGGTTTTAACTTTTTTCTAACAAATGTTTTACAAGTTAAAGGCAACTCATGGAATAACTGCTTATCCCATTTCATTATATTAGTGGAAAATTTAAAGTTTTGATGATTTCTTAGTTCCAGGAAAAGGCTAAAGAAAAAGCAAGAGCTCTATTCATACCCCAAATACATATTTTTTCTTTATTTGCATGACGAAAAAAATGAGGCAATAATATTGGCAAATTATCACACTAATAGAGGTAGACCAGGATTTAAAGAATGGCAGGAGAAGGCATGGAAACAAAGGGTTTCCTAAGAGAAGATCAAAGTCCAGAAGGAAGAGATGACTGTCTGACCACAGAATATTGAAATGCAGAATAGGAAAAGTGACTATCTCTTAGTCAGTCAAATAATCTCTCAGACAATCAAGGAGCCTTAAAGAATCAGAAAAGACTGTTTAAGTGTAACATACAAGTTACCAAGGAAAAAGAGGTTTTATTTCCAGGATGCCCTTGTCTCATGTATGGTTAACATGTTTAGTATGACTTATTTCTTTACCATCAAGTCATACGCCAGGAACAGGACAAGGAAAATCTAAAGCTCCTACGGCAAAAGTCTCTAAGCAAATCACCTACTACTTTGCTACCAAATAAACTCTGTTTATATACTATGCTTATCTTAAAACCATGTATTTGCCTTTTTAGAAAATTCTGTCCTGTTTTAAGCAAAGGGCATTATAAATTCTTTGATATGCAAGTTATTTCTGATGTTTAAGAAACAATGTTTGAAAACTCTACTTACTTTCAATGATTCTCCCCATGATGGCTTGCTGCAAGGCTTTTCTGGATCCATGGTAACTGGGTCCACATGCTTTTGGAATAGTAGCAGACAACAGTCCATGACCCTCATAATCAGGTGAGGAGGTTTTGCAAGTTTTCTAACAGTAGCGATATCCACTGGTTTGATGGTCTATTTGGCAAGAAATGTAACAGAATCCTGCATCAATACCATTAGTCTACTTTCCCATTCAAAATCTTGATTTTAATGTTTGTTTGTCATACCCTTCTCTGAGGCAAATTTGTACTACACACATACAAAAAACTGAGTAACTGGACTTTAATAAATTTCATAGATTCATGAAACTTTATTAATTTTAATTAATACATATTATACAAGAATATTTTCCCAGTGCTAAAGACATCACTCAAAATAAAATTTAAATACATGGAACAGCAGCATTAACTTAACTTGTCAGTCTAAGTGTCTGAAGAAAAGTATGTTGTAAAATTGCATAGGACTTAGTTAAAAGCAGTTTCCTTGGTAAAGTAGTAGTATTTGGGATTTTTAAGGGTTAAGCGTCATTTATTCTGAGGTGGATTTTATTGGTTTTGATGGGGTTTAAGTTGTTATAGATATGAGATACAGGTTTTTTACTTCATGTTTAGCAGCATCACTGACACTTTGCTTAGTTCAATAACCAACACAAATAAATGATTGCAAACTTCAAAACTAACATATTAATTTCTGTCTACAAAATGCATGCATGCTACTACCTGTCTAGAAGGAATAATTACAGACACATTATAGAAAACACAGAATGAGTCCACACATTTTGCAAGTGAATTTTGTGACCATTTTTTGAAGTTTCATTTATCTCATTATCTAAATGTCAGTGTAAGAGCAAAAAATGCTCCTTTTCTGGCTTTTCCCACTCAATATTTTTTGCCACAAATTCTGGTAACTGGAACAGAAGGCTTTAAAAATTTAATATATAATTCTTTACTTTTTAATTGTCCAGAGCAGAATAATGAAATCTTGTAGTACAGCAATGCCTCCAAATTTCTTAACCTAATACTGATCACCACAAATCCCCTTTGTTTCCTGTTTCCCTGCAAAGTAAGGGGTTTTTGGTGAAGGAAGAGGCAGCCTTTCATTGGTCTTAAAAGAAAGACTAGTGGTTAAGTATGAAGAAAAACCATTTTTTTCTTAGCACAGAAGTACTCTCCTGTATTCAGAATAACATATTCTAAATGCATCTGTAACTTTTGGAAATTCTTCATAATGATCAAGTATTAGGGTGGAAGCAGAACAAATACTTTCAAATACTCTGTATCTGTTTAAGGAAAAAATGTGAGGTCCAGAAATATTCCTCAGAGACATGACCAATAACTGTGAAGAGCTGGTGACAGCAGTCAAACCCAAGTGACAGCCGCATGTTGGTGGCTCTAGCCTTTCTTTCACAGGTGACTCAAGTAGTATTATACTAAATAAAATGTTGGGAATTTTACTCACATTCAGTGCAGCTTCTGCTATTTCTAATGCTGGTTTAGCTGCCTCCAGTTTACTCTCTGCTTTCATTTTTTCTGAATCGATTTCATCTACAATTTTTTGTGCTTTATCTTTCACGCCTTGGACTTCATTTTTTACTGTAGCTGCAGCTTCAGCACTTTTTGTGACTTCTGCAAGTACCTGAAATGATTATAAACACATAAAATATATAAATCAAAATGATGGAACAAGTGATTAAGTTATCAGACACAAAAGAAAACCAGTACGTAAAGGCTATTATATAGAAAAATATAAAGCTAACCCTAACAGTATATATGGCATTATATAAATATGGAATAAAAATTAATACAATTTACAGAATCTCTACAGAGAAATAGTTTATGATTCTCCCAGCAGAAGTTGGATACTAAAAAATGAATTATTTTTATAATGGATAGAAGACCTTTGAGTGGCTTTTACAGCCAGGTTTTTAGCCTATGATGGATTTTTATCCTATTTGAACCTATACTTTTTCAATAAAATAAGTATTTTCTTTTTTCACTATTAATCTGCAGATAACAATAGTATAGCCAATAAAACTAATGGAAGATGGCAAACCATCTGCACCAATAGTCAGCCTTTTATTCCTTTGGTCTAAAAAGCTCACTTTTAATAAGCCTATTCAAAGAACAGCCCCATATGAATTCACAGAATGAAGTTATCCATTTGTGACTAGTTCTTCAGTAAATATGTTTTTAATTTTCTTGTACATGTGTGACATACAGTTGGTGTCAGAATGTTTTTGGACCAGTATCAGCTATAAGGTCAAGGCTGACACTTTATGCATTTACAAGAACATAAATAATACTGTCAAATACCAGTGGAAAAACATGACAGATAAAATCCCAAAAAACCCTCAATATTTTTTTTTAATATTTTTTTTTAATTCAATTTTGATTTCTATAGGACTCAGTACTAAGGACAAGGAAGAAATATACACAATGTGAACAATAATATATGCAGTTCAATACATGTATGTTATTTTATTATTGGTCCTACTACTTCTGATGACTCATAAGTAGTGCTCTCTTGAAAAAGTTGACAACTAGGAGGCTATGTGCATGAATGCCGGAAAGCTATTTCAAAATGTGTATCAAATATAAATATTGAACAAAGTGAGCTCCAACAGCATATCTGTCATAATCCTGTAATGTGAGAAGTGTGATTTCATCCCTTTCTGTCATAACTTTCTCTTATGGGATTAAAGGCAGACCCTTTAGCCATTGCTGGCCAAAAGTTTGCTCTCGGGTGCGTACTAAATAAGCAACATCACAGCATTATGGTATCTTTCAGAAAACAGAATGCCTATATTAATACATTCCCTAACATACCTTTCCGGAGAGTCATTTTGGAAACTAGATTTCTACCAGACCAACAATCTCATGAACACATGGACACCTTGTTAATGTAAAAGACAAAATATGAAACTGAACTGTGATGAACTTTTTTCTAAGCAATTTTTAAACAGTAAAGTCCCGTTATCATCTGTTAACTTCTTATCTGCAAATAAGCGCACATATAACCCCAAATGTAACAAATGTCAATGAAGCACAAAAACCTCCCATGAAATAAAAAATGAAACCTGATGCTCATAGAAGTGGGTAAGAAATGGGAGGAAAACAAGGAAGGCACTTAACCTCTTGCAGTCTTAAAGTACCTTACTTTCAGAAGCAAATGCTGAAACAACATGCCACAGAGATAGGAGTGCATTTTAGACTGTGGTACACATTTTTTGGCTTGTACAAATTATGAGAGGATTCTGCAATAGCACTTTACTATATATATCCTGGGTGCTATCAGCTGTTTTTTGCTCTTTAACACTTAAGTACTTACTTTATCTGCCTTAATAGATGCCAAAGCCAGTTCTTTCTCCTTAATGGCCAGCTCCTGAGAGAGTTTAGCAACGGATTCACTGGCCTCCATCAGCTTAGAGAGACCTATTAAATAAAAGATAAAATTCAGAAAATTAAACGCGTTCTTTTCCTAGTTAGATAATACAATCCAGCCCTACCTCCAAAATGCCTTGTACCTTGTGTACTCATTTAATTTGTATAAAGGAGAGAAAGTGGGTATAAATAGTTATGCTATCATGATTGTGCCTACTGTTCACTTTTCATGGATATAATATATAAATATAAATAATCTCACAAGGTGCAAAATTATTATAAATAAGCTTGATTCTTCAAAAAAGAAATCCATACTTCTTAGTTTTAGTTTGTTATAGCTGTAAACAGTACCTAGAAGTGTATAGCTGAGATATTATTTGCAACAAAATATATCCTTATGCTCATTACATAGATGTCCTGGGAGGAAAAAAAAAAAAAAAAAAAAAGGGAAAAGAAAGGAAAAAAAGTAGAGACAAGGAAAAAAGGGGATCTGTCAAGGATATGTTGTGTTATGAAGTCACAGGACAATCAGAACAGCAGACTGATACTGCATTTATATGATTGCATGAGGAAATGACACAAATATTAGGATTCATAACTGCCTTCCATTAAGGAGTTATTTCTGGAAAGAAGAGGGAAGAAATGGAGACAAAAGCGAACCCAAAGGTCACAGCAAGATTATGACCTCCAGCTCCTGCATATTAAGTTTACCCTCTCGTCCCTGGTGACAGAGTGCAGAAAAACACATATAAGCCTCTGCACCCACCTGGCTTAGGGCCAGTCCCATTATAGCTTTTATGTGTGCTGAAGCAACCATCCAGAGACTGTTCAGCCTTACGCTGTTTCCCAGAAAGAGGTAAGTTTGCTCCCTCTACAATTATACGTATAGTCTTTCCCATGCATTCATGCTGTCTTGCTTATAGATTTGAGCACAGATCTTTGGCTGATCCTGAGCTTCCCATTGCATGCTGAAGGCTCTCTAGCCTCTCCTCTCTTCTTCATTACTGAATCTTAAAATCTTACAACTTGCCTGGAAGCACTCCCCTTATATCCCTCTCTCCCTGAGAGCTAGAGTCAGAGAGAGCCCATTTGCAGTTACACATTTGATGTGTGATGTTTCGCTGTGATGACTCTCCACTTATCTGTTGCCACATTTCACACAGATGAGCAGTGTCTCCTAGAACATTTCTTGTTCTTCTGACACAGCTGCCTCATGATCAGGCTATGGCCATTCTACGGGCTTTTTATTACTCCTCAAAAAAAAAAAAAAAGGTTATTTTGCCACTCTCAACAATAAAGTCCAAAGGTATATTCACTGAAAGACATTGAGTGGGAGATGAGAGATGTCTTAGAATGTTTCCTTTTCCCAGACATATGACACTTCTTAAAATACTGTAAGGGATACATACATACACACTAACATTCTACGCCTACCTCCCACTCCTCTGACAGCAACAATTTTCAATATGGTTGTTACTTCACGTCACTGTAAAAAAAGTTCTGAAAGGGAAGCTATAAAAGGGAATGATATAATAGCCTTTGCTCTTTTAACATTCTTTGCACTCTAGGATTGTAACATGGAAAGAAAGATGGCCAAAGAATGGGAACATGCAGAATAAGAAGAACTGAAGAATTTCTGCTACAAATAAAAAACTTAATAGCTTTTTCAGGTACCCTGCATACTTCCAATCACAAGAAACATTTTTTTTTTTTTTAGTGCTTGTAGTAATAAATGAATGCCTGATTTAGGCATTAGAAATTGGAACTGTAATTTTCAGAGGGATATGTAGAACTCCAAGTAAGAACCTTATTGATATCAGCTACAGCTTATCTAAGCAAGTTAAAAAGGCACCACATATTTTAATCCTATAGAGAAAATTGAAGTAGTCTTCATCTTTTGTCCATGTCTTATGTAACTAGCAAAAAAATAGAGAATATAGAAAAAATATAAAAATATTTAGTAAGATACTAAGCCACAGTACTCAGCACCTCAAAGATGAAATTTCTGACAATTAGCAGATCTAGCAACAAGTTGTTCAAATGGATGACACACCCAATTTGTCGAAGCTAAACTGAGGTCTTCTGTAGAACCACAGTTCTATATGAAAAGATGCTATCTACACATGTGGTGCTCTACCAAGGATTCCCCAGACTGATTCTGAGACAGCATAAGACATGAAGCATTCAGAAATAATGGTATTTGTCATTGGATTTCAGTTTTCCCTCATCTCTCTTACAAGATTTCTCACCCAAAGTGACAAAGCAGAAAAGAGATTACTTCTATCTTTCAAAATAAGTTGCTCATAAGATACTACAGTGCTGACAAGCATACTTTCAGTGTGCTCGCACCAGGGACTTTTCTAGAAATCAGTATTGATTGAGCTATTTCTTACAATTTTGTTGCAATACAAGCATCCTGAATTGTCCCAGACATCCAGACATACAGGAAAAATATTTCAACAAGGAGATGAAAACAGCGATGTTATCTCATCTGAGTTTAATAACATAAAATTTAAATCTCATATCAGGATAAACTCCTAACAAATTGAAACAACTTTCAAGGTTACTCTTTTTAACCTTCTAAATCTTTTTGACATTAAGCGATGAAGGACTAAGGATTAAAGGAGGGATGTGTGAGATGATAGCAAAATAATACATAACAAACTTTTTGAGAAAGTTCCTTAGAATGCAATAAACTTTATAGTATATTTGGAGGCAGGGATAACCAGTATTTTTGCTGGTTTGTAATACATCTTTTTTATGCAAGTAAAACTATTTAGAATACCTCCTAACTGGCATGAGTATTGCCCATAAGCTGACAGACATGATTTTCTGAGCATCAATGATATAATGTACATGTACCTCATCACCTGTTTGGAAGACCGTGTAAGGAATTAGAGACAAATTCACTACATGTGAAATATTTTTTACAAAGCTGAAGCTACTTTGGTTACTTCTTTTAAATTATTTTTGAAAATAGAAGAACTGGAGAAAGACTAAAAAAACCCTACTCATTGTCAGAAATCTTCAAGGTTCTCAGACTTTTTTTGCATCTCAAGCAGGACTGATGATAAGTTCTGACTTCTAGAAATGGCAACAGATCCATACAGGGAAATTTGCATAATGTGAAAATATTGAGGATCACTTACTCCTCTACAGTCCACTCTAATTCAGTAAACAGTTTTTGAATAAATATCTACGCATTCTTATTCTATTATGTTCTTCATGTGAAGTGTACCAGTTGCATTTTTAATAGTCTAAATGCTACACCTTTTATCTTTGTATGAAAATTCTTATGTAGAATTCTCTGTTCTTTTAGATTGATATACAATATCTTTTCCCAAGAAGACCAAGTTTTCTAAGCTGTTCAGTTGCTTTTGCAGATTTACTGAAGCACGTCTAGATGCTAACCGGAGAGAATTTGAAATGTATACTGAACTCAAGAAGTACTAATCTAATGTGAAAAATTGGGCCATTTCAAACATATATCCAAAATTAGAAGGACATTTTAATCATGCTTTTCTGTATTTCAGATTCCTAGTTATAAAGTGACCACAAATAACAGCTACTTATTCTACAGTAGAAATCTGAAACAAATCGATTCTGAAGTGCTCAAATTGTACAGCAAGAATTTCCATAGACAAGTCCAGAAGTAAATTAATAACTGTTTAGAGATACCTCACTCTACAGTAGTAAATCAGCTGCTCTCTCTGGCCATCTCCAGGTTCTACTGTCTATTACAAATGCTAAATTGGAAATAATAAAGTTTAATATATTGCTGAGATGAATGATTAAAAGCTGGCACCTTCTCTGAGGCATTTTTATAAGAGAATCGTTGTGAGTTGGTAAGAGCTAGAAGGCTTTGAAATGGTTCTCATAGGCCGCTACTTTTGGACTGATCCAGCAAAACTGATTTTAAGTGATTACTGAATAAGACGACTAATATTAAAAACACAGATCATTGGAGACCATGCATGGAAAAACACATATATCCCTATATTGCTTACCAATTTGCATACGTTCAACTTGTTCGCTAATACTCTTTAATTTTTCAGTATAAACTTCTTTGTAGCCATTGATGAAAGCGAGATAAGACTTAGGTGTTACATAAGCTCTTCTTCTATACCTAAAATATAGTATATTGATAACATCAACTTCATACATATTTTTGGAATGTACAGCTATCTGATTAATTCCAATCCAAAAGAAGATTATATAAATCAAGTCTTTCATTCAGTCAATATAAAATTTCTTCAGAATGCAAATCCTTACTTCCAATTACATTGCTTTGTATCCACAAAAGCAACATTAGATTGCTGAGTAGTGGGAACTGAGATAATTAATTTGCAACATAATAGTAATTATTTTTCATAGCCTTTGCAAATATGGATATAGCAGATTTATTTTTGTATTAGCCTTTAAAGACATTTATCGATTCATACAACATGAGCTTAAAAAACTCTATCAGTAGCAATACTTTGGGGATAAATTATTCCATTTGTATAAAATATTACCTTCGGAAATAATTCTCACAGCTTTCTGAAACTATATCATGAAAGAGACCCATGGTTTCCACTACTTCTGTTTTAACTGACGAAGAGCAGATCATATTAAATTCTGAAAGAAAATAACTGGCTACAGCTACAAGAGCTTCCTTGGGCCATGGGCTGAACCAATCAATGGTGCATCCTGATATAAGACCAGGAAATTTCAAAGTACGTGCACGGAACTTCTCACCAACCTAAAGAAAGTAACGCTGTTAATTTGTGATATGATACTTAATAATGTCCATTAAAATATTTAATTTGCATAAATCACTAAACAGGCTATTTTTTTGTGCTAATTTTCTGCTTAGAAAATCCTGCAGTTTTTTCTTTTCTGTAAGTATTTTGCTAAATTTCCAATTTTCCATATTTTCTGAAATTTGAAGAAAGAAGTTCATGACAAACATAAATATGGCTTAATATTTTAAAACCTCAATTAACTTATTTTAATTTCCATTAAATTATTGTTTTCAAGTAACAAGCAAGAATTTCACAAAAATATGTTCATTGATTTGTATTAGGATGTTCATTAATTTGTATTAGGAAAGAATAAGCCAGGAGGAACAAGTGAAAATTACTTTGACATGTAAAGAATGATCTAATTTTAAAGTATTTTGGTTTTAAATTCTGACAACTGCACTATTACTTTTATTATCTCAGCAATTATAATTGGAATTCAGTAATATTTTAATGTGTATTAAAATCTCACTAAAAATATAAAGCTTTACTAATCCTGTCGCACCTTATAGGATAGTTTGCTAATGGTAGCAAGCAAGACAGATACGAAGAAAAAACTTACTGGAGAAAAGCAGAGGACAACATGCAAGTTTTTCTTTGCCCGGGTTAGAAAATATTCATAAAGATTATCAAAGGTAGGAGGGCACCGAGGCATCTCTTTTTTCATCACAGGTATTAATCCTTGGGTGATTTCATCCAATTCATCCCGAGCAATTAAATTAGAAATCTTTTTATAAAATTAAAATTGATAAGAAAATAAATTGCATGGATGTAATTATTATAGAGTTTATAAATATTTTTCTACTTAAAGCTGTATTTCTTTCTCTGCATATATACAGTTTAGACACAATAAAACCAAGATTCGTCTGTGATTTAGTCTTATGTTACTCCATTAAAAACTAGGAAGTCTTAACTCAGGAAGAGTATGGATCTTGACTGGCCAGTGAATCCTCCTTTAATAAAGGCTACTGAAATACCCACCACAGCTCCTTATCTTTTTCTGGCCTACCTGAAATAAAGAACTTCATACCAACATAACTCCTTACTTTTAAAGTTCAGATATTTTAGAGCTAATCATTATTGATTCTACAATTTATTACCAAAATAAATAAACTAGTGGAAACAAATTCTGCAATTTCCTGCTTCTAAAGTACATTGCCTGGCATGTTGACACTCTTACCTCGCCTGAAGACAGGAGATTATTTATATATTCTAAAAAACACTCCTCTTTTATTTCATTATCAGTGAAGATAAAAGTGATGCCTTGTCCTTCTACTCCAGCTGTTCTATACAATAATTTTAAATCATCTGACAGATTGTTTATGTTATAGGATCTAGGAGGAATAAGAAACATTACTTGTTAATTCAAAATAACTTAGAATAATGCTATCTTCATATTATAGAGTTTTATAAACGATAGTGCAAACATCCTTTGTAAACACATGTATTTTGGCTCAGGAATAGCTAACTCATGGTCCAGCTTTTTCAGCTCAAACATAATCCAATGTTAAGAATTTATTGTTTTCCACATTTTAAACGTGGAAAAAACCCCCCCAACTGTTAAAAACATAAGGTTATGACTGTGTAAAGAGAAATTAATAACATAAATTGGATTTATATATTTCTATTTCTTGCATTGCTTACCTGGTTAAAGTGATCTGAAATATTTTATAGCCAGCAATAAAGGAGGCCAACCTTGAAAGACTTTGTTTTCCAGAACCACCAACTCCAACAAGTAAAGCATTTCCATATGCTGTCCGAATTATCCGGGAAATCTATACATGAAAAAATAGAAGCAAAGCTCATTAATACATTTAAATTAAAATGTTAATTAGCAAAATTAAAAATTTGTTATAATCTACACTTTATTTACTATGGTACAATGTAAAATTATTAAAAGGATGCTTGCAGAAAATTCTTCCTCTCAAAAGAGCACTTGTACATTCTTCAAGAATTTTGTGTAGCTAATGAAGAAGCTGCATGGTTCAGATGGTTATAATCAGTTACCCATAGGATTTAAATGCATAAAGGGAGACATTTTAAGCTTCATTTTATGTTGAAGGTATGATCCTAAATATGTTTAAAAATTGCAATAAAAAAATAGGTGGAAAAATAAACACACTGCATTAATATTTTTAAGAGTCTGAAAGACCCGGACACATTTAACTATCAGTGTTATCTTCTATTTTATTTGCCTTCAATGTTACCTTTGAAACAGTTTTCTTAACAAGTCTCACAGATACAAAAGCAGGATTACAAATTTACTGTCTTATTGCTTTTTTACACATCTCCTGTGTATATATCACATCTTGGTTTTATTATATGCTAGTGCACCATTACTTTTAAGATGTTAGTTTACTTTGCCTTTGGTCCTCATGTAAATTAAGTATAAAATGCAAAAGACTTGCATCCACATCAAACCTGTGAATTCTGTTCAATTTTTCCTTCGAAGAAATTTTGGTTTTACGCACATCTCCCTCTCAGCCTATCCAGATAACTATATTTAAATAGAAGTCTAAATGTGCAGTTATGAGGGTGACTATATTTATTGTCACCATAATGACAGCAGGGCTCCTTTCTACTACCAAACTTCATATTCCAGATATTCTGGTTAAAACTTGACTATGGAAATGGAGTATTAGAGATTTCAAGGTCTTCTGAAAATCACCTAGCATCACATGAGCTGTAATTAAAATTATTTTCTTCTGTTTAAATGCAAAGCAAACAAAATAATTTTGTTCACTTGAGGTCAACTAGAGAACCAACCATCTCCTGTTTTGGTTTCACTGTGGCTTCTATGTGTCTTTTGCCTTTCAGTGAACAGATCATGAAGTTAAAATAATTCCTGAGATAACTAACACAACTTCTTAAACCTGAGGCACAGCACTTCAAAGAGATCTTATGCTTAGCTGAGCCCCGCCCCCCCCATGAATTGGATTCTCATTTCAGATGAATTCTTTCTTTATATCTTCCTTTCCGAATAGGCATTCAACTGATTGTAAACTGAGACTTTCCTCTACCCTACATACTGATTCTACTGCAGCCCCGATTTATGTTTCTTTTAATGTCTCTCACCTAATCAGATTCTTTCTCACGTTGTTTTGGTCAGTTGCCAGGTACAGATGCCTTTGGACTGAATTCTTAATGATTAAAAATCATTCTACATACAAAACTTAAACGTGCCTTTTTATGACCTCAGCTTTCCTATCAAGGAAAATCTACATACCTCTGAATACAGAGAAGCTTAAACAAATATATAAAATAAGGTATTTATTGCAAAACATGCAAACAGGTAAAATGACTGTAGTTCTTTACTAGTTCTTTAAAATGACTAGGCAAAGATGGCAAGCAACTTTGGGGATAAGAGTAACTTTTCAGAATGTGGCCTCTGATCATAGCTTGCCCAAATCAGGAATACTGTTGCAACAGTTAAACTAATAAAAAAGTAAAAATCCCCAAACCTTAATAAGATGTGTCATAGCGTCCTTAAAAAACACCAAATCAAGAAATGATCCTCTTACAGATTCATTGTATTGCCTCTGATACATTTGCAATTTTTCACAAAAAAATTCAAAGCTTGGAATCTAGAGAAAATCAAATCAAATAAAATAAATCAGTAACAATACTAGCATGACCCTTCAGAATTTAAAACTGCACTGACATTCTTGCACAAACCTGAGCTCCTGTATTGGCCACACACAATGAGATTATCTTGTTAATTCACTGCCGTGATTGTAGTTGTGTTTAAGCAGAACTTTTCTGCTAATGGTGGGAAAAAAAGGAGCAAGGAGACTAAGAACAAATAAACTATATTTATATGGCATTATTAACTTTAACATTACTAACATGATTTCTTGCATACTAACCAGAAAAATCTAGATATACCTTTACAAAAAATGTGGTAGGTATTCAATAAAACTTTTTGTATGATAGGAGTTCAGCAATATAATATACTTAACAATTAAAGGAAAACTTTGACACCTAGTATTTTAGGTCTAAAATAAAATACCTTCTCATAAATTTTTGGTCGTTCAACCACAATATCTTCTGGTTCATCACCAGTTGGTTCAGGCATCTCCCGTAAAAAATCTACAAAATATGGTTCAGCTTGGAGTACTTTTGTTAAGTCTGTATCCACATATTCCTCAATTGCTTTATTAAGAGTTTTATCAAACCAGGCTGTATCTTCAGGAGTAATAAATCTAAAAATCAAAATTAGTACAATTTTTAAAAACTTATTTGTAATTATGTAGGGAGAAAAACAGCTAATTCAATACTAAAAAAACCTTGTAACTTTTGAAAGAAAACTGCACATTAGGCAGTACATATTAAACAATAGTTACAGAAATTAATTAGGCAATATTCACAGGAATTAAATGCTTCCATACTTTAAAGTATAATAGTCAATCACATAAAACATAAAACATAAAACCAACTTGACTTTCCAACTTTCACCTAGAACTAGGCAATGACAGATCATTTAATTTCTCAGATGAAAAAGGATGAATGATTTCTGAAAAAGACATTGCTGAGTGACCTTTTTCATCTTTCAACCTGCCACACAATAGCATAATTTATGTTATTACAGTACTGCCTATGAAACTGCAATGAGACAAGGAATAGTGAAAGGAAGATAATGTACGTCACTACAACCCGACTTCTTTCTCAATCCCTCTTACATCAAAATCTATAATTAACAGAGGGGGATAAACACTGTGGGGAGGAGGGGGCCGGGCAGACTACTGCAAATTGAAATAAAAGACTGCAAATACAAATACTAGTGACTACATTCAATTGTTTAAACTGTATCATCCTCACTTGATTGGTTCAAGACTATTTTAATAAAGATCAAGATCTTTGATGACTCTAATTATCTATGGCTGTGATTATCTGAGAAGTAATCAAGAATGATACTCAGTAGTAACTGATAAACATAAAAGGCGATAACCACCTTGACCCCAGAAAAAGGAAATGCCAACTTCGAATGTCAAACTACAGAAAAAAGAAATTTTAATCTTTACTTCTTTTCCTTTTCAGTTATACAACTTAGAGGAAAGTAGGCGAAACATTAAAAAGATGTACACAGTGCTCTGCGTTTTCAAATAAGACAAAGAATCCTGAAGAACTGTGGTATAGAGAAAGCCTAGATATATATTATATACTTCATTATTGTTTGAGGTTCTTAGTGATGACATTCTAATACTAACCACTATAGAATCTAAAAGCAGCATGGAAGATGACACTGGATGGCAACACTCTCCCCCCACCCCCCAATATAGAACATAACTGTACAAATACATATCTTTCATGTATTTTTAAATTCCCCAGAACAAATACAAAAATATAAGAACATTTCAGTAAATGTCAGTAATATTGCTCCTAACTTGAAAGCAGAAAATTAACTCTATCACAGCTGAAACCAGAAAAAAGGGTTATCATATTAAGAAGGCTTACAGTTATACAAATTGATGAACATAAATTAAGTAAATGTCTAAACCTATTAAATATAAAAAGTTATAGTTATTATACCTGTCAGCAATTACTCTGGTACATTCATGTTTAAAAAGTGTTAGCAGGACAGCGCTGCTGTTGCATTCTTCTGCCTTTATAGTTAACATTCCCTGCCAAATCCTAGAAAGGTCTCGAAGGTTGAAGATATAGTGGAATTTAGATGGTGTAGGAAGCATCTTTGTCTAAAGAAAAATATTGTTAATATTAAAACCCAGTAACATTTAGAAGGAATCAAGAAAAATATAAATTATAAATGTATAATTAATAACATAAAATGTATACATAACAAAACTACTAATTTTCACACATAATACTGTGGACAAACTAAGAAGTCATAAATATATCTCATTTGTTTGGAAGCAGGATCTAGCACTAAATTTAAAACTTCAACTCTTATAACATGTAATTATTTCATATGTTGTTCTGGGCCTTATAAATTAAACATTATAATTTATAAATAATTTCACTGCCTGTTCCTTAGCAATAGTATTTAAAGCTTTGGGTAACACGAATAAATCTATAGGAAAGAATGGATTGATATTTCCATTCATCTGCCTTGTATACTGAAATCTGATTTTTTCCAGATTATATCTCCAAAACTTTCTCAGACCATCTTTCTCCTGTTTTTTTTTCTCATTATAGATACATTGTCAACGAGTATGTGCCTAAATTGCATTAATAGGTACTCTCTTTAGACTGATTGTGATAAACTTTCTCTGTAATTTATACCTTTGTCCACTGCCACAATATTCTGCCTGTTGGGACTAATTTTTTCACCATATCACATACTTCAGGGTTGAATTTTCTACAGGAATGAAAGTATCCGCAGCCAATAATACCTGAAAAGAAAAAAATGCCATATAGAGTTAATCTCAGATTGTAGGATATAATAAGCTAGGTTGTGAGCAAGACATGTAAGTCCTTATATAAAACATTAATTTGCTTTCAAATTACAGATTAAATAGTTTTGTCTCTCTTGTCCGTGGCTTTTCTGAAAAAGAATAGAAACAGCTGGCAGCAAGTGCTGGGTTTTTTAACAATATGCTATATTGACAAAGTTAACAGAATTGAGAACTTTAACAACAGAAGGCATTTCAGACAGCACAGACATTAAAGTATAACCTACATAGTAATAGCAGTGCTCATATTCTTCCAGGAAATGCCATTACTTTCTTAGTAAATATTTTTCTTGTCCAAAAGTAGAAAAATAAGCATTTCAAGGGGTTAATTTCTCCTCCACAGCACTATTTTTGCTGTAATACAGCTTCAGTTGTTTTATTAGAAGTACTCTGAATTTGCATGGTGGAAGTGACAAAGAGAACAGACTTTTATACATTTTAAGCTAATTATGAAAAAAAATAATTGTACTAAAATGAGAGAAAGAAGTACCAAAAATTTTGTCGATGGATTCATTGGATGGCAATGTACAATTGAATACACAAAACTGTCTTTTTAAACGCTGGGGAATATCATTACGGCCTCCTCCAGGATGTATCATTGCTGCTATTAATTGTACATCTACAATTATAGTGAAGTCTCCAGGTTTATCCAAGCTGTACATTCCTTTCATTTCCATCATCTGACGAACAATTTCATTTGTTACCTGTAAGTTTATGTAATTTGTACAGATGGAAAATCAAATAAGAAAAAAACATACCCTGATATTTTAATTTCTTCTTGTAACTGTACCACTAATCCCTAGAGAGAGGTTTTAACTTTAATCTAAACTCAGATTAAAATATCTTCCTTAGTCATATGGGACATCTTGGTTTACATGATATTAAGCAACAGGAAAATTCTTTCAGTGTTGTACTACTATCTAATATCAACAAAATGTGTTGGTGTTCCTTTTAACTAAATAAAGTTAAGGCAATGAACTGGAAAAAAAATTGGGTCTTTTCCAAATTTTGGTCCTGGACATTCAGCTCCAGATTTTCAAGTTATGCCTTTCAGTTCTTCCTTAGGCCTCCTTTGAAGCAAAACATTAACTTTTTTTTGAAACAGGAAGCTGTTTATCCTCAAAAGTTTATTCACTCCACATTCCACTCTACAGCATCTGCATGTATCAGGAAGCATCAGGGTTTGTCCCCATAGTAACTGTTCAAATGATATTCAAAAAGCCTCCTGTGCTCACATACCCCAACAAAGCCACATGATATGCAGCAAGGCACCAATCACAAACCATCATCCCTTTAAAAATATTTCAACAATGTCTTGGGGCTATAACAAAAGACCTAGAGGAGGTCCATAATGGAGATCATTCCTATCACTGAACACTGCCTGGGCCTGTGAGGGCTTTTCCTCAAACACAGCCACCTATGATCTAGACTATGGTCAAGCAGCTCAGTGTTGTGACTTATTCAATGCTAGTTTCAATTTCAATAAAGAAAACCATTAAAGTTCTTTCAAGTGAGACCACACAATGCAAATCAAATAATAGAAACATATTGGCATTTAGGTAGAAGGCCAGGTTCCACTTCAGAGACACTAAAAACACAGGCTTGGCTTTCGTTTTGACAAAAATAGCCTTCTAAAGTCAAGAGGATGAACTATTCAGTCTACATAGATTTGTTTATATTCATACTGCTACGTAAATACATGCCCAAGACTACTGTCATGACTAGACCCACACTGTTAACAAACCAGTTCAATGCTATGAACAGCTTTAATCCGAACTGTGAGCCTCACAGAAGCCAGAGAGCCTGAGCATCCAAAAGTGTACAGAAGCCCCAGGTTTCTCATTTGTTATTTACTCTGAGCAAATTAAAAAAGTCATGTAAGTATACTTGGTCTTCATGTTAGAATAGAGATTCCAGAAGACCTAGCATCCTGGGCTGGAAATACTTCCGACCTACTATGTTTTGGGCCTGTACAGGCATATGAATGTTACACACCCAGACTGTAGATGGGCTTATCAAAAGCCAAAAATCTTTAATCCAGTTTACAAGTCAGTGTGTTACCCTTGAATTTGGACACAGACTTTATTACTTTCTCCAAATCATTACACTTCTGTTTTGCAGAAAGTTTGTTTTCTGTTGCTCTCAAATGAATGCCAATCTTGAAATTAATAATATGGTACTTGAGTACAGTGACACTTTTTATTTAGTCTTACGAAAACATGAGAAAGTAGAGATAATGCAAGATATGATACCATTATCCTACATGTCTCTTCAGTAAATCTAATTTGCTCTCATTTTTTCTTAATTGGTGTACCATAATTAGAAAGTATTTGCAATAATTACAGTTAATTAAAATATTGAGGGAGTCCACTGATTTGTGTGTGTGTATATATATAAAAGCACAACAATTTGAGAATAAGTCATATTTCTTAAAGTTACCTGATCTCCCCATTCATTGATAAATGGCATATTGATATCGTCAATAAAAACAGTCATTTTTCTGCCTCCAGGAGGTCCATAAGTATTTCCAATGCGTTTGTCCACATAACTCTCTATTGCCCTCTAAAAATTAATGAAAGTTTTTGGTTTGCATCTAAAGCAACAATATTTAAAATGTATTATTAAAAAATGTGTTACTGCTTTCTGCTATAACACTTATCCAGTGGTTTCCTCTTTTTGTTGGTAGTTTTGTCTTTAATTCATTATTAAGGAACCCTATTCCCCCTGTTCCTCATACTCATTCCTACGTAATTCCCTGGCCTTAGGACTGCAACTCACCTCTGGCTACCAAAGAAGTTTTTTTAAACATTTTCAAACTTGGACATTATTTAATTATTAGTATTGAAGCTAATTATTATCATGGAGTCAGCAAACAAAAATGACCTTAACTTTAGTATGATACCCTACGTCTGTATGAAATATTACATCTTCTTGTGAATTGTATTTCAGTTTTCAAACACATCAAGATTAATGCAAGAGAAATTGCTAAAAGAAAATTAATAGATCAGAAGTTGTGAATTTTATTGCACATCTTGTTTTCTCTTTTGCTTCTCAAATCAGTAAGAAACAGTGGGAACATAGCACACACAATTTGAGAAATGAAGGATTTATCAAAACTGTATTAATTATGGGCAAGTTAGAATATCAACAAGCAGAAATAATATTTTCATTATCTACAGCATAATTTTTATAAATACTGGACTTATTTAGAAACTTTTTAAGAATCTCCTTTCCAAAGGGTAGCTCTGGAAAGGAATGGAATCTACTTTCAGACACTTTGTCATGCACTGTCTGAAAATTACGATTGCTTTGGATTTCCCCTAGCTAAGCTCAGTTCTTTTATATTTGCAGTACAACTGCAAACCATATATAGGCAATTTAAAAAAAAACCCATTCCTTTTACAATGATTTCCCAGGTATGTTGTAAGCCAAGTAATGCAGTATTTTAACATTTTGGTGGCAATAATCTTTTAAGACTGAGTTTTGAATTAAATAAGAAGGAGAATGCAATAGACAAGACATTGAAATACATCTTCAAAGCTCTACAGTCTTTCTAAAGGTACTTGGAACATAAACAATGGCAAAATAAATACCTTACAAGACAGTAGCAAAAGTCTTTCTTAGAGAAATATTTTTTTAGTTTTACAAGCATAAATGCCACCCTATATGAGGAATGTGGCATATGCCGTCATAAAAATAGAAGCATGAATAGCCTTTTTGAAACAGAAAGATACAAATTTTGTCTAATGCTTCTGCCCTGTCTTCTCACAACAGAAAATAATTATCTGAGTGTTCTAAGATAAGCACATATAGAACACTGTTAGCATTAATGTGCCACTTTGGAGATATGTGATTAAGGTGAAAACCAGAAACTGCTAAGAGAAAGTGATTATATAAGAAATCAAGAACTTTGTAGCACATTTAACACATCCAAAATCATCCAGTCTTTCAAATATCATCAGAATGATGACTCAAAATTAAAAAGCTATTTTAAATGTGTCTTTCAAGTGTTTAGAAGTATTTCAAGTGATTTTCTGCTACATCTCTTGGAAATGAGCAGAGTGAGCTATGTATTCAGCTAGCTAGCTGAAAAGAAAGAGCATATCTTCTGGGGTATTACAGGACTGTAGCAGAGACAAGACACAGTAAGATCCTTCCACAGACTGTACCAGAGAGGACGAAGTCTGGGTTTTGTTTTCAAGACCGTAATGTTCTAGAGACCCATAATACACTGTGTAATGGACACTGAGACAGAGATACTGACTGTTCAGTTGATCTTGCATGCACGAAAGGATGCCTGGCTTATTCTGTCTCACAGTTTGACACAAACCACGCCATGAGATTTTATGCATAACAGAAGAGCTCAGCAGATATTCCATTGGTTTGGAATTTTAAGAAATAGATGTTCAAGCCATTATTTTTCACCATTTTCTTAATAACATTTACATCATCTTTTCAAAAGAGACACTAGATTTTGGAATAGAGTTTGCAAGGCTTGTTCCATGAGCAGAGTTTTCAATCAAGAAATATTCCAAGATGATTTATCTTACTGGAGGACTGTCACCATGAATTCATTGCTTTGAGTTTGTAATGAAGCCAATTCAACTTACAGGATCACATTCTAGCAAATTAGTAGTACTGAACCATACCAAAGTGGCATAAATCATCCTTTCAATCACTTGAAAATATTATCTGTAGTATTTTTTTCTATTTGTGTAGATTTTTAGCAGTTATATTGGGAAAGGGAAATCTCAACAAAGTTGCCATGCCAGGGGACCTTAAAGGTTGGATTTCTGAGGCTGTAGTCCCTGCTGAGCTGGGGAAAAATAAGAGGATCTATGAGTTGAAATCTGGTTTTATTCAACAAAAATAAAATTTACAGTTATAAAAGACAAAATCAAGAAAAAAACTGAAGTATAACCAAAAATTTTGGTTATTCTAAAATGAAAAGGAAAGGTCTTCAGCAAAAAATGGATTATTAGAATTCCACAGCAATCATAAATAGATGTATCTCTATGTGTGACTATTTTTTATTCTGATCTGCAAAATTTATTTTTTGTGGAACATTCTGAAGTGTTTAAGTGAGTTAAGGAAAAAGAGGGAAAAGGTCCTTTAGACTTTATATCTAAATCACTTCTTTTATGATCAGAATTAAGTACACTTTAAATACTTAGCAAGGAAATTTTATGCAGGAATTGCTTAAAATCTACATTTTTACCTGAAACATAAATGGTTCTGTGGCAGATGAAAAGCTTAAACATTTTGACAAATGTTCTTCTGGGTCATATTTCTTCAAATAGGCCTTAATCATGACTGTCTTTGCAGTTCCCTGTTCTCCTGTGAGCAAAACTGCCTGTAACAGATATTTACATCGCATAAGTACTGTCAAAACTTAAATACATATAACAGACCTTTTCTAGAGAAAAGGATACTTTCTGTGTCTACTTTTGAATGATACATTATTCTGTTAGGTTTTTTGTGTCTCCATATGCAGTGACACAGTTTGTGTTTTTCATCCCACCCAGATTCTCCAAGAACATTATTTACAGTCAAAAGAGAAAGGGTGAAATGGGAATGAACTAGAGGTTTTTTTTCCAGTTGCCTAACTTTGTCCACTTACCAACACAGTCACTACAGCAGTCTTTTGTAGTGGATGACCCTGAAAAAGCTTTCTTTACTATGGAAAGTAGTCTGTGACATTTAATTTAAATATAAAATTCTGCTGTTTGATTTGGCTATAGGTATCCTTTTGACACATGCTTGTAATAGAATTCCTTCTTCCCAGCACTGTCTTTAAATCAACAATACAGTGTAGATTAGGTTTAGCTATATCCCCTCTCAAGCATATTACTAAAAGAGGTACTCTACAGGTCTGTAAAAACATGATGTAACAATAATTACAAATAAGAATAACAGATACTGAACTGTGTACAGAAGTCTTAGCTGACCCAGAAACATTTATAGCTTTGTGGTGAATGTTAGTAAAGTTGGGAAACAATTAGATTAATAAAAAGCTGTTGCTTTCCACCTCTGGAAATGCAGTCCTTTTTGAAGCTCCTCTTATGTTTCTATATATTGTCTGAAATACCTGACCCAATCTTTTTCTCTAAACTGAATGTTTGAGGAGATACATAAAATTGATTTGCAGTGATATTATACTGCTCATGTCCCTTGTTAGAAAGGCCCATGAAACTCGTAGGAGAGGAAACAATTTAACTCTGGAATGTGTTTTATGCTCCGCTCACAAAAGGAACTGAGCAGCACGCCTACTTAAAAGCAACAAAGGCACATTACCTGTTTTCAAAGCTGGCAGTTATTCTTCAACGTTCCTCAAAAGAACACCATCCTTCCTTTAAGGAACAGTGGTCCCTATCCACCCCTCCTCCTAAACTGGAATTTTATGTCTATTACCCAGGTTCTCCAACCTAATTACACTGACATAAACTGACCTAGCAAGAAAGGCCTTCTGGATCCTTAAAGAGTCCATGTGTCTTCTAACAGAAGTATGTTTTTCAGAATTTGAACCAAATTTGACCTGTGCTTTTTGCACTGAATTTCGCTGCCTGCCTGCTCATGGACGTGCCTCTTTCTGTAAACAGCCATGCAGGAATATGAAACCAATGCGTTTTTTTCAGAATATTTTTAACAAGATTGCTCTTGCATAGGGCCTTTAGATCACTCAGGATATCAAGCTTGGACAATGCAGATTTTGGCCAAGGACGTTCACAGAACAGTTAGGAAATCTTGGAATTTTTCTCAAAATTTGTTTCCCCTTACTGATTGTGTTATTATCAGAAACAAACTCCCTTTTGATAAGAATATAATTATTCTGTCTCTTTATCACTGCAGTACATACGACAGGAGCATTTGATGCTTCTGATATGGTACTTTTTTCTCTTGCAACTCACGATATCTTAATGTATGCCTCACTATATATATTTGTATTTTTCAAAGAATTTTTACGCTTCTCTGGCAGCTTATTCCTTATAATTAAAGGTGCAGAAAATTCTTGTTTCAAGCTGGTATTTTTGATAGCAGGTATTTCATTTCAGCTTTCTCTTTACATTTAAATATATAATATTATAGACCTTTTTTTTCTGGTTAATCTGTATACTAAGTATCATTTCCCTGAAAAAAAAAACGTGTTGAGAAAGAAGAAAGTCTTTCCTCATTTCCTTATTGTCTTGGTAAAATCTGAATCTAAATCAGAAAGTTGCTGAACCAAAGGATTAATACTTCCTTCTTTTCTCTTAAGCCTTTTATAGAAATCACCAACTTAATCTCATGAAAGTGAGCTAGATAAGAACCTTGCTCCCTTTTCTCATTTTCAGACACTTAAGACTCCTCCATTCTTTTTTTGTACCTCAGATTTTCATCCTACCTTTTTGACAGATGGTATTATCTTAATTATTATATCCACCCCATAAAAGGAATTTAATCAGTTTGCAAAAGTTGATAATGCAGATTTGACATGCTCAAATACTCCTGACTGACTAGATCCTGCTTTAAATTAATGCTCTCCAACAGATAGCCACAATGATACCACAAGGTCTTATTCTTCATCCTGTTTTTGAACATCCAACATCATAGCACAGATGATAGTAAGAAACTCACGGAACCAACAAAGGAAGTCAGACCTGTAAAACACCACTTTGGTTTCATCTAGTGCATGTAATTCAGCTGTAGTTAGAAAGAAAGTTCATGCTGCTGTGATCTGATCCAGGGGAGAAAAAAAAAATATCTAGATATTTCTCTATCACAGTTCAATATGTGATTAAATCAAACCTTACCAAATGAAAAAAAAAAATGCTTGAAAACAAAGCTGACTGCTTCCTTGAAGGGGAACATTCTGATCAACAGCGAAGTACAGACAAGTCCAACTGCACACTGAATACTGAAACTTTTCAACTAAAGAAAGTAAGATATAAACTGTACACCACAGAAAAACTAAATTGTGGAAAATGCCAGGTTTTAGGGACTCTTTTTGGAAGATGCAAATGTTTGTTATTTCTATGGCAATGGTGGCCAAAAGAATGTACTTGGAAATACAACCAATATCTCCCAAGGCATTAATGTACAAAGGTTAATAATGTTTTTCCAAATACAAAGATTTTGTGCGTTTTCATAATCTGTGTCAGATACATCAAAGACACAGACACATTATGACCTCTGGAACAGTTTCATCAAACCAAATCAACAAGTTTTCTGTCCAAATCCTAGAATTTTACAGAAAAAAAGAGGTTCCAGCACTGGCTCATGCACTTGTGGTATTTCTGATATTGCCTCCAGCTCAGTAGGAGGGAGCCCATTGACTTCTGTTTCACAAGCTGACAGAGATTTCCATAGGAAGTTTCCAGGGTTATTAAGAGCACTGTGCTAAAGCAAAACATGTATTTTCCAGATCTTCCTCTGCTTGAAAATAGGCCTATATATGTTTTAATAACTATTGTTTAATGTGGCCTGAGTCAAAAGCCACGACACCAGATTGTTCCTTACTAGTTAAAGCTGTATGAGGAATGTTCTCTCCAATATGTAAATTATGAATGCACCTGGCAAGCAATGACTAAAGAGAGAATATGGAGAATGACTGCAACCCCCAGTTACTTTAAGTTTCTATTTATTTCGTATAGTAGGTATATACTTAAATAAATAATCTTGTACTTACTTTCTGTTGTTTTGCAATTGTGTTTATTAAAAACTGAGTTCTGACATTATCAACATTTGGAACAAGAATAGATGCATAGTCTGGGACATGATCTGTTGGATAAACGTATTCCTGAACTCTTTTATTCCAGTGCTCCCAGTCACCTGAATTGGCCAAAAAAAAAAGAGGAAAATATCTCACCATATTTTGATCATGTTCTTGTTAGCACACAAAAAACCAACTTAATCATAGAGCTAATGGAGGAAGTACTAGAAAGTATAAAAAAGGATAAATCTTCTCGAATCTAGATAAAACACATCTAACAAAGGATGTACTTAGTCATGAACTCTAATTAATCTACAATCCTACTGAATATACACATATTTCTTGAAGTTATATATAGCTATCTAAATTAAAAAAAAAAAAAAAAACAACAAACAAACAAACAAAAAACCCCAACCAAAAGGAATGTTTACTTAGAAACTCGTTCTCACACTGCTGGTGAAAAATTATAGGACATGGGAGTATGGATTGCGTATATGTACACTAAATTAACATGGCTGGCAAAAAAAATAATAACCTGACTTTTGATACAAGAGAAATAGATATATTCAAGTGAGAATATATTCTGAAAGAACAGCAAGATCTTTGTGACGTTGGTTGTGTGTGTGTTACTTAAGCTATAAATTCATTATGGAAAATACCTACACACTACTCAAAATAATATTCACAATATTCAAAATATCACACTACTACAGTTTATAAAACTGTAAGATTTATTACTGATTATCAGGCATGGATAAATAATAATTATTAAGTGGAATTAAAATCAGATTATATTTTTAAACAAAAATATTATCTGTGAGAAAGTTAAATACAAAATTAATGTTAATTTAGACTAAATCAGCTTAAGCAGAAATTATCTAAAAATTGTAAGCTTGTTAGGTTCATAGGAAAGAAATGTGCAAGAATGAAATTAAAACCAAAAGAAATAAGAAAATGTTACCAATGAGTACTCTATCCCTTGTTTCTGAATTCTCACATCTGCAGAGCCATTGCACACAGAATCTGTGTTACTACTATACTGTCATCAAAAATCTCCACTCATATGACTGTATAATAAGGACTAAAGGAGTAATTTTAAATTTCAAAGAAGCTATAATAAATTTTAAAATGCCACTATAAAACAGAATGTTAGCACTTTTACTTACCATAATCAGTAACATAAAACTCATACATTGTTTGACTGGTGCCAAGGGAGATTTCTGGTAAGTCTAATTTATTATCATGAGCTCTAATGAAGGCTTCAAGTTTATCTCTACTGTCCAACTCCAGAAGGGCACCTAAACTCCACATTATTGCAAAGCAGAACAATTTATGCAGATGAAATATACTTGATAAACCACCTTCTTCCTTTGATGGAATCAAACCCTCCAGAAGATTAATAGACTGAAAATACATTAAAATATCATGCATTAAGAATATATTACATAATAATTTTTAAATTTTATGCATAGGTGCACATGCATTATTTATATGTATTTAAACTTTAAATTCTAATTTGAAAACCAATACAGGGTACAAAGAATAACATAAAATTCAGAACTACAAACCAAAGAAAATGGGTTAAAGATATGTATAAAAAACTGGAAAAATTTTTAAAATTATGTAAGTAACTTGATCATCAACTGTCCTTTAAAATTGTGACTATATAATAAATATTATTTAAGAGCTAGGGTATCAGAACAGCTTTTCAAGGGATTTTATAATATTTAGTCAGATATTCAGAACTCCAAAAGTAGGTGGGGCCTATCCATCTCTTTCCATCTTTAGCCATGGAAGAATTTTCCACATCTGTCTATTGTATTCATCTCAATTACAGTCAATTAAAGTATCTATCACATTAACTTCCATTTTGTGTTTTTAAAAATAGATTACAATATCCTATTTTATGATTGCCTCACTCTATGATTCTAAGGAACTAGATTCCATATTCCAGAAATCTAGTAACTTGCTAGCTACAATTTTGTGATGTCACTCATGAAACCAGATGTTTGAATGTCTTAGATAACGTCACTAATATTCCCTTTTCTATACAAGGCAGTGTCAAGGACTTTGCTTCAAAATATGTTTTTTTAACAGTGAAGCAGATTTTCAATCAGCTCTTGGAATTAGTGTTCTTCATGCTGTCTTGGATCTCATACTTAAAGTAGGAAGTAATGCAGTAAGATATACTTTCAATGTAGCCTAAAGGACTTAGAACACTTCTGATTACTTTAAAGTTCAGTATAAAAAGAAATATTACATGTCACAACATTACAATAATGTCACTTCTTTTCTTTAGAGGACAATAGAATTATTTATTTCCAGGACAGGCTGTGTCCCAGCTTATCTGAACAAAATCTTTTTTCTCCCTCAAATACAAGCTCAAGTCCAAAATTTCCCATGATCCTCTGGGTCTTAGCAATGTTCTGTAACAAGTTTTTGAAGAAAGAAAATGGAAAAAAATTAAACTGACTTATAAACACACACAAACGTTTGCCACAAATCAGATCAAAACTTCAGCTTGCCCAGCATCTCATCTGCAATAGTGACCAAAAGTGGACCCTTAGAGAAGAGTAAAAACAAAGAAAAAACTCTTTCAGCTTGTGGTGGTACTAGGGGTGGTACTTCCTGCTGGTAATCTCTTCCGAGTGGGGTTTTCTGAACCAAATACACTTTTCATGGGTTTAGAAATCCTCTACAGACTTTTCCACCCTGAAAATATCAAGACTGGTCTTGAACCTACATAAACTTTTATCACCTATAACACTGTCTGGCAAGATGTTCTGTAGGTTTGCTATTCATGGCTCTGAACAGTTTGTTTTTTCCCCTGTGTGAACCCCTTTATGCTTATCTACACTGAATTTCAATTCCCATTTTATTACCTGTTTATTGAGTCTCATAAAGTCTGCCTAGAGTTCTTCATGGTTAGCTGCTTTGTCCTTACTTCTCTAAATAATTTAGTATCATCAGTAAACTCCTTAAACTAAAAGTTTTCCAAATTGCTTATGAACATTTTGAACAGCATTGGTCCCAGCAAAAGTACCTTCGGATCAATGGTAACCTCTGTCCTTCCAAAGAACTGATGCTCCAGTCACACATTTCCTATCTTCTAATCAGGTATTTATCTAGAAATGAATCTCCTATCTTCTGCTATGACTGCTTAGCTTCCATGTAAATCTCTGGTAAAGAACTTTATTGAACACCTGTGTTCCTTCATGCAGACCATATCTATCAGATTTCCTTCAGCTACACATTTATTGACTTTTCCAATAGGCTTGTAAGGCAGGATAACTCTAAGAAAAACATGTGTTGAATCCCCTATGGTAAATTATATTTTTCTACCTAAGGAGGTGGACCAGAGGATAGTAAACAGAAAGTCAGTGGAAGTTACACAGAGGAAAGCAAAGGTGAGATCACTTTTTATATAAAACCATTATGAAGCTGTTGGAGATGGAAAAGCAACTTAAATAGTGAATGCTAAGAAATGGCAGATAATTGGGTACATGTGAATGTTTGGTTGTACATCCAAAACTGAACTTTGTAAGTCAAATACAAGTCTGCTATCTGCTATACGCAACAGATTTGAGATGGTTATACATTTTGAAAACACCTGACCTACAAAAAAGCAGGACATCCTGAACACCACAATTGATAAAGAGATACAGAAAGGAGCCAGCAGTCAGGGGGCTGATAAGGTACAGTGCTTCTGCACAGAGACCATTTATGGCAAAACCAGGATCTTAAAAGGAGAGGTGGTGTGGAAGAGTTTCCAAAAGAAGTGGTCTTAGGGAAAAAATGGGGCCCAGAAATAATTTGGTGAACATTCTTGTTAGAGGAAAGATCCAGGAAATGGGGGAAGATCCTTGAAATCAGACGTATGTAGACTAATGCAGAATGTTGTCAAGAAACCTTGTCAATTAATGCCCAATCCTGGTAGCTGCAAGCAGCTGCACAGCACAGAAACCAACATGACTTTCTGCCCTACTTCACCACACCAAGAATAAAATCCTTGATGGGAGAAGAAATCAAGACTAAGTGAATATAACACTGGAGGTGGGGGAAGCAAGTGAGGAAGGGAATCTGCGCAATGATCAAGTAGGGTAAAAGCTCTGGTCTCACAGGTTCTTAGGTAAGCCCCAGAATGGAGATCCACTAAGGGTTATTTATACTGTAAATAAAAAGAAACTTGCTAGAGATTTTCATTCACAGGAAGAAACATTCAACAAAGGTTAAATCAGGAAAATATTTCCCTGACCAAACAGAGTAGAACACTGACTTGCTCACACTTCCTAATAAGCCCTAATCAAAAATAACATAGAAACTTCTAGTCCCAGGAAAAGTCTTCCATGAAGATAACATCAATTCAGTCAGAGGTTTCACAGATAACAGAAGTAGAAGAAAAAAAATATCTTTCTCTAAAAATTTTGTGTATAGCATGTCCATCCTGTTTATCATCATAATTGGAAAGTTACATACTTTCTGCCTGTGGACTTCAATTCTATAGATATCCTAATTCCGTTTAATACTGCACAGCTAATCTTTGCAGCATTTACTGTGAACATTATTTGCAGCAATATTTTCAAACTGTTGAAAATCTGAAACTAAATCCCTAATAAATAGTAAAGAAATACTGGGTGCAAATTGACTATTATTAAATTGAAGTCTTATTCAAAATATTACCTTGTCTAGCCTCTTATTCAAAGGCACCACTGGATTTGTTATGAGCATGTGAGTATAAAACAGATTACATGGACAAACAGAAATTCTGGTGACTTAGAAACTGCAGATGACAACAAACTTATTAACAAATCATCTGGAGACATACAGCATAGGACTGAGTCTTGCAAAATCTGCCAAAAACATAATGTTATTATTAATAATTCACTGATGAAGTTTGGACTCCACTCAAGGTAGAATTCCAGTTGATAGGAGGAGACAGGCAAAAATAACTGCATTGACCTTGAAGACCTGACTGACAGAATCACAGCTATCACATCTGGAGACAGAAAGATAATTAGAATTATTCTTCACACTCACTGCTGACCCTACCTGTAGGGTTAGACTGACCCTTACCACAATTTGTTTAATATTGAAAGAAGTGGAATGAGACCACTAGCTTATCAAACATATGCTTCTGAAAACTTACTGAAGCCTGCAAATTCCAGTCATCAGAACACTAGCCTACATAGAAAGCAATAAAGAGAAGTAAAATTTTCTTCTGCACATCTGTAACAGTTCTTCTTATAGTGCCTTAGAAACAAATGCTGAGTTGGAGGTTTTCTTTGTCAGGAAACAATCTTTTCAAATTAAATTTTGTTGATATTAGATGTTCTATTTGCTATTTCTACATGCTTACTATAGTCAGTCACCTCATACAGACTTGCACAGTATTGTTTTACCTGCATAATGTAGTTACATTCCAGAAGCTCCATTTTTGGATTAAGGTTTAGTTTCATATATCTATATGCTGGTTCAAAGATTCTATCATACAAACTTTGTAAAACTTCAGCTTCTTGAGAAGAACGTTTTTTCAGCCATGCCTGAAAAACATCCACAATATTTTTCTGTATGAAATGTATAATGTAAAGTTAGGAGTACCCAGAAATGATCATCTTACTTGCAATATTGGTCTCCAGCCGAGGGTAGAAGAACTGATATAGACCATGCCCATTCGAGAAACTGTTGCTGGAGAGGCATTCTCAATGTTGTGGACCTCAAATAACAGTTTACATGTAGGAGACATAGGAATTCGATCTCCATTTGCTAGAGTGAGGGTTTTGTTATCATCCAAAACTGAATTTAGATTCTCAATCCAGATTGCATCTACAGGACCATCTAAAATCAGAAACACATTTTCACCTGAAAAAATAATCAAGAGATACAGTTCATATCACCGTGCTGAAAAAGCAAGAAAATAAGTTTACAAAAGATGGTCTAAAACTTAAATAACATATAAAAATGTATTTTATTTATTGTAATTTCTGCCATCTCCATGGATGCTTATTACTGTAGAAACTGCATACTTGAGTAACTATTTTTGAAACAATTAGCAGCAAATGAGGGCACAAGTATATCTTTATAATGTTGGACATCTTTGGTGAGATTACCTTGGATGGCTGCCTCACAGACACTGCACCACTCTTTCCCTCCCCCTCCTCAACAGGACAGAGGGAGGAAATAAGGTGAAAATGCTTGTGAGTTGAGGTAAAGACAGATCACTTATCAATTACTGTCACAGGCAAAACAGACTCAGGGAAAATTAATTTATTGCAAATTAACATAGACTTCGATGACGAGAAACAAACACAAAAAACTAAACCACTTTTCCCCCACCTCATTTCTTTTTCCAGACTCAGCTTCTTCCTCCCCAACCTAATCTAATTCCTCCTTCCTCCCTGCATCCCATCCTCCTTAACAGCACAGGGTGAATGGGGAATTCAGCATTTTATTGCTAAAATAAAGGTTCTTTGGGCCACTAAACAAAAGCCACTGAATATTCACATAACAGGATGGTAGTTAAGTTAATGAAAACTATCATCACTCATCAACTCTGAAAATCTAGCTGCTTTTCTGTTGTTTTGAAACATAAATATAGATGAAAATGCCTAAATTTTGGCTATCAAATTTTACAATTCTGGCTTTGTTTTAAATATAGAAGTTTCCCAATAGAGAAAATTCAACTTTCTTTAAAAAAGAACCTCCTTCTAGGAATGTTCCCTACAATAATTCCTGTTCTTTAATATAAATGTTCTTTTTCAGATACAAATGAATCACTGTGAAAATGAATTTCAGTATCCCAATCCTAAAATACTGAAATATATACATGGGTAATCAATGTATGAAAAACCATGGGAAAAAACCCACTATCTTAAAACTAGTGCAATTAGTACAAGTAAATCCAAATTATACTTCAACAGCTTCCAAAAAACACATCTTTACTGTAGAACTGAAGCACTAGGAAATGAACAAATTTTTTAATGATGTACTACTGAAATAATAAATTTTTAAACTGTTGCCTTTTCTTGAGGATTGAACTGTAACCTCATCCATGCTCTCTCAAGGGGGAACTTCACTACATTTGCAAATTCAAGATGCTTTTTTCAACATATCATTCAAGAGGTATGTTTACGATACTGTAAAGAAAGTATTTACATACCCTTTTTAACTTTCAGTGTTTTTCTCCACAGTGCAGAAAAGATTCCATCTGTCCAATCATTAGTTGCAGCATCTAGTTTTCCAAACAACTGAGAAGCAGTAATAGCTTTAGGGTTCATACGCAGTTCCCTATGAGGTTGGCCACATTCTGTCAGTGCTCTCATTAATATACTTATGACCATTGTTTTTCCAGATCCACTAGGTCCAAGTGTCATCAACCCATGACGTACTAGAGAAGTTTCATACAACTATTAAAAAATCAGAATATTTTAAGAAATAAATGTTTTGGGAAGATTTTTGCTTGCTTTTAATACATTTGATAGTGATTATAAATGGATTAGACATACAAATTATATGCTCAGAACTGAAATCAGCATTTGTTTCCTGATTTCCAGTATTTTGTGGAATAGTACATACCTTCACATCCTGATCTTCTAAGCACCAAGCAGGTTTACTATAAAACAGTTTACACAGCTAAATCTTGCCTAAATTTTTCAAAGAAACTGAAAATAAATTTACCAGATTTTAAAAAGGATTTTCTGCATTATTCCAATGGAAAAAATGAATGGTTACCAAAATATTAAGGCAACAAAGGAATGGCTAATCACCACAGTACTAAAACACCAGAGTATATAAAATAAACACAGGGACCACACTTCCTCCAGGATTGCAGATGGGTTTAGGTTCAGGAGAGTTCTTTATTGAATTTTCTGTTTTTCTTTTACTATTAGCTATAGGCTTGCTATGGAACTGGCAGTCTGCCTACACAACTATCTCCTTTTGGAGCAACCGAAAGGAACCAATAAGTGGTAGTCCTCCTGGATGACAGAATGTTGTAAGGAGAAGCATATATAGCTGCTGCTGCAAGCTGAATAAAGGCTTGTATCAGTCCAGGAAGATCTACAGGCACCACAAATCTACACTAAGATCAAATCCACCATGAACTTGACAATTTCAAACTTCTTAGTCCCAGTGGAAGATGGAATTTGTTAAGTATTGAAATATTGAATATTAAATATTGAAATATTAAGCCATGAATAAAATGGTGAACATGACTTTAAGCAGGATGGCCAAAAATGTTTTCTGCCGTGTAAAAATTATGCTGGCCATTAGTGTGAAGCTATGTGAAGGACAATATGGATCCAGCCTGCAGAATGCGGAGCAAAACCTTCTGTAAATTAGGTGGAGTCTGAGCAGAGCCATAAATATAACTCTGCTTTGATGACAGAGACATGATATTTTAGTTGCTGTGAAGTAACATAAGGAAGAATGTCGCACTTTTTAGAATACTGTAATGCACTGTATCTTTTGCTCTCATTCAAAAAATCATGTGGCAGGGCTTTTTTGTTGGTTTTGTTGGGGTTTTTTTGGTTTTTTTTCTTTTTAAGGTAGACAAGTTTGGAAATTTCAGACACCTGGTAATAAGCACAAAGGTCAGATTGCTTTTCTTGGTTTACATCTAGTTTCTTTTAAGATACTTAGTTTGTAAGAGCCAATGATGTAGTTTCTAATTTATGACTCTACAGCCAAGAAACACTCCTAGGACTTCAAGGCCTGTAGTTTCAGAAAGTGTCTATTCTGAGGCTGTGTTTCAAGAAAATGCAAACATATTTCGACAGGGTAAAATGTTCTTAAGTGTCAGTTATTGTAGCTGTACTCTTAGCTTGGCAACCAGGAAAATGACAAATAAATTAGTCTAAAGCAATATAGATTTCAGCCACTGGAAGTGGTAAAGGTTATTAGTCTTAACCATTAACAGTGTTTAACAATTATTCAAAAAGTAAGCATAAGTAAAATATGAATATTTGAAGAAAACATAGTTCCTCTTTAGCTGACAAATTTTACAAACCAAAATCAATTTGATCAATTAATGAAATTAAAAAAAAATACATTTCACTAATTAAGGCTATAAGCTTAATCTCAATGAGTAATACAGCCAATAAAGTAAAGCTGATCCTTCTTTAAAGCATGGTATTACAAGAAAAAGCGTTCACACCTTGTTGCCTGCATGCAGAAAAAAACAAGGAATCAGAGAACACACGAAACCAACAAACCCATAATGTTTAATAGCAACATTATCACCAATAATTAAAGTGTGTTCTCAAAAAAGAATAGAACAAAAAGACAAAAGAGCAACAATGCTCTAGTTACCTTTCCAGCTTGTCAATTTACAGTTGTTAATGACTGTCTGATCTTTTTTTCTTGAGTTGTTAGTCTGCTGCATTTGAATGTTTGTTTTTTTTTTAAGAAGGTTGTGTATAGGGAAATGTGTTGGCATAAAGCTCATCAGAACATGAGTTAACTGTCTTTAATAATAAATTCAGTTAGTTTCAAACATGATTGCATGTCAGAAATACAGCTGTCAGCCATTTAAATGTTATGTCAGAGTACATGTCCAGAAAGCCATTTAAGCATCTTTTTTCCTTCAAATTAAATAAATACATATTCATTAATCAACAACACATCATAAAGATGATCCCACACTAAACACAAATTATCATAAACCCAAATTACAGTTCAGTCATCAAATCATTAGTTTACTAAACATAATGTTTTACAAATATGCTGAAATCAAAAGAATTTCTTGCAACACCTTAACCATTTTTTCTTTTTTGCTTTACAATCAGAACACACCCCAGGTCTAAAAAGCTTGCAACATAAGGTAAAAAAAAACACACTACGCTCCTAGCAAACTGCCAGTGCACAAGGTCTATTTCAGTATCCCTCAAGTGCCAATAACCAAGTGTTTTTCATGTCAAAAATAAGCAACTTTTTGCTTTATGTAAACAACGTTGTTTGCAACAACTTTTTGCTACAGTCTCTCACTCAGGTTCCATGTATTTTCTTACTCGTTTTTACTAAAACTTTTACATGCAGATAACAAAGGGATACATAAATCCACCTGGGTGAGATCTTTCTACAATATTGAGGTTGGTTAATGCACTTCAGAAGGATACTTGCTTTGAACATTACGGATACAAATTTACAGCAGCTGGGCTTGTTTACATCCTTTGTAGTCCAGAAAGCCTCTAAATCTCTTTATAGCTTTAATCTCTCAGTCATGCATGTCCTTGAGAGAAACAGTTCCCTGTGCATGACAGTGTCACTCCTGTTACTGACACTATTTTTGGTTCTTTCATATTACCTACATGTATGTTCACTTGTCATGCTTAACCTTGTTATAGGTTTCCATAAGTTTGTCACAGCATATGCTAAGACATATATGGTGTATGCGTCCTTATACTTTAACTCTTTCAATTTAGTACAGGTAAGCTGGATCATTACCTGATCAGTGTATAGGTTCTCAAAACTCACATGAAAAAAAACTTTGTTTATTGCAATGTCCACTCAAACTCATGATGAAGACTCTTCTCCATTACAGAAACATATTTAAGTCAGAAATACATACCTCTTACATTTTTCTTTGCCCTTATAAAAGTCTTTTAGCTCTCTCCTCCTACTCAGCAGGAGTTGTGCCCTGGCTATGTTTCTTCTCACTCTATTTACAGCTTTGGCCTTCAAAATGCCTCCCAATCTTTCTTATGCCCTACTATCCCTACTCTAGGCTATGAAACTCACGTTAGAGATCCACGTAGGTGCCTTGCTGCTTCATTCAGATAACTTAGATGCACTACCATATCTGGAAAGACTAAGTTAATAGCATGTTTTAACTTTTTTTTTTCTTCTTCTTCTGCATAATTTAAAGAAATAAATCCACAAGTCCCTTGGATTGGTCTTCCTTAGTGTGGTGTACACACAACCTTTGATTTTTCCCATATTAGAAGCACAGGTCATTGAGTGAGACAATGGTTTAACTACTAACATGGTGTTCTGACTCCTATTTGTTAAAAACGTTTTAGAAAAAAATGTTTTACCTGAACAAGCTTAAGATTCCATGATGGATGGTTAATCAATCCTGCCTCTTCAACCTGATTAGCTACTGCAGCCTGAAGCTCAGTGTAAGTACTGCCATCCAACTGTAACCCCGGAAAGAGATCATTGATAAGACTGAGAAACAAAGGCTCATCTTCATCTATCTGAAACCAAAAAAAAGTTACTAAGTACTTAAAGCATGGTTATCCAAAGGATGTTCTCAAATAAAAATTAATCTCTATTTTAAAATAGCAAAAATTAAGAATATATATTCTAAATACAGGCACTTATGTTCATAAACACAACCAGCAAACAGGACAGCTCACTACAAAAACAGCATTTTTAAAATGTCATCCATATGCCATGTGAGAAATAAATTCAAAACTGAAAGAAATTTCCCACAGAGTAGACACTGGAATCTATTTTTTAAATCTATTTGTAAAACACTTGCAGCATATATTGGAAAGAACATCCTGTCTGGAAAGAAACCTTTAAAAGTTTAATTTAGTGGACACTCAAATTGTTCAGATTACTTACAGTACAGTAATCAGTCTGTGCACAAGTCAGTACAGTAGGCCACTATTAACCTACTTGAACCTTTTCACCTTGAGCACTGTTTGCAAGTCTAATAAACTCTCATTGCTATTTAATGATAACATGATGATTATTATGTTTCAATTTTAAAGAAAAGGATGTTTGAGTTTTTTCATAATCTTCTACAAAACCCCATGAAATAACTAGTAGACTTGCCTCTACGTGGTGCTAAAATTAGATTCTTACCAGCTTAGAAAGATTCATATCTCTTATCCCTCTCATAACAATGCTTGATTCACTTTCATTTGGCCTGGCCCTCTTCTGAGATCCAAGAGTCCTCAGTACTGAAAGGATATTCCTCAGACCAAAATCATAATGTACCTAAAGAGTGGGAAAAGGCTTATGCATCAGTGACAAGTTCTCCAGATTTATTTCATAAGTACATCAAACCTTATTTGCATATTGTATAGTAAAGTTGGCCTGCCTGGAAAAGGTAGCTAAAATAGGAATTGTTGCTGTTGTTTAGGAATTATTCTATTATAATAAATGAAGAATAAACAGCTCATTTTCAGGAAAGGGGGAGGAGGTTTTTTTCTTTTCTAATTTAAATTTAATTTACTTGAACATTTATAATGCCATATAGCAATTATTTTGTAGCTCTGTATAGCAGGATTCTAAAAAAATAACAGTTTCATTCCAGGTTGGGTCTTACCAAATAAGGCAGTTTAAAGTCAAGACTTCAGATCAAAGCAGTGCTATGGGAAGAAGGGCAACTTAAATCAAACTTAAGATGTTACCCCTGTGGTTTCCAACTTCCAACTACTTTCTCCAGCCCTGGATAATTCTTACATCACCAGCTCAATTTTCACTTGGCTGCCATGTTCAGGTAGAGAGCCTCATGCACTTGCAACTACAAACTATCATTGTTTAACAGACAAATGCATGTATGTGACTACATATATGTGAATTAACATGGATATTTTTTCAAAAATTTTAGACAAATACTTGTTTGAATTATATCTAAGCTACTTCAATATTTTGTAAAAAGCATAAAAGTGATACTTCAAAAACAATCTGCAAACCCAAAACCTAAGGGGTTGTATTACGTAAATATAAAGACAAAGAGGAAGGGAATACATAACACTACCTGCTTAGAGAGCTGCTCCTCACAAAGTTTATAAAGAACAAAGAACTTCTGAGACAAGATCACATTATGACTAAATCCGTAACTTGCAAGCTTAACTCTTATAATTATCTGAAATACAATTTTTTTAGAAATTCCATTAGTTTTTCTAAAGATTGGTAAGCAAAGTAAAATACTTTTCTTTTAATTCATTCAGAAACTGTACCTGTTTATCTGGAACCATCATTGCAACAGTTCTAAACTGAATTTTGAGATTTTCTGGTAGTTCTTGACGTCCAGCATATCCAGGATTCTATATAAGAAAACAGAATGCATTATTATTTATAACAGTCAAAATAACATACTTTTTATTGTTCGACAGATTTATGCATAAATACCTAGATCTGTTCAGAGTTAGAACTCTTGTCTACTTATGATTAAAATGTAAAGAAAACCCATCAACCATAACTAAGAATTAGTAACCATTGCATAATTACCAGACTAATAGCTAATTTTTTTTATCATAACAAGCCAAAAATCAGAAAGTTAAGATTTCATGGAATACAATCTAGTTGGTGGATTTCTTTTAGTGTATTCCCAAAGTTTTCATTATTATAATGAAACAAATAATGAACAAAGTTTTCATTATTATATTGCAGAATAGGGAGGGGTTTTAACATATTAAAAATCCAGTGTCTAGCAAGACCCAAAATAATATTATTTTTTTTAAAAAAGAGAGATAACAAGCAGCCTGTGGTGAAGAAAATTAGGATGCCCTTCTCTATTTCTTGTGCCTGAAAGGCTAGCCTTAAAGTACAAAATCTCACTGAATGTTCAATAGTTTATGAGTGAATCCTAGCCGCTGAAGTAAGAATCATAGTAAGAAATTGTAATTCCCTTTTATTAACAGAACTGGTTTTAATAGTGGCTGAAGAACACCCAAAAATATGTTGCAATGACACAGTAAAAATAAGAGTCAACAAAATTTAAACATAAAACTTTACATCAAAATCATATGAAATAAAATTTTAATGCCCAAGAAAGTCTGACTAATTGAAGATTTCCAGAAACTTGTTGCCAACATGAGGGATAACTCTGACATCACACAGGTGACATTTACAAAATGAGAAGCACTCAAAATATATTTATGACCTCCTCTGCTACTACTCTGCACTCAAACATGCCGATGAAGATTTTAATTTCCCATAAAGTCATCTTGGACTGCCTTCTGCCTTGGCATTAGGAAACACACACTATAAAATTCCCTGCCCATGAGATTACAGGAACTAGTGCTATGAAGCCTCAGGAACCCTATGGGAACAAGGCAGCATGCTCAGAAAGTTAATATTCTAAATCCAGGAGTTTGTGTTTCTCCTTTGGGTAATGGTAACTCGTGTAAAATTATAGGTGTTACCTTGCATATCTTTTTTGCGCAGATTATCCATTCAGCTGTGGGACCTAACTTTGATCTATATATGCTGCAGTTCTTTTTAACAAATAATCATTATAAGACAGGGAACAATGTATCTCATAATACCCATAAAAACTTCATGATATAAGAAACATGGTTTTGTCATAATGCCTGCACTGATTCCAGTATTGATGCACAGAACAGAATGTGCCCCTTTTGCCACAGAAGAACAAACGTGGACATGCAGCATTGTAGTTACCAGTTTAGACACATCCTGTAACCACCAATCAAAGGATCTGATAACTTTTTTTGCACGGGTTTTGAAAAGACCTGTTGTCACCACAATACAAGGAGGGTGGTTTATTCCAGAATCATGCATGTCTGCTGTAAATCGGCTTAAAGAATTCTTTTCATAAATCCATTTAAAGCACCCATTAGATATGAAATATGTCACTGAAAAATATCTTTCCTGTATCTCCTGCTGGAAGTGAATGTTCTTTTGTTTTTCCTACAGTATCTTCTTCACTAATACTGTCAAGGCATTTCAAGCTAACGTAGTAATTAAAGTATATTAGTGTTTCAGTTCTCTTAGTGAGCACAGAGAATTCTCAAGGTTTGGTCAAACTCTTACTCAATGAATTGCAATACAGTAATAAAGGGACATAGTCATGAACCTTTTCAATAATCTTAAAGTAAAAATGAAGACGTGCAATTCATGAATATTCAGATTATTTATGTGTTCCAGTAGTTCAGTCTAATTCTATAGCAACAGCATCACTTAATAAAATCAGTTATTTTCACCTTGCCATTTAACTGTTTAATTAATAGCATAATTTGTCACTTCTCTAGAATTATTACTAGATTTACCATTGTTAGGAAAACGCCAAACTCAGGATTTAAATCTACACAGTCTCCATCAGAAAAAATGAACTGCCTTTTCCTTTCTTTTCTTGCTGCTAAAATAATGTGGATTTGTTGTGCTGCTACTGACAAGACAGGCAACTCAATTCGGTTGAATTCATCAAAACATCCCCAAGATCCAGACTGTGCAAGACCTAAAACAAGGACAGAAAAATTCATTATCTGTTGTTCTTCATGCATATTTGAGATATCTGAATTAGATTACTTTTGCCTCAAATAATTAAATAAGATTATTTTTATTTATTGCCCTGTGGCCAAGGCCTATCTTCACCCAACCTAACTGACTATTTCAATATCAATCTGAATCAATACTTGCTGATGTATACAAATTGCTTAAAAGTGAATCAGAAAAAATCTGTGGATGTCTTGGGGCATTTGGCAGATCTTTTGTCCAGATCTTCCTGTGATTGTACTATTTTATTTTAAAATGACAATTCAATTATTTACAAAAAGCTGTTAGTCTAAAAAAATAAAAATATGTGCAGAGTACAAAATACTGGCCCCAAATGTTACAACAAAAAAAATCACTTTTTATTTTCATTTGGGTCTTCCAGCCTTCACAATACCTTTTACTTCCCTCTTATAAATCATAAAGGCTAAAATTATGATTATTTTTTCACTAGCTAGAGGTTTAAATAAAACTGAATCTCACAAGGTAGAAAATATTAATCTTCAAGCATATATCTCTATGTCTAAGCATTACCATTTGAAGTCCACACTAAAATGCAAGTTTTTCATGTAATGGTATAGGACATAACAACATAGAAAGTGTGGACAATGCTCTGTGTGAACTTGTCTATGAATGAAAAAAGAGGACAACAGAGAAAGAAAATGAAATGGGAAGAGAAATCTAGAAACACTATATTGATAACAATAACATTTTCATGAAGGAATAATTTCACAGTTGCCTAATTTCAGTTTGGAAAAGTAACAAGAGAATTGTTGTACCTTTAGCAACACTTTATGAGAAAATTTGTAGCAGCATTCTTTTCCAAATAATACTAAAGTACCAGTATGCAGTGCTTTTCTTTCATGCATACTGGAAGACAGCTATTTAAAAGTAAAAATTTATACAATTAATTTAGGGCATGTTATTGTTATGCAGTGAAGACTAAGTAATTTTAGCGGGATTCTGTCATGTACTCCAAGATCTTTTAAAAATATGAATAGCTTTAATTTCAAAGGGGTAATTACATTTAAAACCCACAGCTTTAGGCACTTTTATGCCATAATTACTTGCTTGCTACAAAAAACCCCAAACAAACAAACAAAAAAACCCCAAACACAACAAATTAAAATTAGTAGTTTCACTCCTTGCTTCTCAGTACATGCAATACCATAAATTTGAAAAATGAGCTGACAGAAACCTTATGAACTTCAGGACCTTCATCTGGAACAGAATAACTCAACGCAGCAGTACTGACTTGGTGGTGACTGACTACAAAGCAGTTTTGTAAAAAATGACCTGGTGTCCTGCTTAACAACTAATTCAGCATGAATCAGAATTATGCCCTTATATCAAAGGAAGCCAGCTGCAGATTGGACAAGAGTGTAGCCAGCAGGTTGAGGAAAATGATTGCTTGCCTCTACTCTGCACTTGTGAGATAGCACCTGGAGTACTGTGTTTGGTTTGGGGCTTACAAATAGACATTTATATACTTGCATGAGTCCCACAGACAGCTGCCATGATGGTCAGTGGCTGGAGGACACGACACAGAGGGAGAGGCTGAGGAAACACGATTTGTTGAGCCTGAAGAGAAAGCTAAGGGGAAAGCTTATTACTGTTCACAACTAGCTAACAGGAGGCACTGAGAAGGCCAGGGTCTTCTCAGAGGTGCAGTGGAAGAAGAGGAGAGAATGGACAGAGGTTTCAATGTGGGAAATTCCAAGTCAATGAAAGTATAAAAAAAATGTACTATGAGGATGGTCAAACACTTGCATAGGGGCTCAGAGGTGTTGTGGAATGTCCATCCCTGGAGATACTCAAAACCTAACATCAACAAGGTCCTGAGCAACCTGCCCTAACTGCAGCTGTGGAGGTCTCTCTTATCCTGCATGAAGAAGTCTTACCTTTGAAAATTCTACCCAGACCTCTGAAGTCCATCTGATCAGAGCAGTTAAAGACAACTACATATTTTCCCAGAGCCTTTCCCATGTCTTTCGTCGTTTCTGTTTTACCAGTTCCAGCTGGTCCTGCTGGAGCTCCTCCCATGTTCATTCCCAAAGCCTGCGCCAAAGTTATATAGCACCTATAAATGTTAATTCATATTAATTTATTAAATCATATGAAAGATACATGTGTAATATATATAAGATAACAATGAGTTATGCGATAGATTCTGTAACTCTTATGTTGAAACATTACTCCTTCATAAAGCAGTTCCATTGATTTCTGTGAGTGCAGGAGGTTCACAGTGGTAAAAGTCACAAAACACAGCATTTAAACTTTACTTATACAAGCAAAAACTTTTATCTTTTGTTACTCTAGTGTGTTAAAAACTGTGAATATTAGACAAATTAAAAAATTAATGTATGAGAAGATTTTCATGAATGACCTAGCCCACACAGGACTTAATTCAGAATGTACCATCTATTAAAAGTATTCATTATGTATAATTGGTTTTTCTAACCTGTCTGTAAGAGGTGTTATAACCAGACGATCAGTGCAACCAAGAAATTCATTTTGGTAGACAAAATCAACATCTGTAATGGATACCGAAACTTGATCGAAATCCTCTTTAAAGTAGAATCTAGACTGCTTTAACCATTCAAAATCAGTCGGTGATTCAATGTGCATTTTTACCTTAAAAGCAAGTAAATAAGTGTATAACTGAGCATCAACTTTTATTGTCTTTGATAACTGTGATAAAATGCCTATTTGTATGAGAATAATGAGTGATTACTCAGGTTAAAGTTCCTGTAGTAAGTTGTAAGTAAAGCTTCTGCAAGTAAACTGAAATACATATAAGCATCACATATGTTTAGATGTATGCTAAACTGATATTAAAAAATTTCCTGATCACTTAACCTGATTTTTACAACACCTGTGTTAAATAAATATTAAATTGCTTTGGTAGTGCAGCTCACATTCCAAGTGAAATTAGCAAACACTGCTGAATCTGCCAAACACATTAGGACAAAAGGCATGATGAAGGAAGGATCTGACTGATGCATCGAATGCAAATTATGTAGGATCTAATAAGCTGGTGTCAGCAGTAAAAATACGTGAGAGATGTAGTGTTGAGGGATGACATTCCTCAATGAATAATGGAACATAAACAATTTAGCACAATCTAAAAAGCTGAAGTAGGATTGGCGTTATCTGTTGATTTCAGTAGGGGTTTTTGTTGTCTTCTATGTATTCTCCTTAGGAACCAGAAAGAGAAATCCCAGTAGCCTGCTCTCTGAAGGTGTAGGGGAGACAGAAAGAAGAAACCAATAGATATGGAAGATATTGCCATCATTGCTCTAACTCTGGAATAGGCGGAGCTAAAGTCCAGCCTAGTACCAACTACTAAGATTCTGTAACAACCTATGAGGAAATTATCTATGATAATAAAGCTACAAGACCCGCAGCCAACTCAACTTGTTTAGTTATGCAAGTAAGAGTAATACAACAGTTTTTTCAAATGAAGGACACATTGGAACATTTTTGTCTATCAAAATAGTTTTGCAGGAGGAAGTGGAAAATTAAAATATTCTAAGAAAAGTGTAAAAAAATGGAGCAAATATTGAGATGGTAGAACTGATGGGTTTTTTTCTAGTGTAAGCAATTATGTGCTATTTTTATTATGTTGAGATTATGGACATATCTGTCTTACAAACACACACATACACATGTAACTGTAGCTACCACATGTAAGAAAAATTATTATGACAGAAAATGCATTTGCCAGAAATCAAAATATATACTTTACCAAACAATCAAATATATCACACTGATGCACATGAATTGTAATAAGCGTTTCAAATTTCACTCTGTCAAACTTGGAAAGATCACGTGTGGTCTGCTTAATCAACATATTCAGAATCTCCAGAAATCTCCCACTGGTTATTCGCATGATTTTTCTGTCCTCTTTAGCATTCTGTAGAGCTTCTTCTGAATCATGTGTCCACAATATTTGAATTCCCAGTAATCCAACCTACAAATTTAATATGTGAAAAAAAAATACAAAACACTTTTTGAACACTATCCTTATTATAGAAGTCTTAGGTGTAACAGGGACAATAAATTATAGTGAAGAGACTCCCAAATTATCACTACATCCGGCACGATGCTCTCTCAACAGGATATTGTGCCTGAGTTAATTGGCTCTGCTGTGGTACTGGAAACTCCTGAGAAAACATTTAAAAGCTTTTATGAAAATTTGTCACATAGTGAGATACACACAGATTACGGATGAGTCTCAGATTCACTTACAGTCCCTTAGTGTACTCCAGTATCGCAAACGTAAATAGGTCTTGAAGTGTGGGGAGAAGTCCTGAAAATTTCTCATTGCCAATTTTGTAGCTAATTGAAGAACATTAAAAAAAATTCCTGTGCATTCCTACTGAATATGGGAGGGATCGCTATCTTTCAAACATGCTGTCACAACTGAAGTACAGCCTAGAGCACACTGAAGTACAAGTTATTTTGCTTCCAAATATATCTAGAGTTACAGGATGTTGTGTGTAAACTACTGCCTCAGATCATTTTGATGATCAGGCATATCCATGACAAACGTACCAATACCATTTTTTGCCACATTTCTATATACACAAACTGCCAAGACCTAAAAATTTGACTTAACCACTCTTTTTACATTTCTGACTCCCTATACCTGTAATGAGTTCATGGTTAGAGACTGTAGCAGGAAATATCCCCCCATTTTAGAACCATTAGGCCATCATCATCAGAATCTAAACAAAATTTAAAAAATTATCTTAGAGTGACCAATTAGCAGAGGAAAAAAATAAAAATCTTTGAATGTCACTCTTTCATTCAACCTAATAACAAAAGAGACAAGAAAAAAGCAGTTTGAAGAAAATATTTCAAATATTTGTCAGTATTTTGCCCAATTCTTTCTCTGTCCTATAACACAGATTTTCTTTCTCTGTACTTTAGATTTCTGTGCCAAAGACCATTTTCTAGTTCACCCCCAACCCCCACCCCAAATAATTGCACAGAAAACATTTGGATTAGCAGGACATGGGAAAGAAGATCTTTGCAGATGGTAATAAAGCCACTTCAAAATGTCTGACATGCAGACAAGACAGAGTCCTTATCTGTTAAAGGAAAAGTAAGAGATTTTTAAAAATAAACACTGCTGAGATAATACATAATTACATCATAAATATAGCTTTAAGATTGTATTGGCCAGTTTTAGTATTTGCAGAATTTCTGTTAAAAGAATAACACCTGGCACTGTACAGATTAGAAAATTAGAGAGTCAGAATTTGTACAGGATGGGAAACAATTTATTACTTGTTAGTGAAACATACATTATCAGTATGATTGAGTCTGTAGGCAAACTAGAATTCTTCAAGGTAGGCTTCTACTAGGACTGCATTATCAGGAGTGACAAATATATGAACTATAAGGTAAGTCTTGTAAATTAGGACATAAATAATCATAACTGTAGTTCTTGCAATCTTAAACTATGAAAGAGAAATCATTGTATGCATAAAATTTTATTTGCATCTGAAAGGGGTTCAATATCTATCATAGCAGATATAAGATCTACTTCATATTCTCCAAGAGAAGAAAAAAGTCATTTTAAAGTAGATTACAAGAAAAATGTTATGCTATATATAGGATATCAAAATTGCAGTCATTAAGGATTGACTTTTACTGAGTAGATCCTTATCTTTGTTTCCTCTATGAAAACTTCCTCATATAGACATTCCCATATGCTTTTTACATCCCACCTCCCCCCACACACCATCCAGACTGCACAGAAAAATCCACATCCTGTAATCTCACCTGTGCTGGGAATTGATTAAGAAAATTCAGCAACTGATATCCTGAGTCACTAATTTGGTAATATGCTGCCCTAATTATGCCATGCAATGAAGTCTGCTGCATATGCAATAAATCCTGTAGCCAAAGCTCTACTGGTCCTTTTGCAATCACTGGAGCATCCAACTGAAAAATTAGTAAAAGCAAAAGGTACAAAATAGAACATAATTACCAAACTGTTCAAGAATGTTTGCTGCATTTCTATTCAAGACAATTACTGATTTAATTTCAATAAATCATACTAGGAATTTTTAATGAAGATTTATTATAGTTTTGTGACACAACACTGTTCATTTGTAATTAAAAATAATACAATTTATTGCATACTTTTATGTTCAATAATAGAATGATTTATCTATTAACAACATTTCTGGGAAAAAAAAAATAATCAGAGAATTACTGGAATTTTTTCTCCTTCTCTTGATATGACGGCCAGTATGCGATCATAATCCTTTGGGTGAAAGTCCGCTTCATTTATATTGTCAGATATGGAAGGCAGGTGTGGCTGTAAGGATAATTCAGAAACCATTCATTGTAAATACATAGCATTATAAAAAAAAAAAAAAAGTCAAGTTAGGTTATCCTGCAAAGGTTCATCTGAACCTATAGATGAATTTTTGGCCATCTGTAGGTAATAATTACAGAAATGGTTGTGTACAATTTTATCTCCATTTGCTAGGGTGTTGGGTTTTTTTACAGTTTCCATAAGGTGATCTAGCAGAGCAGAGATCAGCTACTGTGTAATATCAATGCTCTTATCTCAATCAATCCCTAGGAACAACCCAGACTAGTTGGATTAATTTTTAAATATGCAAAGCAGGAAATTGTCACAGGGTCCTTTCTGTTAGTTTAGTTGTGAGAAGAGTCACCAGCAAATCACTTGATGGGACCATATTCTAGGGTTCTGAATTCTGAAGATTTTTTTTTTTTAATTACAGATATCCATTTCATATTTTGTTAAAGACTACAGAGCAAGAAACAAAACAAACAAAAAAAAAACCTCTAGCAAAGTTTATAAGAAGAAAATGTTTAAATTTTAACTTACTAAATGCTTCTCCATATTCTAACATTTTGTTATAAGCAGGGGGAAAAAAAATAATCACTAAGGTTGTACCTGAATTGTATGAGAATCACTTGCTTGTCCAAGAATTTCAAGAAGGGCAGGATCAGAAACAAAAAAGAATCTAGGAAACAGTAGTCTTTTCTTCTCTAAGTATCTTTAAAATTGAACAAGATTTTTATTAGAATATTTCAGCTCTTTGTTTTTTTCTACATAAGAGTGAAAGTAAGACTGAAATACTATTAATATTTCATATAAACTACTTAGAAACAAAAAATGCATTAAAAATCAAACAATTCATACCCTGCAAGTGATTTCTGACATACTTCCAACTGTTCATGTAAATAAGGGAGAAGCTGCTTCATAGTCCCGTCCCCGACACAGCAGTTAATTACATTTGGGCTTTCACGAGCTCGTTGCATTATTCTTACCCATGATTTGTCAACATTCTGAAAAAGCTTTTCTTCCTATATATAGCAAAAACATAAGTATTTTCACAACATAATCTGTTGGAATTATTATTTTTATTATATATATAATATAATGATTATTATACAGATACCCTTTAATACACAATAATAGGCAAGCATTTTAAAGTTTACCTGGGGTAACTGTTTTGCGATATCTCCTCCTACAAAAACAGCTTCAAGATAAATCCAGAGATTCTGCACAACCAGCCATTTTTCAATTATGTCTGTAGAGCTGCTAAGCTTACAAATCCAGCTCTGAATTTCCTTTTTAAATGGTGTATTGTATCTAAAAAAGGATGAGAAGCAGAAATTATTTAATTCTAAATAAAGCTATTATAAGATAGATTATAAAATAAATAAATGGTAAAAAAAAAAAAACACCACAAAACCCCCACAACTGAACAACACTTGTTTCACTTAGAGCAAGAAGAATCTCATGGAAAGTTTCTACCAGCTCAATTACATTCAAATATATTGAGACAATAGTTTGCTACTGATACATGAAAGCCTTCCACCTGGGAAGCTGCTTCATTGGACGTTGTAACATTCTGTTTCATTAAAAAATAATATTCCATTCAAATTTACTACTGATTTAGCCTAATAATAATACAGTTTCTATCTCAGTGTGTTTCTGAAAACACCATACACAATCAACTTAGAAGTACCTATTGGTCAGTAAAGAGTCAAGAATCATTAAACTGTCCTCCATCAACATTATAATTTCTGATGATTCAGTTCCTTTTAACAGTAACTCTCCTCTCCCTTTGAATGATGAAAAGCTCAGAATTTGGCTTTCCCAAATGTCAGCTATTTGAGATAGTTTGGCTTCTATATCTTTCTCCTTTGTAGCAGATAGACATATATCCTGCAAAGAAAGAACCATTTTTTTAAAATCTCCATTCTTCAGGAATAAAATCTTTCCTTATAGTACACATCTAGTAATAGAGTATTTTAAAACAATATATTAAATTTTATAAAATAGTACAGAAATGTGTCACACATGCAGAGATCACGGTACTAATTTTACTCACTCAAATTACATGTATATATAACTGAAAAATGCACATTTGGAAATGCATGGATATACCATTTCTGAGGCTTCATATTTTGTTATTTTTGCATAACAAGATTTCTGAATTGTCTTTTTTACAAGGTTTAGGATAGTGATGTAGGCTCATCAACAGATGAACTCTTACTCTTATCCCATTTCTATTTATAGAATCACAGAATTTAGGTTGGAAAGGTGACCAAGTACAATATTGTATTCAAACCAGAGCTTAATTCAAAATTAAGTGGATCACCTTGGAATGCTTCCATATAAATCAACTACGAATATAAGACTAGCTTTTGCATGCATATTTACCCTATGAAACTTGCAAACTCCATTGAGAGTTTTTTAAGGTTATGTGAGGATTCTTTTGAAGATGTGTGGTTCATGAAGTTGTATGTATAAAGATCTAGAAAAGCATTAATATTAAATATTAATAAACATGGACCCTTCCTCAAAAATTTCTGATTTATTTACAAATTTTTAAAGCAACTACAGAGTTCAAAAATTAGGTGACCATGATCATTTGAAGTATTCTTTGGGTTTTTTCCCTGTTTAAAAAGGGCTAAGAAAATCATAGAAAATAGGGCCAGCAAGAATGTGAAGAGATTACCTAGAAATAAGAATCCAAAGATTTCAGCTGCTACCTCTTTGTTCATATGGATAAGAACTTCTAAATAAAATATAAATTATTTTAAACTAGCATAGTCTGATTGAGAGTCAGGGACTTTAAGGAATTAAAACTTTTTTTAAAAGGTGATAATTTTAAAAGCAACCATATTATTTTTGCTGACAATTTAAAATAAACAAGGAGGGGGAAAAGATGTATGTACCTACCTCAATATCATCTTTGTGTTTAAGAATTGGTGCTTCCATGATGTTTTGAAGGCAAAATGAATCAGATTTTATATCAAATTGATGTCCTGTTGTTTCAGCAATACGATTCCAGTGTCTTTGCTTCATTGCTTTGTTGGTCATAATTTCCAACAAATTACAAGACTCCCTAAAATCATCAATTTTTTTCTTGAGATCTAAAAATGCTTGCCAGTGTTTGAGTCCTTTAGGTAATCTACAGCACCTGCAGTTGAGTTCAATTGATGCAGTAGTAAATGCCTCTTTTGTCAAAATAAGAATCGTTTAAACATTTTAAAAATAGATGAGGAAATATGAAGTAGCTTATATAAGTCAACATTTTCTATGTAAAATTCCAATTTGTGTCAATTAGTCTACCTTTTTAGAAAAAAATGCAAATGCCCTACTAAAACCACATAATATTTAAGTTTTAACCATTGATATATTCTTTGTAAATAAACAGTAATATTGCTTTTTGCATGAAAACATAGCTTATGTGTTGCTTATCATCACAGATACTATTGACAAAAACCCAAGCCAAATTGTTAAAATTCACATAAGTGATCCTTGTACAAATATAATATTTACTTCAATTTACGATACCAGTAATACACGTGGCACATACTAACATACACTTCAGACAGATGTGAAAATTGGAAAGATATGACCACCTTCTCCCTCTACCTTCTGTTAGTAGTCTTGAAACGATTCCAAAAGAAAATGAAAATTTTATACTTTTAACATGGAAAACCCCCCAGCGAAATATTTAAGTCAATATTCACCTCTTTGAACACATTTTTACAGAGCCTACACACTAAGAATTAAGCAGTTGACCCACCACAGGAATGTCTTAATGTAAATGATAAAGTACATCCTTAGCAAAAAAAGTAATAAAGCCTGAATCCCATTTCCCTTGGTTTTGCAGCCTTTGTCACTTACGTCTCTACCTCCCACTGATGTAATTTCATCTTTTCTGTAGCGAGTACAATACAGCAGCCTGTGTCTGGTTTAGAACTATGTCAGTGCTGTGTGGTTGCCAGTACAGTCATGCTGATTATGTCCCTGGTTGCTGTCAAACAATGTTTAATACCTGCCTGCCCTTCTCCGAGGGGGAAAAGTATTTTGTGTGGGTTTGGACTACCGTGAAGTTTTAACTTTTACAAAACTCATAGGTACTTAAGGTTATTTTGTAAGAAATCTGCCTTGAGAGTTGAAGCTAGCTGATAGATTAATGTCAGGTTCAGTGATTTGGGACAGGAATCTGGCACAGCAAAGAGGCAGACTTTGAACGACACTGCAGGGTCCAGAGCAGGGAGCCCTCTTATTCTTACTGATTCTTGTGAACCAGAAGATACTGTTTTACCCAAAGACCAGATACTGCCAATTAGATGTCTGTCAATGTCTTGCTTCTTTGAGAGACTCTTAATCCCTGAAATCCTGTCAGCATATGTAACCTCAAATTTGGGAAAGAATACTCTTTGGCACGTATTTCCTTGAAAAGTTATTAGTCTCTGTTTAATGTTTTCCACTTAAAATTTCAGAAATAATGCAAATCTATGACCCAATCTTCAACTCTGTCAAAAGTGCAATTTCAAAAATATCAAAATTTTTCACTTACCAATTTTATGCCTTATAATGGCGTATTTTATAGATCTGTTAACCTTCAGAAAAACATGTATTTACTAGACTACCTTGACAACACGTACTAGAAGCTAATAACGAAAAAAACCCCACGCATTCTGTACTACAGATCCTCTATCCCTAGTTTAGGAAGGTTATGCTACTATTTTCAATTACAGAATGCGTTAGTGTGATAAGCCATGAAAAACTGCCAAAGTAAGACCAAGAGGTAAGATATATTGACAAAATGGAGAATGGAAGGAAATAATGGGTAAATAGGTGGGATAAGTACTTAATGGCCTGAGAACAAACTATTTATATTGAAGGCTTTTCACTGCAGTTACAAAAGTAATTGCCCTGTTATACACTTCTAGTTGAACTACACTAAACAAATGTCAATTTCAGAGACTAATACAATGTATTGCTCTTATGGAACTCCGTGGTGTTTGAACACAACATAATTTGGAACACAAATTAGGCTTTAACATTATCTAAGATTGATTTACAGGTGCTATAACAGGCTGGCACCACTCTGTAACTGTAGTATAGATATACTCTAAAATACCAAATACTGGCACAAATAAAAATGTACATCAATTAGCCATGCCTTTATTTTGGAAATTAATAATGGAAGTTTCTAGAATGTTGTTCTAATAGGAGGATGGGGGGTGCAAAGATAGTGCCGAGAAAGCTAGAGTTGTTTCAGGATGGACTTTGCCAAGCTTATAACAGGACTCTAATAGGTAGCTGGAGAGCTGGCAATTGCACTCGCTGCTGTTATTCTGTTGTAAAATAATCTTTGTTCTAGTCTTCTGTATTATATTTCTTCCTAAATTCATGTATGTAATTTAAAAAAAAAATTAAAAATACGGTTAAATTAAAAGGTCTGAAAATACTTCTGAACCCTAAGAACCAATGAACTTAAAATCAATGGGCTAATCTCCTGGCTGAAAAACTGAAGAACTTACCTTTTACAAATAAACTTTCAGCTCTCCTAACCTCTTGGTTGGTTTAGCTAAGGAGACTGACTCTTCAACTGAACGTATGCCCTTCAGTTATCAAAACTGCAGGTTAAAAGCTGGTTAACTACAAGTATAGTGTTACTCCACTCTTCCCTGAAGAATCTTATTACTTTATGACAAACCTTATCCATGGAAGTTTTGTATTTAAAGGTATCAAAAAAGCTTTACTGAAATCATCTAAATCTTAATGCATTTAACATCAGTTATAAATTATATTATGAACATACCTGTTTTGAAAATCCAGAAGTTCAGCATTAATTTTTTCAATGTCTAAATCTGTCCACAGTATCTCATAATAACCATTGATAGTGTTTATTACAGTATCATATAATCCATACAATTTCTGAAGCAAGCTTAACTCTTTCCTGTGGGGAAAATAAAAAATTATCTTAATAACAATTTTGATCAGCTATTTGGATATCTCTCAATAGTTAAATAGATGGCATATTCAATATTACTACAAAAAATTCAGGTAGATCAATTACATTACGTTTCTTAATGTAGAAAAGAACACTTCATGAATAAAATCAACAAAAAAGAGCAGACAGTTGGTGCTAAAGACCTAATATACACACTAAACATATTTGGGGAAAATTTTCCTTTAGTCTAGTCCTATAAAACTTCCATTTATCCAAAATTAACCTAGATTATATACCCTGAGCTGTCTCTGCGGTGCAAAGCAGAGCATGGCAAATAGGGACAATTAGTCGATTTACTTTGGAAGCACTCTGAATCCAAACAAAAACAATGATCTAAAAACAGCCAGAAAGGGTCAGATCCTCATCTGCTGTGAATCACCATCAAACCATTGAAATGGTTGGTGCAAAAATGTCAGAATCTGATTCTGATTTGTACAGCTGCTCAAAAAATTCAGACTTTCATAAAAACTCTAGTTATATTTTTCATATATGACACACTGACCTTTCCTTGCCTTTTCCTTACTCATTATTTGTACCATATCTTAATACATAATACTATATTTACTCTTCTACTTTTATATATATATTTCTGGGGCATAGTGTTCTGCTCTTTTATATAGTATATACATGTACTAAAATAATTTGGTATGGTCCTGTTACCATAATAAAAAAATACATTTTTTTATATGCACACCATTAGACCTCTAAAATTATCATTGATTTTTTATATTTTTTTTTATTTTATTTAAGGCAATGGAAACCTTCCATATTGAATTATTTCCCTTTTTGGTGTATCCTAAGCCTTTCTAACATACTTAAACACCTAAGCCAGCTGTATTCCCACAGTTACCTGACTTTATGCAAAACTCCATAGTCTGTGACAGGCAATCCAAACAACTGTTCACCAGCTGAGTATGTGATATACTTTCTCCACAGCTCATCAAAGTTAGCCTGATGAAATTAGGATTCATACAGACAAAATGTATGTTTATAATCTCGGTTTAAATTTAAAATTGTCTAATAATAAATTAAACAGTTCTAAACTTGTCTTAGAAGAATTCTATTAGGATCATATTTAAATGTCTGAAAATACTTTTGATCTAAAATTTTGAACAGGGCTCATGTAAGGTAATACTCAAATCCATATATTGAATTCAGATAGTGAAAGTTTATGTAAGAAGCAATAATTTGAAGAAGCATTTTATAAAAATGGGATGTGAAATGAATTCCACATTATCAAGGGAGGGAAAAAAAAAAAGAAGAAAATATTTGCATTGATAAAATATACAACCTGAAAACAACTACTGAAGAGTGCCAAAAAATACAATTACTTTCATAGTATAACTGCTATCCAAAGAATATGATCACCACAGAAAAATGGAATGAAGAATGATTTTGGCAGTTACTATCCATAAGCACAAAGCATTCTCTTGGCAAAATAATAAATACAGTAAATTCAACCAAAATCACTTCATTTTCAGTACATATTAGATGCATTAGGAAGTTTAAACACCTTCTGTTAGTTACTTAGTGCATTTCATAAACTCTGACTTTGTTTTTTACTGAGTCTATACGATATGTAAGAGACTGACAGAAGTCTTGCTGAAAAATAGTCTTCAAGGTACTATTACATGCAGAGAAAGGAACAAGGATTAAAAATAGATTAAAAACTGGTTACGGACCTATGAACTAAGGTTCATAGCAAATAAGTATCAAATTGAAAGACAATTATCTAATGGAAAGTGTGATCTTTAAAAGATTAAAGGATTGGGTTATACTTGACTTTTCCCTCTTATACTGCTTGTATTATTTCAAATCAATAATTTATGCTCACAAAACATGAAGAACAAAGCAAGGTTACACATCAATCAATCATCAGTCCTTCCATGTTAAAAAAAAAATTGTCTGATAGAAACTATAGTTAACATAATAATACACAAACTATCCACCAAGACACATTTATCAAAGATTGTAGAAGTGTCTTTTTCTAAAGTTGTTTTGATAAGCAACCACAGATTAATTTTAGTTATTTGGAAACTCAACAGTTCATTTTCTTACCTGAAAGATCTGCAGCCTATTACTGGCTTCCTGAGGTGGAATACCAGGAACCATAGGTCCTTCCTTTTAAACAAGCAGTTAACAAAAAATGAATATTAATTCTCAAAGTGACTGAAAGCTACTGTAATTTACAGGTCATCATAAAATGCATATTTTTTGGTAGTCAAATTCCAATCAAGTTTTGTATCCTGGTAATGCTATTTTTATGAAATTGAAAAATTCTTTAGCTTAAACTCAATAAGATTACACTTCCATTTTTCAGTTTTTGTTCTTTTGCTGAAAATAAAATACTCGGTGAGTGGGCCAAGATCATCTCTTTAATGCTGATGTGCAAGCAAAGGTGCCACAACATGTGTTACAATTTCTAAATCAATTTCTAAATTAATTTCTTAATTAAGATTTCATGGTGATTTTTACCACCAGGGATTCTTTAATTTCCTTACAGATTAGCGTGCACTATTATTTCTTTATACTGAAGATTTTGACCTATAATGATGGCTGCTTAGCAACCACTGCATCAAAAATCCAGTAGCTGAGTAAAATAAAATTCTGGCACCCAACTGCTTCAAACCAAAAATATTGGAAACCTACGTACAAGTCTTACAGGTAACTACTAAATTCATTTACCATTTCATATGACATTTCAAAGTTTGACACATCCTCCTGAAAAACTGCGACTGATTCTAGCAAATGACTCTTAAATTTGGGCTGAACTCGAACCAGCTCATCTTGAACTCTGGTCTGACATACAAAAGATTAAAATCAAAGTTATTTCTTTAAAAAAAAACAAGGAACAGATATTTGAACTATATATAGAACAAAATTATAAATAAAAACTATTAATTCTGAACAAAAATAATTATTTTAAGCTAAATAGATTTTCTTTCCTTTTATGGTGCTGTGTTCAACTTTTGATACAAAAAGTGGAAAAAAAACCCCAACGAAAACCTGTTAGAAAATCTCCCCTCCATCTTTAAGTGAATGTCTTTCATTACAAGGGGGTGGGGGAACAAAAGGACACAAAAAGGGGGGGTGGGGGAGTGGAATATTGTAATCTCTTTCTCAGTTTCCCTCACTCCAAAAGAACTCACAAAACCCAAAATGTTACAATACTCTTCCTCAATGGATGGCTCAGCCTTCTCTTTAACAACTTCCTTATCCTTTTTTAAAAAGCTTTTGGGTTTTTCTCTCAAGCTGGTTGACATATAAGTGTAAAATACATTTGAGCTTGAGCCCTTTCCAGAGTGATTAATCCTAATTGTTCCAACAAAATATGTATGTATTTCCATCTAACCTTCCACATTACAGAATATATTCAATAAACATTGAGCTTTTGAGGGATATGAGGCTGTTCTGAGCAATAAAGGTAAAATGCAATCACCACCTAGGGGTAAGGGCACTGACAAATTATGCACCTCTTAAAAAGAGGTTATCTAAGGGTAGTAATCTTCCTGATCAGACAAATGACACAAAAACTAGAAATGAGAAAGAGCAGAAAGAGCAGATGGACATAATAAATGTCTCATTTTCTTGCATGTTTTAAGTATATATCTAAAATGTACAATAATACTTAAATATTGAAGAGTTCTATAAAAATAAAATTAGAAAAAGAACACACTAATAAAAGCTGTAGACACTAGTGTGCAAATGAGGCCGTGTGAGAAGACGGAGTGAAGTCACAATTGGTCCCACATTGTCATTTATAATCTGGAAAAAGCACATGAAGACAAATGGAAAGTAACAGTTTTATATACTTACAGCTTTGGTCTGTAATTTATTTAAAGAATATCTAAGTGTATCAACTCCTTCTGATTCCTCTTTTGTAATGTCAATTTCAAAAGTATTTAAAATGGCATAGGCTTCCTAGATGAAAAAGCAAAACCTTAGGAATGATGCATTTAAAGTTCATTTCCAGGAACACAGATCCAATTTGTAAGAAACATTTCAAATAAAATCTGTTAATGTAATTTAGGCATAATTACTATTTTTTTAAATAAGGATGATGAATGAAGAACTAGGGAACAACAGCAAAACGTATTTCTTCAAAGATGTATTGGATGAAATGCTAGGAAAAAAATCTACAAACAATTTTAATATTAAAAATACATAAACTTTATCATCCTAGTGGTATTTTTATTCTACTGATCTACATTCCACCTGAATGCAGATTTTGATGATTTTTTCCTGACTTTGAATAATTACAGACACTGCATATTTTTAAATGTTTTGCCATTTATACATATTTATTACTATGCTTGCCAAACTGTCAAATGCCTGTGTAAGTATTTGTTACAGAATGACCCTTTCTTATCGCTTGTTCTCATTTGCAATTTGTTTGCATATCTTCTGCTTTATTATCCTCCTCATACACACATGGCATTATTTAAAAATAAGATCATTTGCATATTTTATAATTTTCATATTTTATAATTTCCTAACTGGTAGACAATAGATTTGTTAATGAAGACAAACAAAAGTGTCTAGCATAGTATCTGATATCGATTCATAATTTATAATAAAAATAACAGCAAAAATCTTACTTTCTTTCCCATTTTCAGCCTAGATCCTTCAGGACAGTAAACTCATTGTTTGGGTTCTCAGTGTCATCTTATGACTCCTGTTATATAATATAATTATCAAGATACTAATTGAGATTAAAAAAATAAAAATCATCTTACTTCTATAGGTTCCAGAGTCATATCCATTTGTATTTTATTATCACGAATGATAGATAAAGCTTCCATTGCAAATCTGACATCATCTAAGTCATGCAGAGGTCGAGACAATTTCTTTAAATATTCAGTTATAAACGACATCATGTCTGTCATTTTTTTTTTATATTCCTCATGTAAATAATGACAGAGGAGCATCTTCCAGGCTTTGGCTTCAATTGCTAAAGCTGTTTTCAGTGGTCCTGATTTAAAATAAAAAATTGAAAAAAACTTATTCAATCTACATCTTAATATTTTCTGTAAAAAAGCCCCACATCATCACACATGGTTCTTTAACAGCAAATAGGAAATGTAGACAGGCAATCCAATTACTGCATTTTAAAACAATTTCAATTACACTTAAATATATTTCTGTTGGTTTATTGTACATTATGATATCTGTAAAACATGTTGGTAAGCTTATCTAATAGAACATATAGAGAAGATGAATAATGACAAAAATGTTTATTTATTAATGTAGATTTTCATAGAATACCTTGGATATATATTAACCAAATGCATAAAGTTCAGTTATATTTAAATGGTTTATACCCATTGAAGAAGTGGCATCTTTGAATTTCAATATTGGGATCTGGAATACTTCCCAACTAAAACTGTGAGGCGTCATATGCAGTTAATGTATACACACAAACCAACACTGAACAGACAGAAAAGCCAATCACTGGCACCGTAACTTATTATCAGAATATATTAATATTTTAGTAGACAGCATTTTTCACTCTGGTGAAAGACACCAAAAGATACTAACAGCATATAGCCTTTCTGCTCACAAAAATTTTAGAGCAGATAGAATTTCTTCTTTAACGATGGGGCTATTAACATTAAAATCTGACTCCTAAAGGCCAGGGTAATTCAGGAAAAGTACTGTATCCGAATTTCTTCTTTAACGATGGGGCTATTAACATTAAAATCTGACTCCTAAAGGCCAGGGTAATTCAGGAAAAGTACTGTATCCTGTCCAGAAGCGAAAATACATAAATGATAATAAATCAATTCTCAAACTTGAGTCAAAAAAAACCCCATCAACACAAACAACCCAACAAAACAATCCAAACCTGTTTCCCCAGATCATAAAAACATTTAATATCCTTGCTCCTGAACCTGGAGGATTTGGCTTCCTCTGATGCAGTGATCACAGATGACGGAGTAGTGTGACAAAATCCATACTCTTTGCAACACACTTTTTCTTACCACTCTTGGTCACAGAATAATAAACAGCAAGAGTTTTCCAGGGTGAATTAATTGGCTCCAGAGTGGTTTCATTCATAAGAGTTGTATCCAGGAACTGGATGAGGATATACAGTCTGACAATTTTAATTATTCACAGAAAAAAAGCTAGGGATAGCATGCCACCAAGATTCTGAAATGAACTCTAGTAATGGAAGTGTGTGGCTTCTGTCTTCTCTAATGTACGAGGAAGACAAATTGCGCAGAGATTATTTCTCAATCTAATCTCTCAGACAATGGGGTTGCTCACTAGAAACATGGCCACAATGATATTTGGAGAGTTTCTGGGGAAACATTTTCTACTTGTCCCTAGATAGCAACTGTGAAAACATCTGCCACAGAAAATCAAAAACCAAAAGAAGAGTGACATTGGTTCAGAGAAGACATTAGCTATGTAATAATCTGTCAGGTGAGATGGATAATTGCCATTTAAATCCTTGCTTCTTTGTCAGCACAAACAGCTTAATTCTTCAACAAGCAGTTGTCTGGAGAGAAAAAAATTTTCCACCCCTAACTGTTCTTTAGAGTAACATGATCAATGAGTACACCAGGTTGTCACGGCCACAGAAGGCCAGGTACTGAAACATGGTGCAGTATAGAACTGAGGAAACACATGCTGTATGAGGGAATATACTCCAACACCAAGTCTTGGTGCCAGCTTTCTCTTACTTTAAAGACACTAGAGGTGGACAGGAAAATACATGATACTCTGAGAGCTAAGGATGCTAAACAAGGGAATGGCTAGAAGCCATCTCCTGCTGAAACAAGCACCAAAAGTGAAAAAGAAGATAACGCAGCTATGTGCTAGTCTTATGATTTATGCTTCCAATGCTCTTTATGATCACTAGCTGACCTGGTGCCAGAGATGACCAAATTAAATGTCAATATATATTCATTAACACTTTAGCAAAACTCCGTGATAAGTTCACAACCATGCCAAAACTGAATTTCACCACTCCAAAGAGGAGAAGGCAAGTGGAATGGAGGATTTTTTCAAGTCAGATTTCTTAGAAGGGTGTGAGTGAGCTCTGGCTGATTAGAGTGGTCTCTTTAGTAATTTCAAGTCATATTGTATACATGTATTTCTGAGAACAAACCAAATAAGATGACTATTATATTCATTATTTTTCTGTACATAAAATGATAGGAAAATATCATACCTGTATGCAGTTCAATTGGACCAAGAAGAATAATGGGTTTAAAATCTTCCATCTCTTGCTCAAACATAACATAGTGAAGTATTTCTTTTTTAATTTCAGTCAGACATGGACAGGTAGCCAAAAATTGCTGTGTGTAGTTTAAAAAGTCAATCAACAAATGTCCTTTTTCATATTTTTGGTTAAAAAAGTGGCAACAGTTATTTGGGAATTACTGGAAATATATACCAATATTATTCCTGGTTTTAGCCTTCTGTAGCCTTGCTAACATAGTATAATGCATGTGATAAGGCATCCATTATCAATTTCTCTGTCAGTAATTCTCAAGCTTGTTGGGAAATTCCAATCAAATTTAACAGACATATCTAAGACATGCTAAGTGCCTACTGCCTTTGGAAAACAGATGACAAAACAGAAACAAAAAAAATACATGCTCACATTTACAGAAAGACTACCCCATTAGACCAATTACACGTGAAATAATCACAATAAAATACATCTTCTAAGTAGTTCCATGAGCAGAACTCAACTGTAGAAAGGTTCTGTGATTCTGAAAAGCTGCATTTCGGAAATGTCACACAACAGCTGTACTCAATGTGCCTAAATTTCATGAGCAAATAATAAATGCCAAAAGGTGTTTCCCACTTAAATTCTTTTGTCTAGGAGTACCCAGACAGGCAGTGGAAGAGTCATCATAATGCTAAAGAAAGAATGTAGAAGCTCGAGCATGTGTGTATGAAACCTTACTGCATTATTATTGAGGCTTTCTCTGTAGCAGTATCCTTTTCTTCAGTAGTAACTAGATCAAACTAATAATATTTGATTAGACTTAAAATTTTAATTAGACTAATAGTTTTTCAGGTCTGCATATAAAGTGGGGGGGTTTAGTCCACATAAACTGCACAACTTGTACTGTGATACTGAAAACATGATGTGATATTCACAGATCTACATATATCTAAGGTAACGTATTAAACAGAAAAGGTAAGAACAGAAAACTCAGTTAAGGAAAGGCTCAATAAAGTAGATAAAGAAGCCAGATTTCTTCTACTGAACCTCTAAATTCAAACTTAAAATTTCAACTCCACTGTAGAAAGACAGCGTGAAATATTTGGAAGCAAAAGCCGGACCTCCAGTTCCTGGAAACTAACTTTTTCTTGCTGTAGTAGAAAATACTTTTTTCTACTACACCTGAAAATTCAATTTAGAATTCAAACAACCAAGAATTGAATAGAGGATTCTTGGACTAGAGAATGCAGAACTTGCCTCCTAAAATAACTACAGGAAGGGTGGTAAACAAAAATATGTATTAAACTCAAAGTAAACACTTTCCATAGAGAAAAGCGCACAATTGCCAGCACCGATCTGTGGGAGTTTCTGTGGGTAGTGGTATAGAATCATAAAATAGTTTGGGTTGGAAGGGACCTCAAAGATCATCTAGTTCCAACTCCCTGCCATGGGCAGGAATACCCTATTCTCTCAAAGCCCCACCAACAAACCTGGCATTGAACAATTCCATAGGTGGGGCATCCACAATTTCTCTGGGCAACCTGTGCCAGTGACTCATCACCCCCACAGTGAAGAATTTCTTCCTTTAATCTAAATCTACCTTCTTTCAGTTTAAAGTCATTCCCCCTTGCCCTATTACTACATGCCCTTGTAAAAGGTCCCTCTCCAACTTCCATGTAGTCCCCCATTAGGCACTGGAAGGCTGCTATAAGGTGTTCCCAGAGCCTTCTCTTCTCCAGGCTGATCCAACCCAACTGTCTCAGCCTGTCTTCAGACGAGAGGCACTCCAGCCCTCTGGGCATCTTCATGGCCCCCCTCTGGACTCACTCCAACAGGTCCATGTCCTTCTTACACTGGGGACCCCAGAACTGAATGCTGTACTCCAGGTGGGGTCTCATGAGCAGAGTAGAGTTGTGTTGAGCTTCTCATCAACCAGCACCCCCAAGCCTTCCTCAGGGCTGCTCTCAATCCATTCATGGCCCAGCCTACATTTGTGCTTGAGATTGCCCTGATCCACATGCGGGACCTTGCACTCGGCCTTTTTGAACTTCTTGAGGTTCGCATGAACCCACCTCTCAAGCCTGTCAAAGTCCTTGTGGATGGCGTCCCTTCCCTCCAGTGTGTCGACTGCAGCACATAGCCTGGTGTCATCAGCAAACCTGCTGAGGGTGGGCTCAATCCCAGTGTCCACGATGCTGACAAAGATGTTCAGCAGTGCTGGTGCTGAGGAACACCACTCATCACTGGTCTCCACTTGGACATTAAGCCATTGACTGCAACTCTGAGTGCGACCTTCCAGCCAATTCCTTATCCCCAGAGTAGTCCCTCCATCAAATCCATGTCTCTCCAATTTAGAGACAAGGATGTCATACAGGAGAGTGTCAAATGCTTTGCATAAGTCCAGGCGCAGATGACACGAATTGCTCTTCCCTCATCCACCAATGCTGTAAACCTGTCATAGAAGGCCACCAAATTTGTCAGGCATGATTTGCTCTTAGTGAAGCTGTTCTGGCTGTAACCAACCACCACCTTATTTTCCATGCGCCTGAGCATAGTTTCCAGGAGAATCTGCTCCATGATCTTGCTGGGCAAAGAAGTGAAGCTGAGTGGCCCGTAGTTCCCTCAGTCTTCCTTATTTCGCTTGTTAAAAATGGGGGTTATGTTTTCCCTTTTCCAGTCCTTGGGAACTTCACTGGACTGCCATAACTTCTCAAATATGATGGACAGTGGCTTAGCCCCTTCATTCACCGGGACCCATGTATATGCATCTCATCAGGTCCCATGGACTTCTGCACCTTCATGTTCCTTAGATGGTCTTGAACCTGATCTTCTCCCACAGCGGGTGGTTCTTCTTTCTCCCAGTCCTTGCCTTTGCCTTCTGTGACTTGGGCAGTGTGGCTGGAGCAAGTACTTGCCGGTGAAGACCAAGGCAAAGAGTTGCTGAGTACAACAGCCTTCTCGGTATCCTGGGTAACCAGGTCTCCCATTTCCCTCCAGAAAGGGCCCATGTTTTCCCTAGTCTTCATATTCCTTGTATCACTGATGTATCTACAGAAGCTTTTCTTGTCACCCTTGACATCCCTGGCCATATTTAATTCTGTCAGGGCTTTAGCTTTCCTAACCTGATCCCTGCCTGCTCAGACAATTTCTCTGTATTCCTCCCAGGGTACCTGTCCTTGCTTCCAACGTCTGTAGGCTTTCTCTTTGTGTTTGGGTTTGTCCAGGAGCTCCTTGTTCATCCATGCAGGCCTCCTGGCATTTCTGCCTGACTTCGTCTTTGTTGGGATGCATCACTCTTGAGCCTGGAGGACGTGATCCTTGAATATTAACCAACTTTCTTGGGCCCCTCTTCTCTTCAGGACTTTATCCCATGGTACTTTACCAAGCAGATCCCTAAAGAGACCAAAGTCTGCTTTCCTGAAGCCCACAGCAGTGAGCTTGTTGTGTGCCCTCATCACTGCTCTAATGAACTTGAACTCCACCACTTCGTGGTCACTTCAGCCAAGGCCGCCCTTGAGCTTCACATTCCCCACCAGCCCCTCCTTGTTGATGAGAACAAGGTCCAGCATAGCACCCCTTCTTCTTGGCTCCTCTATCCCTTGGAGAAGCTATCGTAAAGGCATTCCAGGAAACTCCTGGGTTGCTTATGCCCTGTTGTGTTGTCCCTCCAACAGACAATGGGGTGGTTGAAGTCCCTCATGAGGACCAGGGCTTGTGAATGTAAGGCTACTTCTCTCTGTCTATAGAGGGCCTCATCTGCTCGTTCTTCCTGGTTGGGCAGCCTGTAGCAGACCCCACGATAATGTCACCTGTCCCTGCCCTCCTTTTAATCCTGATCCATCAGCTCTTGGTCAGCTCCGCATCCATCCACAAGGTGGAGTTCCATGCACTCCACCTGGTCACTGACATAGAGGGCAACACCCTGTCCTCATCTCCCCTGCCTGTCCTTCCTAAAGAGCCTGTATCTTTCCATTCCATCCCTCCATAGTCTTCCCACCACATCTCCATGATGTCAGTAAGATCATAGCCCTGCAGGCACATCTTTAACTTGACTTGTTTATTTCCCCATGCTAAGTGTGTTTGCAGAGAGGCATACATCATGTCAGACTGGAGTAGTTTCTTGTGGACTAAAATCCAGAGTTCAACAAACCAAAATTAAAGGAATTAAAAAAATTAGGACTGGTTTATCAGTATCTAGAATGGCACAGAAGCAGGAAAAGTCAAACCCCAACACAAAAATTAGGTAGCATGCTATTACTTCTGCTTAAGAAATACACTGCTATTACTACTAAAAGACAAAATAAAAATTTCAGCTGTTAATGTGTTTTCTACATCTTTTTGCTTAATTTTATTTTTATCAATATTTTCTTATTTCAAAAGATAAGATTAATGAAGAACACTCCTGTAGGTGATCATCACTAAACTCACCTGAACTTTGGCATCTCTATCTTCTGTCCACAGTACCTTATATTTCTGAAAGTCCTGCAGAACTTCACTAGCTACTTCTCTTATGGAATTCACAGAAGAGGAGAGGAGCAGAACTAACTTAGAAATATCTTCATGTTCTGCAACAACTGAGTAAAAATTTCTTAGCTTTCTGATGACTACAACATCCTCAGCTCCTTCTGTAAAATAAAATTATATGTAAATGAATGAACCATTAGAAGTCTGATTAGAATTCTCTTCTAAACCTATGCATACCAAATTAAGCAATGATGCTTTTCAGTAAGGCTGAATATCTTTCTTCAAATGTTTGTCTGACTGCTTACTAGAAAAGTAACAAATGCTAGTTCAGGTCAGATACTACACAGCTAGAGTAAAATCATTCTAGAGTGAACATTTCCAAATGGAAAGAAAATCTTAATTCACAAACTTAATTTTCTCCACTGTAATGTAATGGTTACTAGAAGGTGACAAGGCCTCACAAACATTCTTTGTTATTTTATTGTTTTTCAAATTCATATAATTAAAGGTTTTTTTAATGGTACAAACCCCTTAAAAAATGTAAGCTTCTTGAACTCTGACATGCTCAAATAAATAACTTGTTATTCTACCTAGTGGGTTCAAAAAAGATGCAAAACTTTGCCAAGTCACATATTGATGAGTGCAGAAATAAAGTTTGTCATGTTTTGAGCTGCACTTGTCACCTGAAAGGTTAGAACTGAATGAAGAACAAAATAAAGGACAAAAGAACAAAAGAAAAATAAAGGAAAAAAAAAAAAAAGAAAAAAGACAATCTAACAGTTCAGAGGTTTTCCTAAACCTCTGTAGGCAGTTTAGAACACTGGTAGCTGCTGCTTCAGTTACATTATGGATGTTGAAACAGGAGCCCTGTCTCCTTTAAGAACTAAACTCAAATAGAATGAAAATACACACAATGTATTATGTCTCTCCTTCATCTTTGATGAATTACTGAGACAATCAGGGTCAACATAGACACCAATATCCCTGAGATCTAATAAGCCACTTCTGTCATAACAATGCCTGAGCATTTTCAACCAGATTTAAGAGAATGGAGAAAATAATCCACTCTTCCCACCACATACATTGTTTAATGATAGGGATTTATTGCAATTCCAGGTTCTCTTTTAGACTGAAGACCTTTTCACAGATCTGGTCACTGGAAACAAAGCCTCAGATTGATCCATCTTTATCAGTGTACTCCATAGATCTCTTTAGCCAAATATTAACATACACTCCCAGTATAGCCAAGGAGTAGTTTAAGGGTGATAAAAATGGTTACTTGCTGATGTTGTGTTTTGACACAGCAGAGGGAAAGGCCATGATTATCTGATGAGGATAGTTTCCTGCCACCCTCCTTGAAGCCCATTAAAAGAGGTTAAAGTCTTACAAAGCAGCAGTAGAAGAATGAAGTCTGAGCTCTGGACTATCAACAAGAAAAACTTTCCAAGATGTTAAAGACTTTCCAAAGGATTCACAACAAAGATAAAACTGTACTGCAGATCACTGGCTGAGTCAAGAAGCTGACAGAACTTGATGGTAAAAATGTATTTGGGCTTTTATGGCTGCTTGCAAAGCATACGGAGAGACACTTAGAAATACTATTAAGAAAAAAAGTATCTAAGGTGGATGCAGGTCTGTCTACAGTCTGAATATTCACATGAACAAACACTTGAAGCGTTTCATAATCCATCCTAGGAATGTAGCCAGCCATTAAAATCTTTACTGAAATCTAATTATTAAGCTAGCTCTTGTTCTATCTCAATATTCCAATGAGAGCTATTCTACAATCATTGTTTATGGTTTCAACTATATCATTATGACTACATTCCACAGTAAGTAGGTAAAAAGATAAATTAACAAGCTTACTTTGCCTCAGATTAAATAGATATGGAATCTATCAATTTTTCTGATTAATTTTTTACTTGTTGCTTCTCAGAGCTCTAATGCTTATGTAAGCCTGAAAAGCTATTTCTGAAAAATAAACCTAACAAATTAATTCAATTTCAAGAAAACTGAGCTTATTCACAAATACTTTTACATGGCATTTTTATTAAAGTAAAAAAAACAACAACAACAAAACAGCCACCACTTACTTTCCCCTTCTTTGGCTACTTTTTGTGGTGATCCAAAGCCTGCTGATGATACTTGCTGTGTGCTTGATTCTGCTTGCAAACGAGAATTTTGCAAATGTCTCTGTCCCCACTGAGCGACTCCACGACTTACTTCCAGTATTAACTGAATCATGCGATTGACAGCTTGCTGTATTTCATCTAAACTGGGAACCATTACCTATTTAAAACAGTTGAAATATTGTTGAAATAAATGCAACTGATTGTAATTTTCTAAGACTTCAGCTTTACTCCACCTACAGTGGATTGTGGAACTTGCCCCAGAAGACAACCTGAAAAATCTAACAGTTTGTCTGGCTCAAAATTGCCTGTAAAGAAATGAAACATACTGTACTGACCTAGTATCTATTTGTACAGTCATACTTTGGGTAAAATGACAAGCAAGTGTGTAACTAGATAATTGTAAAAAGCCCAATACATCTCTTTCTAGAATTCCTAGTGTATTTTAAACAGCATTTCTATAATGAATTTTTATAGTGTGTGGGACTACATTACAAGCCTTGTTTCCTGCATTCTAAAATCATAAAGCATTAAAAATTGTAGGCCAAGATTGTTCTCTCTGTTGCTTTTAACCACTGGATCCTAAATTCTAAGACAGAGAATTGTTATGAGGGATGGTGATAAAAATATATATGGACAGCTCATTTTAAAGATTTACAGCTATATAACCTCTTCTAAGCCTTTATCCGTACATATATTGACTCCATGACTAGTTTCAGGCAGATTCAAATAAGAGGGTATATTTAGATTAGATATAAGGAAGAAATTCTTTACCTTGAATGTGGTGAGACACTGGCACAGGTTGCCCAGAGAAGTGGATGCCCCATCCCTGGAAGTGTTCAAGGCCAGGTTCCAGGTTGGATGGGGCTTTAAGCAACCTGTCCTAGTGGAAGGTATCCTTGCCCATGGCAGGAGGAGTGGAACTATAGATGATCTTTAAGGTCCTTTCCAACCCAAACCATTTTATGATTCAATGAAAATCACCTGGATCAAAGTGTCAAAGGTCCTAGTTGAATAAATGCTGAATGCTTTTCTCCTAAAGGTAGCATTACCTCAAAAACTTTTGCAAGAGCACAACACTTAGCAAATTAATGGCACTTGATGCAGTAGCCCTGAAAATCTCAACTTGTATATTTGGCAATGATTTTGTATCATATTTCTGACAGCCATCTAATACCTGAGTCAGAAGAGGAAGAGAACTCATGTTCAACTACCAGAGTACATGGTAAAAAGAACTGGAAGGAAAACAAGGATTCTTGATCTGAATCAAAAACAACTGGCAAACAGAATAGGGTCAAAACACAACCTCTGGTTTGCCATCATCCACACTGCATATAAATGCTAGGATGCTCCCTTAGCATAGTTTGGGATGATGCAAAATAAGCACTCTCCCAGAAAAAAATCAGGCAGTTTAGTGCATAAAACATGACAGTGGCTGTTCCTAACTCACAGTTTGAATGCAAGCTCTTGGATTAAGGATGAAAAGCATTTATTACTGTGGATACACACCATTTCACGTTGGCTTATTTTGAGGTCAAAGAACACCCTCTAATTTGTTTACTTTTTAAACTGTATTGGGAACAATAATGCTAATTGTGACTTTGTCCTGTCCTTGCTTGAAAATAATTCTATATAGAATAAGATGGAGTAAAGGCACATATAATTTTCGCCAAAATGCTGAGCAGAAGGAAGAACCTACCTGAGAGTGATCCCAGAAAAAATAGAAAAACAGCGTTTCTTGTAAAATCTCAGAAGATCACTCTTGTGATATACTCAATCCTCAAATATAGTCCTTAGAACATCATCTTACAGCTTTCATGTGCAAGCCATCATTTTAAAATGATGAAATCATCCACAGGAGTGTTCAGAACTGGGATATAAACTGTTTAAAAGTGACTCTGATGTTTTATAAGTCAATTTCACAGACTTAGCAGTTGCATGCACAAAAGCAAGGATCTTGCAAAATCCTATCAGTGTTAGCAAAGTGGGATTTTACCTAGCATTACTTGATTACTGCCCTGGATCAGCCAAGCATTTCAGAGGACTGGAAAGACAGATGCACTTCCCTTTGCAGTGGGTGGAGCTTGGGGTTTTATGCTTATACAAATACCAACAATGTAAAAATTATAGACTTTGACAGACCTTATATTTCCAATGTACACAGAAATAGTGTGAATGTACAACAGAATGCCAATATGAACACCAGTTCAATGTCAAAGGAATATTACCTTAGAATAAAAAGCTTCTTTTTTTATAATTTCATTAGCTTTTATTCAATATATTAATTCAATATAATTAATTATAATTTCATTAATATTTTACTATAAGAACAATGAATAATATTGTTACCTTCTCATACAGAAAATAAAATACATATTGGTAACACAGAGTTATCTACAAAAGAAAAACAAATGCATGTATTCTTTGCAATCAAGCTGCCTTTTTGATCTCTGCACAAAGAAATCCACAGCCCTTTTCTTGGTTTTGAACACTCTCATTTTTGTCCAGCGATCCTCCTTCTGGTCATCTTACTTCCTATTGAGATGACTAAAGCCAAACTGAGTAAAGATTTTGTTCATTATTTTTATTCAACAAAAGTTTTAAATCACACAAAGAACAGAACAGTTAAAATAAAAAACGAACATGAAAAATCTATTCCAGCAATGCAACTACTACACATAAAGAAGAACTCATTATTCTGCAAAGAAACCTGATGAACAGATTGCAGTATAATTGCTGAAACACACAAGAACAATAAAAGGCCAGGTTCTGCAAGAACCACTAAGACAGGAACCAGGAACACTAAGAGCATGAGCACATTTCATCAGTGCTCTCAGTGCACTGAATGGCCTGAACAACTGTTCTCCTTTGGAACGGATGTTGGTTCAGTGCAAGTGCACCCACATCCTGTGCTTGGGCAAATGCAGAGATAACAAAGGCACATATTTTACCTTAACGATATGACACGTAACTTACCACATTGGGAGCAGCAAGGTGTACTTCTGCTTTTAGAAAAGGAGCAACCTCTTCAGATCTGTTTGGATGAGCAGAAAACTTTGTTCTCCCAAATGTCATTTTGCTGAAAATTATTTTGAAACATGTCGTAAATACTTCACCATGAAATCCTCCAAAATTATCTTAGAAATATAATTTTGAGCTACTTTTTCTGGGCAAACCTTCATGGAGAATTTTCACATTGAGTTAGAACTACTTGACAAAACTTATAGGAGCTTCTTGTTTAAAGGGGAAGATAATAGCCAGAGCTCCATCATTCAGACAAAGGTTACCTTGGATCCAGCCATTGTTTTCATGATATTTTTTTTAATCCAGAATATTTTCTGATTCTGGATTTTAATATCTCAGTTTAATAATGATGGAACTCTGCTAGTGCTTTGACTAGGTTATAAGAAGGTTTTACTGACAATTTCATGCAGCAGCCTATCAAGAGTAAAAGTTACCTCGTTACATTTTAGATATAGTCAACAGAACAGAAAAGGTTCAAAGATGACAAGCTGTTGCAAATTGATAAATACATGCCCTGAACCCACTCAAAACTAAAATTAAAAACAAAGCGCAAAGTACAGTTTCTAAATGCTATGACAAGACACGGTGACCAAATAAGGGAAGATTCAACAATATGATAGCATAGACAAATATAAAGGACACAGCCAAATAAATTCCTATTTACTTCAGTAAGATCAGGACTTCAGTACATTATCTATGAAAACTGTCCTTAGAAAAAGAAAAAGTAACACCAGCTTCAACATACATTAATCACAAAACACCGTCAGCTTCACCTGCTCTTAACAGAATTCTAAGTAGGCTTTTCAACATAGAATGTATTATACTGAAGCAATTATGTCTCTGAACTGTATGCCTCTTCAAGCAGAGAAGAATCTATAGAAATTATACTGAATATAAGAGAATGATAAAATTGTATGGATCTTGCCATTATCATATGGAATGCATAAAGAGTGCATGGATGATCTTTAATCCATGGGAAAGAACTCTGAGTGCATAGTCATGCTTGCAGAAGTAATCTGAAATGAGATGAATATATGGGCTCACTGCCATACATGACCTGGAATGGTCATTTAAGTTCTACTTGTTTATGTTGGACTATAAATTGTACTAACAGCAAAAAGCAATCCCAATGGAAATATATGGCAATAAAAACAAAAAGGTGCAGGCAGTGGGGAAACAATAGTAGAAACAAACTTCATTTTTTGTCCAAAACAAAGTACATAGACTATAACTGACAACATAAAGAATTAAAGCTTAAAAGAAAAGTGTGGGCCCAAAGCATCGCTGTAACAAAGTGAGTGCTCTCCAGGTTTTGGCTGAGCTAAAAGGGCCAAAAGGTCTGGAACTGTTTGACTGATGATACATGCGCATGTATCATTACACGTGTGAATGTGTATTTGTATTAATATATTAACACAGTAGTTAAATAACTTTGCTCTGGTATTACTATTGAAGGCTTTCATTTGCAACTTACTTTGAAACAAATATTCTTTTTTTAAGACTATTCAAAGACAGTTGGGTGGCTTTCTGGAGGCTGTCTAGCAGCTGGTGACTGAAATAAGCAACTATCTCTTTACAGTTCTGTAATGAATAAACACACAGTATTTAATATTGTGCTCAGACAGGAACCTGAAAATTATGTCAAAAGGTTTTAAATCAAACATAATAGTTCTTGTCCAAAGGAATTTATGCTGTAAGCTACCTAAGAAAAACAAGGGGAGAAGCTGGGGGTGGGAGGAACAGCTTGTAAGTAAGTAAGTAGAAATTGCATGAAAAAGAGAGTATAGCAACTGAGGAAACTCAAATTGTCTATTCAGAGACAGAATACCAAGATCTGGCTGAAGTTTCATACTCCTTCAGAGTATTAAAAAATACCTTTTTTAAAAGGTATTAAAAAAACCTTTCATGAATCATTCAATAATATTGGTGGATACTTGCCCTTTTCAAAAAGAGAGGCAAATACAGTAAAATCTGACTGTACTGGATTAAGAAGAACATAAAAATACAGCAACATGTACTGATCACTAGCACAAAATAACAGAATGCAACCTTGTACCATTATTGCATTTGTGCTTGCAAGTTTGTTACTCTTTGTTTTCCATTTCCACTTCCCTTCTCTGCTGAATATGAAGAGATTATATTCTTCAAGGAAAGGCGAACTTTCTGGGTGAATTTGGAAAAGGAGGACAGAAAGGATCAGTGTTTCTGCCCACCCAAGAAAGAAAGCCTCTCCAAAATTTTATACTTTCCATATATCAAGAATTTTTTTTAATAAAGGTGATAACTGTAGTAACATGGAATATATTTTTGAAAGCTAAAATCCACCCCAAACTAACTTTTTAAGGAAGCTATTTCATCATTTTTTACATGACATCCTATATTCTCTATGTGATGTCTTTCTGTAACACTGATATCCAGCTACCAAAACTCAAGATACTGTTTACTAATCTGATTGACCTGAAAAAAAAATACCATCTTATCACAGAATACCTTTTTAAACTCATCGTCTTTCTTATTGCCCTTGTTATTATCACTATGAGGAGCTGCAGAAGTAGTATTTTCTCTCTCTCCTGCGTTATTTTCAGACACTAGATGTGTTACTTTTGCTGTAAATTTAAAAAACATACATTCAATTAACTTTCTGTTAATTGAACACTGTGTTCTCCTTTGAAGCATGTTGTCCCCCCTCTTTACAGGCAAAAAAATATTGATTTTTATTTTAGTAGTACCTGGATCAGCTAATTGGTTGTATTTCACACCATTTTTTTCACACCAGGAATCTGGTTAAGAGCCCAGTTTATAAGCCTCAGTCTAATGAACACCATGCACAACACATATGTTATTAAAGACAGGTAGGCAGACATGGATGTATCAGCTGGAAATAGCCCCCCTCCCCCAAATCATTAAAAACAATTTAACAAAACACAGAGAAGTATGTTATCATCATTTTTTTTCTGGTTGCATCATATTGAACTACCTAAAGTGTTGACCCTGAGTGTGCCTCTATACCTGGAGGAAACTGAACCCAGAAGGAAAATAAAAAAATCCTGTGTAAGAAAAGGAGCTCCATTACTGATTAAGCTTCAAAATTTTTCTTTAAAACAAAATATTTTTCTCCAGCTATAAACTATTTCTCCTCTAATGGTAAAGGACTTCCTAAAATCTTAGTAACACACCCCAGAGCAGCGGGAACCAGCCATATTGATCAGCTGTGAGTCTCGTACACGAGCAGTTATTTGACTATACTAATTTAAAGTGATTGGCGAGCAAAGCACAGGTATTTGAGATACAATTCTGCTGTGGCAGAAAAGTCACAAAGAGAAGGACAGTACCAAATACCTGAGATAGCTAAGAAGGAAACACTGTATTTCACTTATGGAAAGGAAAAAAAAGTTACAATGAGTGCCTAAGAGAAATGCCGCCGTAACATTTCTCCTCTAGAGCAAAGATCTTGCTAATCTAAGCAGGACAGAGTTTAATTCTAGAAACCCCACCAATACTGGATTACCTCTGTATTTCATAGGCTAGTGGTTTAGTTTAATAGCAGTAAATGAAGGCAGAACTGAGACACAGATGAAACCTTAATGGGAGGGAGAAGTCTGAAGAAAATTAGCTAAAACAATTAAATTTTTATATGTGCTAGCTAAATCTGCATAATTATGGACAGAAATTTTTATTGAAATATTCAACATTATCTACCTGGTAATACATGTTTTTCTGAAGTTTTCTTAGAATATTGAATTTCATAATTCTTTTCAAATATAGATATTAGTTCTTGAACAGCATCTTCAATGTGCATGCTTTTGTAGTTTAATAACTGGGAACATTCTTTAGTATAAGCCTGTTAAATAAAAATATCAATGAATTATCTCAGTATCATTGATTGTATTATTACTGTTCTTCATGGAAAGCCAGAACATTTCCCTGAATATTGCATTCTTCAGACTGAGACTATTTCAACAGAACAACCACAGTTTTAAAAGAAAATTGAGAAACCAAACCAATAATCTTTATTCAAAATTATCAAAAACTTCTGTTATATTATCACTATGTTTTTAATGCTGCTTTTTTTTTTTTTTTTAACATTTCCATCTTTGAAATGCAATGATATTCTTAAGGGTCAGAAGAAAATCATGGATATTGAAGGAAGGTCACAGTCTGAATCTGAAATCACCCAAATATTCTTTCAAATGTCCTTAATAATTTTATTTATTTGCACCAATGTACTAACTAAATACATTTTTAGCCTCATTCGTATTCTCAAATGTACTTGCTGGAAAGTATTTTTTGCCTTCTCCCTTAAAAAACAGTTTCGAAAAAACAGGGGGGTGAAAAAAGGCTGCATATGTCTGAGTAGCTTCCTACAAAGAAAAATTATCTCGTTTAATTGTGAAGCAGTTAAATAAAATTTATCTATGAAATATTACAGTTTAAGTATCTCAAATATCTAAGTACCAATTTATCTTCATATAAAATATTTTAACCAAAATATTTTAATGAAAAAAACTGTAATTCTACAGTTAGAAGAATTCTCTTATAGGTTTATATTAATTTACTAAGGCATTTTTTCTAACACACGCAAGAATTAAAATTTGAAGATGTAAAGTGGCACACACCTCATTGGAGATCAACATATTCTCTACTTTGATAGGACCATCTACTGGTAAGGCAATTAAAAGAGTATTTGATATTTCTTTTAATATTAAATCAATACGCACTTCACTTAAATCATTGACCTAAAAATAAAAAGTTGTATTAATACTGTACATTTATGTTTAAAGCATAACATATTCTATTTCAGAGAGCTCTAACAGGTATACAATGGTTTGCAGAAAACAAAAAATTGTACCTCTCTACCCAGTGAAAATGCAAGAATGTTACAGTACAAAATCCTCTAAGAAAGTAAACCATAACAGAAAAAAAACACACCAGGGTATAAGCACTAACAGTAAAAACTTTAATATGAGAAAAGCACAGAAAAAAGGAAGCACAACAATGCCTCATGGGTTATGGTAACTTAGTGGATATTTACAATGGCTAAATATAGTCTACATTTATTGTGAATTATCCTTTTTCTCCATTATCTACAGAAGGGATTTAGGGAGACAAGTACCCTACAAAAAATTTATCTTTTGCTAACATGTTTCATTGCAGACAATCTGAATACAAACAATAAAAAAAGAGATATAAGTCTGGAAATTATATGGTTACTATTGCCACAGAAGACATGAACTCAGTTGCTAGGACTCTATGCATTTAAATCTTGCACAGTGTGATAACAGAATTCTAAAAAGATTAGTAGTGTGCACAATTTCATTTCAGGCAGTCCTTTGAAAACAAAATCTTGTAATTTTCTAAATATCTGCTGGTTCTGTGTTGGGAAACTGAGACGTATGAATCCTTGAGAAAGTGAAATCCTTAGAGGAATTTGGTGTTTCCACACACTTCACAGATTTCTGGTTATCAGAACCATATTTTTAAATTCACTGTGTAACTGAAATTATTTCACAGACAGTATAAGTAGTTTTCTACTTCTGCACCATAACAGCAATGATCTAGCTGTTGAATGAGCATCTCTTGAGAGCTCTTTCAGCTGATCAGTCTTGAAGATTATATGAATGAGTAACAAAGAAAAAAAATATCTCCTATACCCCAAGAACTTCATCAGAAAGCGGTCCCAAGACTAAGAGTAGTTTCTTTAAACTTCTTTTACTTCTGTCCTGAAAGCTCAGAAACTGATGGAGTAAAAGAGAAGTCCTGCTTCATTATTTCATCCATGCTAGAATTCCCAAAGAATCCTTGCTGTTTTAAGAGCAGTTTTAGGCAGACAGGCAGTAATAGTAAGTTAGACCCCAGACCATTCCAGTTATGCAGGATACACTGCTGCTAGATTAAATAAAACACAGCAACAAAACAAGCTATGCTGATAGAAGATCATTAGATCCTTGCTCATGATCTTACTGGCCATGAGTCTAGTTGCAAGGCAAGGCAGTCCCTGCAATAACTTGCTTGATGTGTAAGTCTTCAGTGCTTCTCCTTCTTTTAGTCAACACAGCTTTTCACTGAGTTTTTGATTCTAAAATACATTATCAGCATTCAGTCATCTATAGTGAAGTGGCTTTCTCATGGCAGAATCCAAATAAAACCGAATTCTGTCCAATTTTTATTTTTTTTACCTGAAATATTCTGCATCTGCGATATCCCATCTCTGGGATATTTGTTATAATATCATTCATGCTTCTGTTTTACATCCCTTTTTCTCTATTTGTTTACAATATCCCATTCACAGTAATCAAGGATCCAAGAAGTTTTACACTTTTTTGCATTGATATGTGAGGGGTAAGAAAGCAAAAAAAGGTACGCAACCTACAAATTTAAGAAAAATACCTACAAAAGACATGGTTATTTCACATATACTCAGGCTCAGAGAACTGTTAATTTCTTGCATAGCCAATCCTTGTTTAAGCAGCAAACAGAGCTCTTGACTATAACTATGTTTTTCTGCCATACATATACCCAACAGGAACTACCAATCTCCTACAACAGGAGACAAAATTTATGATATTGCTAGGAGAGATCATAGCCGTACAGTTCAACCGTCAAGACAGAAGGATGACCTGACTGCCAACGTAAACTCTTGAAAAGAAAAAGAACCAATACAAGTCCTCAAGCATGTTAATGGAATGAAAAAAATTCAGAATCATGTGGCAAACTCTGAGAGGAAAAAAGCTCGGACTCAGTCAGTATGCAGAAAATTGTGAGGGAGAAGCGTGCTCTCCTTCATTATTTTATGGGCTGCTCAAAGAGGAGACAGTTTCAAGGCGTGCCTGCTATGAATACAGTTAATGCTAAGAAGTTCTCCACTGGACAATGGAGGTATCTTGTGTGCAATTGCACTGAGGGACAAGCACTCAAAGAGAATCAGAGGCTGACTCAAAATCAGAGTGGCAATCACAGAATCTGAGGATGAATGGAAATATATTCTACTGCAAGAACAGAAGCAAAGGTCAAACATTTGAGGGCAATAATGGCAGGGAATCATTGTACATATAATTCTTAAAAAAAACCCAAACCCCACCATACTTTAAAAAGCAAAGAAAATTAAAGCAGTGTACCAAAAATGATTTCTCTAAACTGTCATTTAATTTATACAGTGATCAGGTGCATACCTTTTTCAAAAGCTGTTTAAATCTATTCAGAACTCGATCAGCTTCTTGAAAGAAACTTTCGAGTGTCACAGATGACCAAGTCAACATGGTAAGTCCTTGCGTCAACACAGCTTCCATCTAAGTATAAAAATAAAATTTCAGGGATTTTTTTGTTTTAAAGAAAATTATAAACAAATGTCATTATTAGAATCACTAATGTCACTGATGAAAGAAAGAGCTACACCTAAGTTTTGAAAGGAAGGTTATGGTTTTTCAAGGAAAACGTCAAATAAATTTATGGAATATTGGGGAAGGAGAGGATAGTGCATACTACAGCTTCTGTCTACAACTGTCAAGCATACACACTCAGCAAAGATCTTCCCCTTCCTGTTCTCCCCGATAGTCTCTTTCAGTAGTTCCCACTCCTTCCTAAAATTAAAATCAAGTCCACTACTGATCTTACAATTGCTCCTTTAACATATATCTTGACCATTCTCAACAGTATAATTACATTCTTTCAACTTCAGGTACATATCTAATGACATTTTTCATTCATACCCTTTTGAATAACACTGATCCTCTCCAAATTTTTTATAGCTTCAATGGTTTTTTTTAAAAAATCCTCTCTTCCGTACCATTTCCCTTACTGATTTCTTGGTTCTCTGTGGTCTGTTTCTACTGGATTTATCATCAAGATGTTCAGCATTTAGCTGAAATCAGCTTGTTACCCTGTCACTGTATGATCTACACCAAAATCCTTCCTTCACTGCAGAATCTGTACCTTCAAAGGAGGTGGGACGCCGAGGAAAAGGAAGTCTTATACTACCACCAGGCTATGAAAATCAATCTTTCCAGACTCTCCCACAGAGTTCCCCTGACATTTTTGCCTAGCACTCCAAAACTTCTCACTGATTGCCAGGTATACAACCACCACAATTTTATATTTTGCGAACCCCATCATCCTTGAAATGACAGAAGTTTAATTTTGCTTAATTGCTGAAGAAACTCTGAACCAGTTATGCTCATATTTAATTTTAAATAGCCACCTATCATATCTGCTCTTTCATCTTGATGTTTACCAAGTCACAGCCTGGACTCCACCCTAATGCTTCTTTTTGCTATGTCTATATCACTGCTAAAACAATGAATTCAACTCAAATAGACACACAGCTATTTGAAAATACAGCCATTACTATCACCATAATATATATGTTTTGGGGAATATATTTGACTCCACAATGCTGGGATGGTACTGTTACTGGTAACCAACATAGCCAATCTAGAAACAGTTTAAGGCTCTACATGAGTTGCTGTCCAATTATGGCAGCAATGTAGCCATAGATTAGATTTTCTCATTCCATCTTTGGATTTGTGCTTTCCTCTTCTTATACACTGAAGACTTCTTCAATAAACATTGCCATCTCCTGTTGTTTGTACTATATTCATCCTTCTCTTTTGTCAATTGTTTCCTCTAAAATACAGAGGTGTGTTATTCCCTCTATGATACAATCATGTTTACAGTAGTATCACTACAGTGAAGACTACCATCACCTTATCTCTTGGTCTTTTATTATTTATCTATTAAGAGCAAGGACAAGTTTTTTGTTTCTCGTACTTCAGTAAATGCCAACTATGTAGTTACAGAAACTTACGCAAACTCTTCAACCTTCTAATGTTATTATTTAGAACCAAAAAGGGAAGAGCTACCTAAAACAGCTACATACATACGCTTGCAAGTGTCTGGGAAAAAAAAAAAAAAGCTTGTAGGATAGACATCCTGCATCTCCAATAAAACTGAAAACTGTACCTTTACTGCAGTATATAACCTTTCCACATCACTGATGGGACTGACTCAATAATTCTCTCCATGCAATGACAAGAATCAAGACATTTAGTATTTCAGCTAAATGAAAAGCACAACTTCCCATGAAAACCTCTAAAACTGAAATATTAAATGATAATTTACTTCCATGCCAAAGCTGGAGATTTGTGTAGATAAATAGACCCACAAAGTGCATATTCTTTGTTCTATGGGGTTTACATGTCATAGGTACTAAAATTATTCTACTGTAATACACATTATTTGAACACTGTATGAGGGTTGCAAAGAGTAAATTTTTGATCTTAAAAGATTTGAGTGAAGTTCATTAAGTTCACAACATGCAGATCCATCTAAGTATTTTAAAATTATAAACTGTTACTTAGTTATTCTAGCTTCTTTTGAGGTATATTGAAGTGTATTTTGCAATACCAACCTTTTCTATTTCTGGTGCCATTAGATTTACAAAAATCATTGGTATTTCTTGACACAAATCTTCATAACATTGGAGAAGACCCTGTTAATTTTTAGAAAGGACAGTATCAAGAAGAATATTTTAAGTGCTTTCTTTTCTGAAGTAAACGGCCTGTTATACAATAAAATCATCAGAAAAAAACATGGAAAGCAGTACAAGACTACATTTGAAAACAACTGTAGAGTTTCACACAGACATTACATACCTATGTACATCGTTTCTGGCATGTAATGAATACATATCAAGCTACACAAGGAAGAATGAAAGCAGCCTTCATGAAACACATTCTTTATGCACAAAGCCAGACCAAGTATGATATTTATCTGGAGCTAAAGACAGCTCAAGCTTTAGTGACTCTAAGTTACAATATCCTATTGAAACTGAGTATCACATGCTTTAGATAATTCAAGTCACATATTAACTCAGTTTTAAAATTTCCTTTTGTCTTATGCCTTAGGCACACAAAAATCTTGTATGGTACACCTCATCCCCAAGATACAAACTTTTCAAAATACTATAACAATAGCAAATACTACAGGTATCAGAAATCTGACTACTCTGGCAGGTAACCTGCAAAATTCTTGATGTTTTTGTGGCTCATGGTATCTTCCAATCCAGAAGAATTCCAATCTTTGTTTCTCAAAAACTCTGTAAAACTACGTTTTATTGATTTTCAGAGAGTGAACACTTCTTGTTTAGCTTTAATTATTTCATCACCAGAATATACATAGCATTCCACAGGATATAAGAATTATATATGCTTATATTTAAGTATATACTAGCCCATACAGAAGTTAGTAGAGGTTTTTCAAATGAGATCCTCTATGTCCACTTTCCACTTGTGCATTCCACAAATTTACCTTAAAGAACTTCATACCAATCTTTAACCTTTATTTAACCATAGAAAAATTTCTATGGTTAATCAGATATTCTTTTTTTTTTTTTTTTTTTTTTTTTTTAAAAAAGCAAACGTGATAATTTTTAAGTTTACCTCTAAATGCAACTTTTTTGACTTCAGGTTATTTTCTATTTTCACCAACTTTTTTGCTTGCTCCGGTACTTCCAGACCCAACTTTATCATACATTTGGTCTCTCGGACAATCTCTGGAATTTGGGCATCAAAATTAATGAGGAACTTCCCAGTTTTAGGATGGCGTACAAATATTGTGGTTTGTAAGGCTGTAAAGACATTTTTATATCAGTTTCTAAGGCAACTGTTTCTGCTACATGAAGTATTATGGAACACAGATTCTAATATTGCTATATGGTGATTAAATATGTATGGTTACTTCCGAAATATCTTCATGTTGTTTTCCATTAAGGAAAATGTACAACTGACATTCACCGTATTAGCTTTCTGCCATATATAACCTTTCTCCTCATAAGCTAAACAAGCGTCAGATCCAGTCTTATTTGTGGCATATCTTTTCTTAGGTCAAGTTGGAAATTATGAAATTTATTTTCTAAGGACCTGGAAACAACACTATTATGAGATGCTCAGTATCTTGAAGGATGATGAGGATGAATGCTTACATAAGGATATTGCAAAAATCCAAAAGAAAAGTCCAAACAGCAATACAAAAGCCTCTGTTGACTGTTTGATGATAAAATGTTATTCTTACAGATCTACTCCTAATTTTAAAGCCCACAGATTGTCTACAATTTACATGAAAAATCTACTCCTTTTTTTTTTTTTTTACTTCAATTCTCATTTAATCTTAAATGTTAAAGCTTGATTATCATACATTTTTTCTAGGCATAAAGCAATAATTGTGCTGAGAGGGACTGAGATAATACAAGTGTATAAATTATTATAGTGGGAAGAAAACAGGAAGAGTGGTATACATAAAGAGTTTCAATACAAAAAAGAAAAACTGTGTGCTTTTAGATTTTTTAGTGTTTCCAGTCACCTATCAGAGTCTACTAAATCACAACCGAGTTTCAAGGTCAGTAAGGGAGAGAGATTTGTATTATTAGGCGCCTTTATTAGATCACTATTATTTTGCAGATTTTAAGGGTAAATAAGGCTTAAAACTTATTTGATTTGTGTCAACTTAGCATTTAATGAAAGTTTAAAAAACCCCAAGTTCTTATTTAATTACTTACAATATTGTAATTGTGAAATTTCCTTCATCCATGCATTATGATAGACTACCTCAAATTCCACCAATACAAAGGCAATTCTGTTGTATAATCGAACAACTGCTTTACCTTCTGGACTTTCCAAGATATTTGACTTTTTCTATTAAAATACAGAAATACATTCAAATTAAAATCATATCAAAAGAAAATCATACTATTTGGGTTTTTATCAAATTAAATACTTACTATATATTATATAAGTTATTATTATAAATTATACTTGCAGAGGTCTTAAAAACTGCAACAAATATTTATGATTCAAATTTATAGGGCAATGAAGTCACTTAGAACTTGTAATAAGTACTAAATATTTAACACATGTAAGAGCAATTATTATACTGTGATAAACATCTGTAATTCATAGTAAAATGGTTACTCAGTTCTACTCCAAATTGATCAGTAACTAAAAATGCATTTTTAAAAAATGTCCTTTTTTAATCAGTAATTATATTTATGCTTGTTTTCTTTGGAGCAGATTTAAGTGATCATTATTCCCATCCAAGGGAAACAGGAAAGTGAAAACCTCCCTCATACAGAAGTTAACTTGGCAAGAGACCCTAGATACCTTGTAGGAAAATCATTCAAACATTTCAAGAGTAATTATTGCTATAGTGGATCCTAGTATAGCAAGATGCTGACTATTCCAATGAAGGAAGCAAGCACAATACCAACAAATTCCTAAGGGCCATAATGCTAACGTTCAAATGTCTGGTACCAATCTTCATTTGTATATTAAATGGTACAGAAAATATAGAATGAGATGTTCAGTAATGGAATTCCCTGTTCCCAGACTAGTTCAGAGATCATCTGCAGTAAAACTGGTGACCAGATTCTCAGTTACAGAATTGCGTGGGTCCTAATAATAGACTTGCTTTTTCATTGGTACCAGACACATATACCAAACAATTTCAGGATGTCAGGCAGTCCATGTTTATGCCTTAAGCTACTTCTAGAAGCCACTTGGTAAAGAGACATGATTATCCATAGAGAACCGTATGGGGCTAGAGGAACAGAAGAGATCGTTACTCTGTTAAAACCCAGGACAAAAGTCTTATGTAAAAGCCTTGGTCTGGTCCATTTAAAAAAGAAGAAAAATGCCACTGACTGGAATGATTAAATAGTTCTTTGGGCAACATGAAGACAGACATATGAACAATTCACTGCAGATTTCCAGCTTGGGGTTCTAATTAAGTGGTAAGTAAAAGAAATAGGTTTTCTGGAGTTTAGTAAGGCTTTTGATATTGTTCCTCACAGCATCTTTCTGGAGAAGTTGTCCAGTTGTGGGATAAGCAGGTTTACAGTGCACTGGGTGAAGAACTGGCTGAAGGGCAGAGCTCAAAGGGTTAGAGTAGTGCATGGGGCTACATCTGGCTGGTGACCGGTCAGTTCTGTTCAATATATTGATCAACAATCTGGATGCAGGAGCTGAATGCGCCATCAGCAAGTTTGCTGATGATACCAGACTGTGAGGTGCTCTCTTTGACTCTCTTGAGGTACAGGAGGCCTTGCAGAAGGATCTACACAGATTGAAGCATTGGGCTATGACTAATGGGATAAAATTTAACAAGTCTAACTGCCAGATTCTGTACCTAGGAAGGAGCACAAGTATAAATTAGAGGAGGAGTAGCTGGAGAGCAGCCATGCAGAAAGGATCAGTCAGCAGAGTCAGCAGGGTGCCCTGGCAGCCAAGAGGGCAAACCACATCCTGGGGTGCATCAAACAGCATCACCAGCCGGTCAAAAGGGGTGGTTATCCCACTGTATTCAGCTTTGGTGCAGCCCCGCTTGGAATACTGTGTGCAGTTCTGGGCACCATAATTTCAGAAGGATGTGAAGGTCCTTGAATACACCCAGAGAGGGCAACAAAGCTGGAGGAAGGGCTGGAAGGCACGTCCTGTGAGGAGTGGCTAAGGACTTTGGGCTTGTCTAGTTTGAAGAAAAGGAGGCTGAGGGGTGACCTCCTTGCTCTCTACAGCTTCCTGACGAAAGAATGTGGAGAGGGAGGTGTTGATCACTTCTTGGTATTCAGTGATAGGATTCATGGGAATGCTTCAAAGCTGCATCAGGGGAGGTTTGGATTGGACACTAGGAAACATTTCTTTACTGAGATTATGGTCAAACACTGGCACAGGCTTCCTAAAGAGGTGGCCAATGCCATTTAAGAAGCATTTGGACAATGCTTTTAGTAACATGCTTTAGCTTTTGGTTAGCCCTCAACTGGGCAGGCAGGTAGACTAGATGATCATTGTAGGTCCTTTCCAACTGGAATAGTCTATTCTATTCTAACACTACATCTTTGATCTACAACAGTCGTTACTACAGAGCATATTTTTTTAACTAGGTATTCACATACAAATAAACAGGTTGCCTAGCATATGAGAAGTGACATCATCATAGCCAGAAAGTTCAATGTTACACAAAACCCCTAATTTTTCCTCACATCAACTTACATAGAAATAGTTGATTGGTTCATTTATTCTTCTGAATAGCTGTCTCACCCACAGTATCTTTCCTGCAACAGGTGGCATGTTTCGAGCAAGAGGAGGGTCATCTTTCTGAATTTGGTAAAGCTATGATAAAAACAGTATCATTAAACACACAGAAAGATCTGTTGAAACGTTAAACGATTTTTTTCTTCTGGTATCACAATTTCTGCCTCTCCCAAACAGATTAAATTTGTGGGGAGTTACACAAAAGTTCACCAAGAGAAAAATGTATTGCTTCCCCCACTTGCTACACTTCTGAGACGTGCACATTGTTACCATCATGTCTCCTGTCTTCATTATCTCAAGCTGCTTCTTAGCTGTGCTTACTTATGACAGAGCCCTGCATACACCAAAAGGCCTTGCAAACCTAGGGGCTGAGCAGCCCGTGTTCAAGGCCAAGCCTGACAGGTGTAGCTGTGTAACTTTGGAGCCATCTGATGAGAAAGCAAGCTGTGTAAGGAAGTGTTGTGAGAACCCTTCAGGCTTTTCCTCCTTTGCTTGGGAACTGCCCTTAGAAGAGGCCTAAGCTGTATTGTTAACTGAAAGGCTTTAACTGAATAGAAACATCAACATTGTTCTTCAGACATGTATACTTGACTAATAGCTAACATTTCAGGAGATGGACTCAATAGTTCTTGTCGGTCCTTTCCAGCTCAGGATAATCTATGATTTTCTGATATGCTCTTTTAACTTCTCATCAACATGCATATAGACACTCTTGGGTACACAGCCCATGGTGACCAAAAAAAAAAAATGATGGGGCCTGCTCACTGAACAGCTACATTATAGTAAAGAAAAAATTGGCTTAGAAATATCACATACAAAATTTGCATTAACAAATTATTCAAGTATGTTAGAACCAGTATTGCAGCAGGAACAACTTTTTATTAGAAAAAACTTGCTTGGCAAGGATAAATAGCAATCCATTAATATCTAATAAATAGTTAGAACTACCCAGTATATTGACAACATTCTTCAACAGAAGAAAGAGGAATATTTGTATCCACCCAACTTCAGGCACACAAACTTATGCTGTGATAACACAAACAGCTGTACTGCTTAAGCAGACACAACTCTTCACTTACTGGTATGTCTTCTTACCCCTATACTGTCTCCTGCACAGTCCCAACACAAGAAATTAAAGTAGCTTCATGGTGAACTTGAGAGGAACTGGCTTGGATGAAACCCCCTCAGAAAACATACCTTTTTTTTTTCTTTGGCTGGGAAAAGGCAGCCAAGGGTGGGGTCAGTGATTTGTTAAACAGGCAGTGCTGCTGAAAACATGTTTATCAAATTAAGCCAGTAATTAGAGGTTCAGGAAGTGTTATATACAGTGAGTAGATAGGGAAAGGACAACTATGACGAGTAGTTCAGAGCAACTAAGCCAAGCTACAGTTTTAGGTCACTTTTTGGAGAAATGGTTTTCTAAGGAAGTGCAGTTTACAGATACTTGGCTCCTCATGTAAATGTCTCTAAAAATATATATTTGCATCAGTCTGGATGATCAAACTGGAATCAGTTTCTAAATTCCCTTTATACTCATTGAAGCAAAATGGCCATTTCAAGGGAATTATTTAAATCTTCAGGTTAGCAAGTAAAATAGATCAGATTAATTGTCTCTAGAATATTTGTTTCTTTCTTGAGAAAAAAGGGAGTATGAAAGTCTAGTTCTGAGGCAGATGTTTATTTTGCAGACATATAAAGTCAGGTTAGATGACTTCCTCTGTAAAAGTTTAAGGTCAAGTGCTATGAACAGTCTCCAGAAGTTAATTCTCATTTACGCTACAGTCATGGTATGCTACACAAATCATGGAAAATTATAATGAACATAAACACAATTTACCTACACTTTATATCTATTTTATACTGTTACAGCATTAGATAATAGCCATGTACACATGCAAATTAACTGTAGAGGCCTCATATAATAAAAAAACCAAAAGGTATATGCAAGTGATGCACACAGCCAGTAAAGAACATACTTTTTTTTTCTTTAGTTGATGAAGGAGTACAGAAGAGATTTTGGTTAAAAAAAATAAAATTGTGATGATTCATTTGCCTGCAAAAGCATGTATATCATATTTTGCCTACACACTAAGGTCTGTTTTCTGTAACAGGAAAACAGAAGTATGACTGAGCATTGACAATAAATGAAATAGAATAAATAAAACCTATTCAAATATTTGCTCATATTTTAACATTATGTTTAAAATGTATTGCAAAGAAATGAAATACCTTTTTAGTAGCTTCAAGTTCTGCTGCATATTGTTGAAGAATATAACTAACCATATGTACTGTTTTTTCTTGAAGGCACGGCAGTCCTAGATTTTGAACCCTGTATTAAAAATGAGAACCCCAAATGATATTTCTAAACCACAAATATTTTTTTATTATTCTTTTGGGGTAAATGAAAATTACATAAAATGAAAGAAGCACAAATCTAGGAAATGCTTCTGGATCTGGGAAATTTTTTTGCTTTGAGCAAGATTCAGAAAGCTGAAAAGTTCTGCCCTGGTGGGTTATTTTGTTGTTGTGGTGGGGGTTTAGGTATTTCTTTTAGCATCCTCTTCAATATATGAAATAAACTGTAATAAAATTAAAAATCAGAGGAATATATTGATTCCCATAAGAAAGCTAAAATATGTCTTTTACAACAATTACATGGTTCAGAACACCAATATTCAAAAATCCTTGATTACGCCCTTTGTTCTAAAATTAGCTGTGCTATTTAAATTGTGCCAATGAGTAATTTGAAGGTAGTTTAAAATATTTCAAAACATAATTGCCAATACCTTTGAAGTAACTGAAAAGCATGCTGTGAAGACAAAGATCTCCCAAAACAGCTACGCATAAACGTCTGTATCCGTATCTAAAGAGTACATAATTTAGTATAGTTTTGCTGGTCATATAATACTATTTTTATGTCTGATAGTTTCTTAACATAGTGGCATTTGAAATTGTTACTGCTTAAAGCACAAAATAGCAGCCTTCATCAGTCTATGCTAATAAAATCAATAGCCAGTGTCAGTCAAGTAATCTCTTAAAATGCCAGACAATTTTAGTGAAGAATTATATTGTATTAAAAACAGTTGCAGCTTTGCTCCATGCAAAATCTAACCACCAGTCTCCAGGCTAATAAACGACCTTCACATAGATCATTCTGTCAGGTCTCATAATTGTTGTTGTTTTCGCTGCTTGAGTGACAACCTTCAGTGAGGACTTTATGATATATTTTACAGCTCCCTTTGGAAGGAGAAGAAAGAACAGAGAAAGCCTCCCTCCAAAATAATACAAACTCTATGTTCACTGGAAGAAGAACAATGTAGCCTAATCACATTCCAAAGTCTAAGTGACATTCAGTATCAGGGAGATACTGAATAAGTAGTGCAGATTTTTCCACAAGTAAATTATTGGTAGCAATATTACTTACCTCTAAATCTTCAATCTTTGTCATGAAGTCCACAAAATCCACATCAAATTCTGTTTTTTGTGGATCAAGGATGTCATATGGTTTCTTTTGAACACTTCGGTAGATACTTTTGAATTCTACTGCCACATCTATCCCTTCGATGGCAGACAGGCTCAGGGTACAAAAAGTTTGTACTACAGTTAACATCTCTGTAATCTGAAATATAAACATTATATTCAGGCTTATAACATATTATTTGTTACTTCATCTATAAACTAAAACCTGAGTAAAAGAAAATAAACAATAACCACTTCTCTGCTACATTCAGAAATGTGTTGCTTCTGAGCTTCTAAGTCAAGTATCTTCAACAAAGCATAGCTAATTCCATTTTCACTACCAGTTCTCACCACAACCCAGCACAAGGTAAAAGAATCTTCATTTTTCTTGACGATAAAGCATTTCTTTTTTATATTTGACTGCTAGATTCAATAGGGTAATATGGAAAAAGAGTTAAAACATGACATACACATACTGATGGCACAAAGAGATCTCACAAAATAAAAAATTGCAGCCATACAGATTAGTATATATACTGCATAAGGAAAAACATCAAAGATTTACAGAATTCCTACCCTGTGATGACTGTCCCATTATCCTCTTATCTGTCATCTGACCTTATTCTGCACCAAGGAGCACCTATTATCTTTTCCAGGCAAACTCTATGAATGCTAGTTTAAAATCCTTTCATCAGGTTAGCAAGCTAAATGTTAAGACCACACCAAGTAGCAGAATCATCTGAAGAACTGTGTTTGGCAGTAACAGGAGTTTTTGATGCCTTAGGACACCATTCAGAAAAGCAAAAGTGCATTATTTTTCCATGTAATTTTAAACCTCCTAAAATAATGATCTAAATCTAGATCAATTAGGTCATGTCTTTCCACACTAACAGAGACAAACTGACAAATTCAGAAAGACATAGTGCAGTAATTGCCTAAAATATTGGGATTACTTTGTGCCAGTGCCTAGTTTATCTCAATAAAGAGTTAAAAACTCCTTCATAGGATGATTAAGAGCATGTATGTTGACAAGCATCTACCTTGAAAACTGTTCTTTGGAAAGGCCCCCCCTTCTCTACTGATAACAACAGGGCACTGTATACTCACTTTTTCTAATCTCCTACAAAAAGCTTCAGATTTTCCAAAAATATACATTTCTGATACATCAAATGCCTTTTCTCCTAGAGTTTCCCAAACCTCTTGCTTTGTTTCATGAAAGCATTTCTGATATTCTTTCAACAGAAACATGCAGTCCTAAAAAGTGAAGGGACAAATACTGTACTCATTATGCTACTCTTATGGGTAAGAGACTGGAGAACTCAAACCTACTGTCATTCCAAAGTGATTAATTGTCATTGAGTCTAGTTTCAGTCATCAGGTAGTAATGACTTACATGTAGTGGTTTTCTTCCAGTACATGTAGCAAATATTTACAACATATGAACACACAACAGTACAGTACAGTGAAAGACTGGGAAATGAGTCACCAAAAAAAGAACAGGAAAATTTTAGTTCATGTTAAAATACGGAGTGGTTTAGAGGCCAGCGAAGGTGATGACTCCTGCTCTACAGGAGACATTTGAATATTAACAAAAGCCATTAGTTTAATTAAGAATGGTCAGATTGTCCTCTGGATAAGGACAGAATTTGGCATAACAGGGTAGTCTGTCTGGAACTACCAGGGGACTTGGAGGAAATTGGTTATACAAAATAAAGTATGTTGACAAGTCTGAGTTAAAGTGAGATTGAAGAATAATACGTCTTTCTTAGTCACTTATTTACTTAAAATACTAAGACCTTATCAGATGTAAAAATAATGACCGGTGAGAAATGTAAGGTCTATAATCATTGGAATACAAAATCTTCTGTCAGTTCTTGGAAACCAGCAGATTTTAATCACAATATAGCAGCAGTAACCAGACTGTCTGCATATATAGATACATATAACAATTGGTTATGAATGACAGGGAATTAAAAAAGGTCCTCAATGAAAGGAATGTTCAGATCTTCAGGAATATACGAATACTAGAATGAAGACTGATCACCATGATTAGAAACTGGGCTTATAGTTCTCTCATAGAATAATGATGGTTTGTCAGCTGTAGAACAGCCACAGGATAACCTCAATTAAATAGATGAATTATTAGAATCATATCATCCTGTCAGTTCAGGAGAGACACATTCAATACATATACTTTTGTATTTCTGGACCTAATTTTTAAAGGACTATGAAATCGTATGTCTTTCTGGGTAAAACAGGAAGTCAGTAGCTGAGGTGTGATAAAGGAGAAGGTAGAAATCAAGTCAGCACTGGCAATCAGTAACCCACAGCTGGACATCTTTTACCATAGAATATTGCATGTGCTTAATTTGTTCTTAATATGTCACCACCAGCTGAAGAAGACTCTCATAGCACTGAACTTTCATGGTGTGCCAAGAAAATCTGGTATTGGAAGGAGCTATGGTAAGAAAGCAGGGGTCTATTCAAATACCAGGTTTCCCATGGTAGAGGAAGATGGTACCATATCAGATACTACCAAGAGGGAAGAATGTGGGTTATGCTGGATGACAAAATTCCGTGGTAGCACATACAGCAAAGATGCCATTTCCAAGATCAGCAATGGATCACTCTGATAAAGATGAGGGCATTCTAAGTTCAAATAACATCCATGGGCTAAAAAATGGAAAAACACTCAAAACCACCATAACATAAAACAATAAAGAGGTGCGAAGTACTTGATACATATTGATATGGACTTCCTTGTGCATATCAATAGGTTTGATAGGTAAATAATAAAATGCCACCATACAAACCTTAATTTTTCCAATGACTGTTGATGTCTCCTGCTCCCAGACAGGAGACAAGCCACCATCTGTAATATATGCTCTACATGTTGTGACGATTTGATTTGTAACCTGGTGCAGACAAATGAAAACAAGTAGGTCTCAATTTTATAAGGAAATTTACCTGTTTTGCAAAATCTAACAACATTTTGACAGCATGTATTAGTACTAGAGTTCAGATAAATTTCACCAGTGGGTATAACAGTGGTTAAATAGCATATATAACATACATGACACTTTATAAAAAGTCTTAAAACACTTCCAGAAGTGTATTTAAGTCCCAGGAAGTATTTGTAAGTACTATGAGTCCAGCAATACATATGCATAAACACAGAATGTCACCAACCATAACTCAAGAACAAATAGAAGTTATAGAACTCTAACTGTTCTACACTTAACGCTGCCATCTTTACACTTTGTAGTGTGTGCACCTTAAAGACTGCTGTTAAACAATTTTCTATTCTAGTAGTATGTCTTTACCTTGGTCTCCCATGGGTATGAAAAGGGGAGAACATACTTCTACTTCTCAACCACAATAATCCAAAGTTTGTAATGACAGAAAGAGAGGAGTGTGAGAGTGAATACAGATACAGAAAACACATCTTAGAGAACAGCTACTGGCAGCCAATATTTTTGTCTATTAAATAACATGCACAATTCGACACAGTTCTCCTGACACATGAAAGTACTGTAAGCAGGTCTTAAAAATCCTTAACTGAGTAGACTGAAAACTGCTGCACCAAAGGCAGCCTCACACTGTAACACAATGACTGGTGAAGCTGTAGGTAGGACCTCCAGTGTCACATCTGATGAGCTTTAAATGGAAGCAAACAGTAAAGGGGACCTTAAGCCAACAGAATAAAATATATCCTTTTCCCTGCTCTTTCTTAGCACAACTTCATGTAACCAGTTTATTATTAGCCCCTGTAGGGAAATGTTCAATCTCTTAGATCATTCAATAATAGACACTAGCAAGTGTCAATATGTATCAATACACAAACATATTTTTAAAAATTACATAACAGGCAATGTAAACATTGCTGCATAATCCATACCTAACATCTGATGTATGGAGAACAGCCCCAGCCCTGGATAAATATAGCCTCAAAAAAGTACATATTTCTTAATATCCTAGTTCAAACTGAATTGTAACAAAACTTTACACTAAAATCTGGGATGTTCTTATTCAAAAAGTGGTGTAATGAGGGTCTGCTGGGAACTTCCCCTATATGCTTACTGGAGGTGTGTATTTTAGTTATGAAGGGATTTCTTTGTTCTAAAACCATTACACAAACAATCCTCCCTTGCAGTGAATACCTGGATTCCGGAAAAAGACATTGGTATAATTACCCAGCTGGTCTTAATTTTCTGTTTAAGGTGGCAAAGTTTATGACCTAAGATTCAATTAACTTTTCAAGTTTGACTTGCTTCTGAAAACAGGAACCTTTTGTATTTCATACCTTTTGGAGGAATAGCCTAGTCAGACCAACAGCCATCTGCTTAATAGGTCTTCAAGGCAGATGATAAAATAATCTTTATGGATTCAGTAATTTATGAAACAGCAGATTAATTCACATCAGGAGATTAATCAAGAAGGTAAGAAAAAATTAATTTCACTGAACCAAGAATAACAACAAAGTTCCTTCCAGAAGACAAGACTCTAACCCAAGTTCAATCCTCCCCTGATCAACAGGCTTCTCTTCCTTTCCCATGCAGAAACCCCCTAATTATTACGATTTTTTTAAAAAGTCCTGATTTAAAAAAACTCATTTAAAGAAAATGAGGGTTTTTTCCTGAAAAAAACACCATCATTTTTATGATTAATACTATAGTGAATGTATTTACCTTTCTAAACAACGATGTCATTCTCTCAGAAGTATTATAGTATCTTGAAACACGGTGAATCATTTGTATAGCATTTATCAAGTTTGGTATTCCGTGTGTCATTGATACCTTAAAGTGGAGTTTTAAGAGAAATTTTACTTCCTATTCTTACCAGCTCTATTTCTGTTCTATTGACAAATTCTAAATTACACTTTCCCCTAAATCATAAGAACCAATTTCAAAATGCCATGGCATGTTACCAAAAGGTTTCTTGTAAAAAGAAAAAAATAAAAATAAAAGGTAATCATGCTCAATAATTTTTTAAACCTCAAGTAATAAAAACAATAAAATGCAGATGTTCTGGTTAAAAATCAGATTAAATATATTAACATGAATATTGTAATATGCTATTTTGATGATCAAAATCAAACATTGATTCAAAATGTATAGGTTGCATTTTTTGGCACAAAACCAAGTATTCTTCTGGCAGCTGACAATGGTTGTCTGTGATTAATACTTCTGTTCTTCAATACAGCTGTTAAATGTAGTCTATGAGATTACATTGTGGTAACAACATTACATCAAATGTTTCATTCAGACATTTCACAAAAATCATTAAATAAATGTCACAATGTTAATTTCATTAATGAGTCTCTAAATCATTCTATCATCACATGAAACATCTATATTTTTCACACATTTAAAGAAATCATTGATCATATCATTAAAATCAAACTATGGTATTACAAGCATTCTGCAATTCAATCAATTCCAAAGTATTTTGGAAAGAAAGAGTGGGAAAAAAGGTAAAAAAATGGTAATTCATCAACATTATCAACGTCTTATCAGAGTTGCAATTCAGAGCAACAAGAAAAAGTAATTCTGACTGTCAGCCCTCAACAACAAGTCAAGCTCCTGGAGTTAATTTTGGTCTGCAGACTCAAAGTGAACACACTAATATTGTGGAAAGACATAGCAGGCATTTGCATTTGGCAGGAGTGTGAAAGAAAGGCTATGTGGTATAAAACCAAACCGCAGTGTCCACATTTTGTTCATTACTATCACCACCCCCAAAATGGAATCAGGAGATTCTGAGTCTACTGGTTTTCTTTTTAATCCTTGACAAAAAATAAAACCCTGAATACTGGCTGTCTACAGATTTCTCTGATTCTAAGTCCAGAGTTAAACACCTAGTTCATAACCAACCTCAGCTACAAATGTGACTGTGCAATACTGCATGTACTAAATGCCACATTAAATATCATATTACACCTGCATGTACATCTTTCTTGATCCACTAATACTTAAAATACTTTTCAATATCAGATATTAAATTCAACTCAATCCAGAATGTAGTTCTTTTTTAAAAGAGGTTATATTTAACTTGGATGTAATTATTTTAAAGCTGCATACCATAGAAAATCCCACCTAAATTATCTTCATCTGTGTAACAGTGCTCCAAGTGAGTAAACAGAAATTCAGATGTATCCAAATTATTTCAGATTAAACAAAGAACTATACTTAACTATCCTGTATTAGTAAAATGATGAACTATTTAAAGACAGATGACTGTCTGTCTTTAAGATAAAAGAATTTTTCTTCACAGCTCCTCTGAAGCAGCTCATCATTATGTCCTGGTACCTGGCACCCTCTAGTGATACTCCGAAGAGCTGAAGATGTTATCATACTCTTCTACTATTCCATGCAGTATCAGCTCTAGGTCATAAATTATCAGTGTCTTTTCACTTCCCCTCAGTTAAAACTTTGTAGTAGGATCCTAAGCTGCCAGAAATTCAAAAGAAATGCAACACCTCCTGACAAAGAACAGGAAGCATATAGGACCAATACATGGAGGACTTAAAACCAGAACAAACAATTTTCCCCACAGTATTTCCTCCTATCACCCTATTTTGCAACAAACATTTGAAACATGTACCTGTTATAATAAGTAATAGTTAATATATGTAATAACTGGTACCAACTTGAACTAGGGCTGACTAATGTACATGGACAACAAATTATTTAAATTCTGACTGGCTAGTACTTCTGCAAATAGAAACAGCTAATACTGTTTTCAAAAGCAAAATATTATATTATCTATTTAGGACCTCATTAGGTTTCATTTTCTCTATATAACAGATTTTTTGGTACTTTGGTTACAGCTGTGTGACTATTTTTTGACACATGGAATCTTCAATGAAAGACATATTTTAAGATTCTTGCACTATAAAATATGTACCTGTTTCAGCTCATTTTCAAAATAATATTGGCAGCAGGACTGACTTACTAGGCAATCACATGTATTTATGTTTATTGATAAAATACATATTTTAAAATATTATGTTTTATGTAATATAATAAACTAATGCTTTAACATCTAGCTTGACAGGCATTTAGAAAAAAAATCAGAAAAATTACAAAAATAGAAAAGTAAACTAGAAAAACTTACTCTTAGGCAATACAAAAAGGCTTTCTTTCACTCTGGGCATTCTGTGTAAAGGAATACTTACAACATCATAGTTATGAAGTGGCTGACAAACTTTTGCAAGTGTGCATAAGTATTTCACATTATCTTTTGCTTCATTCGCTGCATCTGTGATTCTGGCATCTAACTCCTGCCACATCTAGGGAGAAAACAGTACTGTTAAAAACTTCATACATAGTAAACAATTTCTGATTTGCCAGAAGTAAATCTTAGGAAATGAGTTTTTAAAAGGCATTGTCAAAGCAGGTAATAAAACTTAAGCATTTTTGATAATTTTTGTCTGTCTCTCTAAAAATGTCTTGTTCTTTCTCTTAATATATTAAGCGTAACAGCACCATACCTATTTTCCTCTCAATTCTCCTCAGAAAATCTCTTAGATGCAATGAAACAAAATAAATAACAGAAGCTTTGTCTAGCATAGTAAAAAACAACATAAAAAAGGAAAAATAATTACCCTTAGTAGTTTAGAATGTCCAACATTCAGAAAATTAATGACAGCTTTGCAGTTTGGTCTCTTGATCTGCTCAATAATAAAATTCAGTTTAGCAGACATACATTTCCAATGCTGTAGTTCAGTCAGTGGACCTGAATCATCAGCTTCTTTCCTCACCTGCTTACTCTCAATCAGAGCCTGCAACCAATTTGAAAAAAACAAAACCAAATGTCTACTATAAAGAATAGACAAATCATTATAAGGAAGAGGAGAAACACTCTGAGGATACTAACTTAAAAAGGCACAAGCCTGCAGTTTATGACACGTGAAAACAGTTCAGATTTGGAAAAGAATGCTAAGTCTGAATTGTACTTAATCATATTCTTAAATGGAAATTAATGCAGTTAATACATCTGTTCAACTGCTCTCATAAGCTGTGTGAATCTCAGCATGCACTCATATTTTTTTCTTTAATCAGAATTTATGAATTGAAATACACCAAATGTAACTTCATTTGTAAAAAACTTGAAGAACTATTTTAATAAAAACATTAAATATCAGGCATAAAGTCATAAACATACTCATTTGTATGTTGACAAATATTCAATCAGCTCTTTTTACATGTCTTTTATATTTTCATTCTTGTGAGCTAAACACACTAAACATGGTATGACTTTATCAGTAGAGCATGTCCCAGTTTACACAGATTCTGTATTTTGACAAAGGGTTCTGTGCTTTATCACGGAAGCCTCAGACACTAGTTTGTTGGATAACTGAGACCTTATCATGTAAGATTTACACAGGATAAAAAAATGCCATACCAGCCCTGGTCAAAGACCTTTCAAAGAGTAGTATCTCATACCATGACCGGCAGCAGAAACTTAACGGATGTAATGTGTAGAGTATACCTAACTGTACATATATGTGGTCCCCCTCAGTGTTATTACTCCTGCATCCATCTGTTCTCACCTTCTTAATGTTTGTGTATTAACTGTTCAGAAACACTTGTTCTTGCTAGACTGAAAGTTCCTTCGGATAAAGACTAACCACTTCACTTGTGCGTAGAAGTGAAGTACTTGTATTATGCAGGAGGAGATGCAGCTGAAGCCTTCAGCTAACTTCAGGCAAGTCTCATATATAATTTATACATATCCAGCCATATTCATGCTGGATTGATATGTTAAAACAATAGTTTACCTGTTCAATCTGTCTATACCATATCATAAGTACTTCCTCTAGCTGGTGAATCATGTCAGGATTATCAGCTGCTGCAGTTACTTTCTCAAAGGACTGAAGTATAGAAAAATCAATGTAATCTATTTTTTTCAACTCAACAGTTCCTTCAATGCTTATTGCAGCCCCTGAAAAAAAAAAAACAAACAACAAAACAACCCCTGTAAAAAAAAACACAATACAGCACCAATTAAGACTTTAAAATCAATTTCTAACAGTGTAAGCAATTTAAATTTGGGAATATGTGTCTGTAATCAATGCTGTTTCAATGTAATAGCCATTTTACTGCACTCATATAAAGCAGAAAATTCTTATTTTAAATAGTGTTCCTCCTTAAGAAAATACTCTAGTAGTATGTTACTTTTAAGTAACTTTTAAGTAAAAAATCGACCCAAGTATTTATTATGCAAGTGATTGATGATTTTATTTTTCCTTGCTTATGTGATACTTAAGTAGAATTCTTCTAGTTTGATTGCTTCCTAAATGCAATGCTTACCTTCTAAAAATGAAAGGTATCTGTTAATTGTTTCCACCAAACTCCTTTTGTCTTTTGTATCTTGTTTGGTCTGCCTTAAAGCACCCCAATTATTTGTTGTGAGGATAGCAGGGAGAAAAATCTTTTCTATCATATTCCTAACACCACGTAGGAGTCCTTCAGTGGCATCCAAAACACCAAAGAATATATCCTGCATCATAACAGAATGATTGTCAGTAATGCAGTAGCTCAGACTGGAAACAGTATTATAAAATCAGTGTATTTTTTTTACAAAGGCATTCCAATATGCCACTGAAAACCTTAATTTCAGGAGACAAAATCTTTATAAAATACTGATACCTACAACATGACAATAAGATACTGCTTCCAATAAAAAGGGAAATCAACAATGATTGAACAGAGTTTTAAAAGGCTGCCATGTTATATTTTTGTAATTTCAGTTATTTCCCTATCATATAGAAAGTTTGGAAATTTTTAAATAGTACAGAGCAATTAAAAATATTCTAAATGTGCCCATCTACAATTAGGTACTATCTAATGATATGTGAATAGCAAAAATGTTCTGAATGTCCATATCTGAAATTACATTAGAAGCAGTTATTTGACTGAACGTACATTACTTTGGTTCAGATGAAATTTCTGTCTGCTCTCCAAAACTAAACATTACAAGTTCTGACCATTTCTAATATTCCAATATTATAAATATCCTTCAAATGTGCAAATATTAACAGACTTCATGTAACAAACTTCCTTGAACATAGATTTCCTTTTCTCATCACTTCAGTAAGGAATTTGATGCAAAGGCAATATTTATGACCAATATTAAGACTCTTGATAAAGACAGATCTTATATCTTCTGATAGTGCTTTTCCTCCCTTCAGCTTTTTAGCTCTCAAAAGCAATAACACATTTTAATATAAAATAAAAAGTATATAAATTAATAGTAGATTTTCTGTCTGAAGAATTGGAAGTCATATTAATTAGAAGATACATATGCAGCTCTGATTCTTACCAATTTACAGTCCCTTGAGCACTGCCCGAATATTACGACATGTAGCTATAAACAAGAATGAAGCTCACGCTTACCTAAGGATTTGTCTTATAAAGCAGAAAAATTCATGCTACATAATTTGCATAGGATAAACGCGTATTTCACACATTCAAAGACAGGTAAAAGAGAAAGGTATGAGTAAATTTTTCATCTGCTGGTATTTGCAACAGCCTTCTCAGCAAGGCCTTCTAGTTCAGAGATTTTTATCACATCTAAAATTTAATTAGTGGCTTTAACCTCTTCAAAACCAGCAAGGAGAATGAGAAATTTATCTAAATTCTGCCTTATTTAACAAGAGTCCTATAAGACACTGAATCCAAAGATATCCTGAGTGTTCGATGAAGTAATACAGCTATTCACTGTCTACCCAAAACAGAGCAAAGAACATGCTAAGAGCTTAACATTCAAAAACACAGTTACCAGTAACTTCGTGACAATAGTGAAACAAATAATGAAACAAAAATAGCTACTTTTAAAGTTTTTAGGTTTTAAAATATATGAGAGAATACCTCATGTATAGATTTTGCATTTATACGTCTGTCATTCTTACAACGAACAAAATGTAAGCATAGTCCTACAAATTTGCCTGGTGTGTTGTCCACATACAATCGCATCATTTTACTTCCTTTTTCAACTCCTGGAATTGTCCGACCACACTCTGAAAAGAATTTCACAGGTGTCACTTCTTTAAATCAGTATAGTCAAATAAAATGCAGCACAGAAATAATCTCTTTTCTTCTTTTGTGTGTAAGATTACCAAAATCAGCAGAATTCATGGTTGTAATTAACCACGATTAAAGATCTACACTAAACATATGTCTTACAAATCAATACTGGTGCATTGTACTGCACTTAAAAAGGAATTTGCTCACGCTTGTGATTCTGGGTTAATTTGCTGGTGACTGAGGTACTTTGTTTATTCAGATTCACACTATCACACAATGTCATGTGTAAGTCAGAAAATAGAGAATATGAGGTACTCTCAGGTCCTCTGTGGATACCTTTTCCTGGTGCTTCTCCTTCCTGATAGAAAACTTTCAGACTTTTACTTCCCCCTTTGGCAAAAAAAGAATCAAAGGCTTCCAACTGTTAAATCAAAAAGTGAATACTTGTTACTCAAAATATATTTATGTGCCTTTAAGACATGCAAAATAATTTGACCAACCATGCCACTGTTGAAAGTTTTGGTGGCCTGTAATGTTTATCCTCAAATATTGTGAGGAGTTACAAAACAACGTAACAGATTTTTCAAATAGTGCCTTCAATTACTGAACCTGCACACGCAAATGACCTAGCTCCTGATAACTGTATATCAAATGTTTATAGTCTTGTCCAGTAATGCAGAGACAATGGAAGATATTCTATCACTCACAGACATCTGTAAGTTCAAAGTATCAACTGGAAGTAACTGGTCATAAGAGACTTAGAAACATACACAGCAGATTTGCATGTCTTGACATACCCTGCTGTTGCTACTCTACCCCTGATAATTTGTAAAAGACAAGTAACATAACACATGAGGATTTTATTTTGGAGACATGAATTGGCCACATTGGCTCCAAAATCTTTTAATGATGACAAAGATTTTGCTGACTTCTGGAAGGACAATGAGATCATATCTGAGGGAGACCATGCTGCCCCATAATTAGCTTGGTGTACCCATCCATAAACTGGTCACCCTAAAACACTACAGGTCTCTAGATGGTCATTTTGATTTTGTTATTTTATACAAATTACTTTGGATAGCAAGGATGCAAAGCTTTGAAACAAATGCAGCTTGTGTACAGATTATCATTCTGAAGAATTTGCCTGAAATTATCACTAGGGATTCTAAAATCTGAATTTTTCAAACGACCCTGGGAAACTTGCATGTCTTGGTAAAGCCAGGGTATGTGACTTAGGAGGAAGTGAACAATGCTCTGAAAAGCACTGAAAGGTTTGGAGGAGATCAGAAGGTACCGATCTCATCAAAATCCAGCTTCTTTCACAATCTCTGTAGTTATCTGCAAGGAAGAGTGACTCAACAATATGTTACTGGGCATTCAAACTGTCCAACTTCTCAGCTTCAGTAGTGAGACCTCCTGTTTCCTCTCAATCAAAAAAAAGTCAGAAATTCAGGTAGCAAGTTTGTTTGGAGATGCGTAAGCTGTTTCAGCACAAAGCATACACCTCTAGATGTGGTACATTTCTTATGAGCATGACCTTTTCCCCCATATAAACAAATACAAAATCTGAATCAGAATGGTGATAGGAAAATGAGTGACACCCAGTAGGACAGAATTTAAACCCACTCTTCTGAGAAGACAATATTGTGCAAAAATAAAAGAAATGAAAGCAAGCTAGCTCTAGAAATGCATGCTGCGCTTTTACTTTGGTTAATAGGCACTAGTGAGTAACAGGGTTAAAACTGAGAAAAATACAGAAAAAATCCCCCCCCAAAATAGTGAAAGAAAAGTTAGTAAGGTACTGAAAGGACAGTGACAAAAATCAGAAGAAGATTCACTACTAGAAAAAGCACTCCAGCTTGAAAGGAAGAGAAAAGCGAACAGTAACTTTAGGGCTTGCATGCCTTTACACAGGAAGTGGGATGGGAGCTGTCCCTGTGGCTGCTGCTTCTGCACACAGCTTCTGGTTCAAGTCCATGTGGTACAAACACTCACTGTGCAAATCCATATATAGGCTAATGCTTTAAAGGGTAAAAATTAACTCACGTATGTCAGAGACATGTACGTATATCAGAATTTACTTAGGACAAATTTGTTAAAGAACAATGTTGACATAGTCCCAGACACCTAAACTGTTTATGAATAAACTAAAACGGGCACCTTTCCAACCATAAAAAATGTTCAGATGGTCCTGGTGACAGCAAAAAAAACAACCCACCCAAAACCAAAGCAAAACTAAAACCCAAAAAGCCTAAAAACCCAAAGGTTCTGAATTAGTCAAACTCAGTGTAGAACAGCAGTTTTACATGAAGTCAGGAACATCTAACAGTATATACCATCTAGAAATTGTAAAAAATAAAAGAAATGTTAGTTGATTGACAACACTTAAAGCACCTCTGTGTGTGTAAGCATAAGACAAACCAGGGCTGTTTAAGTACACTTTATGATATATAAATATCAGTAATCAAACAATAAACAGCATATTTGGATTGGGACTAAATCTGGCTTGTAACTGAAGAGCTGAAGTTCTAACAATTGATTTGTTTGATCAAAGGAGACAATATCTGGCTGAGTTTTTAATGCTAAGTTCAATTTTTCTAACAGACAAAAACAGCATCATGCAATCAGAGAAGGCCAGTGCTGAATCTTTTCACATACAGCCATACCAAGTTTTGATACTCTGCTAAAAGAAAAGTTTGGCTGGTTGCTCCTGTTTGTTCAATCTCTTTGAAATACTATGAAAGATACACAGAAATGACTGAACTTTCAGAAGTTCCACAGGTCTGGGATCTACTCACTCTACACTTTATCCCATCTTTTAAACATTCAAAAACAAAGCAAGCACACAAAACTGGAAAGTATTTAATGGGTCTTTCCAAATGTAATTACAGTAATTAAATGGTGCAGGATTAATCTTCCCTCATTACTAAAATAACACTCTTAATTTTCAAAATATTCCTATGAAGTTACACATATTTTTTGCAGAATCTTTGGCATTTCAGTAACAACTTGTTTAGCAAATAAAAACAATCATCTTTAGAATATAATAATGTCAGTCTGAGATGGATGAAACTTTTGGAACTGGTGGATGTGACAAGAATCTCTTGGGTCCAAATAACAACAGTAATTATAACTTCCCTGAGGTGAGAAAGATGAAAAAGCCACAATCAAAAAGCTTGGGAATATTTTCAAATCTGCCAGGAAACTAAAGAGAATGATTAAGTCAGATATCATTTTAGATGAGTTGTATGCCTTATTAATCAGATTTTCTGGCAGAAGCAATCAAAATGATGAATAACACTTCATATCAAAGGGGCAATCTGCTACATATTTTGACTAATAATTGAAATCAACAAACATACAGAACAGACTCACCGAAGGGGCATCCAAAATCATTTCTTCCACAGTTATTAAGTCTAAACCTAGACTAACACTGAGAACTTCAAATATGTATTTATATGAAGCATCAACTTTTGCTCTTCGATATTCTCTTGCTTCTTTGTATCGAGCCTAAAACATCAAACATGCTTTTCAAACTAAAAATATACCAAGTGATCACAAGAATAACCTGCTACTTAACTTGCAACTAATGCTGAAATCTACTGTCTTGTACTATAAGACTACATAACTGCCCTGCTGTTTAAAAGGACCTCAATTTTCGGAAGCTGACAGAAGAACAAATTATTAAGAATTATTATAAAACATAAAGTTGCGGATATGTCAAGGAAAAGCAAACATTAAATTTATTACACCTAGAATTTAAGATATTTGTGTGCCACACTAACGTTTTACTTTTCATAATCAGTATTTCAATTTATTATATTAATACTGAAAGGTCACAACATTAAATTTAAAACTGAAGTAGCTAGAGTGGGTAAATATTTGCACAAACTAAGATGAGTACAGCTTTGCTTCAGTGTAAATTATCCAGTTAATATCGCCTGCTTCCTTCCTCTACTACTTTAAAATAAAACATTAAAATACTGCAAACATTGAAAACAAACACTCAGTCACTTTCTACCAGGAATAATTCAATAAATACCCTGAGTTTAAACTAAAAGGAAAGGGGAAAAAAAAGAAAGGAAAAAGAAAGAATTAATATAACCTTGATTTAATCATGTGAGAAATGAAAAAGAAATCTATTTCAAGAACTAAGGTTGAATACTAAACCTGTTTTTCTTTTAAAATTTCTTGCAAGGCCAGGACTCCACTAGTGCTCCGGCAAAACTTAGACAACCTTTGGCTTGCAATAGAAAAAGACTCTTGCGAAGAGGACAAGCTTGCTATTTGTGGAGCAGGGCAAACAGATTTGGCTACAGCATCTTCTGGTGTTACAGGAGCAGGCACTGAACTCTCTGCAGTAAGATTAGGCCCAGCACTATTTGTGGCAGCAAGACCGGGCCCAGCATCTTCTCCAGTGTTTGAACTTTCTTTATTATTTTTTTGTATTCCCTCCATTCTAAAATCTGGAAAAAAAAATAATTGTGATTGTAAGAATCCAGTTTGTTCAAGTCTACCTTTTCAAAAAGATTGGAAGGAAGAGCAAGGTAGGGAATAAAACCACAAAACCCAAGAGCATCTCAAAATTAACTTCCTATGTATATAAATATACATAGTCTCTTCAGGTCCTCTTCAGATTTTTAGGGCAAGAGACATTTATATACATTTTATGGTAGCCTACAAATGTCTGAAGATGATTACAGAAAGATTTTTTAAAAATAATATACCATGCATTTATATTTTGTGGAGTGAACACCTTTCTATATAACAAATTTTTTGAAATATAAATAATTTCACTGAATTTATGATTACTGAGAAATATAAATAGTTTAGAATATAAATGATTCATTTAAATTTTAGTTTGCAAAATATATACACATATTCAACAAGTGACATTACAAAAAGACTTGATACACTTCCATACCAGGTGTCAAAGCATTGCTCACATAAGCACTTACACATGATTTTTATCAAAATGCCTCACCATGCATAATATTCTCAACATTGTAAGTTTTGCAGAAGTAATGCAAGATTGAGGGTGCTTGGTAGTGTTTTTCAGTAGAAAACCTTTACTTTAGCATCAGTCATCCTCAGCATAATAAAAGAGTTAGACTTTCTCTTAATTCTGTGCCTAAGCCCTACAACACTGCAGTTCACAGGGAATGGATGCCATTCTTCAACAGCAGAAAACAATTTCTCAGTCCATCTCCTGTGGCCAGGGACCAGCAGGTTAATCATTGTAGATGGCGGTTTCTAAAATGGAGGAAAACGAAGTAAATTCACAGCTGACTGCTAGGCAGTATGCTGTTATGCAAAGGTGAGTCCTTCTATTTTCTTTCCCTTTGTACTCCACTAGAACATAAGCCTAGGCAAAATTTAGTCTCTGAAACCCAAGCCCATAATTCAGGGCTACAAAGAAGCTTCAAAATCCTCTCTCCATGTTTCCTATTATGGGGCATATTCATCCCCTTGCATTTGCTGGCTGCCATCAGTCCCACTCAATAGATCTTATCAGTCATAAAAATATACAGAAAATCGAACATTTTATTCAACGTGCTCAAATCTACACATGGATTGAGCAACTAGTTTTAAGGTGCTGTAACCATCAGTAAAGCTATATCTAAAGTCCTTACCGTGTGTCTAGTTTTTCTTTTAAAAATAACTTGTTCAGTTTCACAGGGATGTTATAATAGAGAAACATTTTTTAAAACGAATGTTAAGATATGCCATTAAGGTCATACCTAGTATAACAGAAAGAACCAGAAGTATGGAAATTGCTATTCTACTCAGAGTATCATTAACATAACAATTAAAACAACCACCAAGAACTACTTAGTAGTTCTTATGATACTTTAGGGCAGCCAACCATTATTTGCCTTGTTCAGGAAAAAGAAAATCAGGAGTGAGGCTAACATGAAAAGCAACACCTGGGTGCTCCAGTACTAGCTCCCTATTTTTGACCATGATTAGCAAAATAGCCACTGTTATATGGACTTTGGCATACAATCATGTTGCAGAAAATATTCACTTCTTTCTTGCATTAAAAACACCAAAAAAAACCCAACTTAGGAAAGCAGGGAAGAAAAAAGGGAAAATGTAAAATCTAAATTAATTCTTTTCCTTCATGTTTAATCTGACTTGGCTGGTCATATATAAGGTCAACATGGTGCTTTCCTCCTTGACACTCACTCAGGTGGAACAGGTTGGATGTTAATTTCCTAGCCTTTTAACTGCTGTCTTCAAGTTGATACCTTCCCCTGAAGGCCAAGATGAGAGGGGTGGGGGTCTCACAGCTTTCTTTAAAAACAGAGTAGATTGTGTGCTGGAATTCTCCCTGAACTCTCCAAATGCCTGCACTCAAGACACCTGGTGGGTCAGCTGAGGTTTTCACCTCTTCAAAAACCATCATGAACTCCACCTAGCTACCTATCCCAATCCTAGCAGCAAACGTGCTTTTACGTTAAAAATTTTTCCTCCCCTCCAGGGTGCCCTACACCCTGTCTACGGGACCTGTTCATGCAAGAAAAGCGAGTCTGGTTTCCAGCACATGACTTAGAAGGCAAGATGAGGTGAGGGAGGGAAGAAAAAGCCGTGGATTCCCGAGCACAGAGCATGAGTGACACTGACGTTTGGCTCTCTTCTGAAAAGCTGACGTGCCTTAACCGGCACCGCTGCTTTGGCAGAGCGATGCAGGCGAAGAGCCTCACCGACCTGGCTGCAGCTACACCTCACAACGCGGGGCAGGGGAACGGCCGCTGCCCCCTCAGAGGGCCGAGCGAGCGTTGCCTACGGCCGCGGCGGCGCGATCCCTCCGCGCCGCCCCCCCGCCCCCGCGCGCCGCCTCGGCCCCGGGGCTACACAGCGCGGCGGAGGGCGACGGCCGCGTGCGAAGGGTGAGCTGTCCGCGGGGCCGTGACTGCCGCGGCCCGGCTCGCGCCCGGGAGCCGCAGATACGGAGGCGCCGCTGCGGCTTCACCACGGTTCGGTCCCCAGAAGCTGAACCGTGATTCTGTCGTAAAGATTGTGCTGGCGACCCAAGAGCTGTGTGCAGCGACACGCATGGCTTGATACCATAAACTGCCTGGCGCGGGGCTTCGTTTTAAGCCATAGAATCATTTAGGTTGGAAAAGACCTTCGAGATCATCAAGTCCGACCATTAACCCAGGGCTGCCAAGGCCACCACTAAACCATGTCCCTAAGCATTGCATCTGTGTGGTTTTTAGTCACCTCCAGGGATGGTGATTCCACCACCTCCCTGGGCAGCCTGTTCCAATGCTTCACCACCCTTTCAGTGAAGAATTTTTTCCAAATATCCCATCTAAACCTCCCTTGGCATAACATAAGGCTGTTTCCTCTTGTCCTGTCCCTCATTACCTGGGAGAAGGAACCGACCCCCCTGCCCACAGCCCCTGCCCGGGAGCTGCAGAGAGCGATAAGGTCCCCCCTGAGCTGCCCCCTCTCCAGGCCAACCCCCCCCAGGTCCCTCAGCCACCCCGCGTGAGCCTGGTGCTCCAGCCCCGTCCCCAGCCCCTGCCCGGCTCTGGACACGCTCCAGCCCCCCAGCGTCCCCCCTGCAGTGAGGGGCCCAAACCCAGCCCAGGGTGCGAGGTGCGGCCTCACCAGGGCCGAGCACGGGGACGGTCACTGCCCTGGCCCTGCTGGCCACACAGTCTGTGACACCAGCCCGAAGCTGGTGGCTCCCTCGGCCCCCTGGGCACACAGCTGGCTCATGCCCAGCCGGCTCTGACCAGCCCCCCAGGCCCTTTCCCACCTTCCCACCGAGCAGTTCCCAGCCCCTTGCCCCAGCCTGCAGCGCTGCCCAAGTGCGTGCAGCTGTGGAAGTCACTGAAGTAACGCAGCCAGAATTCTGCACTGCAGAAGTGCTTTCCTCTCAATTATCAAAAGTGTATTTAATTTCCAGAGTATTAAATCCCGTTTTTCATGCTGAGTTTCTAAAATATTATTCTTGTCTTTCAGACCGGAGATAGTTGTTCATATAAAAGTCACTGGGTAACTGAAGGATGCCAAACGCTGCTCGAAGTCTTTCAGCCAGCGCTCGATGGCAGAGGCAGCAGCCCACACCCGCCCGCACCAGGAGCGCAGCGGGGGGTGTGTGTAAGGGGTGCTGAAGGTGCAAGGCCAGGTTTCCAGAGCACCCCAGGACACCGCCAGTGGGAAGGATTTACAGAAGCAGCCCCGTTCCATGGGAGCCGGGTAGAGGTGCGCAGGGTACCCCCGGGTGCCAGCGGCACGCTCCGTCACCGCCGCGCGGGGCACCCACGGCTTCATTCCGCGCCCAGCTAAGCGACGCCCCGGCCGGGGACGCCTATGGGAGCGAACAGGCAGGGCTGACCCCGATCGGGGACATCCCCCGGCTCCGCGGACGGCCCTGCCAGGCGGCTGCCCGGCTGCGGGCGGAGCGGAACGCAGCACCACCCTCCCGCAGGCGCCGCTGCCACCTCCTCCTCCTCTTCCTCCTCCTCTCCCGACATGGCGGCCCCGGCGGAGCTCAGCGGCCTTACCGACGAGGCGGCCTACGGCGCCTGCTCGGAGCCGGATGCCAGCACGAAGGTGGGGCGGATGGGGGGGACGCGGGCGCCCCGGGTGCCCCTTTCCCCCGCTTTTTGCCGGGCGGACGCGCGGTGGACGGGAGGCGGCACGGGGCCGGGAAGGGTCCCGGCGTGCGGGGGGGGAGCGAAAGGGGGGGCCGGGGGCTGCCCTGCGGGGGCTGCCCTGCCGCTCGGGGAGCGCCGCGCCGCCTGTACCTCTAGATTTATGTACCTCTAGATATAAAAATTCCCCAAAACATCCCAAAGATATATATTTTTTAAATTAGGAGAGCCTTGTCATTACGTTTCAGTTGTTCTATGTCTGTCTTTTTAATTTTTTTATTTATTTTTAGCACACCTGTCAAGGCTGCCCTGCCATTCACTGTTAGCCACTTAGATGTTCCTTAGCCTTTGGTATATAAAATTATCCAGTGGCTTGAGGAAAACAGCCTTACAGAGTTGTAGGCTGGTTTTGCTGCCTAGGTATCATGGAGCTTGATAGAAGTTCAACGCCTTTGCAATGGAAAAATAAAAATAATGAGTTCAGGAGTTTAGCTTTATTCAAATTCTGTGCGGTGAAGCCCAATATGAAATATTCACGTGCCTGGTGTGCTTGCGTGCGGACTGGTTCATATGCAGCACAGCTCTGTATAAGAATGACTGATACCCTTTTTTTGATACCACTGATAATATAGATCTAATGATTCCAGTGGTGGTTTTGTTTATTTGTTTTAAATATTATGTTACAAGGACATATTTATTTAACACAAACCTGTATGTGTAGGAACAGGACAAAAGGTTTTATTTACACTTAAAGCAGTACTCAATTTGTTGCTTCTAAACCTGCTAGGTTTAGATTTGTAATTAACTGGCATCTTTGTTTATACCCATAACTAAATTCCGGTTGATGTAAAAATCCTAAATCTTTTTTCCCCACAGGATTTTTTGTTGCAGCAGACAATGTTAAGAGTAAAGGATCCTAAGAAGTCACTGGATTTTTATACAAGAGTTCTTGGAATGACGTGAGTAGAAGTTGTATGCCACAATGTTAGATTTTTCCTACTATTCTTCTGAAAATAAAAGGGTTTTGTTATTTTGATGTAATTATACTAATTGGTGTAACTACACAAACAGTGCTGGCCCATGAGCTGATGCCCAGCTGGACAGTCTGGCAGTCTTTGCAAACTCCCACAGCACAGTTAATGACTAAGCTGCAAATGAACTAATACTGGCCTTGACTAGAAATTTCTTTTTTTCTTAAATACATCATTAATTATCAGTGTACAACTTGCTTACTTCCTGTTCACTGAGCGTGCAGCTAACGGGTAACTTTTATGACAGTGCTTATACTCAGGAATCATTACCATAAGCCTTGAAATTAAGTTTTTTACTAGTTCTTGGAGGTGGCTTATGACCACCTCCGGTCATAGGAGACCAAGGCAATGGGAGCTGGAGACAAGGTCCAAACTCAGTCTCTTGTAGGAGGCAGATGCCCTGCAGTAGCCCAATACATTTATGCTAAGGCTCTTTGCATGTTCTTGACATGTGAAATTAATTGTTTTAAAACAAAATTCCAGCATATTTTTAACATTGAAATGAGTACAGACTAAAGTAAAATAAACTACTTCCACTTTAGTGAAGATGTGGGTGTAAGAAAAAAAAACCATAAATCTAGTAAGCCAAAAAGAAATTAACTTTGCATGCCTGCTTGTTCTGGTTAAACGTCCTACATAAAAATGTATACCTCAAGTATTTTTTAGTTGCTTAAAGTGTCACACCTGAAATGATTTTATTATTATACTAGTTATCAAAATTGTAAAAATATTTCATCTAAAAGTATGTTTGTTTTTAAACCTGCTGTGTTCTTAAACTTTGTCAGCAAGCTCCCCGTAATGAATAAGTTTCAAAGTAAATCTTTTTATTTCTTAGTGATATTTTAAAGCGAATAGACATAAAGATCTTCCTGAGGAAATACAGACAGGTAACAGAAAGGCAGCCTTAAGACATGAGCCTTTGTACTGGCTTTGCTATTCCGTTACTGATAGTTTGGCTTGTTAAGTAGCTGATTCTTCTCATTTGTGTAGGTTTGTAGTGTGTTCTGGAGTGTTTCTATTTGATAGTTCAAAACGTAGCTACTTTAAGATGTGGGTTACAGGCAGAAAGGCAAAAAATCAGTGATAATTGTCTCGTGGGGGAGGCATCTTGGTTTATTTGCAAGCTACCTGATGACCTTTATAAGTTACTATTGCAAAATAATTGTTGCCATTTAGCCTGCTTCAAAAATTTGACTTTCCTACTATGAAGTTCTCGCTCTATTTCCTGGCGTATGAAGATAAAAATGATATCCCGAAAGATAAAACTGAGAGAACAGCTTGGACATTCTCTAGAAAAGCTACACTTGAACTGACACAGTAAGTATTAATATAATGAGAGATGACATTTAGCTAACAGCGATTAAACAGAAGTGGATGAGTGTAAAACCTGTTGGATTGAATAAAAAATGTAATAATTACTGTGGAAACATCTTGGCTGTCATATAGCCTTAAAATACTTGGCAAGCTTAATCTTTGTCTTTTCAGAGCTCTTTCAAAGTGCTAGGAGAACAGTGGTACGTAAATATGAAATAATGCTTGCTATATTTTGTGTGTGCATGCTGTCTGCGTAGGGAAGCCACAGAATTTAGGAAAACCCAGTGTGGTTAGAGCTTTCTTTGGATCCCCAGAGCATCCTCATAACAGATAACTATTGCTTTTGGAATCTAATCAAAAGAGGTATTAAGTCAAAACATACCCTTCCCGTAAACAGGACAATTTGGTTAATGCTACTAATGATTGTAATTGCAGGAAAAATCTCCCAAATACCACGATGTCATGCTTAGCTTCAGGACCTACTACCCTCACTGTTTGTTCCCTAGTGATGGGTAGATAAACTGACTCATGCAGCACAGCCTGCTCTCTAGTCTGAATGAGACAGGAGTGTTTCTGACTGATTCGGAGGTAGAACCTGAATACTAGTGAAGGGCTGTGAACATGACTGGATTAGCTCCGAGACTATCACTAGGACCTGTGACTAAGGAAAATCTTGATAGTTTAATGAATACAGCCAACAGCTGAAATTCTCTGGTTTCTTAAGAGAAATCCTCCTAAGGAAACTGAACATTTAGGATTTGTTAATTTCAATGCTTTTCTTCAATATGTTATAATTGCTTCTTACAGCAACTGGGGCACTGAATATGATGAAAATCAGTCTTATCACAATGGCAATTCAGATCCCCGAGGATTCGGTAGGTCTTTAGTTTTTGTATTTGTAGTTTTTAAGCTTTGGTTTATTGTGATTACATTTTTTCCCTCATGTATTGGGGAAAATGGAGTTTCAGCTGTTTTTTTAGAAAGCATCTATATAAATTCTGTGCAAAGTTTATTGGGTAAGTATATGCTGTAGGTGTTTTTTTTTTTTATGAGAACCAGCAGAGAAAATATTTGAAGCCTGTATGGATGAAAAGACTTCTCCAGTAGGTTGCTTTGAAGAAAACATACTAGTACTAGGAAAGAAGGGAACTTGTATCTCATCCTTTATCGCTTTCAGCATGTATGCTTTGAAAGACAGTGAAAATAGGTAAACAAATGTGTTTCAGAGTAATGAGGCACAGTTATAAAGAATCTAATCCTTTGGCAAGCAAACACATGCTAATATTAACTACTGAATGAAGAATAATTGCTCTTGTGTATCTGATTATCACGGTGTTTAGACTGATTTGCATTTGGATTTCTATTTTATAATCCACTGACTACCCATTTTAAGCTAGAAGAATTTTGTTTGTAGCACTGAGGATAGTATTTATGTGACTCGATTTGATATTTTGAATGCTTGATAGGTCACTGGCTTGTGAAGTAAGTTTCGTATTCAGTCTAGCCGCTTGACATTTAAAGCTTCTGAATTGATTTGTAAGCTCAGGCCTTGCATAGTGCTAGTGTTAGTCTCTACAAGTGCAGCGTTGATGATAAACTCCTGGTACTGTTGAACTGAGCAAATGCAACAAAATGCTTTTACGTGGGCATGCTTGGAGAAAGGAAATACAGATAAAACAGTTTGATTGAAAATCTCATTTTCTCCTATTGAAAATCTAATATTCTCCTCTTAACTGGATGAGATAACTTTAAAGTTCCTGTTTTAAAAGGCATTATCAAAAAGCCAACTTTCTGAAGGAGTATAATGTTAATACCTGAAATGCTGGTTTTTTTCTGGAAGCAATGTTTTTCTTGTATACCGTTACATCTTATGTGGACTACAGCATGTAAACTTTTTGCACAACATGAAATGCTGAGCAAACTTTTTCCTGTAACGCCCAGCAATACTTACAGTGTACTTCACTCTTTTTACCTTGTTGCACAGGGCACATTGGAATTGCTGTCCCTGACGTCAATAAAGCTTGTAAGAGGTTTGAAGAATTAGGAGTGAAATTTGTGAAGAAACCAGATGATGGTAAGTCTTGATCAGAAATGCAAGTCAATTGTTTTCCTTGTTTTTAATATATTCTATATAGTAGATCTTCTGGGAAGCTGGGTAATACGTTTCTAGTAGTTGTCACTGCTCAGAAGGTGCTAGAACCAATTATCCCTATGCCTTCTTACACAGTGGGCAAAACTGGCAATAGATCCATCTTGATAACAATACTTAATCAATCCAGTTACATGTCTTCTATATGTAGTCTGACCTTCAGTAAAATTCACGTGCTCTGTTGTTATCATAGTTCACTGTGTATGCTACTGTATGAAGTTAGCGCAGAATTTACTTTGATGTGGATCAAATTCACACGTCGCATCTGTTTGGTGCTTTTCGTATGAAAATAAGATGATTCAGAAGACATAATTACTCCCACCCATTAAAACTGAGTAATTCTTAACTTTTCTAGCTACTCTCATTTAAATCTACCTAATGCCACCTACTAGCTGTTACCATTTTAACTGGTTTGTCAGCTTTGGTAGAAATAGCCTCACTAGTCTGTATCATATTTGACTTGTATAACTAGGTAAAAAATGTATAATGTGTAACTCGTATATCTAGAGGTACATAAACAAAGAAAGGCTGTGTCAAAGTAGCCTAAAATGCAGAAATCAGTGGTGAGGAGTCCTTCAGCTGGATTCTTTTTCATGAAGAGACCTCATGAGTTTTATGACTGATGCGTTCCAAAATGGACATCTAACACTCAGTAGCATGCACAAATCTGTGATACTTCTTCCTTCAGGCTATAGAAACTAGACTGTTGCCTGTACTAACGATGGGGGCTTTTTTAGTTTGGAAATAACATTAGTACATGAAGCTTCAGTTTACATATATTGGAACTGATCTGCTAGATTCCTCATTAGAAGAATAAGAACAAGTTAACTGAAAAGAGACAAGTGATTTTCTTCTTACTCACTGTGTTCTCAGCTGAAGCAAATGTAAAATTGTAGCTGAGAACTTAACTTGAACACAGATTTCTTAATTTAAGAAATTAACTTTTTCTAGCATTTTAGAGTTTCTGAACCCTTTTTAATTTGTTCAACACCTGTTGAACCCTGAGAGAGTTGAAGTGAGAGATCCTGACTTTCTGTATCACTGCACACTCTTAAGTATGTAGGAGGGGAAGCTTAGACTGTAAATGGAATACATCACAGGAAAGAACTCTGGAAGCGGTCAAGGGCCAGGGAGACAAAAAGCTGTTTTTTAACATTAAGAAATAAAATTGATGCAGTAAATGCCAAGGAGGGAGGAAGTTTTGGACTTCACATTTGGGTTTTGTGGAGCAGGCTGAGATACCTAATGTTAATTGTTTTTCTTACATTACTGGATCGAACATCTACTGTTCTCTCAGAAGTTTTTGCAGCTAGAATATATTGAGAGTTAGGTTGGTTCTGTTACAGTAATTAGCTTAATAAAGCAAGTATAATTAAAAGTGTGTGGTTAACACTTTAAGATAACAGGTTAAGCTCTGCTATCCTGATCTACTGTTGAAGACAACTTTTGGGAACCCTGTTTTAATGAGTAATATTTTTTCCAACAGTAATATTTAAAACAGTGCTGCCCTGCATTTCTGTGTTCTGTGAAGTGATGTAAATGTGTACTGTGAACCACACTGTGGGGGGAAACAGACAAAACCCAGGAACATAAAACTTCAGTGTGGACGCAGGAATGATGGGGTATGAATAGGGCAGGGGAACAAAGGATTTTGTACTGGCAAAGCCAGTTTAGGAGAATATGTCAAAGCATCATGGAGCACAAAAATATTTTTCTGAATTTAGAGGATGAACACTTTAGAGGGGCATATGCAGAAAATGTCAACCAACAGGACGTAGAATATCAGAGTGGCTTTAAACTATAGCTTTTTTTAGAGAAGGATTGACAGTATAGCATACAAAGGTCTAATGCTGGTTAAAACTTGATCTGGTTGTTTTCAGATTTAGCTGTCTAAATTTGAACTAATTCTCATGCAAAAGGAAAAGGAAAAAAAAATCCAAGTACTCATATTTGATGTTAACAACTAGTCATGTAGTCTTAACTTCATCTTTTTTTTTTTTTTTTTTCCCTAATAGGTAAAATGAAAGGACTTGCCTTTGTTCAGGATCCGGATGGCTACTGGATTGAAATTTTGAATCCTAAACACATGGTGACTCTCACTTAGTTCTAATAAAGTATATTGTATAAGAGATACACACTCTCAGCCCCCTGGAGAAAATTTGTAACAGTGTTTGTGAAACTCTCATGTAATGGAGAGGAATCAGTCATGTTCACACTCTCCTCTAAAGCTATCTCCTGGGACCTCACTGTACTTAAATTCCTTTTTTCTTGCCCTATGATGCCACTGCAATTAGTTTCCGATTAGGAATACTCAACCATTTTTTTGGAAGAGCGCTTACACAGATTCTCCTCTTGAACACTGATTATGTTAATATTTCAATAAACACTATCACAACATATGCGACCAGAAATTCACTGGATTTCATGCTGTTTAGATGTAAACTAACAAGAAAAATTCCTGTATTACTACTGATGAGCTTCAACAGGGAGGGGAAAAAAAAGCCCTTCAGAATATTCTTTTTTTTTTTTTTAATAAGTCAAAAGATCCTGAAGGCTTCATGCACTGTTTGTAGACTAGAAAATAAAATGTCAGGCTCACTTTGACTTGAGTAGTAGCATGTTTATGAAAGTCCTAATCTACTTAGTATTATACCAGGCAAAACTCTTTTAAGGGGCAGCCTTAAACAGCCTTGCCTGGAACAAGAAACTTTGTGGAGGCAATAAATCATCCAGCAGAAAGAATTCAGTCTTTCAGCTTCTGGCTGCGGATTGAGAGCCAGGATAAGAAGTCTCATAGTTGCTAACTTGCAATGATCCTTCTCATGTCTTCCAATAATAATTTCTGCTTCAATGAATGTCTGGAGCTATATTTAACTAAAATGCTCTTTACATTCTGCATTAGGAAATGAATCAGAAAGAGTATTTTAAACAACAGTTTCCTACTAGCAGATGTTTTGATCTACCTTCTCAAAATAAGTGATGGTTACTGAAATGGTACCTCTAGACAGCAGGAAAACGTAACATGTATTATGTTACACAGAGTATTTCACTTTACACTGTTTTCCGTTAGACAGTGGTAAACCATTACAAGCTTTGAAATCCTGTTGGTCGTTCCAAGAAAGAAAAAAACCCTCTGTCCCATCTTACTTTGGTTTGAGTAGCACTTAGCTCCTGCTAAGTCTTCGTTTATGTGACCTGAATAGTGTAACGGCATTGCAGTTTACTTCCAAATAAAGCATTGGTGAAAACTACAAAATAATTCTAAAGCAGTATGACTTGTTGCTTTGCTAGTTGTTGAATCCTAGATAACTGAAAGGCCATTGGTTTTGGTTTGTGGGTTCTTTTTTGAGAAGAAATCTGGGGATAAGAGTATGAATTGGGAGTACAGTAGTGAAGATAACTGTGTGACTTGATCAGCAGGATGTTTTAGTAACTTAACGATAATGTGCGGAGTTAATAATAACTGTCAACGATAATGTGCGGAGTTAATAATAACTTTCAACTTAACGATAATGTCTGGAGTTAATAACTTCCTGGCCTATAGGTTAAAACAGAAATGTAGAAAATACTGCATTTGATTTCTACTATGCTAATGTAGATTTTAATTACTTAAATGCCAAGTGTTGCTGTCCTGTCACCTTATCTGAAAAATCCTTAATTCTGCCTGCCTCATTTTAACAAGGTATTTTATATGGACTCATTAATTTTACAGTTCCACATGAAAAAATATTTCATAAAACTTAATCCAAGATAATTTTGTTTACTCTTGGAAATGAGTAAAATAGATTATATGCTTCATCTGAGCCTTAGGTGTTAGAAAAAGCAATGCGAAAACTATTGCTCTGCTTAATACCACCTACGGATGTGCAAGCAATCATAAATTCATTGGAAGGTAGACATAGTAACTCAAAAGATAGTCTTTTTTCAGTTTCCTGTTTGTTAGGGAAGCAACCCCGATATTTCAAATTGTCATTTGTATGATATTTTCTGGCTGGTCTCTACAGTATCTACAGATACTGTGTTTTAGGTGGTGCCTTGTCAGTGTTATTCATATAGAATAGATTCTTTCCCTTCTTGAATATTTTCCAGGTTGCCTTTTTTCTACAACAAATAAACACTGTTGGTTCATGGCTCCAGTCTCTATTTCTACCCTCCTATACTTCCAGAATTAATACCTAGCCTGTTCCTTGTCTTGTGCCTTGTGTGGTTGATCAGTTTCCCGTATGTTAGGTCATTTTTAGCAGGGCCATATAGTTACCACTGTGTGGAGTGAGATCTGAGTTAAGTGAGCTGTCTTAATAGCAGTCACCACATGATCTCACAGTCCTCTTCCTCCCAGATGTGGGGCTTTTGACATTGCACACCCTGCCCCAAGCAGGCTAATTCAGCTTAATAAAGTAGCAAAGATTTTTCTTGAGTGCTGTTGGTTTTATGCCAAGTTTATTAAGCAGAAATAAGGAGCCAGTTTAAGGCTCCTTAATTTCCTGAATGAGTAAAGCTGTTAGTTTTAGCAGAAGGGTTGGCTCAGCTGACTTATGAAACCTCACCCTACTTTTAAAAAAAGGTACACAATATTGCAGAACACCTCACAGCAGCAATTAAGAGAAGTTCTAATTTGAAGACCACTGTAGCATAACTTTAGTATGTTATCTTCTGAAATTGGTAGGATGAGAATAGGGCCAAGAAGCACGAGAGCTACACCCATGAGACAGAACAGTCAGTTGATTCCAGCTTACGTAGGTTTTGATGGCTAAACTGTGTTTTCCATATACATCCCTTCTGATGCTGGTGTTCTGAAGTAGGAACTTAAAATCAAGTAAAACATCTGAAGCACAAGTGCTAACTACACTTATAATTCAGAATCTCTCATTAGATTGTGTGAGTATAAAAATTAGTTAGACTAAGTGACATTGTCTAAAACTTTTTCTGTCAATACAGAGGTATCATCTAAAGCTTTATGACCAAACCATTGGCAAGGAAAGTCTCAACATTTTACAAGCATGTAACTTCATGTTTTATCAACATGCGGTGTTTCATTCAGACTTCGCTATGCTTCAAAGTACAGGTGTGACTGGAAAAGCTATTGACCCAATTGTATGGAATCCAGTAATTAAAACCGGGATAGTTCGTAAATCAGATGAGTAAGTCAAAGGGTGTGCATGGTTAGTTCACTGGGTAAGTACATGAGGAGCAGCAGGCTATTGCTGAAGGTTCTCTGCTTAGTACTCAAATCAAAGTTACTCTAAGCAAGTTTGCTAAGCTTGGGATAGCTCTTGGTTTTTTTTTTAGATGCTTGACAAAAATGTACACAATGTGATAGATGCTGGGCTAATAAACAGGGAACTAGTAAAAACCCACTGGGATCGACAAACTAGTTACATTATTATCGTGAAATGGGCAAGGTATGTTTTTCTTACAAAAACAAAATTACTGCTGCTTGCCATACTGAGAACTAATCAAAACCCATATTTTCTGTTATGAAATCCAAGAACAGACTACTACAGAAAAACTTAGTGATTCTTGTAGCCTGCAAAAATGTTAAAAGATTTTAGATGTACAAATTAGTGAAAAATTATTTTAAATTCTCACTGATTTTGGACAACGCAATTTTTACTTCTTTCGAGGCAACATTTAATTTCTGCTAACTAAAGCATGGAATTAAATAGCATGTAGCACTTTGCCACTCAGAGGGCCTAACTGTAGCTTCATGCAGCACAGCAGAAATTAATGGTCACGCAGAGACGAGCCCGTGCTCCCCTCGCAGAGGCCTCATCCCGCTTGGCGAGGGCCCGGGAAGCGGCCCGTTACACTTGGACAACGGGAACGCGTATTGTGCACGCAGCCCAGGAACAGCAGGTGGGAGCAACGGGGCAGGTGAAACATCAGCTGCCGTTTGGCGAGGGCCAGGCAGGTAACTGTCCCCGCCGCCTGGGCCGGTGCCCGGTCCCTTACAAACGCGGGCATCGCTGCCGGGGCGACTGCCGCCTGCGAGCGGGCGGGCGCAGCCGTGAAGGGCCGGCGCAGCGCCCCCGGTTCCCCTCCTCGCGGGGCGCGCGCAGGGCGGCTCGCCCCTCACTGCCGCCGAGGCGGTGCCGGCGGGCAGCCCGGCCTCCCAACCGCCCCGGCACTGCGGCTCCCCCAGCGAAGGCGCCCGCGGCCCCGCCCAAGCGCTGGCTCCCGGCCCGGCCCGGCCCGGCCCGGCCCGCGGGAGCCGCTCTGCCGCCGGCCGCCCCCGCTCTGCAGGCGGAAGCGGAAGGCGGGCGCCGCGCGGGCGGAACAACGGAAGCCGAGGCGAGCGCGCGCCGCCGCCGGACCCGCTCCGCGCCCTTCCCGCGGGTGCTGGCCGACGTCAGCACGCAGGAGGACGGCCGCGGTTGCTAAGTGGCGTCAGCGCGCTGGTTGACGTAGAGACAGCGGCGGGGCAGGGGGTGGAGGCCTCGTCGTCGGTGGGGCCGGTGAGTCCCGGGGGAGGGCGGCGGTCGGGCGCGGCTCAGCGTCCCCGCATCCCCGTCCCCCCTGCCGAGCGGGATCGCGATGAGTGGGCGGCGGCTCCTAGGCCTCCCCCGCGGCGGGCCCCAGCCCCTCGGCGGCCGGCCGGTGTGCTGCCGCCGGGGGCTCCCACCGGCAGGGCGACCCGGGAGCGGGCCGAGGCGGCGCCGACCGCCGGGAGGCAGCGGGGCGCATGAGGCGATGAGGGGCGGCCACCCGAAGCGGCTTTCGGCGAGGCGGGGGCAGCCCGCGGGCGGGGTCGTCTCCCGGCGTGGGGTGGGGGGCGGCCCCGGTTTCCCCGGGCGCGACCTTGGGCGGTCGCTGTCGCTTGGCCGCGCTCTGCCCCGGCGCTGTGAGGCGCCTCGCGTCTGCCGTCCCCGCCGCTTGGCCGGACTCTGTCGGGGCTTTTTCTGAACGTTTCCCTATATTAGTTCAGTATTTTGACCCCTCGATAGCACGTACGGTATTTTCACAGGTTCTTCTACGCTCTTACTACTTAAGTAGTTACTTAAGTAGCAAGTTACGCCCTGCCGTGATTCATTGGAATTACTTTCGACTTAGAAGAAGCTGTCATATTATCAGACCTAAAAAAAATAAATAATGTGATGTTAGCTTGTAATCTTGCTTGCCCAGCGATGCTCTTTGCTCGCGTTGTTTTTAAAGCACAGCACAGAGAACCCTGACAAAGCCCCGTGCTGGAATCACTTAATTTTCTATGTGTTTTAAGATTTAATTTGAGCCTGCTAACAATGAAGCTGTATTTCACACATCTTCTGTTATGAATCTGTAAGTCAGGTGCTTGAAGTATACTGTTCTGTTGGGATCTGTTCACTCAAAAATAAAACAAACCAAAAAAAAAAACCCAACAACAACACCAACCCACAAGAGTTTCCATAAATGGCTTTTGCATATATTTTAGTAGTATAAGCCAACTTGATAACATACATTATTTGTAGGAACAAATATTTATATATCACATGTTATTCTCTCACACCAGGAGATCTTTGTTGTCACATACCTGTTTTCAGTTTGCTGGATTAAGATGTGGTTGCTTTCCAGTTTATGAGACTACCTAAAAATGCTTTTTTTCTTCCTTTTCTTCCCTTGTTCCCCTGAACATATACTTTAAAGAGAGTAGAGTGTTGTTTGTGAGAGAATTCATAGATCAAGGTATCGTCTGTTTAGCAAATTAAATAAAGTTTATTTTTCCTGCTGGAGGGTATGATGGAAAGAATAACAATAATTTATACTTGCTGAGAGAGACTCATGTTGGTTATGTATTTAAACAAATAAAGCCTCTATATTTCTGTATTTCCTCACCCTACAGTTTTGTTTTGTTTTCCGGTTTGCAAAATTAAAGGCTTGCACGGGAGAAAGACCTGCAGCTGCCTTAAGTACTGTGAAAAGAACAACCACCAAAATCAAACAAACCCCCCAAAACCTTTAGCTAGGCAAGAACACTCAGGGAACACTGGATGTGTAGGAAATAAAATGCGTATGATAGAGTTTGTATAGACCTGGTTTAGTTAGAACACCCATGTAGGAGAATGGTATTCTCAGGGACGTTAATATCAAGAATGTCAGGATGAAATTTTTGTGGCTTACAATGAAAAAATGAATGGCAATATGTTACCAACTATTTTGATGGTTAAAAAATGAAGGGTCAAAATTAAATGGTGATGCCTTTAAAACAAAAATTCTAATGCTATGTTCTAACGTTGTTAGAAGTTTTCCCATAGAATGGAGGGTTTTTTTAAAGAATTTATTTCCACAAAAATTTTAACTGAGAAATACACATCTCACTCACCTTTGCCATAGGCTACGTGCCCCGGTTTCTAATGGTATATATTTCATGTGTTGTTTCAGGAAATGGTACAGTTGTTGCTGTGCAGCTGGATGTTGTTGAATAGCGTTTCTATGAGCTTGCTGTTCAATCTATCTGCTGTTCAGAATGGCGAAGAACCCTAATTTTCAGGAAGCTGGTCATCTGCCTACCAGCTACATCCACTGTAGATCTTCAGACAGCTTTAGTGGTGAGTGGACCAGCACGTTTTCTTGAGACTTTAACTTAAAGGTTTAATTGTATGCAGTTTTAACCAGGTTGTATCAAGTGCATTAATGCCTATTTTATAGGTGTGTTAATAAATAATCTGCATTTAGTGTGTTGTTCCTTGTACCTAGCTAAACTTACTCCTCCTCTTCTATCAGAGGAATATGTCTCTGAGCAGAATGTAAAATGTTAGCGCTAGAACATTTAAGTAATGGGAATGTGTGTGCAGATGAGCAGTGCAGGACTTCCCATATGCTTTAAGTCAAAACATTTGGTACTAAATCGTTTTTTAAACTGCTGTGATTCAATGGTGTGTTTATTTACCATTAAGGGGACTTAACATCTGCTTTCCTTTTAACGTTAGGGATGAAACTTACAAGTTCTGTGAATTTCATTTACTTGGCCTTTCATTCTGTATGTTTACACTTGTACTGCATTGATTTTGTTATTATTATTATTGGATACTAAGTATCAGAATAAGTGTTTTTATTTTCCTTTTGTTACAATTTACATTCTGTTACATTGTTACAAAATTCCTAGTCAGTTTCATTACAGTTATTTAGAAATACAAATAAGCTGCTTCTGTAGGCAGGGTTCCAACAGGCTGAAAGTGTTTATTTGGGTTATACTCAGTGTATGTTGAAATATTTACTAAAAATACCCGTTTCCTGAGAAGTTATCTTGTTGTACCAGAATTATGAAAATGAAGTATTTTTGTATAAATGTGTATATCCGTTAAAAAACCAAACCATATGACTTGAAACAATTTCATGTTTATACAGTAGCCTTACTGTCATACCGTCTTCTGGGAGTCTACTGTTAACAGAAAATGTAATTAAAGTAATATTTATCTGGAATTTATTTAAAGCCCAGAAAAACATTTTATGAAGTAGTGAATTATAAAAAATTGAAATACTACTCAAATCCCTTCCAGTCAACTGAGAACCAGTTGCTATTTCTAAATAAAATAGTGGTGTAGGAGAATTATATTTAAGAAAATTTCCTTTGTGTAATTCTGACAAAATCTGTATTATCTTGCCAGCTGCAACTAGATGATGTAAGGAATGGAATGTTTCAAGGGTATGAAATTATTTGCTCAGTGTTCTTAATCCAGGCTTATTTCATAAAATTTAAAATTCTATGAATAGTCTGTTCACTTGCCTTTATTTCTAAAGTATCAATAGTGTTACCAATTATGTAGACAGTTTTCACTTATTTTATATATATAAAAAATCAAAATAATTCATGAAAAATGTCTTAAATTCCTTTTTCTCTGCCTGGTATAACAACAATTCCTCCATGTTTCATTGAAACAGCACTGCTTTTCAGAGAGGATGTTTTAGTCATAGCCCAAATGAGGGAGGGAAGTGACTGAGTACTGGTCTTTATTGCAGCTTTGGTATGAGAGTTGTTTAGCAAAGATGTCATTGGGGTTTTGCTGGTGTTTCTGCATTTTTTAGATCATGTTTTCGATGCTGTGACATGTTACAGATTACTTACTAAAAAGAAATATAGCAAGCTGAAAACTGAAGGGGGAGGGGGTGTTGTTTTTCTAGCCATGACACACATTGTGTAATACTGCATATTGCCTTATGTAATAAATACAAGGCCACATTTTTCATGAGCTCTCTGTTGAAGATGGCCACCAAGAAGCCTGTCTTCTGATAGAGTCTTGGACAGAAGTGATTTGTATGCTTTCAGACTTAACAGATGCCTTTTGAGATTATGGTAGCTTTGGTGGTGCCTCAGACTCTGAGTACTGTTTTGTTTTGTTTATTTCTGTGGCAAGAACAAAGCTGCAGCAGCTGACTCCTGAAACAGCTAATTAGCTCTGAATACCTCCTGGAAATAGGTTATGGTGCTGGCAAAAGGCTTGTAAATGGCTTGGCCTTTTTTTCTCAAGTTAAGTATCCTTTGCTAGGAAGAGTGAACATCTGTATTCTCTGAAAAGGTGATGCTGTTTAATGACACAAGATGCCAGAGGGATCTTCAGGAAGGGTTTTGCCAAGCTCCTGGCAGCAGCCATCTTTTTTTTAATCATAAATAATGCTTTGAGTTGCAACTAGAAAAATACATGTTTAGCTATACGGGGAAGTTGTGAGCACATAGCACCTTGCCACAACTGCAGTATATTACTTTTTACTTCCTCAAACAAGTAATGTGCCGATCACTTCAAAGCCTGACTGAATTTGTACCATTAGCGAATCCAGTCTGGGGAGATCTGAAGTCACGCATTGTTTGATTCTGTATTTTAAAGGGACTGCTCTCACTGGGCTGCTTTATAAGGAAAATCCACAATACAGATGAAACTTGCATTGGGAATGCATAGTAATAAATAAATGAGTTTGAGCCCTTCTTCAATATAGTAGTGTTACTCACAGGAAACATATAAGGCATGTACATAGTTTCATAAAGTTCCAGTTTCCAACAGTGCGTGTCATTCAAGCTTTTGAAAGTCTCCTCAGCCCGAGGTTTTTAGCCATCTTTTGAGGCCTGTATTCCCTGTGACTAGTGCGTTCTTGTTTGAGACTGACAATTTAGAATAGTACATTGTACTAGCAATTTGGAGAGCGTTAAAGATCAAAACAGATCTGTTTTGCAGCTTACACACAGGGATTTCTAAATTTCTACTTTCACCGCTTGCTGTAGACCAGGGTCCTGATGTTCATAAGAACTGGCACCATCAGCTTATTAGCAAGTGTCCACACTTCAGACTTTGCCCTCTTCTATTCACTGATCCTTGTTTAGTGAGAGGTTTATGTACCTTGGAGAGGGAAGTGTCATTTTGATTTTATTTATTTAACCTGAAATGGAAACAATTTTCCCTTTAACTTTTCACCCTATTGGCATGTGCCAACAGCCACAGCTACTGGAAGCAAACTTTGTGTGCAGCTGGTGGCATTCCCTTATCTTTACCACTTTTAGAGTCTGTTTTTATGCAGACAATACCTGCTCTTATTTTTTAGAGGTAAGAGTGGATGAAGGAAACAAAGAAGAAGGATGGAGGATTTTAAAATTAAAATGTGCTTGTACTTGTACATGTGTGAAGTATCATACATCAACTTCCCTAATAAATCAAAATGGGAACTAGCAGAAGAGAGATGGTACAGAGTTGCTTGATAATGTGCACGTAACTTGCACATAGTTGGGTTGCCTGACTATTGTGAATGAAGATCAACAACAGCAGTTACAGATGTGTAAGATACAGAAGTCTTGGAGGAGTACTGGGGCTTGAGATTTGCAGCTGAATAACAAATACATCCTTTTGTTTGCTCTTTTGGTGTAATAAAAGGCTTTATATTTTGAGGGCATTTAAAATTTACTATTGTTTATAAACTTTAAAATAATAATGTTGTGGTAAATATCTGAACTCTTCAGTGCAGAGTTGTCTTAGCTAATTGTGAATTAACCAGTGCAAATAGAAGAAACGGTCTGTTATTATGAAAAACCATAAAATTTATTTTACTTTCACGTCAGGGTAAGAATAGTGGCTGCACGGTATTCTGTCTCCATGGTTAGGCTGTCTGCTGTATCTCAGCCAGTAATGCTGGTTCCATGCTGTAATGGCTACATACCAGGGGCATGCAGCTTCTGGTTCAAGTAGCAGAAACAACCTGAGGAAAGCTGGGGGCTTGTTCCCTTTTCTGCTGTGATCTGTATTATCAAGTTAGTATGCTGTATTTTTCTCAAATCTTATTTTCTTATTTTTATCTACCTATTTCTATCATTAAACTAAAGTAATATATTTTAAAGTTCTTTGGGACTGTTTCTCCAGTATCTTGATTTTGGGTTAAGTATTTCCAGGTGTTAGAAAAGTGCAAATAATACCTAACCCCATATGCGTGTGTGTTCTTTTCTTTTTTGGGGTAGAAATTACTGGAAACAGATGTGTATTTTCTCATAATACTTTAAAAATATAGCTTAAAAATGCATTCGGATCATGAATATTTCACTTGAAAGATTAATGTGTTAGCTGTGTGCAGGGTATGGCCTCATCATTTTCCTGCTTCTCATGCTACACCATCTTTCTTCGGGTTGTGCCTATTTTGAAAAGTGGCTAGTCATTGGGGCACAGAAGGTGTCTCTGAAAATATGAATGATTATTATCTAAAATAGCCAGCCTCTTTTTAGTTAAAAGTAAAACCAAAGTGTAACAATAGAAGCTGATTTAAGACCTAAATTCTCCTGTGGATACTTTTGCCACTGAGACTACAGAAAGCCTCTGTTGCTGAAATAAACCAAAACGAACAAAACTAAAATCTCTAGTGAATTAAGAAGCGACACAGTAATTCCATAGGAGATATGACTAACGCATTACTCTGTTGTATGTTAGTGGACAGCCTTCTACTTTTATGACTGAGAGGGTTTAGGGGGCTTATTTTCTTATGTATATGAGGGAACAAGAAGGTGTCGAGAAAACTGAGTGGAAAGGGTAAGAAAATTGCATTGTACATTGTAAAGCCTTGCTCTCTGACAGACTTTGTCTGTTATTTATTAAAATTTGTCCTGATTGTTTATTTTCTCCCGTTTCTGGAAAATTGATTGAATTCTGCAAGAACATTTTTCACTTGTCACTGATTTTGGTAGAGACTTGGGAGTTAAGACTATGTTTAATCGGTCTAATTATTTTTCTTTATAGTTTATGTACATTTTAATTCAGATAAAATTGCTTTATAAAGGTAACTAATTAAAATAATCTATTTTTTAATTCCTTTTGTTGAAATCTTTTTATTTTAAATAAATGGATTGACAGAACAAGGTGATAGAATTCTCTGCAATATTTTGTCGGCTAGAATTGTTGATAGAAGCTGCATCAAATCTTGTTATAAATGAACTTCAATAGAAAACCTCTTGATTTAATTTTTCTTGTAATATATGGTAACTTACACTAGTTGCTTTTTTGGTAATTGCAGCTTGATCTTTGCTATTTTTTAATATTTGTGCCCTCTGTGATACTGGTTGTTTTCTCTTTCCTTCTAGGCTACCAGTATCACCATCCCTCCAAGATGAGTAACAGCCATCCGCTTCGTCCTTACACAGCTGTGGGTGAGATTGACCATGTTCACATTCTGTCAGAGCATATTGGCGCTCTGATGAATGGGGAAGAATATAGTGACGTTACCTTTATTGTGGAGAAGAAACGTTTTCCGGCACACAGAGTGATCCTGGCTGCTAGGTGCCATTATTTCAGGTGAAGTATGGCTTTTTGTCGGGCTGGCAGGAAATTTTCATGCAGATAAGATAAACATTGTTTCTCTATGAACTTTTCAGGGTGTAATCATCTGTCCATTGAGTGTGACCTTTTCTGTGTGAATGTTTCCCAGCACTTCAAATCATTGTGTCCAAATATAAAAAGATAAATACCATGTCATGATGTTACTCTTTTGACCTTCATTAAATTGGATTTTGAAGGTAGTTTCGCAAATTTAAGAGAAAGATAACTTCAGAACAGGAAAGTTCTGCTGTAAAATTGGTTTGATTTCTCAGAGTATGGATGTTGTGCTTCTATGGATTATACTCAATTAGAAAATTTGATTTTGATGCGTTGGAATTGAGTGTTTAAAGAGGTCTGGCTGATGCAAGTTAGAACATATATCTTAAACCTAGGAATAATACTAATCCAACTTTTTTAAGAGATGGGCATTTTTCACTCTAGATGGAGTTAATAAACTTCCTGCTAATCTTCCAGTTAATTTTGTCAGAGTGATAAGCTAATAACTAAACTGAAGTGTTAATGCAAATTGTGTTCAGACTGTCTATCATATTTAACAAATAATTGTGAGTACTTTGATTTTTTTTCCAGATTCAGGATTTCATCAGAGTTGCTATGTGCTGGGTTTACAGTAAGAAATAGAGGATCAACAGGATCAAGAAATCCTGATATTTGTTAATCTGCCACTGCTGTTACAGTGGCAAACTATTTTTCACTTGCTTTCTGAAAGTTTTTAATTTTTTTCTTTCTTGCTGATTTCACTATATTAAAAAAAAATAAGGTATGAGAATCATATCTCAGTTTATGCTTCACAAGCTATTGTTCAAAGTAGAGATGGAGCAGTTGTGTAGAATAAAACCATGATGCATTAGAATATTATTCCTGTGCAGCTGCTTTCAGAGCAGAGCTGCACTTTAAATGGCAAGTAGAAGGGGTTTTCTTTTGTAGATTCTTAAACCATCTTCCCTTTTATTCCCCTGGCTGTAAATAGTAATTTATTCCTTTCTCTTTCTATTTTTTGCCTGTTTTTTATTAGGATATAAATTTCTCAAATTTTATCTTCCTTATAGAGCATTGTTGTATGGTGGAATGAGAGAATCTCAGCCTGAAGCAGAAATCCCTCTTCAGGACACCACTGCAGAAGCATTTACCATGCTGTTGAAATATATTTACACTGGTCGTGCTACGCTACGAGATGAGAAAGAGGAGGTTCTCCTAGACTTCCTGAGCCTGGCACATAAATATGGGTTCCCAGAACTGGAGGATTCCACATCTGAGTATCTTTGCACAATACTTAATATTCAGAATGTCTGTATGACATTTGATGTTGCCAGTCTTTACTCCCTTCCCAAATTAACTTGTATGTGCTGTATGTTCATGGACAGAAATGCGCAAGAAGTGCTCTCCAGTGAAGGCTTCCTGTCACTTTCTAAGGTATATCTTTTGTTTGCATTTTTTCCCTGCAGGAATGTTAATTTTAATCTGTGTACATCTTCATGATGAAATCCTAATGGGGAAACCAAATGCAAGTTTACATGCTAGTTAAGAGGTATCATGTTATACTGGTAAAACTGTGACAGTTAGAAATGTTCACAGTTCAAGCCAAGCTGAACTGCAGATCCTGGTGATCTGTGCTGAATGGTTTAGCATTTAATTTTGACCAGTCAGTATAGCTGAATAAAGTAAATCTGATGGAGTATTCTAAAAGGTGGGAGCAGGCAATCAAATATTAATTTGTCTTTTTTCATCCGTTCTTGAAATAATATAATTTGGCTTCTGAATGCTACCCAGGGGATATAAAGCAAAGATTTGAAGATAGTAGAAGATACTCTGTTCTGTTAATTTCTTGACATGGGCTGCCTCAGTGACGGGTGATTTTCTACTGTGTAAGCTAAACCATTCTGGAGGTTGCTGTGATTTATATTGCTGATTGACATCATGTTCTGAAATTGCATAGTATATGTTGTTGCTGGGTGGTTTGTACTTTGTGTGTGTTGGTTTTGTTGTAGTGAGATGTGTAAATATTTGTGCCTGAGTCAAGCTATGCTACGACATGAAATTTTCCACTTATGCTGGAGTGGCCTTTGAGCTGGACATAATAGTGAAAGAGTGTTTTCAAGTGGTGTTCACATGAAGTAGCAGAGCATCTTGAATGAATGATGGTTTAATTATTATTTTTCTTAAAGTGTTTTCAGTTGAAAAGCTGTGATGGGTCAGTTCATTGAATAAGGCAACACTCTGCTGACTTACTAGTTGTGTAGGGAAAAAAATGTTCTGTTTTTTTTTTTTTCTTTACTGTGCTCTTTCAGATGCAGTTTGTTAAATCTGAGCTTTTGAGAGCATATTATCAATACAGAAATTAGCAAACATTATTCATTGGGAAGCATATAGCCAGTCCTGGTATATATACGAGAGATCTATCCTTTTCTTGGGCAAACTTTAATTATTCTGCTAGCTAAGTGACAATCAAAAAGCTGTTCAGATCTTTTTGTTCTCATTTTGCAGTCAGTGGGTTTTCTGCATGAGTAAGAGCCACTGAAGTTTTTACCTGCTGATTCCAAATTGGTACCAAAAGAGAGAGAGAGAGAAAGAGTCAGGGGGTGGGAATCTCGGGTAGTAAGAAATGGTTTAAAAAGGCAATTCCAAGCCTATTTTTCTTATCAGTGTTCTTATGCCAGCCTAGGTTTAAAGGAATGCTTTGAACTGTACTACCAAATCCCCAAATCACTACTTAAATTGTAAAGTAAATTCCAAAGTAAATTTGAAGTAGTAACTGGGATTAAATTTATTTGAATAGTTCTTCACATTTCAAGTCTGACTTATTTCTCCTAGTGGTTTTGCAATGTTACCTGTTATTTACATGATGAATTCTAGAATTCTTGCATAAGTAACTAAAGCTACAGTTTCAGTTAGTTGCTCCTTTGGAGATTATTTTTAATGACTACAAGTTAAAATACCTGTTAATTTTTGCCTTATTTTAACTCCCCTTTTTTTAAAAAATATATTTAATTTTATTTCTCTTAATTTTCCTTTGTTGTTTTTTCCCCTGTTTTTTCTTTTCCAGGCTGCTCTTCTAAGTATTGTATTGAGGGACTCATTTGCAGCTCCTGAGAAGGACATTTTCCAAGCTTTGATGAATTGGTGTAAACATAACCCCAAGGAAGACCATGCTGAAATCATGCAAGCAGTGCGTTTGCCACTAATGAGTCTAACAGAACTACTAAATGTTGTAAGACCTTCTGGATTGTTGTCACCTGATGCCATCCTAGATGCCATTAAGATCCGTTCTGAGAGTCGGGACATGGACCTCAACTACAGGGGCATGTTAAGTAAGCATCAAGTTTTATGTATGCTTGTTTGTTTGTTTTCTTATTTAATGATTTTAGTTGTCTGAAGGACATGGTTAATTTGTGTGTTGAAGTTTTATCTATTGTTACGTGTTTTAAAAGGTTTACTTAATGAAATATCTTACTATATACTGTTCTTGATGTTTTGTTCCTCAAATAATATTAGTCAACATACTTTGCTGCTTTGTATCTCAGATATTGTTCAAACATGAATGTTGTAATAACTGTGTTTTCCTGGAGGAAGTACTATTTCAATAGAAAAACATTTGCAAAAACATTAAAAATAGAAATTCATTGGCTGTGGGATATATGATACTTAAATTGTTTTATGTTGATGGTGACTTTTCTGCTTCATGGAGATTTTCATCTTTTCTCCACTACTTTCGATTTTTCTCTTCCTCTCTACATGCTTGCCCAAATAGTATAAACCAATCTTCCAAAGCCATATTAATGGAAGTCTAAAAAGTGAGAGAAGCCTTTTGTTTTACTTTTGTCTGTGCTTTCTGTTAGTTCAGCAAGAGTATCTAGCACTGAGCTTTAGAAAGATACTGTTAGTTTGCTGTCTAATGGGTGATTTTTAGAGAATATTGGCCCCGCAGCAAAGAATAAAGTTGAATGTTTGTGGTTTAACCTTTTCTAAGAAGAAAATGAACTCTATCCCAGCCGAAACCAGGACTGCGTTCTTTGAGAGTGCACTGTAGTCAGTCAGGTGTGATAAGCCCTGAAAATAACTGCTTGCTTAGAACTGCATCTTCCCTTTGTTCTCTGTCTGAAGTTAGATACTGATATTTAAACATATGAGTTTAATATTAGGATATTGTTAAGAGTCTTGTCATGCAAGACATTCTGTTGACGGTGCAATAGATCAATTTGAAAAAAGTTAAATGATATCTTCTGACTTTTTCTGCATATTCATGTCTCAATAATAATATGCTTTTAATCTCAAAGCTTCTAGCTTTGTCAAAATTGCAGCTTTTTAGAGAATCAAATCTCTGTGTTGTTTTAGTACTACTTCAGGCTCTTGGGACTTCTTGTGGAGACATTGACACCACTTGCAATTTCACAGTTGTGCATTTGATGGTTTTATGTAGTAGTACTACAATATAGTTAAAATTTTACCACTTCAGATTCCATTCTTTAGATGTTAAACTTCACATCCTGTTAAAATTGATGCTTCTGTTGCCAACCTGCCAGAAGAGTTCAGGGGCAGCTTTTCATCATTTAACTTTCAGATCGTGTTTTCTAGTGTCTCTCCTCAAACAAGAATGTTAAAAATATCTTCTTAACAGGCTGGTTCATCAATGTATTGTTTTGTAGTTGGAGTTAGGGATCATTATCCCCAGTTATCTTGATGGAAGATCTGTTCCTAGGATGTAACAGGTTTATTACTGTGGAACTATGGCATAAAATCTTGCTTCACCGTGTTGGTTCAGAGCCCAGGTAGCCAAAAGTTTTCTGTCAGGTTCATTTAGCTTTGCAGAGTACGAGAAGCTTGTATAGCTACCAAAATACCTTGCACATATACCACTTTGCACATTCATGATGCATCCACATCTTGAACATTTTATGTGATTTTTAGTTTCTTTCCACTTAAAAAAAGCCCCCCAAAACCCCACCACCACAAACTCAAAAGAGACCAACAGCTGAAATTAGGGGGTGTGTGGAAGGAAAGAAAGGGGCAAAAAAATGATGGGAGGTATGATGAAAGCTTGGTCACAAGGAGAGACTAAATACACCAAAACTTTAAAACCAGGAGGAAAGTGATGGTTGAATAAGGAAGGTCTAATACAATTCTGTAAAGTCATGAAGGGGACCGGAAGTATAGATACTACATGGTAGTAAATTATCACTACTTATTACTGTAACAGACTTAGGGGGCATCAAATGAAATGGAAGAAGCAGAATTTCTAAAATGCCTCTCTTTGTAGGTTCATTTTATTTTGTTTTGGTTTTTTTTCCCTTGAGCATGTGTTTGTGGCCAAGAAAGGATACTATCAATAAATCTTTGTTATGACCTAATACACTTGATGTTCAGAACATCTAATTTGCGATATGACAGAGTAAAAATTAAGTATTTTCTTTTCTTCTTAGTACCAGGGGAAAATATTGCAACAATGAAGTATGGAGCACAGGTTGTAAAAGGGGAGCTGAAGTCTGCTTTATTGGATGGGGATACTCAGAACTATGACTTGGATCATGGCTTCTCTCGACACCCGATCGATGATGACTGCCGTTCTGGAATTGAAATTAAACTAGGCCAGCCTTCAATAATCAACCACATACGAATACTCCTGTGGGACAGGGATAGTCGGTAGGTGCTAAGCTGATATAAAAAGGGAAGGTAATGTGTTTTGTACTGGTGAAATATATCAATGTGAAATATTAATTAAATATTTTCTGGAAGCAGCATGATACAGTGTTGGAGATGACAATGGAAGTTTATTTGAAAACAACCTGTTTTTTAAATGCAGTTCTGGACACTTACATACCAAAACATACTTTGTGATACTAAACTAACTTATGATATTTTAACTTATTTTCTGTGTCTTCATTAAATAATTTATATTACTAATGAAGGTTTACATGATATTGTTTTCTATTTGGCACTTAGTTTTAAACTGCTTTTATTTTAGTTTTAAAAACAATTTTCTAGTTCCTTTGCAGAAACAATAATTTTAAAATATTTATATTCCAGACGTTGAAGAAATGTTCATACAGATTTTTTCAATATATCAACATTGTTAAGAAATAACACACCGACAATAATTCAGAGTTAGTAAAATTTATTTAAAATGTGAATTACCAACTAAATACAGCAGTTCCTTGAAGCCATTTCATGGTGAGACTGATGAAGTATGAGCTATCATGGATGCCTTGGCCAATTTTTGCTTAGCTACATTAGATTGTTATGGGAATGCATGAAAGATCAAATTATATATATTTGAACAATTGAGTGACTGCTTAAGTAGGAAAATTGGAATGTTCTTTTCAATGACAAATTGAATATATTAATTTTATAACTTGCCATGACAAAAATGTTACAATTTAGTAGGCAGCTCATGCAGATATTAATAAGCAATTTTCTATTAAAGACAATAAAACAAGCTGCTTATACTTTTAACACATTATTACATTTCTGATAAAAGATTAATTTTATATTACTTCCAGACTAACAGTTTAGAATTGCAAAACAGTTGCGTTTTGTTTTCTTAACTAAACAGTGTTACTTTAGAACAGTGTACTAATGTTTTATTAATTTTGATTTTTATTTTCATAAACAAAAATATTTACACATGTGAACTACAGTTATTAAATATTCAAAACAGACTGCGTGAATTTTTAGCTATTTAATTGTTTCAAGTAAGTTCTCCTAATTCAGTTCAACTGAAATTTATGCTTTTCCTCTATTCTTTTGGGAAACATTGAAAAGTAAAACTTTGGAGATACAAGGAGCTAATTCATACAATATTTTGCTACTTGTCCCATAAGATCAACTGAATTTACAAACCAGTTATCAACCAATTCTATAAAATTTGAAAAAGTATTAGAGATATAGTAATAATGAGGACTTCTTTAGCAGTTTTTAGAGAGCTTGTGATTAGCAAAACACCCCTCATCTGCAAGGCATTAATCAGCAGCTGCTGAAACTCAGAGAAAACCCATTCTTCTTGGGGTAGCTTATTAAAAAAATTCTGTTGCTTGGTGTCCTGTGCCCTTCCTCTGAAATTTGTAGAACAAACCACTGTTGCTGGCAGACTATCAAACAAGACAGACCTGTACTCTAGGGGTTTTTGCCCTCATAAATACTGAGGGTACAGTGGTCTAGAATCTAGTTTCTTTCTGTGTAATCACGATTTTTTTTCTTTTTCTGAGGCAAGTTTGCAGTTGGACTTTCTTTTGCTTCTTATCAGTTACAGTACCGGAACTACCAGTTGGGTTTTTTTCCCCAGCAGCTCAACTGTCTAAGATAAATAGAAAAGGAAGCATTTGGAGTACTTTGTTCATTTGTGGGTTCCTCAGTATAAGATAATGACATACTGGGGTGAGTTCAGCAGGACACCAAGATAATGAGGGCCTGAGCACACAATGTACAAGGAGGTCTTGAGAGAACTTGCCATTTTAAGAGGAGGAGGCTTAGAATGGGGAACTTATTGCTGTCTTCACCTGTTTAATGGAAGAATATAGGGCCAGACTCTCCTTTACAGCTGTGTGCTAAGAGGGCATAGAACAGTGGACACAAGCAACAGGAGAAATTCCTATTAAATATTAGAAAAGGAATTCAAAGCAGGGTAGCTGAGCTTCAGAAGAGTTTGCCCAGAGAGGTTATGGATATCAGCCCGTGGAGGTGTGCAGAACTTTACCAGCCAAGGCCTTAAGGAACTTGCTCTAAGATTGTCCTCGCTTTTTCTAGAGATCCTTTCCAACCTATGTGCACTTCTAGTCATTTAAATTGCCAGCCATTTAACTGCATCTTTCTCATGGGAGACATGAATAATATCTCCAAAAGAGATGTTTTAGCAACTGTACAAGTGCATGGTGGCTTCTTGTTGAACATCCCTGTCTTACAATAACTGCCTGTGAATTTATTTTCAAAGCTAGTTTGAAAATAGGAGTACCTTTTAGATGTATTAGAAACAAGTCTGTTGGTAGGAACAAATAGCCTTCTTTTCAGCACAACTGAAAATGCAGAAGAAAGTTAAAACTGAATACTTAAATGTGGCTGCTTGTATTCTAACCAATGTTTTTTGACAATCCATAGGTCTTATTCCTACTACATTGAGGTGTCCATGGATGAATTAGACTGGATTCGGGTTATTGATCACTCTAAATACCTCTGTCGGTCCTGGCAGAACCTGTATTTTCCTGCCCGTGTCTGCAGGTTAGTTCATCAATGTAATGTTGCATGGCTATAATTAAATGATGTAGACACCAGAATAAGCTTCTGGATTTTGCTACATATGCTATTCATGATATACACTACTTTCATCAACTATCTTAAAAATAAATATATTTGTCTGTATTGGTGGATGCTTTTGTAATATAAATATGGGTGATAAATTGCAGGCATCCTGTTTTGAAAACCCTGGTGCTTCCATCTTTAACTACATATCTCTCTCCTTCCTTTTTTTTTTTTTTTTTGAGTCATATGCACTTTTCCTCTTGCAGCTGATGCAGGTTTTTTTGCTCCATAGTAAACATAATTCCTTGACTGCCAAAAAGTTTAGGATATGTTTACATGCTTGCTATAGAACTTGGAAATGTATTTTTATGTATTTTGTTATATTTTCTGCTGTTGCATTGGAAGAGTTTTTAAACGGTTCTGAAAGAGTGAAAGGGGAGAGTTAGGACTAAGGAGATTTGAGCAATGCTTTGTGTAAACCAAAGGAGCTAGATGGGTTTAATCTTTATTAAGGTGATAGATAATGTCTTTTTACTGTAGGTGCTGCGAATTGTGGAAAAAGCTTATAATCACATGGAAGCTGTCTCACCCAAAAACTGAATTAAGTTCATTGATAGAGAGGCCACAATCTGTAGATTCTAACGATGTTACTACCATCATTATGTTTTGGGTCATAGGCTCGAAGAGGAAATTCCCTCTATTGTAATAATTATTCTGTAGACATAAACTTTTTAATCAGGACAGCAACTCCTGGAATCCCTAAGGAGGGGAAGTGCTTTCTTTTTCCCAAGGAATGAGCTCTTTCTCTGGTCTTTACTGATGTTGCTGGCAAGCAGTTGTATTCTATGGGGAAAGAATCTTCTGGTGGTCAGTTGTGTGTGTGTCCTCAAATAACTCTCTCTCAGCCTTCTTGTCCTTCAAGTTCATAATGAGTGTAACTGACTTGAAATTTATTTTTCCCGATACAGACAAATATGTTCTCATCTTTTCCCTGTAAACATTCTGATTCTGATTTTACTGTTTTCTCTTTCTGAAATGGTTGGCATTGTCCCTTAGTTTGTGTGCATATTTGATAAATTTTTACTTAAAGGTGTCTGTGATAAATCCTCTAGCAATGATGAAGTACCTCATGGAGTTTGTAGGTTATGGGGATATTCTTTTTGTGTTTGTGACCTCAATGTGGTGCAAAGTGGATGGATAGTTAGTAAGCACAGCTTTATTTTGGTTCCATCATGTTACCAAGAAGATTTGAAGAGATCTAGGGTGTTATGGTGGGACTTTCCTTAATCTTCTTTCAAAAGGGCAGCTATTCTTTGGCCTCATCCAAAGACTTGTCTGCAAGTGATTTTTCTATTTCAGCATCAGTTTATCTGTGTATCACACACACCCCTCAGCTGTCTTATGTGTGTGTGCGCGCTATGTTTTGGGAGCATCATTGTTCTGTTTTGGTGAAGGCTTTTTGTAGCCTTGCCTGAAAGTACAGGAGGGAAGAGTGGAGGGGAGAAGTTATTCCAGAGTTTTGGGAGGTACCTTCCTCATTTTTTGACACAAAGGACCTCCAATGATCTCTTAATCATCTGTAAGTGGCTTGCCCTCTGTTGAAGGAGCAAATTATTAGGAGGGAGCTCATTTCATGTGGTGTGTTCGTGTGTATAGGTATTGTCGTGGTTTACACTAGCCACTAACTAAGTACCATGCAGCCACTTGCTCACTCCCCAACCCCATACCCCACACCCCACACCTGTTGGAATGGGAAGGAGAATCAGAAAAAAGCTTAAATGTGGGTTGAAGTAAGAACAGTTTAATAATGGAAATAATGTAAAAATAACGACAACAATAATAATTGCAACAAAGAGGAGAGACAGTAATAAAACCCACGGGAAAAAACCCAACAAGAGACACAGAATACAATTGCTCACCACCCACTGACTGATGCCCAGCCAGTCTCTGAGCAGCGATTGGTGGCTCCCAGGTGGCTCAGTTTATATACTGAGCATGGCATTCCATGATATGGAATATCCCTCTGGCTAGCTCAGGTCAGCTGTCCTGGCTCTACTCCCTCCCGGCGTCTTGTGCTCCTGCTCGCTGGCAGAGCATGGGAAACGGAAAAGTCCTTGATTTAGAGTAAACATTAGTTAGAAACAAGTAAAACATGAGTGTGTTATCAACATTATTCTCATATAAAATCCAAAACACAGCACTGTACCAGCTACTAAGAAGAAAATCAACGCTATCCCAGCCAAAACCAGGACAGCTATATATTTTTTATTTAAATGCATGCACAAACTCACCTGGAAACCTCCCCCCTGCAGTTTCGTTTTAGCAGGTATCTGAAGTATATAGCTGTCCAGGAAACTACAGCACAGATCGCCTTATCGCATAGGCCTCATGTCTCTAAAATTTTCCTGTTCTGATCCATGATGCCCAGTAAACCTTTTATTTTCTATAAATCTCTGTTCCTCGTTATCTTGTCCACAGAGTGGTGGGGAATTCCCTGGAGGTACAGCTGTTTTGAAGAGTGAGTCAAAGAGCTAAAGAGAAAATCACGTAGCAGCATAAGTTTATGAGTACTTACTGTTAGGGAGCAGTAACCTTAAGGCAATACAAGTTCTCAGTTGTGAGTCAACATGATAATTCAGGGTAGTTTAGATACGACTGTTCTGTAATCTGTCTTTACATCAATGAATTGAAGCCTACGTTATAGTAAGAGTGCATTTGCTAGTCAAAAGTACAAGTACTGTGGCTATAATTTACTGTTCTCTTGATGTATTATTTCCTCCAAATAAGAAGAAAAGTCTATTTAAAATGTAATTAGAGACCTAAAATTGCTAACAGTTCTTTGAGGAGTTCCACTTTAAGAATTTGTATTTATTTATTTATATTAATATAATTAATCAGGTCAGATTTGAAGGTTGGCTCTGCTTTGGTCAGGGTTTTGGACCACATGACCTCCAAAAAAGAGGCTTTGTGTGGGGAAGGCAATGTGCGCATACGTATTAGTATTGGAGACTTTTTCTTTATCTATCTTTTAATTAATATTCTGTTTAGAAAGAAGTAAGCAAGGGGTACTGAACTTTTTTTTTCTGTCTCTAATTTCAAGTTTTGGTGGTTATGTATTTAAAGTAGTTTTGTTTACTTAAATGAGTTAGACTCGTTATCTCTAGGACGCTACCATACACAAAATATAAATCCTAAAATATGTAGCAGTTTTTTCTTATCTAAAAAAGGGATATCTCCAGTGTTGTGAGCACCAATTTAAAATATGAGCTAATACGAGATTGCCAGAATATATTATTTTAATATTTGATATTCTGTTTTTGCAGAGAAGTTATGCATGCTTATCAAAGGGTAGATATGTTTTAAATGTTTTATATGCTCTGTTTAGAAAAAAACTCCCATTTATTTAATTTGATAATGTAAATACCTGCCCCATTTTTAAAGGAAGACTGTAATGTAACTCAGCAAATCACTCACATTAGCACTAGGTTAATCAATATATTCTTTACACTTAAAGCTAGTTATGTTTTCATATTGCTCAACACTGCTTCTGCTGTATACCCTTGAGTCAGTGTGAGAAGTCCTAGTGTTAAAATTTTCCTGTTCATGGGCAACAATACAGAGGAGTGCACTGCATTTGCATTGTCTTGGTAATGCAAATAGCAGTCTTTTGCCAGCAACCACTTAGGGAACTGTGCAGTAATTTTTTTTAAAGGTTTGTATTCACTTTCAGCAGAAGGTGATATACTTAAATATCCTTCACAGTGCAGTTTCTTACCAGAATAGGTCTAGATAGATGTATTTTTTTTTAATTTAAAAAAAAGTATTATTTTAGCTCAAAGTGCTTTATGGCATCACTGTATAGATTGATATTTTGAGGAACAACAAAGAATTGGAGACTAGGTTTATTGCCTTTCTATTTTTTTAATTTACACACCTTTTTTTCAAAGCAAGGGAGTAGAACACGCCAGATTCTGTACACATTGTTGAAGGACAGCTTGTTTGTGTCTGATACACCAGAGAAATTGTTCAAACATAGATTTTAAAGAGAATATGAGCCCTGTAACATTAGGCAAGGCTATTTGACTTTTTGAGTTACCTTTCACATTAATATTAGTTATGCAAGGTGAGAGCTGTCAAGGGCTACACTAATATAGAAGGCCTCACCTGAGTTCTAAGAAGCTATTCAGGTATTTCCATGGGCATAAAAATTGATGGAATGTATCTTCTGTTTGCATGTGTGCAGGTTGGGGTTTTTGTTTGTTTTTTGAAAACCTTCCGCTTTTCTCAAGTGAATCTGTCCATTTTCAAATCTATAATCAATGCCTCGTTCACACTAGCTGGATGAAAAAAAAAAAGCAACCTTCTGGCATTTAATTGTTAAAAAAAATTAGTTTATACTGCAATGAATTAAGACCAGTTCAATCTCCTTAACAAGTAATTTATTGTATTGTGTGTCATAGTTTCTATCATGACTTTGATTTTTTTGATCCATGGGGTGTTATGGAATATTCACAATAGTGTTCCTTGGGGGCATTATTGTGCTGCCCATGAAATATAATTTGTACTTGGCAAAGCATGTACCAAGCCATCCAAACTGATTAGGCAGAATCAAGTAAGTAATGTAATAAGATTATTTACGCTCTTTTCTTCTTCCTGTTACGTACTTGTATGCTTCAGTCTGTGTTCTAATAGGTTTAAAATAACTTTTGCCAACCATAAACTTTGTCTAGATTAGTAGATGGAAAATGGAAGGGCAGTGACAAAAACCTCTGAAACTATATAATGAAAAGAAGATGAGAAGATTGTTTATGCTTTCTCACACACAGAAGATGATTTATTTGTGATTTGTAGGATGTAATTCCTGATTTGGATATATAAACTAATCTGCACAAGGAAGTTTATTTCTTAGGCATTGAAGCTTAGTATAACAGGTGAGAAGGTGTTGCTCTGTTTTGAGGATTATTTTTTTTTTAAGTAGGAGAAAATGCTAGGTATAATACCTGGGCTTTTTATTGACATAATTGTATTTTAGACTTTTCTTTTGTCCTTTAAATGCTTTTAGAAGACATTGTTCCACCACCTTTTAAAAATCGGGCAGCTATATACTATGCAGAAAAAGCAGATAAGAGCACGGGATTTTAGGGTAATTCTTATATGGAACTGTTTTCATTGTTTGCACTTATAGCAATTTTCCTGTAGCGCTGAAGACTTTGTTTAGAGGGAAGATGGGAGACAGAAAATAATCTTGTAAGCAGGTTCCTGTCAAAAGTTAGGAATAAATGTCAGGTTTGTAGTTATTCCAGTGTCCTCTTAATATAGTTGGGCAAGGTAGAAGAGAGTGCCTGTGTGTTTGTTTTCCTTGTGTGGTTTGTTACTGATTTTTGAGGTTAATATTTTTCTTTCCTATTTCCAAGTATTTTTAATATGTACCTGTTAATTAAGCCAACTCTGTACCCTGTCATTAACCTAAATAATGAATACCATCTTATTATATTAGAAAGTTCTTATATAGCACTTAGTTCATTCGCCTGACAGTTTTGTGTTGTTTCAAGAAATCAGTGATAAAAATCGTAACAGCTGCTTGTAGGTTATTTTTCATAACCCATGTGGGTATCAGTTTGTATATGGGTATGCAACAGTAGTTCATTTAAAAAAAAAAAGAAAAAAAAGGCAGATTTTCAAATCAAGGTCGTAGTCAGAGCTGTGATTCTAAGCCATAGCGCTCTTTTTGGCGGGTAAAAAAGTGCAAATGCATTAAGTGAATGTTAACACCTCTAAAGATCTTTGAACAGGCAGTGCTGCCTTCTGTGTTATCCTTCTCACTTTTTTTCATCCTTCCACTTTTGTTTTATGGCTTCACCTTTTTTACTTTTTCCTAGACCACAAATTTTGAAGAACTTCATTAAAACAATTACAAGAAAATGAAAATATTTGAGGTCTCAAAATAAGTCAAATGTAGCCACAAGATGTCACTATAATAAAAGATTAGAAGACTTAATTTCTTTCTGTTTAAACTCTTTTAGTGAAACTGTTATTCCTAGTGTATATTGTGCTTGTATACTAAACTTCCCAGATTTACAGACTCGTTCTGGCTTGCTGTTTTTGCTATACAGAGAGCAAGTACAGAGATGGTACATAATTGAGAATTTCTTCCCGATTCAGTTTTCCATGTTTCATCTGACATTGGATGATGCCAAGTTTGAATTAGGTGAATATTTGCCTAGCCAGACCAATCTGTGGTTTGAAATGTAATGCTGTTTTTCAGTAATATCAGAATTTGGAAAAGGTAATGAAAGAGGTCAGTTTTAATCTTCATTTGCTACTATTTTATTGTCTTCTCTCTTCCTGAGGTGTTATAATGTGACTAATAGAAGGGAAATATTAATTATTACGGCATAAATTTTTGGTCCTAAAGTATGTTTCTATTAAAAGAACTGCTAGATGCCTGTAGAGTAATGCTGTAAATGTGGGAAATTATTTAAGCATATGCTTTTTCCTGGTTTTTATTTTGATTTAAATTGAAAAATGTTGAGATTTTCTAATACTAGTAGGTTGAATTAGTAATAGTATAATATGTTTAAGTGCTTTGTGTTTCCCTTAAAGTATTTGGCTGTATAGAAAGTGTGGTGCAGAATTATTTTGCTTTCAAAGGTGTACTTGTGTATTAACTGTATTTATCAGTGCAGAGAGGATTTCTTGCCTTTCCTTTTATTAAGCATTGATGATATTTGGTGGGGTTTTTGTTCAGTGCTTCAATAGTTTTTGCTACTAATGATTACACAATTTGTAACCCTCTGCCTGAGTGGAGACAAATTAAATTGTAGTTCCTGTCTCCTGAGGATTGAAAAAGGCAAAACGTAGGGAGAGCAAATGTTTCAGTATTAACACAGTTCTAAACTAAGAAGTATTAGTAGTTGTGCACAATTATTTTGCAGGTAGTGACATGCGAAGACATGTGATTTTCAAATACAGGCTAGACAAGACTTTTTTCTTTAATTCTGTTCTTGATCAGGCAGCTTCAGATACCTGTACTTTATATTGGTTATGGTACAGTCATTTAATTTTCTTTCCACTTGGAAGAGTTGCTCATTAAAATTAGCTACTGATTAAACAACAATGTCTCACTTTCAGCCTTACCAGTAGGTCTCTGACATCCTTATCTGTAGTAGATAATGATTTTGCAGTTTTACTGTGCTTGGTGGAAACTTAGTGCATAATAACTTGCCAAACATGCTCCAAGTATGGTTCAGTTTAAGGAGATGTTGAAACAAGTGAGGAGTTAACTCGAAAAAGCAGTTGAAGCACTGTCCCAGGTACTTGAAGTAATCTGAGAAGAAAACAGTGTCTGCAGTTCTAATTTAGCACTGACTTTTTTAAGCAATTCTGCGTCCTCTGCCCTCCCCTAGTAGGGAACAGTGGTGTTCAGAAAAAGCATGCAGACATCCAAAAGAAGCATTTATTTCAACTTGAATTAAGAATTGTTTTAACTTAAAATGCAATCCTTCTACATCACTGACCTAACCAGAAAACATAGACTAAGAGTTGCTGGCAGGAGCTCTCGTAAGGGCTTCAGTCAGTCTGAAAAACATTTGAAAAAATTTTCATCATGAAGTCATTAATATCTTTATAAAAGGACTTCTTGCAAATGGAATGATTAAACTTGGGCAACTGGAACCATCTTTACTTTAGTTACCGCACTTGAGAAATGCAAATGGTTGCATAGGCAACATGTTGATTAGTTATTTTATTTGTACTGCGCTTTGGGAAGCATATGTTGTGTAAATATTTTATTTCGAACTGTGCAGATATGCTGATGTTTCGGAGTTTAGAAAAAAAACCAGCACCTTGCTGCATAAAACAGATTAGCTTTTTTCGTTTCTGGATAACTGAAATCTTAACATCTTTTCCTGTGTAATACAGTGATAATGTAATGTCCAGAGATAAGTAAAAATTATCTTGGCCTGTGTTAGAGAAACATATTATTAAAAGAAAGCAATTTTGAAATGTCACTCCATACCTTAGAGGGTTTTCACTGATGTTCTTTTCACAAATCACTTTTCACTGCAGGCATGCAGTTTTCTTTTTTGGTTTTGTTTTGGTTTTTTTTTTTGAGGTGGGAAGAAGAGCTGATCACTCTTTCTAGTAGAAGGTGATCATATTGGAAAATTTTTACTGGTATGTTTCCAATACCTTGCTTTTTAACTTAGTGAAATACAAGGGAATTATTTCCTGAAGCCTCCATTTTAGTGGCTAGATGCTGCTAGATTATCTTTCTGTCTGTCATGTTGAAACATCTTTTTTTCTGGTATGTATTCAGTCTGGCATTTTATTTCTTTTCCTAAGATAAGGTGATAGTCTCAGATATTTCAAACAATGTAGATCATCTACACAGGATCAAGAAAGCTATTGCCTCATCTGCGACCGAGTGTTTACTGATTTAAAAGATCCCTTTCCTCATTTCAGGATATGTATACTTTTGATCTTAAGCTTACACTTCTAATTACAGCTCCAAATGTGGTCCTAGTGATTTAGAAGCTCATTTCTCTACAGATGTAATCAATAACACTTTTCATCAAGAACTTTATCAAGGCAGCTTTTTTCTTCTCAAATTCCTTCTCTGTCTCTGCCATAGCAATTTCAGTTATCCTAACCTAAAGAGCCCAGCACAGATTTGAGGAAAAGCAAAAAAAGCTGTCATGCATTTAAGCTGTCAATAACAACCTGCCAGACAACTCATCCTCTGAAAATGGAAATTTGTCTGAAAAAGTGTGTGTAGAGGGGTCAATATGGCTTGTATAGAAATACCTGAGAAATGTGAGAGAGTGCCTGCCAATCCAATTTGTTGGATACAAATTATAAAAAAGTATAGTGTATTTTTCTCTTTTTGGTTTATAGTTTAGAGGAAAGAATTAACTTTTTAAGAGATCCAGAATACATTTCTCATGTTTGACATAATAATAAGCAGGGAGGTTTGTAATGTAGTTAGAATTTCTATGTATTCTGGATTTTGATGTTTTCATTGTGAGTTTCTTAAACTGTTAATTGTTTCTAGATCTGTTTTCAAGCTGTTTCACCTTCTAAGAGATCTGACATAGGTGAAAATTATCAGTAATTTTTCAACTTGACAGTGATACATAAAGATACACCTAAACACTAAATTATCAAATTATTCATAATAATTCTACAGCAAGTTTTATTTTGAAGTTAATGTTGCATAAGACAAATCTGTGTTTAAAAGGCATCTTCAACACTCTTTAAATCCTCTTCCGTGATTTCTTTTACACTCCAAGAGCTAGAATTAGCTGTGAAAACTTGCCATATGTATTTACAAAGACAGGCTTTTACAAAAGGAAATCTTGTTTTGCTGGATTTGTAAGAATTCTGGTTTATTTTAGTTTGTTGATCAGTGATGGCCATCTGTTGAAGTTGTTTGATACCGTTGTATAAATCAGTTCTCTTTTTCTGCATTTCTCAGCAGATAATGGGCATGGTTTGTTGACGTGTATCTGAAACACTGTACCACACTTAGAATTACACATTATGAATACTCAAATTGTATATGCAAAACCAAGTAATACGCTTATATGGAATCACTTTTCAGTTTTGAACTTCATAAAGCCACCTGTCAACCAACACTAGGCCAGTCTTGGTTGTAGAATAATTTAGATGACATTAAAAATTTTATAGTAAAGCAAATTTGTCTGTTGTTAAACTTGATTCTTTGTTTGCAAATTTCAAATTATCTTCTGGGCAGCACTTTTTAAAGGTATACATCAGTGTATGAATGGGAAAGCTATAAACTAAACTGCTTTATTCAGTGTCCTTTTTTCAACAAAAGCTTGTAGAACTGGTGGTAAACCTGAGCTGCTTGAGCTTGGACTGTCCTTGCTCTTTCTCATTTCAGTTTCAGTTGGATTAGGCTGATGGCTACATTTGGTGCAGTTTTTGAATAGTTTACTGTTCCATGAAAGGAATATTCACCCCCTAATATGGAAGAAGACAGCATGTGAACAGTTGAAAATGAGGAATCAAGCTGAAATAAATAAAAATGAACAAATTAGGTGCTGTAGAGAACCAAATTTATGGGAGATAAGACATATGAAAGTGTGCGTAAGCATCTTCAACTGACAGAAATGGTGAGTGAAGAAAAGAAAGCAATAGAAGAGAGATCAGACAGAAAATACAACATTTGGAAAAATCAGTGTAAGTGAATTTTTTTTTTTAATATAGTGTGTTACAGTTGGGTTAACTACAGGAAAACCATGTGTAACTTATCATTATGAGGCTGCTAATGGAAGCAGTTACATTATTCTTTGTTATGTCTTCTAAAAGAGAGAAAGAGTGATCATTGTAAAACACCAGATTCTGCATTTATGTTTTGATTTTTACCATGAAGCAGTTTTACAGCTTTCATGTTTCATGTTACAGCTTTCATGCTTGTTTTTCATTTGTAAGATTGGGACAAATGTTTCTATACTTCACTGGAGATGTAATAAAGATCTTGGAAATTTTAGATACTGTAAGTAACATCAGTAGTGATCAGTAAAGTAGTGGCTTCATTACTTTTCTTTATACCATTTTCTTTGTTGTTTCTACTGGGGAATAACAGCAGCAATGGAAGGTGTATTAAATATTGATTTCTAAATCTGTATTCTGTTCAATTCAATTATCCTGTCTCTTTTAATGGCAAATTGCAAAGTTGGCTAATCAAGCTGCATTCTCATTAACAACTTAAGTGCCCTGTTGAGTCAGATCAACTGGCACCCCACCCTGTGTCTTGTCTGTGACCCTGAGAGCAGGAGGTGCTGGTCAGGGAGAGACTGTGAGCCTGGCCATCCTCTGTGTTTGGTTCTCCTTATACCCCTCTGATCCTGTTAGTATATGTTGATAGATTTCTTGTCCGTTCTTTTATCTAAGGTCCTTCTCTGATTGGGCTGTTACCAACTGCTTTCACAGCTTCTAGTGGCTGCAAATTCCAAAAGCTCATTAACCACTGCATAAAAGAAAGTAGTTTTGTCCATTTAGAAAATTCTTTTACTGGCTTGTGTCTTCTAGTTCCGGTATTGTGGGATCTTCCGTGTAGCTTGAGTGACTCTACTGTGTACTCCTTGAGGTGTGGAGACCATAACTCTACACAAGCACTTGAGATACGGGTGCATCAAAGTGTTACAGAGTGACGGAACAACACTATTTTGTTCTCAGCCCCCTTCCCAATGATGTGCAATATTGTAGTGATCCCTTGCCCCTGGCATTTGACTACCCCCAAAAGCTTACTTTCATCTGCAGACCTGGAGACTGTACCAACAGAACTTAGGCTCGTTAGCTCCCACGCTACTTAAAAACAAGACCATGAATTATGGTTTTGATTTAATAGGTAGGAAAACTGAATCTGAGTGAAACAGTGTGTATAGGTGTATACATAGACACTCTTCCCATTTGAGCTGTATTTCATCGCCTCTTTTTAAGGGAAGGATTTGTTCTTCTATATACATCTAAATAATGTCTATTTAGATGAAAACTGGGTTTAAAACTTCGGTAGATCAAAATGGGGCGAAGGGCTGGAAGACATTATTGGTGATGATTCCAGTTTGTAGTAAATTATAAAGCATATATAACAGCTGTAAAGAGAGATGACTTCCTCTGTCATATTTCATCTTGCCTTCATAGGTAAGTGTGTAAATGAAAGGGAAACAAATTGGTTCAGTATGGCAAATCTGTATTATTACGTTGGAGTGACAATGAATGAAATTGAAATAACTCACTCTTGGGTGAAACCAGAAACTATAAATGTATTTTATCCTCTTGGTGCGGATTGACATACTGCAGATTAGTAGTAAGAGAATGTTCCTCTTGTCATCAACAGTAGTCAGACTTGCTCACAAGTACTGAATTACAGTCAAGAAAAAGGGGTTTACCGTACTCTCATGTAATTTACACAGAAGAGCATGTAATTTACCATTTTAACAGAAGCTGCTGTTCACTGTTAAAAAATTTATTGTTCAGACTTCTTAAACCCTTTTTATCCTTTGTATTATGGAAAGATTGTTGTTACCTGTGCCTTGTCTGCGTCAGCTGTGTATCACCTGATGCATAGATCTGGGAAGATACTGAAGATTCTTTACTGTCCTCTGTCATGTGGGCATGTGTTGGCACCATCAGATGGAGCACCTAACTGGTCTTCCCCACAGGTGTCTGGAAGTAAGTCTAACAATAAGGTTTTGGGTCAGCAGCGGTTTCCACAACTGACCGACAGTCTCAGCATTTCGTAAAGAATGAGACATCCTTGAAAAGTTCACAGTGCCGTATGCAATCTGAGCTTGTGGGTTTTGTAGCAATGATACACCAGCAAGCTAGCAGGAAAAGTATCTGCAGCCACCAAAACTTTTCATTTTTCCGGTCACCTATTATGAATGCAAAGAAAATCAAATCCAAACTGTTCTGATCATTCAAAAGACACATCTTTCTGTTTTGCTGATGGCTGTGGCAAAGTCACTAGAAAATGCCTCTCTTCTAGAAAATTTAGTTGCATTTCTCAATTTCAACTTGCACGGTTTGGTTTACAGAGTAGTAGTATGCCAAAATCCATGCCAATAGTTCATTCTTCCTTGACAAAAATTGGTTTAGTTATGTTTTTCATAACTAGTAAATTATGAAGAATTCTTCTGTTACTGAGACTTCAATGAAAAATTTCGGAGACTGCTCTTAAGCCAGCTTTCCTTGTGTATCTGTTTGTTTCTTATTGTTAGTGCAACTGCTGGAGAAGTGCAGATGGTCACCTTATTTTTCATGTGATGTGTGAGTTTCTCTGCAGAAAAGTATGCTGCTAGGTATTTAATCTTCTGGCGCATAAGAATTGTTTGGACACCACTACTGTTGAATCTGTTACAGCACAGAAGTGTATAACGTTTCAGAGAAATAGTCTAACAAGGATAATAATTTGCCAATTTCACAGCAAAGTAATTCTAGAGGCCAGTGTAAGGTAACACAAATTGCTGGAGGAGGCTAATCTTGCTACATTGCACATATAATTAATAGAGAGCAGAGAATCTCCTGCAGGACTTGACAGAGAGCATGAACCTCAACGTGGTGTTTCAAATGCCTTTTGGAGAAATCTTTTTATGTTCACTGATAGTGTTGGGGAACCTCAGGTGGCTCTTCCCACAATGTGGCTCCCCAAGCTGAATGCCTGCAGTTAAATGATGTAAATAATTCCTCTTTCCTTTAGGAATTTTTTCTTGTTAGCAGTGCTCATGTTATGAACTGGAGATATGCATGAGATGGAAGGGGTTAATACTACTTTGGAGGCATGTTAATACAAGGGCCTGCCTGTGCAGGTAAGACCCATGCTCAGGAAACGACTGATTGATAGTGGGGAAGAAAATTACTGCTGGAAAGTATTTTCAGAAACAGCGCTCTGAATTTAGTTAATGTGCAACGCTTAAGCTTTTGAGGGGGAAGAAACAGTACAAATTAATTAAAGGGAATGTAGGTAGGAGATAGAGGTGGCAGTATGGCTTTTCTGCTCACGTAACCTAGGATTTCTATACATCAGACATCAACATGAGATAAGGGAAGTGTGAAAGAAAAACCCATGAGTGTTTTGACTGGAAAGCCCTTAGGTTTGTGTCTGGTAAACTGGGGAGATGATGGAACTCTGGAATTCATCTTTTAAATACCGATGAGTCTAGACTTCTTATTCAAGGGACAATGGACAGTCTGTATTTTACTGGCATCTATTTCTGTGTTGTGGTTGTCTTGTATTTGTCAACAGATATAAGGTGATTGAGAGGAGATACTTGTATTTTGGAGAAAATCTGAGTTTTGTGGGTTCTATCCAACAAGTTGCTGAATTATCACACACACTAAATAAAATGTTTGGGCTTCTTGAATTAAATACATTTCTAAGTTGGAATTCTCAAAAGATGCATTTTAGACACAATACTAATTTGACATTAATAATCTAAAAAGACATTTAGCAGCTGGGGAGTTGACTGAACATTTTATTCTGTGCTATAAATTTGTTTAGTGCACATTTGTTCCAACAGCTATTGTTAAAGAATCCTCCAAAGCGTAGGCTAAGGAAAATTGCTTTAAGCAGTCCGTGGAATGCAAACTTGAGTGTGTGTCCAGGTTGGCCTGTTTCCTTTATTAGCTTTGGCAATTATTGGTCCTCAGTTAAAAATGTGATGCATTTTTTGTTCTGTGTGCTTGGGCGTAATGGCATTGAAACTTTTTTTTTTTTTATGGGAGGTGGGGAGAGTGAGAAGTACTGTTCTTGAGCACTTGGAGGACTTCATTGGTATATCTTTTATAAAATCTTCAAAAAATAACTGATCTCTAGAATGTATCTTCTCTGACTATTTACTCTGCTTGAAAAGTCTGTTTGACTGTTTACTCTTACTTGACACTTTTTCTGATTTTGTGCTGTGGATGACCAGTGTTTGAGCTGTTCAGAAACAAATCACCAAATTTATTTAGTGGTTGCAGTAAAAATAATAAAAAAATAAATTGCAGGGGGAAAGAGGCATCTAGGCACCGAAGAACATCTGTTATCTCATTCTATTTTTAAGTAAGCTCAGTGGTACGTTATTTAAAATTGCCATTTTGGTGAAATTCATAATCTAGTCTTTATTATGTAGCTTCATGGCTTACATTGTATGCAACTGCCATGATGCAATTTAAAAAGTTGAATATATTTGTTCTCTTCTTTATTACCTAAAAAGGAAATGTTTCAGTATGAAAATGTTATGGTCATTATATCAATTTTGTAAGTGCAGATGGGAGGAATTACTATTGATCTAATAGATTTAATAGTTCATATTCAAGATCTATGGAATAGAAGTAATATTTTGCAGCTGAGTAACTGCTGAGTGTAATCCTTCGGGCAGAATTCTGAAAGCTGTAAAACTGGAAAATTACATTCTTTTCTTTTTAAGGCATAACTGCACTTGAATATCTTTGTTCATTTTAGCTTCTAGTGAATTATATCTGCATAAGGAGGTAAATTATGTATTTTATTTCATTTGTTCAGTTAAGAATTCAGTTTGGGTATTAAAATTGGGAACTATATGCTGTTACCATGGAAATTACTTGAAGTAGTTGCAGTACTTAAGAGAAAACAGAGGTCACCGTAGGAGTCACAAACAATGGAGAGTTCTTTTATACAAGGTGCATGGGATCGGCACTGAGCTTTTAAGGTCTCTCTGCAGTGTTTTTCCTATTTCTAGGGGCCTTTTTAAAGGCGAGTTTTTCTGAGGTCCTGTGAACACCTTTTGGGTTGCTTCCTCCTACAGTTTTCTCCTCCTCCCACCTTCTGATTTTCAGAATCAGTCTGTACTACTTCAGACGTTGGCTAAAAGAAATGACTTGACATTGCTATGAAGTTTTCCTACCAACCTGGTCTTGTAAGGAGAACTTTTATGTTGACTTTGTAGTTATCTTGATTAATGGGTCAAGAAGGTTATATACAAACATGTCAGTTCTTCAGTTGTTAATGAGCTCCAGCCCACTTAATACAGTGGTTTCATCAAAGTTGGCTAAAATACTCTTAAACTCAGCAAGCAAAAGTTGCATGAAGATGGAATAGACTAGCACATGTCATCTTAATGATGCACAACTTGTCATAAAAGAGGAATATGTACAAATTAACATCACTGTAGGAGGAAGAAAGAAATTTTTTTTGTCATTTATATTTTCTTGTGGATAGTGTTTCAGGTGTTCAGACACAGTGCTTTAGAATGGACTTCTTCCTGAATTGCAGGTAAATATTTTCAAAGCTGTACATAAGAGGTAATAAATGGGTTAAGTGGTGTCAACAGAATTAGGAAGAATGTTTTGTTGATGTGAAAACAATGTGATATTTGTGCTAAATAAGATTTGGAACTGTTTCAGCAAATGAAATGGCAGATACATCTGTCAGGTAGCCAAGATTATTTGTAAAGTGGTTTTGTGCATCTTTGGATAACATAATTGGATTAATACATAAATGCACGATAATATAGTTCTTGTCAATGTCACTCTGATTTATTCTCAAAGTATCAGAAAATCAGTCTGATAATTATTGTGTTTAAAGGGAAGCAAATGGTACACTGTTTTCTTTCTTCATCCAAATTTTATGGCTTTTACTTGAAATAAAACAGTTATTTCATCCTAGATAAAGGCAGCTGGCTTTCTCCAGGCTTTCTTTAAAAATACAGTATTAGCCTGATCAGGGGGATTAAATAAGATCTTAAGAACTGTGTAGCCTGTGAGTCTCAGAAGAGATTGGAGAGGTTTAGAAAGCATGGACAGAAGAGGAGAATAGGAGGATAAGCTTTTAAAGTAAAGAAAGCCTTCTAAACTGAGGGTGTTAGCCAAAGGGCGAAGTAAGCTGTGTACATAAGATGGGATTTGGAGCAAGTGTCGTGCAAAATGTAGAAACGTGGTCATGCAAGACGAGCCTAGAGAATGCTTAGGAATGCTGAAAAAACAGAATTTATTATTCTTCCTAGAAAGTATGGTTCTTTCTAGTAGCTATTGTATAAAACTTCTGAAACCTTTTCAAGTAGTCTATAACTGCATCTAAAAATTCATGAACTAAACAGCCCCATTGTCCATTCTGTAGTCCTGTAATGAACTGTCACAGTTTGGCCACATCTACCCTATCAAACTCTTTTCATCTTCCAGAATGGACTGACCATCCTCATTGCCCATGGGGGCGATAGCTTCTGGCCTGTGCGCGCCCCCACCCAAGCAGTGCTTTAGAAGGGAGCGCCAGTTGGGCTGGACTGGAGTCGTGCTAGTGACAGATCTAACACTTTAGTAATGCAGACAGTATGTCCGGTTTCAGATGACCTTAAAAATGAATAGTGTAGCCAGAATAATCTCAAGACCAAATTCTGGAAGAGTTTATCCTGTGCTTTTGTGCCCAATCACTGCTGCGCAGAACAGGGGAATAGCCTGGAGGTAGCGCACCTGAGATGGGAGCCATCAGGTCCATTAAAGGCATGGCTGCAATTCGTTTGAACGGAGTGTTCTAGAGATTATGAAAGCTCTTTGCATGAGGTTCAACTTGTTAAATGATTGATTTGGAGAGCTTTGGTAGTAATTTTCCTGACATGCCAAAAGCCTCTCTGTGTAAGCTGTTCAGTGACACGCTAGATAACATGTGAGCTGTATAGATGTTTTCATTTTCTGTTACGATACAGAGTGAAGCAATAAAGGATGTCACTGCATTTCTTTAGGTTTTGTAGAGTGATGGATAATATTTTTTCTGAATACAGGTAGTCTTAAAAATTCTGTTAGCTTGTAGTAGTTGTCCTTTTACAGATGAGAAAAAGCTAAAAGATACTGTCTAATCTGCTTTTTTTTATGGAACAATCTAAAGTTGCAAAGTTTTGGGTTTAGTGCTTGAATGAAGGGTTTGGATGCTGTATATTAAACAGATGCAATGAATATTAGTTGCTGGATTTTTAGTAGGATGTAAGATACATAAGTGAGTGAAGCAAAATGTATTCAGCAATTGTCAAATCCAAGATCACTTTGTTTCTAGGGAATAAGAAATGCAGTATCAGTTAATCTTATATAGAAAGTTTGTCCTCTGGTCCAGGTTGAGATTTTAATATGTTAAAATCTTTTCTGCTTGATCTTTGATGCCATTTTGTTCATCCCAAGCTGTCTAGCATCTCTTGACAGTTTTTAGGATGATGGAACGAATGGTGAACCTGCAGAGATCTAATACCCTCCCAGGGGGCTGGTGAAACATTAATGTTACTACCTTTACAGAATGTGAAACCTTATGGTAGCATATTGCAGCGATAGAGTTAATATTCAGTTAAATAAAAGTGGAAGAGGAGCAATAGTGCAAGGGAAGGAGTGAGGAAATTAAGTGATATCTTTTTAGAAGTCTGCCTTATTGCTGCCTGCATTGCTCCTCTGGGATTTTTCTATTGTTTGCAAGAAAAACGGCAAGCTCTTCTTGAAAAACCCAGGTTGAAATTACTGCTATAAATATTTTTTTTTTCATGGTGTAAAACCTTTTTTTAGATGAGGAGGGCTTATTTACCAGTGTTTTCCTGGAATGGCCCAGTTCAGTTAATTTCAGATGACAAGCTCCAGAGTTTTCTTCCCCTCCTCCCTCACAGCCCCCACTTCCCAATGTGTAGAAAGTACAATTTGTTATTGGTTTGCCTTGGGCTCTGGAGACCTCATTAAGGGCCCAGAAAGGCGTTTCTGTCTCTGCTGTTGGATGCTTTTCTGTTGAACTGGGGCCATCTACATTCTTACATAGAGAGGAGTACAAGGGCTGGAGGATGAAAACTGGTTAGGTTTATATTGCTTGCCTGTCGATAAAAATAGTGATACCAGATTAAAAAAACCCTGCTGCTCCTTAGGCTTTAGTATTATACTAAAATTTGCAATGCAGAGGCAGATCAGCTTTGAGATGGGAATGTGAGCAGGAAATCGCAAGTCATTTTTGTTCTGACTGTTTATATGCAGAGTGTGATGGCGAGGAAAGATGCCAGCAAAATACTACGTTTAGTCACAGTTCTGAGACACCATGCTAACACTTTAAATTCCTATTCCTATAAAATACTGTAAGAGCACCTCTTGGAGCAAGAGACTGGGCTTTTTAGTCTGTGCAGTAGTTCTGGACACTATATTGGAGCAGTAAGTGTAGAAGAGCTATCATACATGTACGGTGTAATTTCAGACCAAAAGCCAAGATGCCTGTGAGAAACTGTTCATTACATCCTTACAGTAATTTAGAGGTTTAACATGAAATGTACAGTCACGTCTTTCAGTAGCAAACAAAACTGTGAATCTTATGTATTTAACCCCACGCAGGGTACTGAATTTTAATTTAAGCCTTCTTACTGACAATAAAATAGCAGTTGAATAAAACTGATTTTCTTACATAAGCAGTTGATTCCCTTACTCTTTCCTTTGGTGTTGTCTTGTAATAAAATAATGTGTAGCAAATGTAGAATTGATTGGGCCTTCAGTATTTTCACAGTATTTCAGTGGCAGTATAAAGCACCTATGCACTCACCTATGCACATATTTATGTGTGTGTGTGTATATATATATATATACGTGAAGACACACACATAAACCTACATAAAAGGATCTTAAGGCTACTCTCAGGAAGATTAAATAAAGGTCTGTTACAAATATAATTAATAATTGTTTTAAATTCACATTTTATGGTAGTATAATACTCAGCTTATACATGTAATGCAACATAAAGTTTAAGAAGTTGCTTACAATTAAGATGGGACTGGAAATATTGAATGTCTAGTTAGCTAGATACCACATGTAATAATATTTTAAAACAAATGCTTTATATAGTACAGGGCTACTTAAAGTTGTTCATCATCTAGAAGACTATATATCTAAGAACAAGAATTTGTTCCTTAAATAAAATGTAACAAGAAATTCAGAATAAAGTACTGATAAATTTCCTTCCTAAATTCACCCTTCTGAAAACAACTGCATGTTCAGTGTTATGTACTCCTTAAAATTAATTAAAAAATCAAAAATGCTTCAGAATATCTTTTAATTTAGAATAAATGTATGACAGCCTGAAATAAGAATATTTTCTGTAAAAATTTTAAAAAGGATCAACGTGGATTTTTAAAAAGCCCACTTTTTTTTTTTTTTTTTTTTTTGGTATGACCCTCCAGCATGTTGTTTTCACTCTGTTAAAAATGAAAACTAAGTGGTGCAGACTGTTCTAGCAGAGACTGGATAGAGAGAAAAGTTCTTTATGGGGAAGCAGTTTGTGTTTTAGACTTGCATGCTGACAATGATCAGTGCTTTAACTTATTGTGGAATTAAGGCTTTTTATTAGATCTCAATACTTCTGCAATTTTTAAACCATCAGAATGTTTCTAATACAACTCTTGTTAAAGGAATAAGCTGTACTTCCTAAGGTGTCATGAGCAATGAGTTCGTAAGAAATACTGATGCTGAAGATAGTTCTCTGGCATTCTGGATACCTGTTAGAAACTGGTACACTTCAGGGCTGGTTTTGTATCTGTGTTGTTTTCCAGAAGTTGTGAAGCTATGATACTAATGTGTCAGAAGTACCTGTTTACTGCCAGGGTAGCTTTTCAAAATAATAAATATACACCTTTACTCAGAGGAACTCCTAATAAAATCAATGAGAGTCTTAAGAAGGGTGTTCAGAGAGCCTGCATTCCCAACAGGAGTTGCTTACTGCTAATGTAAAAAGCTTTTAAAATAATAATGAAAATAAAAGAAAATTTCTGGCTCATTAGGACTTTTCTAGCAAGTCACTGGGTCATAACATCAACTGGAACGAAGTATCAGAAGTCAGTAATGCTTCAGAGCTTGTCCATCTAAATTTTAAGCATGCAAAGAAACTAACCCAGCTGGGGGGTTTCCAGTGAGTTGTACATTCCTCCAGGACTAGGTGATTCCTTGGATGTAAACCTTTTTGATTGCTTTCTTGAAGCAAGATCAGTTTTTTAGATACATAAGTTCTTTTTACATCCCAGGGCCTTTGGTATCTATGGCTTTTGTGTTTGCTTTGATCAGAGTGTACTCAGCCCTTGCCGTCAGCCGTTGCAGCGCACTGCTTGCTCCTAGCCGATGGAAAGCTGGGTGAGCCACTTTCTATCTCATACCCGAACCTCCAAATGGAAAACTGGAGTCCCGCTGATTTGGTGTGGTGTGTTTGAATCTTATTAGATTCAGCATCACTAGTCTTCAAAAAGATGACATTTGAAACATTGCTGTCAGAAAAGTTGCATGTGAGAGATTGTAAAGTGTAAAACAACCAAGAACCACAACACAAAAATTACAAAAAACCACCACAAACCTAAGCACTTTTCCAAAATAACATATTTTTTCCTCAAAAATGAGAAACGATATATAAGTGATATAAATTATAATGTAAATGGTAACTTCTTCAGCCAGAATTGTTCCAAAGATTTAGTTGTCTTGAACACCTTTTGCCACTAGAGAGTGCTATGCAACTGCTAATTTTTTTTTTTGCAGAAAAAAAATCTCCAATTGCATCCTCACGCTAAACAGATAAATGATTAATATTCTTCAAATGGCAAATTAATTTACAGTTAACATGCAGACTTTAACTGTAGAAACTTGATTGAATAACAGTAATGGTTTCATTGCAAGTTACTTAAATTTTTAAGGTTATAATTTGCTCAAATTCATGTAATTCCATATATGGCTAGATCAAAATAAAATGCTGCTGGCATTGTTTTTAGCATTAATTTAATCACATGTAAAAGAACCAAAGAAACACACACACCCAGCAACCCAATAAAAAAACCCCAAACCCCAACCAATTAAAAAAACCAGACCTACCGCAAACACCTAAAATAAGACTTCCTAATGCTTGTTTTGCAAGCAGGTTCATGAGAAGTTACTTAGAAAGTAAATTTGAAGATAAACATAGGTTGTAAGATTTTCTTCTTAAAAATATGTATTTTCTCAATGCATCTATTGTTTTCTTCCTTCTCTTTAGTTTTATATTTCTTTATAATTCTTCCTGTGTTTATTTTTTAGTAGACTTATAGACAAGACTTGAAGCAAGTACTGAATCGATGTAGGTGCTGCTTCTACTGAATCTTGATTTTCTGCAGACCAGTTGTATAGGCTTTTTTAACCTATATGATTCTTCTGTTGAGCCAAAGTGAATGTTGCATTTGCTGAAACAAGATTGGTGTAATTGCCAAACAAGGGAGTGAAATGTTGCCTTAACTTACAGTAGTAGTACTTTAATTCCTGTCTCCCATTGCTGAAGTTAAAACCTCAGCATTCAAGCCCACAGATCTCATCAGGAATGTTTTTTCTATTTGGTATAGATTCAGGTAATTAAAGTACTTCTATACACCTTTTTGTAGAGTTTTTAAAGGTTTGAATTTACTGAAATTAGACAACTGATGGAAAGCTCTAAGAGTCTTGGCTGCTTTTCTTCTTTGGAATTCAATGGTTTACATTGTGTGAGCTCTCACTAGTATGGTATTTTGTTATTAGGAGACCACGGCTATAGCGGGTGAAAAAAAAAATTACTGACAGCAAAGGTAAAGCCAGAAAAAAAATTGGTCATTCGTTTTCTTTGGGAGGGACGGGGAGAAATCATGGCATGTTTAATGGCTACAGGTTGGGTAGCTTTCAAATGCCTTATCGGGGTGTGTCCATGAATAAAAATGAAAACTATCTGGTTTACTGAAGTGAAAGTTTGATACATGTTTTTAAAACTACAGTATGTCAGCCAACACCCCCCCCCCCCCCCCCGTTCTTCCCAGTTTAAGCATTTCCCTCAGTGATCCAGTGCTTACACACTATCTGTCATTTTCAATTTTCTAGCCTCTTTGACCAGATTGTCAAGCCAGCTTGAATTGTTGTTACTCTGCCATTGTTAAAGTGTTGGTATGAGCCTTTGCATAAAGTCTATTATTTCAGTTTTAATTACCTTCGAAGTTGTGGTAATCGAGACTATTCAAATTCCCCATTACTGAAGCTCCCTTTAGCCACCACTAATCTTTAGTCTAGGGGAGGAACAGCAGTAATGGTACGGCTACCTGACCCAATTTTCCAGGTGTTCAGGACATTCCAACGTGCCTCTTTTTTTTTCTTGTCACATATAGAAATATTGAGGAAAGCTCAAGACAGTGAGCGACGGAAGTAAGAGTGAATGTTGCCATATGTCTTCCATTAAACAGGTATACGATGTAAAGCTCAGTGCAACCTATCATGATTATCTGTTGAATGTATTTCTTACTGAACCGTGGACTTTTTTAATTATACAGTCATCTCTGACAACTGTGAAGTTATTTTAGGGTGAGTTTTCATACATAGTAATAGATGACATACAGGTTGTTTGATAAGAAATACAGTATTATCATGGTTTGACAGATAAGCTGTAATTTGTGGTATAATATAGTCTTAACGTTTCCTAAAGAGATTTTATGTTTTAATCAGACCTGAAATGGCATAGTGTGAATAAGAAGAGTTGCATCTTGGGGGAAGAACTAATGAATGTTGCTACTAAATTTTTGGCAAAGGATAATTTTCTTAGTTAAACGTCTCTTTAGTAATATAATTTAATGTTTTATATGTTTCGTTGCTTCAGATATATTTACGTTGCAATTTGTGTTATACTCACACTTTAGCAATTTTGGAAGGAAATGCCTACTTTATTCTCTTTTTAAAGAAAAGGATATAAAGTATATCTGGAAAACAATGCCTGTGTCTAGAATTCTGATGCTTACTTGGATTCTACAAAGTCTTAAATAACTTTATTAAGTTTCATTAGTTAGGATTAGGTGGATTCACCGTTATAGGGCTGTGTAGAAATAGCTAGGCTAGCCAGATTATTCTCCTTTAAAAGACTAAAATGGGAGTTAAGTGTCGAGTACAGTTCTCTACTTTGCTTTAGGTGCTTATGTGATTTCAAGTATGTTGTTTATCATCCCAGGTACATCAGCTGCACCATATGAATTGCAATGCTGTGCGAAGTGCTCAAAGTTGGCGATGTGAATAGTGTCTCCTCACTTAATCTCCTGAAATGCTCAGTGTTATTCTTCTCAGTAGTGAGGAAATCTTTGTTTCCTACCACTTTGAAGCAATTTAAGAGACTAATTGGTTCATAAGATAGGTTAGCTGTATGTGCAAGTACAATCCTTAGCTGGATATTGGGAATGTCAAAAAGGATGGGAGATCTTTTTCCTCATTCTTGGGTGATCAGTTGCCTCTCTCCACGGTGCTGGCTCTGGTGCATGTCTGGCCTCTGCATGAACAGCTTCAACTCACTGATCCATGACAGCGTAGTTTTCTGCTTCATAATGAGTTGAGTTGATTAAGTGAATAAGCACAGTCTGATAAGCAGCAGAAGTCTTGCGAGGAAAAGAGGTAGAACTCCTTGGCTGGAAGTAGAAAAAAGTGGTGAGAAGCCTGAAATAATAAGCTTGGAAATGGAGTGAGACCTCCCCTTTCAGATGGTAGAGAAGTTGTTAGATCAGCTCAACTGTTTTTACTAATTTTATTTTGAGGCTAGCTGATGAGAGTTTATGATGAGAATTAGCAGGTTAATTCAGAATGTCAGCAGTAGAAAGTTGAGTTACCTGATTAGGAGAAAACAAATAGTCACATCATGATAATTTGAATGTAAGGAAAATAAAATATCCATGAATATAAAGTGCTTGGTTCAAAGAGTATTTGGTCTTCAGCAAGTTCAAATAAAGTCTTTTTCTGTGTGGAAAACTATTCTGAAATCAAATGTGTCTGGACAGCATGCTCATCTGTGGTCAGTAGAACTGAATTTGTCTGCAACTATTGGTCCCTGTCACTATGTTTTATATTACAGTACTTAATTCTAACCCTGTCAGATGATTAGACTTCTGTATTAATTCTGTCTGTATATTCTGAATTTGTACAGAATTCTGTATTAATTCTGAATTAGATTTATTTCCTCAAACTGAAAGGTAGAGCTCTTTGTTTTTAAATTTAACAGTTGAATACCAAGAGATGTGGAGAAAATGCCAGCTTTTGCTTTTTCTGCACTATGTGTATTACAGTAGTAGCTAAAAAGTAGAGGCCCACAGCTGAAATTTCCTTTTCAAAGAACTGTGCCTTAGTTAAATTTACTTTTTATCTTTTGTTGGTCAGGTAAAAATGACTTGACCATTAGCTGTTGAAGCATATGTTTTGGGAGGAGTGCATTGTTTGTTTTGGTTTTAATTGAAACATGAAATATATGTCATTGTGGGGCATTGTCTAGTGTACTGTTTTCTCTGCTTTTAACTAATACGGTTTTATTTTGAAATTCATGTTTGCGTTGGACAGCTTTACAGTTATTGTTGGAAATAACAAGCTAGAAGGGTTGAGCATATTTATGCTTTCATTGCTGCTTTTCTGTTCTGTGGTGTTTGAGGGCATGTAGTTTCCCAAACTTTGAAGGAAAGTATTCAGGCATAAAAGCACCCAAAAAAAAAAATAAATTGCAGTAACTTAAATATCAGCAAGCTTTATGTAGGGGAAATTAAGAGAAAGGAGGAAGTGAGGAAACTCTAGAAAGGAATCTAGCTTCCCAGGATTGTCTTAAAGAGGGAGTCAGAAAAAAATCATATTGCATACATGGTAGGATTGAAGTAAAAAATTACCCTCTGAGTCATGTGAATTATTTAGGAGAAGCGCTGTCTAGATGTTTTATGTGGTCCTGGAAAACACCAAACCCCCTAATATTAAGGGCCTCCCACCCCAAACACCTGGCAGCTCTACCTCACATAGATTTTTCTCTCTCCTTTTTCATTAAGTGAACGGCAAGAACTACAGAAGTGTTGCATACAGGTTTTTAGACATTAAGCTTCCAGTGCACATCTGAGGGATGTTTTCCTGGACCTGTTTCATGGGCTTGACTCCACCTGAAAGCCTACCATTACAGCCTTTGTTAAAGAAAGTAGCAATTCTGCTTATTAGTTTCCATGTATTATTGTAGGTTGAGAAGCTGATGGAGGACTTTCCATTAACCGTACTCTCCTCCTTATCTACTTTCTCATCTTGCAGTACAATATGACTTCATAAGAATGGCAGTAATAAAAAATTTTCTATAGGACAAGCTGCTAAAGTATTCAGGATAGGCACATCACAGGTACCTTCATCCTGCTCATTTGTTTTTACACTTGCTATGCTGTTTGTAAGTGAAGTGCAACTGCTTTTGCTTTGTATAGTCTGGATTTTTCTCATAAGCCTGCTTTATGACAATAGCATAACTATATTCTGTTTGGCATTATTGTAGGTGCATTCATATGTTTACATAAAAATGTAAGGGTTAACATTGCACATGCGTGGTCAAAAGAAAAACGGATGCACTTGCTGCATAATTTAATGGAAATAGTTTATGTGGGAAGTCAGCCAAAGCAGAGTTTTTCTTTAGGTATACTAGAAGTGCTGGTGTGTGGGTTGTATATTGCATCTTTGAACCCCCTGAAATAAGAAGGAAAACATTTTGGATTCTTGTGACTCGAGTGATTGATAACAAGGGAAATTCTGCTTACACTGTGTTACTTGGTTCAGCCTGAAACTTGCTTTTCTTTCTCCATCTCCTTTCCCTTATGTTTTTTGTTGTTGTGGCTAATGCCCTAAATGATAGTTGCCTGATTTCTTGTTCATCTGAAAACATCATGGCACTGGAGGATATACTTTCTTTTTCCCAGGATATGTTGACATAGAGAGGAAAGGATGGGGGAGAGCTGTGGAGACTTATTTTCCCAAAAACTTTGTTTTTAGGAACAATCCTGGCCAATCAAAATGCTGTAGCCTGTAGTGCCTACAGACACTTCACTATAGTGATCCCTTTTTGCCCCCCCCCCCCCCCCCCCCTTTCTTTTCTCTTTTGGCAAAACTGCGAGGAATGAGATACTTGATTTTCACAGGGGTTTGTACTTGCCTTTGAACACCCTGACTAGTCAGGAAATATCCTGTCTTTGAGTGGTGGGTTGGAAATTGTGTATCAGGAGGTAATGCAATCAGGAGGTATTTAGCTGTGCAATAATCTGCTGATATTTGGGGTGGGTTTTTTTTCTACTTTTTTTGCTGTCATCATTTAGAGGTCAGGATATGCATCAGTGTGTGAACAGCAATTATACTTTTGCCTATTTTAATTGATATTATTTAAAAGGGTATTTTATTAAGGTTTATAGAAATCATTATATCTTGTATTGGTAGTGTGAACAAATTTACTGTATTCCAATTTTACTTGTTTTAAAATATTTTACCTTCCAACTATACTTCATCTTTGGTTTTCAGATGAAGGTGTACTTCTTGATAAAATAGATTCTTCTGTTTATAGTCACTGTTTCATTTTGATTCTTAGAAATTCATAGGCCTAATGACAGAATGGGCAGATATAATGAGGTAAAATATCAGTATGTTAAGTATGAAGTTCAGATATTTTAGGGGTGGTGATATTTTTCTGTATTTTGCCATTTAAAATTAGCAACACAGATAGTAAGTACCTTATTCGTAATTGGTTTAATGGTAAATATCTTGGTGGTACCCTCCCAAGCATGTATATTCATTTAAAATGCAGAAGGATTTTCAACACAAAGGAAATCTGATAAAGCAAACTAAAAAGTAATCTCACCTTTCAAAATCTGAAGTCTGTATGAGCATACGTAAGTGAAGTAGAAGCAAAATCAAACCAAACACTGCTAATTGTGCCACATTTCTGTTTGTAACTAGTAGCACCTTCAGACATCTTGAACTTTGATATCAAGTAAGGTGGTGGCTTGGAAGAGGTTGGGTAACAGACCCAGGAGACATCTGACTGACTTGCTCTGTCTCCCTCATCCAGTTGATTTTAAAATAGCTCCGATAATTCTGGAATGTTGGCTTTCCTCTGTTGGCAGCAAATGTATGTGAAACCTGCTGAGTGTACTGTTCACCTGTACTGACAATCAGGGGAGAATGAGTATCTGCTGCTCTCCTTCGTTCCTCTTGGTTAACTTCAGTTATCAAGCCTACATGATGAATGTGTGTTGTTGCCCACGTGGATTAAAGTGTTAAACTGTATGATAGACAGATGTATTAGCTTTAAAATTCAGAAATTACTACTGAATTTTCCATGTGAATTTTCAGTGTAAATTTTCTCTGCAAAGTTGTAAATCCAGTAATTAAAAGTTTAGAAATGCTAAAATCAAGTTAATATATATTAACCTTACTTATGCTTCTTAAATTTATGTTTAAAATACAGTATTGTGTTTACTGTAGTTGCCATTTCATTGTGTTCTCTTGAACTCAGTTTCCCATTCTGAGTATAAAGTGACAGCACGGGCTTCAAATATTGGGGAGTCCTACTTGATGGGCACTTGAGAAAAGCCTGTTTTACTTCAGGTTTTGGGCATCATCTGAGAACTCTGCAGCCTGTCAGGGGACTGTGCCCAGTCCTACAATACAGCATTCAAATGCCTGAATCATGCCACTTTATTATGTCCCTCACTCTTGTTCGTCATTTACTCTCTACTTTCATCCTCAGCAATAATGGAGCAGGTGTCCTGCAGTGTCTTACAATTTTTTAATGTATCAGCCTGATTTCTCAGCTCCAACTGTATGCATACATAGTTTGCAGACTTGTATTATATTTTACTTTGAGGAACCAGGGAATGTACATTACATTTTGACAAATAAATGGCCCTCTTCTTGGGATAAACGTAGGTAACTAGCAGGCTCAAAAACACACTGTAGGCATCAAATTATCCCTTCTAGCTAGGGAAAAATCTTGCTTTTTGTAGCATTAAATCCATTAGTCTAAACTGGTTTTTAAAAACTGTTCGATTTTTAAAATATGTTGAAGTTAAAGCATAGTTGAGAATGTTATATTTACTGATTTTTGTGCACATGTGTATGTCTTAACGTTATGACTCCCTAAAGCTTTACTGAATAGCTTAATAAATGAAATGAATACTACATATAAAGGAAATCAGTTACTGTTACTTAGAGGATTCTAAATTAAATACTTCAAGCTTTGTTCAGTTAAACCTACAACTTAAACATTTTGTTAGTACTTTAGATATTTTGTATGGCATCTGCATAGAGTAAAATATCTAACAAGTTTCTAAACCCTACTACCGATGTGCAATTGCCTTTGTTCCCCACAAGGCACTTTGCAGCAGGGTTTTATCCCTTTTACTAATGTTTTGCAAATTTCAGTAGAACTAAAAGGTGTAACTTTTTCTTCTTCTTGTTGTAAAGCATGTGTAAAAAAAATATCAGAACAAATTATATGTTTTCTGATTTGCCTTGTTCATTGCATATTAAAGCAATAGCAATGAATCATATAACTAAATGTGACTTTAAATGTCTTTTCACTGTGAATTTGAAATTGTTACCCACTGACATTTTAGCTGGCCTCACTGAGCTGAAGCTTTTCAGAAGAGCTATAAATGCTTTTAAAAAATGAAATAAGTGAGGGAGAATCATACTGGCACAGTTTGGTGCTAATATTAGCTTAGCTTTGGCTATGCTGCTGGAGTTTTTTCTGATTTTTTAATCACTCATATTTTCCATCTTGTGTTTTTCTGTGAATTTTTTACAGTAGTTAAAACAACAGCTAATACCCTATCCTCTAGGTCTAGAACAGTCCTGCCATCTAGCTTATACATCTCAGAGCCTAAGTTTCATATATGTGTATAGACACACAGAGTCTCCCTACTGTTTGTAGAGAGGAATAAACATCAATAAATGTAGGGGAGAAGTTGAGTATGAACTCTGAGCCCTGCCCTTTAGAGTATAGCATTACCTGTCTTAGCATAGAAGTGAAAGGTTGAAACACATGGATCGCGTGCCTGAAGTAGAAGAGGGGCATCGAGAAGAAGTGGAAGCACTTGAGGTTCCATGGAGGAAGGTGGATGAGTAACTCGGTGGGGCAGGAGTGGGGAATTGGGGCGTATGTAGTCCCTGCAACGTGGAACATAGGGAAGAGTTTTACTTGAATATGCTGAGGTATGTGGGCATCAGATGCACAGGAATCTTTCAGGTGAGGGTGCAGGACTTGGAGGATTTTTATGTGCAATGCAGAGATTTAACAATTCTGTTCATTATTTGCAGACTAAGGCGGTACGAAAGATAGCAGAAGAGACTTTTTCACAGCTTTAGACCCAGCCTATACACAATTTGCACAATAAATATACTAACTGATAACTTGTTTTAAGCTAACTTTCATAAAACATGGCATATTGGAAGAGCCCGCTGTACATCTGTTGAGCCAAAAGAAACTGCAAATAAAATGACATAACATTGCTAATATCTGTAGTCTTCATTATTTAAATCTCAACATGAATGACAGGCAAATATGAACAGTATATTAGAAATAAAAGGTTCTGCTATTGCCAACACTTGTGCAAGAGAAGAGGAAAAGAGAGTGTAGGTCTGCTGGAAAATTATCAGAATTTAAGTGACAAGTAGCTATTGCTCTTAAATATAACAGGGGAAGAAAACATTTGCTTTCAGGAATCTATCCAAATTTTTACACTTCCCCCCCCCCCCTTTTTTTTTTCCCCTGGTAGAACTTCAACAGTACCAGTCTACTGTAGTGTGTATCTTGTAAGAAGCATTTTTTTTTCTTTCTGGCGCAGATTTTATATGCTATAACAAAGTATACTTTGCGGGATGTGGTATAGTAAAGTAACCTTTATGAGGGGTGTAAAAAGCTCCTGCTCAGGCTGCACAGGCATGGGAATCACCCAGGAGGGCTGCAGAGCGAATCAGCGTAAGTGTGAGAGATTGGTGTATATTAGTTAAGGATCTTAAATCACCATGATGATTCTGTCATGTGGAAATCAAGTAGCCTTCGATTGCTCTTGCTTTAACCCTACAAGCAACTTTTAGTGGCTTATTTGGGTCTTTAACAGTTTGCAGTATAAATATACCACCATCAAATATTTGTAAAGAAAGTATTGTTTTCCTGCTATATATTATACTAATTTCCTACCATTTTTTTGCTGGTGCAGTTGCACCCTGGTATAGACATGTGGGTCAGAATGTAATTTGGGTTTGGTTTTATTTTTTCTGTATACCGACATGGCTAGACAAAAGATATGTTCTTAAATATAATTGTGCTGTTCAGACTAATGTGATAGCAAACAAAGGATACTCTATTACCCTTTCAGAAGATTAATTTTCCTAAATTCCTTGTAAATTGAGAGTTTCTGCTGTACAGTTCCATAGAAATATTTTTCATAGGAAATTTGTTAGCAATGTGAATAATGATGTAGTTTTAAAAATGCATTTTACAGCTTTACACTTCAAATAGTGGGAGTTTGGTTTATTGTATAACTGACATTGAGAGCAGAAATGTAAATATGTATAAAATAATATCTGATGTGGTGAATTTGGGAATTTTTATTGTGTATTGCAGACTATTAATGTATCTGCTGGAGTATCCACTTCCTTCAGAAAAAGGGAAATCTATTTAACAACATCCTGCCTTTTTTCTGAAAGATAGGTTTAAGGTGTTTTGGGTTTTTAGTTGTGAAAATGTCTTTATTTGATTTGATTGATGTCTGAAAGTATTGACACTTCCAGAATCAAATCTATGCTATGAGAAATATTCTTTCCATGTGATACTGCTGGTTCGGAAACAAATGTGGTGAGTAGAGAATTTAATTGAAATTAGTTTTTGTATCTATCTCTTGCTGGAAGATATCCATTTTAGCTTAAAAATAAAACTGATTTAAATACATTTGCAAAGTTAGGCATTCATAGTGCACAAGTTGTGCAGCTGTCTTCTCTGAGTCTGGTAGTGATGCTGGTGTGTTCTTTGCATCCTGGTTTTTAACCTTTATCTTCTTTCTCTGAGAGGCCAATGTATTTGAGACATTGCCATTCCTGCTAAGTTAATAGTGTTTGAGGCTGTAACGGCATCATCTTTTATGTCATCGCCAAAATTGACCCCCTACCGAGGATCGTATGATAAGGAAAGTGACATATTTGAGGTGATTGCTCTGGGTCCTTATCTCTTGGAGATAAACATATTGAAAGTCGGAATGATAACATGCCATTGAATTAGTTTGGAAACCATGTTTTGTTGGATCTGGAAGTACATTAAATGTATCAATTGTCTTAATACTGAAGGACAAGTTTGACTGGAAAAAATTGCCTGCCCACCTTCTTCTTTCCTACTGTCTCAGGAAAAAAAAAACCAAACCAAAACTAATTTGAAATAGTATTTGTGGAGATAAAGTACTGACTGGAAGCTGCAGAATGAGTTTTGTTAGCTCTGATTTTATTCTTGCATCCATATTATTAGTAAGATAGTATTGTAATGGGCTGAATAGATTAATCTTTGAGATAGGCAAAGGTTGAACTGATTCATTGTTGCGTATTCTCTTATCGTATCAAAACCATAGTCTGTGCTACAAACAAAGGGGCAGTATTGTAACTAGCAAAACAATCTGCTGCTGATGTCCTTTCTACCACCCTTTGAAGGTGGTGGGTGATGGGAAAAGCAGCAGAGAGTCTAAAAAATGTACTCAATAGAGTGGTAAAGAAATATAACTAATTCTCATTTTTTTGGACTTATAGTGTTTTTTCAAAAGTGAAATTTGCTGATGTTATTTGAAATTTCCAAGTGTCAAAGCTACAGATGTAGTGTTCTTGAAGCTTTTTGTCAAGCAGCTTATACGAAAATGGATCTCAGGTATTAAATTTGTTGTTCAATATTTTTGATTTCCAAATATGCTTTTCTTAGTGTATTTTAGAGGTTTTGATTGAGATATCATGTAAAAAGGAGTTAATGCTTAATTAAAGTCAGCAAAGAAGTTAGGGTTACTGAAGCTTTGATAGCTGTGGCCCTTCTGTAATGCCCAGAGTGTACTGAGTGCCTCAGAGTTTGAAGGCTTTAGTCTAGACAGTCTTTTGCATTTTCACTGTGTTGGCTGGATTGTCAACTGGTAAACTGTGGTCACAGGTAAGAGCTCATCTTTTTTTCACAGGGAAACAGCAAACCACTGGCAGAAAAATGTATATGTATGTATTACAAATAGAGAATTACCTATTGGCAGAATAATAAAGTAAGTAGATGTGTGTTGCTCTTTTAGTTGAATACATAGTGAATAGATTTCCTACAAAAGAATGATCCCAGAGTGAAAATTAACTATGAACACAGTGTCTTGACTTTCATTTCAGTGTCCTCCATAATGACATGAAAAATAGAACCCGTAAATTCCTCTGTGCAGTACAGCTATTTTCAGTCTTTGAAATTCTAGTACTAAACTTTGTTAACAGTCTGAAATGAAGGAAGATGAAACCTTGAAGCTAGAAAACTGTTACTGTAACTTTGCAGTTTGAACAGCCTGTTGTCAAAGGAAAGGTGTTACATTTAACGATGTGCAGACTTCGCTTCTTACAGTGAAGTGTACTAGTACAGAGAAAGAACCATCAGGTTTACTTTGGGAGGTCGACTATACCTTTACCTTGGCTTAAAATTACAGTGCAGTTATCAATTAGGAAAATGGGAGGGGCGGTAATATAATGGGTAACATTCTTCAGTGCCTGGGTTTTAATCTTATTTTGCTGCAAAGTTCAATGGAGACATCTTCGAGATGTATATTTGAGAGCTGCTCAGAAGTAGAGTAGATCAATAATACCATCTCAGACCCTGTGCAGACTCAGCTAGACTTTTACGGACCTTTCTGGAAGCTTCTGCCCCCCTGTTCCTTCCTACTCCAGACGATCCAGCAGAGAGCAATGCCCACTCCTGCTGTGCAGTCACTTTCCTTTTCCTGTTTTGTTTTGTTTGTAACGTGTGCCAGTGTTGTGCTTGTTGTGATATAATAAACTTGGGTGGGAAGGGGTTGAGCAGCACTGCAGAAGTTAGCCTGGATGTGAGCTGAACATTCTTAATGGACCTGAGTTAAAACTGCATGGAAGTACTGCTCTTCCAATGCCGTACTTTCTCCTGGTCACAATTCCAGAATTGCAATGTCAAGGCATTGGAGTGCAGAACTGGGTTTGGAACTCTTATTTGGGACTAAACATCAGGAAGATGCAAGTATATGCAAGCAGTATAGGAGCATTTATGTGCTGGGGTACTTGAGCTGAACAAAGCATGTTAGACTCAACATGCTGCAGGTGGAAGTGTGTTAGGGAACGGAACTTACTGGGAGTTGAGTGCTACTTCTTATTTTTAATCTTTATTTCATTTTTTTTTTGTTTTAAATCAGATTTGTGTCAATCTTTTAGCAATAACATTATTCAGTGTGGTTCTTGATCCAGTAGTAGTATTGTTTTTTTCAGATAGGTTTTGCAAACAGTTGTTCTTTAGCTTGACTAGTGACTGGGCCCCAAAATATCTGTTGATAATTTTCAAGTGTGGTGTTCTTTGACATGTAGTATATACTGCTGCTTCTGATTATAGTATGTATGTTTGGAATCTTGCTTTGGGATACAATAGGTGCCTATAAATTAGAAAAAGCAATTAAGTGCTACAAGCAAAATTTTCAAGTAAGGTGCGATTGCCTAAAACATAAAATGCGAATGAATGTAGTAAAAGATACTGAAATCCTTACTTCCTTATCTATTTTTACACTGAAAAAGTTTTAAATTATACTTAAAGAATATACTTATATTCTTATATACTTATACTCTGTACTAAGGATACCACTGGTCTTTCGGTAAAGAAAACCACTGTTTCCAAACACTACATTGACAATCTGTGCCTTAGTTAGAAATACTTGTTTCCATGCTTGTTAAAGTCTTGGCTGGGAGTTTTCCTGATCCTTCTTGACAATGTTCACCAAGTTACTGGAAGAGTAGGTAGAGTGCAAAATGCGTGTGCATAGGTTGGTATTCCATGTAACTAGATCATAGAATATGTAGTGCTTGATTTTACCTAAGCCATGGTTTTCTGTAGTGCAACTTAATAATGAGAGAAGATGTTTAGTGTTTGGTTATTTTTTTGGTACATGGGCGTTGATTAAAGACTCCTATGTAAGGCTGCTTTTGTGGGGTCTAATAGTCAAAAAGTAAGAACTTCAGTGTGCTTAAAGACATTTTTTCTTAAGACATAGCTTCATACTTGTTCAGTATGATGCACAGTTACCAGTATATAATTTCATCTATATACAATATTGAAATTTGAGAATATGCACTTCGTTTGAGTGGAATAGGAAACTGTTCCTCTTCCTCCTGTCACCCTTGAAAACTTACACTCTTATTCTATCACTGTCTCTCACCTAGCATCCTTCCTCATTAGGAGGACTAGAATATCTTGAAGAAAATAATACCCAAGCAATGTCTATGTGGCAGGCCCATCACTCAGTGCCAAGAGGAAAACTTGAGATGTCTTTCAGGTCATGAGATCAGAAGATGGAAATCTTCTCCTCACAATTCTAACTTGGTCTATTGTTGCATTCTGTTTTTTCAAACTTGACAGGTTTTGAAATAATATTTTTAAATCACAGTATGTTTTGTTGGTTTCTTTTAAGATTTATGTATCACATGGAGGAAAAGGGAATGTAAAATAACTGATCTTTAAAAAAGCAGAGTGGGTAATTAATCTGTCTTGTGGAATACTGCTCATTCTTCTGTTACCTGGTTATGGTCATCAAAGGATGATATAACAATTTTGAAAATTAAAGCACTCAGCTTTCTGAAGTGTATTATTGGATTTTATCTAGCCTCTTGCTATTTGTGAGGCTGTTCTTGTCAGGAAATATATAGTATGTCTAAAGGAGCGAAGATAGCTTTTTTACTTTACACTTACATTAAACAAATGTACGTATGTTATTATCTCAGTCTTATCTAACTACCTCTTGTTGTAAATCTCTGAATGTTTTCTTATTTACTGCTCCCTCTGCTAGAGGGGCTGGAGTCTCTTTGAGATGCAACACTGTGTGCTGTGTCTCTTGTAATGCAGAGGAAAACGGCTTTATACGAACAGCCTGTAACTTCTAGTTGCAGGGCAGTAACTTCAGCTGCCCCAGCAGGGTTGTAAGTGTCTCTCTAATCAGAGTATAATTTTTCAGGGATTCTAGGGTAAGAATTTGTCTCCCAGGTTTGAGTTTTGTTCTTTTACCCAAAGATTACTGCATCTAAGTAATCTAAGAATGCCGACATGAAATACGCTGATCTGTTACCAACACCATAGGCTGGTGTTACTGAAGTGTAAAAACATCTTAAAAGCAGCAGCCATTTGCTTAAAGTGGGAAGGCAGCTCTCACTTCTTTGTTGCAAAGCATGTAAGGAGTTGTTATTGACAGGGCTGAATTTCTGGTTACTCACTTTGGGCCCCTGAATTTTGAAACCATAGTATAAATAACATGCAGGTATTTGCATGAAACAAACCATAGTTTCTCTCTTTGCTTTCCATTTAGCCATGTTATAAAACAATTATTTCAAATACAAACAAACTTCACATCATTTTACTTCAACATATATTTATTTTTATTGTACAGTGAAAGAACAATACAGAGATAATTGCCTTGCTTCGATTTGTTATGCCTTCCACCACCCAATTTACATTTATTAAAAATATATATATTTTCTTCTTATATAGTTCCCCTCTAATTATTTTTTTTTTTTAACCTCCAGATATGGAATGATGAGACAGACTTTGAAAGACACTTTTTCTATAATGCTTAGACAAAGTTTGCAGTAGAAAACAATGGATAATCCTTTACAGACACTTTGCAGATACCAGCAGATCAGATATCACATCTTTAATAATTTCAGTCACTAAATTAATAAATAAGTTTGGCTTGTTTTTCAAAGGTATAAAACTTCGGTCATGGTGTGTGTCGAACAGTAGTTTCTGTGCTTTCCTGGTAAGGTGCTCTCTCACCTACAGAGGTTTTTCTTTTGAGTAGAATCTTCTCAAGACGTCAGAAAGCTGTGAGATTTCTTCTTGTTTTTTTCATAGCGTAAATAGTAAGGCGAGCTATATCTTTCAGTGAGGGGGGAAGGAGGAGGAGAAGAAAGGTATCAAAGTTATTTCTGTACAAAGGTTAGTTAGAATATGGCAGTCTCTCACTTAAAGTTTTTTCTCCTCCTCTGCCTTCCAGTGGAAGTCTCTGAAAAGCCTTCACTGGTGTCTTGTTAAGGACACTATTGCATCATATTAAATTAGAGAACAGATCTATTGGCATCTGTGGCTTATGTTCAGGTTTTCTCACTAGGGCTGAATATTCTCACTGAAAGGCTTTGTTTAAAATTTAAGTGCTTCCAAATGATTTTTTTTTTAAAAAAAAAAAAAAAGGAAAAAAGGATATTGTCAGTGTGTTTACCTCCTTTTGTTCATGTTCTTAATTTGTGCCCCTTAGAGAATATTATTTGTTAAGGAATAATTTTTCTGTTCCATTTTGAAGTTTGTTTACTTTTATATTATATATAATTCCATGACACGCAGAAATTAATTCCAGAATTCCATATTTATTTCACCATGAGGTGTTAAGGAGCAATAATCATGTTAAGGAAGGGGAAGTACTTGTTCTGTCATTCATAAAATTCTCTGCACATTGGGAAATATGATTAATAAGCTAAACTTTAACAATCAGATATTGTCCTTGAAAATTTCCGATATGTAAGCCCCCAATTTCTTGGCGGTAATAGTTGCAGTTAACAATTAGTAATCGTAGAACCAGGAATAAAGTTGTTCTGCTGGTACCATAATTTATATTCTAATTCCCATTTTATTTCTTTATATAAACATATAACTTGCTTTCTAGTCACCAGAAAAAAGCTTTTGAACTAGTAGCTGTAAATTATGCCTATTAGCTTGATAAAGTTACTGATTTCATAAACTCATGGAAAACAGGTAGTGGGCACCAAGTTTGTTCTTTTCCCTTCTTTAAAAGGAGCAAAAAGAGGGAGCTAAGGAGTTGTGTCATACAGCAGCTTCAGCTTCCAGAACAATATTGGAGCACGTAATTGAACCAAATTGTTTGTAGGCACTGAAAGATAAAGAAATTACTGTCAGCTAAACTGGATTTGTCAATAACAGGTAGTCAGTTTAGTTTCCTTCTAAGACACAAAAACAGGACATGGATAAGAAATAAATCAGTACATGTTATATTTTGTCTTTAGTAAAGCTTTTGACAATAACATGATATTTCAGTATGCAAGCAAGGAGAACATGGTCTAAATGAAAATATAGTAAGGCGAATATAAAACTGGAGCAGCACTTCTTGTAATCATAGTTGTATGGATATAGAAAATGGAAAGGTATAAGAAGTGAGATTTTTATGGGGTCTTTCTTCTGTTCCGTACTGCTTTAGTGTATGCATAATGCCTTAGACACGAAAAACACCATCACAGCTTCTTAAATCTGAGGATAGCATGAAACTGTGAGAGGAGATGCAGTTGTGTGAAAAGACAAAATTAGAGTTAAAAAGTATCTTGACAAACTGGAGACACAATCTGAAATAAATAGAATGCAATTTCCTAAGAAAAGTGCAAGAATCTATACCTGTGCAGGAAAATACAGTTTAAAGAATGAGGGTGAGGAGCAAATGGCTGAATAGCACTTCAGCACTGGAAGGATCAGTTTTTAGTCAATGCCAAACTGGACATGGGACTGCAGTATCAGCTGTTGTAAAAAATTATATTTTAATATATGAACAGGCATATAGCTTGTAATATGAATTAGCATAATTTGTTCAAATTAGTCACACCTGAATTGCTAATTCTGGACCCTTGAGGAAATTACCATTTCCTACTTCAAGTAGCTTTGGAAGGGTCTAGAAGGGAACGTCAAGAACCACCACAGTCAGACCTACAGGAAAAGATGGACAAACTTGCTAATGACTGCTTTAGAGAAGAGACATCTGAAGGGAGGCATGAAAAACCTCTTCAGGTAAAAAACTTGTACAAAACAAGAGATGAATATAATCTTCATAATGAGCAAGAACTAATAGGCATCATTATAGCAAGGAAAAGTTGGATTTGGCACTAAGAAACAGTCACACTGGCTAAATACAGTCTGTGAAGGCTGTGAAAGCTTGATAAGTGGAGAATTTTAACAAGGGGTTAGATATCTGTCTGGAGTATAATAAATGTGGTTTAGTCTTTGTGTGACAGGATGGATGGACTAAATGGCATCTTAAATTCTCTTTTAAGCCTACTTTTTTTCCTGTGACTGCTGGACTCTTGATTTCTAGATTATGTGTGACTCAAATTGGTAATGCAAGTAAAAACAACATGATAACTGTAGGGTCAGTACGGTATTGTTTCCTAAAAGCTGATATTTCTTCGGCGTTCTGGTTGTCTGCATGTGTATCATGAGTTGGAAGTGATTCATGGGATAATCTAGCTCCATGGTATATAAACTATGATATACTGATCAGTGTTTGTGGGGACATAGTATGGTGAAGCACATTTCTTTTATACTGTATGTACCTGGTTCCATAAAGTAATGACGGACGCCAAATATAGGAAAGGCATTCTGTTAATGCCTTCACCGGAAAAAGGCCTAAATATTATCAGACATCGCAGGATCTTTCTTCAGAAAATGGTCAGGCAGAGACAGCAAAAAGCTTCATAAATACCGCAGTTTTGGAGAAACCTATTTTGAAGCTTGCATGTGTCAAAACCAATCAAGTCTGTGAGACACATCAGTAGAAAGCCACACTTATTTTAATCTGATACTTATAAGATAGATTCTTTCTAGTAAGTTTGATAGAGTATCCAGAGGTCTGAGAAACTTGGAGGATTGTCAAGATCAAGATGATCATCTTGTCCAAAGAATTTGGGAACCTTTGATTTAACTGATTTTTCAAATGCCAAAGGAAAAATGGTCTTTTTTCTTCAGTAGTATGTCAATTTTTGGTTTGTTTTTTTTATTATTATTATTTCTTTTAGTAGGATTGTCAGAAATCTACTGGAATGTATTTTTATTATTAGAAGATAGTTTCTGACTATTCATGGGAAAGATCAGTTAAGTTCCCTCATCATACAGGCTTTAAAACAGTTGTTGAGCTTGCTCATACTTCTCTTTCAACATCTGTATAACTATTTACATGTTGCCAAATAGTCACAGCAGGTGTAATCATCCAATTTCTGTTTAAGTTAGATATCTACTCATGAAAGTTTGTGTGTGATTCAATGACAAAGTATTACCCAGCCAGACCTGACGAACCTGAATCATCCTCTGGAGCTCAGGCAGAATCCAAATTGCTAACTTGGGGTCATGTGAATAGCCCTTTATATAGTGTAATGTATTGGTAAATTGATTTACTTCCCAGGAGACTGTGTTCCTGAATAGCAATACCATCTTTTAAGAAATCACGGCCTTTGAATGATATGCAGGATGGTTGCTTCAAAGGTTTAAAAAGAGAAGGGAGGGGGGAGAGAAAATGTGAAAAACAACAGCAGAAAGCAAGCTGATTCTGTATGTTACCATAGGAGAGGAAACATTTAGCAAAAGAATTTGTTAATTTATTTATCCTTGGTAATTCCATTTTACTGTATAATTAACAATTAATATGGATGAAGAGGATAAAATTTTTCCCAGATGAAATAAGTTTCACCGATCATATCCTGTTTCTATTACAAAGAACACAGGTGAAACACCTAATTTTCCTTATGATGTTCTATGGATTCAGTCAATTCATTTCCATGGATTTTTTCAAAATAATAACCTTTTCTTGTAATTTGTGAGATGGTAGACATAACTGGGAGAGAAATAGCTCTTAGGCTGATTTGGAAATACAAGTATTACACCTCTGTTCTGCTGCCATCTTAAATTTTTTTCCTCACATTTTGTGTACCATAAAGTGACATACTGATTCTGTTTCTTTTTTCCGGTTCTTTTAGTAGAAGAGCAATGTTTTATCCAATACCTTCTATTGGAATTTTCTTTTTCCCAATCAAAGTGGTACCACTCTGCTTTGTTTCTTCACTCTGTTTATTGTCTGCTGCCTCTTCCCTTTGTTAGTTTCTTGTTCCCTTATGCTCTGTTTAGCTCTTTTCTGGACTTGTTCGTGATTTTTTCCCTTTCTGATGTCTTGTTCCTTGCTCATATATTTATTACAGTATCTTTTTGAGTTCTTCTTCTGAATCATCTTGGTGACAGTATTTTGAACTGATAGTAACGTGAAATTAAAAACCTGTTCTCGTGGGCAAAGCGTAACAGCAAGGCATATTCTGCAGAGTTTACAGTCAGAGAAAGGGAAGAACCAACATGAATAACTGACTAAACTAAGAGCTAATCAGTACAGATAACTTTTCAAGTAGAGTACTTTTTAAAGGTATTTTAAACAGTTCTTAATTTTGAGCAAATGAGGTAAAGGTTCTGTTGCAATTGTATAGGCAAATGAAGTCTTGGAGCTTGATAGGAAAGCTATTAGGAAAAAGTGGTGTGCAAAGGTTGGAAATACAGTGTTCAAATATTTTAGAAGGTGGAGGTAGAAATTATGTGTAAAGCTTTAGAATGAACATCCACTGGCATTTTGAAATGTACAACTAAAGAACATGGAAGTGCAGGAGAACGAGCTGGAAGGGGGAGTGGGGCCATCTGTGCTCTTTCTCCCAGCTGTGGTCTTTCTCTCTATCCATCAAAGTTCATCACAATAAAGAACATTTAAAATCAAGTACCCTACACCACAGGTTCTTGTTTTAGGCAAATAACTGACAGAGATTTCATTTTGCATTCAAGGTTTAGGCTAGAACTGTATAGGAGTGTAACGTTTCAATTTTCCTTTCTCTTGGATGTCTGTTTAAAAACCATGTGAGCTCTAAAGGCTCTAAAGATAGATACCTCAAATATTCTTTACTTTACTGACCTGTTAAAACCATTCCATGTCAGAAGTGATGAATAGTTTTTGTGGGTTCTGAGCAGGTTCCTGATCGATTGGTTGCTAGTTAATGAGGGAGAAGAAGGGCAAGTCCAGCTGGCTGTGTGGGAGCACACCTGCCTTTTCTCTTTACTTCATTTTCCCTGTAATGAAGGAACCAATTGGTTTAGAGCGATCAATGCTGACCTGTTAGGATCAGGCAGTGTTCTGGCATTGCCAAGGCAATTAAATTCAGCAGAGCAAGCATTATAAAGAAAAAAAAAAGGGGGGGGGGGGGGGGGAGGCGAGACTTTGAATTGAATAAGAGCTACATTGATATTTTAAGGTTAGCAAAAAAATCTCAAACCAATATAGTGAAACAGAATTAAATCATTATCATGTTCTCTTTTGTCTGAGATTGAGAATGGCAAGGTCATTGTCATCTGTCCTTTACATTTGATAATCTCTGGTCCTGCTTCCGTGATGGGGGATTTCTGCACAAAGTAATGTATGTATCTGGAGGAGGCAGTTTGCTTTGTAATTTCATGTTGGTACTTGAAAACTTCCCCCTTTGACTGTTGTGTTCTGTACTCTTAAACTTGTAGGCTGTGTACCTTCATAAAATGATTCATTCCAATTGAGGTGGATAAAAAAAGCCCAAACTCTTAGTAAATAATCATAATACATAGTTCTTGTCAAGTGGTAGGTTTACAAAGTTTGTCATGTATTTTAAGATTTAAATAAGGTGAAGTTTTTATGATTCTGGCAAATCTTCTGTTGTCTTGTGTGGGTGTCCTTTAAAGAGAATGAATTTCTTTGCTGTAAGAGTTTTGGCCTTGTCAAAACCAGTATGTTTGTGAAGTTGGAATTAACTTGCATCAGATGTTAGTTACCTGCTCCATATTTTCACTTACAAATTTATTGAATGTGAACATTAACTAGCAATATTATTGATATTAAATTAAATGCCAGGATGTCCCTTCTGCACTTCTTTCCTGCTTGGAAGAGGCTAATGCATTGTTTTGTAAGGTTCATCCATTCTGAATCAAGACATTTATGTTAAGAAACCAAAGCAAATAAACCAACCAAAACACTGCAGGCAGATCAAAAATCTTGAAAAAATAATTAGGAGCTTATCATCAAAATAATAATATCCAAGTATGATTTATCTTTGTATCTGATATTGTAATCTGATTGACCTGCATTTCTGTGGAAGTTAACCTTCCCCTCTTTCCACCTCAAAAACATCAGAGAGCCTGAATTTATATAAAGTTTCTTCAATCATCAATTGCATGTTGTCATTTCAACCTTCACTACATAAGGATCTTGTGGTTTTGTGCTTGCCTTTGAGCAGATGAGGTGCATAATTCTATTCTTTCAGGCTTTTAAAACATTTTATTGGATCTTTGTAATTGAGTGCTATGTTAAATCAACTTCTTATTTTGAAATCTGAAGCTCCTTACCTAACACATCAAGTCCATTCTAGGTATTAACTGTAGCTTTGTGCTAATTTTTTTTTTTTTTTAGTGATTTTAGGTGTACCGTATATGTGTGTGTATGCATATATATTTACACACCATGTAATTTTCATTAGGTATCCCCAGTGAATATGATCATGTATTCTATAATGGGTGGGAGGAGCAGATATTTTCATGATGTCATTTTTGATGTGCTACATTTTTGACATAATTGATCCCCCTTCAGGAGTCTCCACCAGTTAGTTTTCAGATACAGTTGTAGAAACTTTTTCTTTATGTTTGAATGTGTTGACCATGCAGTAGAAGTTATCCTTCAAAACAAAGTATCAAGTATGGGGACGTCAAAGGCGGCTGCTGGTATTGGTACATTTCTGTTCTCTGCATAAGGAGTGTGCTAATGACGGCTAGCGCTAATGACTTCTGTCCCAAATGTATCCTGTTTTAGGACGTATAATCATTCTAATCTTCACTGATAAATAAAGGGGGTTGGGTTTTTTTGCTAACTACGTGCTCATACAGCATGGGACAGGTTTAATATTAAATTTCAGAATGGATTTATTATAAAGTAAGAACACCGAGTGAAGCCTGTATTGGTTATCAATAATACAGTGAATTCTTTATATTGTGGAGAATACTGATGTTAAAGAGGTCTTGAACAGTTTTAAAAAAAGAAAAGCTGAAGAGTGTTAATCCATGGACAGTAAGGAAAATCAGGCTTGCTTAACCTGGTTACTGGTGCAGAGCTTAATTTTTACCCCATGACACTAACAATAATATGTGAATAAATATAGAAGAAAATTGGTAACGGAATCTTTCAAATATTTTTTCTGTTTTAAAAAGAAAGGGCTACATTAGTCACATATGAACTCACTCTCAAAAATGAGTAGTTTAAACTATATGTTTCTTGTGGAAGCAAGGCTGCTTTTTCCAGACCAAAGGGTTCACCAGGTTTTCAGATTCAGCCTTGTATTTGAATGAAGTTTTGTCTAGAGTCTAAAACTTTATTTAAGTACAGGTCTGGAATGTCCCTTTCTGGAAAGGCACATGACAGCAAAAATTTATGTAACACCTCTACAAATATATTTTTGATTTTGATGGTTTAATATTTTAAAAGTCATGAAGGTTTAACTTGGAGTTCTAATTTAAATGTGTCTCAGGCCTTTAGCATTAGTATTGATGAGAATGTGAGTAATTTTGTGGTTGAATTTTTTGCTGTAGAATAGGCATGTTCATAGACTTGAAACAAATATGGCTAGAGCCATAGTACAGGTGCAGCTACAGTGCTCTCCATGTGCAGTGTAATAAAACATACTTTTACATTTTATTTATTCATTGTAGATGTCCTTTTCTGTTTATGTATGTGCGACTTACAGAGGTGGAAAACCAAAGCTGTAGGTGTGGAACTAAAAGTGTATACAGAGAGTTTACCTTTTAGAATACTGGTGTTCTACAACAATAGTGTATAATAAAAGTGATCTTTGAACTCTTACAAGTTAACATTGGCAATGCACGTCTGATGAGATATCTTCAAAATTATGCTGCAGTAGTGCAGGAGAACAGAGTTTTGTATTATAAGAAGCAAAAGAAGTGTAGTAATGCCCCTTTATGCTTTCCATAATGGCCTTATGGGGCCCAGGTAGGTTCCAACCAGGTAAACTCAAACATGAGGTCATTGTACTAAGGGGGAAAACCAATTCTGAAATGTTGGTGGTTTTCTTTTGCTTTGGTGTGTGGTTTTTTGTGGGTTTTTTTCCCTTCACAAAACATGAGTATTTTAAAGTCTGAAACTAAGTATGTTGAGGTGTCGCAGTAAAATCAGATCTCATTTGCATGGGGAAAGAATTTTTGGTTTTTTGGTTACATTTAAATATTACTTTAAAAAAATTCCTTTAAAAGATGTGATGGAATGTAATAAGTATAGAATAATATGGAACTGCCTGTTTATTAATTTCACTGCATTTTCTGCGCCCCCCCACCCCTTCCCTGAAACCAGTTTAAAGGTTTCTATGACCCAATGTTTCACTAATATTTTGGCACTATTGATGACTTTTGGCTTATTCATCCCTCTCCTGAGTTGATGTTAAGAATCTGAAAGTGAGATATTGAGTCTCAGCTGTGTGTATTTAGGTAGAAACACTGACCAGCCTTCTCTGGAGTAATAAAAACCCACCAGTGATATAAAGTAATATTAAAAAAAAAAATGATCAGGAAGTTTGAGTTTAGGGTTGATATAATTGAGCCATTGGGAGTTGCAGAAAGTCGGGAAAGCTCTGTGGTCAGATATGAAGTAGATAGATAGGTATTACATGAAAGGGCATACATTACATAAATCAATACCACAGTTACCGGCTAAATATGGAAGCAGCAGGATTCTTAAACATTTTATGGTGAAAAGTACACAGGTTAGTTATTGATTTCAGCTAAAATTTGGAGGCTATATTCTAAGTCTATCAAGATTCATTCTAAATGTATCGAATATATCATCTATTTCAGGATACATGACCTAGGAGGGAAATGGGAAACACTAAGTAAGCTGCCAAGGTGAAGGAAAGCAGGCATGAGCTCAGAAGAGGAGGTAATAGTAACAGGTCTGAAAATGAAGTATGAAAATTTGACTTTGGGCATAGGTAAGGAAGGCCAGAGGGGCATGTTACGGGGGAACCGTTGTTCTGAAGTTCAAAGGTTCCACTCCATGAAGGACAAAAATAAGTCACGGTTCTGTATTCCCTGTAAATTTCTAGTTAATGAAAATACAGCAATAAATAATATTGATTGCTTCTATTTCCAAACAGAGATTTATGTAATTATACTAAGAATAATAATGTTATGGGGGAAAAGATAGTATAGCCTGATAATAGCCTCCTAGTCATAACTGACATCAATTACAGCTAGGAATAATGCACTGAAGTATAATGAAGAGCTGCCTCCTGAAACATGTTTTCACTATGTTAATATATAAGAATAAAATACATAAACTTCTCTTTTAGCTGCATATCAAAATAATGCAGTACTGAGTTCAAATTATCAGTTTAATAAAGTGAAGTAGATGATTTAAAAGGTAATATAGCACATTCAGATAAATTGAATTCATATGCTAATGAAGGTTATGTCTACAGAATCGAGATTCACATAACTGCATGGTAAGATTCCTGTAAAAGATCCTGTTTACCACAGAGCTCTGCTGTCACTTCTGAGGCAAGAATTGTGTTACTTAGAGGAAAGAATCTTCTTGAAGAAGATGCGGTACAAGCTAATGCCTTTCAGTGGCAGTTGTTCCAGTGTAATGTTGTAATGATTTAATTGGATTTTGCATATGAGAGAGTTGTGTATGCTCATAGCCACTTTGGGAAAGCCAGATGCAAGGTAGTAACGACAGTCAGCTCTCAGACTGACTGAGGGTAGGTATGGTGAAACAAGCGTGTGAATACACTAGCTCAACTCTTTTATTATTTTTTTTTCCAACACAAATGTGTAACTGTAGGTTTCTGATAGGCTGTACAACTTGTTAGAGTTAATATCCTAAATCACTAATTGCATTCCCGCTATCTCACTTGCTATGCAGGATAGGGACTATTGAAAAATCTATCCCCCCTTCCTTTTTTTACTTCTGACTTTTTGGTTCAAGTATAGTTGTTTGTCACATTTTAAAGGGTTACCTATGTAACTTCAGGAATACTCCAAAGCAGACCAAAGTCATGGTTTTGTTTTGGGAGCTGTGGTTTGTCAGTGCTAGAGATGTGCTCTATGGGCAGAATTTTGCTGCTGCTGCTATCAGCTGCTATCGAGGTGAAAACAGATGTGGGACCAAAGTTTATAAAAAGGTATCAGGGATATTGTGGTGTAAGGGTTCAGAAGGATCAGAGCACTTAAAATACCTTTTGCGTTTTCTTTTTATATATAGAGAAAAAATTGTTATTTAGAGATACATTTGAGTGGTTTTTGTCTTGAACATGTTTAATGCTACAGGAAAAAATACGAAGAAGATTTACCTGAATTGGGGTCTAATACAGTACCTTCATGAGAATGAAAATATTTCAGTGACAGCATTAAACTGGAAAAAGAAGTTTATCCTTTCAGAGTACTACATATCTTCTGTATTGAAAAAGGCAGGCTTTTATGGAGAAGAGATAAGTTTGTTACATTACAGGATCCTCGTTAGACCATTAGAATTATTTAGTAAGCCTTTATTTTGTCATAACTTGGCTCTAAAGCCTATCAATTTGTGACTTTCAGTATTTTCAGTAGGAACTTTTTATCCACAGCAAGCTTACGTCACTTTTTTGAAATAACTGATGAAACCTCTGTCTGGCACTCCTTAACATATAGATAGCTAACAGGATGATGGCTTATGCATTGTGTCTTTAAGTAAATATCCAGACAAAGCTCTGTTTGATTCCCAAATAAAAGATTCTTTGTTCGTAGTGAAGGAAGTTAGTACTCCAGGTGTTTTTCCCATGACCCTAAAACTTACTTCACTGCACAAGTAGTCATCCTGCAACTGGTAGAAATATTTGCGTGCAGGCAAGTACTGACTTTTTCATGTCCTTTGAGTGCACTGTGGGATCTGTTATTAAGTATTTAAAAGGTATTACAAAGGAAGATCAAGGCAGATTTGTTGCTGTTACTGATACAAATAAACAACGTCATCTCCTTTAACAGTGCCCAGTTAGTTTCATAAAATTATCTCCACAGAAGTGTCTTTACAGTGGCAATACCCTTCACTGCAACGCAGTCGGAGTGTATTGTGGTGTTACTGTCCTGTTATGGTAAGCTGTGGTGACCTGAAGATGTTGTATAAATGACAAATTGCTGCATTCACCACAGTGAGGTATTTCTTCCACCACTGATACAGGTGATGGTGTGGCAACCAGCAACTCCTTGGCTTTCCTGGAAAAAATCCAATAACTGTGGTGAAACATTGTTTGAACGTAAATACATCCTAGCTTCTCAGTTTTTCAATGGAAGTATGTTTTTAATGTCTTGAGACAAAATGAAAGGCAACTCCTTCATTCAGTAATTTTCTAGGTATTTCTGGCACCAGTTTGTCTTGCATGAATTGAGCTGCATATATTGACAGAAACAGTGGAAGCTTTTTGGTGGATGATTGAGGGAGATGCATTAATACAGAATTACATGCAGAAGTTTGATTTATTGCACCTTGGCTTTACTGCAGATATTGGTAAAGATGTTCAGTCGTCTTTCATTTGAGCTGGAATCATCAGCAAACTATTCCAGTGCAGAATAGGATAAGCATAAAGATAAGATGTGAGCCAAAGAGCACACAAAACCAAACTTATTTCCAGAATTGTAATGATTTTAATCATTTTATGCAAAGCATAGCAATTTCAGCTGTTAGACTTGGAGTGTTTCAACAGAATGAAACTTCATGGCTAATTTTCAGGTGCTTATTTATTATGATGGGTAAGTATCACCTAGAAGGAACCTATCTGCAGCTTAGTGCTGAGCAAATTTTGGACATGTGAGAACTTTATTTTACTCTTAAAAAAAAAAAAAAAAGGTTTAAAAGAAAAGTCTTACTTTATTTTTCTGGTTACCATTTATTCTGTTCTTCCATTGCCTCCAAATTGATTTTAGGATTTACATTAGATTTAAAACCGTTTATTATTTTCAGATGTTCTACCATATGAAGAGAACTATATTACTGGTTATTAAATCAAATTTTTCTTTGGTTAAGGACCTGGTTAGAGAGACCTGAATTCAGTAGCTCAGTAAATATATTTCTGTTTTCTGCAGGTCTGCTTACCTGCTCACAAGTTTTAGTGGTGTAGTTCACAGATATGTCAAACATAAATTATTTTCATATTGTAGGAGATCAAGAACTACATTTTAACAAAATGATAACATTTTCTTGGGATTATGGTACCCAATGTACTGCTCCAACCTGATAGTAGTGTTTCAGTAAGCTAATATCCATTGTAATCAGTTGAATTAGTGAAATGTTGCAAAGCACTGTTCCGAATTAATCGAACACTTCTCCTGACTGCTTATTAAATCAGTAAGAAAAATGTGACAAATTGTATATGATAAATGTGGTTCTACTCTACAGCTAAAACAAATCACAAAAAAAAAAAAAAAAAGTGGAAAAAGAGAAGCCGCAAGAGCAAGGAATACTTATATTATAGTAGTAGTGTGTCCTAAATGCTCTGTCTTTAACCATTATTCATTTCTTCTCACAGGAACTTGAGTTTCTGGAGATTTTATTATCTGTATACAGGTATACAGAATGGAAGTCACTGCCCTTCTCTTCTGTCCTTACTGCTGCTGAGCTGTGTAGGAGTATTTGTGCTGGTTAATGTAGACCTACTTGTAATCCAAATTTATAATCTTCTGTCGCCACGTTATCTATTATTTCCAGTAAAACATAACGTGATGTAAAAATAACTAGACCTGTGAAGCTTATGAGATTGAATCTGCTGCACTGTCCATGTCTGATGAACAGTCCCATAAATAATACTTCTTTTGTCCTTTATTTTATAGCTCAGTTTAGGCCTGCACTAGTTAGCAGTTAGGTCTTGAATATGCTGGAAAGTGTAAGCAATGCAGATTAGAGACACTGCTTAATTGAGATAGTAACCATATATGTATGTAGCAGGTGATGCTGCTAATTGATACCATATCAGATATTTCTCATAAAATGCAGAACTTAGTGAATTTAGAAATAATTTGTTGATACTTTCACTGATCTGTCTCACATCAGACATTTGTTTCACCGTATGAAAAATGTGTTTTATAGTTTCTAATGAGACTTCTCTTTCATTTTGTGGTGTCTGATACTATTTCCATCTGAATTTGTCTTCACTAAATAATTTCTGAAATGCATCTAAAGAATGGTCATAGTTAAGAGTTTGGTTAAGCTGTGTTTTGTCAGGAGCAGAAGAGGTGTAGCACACTTTAAGTATGTTAAAAGAACACCAAAGCGATCAGTATTGACATTCCACTAGTTTAAGCAGCACATTACTTGTGATTTATTTTTCTTTTTAAAGGTTTTGCTCCTATAAACATTGTTCCTGCTGTTGAAGAATGTAAGTTGATGTTGCTTGTAAGTGACAGCTGCTGTTGGCATGGCATCTGTAAATCTCTGTAAATCTGTAAATCACTGGATAGTACAAGGGTTTTAATAAGTGTATGATTGTACCCTTAGTTCAGAAACCTATTAATAAAGCCATACTTGCCTCAGATCTAAACCACTTGAACATTAACACTAAATGCTTTGTCATAAATGTTTTAAATGTGTAAGGCAGACTCAGCTTAATGAATTATCCCACATTTCAACATTCCAAAATTGTTGGTATAGCAAATTAAAAATTGAGCCAGTAATACTTTGCATTGATTTTTCTAACCACCTTGAACTACAAGGAGTTGTATCCGTACGTACAAATTTTGTATTATAAAAATATTGATTTCAAAGATGCATCCACTCTTTTTTATGTTACCAGTACTTAGCTAATTCCACTTGAGTACTGCTTAGGACCTTGCTGGTATGATTTTAACATAACAAATGATAGGATTCCTTGCATATCTCCTTGTATATATTTCTTAGTAGGTAAAAAGTTACGCTGTTTCTTGGGGTGGGTGGGTGTGGGTTCCTGGTTGGGTTTTTATTTATTTATTTTAACATTTCATTCTTCATGTGCATTTATGATCTCTTTTTAAGAGCCCTGGAGGTCTGCTGCTATTCTCTTCTGCTTCTCTGCTCAAATACCTAGACATGCTATACTTCTGATTAGTGATGATTCATCCAAGCAAACCTTATGTAAAAAGGGTTCTTAGATTAATTGCTACCTTTTCTCTTATCAGTTTCATCCTCTTTTAAAAAATCCACCCTTCTTTATCGCTGTCTGTCAGATATTGCGACACCAGAGCTGAGTACAATTTTCTGTATGAATCTTCACTACAGTTTTATAGGAAGAATTTCTAAATTCCATGTTTCTTTAAACACAGGTCAAAACCACAATTATTTCTTTGTTGAGCTACCTTGATGCAGGTAGAGATCTCTCTTTTTCATTGACTTGCTTCTAGATCACTTCATTCTAATACTTTTCAAGTATTTCTTGGTCATACTAGATATAGTCTGATTCCAGTCTAGATCTAGACAGTTCTTACTGAGGTGGTCCTTGGAGCAAGGAACAATTATTGCATGCTAAATTCAAAGGGTGATGGAACTTGAGAAGCTGAGGAAAATGGAAAACGTTCTCAGATGTCGTTGAACAGAACTTTCCTGTATTTTTTTCTGTTCTATTTGATTAAAAATATGGATGCTACAGTGTATCTGTATAATGAAGCCTAAGCTAAATTGACCCAAAGTGATGAAAACATGTCAGGATATGCTGATTCAAGGAAAATAAGTCCTTTTGAAGATTACGGGCATTTTGGAAAGAATCTGGCTCCATGTCACACCATCCTGGAAGGTATGCAGAGCAAGCTCATGTCTGCTCTCTAAATCCTATGTCCACTTTGTGCTAGAACCAGACTTCCTGAGGAACATTGCTTTCTTCTCTGTTTAAAAGAACAATTATTTTTTTTCTATAAAATTTATTAGGGTCCAGTTTTCTGTATTCAACAGAGATGGCATAAAGATAAATGGAGGTGATATTTAAGTTGGGTTTGGCTGCAAAGTCAGAACAGGAATAGGGTTTAAATACAGATTTCATGGCATCAAAGTCGTACTATCTTCTCCTACCAGATTTTGAATTCACGTGGTGGAAGGCCATTACGAGATCAGGTGAAATTACAGGTTCCTGCCCATAACAGGAAACAGCTGTTTTGGGTTGAGCTCTGACCTGAAACAAAATGTGCAAAGCCAAGTTCAGGTTTTAGAAATTGGATGGTACTGGAGATGCACAATCTGAAGATGCAGATTTAAGCAACTTTGCCTCAAATTTGGGGCTTTTTGGTTTTGATTGTTTGAGTTTTTTTAAATACCTGGAAAACAGTAATGAAAAAAATTACCATTTGGAAGCTTGTTATTGTTGCATATGGAATACAAAATGTGTTATCACATCATGCAAATGTTACTGATGTTCCCATACACATAAGTGTTGATTTGGTTAAGTATATTCAGAAACAATGGTTGCTTTGTTGATATGTTGCTTATATAGTACACAAACAATTAAATACCCTGTGTCATTATTGTATATCAATATTTTTAGCCACTTGAATGTTGCAGCATAAAATATCTGGATATGTGTTTTAACAAATTACTAAGAGAAATGTGTTTTCAAGGTCCTGCACTGCTGCTTGTGTTTGCATCAGTTGCAAAGGTGAAAATGTTTGTTACTGTACAGGATTTGCAGGTGTTACGTATGCTTTCCCCGCTAGAGTTCAATGATTTTGTCTTGTGTAAGTGTTTTATTTGATTTGTCACTGTTGTTTTCTATATTTGCAGCAGGGTTTTCCTTTGGTGTAAAATAAACTCTGTTAGACTTTCTTGTTTAAACGCAGGAAAACTTGTCTCCTGTCAGAAGACAGAAATGTTTTCAGTGTTTGATCTGGCTTAATACTTTATTTTAAATATTTATTTATGTCCACTGTTCTTCCACATGATTTAATTCTGGCAATAGATTTTTCCTCCTTGCCTTTTTTTTTTTTTATTCTTCTGCCGTGAGTTTGTTGATTCAGCTGTGTGACTCTGAAGGATTATATGTTTTATGGAGTTGTCAATAAATGAGGTTTAGATGGCGGTGAATAGCACTGTTTTCCTTTCCTCTAAAAGACAGGCAGAATGTCTTCTAATGCCCTTGTGTGGGGGGCTGTATCTCATGGATCTCTGTGACAGTGATCGGAATGTGAATGTTACCGGGTTTTAAACAGTTAGAGAAGATATGAAGTGTGTAGGGCTAGCACTGATGTCTCATACCAAATGGTCCACCAAGGAAAATGAAATGCCAAGTTTGTAAGAGCTCACTTTGTACTTATTGGATTTAGTTCTTTACTTTAGTTCACTGTTGCTGTTCTGGGTTGCTTTGATAGTAACTTAAGAGTGGATATCAGTGCAAAATACGTTAATTTCCTTTACCTCTCTTTACTCAGTCTTCTGTCTCAATGTTCTCAAGGGATTGGAATCTGTGCTTAATGTATTCCAGAGTTTGCCTGTATCTCACTGGTGTTATTATAATGAAGGATTAAAATGGATCCTAGAGTCTGCATAATTTTATGTTTTGACACTTACATCCTAAGTACTGTTGTGACGCAGGCAGCTGAGCTTTGGTATTAGTAGTCCTCCAGGGTGTCCAGAGCTGAATCAGTGATGTGCTCAGCAGCAGCTGTTATCTGAATTAAATGTGTCAGCTGTACAAATGTAACAAGCAGAAGTAAAATATAACACAGTTGTTCAGAAATGTATTTGTAGTTACAACACTGTGCCCGTCAGAATTTCAGGTAAAGGTGAGGAATTGCTCTGGGAAAAGCAGGAGATGGTGGGTGCCTAATTAGTCAAACCAGGTAGTTAATTCAAATTTTAGTAGTTTAAAATTCTACCAAGAAATAGTTTTCTTTTTTGGGGGGAAAATAATACAGATTTTTCTGGTATTCCTGTTGTGGGAATTTCAGGGCCAGGTGTAGCATGACTAACTGTAACGAGAAGTCTGTGAAGATGAAACTCTTAGAGCACTCTAAATACTATCAATATCCATTATTCTCAATCAGGGCCAGAAACCAAAATAAAATGTCTTCTCAAGGGGCAAAATTCTCATGCTGCAGTCCTGTTTACCTGCCAGGGTAGTACTTTTAAGCCCCCTCAAAGTGATCAAGTTTTTTCTCTTTAAAGAATGATTCAGGGTTCTTTCTGTCTTTCCCCCAGTATATCAAGTTGTGTTTGAAGTCCACTGACGGAGGAGCTAGTCTAGCCATTGGATTATGACTCTTTTACTCTGCTATCACACAAAGATTTATAGATAACTTTGTGTTGTATGAAGCTGCTTTGTTCCTGACAGGAAAGTGAAAAATTTCTAATTTCACTGGAAAAAGTGCCTGTAGTGTCTTTAATGTCTGTCTTTTTTTTTTTTTTTTTTTTTTTGGTCTGCTATGTCTCTTCCTCAGTGAGCAATATAATTAAAATTCATAGTTTGGCACTGGGATTTTGATTATATAGTTAATTCTTCATCATTCCTATGTCTCAGATAATTCATGTTTGCCCAAGCTTGTGTCGACCACTAACAAAGTGCTGTAAAGGTTTTTGATTCATTCAGGGTTTGGGCTCTCTGCTACTTACCCCTTCCATCTTGTGGTAATCAGCGCTTTTAAATTATTTTAAAATTCAGCATACACAAGTAAGTCTGGTCAGTAGTTGTCTTTTAATTAATGACATGCTTGCCAAACACATGAGCTTACAGAAGAATGACTTTGTGTACTATCAAAAATAATTAGTATACACATTTATGTTGATTTAATCAGCATGGAAGATCCCTGTATTGTATTTCAGGAAATCTTGTCTGTTAAAAATATGATCTTTAGTTGTTTCCTGTTTTTTCTGGTTAGTAATTGCAAGCATGTAGTGTTGGAGGTGGGAGAATACCACTCATTTTAGAGGTGGTGAATATATTTGTTCTCACTACTTGAACTGGCGGGAAGTAATTGCAAGACTATGTAAGATTTGCACTTAAGTATCTAAAAGAATTGAAATCAAATAAATTTTTTTATTATGCAGTTAGGGGTTTTATTTGATTTCCATATGGGTTGAATTGTTGTTCATAGCATACAGAGGATATAGAGAGTGAAGTTACTCGCTCCAGCACTTCCAGTCCTGCAGCTGCTTGTTTCTTTTCCCCTTAGCTGCAAGGCAGAAAATATTAAGTTAACTAAGATTCATTGTTTTTTTTAATGGATGTGTTTTTTTGTATAAATATGTAAATAGAAAGCAAATGTTAAGACAGTGAAACTTTCGAAGTGGGACTCTGAAAGATATATAGTTACTGAAATTTTCACTCCTGCAGTCTTAATTAAGTATCCTTTGATCTCACGATGATGTCTCATAATATAGTCATTTCATAACCAGAGCCCCTGGAGGGGGCATGGTGTTCAACCTGTAACTTTTTCAATGTATAGGACATGAAACTATGGTTCCCGAGTGAGGAACTGGATACTTCTCTGTGATTCACTGAGCGACGTTACACCTTGTCTGGTGTGCATAGCACAGCGGCAGAGAATGTGGTGTCACAGTCACAGTCTAGCCTGGCTCCCTGTGAGGAGGGACCACTCCTTAGGTTTGAAGTCCTGTTATTAGAAAAAGGAGTTGAATTCCAACCACTTTTGGAGCAAATGCCTTAAAGAACAGATCATTACATGAAGAGAGATTGTCAACACCAGTATTCACAGTGGTTCTGCAGAAAAGAGTCCCAACTTTGGAGCCCAAGTTGGCAGAAGGATCTCCCTACACTTGATAGAGAGAAGGATGGATTTTCAAACATACATCTGGCCTGAGCATTTTCTTCCTAGTTTGCTGTAGATAGTTGTACACGGAGTCTGCTCACTCATCTCATCTCTGTCGATGTACCTAATTATCTGCAGGTGTGATACTCTTGCAGGTATCTGTATCTGCCATTCAGAGCCAAAAGCAGTAATGTGGTGTTGTGCGCTAACTGTCGTGGGCAGCTCAGCCCCACGCAGCCACTCGCTTGTTCCCCCACAGTGGGATGGGAAGAGAAATGGAAGAGTAAAAGTGAGAAAACTCGTGGGTTGAGATAAGGACGCTTTAATAAGTAAAGCAAAAGCTGCACATGCAAACAAAGCAAACCAAGGAATTCATTCACCAGTTCCCATCGCAGGCAGGTGTTCGGCCATCCCCAGGAAAGCCGGGCTCCATGTCACGTAACGGTGACTTGGGAAGACAAACACTGTCACTCCAAACGTCTGCCCCGTTCCTGGTAGGGAATATCACTTTTGACAGTCGGAGTCAGCTGTCCTGGCCATGTCCCCTCCAGACTCCTTGTGCACCCCAGCCTACTCACTGGCAGGGCAGGGTGAGAAGCAGAGAAGGTCTTGAATGCTGTTGAAGCTGTTCCTGCTCATCAGGAACGGAGATGTCTCGGTGTTACCAACACTGATTTCAGCATGAAAAGCATCTTGTGAGCTACTATGAAGAAATTTAACACTATCCCAGCCAAAACCACTACAGTATGTTTAAAAACCTTAGTAAGTGATCACACAGAACAGGTTCCATGCATTTTAAGCATTTGTCAAATTTGCACTTGGTGAATAATTGTTCATATTAATTTTGTTGCCTGTATTCTTATATTCCAGCTAACAAATCGCTCCAGGAAATGATGAGGTGGTACACATAGTCTGCTTGCCTGAAGGATACTTTTATTTTTAATCATGATTCATTTGGATTTCCATCTGGCAGAAAACTGCTTCGGAAAATTTGCACATTTTCAAGCATGTCATGAGCTATAATAGACATGTTAAACTTCTGAAATTTACGTGCTTTGAATTAAGACTTTGTTGTTCATATTGAAGTCCACGTTGCAGTTTTTTCTCACTATCATGTTTCTGAGCCAACTTTTTGTTTTCAACCCATTGTTTAGTGTTCTTCTCATTAAGATGTACTACTGCAGTATTTACAATGTCTTCATCTGATTCTTCTGAAACAGGTTATGTACCTTTAATACCGCTCTTCATTGGAGATATTTGAAATTCAGATACAGCTTGTTTACCTGGCAATACTGGGCATTTCTAATAATTTCTGCCTTATTTGAAGGAAGATTACAGTCTCAGGATATTGTGGCTTTAGTATCGTGCATCAGGTGGAATAATAAGCCACATTTTTTATGCAAAATCTGAGAATGTGATTTTAGAAGTTAGGGCGTTTAAAGTAATTTTGAGATTACATTATTTTAATTTCTACATAGTAGAAGAATGCAAGATTCAGGCAGGAAATCATGCTGATCATTGACCTTGAGAGAGATAACAAAAGAAAAAATAAATTATTGTACTGGGGAGAAAGGATGGGGTTTCTCATATCATTATATTCTACCTTGCAATAATATTACAATATCACAATAGTATACTTTAGAAGATTAATGTATACATGATTATTTTTAAGGATGGGATTTTGTTTTATGCTACCACAAAATTTCAGCTTTCCAGCAATGTGAGGCTTTGTCACCTGTTGTTCAAAAAGCCTTAAAGGCTATGTAGCGTGCACGGGTAAGCTTTCTTCCTTTCTAGTTGTTGGCAGAGTATTTGCCAACCAATGAATGATACGTTATTTAACCTAAGCCTGCAGGATGATAAAGATGCTTTTCCCATGGCAAACTATTTGAGCCTTGTCTGTCTTTAACCTTCTTGATACATTTAAAAAAAACCCAAACCAGCCAAAAACAATCAAGAAGTTTGCTCTGGTGTTCCAATTTCATAACACAAAAGGTCTAAATAAATTAGCTTTTAAGGCTAATTATGAAGCAGTTTCTTGTGTTCCTATTAATATTGTTACTTTGTTTATTCTCTAAACTCTTCAAAGCAAGGCAGTGTAACTGAAGTATGTCAAAGTAGCCCCATTAGTAATGCTCCATTGGTTAGCCTGGAGCCTCTTTTGTCCAAGCAGCACAACTCCCATCAATACCTTTCTAGCCTGAGCGATGAGGGAGTCTATGGCGAGCTGGCCTCCCCGTGCACTGATAAATGTTCCAAGATTATTCCTGTATTTAGTTGAATTCTGTGCTTCTGATGCTGGATAGAATCAGAACATTTGCTGTTGTTGGATCCTGGTCATTTCCTGTGTATTTAGGGTTCATACTGTGCTCGTGAATTGACAAAAAGAAAATAATATGAAAAGACTGGACCTAAGATGAAAATGTCTGCCAGATCTCCTAAAACTGAAGGATTCTTTCAAATTTCAGGTTGATTTTTCTCTGAACAGCAAACTGTTAGCCCCCTGAATAATTTGATTATAATGTTTTCAGCGGATCATCAGTGCCAGTTTTGCAGGTCAGGTTTGTGAGTAGAAACCTTGAGGGCTTGCTCCTGTGTGTCTACCATGCTTTTGCTGTGGCTGTACCTGGCTGTGTGCGCCACTTGCAAAAGCACTGCAAATTAGCTTCAGTGTGTTAAGAAAAACTGAAGCTGATGTGGCTTTGCCCAAAATATGGCATTTCACGTATCGTATTGCAGCAACTGACTTGTTCACATGGGCAGGTCTGGGGCAAGAGCTGCTCTTCCCTGACTGTCAGCCAAGATTCTTTTGATGCTTTTTGCAGGTACTCATCACAGTTTACATAATGAGGGCGAAGTTCTGCTATACTCTTAAAATACAGATGCACCTTTTCCTTATGAAAAATACTTATTTTCTCCGGTTTCACATCTTTTACTTTTTCTACGTAGAATGACTTGCAGGAAATTTGCTACTGTGATAATTAATTGATCTGCAAGTTAATATTAATTGGGGAATAGCATATCCTTCTTTTTTGTTTCAAGTAATGATGATGAAAAAAGATTTTAAGTGAAAATTTGAGTATACTGTGTATGAGTTTTGTAATTTTAATCAAAATATGTTAATAGTTTGGGGTTTTTTAAATGAAGCTAATATAACCAAAAAGGAGTAGAGTTTGGGAATTTTAGTGTCATGATAATCAGGTAACTTGGTTGTCTTGCAGTTATTTGCATGTAATAGGTGGATTTTTAAAAATTATTTTATTAGAAGATTTTTTTCTCTGTGTGATAGACAAATATCAGTAATAGCAGTCATTGAGGCTTGCTTATAAGTCATAAGGCACTCAATTCTTGAAATGTAGAAGGAGGTTGAACATTAGTACAGTAAAGAGCTATGAGGGTTTTTTTATTGTTTTTTTAAAAAATATCTCAGGACTGAAAGCTGTGTACCTTTTCAACTTGGTGTGATGAAGAACACAAGCCAAAATATTGCTGTTGGTGAATGGCCATTATGTTGGAATTATAATTACACTACCGAAGTGAAAGGTTGTTTTGTACCACAAACCCGAGGATATTGCATAAGATTCTTACATTCTGACACTTCTTAAATGAAATTAATTCATTTAATATAAAGCTTTCTGCGGTGTGGGTAACCCATTTTGTGGGGTAATGGTATTTGTTGTAGGTAGGTTTCTGTATTGCTTGTTCGACATTTTGTGAGATGGTATGCAATATTCCATTTGGGATTTTTCAAAATTTATAGTAAGAACTTGGAAAATGCAGGAATCAGGCTGAATCGAGGTTAATGGCTGTTTATAGAAGGTGAAGGCTCTGGGGTAATACAGAAGGTGAATAGGTTGCAGTGTTCAAGAGCAGCTCTGTTTGATTTTCAATTAGAGCCTAGAAGTATAAATTATACAACCAGGAATGAAACACAGAGCTAGCTTTGTTTCATAACACTTGACTGTTCAGATATTTATTATTATTATTATTATTTATAATAAATATTAAAGATACACCAGCAAAGACATTGCTATCCTGTACATCCAGTGTTAGAAACAGCCATATTAAAATGGAAGTGATTTTTGGCGTTTGTGCAGAAGCCTCACTGATTTGTTGGGTTTGTCCTGGCTGTAAGAAATCTTTCATACTGATGAAAAGCAGTTGGTAAAGGGATGATGACGATGGTGATTAGACTCTGTGAGCACACATTTACACTAACCATCTATTTCTGAACCAGAAGGTCCTTCATTTTGCTTTTCTTGGCAAATCAGTCCAGAAAGATTTTTTTGATATATAGATTTCACAGTAGATACAAGTTTGCTGTGAAATTTATACTGGTTTTAATCCTTTTCTTAATTTATTTTATTTTTTTAACAGTTACTCTGTTCTTGCAGGTCTGCACAATATAATCCAACCGAATCGTTGTTGTTTTAATGCATAGAAGTTTGTCATGCTTAACGTGTACTATTTACTTGTTCTTTTTATTTTCGCCCCCTGTAGGTATATTCGAATTGTTGGGACCCACAACACAGTGAACAAAGTTTTCCATATTGTGGCATTTGAATGTATGTTCACGAACAAAACTTTTACTCTTGAGAAAGGTCTGATAGGTAAGAGATAAAATTGTTTTCCTTTTATATGAACTGTTGCAAACACTTGTCTTTTCATTATTGCACTCTTACTCTACACAGAAAACTTGAGTTAAATGATGGTAAGCATAAAATTAGTTGGCTAGTCCTTGCAACTTCTTTGAAATTCCAGTTCTGTGGATTAATTAGTGATGCTGCAGGAATGCTAAAGTTCAAATTAAATCAACTGCTGCTGACAAAGCCACTGGTAATTGAGTCACGCTGTGGTGCTAATCCAATTTTTCTTTGCATGTCATAGTATGGTTGATGTTACCTCCCGCTAGGTTAGCCTGAATTCTGTAATGAGGATGGAGTAACCAGAGCTATTTATTGCAGTGAAGATGGATTTGGGCATTTAGGGCCTCTTATACAGCCTAGTTTCAACTGCTGAAAGTAAACTCTCATGCCTTGATTTTCCCCCAAAGAGTCATAGACACGCTTAGCCATGGCAGAACGTTATATTGGCTTCCCTTATTCTCTGAATGTTGTGTTGATGGGGCACTCTGCTACCTCTGGAGCTCCGGACAGCTTGTATAGTACTGATTTAAGTACCTCTACATAGTACTGCATTACTTAAGGTAGAAATCCCCAACAGACCAACAATACTGAATGGTGAACTATGTCAAAGTAAGATTTAATAGTCCAAACAGGGTGATTTTTGTGCTTTCTTCCATATAAACTCACATAAGTGAGATTCTGAAATCCATTGGGAAGAGTTTTGTGTGCCTTTTAGTAGCTGCTTAGGTGGGATTTCCCACAGTTTCTTACTTCTGGCATGAAATCGAGAATTTCAGCAAAATTCTCAGAGTTCATGCTGATTTTAAACATGTATTTAAATAAAGTATGCACATAAGATAGATGGAAGGGAAAGCAGTGTTCAAAAAAGAATGAGAGGGAAGATTTTAATAAGACACAGTTCTTTCACATTTTTTTCTGAGAAAACTAAAATATTTAGCTGTGAAAAAATGGGACCCAACTCCTTCAGCCTGTTCCCAATCCATTATATAAAGGCGTTGCATGGTTGCACCTGATTCATGGGGTGTGCTGTGTAATTTTGTTGTTGTTTTAGAAGCATGGAGTAAGTAGCCTGACAAATCACACCTTACTGATTTTTATGTTATATAGCCCCAGAGTGTACAAGCTGTTCCATAATGCAAATAGAACGTTTTCCCTTTATTTTAGGGAGTTTGCAAGCAGTATTGCCATTGCTATTGACAAGAAAATAGAATAAGCATTAAGGACGAACTGGGTTTAAAGAAAACAGCTACCTTCAGTAAGCTGGTTAACAGAGAAACAAAATGTTTTGAGTTTGATAAAACCTTAAAAATTTCATATTTAGCACTGCCAGCTATGAATTTTTAAAAATACAAAATTAGAGTACTGTGTGCAAAGAAGTGGTACATACATCTGTATGTATTTGATGTAAGATTATCAGTCTTGTTTAGCAAATACCTAATTTAGGACTCAAATAATGTATTTGGGTTTTGTGTGTGTGTAAACTCAAAGATTGTTTTGTTGTAACAGCAGGCAAGTAAGTGAATCTGTGCATGTTCATGGAAGTGTGCTTGTATCATGGTTGGCTTTTCTTTGAGATACTCCATGACATTTTGGGCTTTAGTGAGCATTTTGGTGAGACAAACTATTTGATCTGTTTCAGCATTTCTTGAGTTTCAAAGATAATCTAGGGGATGGAGACTTTATGTGGCTTTATTAAAATTTATCCAATTATGGTTTTTTTTTCTGTAGTTACAGAATCTTACAGGGAAATAGGGTACTCATTTAATAGTAAGTATTCGTTCATGGTGATCAGTGGAACTGTGCTGTCACTCTGTTGGGTTAATCAAGCTGCTGTATGCATACGTCATTTGAAGTGATCTACAATAAGCAAAGAGAGGCCTGTAGGGCTCTACAGCATCACAATTTCAAGTAACCACTGAGTACTAGCCTGGACTGGACTAGAAATCAACACCCTTGCCATTGTCCCCTTCATTTCAAAATCACATCGCCCTCTTATATATAATCTTATATTATATATAATATATAATTATATATATTATAATCTTATATTAAAGAGATGGGAGTCAATTAATGGCCAATTAAAAGAGTAAGGATACAGTGAGTAGTTAATTGAAAGAGGGATGTGGATGAACTTCAGTTTGTAAATGAGGTAGCAACAGTTGGATACATGGCCCTGCAGAATTTATGGTGAGAAAGGGACAAATGGCAAGATTTTGGGACTATTTCAGGGCAGTCTGGTTGTGAAATGGTGCAGGGGCACAGTGGCTGTTTCACTAGAATTTATGGCCATCAACATTATCTATCCAAAAATATTCCCAACAGCTTTTATCCATCAAAGTGACCTTATCTCCATTTAATGCTTTGTTTTACATACCTGTGGTGGTTACTGTAAGGTAGCATGTTGTCTGTCTTCCCTTGATCAAGCAGGCTGTCCCAGTTCCACTTCTGTAAAAAAAACCAGTGTGACTACCAATGGTGTATTTGGCACAGATTTATTTTATTGCTCTAATGAGGACTTGTAATGTTTGTTTCTGTTTCTGCAGTGACCTGATAGGGTAGAGTGAACTGAAAGCAGTTAAGAAAGCTCCACAAAATAGACATAAGTGCAGCAATCAGAGCAGGCTGCTCTTAAGCTTGACTGAGTGTAGAAGCTTTAATCTTTGATCCTTGAAAACCAGTATTAGGTAATACTCCTGGCTTTATGTTTTTGTCCAGTATAGTATTAAATATGGTATTAAATTAGGTTAGAACAAACACAGCTGCTGTTTCTATAACCTGTTTTATTAAGAAAATGTGATGTTGGTCAGCCCTTGAAGGCCCTATGGTCCTTTCAGAGAAACTTTGTGACCCTTACTTCTACCAAAATGATGCTGAAGATAATATGCAAAGAGTTTGTCATTTGAAACCTCATGTCAAAGAAAAAAGGCTACTGAAGTATTTGTTCAGGGATCTTGTTTGGAGATTTGAGAGTAATTATATTTATATTTTTTTTTGTGAAACCTGTTCAACTTGATCAGAAAGCTGTATATACAAAGAGGGTAATATATCAGATGCATTATGACTGATGGATAGTACCTATGTAATGGCTGTCACTGTAAAGTGAAGATTAGAAGGCTGGTAAACAAATAGTAAAAATGAAGCGCTCTTTCATAATAACAGCAATTTTATGTTGCTGTGGTTTTGCGTATATGGTTTTCATGACAAATTATTAATGACATAAAAGTTAATACCGAAGATGCAATTACTTTATACAATACTGGATGTGGTACTGACATGACCCATTGGTGGTTGAGTAACAGTTTTGAAGTAAAAGTAGCAAGAAATGCTCTTTCTAGCACTGTGTGGTGTTTTAGTGTTGGTTTATACTTTGTTGTCTTGTGAGATGAAGTAAGTGACAGAAATTAATTCCATCGAATGAAATTATTCCCTAATGCAGATGTTAGGGTTGAGATGTAGTTTTCCTTTTGGCATAGTACTATCTCTAAATGTGTAAGTTAACAGTTCTACGTGTTAGATTCATGAGTGTGACATAACTGGTTCATTTAACAGGGATGTAAATATCTTTTTAAAATTCAAAAGCATACTGTTTGCTTTTAATGAACTTCCGTTTCTGAAATTTTGAATGGTCTGTAGTCATTAATATTTAATCTAGAATCCAAAACAAATGAAAATTGTTACAAGGAAGAGACGTACTCCTTTGGAGGCAGAAGCAGTACTTGGTGGGACGTGGTGTTTCATAAAAGCTTCTGATCTGCCCAGTGGCATAAAGCTACAACAGTGTGTAAGGGGCTGGTTCTGTGTAGTGCCTCTTTTGGTTTGGGGGGGGCAGGGGGGTCTTCCACCTAAATATAGGAACCACTTCCTCTTTTCTGTCTCAATTGGAAAAAATTTATAACCATGCTTAGTCTTTTAATCAGTACTCGGTGCTGAGGAGCAGTCAGGAACTATGCAGGCATGTGGGTTTGACCAGCCTACCATCCTATTTTAAGCCTCGTTAAGGTCATAGGGAGTGCGATGTGGAAGGCTTTAATATGAAGTTGTGTTTATCTGTAGTCTGTCTCAGTCTATCAGACTGTCTTGTAACTTGTACGTTACACATGAAAGGGAGAACAGTGAATAATGACTGAAGAGCAGGAGATGGATGTAAAACACTGGAATGTCCTTGGTCACCCTCTAGGGAATGCTGTTCAGTACTTATGAATCATTGTGAACCTTCACTTGTGTGCTGTTCAGTGCCTTAGGAGAACTTGTATTAAATGGGAAAAAAAAATCACTTGTCTCTTACTTTCTGGTAGTTATCTAAAAAAATAATAATTAAATGTATAACCAAGAGAAACGAGTCCTATCAGTTTCCTAGTGTGTGGTTCAGCTTTGAAAAAGATTGCATGCTCTCTCTCCCCAAGGAAGCAGTGAGAGTTGCTATTTTTGTGTCTAGTTTAATGTTGACTCCACACAAAGCTATCGTATTTCATTTCTTCTCCTTTTTTAAAGGTTAGCCTTCTTTAAAAACCATGCAGGTTTACCCAGCAACATAAGTCAGCCCTGCTGCAAGCATAGCCTTAGGAAATTATGAAAATTTGAAGTCTATCTAAATACAGCAGGGATTTTTTTTTTTCCCCTCTTCTTGCTACAGGAAAGGGCAGCTACATGGTTGGTTTGGTTACTGCTACCCGTTCTTCAACAGAGATCTGTCCGTATGACTCCAGTTTCTTTTTATTTGATTGTTTTATACTTCCTATTTCCAGTGCTGTGACGAAGGATGTGTACTTACTAGGGCTCTTCTGAAACAGTTGCTATTTCTTCAGGCAGAATGTTTAATGAAGGAGCCCAGTAGCCAGCCAATCGCCAGTTCTAATGACTTGAATGGGTTTGTTCTAATTTACTGGATCAGAAATCATAGGCTTTAGCATATATCAACTGAAAAATCAGCCTTCTCTAAGGTTATTCTAATCCACCCTGACAGTTGGACATAGACAAATATTAGTGGGGTTTTCTTTTCCAGCTAAATATGGCTTGCAGAAAGCTTTCCACTGAAACAGGTGGAAACACTGTTGCTATTTGTTTGAAGTTGGTATTTCTTGAGTTCTTGATTGATTTCTTGATTGCTACATTTCATTTGAATCTTCAATATCATCAGGAAATTTCATCTCAAGAAAATAAGAAAGAATGTGTGGAAGAGGAGACAGGACTTTATACTTCTAATTAACTGAAAAGTCTGTAGACTCAGTATTTTCTACTGTGTAGCAAATAAACAAGTGCTAATTCTAAATGAATAAAGGTAAGAATTAAAAAATCTTCTGGCATGTGGAAAATAATGAAAGCAAATGCCCAGTATCTTTTATTTAATACAATAAAATTGAACCCTGGAATAATACTGACATTCCTGATTTTTTTTCTTTGCTCTCAGGCTTCTTTTATCTAACCATCGCTTCCTAGTGAGGAAACTTTTGTCAGCTCAGTTGATGTTCAGGTGGAGAAGGAATGCAATTGTACCATTAAAAATGGAGCAATTGAAAGCTGAGCATTTAACAGATGTCAGCATGGGAGAAAAATCACTCCTTTACATTAACTAAAACAAAAATTATTTTTTTCCAGTACAATTTCTTGTTTATAGTTTCTTCACAAAGACATAGTTTTGTGTCTTAAGAGAATTCAGTAAAATGAACAGTTGTGTTGCAATGATGACACTTTAGCTGAGAATCTTTGACTGTTGCTTGTATATTCAACAGTCCATAATGCTTTAAATTACTGCCTTCCTATAAAGTACGACTACTTAGTGTATCTGCTGTCTCTATGTTTATTTTAGTAATTAAGGTTCATTGCTGTCTGATTTTGTGAGCTGGTGCAGGCATCCATTCTGTTCTTGCCTTTCTGTGTTGCAAAGAGTTATTTGTGGATTTTCTGTTGTGTGATCATGTCCTGTCCCGTCCCGTACCCCCAGTATTAGCCAATTGACTGCAGTGAAGTTACAATGGATGGGCAGAAAGCAAAATCTGACCTGTCCAGACTGGGAGGTGAAAGGAAGAACTTTACACTTCAGACATGGAAGCAGTTAACAGTGGCTGCATTAATTTTTTTGAATACATCAGGGGAAAAAAAATTCCTACAGAAAATCAAGTCTGCTAAAAATTAAGGGGTGGCGGGGTGGGGAAGCATAAAGGATAAATAAATAAGACTGAGGCAACCACACACTCCTGCTGTGTTTTTCTCCTGTGGGATCTCTGAGGACAGTTGAATGACATATCTGTCTTATCTTTAAATGTAGCCAGTATAGATGGCCCTTAAGTCATGCCTTGAAAATGACAATCCCTTATAAAAATACTATACTAGAATTAAATATACTGCCAAGCTGTTTGTTGCTCTGTACTGTAACATAAGACCAAGAGACAAGATAGTAAGTTTTAATGTTCTGATGCTACTGTCCTGTAACCTCAATAATCTTCTCCGTTTTGTTTGCTTACAGAATGTGTATGCTTTGCTAACACACATCTTTTCCATAAATGAAAATCAGATTTATTGGAGAAAAACTGCTGTATGAACAGTGTGAAAAAATAATTTCCATATTTTAATCCCCTCTTTTATTTTCTCTTAACAACATTGTTTCCAGTAAAAGCTGGGTAGCTGGTAGATTAAAAAAAAAAAAAAAAAAAAAAAAAAAAGAAACAAGACTGTTAGTTTTGGCAGTATGTTTTTGTAAACAAGTGACCTAAATTGAAGCAGGAATTCTAAAGGGAAAAAGGAAGAGAACCAGAAGACTTGAAAATACAGCACAGAGCAGAGTCCCCACCAGATGGTATTTTTAATAAATTCATCAAGCGGATATAAAAGATGATAATGAATATTCAAAATAGGGAGTGACAGACCCCCCCCCCTAGACAGAAGGAAGAGTATGGTACCTCCCGCACACTGCAATTAGTTAGAATCACTTTCTAATTAACCGTTGTAGGGAAGACCACAGAATTCTATTAAAAACACACTAAGACAGTTTCTGGGTGGTTCTTAAGGATTTTGACTAATCAGGGTAACATCATCGTAGGAGGTCACGGATTAGTGCAGAAATCTAGATGTGAGAAAGAGCAGGACAATGCTCAGAGGGCCTGAAGGTGTAAAAGGGTGGAAGAAGAGAGCTGTGCTGTGTTCAATGCTGTGTTCAGGTAACGCCTCACATAGCTCGGGGGGGGGTCCGGAACATGCCATAGAGCTTCAACATGAACATTGATTCTGACACTTCATCTTTTACTTTTTTTTTTTTTTTTTTTAACCAAGACTTCAGTAGTTTCCTCTTCCTACAAAAAGCAGCAATATATATAGATGCTTTAATACCTATGTAAAATGGATACTCAACGTTCCCTTGCTGCCAGGGAAAAGGGGAAGAAAAGGAAGCCAGGGCAACCTCTGTTTCAGTGCCAGCGCTCTCGGTTCGCATTGTTAGTCTTTGCTGTATTCAGACTGTTCCCAGTGAAGTACTTCTAATGTCTGCCACCTGCTCCCCTGTAAGAATTTGGGGATTTCTGAACGTCTCTTTTCAGTAATAGGGAATTAAGAGGTTTCCAGAAGAATAATATGGTGGGTTTAGTAATATTTTATGAGCAGAGATGATAGTACAGTAGATTTTTCAGAAACCGTTGCCTTTCCACTGCCTTGGATTATTACTTGGCAGTGAGCTTGCACTTTTTTCCCTTGTGTGTTTTATGATGTGGTGGTTGGTTGGTGGTTTTTAGGTCACGCTCCTGACACCACCAGCACAAGTAAAATCCTAGCTTTTAATGGAAACTTATCTCTTTTTTTTGGGTGCTGGAGACTCTTACAATTAGCTCTGAAATTTCACATAGCTATATTTCAGCCATTTTCAGACGCTGTAGTATTTTAAATATATATTTTACAGACAACTATTAAAATCATGTAATTATTATGCGTGCAGTGAGCTTAAAATAGTACATTTGCACTTGTACTACATCATTTGTTTTCTTGTGAAAATTCCAACAGTGTTCATTTGAAGTCTTAGTTATTCTATTTTTTTTGGTTTTCTCACTTTCAAAAATGTTTTATATGAGAGATTGTGAATTTGAAAATTTTGTTAAATTGATCGTTGTCATTCAGATAACTTTTTAAACTTATTTCTTTCTCTGTCTTCCAAACTGCGTTACCACACAGATTGATTGTCCTTTATCAGAGGCTGTCACACAAAATCTTAGCATTTTTTTAATGCAGCCTGTGCTGAAAGATTTTTTGTTATCGTTTAGATAAAGCAATCAGTGTTTTTAACACCACCACCACCTCCTCCCCCAAAAAGGCTCAACTGGCAACCTTGATTTTTACATGTTCAGAGAGGATCATTTTTCAGTCTTGTTTATTTTTTTGAGAGAGAATTTGAAAAGTTGTAGAGTTTAACTAAAAACTGAGCATTTTAGTAAAGTGCTGGACCTAAGGTGTCTCAAATAGCTTTTTCTTTTTCTTTTTTTTTTTTTCATGTTTATCTGCCATCCTGCTGGAAGGTGATGTTCAAAAAGCTCAGGATTCTCTCTAAATTACAAACAGAAAGAAAGTACCATGCTTGGTTGAATGTTAACAAAGGGAAATAATAGGAGGTTCCAAAACCAAGTATTGAAGTGCTTGTAAAACAGTGCTGGAAAAGTACTCTATGCGCAAGAAAATAAACCTCTTTCTCGCAGCCTGCTCCCAGAGGAGCTGCTGTTGTCTTGATTTTTGATGAAATTGCTGAAATTATGTCAGGTTCTAACTATATTATGAATATTGTTTGATTTGAAAGGAAGGGGGAAACTACTTAGCGTTGATTTAAGTCAGATTAAGCAGGACTAAGTACATACAAGAAGAGCATTCCTCTCCTTGGGAAGCTTTCTGGAAACCAACACTAAAGTTACATCCTTTGCTAAAGAATAACAACTCCCAACGCTAAGCCTTTTTTTTTTTTTTTTTTTATTGCCAAGCATGTAATGCTCCCCTGCTTCTAAAAGTGCCTAGTAAAGAGTTATATTATCCTTTATCTAATTTGGTTTATAACAGCAGTTTCCAAGCTAGAGAGTTCAGTTTCGGATGTACCAGGGAGGAGGAAGAACTGAACTTGGAGGACGCTGACACATGGACCACAGTGCTGGATATGTACACTGATTGCAAGAGGGTTGTAGAGGTGAAAGAAAGTTCATTATACATGTTGCAGCACAGGGTAGCAGTTTAGCACTGGCCTGTGCAATTAGAATTGTAATCTTACTTTTTTTCCCACTGAAACATCCTTCCTCTTGTCGTGATTTTCCCAGGAATGCTTTTACTAATTTGAAAATTCTTTGAGCTCCCTAATTTGGTATTTTCCCTCTAATATTCAAATAACTGCATGTAAGGTGAATGAAAGAAGGCCAATTTGATATTCTGCAGTAGTATCTTTGACTTTCTTTGACATAGTGGGCTACTGCATGCTGGCATTTTTTTATGGCTGCATATAGGATAGAAAAAAGAATTATCCAGCAAAGATCTTTGATGAAATTAAGAGGGAGGGGGGGAAGTACTGTATGATTCCATTACTGTCTCCTGGAGGAAACTCATTGTCCTGTGGTTTAGCCTTCCTTTTTTCAGTAGGATGAGTTCTAAGTACTTTCTTTTCTTTTGCTATTGGGCTATTACAATTTCTTTTTTATGGCATTTAATCTTCTCTTTATCCTGTCTTTTGACTGAATGAGAAATAGTTCTGTGCTTGCTGTTCCATTTGTCTGGCAGACCTATTGGTCTCCTTCCCTCTTGTAGTCCAATACTTGTATTGAAGGATTTTGTAAGTATTAAAAAGCATTTAAATTTTCTAATTTCTGGGGTGCAATTTCTGATCACAGACAGAGAGCCTGTCAGAAGTGCCAGCAGGTATGGGTTGGAGATAGTCTCCTGAGCTGTGAGACTTCAAGCCCTGGTTTCAAAGACTTTGAGTCCTGGCTTCCCACAGTCCAGATCAATGCTTTAAACTATCTTCCACTTATTTCTCTCTCTCTTCTTTTTCTTTTTCTTTTTCTTTTTCTTTTTTTTTCTTTTATTTGGGGGTGGCGGGGGTGGGGTGAAGTGTTTTGTCATGAAAACAGGAAGAAGTTAGTTTAAAATTTTAAAAGTTTTGCTAGATAAGGTATTTTTCTCCCAGTTGTATTAAAGGACTGATTTCATATCACCAAGACAGAAATCCATCTGTTAATTTAGCAAGCTATTCTGGGTTCGATGCTATAAAAATTATCTGTACCACTTGATTCTGTTTCATAGTTTGTATTAAATAAGAGTTAAATTTCATTGTGTTGATCATACTTTCATCCTTTTTTTTCTCTTTCTCCTTTTTCCCTATTCTTTGCTAGAAATAAAGACCATTGGTATCTGAACTGTTCTCTGACTGTATGTCTCTCATCTTTGTATTTTTAATTCACAGTTCCCACTGAAAATGTTGCAACAATTGCAGACTGTGCCAGTGTGATAGAGGGTGTAAGTCGCAGTCGGAATGCCTTATTGAATGGAGACACAAAAAACTATGATTGGGATTCTGGGTACACATGCCATCAGCTTGGGAGCGGAGCTATTGTAGTACAGCTAGCACAGCCCTACATGATTGGATCAATACGGTAAGAGGGTTTATTTTTCTCTAAATTAAGGACAGCAGTGAAACTTTTGCTGAACACTGTTGTTTTCCTTAGAATATATGATGTTTGGAAATGATGGTAATTAGGGGACTAGTTTAGTAGTTGTCATTTGGCTTCTTACTTCAGTATAATGGGCATGTTAAAAATTAAATGTGTGACTTATGTGTTGAGATACAGCAGAGCAATTCCAGAAAACATTACATTTCAGAGATTTAATAATAGTAATAGTCAAATTGTAAGATTAAAGTTATATACTTATATTAAAATAGAAACTTAATTGCAGCCTCATTTGTGGTCAAAGTAGGTGCAGTTCCTCATATCCGCCTCATTGTGAAAACATAAACAGTTATTGAAGAAAGCCATCATCTCGAGCCAGCCAGGTTTCCTTTGCACTATACAATTAGTACCGGTTCTTACTTGAACATGGAGTATATAATAAGGGCACCGTAACCTGAACATTGCTTTACAGCGGTGGGTTAGTGAATATCTTTAGATCTGGACTGAAGTTCATTGGGCTGTTTCTACAGTGGATGTTTGTAAGCATGCGAAGAACGAACTTTTGCCTAATGTAGAAACTTTGAAAGTAGATTGGAGAGAGGGATTGTTCACAGGTGAAGGCAAAAATATTCTTGCCAGCTTCAGATCTCCGACTGTAAATTATTTTTTGTTTTATAACATCAGACATACAAATCCTTATCTTAATGGCTTCCTGTTCTTTGTAAATTAAGACTATGTTGTCAGGGACTTGATTTGTATTCTTTGTGACCGTGAAAGAAAGAGAAAGGTTTCTGAAGTTAGAATAACAGTGAGCAAAGTTGGAAACCCCAGGTGAGGTACTGGCTCACAACAGAGACCACGTACATAGGTACGTATTGCTAGGAGCTAGCTTGGTGCTGTCCAGCTGTCAGTTGCCTCTTCGAACTAACTGATGAACAAGTGAGACTTGAAAGTTCCTTTATAACTGCCAATTTCTGGTTTGCTTTGAGGCATTGTTATGACGGTTATAAAACTCTGAAGATAAAGTTTAAAATCAGACATCCAGGCAAATCTCTAACCTAACAAAAGTACTGTTTTGTTTGTATACTAGCTATAGATGCTATGCATAATGCAAGTCTGGCATTGTTCGCACTGCGTGAAAGAATTAGAATGCATGTAGTTGGCAGCATTTGACAATGAATGTTTTATGCTTTCTCGTTTGGTGTTTTTAATGTTCAATTAAGTGTTGCATCTCAAGCAAAAAAACCAGGAAGACACAGTACTCAGATTTCTTAAAGGAGGTAATTGAAAATGTAATTACATAATTTTCTTGCCACTTTAAACTTAAATGTAAGTAACAGCAGGAAGCTTTGGCCACATAAAGGAGAAAGAGGGGAATGCATTAACTAAAATGTGTAGTTTCTCAGTTCATAGTCCCTGTCTTCCTAACTTACTGTTTTCTGCTGTCTTTCAATCAGTGAATAATACCATCTCTTCAAATCAGTGCAAAAAATTTGACCTTACTAGGGTTTATTCTTGAGCAGAAGATTTTTAATGTTCCATTATTAGTATGTTAGGTGAACTAGACTTTAGGTTACCAACAAATGATAACTGCATAATTGGCAAGTGTGTAGAGCAAATAAAAAAAAATCCACAAAAAAACCCAAACCAACAACTAAGCATTACATAATTTAAAACTAATAGGCATTTAATGATTTATGTTGTATTGCATTGTACACATATAAGGGTAGAATCTTCTTTCTTTGTCTGCTTTCCTGCATGTATAGTAGAAACAAGATGAATAGCTTGTCTTAAAAAACAACAATAATAAACATCGTCATCTAGGGTATCTTCTGACAGAGGGGACTACTTGCATTGCCTAGAGACAGAAATGCTAGCACTATGTCATCTCTTCCTTTGTGTTTTACCTAGAAGAACAAGTGTTCTGAGTTACAGCCGCATCTGTTGCAGATCATAGGCAGCCAAGGGAAAGATGCCTCCTTGAGTGGGGGAAGCAAGGTTTCACTATGTGGTAACTACAGCGTTGGCAAGGATCTAGAACATGTTCTTGTACTGTGCAATGCTAAAGATGGTGACAATGGTCTCTTTATTTAACACCAGGAGATCCGTGACTGATATGAAAATCAAATTATGTATAAAGAAAAAAAATCTTAATATTTTGTCTTAATGAAAGCAACAGATTTCTTTGAATGGAATGTCTTCCACAGCTAATATAACAGTGTTTGGTGCCTGTTTTCCTGCTGTTTGCTTGCTTGAAAATGGCCTTGATCTCACCTTCCCACCTAATAGAAAAAAATTTCCAGGAGCATTTTCTTGAGGCTGGCTGTACAGCATGACTGCAGAATGACATGAATTGCTGTACCCCCAGAAACTGAGTCATTAGACCTCTGGGTTTGGATTCTAAATGAATAATTAGGAATTAAAGTACATGTGTTTTAAGTTCAGGGACATGAATGTGCCATTGAATATATTTCTGTCAGAGACCGTAAATATATGAGCCTTTGAAAAAAGGGTACGAGCTCCTTTTAGTCTATAGAAATTGGAATACCACTGGAGAGAGCCTCCAAGTCAGAACATGTTGCCATGGCAACTAAATTCTGAGTATGAAAAAGGCAGAACATCTCTTGGTACTCAAATATGCATTAGAAATGCATAGAGGTTGTAATGTTTCAGGAGTCTATCTTGTATGCATGCTTTCTGCAAAAGTCATCCCATTGTCATAGAAGCTTACAACCCTTCACGTTGGAAAGGACTTGAGGAGGGCATCTAGCCTGGCTTGTTCCTCAAAGGAAGGTCAGCTATGAAGAAAGATCATCCTATTCAAGGTTTTATGCACTCAAATCTTGAATATCTCCAAGGAAGAAAATACCACAACTTCTCTGGGTAGCCTGTTCCAATGTACTCCCCGCCTCCATGCAATTTCTTTTTTTCCTATGCCTCTAGTCCATCTGGAACATCCTGTTTCGATTTTTGACCGTTGTCTTTTGTTCTTCCTGTTGTGCACCTCAGTAAAGAGCCTGGCTCAGTCTTTTTGATAACCTGCTCTCAGATACCAAAGAGTGCTGTTAGGTTTAGGGCCAGCAAGGAACCTTCTTGAGCTAACCAAGCCAGTTTCCTCAGCTTCTGGCACAGTGCATGTGCTCCAGCCTCCCAGCGATCCTGATGGTCCTCTACTAGACTGGCCCAGGTCTAGCAGTATTGTATTTGGGTCCAAAATGGGATGCAATGTGCCATGTTTTATCTAACAAGGGTCAAATAAATGAGCATAATCTCTTCCTTTTCTTCTGTTGGCTCAGTACCTGTTCCTACAGCTCGGTATGCTGTTAGCCTTCACTGCTGGGAGGGCACGCAGGCAACTAAGGACTTGGGAGTCATATCGAATAGGAGGTGCCCTAAAATTTTAGCACAGACAGACAGACCGTAGCGTTGTTTACTGCAATGGATTAGGCTGGGTGAGGTACAGGATTTTGCTTTTGATCTTGTTGAGTTTCATGAGATTCTTTTTTGCCCATGTCCCTAGTCTTCCCAGAGGCTGGCAATCAGTCCTGAATAGCAGCTTTACTCTGAGTATATTAATTGCATCTTTGTAAAAGTATTTTAACAACTTATCCCAGTTTAATCTATTTGAAGACTTTATTACTAATATGAATATGTGATAGCCAGCTGTCTTGCTTTTCATATTCAGTGTAATTTTTAAATTAACAAATGATATCAATTAGCTTTAATCTGTTTCCTGTTTGTTTATGCCATCATCATATACATCTCTTATGCTTCCTAATTTTCCACAGCACTTCTGCTTATGAAGTTTTTCTTTCTTTGCTGCTCATTTTCTGTGCTTGCCTGACTTGAGAGTGAAATTGTAACTCAGAATAAATGATCATATAAGCACATAGCAGACACAGAGGAATTTTATCTGTAGGATCCTGAAGAAAGATTGATTTCCTGCAAGATAACTACTGAAACATAAATATCTGTAGAAAATGAAAGGGGATTATAGACAACTGGAGGCAAAAATGTAGACAATTGTATATAAAAAAAAAAAAGTATCTTTTCCATACAGTTTTGATTTTCTTTCTTTTTCCTTATCTTTCAACAAGTGTTGCTAGCTCAAGTTTTAATTTCTGTTCTTTGGGGTTTTATAAGTATGCAAGTAGTTTACAAACACAGTACTAGCAAATACTTATGCTGTATGTGGTAACTACTAACTTCCAGTATTCAAGAAGCAGGTATCATCCCACCAGGTGCATGACTGTTGTTTGGTATTCTGCTAACAGCTCGAGTATATGTAGTTATATGACAGGCTGAACTAAACCATGACAATCTTTCTCACAGAAATCTAAGAATAAAAAGCAATCAGAGATGGCACAAAATGCTTGTGTAAATGCAGAACAATCAATCATAGGGCAATGCATGACATTTAGAGAAATACGTTTAAAAAAAGTACTGCAGCATCTTTTGACGTAACAGGTAGCCTATATAATCAGTTTCACACACCTGTAATATGAAATCTTATTTATATTTGAAAAGCTTTTGTTTTATAAAATGGGGCATTATCAGCATGTGATGTAGATAACAGTACCATGTTATATGATTAACAGGCTTAGATTTCAGATACAGAAGTGCCACATGAGAAATATGCTTAAATCTCAGAGTGTTGCAGGGCGTGAGCTGGATGAAGCTGCATCTCACTTTTCCCTCTCAATCCTAAAAGCAAGATTTACTAACAAGAGCTAATTTAGCTTTTTATTCTAATACGGAAAGTCCTAGGAACACGGCAATTTTGCTGTGAACAGATGCATTCCCAATGAGTATAGTTCTGACTTTTAAAGTGGAATGTTCTTCTTCCTGTCATTCAATATCCATCATAGCAAGACATAGTTTCTATATGAAAGTTTAGCCTGGTAGTTTGCCTGGAATGTGTTTCAAAGATTACTGTACCTGGCATAAAATGTGGCCCTTATGCTCTGTGTACACTGGTGAATATTCATGTAATCACCAAAAAGGTTTTCACTGCTTATTATCCAGAAAGGTATTTCATGTGGAGTAAATTCCAAATAGGTCCTGACATCAGTCTCCCTCCCTAGTCTTTTCTAAAAAACCTACTGCGGGGAGGTGAAGAAAGAAATTGGGTTTTAGTTTCACAAGTCCCTAAGAAACAAAAATCTACATTTAGCATTCATGCTAAGTCACTTTGGGAAAGATTTTGCCAACTTGAATTTACTCATTCTTTGGTTTGTAATAATTCTAAGCCATATGCTTTTCTAAACCTATTTAACTTGGGCTAGGTTGTTTTGGGGGAGAGCAACTATATGCATTCTTAAAAGGAACACATATGTCCTGTTAGCCTTTTGCTCTAAAGCCCAGCCAATTGTGTTTTAATTACAGTATTAGTAATTAGTATTAGTTGAAATTAGTCACCAGTGTGCTTCTGATATTCAAACTGTTGATTATAGCTTTGAAAGCATGAATCAAGGAAACAACACTGAGCCCCCCGATGAAAAACATCCTACTGAAAAGCATAATTAGCTACATTTTAATAGCCTTTTTTAAAAGAAAATAGATTTATGTATATTTTTGCTTTTCCCTCTTTTTGTCATTTAGAAGGCTTGGTTTAAATATTGCTGTTAAATCAACTCTGAATCTCTTGATTATTAGTAGTTATCAAATCCAAAATTTTAATCCATAGGATTTTGTGGTGGTGGTGGGTTTTTTTCAAACAAAATATGTGCTTCATTCAGTCTCTTCCATATTTGGAGACCTTCGAGCTATAGAAAAGCAGAATGGGGAGGATCTGATGAAGCAGGGGAAGAGTGGTGGAAGTTGGGGTGGCTTTGTTTTGGGATGGGGGGGTGTTAAGTCTTTCATGATGCCACCAGGAATTATTTTTATTTTTTACTCCGTCATCCCTATGAATTTTTATAATTTGCAAGAAGACAGTATTAATATATGCTAAAAGGCTTCTGTTAAAAGTGTTTTATTTTAGCTTCTTAAAGCTATTTTTGTTAGCTTTTTGGTTTTTTAATATTAATGAGCTGGATTCGGTTGAGAGCATCTAGGGAGTTTATTTTAAATGTTTGTCCAGTAGACCTTATTCCACTGTGAATGCTGGGATTCCGAAACCTAAAACAAAAAAAGCTAAACTGGATTATTTTGAAAAGAAGGTGATGGCACTGGCTTTTGGGGCAAAGATGCAGACACACGTGTTCTTAATAACCAGATTCTAAAGACGGTCCAACATTTGCTTGTGGCAGCACCTCTCTCTAAAGAGGAAGGATTGTGCATTCAGCAACTGGCTAGGTTATTGCCTCCCTCTAGCAGTGTTGGTTTTTTAAATGTTAAGAGTGAGCAATAATTTTTGCAGTTATATTCCTCCCAGAAGAGGTAGCAGTTGAAAGCAAGAAAGACTCTCAACTGGAAGAAAGGGATTTATAATACAAAATTTGGATGCTCTTCTGAAAGGCAATTGAAGAGAGACAGCTTGAAACTCCATGTCTGGGAAAGTCTGTAGTGTGGCACAACTTCCTTTTCTTTCTATGTGTATCTCTGCTATTTTCATTGACAATCAATGTTTCCTTATCTATTGCACTTTGAAACATGCTGATCTGTGGAAGTTCTTCCTCATAGCCAGAGAAGGAACCCTGGTTAGCTCTATTACTTGGCTTTCGCACTTCTCTGTGCATGTGGCTGTAGCTATTCTCATTTAGGTCATCACATCATTCCAGTTACAGCTATTTTGGATAGCTAGCTGTACTTGGGTTGACTACAGCAGGTTCATTTGCTTCTGTAACACATGGTCAGATTTAAGCAGTAATTCTAGTAAGTGTTAGCTAACTTTGACATGAATCTGAGGATCAAGAGACAGCAGCAGTTGTTAACAGCCAATATATTGCAGTAGAGTCTTTATTTTCCATTGATGTATTGAGTAAGGGTTCAGAGAGTAAGAAATTTAAGAAAAACAAAATCAGAAAAAAATAGTTTTCCGTGACAGACATAATGTGGTTTGCTCACTTAGCATACTGCAATTCAAAAACTTTGGGTAGGTGGATGAGAGAGCATTGTTTCAGAGAATGGCAAATGCAGCATGCTGGTTTTGCCTCCAGTCACTTCTAACTCAAATAGAAAAGAGTTTTGAAATTTGGGTTTTGGTATCACATTTGCCATTGAGTTTACATGAGAATAGTAAGAACAGCAGTTAGGTTTTCTAAACTCTGTACCAGCTAATCAGTGGAAAGACACCAGCCAAATGTTTTAAGTAAAATATAGGCCAAAACACATCTATTCCTCAACATATGAACAACATTTAACTGCTTTTTAAGAAGAAATTGCAGATGTGTCTGCCTCTGTTATGGCCAGTCCATTGGCCCGTTAAGTTGTGTAAATACCCTCTTTGCATTTGTGGATCTTTCATTGGAAAAAAGGATGTTCCGTATTGGTTTGCAAACATGCAGGATATAATTTTTCATGGTTTTGCTAAAGGCATTCTGTGCTAGATATCTTTCTTACATACACATATCTCGATCTCATCCACTGAGGGGGAGAGGAGAGGAGAGGCAAGGTTCTTGGTTTTGCTTTAATTTGTATCCTTAGAAATAAAATTAAATTGAGGAATGATGTTGAGGTTTCAAATATCTCTTACAACAGGGAGATAATCCCCATATAAAGAGATGTAGTAGAGAAGATATAGCATTTTCCAGATGTGTTTTTTGAGAATGGTGCACTTAAATCACATCCCTGATGCTTTAGATCTTCTCCTCTGTGAAACAAGTATGGAAATTGAAGGCTGTTCAATATGTCCTTTAGTGCCCTTCCTGAAGAGATGCACATTTGTTAGGATGAGTATGGAATGAGTCCTTGAGACCTCTATTTTCTTCCTTTTTTTTTTTTTTCTCCTTTTTTGCAATTTGATCAACAGTTCATTGCCTTTTCGCCTCATTATGATGAACCAGGACTGGGAATTCCCATTTTCTTACGGGTTTTTTTTGGGGGGGTATATTTTTGATATATATAGGAAAAAAAAAAAGAGAATACAGTTAAGAACACAGCATAATCTTTTTAGTCACTGGAATCTTTTTTCTGTCTCCTCTTAAACTGAACTTTCCAAACAGATCTTTGATTCAGGTTTAAAGCAGGCAATGCAACATGCCAAATAAATTTGTTATTTATTGACTTTCAAATAAATTAAAAATAATTGGATTAATATAATAGATTAATGTTAGTAAGATGGTTATTGTATTTCTGTGAGTTTATTACTGGCCTTAGGATAATAAGAATAGAGACACTCATGTCTGAGATGACAGAAACAGTAAAGACCTTGTTCAATGTTAGAGGCACATTCCAGCTGTATTTATAAAGGAGTAAGGGAAGGAAATAAAGGACTGGAAAAATTAAGCAGCTTGGTTTAATATTTATTTCACTTATCACAAAACAACTTCTTCATACACAGGTTGCTACTTTGGGACTGTGATGATCGGAGCTACAGCTACTACATTGAGGTTTCAACGAATCAGCAACAGTGGACTATGGTGGCCGATCGCACAAAAATTTCCTGCAAGTAAGTTTATTTTTTTCCATTTATTTGCATAAAGTCAGAACTGGAAACTTGGGGTTTTTTTATTCTTTTGTTCAGTACTTACATAGGTGCCTTTCTGACTGTGAAAGAACGATTCATTACATAATCTGTAGGTTACTAACTCTAGACCCTTGTAAATACAGCTTTAGGAGGTAACGGCTTCTAGTGTGGATAAATATCTAGACTTTGAAACAAGAATCAAGTTCCGAAGATCCACATCAGTACTGGATCTTCAAACAATCTGATTGATTGTACATTCTCAGAAACAGTCTGCCTGCCATACCCTTGGTTTTGTGATCACTGAAATGTTTCTCCAGAGTTCACATAGTTAGTGACCTTGGTGTCAAATCACCCCACCTTGAAAAACATGGTAGGAGAGAAAAGAGAGCATGCTTGGTGAAGGATTTTCTTAATCAAATGCCTCTCTCTCTTATCAGAGCATATAATTGTGTTGTATGATATTTGAAGGAGGTAGGGAGAGTGAGGATAAGGGACCAAACCATAGTATCAAAGTTACCTGAGCTTGACCTTGCCTCTGTTCAAAAGCAGAGTACCTGACTTATATGCACTGAGCATTCTGCTTCTGAACAAGACCATGTCATAGAAAAAAAAGACTTCTTAAAAAGAGATAAAAAAGAGAAAAATTGTCTCATTTTCATTTGTATACTTAAATGAAGAGAAATCCAGCATGAATACTGTCCACATGTATAGTGCTGTTGCCTTTTCTGCAATTATTGGATCTGCTGATAAAACCCATTCTTTTAGTATGGAGGAACGATCCAGTGTTGATAGCCTTCTTAAACCATTTGATAGTTCTAATTCCAAGTTAAGAATGACCTGGATACTTGTTATGGGACTGAAAGGACAGTCTGCAAATTTATGTTACATATCCAGAAGCCAGGTATGCTCAGCATTCAGTGAATGTTGATAAGATATGATCTCCTGGCGGATCCCCAGGGAAACTCAGACTCAGAAAAATATTATTTCCCTCCTTTTCCTCAAGTCAGTTTCCCCTGATAATGCTTTCCTTTCTTTTCTGGGACAAAATTGAAGTCATCAGCTCATATGGGGACAGCCCCCACCCATCCTGTATTTGTGATAACCAAAACAAAATTGATTTTACAAATTCAGAGATCCATCTTAATTTGTCACATCAAGCAAGAGATTTATTCAGTCCTTTCTAGCAGCACTGCTGACAGAGATTTTTCTGAAGTTTATATTCCATCCTTTAACAAATAGTGCAATTCAAACATGTTACAATGCAGTCTAGACATGTTGCTGAAGGAGATCTTGACATGTCCTTCCACTGTCTGTAAAGGGCAGGGTATTGATGAGCAGAAAACTTGGGTTCTGCCTGCAGGTCTGGCGAAAGAGTAGAGGAGACTTTATCATTCTTAAAGGCATCTCAATGTAATAGATAAAATGCATCTATTTGTCTGCCTCCAGCACTGGGAGCACTAAAAAGCTGAAACAGAGAGGGGGGAGAGAGAGGGCCAGGGGGAGAAAGACAGACAGACATAGAATCAGCATTTCTTTACACTTTTTGCTGGTACATTTTGATACTAATAGCATATGAGAGTCAGAAGGAGCCCTTGCTTAAGTATGCGCAGGGCAGATGGAATTGCTGGTTGACTGCCCAGTTCAGGTATCCACTCACCACGTTCAAACTACACTTTTTTTTTTTTTAAAAGCCTTAACCTTGGACAACTGTACGTGCATCCTGAAATAAAGATAGCTGCTTTCTCATGGTATACTTCAAGATCTTGATTCAAAACCTGGGTGCTCTGGAAGTTCTCAAAGCTGTGGCTGCAGGAACTATTTTTACACAGATTAGAGAATTGCATTTTGCCTAACTTCCTGCTCTGAGAGACATGCATCCAGCTGGCAAAATGCTAGCCTTTAATCCTGAGGTCTCCAAACTCAGTGTTCTAGCACTGTCTGTAAGTCAAAACAAATACAAAGACCTGGTTCTGAAGCTTACAATTGCAAAAGCTCATTTGATTTCAGTACAATTCAATTTAACAAGTAGAAAATTGTAAAGGAAAAGCACCAATTTGAAAAAATCTTAGTCTCTTCAAAAGTTTTCTATCCTCTGTAGTTACATTTAAATACTGTGTCATCTGTAACTGAGATAAGTGGAAAGGTTTGTGGATCCACACACCTTTTCCCCCTCAATTTTCAGGTGATTTCTTTGCATTTGACAGCACTTTTTCATGTTCAGTTTGAGTTTCTTTCTCTTTAAAATCAGCAAATTTGACTTTTTATTTTAGTCACACCACCACAGAAAACCCTTTAAATATATTTGATTTTCTTTTCAAGTAGGATTTGCAGCAATGCTGAAATGACTTCAACTCAAAAACTACTTTGATTGTGATGGCAGGTTGATAAGTCTAAATACTGTATAAATAGGTGTATGTGTCATTTAGAAAAATATGTACTATATATATAAATGTAAATATATATATATATAAAATGTAACTGCCAAATGTTGCAACTGTTAGGACAGGTCTGTAAAGTACAGAGGATCATAGCTGCATACAGTCAGAACTGGGCCGGTTTTATTTTGCTGAAAAATACTAAAACATGGTTCTATGACCTAAAAAGCCATACTGATAGCGCTCAAAATAGTTGGATGTAGAACGGAAGAGATATTCAGTGACTCATGCAGTGAATGAAGGCCCTCACTTAGAATTGTTGGGTGAGGTTGTGATATAGTGACAGGGACATCTTGATGAAGAAGAAAATATTGAACCACTCACTGATAGGAACAGGTTTTGATTTAGTTTCTGTAAGTTTAAAAAAAACCCAAATCATCTCAAAACATATTGGAAACGTGGAATTTTCTGCCATGAAAACAAACAAGTTATTTTCACTTTATGTAATTTTAACAAGAACAACAACCAGAGGAGTTGAAAAGTTGGATTTTAACCAAAATTAACAGATGTTGTAGTGAGGCAGAGATGGTACAGTTTGTCTGGTTTACTGTCATAGTGAATGGTAAAGATACTCCTGCTGGATGCAATAGATATTTTTTTTCTTATTTTTTTTCTGTCTCTGTCCTTCCTCTTACCATGATTACATTGGTATTTTATGCAAACAGCAAAGCTCCAGCAGAGAAATCTGCCTCTGAATGCCTTTTAGTCAAGTGATTCAGGCGCTCCCCAAGGAAAGGCAAGAATCGAACGCATGCACTGTGCCTGGGTTTGACTCATCATCAGGTTTAGGCAGGCAGTTAAAGATTCCTGCGTTCAGCAATTTGCCTTACCAGACTACAGCATTAATGGGCTGGAAGCAACAGTACCCTCATCATTTTGTTCTCTGTATGTTTACGAATGCCGCAGCCCTCTTTCGCCTGGAGGAAACAAAACAAATCTTTTGCTAATGTGGTCAAATTTTGCAACTATTTTTTGTGTCAGCCAAATCCTAATTTTTTTGATGGATACTTGACATCCCAGCCCAAAAAGAACTACACCTGCATTGGTATAAAAATTGTCCTCACATAGGCTTATGTGTGTTTGTTTACAGAAAATGAGAAGCAGGTTTGTCCTTGTATGGGACTGTGATTGCCGGTTTGACGAGTACCTCAGAGCAACAGTCAGCTAGGAGGCATTATGCATGTATTTGTGTCAGGCTAAAATACTGATTTTTTTTTTCCAAAAAGCTTACTCCATGCTACATCTGTTTCTCTTACAAACTTTGGAGATGTGAGTAGAGTCTAAGTGGTTAGTAAGGTTTCAAAATCCCAGGTTTACCCTTTTTGGCATTAGTTGTGTGTTTACTATACTGCGGTAGACTCCAGAAAAATAACTCACTGGCTTTTCTGGATACGCTGCAGTAGCAAATGAACGTGGATAGAGTTAGAACATGGGAGAATTTCACAGGGGCCCACATTTGAGGAGACAGAATACCTGCAATGAGAAAATTTACTTTGCTAGTAATATTCTCTATTCACCTCCCAAATATGTCCCATATTTGAAGACATGTGGGTAAGAGCTGTTTCCTTTGCTGTTTGCTGCCTGCCTTTCTGTCTACCCAGTTTTTCCGTGGAGTTACAGTCCTTTGTGAAAGTCATTAGTGTGCTGTGTCGCAAGTGGCTTGTGAGGTCTCCAAATCATCTTGCTGAATTTCTGGCACAAGGGGTAGAACGAACCGTGAAGGTAGCAAACACAGACCTCAACAGACACCTTTCATGATCAGTAAGTGGCAAACAAAACAATGAGACAGAAAATTAAATTATGTTTAAATAACATATATTGGGTTTGGCAGCCTACTGAAGCATGAGCTTCCCCTTTAAAATGACAATGTGCTGCTTTGGGTTGTTTTAATGGTATTTTTAATGTAATATTTTGTGTAAATTAATAATTCAGGGCTCAAAGCCAGAAACTGCCAGGCTACTTCTAACCTTCTCCCAGTTTTGAAAGGCTGAAGACAGAAACTGGATGTCTGTTATCTTCACAGGCAAAGCTTGTGTACCTTCCTTAAGTGAGAGCCAATTAATGCATACTGGTTGTGTAATTGTCAATTTTCAAATGCTCTATGGAGGGTATTTTTTTTTTTTCTTTTCCACAATAAGCTGTTTTTCTCTACACAGTATGACAGTAATGAAAAACAGTCATGTTCTATTCTATTTTTTAAAACATTTATGATAAGTGGGCTTGAATGTATTAGTGTTGAACAGTAGAGACCTGCACTTGTTAGAAGAATTTGCTGACAAAGAGGCTGAAAGTCAGATGAAAAACTGAAGATACCAAAGGCCAGTAGGAGTCAGACCTCAGAGTTAATGACACTTTTAATAAAATAAGCCCTGCAAAGACAAATATGAAACAGGCTATCACGACTGTTATCAACTCAGTACTGTTCTTTAAAGTTCTCTTGTGTAGTTATTGTGAAATGAATCTAATCCATTGGCAGCAGACATATCATGTCCAATTCCCCAGCAGGAAAAAAGGTTCTAATACTCTGATAGAATTTGGGAGACAGTGAATATTGTTTATTGATGGGCAGTTCTAAGGTAGTTGTTATCAGCTGTCTATATGGCTGGTTTGGGACAGTTTTATGATTTTCCTGTGAAGGGCATGACTTCATTTTCAGAAAGTTTATAACATATTTTGTGGGTTTTTTCTCCCTGCTGTACTCAGTTTGTTATTCAGTGTATACTGCTGTTATGATAAATGTTTAAGAACTTACAAACTTCATTTAATGTTTCCATTGCTTATTATCTTTTTATTATATAATAGCTATTTCAAATCCTAAACTCTCAGCTCAATTCCCCTCAATTTTTTTCTATAGTTTTTATATTAATGTAATTAGTACTTTCACATGAAAAGCCCTTTGGGATATGAATGCAAGATTTATTAGCTGTCTTCTGACTGATCTTTTTTTCAAGAATTATTTTCAACATTGAGATTTACTGCTCTTGTCCAGTGTTTCATATTTCTGTCCTAGAATGTACTATATGCGTTTCTAGTTTTCAGGCACTGCTGTTTTTCCTTTGATAAAAAATCCCAGGTAAAGAGCACCTGGAGAGATCTAGGTCATGGTCTTAACAATTCTGATGTACAGAAAACTGGCTTACATGTTGTCTAAGGATTTCAAGTGAAAAAATATTTCTGTTTTACGCAATGTTAGTGACAAATTCAATTTTGGATTTTTTTTCTGGCTATACTTCCGTGAAAGCAGGCTAATCTCTATCATGATGTGATTATTTCTTTTGCTATAGAGATAATATTTGAAGTGTGTGAATACCTTTCCTTGTAACTGCACATGGCATGTTACCTACTCATATTTGTAATTTCTTATACTTAGCCACAAACATAGCAGCTTTTTCCTCCTGTCCTCCTCAAGTTTCTTCACTTCACTCCATGATCCCATCTCTAAATTCCCTCACAACCATTTTCATCCATCATTCTTCTTCTTAACCACTTTCACAGGACTGTTTTCTCTCATAACAAAACATCTTGAACATTTCTCAGCTCTCTTGCCTTTCCAACTGACTGTATGCTCACATCACTTCCCATCAGTACTATATGCACCTACTGTCCTGTCATACCGAGAAAAAGAAAATAACATTTTTTTCCTAATTTTTGTATAATCCTTAATTCTGTCTCATGCCTGAGCTCCCAGGTGGTGGGGCGGAACAGGATAAAAGAAACTGCGCTTGTACCTGCAATGTCAGAGTATTTTGACCACACTTCATCCTATTTTACATGAAGTTAATTTCACAGCAAAACTGGTTTTGTACCTCGTCTGTCAAACAATATATTTCAACCATGGTTCATCGTATTTTACATGAAACAAATTTCACAGCAACTCTGTGGAATCCTAATGCCTCCTCCAGAGTTGCCGAACTCACTGTAGCCACCTTCGTACACTACAAAGATGAAATATATTCAGGCAAGATGTCTGGGAAATTGCTACGTTGTTAAGCTCAATTTCAAGTCTCACTTCACAAAAACAAACTGAGGGTTCTCATTAATCTGTTCATTATGCTACTAGTAATGCCTACTGGAGCAAGTCAGACAGATTTAAAGGGTCATTTTGTGTAATTATTGAGCTTAAAAGCCCTGAACGATAGAGGCATTGAAATACATATTTTTCCTTGTGTTTATGTGCTCACATTCTGAAAGATTATAATAAGGCAAAAGAAGAAAAAGGCTCTAGCTTCACAGGCGCACCTTATTAAGAATTAAGACCCACCACGAAGAATTAAGATTTCACAGAGAGAAACCAGAGTTGTATTCCATTTCAGAGCATTAACCGCCTCTCAGAAGTGTGGAAGCTCTGCATCTAACATTTCATTTGCCAGCTTTTATTTTAGCCGAGTCTAGTTTGATTGAAGAAAGATCTAGCTTCTTTTAAGTCATGTTTCTTAACAGTGATTCTCACTTTTCAGCCACAAATATGCACAGATCTTTTGAACAAGCCTTGAACAGAGTAGCACGGAGTTGGGAACTGCAGTGTTTTAGTCTCCCTTGAATGTTTTGGCGTACACTTGCTTCACTGCAGCTCTGCATGCGCCATACACATTGAAGTTTTGGTTTCCTCCGTTTTGCCATGCGGCTGGCGCGCTCTCAGCTCCTCTTCATGCATGTTACTGTGAGGAGAGTGAACAAAACATCATACTACATCAATTCAAATATTAGCTCTGTTTTGCCTCAGAGAAAAGAAGCAATACCAAGTATCACCCATAGTATCAGTACCTGCTTCTTTTAGACATTGTATTTTTCTCCCATGCCTTTGAGGACTTTAATATCTCTTTGGAGGACAGTAAAGACTGTCAAGCTAATGATATAGATAGATATACGTATCATTACTTTATAATGTATCATCTAGAAAAATACTTCTTTTTAAATAGTGGTAATCAAGTGTGTATGAAATATCTGTTGCATAGTCTTCTACTTAAAATAAAAACCAAAGCAAACATTTATTTCCTTTCATGAAGCATTATTATTCATTATTATAATTATTTTGTAATTATTATTTATTATTACATTGATGTTTCAGTAGAAATTACACTTCCCAATGACTTTGCCTTTTTGATTTTTGCCAGATGATTTTCTAAAGCTTCTGTGATAAAACAGCAAAATTTTAAGTTGTTCTTATTACGAGAGATTACATTCTAAGTATAAGCTAGTTCTCACTCTTTATGGATAACTGCTGCTTCTACTGCAGGTGCTAGACACGGGAGGGGTTTTCAGGAAATGTATTTTCATATTATTTATCAGTAAGATGGAGAGTTACGTATTGCATATTTTATCAGTACATAAACTCTACTTTGGAGATGCAGGTTAAATGTGAAGATGATGGGAAATAATAACTGTGTCTTTTAAACCTTATAAATAATGTCTTGCCAGAATTAAAGTTTGCTTTATGAGTAAACATTAATTTTCTCTTACAAGTTGTAGTTGGAATCTTGGCTGTTGCTCTGTCTTACAACACCATTGTTTACAGTGGTCAGCCCCACTTAATATACAGCCTGTTCGACCTTCTGTTATTTGCCACGTAGAAGCTCTTTGACAGTCTAAGAAAACTTGCTCATAGTAGGTTTATTCCTCTTGTAACTTTATTCTGTTGTTCCGCTTTACCTTAATGTGTCTTGCCCCTCTCAGATATTTGTAAACTCTATCGTCCTCCTTCTGTGTTTGATTGCTCATACAGGCTTGGAGTACTTAAATATTCCTCCCCTAAACATTTAGGTCCTAGTTTGACCTACAAGCAATTCTGATGGAGCTTGTCCTCTTAAGAGGTCTTCTCCAACTACTGCCACCTTCACTGAGTGTAACAGAAATCCTAATTTCCTTACTAGGAGTGGCATACTAATTGCCTCTTGCATCCTGTTAAGTGAAATTTTGGGGTTTCTTTTTTCCAATCAGCACAGGAGCAGATTTGCAGCTTCTGGGTAAGGACTCAACAATGTGGGTTACTGCTTCTGTGTTCTGGCAGTACATTGGATTGCCTTCACTGAGTTGTAATATTCTCTCATCTGAAAATGTGCATGCATGCACATACCCGCATGCATACCCTCAGCACCTTTATAAATAAATATTACTACAAAAAAGTTATCCGAATGATAGATGTGTCCTGTGAAACTATTTTCTGTAGCCCTTTCTTGCAGTTAAAGCCATTAAATATAGCATCTGTTGACACCTTGTACAGTCGGGAGGCCAGTCAGATGGTAACACATCAAATCTGGAGGTTTGCCCTAATTAGATTGTTGATGTTCAGGATCTAGTTTTGTTAAAACTCTGAAAAGTACGCATGTGCTTATGCTGACCAAAACAGGTATGGTCTTTAGTGTTACAAATATCCTGAGTTGAGATATATGCAGTATTAAGCCATTGATTTATTCACAGTAATGTTTTTACCAGGACAGATTATATCCATAAATCACAAAATGAAAGAATTATTATATCTTTAGGTTCATCCTTTGGGGATTTCTGCACTATGTGGTATATTTTTTTAGAATAATGCTCCATCAGTTTGTTTCATATACTTGAAGGGATGGTGCTTCCATTCTGCTCTTTGCTCTTCTATCACACTGAGTTCCCACAGTAAGGATTTTTTTTCTTTATACTAGTAGCGAACATCATGTTACCTCATTTCATTTTGTCATTTTTCCTGTGTCCCTGTAAACCAATTTTCTTTCTTAATGGATTTCATACACTTCAACTACATATTTATAAAGTCATTCTGCCTTTTTCCTGTTACCTTGGTTGCTACTTAAACAAGTTTTCCTGACTTTATTTTATGTTCTTTCATCATGACTCAGGTTTCCTCTGCTTTTAAAATAATGTTTGTGAATTTTACCCAGCTCTTTGTCTATAATTTTTAAGGTAGAGAGTTAAAAATTAAATACTCAAATCTAGTTTACCAGAAACTATTGGGAGGGGAGCTATTGTTTTTCTGTTCTGTAACACAGTAACAGAAGCAAAAGTTGTATTTGTTATTTGTGTCTGTCTTAGTTCACTTTAGTTTCACGTCTAAAATGACTGCAGTCATCAATGTGGGTTCATTGTTTTTTTCTAGGTGAGTTTCAGTCTGAGGTCACAATGCTTTGTTTTCTGACCTTGAGGTTAATAGATAATTCAGTGTGGTAGCAGAAAGGGTTACAGTTTTCCTCCCTTCCATTAGCAAACCTCAGTATTGCTTGTATTGCTGTTATGAGGAGGCACATGCTGATTTGCTTTTTTCACTGTTTTATTCTTCTTAGAGTCTGTGGTTCAATTTACTGCATTCCTTGGAGGTTTGACATGTCAATTAGATGTTATCAACAGTAATAGAAGGGCAGTTGCTGTAAATGTGAAGTTTTTACGAGTCGGCCATGAAATCACACCCGAGGGAATGTAAGAGAGAAGTGCCATAAACACAGTATTAGTCTACATGCTACAAAGGAACTGATTAATTGAGAGCATGATTTTGTCTCATATCTTTAAAAATATTGTTTATATATTTGCTCTTAATCAACTATTCTATTGGTATGAAAAGTTACACAATAAAAATAGCTTACAACCTCTTGTAAGACTGGGGTGGGTGGAGAAGTCTTCAAAGTTAAAAGCAACCCACTAGTTCTGTTACTGATATGTCAATGCATTGGATGGCTTCTCAGGTCTTTGCTATCTACGTGAACATCAGGAGCAATAACTGTTGCTAATGAGTAAGAAAACCAAAAGCAGTACAACTTCTAGGATTGTCTTCTCCATCCTACAAAAATATGTAAGATGAACTCCTAGGTCAAGTTACTCAAGTTCACAGCCTTCATCCATCACCACTGCCATCCCCCAATGATGTATGTCTAGATACTATACGCACAGTTCTTGCTGTGGCATAGAAATTTGGCTCATGGTGTTCTGCCAGACAGTTGCCAGCTAATGGCTAATAATTTAATTTTGTGAAAGATTTTAAAATATAAACTGTATTTCTGGAAGCACAGAAAGACAAACTGTTAAAATTGAAAAAATATGTGAGCAAGCTAAATTATATGAGCTTATGCAGTACAAAAATGCTGCTGATTGTCTACATTGGCATGTGGATATATTTTGAAAATTGGTTATTACATGTAGCTAGAAAAATAATTACTACATTCAGTGTTACCATTGCTCAATTTGCTATATTTTAACATTTTCTTTATGTAATATTTTTTCTAAAACAGCAAAAATGTCAGCACTGAAGCTGTGAAAGCAGGGGTTACTGTAAGGAGTCTTTTACATTAGAAGCTTTATAAAGATGTCAGAAAGTCGGTATAGGCTTCATTAAATCTATTTTATGACAGAAATTTTATTCTAATAGGTCTGCTTTATCAAGCCCATATTTGGTTTTTACAATAAATCACATGCAATAAAATATTCATATTAGTTTAGTAAAGTGTTCTTATAGAGGGCAGATATTTTGTTTGGATTGGTGGGAGGGACCAATCGCAGGGCAGAAATAAATACAAATTTTGTTCAGATGCTTTCAGAATTATGTTTTTCCTTATGGGAAATATTTTTAGAATAAAAACTTTTGAGGGAATTTTTCCCAAAAAGTGGGAATACATATTTTTATTGTCAATATATAAAGCCATTATGTAACAAATGCTGCAACAGGTTATTTTTTTGTATTTATTATCCTCATATTTATTCTAGACTCTTATTATATTTCTCTTAACCATTGTTGTTACCTCTGCCATTAGTACTTCAAGTCCTTTTTGGTTTTTTTCCTCCCTGTTAGACTGGGTAAAGTGTATTTGCTATCTCATCAATGGACTATAGCATAAATATAACCAAGGTGCATTGTTAGGTGAGTTTTGTCTCTGCCTCTGGAAGCTGCAGAGAGAAAGCTGTTACTTCTAGCTTGCACCTGCCTTGCTTCCTTAGAAGTACCACATTTGACAGGCCACCTCTTGAGAGAGTGCTGTCGTGGTGACAGCAGAATAGATGGAAACTCAGGTTTAGGTCTCAGTTTTCAGTTGAGGTAGACAAGGGGTAGAACTGCACCTTAATGTGACTTTAATTTAAAAACCAAAATGTTGTTGACCTTTGATTCCTCACAATATTTTCTTTCTTATGCTTTGTCTTCCCCTCAGTGGCTTGGGAGGCTGGCTGGAAGGGGGGTGGCTGAGCCAGCCACCCGGTTTGACTTCTGTGCTCTATAGATCTGACTCTGAATCAGTAGTTAAATTACAGCTTTAACAGGAGAGGAGTATTACTTCACTTTCTTGTTTAGTACTGTTATGGTGGAAAACATGGTTTTATAGGCAATTTATAAGGTATCTATAGAACTTTTTGGTATTTTATAAGGAAAAAACCTCTATGTAACGATAGTTGTTACAGCATTTTTAGTGCATATTTTTGTGTTTATTTGTAGGTACTCCGTAGTAGAGGTTAGCATGGTATTCATAAAATGCATAATAAAGCAAGGGGTATAAAACATAGGCAGAACATACTATGGTGCTTCTCGAGTCTTAGTTGGCTTGCTTTAGGTGTGCATGCAATTTTTGATTTGGCAGCATCACATGTGATTACTCGCTCTGTTTACATCACTACAGTCATCAGGCTGATGTGTATGGAAAGACAACATGAATCTTCTTTCCTTTTCCTGTCATCTGTTTTCACAAATCTCTCCTCACTATTCCATCGTAACAAATGCTGTATTTCATTAAAAAGACATGTAGTCACAGTTGAAAAAGTCCACAGCCAAATAAGCTGAGAAGTGTTATGTCACTTGCAAGGCATATGTGGACAAGCATTAGAAAGGAAAATGGAGGTTACTTGCTGGTAACTGACATTTTTCAGGGTGTGTTATTCTTTGCCCCATTTGCTTCCAACTCTGATTTGCTTTTCTCCTTGGACCGAGGAACAAAAGGTGGAGGTTGTATATCACCTTGGAAAGTGAAGAGGCACAATACGCACACACAAAATGTACATGCTTAGCCCAAAGCAAGCCATGATATGAATATGTGGTTATTACAGCTTGATGAATGTTAGTGACATGTAACAGCTTTCTCTTTCATCTTACATCTTTGGCCTGAACTTGGTTTCAGCTATTATTAGTGCTGTGCTGGTGATCCCACAGCGTGGTAGTATTCTGTAGTGCCAGTGGCTCACTAGAAAACCTCAATAAAAGATAAGCTTCCACTTCTTTCTTAATTTGTTCTTTCTGGAAAAGAAGGAAATTACAGGGAAGGGTCACTATTTATATCCTATTATATCTAATAAATCTTTAGAAAGATGGCAGCTTTTCATAGAAATAAGTAGAGAAGCATTCTAAATGCTGAGAAAAGCCATTAAATTTTTTAAGAGGTGAATTGCTATTTTGGAGCTATAGAGAGCCTAAGCAATACCAAGCTATTGTTATAATTTAGCTGGACATCAGTATTTCTTGCATTCTTCTTGCAATAGCCTAATAAAAAGAAAAGGACGGGAAGAAACATGAAAGTGGAGCGGTTTCTAATGATTTTCCTCTTCCTCTGAATAGAATATGGTGAAGAGATTGTGGGATGCACAAAGCCATTGAGTTCTCAGTGACAGCTGTTGGAGAGATGAAAGCACTTGGCCCAAGAGTCTGTTTATATGTTTGAGCCAAGAAAGTGATTTTCATTGCAAGGAGCTCTGAGACAGGCAGAGTCAGAGAATAAGAGAGCAAAAGATAATTATCTAAATTATGTTCAGGCTATTATAGAAGACGAATATAGTTAAAATGTAATTAAATATGACAGGCTTACAGGATGCAAGCATGGCTTTGGAATGCTAATCATCAATTACTGCATCTCCTTTGGGGAGTTGGGCAGAACGAGAGAGTTAGAAGTCGGGTGGCTGGGGTGAGATGTAGAGTGTTAAATAAAACACCGTAGGACTGTAACAAAGCTAATTTCTTTTGGAAAATGGAGCTGTGGTATCGGGGGACTTTTGCTAGCCAAACAACTTGTAGTGCTGCATTTCAGCTTGAGGACCCTGGGATAAACCAGAGTAAGCTGCTAGTCCCGAGTTGTCTCTTAGAGATGTAAACCTCAGCTTACGTGTAGTGATTATTGCTGTTGTGAAAGGGATGACCGGGACTGCTGCAGATTAAGCAGAAAATCTAAAATGAATAAACCAGCAAGCAGAGAAAAAAATCAACACTTCCCAAATATTTAAAAAAGCTAAACCCTGAAATATCTATTTGTTATAGGGTCACTAACATGGAGTACAGAAATGTGGAAAGTCCAGAGACAGCAATATCAGTTTACAGGAGAAGTTCTGATAGCTTCTTTATGACTGTGTCCTAGGGAAAGAAGGTGAATGTATTGCCACCAGCTTGAAAGATTTTTTTGTTTGGCATATGGGGAGTAAAGGTGAAGAAATAGCATCTACTACACAGAAGTAGTATCTACTACACAGAAGAAGTAGCATCTACTACACAGAAGAATCCCAGACCAAAAATGAGGTGCTTATGATATTTTTTGATGCTACTGTTCCTGGAATACAGTGACTTATGTATTAATCAATAGAAGACTGTATAAAGTTTGGAGGAAATTTTTGTAAAGACTCTCCCAAGCGATTCTGAGGATACAAAGACTAGCTCTTTTGAGGAAGGTATAAAATAAGCACATACGCATGGCATGACTACAAAATAATTTGCAAAATAAAATTTCTACAGGGAGACCGAAAATAATATCAGAAGAGATAACTAGTAATAAAACAAGAAGATTAAAAGGAAACCTAAGGCTTACCTATGATGTCTTTAATTTAATCAAGGAACGCCACTGAAATTGTTATGGCTTGATACATAAATAGAAGTCTTACTGAATTTGTTATATCAGCAAAAAATGCGAAAAGAGGGCAGATATGCCTTGATAATGTTTTGTCAGTAATCTCTCTTCCCACGTGGGTATAGTTACACTGCATAAATGATCTCTTTGCATGATTATCTCTGTACTGGAGGGTATTGCTTTGTATGTACCTGTGTTCTCAAATGTACTGTTACAGTCAGAATCAGTGCAACTTTCTAGTGAAGGTTTGCCTTGCTTATTTCAAAAGTGGCTTTTTTCCAAATACATTTGAGTTATTTTCTATTTTGTTTTTTCCTTTTTGCTAAGGAAATAAACTGAGACACCTAATTTTCTCATTATCCCATCAAGTATTAATTCCCTAATGACAATATTCTTGAATTTTAATAACTTGAATTTTAATAACTCTTCTACAGGTTGTCTATAATTTTTACTTTCTTTTTCCAATGGGAAAGAAATAAAATGGACACATACCAAAACAGTAAATATTCTTAGGACCAAATTTATTGAAAACCCTATCTCCCTTCAAGTCTCACATCCACAAGAATTATTTTTTTTGTTATTTTCTATCATGTTTTAATATGATTAGGAGGGTAATTATAATCCTATCTCAATAACAACATTGTAGCAGAAAGTAAGGACCTGTAATGCTGTGGGAAGTGCAAAAACCATGGAGCTTCCTGGAGGAGCTAATCTAGAAGTGTGCTGTCAAAAGGATCTTCAGAGGTCTTTTTCTCAGCCTCTCTTAGATATCTGTCATCCTCTTCAGCTGCATTACCAGATAGATGCATCAGCTTCTTTGCTGTCACTTCATATGACAGACAACGGCATTTACTGCCATCTTTGGAAAATCTGCACTGAACTCTTGCAGTCTGTATTGGACTAGTGCTTAGAAGTACTATAAATAAATACAGACTCATTTATATTCTATTCTATGATCCCTAATTAACTATTTTCTTGTCACAGAACATGAACTCTACCGTGGAGGCTAGGAATGCATAGGCTGTGCTTAATAGCTTCTTTGGGATTTTTAACTCTTTTATTTAGAATGGCTTTAGAATATTTTCCAAACCACTAAACAGAGAAATCTGATTTTTACATCATCACTCTCTTTGTGTAATGCGTGGGCATGTAAATGGGAAAGCATATGCATACTGCAAACTATGGCAATACTTTGTTAGGAGAAGTAGCGTTGCAGTCTGATTGTTCCAGCCACTCATCCTTGGGACTCTACTTCAAGGTAGCCAGTTACGTTTGGCCATGAAGATTGCCTGGTATACTAGAGTAATACGAGAAGGAAACTCAAGAAGAATTGTTTTTCTGTTTAGGGAAAAAAAATGTTTAAATCATAACAGTCTTTCAGACCTTGAGACATTCAAGAAAATAGTCCATTCTCATTTTATGTTTTATTTAGAGCTTGAAGAAACAGCCTGAGCTTTAAAAGAAGGAGGACGTAGCCACATAAGAGATAAAAATAAACCATGCCATTAGATAGATAACTGCTGTGCCTCTGAGGCCTGACACAGGCTGCGCCTTTCTATTATGATGTGTAGCTCTAATTACATCCATTACTTCACGTAGTAATGCCAGTAAACTACTTGAAATTAGGTCTTGATTGGGCTCATACTCTTCTTTAAGCAAATCTAACCTGACAGCAGCGATAAAAGTAATAGTCGACTAAATTAAAGCCAGAAATGCTATGTTTGTGACAAAGAGATTTTCCTGCTAAGGGAAAATTCAAGTGCCTGAGAAACAGTCAGTGACCAGGCTGTTCGTGCTGCCAGGCTTTGGGGTCGTCTGCTGGTGGCAGCTGGTGTTTGACTCCAGTTTTGCTTTGGTCCCTTGTTTCTTATATGAACACTTCTGAAGGTATTCAGAACGCACAGGGAAACTACCCAGTGCTTTTCTTCTGTACTGAGTTCATCAAGTTATACTTAATTACATTTTATTTCTGAAGCCTTCTGTGATAGAGTCTAGTTTTGCTGAAAGGTTAAATTCTGGATTTAGCTTTCAAGTCTTATGAATATAAAATAATTGAAATTCTAATGTGTTCAAGTACTAATGTAGCGTAGTGAAAAACTAGCATTAAACTGAAACCTCTAGTTCCTATTATTCTTTTTGTTTCTTCTGTTTTGCTGTTAGCATGTTTTGCGAGCACAAATGTATGGTAGGAATCATCTTTTTACTACTGTGTGTTAAGCTACTTGAGGTGGTGTACCTCAGCCAGATCAGAAGAGTATGAATGAGGAGGGGAGATTATAGTGGTCCCAATCCACCTCTAGCCCAAAAAGGTATACTCCAGTTCTGCGAGGGTGGTCTGTTTTCCCCACTGCCTCTGTGTCAGGATGGGGAAATCCTCACAACCTGGACTTCAAATGCTTTAATGTCATTTGTAATTTACTCAAGGGCTTTGGCCCATACAAGGAAAGCTTGGCTCTTCTGCCTCCACTGCTCCACTTAGAGTAAGAGGATTTTCTTTGAGTTTTTGGGTGGTTCCCAAATTTTTTTCAACCAAGCTGTGATGATTTCTCATTAGTAGTTAAAAGGTGGATGCATTTACTTTTATTTATCTGATCTTTTATCTAATACAGTTATTAGTCAAGGATTTTAGACTTTAATTCAGGTGGGGATTTTTACCATTTTCTTACCTTTCAGCAATAGTATGAATATTATACCTGCATATAAATTATAGTAGTATGTATATATGTATGAAAATGCATAAGCAGAGTCAAGGCCCTTAAAAATAAAAATGAACAAGGAGTGCTGGAAATCCAGGTGATGAAAGGTGTTTCTGTGTTTGCCCTATTAAGTGATAATAGTATGTACTGTCACTTGAATGGATTGTCTGTATTTTGTACTGCAAGCTGTTGTGACCATGTGCAATAATTGTGTGTCTTTCTGGATATTTTTTTTTTTTTAGATCCTGGCAAACAATCACTTTTGATAAACAGCCTGCATCTTTTATCAGGATAGTTGGAACTCACAACACAGCTAATGAGGTAAGGAACTTTTAAGAAAACCTATATTCTTCATTAATATATAACAATACAGGTTTTTGTATCTTGCACTGAAATTGATAGTGACTTCTAAAATGTACGTGCTTCAGTTTTTTGCTCCAGCAATCTAGCAAAATAAGAACAAATGCTTTTCTTATTTGAGTATTTGTGAACTGTGTTACCATCTTCCCTATAGAGCTGAAGCACTGTTGCCAGTCTGGGGGATATTTTGGGGCTTTTACAGACAAAGTACAGTAAAATATTTCTGGTTTTGAACTTTCCATAGTGCCATCAAGTTTCCTATTGGGTTTAGTTTTAAATTAATGCTTATTGTGATGAATGATGAAAATACCATTTTAGTACACTAGAGAAATGTGTATAGTCTCTGGTTACTTAGTTTTATCACCTTTATGTTATCTTTTTAACGAATAAAACGTAAGAAAAATCTCCTTCATAAGAAAATCTTACTTATAAAAGATTGTTATAATTAATTTTCATACCTGGTAAATCAGTTAACCAATATGGCCAAACAAGAGAATTTTTTTTCCAGTTCATTTTATACAGGAAAAAACCACATTTTGCCCTAACTGACCAAGCGCAGTATCATCCTCTTTTTTTCACTTGTGCTTCTGTCTTTCATAATTGCTGTGTATTGTCTCAGATGAAGTCCAGATTTTACAGTTTACTTCAGTGAAACAATATACCGTATATGAATTTAAGAATATATATGTCTTTGTGAGATTAGGACCTTATATGACAAGATTATGAGGCACCAAAACCTGCTGCTTCTGTGTGTATGCATGCATGTCTGCATCCCACACTTGTAGTTCACCACAAAACATTGTACTTTCACACTTCACAATGAACTTTGGGTAGCACTATTACATTTGTGGTAACTGGAGTTTGTCAACTCTAGGAGTCAGGATTTCCGATCATACTTAGTATATGGGTTTGCTGGTTCTTAAGCATTGGGAGAATTGTCAAATAGTGTAGTTCGCATCCAATTTTAGAGCAATTATTGCAAACGTGAACCACCAAATGTCAACATTAGTTCTCGGCAGACAGTTGGAAAGAAGCTGACCAGTCAACTGAACTGGGAATACAATTTTTTTTGTCCTAAGCATTGTCTTTTGTGTTGTACCGTTCAGTCTTAATCAGTGAGTTCTTAGAAATACATCTGAGTCAGAAGCTGCCTCCAGGGTTGTTGTACTTGTACGAAGAGGGCCTTATCCATTACTAATCCATACACAGTCTTGTTTGCTCTTATGCCAGTGTCTGTAAGTTCTCATTCCTTTATTAAAAAAAGGAGGTGCATTGCATAAACTTAGCAAATCAGCCTACAGGAAACATTACCTCCAATTCTTAATTCTTAAAGGTAACTTTAAGCCCTGAAGAGTAATAGGCTTTTAAACACAATTCTAATTTTGAATTGGATACTATTTCCAAGCAGTTTAATACCCTGTGTAGTTACTTATGTGAAGCACTGCGTAACTATAGCGAAGATCAGTATGTGCAAATTGAGGTTACAGCCATTCATGTAATGGCTTAGCGGAACTATAAACACAGGCTGCTGTTCTAGGTCTTTTCCTCTCTTGTCTTTAAAATCTGTACCCAACACTTTTTTTTAATTATTGCTCCTATAGCTTTTAAAGGAGGAACATGATCAGCATGCACATATTACTAAATTACATTTTATATATATTAAACAGATGGTCTGTAACATTTTGCCCTAAATTTTTATTGGCCAAAGAAGGCACCAAGATATTTTTCATACTTCCAATTTAAATAATAACAGTGCAACCAAAGTCTTGGTTTGTTCTGGAGTCTTGGTATAGAGTCTTGGTATAGAGTCTTGGTAGTCTCTTCAGTAAGAATGCAAGCAGTTTCCAGAATTATTTGCCCACAGCTGGTTGTATTTTATGTCAAATCATTCTCATTTTAAACAAAAGATGCTAATGGCAGCAAATTCTCATCAAGGAATTTTACTGTAATAGTTAACATAATGTAACAGAAATATTCCCTACTTGTTATACCAACATGTACCTTTGAACTTTGAAGTACAATCTATACTTCCCAAAGGAAAGAGTTGATTTTTTGAATTGCAAAAACTCCCATAAAATTTATCCATTTTTGTGAATGATTTCTTCTTTTAAACTCATCTTTTCCTTTGCCATGTTTTCCAAGTTTTGGAAGACATGACGTTCACAGATTTTTTTTGACCTGGCATTTGAATGCTTTTTGGTATGCTAGAACATGATAGAAGTGCAACTTTTTGTTTTCTTGAGCTTCCAGACATCCTACATTTTATGAAGAAAATAATTATTTTTCCGTAGTGCTTGTCATCATTTATTAGTCAGGCAGGTCACCTGATACTTTGACTATGTAAGTTTTATCTTGTTATTTCTCTTCAGTGTTACTGACCTGGAAAGGACACCTGGTGCTAATGTGAGAGCTTTATCTTACAAATTACTGCACCAGTGTATATGTACTTGGCCTTCCTGCTTTGTGCATCAGACCTTTCTTATAAATATCCATGAGAAGTATAACAGGCCGTTGATCAGAGGATGATGCTGAATTGTCATCTCTGCCTTTTGAGAGAAACACGTGCAGGATAATTTGTTTTAGAAATACATAATTTAGTAATACTAAATATTTCCCATATTGGATGAAGCAGATGAGCTCAGTTGTACTTCTCTGCCCTCTGCTTCTTTCACAAGCTGTATTCTGAATATGTTGAAGTGGCAGAGTAACTGAAAACAATGTCGTAAATGCAGGCTTGTTGATGTGCCAGGCGCTGAGTGAGCATTAAGAATTTAGTGTGAAAAAATCTGTGAAAATGAAAGTTACAATTCTAGAATCAGACACTTCACACTTTATAGACTAGTATTAGCTAAATTTCAGTAGTATCCATACTATATTTTAAAAAAGCATGCATCACTATGCGAAGTTTTAAATGAGAAACACTATCCCTGGGATACAGTAGAAATATAGAATCTTCTACTTTGAAGACCTGTATCCCGTTCATTAGACTGTGCTGCCTTTCAAGGAAAGCAGCGTCTAGAGGTGCACTGATGAGAGAATCTTTTTTTTCTGCAAATCCTGATGCTGATAAGTACAACTGGAAAAATGACAATAGCTGTTACTTTAAAAACATGGGAGCAGGATGAGTATAAAAAGGGCTTCTCAAGAAGCGTAGCTCAATGCCAGAAATTGGCTTCTCAAGAACTGTAACAGATGGAGAGAATTCATGCCACAGTAGAAATTAGTTCAGCTTTAGAAAAAAATTCACCAGAAGAAATGCAGAGAAAAAACATTTTGTGTACTGCGTGTACGTGTGGGTAAGGGTTTAGATTTGTAATCTGTTCATATGTGTATATATAAAGGCATAGCAATAAATCTTTATGTGAGCATGTGTATATCTATAGAAATACAAACATGCGTTGCTGTGTATCTGTATAAAAACTGGCAAGAATCCTTACACTGGGAGGCACAAGAAAATATAATAGGGATAAAAAAACCCAGTGACTGTGAATATTTTTTTTTATTAGTTTCATGTATGCTGTCAGAATTCAAATTAACTATCTGCTGCCTCAGAAAAGACCCAGGGGCTATTGCAGACATGTCATTGCAGACATTTGCTCAGTGTGCACTTGAGCAGAGGTGGTCAAAAAGGATAATAAGATTTTTGGTTGTGTTAAGAAAGGATAGAAAATATAATATTTTGTAGTCTTGTATGAGTATGTAGTATACCTGTGTCTTGTTTATGGTGTTTAATTTTGCCCACATTAACATGAAGGGGTCTGGGAAAGGGCAGTTAAGATTATAAGAGATTACCTTTCTTTGTGAGAAGAGCCTTAAAGGCATGATATGCTTGCAAAAAGCACGATAGAAGATGTCATAAAAGCACACAAAATTAAGTTAAAACAATAATTTTAAAAATCAGGTTTTATTCATCATCAAGCTTTAGCTATAAAACAACAATGCATGAGAAAATAGCAAATTTTAAATCAGTATAAAAAAAGATTTATTTGTTTAGTATGTGGCAGAGCTGTGCATTTTGTAGCAACGAGAAATCATATAGAAAAAAGTTTTGTAACAATTTTAAAGAGTTCCTCCCCCTTCTCCTCCCAGGCACTTCAAGAACAAGTAGAAGTAAGAGTAAGTAAAGTAGAAAATAAATTGGAAAAAAATGCTGAACAAATGGTCCTCTTGCTTTAAGGTACAGTCACCTGTACGCTGGTCCCAGGTATTGTTTGAAACATCTGAAAATAATCCCTGTTTGAAATGGAGTGTTTCATCTGGTGAAGCAGCAGCCTCCTTGGACGCTGAATGCCTTTCTACATCCTCCAGGATCTGTCTGTAGAGCTACCATTGCTATTACAGCAGAGGGCAATCTTGAAATAGAATCATATTGGCGATTATTTAAATTCCATTTCTAGTGTGGATGAGCATTCAGTCTTTTGAGGAAGTAATTAGATCATGAGATATGTTGAAGACAATATAATTGTTGTCATCATCCAATAGCATGTAGTAGGTACTACTTGGCAAAGAAAAAAATGATTTGCAAATATCTCTATCCGCTTTGGAACAGTCTTTCTGATTTTTAGTGCCATATGTAAAGGTATGATTTGAAGGCTTTCCCTTGCTCTGCTTGTATCACTTTATAATGTTTATGGCCCATGGATAGATGTCTTTGACCTCATGGTGAAACGTTCTAATTTAAGTACCTCAGCACTGATCTGGTCTGCATGCTTCCGTATAGACTTCATCTTACTTTGATCTTACTTTTGCCAGCATTTAATTGTTTTGCTTTACTTTCGTTTTTTGTTTTCTCCAGGTTTTTCACTGTGTGCATTTTGAGTGTCCAGCACAAAACAGTACCCACAAGGATGAGAGTGGTAAGGAAGTGGCAACAACAGAGGTGGGGACTGTTGGACAACAGCTTGTTCCTCACCCTGTTCGAGCTGCAAGCACTAGTTCCCTGCATTCCCCTCCTGGATCCACCTCGCGTTCACATGCTCACCAACCATAAAGGAGATTGAAGGGGAGCTTTTGCAGCCCTGCTGACGTTATATGAAATTATTCAGAACCTTCTTGTGCTGGCACTTTTTCATTCTTTTTCTCTGTGAACAAAGGGGACCATGTCTGAAAGCTGGAAATACTGAAATGGAAAAGGCTTTTCCCAAGGACAAGAAGAGACTGCTTCACTCTCCTCAATTTGTTCAAATCAGGCTGGTCTCCGAGGGGGGAGAAAATAGGTCTTCAATCTTCATCAAGTACCCCATTAACACCCTACCTCTCTAATCTAACCAAGGCAAGGAGAACAGAAGGAAATAAAAGGCAGAGTTACAGTGGAAATCTAAACTGACTTGAGCAGAATGGAAGGCATATGAAATAAGTATTTGTTCCCTGGAGGCTTCCATTAGCAAAGAAAATGTTTATGGAACACATCGGTCCAGAATATATGTTATTTTTAAAAGTTATTCTTCATTCATATTCCTTTGTAACTAGCAATCTGTTTTCTAAATTGTTTTGACTCTGTATTCCACTTTGTCTCTTATTTTTGGCCGTAGCAAACGCTGTGCAGTAGATTAAGGAAGTATCAAACGTGTTTACCTGCTGAGATGCAAATTCCCTCTTTCATCAGTGGGATGACAAGACAAGCCTTCATGATATCAACAAACTAATTAATGGATGCTATATTAATCTTGGCCTTAGCTGACTTTTCAAAGTACAAAATTGTCATTTCTTACACCCAAAAAGAAATTCCTAAAGCCAGCATCCATTTCGAAGAAAAAAATTTCTCACTCCTGAAGATGATTACTTAAATTTTACCTCTGATCCTAAGAAAGCTTGCAACAGGTCATTAAAAATGTTTGGTTTAGAAAAGTAAAACTGCATCTGGTCACTACAAGCAGCTGTTTGAATACAAAAAGAAGAATTTGCTGATACTTATTTTTTTCCAAGCAAAAAATGTTTTACAGTCTGCAGCTAAAAATGCAAAGGCTTTACGTGCGTAAACTGTTCTCATAATCTTCATAAAATATAATGGTTTTACACTGTATTGTAAAAGATCTGGCTCTTACTACAATCACAGAATCCATTATCCATCTATGTCTGTTTGGATTACATTGCCAGCTACTTTGCTTATTCTGAGTGTTTCCACACTGATGATACAGTCTCTTACTCTCCAGATCTATGTGACTTTTAGGAAGAGCTCCACATTGGTCTTTCAGTATGGGATAAAGAGATTTTGTATTAAGACAAACACTGAAGTAATTGACAAAATTGATTAGGAGAGTTGTTACTCCTTACGAAGTATATTATACTGGAAATGTCAGCTATCCAGTTTTATGAACTTGGAATGTCTTGTGGTAATGAATAGCCTTGTCAGAAGAAAACAAAGCTAGTGTAGGATAAATATGGTTTTCCTTTGCATAGCCATAGTGATAAAATGAGTTATATCAACATAGCAAATAGGATGTTAATTTATCACACTACTTAATTTGAAAGAATTTCCCTGTTGGATACTGGTTGTGCTAAAACAGGAAGAAATATAACAAGTGATAGCAATGAATCAGTATAAACTTTGAAGGAGAAAAGCTTCCTTTTTCTTGTTTCAAATAAAATTGATTAGGCTTTATCAATAATATTACAGTATTTTTCAGTGCCAAATTGCAGTTGAGTTATGACATTTGCGCACAACCTCCTCCTTTCCCACTGCTGTCTTCTGACTTGCGAATGCCTGACGGTGAAGATGCAAGCCCATCGCGTTATATATAGCTGGTAATATGTGCCACAGCTGCCTCAGACATTCCGGAGTTCCGAGGCAGGATACTGCTCATGCTGGCCAGCACCTGGTCTGGGCTGCTGGTTACCTGATGGCTTAACAGCCTTTGGAGCACAAATGAATTGAGACCAGCTACTGGGGACACAACTCTCTTGTTTAGGTCAAAAAAATTGGAATTTTATTATTATTATTATTATTATTATTTTTTGCTTTGAAAAGTAAAACCAGAAAACTTTTCTATTCTGGTTGTAATCCATGCTGAAACTACTGAGATGCGTGGAGCATGTCTTGTCTTTGGCAGATAAGTCCTTCCGTGTCAGATGGTTTTATCACACAAGTTTGCTTTTCTCAAGCTGTGGATAAGCAAAGGACGTAACTTCCTAGCTGTTAGTCTTTAGTAGTCACCATTGTAGAGAATGGTTAAAAAAAAATTTTAAGCAGTTTGAACCAGCTATTCTGAGTCTAGGCTCTCAGAGAAGGAGCATGATTTTCAGTTTGTAATCTTTGATGTGCACAATTAATTTTTATGATACAAATAAGTCTTGTAGATTATAACCTCCTGCAAATCTTTTTGATCTAGTCCTATGACTCACTGTTGAACAGAAATGTGTATTTATTTCCCATGGCATTCACTCTCTGCCAAGAATCTGAATTAAACAGATCTGAGAGATTCCCAAAGCAAAAACTCTTAGGTCCTATAGACCCTCCAGTTTCCCACCCCCAAAAGTCAATCAAAACAAAAAACAACTTTGCATTGCCCTTCATACAGGTGAATAGAAATTTCTGGTGTCAGACTGATTCTCAGTCACACATGGCCTTTGTCACAGTCTTTGTTCCTTCTCTTTGAGTTGCTCTTAGAACCTGCTACTGACGTGAGTCCAGTGTGATCACAGAGCTCCCAGGCTTTTAAGACAAGCCCTGCCCAACTTCATATTTTCTAGTGGGAATCGTTTACCTTTTTATACAAAGAAATAATGTTGAAATGTTTAAGAGACCTGAGCTCTGTTTGGTCTTCTAACGCTACCCACCAGCAAAGACCCCTAACATCTGTATTGCCTACTATAGGTCCCTGTCTTAAACATTGTGTCAGCAACACATTACTAGTGACGAAGATACCACACAGAACTGATTTGTGGTTTGGTGGAAATGTTCACATTCTTTCTAATTAGCGTCTGTATTTATTGACTCCTGATGTCAGATGTAGTTCTTGTATATTCTTCTGCAATCATTTTTTTCTTTTTCCTTTTTTTTTTTTTCCTTTCAGTGGAAGTAAGCTGTGCTGTTAGGGCTTAATATCAGGGTTTATCAGAGTGATGAAATACTATAATTAGAGGAAGAGTGGCTGGAAAGCTGGCCAGCAGAAAAGGACCTGGTGGTGCTGGTCAAAAGCTGGCTGACTGTGAGCCAGCTGTGTGCCCAGGGGGCCGAGGGAGCCACCAGCTCCGGGCTGGTGTCACAGACTGTGTGGCCAGCAGGGCCAGGGCAGTGACCGTCCCTGTGCTCGGCCCTGGTGAGGCCGCACCTCGCACCCTGGGGTGTTTCAGGCCCCTCACTGCAGGGGGGACGCTGAGGGGCTGGAGCGTGTCCAGAGCCGGGCAGGGGCTGGGGACGGGGCTGGAGCACCAGGCTCACGGGGGGCGGCTGAGGGACCTGGGGGGGGTTGGCCTGGAGAGGGGGCGGCTCAGGGGGGACCTTATCGCTCTCTGCAGCTCCTGGCAGGGGCTGTGGGCAGGGGGGTCGGTCCCTTCTCCCAGGTGATGGGGGACAGGACAGGAGGGAACGGCCTCAAGCTGCCGCAGGGGAGGTTCGGATGGGATAGTAGGAAAGATGTCTTCAGTGAAAGGGTGGTCAGGCATTGGAACAGGCTGCCCAGGGGCAAGGTGGAATCACCATCCCTGCAAGCATTTAAAAATCACACAGATGCGATGCTTAGGGACGTGGTTTAATGGTGTCCTTGGCAGTCCTGGGTTAATGGTTGGACTTGATGATCTTAAAGGTCTTTCCCAACCTAAATGACTTTATGATTCAGAACTGTGTTATCGCTTACTCTTATTTTATTTGCAACAGGGGTAGAGTAGAACTGACCAAGTATTTGTTGCTTTCTTGTCAGAAGCTATAAATAGAGCTGTTGTGAGATTTCTGTGTGATGAAACTAACTATATTGTCACTATTGAGCCATTAGTTCTATTCAGTACTTTAGTACCTTTAAATTCCCCAGGCCTCATTTTCTGTTTTTCTTCCTTAGGTTGAATTCAGACTTAAGTTCAACTCATATGGAGCTCAACCAAGCTCTTTTTAAAGTCTCTTTATTTAATTAACTTATTCCAAGTGCATTTAAAAGATTTTTATTCACAGAAATGTACAGCCAAATATCAACTCCTTAAAAGTGATTTATCCAGGAAAATTCATTTCTGAAGTGAGCAAAAATTGTGCAGCTCTGTTTCCAAGAGCTGTTTCTATTGCCAATCAGCTCCAAAAAAAGTTCAAATGGCATGTTAAATGAAATTACAATGAGAGAAGTTAATCCAAGTCTAATGCAAAAGACAATACAAAGGAGGAATCACCAGTTTTGTTAGAGAAAAAACTGTTCTTCATTGCAGTTTCCTTCTTTTAGAGCTCTATTTCTTTCTTTTTTCTCCATGAAAATCAGTTTTTCTTGTTTATTATGACAACTTGTGGAAGAGCTCAGTGCTTCTCAGCATTGCTGAAAAATTCAAATGAATGTAATACATGTTCATCTTTACTAATTATAACATTAGAGAATTTTCAGTTTAGTATCTGACTTGATGAGAGCTGGTTTCCATGAAAGAAAGCAAAAGATGTCTATAATTGTTCCACTCTAAGTAAATTAAGATTTCCAACCTCATTCATGCGAGCATCTACTCATTATTCAGCAACGTTTTGTGCATCTGGAGTCAGTATGGAAATCAGAAGACAAAGTCAGTGCCGTACTTGTCTGATTGTTGTGTCTTTGTAGTTCTGGTTGTACAGTGATGCCCACTCAGAGACACTCAATAAAAAATTAGAACTTAGATGTGGTTTCACACAAAGTAGACAAGCTATTCACTCCGTTTCTCTGTGAAAGTATTTATTGGCTTATATTTTGACAAGTGTTAATATACTCTCAAATGGACAGAGAACACATTGGTAATTTTGTTGTTGTGGCTGGAGTAGTCGGCAAATGATCAGAGCCAGTAAGATTTGGTGTACTTAAAAGTAAATGTTTAGGGGTTTATGGCATTGTATCAGTTGCCAGAGGACTAAACCATGCTTCAGAAATAATAATTTTTAGATCTCAGAAGATGTTTGAGGCCTGGTTCCCATCCCCACAGTTAATGGTGTATTTAGGTTAGAATCCTTAGTTCTCTCTGAACTGGTTGTTGTTGTTGTGAGTTGTACTAGTAATCGCAGATGTATATAGAAGCTCCACAAAAGCTTTGTTCAGTATACAGCAATAAAAGTCCTGGCTCAAGTTTTAGGAGAACCTAAATACTCATACATATATATATATGTGTGTTAAACTGAGCTAGTAGCTATTTACCTTGAATTTAGAACAGGTTCTAAAGCTCCAAAACTAAAAGGGGGAAAAAAAAGAGAGAGGGAGAGAAAAAAATTGTGCAGGCAAGTGTGAAATGCTACATTTGTGGTATGGCAGGATGCTGACTATTTCATGGTTGCTTAAAAAGTGCCAATGGCTAAACAAGATATGGGTGAGCAGGTCCAAAGCTGTTTTTTGCCCAGTTAGGTATTGGCAATTCGGCTGTAGTGGGGTGTATAAAATACAGCAAGCTAAATGCTCATCTCAAAGACGGGTGCTCTCCAAAGAACACACCTATACTCCTCCTAGCTATCTGGTGTGCTATGGCTTACAGTGTTTACAGAGTGAGCCTTCATTTGACTGGTGTTCACTGCTCAAAAAAGCCCTGCAGACTATTCTTCTGCAGACAGCCCTTCACAAGCTTTCATTGCAAAATTTTGGCTGAGGTAATGTAAAAGTCCCACCTGTATTCCATGATAGAATCTGGGTCTGTGTTTGATTCTGAACATGCTAACTAGAAAAACAGTTCTGAAGTCACCCTGCAACTTTTCTTAGATAAAAAAAAGCCCAAATTAAAAACTGTGGTATGATACGAGGAAACTGCAGGTATCTGTCATTTACCAGTAGTCTGACTGCCAGGACAACGACACACCAGTTTTATGATACTGTATGTGTTTAATGACTATGATATATACAGGTGGTGGAAGTAAGTGAAGAATCAGCTCTACACACCATTGGCATTAGCCATCACCCAGCCAGACGTCGGAGAGAGACTTCTTTTTGGGCTCCTTCCAGCCTAATAGAATAATTCAAGTCAGTTTTCTGTTAAAAATTATAATTGATTCATTACATAAATGTCATGGGAATTGAAGTCCAGATTATTTTGGCTAAAAATCTGAATGACTGGTGACTTCACCCTGCACAGGTGTAAACACACCTCCCCAGTGACTCCTGCTACTTTAGGCCTTGGGCTATCATATGGAGGAGAGCTGCACTGCTGGTGCAATGTAAGTACTTTTCCTCATTAGAACTTTTACTCATCTATTTTGTATTTATCATCTTGGCACATCTGTTCTCTGTGCAGGTACACATCCCTCAGTTAAAAGAAGGTAACCAGGTTTCTCGTGATTTTCAGAATTTTCCAGTGACTTCTGAAAACTGGGAGATACGCAACAACCTCAGTCTATATTAAGTAGCCTGAGGAATTTACAAAACTGACCTGTGTGGTCTTTACAGTGAATGCTATGTGTCCAAAAAGTACCAGGTGACTCCTGAGATATCAAGTTGGGCAGTATTACTGTTCAGGTGAGGATTTTTGCATCTAAAATTATGTGCCATGTAATCCAAGTGAATGGTAGTCATCACAGCTTCTTTCTGTAGAGAGGAAGCAGGGAACTTGCACACCTACCAGAAATCCCTCATTTCCTTCGTATCATTTTTGGTCTATATCACCTATCTGTTGTCTTTTTATTCCTGAACTATAGTAGTTAGGTGATTCATGGTTAGTACCTAGAATCCAATAAATGTCTTTAACAATAAGTGTTCAGAAGTTTTGGTCTTTACATAAAAATTTTAGGTTGTGCTTTTGAAGCATGATCAAGCCACAGAATTTGGGTTTTGGCATCTTTTATAGCTGTCTGCTGGGTTTTTTAGTTATTTTCAGCTGCTAAAAGGTAGTAGAATACTTCACAGGAATTTCTCATAGAGATTTGTCACGCTGAGAAACAGCTTTTGAAACAATTACGGCGGGTTCATTGCTAGAGAATAGGGGCAGGTTTCTTCTGCTTCCTGCAGGCCATGATGGCATCTGAGTCATTCTGTGAGTTTATTTATGCCATTTTTAATAATGGGTCATTGGTGTTGCATGATTTGGATCTATTTCAGGAATTATGTCACTTAGTAATTCCGAGAGGTAAATACTTTAAATGTTTTTATGCAGTAATACAAAGTTCATGGGACTTTGATGATTAGATTAGAAACATATCACGGAAAGATCTAGACTTGGAGGGAGCAGTTTGGGGGCGAGACCAGTATGGACTTAAAAGTGTGCATCTCTGCATGTATAACTAAGAAAATGTACGTGTTACCGAAGTTGAAGTACCTATTTGCAAAGATGTGTTTCTACGGTTTGGGGTTTTTAATTCAGGGAATTTTATTAAGGAATCTATCACTCATCTGAATGTGAGCATTACAAAGAAAGTGGAAGAAAACATAGGGAGGGAGCAAGGCTTTAGTAGCTTGTATGGGCAGAACAACTCAAATATGATTCTTGTGGACTGAGCTAGCTCTGTTTGTCTCCAGTCTTCGTAGCTCTTACTTTTTCCTACATGCTTGCACCAGTCTGCTTGTTACTTCTTTTCTTTTCCTCCCTACCTGGCATCATACCACTCTTGCTGTGGTGTTCCCTGGAATTTTCCTCCAAACTGTAATACAATAAGGATTTCTAAAAATTTATTTAGTTTTACTTCTTTGTCATATGCTGAATAAAATATCCTCATCTCCATTCATTCACATCAGACTTTAAAGGCAACTTCCACTAGCCTGTCAAGTGCTAGTGAGCAAAATTTTTATTTGGCTATCTACAGATATGGGAAATACTAGCCTTTTTGGAGCTTTACTTCCATAATCTGTTTGCAATCTGTTTGTTACCCTTAAGAGGAAAATCAGTAAGAGGTTTTCTGTTAACTTCAGTGGTTCAGGCTTTGTGCAGGCTTATCTAAGTTAAGTTTAAATATAAATTTAAGTATTTCTCTTTCACCATGATGCAACAGATAAACACTGAATTTGTTAGTTGTTCATTGGTCAATGTGTTGTACATAAGTATTGTTTTCTAAAAAAATTGCATAATCAAAAGTGAACCTCAAAAGAATTCATAACTTTTCAGCGCTCCTGTGTGAAGGTGTTTCAGCTGTCTAGAGATTCAAACATCACACTGAGCACATGAACTCATTTTGAGAATTATAGCGTCACTTCACAATTCTGCGCCCATGTCTATTAACCTTGTCCAATATCTTGTAAAACTTCCTTTCCTTTCTGCTTTGTCCAATTCCGTTCTTATCATTGGTTTTCTTTCTGAAGTGACTGTTAATGTTGTTCCTTCAAAGATCATAAATCAAATATAAGGAGCAAGGTTAAATAGAAGTTCAGCTTTTAATGAGCTTTTCCGCTCGTTTCTGTCGGTGCTCCTCTTTCTTGATAGACAGTGGTTTAAAACTATATGGTCAAACTCCCCTGCTCTGTAGTAGTTATCATTGTATCTTGAGAGTTTTGTGCATTAAATCACTTTCCTTCTTTCTCATACTTCCTAAACGTAGAGTGGTTCTAAACTACCTCAGACCTTGTTGTGAACAGGTACAAGTTTCAGCTAAAGTTTTCAGACTTTATCATAGTCTTTGAATGTTCTTTAAGTGCATATATATGTAGTGAAATCAGCCTGCCAAACCCTGACTGCATTTTCAGGAATACTTTCTCAAATGGGGTACGTAACTGGGATGGATGCACAGCCGCACCCATCCAGGCTCATACTGATGCCTCTTACAAGAAACACTTCTTAGGAGCACATCTTCTGATGTGGGAAGTGCTTCAACTTTCTCGTCTCAGCTCTTTGAAGGAAGATATTGCCTGCACTGGACTAATTTCACCTCTCTTTTACTGTGACAACCATCCTAAAAATTGTGTCATCAGACCTCCATTCCTGGCCTTTAGCAGGAGCTGTGCTATTGCATCGGACTGTGCTCATCATACGAGAATAAACCCCACATGGCATGTTCTGATGACCTCGGTAACAATTTATACCATAACAGACACGCATCGCCAACCATTTGGGCTAATTAGGTTTCAGGTAAAATGATGGTTGCAGATTGTGCTGCAGTGATCCAATCAATAACTTTGGGAATTGTCTGGTTTTGCAAGTTATCCATTGAACAACCTGGCAAACCTTGTTAGTGCTGATTTCCTTTTCACCAGCAGACGTGCACATCATCAAATGAGCATTTTGTAACATGAAATTTTCTATGAGCATCTGGGAAAAAAAGCATCACAACTGTATCCTTAGTAACAATGTGTGTATTTGTAATGAGAGTTATAGAATTATTAAACAGCTATAACCTATTCTGTGCATGCTCTAGCATTGTATTAACAGTTTGTATTAACAGCTGATAAGCAGAGGGTTCTAGAGAGCAAGGAAGGCTGGCTCTGGATTTCTTGATGAAGAGTTTCGAAGAGAGCAAAACTCACCAGAGTAGATGCAGGACCAGACAATGTTCAAAGCAAATCATAAAGTGAAACTGTTGTGGCTTGTATTTATTTCTTTGAGATTTTTCTTTACAGTATTTAACTTCACAGGAAAATATAAAATATATTTAAAATAGTGACAATTAGAAATGCACCTTTTCAAGAATGAGAGGGGTGTGATTTGAGAAATAAAGTCATTTTTTGTGTTTAATTGCTTGTCTGTAGTTTTGTTAAAATAATGCTAGAACCTGTCTGGTGCTGCTCATGTATTGCATGTGCGAGTAGAAGAGTTTTGGCAGAACTGGATTGATTTCCTGGCATGACAAGGAAATTAATGTCATCATCATTGGTATATTAACTTTTAGTGACATGATTTTAGTATCAACATAGAAATTATTTTCGCAGTGACTTTCAGGCCAGTGAGCATCTATGAAGCTACTGCAAATGTTGAGAACAAGAGCTGCCGGAGGTTCCCACCAGGATGTGCCACTGGTACTCTCTGGAAGAACTGTATGAATGAGTATTTCACTTCATTTCACAAAAAAGGGGGCCAATATTTTGAGACTTGGGAATCTGTTTTCAAACGAACCAAAGAAGGATTAGCTTTTCAGAGGTATTTAGCACTTGCTTTCCTTTGCACTACCATGAAAGGTGGGAGCACTGAGTGTTTGATTCATCAGTATTAAGCCTTTATCTGCCTGGCTTATCAGCCTCACATACTGAACAGAATTTTTGTAAGCCTTGCCTGGATTTCAGACCCTCATGCCCTAATGCAGTGACTGTTCCCCAGTAACAATACATTCCACTATTGTGTTACCTTTTAAGCAGTTGTAGGTGTGTCATGCTATTCCTTTCATAAATGTGTGTAACCCGTGTTACCTAGAAGCGGAGAGATCAAACTCAAAAGATGGAAGTAAGATACCAAGTTGTAAGATCAAGCTAAGGTACCACAGCAAACCATACAATGCCATAATATGATTAGATCTAATTTCTTTTGTGTGTTGATTAGCCATACAACCTTTAATAAGTTTGACAGTTACATTTTGAGAGTAAAAATGGGATCTTAAAGTGTCAGATACTACTGTTCATTTAAAAAAAAAATGGATGTGTGGATTTTGGAGCACAAGCTGCCACCCTGGTCAGTTACTAAATTGTGACACAGCATGTGGTAACACCGATGTGAGGAAGCCTTGCTTTTGAAATGGTGTTTGTCTAATGCAGTATAGGCTGAATGTAAGCCAGCAAGTGGTACAATCCAGTCAATGAGAAGCAGCGCGTGCTGAAGCCACTGCATTGCCAGGCCATGTGTCCCAAGTTAAGAGAAGGTAAATTATTTTTGCTAAATTTTCACAAATCAGAGGCCTCCTGAGGGCTTTGGAAAGTTTCCATTGCAGCCCTCAGGCAAAATTTTTATTGTGTTCAACGTAATGAATTCATAGCAAGTGTTGGATGTATTACACTAGAAGAAAAAATATACTTAGAGAGAAAGGAAAAAAAGTTGGATAAGAGCAAAGCTAGGAAGAAAGATTCTTTCCTCTTGCTCTGGTAAGGGTCCAGCTTATCTTTGCCCTTAGGCTTGTAAAATCATCGCCAGCAGGTAGGTATCGTGAAGGGAATGCAGACTGAAGTGGAAATACAGCTACCTTTCCAGAGAGTAGCAGAGTGCAGAGTCGGTTTGGATGCTACAGCCTGAGGATTTATTTCGAGGTTGTTTCTAATTCCAAGTGATGGACTCACTTGCTAATGAGCAATGGCAATTGAAGCTTAAAACACTGTGACACATCGTTTGAGTGTGAGTTGGAAAGACCAGATACATATCAGATTGCAATCATTTTATCTTCACTGTATGCAGCAAAATGCACATAAACAGGACGTTTTTGTTACTCATTGTAATTTATTCTCTATTAACTGCTGCTTAAATATCCTCGTAGGCTGTGCTAAGCAAATTACATCTCCTGGAAAGTAGGCAATGGTTGCCTTATAGCTCAAGGCAAAAAAGAAATAATCATATAAGATCTTACTTGAGTCTCTGTATTTCTGTGCTTTGCCATTCTTTTTCCCTTTTTCTCCCTAAAAAAATGCTGTTCTTTTCTAGCTGGAAAAGTGCATGGGTTTTGTCTCAAAAGCATCAGAAGAACCAAGGTGCGTAGAAAAAAAAAAAACACCAATGTATCCCATTTGGTAAGTACATCACAAAATTTTCCCTTCATGCAGCTGAGTCATTGGGAAGTTTGATGTGTCACAGTGCCAACTTTAGCTCCATTTATTAGCAGAGATGGCCCACGCTTCTGCGCGCTGTGGAATGGGGTTTGCATTTTCAGATCTGTCGGGTCATAAGTATGCCTTCACCTGAGACTTGCTTGCCTGTCCCTGGTTTCATTCGCAGTCATTCATCACCACTTGCAGTGTGGTTTTTAGAAGACAGGAGCTGCTGCTCAGGGCCTGCGTGTGCTGCATGCAATCCCAGCCAGGGAGGCACAGCTATGGAATAGCCAAGGGGTTTGGTCACCCTCATGGAGAGGCAACTGCTCTCCAGTGCGTCTGCTCCCTTGTCTCCTTAGCTACTGCCTTGTGCCTCAGTTATTCTCAAATTGTGGGACCTGTAACAAGATGGGTTGAGACACAGCTGTGCTTATTTAATATAAAGACTTCTCTACCTGTAGGTCATGCATACTTGCACGTTTCTGCATACCTGATGTACGCAAATGGCTCCAAGCAAACCAGCTGTGTTCATGCACGCTCCTCGCTAATGAGAGATCCCTAATTTGACTCAGAAAATTTGTGAGCTTTGAAAATGTGGACTGTTGCATTCTTAGGTAGTAAGCTTTGCTGCAGATTCCAGGATTGCTGCTTGAAAACTATATAAAACTGATTCTAGCAACAATTACCCCTAAATTGCCCGTGCCTTGGAGACTGCATGACACCAAGTCTCAGCTCTGTTCAGAGGTATTTATTTTTGATCGTCATTTTGCAGCCTGATTTCATGTTTTTATTAGGCACAACATGTATGAAGAGATTACACACAAACAAATGTACTTGAATATGTCAATAAGGGGCATAGTAAGAATGTAAGAAATTTGCTTTAGGAACAACTGAGGCTCCCTAGTGCAGTTCTACAAGTCCATCATGTTTAAGAAGGCAATTTCCTATCAATCCATCATTGCAATGTATTAAACTGATGCCACTATAAGGATCTCAAAAGGTCTTGCTTTCTAACAGCCTAATGAAATGAACACCGAAGATGTGTATTTTAAGAAATGAGAATGTTTTACAAATAGATGTATTTCTGACAGGTTTTCTTTATGCTGCACACTCTGTGCTAGACCACTACATAAATATCCTTGTTGTTTTAACTCAGACATGACATTATCACATTCTGTTATCAGCTGCTGGGTGAAAAGATATTTTTGCTAAGGTGCTGACATAGTGTAGTTTTATTGCTACTTGAACCATTCAGACTTCAGCATCACATAATGGAGGTGACACTCTTTTATAGATGTATTTTTAAGCTAATAGTTTCACTATTAATAAACAGATAAATGGGAGTTTATTAATATAAACGGAATATATGTCACAATGCTCTTTTAGCCATGTTCAAAGCTATATAGCATCAGTAGAAATTTGCTGCCAACATTTAAGCTTTTGATTTCTCTGGTTATTAATGATAATATCAGATAGAAGCAGCTACCCTTGGAAGTGAATGAGGAAAGGGAAAAGGAAAGGAAAATGTGCTTTTAATGTTGTCGTAGTATTGTCTAGATTAAAACCTACTAGGAGGATAAAAAAGTGCTGCCTTTGGAATTGAAGCTGTTAGAATAAATGTGTTTTTCAGCAAAAACACAGGAGATAACGGTAAGGGTATACAAATATTCCCAGTCAACAGCTTTCCAGTTGATCTGTACATTTAACTCTTTCCCATGTGTTTAATGCTTTCTTGTCCTGCTCCTGGCAGTTTTCAATCCTCTTTGTGCTGTTGTAACTCCAGCGTGGAGGGCTTTTTACTGGTGACAGTTCTGTTCTCTGGCTCTCAAGTTCAAACTACTGAAAGAGAAATAAAGCATGGCATTACTACACAAACATTTTCTTTGTCCGTGTTGTCACATAGGACTGGTGAAAAGGTTTATGTGAATGGAAGGAAATACAGGTAGCTCCTTTGTCAAAAGCATCATTCCCAACTGCAGACCAGCAGAAGTATTTGGGCAGAGAATGCTGGATGCAGGGTTGGTAATTTTAGTCTTAAAAACAAACTGGCACAATTGTGTAGTATTAGCCCCTGATTAGAACAGCCAGCAGTTTCTACTTTTCTGGAATTTGGAGTAATAATATAAGCATACATATATTATCCTACATATTTTATGAGAGCTGAATTCCCCATTAAACTGATATTTCTTTTTGTTTCAAACTAGACTAAGACCCATGACTTAGAGCAAGAAATCCCATAATCTTCTGGCATTTGCCAGATTCAGATTTGACTGATGGTGTATTCAAGAACTTCCACTGTCTCTCGTGCTTGCACATAATCTGTTTGGGTGATGGGCCAACATTTGGGGGTTACAGCACATGACTAGGGCCATTAAAACCTCAGCTCAAAGAAGATGATGTTATTCCCTTTCTATCCTTAATACTGGCAACCTCAGAAACACAAGCTGCAAGTTTACTAATACTGCAGGGCATGTTCTTTCTTGTTTTCCAAGCATGAATTCTGAACAGTTCCCAGTGGTAGCTGTTCAGGGAAATGACTGTCCCAGTAACTTAAACACAATGATTTCTAAGCTTAACTATTACACGTTTCAGATATTCTCTCAACAGGATAAGTAAAGAGGAAGGCTTATTATTCATCTTCAGAAAATGGTCCTTTGGCCCGACTTACGTTTATGAAGGAGCTCATGAAAGGGCCTGGCACTTCACTTTAAGCTATCATGACCCATAGTCAAGGAGATGCTCTTATATGTTGCAAGGTTTTTACCTCTGAAGAAGAGACAGAAAGGAGCTGGTGAAACATGAATATTCAGGGCCACATCAACCAAGTGACCTACAAGTAAGGTTGGTGTCTGTAACAATTTCTAAGGTTAGGAGATGGCAAAATAGTTCAGATCATCTGCTTTCCAAGGCTGCTGGATCCTGGGTCACTACATAGGTAGTGGGAATAGGCTGAACACTGAAGCTGGTGGATATCTATCTTACCTGTATTGAATATAATCTTTAATTCTCTCTGCTGATCGCAGCAGAGGCAGGCCAAATCAACCATGCTGTCTTGGTGAGACAAAGCGGTAGGCACATAAATCTAAGATGCCATAGAGAATGCCCCACGGTTGCCTGTAGCAGTTGTACATCAAATTTAATGGTTGACTTCTATTCAGTTGAGAAGCTTGTGAAATATCTAAATCCAAAATATCAAATATTTTCAACTTGATTGCATGTTTGTATTAAGATAACTGTAGTACAGCCCCCCTCACAAATGTCACTTGCAACACCTCCCTGTTTCTAATGAATATTGAGGGTGATCTAAGATCACATTTTCACTAGTGGTCTAACTGAAGACAATATTCTCTGTTAGGTGCTATGCAAAGGTGTATTTCAGGTGTAGTTTGGAAGGGTTGGCTGGTCCACTTTATGGCAAGGAAGATATAACATATTCTGCTCCCCTGAAAATACTATAGAAACTATTGGGTAACAGCTGTTGTGTAGATTTTATTTCTGAGAATATGAAGTAGCAAGTTGCTTTATTGTTTTCTTCTTAAATGAAAGTAGAATTGCCCATTGGGTTTTGAGTGATTTTAATCTTAAGGTCAATGGGCAGATCGCAGTCTTTTTTTCCTCAAAATTAATGGTTTTCCTTACCTGTCTTTCTCACCACCGTGTTTTGCCTTTTCCCTCCTCCTTCAGAGCCAAATGACTAAAACACAGCAGATGCTGACAAACAAAAAAACCCTTTTATGCATTTTACTTATCATGAGAGTGCTAAAATTTTAGCTTTTTAGCTCACTTAATCATTTTGACAAGATGACAATACAACATATCATCACCAGACAGATGACACCAGACAGATGACAATACTAATCCTGCAGCAGGTTCTCAAGGGAAATTTTTATTGTAAAAATTGACAGATTGTATCAAGGTGAACATAATACATTTAGGAAAACAGCACTTTGCCACTTTGTGCAGTTCAATACCTCTGGGTCTTTATCACTGTTGAGTGAGAGTTCCTGCTAATCTCAGAATGTGGGTTCTGGTGAGGCTGGCAGGTCCTTCACGTCAGCCCCCACTCCCGAAGCTGGTGAGATGCTGACAGATAGGAAGTGCACAGATGTTTGCTTAATGGCTATTTCCCCAGGGGCTCCTGTCAGAGCTGTCAGCAGGGAAATAGGGGAATTACCTTGGAAACTGCTAACTCACTTTCACCGAATGATGGACTGGTGCATTACAAAACAAATCTGACCAGTTTTTGAATGTCTGAACTGCCTCCAAAAAGAGAGGAAACTATTCCTAGCGTAGATGTTGTCACCCATGTGTTGCTCTGTCAAATCAGTTATTGTTGGCAGGGACTAGTGTCCAATGCCTCAGTTGAAGGGAAGAGTTGTCAGCGTGCATGACCTGTTGAGTGGTCCTGGACGGAAGATTAAGAGTCAAGTCAGGAAGCAGTTCCTGAGGGGGGGTGGGGACGGGGGAGCTGGGGGGTGGGATGGGGAAGGCAAGGAAAAAACAGCAATTCCTAAGGGGGAGAGGATGGAGGGTGGGGGGTGGGGGAAGGGGAAGGGGAAGGCAAGGAAAAAACAACTGTTTAATTTTTGTTTAAGGTGCATTTTCAGAAACCCTGGTGATCAGGATTGGTATAAGATTCAGGCAAAGAGAAATTCTAATTATCCCTTCATGTGATGACTGATTTCCTGCACTATGGGGTCTGATTACTCCTTTCTTCATGATGCAGATACTAGTGGTCAGAAGACCAGGCTGCAGGCTGGGGGAACCAAGGGCTGTACCCCTGTGGCTGCAATCAGGCGTTATAAGCGTCAGCTTGCAATATATCACCCTGCTCATTTTGCTCCATGGCTTACTTGCTGTGCCTGTGTGTTGAGATGCTTTTAACTCATGCAGAATTTGATCTTTCTTTTTTTTTTTCCTGGCATTAACACTTTTTCTGTGACCTGCGTAAGAAACACACAGCCCAAGCTGAGAACGTGTAAGCCTTGATGATGCGTGGCATATATTGACTTATCCTGAGATATATTTTTCTTGATTTCTTTGATATATTCAGCATCATAATTCCTATATGGTTACTGCTTCTTTGTGTATTCCAGTGGGAGTTTATCTTTTGCTTTTCAGAGGTTTGCCACAGAGACAACCCTTAGTGGAGCATCGTTGTGTGCCTGGTTCATCTAATTATCCTTTCTAGTTAGGGATGCATCAGGGGCTCTGTGTTAAATTGGGGGAAGCTTTTAAAGCTGAGTATCTGAATACTGAGAGGTGGAGAAACACAAAAGAGTAAACAGAGGGCATCATATATTGAACAGGAGCATTCAAAGATGGGAGCTATTACAAGCAGGCAGCTTTGACTTCCTACTCCCCGCAGCTGACTATGCCATGATTTCCATGGAAAAGCTTGGGGAATCACAGTAAAGAGACCTCCCCTTCCCCTGAAGTGACCAGAAATATTTTCTTCCATTGCAGCAAATTAACAACATGCTACATGCTCAAGGATCTTTTCTGAGCTATTTCAGTAATGCAGTACAGTAACGTAGTACAACCCATGCAACATCAAAATATGAGAGTTTCTTAATGATACTGGCATGTCAAATCTGGGTGCTCAGAAGATTTTTAATAAAAGGAAAAAAAACCCCCAACAATCTAAAAAATATTGTTCATAATAAAGCGCTTGTTCTGCTGCCTCACTTATCTTTTCCTGAAGACCTCACATTTTCACATCATCATACTAGGGCAATGTCCTTGTTAGTGGTGTAGTGACCCTAGTGGGAAAGAACAAGCGCATCGGCCTGCTTAAGGCTCACCTTGCAGAGAGCAGCAGGAGTCAGGGAAGCCAGCAGGTCACGCTGACATCAAAGGCTAAAACAGAGCCCAAAGAAATGCAAACTAGGTGGGACTCTTCAGGACAGGAGCTATGCACTGCTCCTATGCAATGGTTTCCGGTGCTTAAGAACCACCAATTCAGACCAAGCTGAAAAAAAAATACCCCAAGCAAAGTAGACACTGCTTTTTCCAGTTCTGAGTAGACCTGTCATAGCACAGCACAGTATGGTTTATGGCATTAAATGTTTATCATTCAGACAGCGAGTAGATTTTTTCTATGCTTAGCCGTAGTCATAAAGGAGTTTCATATAATGTCTTATTACAGTGGCATCAGATGTTGGAAAGCAACACTGAAAGATGCCATCATGATTGTGAGAGGTATAGTGTATGCATATCATCAACAAAGATGAGTTAATGGTAACAAACAATGTTAGCGTGAGAAATTTATTACTTTAAACTGTCTTTGGATTATCTTCCATGTGGTTTCAAAACAGAATATACATAAACTGTCATGTTCTACCCCTCAAACCCAAATCCACTCTTCGTCCTTTCTCCCTCCTATTAGTCAAAATCAGGCAGATGGTGGTTACCCAAAGGCTATAAATCAGGAAAAGGTACAGTCTAAGTTCTGTGGCATATGCAGTATCTGTAGTTATTGCCTGTACTCCATTAGTATGTCACACCTCTAAAGCATCAGAAATACAGTAGCATTAAGTTAACAAAAATAGGAATAGTATAGTAATAAAACCAATTAAATAATCAACTCATGGATATTGATTCTACAACTACTACTGTATAAACATGTCTAATTCCTCACCCACCTTTCTAGATAAACAAGATGTATGAATATATGCACATGTATGTATGAAAAAATGCAGGTGCACATGCACACGTGAGAGCGTTCTTTGATCCAGCTCCCCAAGGCTGTCAGCTAACTGGCAATTGCATATCAAAGCTCTAACAAAGTAGTAAAACAAGCAAATACAATGTATTATATTTACCCATGGTTTCTACTCTTCCAGTTCTGCCTTGCACAAATCACAGTGTTTGGCAATGTTCTCACACAGTGCGAACTGCTGTAAATCCTGGAGTTCCATAGCAAAGTTACACAGTAAGCGCCAGTGTATTGCACACTAAATCACAGAGTTTTACCAAAGAAGTTGCAATATCAGCTGCTTTCCTGCATTGTTTGTGTTTATTGGGAGCATTCATCAGTGATAGATAAGGTCAGTTTGTGCTGCTGTTGTCACTGCCCAGAGACTGAGAATGCAGTGATTTCTCAGAAATTCTGCTTCTTGCTGTCCCGTGTCACCCAGAAAATGAACTCTGGCAAAAGCAATCAGCAGAGTGGCACAGCCAGCGCAGATTATAGGCAGGTTTGAGAAGGACTTGATCTCACAACTGCACAATTGTCTGGCGTACTCTATTTACTCTTAATGAAAACTGTCGAGGAGTTTTCTGCCAGGGCATTCAAGTACCGTGGAATTGAGCACTGCCTGTGCCTAGCTAGGTTAGATAGGCGTAGTGAGTTGAGAATGTAACATTAAACTCTGTGACTGAATCAACATTAGTTTCTATAATGCAGATTTACAAAAAATGCCTGGAATAAAACCCCATGTAAAATCAGAAGGAAGTATCAGTGTTCCAGCAATGGCAAAATTCGGTGTCTGAGAAAGACAGAAACAGTGGAACACATGTGGCTTGAAGGCAACTTCTTTCCCAAAGAGCTGATATTTTCACAAGACAAAGGATCTTTAAATGCTCAAGAAACACTATAAAAAGCCTTCTGAGCTAATGACTTCCATTGTTAAGTCATATCTCTGGTGAAAACACTTCTGATCAGCTAGCTGAGTGGAGAGATTTGTCTTTACTTACATGGGTGACAGCCTACTAGCAGATCTGTATAACTAAAAAAAAAACAACACGGTTATAGTCTCTCCTCACAGTTCACCCACCTGCAGTCCTGAATTCCAAGTCTACCCCAGAATCCTTGCTATGAGAAGTACAAACTGGTAGAGATGTGCATTAATGAAGGCCTGTGAAATTCAGAATCATTGCCATGTTACGTTTCCTCCTTTTTGTACATTTTTAAGAACGCATTCTAAACATCTCTATAGTGCAAAATGTGTCATGGGATTCCTGTCTCAAGGAGCTTGAAATATAATTTCAAACACAAAATAACAGGTAAGGTAGCAAAACAACAGACAGATCTGTGGCAAAGCACTTAAATCTGTGAAGCAAATGAAAAATAGGTTGATTTTTATATACTAGAGGCTGAATTGTGGATTTAAATGGACTTTCCTCATTGTCTATTACACGAAAATGGAAACTACAGAACAATGGTCTCTCAGCAGAAAACACAGTATCCTGTTTTCATTGCAGTTTTAAATCCAGAGAAAGCAATGACTATATTCCATCCCAGGATGTCCTTTGCTCAAGATTTGCTGCAACTATCTGACAACATAGGAAACTTAACTTGGGGTGCTGAGGGTTTTTTTTCACTCATAACTAGAGGTGAAAGAGGTTGTCTTTCATATTTCACTATTGTATGTCTGTGTTTCAATTACTGTTTTGTCTAAATTTCCCTTTAGCAGGATTTAGATTAACGAACAAGACTTATGGCTTCACTAGGGAAAAAAATCAAGACATTTACAGAAGTCTGTGTATTTATACTGATGCTTAGCCTGCTGTGCCTGCACTAAACGGCACAACTAAATTCAGCCTGGGACATCAGATTTACAATTTACGTGGGTGGGAAGAAACGTTTATGTTAAGGGAAAAAACTGCTGCTGAGAGGGAGTAGAAACCAACAAGCAAAACTAAGTATCTTACATGAATAAATTCTAAGCTCTGCACATTTTTGTTTCCTCCTTCCTGGTCCTTGCTACTGCTCTTTTGGGTCATCATTTTATGGCAAGTGTCCCTTTGGCACTAGGATGTGTCAGGAAAGTGGCTATCCCACAATATAACCAGCAAGGATTAATGTGGTATCTCAGCTAGGTGACAGACTGTTTTACTGTGAATGGAGTTGCTAAAACATAACTTAGCTGAAAGGCTGTCAGGGTTGACAATCACTAAATTCGGAAGAGCCTTGGACTTAGTGAGAGCCTTTTTGCTTGACAAGTGCACTAATCCATGGCTAAAGGAAATGAGGAGGCTCAGCAAATGAAGCAGAGTAGGAGGAAACTGCTGGTGTGATTAACAGCTGGTAAAAACATGAACTTGAAATAATTGCAGTTCTCCATGTTCACGGTCTCTTTCTATTCATGCTATACTCTTCTTTTGATGGCAGAAAGAGAAGAGGCTAACTAACCCACCAGCTAGCCTGAGATCCGTAGGAAATACTTTTGCAAACTCTGATCCAGAGAAAGCACTCTCTAATGGTTGTAGCAGGGAAACAGCAAACAAGTGTCCCTCACCACAGTGTCAGGTCAGGGATTTACCATCCATAGCTGTAAGGCAGTTTAAATTCTCTGTAGTGTACAAGCTCAAAAGTGATAAAGCTATGCCTCGTCTGATAGGTTCAAGAGTGAAACTCAAAGTTGCATTTCTGACTAGACTACCAGGCTGTAATTTGGCTGCAGGTGGAAAGTTACAGGCTTACATTTTATGGATGTAAATGTTATTTGCCAAAACATAGTTTTAATTTTAAACACCCACCCCTGAAATGCTGTTTGGTGAATCTGGGTACATACTTCTTGCATTCAAATGGGTTTCTCAGCCTGTCAGATGCTACTGGCAGGATAGTGATTTGACTTGGGAGACTGCTAATTCTCCTAAGATTATTAGTCAGCTAATACCCACCTCAAAACTTCCTGTAAGCTTCAGCAAACCATGAAGTTGGCTTCACCTCTCAAGTGGGACTTCTGAATAAACACGACTGTGTCCTTATGGCTTGCCAAGGAAGTTAGGACAATACTGGGGAATGACATACAGAAAGAGGAGGCAGCACAGAGGACAGTCAAACACTCAAAATCCAACACTATATTCAAATATTATGCCTGACACCAATGTATACTTTTCTACTCTAAAGGTGAAAAGCATTTTAAAGGTGGAAGGCTTTTCATGCAAAGCATGGCAAGTAAAAACCCTTCAGGACTGAGGAGAACAGGAGCTTCTACTCCTCAGTGAAGAGAAGCTGGAAGGACAGAGGAAATGAAAGGTTAGTGGGGGGAAAGTGAGAAAGAATAGGAAGAAAAAAAGAGATGTGGAGAACTAGAATAAATAAAAAGGGCAGTACATGTCCTTAAGACAGAGATGGAAGAGGCATTAAAAAGGAAAACAGCCAATAGAATTTCCATGAAGAAACATGAGTTATTTTCTGGTTCTTTCAAAATGTGGAACCTCAATAAACAAAGTTGCTCAGAACCTCAAATTTTGTATCTCAGCCAAAACAAAGAGAAAACTGAGAAGCTGTGGCAAAAAGCAGATACAGGAAGCCAAAAATCCCAAAGAAGCTTAGTTTTGGAGATACTGAAGTGAAACAAAATGTGCATGCAAAAATGCTTTCTATTAAATCAGTCTGAAGGAAATCACGCACACAAATGGGGCAGAAAGGACAGCCAAGGACTTGGGAGTACAGCTGGAAGTGGAGAAATAGTAGTCATAATTAGCTAGTTCAAAAATTATTTACTGTTATTTCCCTCCAAAGTGTTGTTTTTCCTGAACATGAAAGCCCCAAAGCATATCAAATGTATTATAAACTACAGTTAATTAATTTAGCACCCCTGCTAGAGAAACCAGTCCATTTTTCTGTGTCAGGTGTCTTCTCCAGTAGCATGCTCAGTCCTGGCACTCTGCCTGGTCATTCCCTAGCCTCTTGAAAACGTAGGACAGGCTCTGCTCCAGGTTGAATCTGTCTTACCTGTGTGTAAATAAGTAAAGCATGAGAGGCAAGAAATGAACCAAGAATGAAGCTGTGTTTGATAAAGTCATATCTGGACAGTTTTTCATCTTTGGAACCTCTTTCAAAATGCATTCAGCTAAGAATGGAAACATGCATACTGAGCTGCTGCAGTTGCACTGTTTGACAAGTCTGCAGATCTCAGCTGCCTCCTTTGTTCTTCCCATATACACAGATACTATTGGATAAGAGATGGGAGAGAGATCCTGTAGTAAAATCTCCATTATCAATGGTAATGGGGGAACCTGTGAGATGAGAAGCCTATACAAGTATTACTGGGTACACCTGAGAGCACAATATAATATACCCAATGTCTGTGGCCAGATAATAAGCTTGACTGAAATCAGACCTGCACTGGACAAGAGCTAGGTTGGCTCTTGCAGTCACACTAGTGTTCCCCAGTCTTCCAGAGAGGGGATTCATTAATCCAGTGTGGTGCTAGCCAGGATCTAGGTCTGCAGCTACATCATGGCTTGAACAAACAAGCCCTGGAACCAGGAGCACAGAGCTGCAGGTGTGGAGACAATGGTTCCGTACGGCATCCGTGCAGATCCAGCTTGTGCAGAGCTGCTGTGCACAGCTGTACTCTGTCTTACTTCTTGTGGCTCTGGAAGATGTCCCTGCACACTATTCCTGACAGCCCACCTGGCAATGCACTACCTCCGCAGCCATACTAGGGATAAACCACAGTACGAATAATCCCGTCCCAGAAAACAGAGAGGTGGTTTGTATAGTAATGTCCATGGCATTAATTTCTGCAAACTGCAGCCCTGCAAGGCTGAGATGACTATGAAACGGAGGTGCAGGAGAAGAAGATGGATTACAAAGCTATCTTGAGCTGAGCATGGAAAAACGCTTGTCTTCTATACTGCCATGGTAAATCAGGTACATGACTATCAGTATTTTCAGCGGAAAAATTGGATGAGCTTCTTAGATCAAATTAAATGTATATGCAGAAGGAGAGGCAGCTAAATCAAAAACCCTTGAAGGGAATCCCGAGTATTCAAATATTTAGAGAGAACCAAAGCAGGTTTTGTTTGCCTCCTGGATACATTCACCTCCCTGGTAGAACAGGGAAAACTGCAGGGGACAGTGGTAATCTGAAACATTCCCCTTCCTGTCTAATGAGGGATGAAGAAAAAATCCATTAAAATTAATTTGTAACGAACAACAAAAATCAGCTCCTTTGTCATTCTAAAAACTTTGAAGGAGAGCTGTATTTTCACTACAACAGTGCTAGTAGACTATCCTGATTCTGTAACAGGTAAAAGAAAAATGAGCACCAGAATCCCTTATTGTTTTCATCCCTTTGATAGAGCCTAGAGAAAGGACCCAAAGAAGTTTTTTAGTGGGTGATGAGTTAAAAAACAGTAGGTCTCAGGCAAAGCAAACAATCTAAAATATTTTTGATTTCAAGTTCTAGATATTCTTGGAAAAAACACAGAGGCTGCAGTTAAAAGTGTGTGTGTGGGGGGGTCCCTAATAAAAGACTAATTACTGTGGTTCCACAGCTCGAATGTAAGGTACAGTTTTCTTTCCTCCTTTGGGCTCAGGATGAGCTAGTGCAAAGGGCTTTTAGGTGTGTCATCTTCAGGCACTTCGGTTCAGTATTACAGCTGCAGAAAACAAAAGCAAACCCAGCCTCCTTTTCCAATGCTTGTCCAATCCTGGGAACACAAAAAGGCACTGGAAGATGTAATTTTACCTTTTTAAGGATATCCAGAATTCTAATGCTCAGAGTGATGAAACAGGAACCAGACACAAAAGCTGTAGGGCCTCCTCTAGAAGGCACCAAGGATAGGTACCTAACTTACACAAATAGCTCTGGGTTCAGCACTGAGCACTGCAGTCATAAATTCATTAAAATGTAGTTGTGATGGTGCCTCTATTTTTTTTAAAAAAATAAACAGTTGCAGCACCTGTCTAGAAACCTGGATAGCCAAGCTTTAGCTTCTCCATCTGAAGGATCCTCCCAGTTATCTTCCAGGAGGGTACCATAAGATGACATAAAGCAAGCTGTAGGAAGAAGGCACCCTTCTCTGGCTTGTTAAAGTTTGGCGGCTGTACAGCTAATAACGTAAGGTATATGCAGCAAGTAAGAAGGAGACTGGTTTTAGTAAAAGTGATTAGTGCATGCCCTGGGAATGATGGGATTTTATGCCCTGGGATTTTATAGCTTCTTCTGATCTATCTGTTGGTGGCAACTGCGAGTGTGTGACCAACACCATTAAGTTAAGCGTGCACGCTGCTCTGGGGTTCAGTGAGAACGGGGGCCGAGCCGTCATGAGCTAGTCTGCTCTAATGCAGCAATGCTACGTTTCCAGGATGTCTTACTGAAGCAAAGCTCCATGAGTCATAGCCTTTCACTCTGTTTCCTCATATTTAAAAATGAAAATAATGGCTCCAGCCTATCTCACTGGGGCTTCTGAGGCTGAATTAGCAATTATGAGCTGTTATAAGATCTCTGGAGAACTGGCAGAGCATAGTGTGGTAATCAGTTTTCTGCTGTCTTAAATACTGGATTTGGATACCTCAGTGTGTGTATGTTCTGTTGCCCTGCTTCAGAAAAACAGAAGGGAAAAGAGCAAGTCAGATACAGATTCAGAAATTCTTCTTTATTACTATATAATGAAGGGTAAAGGCATGTTGATTCTTTTGACGCATTCTTCTGGTTCCCACATGCTAACACAGCTGTGGATTAGAGACTAGGATTGTGATTGATACCTCCGTGCCAGTACCTCCCTTCCATGAAGAATCATTTGTTTTACTTAAAGTGGAGCAATAAACAATATGAGCCCAACATTTCACCTCTGTGGATAAGGATTCAGAATGAATGTTAATAGAAAAGTCCTGGTTAAAAGTCCCAAGCTTCAGTGAATAGCCATTTGCTCTGTTATGTGTGTGATTGTAAAAAGATGATTCAGGAGCTGGTAGAAAAGTGTGAGTCTTCCCTGGAGGGCGCAAAAGCCAAGTGTGCTCTGAGGGCTGGCAGCAGTGGACAAAAGATACCAGTGAGAGGATTCCTACTGACCAGTATTTAGATCACCTTGCTGCCAAGGCTGTTAGAGGCTTCAGGTTTCCTGCAGAGGTCAGATAAAGAAGTTATTTTCCTTTTCTGGGTGAGGGTGATGAGGAGGAGTCAATAACCGTCCCTCCTGGGTAGCCAACTGCCTTCACAGCAGGGTCCTGCGCACTGGGACATGGTCAGCATGAAACAGATTTCAAATCACCAAGGTTAGGATGTATAGTAAGCAATAACACTAATCACATTTCTTTAATGAGAAAAGCACCACGTCATAACCATAACGTTTCTCTCTCCAGCCTGTCTCCAAGGTTCAGCTCCTTATAAAAGCTCTGGAAGAGTAAATCTTGTCTTGGCCACCATCTAATGTGACAGTGACACTGGTAAAGATGTAGACTAGGTTGTCCATCCACAGCTTCTCAGATGTATACATATTGCCCTTTTTCCCATGTCCTCAAGCCCCTTCCTCAACGTGAAACCAAGTCACATTCCAGCCCCTTGAGCACACAGCCCTTACAGTTTGCCCGCAACGAGGGCAGTCTTATGTACCAGTCCCCAATACTGACACTACTGTGTCTTACAGCAAACTCCTCACTTTCCCAAGTCACCCTGGCATTTAATGAGCCATATTTAAGCAACTTGCCAGCATCAAAATCCCTGTTATTATTTCAGCTGTGTCTCTGAGATAAGGCAGGTAGTAAACAGATCCAGCTGGACAGCAGATTTACCTGCAAAAACATGTGCTTGTTCTTCTGGAAATTTTAAAGAGCATTTACTTGACTTGCCCTTTAGAAAAGCTTTGTTGTATTAGAGCTTCCTATTTCCTGCCCACAGCTTCACGTTGTCTGCTGGAAGCAGCTGACAAAAGCATCACATTCACTTTTTCCCTAAAGAAAATGCTTGATATTCTGCTTGTCCTTTATGCTGATGTGCAGCATGTACCCTTACAAGTGGGTTTTGTGGGTACAGAGAAGAACAGCGACAGTATGCCCAGCCTGCCACTGTTGATCTACATGAGCTATCCGCAACAAATTATTTACCCACTGAGTTTGAATTTTGTTTCTGAATAGATAACAGTTTCTGTAAGTGGATCTCACACCCAGAGCTACTCACTGAGCATTTTGTGTGAAAAAATTTTAGCAGAGGGACTGTACTCATAGCCATCACTGGCACTGTAACGTTCATAATATAAAATCAGATTGATATGGGCTTGTTACATGAGGTCATACAGCTGTTGGGAAAGAGCTAGTATGTAATATAATCAGCTCTCACAAACTAATCATTAGCAAATAATATAAGCATGATTTAGCTATCCATCCCAAGTGCAGAATGCTCTTTGCTCCTCAGAAGTGTAAGTTAGGTCAAACCAGCCACGTTCCCTGTCAGCTGCCATCTGTTAGATGGTTTTGCGATGTGGAATTTTGAAAACAATTATTATTCTACATTTTTTTTTAAAAGGCCATTCTGTAGTGAGAGATGAGAGACACTGATCTAATTCCTTATTAGTAGACCTTGCATGGTAGAAAGACCTGTGTGAGTGGTTACACCCCAATACCACCCAGAGATTAACACGCTCATCTTCTGCCAGCTTCTTTGCTAATGCTGTTCCTGACACGGTGGGAGGCTCGAGACGGTGGCGTTTCCAAAGATGCTTTTCCTAGCATGAGAGCAATGCCTTAAAAAACAGACTTTATTGTCATGCTTGTGATGTTCTTTCTTGATGCAAAAGGTGTTGAAAGCAGCAGGAGATTTTATTTTCTGATTCAGTCTCTTAACTAGAGTGAACTATTGGCAAAGAAAGGCTTCCATCATTGGTATTGGGATGGAGATTTCCGAAAGATGAGACTGCTTGTAAATAGACAGTCTCCCATTTTTCTGCTGTTGTGAAGTATTTTGAATGTTTTTGATGCATTTCGAACATTTTCTGGTTTTGTTCTCTATTTAGCACTGTTACATTCATACCCCTCTGCATAGTATTAATCATAATTATCAGATTTAAAAATACTGTACTATGTAGCCAGAAAATGTTTGGGAGGTGTTCCTATTCCTTACGTAGAGCTTAACCCCAGGAAGCAGGATGACTAAAGCACAGCAAAGCTTGCCGTTTGCCTGATAACTGCAGTGTGAAAGAATATCCCAGAAATCCTTATGGATGGGAGTCCAGGAATAATATCAACTTTAGACAGTTTGAGAATAAATTCAGAAGGGTTTCACCATAAGGATTTAGGCTGCTTTAAGGGATTGTTTATTGAGTTTCTCCTGTGCATTTTGCTACAGAAGTCTTGACCAACAGGGCCCTTCTGCCTCACCACGCTGTTCACGGGATCCTGCTGTGGTGGGATGAGCTGGCATTAGGGGCTGGTGTATCACCTGGGGTTTCCACTGAGCCAGCAAAACCATACCCACTATGAACTGTTCAGTAGCCAGCAGTAATCTGTTCCTCAGATACATCTATATTTGAAAAATGAATGAATTTTAGATAAAAAAGGGGATGTTACCTCTTCTAAGTAAATTATTTAAACTTGCAACCTGTTTCTATCTTTTCCATATGAAAAATTAATGTACCACAGGCCCTCCTGCATTTTCATGGTAAAACAAATCTTTTAATAGGTTTTCCCCACTTAAGGAACAGAGAAAAGGGCTTTCCACAGCCAGTGTCAGAATTTCAGCTATCAGTCCTCAGGCCCCTCCTCACCCTGCCCCAAAGGGGACAACTGTGTTAATGAGCACCTAAGTACTAACATAATGGAGCAGGTCCATTAATCTCCAGAGCACCTTGTGCTACTGAAAAGAAAAGCTGAGACAAAATTGCTGCCCTTAATATTTGTGAAGTATGAAAAGAGGATTTTTTTTTTCCATGTGCCACATGCATCTTGCACTTGGCCTTAGACTGATGCTTGATAAAAATCATGGTCAAAATCTTCAACCTGGGTGTGTAAACTAGGCTTTTATTTTCAAATTGATGCACTACCTGAGCAAAACCACCTTAATTTTCAGCAGTGCTGAGCAAATGCCCCTTCAATTCATTTCACTGGCAGATAAGAAATCTCAGCACCTCTGAAAATCAAATAGTTTAAATTTACAGCTCCTCTTTGAAAATATCTCCCCAGTCTCCATCTATTTAAATGGAGAAATGTGAAGCCAAGGGCACACAGAGTCTGGGCAGTTAATAATGGAGGTTTTTGGCGATGTAACAAATCAGTGAAACATTTGGGAATAATGGCATCAACTACTCAGATTTAACAGTTTCATGACCGTATCACTTTCCAACAAATGGATGTCGGGATTTTCCCTGTGTACTTCTGTATATATCAGTTGTGGCAGGTCATAGTCATGTCCCTCCCTCCACTTCCATCTTCACTTAAATTCTTACGAACAAGCAAGCAGCCTGGGCATGTTACTTACTGCCCTTTCTGTAAAGGTCTAGAAATCCTGTGTAGCATCTCCGACTTCCCGGACACAGGGCATTAGGGAAAGGTGAGTGTTGCCCTTCTCATCTTGGGGGAAGGGAAAGGAAGAAGAGGGGACAATTCCAGGTTTCCTTGAATTTGCCTTAGTCATTAGCGAGCTGAAACAGCAGACTGACTGATTGCTGTAGAACACTCACACAGAGCTCAGAGTCACTGCAAGTAGGAACCCATTGTCCTTCCCCTTGTGACTTGTAATTAGCATCTGTCCGACTACTTCTATGTAAAGCATTAATAATTCTAACCCTGGAAGTGCCTGTGCCTGCGTTTGGAGTCTTACTGCATCTGCCCCAAGCAGCCGTAGCTTTCTCTTCCACGTCCTCTGTGCTGGGTGGCTGTCTGGGAGCAAAGTTGTAGTGTTTGCTCTTCTACGAGACTGCTCTCCTGGGCATTCCCGCAACTTTATTGGCCCATCTTTCAGAGCCTTCTGCTTCTTCTTGTTACTTATTTATTACATTTAGCTGCTTATTTGGCTGACAGTGCACTTTCTGTCCTTGTACACCTTGTCCTCTCCGATGTGCCTCATACATTTTAAAGACAATTTTATTAAAAAATAAAAGCAGGTGAGTTAAATAACAGTTTGTCTGGCCAAGACCTCAAAGGAAGATTCAGCTGAGCTACGGTATGAGCTTCACCATCATCAGCATTCTGGAAGCTGAGGCAATGTTTGGATTTGCTCTTTTCACATTGTTTCTTTCAGAGTATCCCAAGCAAGTGCAGCCTAACCGCTGGGCAAGACAAGGGTGACGGGAAAGCAACCTACTAACTATTTAACGCTCTCTGATCTCCACACACCCTGTCAGATGGTTAACAGTGATGTATTAAGGTTGACATTGTGAGCTTAATGCAATCACATATTTAAGGGTTTATTATTTTGTTCTAGGATCCTCAGTGAAACACAGCTGAAAGAACCGTTTGGGACTTTTTGGGCACCAGATAAAATTTCACATAAAAAAATGCTGTGGAAAGACCTTTGCCCTCTGGAGATGTATGATCTACAGTGGCCACCTCTTTCTGTCCACGGTATCAATAACCATGGACATCATGTATATTGAGCACAGCTTTGTGAGAAACCCTTTGGTATCTTTGTTAAACCTTGTCCTTTGCTTTATCTCCAGCAACCGATCTGGTGTGTTCTGTACAGACAGACTCGATGATAAAAACAACTTACTCTCTTGGAGGCCATTCAGATTCAAAACGGGATTGCTTTTTACAAGAACAGTCGCTTATCTGTCCCAGGGAGAGGCACCTTACCCTGATCAGATACCACGGTGAGAGGCGGCACACGGCGGCACCTCAGCCCTTGGCACGGCGCCGGGGGCTCGCTGCCGAGGACTCCCCCCACCCGCAGTTTCACAGCGGAGCTGCGGCCCTGCCCGGGCTGAGGTGAGGCTGGGCCGTGGGGCCGAGGTCAGTCTCAGTCACGGCACGACAGTCACAGCCCACACGCTACTTTGGTTCCATTTGACACCAATTCCATCGTCATCGTGTTTATTAACAAGAGATGCCCCGTGATTCCTTCGGGATTTATCTCTTGTTTTCCCAGCTTTTCCCATCATGATTTCATCATTTCCCATCCAACCCTCAGGGGCTGACATGCATCCTGGCACCCAAGGTGTGTTCCCTTGTTTCTGCCACACTCCAGGGAAGAGTATGGGTCTGCACAGGACCTGCTCACGCTTGTGTAGTGTTGTAAAACTACTATAGTTTTACCTGAAATCTCATATTTTAATATTACCATTGTTTTCCACTTCCCATCATTTCAGTTTTGTACCCTTCTCCCCCCACCCACTTTTTTTTAAAAAACACCTTGCTGTGTTAACGTTCACATGCTTGTTAACTTTGGGGAAGGCAAGTTAAGTACAGCTTCGTCACGTCTGTTTCTGAGAGCTAGGTACCAAAAACAATTCAGCACAATGAAGCGTGGCACTTTAAATGTCGGAATGCTTTATTTTTTAATCACCTGTCCCTGGAGTTGAATCTGAAACCTGCATCAAATCCCACTAGAACTCCTTGAATGAGGTGTAGGAAAAGCTAGGTATATCAAAATTACTTTCAGAGCAGTGTTTTGAACACAGGACAGAGCTAACCAGTAGGAAATTCTGAATGGAAGGGTTTATCATCCATCCTGTCTCTCTTCAGAGTGCAGGTGTTTAATTTGGAAACACTTGGGATATCATCTGGAGTTCTTTACTGAGCAGAGATGCCTTCAAAGAGAAGAGAGCTGCGTTTTCATTCTTCCCCGCCCCCCCCCGCCCCTTAATGTATCATTGTAGGAGAAGAGATGGAGGTGTAATCTTGGTATATAACACCTTGTCAGAGAAACTGTGCTGAAAGTGAGAGACGTTTTCTTTGCAACCTCATGACTTTCAAAGCCACATCTCTCTACTCCCAGAAATACTCTAAGCCTGTAGCTTACTGGGAGAGAGGCAGAGTACTTGCTACCTGTGTTATTGAAGCTGTGCTACCATGAAGAAAATAATACATGGGGAGAGGAAGCTTGGCTCCCACACGAAGTACTTCAATCACCTGGGAGTCCAGAGTTCTGATCCCTGCCTTGAGGAACACAATAGTTATTTTACAAATTAATAATAGTCCTGGGATTAACGCTTAAAATGGAATGCTGCCTTATTTTAGGTGTATATTTTAAGTTGTCAGATGTGCTATAAAAGCAGACCATTGCCATCAAGAGGCAACAGCTGAAAGCTGTTGATTAGTAATTTGGGATCTTGATCCATTAATTATGCCCCAGACTCAACAAGGTGGCTGCCTTTGTTTTCCTCTCTAAGAAAAAAACCAAACCCAACCCCAAGGAAACAATGATGTGATCCTCTTTTTTCAAGATTTCCTGTGAATATAAATATTTCTGCGTACATCTGAATGGTAAGATGATTTTTTTTTTTTCACTGACACAAATGACTGCTTTTGAAGTAAAGAGTATCACCCAAAAAATCATGTTTTAATGTCTAAATCACACTACTGTATGTAAGCACAGTGAAAATTTCAGGATGGAGATTTTAAAGCTAATGAAAAAAATTAATCAGGCGTATACATGTGCTAGGTATGCAGATAAAAGGTACAGAAATAACTTCTAAAGTGGGATTTACATATATTAACTTTATAATTGTATGCACAACAGGCAATTAGACAAGAGTTAATAAAATAATAGTAATAATGATTTGTCTCAGGTAATTGAAATTTATGAAGCATTCTGGTGTCTCTAGTAAAGCTGTGATGTCTTCAAGTAGAGCTAATGAATATGCTAGAAGTGACTAGCATGAAAAAATCAATGTTGCACTTGTCAAACAAAGATAGTAAAATACTTTTAAAAGGTGTCTGGATATTAGTATCATCACCATATACATGAGAAACTGAGGTAGGAATGTAAGTCATGTTTTGATTTGCTTTGCAACTGAAGTCTGAAATGGGATACTGCAGTCTTTCATCTAAACACCCTTCTTTCCCAGTCAGTAAAGTCTTGGCTGTTATTTACAAATACTGTGGAAAGTGCTGGTGTGCTTTAGCATTACTTCCATGCCTGTGGCATATTCCCCAAACCATGTTGTGTTTAGCAATTTGAATTCTTTTCTCATGTTTGCACCACTTTAACTGTAACACTTTGTTATACTGTTGAGTGCAGGTGTGTATCTGTTACTCCGAAAAAGTAAGCCGGTTGCTCTGGATCAGGGTGTCACTGTCTGTGCCTTTGAGGTCTGTAAAGAAAGAAAGAAAAGAGATCTCTGAATGTGAGAATGTTTTTGCCTTAGCGTGGCTTACTTTTTACAGTTTTGTTTCTGTGCTTAGGGTTTACATTAAGGTCACTTTATCAGAGAGTTTGAATTCTGTATTGTTTCTTTTCTTCTGTACCATAAGATATATTTCCAAGGTGATAGCACATGCTTCTTCTTACCAGAAAATTCTGTGTAATTTGCAAAAGAGGTAATTACTATTCAGTTACAATGGTCCTTGCTTTATGTGTTTTGTGGGGTTTTCACCTGTGAATTAAGTGACAGTGAATTAAGAACTTTGTGCTGGGAAGGGTTCACTTTTCTTCATGTTTTTGTTTTATTGCAATGTCAGTTTCCTAAAGGAAGTATGTTGGGTGTAGGATAGGGTGAAACACTGTGGAATGGATTCTTTCAGCTCTCTCACTGATCACATGACTTTCTCTTGCTTCAGAAAAGTACTGGATTGTGATGGTATGGATTGTTGGTGAGGAGTGATTTGGGGGTTGTAATTAGGAGGGAAAGGGAAAACTCCAGCAACACGGTAGTAGAAGCAGCAATCAAGTAAAATTGTTCTCATGATGTGGTGTTAGTAGTTTGGGGCTATACTGTCAGCAATGAGTAAGGACAGCGGGGGGGCACAGAGGTTATAAGTCAAGGTTGATACTTCCCAGTATTTGGAGAACTTGGAATTGGTTTATGGAATTAGAGCCTCTGTTTCCCTCCTTTCCCACTCCTGATGTCTGAGCTCCTAATGGAAACGCTGGGAGGAGGGGAATGGGAAGCAGCAGAAGAGTGTTTATTGCTGCTTGGTAGGAAATCAAGTAACTAATGATGTGCGTTGAATAAATGGGTTTGGTTTTCTTGTCTTCTTACTGCAGATGGCTACAAACAGCCTGCCCGTCTCTCACTCACACATAAGCATGTGTAAATTTGACCCGTTCCTAGGAAAGTTTCACCAAACTGGGTCTCGTTTTTGAACATCTTCCCCTTCTGCAGGAACCAGGAGTTTCTTGAATCAGGTGTGATGTAGCAAACCTCCACCAACACTTGTCACATTTAGGGCTACGATGCAATGTGGGAAAGATGAGTCTGGTTGCCAGAGCTCTAGGCACCATGCTTTTCTTTTTTTTCCTTAAAGTAAGAAAGTGGGATTTGAAAGTCTGAGCACAGATGGAATGGTGGCGCTCCTCCACCACCCTTTTTATTTCTTGGAAAATTCTGAAATTTCTGTGGGTGCAGGGCTTACTATTGTTCATCCATTCCAAATGGGCTCCTCACACAGAGAGTGACCAATGGAAAAGGTGTGAATCTTTCTGGCACCTTTACCTTAAGATGCAGTTCTGGAGTGAGTCTGAGCTGTTATGAAGGCATTGAAGTGGGAATGTTCCACATCCTCCTTTAGCACGATGAAGTCAAAGGAGGGGTTTGATGGTATTCATTACTAGGCATGCTGTATTTGGCAAATGACAGAAGAAGGAAGCATAGGGTTGATGGCCTCAGGTGAGATCAGCTCTGCTCTAGCCACTGATGCTGTGGAGCCAAGTGAATAATTGGACTGACACAAGCAGTAAAAATGAGTGAAGCTACATGTCGTGTCAGTTGACCTTGGAATTTAACCTAGGGCTTTGCCAATTTAACCTAGGAGCGAGGCAGGAATTGTTCAGCTTTTTCTGAAAACTGGAGGAGCCATCAAATTCCCTTTCCATACAGTAAGAAATATAAGTCACTAGTCTGTGTTGTAAGTGAACATAAATGTTTTCTTCACCTGCTTTAGGTTTAATATAAGAAGGTATTGTGACCCAGCCCCAAAGTGCAGGCTCATGACCAAGTTACCTCATGCAGCCCTTTTGGAAGGTCAGGCTCAAATAGCTTTCTGATTGTTATCTTGCAGGTTCATTCTTATATAGATTTCTATTCTTTTCTTGCTGAATTATCCAGCCTGTTTCTATCCCAACTTCACCAGCCAAGCTCAAGTCTTCCTTGCTTATATACATAGGAAACTGGAGCAGCATCTTAAGACTGGGAGCTGTCTGCTGAAAACTACTTGGCTTCATTCAGTACAAAAACTTGCAAAATACAGTACAAAACCTTGTCTGTGGCCTGCAGTTTCTCTCTTTAGCAGGTAATGGAGAAGGTGGCTGACTGCTTTAAGTGAGTGCTGCAAAAACATTTTGGGTTTGTCTTTTTGTTTGGGTTTTTTTTTTTTTTTGGTTTGTGGTTTGGTTGTTTTTTTTTTTATAGTGCTTGTTTTTAAATCCTTTCCCTCTACTTCCTTGTTTTATCATCTTTTCATGCTTGTTTTGCCCCTATGCACAGACTGACCCTGAGGATCAGGGATTGTCTGCTACAGTGGCAAGTTAAGCTCCTTCCGAAGCCACGCTCATAACCCTCACTGCCTCCATGAGGATCACTCAAGCAGGAAGGTGTGAAGAGAAATACTGGTGAGAAGGTGTGATGAAGAAGAAAGACTTGCAGTAACAAAGATGTTTTTGCTTTGGCACAGTGATTGTGCCGATCTATTGGCACAATCTTCCTGCTTATCTCATTTCTTCATAAATATCCTGATCCCTGAACTGTATATTCTTTGGACAGCATGTCACTTAATTAGTTTTCGCTGGATGGAAAAACTATAATTCCACTGAATTAAAAATAGAGCTGCAAATGGGCTTGGTTTGATCTCTGTGGCGTCTGAGGCAGAGGAACAAGATTAATTCCCGCAATTAGATGTTAATTGATGTCTGAGCATGTCTATTCCTAGAAACAGCAAGACCACATATAGCATAACTAGCACCATTAAAACAACATCATCTACCCTCTGTGCTCAGCAAGCACAGAACTGGAGGAGGGGGGAACTTACTGGGGACCTGTGTCGAAAAAGAGCAGTGGGGGATGCTGTGAAATGAGCAGAAACTTGTGATGGGGGAGTGCAGCCCCTTTGAATGTTACGATCTGGTGGTTAAATGCACACAGTATTACAGAAGAACTGTGGTTTTGTTTGTCAAGCATACATCCACTTTATTGTCATTTCATTGCTGGTCAAGTCTGTTTGAGATTCACATCATAAGCAGCTACAAAGGTTTATTGCAAACTCATGAAATATCTGATAAAAAAACTCAACAAAACAAAACAAAACAAAAAACCCCAGAAATTTTCTTTGGCCTTTGGAAAACCATATACTAACAGTTTTGATTAAATGGAGTAAGAGGTCAGTGAATCTGGTCTTATACCTGCTGTGTGTAACAGCTTCAGCTACATCCATTTCAATAATGAAATTCTGTTTCTGTGCTGCCTGTGCCTTATATATAAAGCACCATGCACTCTATATATTTCATTTTGTTTCCATTTTACAATATAGTAAAAATCTTTTTCAACTAGAATAGATGCTAGCCTTGGTTACTGAAGTGCTGAATAGAATAATAAATCCTGTGTATCACTAGCTTGACTTTCATCCAAGAGCCTCAAAGAGCTTTATAAACATCAAGTAATCTTTCCAGCATGCCTATCACAACTAGAGAGTATTACCACTGTTCTGCAGCTATTATTATTAACTTGTATCATTGCACCTAAGAGCTCCAATCAGACTCAAGACTCTACTGTGTATGTAATGAAAAGCTAAGCCCCGTCCCAAAGACCTTTAAACAATTACAGAAAAATAGGAGAGGAAAAAAGAGGCCAGAGGAACACAGGGTAACAGCAGAAGCAGGGGAAAAAGTGCAACTTGGGGAGTGACCGGTGTTGAGACAGCACAGTCTGTCCAACCATTGTCGTGTATCTTGTGGGCAATGCAGTGAAAATGAGATCTGAACAATATTTTCAGTGGCTCTTTGAAGCCGTGGACTGCTTGCACATTTAAAGGGCCTAAGGCACGCTTGGTTTGATGAACAATTAAGTTTGGCTCAAAGTTAGGAGAAGAACAGTAGAGGTGACTGAACTGTGAAGGAGTAAAGACCATTGCTTTCTGTGTGGCAGTAACGCAAATGGAACCAGTGGGCTGAGGAAAAGAGGAAAACAGGGTGACCGTTCCTTTGCCCCAGCAGAGCCGTCAATGAACTGAATGTGGATGGTGGGTGCTATGATGGAGCTCACTGTACCTGCACCCTGTGCTGACCTCAGTCTTGTATTCCTGTTTCCGGACATGCTTAGTGAGGTATTGTCAGCAGAAAAAGGCAAGCGCTGAGACTGTAACACCGTACGTTGAATGTTGTGTACAGCCTGGTCACCTGCAGTCAAACCAATTAAACTGCAATAGGTGTGAGGAGAGCTCTTCTGATGATTCAACAACTGCAGAAGCAATTTTAGGAAGTAAAGTCTGGCATGTTTAGGCTGTGCAGTGATTCAAGCCTTCCGGCATGTCACTCGGGCTCTTACCCTGGCATTCTTAGTGTCGTCTAGTGAGTGGGGTTTACACTAGGCTTTTGGGGGAAGGAAGAACTTACCTCTGGGGTTTTCTCCTAGCCCAGTGTCGGTTAGCACCTGGGATAGTGGGGAGGGTGCTCAGCTCAGAACACCCCCTACACTGACAGTTAAGGGGTGAGGGGTGGGTGTGTGTGTGTGTGTGAGGTGCATCTGAGCCATCCATGTTCTGCAGGAGTTCTTTATTTATTAGGCAGACAGCTCCTCTGCTGCAGAGTTAGACTGCAGAGCCAACTGGGGTTATACTTTCTAGCTTGGGTCTCTCAAGATGCAGAGTCTGAGGAGCGTCTACAGCAGAGTTATTCAGTTTACCCTGAGATCTCTTCTCCCACTTCTGACATGCATATGCTCATGCCTAACCCTTATAAAGGGCAGAGATTGCACCTCCAGTTGCTCCCAGCTGTTGAGCACAGAAAACATCTGGAAGAGGAGAGTGTGATTCCTGTGTGCAGCTTCTGTTGGACTAGACGCCTCCTTCTCTAGTTTCACCCTGTGATCCCACTTCTGCTTTTCTCATTTGTTTTCTGGTCACCTGGCTTTTCTTGGTAAAGCTGAAACAGAATTTGGCTCACTGTCCAAGTCCAGGTCTAGAAAGCACTGGCTTTTTGAGTAGATTGTCTCTACTGTCGAGCTCCTTTCAGCAGCTTAGGCAGGCCCAGGTCATGCCTGTACCATTGAGAGTACAACTGTCTGTAGGCGATAACCACTTGCGTTGAAGACAAAAGAAAGCCCTCAGAGCCCTCACACTGCTTCTGCCAATCACACTGTTGGACTCCAGGTGTTTCTTAGGGTGCGTGCCACGCTGCTTCCCCCATCCTGCATGCCAGCCAGCACTCCCGTTAGGCTTTCTTTGTGCAACACTGTCACTGGGGCTGCTGCCACCACGCTCCCACAGCACCAGTTACAGCCTGTTAGCTCCAGTTTGTTAGCATGGGCCCCTTCGCCATTCCACAGTTACTGCTGGCGAACCTTGCTGCTGAGGCCGGCATCAGTAGCTGCAGCCTGTGAGCTGGGCAGAACATATACCTGCTGAAGCCTTTGGGCAGGTCTAGCCCCTCATGCTCTTCCCTAGCACCGTCAGCGGGCTTAGGAAGCTGCTGTATCACCGAACCGGAGTTTGTGAATCCTGGTTTGTGGTTCTCTGCCTGTATCACATAAAACTTAAGAAATTTGTCTTGTGAAGTCTGTGTTCCTTGTGTGCTGCCACGTTATCCCTGGCTTTAATCTAGAATCCCAGAGGCTTTGTGGTCTAGGAGAGGTCTTGGAACCCAAGGATTATGGACACAATATAAACATGGGGCTGTGCCTTGAGTGTAACGAGTCAGGCTGACTCGAAACGCTGCCTGTTGGTTTGTTCTCATCCTGACTAGTGACCCTACAGAAAGCTATAGGATCTGGCTAGGGCTTGCAAAGGTCAAGGAAAAGATGGGTGACAGTGCGGGTGACTGCCCTTTAACATCAGCGAATGCTGTATTCATTTTGTGTGTCGTCTTTGTCCATTCCAGTTCACATCTCCCTCGTGGGTTATCTGTGTCTCATTCTGATGCAGTGAGACTTCACAGCCATTTTAGTGCTAGTTTGTTGTAGTAATCGGTGCAATCCCTTGCAGCTGTTGGTCTCTGAAGATGTCACTGCAGCTGAGGGTCCAGCTCAAAGGCAATCAGCCTAGGCTGAGAAAATAGACACTCAGACCGCACAGATCAGAGTACTCTTTTACTTGGAGTGCTGGCAGGCTGCCACAGGCTGTGATTCTGCTAACTTCTGTGAGGTAAGGAATGTTCAAGTTTGGTCAGATCTTAGGTGGGAGAATGCTAAGAGAAAATCTTGTGTTGCAAGGAGTGTTTTTTTTTTTTGGTGGAGGAGCTGGCATTTCTCTCTCTTCAAGGGCAGTCAACACTTTGGTGTGATAACAGGGGATGTTGTCCTTCTGTAAATGCCATCATTCATGCATGACATGAAAATTGCATCTGGTTTATGCTGTAGCTGAAAACTTCCCAAGGCACTGAGACTCTTACTCTGCATGGCTTGTTCAAATTTCCGTGTAAACAACTTCAGTGCTGCCTCCCTAAATCTACAGTCACATAATAACAAATATTTGAGGTACTGTGTGTGAAGGACTATGGTTGCAAGAGGAGGAGAATGCGTGTGAAGTGTTACTGAAGTGCTGGTGATAAATGGTAACTTAGGATAAATTTTCAGCTTAAACCAGGTGGAAGTGGTTTTACTTTGCATTTGCAATGGGTTAAGGGCATACATGGCCTTGGCTACTGTTGTGCGATGGACGATCTGTAGTTTGCTGTACCTCAGTCACTTGCAGTTCTAGTCTGGATGGAGACAGCAATCTCATTTGAACATGATTGGAGTTTTTTCATGCTACAGAAATGCGTAGTGTTGCCAGTGTGCTCAGAGGTATAGTGGGTGATTTATCTGCGTTTAATCCACGCACCACGCATGTGATGATTTTCCTGTGTGAAAAGGGTTGGGCTTTGTTTACTTCAGTGTAGGAAACTCAGTGGAAGGAAAGTGCTCTTCATATTCAAGGTTTTCTTTCTGTAAGAACAAATTCTTTGTGGTTGGGCCCTCTGCAAGTGAGGCTAGGTCTAGCAGAAAAATTTCAGTAGTGGAGTGAACATTTGGATTTTTCAAGTGTAAGGGGTAATGAGATGTACCAATGCCTCGTATCATCTCTGAAGGGCATATCTCTGATGCTTGCGGCATTCTAAATGCCACGTGAAGCACTTCAGTTCTCTGATTTGAAATTGGGCACCTAGGCTTCACATGGGATTTCTAATACTTCTTTGTTGCATTTGGACTTTGGTATGACTGTAGAGACTCATAGCAAATACTTATGATGATATTTTAGCAATTTTTTGCTGCCTTTTAAAATCTGAGATAAAAAAGAATGTAACGAGCCACCTAATCTCTGCAGTACTTGCTGTCCCCTTCTTATATGCAAGAGAAACTGCTTTTTTTTCCCTCTCACAACTAATTGACTTGATCTTCCCTTTATACTGCTGAAAGTAAGATGCTGCTGTGCTCTTGGAACAAGGAGGACAAATGATGTATACAAGGTAGGACAGTTCAGCTACCACTGAGAAATATGTATTAATTACAATGATTTCTCACCTGCATCTAGAACGACAGAATTGTTTGAGAGACAGAGGGTGGGGCCCCAAGATTAGCCATTATAACCTATCTTGCCTTAGAATGGGAAACCTTCTGGGTAATTATTTTACCCTGCTGGGTGCCTGTTTTGTAGAGCTGGTGAAATGACTCCAAATGAGAGAAAAAAGCCTAGCCCAAATACACCATCTCAGATGTCCTATTTGGATGGTGGGGAGGTGAGCGAGAGGGGTGCTCCATGACTCTTAATTAACAGAAAAAAATCTATTTTCACTCTTCAAAAGGTACTTCTCACAGTTTCATCTGCTGGGTTCACCATCTGATATTGATTGGCTTGTGCAGTTTGTTTCTGGTATTCTGATCTTGGCAGAAATGTACCAGAAAACACAGAAATTGAACAAATTAGGAACCAAAGCCATCCCCATGCTAACCAATTTAATATATCTATAAACACTGAACAACCCTACAATTGCTGTTGCTTGATGTAATAGCTTCAATCATGAAAATTCTCAAAGCTTTTAGATATAAAACATGTTGGCAGCTGGGAAAGGAAGCTGTAAAAAGGGAGAGCTTTTAAAAAACATTTGGATTACAGGTTCACACATCTCATTTAAAAACAACAAAAAAAAAATAGAGCTGTTACACAAACCATCTCCCTCTGATTCCCACACAGCATAGTAAACATGTACCATTTATATCCCACAGTAAAAAGAAGCCATTCAGAATGAGCCAAGCCACTGCACAGGTTTTAAGGCCATCTGGCACACAGTGCTCAGCTGTCCATCACTGCAGACCCAACGTTACCTCTCAGCTCATGGAGACCTGCTGTTATCTCAGGTTCTCTATTACTGTCATTTGTTGACATCAAGAAATGGAGGTTATGGAAGATGTTATTTATGTGACTAAAACAAATGCTACCTTATTGGCAGCTGCCTTCTGTTTAGTAAATTCTCTTCTTTGTAAAGAGGAGAAGAATATTGTCTTTACAGCTCTTCATGGCTTATTTTTAAGTTGCCCATTAAATCTGACAATAAAAGTCAGGGTTTAACACCGAATTAAATTTAGTGAGTTGATTGTTTCCAGGTCTTCTGTTTATGCTAAATGACTTTTTAGTACCCTTGGCTGCAAGGAAAATTCAGTATCTTGGGTATACTGTACTGCATTAATGCAGATTTTGGACATGTCAGTTGAGCTTTGCTAGGGCAGTTCTTGGTTTTTGTAGATGCAAAGGGAACCAGACGGAGGGCGTCTGCAGCACAGGGTATACCTGCCTGGTTTGTTCAGTTTGTTTCAAGTGCTGTGTGTTGTAGCAGGGTAGCAGTGAGGAAGAGCTGCCCGTTTACCTTGTAGCTGCTGCACTCACGCAAAACACTGTTGGCAGCATTTGCACCTTCTCTCAGAAAAAACAATAGGCACTCTTCTCAGTTACGGAAACCTTTTAGAGGGAAAGAAGAGCAATGACACGGGTAGGGGAACTCCAGCAGAAAAGACAGAATCCCTCCCTCTTTCCACAAGGACAATGTGATGAGGAAGGGAGGATTTGCTTTGAAACTCTTATTGACTGCCTCACCAAGCACACCTCAGTTTTCTGTTTGAAGAGTGGGCTTATTTTCGAGCCTGATAAACTCGTGCATATTCCAGTTTAGAGATTGGGAGCTTCTTGGTGTACTTTGATGTGCTCATTTGAAAGAAAAGGTGGAGAGTAGTTCTACATGAATGCTCTGGCTGATTCAGGGTCCTGCCACAGCCTATTTTTCTTTTCTCCTTTTACATTAATTGGACAAATGGAAAATAATGAAGAGGGGACATTGAACAGGGTACCTGGATCAATAAAAACGTCAGTTTGGCTGCATCAATGTAATAGGCAGACCTAATGTCATTTGGGTAAATAAATGGGTGTGTTTTGTGCAGCCCTGTGGTTGTCTAGAGTGCTTTAAAAGCAAAGATGATGACTGAGCTCAGCAGCTGCAGGCTGGTGTGGCCTGGTGATCTTAGAGCCGAAAAGACCCTGCCCAGTTTCTGACTGGAAATGGTCCTTGTGCCAAAGCATTGGCTATACTGAGGTCAGAGAGTGGGCCATGAGGCTCAGTAGGGCAAGGCTGGGCACAGTTTAGCTGCCAAAATGGCAATTTTGCCAAATATAAGAAGTAATACAAGTTTTTTCTGGTCTGGTCAGTGTTGCTGCTGCTGTCCTTGTTGCATGGTGATAGTCTGTTGATATGAGGTGTTGAGCACTGTATAGGTAGCAACTTTGCAGTTAAGAGATCTCAGCATCAGACTTTTCCAAGACCCGCAGATTTAGATTGGTGGCAAGGATTCAACCAGACTTATTGTAGACAAGTACAGCCTGAAAACTGTTCATCAGGTTTGCAAGCTAGCTTGATCAGTGCCAGGCAAGCCAAGAACACACACTGAGCAATGCTCCGGTGAAGTACAGAACTTCTTTTGCTTCTGTGTGGAGTGGAAGGATGGTCAGTGCAATCGCACTACACAGTTGTTTGCTGTGCCTTTAGGATGGCTGCCTCTCTCCTGGCGTCAGGTCCTCTCATTGCTGTTAAAGAAGTGTTTCTTCTTTTGCTTGCTTTATTTCCCACAGCATTTAAGTCGAATGCCTTATACTGAAGTATTGTAACACAGTTGCATAATGTTGTGCATTTGATTTCTGTCTATAGAATTGTTGTTAGCAATATCAAATATAAAACTTCTTTGAAGAGTGACATTGTGTGTAGTCTTTGCTGCCTAAAGAGATGATAGCAAACTCATTTTCATGGCATTTAGTATTTGTTGTTTTTTTTTTTAAGTTCTCACTATTAACCCAGAAATTTACAGAAGTCTTGTGCAATTTCTCTGATGCTGCAGCATTCCCAGAGAGGTTTTCTTCAAATACCACTGGAAGGGGAAGGAATCTTAATGGTCAAACTGAAGGAGCTGCTAGTTTATCTAGGAACAAGTTTCAGTTCAGCCAGATACCAGAAGTCTTCATAGTTATTTTATACATCTCTTCTCACCCTTACTTCTCAGCTGCTGAATGCTGCAGTTCAGTAAGTTTTGTCCATTGATCATTGGATAGATATAGATGTGAAACTGGGATGCTACCAAAGACCTAACCTATGGAAGAGGTAGCCACGTGAGATAGGGGAGAGTTTCTACTTTCAAGGCTGCTGAAACTTAAATGGAAGTCTTTTAAACTCTAACCTTCAGCTTCTGGGTCTATTTTGTTCATGTTCTCCTTCAGCAGCCACACACTGGCTTTATTTATACTTAGTGAAATAAATAAGTGTATGACCCTTTCTCCTACACATAGGCAGCTTTTTTTCTGGTAGAAAAGGTTCTTTATGCTATTCTAAAATTAATACTGACAGAAAGCCTCTTAATAGTCTGTATGTAACACTTTTTTACAAGTATTTCAGTGCTTTACAAATACGATTGCATGCTTTGATCCCCTTCCCAAAGGGCAAATAGCTCTGCAAGGGAACAGCCACATTTGCAACATTGCAAGCAAAATCAAACACCCTTTTAGCGTGATGGAGAGAACAGTACTCCGGCTAACCCTAGGAAACTTAAATGGCTTGTAAGAAGTCAGTCTAGTGTAGAGCCCAGTCACCCTGGCTAGTGATCTGTCCTTTCAGTAATCTTCCATGTCTATTTGCTTTTCATTTCTTGTGAAAATCAAATACTGAGCCAAAGCATTAGTTCAGCATTGAGTCATATATGTCATATCTTGGCACTGTGCAGTCACTGATGCAGGGCTGATCTGGAGCAAAAAGAGAATGCAGCTGTGGAACTGCGGCAGAGAGGTCTACTGTTTCTGTTTCTGAGGAACAGTTTGGTCTTGTTGTACCCACAGTTTGGGCCAGTAACTAAAACTAACTTCTGCTGAAAGCTCTGTGTCCAAGATGATAAAGTGGGCACTGTCAATTCACTAAATGAACTGCTAGATTCTGCTCGCAGCCTGGCTACTAAGAGAGTCTGGCTAGTGCTAGTCCTAAAAAAGAGCAAAGCAATTTCCCTTGTTGCATGCCAGGACATTCCACCCAAGTCTTGCATCCCCCTTCATGCCTCCCAGTACCATCAAATACTAAGCCACCACCGCAACTTTGGACAAGAGCTGGTGGGGTGTTGGAAGGAGGCTGGTGTGGAGCACGTGTCCCCTCACTGATCTTTGCTGCTAACTGTTCAGGACCTGGAACAAGACTTGAGAGAGGGGGAGGGAGAGAAGGCTTCATCATGGAGTTCAGCAGTCCAAGGTGGCATGGCTGTTCTGCTCTTTTCCCTTCTGTTCTAGAGCTTTTGATCTATCATTTATCACAGTGTTGATCTGCTGCTTGTCTGAGGAGGGGAAATGGGTGGATGTTATTGCAGAGGAGGTCTTAAGCTTACTGCTGGAGGAGAGGGTCTGCAGAGTCTGCATCATGGCCAAGTAATGTAGGGGCAGAGCATGAAACCAAAACAGGAGATGCCTCACTAGCTCCAGTGCTGCACAAACACTGTACTGTATCTTACACATCACTACCCTTTTCTCCTGTCTGTCTACCAAAAACAGCACAGAAAAGCTCCTAGTGACATCTCTCCACCGTAGCAGGGGTTTGCACTCTTTTCTCTGCAGAGGTTCGTGCACAGTTCTCAGCCTGGCCCAGTGATTCTGAATTTCTTGATACTAGCTATGACTTTGGAGTGATGAGGAACTTGTATGCCAATCACACGGGGGATGATATTTTTTACTGATTTGGCACAGTCAGCATGGACAAATACAGAAATAGAGCTTGATTCTTGTACGTGAGTGGGTTTGGACTGTAACTCTGTATCAGAGCTGGCTACAACATCCAAATAAATTTGGAATAAGTAGATACTTAAAAGCCAAGTATTACTTCTCTATCCTTGCTAAATTACATGAACAAATTGCTGAACTGCTTGCGGGTGAAGGCTGCACAGTCTGTCATCTCTGGTCAATTAATGCCCTTGTGAGAGACTGTCCCGAGTGTCCTGGGCCTGTTGCAACTTAAGCAATATGACCAGGTTCCATATCCTGAAAGAAAGAAAGATCTTTTTTATTATTATTATTATGGGGGTTTTTTTCAGCATTTGACTAAGTCTTAGTTCGCTCAGCACTTCACCAATACAAAAGAAGTTGTTACAGTTGCTCCATAAGGCCTACATACTGGCAGCGACGTAATACAAAAGACTGGTTAGAAGAGCATTGTGTAAACCCTTTACCTGTTGTGAACCTTTGGAGTTCAGCTGCCTTCATTGGTGTTGGGGTGAAATGCTTGTACTTATTTGTCTGGTTATGCTGGCACAGATAGGGCCCTGGTAGTCTTGGACAGCAGACTGAATAATTTGTACGCAGTAGCAGCGTGGCATGAAGAACGTGCTTCTGGCTGAAGCGAGCAAATCACCATCATGGTTGGTTGGGTTTTTTTAATCTGAAGGCTATTTACCTGGCAGTTCTGAATTAACACACTGATGAATTCTGTGCGGGAAGAGTTTACACAGGTTCCTTGGAATTTACTACTTTACATTTTTCTGCTTTTTTTTGTATTTAGGGGATCAACCCCGTAGCCATATGCTCTAAAATAAAGGATAAAAATTAGCTATTCTAAGACTTAATGCTTTTATTCTTCTCATATGTTTTGGAGTAGCAGTTATCTAGTTATGGAATTACACAGTGTCCACAAAGTGTAGATCACCGTTAAGCTCTCTCAAACAGAAAATTACACCAAGAAATCCATAAACAGTAAGCACAGCAAGGGTCAGACTGTCTTACCGTGAAGAATTATACGGTGTGGGAAGCCTATTGCCTTTTGTTCTTTCTGCTATTAATACCCCAATCTCAGCTCCCATGGTGCTTTTTGAGAAATCAGAAATGTATTGTTGTATTCGAAACCCGTTTCAGTATTAGAATTCTATTATGGTAGATTTTACTCAAAACTGTGTAATCCTTCTAGTAGATATTTAGCTCTATCTGATATGTTTTCTCTTCAGAATGCTCTCAGAATATTGCTCCACCTTGCATTTACTCTAGAAAGATGCTGAATGCTGGCTGGCTAAGGGAAACTGATCCGTGTTGATGTTAGCTGGGTGACTGAATCAGGGCTGGTGTGCAATACGTGGTTGCAGGCTGCATTTCTGTTTCTGCCTTACGGGATGTCTGCGTACTGCGTAGGGCTTTACACTTGTTTCAGTTCCTGTGGAGTGATTTAATTTCCATAGGCTGTTGAATTTCTCTCCCTACCTTTCTGCAATTGATCAAAGAAAGCCACCCCAGAAAGCACAATTCAATCACAGATCAGCACCGACTTGTTAATACATTATATCGCTTTATAAACAATTTTATTGTTTCACACAACAAACGTGGTTAGAAAGAGCAGGTACAGTATACAACTTGATTGCCTTCAGGGTTTCATGGATGATAGGTTCTGTGAATCCTGAGATCTTCCAGGGCTTGGGAAACAGTGCCGAGTACCACTGCAGCCGCCGACCCAGTGGACACCTTGCACATGCACGTAGCTGAGACAGCATCATTGGCTTTACCTTTATTATCCAGGCTGAGAACAGCAAAGGCAAGGAACTGGTTCTGATTTACATAAGGAGTTTGACTTGGGTCTGCCTGACCCGTGGTTTCTATGTCAATCAAATCTGCCTGGTTTAGTAGTTGTAACAGGAATCGTCTTCATGAAGTTCGATGTAAAAGAAACCAAACAAACCCATAGCATCAACCACATGCTAATAATTTTAAATCAATCAGTGTGATTGATAACATTTAGCATTACTTGGCAAATGAGAGATAGCTTTGTATTTTACCCACAGAATAACAACATTGGGTTAATAACAGAAAGAATTAAAGGCAGAACAAAGACATTTGTATTCTTGGTTTGGATGGGTACTTGGTACCTGTAGAGATGCTATTAAACACTGCTTGCATACCTCTTGCAGCTGTAGTATCAAGCTAGCCTCAAGGTTCCTTGTATTGAGAAAGTTAAGAGCAATGAAGAAGGAGTTTAAACTGGAAGTACAACTCAGCCTTAATGGTGCGCGCTACACTGTATTAACAACTCTAAGAATTTCATATACTATACAGAAGCAGTCATTTCACACTTAAAAAGAACATTTTCATTACAGTTGGAAATAGCTACTGCCAATACAAGCCTCAATACCTTTAGGTGTGATCATCTCTGCTATTACATTGTCTTCATACAGACTCTGTCTTTGAACATGACAGTTTGTGGGGGGTGTTGCAGTTGATGAGAGAATTTGCAGAAGGGATGCTGGAGAAGGCCTACAGCAAATGGAGACGCCTGGAAGTAGAGAAATGAAGGCCTGCACGGATGTTAGCCCATAGGCTGACAGAGGAATCGGAATAGCACGTATTTCCCTGCTCCCACCAATTTAGCAGGAGTTGCTGCCTCAAACAGAGGCAAAGTATTGCTGTTAAGGTAGCAGCTGGGATACAGCCAGCATCACCTAGCTGATCCTACACTTAACACCTGCATCCTTCAGACTCCCATGCGCCCAGGAACAGCCTGACACACACTATGGAAAAATATCAGTAACCCAACTGGTAGCATTTGCTCAAACTTCTCAGTTCTTAAGGGGGAGCATTTTTAATGGAACTGCAAATGAGCATAATGGTGCTTCCAGGACTAAGTCTATAGTAGTTGATAATGATTAAACTACAGCTACTATTGAACAAGCAAACTGAGATACTGGGACATGCTACATTTCCCTGGAAGACAAGCCGGACAAGGACTGATTATATGTATGTGGGTGTGCAGAAAATGAAAGTTGTTTTTAGCCCAGCAGAGTAATTCTGCCTCAGCCATCTGACATCCCAGGAGATTTGTATACATGCACATGTACGGAAAGATCCATTTGGAACTATTATTTTTGAGAAGACCTGAGACCAAACAGTCAAAAACAGAAAACAAGGGTGCAGCGTGACTTGAAGATAGTAATAGAATTTGTAACTAACTGCTGTTTAACTGATTAGCGTTTTAATCTATATAAACATGGTGGGTAATGGAGGGGAAAGTCTGCACACAGACAGTACGTTGGGTAACATCTCTGGCTGCTGTGCACGTGACAGACTATCCAAAGGAGCAGGATTCATGCAAAGCTGAGATGGGAGGATCAGTTAAAACATTTTTAGCTAGCCATTGTTGTCTTAAAACCCTAGTACAGACAAGAACAATTGTGCTGGCAAACAGTAGTTAACTCAAAATTTCAGCTTATTCTTGGAGCTCATCATCTTCCGCATGCTGCTGCTAAACGTAGTATGTTAGAAGACATCTCCAGAAACTGCTCCAGATAAAGCTTTCGGGAACCTAAAGCAAATATAGTATACTTTAAACACTGCAGAAGAAGGAGGAAGGCAGGGGGAAGAGACAAATTATTAATAGAATGAAGAAGGACTAGCAGAGGGCTTAGATTCTCTTCTCCCTTCTCTAAGAGTCTTGCATTTATTTGCTGCTTTGAAAAGCAGAGCGATGAGACTAAGCATTTCAGGAGCTTTTTTTACTTTTAAAACTTTTGTTTAGCTTGCTTAATGCACAAGTGCTGATCGTGCACACCTTCCTTCAAAGGATGATACAGTGCCACACTTTTTTTTTTTCTTAAAGGATTGCTACTTTGCTTCAAAGAGACTCTGAACAATCTAAGAGGAGGAAAAAACCCCAACATTTTTAAGTGTTCTGAGAACCCTAAAGAGAGCTCCTTCTGGTCTTGCATCTCTGATACAAAGGATTATTTCAACACTTTGCTTTCAGAGATTTCAACTTTTTGCCTAATTTTTTTTTTTTAAAAAAAAAACAAGAACAACCGAAACCCCATAACCAACCCCGAAGTGTCTAAACTCTAGTTAGAATGTGGTTTTCTATCCTCCCTGAGCATGCCTGGTAGAGAGAAAGAGTCTTCCACAACTCAGAAAAGAATAAAAGGGACTAAGCAACAAGGAAATAGTGGGTGCCATCTTCTGCCGACAGACAGAGTAGGTCTCTGTAATTTTATTCTCATCACTTACACAGTCACTGCACCATGCTACAAGTTCTTAACTCACAGCACCCTATTGTGCTATGTGCTATAATAACCTATGCATGTTATTAGCTTTGCACAAACTTAGCAGAAAGGAACGTTCTGCTTATGGTCAAACCATTGCCATCAACACTTGCTACTATCTGAAGAACAAAACCCTTCTGTTAAAGGATGCAGTCATCTTTAAAAACTATATATAATTTCAGTAATCTTTTCCTAATGCTGCAGATATATTGAATTTGAAATAATTTACAGTTAGTCTTATAAAGTTCTGCTTGTTTTTCTTCCAAAGAAAACAGCAACATATTGCAAAATAGGAAGGTCCTGTAGCAAAATACGTAGTTATTACTAAATAATCCATCAAAAATGTTTTCCAATTATGACAGTCCTGTTTCATTTCTTTGCATATAACATATGTTGCAGAACTGACTCAGACAAACTCTAGACAGGTATATTCACAAAGATAGAGCAAAACAGTTTTCTGTAACACCAAATCAAGAAAGCTGGCGCTGCTTGGCAAGTAATCATTTGCATCTTACTGTTGCATGATCTGAGCTGACTTGAAGATGAAGGTGGATATGATCACTGAGCACTTGCCAGTTTGCATCCTCTGCCTCCTGCTTTCATGCCTTCTTTCCTCCTGACTCAACTTCCAACTGGAAGATGAGGCATGCAGAGTTTCCGGGAAGGTGCAGATGAACAATATCACAGAACTGAAATTCAAAACCCCCACAGCCTAACATCCAAACAAGGACATCATGTCTGCATTAAGTTTCAGTTAATTGAAGAAACAGCCTATCACTGTAGTAAAATACACAAGGAAGTTATCACTTCTATAGACCAACGTGCTTGAACTAATGTGCAGGGGCTTGCAAGAACAAAGTTAATGCTTTTTTTTTCCTGTGCCAAGTACTGAAAAGCTAAAAAGAGCAACATTCAAGCAGAACTACTTTCAAATGCCCAGCTGCACATTCTGCCTGCCCCGATGAAAAGGAAAAATGAATGAAGACTAGGAAGAGAAAGAAAAGTATGTCCTTCTCACTGATGTCTTTGGGAACCGTTACATTAATGCTGCTGGAAAGAGCCAGTCTTAAGTTTGTTCTCCTGAAAAAGCTGCTGATAGAGATAAAGCCTACTATTGCCCAAGCTCACCATGTAAAATGTGCACTGTGAGTACTTTAACAGTTTAATGTTACGCACCGTGTTTCCAGCGTGGTCCTTTATGTAGCAGGTATGTACGGCCAGCCACAGCTAAGCATAAGACTACGGACTGATTGCACTAGAACTGTATCCTCATGCAGCAGCTCCTACCACATCGGCTTTTGGCTTGACCCACAATTTACTACAGAATTGTGCAGAATTCTAATCAGGTATTTGCATGATGAAATAGTTCATTTTAAGTAGTGTTGTCTTAAATATTTCCATTTGTTTTCTAGGGATAAAAGTTCCCAGGAGCCTATACATTTATTTCCAGTGTGAATTGGCTACAATCTCATTGTGACATTAAGGGATTACTTTGATTAGACCTTCTCTTTGCCGTTCCACTGATGACTGAATTTCAGTAACCACACTACAACAAAGAGAACATTAATTCATTTGTCTGGGCACTTAACTATGTACACATCAACTGTACGCATAGGTGTTGTCAATTACTCCTCTGGTGCCTTTATTGGAATCTATTATAAAATCTGTATTTTTATGGCACCATTAGTATGTCTTCTTTCCTAGTGAGTCTTTGTACTGGAATAGTTATTGTAAGATTTTGAAAAAGTGCTTTTATCCCTTAGAGATTTGTATCTAAGTTGTACCATAGTCACAGAAGAAACAGCTATGATTGTAGAATGAACTGAACACCACAATGAGTACAAAGTCAAATACAAACAGGACATTGTGTTCACAAGGCCAGGGGATTATAGTTTGTCCAAAAGGAGAAAGTCATGCAAAATTCAGGTTTTGGATGTATTTGTCATCTTCCATGGAGCAGAAAAAAGCAGATAATATTCCTTTTGGACTGCTGTAATTGCACCAGGACTCTTTTCAGGTGTTGCCTGTGTACTGCTGAAGAGTAGTTCACGTTCTCAGGTATCTCATTTACAGTTACATTGTTTCTCATTCAAGACACTAAATTGCTTCAAAACAGAAACTGGTGCAGTTAAGGACAAGCTCTGACATAGCAACCTTCATGGGCAATTCTTACTTTTCCTTGAAGCCTTGGCTTACACCCACCGACAGGTTTGAAACAACAAAAATGCAGAACTGTTTTATGTAACTTACCTTTACTACAACATAGCCATCTTGTTCAAGAATCACAGACAGTTTTATAATTGAGAGTACCATATGAATTTGAGGAAAAAAATGGGTGCACGTCCCATGGATCAGACACAATTTCAATTCCAAACGATTTACAAAATTGTTTTTAAATAATCACCTTGATATTCTCTCTCTAACAGTCCATTGCTTTTTTTACTAGCCTTGTCTTTCTAGCATCTAAATCATTAAGAAACAATAGTTATTATTCTACTTATCCATTAGGAATAGAGCCCATTATGACTTGGAATATAGGTACTCAAGGTGCAAAAGTTGTCAAAATGCATGAAAGAACATTTAAGACATTAAAAAATATTGATGCCAATGATATAGTGTACAGGATGCATTTGACTTAAGAGTATGAACAACTGGTTCATTTGATTACTGTACCTAACCTCAAAATTAAATTAAGCAAATTGGCTACAGTAGATTTAGCCAGATCTGCTTACAAATAAATCACTAAAACTTGACAGCCGGCAGAAATATTATCCTCCCCTTCCAAACCAGCAGAAAATACTGTCCACCTTCCACCAACTGTAAATTCAGCTTAACGTTACTGACCTAAAATTGGTATTTTCCCCATTCATATTTCTTACATGAAATTACAGCAGAAATGGTGCAAAATAGCAAAATCTGTTGGAATAGGCAGAAAGGAATTCAAACTTTAATCTGATTGGTTTAATTTTTTTTAGCATGAGGAAAAAGAATAAAGTTACAAGATTCTTTTAATATTTTCACAATGTTAAACTAAAACTGAGCTCTAGGCTACATGTGTAAGTAAATCTAGAACACAAAAGGGTTAAATAAGATCTTCTTTTAAGATACAAGAACTTAAGCTTTCTTTACGTTTAACAAACTTCACAGAACAGATACTGCAAAGGAACAACCCCCTCCCCAACTTTTTCTTTAAAGTGAACATTGTCCATAATTCACATGAACTTTAAGTAGTGTTCTCTCAAGAGCCACCTTGAAACCGTCTGTGCACTTGTAACGAGATTAAAGAGAATATTAAGAAGGAACAAAATAGCATCTTCAGTATTAATGCAGAAAAGTCTTGTGTATCAATCAGAATGCCCATCAAATGCTATGACAGGATTTTGTAGGAAAAGAAAGTGCGTATCACAGCAGCCGCCAAAATCCGTGTTTTTTTTAAACTCCTCACAGCAAATGTAAATCACATCCTTGGACAGTCCCTCTCACCAGGACCACTTCCTGAAAATGCAGCACATTACAGAAGATTTTGCTGCTGGTTTCATATTCTTGAATAATAACAAGAATTAAAAAAAAAACCAACAAAACAGCTTGCCTTTTGGATAGCTTGCATTTTATAATGATGGGACACTTCTGATTTGCTTCATGGTTAATTAACGCTAATACAGTCAGATGCTGAGTGTGTGTGGAGAGACGTGTATATATATACTCTTCTTTTTTTTTTTAAATGAGTTGTCTCCTTGTTAAAATGCTCCTAGCTGGCTACCGAAGTAACAATATAATTTGGCCTATAAGGAGTTAGTTACCTGCAACAAGTGAAATGGAGGATGACTCATACAAGCTTAGTCCCAAAACACTGGGTTTTTTCAAGTGACGCGTTACTTCACCCCTCCGATGTTTTGTACCTGCCCAGTATTTGAAGATAAGACAAAATCCTTCCTTCCCTCAGGTTTGCTTACAAATTTACCTGATTGTTAATACCACACTAATAGACTGAGAAGCTAAATTCACTCGGGATTAAGCTGGGCCACATCGGTACACAACCTTTTTACCTGCATAAACCCTGTTAGGCAGCAGGAGACATAGCGGCTATTGTGGTTGCTTTTTTGTTTCCAAACTGACAAGACTGGTGCAATTCAGCTCAGCTCAGCTCGGTGTGACATACCATAATACAGAACCATAGGTCTAAACAGATCCAAAAACATTCTACTCCATGTAATGCTTTTCACATTCGCTTGCTATACTTGCTTTGCAATAGATGCGGGCAGAGATTTTCATGAGAGCGTTCAGCTGCATAGAAAGCGGGCGGGCATCGCCCGTTTGATTATCTCATTGACACTCTGGAAGCGAGGAACACAAACTCAATCTGATAAAGGGTGTTTTACCGGTTGTTCCCCAATACTGTTACTGAATTCCGTTTGCTACAAAATGTCCTTTTTTTTCCCCCAATATATAAGTCTAGCTACAGAAAGTCAGTCTGTAGAATCCAGCCATGGCTACTGTGCTGTGAATTAGCCTTATTTGATCAATTATCAGATACCTGCACTTAGCAAAAGGCAAACAAGAGCCAATCAGGTTTCGGCCGGTGGGAATGGCTGCACTGCTCAAGGTATGTGGAATCTGTTCACACAACTCATAGAATCTCTGTGGATGCCATGTAAAAAGTATGCACCATTTACTGCTCTGGGATGGAGTTTGCTTTAAAGTGAGATCATAATTTAACGGAGAAAAAAAAAAAAAAAAACAAAAACAAACCACCCCAAAACAAAAAAAAAAAAAAACAAACCAAAACCCTGATAGGTTCTTTATAGTAAGATAGATATAAAAATTTTTCATAAGAATCTCTGTCCCCCTTTCTTTTTGGCTTCCTGGGAAGAACCAGAAAGATGTTCCTACCCCAAAAGAATCCCTGATGCTGGTGACGCTGCCTAACTCAAAAGCCACACGCGATGAAGGCACGAGTGACCAGTCAGGTCTTCTGGGCTTAAGCAGCTACAGTTGCTGCTCTTAGTAGTATTTCACCTCCTCAAGATTCACTAGCAGTGAAGAGGTGAAAGGCTGCACATTAAACAGTTTGTCCGAAAGCCATGTGCATAGCAAACTTTTACACCAGCGTCTATACAACTATTTGTTTTAACTCTGCAGCTGGAATGTTTCCAGCATAAGGCTTTTAGAGTGACTCCAGCAATAACAGAAGCCTTTGGATTTTTCTTGTTTTGTTTAAAACCACTAGCCATGCTCAAAAATAATATTTCTTCATGGTTTATTTTTATAGGGAGGCTAGCAGGCACCTTAGTAACCAGCCAGAAATCAATTTCAACCACCATCAACCCTAAACTACAGTACCAGGACGGTTGGCTAAAGAAAGGAAACTGATTGGCTGTAGTCTGAAACTTGCCTAGTACAAGGTGTCCGGCTGACTTTGTCCTAAATAAGGCTAACATTAGTGAACTAAGAGAACAGCATTTGGTTGCAGTCTTGCACTCAGGAACATCCTTCGCCAATGCGTTGGCAAGATCTCCCTACTTTCCGATCCAGTTTCACCATTTTCATAATGGCTTCCTCACGTCCACGTCCCATGTGGTCAAACGTGCAGTCATGTTGTTCGGGCAGGCGATGTAACATACAGAACACATAACCTACCATGGAAAGGGAGAAAAAACCACAACAGTTAGGGACTTGGTTATAGTGGCAGATTCTTACCTGAATCACAGGTAAAGGATCATCTACTGGCGGATGACTGTTCTCAAAAATTAACACCAGCTTTAAGTTTTTACTGATCTTCCCTATGGGTTATTAATAAATACTGGGTTATTTATTGCATTTTTTAAAGTATTTATCAATGCAGTATCAAAGCTCAAGTCGTATGAGGTTTGGGGCTTTATTTGCCATCCTCTCACCTTATAGAGGAACCCCCAAAATAATCTAAACTAGCTATGCCCAGACAGTAACAAAGCTAATTTTTTTTTTAAAAAAAGGTGCTGATCATCTTCACTGAAATCTTCCCTACTTTATGTGGAGTTGGTTCTTGTTTCTGGAATTCATGCCTATGGTACTTCAGGCTGAGCTCCCAAGCAGGCATTCAAGTCAGGACTGTTACATCTAAGCACCTTGCTTCCTCCTTACTGCCAGCACCCCAAGTTCACAGCGACTGCAGGAGAGCTCACTGCTCTGCTGCTATTCCAGTTTGCAGAAGCTTCACTTTGTGAACTGTTCTGACACTAACTGCGGGGGGTGAACAGGCATTTGACATAGGGATATGTCAAACCACATAATCTTGTCTGTAATGGAAAAGATGAGGGCTATTGTCTCTTTGTCTAAATGCAGTCAATGTTACTCAGTTTTCCAGGCAGCATGTGATTCAGGAACACATGTCAATATTTTTCCTGTGGGTGAGGAGGGCATCTTCAGTAGCCACCTCTTTCTAGTCTACAAAGAAATTTGGCTTCTTTCTTATTTAGCCCTAACATTTTATAACAGTAAAGAAACTGCCTCAGATTTTCTACCTCTAAAATGGATGTTACACAGTGATAAGCAGTACTAAGATGATACAGTATGGAAAAGAGTTACACAGTTACAGGGCTCATGGTACTCCACCATATATGAAACAAAGTATGAAATCACCCATGCTGTAATATTTTTCATGTCTGATGGTGCAAAGAGCATCACTGCCTCTCACTGAATGCTTTACGTTACTGCTGCTCCTTGAATGCTCAAAAAATATTAAAACCATAAAATGATGATATTTGAGACAAAAAAGGATAAAAATGAGTGACTGATTGAGAGATCCTGTGTTTGTGCATATATATATATACACATACACACAAACATATATTAAAATACATGTGTAAAGTATTTCAAGATCCTGGACTATAAAAACATCAATTGTAGGAGAGAACAGGCTACCTTTATGTTAGTGTAATTGTTAAGAAAACAGAAAGGGAAAAAGTATCGCACATGCAATGATTAAAAAAAAAAAAAATGGGGAAAAAAATCCGATTTATCTTTGCTCTTTGTTTCAAAAGCACCAGCTATGAAAATTCATGTCTATTATCTGTGCCTGGCATTGAAACACAATTCTAGGAACAAAGCAAAAAAGACAAGTTTTCTGTATTTGGTACGTGGAATTCAGAAATACGGACAGAAAGATGCAGATTGAATTGATACGTATCTTGCCCCTTGTGATCATTGCCTTCACTTCCATCTCAATCTGGGTCATACCACACTCCAAATACCTTTCTTGAGGTGCCAAAAATTCAAGGTTTCTGAATGTTAAAATAAAAACACTCTTGGACCATCATCTCAATACGGAACAGGCACTTCACTCAATTCTCTCTTAGAGAAAACATGGTCTGAAGGCTTCCCTTATTTCTTGAAGCAAGACTTCAAATTACTGAACCAACATCCAGTGCAGGCACAAGAACACATAAATACCCAACTAGATGAGCTCAAAAAATCAAGTTCATCATCTTATCTGCAACGGATGTGTAACAAGCACATGCAAGAACCCCTGCATATATGGATTGGGCTGAAGTAATTTCAGTCCCTTGTAGGTAAAAACTGGTTTTAAATCCTGATAGTCATACAGATGTCTGCACATGATTAACTCAAGTAGAAATGCTATTTAACATTATTTAGAAGAGATCTTGAACAGGTTTACAATCTTCTATGCAGCTTCAACAAGACCCTTTTGACAACTCTAGAATAGATATACAACATGACCTATCACTTTTGAACATGACCTTTCAATTGCCCCATCTCCTCATGGTCTACAAAGCATCCTGCCTTTTGTGGATGAGCATAACTTCATGATGTTCTTTTCTAATTTGCCACCCCCAATACATTCTGTTCTGTGCTTTGCCCTACCTTTATTTCTTTTTTGAACACCTTTTAGTTTTTTTTATAGCACCTGTTTTCATGTAGGAAGATCCGTACTGCATGCTATATTTATTCCAGATGAAACAGATTATTTCTTTTTCTGTTTGTCAAGTTTCCTTACGCATTCTTGAACAGCATTTCAATAACTGTCCACAAAGAATGGCAGGTGATTTTCATATTCCCAGACTATGGGAAAAGTATTTCTAATTTCAGCAACTAAACGATCTAAACTTGTCATTCACATATCTATTTAAGTATGTACTGCTGATTAGAACTGATAATACCTAATGAAAGAATACCCAAGCACATTTTGAACACTATTAAAATGGTTTTGCTATATTGGCTGTTCTTACGGAGGGGGTTTATGATTGTTGAATTAGTAATGGGGATCTTCTGGAAGTCTCATTTCCGAAAAGAGACTTCAGATCTTTAGTCCCTTACTCCAAATGCCTAAGTCACCATCTTTGTGTATTTTATTTAAAATTTAAAGGACTTGAATACTGTTATATAGTATCAAGTTGAGTAACAGTAGTTCTGAACAATTTTTCATTAATTCAGAGTGGATATATACAAAAATTCACGACTTGCTTCTTCACTGGTCTGGAAATTAGAGTGGACATTCTGTGGTCTTCATGTGCACAGGTGCCTGCTGTTTTATCAAGACCATCAGTTTTTACAACAGTTCCATTATTAAGTTATGTGCACTGGGGCAGAAGGCCAATATATGTTCTTCTATTTTGATCCTTAAAACCAATCCGTATTTAGAGGTGAAACCTTTTCTCCCGAGAACTCTGCTTTTATGGTTATAAAGCAAGTTAGATAAATGAACCCTTGCGGTGTATTTATTGTTAAGTTCATTATGGGAATGTATCAAATACAGGTTGTCTCCCCTAAAGGATTTTACTGCAGAAATGCTTCCTTTACCACACTAGAACTTAAAGGCAAAATAAATCACTTTCTGCTAGGGGAAAGAGCACTGGAAAAAGGAATCCATCTGCCAACTAAAGTTAGTTTACCCTAGTCATCAACCAAAAATATGCTAGAGTTCCACTCCAAGCATAGAGGATTTCCATCTAGTAAATGTAACAATACATCTCACAGCATTGCAATGGTTGTTTTCTGATCTTAGAAGTAAACCATGAATCACCTACTCCTCAGGCCTCTAATGCCAACATTTTGGAAAAAACATTATGTAGTGCCTCAAAACCTTTGAGATCCTGTAAGTACCCCAGAAACTACTTCACAATGTATCATCAAAACCCTTATTTCCATTTCATCACCAGAGCATACATGGCTAAACCCTAAAGCATTGTACCATCTCTGCCTTACTTGTGCCCAAACAGGTGTATGAGTCTTTTGCATAGGACATATACAAAAAATGTAATATTTTGTGTTTAGGAAGTTTAAGATTGCACACAAGCAACTGTAAAGTTGCTTTCATTATTCCTGAGGAATCTGCTGGGAAAAGGCAACTGGAGAGGACAGAAAACGAAATAATCTTCCATATTCAAGACCAGACAATACAGACTACAGTTTGCTATGTGTGAGTGATGATGAAAAATGACTGTATTTCCCTCATTGTTACATTCAAGAGCACTGGCTAGATGGAACTATGGCCTGACAACAAGCAAGTACTTCATCTAAAACCTACATTCAAATCTTAACTTTCTGTCTTCAAATTCTGAAGAGAGTAAGCTGCTAAAATACCAATAAAATCATATGCAAAGCATCAGAAACAATTCAACTAAATGGCATAATCATCCACAACACAAAAACCAAATTGTAATTTTGGAGGTCCCTGATTTTGTTGAATTTCTTTTTTCCCCCTCTTTTTTAACCCAACAGAATGTGGTCAGACTTTCTGGAACATGGCAAAAATACTCAATAATTGGATTACTGCAGACTGCCAATGGAGAAGCACAGTACAGTGGTGGGACTACTGTAGTGGATGTCCCAGGCCAGGCATGGAGTCCCAGACTCTTCCTATGTACTGCTAGAGAAACACCACACTGTTACATAAAATACATAATAAATATAATGATCCCTGTTACATGAAGAGCATTGTAAGAGAAAGGAAACTCCTTTTTCTCCCACCCAGAGACTGTGGTCCTGATCTCACTGACGAGACAGTCAGAATGCTGCTACAAGATGACAGATTTGTTTTGTTTGTGAGCATGCTTTGAAAAGTGGTGGAAGCTCCAAACAAGCTTATTAAATATTTATACAACTTAAGTCATTTACAAAGTGACTTAAAAACATTTAAAAGTGTTCCTGTTTGAAACACCTTGATGTATATTATCTAAAAAGCAGTTGCATGCTGCCACAAGTACCCTGATATTCAGTATATTCATACTTTGTTTTTTAAGGACAGAGAGCATATTTGGACTTTGCCATACAGCGGATGTGTCACATGGTTAATACAGTCGTTCTATCTACTGAAGAAAACTGAACCTCGCTTAAGTAGAGATACATTTTTACATTTCTAAAAGCTAAACCATTCTAATATCATTGCTGACGTTAAAAGACGGAGCCATTACCAAGTACCATTGATCACCTTAATTGTTCAAGCTAAACATTGATGTTTTCATGTCATACAGTAACCACTCTGGAAGTTTAGCCTTATATACTACAGTGACCCCTTCTGATTCATCCAAAGAAGCTCCCATTGGTAGGTAAAAGAAACTGAAGTCAGTATTACCGTACAAAATCAGAGCTTCTGACAGTTTTAAATCATCTTACCTGCCCACTAGTACTGCTATTTATCATTCCCAAGTCAAAAGGCAGTTCAAAACTGCCAGTATTTGCAGCTTACGCCACTTGCAAATTTTATTTAGTAAACCACTTGTGTTTGTATAGCTCCTCTATACAAAGCCTAGTCAAAAGCAGTCTTAACAATGTCATAGACTTATTCCTGTGCAGAATTCTGTGCTGTGTGCTTTGGTTCTTCACATGCTTCACAAGAAATTTTACCTTTCTTGCTAATTTGAGATTCTAATCAAGAGGTTCAAACAACTTACAAGTACCTTGTAACCTTGAGAGATGAAGGTGCTGCAAAAATTCTCTATCAAAGGTGTATTATCTAACAAGGTATGTGTGAGTCCATATGCAGATTCCTGTGCAAGAACAGATTTTAATGGATCTTTAAAAGGTGAACGTACGTACAAGATATCATACACCACAGCAAAAGCAGGCAGATTAGCCAGCAGAGAAGATTAGATCATGCTACTGCAGCACTGTTCAGAATAATTGGACATCATTCTCCAAAAGTGTCTAGTAATCCCCAAACAACACTTACGCATCTTCCCCATCCTTCCAACCGGAAAAATGATTTAACATACTGTACATGCTATTAAAAAAATGTGGGAGGAAATATTTTTTTCCTTTTTTCAAGACCTGAAATAGGTAAGAAATGAATGTAAGAGTAGAACAAATAGCTGCCAAGATACAAAGCAAGATCCTAAGGACTTGTACATGCAGTACCTCAGAAAACATTTGTTTTCTGGATTTGAATGTAACCCAGCTTGCTCCCCTTAGTATTTTGGAGATTTTTCAACCTTATTACAGAAGGCTGTAAAAGTGCGCTATAGTCCAGCCTCGCAAAATGTCCAGTGTAGCCTACACGCACTGCTATTTTACAGTATAAAAATATTCCAGTCTGCTGATATCTTGTACTATTTTCCTTCTAGATGGCTCCATTCTTGCACATACTCTTAATTACCTCTTCTCTCTCATCTGTGGGGAGTGCTCTGCATTGGTATGGTCAGCTTTCACTATAGAACTCAAGGAACCCTCAGTTTTACTGACATTTTCTATAAAACCAAACCAACCCAAATCTCAACACACTAAACGACATGCATTTGGAAAGAAGTCAGCTAAACTGTTCTGTTCCCAGATTTACAAGATGTTGTGGACTTTGGTTAAGTGCTAAGTAGTTCGGAATAACTTGGCTAGGAATCTTGTCATTCATTCTCAAGGGGAAAGGGGAGTAAGCCACATTATGGTGAAGCTTTTCAACCAAATAGATGTATTTACTAAAATTCCACAAAACATAGCTTGAGGCAGTCCTTTCTATCATTTCCACCCCAAGAAAAGTGGATAGGGAATGTTAACCTCTGAAGGGCTCAGAGTTAAAAGTCTCCAAATATTAATGCACAGTATCTTAAAAATTGCCCTCTCAAGGCATTTCAGTTCCATGTTCCTTCAAAAACAGCACAGCTGCAAAAGATTCATGAAACATACATTAGGAAGAAGTGTACTTTTCTTATTAACTTATTTTTCTAACCTTTTGCTATGGTCACTGCAACGCCTTGCAATATTTTATTCTTTATATAGATCATCTATACTCACTCATGACAACCAAAATGATCAATAATGGAATCAAAAAGTGGAAAAGAAAAAAGGTGGTATGAGACATCTTAGAATGTTTCTTTTAATCTGCCAACCTGTCCCTGAGACTGGACATGCACTTGGGACTTCCATCTTCTCTTAAATCAGTCATAATCTCAGCTTCATGCTAGAAGCACACAGCCCTGTGGCATCTGTGATGCTACATAAAATTTAATGTCTGAGACTCAGGATGCTTACAAGATGCTGCAGATTCATTTTTTATCTCTACTACTGGGTTTATGCTTAGGAGAAAATAAGGGAACAGGGGTCTTTTTTTCCTTTCTTGCTCTACTTTGCTATGTACCACAAAGAGGGTAAAGCAGCATGTGTGGAGCATGCACAAAAAAAGGTATTAGTAAAAGAAAATGCTCAGGAAAGGAATGGATGAAATTGTATACAAAAGAAAGATGACACCATCTTAATCCTGTAACAGCCACTGGACAGGTATGGTTAAAGATTCTGCAAGAATTCTTCAGACTGCAAGGCAAAGACTTTGTATTTCCAAGTTTAGTCACGTCTAATTTGTGTTTGAAAGTGTCTTCTGCCTGTTTTCTTGAAGATCATAAGCCTGGGAAGCCGCTTTAGGGAGCACGCAAGAGATGTGGTTTTGCACTGTGGAGACTCTGCAAACAAACTGTGTTTTATCCCAATTTGTGCTAATTTCAAATTCACTTTCCTATTTATCTTCCTACTTGCGCAAAAAGCTGTCAAACCATTTTTTCCTACATTGAATGTGACACAAATATTGAGCAGAGAATTTATACCACTTGAGGACAGAGCACATGCTCATTTTTTAGGGTTTTGTTTGAATCCACGATTTTTAAGGAAGTTCAACATAAGACACTATTCTACTCCTTGACTTTGGAACTAAGAACTTCTCAAAAGAAATTTTCTTCCTATTTCTTTGAAGACAGTGTATTTGGAGTGGGAAAAATTGAGATATGGCACTCTCCTAGATTCAAGCCCTGCTTTTTGCTCTAGCGGACACCACCTACACAGATGTAAGGAGCATCTTCAGGAACAGAACTGTTTTCAGTAAATTATTTCTGAACTTCAAAGTATCCACAATGAATTAAAGTGATAAATACAGCATACCTGCTTTGTAATAGCAAACTGAAATTAAAAAAGTTTGCTGTGGGTCAGGTCTTACTAAATACCACAGGTGTCAATCAGAATCATATCTCAGCTCTGCTATGTACCACAAAGTAAGAGTGGTTAAATCTTTTGGTTTGGACCAAATATTCTTCCTGTTCTACAGAACACATGCACGTAAGAGTAACTACTACAACACAACTCCTTCACTCACTATGGATTCATGAGTTAAGGCCAACATCTATCAGAGACAGTCTGACGGAGCAACTTAGGTGCATGATTACTCCCACAGGTACCGCACGCAATCAATACTCACTTCTAAACTACTTTGTACCTCAGAAGTCACTGACCTACACATTTAATCTGTAGGCTCCCCTTCCAACCTTACACGCTGTCCTTAATTTTCGGTCTAAGTTGCAACCCACAGCAGTCACGCTCAAGCAGTAGTTGTGACACTACAACTTGACTTACCAGCCAGCACAAATGGTGGGTTACCACTGTTGTGAAATGTCTGTAGAACTGGGGTATGACCCCAGTTAATCTATGGTGATGGATGCAACTTCACGGAAATTGGCATCTTAATGTGTCACATACATTCTCAATATAACCAAAAGAAACATTTTTTCCAAAAGACTTGCACAACTGCAAAAACAATCCAGTTAAATGTTTAGTTTAACAGGAGAATTTTCAAAGAAACGTTTTGCTCCCAACGACTTGCAGCATCCAACAGTGGTGCCAGACAGTAAACAATGTACAACTAACTTGAGGGAGAGGAAAAGCTAGGTTCCAAATTAAAATTTTGGACTTCAAATAGGTGAAGAGAGTTTGCGTTTTTGAATTATCATACGATCTTGCAATGATATATTCAGGAGAGGTTAGTATCACCACTACACTTGTAAAAGAAACACTCACTGCCATGTGTGCAGGGCTGAGAACACACTGAAACAACACTGCACGTCCCGTATCACTCCTAGTTTCACAAGGTTATATCCCATAGGATGTGGGACAATGAATCCAAAGAACAGGATATGCAGTAAAAAAGCAGAATTACACCAAAAAGTCATCCTAGTGTCACAGAGTAGATGCCTAATAAAGTAGAGGTAAACCATAATAATAGGTAACACTGTTGTAAATGGTAGTACTCTTATAAAATCAGATTTTCCATAGGCTATACCAGGATGTAAAGAAGTACTTGTTTCTCACCCAGAATATTTAGATTTGAGAGCAGTGAAATCTTACAAAAAAGTCTCCCGAGAAAGGGCAGGTGGGTGACAGAACTATGCTAGCATCAATGCAGAGCCTTGCACAGAGTGTTTGACCTTTTCAAAAGAGCTGGGTAAGTATTAATACTTCTAGAATTCTCTCTACACTAAGCCCACCTGAGCCAATACTTTTCTTCCAGAAGCTGAGGATTTAATTAAAAGCCAAAGCGTACCCAGTAACTTAATTAAAATTGCAAGCAATACCAAGTGATTCAATAATGTATGTGTATCATTTTGTTTAGCCCAATGAAAATGCAGGAAGGATAAGGCTACTAATGAAGAACTGGAATGAATAACGAAAGGGTCTATATGCACATACTGTACGTGTTGTATTAATTCTAACTGTTCTCCTGGATCCTGCATATATTTTAACGGCAAATCATCACATGCTGAATATGATTCCAGGTTTGATTTTCAATATATTTCCTGAATTGTGTTATTAATGCCTTAGGTTTAAATAGCTTTCTACAGGTTGCACCGTATCGATCCACAGTCTGGCAACAGCTAGGCTTGCTGGCCAAATCACTGGAGAGAAGTAGCTCTCTTTCTTTTAAACCTAAATGAAATTTATTTTACATCTTTATCCCCTATTTACACCTTATGTCCAAGGTCCCTTAGATTACACATTCTGCTCCACGCAAATCATCTATTGCTGTAGCCTCTTGCCATCTGTCAGGAGTAATTCTTCTAACCAAAGAGAATCAGAGCTCCATTCAGAAGCTCTATTTATACCATAAAGGAAAATAAATGCTTAGAGCGACGTACAATTCCACCCTTCCCCTTTTTTTGGGGATGCGAAGATTTACATAACGTTCCCTACTCCTGCTTGTTCCGAATACAGCAGGACACCCTGTACAACACTTATGCATATATCTGAGCAGCCTTCAGCAACTCAGTAACATTTAACAGCTGTGAACACTTCTGTAGGTAAACATTTTCAATTCAATACATAAAATGATACAATTAAATAAATGTATCACTTTTAAAACCTTACTGAAGAAAATGCTGTAGCTTAGTGATTAGAATATCCATAAATACAGTTTTTCAGCTCTTGAAACTTTTCTCCAAGGCAAGAAATACTTAATAGCAAAAGCCTCTGACACTAACACTATTCTTTTTATTCCTGTGAGAACAGGTGCACACTAATCTTTATGCCATTTCCTTAGAAGGTCCCAGCAACCTAGTAGAGAACTCTAGCACAGAACCATGTAGTCTCACTCCAGTCCCAGTTTCAACGCTGTCTTATACCTTAGATATTGAATTCAAGGCCACGGGTGGCATTTTCCTTTAGGTAATATTTTAGTTATTTGGTTTGTAGGGAAAATACCCTGACTTTTCAAGGCAAACTTTTAACAATTCCTTTCAATATCCTTTCTCCTCCCAGTTCTGATGCAGCAAATGGTGTAATGTTTTTTCCCCACTTCTTCCTATGAAGAATTAAGACTTCCACCAACAAAATTCACTCATCTTTCTTCCCTACCTAAACCTTACTTCATAGTTGTTGAACTAGCTGGTAATGTTCCTTCAGGATTTGTCAGATTATGGCGTATTTTTGAGCCTGCTACGTTTACTTGAAATATCAAGCACATTAGTAAAATCAGTACATAGGTGCATAGCTATTCATTAACATATGGGCAGATATGTCTGATTCACTTTGAGGGGGATGCTTTCTAGGCCGTATCTTTCCTTTTGAGAACAGACTGCTGCAGCCTCCTGCCGACTGGCAGAAGTTTTCAAGGTGCACAGTTCTGGTGAAGCTATAACATGTGCCTGTGGGACTCTGGATAAATAAGAACACTGTGAAGAAAGAATTTTGATTAGAAAGGTAGAGCACTTTAACCTTCAAAAATGTTTCCTTTAACATCTGGCAAGTAGGTGGCTATTACCTTCATTTTTTTCTGATAAAAAAATGACGCAAAGACTGAGCAAATTGATTCTCCAAAGGTTCTGCAGGAGATGGAATTAGAAATCAGCTAGTCTCAGCTAGATTTTTATGTTCAAGTTCACTAGGCGTTGTGTCTCATGCATACAAGACAATTAAAATTGCATCTCCTTTCACTTTATGCATGTGCTTCTTTCTTCTGTAACCACAGCACAAGCATGTATGAAAGAAGAGACCTAATGCAGCAACCAACAAAATCCTTATTTTTCCCCCCTCACCATTACCACATCAGTACTATCAAAATAAAACCACTTTTTATTTGTTTTGTTTTTAAAAGGAACATGTTACCTTGTTTTATTTAAGAAGAACTCGAGGACCTAAGAGACTGACTGACCTATTTTCATTACCCGTATCGACTGGGACTGTTAACAGGGTCAGTATACGTTATAAATTAAGAGTCACCTGTTGTGGAACTGTAGGTAGCAGGGTGGAAGAAATCCAAACCAGCACATGCTGTAAGAAACCCACATTACTTGAACAAGCTGGGGGAATATACTAGAGCCTTTTCAAACTGTATTTCATGATGACTAATTATAAGCAGACCATGAACTCCATTTACACTTTTAAAGCTGTAAATAGTTTTTCTAAAGCCTAGACACATGATACACCAATTAGTCAAGTGCTTTTAACTGTTTAATTTCTAGTATTTTCAGAATACATATTACTCAGAGAGACCAACCTTAGTTAACAGCTCCTGTTCCTTATCAATTTAATTAGCATCTTGGGATAATATGTTTTTAAAATAAAACAAAATAAAAAACCCCCTTAGAGTCTGAATTCGAGCTATAATGGGTAAGTGTTTGCTTGCTGGGATTTTGTTTGGTTGTTTTGTTGGGGTTTTTTTTTTAAATGCTTGCAGCAATGTAAGCTAAGATGCTAAGCATTACTGGAATGGCTGAGGTAGAAGGACTATTCTGGGAGCAGCTATCTTAGGAGAACAGCCAACACAAGACAGCTGAAGAGGGTACATCTTAAGGCCTGGCAGGAAGACTCACCAGAATTATAGTATGTAACCAGTTACTAATAAGATTTATTTTTCCTTTAATACTTCTTATTGAAGTGGTTGACTCAATCTCCAGAAGCAGTGCACATACTTAATTTTAATCAATGGAAGTACATCCATTATACCAATACATAATCATGTCCTGAAGCCATTGTACCAGATAAACCTTATCCATCTAGAAAGTGAATTTACTAGCACCATTATAAATTCTCCTCCACAGAAAAAGGTTCAATGGAAATGGAACCATGATTTAATATTTTACTGAGTTTTAAGAGAAACATTAGTTTCAATACATGTCGGACTACTTTGTACAATGATGAAGCAGTTGTCAGCTGCTTTTTTTTTTTTTTTTTTGCTTATCTATTCATGTTTGTTTGTTTCTTCCTGTCCTTTTGAAGATAATTTTTAAATTAACTGAGTAAATCAAATCATTCCAAATTTACTCTGGCACAATTCAAACAAGTGCCTCATCTCCTGTGTTTATGAATGAGCAGTATACAAGTTAAGAATCTGCAGCTGTTTTTCTTCCACTTGCTCTATCACTGAATCACAGCGAGACTTGCTGCTACAGTATCTGTAAAAAAAGGGTACCGTCTCTTCTGTGTGGACACGTTTTGTTTCTGATGGCTCAGTGCTTGATAAGAGTCTGTTCTTTCCTTACCCCTCTGCTTAGTGGGAGTCCAAAACAGAAGTAAAGCAATGGACACTTTTAAATAATCCCAAGAAAATAATTCCACCAGGTTATTACAGATTTATATAGAACTAAATTAAAAACAGCGATGTGAGAAAATAAGCATAGTAACATACCACAGCTCTCTTACACTTACTATGCTTATGTATATGTGTGTACATATATACAAGAGAAGTTTCCAAATGGTTTAGAAGGTATGTTTGCCAATTATTTTTTAAAAGTTTTGTTCCTGTCCCTGCCAACATTACAGATTTTTACAACTTGCTATAAGGCCTTCTCATGGTGGTTGAATCTCCTTTAATTTTGCATCTGCTCATCAATGTTTCAAAGTCCTTTCCACTGTTAAGTTTTTAAATATATATATATATGTATGTATTTATTTATAATTTGGCAAGCACTAAATTATCTTTAGAATGCAGCAGACTTAAATCAGGAGTTGGTTTGGGATGTAGGATATTTTGTAAGAGATATAATGCCAGTTAGTTTTAACATTGTTCTAGTGCAAGATAAATGTGCTCTTCACAGGCTTATTCCCTCATCACCTTAAGGTCAGCTTTCCTTTGAGCTACTTTTTTCAAATAACTTCTGAAATTTGTGATTTTGTTCCCATGATTAACTTCCCTCATGATCACTGTTCACACAGAAAGGAATGTGGTGCACTGATACCTGTATATAAATTAATCCGAAGACTTCACATACTTTTTTGGACATATGTTTTTTGATGAGCTGTTTCAAATAAGTTTTTTTCTCTTATTTTAACAATCAACCGAAGTACCTCTGTTTCTGTCAATGATTCCTTTCATCTAATTAATAGGCATTTATAATAGTCTGTCCCACTGCCCCTAATTTTTTTTGTTTGTTTTTAATCTAAGTACTTAAACATTCATTTACATGTTTTTTCCCCCCTCTAGACAAGTAATCTTAAGATTACCCAGTTTGTTGCTTTACCTCCCTGTTTTATACTCCTTCACAGTTCAGCTTCTCCTTTATCTTTTTTTCATTTTCCTACATGAATGAATTTGGCATCCAAGCCAACTGTACTATGCAACGTGTACATCTTGTACTACTATGGCCTCTTTACTTTCTGTTCTTCCTGTCCCCTCCTCTAATCTAAGCAAAGAATGAAGAATCTTAAGTGGTTTTATGCATTAACCTTACAAGAAAAAAAGCAACAAAGTAGTTGGGTAGAAATTGAGTTATCAACTATTCAGACATATTAATTTTCTGTGTTGCTAAGCTGTAGCAAGCAGCTTGCTATTGAACTTTTTAGAACTAGAAACCATTTTATCAAGATAATCTTACCCACTCTGCTCACATTTTGATGAGGTATTTCACCAACTTCTAATAAAAATTTAACATGGCATCTATCCAGTTTGCATTAAAGTCACATTCAGCGCCATCTCTGAGATGCCCAGCACACTGTATACTGCAAAGGCTAAAACCTGTGTCCTTTTTCTAGAGACGTGCTTCAGTAGTTAGATCTCAATTACAATAAGCAGTGGACAGTGAGCTATGTGGACAAAGTTATAGCCACATAAAGCTCCTAACTAATTAGGAAGGAAAGTTATGCCCTGATAAAGAAGCAGTCCATGGTGTGCCCCAACAACGTGCTACACCCTCATGGCACGCGTTCAGCACAGCGCGGCAGCGCTCTGGCTAACCGGCAAAGTTAAACTCGCATTTCCTGACTCAAGAGTCTTGCTGCTGTAGAGGCCACTTGTGAACATGCATCCCTTCAAATCAAGAAACGAACAAACGTTAATATTTGCCAACATCTCAGAAATAAAAATTGCAAAGCCACGTGTTTTGCCTTCACCCGTGTCCGAGGTTAGTAGTTACTGCCGTGTCTGCACCCTGAGCAGCGGTGAGTATGCAACTGTTCAAGTCTCTCTCCATTCTGGGAAATTATACTTTGTCAAAACACAACCTAAGCCAGTAACACTTCAAGAAAATCTTTCCCATCCACACAGACAAGAAATACTGCTAACAACTGTTGGATCAGATTGCACCACAACTGAGCAGATGTTTTTAAGTCTGATCAAACTGGGAGGTTTCAACATCCTCCCGTGCTATTAAGCACCTACTCTGGCCAAAGAACACAAAACCCCTGAGATTCCTATCTGAGAAGCACACAAACAAGTCAGCAACATCTCTGTAAGGCACTGCTACTGGGAGCTAAAGCTAGGCTTACTCTCCAGGGCCACCCCACTGATTGCCAAGAGTTCTGGACAGCCGGAGCCTGAGCTACAGACGTGTCCATTAGGACGTGGCCTAGAAATTGCAAACCATTCTGCACAAAACCTGCTGAAGGGCTGGCATGCTGCAGTAATTTTTCTTTAATTGCTTACTAGGGCTGGATCTAACATGACAGATGTGAAATACCATCTAGACTATCCTCATACATCTTAAGCGATTCCAACAATATTAAAGACCACTGCAGACTTCTGCATGTTGGCTTTACACAGTAAGTGATACCAGAACTACTTTTTGCTGTAAAACACTTCTAAGCCTCTGCCATAAAACTAAGCTGTGCTTTCTGTGCAAATAATTTCTATGGCTTAGAAGCTTACAACTCAGATCTTTTAAAAATGTACACCGCTATTTAGTAGCAACATAAATCTAGTCAAGCAACTAAGACAAGGCCCATAAATTTATAGTGTAATTTGCAAATAATCAATCTGCCTTTTTCTAAAATACATTTCCAGAAGTCTGTGTTCTCTAGCTACTTTCACTCACAACTTCGCTGCCCCTAGCTTTAAAGCCAGTCTGTGGTAAATGCCTGCTTATAACATCACTGAATCGACAATTTTCAGATCAAGGATCATAGGTGATTGACTTCAGACCTCTTACACTCCCAGCAGAAATGCTGTAATAGAATGTAACTTGAAGAATATGATTCCTGTAACTCCTTGACAGTATAATTACCTGTTAAATCTAATATTAAATAAATACAATATTTCAATACAATTATTATCCATCATAAGACACTAAGCTATTGAAAGGCCCACCCAAAACTAGAGAACACTGCTGTCTGGAAAACATGCCTAGTGTAACTGTCACCTAGAAGTGTTTCACAGGAAGGTAGTTTTGTTCTAGTAGTGTTGACTTAAAGGTTATCCAATCAGAGAGGCACAAAATGAGAATTCGTTTTAAAATTTCTCTCTCGCTGAAGCTTGCAAAGTGCATCAGCAATTAACAATTCCTATCACTTCTCCCAGTTCACCATGTGAAAAGGCTCAGAACTCGTTTTACAAATTGCTCTTTTGAAGATCAAAGGGAAGCTGAATTTGTCTGTGTGCGCTCTGGATGAGTTTGTAATTTACTGGAACTTTCAGAGGAGGCTTGGCAGCACGCTCGTTTGACAGCCCCAGGGTACAGGATTCAGGGGAGCTCTGTGACTCTTCTGAGTTCCTTCCTTGGCTTTAATTGGCACCTCATTAGAAATTAATGAAAATGACATCCTCTGTTCTTCCTGCTCCAGGCACAGAACACTACAAAAAGGCCCATCACAATTCATAACACATTCAATTTATATAGCAATGGCTCTTAAGCATTATTTATGAGATGTGAATTTCTTGTCAGCAGTTAAAAACTTGTACAGAGGGGAAGCAGAATGAAAAAAGGTCTTGAGAGTATGCATGTATGAAAATAAACAGATCTTTCTACATCTGAAAAATGTTGTGTTTGAATTTGAAGAACTTGCTGGAACTCCCTTCTCAGTAGTGAATTGTTTTTTGTCATGGCAAAGCCCTGCAGCACTGTCAAATATGTCTCCAGTTCCATGCAGTGTCAAGGGAACGAGCTCAGCCGCATCCCCTCCCTCTGCACAGGTCTTATAGAGACAGTAGAGCCAATGCATTACCTCCCAAAGATCTCTGAATCTGGTGTAAAGCAGCAGCCCACTCTCTCTGTCCCCTTTTAAAAAAGGTTGTTCCCTGCCGCACAAGTCCCAGTTATGCTGGATTAATATTTGCAGGTATGTCTATATTAAAACATTGTCCAGTATGTATAGATTTTTCTTTCCACTATGTCTCACTAAAAATCTCACTGGAAGAGTCACCAGGACACATCACCAAAAAAGGAGATAATTTCCAGTACTTTGAACTTTAAGACAAGATCACGTGTAACAGCAAACAATAAAATGGCTGCTCTGTGGAGTTAATTTGGATTTTAATAACAGTGTTTCAAACACAGCTTTGGAACAACATGGTATTTATGTGGTTAATCCTCTTTCCTTACATCCAAGCAAACACATACATTTGTCCTTCTAAAGATTGTGACTGCCCTTTTGTTGATTCTGACTATCAGAATTTCTTTTAATGTTTAAAGTTGAGGGGTTTTCCATCTTGGGTTTTTTTCCCCACTGTTTCAGTTAAGGAATAAGACGCCAAGAATTTAATAGCAGTGGTCCAAAGTCCAGATCAAACAATGTTCTACCTTGACCATTACTTTTGAAGAATATACATGCCTATTTTACACCAGTTCATTGTGCTTCACATTATGACAAAAAGGATAACCTGATCACATATGGATTTAGAAAACTTCTAAATGAAAAAGATTTTATTTATTCTGTCCCATTTCCCATCACCCTCTCACCAGGGTTTGTGATCTGGCTTGTCATTCATGACCTAAAGCAACCCAGTTACAGATAGCAGGGCAAGGTTAGTGAGAATGGTTGCAAAGGCAGCTGCTTTAAAATGATAAAGGCTACATGCTGATGAGCACTGGTAAAGCAGTTCAGGTGATGTGAAGCCAAGATCACCTGTGTTGCTCAGTGGTACGGTTTTGGTTGCTTTTATTAATATTATTATTAAAAGTAAGTAGTGCAGGGTATGCCTACTTTGACATCACATGAGAACATTTTGTTACAGATAACACATACACACTGAATACAGCATTAATGAAAAATTACAGCTGCACTGATAAACCAAAGATCTCCAGTCTTTTCAGCCCTGTTGTGAACATGGAAATAGACTCCTGCCTCTAATTTCTGTCATTAAGTGCATGGAACAGAAATGTTTATTACACATACTTTAAACTATATAGTATGTACTACGCACTGTAGGAGTGCAAATTTTCATTTCCTCACTTATTGCTGAGGAACTCCGATTTTTTTTTTTGGTTTCATATTGATCTTTTATTAACAAATTTTATGAACTTTAACAGGGCTATTTCCATAAAGCTGTATATATCCAGTAGAAATAATTTAAAGAATAATTCCTACAACATTTATATTGCAACAGTGTTGAATTGTGGAATTACCTCATGAAAACTTGAGAGGAACCAACTAGATATAGTTGCCATTCATTTTTTTTAAAAAAAAAGGAGGGGGGGGAGGGCAGGTCTTATTTTATAATTTAAAAAACATTAATTATCAATGGAAGGACTTTAAAAAGTTGCTAATAAAATTTTATTGCTCTTACATAGCTCTAACTTTGCAGAATGTAGCAAAGATTAATGATGTAACAAATTGCTAAGGCATCTTTTCTCCAATTCTCCCCAAGATTATAAAACTCTTGCTTCCAATATTAGGGAGGATTCTTCTATTTCAGTCAGGTACCTGTGAGCAGCCTCAGTCATTTGATATGTGACAGCAGCAGACTAAAAGCAGAAACTCCTGATTCTACCATGCTGAGCAGAAAGAGCCATACCAAACTGTGTCATTGATAGCGCTGAATTCCTTCAGTTTGATAATAATGTTACTGGATACTTCAAAGTATCCAGACATGTGATTTCCGTAACAAGAATTTTTAACATTACAGCTTTTGATTTCATGTTTGGTGGCTTCACAGATAACGTATGTTAGTTCTATGGCAGGGCTCCGGTATCTGAAACAAAGCCTGCCTCACATTCAAAAGAGCCCAACACAACATTGATCTCTAAAGGCTGAAGACAGACAGGTGATGAAGAAAAAAAACCAAGTATAACATGGAATCTTTGCAACTTTCTATTGCTTCTCTTCGCTTGATATTTGGTATTTGGTATAGAATTCACTCACTGGGTCTTTCTAACCAGCTTAGCCAACCCTTCCTCTCCCCACTGCTGCTCACAAGGGTGTGCCTTCTATCCAGAAAACATTTTAGTAGAATATTCTACGTTTCACAGGTGCAATGTGAATTGCACCTATCATCTATGCAAATCTTTTGGAAATTATGCTCCTGCTGAGACACAATGAAGTAACTGAACAAACTTCTGCAAACATATCAATACAAGCATGGTCAGAGAGCACAAGTGTAAGGTTTCAACACATGCTTATATGAAAAAATAATCAGCAGGTAGAACTACCATGTGCGTTACCACTGGGTCTGATGAGCACATTTGAACTAGTGATGAACGATGAAAAAGCATCTCCTCTGGAATCTAGTCCTATTAATTATTGTTTCAGAAAGATCATTTGCATGTAATGTGAAACCCCAAATTAGCTGCCTGCATGATATTATCATCCTCAGCTCAATCAGTTGAACAGTGTCATCAACTCTGGAAAAGCCAGGTTGGATGATTTTAAGTTTATGGTGAACAAGAAGTCTTCCCCTCAACAGCTAACTGTAAGAATGAAAACATTTTCAAATTAGAGGGTTTTTTGGGTTTTACCTTTTTAATAATAATAGAATTATAAAATCAGAATGTAGATGCTAACCTATGTTCCTTTAAGCTCTGTAAAAACCCTGTCATCTTTGCATATTTGCTGATGTGCTTTGTGTTTCTCCTCCTGTCAAGTGGGTATGATGCTCTCCCGCCTTACAGGGACTTCTGAAGCTAAATTCATTAACATCTGAGATCTCTTGAGACAAGGCAGTACATCAAGGCCAACATTTTAAAGGGGAAATTAGACAGGAACTAATTATAACTTTTTGCTACCGGTGGAAGCTATAGCTTCTGTTTAAAAGTATTTTTGAAAGACAAAAAACCTCAAGTGTTCTCTGTATTTCCACCTCTGTCTGTTAGGGAACCGAGCACGGCTGCATTAGGACACTACTCAGTACTCACCACAGCGACATGATCCCAGTTCCTGCTGTACTAGCTCCAGTTTTGTTTGGCACTGGAAGCATCGGCGTCTACTCTTCTGTTTGGATCGACTGGTTTCTTCAGGCCTGTCATTACTGTCATCCAGTAGCCGTGGCCGTTTCACAGGAGAAGCCTCACTCTCCGACTGTGAATCTGTTGTATTCACAACAAATATTTTAGGAAACATATTAGAACTTCCTTGGTGAGGCATCCGTTTGGGCAGACTGAAGGTATATTGCTTTCAGCTGGGGTCACCACCAAGCAGCATGATACTCCCCGTTCTATTGCACATACACATTTTCTTAACAATCAAAATGAGCATCAAGTAAAGGACAAATTACCATTGTTCCCTAGAAGAACCCCTCCTGCTGGCAATTACTGAATGTAAAATGAAGTGATTAGCTTCCTTCCAGCCATGGCTGGGTCATATAGAGATACATGTAGAGTACGCACCACCCTAACAATTACAGACTTCATCTGTCATCTCATTTAGTTTCTCCTGTGCACCTTCTTTGTTCTCCCTGCACAAGTAGGCTGCTGATGAAAAGCAGCTGAAAGCAGGTTCAAACTATTTCCTCCCTGGGCAGGAGGGAGATTTTTAAGGCACAGCATGTAAATTATATCTCTTATGACTGAAGGCAATACACGAAAGCACCATACTGTGCTTCCCTCTCTTTCCACATGGATCATGATTTAAATCAAATTAGTATACACCAATACAAACCCTAAACAAAATAAGCCCAACTTGTACATGCAGGCTATAAATTCAAAGTGCTCAGCCATTTTTAAAGAATTAGTCAGAATACTACCTGCATTAATAACTTAATAAATTTCAACTTATAAGAAAATAGCATGTGGAAAGCCTTAAGAAGTTCAGGATATGTTCGGGATAATGTTACTTCACGTAGTATAGTACCTTCCCTGCTTCCTTTTTTTCTTTTCCTTTTACAATGGACAGTATAATGGACAGGGCTCAAGAGTAGCTCATGAAATGCACATCACATTACTGACTGGAACGTGGGACGCCCAAACCTTATTTTTGCAGCACGTCAGAGGCAATGGATTTCAGCAGATCTGCCACTCTGCAATCTAAGTCAGGTCAGGCTAGCAAAAACATTTTCTCTTCCTAAACCTGGGCATAGCAGAATCAGTTCTCCATTTCTTTTTAATAGAAGCTGCAAATAAATTTTACCCAAACCGTACTACAAATTAAACTGTTTGTAGTACTATTGCAAGGGAACTGCTGAAAGCCATTACTGCAATCAGCCAGTTCCAGTGCAAAATGGTGATCAAGGAAAAATAAAAGCATTAGTTCAGTTAAATCCACTTTGAAAGGACATCAATCCAGCAAGTACCAAGAGAACTATATCCTTTTGGCAAGGCTGTAGACTATTGATTGTGTTTTTACCTTTATTTTAAGTTTTCATTGTGTGATGTCCTGTGCTTATGGAAAACAAGTCTATGTTAGTTGTCCTGAGTTAGCCAGGAAAAGATAACTGCTGTGGTTAGAACATTGCCCATCTCCTTATTAGTTATATGATCTTATCTGATCCACTGCTTATCAACACCATGACTTTCCTTGAGCAAACAGCTAATGAAGTCAGACCAGGAATACCTGCTAGCCTCTCCCTCCAGGGGACACTATTAGCTTTCCCCGGTTCCTCATACACAGTATAAACTAACCCACTTTTCTTACCTGTGTTTCAGACCTTGTCTCACAGTGTTTTTCCGGTTGTTGAACTCCCACTACTACAGCCATTACAAACACACAACTTGCCTTACTTGGGTCTACTTTATTCTGTCATAGTGCTCTTAAGATATGCTGAAAATGCCCTCCTCACTTTACAGTGAGAACAAAGTCTTGGAATCTCACATTTCACAGAGAAGTGAACTGTTTTCTGCAGAGTATATGGGTGATGTTTTTATTAAGCTACAATAATTTTATCTGATGTGTGCCTTTCACCTTACAAAATACATCTATTAGGCCTAAACATTTGGTAGGTAACATACTCCACCTCTACACGCCTGGCTGTGCAGGAGCCTTGACAAGGAAAAGTAAGTAGTACATAATGAATTATTACAGTTATAGAGCAACTAGTCCTGTCTTAAATTAAATCTCTGCAGAAGATGATCCAAGAGAAAGATCCTCTGAAAAAACTGCCCAACTCTCTGAACCGAGATCCCAACTCATGCAACAAGGGATATCTTATGGTCCTATCCCCCAGACTGGTTTTCAGAGTGCCTGAAGAGCAGGCTAGCCTTGAATGTGGTAGGGTGCACCTTCAACAGGCAGCTTGTGTACTGTAACCCAGCAAAAACCTATGCCAGCCCACCTTGCTGCCAAAGGTGGGGAACGACATGGTTTGTAGTTTATTCATTACTCAGAGACAGACGCAGTGCTGTGTTGAAATAGCTACCTCCCACACATCTTTCCTTCTGGAAACATACGCCATTCTGGTAGTTGTCAGAAGCAAATCTGGCATTCTGAATTAAGTCAATGGAAACCATAGTGGTCTGCTTATAATAAAGTCCGAATAAGGGATTCATGTGTATGAGTCACCCAGTGTCTAATCAGTTAATGAAGCCATGTGCTTTAATGAGAAAAATAGCTACCCTCAGTCAGGCTAGTAGTCCTATAATTAAAATATTTAATTTTACATTTCCTGTTAATTGGTAATGACTAATTGAATATTAACATAAGTTGGTTAATATGATAGAAATTAAAATTTAGGTATCTCATTTTTTAACATGCGTATCTTTTTGCCGTAATTTAAACAATGTTAACACCGAGGTAAGAAGCCCCTCGGGGACAATACCAGCTATCTGATGCCTGGCCGCACAGCACCTTGAACACGCAAACCCAAGCTAATACGCATTACAAACCAGACCAACAGTACACATGCTTACATCTTCTCGTGGGCAAGTACAAAGAGGGGGGAGAAAGCATAGATCAGAACTGAGAACTTTCAGATTCAGTCCTGCAATGCATGTCTTCCAGATCGCGTTGCCTTCCGCAATACTGACACAAGCGATACAGAACGCAAAGTAAGTCTTCCAGCACCTGGAATCTTGCAACATTAAAACAGAGATCTGATAGCAAAAGGAAATTGTCATGCATAGCTTTACTACCTGGATTGCAGAAAAAAACCCTCAACACCCTAGGAACAGGATGAAGTGCTGCAACTAGACACATGAGCAAATTCTCAGTGTCAACTATTAAACAATCAAAAATGGCTACAGAGAAGAGGATTGTTTCAGTAACTGACAGTGGCTTTCCTTAGAAGGATGATTCGTGCAACAAGAATTACTTCTTGCTCTGTCTTTAAAAAACATTTTCCACAGTCAACTTGCATATTAGCAGTACACCTAAACCAACAAATACCCAGTCTGAGGAAAGAAAAAAGGAAGAAGAAAGAATGCTTTCCTTGTGCTTGCAGATGTCAAAAATCATAAAACCTTTCTGTAGAAATGAAAAAAAACACCCAACAATAGAGATGAGATATCCCCAAAATTTCACAAAGAAATTGCTCAGCAGAGTAACTGCAACTGCCACAATCCCACTGCAGTTTTATTCTGGAGTTATGAAAGAAGGATACTTCTATATCTGATGATAGATTCTTCTAATTGTGGTGACTCTGTCAAACTCCCATTTGAAATAGAAGCAATTCAGCTGAGCAAGACACAAACTGGAGGCTTGTCTGGAAACAACAAGCAGAGTAGTGTTCTTAAAAATTCTGTTGTCTCGGACAGAAACTCACATTTGTTCCTCACTGTCACTGTTCTCGTCTTCATTACTCATGCTCTCCCCTCAAAATTTGCCAAATAAATGATGTCAGAGCTGAATCCCACTCTTAACTCTCCTGCCATGGAGGAGTTTGCAGGCTGCATGTACATGGCTTCACTAACAATCATGATGGCTCTTCTGCGGTATTTTGGGGAGGGGGTGGGACACTCTAAGCCCTGCAGAGACATGGGCTGAGAAAATTTAACAGGGAAGGAAGAAGGAAGGAAGAGATGGGAGAGTAGTAAGAGAAAGAGGAGCTCTCCTCTACTGCCACTTGCTTCAAGATTGAGAGGAATCTGTTTAATCTCTGGTTTGGTGACAGCTCTTGAGGCTCTCAGGGTTGGGTTTTTTTTTCATTTCATAAAGAGCCCCTCACGCTGGCAGGCTGACATTTATGATCTCAGCTGCCTGTGAAAACACCAGTAAGAGCAATAATTAATGAACCCTCAAACATCACTGCCATCTCCTCTGAAACTATTTTAAGAGAAGCTTAAGCTGTTAAAACCTCTGTCCATGAAGAAACTTGCTCAGTCACAGACAATAACTACATAACAGGGATGAACTGAAGTTTGAGCAATATCTTGTTGCCAGTTTCTAGTTGATCTTTTTTATTCCCTTCATTATTCCATTTTTAGCTGAGGCATTACCTAATTCCCTCCATGTTGACTATGCATTAGAAATTTCATCTACAGGAAACTGCCTTGTTACAAATCTTTCATATCACATTTACCAAAGTCATCATTTAAAATTGTCTCCTCTACTTCAAATGAACCTAAAATTAACGTAGCTGTTCCAAAACCCATCTGCTTGTTGACTATTAATGAAGAGACAGAAAGTCAAGATTAACATCTTATGAGCCAAGTTTGACAATTGTGACCACCTCAGTTCCTCCCTGTTGCTGTGTAATGCTGTGGAAACAGTTATTTTGAAACTGATATGTACACTGAGACAAACATCTTGCCCTCTCACACAATCCTGACTGCATCTCAAAGCTGCATCAGAAACCTAAGCACACATCACTTTTGGAAGCACTCATGCTCATAAGAAATTAATTTCTTTTGTGAATTCACCTCAATTTTTCTTAAAACGCTACAGATAGATGTCTCAAATTCTTGCATAAACCCTTTTGTAACAATTAACATGCAATCTCTTTTCTAGGATCATCGCAGTGCCTTTAGCATCACCATTTCACTAATTTATTTTTTCCCCTCCACAGAGTTTAAAAGTAACTGCACTAACACTCATAGTCCCTATACCATGTGGAGTAGGGAGACCACACAGGAATAGTTCCTACAGAACTCAAGTCCCGTCAGACACTGCTTTGTCTCAGGAGGCTCCCTGTGCTATAATTCTGGAGACTACAAATAAGCATTACGGAAGTTATTATTTCTCATCAATTACCAAAACCATTCAATAGTAGTTGTTCCCAACTCTAATGAGTAAAAACAACTAACCAACAAAAAAACCCAAAAAAACAAAAACCCAAAAAACCCCACAACTCTTAGCCTCTTTAGATACTTAATTGAAGGCGTTGCTGCAAGACATTCCAAATGCAAGACATTACTGATGTGCTTCAAAATCTGCCAAAAATTCACCTTCCTGCTTTGCAATAGAGATTAAGGAAAAGGCTTGCACTACAGTGACTTAAAGTGTTTGGCTTCTTTTATTTTTAATGAACACTAAAAGAATCCCTAAAGAAATTAAATTTAGCGTTCATATTGCTTTGAGTGTAAGCGGAATTTTTGAGCTCAATAATAGCATAGCTTAATTTCCCCAAATGAGAGCTGGCACATGATGCATGCGTTGTGAGGAAAGCAAAGGAACATCAGACTCGTGTAGTACCAAGCCCTTTGCTAGCACAGCAATAACAGGCATTTGTAAAACACAAAGATGAACACTCCAGAGCATCACAAAACTTGTGTACCCAGCTAACTGACAGCATGTCTTAGAGCACACAAGTCCAGTGCTATACTTAAGCAAATACACTGCATAACAGCACAGGACCGTGGCTGAGCCCAGGGGCTCACCAGCCTAGGGGCTCCAGCTGACTCGAATCCGGACAACCCGAAACACTGACAGGGCAAGGTGGGTCCCCCGGCCACCAGTCACCTCCCAGAGCAACCTGAGGCGTAGGGGCTGCCAGCCACAGCTGCAGGTCACTTCAAACTGGGACACTGATCTGCACTGTGGCACACACCGACCCCCTCCAAGTATTCACCTGCCCGTTTTCATAAAACCTTTGTGTGAGATTAGTGTGTTCAAAACCATGATACCTTTTTGAAATTTAATTAAAATAATCCAAGAGACTCATAAATTATTGCAGGACAAACTATGGGGGCTTTATTTCCTTAGGAAAGCCAGCAGCTGCCCTCCATCTCCAGTGGTTTATGTTCATCCACCTCATTTGTGTTTCTTACCACCAAACTTCAAAACTTAACACTCTCTAGTTAAAATTTTTAAAATATCTATATACATATATATGTATGCATGTGTGTGTGAGTAAGTATTAATGCATATATTACTGCTAGCATGTTATTTCAGAAAAACATAAAAATGCGGGAGCATAACCACACATAAACATATAACTTTAGTAACATTCCACTTACACATAAGAAAACACTTCTTTTACTGTTGGGGAGACCTGACACTGCCACAGGTTGCCCAGGGCAGTTTGTGGAGGCTCCATCCTCAGGGGTGCTGAAAACCTGACTGGACATGGCCCCCAGCCTGCTCCTCTAGGTGACCCTGCTCTGGGCTAGCAGGTTGGACCAGACGGTCTCCAGAGGTCCCTTCCACCCTCAGCCACTCTGTAATGCTGAGATTTATGGGTGGGAAAATAAAAAATAATAATAAAAAAATTTATACACTAACTCCTTCCTACCACTCATAATTTTTGTTTTCCCCTGAACCTGTACTGTTGGTGTTACCATCCATCAGGAAGTATACTGTACTGCAGTGTAACTTAATGAGGCTCTTAACTACCAGCTCTAATGAAACAAAGGGATGAATCTAGTGCCAGGAACACAGATGAATGAAACATACATTGAAAATTGTACAACAAACAGGGAACTATATAGGCTACTGCATGCATTTTAGCTAAGTGTGAGAAGTGTGAGAATGCCTATGATCCTTTCTTGTCAATACATTTTACAATTGCTAAATTAAGTGAAAAGCTAATTGGTTTTCATCTCATATTTAGGCTCCTATACTACATATGTTTTATAGTTAAAATTCTTTAATTACTCCCCCCTATATTTTCTGATATCAGCAAGTCTTTGAGTTAATAAAAATGTTCATTTGTTTCTCAAACATTTTTATTTATATACCAAATTGATGTAAACAAGTACATATTTAAATGTATTCAGGCACCTGTACTGTACGGTTCCTTTGATGGATTAACTTAGGGCACTTCAATTAGTTGAAACACTTCCTGGGGCACTGGCCACTCCTATTGCTGCTGACTGAAAGAAGAACCTTGTCTATTTAAGAAAACTAGGCGAATGGGGTTCCTTTCCTGAATTACACCAATGGGCCAAGTCTGTAAACCCCCGGAGCCCACAACAACAGATGAGTTTGTGAAGAGAGAAGAGGCTGGACCACCCTGTGGAGCACTTGGCCTGGTGCTTGCTGTCCATCTCTTGCTACAAGGGTAAACAGCCGAAGAACACGTTTAAAACCAGCAGCTGACAGCAAAATCATACACAGGTAGCAACTGCAAGTGTCTGCAGGCACAAGACTGAACTCCCATTGTCTTGATTACTGGGGGCAATTTATGCACTATAGAAGCCTGATTCTGTTCTGTTCTAAGGATATTAAAGGAAGCTGGTTTGAATGGTTGGGTTTTTTTAAATAGCTGACAAACAGCATCTCGAGCCCTTCATATATTCAGGCTATTATAAAGAATGAACCTTGAAAGGGCCAGGAGACAAAAAGAGACTACAGCACTAAAATCACTAGTTTTCAAAAAGATATTTTACAGGTGTCAATTTGAACTTGTTTTCTCATTATTAAATCATGTATTTTCGCAGCATGTGGTTAGGGTTGGGAGAGGGATAAAGGCAGATTCTGGTGACAGTGAAACCCAGAGAACAAACGATATCCTAAATGGCCTGAATAATCAGAACAAGATTAATAAGTGAAGGAACAACGCACAAATACAGATAGCTAAATGGAAGAAAAGAAACACAAGGAGGACGAAAAAAGCTGTAACATGGAAATATACGTGATGAAAAAGTTATGAGGGCAAATCATGGACATCCTGGCCATTCCACAGCACCTGAAGACCGCTTGTTACTATTCAACTACATATATTTACATATATGAATATGTATGTACAAACATTAAAAATAAGCTTACACTGGTTCTGATAAAATGGAAAATTCTAAAGCATTCAGCAGTATCGTAGTTTTGTTTTTGCTGACTTTAATGACAGCCCTCTTATGCTTTGTGAAATTCTCTAATATTGGATTAACAAGAGTAGATAATGCCATAAATATTGCATATGCACTAGTCAGCTCAAGAGTGCATAAATAAGCAGTGTTGCTCTGCTCCAAAATCCTAGTAGTATACTCCGGCTATGTTCTCATCGATCAGATGGTATACAGTATTCAGGAAAGTAATTCTTCAAACTAATAGCCTAAAACCACTTCTATACAGAAACTACTTGCTCTGTTATTTTTCATTCACATACCAAGTTTCTTCTAGTACATCCTTCCCCCCCACTGCTGTAATGAGGGTTTTCCAAGGCTAAGACACAGATTCAGAAGAGGAATTGTAAAGAACTCTTGCCTGCTAGCAGTGAAAAAAAATTTTTTTTCCAGTATTTATCTTTCAAAAAACTTATTTGTCATTAACTGCAGAACCTCAGTGATGCCATTAGCAACAGAAATCTTGCAATAAGAGACTGTAATTCCAAGGACTATGAGTGATTGATTTTAAGGAAAAAACCTAAGAACTCTGGTATTTTGATAAAAATTTTACTGAATGCATTAAGAGTAGGTTCTAAAATGTCCAGCTAATCCATCTTCAAAATATACTTGGTTGTGATTCAGTTATTTTAAAGAAAGCTTAAAATTCAGTTTGTATTTTGATTGTGTTACCTTTTCTAGCAATTTTTGTGGGGAAAGATCAACCAGCCCTGGCATAGAAGACAGTTTCTGTACACCTGATTGCTGCCTACAGTACATCAGAAGTCAGGCTGGTTTACTGGGCAGCTCCTACTGCTTTGAACGGAGATATCTGGGAAGCATCGACATGAACCTGAACCAAAGACCAGATTTACACAGAGGGAGAGCTAGAACAGATCAATGAAACTCAGAGGATGCAACAGTACATGCACTGTCTTGTATCTTATATCCAGCTCTTTTTCAACCCTCCTTGCTCCAAGATGTTGGTCTCATTAGTTATTCCCTGTAGTTTATGTTACGGAAAATAACTTGGAAAAAGAGGTAACTTGTTTGCAAGACAAGTCAGTGAACATACAAATGAAACCCCTCACTTTGTAAGATGATACACTTCCCCCTGCGTATGCTCAGCAGACTTCAGCATACTTCCAAGAGACTCTAAAATTACTGCCATATATTTTTAAGGCCCTTATGAAAATTAATAGCTAAATGGAAAATAGTGAAAACTTGTACTTAAAAGCTGTCTGATGCTGTCGGAACTCATTAGTCAGAATAGAGGCCTTCACCAAGAGTCAGATGAAACCTCACATCAAAAAGTACAGCAGCAACAGGATCATGCATTAGCTCCCTGCACATTACATGTGTTTTAATTAAAAAAAAAAAAAAAAAAAAAAGCAAATTAAGTGGCTATGTGTTTTGAAATGTATTTCAGGCCAGTTATTTAATGCCGAACCTGTTAAAAAAACCTTCAGTGCAATGAAGTTAACAAATTTAAAACTATAAGAGGCTGTGCATCATTGGCTGAAACACATTGGTAAGAAAGTTGTCTGATCTGTACAGATCAGATCAAGGTGCTGACTTCAACACACTGAGCTAAAACCAATTCAATTCTTCGGCTGCCAGGAGGCAGAGTTCCTCACAGATCTGAAGTTAATGATCTCAGCTGTTCTTTATGGCATTCTCCATATTGTCTTGCCATTGGGCAAGCCCAATCAAGATTAAAGCAAATCCTGAACTTTCCCAATCCTGTTCCAATATATAGTTTTATTACATTTTAGGAAGAAGGGGTTGTAGGTGGGAAATGTAAGATGCGTAACCCTGATTTCCTTGCCCTTGAAATTAATAGAGATGTGGTTTATTAAAGCTGCAATGAGCTGCAATCTTGTTACTTGGGAATGGCTTTCCAGCAGTCTGTGGGCGAATGCCAGTAATGAAAACAAGGAATTCAGAGCTGCTGGGAGCATACTGCCAAGTAAGCTTAATAGATGTATATTCTCTAACAGTAACTAGGTACCTACTGTCAAAGCTCAGTTAACTGATCACAGAGATCCTGATAGTTCTGAAAACTAAACGTGGCATGAAACCACCAAAAAAAAAAAAAATAATTAAAGGTAAAGTTGTTTCATTTTAATCAAAATACAGATAAAGAATAAAATATTTACTCCTCTGTTTCAACAAATTTGAAGATAAATCCTTTGTCGTAATTCCCTAAGACTTCAATACAAAGATGTCATATCTCAATTTTAAAAGATAATGATCTTAGAAAACATACAATTTTGTATTTGGCAAGAAATTCCCAGACTAGACTGAAAACCACCTATCAGACCATACAGAAAAAGCGGTGAGAAAGTGATAAGGACAGCAGCACACATTTTTTCAGAACTGGAGAGTATCTTCTTTACTGAAGCACACTTTCCTTATCCTGCTCATGGCCACCAAGAACCCTGCTGCAAGGGCTGTTGTCGCAGCTCTTCGCTTTGCATTGGCAACTCTCTCACCTTTCCAAGAATCCCTCTGCTGGCTCTTCTCTGCAACGCCTGAGGCACTAAACGCTGGCCTGTACTTCTAGAGCCTACCTGCCCCAGCTCTCATTAAGTGCCATGGACGATACTGAGGTTAGACTAAATACCTTTAATCACCCAGATCATACTAGTTTTCTGTTAGTGTCATTGAAAAAATTAAGTTGGAAGTGATTTCTGGGGGTCACCTAAGTCCAGCCTCCTGCTTGATACAGAGTAGACATCAGAGCTGGATTATGTTGCTCAGGGTCTGGTTCAAAATGTTCAAGAATTTTCAAAGCCTAAGATTTTGCAGCCTCTGTTGGTACCTGTTCCAGTGCCAGCTAGATGGGAAAAATGTCTTCCTTTGATCTTCTGGCTATACTCTTCCCAGCGCAGCTAATCCAGAGAGAGCATTTACTATTCTCCTACCATCTGGTGCTGCCTTTAATTCAACATGCAAAATAATTTTCCTACTGGCTTGCAATTCAATGTGAACTCCTCCAAAAGATCATCCTGTCCTCTTCACTTAAGCACAATTTCCTCAAAGTTGTTCTATTTGGAATGTGGACTTTTCCATAATAGGATTCAGGATATGGAAATGAAAACAGATGAAAAATTTGAATCAAGAGCAGCAAAAATAAATAAAGACAAGTGAAAGCTGAGGAACGGACTTACAAGTAATCAAAACAGTCGTAGACAGGTTATTTGGTGATGTAAGAATGAAAAAGGAAGGTTCAAGGGCATATCTGAACAGCACAAAGGATAAGAGAGAAGAATTTGGGTGATTTAAGAGGATAACTAAAGGTAGCAGGGTTTTAAGTACCTGGAGGATGTTCTCTATTAGGATGTTGGACTTGAAAATTTTGGCACTGAATGAATTGACAACATGCCAGTGATCTCAGATAGCTGGCAGCATTATGAGGTACACAGAGATGTGTGTCTCAGCACCTGCTGGGAGGTTAATACAGGCCAGGAGACCCTTATTCCCCATCCACATATACATTTTGATTACTATTTTTAAATTCTGTTGTACTGGGGTGGTTTTTTTTCTCCCCACAAGGAAGGAAAAGCTTGTTTCTCATAACCTATGCACCCCTGTATAACCAAAATCTACTTAAATTGGTACATATTTCTGCCATTCACACTAGCATATGTCAAATCCCACTTTCTGCATGAGGTACTGTACTGTTTTCAGCTGGGGTAGAGTTAATTTTCTTCCTAGTAGCTGGTATTTTGGCTTTAGGATGAGAATCATGTTAACACACTGACGGTTTAGTTGTTGCTGAGCAGTGCTTACAGTAAGTCAAGGACTTTTCAGCATCTCATGCCAGCGAGGAGGCTGGGGGACACAAGAAGTGGAGAGGGGACACAGGCAAGACAGCTGACCCCAACCGGGCAAAGGAATATTCCATACTGTATGGCATCACACTCAGCATACAAAACTAGGGGGAAAGCTGGCAGGGGGAAGGCTGCTCGGGAATGGGCTGGGCATTGGTTGAGTGGTGGCGAGCAATTGTTTGTCTTGGGTTTTATTACTCTCTCTCTGTTTGGTTGTGGTTTTTTTTCTTTTTTTATTACAAGTTTTTATTATTATAATATTTCAATTATTAAACTGTTGTTATCTCAACCCCCCAGTTTTCTTACTTTTAACCTTCTGATTCTCTCCCCCATCCCACCAGGGTGGGGGAGTGAGCGAGTGGCTGCGTGGGGCTGAGCTGCCGGCTGGGGTTAAACCACAACAGGTAGCTAATTACAGAGACACACTGGTACACCACACAATCCTCTGTTACAAGGTCTTCCTGTCATCTTTAGAAAGGATGCACTGCTAACACAGAGATCATATATGACTGCCTTACTTGCTTTTAAGAGAATTAATCTGAGAACAGTTTTGCGGAATACAATGTTATAAAATGGGAAACATTAATAAGCATGTAAATGATAGTATTAGTCTATTTATCCTATTCCATAACAGTAATTTTGTTTCATTTCTTAATGCCAGCAATCCTTTCATGAATGACTTCAACAGACTGATTAGAGAAAAGGAGTTATTCCTAAGTAGGAATTACTAGCACATTTTATAAACATCTTCAAAATATTGTAAGTATTTCTAATTTATCTATACAGCATGTGAAATAGGGCTTCTACAGTCACATCACATTTTTTGTGCCTTTAGCCACTTCAACTACCCAGCTTCCTCACTTCATGAACAATGCAAAGGAAAAAGAACACCTGGGAACCAGTGTGAAAGTTAATTTCAAAGAAACGCCGACTATGAAAAGGATGAGTTTTCATTCATCTCAGTTTAGTGTACTTTAACACAGGCAGATCTAAGTATTCCTGTCCTAATACCATAAGATGATAGAAAAATAATCTATTTATTTTATCTCGGCTGTACTGAATAGACAAGGATAGGAGTCACTGTTTTCACATGCTGTCATGCTGCTGCACACCTTTTCATTTCTTGATGTTGTATTTTTTCCACTACTCAGAAGAAAATTCTCTTCAGAAGTGAACAGCATGAGTGATTAATGTATGAACTATGAAGATGCTTGCAAAACTTCTCTTTAGATTAAAGCAAGTACAGGCTAAATTTCAAGGCTTTTCTTTCCACTTTATCATTTAGTAAAGAGATGATTTAGATGTCTAGCACAGAAATGTGCTAGACTGTGATAGATAAAAGATCAAGAAAGACTTTTTTTTGTGAATATTACCAATTATTGTGTGCTAACAAGCTCTTAAAAACCTTCCTAGGAACAGCTGAAGTTTTTATAACTCGGAGGCAAGGATCATCACAGCTGTAGCTGACTTTTAACAAACTTTTTGATATACTGACCCCAAACCCATCTCTTTGGATTCACCAACCACACTGGTTATAACACACTTAGTCTAAAATGCACGGGATGCATTTAGTGTAAAAGATCATTCAGGTGACCATATCCACTATTTTTAATGAATGAGGGTGATTTTGCAAAGTTGAACAAGGTGATAGTGAAAATAAATCCTACAATTGCAGCAAGTCCTTAGATTTGTTTACAGATATGACTATTATGATCCTTACCATTAGGAGGATTTTAACCTACAATGAACGTAATATTTTGAGAAGGCTCTTAGATAACCAGTACTGGCAACTAAGGCAAAGTATATGTGGAAAAAAAGCAAGTGAGAGATATACTCAAGCTCCTTTGAGCAGGAGAGGAAACCAATCTGTCCATCCAGATAGATATGAAAGCACAGAACAGATAATACAACACATCACAGAAATAGGCAATAAGACGAGATAGTAAAACCCCATCAACACACATCATCTGATCATGGTAAGATGTCATCTTCCAGCCTCTATTAGCTCTTGCCACATCAGTACAAATCCCAGGCACTTTATCCTGTTTATAATTGCTGATGAGCAGTAATAAGGCCTCCATGCCTCAGCTCCTGTCCGTTCCACTTCACCGCCCACCTATTAGGTTATAACTTTTATTTACAGCCTTGCTTGATGTACTGTTCTATTAGTACAGCTGGAAACTGAGCGGGGTGTGGGTGGGGGTGTGTGTGTGTGTGTGTGTGTGTGTGTGTGGAAAAAAGTGGGAAAAAAAAAGTGTCCCTAATGGGCACTGTTATTGCCAAGGCTGGGTGATTTATTCTGCTGCTCAAAGTCTGTTTCCTGTTGGTGAGAGAGCTCCAAGGAGGCTGGATTCCTAACACAATGCCCTCCAGAAGTCAAACACTAAAGAACACCTTAAAAATCCCTTGAAACACCAATGAAAAACATACCTCAGTTGTTTTAATGTTATAAACCTCATTCAACAATCTGTTGTACGTATTTTGCTCAGGAGCTTAACACTTCAAAGCAATGTAAAAACAAACAAACAAATGAAAAAATCTAATTAGTGGTATACCAGGTCTTTTTGTCCTTACTCAACACAAAGACTGAATAAAAATGATCATACAAAAGAAATGATTTCTTGGTTTTGGCCACGGCTGAAAATTTGTGTACTTCTGTTTCCACAACTTGCCCTTTCTATTAACTCTCCAAAGGCTGCCCTCGTGACTGTACAGGTTCAGCCTCAACGCATTGAGATTTCTGGCACTGCTATGATCAAGCACACACCTTCATAGAACATCAATAAACCCGAAACTTAGAAAGGACCATACGCCTGCTTAACTGCTTTGCTCAAGCAGTGGAACGTTACTTGCATCTTCTACACTCAGATTTTAAACCAGAAAAAGCAGAAGAGTAATGAGACAGATACCGTAATCTTGTACAATATAAATACTACCACACCCATCTAGAACAGATATCCTCATAAAATGTGAGCTATCTGCACATATACCTACACAAAATATTAAAGATGCACATATCTGATGAACTGCTACTGAGAAATAAAGTACTTAAAAACTCACTGACTTTACGAATATGATGAATGAATTGATTGCATCATTACTGTATTTTATCTGCCTGTTTCTACTACTTTCTCTACTGCACAATTAAAAGTTAACTGAGCGCACTCACACAGTTCCACCAATTTTTTCTGGGCTTCTTTAAACTGCATGAAAATATTTTCAAATCTGGCTGTTTAGAATTGCATATTAAATCATCATTAAAGTTGTACAGCAGAGTAAGAAGAGTAATATGCCACTTAGTACTGCACTTTCATGACACAGGCACCCAACATAAACGGGATCTGGATGCCCTGCTGACTAGAGTGAGCCTCACAGTAGTATCTGCCATCAACCCTAACATTACCTAACCATGAAGAAACAAATCAAAATACCTAAGAAGCTATACAGTAGGCCACACAGTCCCATCCTCTTTCCTACAAAATATTTAGACTGCTGGCTCTCAAAAACCTTTGGTGCATCACCCAAACTAATGATCGCAAGGGTTTGTTCATTGTTTTCTTTATAATCCTTGTCCTATGGGCACACTTTGGAATAGAAATACTTTTTACCACAGCGATGATTGTGGTGAATGGGAAGAGGAAAAAAACTGCTATATGGTGTCATAATACAATGTTTTATCTGAAAAGCTCCTCCAGCACACAAGTTGACAAGGGCATGAGGTAAAAACTGGGGGGTTTTTTGTAAGAGAACTTTTCCTGTGTCTTGGCAGATCTATTGTTTTGATCTTTCTTCAATGGTTACATTAATGCTAATAAAATAGGAAAGGTTTATGTCTTCTGTAATATCCTCCTGATAGGAACCTGCACACAAGATAAGTAGGTCAAATTTCTGATTTTCTGTCTCAAGTGCTGATACATGGCAGACGCCAGGAGAAAACTATGCTTGAAGGTGTGGGGGGAAATTACACAGATGAATTCCACCAACACCAAAAATTCTTCCTTCAAAGGTCTTCAAAGCAGAAGAAATGTAGAATACTTACAGAAAAGAGGCTTATATACAATTTATAGTATTGACAACTATTGCTTTGATCACTTAAATAGCTTCCTAAGAAAGGACACTAAGCTGAAGTGAATGTAGTGTGAAAGAATGTGCTGGGTTTGGCTGGGATAGATTCATTTTTCTTCACTGTAGCTAGTATAGGCTTATGCTTTAGATTTCTGGTTAAACCACAACAATTATTTACCCACATAGTCTGCTGCTTATGCCTGAAGATGCCACACCATTTCTCAGTAATATTTTGTAGCCAATGTTTTCTTGTCAATTCCCATATTTGTCTGGATTCCAAAATGCAGACTTTGAAAACATGGCAATTTATTTTAAAAATGGAAGTTTGCTGAAATGTCAAGCTCTGCGGAAAACTGTAACTCCTAGTAACAGGTTTACTGGGGACAAAATATGCAGATCACTGAGCAAATAACATTAAAAAAAATTTGAAAGACTGGGAAAAATCGAGGTAATATAAAATCATTAGGTTTAGTTGAGTGAAGATGAGATTTGTGACATCAAATTAAGATGATCTCCTTATTTTCTTGCTAAACACACCACATGATTGACATAAAGCATGTAGGGACCAAACATGAGCACAAACCTACTGAGCAAAGTTAGCCAACCATTTAGTGGATATATTTCAACATGTCTAGTAGCTTCATCTGCTTTATACTAAAGGAGCTTTTACTGTTACCATTTGACACCCCAAATAGTGGACTTACTTGCCTTTTTGCTAATCACAAGCACATTTTTTAAAATATTCATAGTAGTTCTCTCGGTTTTCAGTATCTATAGCACCACAGAAAACTTTTAAATAATGCTGCAATGAAAACCAGAGTTAAACATTACAACAGCTAACGTATGATGAAAATACAATTTAGTAATACCATGAGCAAAGCAGATTAGTTTTCTAGGGATACAGTGGCAAATATTCTGTCTTGTTTAGGCACACCTCCATGGCTACATAGAAAAGAAAACCCACAGTCTTCCTACTCTGGAGAAGTTGAATCCTGTATCTTCCAGTGCCAAACAGAGTTCTTTGGCAAACACCACTCACAGCATTGTCACAGATTACCATGCATTACTTGAGAGGTCTGCACTTGCACCAAGCGCAAGGCAACGTACCTTCTCTTTAACCTTCCTTCAGTGCAGACGAAGCCAACTTGCATCATCACACATTTGCTACAAGCTAACAACACGCATATGTAGAATAACTACAGTTCAGCTAAACATACAGTAACTTGAAACACTTTTTGAAAGAATGACTTCAAAGTAAATTTACCTTGAACTCCTGAAAGAATAAGAGCCCTTAATCAAATAGGAGTACCCTTGCTTTCTGCACACTCAATACAGCTCAACTGGCACATAAAATGAAAATATAGGCAAAAGTTATTTTGGAAACACAGCCTGCTAAAGCATTACTGCTACCTAGATGCCTGCGCCACTGCCACTCCACATGAAGTTATGGCCTCCCACAGTGGTGCTGGTGGAAAGGATCGTATGAACTCTCCTTAATCCATGCAAAACCAAAGTCTGAATAAACTCTAAGTCAATGTGGGTAACCTGGCTGCCTGCCTGAATGACTGCTCACATGATTCTTTGCGACAGATCTGCTGCAGAAGCAGCAACTTCAGCCTGGCAATGACCTAACACATCACTACTAATGCTGGCTCTGTGAGAGATTATCCATGTACCCCTCCATCTAGAAATAAAGTCATCGAAAGGACCCAGAGCAGGTAAAATTTAGTCTCAATGCAGACATCAGCTGTCTATACTGCATCTTCAACTGAGGAAAGTCTATTTACTCCAGGTTTCTTTCTGCTCAATACTTTGCGTTTAAAGGGGGGATTTCCAGAACACTATTCACAATCATTAGACTTAAATCAAACCAATTGCTCCTGTATGCCTGATGTTTACAAAGCTTAACTGAAACCATAGTATATTTATGGAATTACACTTAACAGGACTCTGAGATGAACTAGTTGCCATACAACTCCTTTTGTATATATTTGTATACACATATATACACAGAAATATATACATTTCTGACAGCACTACAACAATACTTTCATTTGGCATTCACCAGATTTAGTGATATACTGATATACGGACATTCACCAGATATACTACCCTTGATTATTAAACTATAACCATACAGCTACGTATCATACAAAATCTAATCCCTTGACCCCCACAAAACACATACCTGAGTCACAAGATCTTTTGGTTGGTGCAGTTAACGAGGCATGAGCTGTACCTGTGCATGGCCCACCTGGAAACAGAGAAGATCATATGTCTCAAAATACCACTTACATTTAACATTTACAACCACATGAAGATTATACTTAGGAATGTAAAACGCTGAGCAGCACTTGTCTTTGGAAAGCGCATATGGAAGCAGTCTACTATTCTCAGTATTTCTTTCCCAGTCAAATCCGAATATGTCTTGCACTGAAAAAATAGATGACAAGTTGGGACAAAAAGACAAGTTATGTTATACTTTATAAATATTTCAAGAGGCAGTTTTAGGCAAATACGCACTGTAATTGCAATTTTTCCAACGTTGACAAAGGTACTGTTTATGTCAGAACAAAACTAGAATCCTATCAAGTAATGCAAGGGATGAAGTGATTGCTTCCCTGATGTCAGCAGAAACCTTGTCACTGACTCCAGTGAGATAACGACTTTGCCTCTTATCTTGTTCTCATTATGTTTTCAAAGTGTGGCACAAGCACATGCTAACAAACTCTTTCCATGGTGAAGTTTTTTTTTGTTGAACTCTGGACTCTTGCCCACTCATCTGGTATCTGCTTGGTAGTAAATGGCTTTCTGGCTTTTTTCTTAACATGCATCATCGTTGAAGAGTTCTCCAGAGATCTTGTTAAAATAGCAACCAATTGAGTGTACTCAGCGACTTGCAGTAAAAATAAATAAATAAAAATAAACTCCATACAGTGATGCCAAAACAAATTGATAGTAGCATTACCAGTGGTAACAACACATCATAGCTTTGCTAATTGGATATTATAAATTGGATGATGCTAGAGAGTCTGAAATTAAGTTAGATCTAGTAGAGCTTGGCTATCAAAATACCAATAATGAAGTTTGCACTGGACTGCTGGTGATATACTAGTACTATTCTGGCAATGCAACAGAGCTTAGTATGACAAGATAACCTTAAACGTAGAGTCTTATGCCCTGAAAAATATTTTTTCCCTTATTTTTTTTTCAGCCTTTGCAGTCTGGAAAGCAGCATTGTGGCTTTGGCAATGTTTTTCTCTTCTCAAATATTTTCAAGTCTGCTCTGCTATTAAACTGTACCCTTTTGCTTCTCTCTGAGATGCTCCCCCTTCAAGTTGTTCTTTCATTTCTTTCTTTAATAAGTATCAGGTCTTGGGTAAATTTGTCTACCCTGTAAAACTCATAGCATTGTAACACTATGAAAAAAGAAAAGAAGCTTCTGCAATTGGAAAGGAATGATGTGAGGGAATTATTTTGGTGCTTTTGATTTCAATGAAATACACTTGGGAGCAAGTGTTTTCAGTTTTCCAGAGAAGGACTGATAAACTTCCTGAGTTTTCCTGTTCTCCTAAAAAGTCCCTCAGGCAACATACACTAGTTTGTAACCATGGAACAGGTAATCTGTAGAGGGGTAGTCAGAAAGGCCAATGAGCTGGTATTTGGGCCACTCAGCAGGGCAGAAGTTACAGTTGTTGCAAGGGATGGTTGGATTTTGCAGGCTGCAAGGAGGGAGTTGGTGAGAAATGGCTGAACTCCACAGCTAAGTGGAGGGGACTGGTGGGGACCTTGCTGCAGAGTCAAGTCTGCACATGAGAAGAGCCAAGCTTGATTTTGCAGCGAGGGGGACAGGGCAGCTGGGGTGGGTGCCTTCTCTGCGCCAACAGGAAAGCACACTGGATGGACGGATCAAGCATCCCAGTATCACCATGTTTGTGCTGGTCCAGGCTTGAGAGCACTAGCAAGCAAAAAATATTTTGCAATAACCAGGAATGGTCAAGTAAGCTCAAATCATCTTTTACAACCTTTTTCTAAGCTCAAATATAAAAAACGAAAATATCCTCTTGATCTGTGTCAGTAATACTATAGTAAAGGGCTCAAAAAATGCCTAGTCCAGGGTTTGGCACGTTTGGGAAGAAAATCAGTATTACAACAGAACCCTCACCAAGTTTTCTATTGAAACCTTTTGGATATTCAAAAAATCACACAGCAGGTCTGTTAAGTCAGTCTCAGTTTTCAAAGACCAAGTATATAGTATTTGGTTTCAATAAAGACTTTGTGTAAACAATATATACAAAAGGACATGGAATGTATCAGGAGATATACAACAGAGTATGGAATTTCATTGAACTGACTTTAGACCACAGCTGCCTCCGAAGATGAAGCGGCTCTTCTTTAAATAATTGTAGTTACATTCTCCCAGTTTTCACTGAATAGACATTGACAGGCATCATCACCGTGGACTATCAAACAAGAGTAATCCTTGCAATTATTGTACTGTAAATATTTACACTAGTTGGTACTTCCAGCATCCTGGTACTTCCAGCATCCAATTTAATATGAGATCTTTATTTCCCCACTCTAAAGTAGAGGACATTGGTATGTATTCTGCACTTCCCTGTATCAGAGTTTTTCTTTTATTTAATCTTCCCTCATTAGGTATTACTTTCATATAGTTTTCATTTGTATAGCACAGCACCAGAGTTCCACAAGAATATCTTGGTATTTGCATGCATGTATACCTGTGCCTAATAACCAGCAAAGGCAGCACACCCTTTGCAGCACTTCCTTCTGCTACTGTTTTTGTTCCTCCGTTAAAAATGTCATGCATAATTCAATACTAGGTAGTACAGGTTTGACTGTGCAATTCTACTTGGAAGTTACTATGTTGAATCTTTTGGTATATATAATGGCTAATACAGGCATCCTTGTATTATTTGAAACAGGGCAGTATATTTCCCACAGTTTTTATAAAATTTCTGCATGAAAGAGAAGAGAAGTCAGATAACAGTACAGCACCAGTCCTTCTTAGCTATACACATAAGTAGGCTTATAATTTAGCATGATTTGGGATACATCTGTATCTTCATTCCCCCAAAAATAAGCATTTAAAGGGAATTTAACTGTGGTTAACTGTTCAAAACCAGTTTCTCTGCTAAGTCTCCAAAGTAGTACAATTTTATGTAGATACATTAATATTGTTATTATTTACTACTATAACTTCCATATGTTTAAATTGACTTTTAGAATGCCTTTCTGCATTGTCCACCTCCCCTCCTGAAAGACGGGAACAATTGCCAAGCACCACCCGTCCTGCAGGACATACCCTGAGCCAGGGTAACTTCTCGTTTCCCCTTCCTGAAGTTTTTGTAAAGTGAAGTGACTCAGTCAGAACGCCCTGTGCAGGACAACACTAGGGTAACCCCCTCTCCTTGCTGTTCAAGGACATGCTAAGTTCAGAGAACATGTGTCAGGTATACTTGAACAGTGCTTGGAAGCACTTACTGAGCAGTGAAAGAGATAGAACGGAGTGAAACAAAGCTCGGCACAAGTGTACAAAGCCTAAGATTAAAATAACACACTGAAGCAATTACAGTTAACACAAAAACTGCTAACCAAATAATGAACAAACACGAAAAGTAAGTGAAGGAGCCTGATGCTCAATAACACTCGCTCACAATGACATAAGCACACCCAAACACCACTTTGAGCTTTCAGTACTGTGATGGTTCCTTCCCAGCAAAAGCACACCAACTCCCCCCATGCAACAGGCTGGAAGAGGGTAACAAGTAAGAGCTGAATTTCCTTGGACAGCGGTGTTGTAGCCAAGACAGGGAGAATTTCAGGGCTATTTGCAATACAGGAAAGAACTCACCTTTGGAAACCTGTCCAAACCAGTAATCTAGTTATGCATTTCTTGAATTGGTAGAGACATAATCTAATTAATCTACACAACTGAGTTTGAAAACAGTCATTGATTACAAACACCAATACATAAACAGAGAGGAACATAAATCTTTACATTCAGTCTGCACAGACAGGATACAATCTCTTTAAAGAAAAAAGAAAAATAGAACTTTACAGCACTTAAGAACTGCTTATTTGCTGCAGAATTGGTAAGCTGCATGATAATTTAAGTGATGTAATTACTAAAAAGATAAGAGGATTATAGCACACACCATTGCATACTTTTTAGAATCTAGTTTGACAAATCTGCCATTATTTACTTTTGTGGTATTTTACCTACATCAAGCTTTTGGAGAAAGAAGTGAAACCTGGACTACTTCGCTGCTGCTGAATGGCTGGTAAATTTAACAACTGTGATGAAGTAAACTGAAACAGGAATCAGATTCCACTTTTTTTCCATGCTGTCATCTCACTTATATTTCCTTATTTGTAAAATTGACATGATACTTTCCTGCTTTCCAGATGTAAGTTGAAGTGTAAAAATCTGCTTTTGAAACCAGCAGCTAAATTATATTTTTATAAATAATTTTTACATAACCTTGATAGCTGTGCAACTTAAACTCACATTTTTCTAATGTGACTGTGTTTCTGTTTCATGTTCCATGGGGTCCTTTCACTTTAATAAACGGGACCCTAGGATACACTGTCTACTCTGCAGTGTGAAGTGACTATAAATCAGAGGGAACAATTAACAGTGGTACTATTCTGCTGGTCTTTATTATGTTTCAAAATTACCATGCCACAGACGTGGAAAGAAGTGTTCATTTAATAAATCTATGTGCCGGATCTTTGCTTAAGATGTTACAAGAACCAGAAATGTTCTTTAATGAAACTGGGACTTTAGGGATTAGATTGAAACTTAAAGAAAGATCCTCACACCATCATAAGACAAGGAAGGCAACACTTCTACCAGTCACTGTCTTGTTCAAATTCCTAACTGCCTATGTTTTGTACTGGCATCTAATTCTAGAGGCACTTCTCAAGTGACAACTCAAATAGCCCACAATTCAATATGGTTTGATATTTCAAAGCATTCTTTCAAATTCCCAGATAAAAAGTGTTTGCATCAATACTAAAAAATAAATACATATTTTGTGATTAATATTCAAGAAAATCCAATTCTGATGATAATCCAAACGAAAAACTGAATCACTATTAATTTTAACATTAAAAACAGTACCAAAAGCCTATATGTACATATCATCTAATGAAAACAAGACTAAAAAAAAATTCATTACAATTCAAAACACCTTTTGCTATTACCTAACTCAATAAAATTAAAAGCCTGAGAAAATAACTAGTTATTATTCTGTGGCACAGAATTCCAGAGGTGCCTGTAATATCAAAAACCAGCCAGGTGTATGTTCTATACTAGACTAGAGGTGTGTCCCCTCTTGCTCTGATACAAGACATACAAAATTGAGTACAAGAAGAAAGAACACATGACAATATTGTGAGTTGATAAGGATAATTAGTTATTCATCATCACCATGACCTAGCTGCAGCTTTACCAGCTATGTTTGGGTACAAGTTTAATTGCAGTACTAAATCATGCAGGTCAGCTAGGCTAGTTCTGTAGCTCACCATAATTTGAAAAGTTACTGTATTCTTTTGGATCAGAGAAAAATGTACAATTCAGTATCAGAATAGCTCAGGTCAGCAACAAAGCAAATTATTTTCTACAACCATCTGTTACAAGCAAGACAAAAACAGGCAAGTAGCTAGGTCTTTTTGAAAATGTAATACTTTATAGAAGTGGGTATGCATATAACTTTTAGTCAGAGATGAGTCAGAAAACAAAGTTCACCATAGCCAGAATTAGGAAAAAAGAAAAAAAGACAGGATGTACAAAACTGACTCCTACGGCAATGAGCAACTGAATTCTCAAAGCCAGGACATTTCGAAATGGATAGCATCTAAGAGCAATTGTCATTTTAAAAATCACTGTCCTTACTTAAAAGGCACAAAATGCAATTAAGGATATCACAATAATAATCCAAAATACAAAATATTTTCAGAGCATACATAAGAAAGCTGTCATCTCTGACCCTGCTGACAAACCCAGGCAAAACGCAAAAACTGTGAAGTCTTTCTATACTGGTAGAAAGCTTTTGCATAGTGTCAGAGAGAAGGCCGTTCAACAAAAGCAGAAAGAAAAGTGCCCTTGTTTATCCAATTTTCATAAGGTTATGTTGAAAAAACTGTAATTATTTTTTTAAATCCCCAAATTAGAAAAAATACAATTATGTTTCTAGTACTATAGCCTATGTAGCTTTTTACACAGTCATGCTTCATCAAGCCACGGAGTTCAGAGTATAAATATCCAATAGGTGCAGTAGAAAAAACAGTCTCTCACCTTTCTGCCAGAGACCCTTTACAGAGGCCTGGTGCATGTGTCTCAGATGCAGCACATTTCATGAACATAAAGTAATTTCACCAAAATAACTTCACAATCAGGGGTATTTCAGGGCTTGCAATGCAGGCAAATACTTAATAAAATAATGTTTTAAAGAATTTTTCAAACCTGTCTTGCAAATTTAAGTGTTTGAGATGAACTAATGATGTTTTAAGCACTTAGCTTGACATGCAGTGGTTCAAATTCTGGAGGGTATGCAGTAACTAGCCAAAACTTACAGACATTCAGTCCTAAAAATTCATATTTGGGCCTTTAAAATTCAGCATATGTAGAGGTAAGGTATGGTCAGTAATCATCCCCGTCTTTCTGGGCTGAAATTGCCAGTATTTTTTTTTGACATTTACAGCAATATCTCAGATCTTTACGTTTCTTCTTATAAAGTCTTCCACGTAGAAATGTAGAGCGCTCAACTCTTCTAGAAACATCAGATATTCCTTTTGTCCTTCTTCAATTGTGATTGTTGCTATCTCAAGGAGGCCAGTAAGAGTTAAGCACATAATTAAAATAAAATCATGCCAAGCAAAGCTAAGAACTACTGAAATATCAAATCTGATCCAGCTGCCAGCATCAGAGTTGTTCACATTGACATTTCTCCTCTCGCATAACAACACAGTTAGTTTTAAACCTGCACAGCGCCAGCTTTAGGTCCACTCACACAGAAAAATGTGACAGCCCCAAAGAAAGCAACGAAGGCCTGAAACTAAGCAAAATTATTCCATGCGCAGCGTGACCTTTTCTTTACCAAAATACACAGAACCTTCCTTAACAAGATAGTTTTTTTAAAGAGTGCTAGTGGCTGGAGGTAGGGAAAGAAAGAAGTGAAGGCCATTGTCAAATCTGTTTTTTCCTGTCTGTTAAAAATACACAAAACCCCTGCCCACTCAGTAAGAAAAAGAAATCTTTGACAGAGCAACCAGCTCATATGGTGACTGACACTGAAAAAACTACCAGTAGGACCTCCGAAATGAAGAGAGAAGATGAAAAGGAAAAATTATAATAGATGTAAACTATACAAGAACTTGAAAAGAGAAACATCTGCACATAAAGCAGCAGCAGAACAAAAGTTGGACTGATCTAACCATCTGTTAAGAAACAGATCATTAAAATTCATGCAAATCTAGATCTAGAAAAGCTATACTAATATCAACATACTCCTTGCCTGCAAAAGTTTATTTCAGAACACTTACTGCAACTGATGAGACCTGAAGGCTCTGGATAGAAAACAGCAACTCAAAAAGCATATGTGGAGGAAAAAAGTAATAGAATTCTTTAGAATGTTAATGCCCCTCTAAATTGCAACAGCATTTTTTTGAAATTGGTGACAAGTCATACTTCATAAAAACAAAACACAGGTGAAGGAGGGGAAAAAAAAAAAGTCCTGAAGCTTGAGTCACTATCCCTGGGCATAAATCTTTAACACATTTTTGCTCATTTTAACTGTAAGACTGAGAACTAACTTTCTTCTACTAGGGGGAGAGTTATTAATCAGCAAAGAAGCCACTGGGGTTGGTGATTGTTCAGGTCTGAGGGTGGCGGGAGATGGAAAGTCACTACAAGCTAGTTGTGTATACAAGACAGGAATGCAAATGCAACTCTCACATAAAATCAAAACAGTTAACAAACAAAGGCAGAAATACTTGCGCATTGCCAAACTGAACTCTTGAAAAATCCAGTCCAAGGAACTTTTCTCATGTATCATTTATTCTGTGTTAAAAAAAGGAAACGGCTACTTAAAGTCAAATACAAAGCACACCCTCCCTTTCTTTGACATAGAATATGAATCTTACCACACGGGCTTTCTATGGTTCTCTTCAGTTGTCATAACAAGAATGGAATTTGTTAATTGCCTAAATGACTTGCTGCAATTCTGTCCAATCCGCTTACCCTATGGACTCAAGTACTAGGGCAGATACCTTGAGGTGAGACTGTCCTCAAAAGCTTGAAAAGAAAGAGAGGGGAGTGGAATCCACCATAAGAATCCTTCCCGCATACCCCAGTTTTTCTGTACTTTGATAGGGTCCCATATATTGATTTCTGGTGAATTACCACAGTCCTATTCAGAACAGCACATCTGTACATCATCGCATGGCACTGCACAATATCAGTGTTTGAAGAATACCGTTGTAATGAGAGCAGTGCATGCTTTATGGAACTTGCTGCAAAATAAATATTGCACAGAAAAAAAGACAACCTCAAAATCAGAAAGACATTGAAAGTTTGGGAACTCTTCATTACAGGAAAGAATCTTCCACACTAAGGCCATTACAATCAGAAAATCTCCATCTGTGTATAATTTTCTGATAAAAGATATTAAGCTTCATTAAAGAGATAGTGGGGATGTGAGAGAAGACAGAGAGCGTTCAAGCTGTAAACAAATCTCTCCACTGTATTTCACTTAAAATCACCCCAGCAGGAAGTCATAAAGAATTTTTTTTATAGGTAATATTTTCAAATGCTCTGCAAGCTGTGCTGCCTTAATATCCATCACCTTCAGTATACGTTCACAAGCTCACAGCAATTCAGGATGAAGGACACTATTTAATTTCCTTCCTTCCTTCCCATCCCTGTAATCACCACCTCACTTACCCCCAAGTCCTTCTCAGTCACAGCAGAAACACTTTGTTGTTAACACAATTTAATTCTTAACTGAACAAATTTTCAGATAACCTGACCCAGTAAGCACTGCAGAAAGCACCGGTAACGCTGTAGATCCTGGCTAATAGGCCAGCAGAGGTGCTGAAGCCCCTGTAAACGCTCACATGTATTGCTGAAGTATAATGTTTTGCTGAATTCTCTAAGAAGGTTGTTTTAAGGCCTTGTTTTTACAGCAAACTACGGGCTTCCCCTGAAGAAGCGCTGGACAGAAGGAAGAGATGATGGGTGGTCAGCAGCAGCCGTGTACACTAAGGAGAGACGAGGATTATATGGCACATTTACTATTGTTAGAAGAACTCTTATCAGAACATTCACATTTGAACCCTGCTGTATTTCTGACAATATTCTCACAGAGAGATAGAAAACAATAACTTCATTTAAAAATTTTATATTAGTAGCCTAACAGACTACCACAATCCCAAAACAACACTCTGTCTTTGTCCACAGCCAATCTAGGTAAGTAAAAAGAATATATATGCAAAGTCTACATACCTGTAAACAGAATAAATACTTCAGTAATTCAGCCAAAGCATCCTAAGCAAACAGTTAACACAACTGAAAACAAGTGCAGCACACTAAAGGTTTTTTTAGTTCTAGTGCTTTGTCAGCATTGCTATTTCCAGCAGTTGCCTCGAGGTTGAAGAACCAGAGTAGCTCTTGCAGATTTCCTACTAAAAAATAAGCATGTTTTTCTTGCAGTGTGTACATCTATTTACCAACCACAACGTAAACTCAGCTCAAGAGGGATTCTCTCCATAGACCACCTTCTAAAAATAAAACTACATTTGGTGGAAAATGAAACGACAAATTACACATTTGAGCTTAAGTTGTAGAATGCAGATTTTAAAATTCAATATATTACACATAGGATAAACTTACATAGCGGTTTAGAATAATTTAAAAGACAACTTTATCTCGCCGTGTTTGCCAGTTTTTAACATCTTAGCTTACCTTCAGGGAGAATATTTGCCTGACAGAGTTCAATAAAGAAGAAAGATGGGTCATGAAAGAAGAGATGGATTACCACATGAAACTTGGGTTTTATGCAAGTAACCTAGCAGCAGTCTAGACAAACATGCATTACAGTCACTGCTATGTGCAATTGCAATAATTAAAAAAAAAAAGGTTTTAAAGTCAAATTTCACAAGATACTGGTGTTTATCCTAGAATATATGTATTTATTTACCAGTAAAGCGAGGAGTTTCTCAAAATGAGCATGCCACAAAATCGTTATTAAATCGTGTACTGCAGTTCAAACAGCTGTATAGTTAGAAACTCCTGCAACCCCTTTCAATTTGTCCTTTGGTTAAAGCCATCAATGCCTATTTTGTGAATAATTTCTAACCCTTCTCTTCACCCCAAATACCAGGCCATTTACTTCCAAAGGGAGTCAGGGCAACACAAGCCTGAGAACAAAGCAAAATGTTTAAGCCTCCTTTGCTGTCACTTAGGACTTGTGCACTTACATTCCTCTTTGCTCGGTGAAGTTACATTCAGTTCTGTCAAAAGTTGCTGGTTGGAGTTAGCGGCCTGCGTGGTTAGAGAGGTATTGCTGTTGTCACTGTTCGTTTCTCCAGAGAACAAATCTGACTGGCTGTTGCTTGTGCTGGGAGTAGAGTCATCATCTGGCTGCTTCTTCTGGAAATCTATCAAAACCAAGATTTCATACATCACCCATTTGCTCAAGCTAATCATCCAATTTTATACAAAACCTCCCCCTCAGCATAAGAAAAGTAACCCAAAAACCACTGCCAGAGGTATCATCATTCTGATTATTTGTACATCTCATACAGCACAAAGAGTAGCCTTCATGTTTTTACTTCAGATTTACAATGCCTTAGAAGTTATGGGTTGTTGAAGAACAATAAACATTTTTCAGAACTACACAAAGGTCTTGTTTCCCCCGCCATTCAAGAGCACCCACAGTTTACCACTGCATCTATCAGTACACAGCACACAGCATAATTTTAAAAATAGTTCACACAAAGCACATACAAATGCATAAACGAACAAACTTCCAATGAGGGAAGAACTAAGGCATGTACTACAAGTATAAGGAAATGTTACACTTCTCTAGAAACAATACTTCTCGCTGCTGTTTTGTAAAAACCCACCAGTAGGTTTTGGGAAACCTAGTGCAGACAGCTATGGTTCCATGTTAGCAGTGGGGAGCTGGTGAGGGATTGCCTTTGCATCACTTGCTTGATGGGGGTTTGGGGGGGCGGGGGGGGCGAGGCGGGGGCGGGTTCCTCCTTCCTTCACTTACTCCAACATTGATATTAAAAGTTGCTCACTGATTTATGACCATGGAGATAGATATGGGAAGTAAACTGGTACATTACATTAAAGCTTCGCACAAATGATCTGGCTTCAAAGTTCTCATTCTCCCCCCATTCCCCACCCCCCACCCCCTTTTTTTGGTCAGCAAGTCCCAAGTTATACTAAGTCTCCAAACTGCCCCCATAGTCCAAATACCATGTCTTTGAGAGATGCCATCCTCAGGCTCACCTTGCCTCCAAAGCACAATCAGGTCTGAGGGGAAATACTCTTTTCTAAGTGCAAATCCTTCCTTGAGGGTTTTTTCCCAAAACCACACTTCCTGATACCCCACAGATTAGAGCATTAATCTCAGTTCCTACCAGCTACACCAATGGGTTTCAATCCAGCAATTCTGCCACTGGATGCCCCTGGGGAACACCCCTCCCGGCCAAGTGGATTTTGCTTTGCTTAACAACCAGTTACTCTCACAATGCAAAGGCACCTCTTCCCTTTAAAGAGACAGCTGAAGATTAAGCACATCACTTTTTGGTATTTCTAAATACATCTAAAAAAATATTACATAGGCAGAATTTATTCATTAGGCAAACACATAAATAGATCTGTATTCGGTTGCTCATTATTATGTCATGACAGAGAAGAAAACACAGCAGTCCATAAAAATTTGTGGATGATGATGTGTTAGAAACACAGGTTGCCAACATGACTCACTGGGATTGGGAAGCACTGTAGTCAAACAGTCCCTAAATGGTGATTTAGGATTTAAGTGATTTGCCAGACAAATTAAGCTGTAACTGCTGCTGTGGAAGAGTCAGCCAGAAGTCCAGCTCGGAGAAGAACAAGCTTAAAGCCAAGGAGGAGGAGAGAGGCAGCAGACAAGAAGTCATCAACCTCCATAACACAGCTCTGAGAAACTGGTGGGATGCTTTTTGTCAGGGATGGGTTTACTGGACTCAGGAAGATGTCCTACTCAGGCCTCACTAGTTATCATGCACATAGTTGCACCCAAGTTGGGCTCCTGGATATTATTAGTGTGTTTGTGCAGTCAAGAAAGCTTCAAGCACTTGGGATTCTGCACCAGCCACAATCAGACAGCTGCAGCGATTATAACTGGAGCCACCACCCCAGAAAACACCCAGCTCTTCACGCCTCTACTGATGCCACAGTCCTAACAGAAGGGGAGCTCACAGCTGGAGGTGTTTTGGGAACCAACAGCCTATAAATAACCAGTACAGAAAATAAATTAAAATTTCACATTGCCTGCAAATGTCAAGTGGCTACAATGATTGTGTTTTACATGAGATTGCATCCAAGGCAGTGCTGTGCACACGTACCAGAAGTAGAAGCAACTCCATCTTCAAGGAGCAGAGCAAAAATAATGGGTAGGCTCAATATTATACACAGTGAGCAATCTATAAAATGCATTTAAAAAGGAAGCGTAGAGTTACAAAACAGCGATACTATGATATATATTTAAATCCAGCAAGTTAAAAATTCTCAGACACTGTTTTGTTTTGGGTTTTTTTGCTAGACAGCTGCAAATACTTAGACTGCATTAGCTCAGTGTCACCCACAAAAAGCATTTCCAAAGAAACAACATTTTTTCAAAATGATGTAGATAAAAGTCCTGACACTCCCTTAGTGATAGTATGGTAAGTACTACTGCTGCATTGTGTCTCTCAAAGCTGCAAGTTTAAGAGCACATTGACCAAGGTGGGCTTTTTTCTTTTTCTTTCCTTTTTTTTTTTTTTTTTTTTGTGGAAAACTATTCACTTCTGCAACCTATCGATAAATTCTCCAACTTCAAAGAGACCATAAAAGCCTGTCAAAAATGGTCACTCAGTGACAGCATTTCCCAACAAGCATACTAGTGAAACCGTTCAGACCTGTCACACGGCAGTAAAACCTGCCATGGCAGTTAAATGCTCTTTGCCTCCATGAATCCAGGAGCACGTGTTCAGAACAAACTTTTACTCAGATTGCAAAAATTAACTTTCCAAAAAGTCTTAGCCTGCTCAGTTATGTGGCACCTCAGAATGTCTCCAATCCCCCCTTTTTAACCACTTTTTCACTGCAGTCAAGAATACTTGAGGGAAATGTTGAGTCTGCTGATCTCAAGCACTCAAGAGATACTAACCCTAACTAAGTTGTACTACTTACACTACAGCAAATTGTTAACAGTTGCTTTAGTAATGTGGTGTCAACAGCAACACAAGACCTATTCAGTAACATAGTTGATACAATAAATTTGACCTAAATTATGAACAGATTTCTGAAATACCACTTTATCATTTGTGGTCCAGTATTTACCTGGTACAAACACGTTTCTAATGACATACTGGATGAGCTTTATTATATTTGCTCTGTGTATCGGTGGACAGCATTTGGCTTCTGTTAACCAGGCTTCTTGTTAACACAAATAACTTGCAGATCACCTTGATCTCCCCCCAAGCACACTTAAAGCTGGCAACGACTACAGGAGACCTGTGTCTGAATAAATCCAGTTAAGCCTTAACTGCTTAACAAATAAAACAAAACAAAAATACACACACAGGACCCTGGCAAGTTTTGAAAGAGAGGCTTTATTCTGACTAAAATCAGAATGTAATTCTGTTGACAGAACAATGACCTCTCCTAATAGTCTCAAACGAAGGAAAAACAGAACCAGAGTTGGCAAGACATTAATCATAATTTCCATAAATTTCTATTTAACTAGAGATGCATGCAAAATACTTTCATTTAATTTTTTCCTTCGTTTTTACTGAGACTTTCAGTGCGCTAGCAAAATCTGTGTGAAAATGCACAATGCCTGAGCAAAAATCCATCAAACCCACGTTACCCTTTCCTACTTAGTGCAATGCAACTTTGTAACTTTTTACAGAAACTTCACAGGTACACAGTTTATTGGAAACAAACTTTCTCAGTTTTTCCAGAAAACACTTTGTCAACATTATCTCCCTTTCTCCACTGCCTTCAGGTTTGGGTTTTGTTTTTTTTTAGTGGCTAATTATTATTTTTTTTAAAAAAATATCCTGGTGTTAGGTACAAGATGGAGTCAGCACCAAAATAATGTGAAAATGAGCCATTTCCTGCCTGGGAATACCGATAGACGCAAGATCTATCAGTAAAATATGTGAAATACATCCAACAAACCACTACGGCACAGTAAAGAAGCTGCTAGTAGTAAGCAGCAACACTGCCAGGCTCCTAGCCCCAAAACCCTTTTGCTTTGTTGAGTTTAAGGGGGCTGCACCCAGTGTCTCAGCAGGAGAAGAAAATCTCAGGCAGGGCTTTCATGCACGAGATGTGAACAGTAAGAGTGTTGGTTTTGTTTTTTTTACTTAGGAGTTCTTTGTAAGCAAAACAATGAAAATGTGCATATATAGACAAACATTTCATACACTACATATAGACAGTAAATTCAAATAGTTTAGACTAAAAGAAAGGCAAGAAGCCAGATTTGTTTCCAGACTTCAGAAGATCTTCTGCAAGACAATCTTTTGTCCATTTGTACTCGTAAAGTAGCATTGATAACGAAAGCCACTGCCTTTACAGCTTCTGATTCTAACCCATAAAACCAGAGGTGCAATGCAAAATCACATCTTGTGAACAGGACTAAAACTCCCTGGTACATTTGTGCAGTTACTGTTACCAGGTTAGGGTAAGCAATCAGAAAAAGCCTTCCCAATATATTCATCCAACTAACAAATATTTAAAATATCCAGCCTCTTCCATCACCCAAAATACTCCTGATGCAGTGACACAAAAAATCCGTCACAATTCCAGTATTTAGTTTACTTTAGCCATCAATATCCAACAAAACACCTAAGGAAATAGTGAGTCCACACTTTTGCTTAACTGTATGGGGTCTGTAACTAAGCAGGGAACAACCCTTCAGCTTCTGGTCAAGTAATTTCTGTGATTACAATCAGTTGAAACTTGCGGTAAAGGCAAATAAAAGCAGTATCAGTGTGTCATAAAGCATTTTATTCTGAAAAAGAGGGGCATGTCAAACTATTACATGAAATGACTTAATACTAAGCCAGAGCTTTTTCTCATTTGCACTCATGCTATGGTATAAGAAATCATAAGATGTATGAAACTCCCAAAGGGTCTTAAACTTAAGCTATCCTTCTGGTTTATTTTGAGAGTCAAGGTTACAAATACTTCCCCATTCTCTGGTTCGAAACAGATGTTTTCATTAATAAGAAATGGGTTCATTCAAATAAATTACGGATGTTGTGAGAAGCGTCAGAGTAAAGAGTATACTAAGAAGAGAAAATTAGAGCCTTTAAAGTAATTATTTTTGTTGATGGGCAGTATTACACCACTTCTTTATTCTTCAGTCCTACAGCTCCCATAACTTCACAGTATGAACTAGCAAAAAAAGTTATTTGGAGAGTGTTTGCTTCTTATACTACATTAAATGTGCAATCTGCACATTTTATTACCAGTGCATCTTGTTCCTTTACAGAGCATAAATTAACGTGTTAGTGTCACAGCAAATGTCTGCTAGTCCATTAGAATCCCAACATACAAAACATACACACTTCTACCTTATTCTAATCAGAAAGCAGTCCCACACTTAAAAGAAATTGCATTTTGAATGTACGCTATGGGAAGTAACACAAATATTTCGACACTGAAACTGCTACAGTGAAATGTTTATTTTAAGTTATTGCATCATTTTTTTTTTCCTTCAGGTCTCTGGAAAAGCTGTTCATATATGACCATGGTATAGTACTGTAAGTCCTAAAGATTTCATTTACTAATTTATTGAGAACTCTTCACTGGACTTTTCTGCTTCATAGCTTATGAACACATTTCAAATGTCATTCATATATAACTAAATTTTGCATAATAAATTAGACTGAAATGAATAAAACTTTTCCTTTATATCTGAATGCAATCTAAAGCTCCAATAATGGACTAGCAATAAAACTCCACTTGGGAAGACTGCTTCAGTATTTTTCTTTTTAAATAACACACAGGCAGAAAGGTGCACAAGCCCACTTGCAGAATAAACACAGATATCCTGCCCTTAGGGGAAATGCACCACAGAATTTGCACAAGTGTTTGTATTAGAAGACAACTAAGATCATAAAACAGAATCAGAGGTAAGTACTGTACAAAATTATGTTTATAAATATATAAACAGTATATAACATATACACATATACAAAAAGATATTTCTTAATACATCTACAATAATAATAGGAACTATAGGTGGATGAATTGAAAATTAGACCAGAGAGTGTGAAATAACTATTGCAGTATATACTTGTATGGGGTATCGGCAGAGCTCGCCACTATCACAGATAAGCACAAAGTACAAAGAGAATTAACAAACCAGCAAAAATAAAAGAAAGATGGGTTTTCTGTACAACTGAGGTTTATTTAGAATTGTGAGCATGTGGTACAAGAAAGCCCCTCAGCTCTTAAGGTTTTTACTCATAAATAAAACCTTTTCATTTTTTCCAGTTTTTCTTCAAGAGTTCTTTATGCTTAGTTACCCTTCATGCTGTACTTCTTTAGATAACAACATATTATTGATAGTTTTAAATAATATTGAGATTTGTATGTTGCATAAATTGAGTTTTTCCATATGCATTTTATTTCCTTTTCAAATAAGTAGAAAAAATACTAGGAAAAGGGAAAAAATAAATTAAAAAAAAAAAGATGGATCTCTAAGGGTGGCAAACAGACAGTGAGAATGCAGCTGCAATTACATGTACTTATCATTCAGGAATTAGGATCAAGCTATCTAATAAGACTGCCACACTTGTAAAATTACTGGGATATTTAACATGATCAAGTTTTTTGGGGGTTTTGTTTGTTTGGAGGTTTTCTTTTCTTTTTTTTTATGTCCCTGTCCCCCCGGAAATCTGACGATACTTTGTTTTGAAGTGTTTTTCTCTAAAAAAAACCAAACACCACACCAAAACCCAACAAACAAAAAACCCCACAACTCTTGCTTAAAGATAACATTCTGTAATAGGCCTTCTTTCTTCTGACACTATAAAATAACTCTCTCCTAAAGCTACAGAGGAGCATCAGATCTGACTACCAGATTTTGCCTATTATTTAGCAAGAAAATTCATGAATATCTAATAAACAAAGGCTAGCAAGACAACAAGCATAACATTATTACAGATGACCTTCAACTTAAGATTCACGGTCATTAATAAATATGCAGACATCTTTTATACAAAACTGCATTTCTTTTCCTTAAAAAGTGAGAATTTACAGTGACTGTATTAACCAGGCTTATAACACCTTACATGACTGCAATGGAAAAAATTGCCATTTTTACAGCACAAGACCCCACCACCTTCAAAGTAGTTGTGAAATCCTGAAATGATGAAAGGAATTTTGTTATCACCTGCAAAAGTATCCTCTGAGAGCAGCTTCCCCACAAAACAAACACTCCTTGCTCTGCCTGTTAACAACTTGTTTACTGTAGCTATTTCAGTACTGACCGGGAACAAGCTGTAGTGGGTTTGCGTGGCAAGGTTTGGTAGGAGAGGGGCTACACGGGTGGCTTCTGTGAGAAGTTGCTAGAAGCTTCAGAAGCTTCCCCCAAGCTCAATGGAGGCAATATGCCAGCCGGCTCCAAGACAGACCCGCTGCTGGCCAAGGATGAGCTAATCAGGTACAGTGGTAGAGCCTCTGGGATAAACGTATTTAAGATGGGGCAGGGGAATGTGCAACAGAATGGCAGCCAGAGAGAGGAGTGAGACTATGTGAGGGAAACAACTCTGCAGACACCGAGGTCAGTGCAGGAGGTGCTCCAGGTGCTGGAGCAGAGATACCCCTGCAGCCCGTGGTGAAGCCCATGTTGAGACATGCTGTCCCCCTCAGCCCATGCAGATGAACCGTGTAGCAGATCCACCCACAGCCCATGCAGGACCCCACGCTGGAGCAGGTGGATGGGCCTGAAGCAGGCTGTGACCTGCTGGAAGCCCACGCTGAAGCAGGTTCACTGTCAGGACTTGTGGACCCACGGAGAGAAGAGCCCATGCTGAAACAGGTCTGCTGGCAGGACTTGGGACCCTGCGGGGGACCCGTGCTGGAGCCGGCTGCTCCTGAAGCACTGCACCCTGTGGGAGGGACCCCACACTGGAGCAGGGAATGAGCGTGAGGAGGAAGGAGCAGCAGAGACAACGTGTGATGAACTGACCATAACCCCTATTCCCATTCCCCTGTGCTGCTTGGGGGGAAAAGGCAGAGAAATCGGGAGTGAAGTTGACCTCAAGAAGGAAGAAGGGGCGGGGGGAAGGTGTTTTTAAGTTTTTATTTTTAGTTCTCATTAACCTACTCTGATTTGAATGAATGAATGAATAAAAAATAAAATAATTTCCCCAAATTGAGTCTGTTTTGCCTGTGATGGTAATTGCTGAGTGATCTCTCCCTGTCTTTATCTCGACCCATGAGCCATTCGTTATATTTTCTCTCCCCTGTCCAATTGAGGAGGTGAGTGATAGAGCAGCTTTGGTGGGCACCTGGCATCCAGCCAGGGTCAAACCACTACAAGGTCACTGAAAATCCCTGTACATAACATTTTAAAAACCCTTGGTCACATTTCCTATTGTTACTTGAAGTAGCATGCTTACATTATTGCAACTGAACTTCCATTATTCCATAAAACTCACCAACTTAAAGAAGAATACATATTGCCTGTCATCACAGGATCCAAAGTAGTGAAGCTATGAAGAGTAAACTACTATTCTAACAATCCACTTTAAATTTCCTGTTACAGAATCCCTCAAGTCCACAGTTAGCAATCATACTTTAATTCATTACAGAGCACATACGGTGAGAAAGTACTATATAAAGGTACTATGACATTGCAAAACCAGTGAGGGGCTAGCTATACAGCACCTGCATCTGACAGTGGAACTAGGATACTAAGACAATTTATTTATACCTCAACTAATTGACACTGTACGGATCCTTGAACCTGTATCAAAGGATACTGGCAATAATCCAAGGTGAAAGCATCAACTTTAAACAAAGTGACCACTCCTCGGTCATGACTGCAAGAAATATTTTATTTTGCAACGATATGTAGAGTGGGAATTCTTTAGGAAGAACATTTACCAAAACAGACTACTAGTAAAACACCAACTAAGTGGGCAACTTGTCATGGACTTTTACATAGTGCCACTGCAAAAGATAGCCATGACAATAACTTGACCAACTCCAGCAAGAAACAAGAAACTGGTACCCAACAGCCAACAAAAGTAAGCTGATACAAGGTCACGGAATTAGTCTGTAAATCTAACTGGCTGCTGCCATTTGAAGGATCCATTTGCACTTAAGAAGAGCAATCATTTAACATGATCTGAAGGTAATACAACAGTGAAGATATGATAGAATTAAATATAGGAGAGTTAAAGAAAAAAAAAAAAAGTACCCGGGGAAAACATCTAAGCAGCTGTGATCTACAGAATTTATTCTCAAATACAACTTGGAAAACGTGTAACATGAGCATTTACAACCAGACAAGACAAAATTCTAGGAAATACTCAGAAGTCTAAGTTTAAAATTGACTAAGAGCAGCACACAACCTACAAATAACTGCAGCTCTACCACTCCCCTAAACATCTGTATCTTTACCTCTACAATTCCTTTAGTACTAGTATCCCTTTATGAAACCAAACAAATTAGTAAGAAATGTCCCATTTCAAATTAAATTCACAGTGTGACAATACATCTATATCTATGCTCCTAAAGGGGAAGAATAAAAGAATAATTCACTTTTATTAGAAGGATCTGATTCATAAACCCACAACCAAAGCACTTTGCAACAGTCATATGAAATAAACTAATGAAGTGAACTTTTTGAGGTGCTTTTGTAATATATGACGGATCTTGAAAATGGGACTGTTAACTGATAGAAACAGAATTTAATTACCATTCATATTTATTCTGGACACTTCATTCACCAGGCACGTAGGAAATAATATAGTTTTATTAAAAGAAATGTTTCAATTAGCTTTTCTTGTACTGGAGCTATCTTTTAAGTCACCTTATCATGCCCTTTCCAATACCTAGAGAGAACCCTCCAATTTGAAAAGGCATGTCTATTATTTTTTAATTAATTCCTCCAGTCTAATTTATGTGGTTTCAATTAAAGTGAACGTTTGCCTCATTTTCTGCCAATAATAGTCACATTTGTAGTTCAAGCATTTCCAAATATTTGACTGTACTATAAACCATCAGGATTTTCACAAGGGATGAAAGGCCTCTACAGTAAATTAAACCTTTTTAGTACTAACCTACAAACCCCTCATCAATTCCCTCTCCCTCACCTCCAGTTAAGGCACCTTAATAACTACCATTACCGAAACTCTCAAAACATCCCTCTGAATTCCTCATTTATCAGATTCTTTTCCCCAATCTCCTTTGAATAGCCCAAAGGTCGAGCTAAAGACCATTCTGGAAGAGAAGGGAGAGCAGGCACTCATTTCCCCACAGCCAACCCAAGCCTTTGAAATGTGCGCCTGTGCACAATGAATGGCGAGGTGAAGTATAAGGGTGAGCTTCTTCCCACCCTTCTCAACATTAGTGGAATGTGATGCTACTTGTTGCAATAAATACCTGCCTTTCGTATGCAATAGCTACAGAAAAGTGTGGAAAGTAATCTCCCAAGTCTGTCAGTCTTCAGAGTTGTGGGGGCAAAAACTTTGCCATTGTTGCAGTTCATGAGAACAGTTAGTGGCTGCAATAGTCTACAATAATATGAAGGGGAAAAAAAAAACCCAGGTCATGTTTTAATCTCACACAAGTGAGAAAGCTCACTGGAAACTCATCAGACACCTTCTTACTTTAGCTTCAAGCTCCACATTTTACTGACTTCCCAAAGGAGTCCAGGAGCTTAAGGAAGTAGCTACAGTCTCCCACTTACTATCCCCTCCATCCTATTCTGTAATCATACATAAATGCACAAAAGCGGTGTTCAGCCTGCTGACAAAAAACTGCTGAAGTTCAAGGACCAAGGAGAAGAAAGCTGATCTAGATTTATGAATCCAAAAGGTCAAACACAGCAAACTGACTAGATGCAGCTGCTGCAAACCACTGTTTTACTTTAAATACTCACTATGGAAAACTATAGCTCAGAAACTCAACCCCACTTGAAGCACCCCTCGCTTATTTCCAGCAAACTTGAAATATATGTATTTCTTTTCCAGTCTTTTAGGAACAAAAATATGAGTATGTGCAGATATCAAAGAACTGCCTAAATAAAATAAACATTGCTTAGGCCTCTCTGTGAGCAACAAAACATGCTGAAGTTTTGAGTTAATAAAAACAACTTTTTTTTTATTATTTCATTCAATAAAATTGTCATCTAGAAGAAGGTAGTAGAAATGTTAAATTCAAGTCAATGACAACACACATTCTCATTATTAGCCAATTAATCCCAAAGAAAATAGTTGTAGCACATCTCAAAATTTGAAATCAGGATAAAATGGCTGCAAAATAAGTAATTTAGTGAGTACATATCTAAAGCTTATGGATTTTTTAACTTTTTTCTCTTACAAATGCTGACTATTTCAATATTTAGATGCTTCTCTGCTTTCTTTACATTAAAAGAAGTGTAGAAAAGGAATGGAAAAACTACTCTTCTCAGAATGACACATTCCTGTCCCCCCAGTGGAAAAGAAGGATAAAAACACTCCTGAATTCACTTTTTTTATATAGGAAATACATGTGAATTTAAAGCACAGTGCTGGAGGATCACTGCTGAAACTGGCTAAAAAAACATACTCTTGTCTATGTTTTAATATGGAAATAGAGGGAAAGTGCAATAAACAAAAAAAGCATAAGAAAATGATCCTTTTGCTTCTCATGTCCATGAGTTGTGATTTGATATAATCTCACTTCTTCAAATGCTACCAAGTTACTGGATATGAGAAAACTAGCCTTTCACCAGTGCCCTTTCCAGAGCTCTGGATTGGAAATGGTTGTTACTGGGCGCAGTAGATCTGGAATCCCTTCAATGGGAGTCTTCAGTTGGAAAGCATATATCTCTAAATCAAAAGCAGTGAAGTGCTGACCTTAAACAACACATTAATTAAATGCTGGTAACGTTGGGATTCTGCACATGTAAACAGATTCATGTGACCAAGCTCCATGTTCCAAGTTCCGTTTCTACAAGTTTAGCAGTGTCACGGCCATGGAATTAGGACTCCTACTCACAGAAAGGCCCTGGTTTTTTTGTTTTTCATCTAGAGCCTCAGAGGAGATTTACAAGGTTTCACAGGTTCTTTATTAATGATATACGAAACCAGCAAAAAAAAATATGTTGAGTGTTCAACCTGGTGGCAGGGGAAGAACAGTTTTCATTACGCTCTGAAAGAACAACAGTAAAAATCATCCTGAAATGCTTACTAAACAGAAAAAGAAAAAAAGGATAAAAAAATGTTATTCTCACACATTCAGCTAGTTTGTTACACTTTCCGAAGTGCAATGGCCATGAAAAGCAATGAACTCAAATATGCTTTCAAGAAGCATTTGAAAGCATTCTTTGAAGCATTTTTTGTTATGCCTAAACAGAGCTAGAAATAACAATTATACAGGCTCTTCAGGGGCTCACATTGTATCGATTGATAGGTTGAACCCATCTTCTGAAAAGCTTATAGAGAAAATATTAGAAATTATCTGCTTCTTGGCATTAATAAACTACAAGATAAACAGCTAAAAACAGCCTTTCTCCTCCAGTTAGGGTGGCTAATTGCGTTCCAAGTACAAGTAATTACAGGCACTACTTTGGAAACTAAGTGAGGACAGGCACATAAAATTCAGATCAAACAGCTAAATATGAATGAATTAAAGGATGAATAAATTTTCAGAAAGAGCCAAATGATTGCTAGAAGCTATTAGCTGTTTCACACATGCCGTTCTGATTACCTTCTTAAAGCACAAACATCCATAGAGCCTATCCTTACAGCCCAGCAAAAATGGCAAAAGGCAACCAAACCCAGCAGCAAGACGGGAGGGTAACAGAAAAATGTAATTAACTGACAAACTTGGAACAAATTGGGTCAAGCAGCTCAACCCTCCCCCATTATACTCAAAGAGCTGAGTGGCAGGAAACCCTATATGCATTCAATTATCTTTAAAAAATGTTCTACTAGTTCTTCACGAGCAGTCAGAGCATCCCCCCCCATGAAGTTCCCAGTTCAGTGTGTGATACAACAGACTATGTAACGCCTGCCACCAGAGGGAAGTGTTCTATTATATTGCATTTCCCAAAAACTTCCTTCCCTGCACATCAATTTCCATTCTGTTTGATCATCATCGGTAGGAACCAGCTTCCTATTTTCTGTAAAGACACTCTGAAGTATCTCGTTATGTATATCCACTTTAGACTAATTACTGCTACGACAAATTCGATTATCTATTTAACAGAAGCAACTTGGCAACTAACCCATCATTTCCACCTCAAACAATCAACAAACCCCCCTGCCCTTTATCCTCTCGTTCAGACCCGTAACACAAAGCCAAAAGAAATGTTCATCTTCCATATGATCAGTGACCACTACAGATTTTTTTTTTCCAAAACAGAAACTTCTACATTCTTCAGCAGGGAGAAAACCACAGAACTGTGAAGTGGCATCACCTTGCTATCTTGCATGAATCAGTTCAGCAAATCAAACCTGAAACATGGATAAATTAAATAGAAGAAAGAAAGGGTTGCAGAAGCAGGACTGATATGATTTCATCTTCAGTAAATTCTGTTGTATAAATTTGTGGGAATAACCAGAAGAACATTTTCCTAAAGGACAAAGGAATGATGCCAACAATGTTTAAGTGCATTTCATTTGTGCACAACTGTGAGTGGACAAAGGCAGATGGAACTCAAAAAAGATTTGGAATGCCTACAGAAGGAGAAAAACCAGCACAATATTAAGTGCCTACACCACTCTCTTGAAACACTTGCCTGTATTGACCGTGGTGGGCAACCCAGCTATACATGGGGAAAAAAAATAAATTATCCCACAACCTCAGCCATCATGCTTTACAGTGGTTCCACCTGTTCTGCACAAATAAGGAATAAAACCAACCCCCTTGTGTTTGAACAGCTAATACCTACAAGACTCAAACTAACAGCAAAAAGAAACACTGATGAAAAAGACAGCACTAGGTTTTCCTGTGTCTATCACTTCAAATACAGGTTACACCAACTTCGGTCTTCAGAAGAAGAAACCTGTCATACACTACACTGGCTATTTCTAATTCAAGTCTGCACGTTCTTCGATATATGAGCGTCAGATGGTAGCTTTTATCAGGAGACTTCTCCAGTGTTAAATCTGATCTTGCTGAAGAAGCATAAATGTATTTAATAAAAAAAAAAAAAAAGGAGTAAAGTTTTCCTTATTAAATGGGGTTTGCTTGGAAACAGCAGCAGTAAATCTAACAGGTAACAACACTCTGTGGCTGACTTCCCACTGTTCTTCCTCATCTAAAATGCTTCAAGGTAACATTTTAATGCTGCCTAATTGTCTGTACAGTAAAATATGTCTGAGGCAAACAACTTCAGAATCTTTCTGAAGGATGGATTTTACTCTCATAATCATATAGTAGGACCATAGTGAAAGATATGACACCAGATACATTTTTATGCCTATATATAAAATAAACTTCAACAAAAGAAATTTATTTAGTGCAGGTTAAAATGGAAGAAAATGGAATATTTTTTTTCTATATGGGAAAGGAACACTAGAAACACTTATGACTTGGATTATTTCTAGGATCTACTGACACACACACAAAGATGTTTTATATGTTTATTTAAATAAAAAATGGGCTGCAGCTGATATTCTAGAATTCAACTTTAGAGAATATTTATCTTCCCCTTACTTGTCCAAGGATTCTGTAAACGTTAATATATTAAGATTTCTGGCAAATAACAGCAGCAGCTCAACTGAGAACAGAGTTAAAATGAAAGTATTTCAGATGGTTAAATCAATCTACAGCTTAATGTTTGAGGGTTTTTTTCCTAGCAATAAATTCCAAGTTGATTCATGTTTTCACCAAGATTTTAACTTAGAAATTAATTTGTAGGCTTGTATGCTAACTACACTGATATTCTGCAGGAACTCAAACTTTGAATCATAAATCTTGCTTCACAAAGACAAGCCTGCAAATCTGCACTTGATTTCACAGCCTCAAGAGTGTTTCTGGTTATGCCCTATCTTCTTCCTGCCAAATTCAGCAACGACTAAGAACACATTAGCACTACAAATACTCAATTCCATCAACATACTCCCTTGTTAATGAATTTGTGACCTCTGCAACACACTGGGACCTCAATCTACGATCTCCTCCAGTTCCCAGTTCAGAAGGTAATTCAATCTTGACTGCAACACTGGTCTGGCTTCCTGCTTATTCCTTCATTTTTAAGTTCCCCAGGCTATATTAGAACGTGTCAGCTGCATCTGGGATGAACAGTGTGATTACAGAAGCTCAACTTTCAATTACAAGATTTCAATACCTCATATTTAATTTTAGGAAGAACGCTCGTTTTGTATTTAGCAGACATTTATACTAACAGCTGTGCTACTACTTCTTTGCCTAGTCTGTCCTGAGTCGAATTCTGCTTTATTAAATTACCACCAAACTGAGTTCTGTCTGTGATGCTGCTTGGCACAGTAGATTTAAATCTGCACATTTAAAAGAATTTTTGAAAAACCAAGACAAATAAATCAGTGCCCCAAAAGAGACTGTGGTGGCAGAGGTGACAGATAAAATCCAAGCTTCCATAGTACATTCAACTGGATTATTTCCAGCTGCTTTATATTGAATTGTATATCATTTAGAGTAAAAAACATCCCGTGTTATATGTCTGAAAGTAAAGTTTGTGTTTATTGTTAAGTGATCTTTTCAGTATTTGTAAATACACTTTCAGTGCTGTTAGTTACCTTTTTATAACCATTTTGCAAGGGTATCCAACTGCCTTTAGAGATAGGGAAAAGCTGTGTATGAAGAAGGTTAAGCCACTTGCCCAATTTCATGCTGGAAATGCATGACAAAGTCAGGAAGCCTACATTCATTTCAGATTTAGGAAGGGTCTTTTTGGTGAGTATTCTTAAAAGTCTTGAGAACAGTTTGCCCTGTTTTCTTAGTCTGGTGCTCTTGGCCACTACTGATGACAGGGTGCTGGCTATTGATAGCTTTGTCTGGCCCTGTACAAACATTCTTTTACTCAGTTTCATAAATTATTTAGGAATTGTTCAATTCTGCACAAGAAATGGTTTGAAGAGAGCAAGCGACACTGTAAAGAGAATGAAGCTAAGGAAAGAAGAACAGAAATCAGCAAAGAAACAAGACGAGTATAGTGTGTGAAGAATTCAATGCCACAAATCAATTAATATGAAAATTCTGGTATTAGCCATTTTTCTTGCAAATGGTATGGTTTGCCATTTGTATCTTGCTTAGTCATACTGACCCTTCTAGCCAAACAAAACTTGGTTTTTTTTAAATTATTTCTGAAAAAGAGCTCACCTGGTCCTTCTGAAAAGAAACAGCTCTTATAATACCTTTATAAATGTTAAACAATGCCTAAGTAGCCTGTTATTTTGCAAATAAATTACTAGTGTAAATTCAAATAAAGTAATACCATGGCTGACAGCATGAGCTTTTCAGTGCCTGACTTTTTCTCTCCTTTTCCAGAGGACCCTAAAGTAGCTCATCATGATGTATGGAAAAATTACCACTTTCTGATTCTAGAGCTTCTTTCTCTTATTCTTGCTCATAAAACCTGAAATCTCTTCCCTTTTTCACACTCCCTCAAAACAAAGTAGTTTTAGAAACATGAAACTTCTGTTCTCTGGTCATTAAATAGCAGAAAAGTAATGATTTTTTAAAAAGTGTTGGTCACAAAGACTGCTAGGAACAGGCTTCTCTGTCAAATTCACTGCAATGCTAGATTCTCGAGCTTTCTGCTTAATTCGTGCTAAATTGAGGCAGACATTGCTCAGTGGAGAGTGACAGTTGTGCACACCCATAAATGATGTGTCACCAGCTTCTACATTCAAGACTCATGTTTACGATTTTCTGCATTAACTGCCTGCCAGGCTTCCTTCAGTGCTATAAAAGGTATTTCCTCTTAGCAACAGACTTCTTTTAATCACTTATTTTTAGGGAGCAGTATCAGATCTTACACTGATGGACATTTCCTGCAACTTTTTTTTTTCCCTCTCCTGTTTGATAATACCGCCAAACAAATGACATCTTAAAGATATTCTACAAAAAGGAAATTAACACTGTTGTTAATCATATTTGTATTGTCTTCTCACTTGAGTATAATTCTACTTTCTTTCTCTTTAGTTATTCTCTTCTCCTATCAAGCACAAGGAAAAAAAAGGCTTGAAGTCAGTAAGAGCAACTTTATTTTTAACATGCTGTGTTAGCAAAACATGCTATTGCTAGGCAAAGGCAAAGCAGTCCCAATGCACCTGAATCCTGTCAAAAGCAGAGGCTCTGACAGTATCACCTTTAGAAAGACCTGGATGTTCAGTAAAGGTATAGAGCTATCCTTCCACTATTCTGAACTCTTCTTCATAGTTTCTTTAAGGAAACAAATCTTAGCTTGCTATTCTGATGCTGAGAAAACAGAGTTTCTATTATCTTCATTACCTGTTCAATGACAGCAGACTGAAAAGCTTTCATCAAATTTCACGTGGTGAAGAACAGAAAGCTGTAGCTTTCCACCTGGATGCCTCATGAGTACTAAAATATCTTTAAAAACATCTGCTTTTAAAAACAGAAGTTGGAAGTACAGCTCTATGTTAATACAAAATGACTGTCTAACTGAAGTTTAAATGAAACTGATCCAAAACCACCAAGCTACAGCTGCTTTGCAAATTTTTGTCTTACTGACAAAGTTACAAGTTATTTTTACATTGTAATTTTTCACAAGAGAAGAATTGTCTACAGTGTGGTATGTCATGGACCTGTCATTGATGCCTAGAAGTTTCTCAGGACCCACACCTGGTCAGTTTTCCAGGAGTGAGAAGCAGAAAGTCCATAACTGGGAATTTCTGAAATTTTTAGCAGAGGTTACATGCCTTGTTTAGGCAAAAGATAACATCTATTCTGTATACAGCTGCAAACAACAGATTTTTGGAAATACTGTCTAAGCTAAAGAACTAGAAGTCACATCAGAAAAGTAACAAACACTAGGGTATATATGTATCCACTTAAGAACAGTAGCTCTTTCTTCAAAAGGTCCAGAGTATGTGCCAATACCTCATGTAGTTTCTTTAAAAAAAATACCAGATTACTCCATAATTCAATTCCTCATCTGTTAGAAATCTGTAGATATAAATGGAAAAGCAGCCATATGATAGCAACTTCAAGTGTTTTTTCCAACTGAAACTGTAAGTGCAACCTAAGTATTATATTTATTTAAAATTCTGTTCAACAACTAAACATAATGAGAAAAAAAAGAATGAATAGAGCATAATTAGATATACTAATGGAGAAATGATGCTCCCTCGGTATCATGCACCTGAAAGTAATTTTACCAGAAAATAAAAATCAGAATGGGCCTTGGAATGAGACATTGGAATAACAGCATGCAATTTACATATTGCTTTTATTTAAAAAAAAATTATTTGTCATATTTAAGAAAGCAATAAATAGTCCTTGGTTAACAAAGATTCAAAATTATTAGAGAAGTATATAACAAGCACTCACTAGACTATTAAAAAAGCCATTTAGCTTGGTTAGTTTACAGCAAGATATATCAATAAATCTATCTTGAATTTAATAATGTTTATGCATTTCTTCTGCTCTCCTAAAAACGATTTGGCAAGCAAAATTTTTGTGAGGAAATCCAGTAGGTTCACTCCCATCTCTGTTGTCCCTGCAGAGACTTTGAGCAGGCTGGGACAGGTCTCCTTGTCTAAGCTCTACCATAGTCCTCCTTTTCAAATGTAAATGGTGTGTGACAGCAGACCTATTTAATTCATGCATTTAATCCTTTTAATATTTTAAATATGCCAGAATTTGGTCACAATGAAGAAAGCTTTTCTCTTGTGGCAATGTATTACCTTTATCTAGTGCATTTCAGTATCTATTTTCCATGCTTATTCACCCTAATTAGGGCTTTACTGAGCAAAGAAGGTAACAATTACTGGGTTCTCTAGGCAGTATAACATTGCTTCTTCTGGTTAACATGTCGCAAAAAGACAAGACAAAAAAGTGACAATAAACGCCCCTGAAAAACCGAAAACTATCAAGTTATTTTAATTCAGTACCATGACAGGCAGTTATTACCAGAGACTGTGATACACGGTATACTCTCAAACCATATTCTTAGTAAATACATGAGCTAGAATTGCAAGACCTGCTACTCTGCCCTTTTTAAAATCCAAGTCCATACTGAAATGCAAAACTTGAATTTTCACACAGAAGCTGAAAGAAGCTAGAGCAGTGAAGTGCAAAAGAGTAGCAACTTACATTTGGCTTCAGAAACTTCTATTTGTTTTTGCTGACTTCATGACATCTTTCTTTTACTAAGAACCTTTCCCCCCTGGTATCCATATTGGTTGTATGGTCTCCAATGAAAAAGGAGACTTTTGTATAAATTGTTAAGTTTTATACCTACAAAGGCAGCCCAGCTGTGAAGAATGGTTTTTCTTTGAAACTTTATTTTGTTTGTGGCTTCACCCAATAATGCATAAATTGAATTAGCTACAAGATTCCACTGGGATTTTAATCTTCTAAATGTTCATTGATTCTTTGTATACTTAATTATTAGGATAAAATGCTTTCAAAATGTTTCTGTATACAAAAAACATGCTAAGGCAGATAGGAGAAATCCTGTGGCAAAGGAGATACTGTGTGGCAAAGAACTCTGCAATGACACTAAGATGTTGAGGAAAAACATGCCTCCAAAGTGAATATTATTTTTTTTCCTCTTTATTGCATCAGATTCAAAATAATGAAGTAACTCCTTGGTTGCCACTCATTGTTCACCTGCAGGTTTTTCCAATTTGACAGCAATTTGATTATTCAAAATATCTTCTGATATTTGCATTTAACATAGCCAGAACACGTTTGCAGCACTTGGTGAGTTATGGTCTGACGAAAAAGGAGGAAAGGGGAAGAAAAGTAATTTGGAAAACATGCAAGTATTGTCATTACACTGGTAAAATCCTCAGAACTGACAAGTAACTGAATGTATCTCACATCTGGAGTCAGTACTTTGCTTTAAGATCTGACCATCAGTTTCCAAGTTACAATCAGTAACCGCATGGATCTGTCTCAGACACCCGTTAAACACTCATCAGATTTCAGTTACAAGCACCTAAGCAACGACAGCTTTAACTTGAATTAGTACTTTTCAACCATGGAACAAGTCCTTGTACTTGTGAAGTATCTTGCTTCCCAGTGCCAAAATCTCAAAGATCTTTGATTAATATATTTGAAATTTGATGGTTTGCTATTTCTATGTAAGTGTTAAAGTCTTAAACTTGCTTGCTTAAAGCATCCAGAGTTCAAAATTTTCCTCAAGCCACAGTGACATTCTGAACATATGATGTAATCTCCATACAGCTGAATATCTAACAATCCTCAGTTCACAGGGCCAGAAATACAGGTTTGGAATAAAGGAAAATATTAAAGCTATTTTTTCCTGCTTGTTGGGATGGTACACTATTTAGCGCAAGGACCACTTTATTTTTTAGGACCACATTTATTTACATGGTACTCAGACCTGAATTTCTATCTCAGATACTTAAATGGCATTGATTCCTCATGATGCACCTTTTACGAACAAGACATAAGTAGGAAAAATAAATAATTTTGTTCAGAGCAATAAAGTCATTTGTAAGAAATTCCAAACAAAGCCTACATCTTTGGATCGTTTTATTTTCCTATTTGCATTTCTTTCTTCTATTATACTGTGTAACATCGCTTTATAGACTTAGGTGCCTAGGTAATACCCTAATCAGTGAGTGCACGTATCTATCTATCTATCTCCACATTAAAATTAAAATAATAAAAATAAAAATTAGAGACCCTAAATGACTACAAACCTAGTAGTCCTAGCAAACCTGCATCCTACCATCTTTAAGTCACTTAAGTCACTTCTGAAAATGTGACATCACACTTTTTCAGCACTGTTGGAAACTGCTCAAAATATAGTAACTCACGGTGAAGAAGCCTGTATAAAATAAAGTGTCATGTAAATGTGCCTTAAAGATAATTTACTTCTAATGCTGGACAAGATGGAGTAGTAGGCATCCCAAAGATTTTGAAAAGCAATATAAACGATGAAAAAGTTTATGCACTATCAGTTTACGGGAAAATATGAAGCAGAAAAAGGGGAAGTTGAATATCAGCATTTTTAAAAGGTTTTGGGGGGTTTGGTTGGTTGGTTGGTTTTAATTTATATGGGAGTAGAGCACAATAGATTTTTAAGTGTTCAACAAAATTTAGAAACTTGAGCGGACCTTTCTTGTTATTATCAAAATCTGAGTACATAACATTCACAAGATTCATTTCTCTAAACTGGTGCATGCAGAGAAACATTTTTCTTCATTACCTATCATGTTTCACTCATTAAACTATGAGCTTCCTCAGGGGCTAGAAACAAATCACCAGCCATGTTTAATGGATAAGAGCACCAAGAATAACTATTAAAGCTACAGAAAACCCAAGAGACAGTATTTTCTGTCAAAAGAGCAAGTCCTACTGCAATGGGAGGAGTAGATGGAAAAAGGAGATGCCAGGGTTTTTTAGGAGCAATTATATGTGTATGAGGTAGGGGTGTTTTTTTCTCTCTATGAAAGAGACAATGACTCTGGAAATTTAATGCAATCGTGAATTTTCACCAAAAATTTTTATGAGCAACAATGCAATGATTACTAAAGAGCAGAAAGGAACTCAAAATATTTAAGTCTGATGATGAACATTGTTTTATACTGACATCTTCAAGAGGCCTAGGAACTATTAAGAATAGAACATGCCTGGTGACAAAGCTGATTTTCTGATTGCACCAGGATTAGGTTTATATATATGTATTTGTATGCAACAGAGATGTTGGGTAGAAAGAAATACTGCATACGGATAAAACACAGAACATACAAATTACTGCAAGAAGGTATTAAAGGTCTTAATCATCTTTAAAAATCGCTTATTTCACCAATACACTATCACCAGTGGAAGTAGAAAGTTTATGCCCAGCAGGTTTGGCAGGAGAGGTAAGTAGTACCCTTAGCTGGCTGCTTGAAAAGCAACACTGAACTGCCCCCAAAAGGCCATTTCAACGATACAGAAAGGAGTAAAAAGAACAGAGATTCTGAAGAGAACACCTCTGGTTGAAAAATTCACAGTCTTGCAGAGTGTGGAAATGTAGAGCAAGCTGAATGAATAGAAGAACTTTTATTGCAGCCATTTTCAGAAGACTGCACCCTCCAGCGCAGAGGATACATATTTGTATCAAAGCACTTAGGAGTTATTCTGCTCTCCAATACCAGCTTTCCGGGTGATGTTGCACAAGTCAGCTCCAAGTAAGTTTCTTGCCACTTTTTCCATATGCTGGTCATCTCAAATTAGCTTACAGACTCATCAGTACAATGATTTGCTCTCAGAATTCACCTTCAAGGGATACTCAGGAAAGTTAACTAAATTGAAAATGAGGTAACAGTCCGAAGTCGTGAGCATAAGGTTAAGCACAGTAAAGCTGCACAGGTACTTCTCAGAGATACCAAATTTTTAGATTCAACTTTACACCTCCAGTCAGGACACTTAAGTTTTCCCTGTCTTGTGCTGGCCTTCTATGCATGCTCACCAGTAGATTTCCAAAGTAATATTTTAATAAAAGTCTGGATATACAAAATTACTGCTTCATTACTTAATTATTCATTATTGCTTTTAGTGCTTTGAGTAGTACAAAGAAATTCCCCCCCCCCCCCAGAAAGATCCTTTGTCTTAAGAACTAGAATCAGAATTTCTTATTCTACAACAATACACCATATTAATACGCAGCACACCTGCTCAGCCCATGAAGCTAACCTAGCACTCCCTCTCACATTTAGTACATCTCTTGGAAAGCCTTACACCAATAACCCTACTACACACTGACTTTCACAGACAAGCAGTGTGGGGAAGATTAATGATTTATCTCAGCTAGGATAATGTTTGATCTAATTCTAACAGATTTTCATTTCAGAACCAATTGTAAATCTCAGCATGGGATTATATACAACTTCAATGAGACAGTCTCATGCAAGAATCTGCTGACATTCACTTGTTTACATTTGCAGTATTTTTTCCTTATGGGGGTGGAAGTTCAAGGAGAAAGGTTAGTTGAAAAAAGAAAATTTAAAAAGAAGTGACACTTCCTTCCTGCTAATCATATTGATATGACTATCTATGAAATCCAACTTAACTGCTTGTGGCATTTCTATTTACCTTTAGAAATTTCAAGGCTAACTCCGTGTTCTCTCTTTCTAGGTGCTTTTCACTGCATCTAGTGAGTTGCAGCAATTAATGCAAAGCAAGAAAGCAGGTCTGTAAGCCTGCTGACAGCCATTTAATGGGAAAGGTGGCAAGTGGTGGACATGTCCTGGCAGTGTGCTTAATGGATACACAAACACCCACAGTCGTCAGCCTAAAGCGATACTGGCAGAAAATTAACTGAGTGATACAAACCTCATTTAACAAAGAGACCCACAGCAATCTGAACAACATAAGACTGTGTAAAGGTTGAGAGAGGGAAAATGAGAAGATGCATTTCTTCAAGGAGATGGCAGTCTTTAATTTCACAAGTCATTTTATTTAGCCTTGTTGCTTCAGTGCACAAACCACTGCCTTCACTTTGCAAAACAAATGCTTTTGTACAGATCTGTAAGCTCCCTGGATAGAGCATGTCACAGACTTGCTTGAGTTAAAAGCAGATTTTCATGTTAATAACACTGCCACCGTATCATGTTTTCTTGACACTTCAGAACGTGGCTGTAATAGAAATTATAGTCTCTCTCTTACATTATGACCATTTCAAAGTGCAAACCTCAACGACTGTCAGACCTATTGCAATTACTAACAGAAAAGCAAACCAGTATATTGACTTACACCAACTCTTGGCACTGGGAAATGAAGAGCAAGACATACCAACAATGATTTTTAAAAAAACCAAACCCAACATCACCACAAAACCTTACTACATGCTTAAACAAGAAAAAACCCCAATGCTTCATCTATTCATGCTGCAGTAGTAACCAGCAGCCCAAACAGGGTAGGGCTCCTGTTCTACCATACAATGTACTGTGTAAAAAAAAGAGAACATGCAGAGGCAAGAGTGCCGAAAGTATATTTGGGATATTACAGTGTACTTCAAGTATTGTAATGAAATCTTAAGTTCAAAGTATTCCATAACATTTCCGTGGGATCCTGTCTTTGTGGTGACTAAGATAAAAGATCAAACTATACTGCTTTATGATCTAGTATAAAGGGTAATCGTCCTGTTAATTAGAATTTTTAAGCAACTTTCTGTAGCACTGAGAGCATGCTTCTTGTTGCAGAGTAATGAAATTTCAAGTCCATGAATCCTCTGCAACAATTAAAACGATGAAAATGTCAGGCTGTCTGTTTTCTGGGATCTGATATTTCCCAACACAGAACACACAATCCTGACGTGACCTGTAAATCCACTACTCACTCTCTTCCTCCAGACCTTCTCTTTGAAAAATCTGTATACCAAGAGCTAGGGGAAATGTCTATAAACCCCTAAATATCCAGCATTCCCTGACGTTTTAGAATTATGCAGCTAATGGTAAGCCTTGCCATCCTCACTTCTTAGGCAACACTAAGAAAGAAAGAAAGAAAAAGTTTTACATGCTGCAATACTAAAAGAAAATTTTCACCCTTAGCAAAACCAAGACTTTCTTCACCTTTAAAAAGTCACTTTTCAAATACAGTTCATCTAATCTCCAGTTGAAGATGATTTTATTCCTCAAACCAGAAAAAAACCTTAAACCTAAACTTATCCCACCCAATTATCTGCAAGAAGCAAAAGTCCGAAACTTCTTCCAATGCAAAAATACCCTACTCACTTTCCAACCAAAACGTATCCAAACCAAGATGACTGCATCATTTAAAAATCTCATCTTGAGGAGAGAAACATGCTACAGTTCAGAAAACATCTCTTCTAACAGCTGCAGCAGTTTAAGCAGCTCTCCCTACATGTTCCTCATCGACCTTCCTACACTGTGCCTTCAGCCGATATTACAGTATGATGAACCACACCAGAAAACTGATCTGAATTTGGAAAAAATGCAACACCTCTTCTCATCCCAAAGCGCCTCACACAACAGAACAAGCACATTTTTGTTGTCAAATCTTTTTTTACTCTGGCCAGCATCACGTAGTTCCCAGACCAGTTACACAACAGAACTCAGGGCTGGGGGGAAGGGGGGGGGGGGGGGGCGGTGCAACACTGAGGGGGAAACAAACAACAGGGAATCCCTGAAACTGTATCAATCGCAGAACAAACATCTGAAACTAAAGCCGGGTTTCAAGTACATCTGTAGAGTAGCAGTGACCCAATTTGCAGAGCAGTCATGTTCTTAGTGACTCAAGCTGTTTGCAAAATGCAGTAACGTAGTTATTGTTGCTTCAGCAATTAAATGGAAAGTTTTCTTAAATTACACCCTCTTCCTATACAGGCATACATATTTTAATATCCATGAATGGTGCTATACTTGGAGACAGTATGTCAACACACTTCACCTTTCCCCTTCCCCTCCACGCAGCTCACCTTCCTAACAGCAAAACTTAAGAATACCTTTATCTTTTAGTACGATGGTCTCAAATAAGACTTTCAATATACTTTACACTTAGAAGTAACTCTACAAATCATAAGCAAATATTACTGTCTCTCTGACACAGTTTTTGTAACAAATGTTCTAAAATCAGCCATACATCTTCCACAAATACCCCTTCGATTTTTTTAGCTAAAGAACAAAATTCCTTTCTTTGTAACCACGCATGTCTTTGGCAGAGGTATCATGGGAGCCAGCATTTTAGAAAGATTTAGAAGAGGCAACGTTGACAATGCTTCTATATAAAAGAATAAATATACTATAAATGAAACCCTCCTGTGCCAGAGGGAAATCGGTTGCCAACAGGTGTCAAAAATAAGTCTCCCTTTGCTATCGGTTCTTAAGACTGTTGTGCATTTTGTGCTCTAGATAATTTTTTTGCTCCTTTTCTTAGAAGTCCTGGATACCTCCCACTCCAGACAAGGTTCTGAATGCAATCTGACTCAGTGTAATAATTTCCATAATATTCCTGAATTTCTCTCAGCAATAATGAAGTGAGTTCATAAATTTATTTTTATCTTCTGGCTTTCACCACTGTATTACTTTGGTTGGAAGTTACCTCTAAGCATTGCCCTGTCCAAAACATGTTAGAATATGTCATTAGCGTTTTTTTTTTCCCCCCAAGTTGCAGAGAGAAAAAAAAAAAAAATCAAGAATATCTAGTTATTCCTAAATAGATTTTCAGACAATTAGACAATATATCTTTAGTTTGTAATTAGCTTATTAATTTCCACTACCCAACCATTCTGGCGAATGTGAACCTGCCCCCTAGCTTGTGGTCTCAAAGCTACTTGTGCAGTCGTAAAATACACTGGAATACAGAACTCAGCCAGGTGTTTGCATTTTGATGGGTTATTTTTCTCCCAGGTCAGTCTGCTGTGTGGCCAAAACAGCTATGCCAGCAGATGGAAATAGCAAGAGAGTCTTTCTAAGTCAGTTTACCTATAACAGTTCATATTACTGATGGAACTCAATAAAGTGTAACTTAAAATTAAGTTAAATTTGAGCTAGCTTGATTTCAATCATCTAAATACAGAAAGCTTAATCATGTGCAGCTTCAGATGAAACTTCCCAACACTGAGCCTGGAACCAGCTACTGAGAGGGGGAGCAAGACTGGCCCAATTATAGACAAACAAAACAAAACAAGAAAAAGGCTGAGAAATCTAAAAAGCAAACTGGACGACTCAATAGCTTAAGTACTTTGAGGCACAGTTACTGCTCAGCAGGTAAGAATGGGAAAGAGCAATACCTAAAGTCTAACAAAGCAACCTATATACCACCAGTTGTCTAATTCTACATGTCATATAAGATGTCAAAAAATTAAAACAAAATCAGGAAAATTAAGTTTTAGATCAGAAAGGTACTAGATAAAAGAAGCTACTAAATTAGCAGACAGTATAGGCCTTCTAAAAGTAATTTAGAGAAAAAGTACTAGCCTGAAATGTAACTATGTCTTTAGGGGATAGTCTTATCCTTGAGATTAAAAAATTGAACACATCATAATGTCAGTTTGATGTCTGCTGAGAAACTCGTATCCATCCCATTATCTGTCCAACTCAAAGAATGACACTAGGAGAAATCTGAGCAGTGAGCTCCACAGCTTCTGAGAGGTTATGTGATTTTCTGTTCTTCCTTTCAAGTTAAGCAACAGCTACAAAGATGTGGAATTTTATTTTTCTCCTATTGCTTCCACATTGCTGAGAGACAATAGAAAAAGCTTTAAGAATAAATATACATTTCAGAATTCATCTTGCATCCCTGTATGCATGAAGTGAAGAGCGGCAGTTAGGTGTTTTCAAAAACAGGAACACTGATATAGTGGAACTAAGCAGATCAAGCTTTCAGACTGTATTTTAAAAGCACTGGATACATGGCTGGCTGGGCACACTAATAACCAACCTCAAATACCAGCTGAAGTAGCTCTATAATGGAAAGACAGCCTAACTAAATCAATCCCAAGCAGGAAAACCAGCTTATATTTACATTACTCCTATTTGCTTGTCCACAAAACCCACAACAGAAGTCTCTACTATTTGCCCTCTATCTAACGAATCATATTGAAAACTAACATACACAAACCTGTGTAAAAGGAACTTCTGAGCTGTTTTGCATAAAAAAAATGACGACTTGTGTTACATTTCTTGAAAGTACCCTGTTGTTTTGGTTGCTTTAGAAAGTGTTACCCACTATTCTAAAAATAAAATCACAATTATTGAACTATTCTGAATCTGGGTAAAACATATTTCTTTAGATTTAGGAGCACTATAGGACATGTTTGCTTTTTATTTTCCTTATATCCAGAACAGTGAAAATGAAATTCCTCTATTTTTTCCATATCCACATGAGTTACAAACCACAGCTGCAGTCCACATTTAGTTTTCAGCCTGGGATACCCAAGCATGTTCTCAGCAGGTATGGTGCAGTACTTCTGTTATAACAACTATTTTTTTAATCTGAGCTCAACACATAGTTCTGACTATGTTACACAGTAGAAGTCAGAATAGAAAGAATCCAACCATGTGTCGCAGGTATCAATGCAAAGTCAAACAGATATTGTCAAAAAAAAGCATTTTTAAGCAATTATGGTAGAGAAGTGGGAATTAAGAGATGCAACACTGTAGATTACAGCAGAACCCAAGATACATGTCTCAGCTCTCTAACCTGAAAGTCATTCCTGCTCTTGAAAAACTCCCATACTGTCCAAGCCATGAGTAGGTATAAGAAGCAAGAGAATTACCAGATAGTAGTGAAAACAATAGGATAATCTCTTGAACATAAGCATATTCACTAGCATACTAGAACAAAGTCCAGTGCTGGCTGTCACTCAAGTTATAAACTATGTTTTCCTGGAGAAAATTTTGGGATAGAAAGTGTACAGGACACACGTTCTTTAGCAGCAACAGGGATTTTAGGATTTGCTATTATTCATAGTTGGTGAAATATATTGGCAACCAGCATAATGCAAGACTAAAAATTCAGGTAAGGAAAGCAGTGGGGCTTACAAGCTTTTGTTAAGCACCCAAATATTTATCACATTAGTAGTAAGAAGCATGGTGACAGATGAGAAAGCTGGGGTTTCCTAAATGGAATTAAAGAGTTTAGAAGACCACGACAGAGGTCTCAAACCACAGAAACCTACTTTGGCAGGAAGCTGCAAAATCAACAGATGTAAAATGGAGATTTTAAAATGTTACATTGTTTCACCTGTTGTTACAAATAGCAGCGAGTATGAGTTGCATTTGGTGAACTGGGAGATAAATCCTGTTCTCAACAGACTAATGGCCGCATTTTGGAAAGGATACTGCTCCATGAATATGGATTGTGAAATATCATCTGTAACTAACAAATGCTAACGTGTGCATGAGAGATTATATAGGACACTGCTGCTGTCATTTCCCACTGGACATTAGCAAATATTTTCTCCGTGTCATTTATATAAAAGAAATTCAAATAAACAGTAAGAATTGTCATACCAGTGATGGTTGTACATTGGAAGGCAGAGATGCAGCTACTTTCCCCCTCATTTCCGTTTAGTATAACATTAATGTACAGTAAAGGAAACTTGCGATAACAAGTGTGAAACAATCAATAGCAATTTACCTTAAGGGGTTAACAATCTTTGCTCTAGTAAATCAAGTAGCATAAGCAATGCTTCATTCTTATAGAAACCTCTAAAAGGCAGCCCTTGGAGCACTTAAATACCTTCTATAAAGGGAAAAAAAACAAGGCAGACACACCTGAGAATTTGTTCCTATCACTTTCCACCCAAAAAGAATTTAAAACAAAGGATTGCCAGATGCTATCTAAGCTTCTTGATAAGTATTTATGTTTTTAAAATATTTAAAGTCCAATAAATTCAAGAAGATGCTTTTGTACTGTAATTCGGTTCAGTCAGAAGACAAGTAACTGGTAACTGAACAAGTACACCATCAGCATCTAGCTTAAGAAGTGCAGTGCAGACTTCCCCACTCACAGAACTCAGTGCATGCTTTGAACCAGCAGCAACATTTCCTATTCATCCTTCAGGAGGATGGTGATTTTATTACGCCTCATACAATCATCAGCCTCTCTGGAAAACAGCCAATGCCACATCAGCTTTCCATTAGAAACAGAGATGGCTAACGCTTCACACCACCTGTGATCAGTGGTTGTTTAGTGGCACAGCTACCCTGCACGGCTTGAAGTACCTTCCAGTACATAAGGCACAGGACCCAGATTTTAATGTTTTTAAAGCTGTATTTCAAGATAGCAAAATATTACTTTTGCCATTTGTCATGTGGACGGGCTGCTTGCTGGGGGTCAGGGAAGGGGTAACAGGAATAAAATCATGTGTATATAAATACATATAGTAATTTAAATCCTTAAATGAAGGGTATCTTTATTTTGCCTACCTAAAACCAGGAACATGCTTTAAAAACTGTTTCCGTCTTGCAGTTTCAGTGTTTCTAAACCAAATACTGACAACATTTAATTGATTTGGGAGCTGTTTTCTATTGTACCGCCAGTTCACTCACCTGACCAACTAGGTTAAAAAAGTTCCTAATAATTATTTAATACTTCAACCAAGAATGTAGGCTTTAGATTTTTTTGTTGGTTTTCCCCCCTTCTAATTCCTTGATATAGAACCGTTACAAAGCACTTAAAATCATGCAGTTAAAAAAGAGAAACATTACTGAAAATTCAATTCATATTTATGCCAAGGCTAGCTTCTGTACATACCAATCCCTTATACAGTCCACTTACATGCGTTTGAACCATTATTAGCTCAGGTCCAACACTGTATAAATTAAACTGTGCTCACAGTATATATATGTGTGGACAAGTTTCCATTTAATTCTAGGTACATTGGAGAAATAAACACTATTTCAACTGTAACACTTCCAAAGAGACTTTGTAGCTAAAACATTGATTTCCCCTCCAATACGTGTCAGCTTGAGGGCACTTTTCAACTAACATGTTGATCCCTGAAGTAACTTTGATTTTTAAGAAGTGCTCTTGTATTACAGTTCACAATCACCTTCTCAAGAGAGCTCTCACTTATGTTGCATGACTTCATTCTGGACATTCTTTAAATTAGCTGACACTGAGATGCTACAGCTTCTCCTAATGAGGAAGTACTATTCATTCCATTAGCATATGGTGCAACCTTTCCACTGTCCATCAAGGAATACAAGAGTCATCAAGGGATGGTACCACTTCCTAATTATTTAGAGTCTCTAAAATTAACATATTCATTACTGTTACTTTGTATATGGACTAAATTCTTCTGAATTCCATTTCCTGTTGATTTTGTCCTGACAATCTCTAGTTAGCCCTGTGACCTCAAACACAGGTCCAAAATTAACATCTAAAGGAAAATTACCAGAATTCTGAAAAACTGTGCAAGTTATTATGCAACTACCCAAAATAAAACCATCCAGGACAAACTGTAATCTTCTAACCAATGCAAATCAGTCAAGGAATGTGACAGAGGCAACTCAGCTGGCACCTCAGGGGCATCATTTGCAATGAAGTCCTATTTCAACTCACGAAGTTACATACCATCCCTTCAAGGCACATCACTGAAGAGGAGTGAATGTACTTTGGAAAGTAGTTCGATTAAGTGTCTGGGTTTACATTTAATTTAGAGAGGGCATTCTCCTAATTGCAAAAGCCTTTTCATGCTTTGCATGAAAAAGAAACAATTAGAACAATCTGAAACAAAATGAGTGTGAAATTTCCCTACCATCCCACATGCCACGGCAGCAAGTGCAGAGACATGTAACAGATGGTCAATTTAACTTACATTTTCAGTTATTAAACATTACCTGCAGGTCCATTAAACTCTTTTCTACTGGAAACACTGTATAAATTACTTAGTATCCACAATGCAGAGGATTAACTTGACCTTTCTCTAGGGCACAATACATTCCTGCTCAAAGCCATTCAAATACAAACCTGAAATGATATTAGCTGTTCCAGTGTCAAGTTTTACAGCTACATCTTTAGTAGGTGAGCTGGAGAGCATCAGTCATCTAATCTATTGTTAACTCAATGGTGTTTGTCGTAAAGAAACAGGTACTAGAAAAAAGCACAGTGAAATCTCAAGGTATTGTAAAACAGTAGTGTGAACCCAGGAACTCAAAATCCTGGTCAGCACAGAAGGCTGAAGTACTGTTTTACACTGGTGCTCTCTCTGCCCGTTACATGCAATCTACACAGAAACTTTTGCCTGTTCCTATAAACATGCTTCAATAGCTCCTGGAAGTGACAATACACAATACTGGGCCACTGTTTTGAATCCTCTGCCTGGAAAATTAACATACTAAGAACTTGATCAAATACTGATTTTGCCCACAGTAATCGCTTGCCTTACGGCAAGCTACTAAACTATGTATATCACAATGTAAATTAAGATGACTCCTGAAAACCATCATTACAGCTAGCCTAATTATGTGATTTGATGTATTCAGATCCCCATAAATAGTATAGAGGATGAAAAGCTGTTCATTATTGTTAAAACCTCAAGTAAAACTCCACCTGCTTCATATGACTGCATTTTCGGAGCCATGAAGACAAATTCTCCTGTGCTTCCTATCACATGACCTTTAACACCTGAACTCTCAAGGAACGACAAACTTGTCATCAACCAGGAACTATACTTTTGCTTGTTCGAGCTCTAAGACACAGAAAGTTCGGTGAAAAGGAATACTGCTGTGCAGCATAGAAAGAAGATTCATGGATATATTTGGCTGGTATACCATTATGCATTTAGATACATGATCATGCCAAAGCAAACAGAACTTCGAAAATACTGTTCTTTCCACATAATGGCTTCAACACACAACAGCCCAAGGAAGCAATAAATACTCCTTGAAGCAACTTGAACAACTAAGACTAACTGTATTTTTCCTCTTCACAAATACTTATTTTGGAATGGCGAGGTTACTTATTTAGACCACTTTCTCACCCTGCTCCTTCACAACCACATTCCTTAAAATATGGGCAACGGGCACAAAATGAAACACAGAAGGCTCTATGAGTATCAGGAAACACCTTTCCCATTGTGATGGTGCCTGAGCACTGGCACAGATTGCCCAGGCAGGTTGCAAAATCTCCATCCTTCAAGATACTGAAAAGCCACCATACATAGTCCTGGGCAACTAGCTCTAGGTGGCCCTGCTTGAGGAGGAGGGGCTGAATCGGCTGACTTCTGGATATCCGTTCCCACCTCAGCCTTCTATGATTCTGTGAAATATGCAGCAGGCTGAACAATGATGAAGAATCCCTCACTGTGTAAAGCTGCTCTTATTACCTGCTGATAGTTACCTACCATTACTAAGGCTGTATTCCTGGTGCCGCTGTTTGAGAACAGAAACAAAAGATTTGGACAGCATATGAAATATCCAATCAACAGCATCCACGGAAATCATGGATGATGTCTTACTGTCAACTTACAGGATACAATGATCTATATATCAACACCTACAGGTAAATACGATCTCTGATAAACGGCTGCACTAGGGGAGGGCTGCATTCCATCTGATGGTGATAACCTGGCCCCAAGTACATTCAGCTCTGTCATACCCTGGATCTCTGCAGCAACGCTGACAGTCCAAACCCTTATGGAACTACAAATACTGCTGAATATTCCAGTTGTCATACTGCGAGTAGCACGTAAAACCTGTCCATACCTCTTCACTGGCTTCTCAGACAGGAAATTCAGTTGAAATCTCAGATCTTACCTTTGTGAAACCCAGTTATCTGCCAATACGGTACTAGAAGGCATCTGAGGAGAACCATGCAGTGAACCAACACACCACAACTTGCCTAAAGCAAGGGTGATGTTCACCTTCATAGCACAGACTCTTCCTTCCCCACAGTCAATTCAAGTCTGCATAACAAATTCCTACAGAAACTAAAACAACTGCAAATATTATCAGTATCCTTTTTAAAGGCAAGGTATACTTTAGTGATCTGGCTGTCACTAACACAAACACAGAGTAGAGAATAAAATAACGTATTTAATAACAGCCCTAACAGGATTTACCTCAGGGAAAGAAAGAACAAACCAACCATAACAGATGTTAATCACACTGCTTAATTAATTTCAGGCATTACAATAAGGAGAACTATATATTAAACAAAACCCCATACCAAGGAGGTAAATTCATTAGAAAATGCCACATTTGAGCTAACACAATTAGCATTCTGGGATACTATGAAAACATTATGTTTGAGGCAGACAAGTAGCTATGCTGGAACACAATATCCTCCAGAAGATCATGCAATGCCACAGAGAATTAAGAGAGCGCCACGTGCTCTTGCTGAGTAGAACATTAACATGAAGAGCTGCCAACAGCTTGGAAGCACTCTTCTGTAGATATTTAAATACAGATAAACACACTTTAAAAACTTCAGGCATGAGTACTTGTAATTCTTATAACATTCCATAATAAAAAACAATAGTATCAAATAAAAAAGAATCCAAATACTTGGTATTGACAAAGAGTTCATTTTAAAGAATGCCTCTGGATTTTTCTCAAACACACCATGTAATATTGTTTAATTTCTCTCATGAATTTTAACTTGTTTCCCTTTTGTTTACAAACACTTTCCTGTTAAAAACAGGATTTTATGTATTTTTATTTCACATCCATTAAACTGGAAACTAACGCTCATTTTCATCTTGTAATATTGACAAGCACTAAAATTATATGGAGTATAAGTGTTAAGATTTGAAGGCTTTCACCAAAACAAATTATTTGCATGGTTACACTTCACATCAAAGGTATTCTATTCCATCTTTTATATTCAATACTAGGGTATGGCAACTGATAAATTAAAGCAAATATATGTATAAGAATCTCTGATCTTCAAAATCAGCAAAAGCATTTGTTTTCTTCTCTTCTTTTATAGATACACTTTAAAATATTAACCACACATTCATTTTGTTTACCACAGTTAAGAGCAAGACTCAATTGCATTATTACTCTTTGGAGCTACCGTCTTGCTTTGGGATTTATTGCATCTGTGATGACAATGACTGATACCACCTTCTCTACCACTATTTTCATCTTTCAGCTGATGAAAATTTCTCTTTTGGAACAACACTTCATAACTGTACAGCTTTAATACTTCTTAGCTTCTTCTAGCAATTCTTATGCTTAGAATTTTTGTATTGTGCAATCAGTATAGCAAAGACAAGTGCCATATATGAACTGAAGAAAAAATGATAGAGGATTTAAATGAGAAAAATCACAGCAGAATAAAAGGATGCAAAAACCAAATGGATACTGTGTATATGAGAATATTTAAGTAATATGAAATAGATTTAAATGCCAGAAAAGTAGTGTAAGTTTGTCTTTTAATCTGCTGCTAAAAAAGTAAAATGTACAGTTTTCATTACAAGATCATCATCAACGGGAAAACTGCTTTGAACTATGCCTATTTATGTCTGCAGAAAGGAGGTTTTTACAAAGGAGAATTTAAGTCCAACATAATATTGCATGTTGAGGTTCTTATGCAAATAGTAATTGATTTTTTTCTGCTCTTTACTGTTTCACTAAACAATTCTTTAAGGTACATTTTCTACATTCCACATCTGAACTGTACCTTCCAGCAGAGAAAACCTCTTAGCACTAGGATGTACATTCACACACAGCAGAATAAACACATGCTAGAGACAGCACCAAGCTGAATTCACTGCAGAAATTTTTAGTTTGATTTGCCTAAGGCAACTGAAATAGAGATTTCCAAAAACTTGAACTAAAACTCTGATTAAAGCATCTGATACTGTCTTGGTTTCAGCTGGGATACAGTTAATTTTCTTCTTAGCTGGTGCAGCACTTGGTTTTGCATTTGGTGTGGGAACAATGTTGATAACACACGGGTTTTAGTTTTTGCTAGCTAACGTTTATACTAAGTCAAGAACTTTTCAGTTTCTTGGGCCCTGCCAGCAAGAAGGCTAGAGGGACGCAGGAAACTGGGAGGGGACACAGCTAGGACAGCTGACGCGAACTAGCCAAATCGATATTCCATACCATGGCACATCATGCTGAGTATATAAATTGGGGGAAGAAGGAGGAAGGGGCAACATCCGGCATTATGGCATTTGTCTTCCCAAGTCACCATTACACATGCTGGAGCCCAGCTTTCCTGGGCATGGCTGAACACCTGCCTGCCAATGGAATGTAGTAAATGAATTCCTTGTTTGCTTTACTTATTAAATTGTTCTTATCTCAACTCTCAAGTTTTACATTTCTTTCCAATTCTCCTCCCCGTCCCTCTGGGTGAGGGGGAGTGAGCAGGCAGCTGCGTGGTGCTTGGTCACTGGCCAGGGTTAAACCACAACAGTCCTTTTTGGCACCCAATGTGGGGTTCGAAGGGTTGGAGATAACAACAGATTACACTGGAATGTGCTAGATCAAATTTATAGCTGTTATTGCTGTTTAGCTATTAAGGGGCAGGTTTCTGCGCTTACCACGAGGCTTGCTTCCCTTACTGTATATTAGAGTCTAGTGCTCGTTAGTGGCTGCTTCTTGCTTTTGCCGCTTGCTGCACTGCTGATCGTCTCACCGTGCTGTGCCCGGGAACATTCCGATAACAGCAATGGTAATACGCCTGGGCTGGCAGATAGCCAGGGCATCGCTGCTGTTTCTGTGCTGCTGCACCGGACAGGCTGGAGCTCCAGTGTGAACTGGAGCCAGAAGAACTGTGACCTGTGGATGAGTCCACACGGGAGCAGTATACCCCAAAGCATCTGTGGCCATGAGTAAGTTCATGCCAGAGCAGGCACATCTCAGAGTGCCTGTGGCCATGGTTATGCCTGTGCTGCAGCAGGTATGCCTCTGAAAGAATTGTGGCCCAAGGACAAGCCCATGCTGGAGGAGTTACACCTCAAAGCATCTGCTGCTGTGGATAAGCCCAAGCTACAGCAGGTACAGCTTGAAGCATCAGTGGCTGTGCATGAGGTCATGCTGGAGCACCTCAAAGCGTGTGGTCAACAGATAAGCCCACAACAGAACAAGTACAGCCCGGGAGGGGTTGCACCCAGAGGTAAGGCCATGCTGGAGCTGATTTACTTCTGAAGGGACTGTGGCTGTGGGTAAGGCCACACTGGTGCAGGTCGATGGTCATGCCCCATGGATAAGGCCATGTTGGAACAGGTGCACCTCGAAGTGACTGTGGATGAGTAGGTTGCAGCAGGTACACCCCTGGAGAGACTATGGTTCATAGCTGAGGCTCCACCTGGAGCAGGTACAACCTTAAGACTGCAGACAAGCTGGAGCAGGGGCAAGGGGAGGAGTTCATTGCAATGTTAAACCCCACAGGCTGGTCCAAAGGGACAAGGGGTGGAGATTGTAACGGATATACCTCTAAACTGTTGTAACCCATGATCTGAGTTTCATGTTACAGAAATGACTACAGCAGGAACCACCTGAACCACTGGTGGACAAGCCTTACAAGAAGCAGGGCAAGTGCAACAGTGACCCAACCTGAGCCGGCTTTGGTGCCCGATAACTCCATAAAACACACAACCTCTCTTCTCCTGACTGACCACTATAAGAGACTGTGTTCATGGACTAAATGAACTCAATGGACAATTTGTAGACATCTTATAGACATTTTTAAAGGGGTGGTCTATAGACTAGGGGAATGATATCTGTGTATTACATCAGAGGATGGGAAGGGTGATGGTGGTTAATGAGGTTGTATTGGAAAATGTGTCATGACATAAATGGTATGGAATTTGATAAGCCTTTTGACAGGGGAAAAAATAGGTATTTACGCATGACAGAATATGCATAAAGTAGAGAATGTCCCTTTGAAATGTCCATCCAGAATTCCAGTAAGAGTTGAACTACAAATACATTCTGTTATTCTGTTAAGTGTTTCATATATGTTGTTAGAAATAAGTTAGAAAGCAGATGAAAAGGTAGTTTATTGATAAAACATTCTCATTACTGCAAAGCACAATGATAGGTAACGAGAAAATGTTCCAGTACTTACTCCTAGAAAGGACAGTACCTCCAGTCAAGGCATTACACTTGAAAAGAGGAAAAATTCCTCTTTCTACTGAAATTGGAATAATTGTCACTTATTTATATGGAAACAGCCAAAACAGAGGCGGGGAAAAGGGTCTGAGAAACGTCTCTATAGAACTGTGATGGAAGCAAATATAAATAAACCTGCATACACACATGCACACACTCTTATCTCTCAAGTCAGCCACAATAGTCTAATACAATTTGAAAACCAGAAAAGAAATTATTTCAGCAAATCATGCCAAATGAACACTCTGGAAAGAAGTTACTCTCAGAGTTTAAAAACAATACATCATGCCCTAAGAAAAAAAAGAGCGGGAGACACGGAGGGACGGAACTAGTTTCAATGGTTCGCCACCTTCAGTGTTTTCATACGCTATTACATCCTACATAGTTTCACAGGATAAATATGCCTTTTACAGCCCCAGGCAGACCACCCTTCCCCAATACTGAGTCCTGCACTTCCACTTTTCTGAAAATTCCTTGCTTTGGCAAATGCAAGAAAATTTGAACTTACTAAAGGACCTCTGTTAAGAAAGCCAATAAAGGAACGTTTCTTTTTAAAGCAGCTTACTTTAATGAATCCAAAATAGGCTATAAATGGGGCCATCTGATCAAGAAAAAGAAAAAAAACTGATGGTACCTTGCTTATATACTTCAGGAGCATCAGCTAGCTACTTTTGCTCACAATATTCCAGGTTTTACCTCACGAGTAAAAATCCTGCATCACTTGGTGTCTTCAAGGAGTTTTGTGTCTTGCCTTAACCTGCCCTAAAATTTTTCATAAAGTGTTCCTCTGTATGACAGGAGAATTAAAAAAAGAGAGAAAATGCTACCTCCATTTATAAAGAGGCAGTTTTTGTAAGGTGATATTTCAAACCAAGCACACATTTGTGATCAAAACTCATCTTGCTCTCCTGCACCATGCAGAAAACTTCCCTCAAAAGCCCACATAAGCTCCACCTTGACGGGAGGAAATACAAATCATCCCTTCAAAAAGAAATCTCTTTTTCCATGCAGTCTGTTCAGTCCCTTCTCCATGCTTTTTTTTCAGGTTCACAACCTAAGATAAGATCAATGGTCACTGAACAATGCCCATGAAAAGAACAATCCATAAGCAAGGTGATTCCACAAACTGAGGTCTGATGAAGCAACTATCCTCTCTTTCTTTTCAATCTTACAGAAATCTACTCTTTGCCTCTGAACCCCAAAAGTAAACATAATTCAGTTATTTATGTTCCACAGCAGACAACAGCTAGGCAAAACTTCCTTATACGAATGTTTTCCACTAAAAATGCAAATGTAGCTTTAATCCATTAAATATTAAATATACTTTTTTTTTTTTTACAAATAAATTATATAAAAAACACTGGAAAAGCAACTTTCAGAATTGTATTACGTGTGGAAGTTTTTGCTACTGACATGCAATGGAAAATTTCAAGGAATGCAGGACTTTTCCCAATGCAAGAACCCATTAATGCATGTCCCTCCTACCAGTGGCCTCTGCCTCCCAAGCACACTGCCCATCTCCTAGCTGTCACACCTGGGCTCAGACTGTGAACCATCACTTTTATTTGTATAGTGCACAGCTCTATTTTTGACTGAAGCACATGGAAATTACAAAGCAAATTGACTAAACAATAGAAAATATACACAACAAAGTTCCATAAACACTACTGTCATTGTAAAATGACATTGAAATTAGCATCCAGTTTTTATCATTGTTTTTACTGAAGATCATCTAGATTTATTATGGTGACTACAGTACTAGGGAGTAAAGAAGTTTTTCAGGCTTGCTAATAACTTTTCATTACCAGTGGTATCACATGGTACCACCAACTCATGCAGACTCAATTATTTTTAAATTTGCTAATTACTGCACAGCTTTGATGGGTTCCAAAAGAGTAGTGTCATTTTCCAACACAGCTGCCAACCCTACATAAGTGACTGCAGCACTATTGTTCAGTGCTTTCAAGAAATTTGACAGGAGTGGTACGGCATGACATGCTGGAATACTGTAAAAAAAAAAGAGCAACTCAGATGTCTGTTAAGAAGTTTAGACTGTATCCTAAGATTCAATATGAATCCTCAAACTTTTCTCTTTGTTTAACACACTTTTCTCATCTCTTCTCCTCTAGGGATGAGCTCTGCATACCCCTTCACTAGCTACTGGCAGAAGGGAAGCTACAGCTGTGATTCCCCCAACTGTACAGGGGAGCCAGATACAAGCTACTGAACAAAGAAAGATTAAATATGAAGAATTTTTAAAACTGAACAGTTTCTCTACAGATGGTCTTCCAGTTAGCAATGACACCTTTCATAATTTGTCTGTCAACACCTAGTAATTTCACCTTATCCTAAATTTTTAATCACGGGAGAGTCCAGTATCACACGCATACAATACTGCCAGGTTAGATTTAATTTCAATTTTCAGTTCCTTAAAGTAATAAACTTACACATAGAGAAAAAATACTTACTCTACTCATAGCCCAATACATTTCAAGAGTGAACATATCTGAAAGCCTTGATCAGAAACTAAAACAGTTTTGAAACCTCATTAAAAGATTTGAAAGAAAAGGCCCAATCAATTTAAACACCAGACAGCACAGATGCACAAAACTCCTTCAAAAATGCAACTCACATTTCCCACTTAAACCTACATAGAAGAAGATGACAGGGGGAAGGAAGAAGTGTTATCACAAATGACTTACCATATTAACGAAGTATAAAAACTGTTAATGTTTCACTTATTTTCTCTTAGTGAAAACACTAGAAGCATGCCGCTTAACATTTTAATGCACATCTGCTTCTTAGAGTAAGTAGCCTTATAATACTGCTTTTACAGTTCTTGAATACTGTGGGTTGGATTTCAAGAATGTAAAGAGGTTATCACAGAATGCCTGATTTGTAAGGAACACTTACTACTGATCATACGAGACAGGCAATGTATCACACCCCAGGGACTAAAACTGCTTCTCAGAAAGCTATCAGACATACAGATGCTTTCCTTTAACCTTCTTGTACTGCATTCTGTACAGTATCACCACACTGACAGGTAAGCATCTATCACAATTTCTGGATCAAACCAGAAAACAAAACCAAAACACACACCCCCCACCCCCATCCCCAAAAAAAACAACAGTGTGGGGGACAAGGACATTACAAAGAACTGTCTGGTGTAAGGGAACTGTTTCCAGCAGACACCTGCAGACCTGGCAGCACAAACCATTGCCACCTGGAACACAGAGATCCCAAACTCAGACCCTCATTTAAAGAAGTTTTTTTTCTGTTCAAACAGATCCCCCATTTTCTTCTGAGAATTTCTGTAGATCAAACTGAATAATTTGAACTTTCACACAAATCTTAAAAAAAAAATAATAAAAATGATCCATTCTGAGTTAGGATTGATCATGAGTACATGCTGCCTAAGGCACAAGTTAGAAAGCTACGTTAGACTGACACCACTGTAAGAAAACTTGAAAAAAACAGCTCTAAAGGTACACACCACAGATTCTTTGCATCTATTGGTAGCCACGCTATACTTGATGTCCTGTGAAGGTCTCACTTCTCAGAAGGAGGAAGATTAAAAAAATTTTTAAAAGAACCCTAAGAAAGCTCACACATCTTGCACTCTTTTTGGTAAGCTAACATATGCACAAACCGATGCCTTTATTTTACAAACTCTCTAAATGCCTCTAGGACCAAATCTAGCTCAGGTGCAAAAATATCACGGTGTCTGACATGAAAATATAGGAAGAAAAGGCTATTTTCTTGCAGAGCGATAATCAGATTTTAAGTGTATGTATTTCACTTCCTCTTGGCACTTCATTTGGTAGACATCAGGAAAATGAGCATTTTTCCTTTGTTCTTTGTAAAGATGAAGCAATTCCATTAACTTACTCGCCTTTTACCCTCAAAGCAATTTCTATAGCCCACATGATACACCAAAAGTAATCAGAAATCTTGTATCACCTGCAGATGGACTAGGTGATCAAACTGGTTTTACTTCACTAGTTTATGGCTTCCAACAAACCAAAGCTTTCTTCTTCATAAATGCCATTACAGCCAGACAGGTGAAACACACAGACTTTTGGCAGAAAAGTTTCCAACTATCCTTTTCGTGATCTAAATTTCAGCAATATGGGTCAGAAGAAAGAAGCTAACTCTAACCCTAACTTTCAAATCTCAACTTACCTCTCTGGCCAATCATGACTACTTTAACCACCAATTTGTACCAATTTAAAATGTTTTAGGCAGAAAATTATCAAAATAAAAATAAACCCAATGTGAAGTAAATATCTGAGCAAGACAAACATAATTTGAAGACATTAACTTTAACCAAATGTGTTAAAATATAAACCCTATGTGATGCTGCTGTCACTCTAGAAGACAGCAAGCAGAAGACAAGACACTAGAAAAACTCCTGGAAAAACACAACTGTCCCACAAAACAAACTGAAGATAATTTTCCTCCTCCTCAGCTATCATGTGTTGCTGACCAGGAGAAAAAACCAAAACAAATACAAAACAGTAAAAGCATATCATCACTTGCCAAATGAATATAACAGGTTCTGAAATGACTGATTTAAAAAGTCTCAGAAAATTGAGTACTTCTGTCCAAGGCTGTTAAATAGTGAATTATCTGCCATTCACCTTCCCCCACCCACCCACCCCCTTTTGTGGAAGTGTTCTTTTCCTTGCACACATCATCCCTCTTGGTAGAAGTCTGTGCTCCACCACTTCTATCAAATACCAGCTGACCTGCATTTATGCCTAAGCTTCGTCTGAAGGACTGTAAATTTCCAAGTAGGGTGGTGATATCTTAAAAGCAGAACAAAGAACTTCCTTCCACTTCCCCAACCCCAAACTCTTACTGGTTATGCTGAACACTCCAGCTCTGTCTATAGAACTATATCTTTCCTAAAGTTAAGAACACATGCTTCACCTGGAGTATTCTGAAATTTTGATTAAAGTATTAAATAGAAACTGGATTATAAAGCCAATTTGGCTTCCATAGACAAACATAAATTCCTTATCAATAACTTCTAGTTAGGGTTGACCCAAGTTGAATCAGAGTGAAAATCTATAGTGAAAGCATTTGTAAAATACCAGCTCCAAACCTGTATCCAGTTTTGCAAAAAAGGCTCTTTTCAAGCAAACAAAAAACCCCCAACTACCAGGACTGACAATTGCAAACAGCTTTCCCACCTCTCTGTACATAACATGAAATTCACATCACCAAACAGCAGACAGTGTCACAAGGCAGTTACTGAAAAGACATAATGCTTACTAAAGGCAGAACTCTCTGAAGAGTTACTATCCCTTGTAATACCAGCATGGATGGGCATGGGTCTCTCCTTCTGCAGTTTGCCCTTTCTCACCATGACTTCAATGCATCCATACTTCCTGCATTCTCCTGATGCCCTGAATGCTCCAAAAGGACTTTTTCAAACATAAAAGTAAACGTAAAGCAGAGATTGATCTTACATTATAATCCTTCTAGAATTCCACTTCAAGCAAGGTACACCTTATCAAACAATTAATTTTAACATTCCAGCAATAAGAATTTTTTTCCTTTATGTTCCAATCTGAAGAGAAGAACAAATCCAGTAATAGAACGTCAATGTTAATTTAAAAGGAGATGAAAAATGACTTAATAACATTACAGCAGGATAATGTTCTACAGTAGGTCATGGAGGCATAAAATTTTCAACAATTTCATTCTCATACCACTGTATATTCCCACTAATAGACCTGGGCCCAACTGAAAGATTGTTAATACCTTGCTGCACAAACTTATATAGCAGAAAAAAACCCAACTCTTATAGTCTCAGTTTCCCTAATCAGCAGTAAAACTGGGAAGAGAGGCAGGAAGCCTCCTACTCGCTTTCCCTTGAGCAAAAGGCAGAAAATGAGCTGCAGTTAATATACAGTTGAATTTCATGGTTAATTCTCTATTTAATAAATGATACTAAATATTACCATAGAAAGGCTTTAGCAAATAAAGTTGTACCTAGAAAGCCAGAACAGCACAGGTCAAAAGAAGTCACAACAGTAATTTGCTACTAGTTTCACTCAACCTTGCTCCATCTGGAAGCTGCAGTGCAGTCAAAACACAGGAAACTTTCCCTTCGATAACCCGCTTATGCGGGAATCAGTGTTTTGTAACGGTGCCCACAACCTTAATAGAACACAGCCTTTTGCTGTATGCAATACGAGGCACAGTTTAAAAAGGTGAATGTTTTCTAATACAAGGCAGAGGGGAAAAAAAAAAAAAGTTTTGGACACAGCAAATGCTACTGTAACTTCTCCCCCCAACCACCCCTTAGCCTTACACAGAACGCGGAATCAAGGAGGGCAGAAGGTGACCCAGACATACACTAAGCTGCATGCTAAAGGGCTTCCACTGACAGTCTAAAAGCTGAAGAACATCAAATTCCTTTTGGCTAAGCAAAAAGGAAGGCTGGGTAGAAACCAGCAAACATCTCAGCTCTTGCAGTCAGATGCTTATACGGGTTCTACAGCTACTCTGCCTCAGACTTAGTGGAAAATGCAGAACAGAACACAGGATTTCTTCACGTGCTCAGTAACACCATCCCACACTCGCTTACATCTTTCTGCAATTTTCAGGTCCTGATTTCCTTAGAATTTCAGTAGCAAAGGAGAAATGGAAAAAATTGGTTCTAACCTGGCAGCTCTAGAATGAATTGTCAGATTTAAAACTTAGTAAATGTTAAGCTAACCCTGTTTCACAAAAGACTGATTTAAACCAAAATGTTTTATGAATCTGTGATCAAGTTTAAAGACTGATTCTCAGTCCTGTTCACGTTTAAACATGAAATTTAGCACTTTTTGTTAACTAAAAAAACTTAAAGAACATCCACATGCATTTACAATATAATTAAGCTTAGTATTTGTCCTGTCTTGTTGGGCATTTCTTGTTTGCTAGCTTATTTGTCCATTCATAGTGTAGGAATACATCTGAATGCCACCTGGAATTTAATAGAAAGTTCACAAATACAGGAACTTAAAATTTATTATGTGGTGAAATATGAAGTTACCTCAAATGATTTGGGTTTGGGTTTTTTGTTGCGTGGGGTTTTTTTGGTTTTTTGTTGGTTTTGTTTTGTTTATTTTGTTTTTAAATTTAAGACATGCTTGGTATTTACTTAGAGGTGCTGCTACTGTTAGTAAAAATGACTGCTTCAGACTGTCACATCCAGCAGGATATTCCTTCCCAATGCCTCTGTTTACAGATTAAAGCAAAAAGGTCAGGAAGATAACTGTCATTCCTACTGTTTCACAATTCTATGTTAATCACTAAAATAATTAAAAGAAACCAAAATTTAAAAAACTGTTCCTCTGCACTTCCAGAAGAGGTTACTCTAACTAGAGACAGTTTAGTATTTCCATACAAGTGCTTAGCCAGTGACTTCTATGACTTCATGCCTCATCTGCTCCTTTGCAGCACCTAGCAGATAAAAGCTAGCTGATCCAAACAAGTGTACGTGGGGTTAGGCACATCTGAGGTCTTTCAGTTTCCAAAGGATTATTTTGATTAGGAATGTGACAAGTTAAAAAGAGTTCTAAGAAGTGAAGTAACTTTATAATGGGAAATATTTAACATACAATTCAGAGTAAAAAGTTACTTCAGAATGTTTACATGAAATATAGAGCATATATCTTAAGAGAATGTATATAAAAATACAGATTGTGTGTTTACATTTATATAAACATAGACCAACATTTTAGCTTGGTTCCCCACTAAATATGTATGCACACAAGAAATATGGTCCAGATTAAGAGATCTTTACTTTATTCCTGACACTCACAGAACACCACCACAGGGAAGAGAAACTGATAAAGAACTTCAGTATTTTTCTACACACAAAAGAAAATTATTTAAAAACCTATGTAGACAAGAGTGTTTAATCTGGCACAACTCAAGTATAGTCTAAGAAGATGTAAGACTGCTGCTTGATAACACAAGCCTTGAAATGCCACCATCACACCCCTTTACATGGGTAATATAAAGTACCCTTTATATGGGTAAATATATTAAAAATCTGTTCCAAATTTTGAAACATTTAGAATCACTTTTTTTCATAACTAAACTCTTACATAAAATCCGTGAAATTGATTCTGATCAATTTTACTAAACTGCAGAAAGGGTTACAAACTGTTCTTGTTCTTCACAGAAATAATCTTCAATTTGAATTTATAGAAATGATGCGTCCACATATCAGCAAGATTATCTGCTTAACGTTTTCTTTTTAAAGCAGCCAGACTCTCATTTGAGTACCTTGGTAAGCCTAACTATAGAACAAGCTGCCATAATAGTATATGTGGTTTAGTACTTCATTTTCTGAAGTCTCCTAAAAGGAGATACTCTCAAGTACTGACAACATCTTCAGAAGTCAAAAGCAAGTGAGCCGTAAGTTTCCCTTCCCTGTCAGTTAAAGCATGGTCTAATTTCTCAGGCTCAGGTGTGTGTATGGAAAGCATCACAACTGACTATTCATTCTCTCTCTACAGGGAGTTATTGGACCTGGCTGTGTGGAAGAGAAAACAGTTTCCAGTTAAAAACAAAACAATTACTTCTACTCTCCTGTAAATGGACATTCTGTACTTTGTTACCATACCTACATAAAAGCCCCAATAAAAAAATCTTAGAATTCCTTTCACCATTTACTAGGGCATGGTCAGCAGAACACAGAGCTGCTCACAATGTCCGATATTTATGCAGTACTAACTCACAGTAAATATCTTATAAATCAAGAGCAAAATAGCTTTCGTTCTGTCAAAAAGAGTTCAAGTGAGAACAAATACACGCAATCTGACCTTTACATCAAAAAAGCTCTTTTGGTTACCACCAAGAAAAACAGGTTGTGTTACAAAAGCTTCCAGTGCTCTGCATTTCTAAGGCTGTTTGATGAATATTCCTATATATTTATCCCAACTGAGGCACACCAAGACCCTTTCAAAGAAAGAAAGAAAGAAAGAAAAGAAAAAAGAAAATGGACAGAAATGCACTGGAGGACCTACTGCTCCCCACAGCTACCATATATATTGACTCAGGGAACACAGCCAGCCATCTTGAATTTGGTTTCAGCGAAACACTTTTCAGTTCAGTTGTTCACAGATTCAAGAGCCCAATTAGAAGAATTGAAAAAAAGATATTCACATTGGAACCCATCCAGTTTCCTCTGAGTAGCAGCAGTCATGCAGCAGCTATAACTATAACTTTCATGTGCTGCTTATCAAAAGAAGTGACTGCCACATCTATATTAAATTAAACCCTTACAGTTAAAAGTTTTCACTTACAGAATTATTTTAACTCTTTTAAAATAATAATTACAGACACTAACAGCAATGGTGCAGAATAAAGACTAATATTTGAGGTATTTCTAAACATTAACTTACCTTTGTCAACTGGGGAGACATCCACATCCATTAAATGCTTCTGCATTTCTAGGATTATTTACATCTATCACAATTTTCTCTAAATACTAGCGAGTCTCAAAAAAAAAAAAAAAAAAAAAAAAAAAAAAAAAAGAGCCAGCATTGTAAAATCTAGCTTTTAAACTGCTGCTCAAAGCTCTTCAGCAGACAGCAGTTCCGCTGAGGACTTGAAGAGGTGCATGGACTTTGCTGAGGCACAGAAAATGCCATGGTGAAAGACTGCACTCACCCACACTAGGACCAGCTTTCTATGTCTTCACATATTGCAGGGCAGGATATGTCAGAGGTGAATGAAAGCTCATCTATTAAGGGCAGTAACACTATACTAAACATTGCTAAAACACAATGGCAGACAGCACAATATATTTCATTTTCAGTCTAGAAATGAGCCAGACTCTGGTATTTACCTCCACTGACACTATCTAAAGCATTGGAGGAGTCTTTTTTCCTACTCTGAAGGAAAAAAATCACCGTGCTTAGTTAAGAGGGCGAAGCCTGTAACTTGTACAATTACCAATTAAGAAATGCGTCTCTTATTGCTGATTTCACTCACTGCAAACTTCACCTCAGATAAATTAATTGGAAGCAAATGAATACCAAGTCCACTTTGAGCAACCTAGACGTATTTGATATACACAACACTTTTGGTCATTTCTAATGCTTATAACCCCCTCGCCGGAAGCACCTATCGGCTGTTTGTACTTACTCTCCATTTATATGGGAACTTTCCCACAAAGCTGGGCAGGAACGCCCCAATCCCAAAATAGAAAAGCTCCTGTTATTTAGGAACTGAGATCAAATAAAAATGCTACCAATTTTGTTGAATTGCTAATGTATATAAATAGATATAAATACAAAACAAAGTTTAGAAAGTTCCACTGTTTCTTCCTTACACACTGAGTTCATTAACCTTGTTCATCATGAAATTTATGCGTTCACTTATTCAGTGCTGTGGGTAACATCAGCATTTAAAAATACACAAAGCAGTCTCCTTCCAAATTCACCCCATGAGAAGTCTTAATGCAAAGGAGAGAAAAAAATGTTGCAGTATTGTCTGAAGACCATTACCAGAGCTACTTTGCTCTCCTCTTGCTGCAACAAGAAAAGAGCAGTCTCTGAAGGTGGACTCTGTAGAAGACTATGACTAGACTGCTTGTTCAGCTTCAGCACTTCTGATCAAAAGTGAGACAAGAGCATTTGGGTCCAATCTGTGACCTGATTACAGCCCAGCAGCTTAGAGTCAACACTCCTGACTCATGGTTTTCAAATTCTTTGGCTGAGTAACAGTCTCAGTTCCACATAGCTGAATTTATTTATACCAGAGGGATGGCAAGATGGCATCGCAGGATGGCCAGGTCCTACACTAAGCTCAAAATGTCAAGCAGTCTGAAACCAGTAAGTGTCTGCACTAATATTTTTATTTTTATTTTTTTTACACTTGTGATCTCACCTCTTTATCTTATTTTAAATTATTTTCATAATGCATGCAAACAATCATAGAAATTCACCTTTAGAGGACCCTTAACTTGCTAATTGAGTAGAATGAAAGATGTTCAAAACGTATGACGAGAACTTTACCCGCTGTCTTTGCCACAGAATTCCTACATGACTTCTCTAAGTTCCTACTACTACTATTTATTTTCAGGATGTTCAAATAGGTAATCTTGGGTTCCCACTAGCAGAAGCGTTCAATACCCCTGCAGTTCCATAAAGGTAGGGAGACCTGTGAATTCATCATTTAAAGCATCATAAAATTATATGCATTGGGGGAGAGAGATTAAGAAAGAACTATCGTCCCAAGGCTTTGCAAAGTTGATATCCAGTATCTGCGAATGTTAGATAAGAATCCAAAGCACAGATGTCAATGTATAGTGAACAAGAATATCACCACCTTGATTCACAGAAATATCAAGATGGTAAATTATTTTCTTAACGTACTGGGGGGCTAATTAGTTCTCTAAAGAAATTCTATAAATAAAATAATTATTGTCTGTTCAGGTCAATGTGCAAATGCTGTAGGAAGACGATATAGGTCATGACAGAATGTCTTATATTGCTTCCTATTCAGTACAATAAATGAGAGTACGATTCTGTGGAAACATCTTTATAGTGTTGCAATTAAAAATATGTACTTTATTTCTTACTTAATTGCGAGAGCAGTTATTCGTTAGAAATACTAGCACCCATGGTGCACACAGAACCCGCAGTGTCTTCATATCAGGACAGGGTATCTGTTTAAAGGAGACATTTTCAGCAAACATAGCTTACCTAGATGATATTTAATGACCTGTGATCTAAACCAGATCAGGCCAGTAATCTTACACTTTCCTGTACCCTTTGCTCCTTTTACTGTAATTAAAAGACAGTTATAATGCATACACACAGAATGGATTAATTATTATGGCACTGTAACCTGTCTTGTCATTTCCTAAATCTTCAGTCAACAATCTATGCTTCCTGCAAAGGAAGGGAACAAAATCTTGCACACTCGGTTACTAGACATGCAGTTATTTTGGTCAACTTTTCAAGGCAGGCCTTATCTATAGTACTGCAGGCTTTGCGATCTCCAGCATAAGATTTGCCCCCTCTCCCCCCCACCCCCAGCCCCCTCCATTACAGAGATTCATCTACTCACAATTAAGGTTAAAGACAGATTCCTGCTGGAAACTATTCTAAGCTACTAGTATTCTCCCTGACTAATAATTAAGTGATATTTTAATGTGAACACAATAGCAAATTTTATCTAAAGGGGAATTTCTGCCCCACCCCCCACCCCCACCCCTGAAGCGTGCAAATTAGTCAAACAGTTTAAATGTTAACATAAAAATTCCCTCTCATTCAATGTAAAATACTAACTTCTGTATGTTATCTGAAGAGAGTCATACTTTTCACTTTCCATCTAATTAATACTACATGTAAACTCATTCATAGGCAATAGTTTGGGATGATTTTTTTTTAAAAAAGGTAAAGTTATAGTTGTATTGACTAAATCTGCATGAGCAGTTTGCCCTCTGGTGACTAACTTTGTGAGAACATATAGGATTTGTAAGAGATCTATGAAGACTGGTAAGAATAAAGAATGACTGGAATGTTTGCAGATTCCCCAAAAAACAGCATTAAGGGATTTAAAAGACATGGTATGTATTAATTTCAATAGTGCAGTGTGATTTCATTCAAATTAAGAAGAAAAACAAACTGAACAAAAGATAAGTGTGAAGAAAATGAAGAACCAAACTGCAACTGTAGAACAGCCACATATGGGAAAGAAGAGAACTGAAATACCAGAATTTTGCCTAAAACTTATGAGGGCTAAGACAAAAGAAAGAAGCAAAAGGTCCCTCACAGCATCCATTACTGAAGGCTATAAAAGGCAAGTCCAAAATCAGCTTTTCATCATAGCAAGGGCTCGATAGCCAGAGCTCCTTGTTGTCTGTGTTGCACAAAGGTTATGTTGGCCAGACTACTTGGACGTGCATCTTGGGGCTTGTGACTATATGGGTGTGAAAATAAAAATAGACAAAATCAACTTAAATACAGATTTTGTGAAATAAAACTGTCTTCTTCCTCCATAAGATCTGAAACTAATTTGCTACTCTAATTTCCTGCACTAACACTATGCTAGTGTTGGGGGGTGAGGGTAGGGTATCAATCTCCTATACATATAACCAGAGGATCAAGCTTCTATCCCAGAGTCTGGGCAATTTACTCAGCCCGAGAGCCTTGACTGCCACTGAAGACAGACAAATTGTAATTTACTCCAATATGTGCTAATGGCATGCTTACTTCAAGCTGACTTGGAAAATACAGATGTTGTTTCTCAAAATGATCTTTTGTTTCCCAAGAAAGGGCTCTAGATTTACCTCAGCTCCTTAGATGACCATTGCTACTGTACTGAACATCATACATATTTTACCTTCACAAACATTCCAGTGAAGCAGGGAAATACCATCTCCGAGTAACCGATGAGGAACAGAAATGGAAGACAAAAAAAGTGACTTATCTAGCATCACAAAGAAATGCTCATTGACTGTGAAAACAAAATTGAGTCTCGAGTTCCTAGCTAGCTGTCTAGCTGCTAGATCACATTCCTTTCATATAAAATCGATAGACAATTGAAAAGTCATTAGTTACATTTTTTTTCTATTACCAGATCACATTTTTCTTATTCACCTGCTTACCTAACAGCTTATATCACCTTAGCAGTTATTCTTCCCTTACATCCCGCTGCTGAACTAAAAGGTTTTCCCAAGGGAGGTTTCTCTTGGTCTTGCCTTGGTTGTGTGTGCAAGGACTGTTGAAATGTTGTCTGAGTCAGTCACCACAACTGTTTGCCTAAATTCTTTCTCAGTGTCCTTAGCTGAAAGGTGATGGTGGACAGTAACTTCTTCCCTTTGAAGACAAACAAGCATGTAAAACATCCAAGTGAGAGTGTGGAGAGAGGAAAGGAATTGTTGGGGCTGGAATAGAAGGAAAATGCTAAGTAGAGTTAGCTTCTAAAATTATTGCTGTGTCTTGCTTGAATTCACCAGGAAATTTAGTTAGCATAAAGATCAGCAGAATGCTGGATAATTTCTGTAACAATCACAAATATTGATGGTCACAGAGGCACACTTCCACAGCTAACTAAAAATGGTAGAATAACAATGAGCCCTTCCTCACGGTCACCTAGCACATAAACTTCATGCTTTTATTTAATGTGTTGCTTCTAGATGCTTCCCATGTAAAATACATTTTGCCACTAGTTCTTCTACCACCTGGCACTCTTCCTGTCCTACCTCAGCCTCCTGGGTAGCAGTACAAGGGGAAAAGAAAAAGGTTAGCTGCTAGTCCTGCACAATTTTCATTGTGGTGTTAGCGATTAGAATCCTAGAAAACATGCGGTCAGCTCAAGAGAGATCCTTGTGCATTCCTAAATACTCCGCATGCAGTACTGCATAATACATCTCCAATGACAAACTAAATTTTATTTGCAAGATGAAATATGAACCTGCATCATGTATCTCAAAGGAATGAGTTCAATGTTTCTAAAATGCGCTCACTGATACTGACCTCTCTTCTCAGAGAGAAAGAGTTAAAATATCCTCTTTTATTCCCCAAAGGCTGCCGGTCCCACACAGAGGTGCCATGTTTTATTTAAAACATGCTCTCTCTCAGTAACCACTTGTTCTAATTGGCAAGGCAAGGCTGGGTCCCCAAAGCACACAGCTCGTTACATTCAGTTTGGATTACAAAAACACGATGAAACAAACTGCATCGAAATGTACAAATTAACAACTCAGGAGTGCACGACACGGACATGGAATTAGATTGTAATATGGAACAAACTCCACAGGGAGGCTAAGGAACAAATCACTAGTGTCTCCATAAACTACAGAAGGTTTCCAAACGAGCAAATACACAGAACACAGACTTTTCTATAAATCAAGCAAATGGCTAAATGGGGAAAAAAGAAAAACATTCCTTCTCCTATCTTATGCACACATTTATAGGAGAATGGAGTTACAAAAAAGTTTAATAAATGAAGCCTATGGGTTGCACATTTCAAATAGGTAACTACGCTTTCATGCTGGCAATGTGCAAACATCATGGTAATCAAGTCATATTTATAAACATATTTTTTTTTACATCATCAGAGAACCTATACACAAGAGACTAAATTACAGCTGGTGTTTCAACGAGTCATTTGGAAAGGTTATGAGTTAGAAGGTGAACAAGATAGTAACAAAATAGAAAGAAACTGGCTTTACCATAAAGAAGAAAACAGAGCAATGAAAAACTAAAAATAATCAAGTCTGAGACAAAAAAGGGCTGAGCTCTTTGTGTGTGGATCAGTCTGTAAAATGGGACTGGCAGTCCCCTGAGATAAGAAAAAGAAAACACACGGAAAATATCAATGTTGTCTTGTTAAGACAGAGGAAAAAAGTACATCAGGACTTTTTGGCAATCTTTTCAGGTACCCAGTATGGAGAAGCAGTCTTATTTTTGTTTGAGTGTAATTCATATTTTTAACAAATGAGCCCCATACCACTAGACTATGAATTTAGCAAGATGCAATCCAATGAAACTGCCATTAATGTCCCACAGGGTAGTTTGTTGATAGGTTTGACTGTAAAATGTTAAAGTTCTTAATTAAGAAGGCATTCCATTCTCCTAGACTCTGTTGGTGAAAAGACATTTTCAAATGTGACTGGAAAAAGCCCTACTAAGTTGAAGTTAGTAGTAGTCAGAAACAAAAAACTGTCCTACCACAATATACAACATTTGAGTGCCAGCTGTGAAAGAAATTCTCTTTCTTCCACTAACAATTGTACAAAAATAAAAATACTTCATGGGTCTGTCCTCCACCAGGCTTGCCCCTTCCCACTACTTTATAAGGGGGAAGACAAAGGAGGAGATAAAGAAGAAAATAATCGAGCAGATCAAACCAGCCGCTGAGCAATTGGCCCTGTCCACACTCTACATTGCTCTGCTGTGCATACAACGCCTTTACACAGCCAGGTCCCAGGCAGATGAGGGTTGTGTCTTCTATACAGCATCTGGAACGTCTTTCTACATAACGCATAGCAAAATCATATTGGTGTTGCCACAAAGCACTCCACAACTTCCATGCCACGATAGTATAGACAGAAGAAAAGTGGACCCCTCAGTATTATACTAGCCTCCTTTACAATTGATCTCTTAAATTCTGCACACTCCAGCAAACCTAGAAAGCTTCAGGTGTCCTTCTCTCCCATATTTCCAGTTCTTCTGTATATACTGAGTACTAGCAACATGTAGCGTAACTATGCTGCATAATTTCGTTGACGGTACTATTTTTGACAGAAGAAAAACAATTAGTCCTAAGCTTAGATAATACAACTATGCTTGAATAAACTCATTCTCTATTAATTTGTATTTCCTCTCCAAACCTTTAAGACAGGTTAGGGGAAAAGGAGTCAACTAAATACATATAAATCCTTTTCCAATCCTTCCATAAAATATTGCTCTCTTCTAACAACCCAAACAGAGCTATTACTCAGCTCTTTACATTTTTCTTTAAAGCCACAGAATAATGCATACTAACAGAGTAAAGAGAATCTTTGGGGTCAGCAGTGCAAATCAAGCTTACAGATAAGTAAGATAAGTCAAACTAAAGTAATTTATCCAATTATTTTTCTTGATTCCATTTCATGGTGATTGTCTTTCTCCAACTTAGCATACATCTCAAGTTTATCAATTATGATAAGACATCCTTTCCCTGCCAGCCTTCCACTTACAAAAATTATTTAGGCATAGAGTTAAAGAAATTAAACGTATACCAAACAATATCTGTGTTTATATCTGGAATGTTATAGTTCTTTATTAGTAATTACTCTAGAAATTAGAAATATCTTTGTTACCACTGTAACCAGCTATACAATTTTCCAAGAATTATTTATCTGCAAGCCTGACTGTGTATTAGAAGTTGAAGATGAAGCTTCCCTACTTTCAAGTGCTAGCCAGTCAGTCCTGGTCTTTGTACCAAGCAGTCCATGTACTTCAAAATACAAAGACAGACATGAATACAGCAACAAATTCTAGCTTAATGAAGCAACAAATTGAGGCACCAGTTTCCATCAGGAGCCAACAAAGGGAATACTATACTGAAAAAGAAACATTTTGTGTACAGATTAGTCCTTAGTACTGTTTTCAAACTTCTGAAAATGCCTGCTGCTTTTTCAGCAAAGTACTAAGACGTGGATCCACATAAGAAATTACAAGGATATGGAAAATGCAAATATAACATATTTAATCATTCATTTAGGAATGAAAACTTTATGAAGCAGGGCTGAATAAAGCATAATTTGTCATGTGTCATACAACAGGATACAGCAAAGACAACAGAATATGAACTAGCAACATGCAAGATGGACCTGTTGAAAAGGTTTCCAGTAAGCAAGCTGAAAGCTTGCCTGAAGATCAAGTTAACAGTTGATTAACAGCAAAATCTATTCAGGCAGGAATGCTGATTTTTGCCACCTCATGCTTACAGTAGGTTTTATTACTGCCACTGAAGTCAGCATTCTAAATAGCTCCTAGGATTTACAAAGCCTGAGAGAAGGGGAAATTGAGTTATTCAAGTGACTCTGAGTCACATAAAACCCCCAATTCTGTGAATTCCAAAAACTGTGCATGGCTTAGGCATGACAGAATAAAGGTCTGCTCAACAAAGCAGAAGCGTTAAGATGCACAAAAACATGAAATAACTCTACAGTCAGACATCTGAGTGAATTCAAGAAACAAAGAATAGCGAGTAATTCTATAATCAGATGTTATGTAGAAGACTGTCTATTTTTCTCCCTCTTATGAGATCTTTCAAATTCAGGAGAATAAAAGATACTATTGAAGTTCTAAAATTTCATAATCTGGCATAGAGCTGAGTGTAAATATTGAAAATACATACATGGTTCCAGCTCCTACTTGATAGATGAAGATTAAAAAAATCCATATTTTTTACTCATCAAGATACCAGTACGTAAAAAAAATGTGTTTGATTTCAAACTAAAAATAAAAATAAACTAAAAGTCAAGGCCCCTAAAACTCAGAGAATTCTTGGGTTAAATGGTTTAAGTATTTTCTCAAGTGATGCTAATCTAGCACTTCACAGAACATGATCGTTAACATTGCATATCTGGATTAAGAAAAGAAATGGACATCTACCTCTAGAAGTTTCAATTACACCTTCAGACAGAAGGGCTATAAAATTGATTCACAAAACCATGAATACGCATTTTGTCTTTTTCCAGTTTTCCAAGTGCACCTCTCCACCAAACCATCTAGTACGGCACTTACCTTCAGCTTCACATACTATCACACAAGCTGAAATCCACTTCCCGCACCTCTCTTTCCAATGCTGATAGCACCGTAACACAAATTAAACTTTCTAGTCTAAGAATCAAACGGATTAAAGGCAGACAGAATTTTTTGGGTGATTTAAATAGAAAGTCTAGTTTTACTATTTTCTGTATTTAAGTAATTGTTCTTACTCTGTATTAGTTTGTTCTGTGACTGTTCACAAAGGTTCCAATTAAAATTGAGTTTTTGAAGTACCAACTGTTGTTTCTGTGAATGTAGAATTCCTGCCTGAAAGAGCCTACTTTGTAAAAGTGGCTTTTCAAAGTACTCAATGTCCCTACCTGAAGATGATATTAAAGCTTCCACAAACCTAACAGCAGCAAAGACAGATTAATAAAGAGTACTTCTGAAAAATTTCACTTATCACTGTCCTGCATTTTAATCATTCAGATTTCACAGTTCACCATATTGAAAGAGAGGCTGCAGTATTAGCAAAAGATGTGGTGTCACCAAGGGAGATACTCTGGCTGTAATTTGCCTTTTTGCATTTACCAGCCTATGCTCTGATTTTTTTAAAAAATACCGACACTTTATTGCATTTGTATTCTGGATGTGCAGGAAGTCTGAAGCAACTATGCCTTAACTATCTGAAGAGAAAATTTATTTGAAGCAATTTAATATGTAGGATTATAGTTGTACTGTATCAGGAGACTGAGGCATTGATAGCACATGGTCAGCACTGGAGACAATGTTGTGAAGTACAATTAACTTGGAATTATTTCAGAGAGGCTCTTGAACTTTTCAGAGTTCACTGATTCTACAGGTCTTAAATGAAACAAAGTGGGTATTCCTTCTTGGAATAGGCAGATGGGGCAAAGGGGAGGCAAAGCAGGCCGAAGACGACTGCTAACTTCAAGTTCCTCTCCAGTATTTATCAACCTTCATGTGCAAGCCAAGAACTATTCTGCAGCAAATGAACAGATTTGTGGCTGTAGAGAAGAGCTCAGTGAACCTCCTAGATCTAGGTCGAATTATTGGGCTTTTCTAGGCAAAGGGTTGCATGTATCTGTGCAGTATTCAGCTCATTCTTACCGTAGAAAGCTGAACAACTTAGTCTCTATTATAACCTGTGAAAAGTATTTCTGTAGAAAAAGTACAAAGATAGTCAAAACAAGGAATTCCAGTCTCCCTGCTACATAATCTGGTTGCTTTTGCTGTTTGTTTCATCTTTCAACAATGGGAGTGAAAATTCAGTGAATTTATCTTGACAATAAATTTAGAAACCACAAGCATTTGGTCAAACAGGGTGGCAAACTGACAGCCCCTGACCATTGCCCTTTGTTTTGTTTCTGTGCTAATTAACATCACAGACATCAAACTATGACCGTTTCTCCCAGGGAATGGGAAAGAGAGGAAGGGCAGAAGCAAGGAAGAGCTCATGATCACGTATTTACAAAATTGTACATAGTTCAAAGTCTGGAAAAACAGTAAAGATGGGAAGGTTCCACATAACTCATATTGCAATGTAAACCCAACAACGTTTTCATCTATTGCCGACTTATTGCCCTTCTCCCTTGATCTATATAAAAAGGTAATGCTTGCACAAATGTAAGGGGCTTTGCTGCTGTGGGTCTGAAATGAATTTTAAAAAAAAAACAAAAACAAACCAACAGAAGACTAGATTCTATCCCTTCCCTCTGAAAAAAAAAAAATAATCAAACCAGTCATTTAACAAAGTCACTAACCTTTTTCGTTGTGTGGATTTCTTTTTTCTAAAATAAAAGAGAAAGGAAACGATGGTCAAGAGAAATAATAATTCCCAATTTTCCCTTGCATACAAATCTGTTTCAATACATTTGAATTAATAACTTGCCATATTAAAAGAGAAACAAGAGGAAATTCCTTCATATCGTATTTTGGGAGTGCCTGGAATAGTGAAAAGCATCTTTCAACAGCTTACTTTCCTAAAATCTTGCTATCTGTGGGGCTTAAATTTACAGAAACAAGAGTCTAAATATTTCTATTTCAATACTGTGGCTGCAAGCCCAGTATAAAAAAAATATACAAAAATATTTGAGTAATATCACACACAAAAAAAAAGGAAAAAAAAGAAAAAAGATACTTATGTTGGAACGATGACATTGAGAGGTTTTGAGTTACTACTCAAACAGAACTGGTTATTTGAGTGCTACTTGTTAAAGGAACCATAGTTAAGATCTAAAAAAACATAAATTAAATTTGCCTTTTCCTACAATACTTGGTTTTGTTCCAACTAGCAGCAGCTTTTTAAGTTACTCAAACTCTTCAAAAGTCTTATTTCATTGAAATAAACAGGCTGCAAGGAAATTCTTGAGAATTTTAAATAATCAAGCTTCCCTACCCCACCCCCACGCCCAAAATCCCATAAATATTTAGATATCATTTTGTACAATAGAAAAAATGAACTTGATCAGAGGTAATGGCATGTCAGGAGAATTACAGAATAGCAGCCAAGAATTTTTCTTCATGTTAAAAACAAACAAAGCAACGAAGAATGCCCAGTAAAACCAAAATAAAAGATGCTTTGCTTAATGCCTCATCTACTGGCAGTGAAGTTTTGGGTACTCTGTTAAATTCAGAATATGAGGGATGGGCCATTCTGATATCTCAGGATCAGAAAAACCACATTTCTGAGGTACACAGAAGTTGTTTACAGTGCTGATACGAACATAACAGCTGTACTGAGTCAAATCAAAAACCTAGTATCTTGTTTCTGTGATCAGTAAGGAAAGAGTACAAGAAAGGACTTGAACTTTCTTCAGTATACCCTTTTCCAGTAATCCATTGTTTTGGAAAACAGCCAGAGAAATACATGCATCATTTTTCTGAACAGCCTTTGACAATCTTTATTTCCCATGTGTTTGTTTAATGAAGTCATGCTGAACCCAAGATCTGAAATCTAAGTCAAAATTTATTTTTGTAAAAAAAAAAAAAAAAAAAAACACGCAGAAAAATCTTTAAAGTCTTAAAAAAACCTGATTTTTTTACTATTGCACCTGTTTCCCCCAAGATAAAATAACAATCATGATCTATGGATCTACGACAGCACTTTAATTACAATTAAAAATAAGTATACAATACTAATACAAACAAAAATTTTCAGAAATTCAAAGATAGAAGATGCTAACAGGAAAAGGTCCATAGCTATTCCTAACATTTTAAACAGTAGCAATCACCTTGCAATAAGAAAATAATATGTAGCAATTAGAATTAGCCTACTGATGAACTACAGCTGATTTAATGTTCAAGGGCTGCAAGTTAAAAAGAAATGGAACAAGGGATGTTCTATAACAATTTTTCATTTTTTATCCATAATATATTTCAGAGTTTATCACAAAATAAATCCTACAGAACTCCAAATTACAATTCAGACTTATGCATTCTGAAAGCCAGACCATCTGCACAGGAGCTGTGCTGACAGCAGAGCTCTGTACTTCAAGGGTATTCCAGAACAAGAACAAGGTTCAATTGGTGCATTTACACAAGACGTTTTTGATTAGTAAACAAATGAAGCACCAAAGTGAGGAAAATCTGATTACATATACACACTGAAGGAAGAGAAACCCATGCACAAATCCTAAAGGAGATGCCAACAATGTGGTTTCAATAATCTAACAAAAACACAAAACCTTTTACTGCACTTACCAGCAAAGCATTTGGAACAGAGATTCATAGTCTTGCTGGACCTGGGGCAAAAATAAAAAAAAAAAAATAGAGCTAAAAAATTCATTATACTTCTAATCAATACATGGAAGTTTTTTTGGGAATGAAGCAAGGGTACAGAGAGGGTAAGAACTTAAATGGCTAGGAATCAAAGGTAAGTGGCTAGAAGTGGCTGAACTAAGAATAGGGACAGAGAAAAGAGACTTCATATGGCAATCTCTTTCCAATTTAAAGAGCTTCCAAAACATGACTTCCACACATTTACCTTATATAAGAAAATAAGCTTACTTTACCATTCTATGTATTTGTTACACACTTATCATTTGGATCTATCACAATATGATAACAATGACAGACAAGAAGAGCCAATACATTGACTTGAATATTAGACTCCCCTTGGCAACCGCTCTGCAGTCCTGACAAATCCTGAATACGGTACAGCAATAGAGAGATTAAAGTATTGCACTTATAAAGACACAGACAGATGTGCTCTTGGAAGTCTAGCTGGAATGGCTTAAGAAGTTATTACCTCAAGCTGTTCATTACTACCCTCAGCTGAGTCCAGCAGTAATTTAAAATAACTTGGCTGACTTTGCACTGACATGGACTAGGACAGTTCATATGATCCATTAGTGTAGCTCAACTTTGAGGGCAGCAACCTTCAGCTGACAGAAAAACAGCTGGAGAACAACAGGAATATCTTAAGCCTCCCAGATATCTCCAAAGTGTTTGTGCAATTATGCCACAAGTGTTCTCCCTCACAAAATCAGCAGGCTCACAAAAAAAAAAAAAAAAAAAAAATTTAGGGCGATAGGCCTTTTCTCTAGGGCTACCATGAAACTACCCAAAGCAATATACTATGGGAGAAAAAGGTTCTCCCATTTATGGAAAGTTCTCTTCTAACATCACATCTCCTTAACAAAGTGAGCTGCAGAATGTTCTCACAAGCTCTCTGAGATTTCTTTCAGTAAAAGCAACCCAGTTTCTGTGCACACTGACCAATATTTGATTTGTTCAGCATTCCTAAATCAGCTCTGTTATGTATGAGTATTAACACCATCCTGAGCAAGTCTGAAAGTACATATTGACAGGGAAGATTGTACCAAAACTGTCCATGCCCACAAGACCTTTTTTGTCTCCTCAGGGCAGCCTTAGCTGAAGCATATCATTTAGCCAAATTAATTGCAACTTTATCTTTTGAAATATGCATACACAAAATCAATTGAGACTACCATAAGAGTTGTTTTCTATTTCCAGTCAAACGTGGATGGAATTTTGAGATGAGTTCTGCATCTTACAATATACAAATTATAAAAATCAAAACTTTATTATCTCCAGACAAAAGTTTTGACGTTTTTTTCAAAGCAATTACATCACAAATGAACACACCTACCAGAATTAAAGAAGTCTCCCCCCCACCCCACAAGTTTGCGAATGGATATTTTGAATGACTTTCCAGTAACTAAGCAAATACAGACTTGGTCAATCATATCTTAGTATTAATCATATCGAAACATTACAGATGCTTTTCAATTCATGCAAATTTGAGAGCTGGTTTACATCAGGCTCAGGAATTCTAGAACACAGTTGACTGCAGATGAGAGACATAAGCATTTGCCAGCTATAGCAAGAGCCACAGACACATGAAAGCTAGTTTTAAATGCAAACAGTATGTGCACAGGAGAAAAAGTTAATTCCCAGGAAAAGAAAAGCAGAACAACATTTGTAGCCATACAAATACATCATCAAATTGGTATATACCCAAAAATTCAGTATCTATGTTGACAGTTGCACAAATTATCTACCTTCAAAAGAACTGCAATTAAAAACAGCATGGTGAGTCAACACCTACAGCATTAGTGTGCTGCAGCTCAGTACTCACTGCTTATGGGTTAGACCTTCTGGAGCAGCTCAATATGCCAGGCAGGAGCTTCTCTGCAAAGCCATTAAACCCCAGGGGCAGCAAAGAAAAAGAAAGGCAGAGTTCAGATGGTTCATATTGATGACATTGGAACGGGCAATGACAAATGTTTTCAGTGGTATAATCAACCATCTCAATCATATCTAAAATATCAGTCCAAAGCCTCATATGATATATTTACTTATCAGCACACCAACAATGGAAAACACACACACACACACAAAACATACAGCTATGTGAAAAAAGAAAAGAGGCTGCCATTTACTCATAACACACAAAAAAACAGATTTTCTGAAAGGACAGTGCTATTGGACAAGTGACCCTGTGAGCGACGTAACTTCAGCTCTCTGTTAAGAGTTTCAAGGATCACTTTCTCTTCGATCCCTTTATATGCTTTTTCAAGACATCCAAGTCAGTCTCATACTGCTATGTAAGATGAGGATGCAAACTTTCAGAGCGTTTTTTTTCTTAGTTTCTTTTACACAGTTACTTATGTCAATGCAGATCCATCAGCACAACACTACAACTAAGAAAATGGCATTTTCATTAGAAACAGAGTAATAGTGTTGATCAACCAATTGGCCCCTCTTTGAAAGTGCAATATTTAATTAGAGCAAAAGCTTTACAACAAAAATGCATTAAACAGTTTACATGTCAAACTTATTAGGCGTTATCTGAGAGTCATGTCAATGCCTGTCAAGTAAAATATGTTTCACAGCTCTGTTACCCTGCAAATCCCTTCTCTCATTGCTAGGCTCTTCTCTTTACAGCAAACAAGGGCTCTCTCATCTGACTCTTAACACTGACCAAAGCTGCATTATTTCCATCTTCTCTGTGAACCACATCACTGGTTTACATTGATTATTTCCTACCAACTCCAACATTCACCAAAGCTCATACTGCTAGGCAGGAACACCAAAATACAAAATATCTTTGCTCCTAGTAGCGTTTTCAAATGTATTATACATTCGTAATATCTGTTATTTCTAGAGGTAATTTTATTTGAAACATGCAAAAGTTCTAAAACATCAAACAGTCCTGGCCACGATACAGCTCAGTTGCCACTTCATAGGACAGAGAAGGTCACAGCAGCCAACTCTGCTTCAAGCAGGTGACTTCTAGGGAAAGCAATACAGTTCTGATTTCTAGGAATATGCAGTAAAGTCATGAGTGTAAAGATGAATAAGGCACAGTGAAGCTAGAATTCAAAGTCAGTCCTGGCAATGAGAACTGTATGTCTTAGACTACAAGTCTTTAGGCTGACACCCAACATTTCTACACCTTTCTGTCACAGTTTGGTTGGGGATATTCAACATGCTTCTGAAACAGATACCAAATCACCACAGTCTTTAACTCGACTTTATTAAGGTAATTCCCAGGTTTCCCTCAAAATTCAGCTTCATGCTTAACAGCACCTAATCCAGAATTACTACAGTATACGTTTTATGTGTACAATATACCTAGAAAGCAAGTTTTATACTGATAATCTACAATCTTCATTTGTACCTAATTTAAGCTGGTATTCAGAACGACATTCATATTTATGCATAAATCAAGCCAAATAGAATGGTATTGTCACTGAGACAGAATATAAAGTTAAACCCTATTTGAAGGTACTTCCACCTGTCAAAAAGAAACCATTTAACTCAAGGGTGACAAAAAATTATTATGTAGATTGGAAGGCACAAGGTGAAGCATAACTCAGAAGGTCAAGTGGCAGTGCAATTTAGAGGCAGAAGATACTCCAAGCCAGCCGGAAAACCCCAGAGGCTACGAAAACATTGCATGCAACAGTTCCACTAGGCTCAGTCTGAAACAAGTGCAGACATTAGAAGAGCTTCCACTGCCAAAAGAAAAACAAAACAAACAAAAACACTCACTTAACAACACATCCATGAAAGTCATGGCAACGACACAGTGACTTTGAAAGAGGAAGAAATTTACAGAAATGGGAAATCCTGGAAGTTAATTATACTTTAAGCAATAAATAAATGACATGTAAGAATAAAAATAAAAACCACACCCCTTACTTGCATTGCAGTGCCTACAAATTTCCACAGCAAAAGAAACTGAGCCTTCAGACAGATGCACATGCAGACTACCATAAGGTGCTCACTTCAGTGAGATCAACATCTGCATCTCTGGTTAAAGGTGCATAATGCAGAGTTAAAGCCAGCCAGAGGCCTTAAATATCAAAAATATCAATACATAATGAAGTATGTTATATAACTGATTAATAGAACTGAAAAGATTGCTTGCCCGATTCCATTTTCATAAGGTAATTCCACTACATTCTTACAAAGGTGTGGTCTTATCGACTCCACTAAAAGCACTTAAAGTTATTTACTCAAATTTATGCTCTACACTACTAATTATTCCTTTCCTTTCTTGCCATTTGGCAGTATACCATTGCGACGTACCATCCAAATCAATACACATTCTACTCTGTCTTCACTGGAAGTTTGCTTTTCTTTCCCCACTCTGATGTACAGCAGTTGGTCAGAATAGCCGGAATCTAAAAAAGACAATCTCAATCTGAAGGTTCAAGAACAAACTGCATGTGGAAATTTTGTGCAAAGAGAGTTAAAAAGTAGTATAGAGAAATTAGTCTGATCTCAGAACACTCAGTCTCCGTAATAGGTAGGCACACCTAGTAAACACTTTGTAAAAGAATTCTACATTTTCCAGCAGACTGTCAAGCAGGCACTTTCTAGCTTCCCCATCCCATTTTTAGGAGGAAAGAAAAAAAAACAAAACAAAAAAAACACCAAAAAAAACACCCACAAACTCTAAAAACTAATACTAGCTTACCTCCACACACATGCCAAAGGGCAACAGAAAATGCCCAGTCGCATCTATATTAGGATGTCTCACACACTTTTTAAGATAATAGTGACATGGAATTATTAATGCAGATGCTCACCAATAGCAAGAATCATACAGCCGCACCAGAGTGAAAATAAGTAAAGATTCTAGTACAGGTATGTATTTCAGTGCTTGAAAAACACCACCAGAATAACAGTCATTCTTGAAAATAATTTTTGTTCAGTTTTCTTTTGGGGATGGAAGAATAAGGAGCTTGGAGAAAAAATGCTTTTAAATACCTAATGCATGCATGCATGCTATATTAAGATATTAAAACCACAGATGCTAATTAAGTTTGTGAAATCCCAGATTCTGCACTTTTATTGGGAACAAATTTTTCCAGCATACCTGGGAATGATTCTTTATGACTCAGAGTTCCTATGACTTCGTAGTAAGAAAACTTATCTGCTTCAGTGGCACTGTAATTGCATTGGTGATCAAACGCATCATCTTAAATGCTTCTTGGTCACCTTCCAGTATAGCAATTAAGAGTGGGAGCGCATCATCACTACAGTAGAAATATATCTTAGCACTTGAATGATACCTGTCCAATATTGTCAGGGGTCATATGTTTGAGAAACATTAACATAATATGTATCGTGTCATTAATTAGTTAAAACTACAGAGAAGCCTCCTCCCTATACATTCAGCACACACTGTTTCAGGTATTTGGCAACTTAGGTCAACTGTCCATATGTTAAATCAATGCATTTATACTACTGTAGTTTATGGTCTGTCACCATTTCCATTATAAAGCAATTTTCAAAGGTTTCTAACTCTGCTGAAGAATTCATTCTGAGCTGAGTCCTGGCACACAACCAAAGCAAATCCATAGCCCACACGTTTACTTTCATCCAACCAGACTAGAAGGATTATTTATCACTAAAAGAAAATTGATCCAATTCTGTATTTCCCTTAGACTTTTCATCATTTGCTTAGAGCATAGAACACTTCACCTTGTATAGGAAGGAGGTTAATTAGGCTGTGTTAATGAGACCCTCAATAGCCTTTTGAAAGTTCTGTATATGCCATACACTAGCTTCTGAAGACAGCCATTTTACTTTCTAAATCAGAAGTCACCTCACTGATTTCATATGTGCTGCAAATGTGATATTTATAGATCATCCTTAATTTATGATCTTGCTAAGGGGATATAAAACAAGAACCTTACAGTTGCCACAAAGAAGTGGAGCATGTCAAATGCACATGGACCTGTAGAGAACTTGGCAACGAGAAATATTCAAAAACACTCAAGAAAGAGATTTTTAAGTGAACCAAAATCTGAAATTAAACATTCTGCAAGTGCAGTCAGTGTCCTCTACTTCATCAACTGTTCTATACCCATACACTCAGTGGGAAGAATTCTAGTGCAATTAGAAAAATGTTATTAGTAGATTTTATTATTACTACTACTATAGGGGGGTTTGTTTGGAAAATATACAAGTATTCTGGTTTTGGACTCCTCATTTTCACCATGAACAATTTAAGTGTTGCATATCATTTCAAGATTTCTGTTAAGCTGCTGAAAAGGATGCCTCAGTGAGCCACAAGTTCATAAAGGACTTCATCATCCTGACCTCAACTTGAAATGAAATGGAGGGTAAACTTTATGCACAGCACAGTGTACTAGTGCAATGCCCTTCTGGCAGCTTTCCACACTCAAAAGATATGCTGACGCATCCCAATGAAGTAGCAGTATCCTGATTTATTATTTTTTTTCAGTGGCTACAGTAAAGCATTCTTTTAAAGCTCTATGGCTGAAGCACTTTTTATGTTTTAAATATACAAAGACACTCAAGTGTTTTGTTGACAGTAATGCCAGAGAAGAGCACAAATACACAAGACTAAGAGAAGAAAATGAGGAAAACACACAGAAAAGTTGCTCCTTACTCTTAAAAAACGTATCATGGGCTCTGACACAAAAGCACTGATAGCGTTTCAATTTAAGGCCTTCTCCAACAATTCACACAACAAACTGCAAAGAATCCAATGCACCTAAACTAGGTAAGACAGGTTGTTAGATCTGATTCAACTGGGTTTCAAGCTGGGCTTACGAAGTTGCTGCCCACCAGTCCAAGCTAAATGCTTCACAGTCCCATGAATACATGTCTCTACACTTTCTTTAAAAAAAAATAAAATATCTCAGCAGCAAAATGCAATACCAAACATTCCTCTGCAAGTCTTTTTAACAAAGTTGTGTAGCCTACTATTTAAAGGACAGTAAAAAGGTTGAAATACTAAGTATTAGCAGAGTCCAAGAGTAATTTCCAGAGTCCTTCAGTAAAGTAGGAACAAAATTTGAAATGTCTCATCTACCCACCTACCACAAATTCCTCAAGGACATTATTGTTTACATGCACTGCAAGTAATAACTAACTTTGCCCTATGACAACATAATCATCATCTTCAGATTTACAATATGAAATCATACCAAGTTTATATTTTTCTTCAGATCACACTCCAATACTCCACTGATCAGTGGCATTCAAAAACCTATTCCATTTGTGTTATTCCTTTTACCACACGGTCAGTAACAGATACCAAATAATAAAACATTCTTAAAGAAGAAAAGCTGAAAGAAACCTCAAGAAAGTATCTGTTTTGTCCCCTGACTTAAAAGAACAGCTAATTATGTATCAAACCTCCCCAGGAAATGTCCTGGAAAATGTCCTGACCTAAACAACTAGTTTTAGCTTACATAATAGGTAAAATTCTCAGTTTAAAATTGGTCAGTTGAAGCCTACCATATCTCCTCTCTCTGCAAAAGCATAGAGAAGTATTTTATTTTTTTTTAATCAAAGTTATTTTTCTGTGGCAAAACAATACTTTAAAATGCCTAGCACAGTATGGTCAGAACTTTGAAATGACAGACAAAAAAAAAAAAAAAAAAGTGCCTTGCAAAGTATTTCAAAGGCCTTGTCTGTTATATGCATGTTAAATATAATTTACAAGGACAACTTATGTAAACCCATTAAAAAGGGCTGTTGCACAGTATTAACAAAACACACTAACAAAGTCTGGTTTAAGTACTGTGCCATAAGTATTCTCTCAAAAGCTAGCAGAGTATCAAAATTCGAAGATAAACGCCTTTGTTGCGGAGATCTACTTTTAAAGTCTAACAAACCAAACATTACACAAGCAAAAATGTTGAGCATCCCAAACATGGCAAAAGAAAGCACTTGAAGGTGCACTATATACAAAAGACGTGACAGGGTGAATGAGAACCTGAAGAATTCATTTGCCTATTCGTTTCTAGGAGTCGAAGCACAGGAAGCGAGGTTCAGAAATAAAGCAGCCAGGAAGAAGAAAGAGTAACCCTTGGGCAAAGCAAGAAAGCATTGCTGTTCCAGGACTGGTAAGGAGTTACACCCTCTTCAGCAGCAAGCAGGTTGACTATGACACCTCACTTGCCTAGACCTCCCCAAACTGTCTCAAAAAGCAGCAATGTAACAGCATATTGTGGTGAATGAGTGACACTCACTTTTACAGTTCTTTGCACTCCTTGCTTATCGAACCTTTCTGGAACTGCACACTACAGTAGAATTTTAACACTTTTTGAAAAGCTGTTGAAGAATTTTGACAAGGTGTCTGCAATCCTATCTTGTTACACTCTTCACAAACACGTCTAAAAGAAGCTACCAGTATCTAAGTTAGCAGGCATTTCCCCCCCCCCCCCCCCCCCCATTTAAAACAGGTTTCCGTAAGGTATTCAAAAGGTTAGCTAGATGTTTCGCTGAAGGAAGTTCACTTTCTTCCATCCTAGCTAGCCTTGTACCCAACTGTACAATCAGGAAGCAACATGGCTCTTACATTGGTCAGTGCTGCCTCTATACTGGCAGAAGACAATTCTGCCCTGCTGGTACAATAGAAGAAAAATAAAAAAGAGAAAGAAAAATAGGGGAAAAAACCCACATAAAAAGTCACTTCTAAAGTGAAATAAACCACTGGTAACTCATAACAAGCACAAAAAAACCACTCAGGTCCTTTCTGGAGACTCAGTTGTATTTCAGCCACCCAGAACTACCTTGCTGGTAGCACAAGCAGGTTTGAATGCTTATCTTAAGTCACTTAGAAATTTTGTTCAAGTTTCTAATAGCTCTCAGGTGCAAAGTCTGTACCAGATCTTGCATCTCTCAGGTAATGAACAGAGAGTCCAAGCCTCAAAAAACATCCCACAGTAAAGAAACTAAATGCCGCTCACTTGCTATACTGCAGAAATGTTATAAAATTATATCTGCACTAACACTTCACTCAGTCTTGGCCCAGAAGAACACTTTGGATATTTAAACTTAGAAGAGACGTCCTCTCATATTCTCATACTCAAACTTCTGTTTTTTCTACCACAAAGCCAGAGTTCAGCATAATTCCAAAGAATGTAGCATTTCTAACCAGCATAAAACTGCTTATAAAACAATTCCTTCAAGATGTTTCTGTGTTGCAAGTTCAGCTCCTGAGGTGTCTGGAAAAAACTAAATAAATCAGGTAAAATTTACAACAAACAGTTCAAGGAACAAACCAATATAAACATAAATATTTGGCAACATCACTTTAAAAAGCCAACAAGCCCTCAGAAAAAAACCAACCAAAAATACTATAATCAAGAATTAGGCTGATAATGACAAACAGAAAAATTAAAACCAAGCAAGACATTAATCTGAACATATTAGAAGGTGAAGTGTTTTTTTTTCCCCATACATGTGTGTCCAGGCACAAACACAAGAAATACAAAAGAATCTGTACACTAAGCATCATTAGTTCAGTGAAAGATGACATGGGAAGTTGTTACCTACAGCTCCATTGATTTATATACAAGCAGCATCTTCTTTTCAGATAAGTGTTCAGTATAAAGCTGTCTTCTCATGAGCTTCTAAGACCAGAGGATGCTGGCCATGAAAAGCCTTCAGCCCTCACACCCTTCACTTGTTACAACAGATGTGCTCTATAAACCATCCCAAATCATCCAATTAAAAGATAAAGCTCAAGGATGGGGGGCAGAAATCTCCACAGTTAAGTCAGGAAATGCAGAATGAAATGAAAGTGCTTGGAAGACTGAGTAGCAGAGGGAACACTGCAAACAATGGAAGTTTTGAACCCTTTACACAAGACAGCATGCAGTACATCATTATGCTTGTGTTTCTTCCTGCAAGCACCAAGAAGAATCACTGCCTCCCCCACCACTTATGATCCATACATTCAACATACTATTCATGATACCTAAATGACATTTCTCTTTAGGGTTGCTTTGGGCTTTTTGGGGGGGGTGGCGTTTGGGGTTTTTTGATGCGAGGAGGGACATGTTTTGTGCTTGGTTCTTTTGGGGGGTTTGTTTGGTTTTTTTGTTGGTTTGGGGTTTCTTTTTTTTTCTTAAAGATGGGATTAAAATATCCTTCGTATGCTTAATGTTTTAATGTCTAAAAACTTCAACTGCCCCCTACATTTTCCATGTCATTTCTGAGGCCTGAGCTTGACCGGGGGCATACTGGTCAACTCCATTCTTGTTCCAAGTTAACGATGCTGGGAAGTTAATGACTCAACAATGTGGTAGAGTTCAGCAACTGGGCTGCAAGTAAATGTGCTACTTCCCTCCGATCCTATGACTCATGTGCCCAGGAGGAACAGCTGCCTCAACTTTGCACTTTATCCAGCTACATTATTTCAAAACTCTTCTCAATTTTACTTTGAATAGAAAAACGCTTCAAAATGCATTTAACTGGACTAAAGAACTACACATTAAAATACAGGATCCCTGTAATAAACATCCCAAGCCCAAACTGCTTCAGCCATAGCATCCAGAATTTGTGGCGTAAAACAGGAAACTCTTTTAATATAATCTAATGTTCCATGGTGTCAATGTCTTGCTTTTTTTAAGCATTCTAAATGCAAATGCCTGATCTCCAAGTGCAAATACAACAGAAGTAATAGTACAGGAGTTTATTCAGGAAGAAAAAGCACTTCAAATACTCCACCACAATTTCGTGGGAGGTGGGGGGGGTATGTGTGTGTGTAATTTACTTGCAAAATACAGATTTTAAACTTGTTCATCTCTGATCTAACAGCAAATAGTAAATTACTACTTTCAAGCTTCTCATTAACTACAGTTAGCTCATGGGTCTAGTGACCTGTCTTGCTGTAATTCTAACAATACAATTTGGTTCAAATACAGAACATCTAAGGATACTAAAGCTGCTTCAAAAACAGGATGAAGAGCACCCTGTGCATTCCTTTAGTGGACAGTATTCTGGTCTTTGGCATTTTCTTTTATCCCATGTTAATCCAAACAACATGCATCTGAATAAAACTGGCATACTACGAGTTTATGTTTATTCATTTCTTCCACAGAGAAAACAATCTCTTGAAAATAAACACCTAATGAAAGTGTAACATCCTGCAATGGCGAAGTTGACTATGTATGTCTGCATATTTACATATTTCTATGTAAATAATGAAACAATCAAAACAAAAGGATACAATTAAAAACTATTTTGAGTCATCAAATGTAAGTGTTGTTAATAACTATACAGATGCTTTTCCTTTTTTCTTTCACATAGGCAAATAACATCTTTCCCTTCTCTTTGGCAGCTATATGGTCACTACCACAGTCACTGCATTGAACAAGAAGTCAACAGCATGAGGTATCTTCCATTAGCACTGAAACAGAATGAGCATGGTACACAAAAACCAACCCACACCACCAGTACCAGTGCTGAACAGGAAAACTCTTAAGAGTTTGCTCCTTATGGAGCTCCACTGGCATTTTTATGCTAGATTATTCTGAGTTTATCTTATTTTTTAATCTTTCATCTCTCTATAACTCTTCAAAATATATATATAAACCATATTTCTCAGAATTCCAAAAGGAAACAACAGCAATTCAGTCCCAAATACTCAAGATTGGGTAGTTAATATATCTAGTTATCCCAATAAAACACTCTTAGTTAAAATAGCCAAAGTGCTGGGGGCCTTGTCAGAGGCCTCAATTGTTTTGTTTTTAATGGTGATCAAGAGTTGTTCTCTTCTGCATGTTCAACTGCAGCATGCCTGAAAATTAATCCTTTCCACTCCAGTATAAGCATCTGTACCCAGGGAAGAGCAGAAAGGATCAGGGGAAAAGAACAGATCCACAGAAGCCTTTCAGCTGTCTTTCCCCATACAGCTTGCCTTCTGCATAGCAATAAAAGGAAATTTAAAAAAATAAATAAAAAAAATAAGAAAATAATCGGGGAAGTTCTCCTTCTCCAGTGCTCTTCATTCATCACTCCCATGCTCACAAATCTCCTCATTATCAGAGAACAAGATAAACAAGGCAAAATACTGAACTGGATACAGAAGGAAAACGTTAGCAAACAATCTAATCTGGTCCATCAGTTCTGGACTATTACTAAAATGAATGACAGAGGGGAGGAAAAAATAAATTTTAAAAAAATAAAAATTGTAAAAGCCAAAATGAAACACAGACCATTATAGGTAAACACTCTGATTTTGCTTTTAACACACTCTTCATAACTATTGGAAGGATTTAGTCTTCAGTCTAAATTTGACTCCCTTATTAAACTTAAAACATGCTGCTCTGAGACATGAAATTGTTCAAAACGTCATCTATGTAACCTGCCTGCATAAGTAGAAGACAAACTGAGGCAAGGCAAACTCCATTCTACCAACTGACGTATAAGGGACTGAAAAACAAGTAATCACAACAATACTCAGTCTACTACCATGCCAGACTGCATAGCTCTCAGGTTCTTTACTGGCATAGGAGACCACAGAAACTAAAGCATGTAATAGGTCTTGACTAACACCAGGCTACATGCTTTTGCATTCAAATTTCAGGTGTTATCTTCTAAACAGAGCATAGGAAATTAAAGTTATAAAGTGTGGACATTAAAAACTACAGGACTGAAGAGCTGACATTTTGCGTGTACTTACTTCGTCAGCTTAAAGGACTCACTATTTGAAAAGAATTTTAACTCACACTCATCACTGTAAAAGTTTCTACGCTGCTACTATTATTCCTGACAGGGAACAAAACAGTGTACATCATTCCTTATGCTCTCAATCAGTACTGCTCCCAATCTATTACTAACGTATTCAAATCACTTACCCACAGGCATACCTCCAGCTACCACCCATCAAACCAGCAGATGCTCAGAATTTGTTAAATTATAACCAGAAGCATGAAGATCAAACCCTATTGCTTATTTACTTGATTACCAGCTGAAAAGGCAATTAGGTCTACAACAACAACATTCTCTAATCAGAACTCAAATTTTTATTTTCTTAAAGGCATGAGAGTGACAGACAGCAAAAGAAATAATGCAGATGTGTGATATATATGCAACTATAGCAAATTTAAAAGTATCTTTTAAAAATAATTCTTCAGCATTCCTAAAATCACTTATTTTCCTGAGAGAAGTTTCTGGTATGAGTTAGGTATAGGTTAAACCAAAAGTTTCTAAGAAAGACCAGCTGTGTCTCAGTGTCCCCACTAATACAGGAGGTTATTTAATAGTAAATATTCCACCTGTCTTTTCTTGAGCACATCCTATGAAGAACTGGCAAATTGTTCCAGTGTCTAACTGACCTAGTCAAGAAAGTGGTCTAGACTCCAAATCTCAGTTTAGCTCTTGGCTTAAAAAGTCTGCAGAACTCTTAACCACAAAAATATCAGACACAACAATACAAAAATGGCAAAGGAAGCTGGGCAGAGACTGCTCATCTTATACTAGGTGGTGCTTACTTCCCCTCAGCCTTGACACACAGCCAAAGTCACAAAATTAAATGGACTTTTTGTTCAATAAAAACTCTGATGATCCTATATACTTTCAAATATACCATAGGCATTACCACTTACCAGGTTGTACCCACGACCCCTAAGATGACTGGCATCACAGAGAAGTACCCACCAAGGACAGAAGTTATCATACTGCCTTTCTGCTGTGTTACAAAATCTCCATGGGTTTCTGCCAGTTTGCACTGAACATTTATAATCTCTAGGTACTCTTAACATCTGTGAAACATTTTGGAACTAAAACTATCAACACACAAGGGTTCCTGCTGTTGAAAACACCGAATCAGCTGAACTACCAGAAACAGTAATAAGAGTTTCCTGCATAAAAGATATGTGTTATAGAAACAGGTTACCACGCTTGGGTGAGTCACAGTAGGACTTACACCAAGTTCAGAAGATCATCTCTCAGCTCTACGAAATCCAAGTTAAATGACAGCCTGCTCCTATTTGTATTGCAAGACTGCAGTGAATGCCAACTGCAATGGGCACTACTATATGATAATCCAGCCTGCAATGGCTGCAAATAAATCTATAGGGAACAAAAACTACTCACAAAAATTGGACTGTCCTATTAAGAGCCTCACAGTAGTACAGCGCAAACAAATACACCTACTGATGTGGTGGTCTTGTACATTATTCATAGAAGGGGAAATGCTGAATATTATACTAAGAGAAACTGGATAAATCTTATAACTTATTATAGGATTCAGTATCATATATGCAAAAATAATCCAGGAAATTTCCCCAGTAAACAGAAGAAAACAGAAGTAATCTACACAAAAATGTAATGTAGTGTAAAAAGGAGGCAAATAAATACAAGACTTCTGGGCTAATTTTTTCCTGGTTCTCTTTTCGGCATAAGGGCTAGCAAATCAGAAGGTGTGAAAATGAACACATTGGGAAGTATTATCACAAAAAAATATAAATAATAATCCATGAAACCAAACATGAATATTTAATCTATTTAAATAGAATGAGAAGCATTCACAAAATGCTTGAGCAATGCTAAAGTGAAAAACACCGCATATTTCAACTCACTTCTTGCTCCCTTCAGTAGAGTTTTGTGAGAGCTCCCACTTCTGCTCGAGAGTTTAAATTCAACAGAAGCAAAGAAGTGGTTTGACAGTCCCAACAGTTCTACTGATAAATTTCAAAGCCTTTAAGTGTTTCTCTAAAGGTTCAAACAACAACAGGAAAAAAAGAGAGACACTTTCTTTTAGCAGTCTCTTTGTGAAAACCTAAGTGGCTCAGGCTTTTTCGACTGGCTGAAGCTTCAGACTTAAATCTTCCTCAAAGTTTAATGTATCAGTCATCTGAGAATTAGAATTATCAGAATTGCTAAACATTGAAAAAGCTTTTAATTTTCTATGCATCACGCAAGAAATGACCACATTTTGTTTCCCTATATCCTGAAGTTTAAAAAAAGGTAACAGCTTCTTTGCTAAAGTCAACTACAGAGTTTAAACATCTGAGTTAATAAGAAGTCTCCTCAACAGTAGTGACAGAATGTCCAAAGGAAAAAAAGGCCCATGGCATCAATGTAAGTATATTTATTTATTTAATTAATTATTTTTGTATAAGAATACTGTTAATACCATCGGTTTATGGTTTGTAAAACATGCTGTCTGGAAGCCCTAAACTGACTAGAAACGGCACAGGAGACATAACACGCTGCAACAGTCAAGCTCATGCAGTCAGCTCTTGGTTTTAGCAACGTAAGAGTACAAAATAATATGAAAAAATGTATTGCTTAATAGTCATTTTCTCTGGTCAACATTCTAAACATATTTAAGATTTAAACCCTCCCATTTGAAATTAAATCCTTTAACATTATAAAACAAGTTCGTTCTTGTTACAATACTCATTCAGGGAAAAAAAGAAAAAACCCCACAAATCCTCCCATCTCCCCAACAATCTCATAATATTTTTGCTATTAAAATTAAACTTTCTTACTAGTTTGCAAATCAGTGACCAACACTTTCCTAAAGCTTTAAGACACAAATTCTAACTTGAATTTAACTAATTCACCTGTCATAGTTTACCCATCAGCTACAGCAATACAACCATCACTACGTTAGCAGTTTCAGAGGAGCAAAAGTTATATCCATTTTTGTGGTTTTGCTACTGTGCAAGAGAACCATAACTACACTGCAGTAGTTTTCATTTTTGCTTTATAACACCTATACTAAAACCAGTCACGCAATGCAGGCAGGGTTTGTTTCTGTAATACACCATGAACATTTCATCCCAGAGCACACAAGAAGGTCCAGAAGCCTCCTCAATAATAGTGACAGAATGGTCCAAGGGAAAAAGAGGTTTTGAACAAACTGCCTCTTTCCTCTCAGCTGCCAATGGGACAGATTATCATATCTGTCTTTCCTTGTACTTTTTGTTGCTTAAAGGGGAGCATCTTGTTTTGAGTCATCACTTTTAGTTGGAACAGAAGTATTACATGATTAAAAATAAGGAATAAAAAAAAAAAGCCTATGAATTGGACTAACCAGAGGAATACTCTGGTCTTCACTCTTGAGTGAAGTTTTCCTGATCTACAAAGCAATGCCCTTTACATATCAGGCCCAAAGATTTTGAAAAATTTTATCTTGCCATTATATAGCTGAAGGTCAGTGGTTGTACCTGTACTTCTGGCATTTATAGTATATAATATGAAAAAAGCTATATGATTTTATAGAAGTATGTCAATTAATTCATATGTTGGTTAAGGGAAAGCAGAACACCTCTAAAAAATTAGCCTTCTCCGTAGAAGCTATGTTGTAGGAAAGCTTTACATTCTATCAATAATGCATGGAAATACGAAAGCAGAATCTGTGTGGATGGAAAAATGCATTTTTTTTTCCTTTACTGATTTATCTTCCAAGTTACAGAAGCTTTTAAAACTGTACTGAACCAAACATCATACCCTGGAATGTCACTGCTTACAGCCTGTCTTGGACTCAGGGACTCTTCTCTTACGCAGTGCGGGCATCCATATCTCACTGAAACTAAAGGGGCTTTTTTTGGGTGCATGTTATCAACCATTTTATTATGGCAAAGACTGGTGCGAAAAGTAAAAATACTCCAAACTACTTTTAAGTTCATAGCATTGAATGTTAAACATCCATACTAATCAGCGCTATTGCACTTCCCCCCTTGCTCTGCCACCTCTCCTCTGAATTTAACAGGAAAACACGTGAATTTGAAAACCTGCCGATTCAGGATACTGGAACTTAAGTTGTATTTTAAACACCTTTTTTTTTCCCATTACCGTCATCTAAATTCTTCCCCTACGCTAGTCAGTGTGTTCAGTAACCCCTTCTTGTTCCCTACTTCAAGCCATTTACTTCTTGGCCTGTTCAGGAAAAATCCTGTTGCTGTCAGGGCTCCCCACACATTACAGCACACAGTCTAAGGCACAAGGAAAAGGGTTAAGGACAGAAGAAAAGTTTCCATAAGATACTTAAACATATTGCACGATGAGGCTGCAGAAAAACTTGTATAGGAGTTAAAATGCAACAGGAGAGCAGACCTAGTAAATTTAGGGTTTCAAATTTTTTTCCTCAAACTTGTAAACCACTTCGCAGGCTCTAAACACACTCACGCAACAAATCAGTAACTTTTACGAGAAAAACAACTATGTCTTTTTGAAGCACAACAAATACCTGAAGTCACCTCCAACTCACAATTGTCTGGGAATAGGTCAAATGACACAAAAATTAGGTATACTGCTACACAGTCTGTCAAAGAAATAAGTCCTAAGTAGAATGTCAACATAATGCTGAGAACATCTCTCTCCCAAAACAATTTGTGAGCAGAAATGATAACTGTGGAGTGACGCATCCTATTGATGGGGAATATGCATATATATTTTTTAAATACACAAGATCATTTCTACCAGTAATTAAACACACAAGAGTAACCAGTAAGAAGTCCAAAAAAAATACTGCCTTATGAAATTAAATAATTATTGTACATCTACAATGAAAATAATTAATTTCTGTCCACAGCCATAGAAAAACATTTCACATTGTATATGTGAAAATGAGTCATAAAATACATAGTGACTTATTAGTATTTTAAATGTCAAACTATGGATGGAGCTATGGTTAGTTATTCTGTTTTATAGCATTGCTTTAACTGAATGTTCTGAATTTTTACAAGACTGAATGCAAACTACAGATTAAAATATACAACAGTTTTTTCTCTGTTATCTTGCCAGTTGGGGAAAACATTAGAATGCTGCAGCATATTATTTATTCCAACAAGTAACTGATTTCAAAGTTTTTAACAACTGGTGCAATATTAAACATATAAATGCTTTATAAAAGAAAAGGACTTCACAACTACATTTTAAATGCACTTAAGTGAAGTCACACACTATCAAATGCTGACTCTGCTACTGAACTAAATCATCTCACTAAGACATTAATCACATTTTTGGCTTTGGATTCAGTCCTACGAACCTACAATCACTGTTTGATCACATTACATAAGCACGGATGGTAACGTAACATTTTCAAAGGCTCCTGAGTGTCAATGGGATTTGACACACAAGTCATTTAAATGCCTTGAAATCATTCATTATATTTGGACTTGCAGTGAAGGACACTCAGTTATAAGAACTATGTTTGCCTTGTTAGCCATGAAAGATAAAGAGTTCTTTTTGGTTTGAACCCAATCGTGTTATTTTCAGGGCTTCTATAACTAGGCCCTCCCAGTAAATAAATCAAAACTCAACCTTCACAAAAAAAACAAAAACAAAAAACAAAAAAAAAAACCCAGCAAAGTGCATTACACCCTATGTTACATGAGTAGAATTCAGGTGGCCTTATTCCAGTCTTGAGCTTTTCAATATTTGAATGTGAACAAAAAGGCTGAACAATCTCAGCAAGAGAAACGCAGCAAGTCGAGACTGGCACCCCCTAGGCTGAAAATGTGCACCGATTCCTGATCTCCATCAATGTTACTCATTTTTTTTCATGTTCCAAGGTGTAGAAACAAGTTTTAGCTATTTTTCCTTACAAATCTTTCAGCCTTACACATTCCATTATTATCCTCACTCCTCTTAATGACATATGAAAGGTAAAATAAATTTTGATTCCTTTCTTACAGTTTGTCACCCAAAGCTGGTGTTTGATAGTACCCATCCACTGCAACAAAAAGCTGTTCTGTACTTCCTCTGGAATATAGCTCCAATGAGTACCCGCAGGTTGTACAGAGTATGAGCAACCCTGCCCTCTGCTCTCACCCAGTCACCACTCCAATTTTGATCCTATAAGTAGTGAGTGCCATAACCAGTGGACAGCATTCAGCATTCCCCACGTGCACCTTCCATTCATAAATCTCCCATTATGTTTGCAGTAAGATAACAAATAACTTGGCTTTCAATCTCCTGTGCATTTCCCCCAACTTTGTAACTACACCTCTGTAGCTGAACTCATTTGTCTTTCTACTAGCCTCGGGTATTTCCTGGTCTATGTTGTATCACACTTCTCTCCTCTTTTACCCAATTACTTTGGAAAGCAATTCCATTTTAGGATTTTGTACTATTCTAGTGCAGAACACTGATTTATTAACAGTTGACAATTTTGTAAAATGTCAACTTGATATATTATTTTTCCAGTTTAGAAGGCTCTGTGTCTCTAAAGTACAAATAAATATTTTCATATGATTGCTGCTCCAAATTCAGGTTTAGTAAAATTAAAGTTTTAACGAAAAATGTATTTATCTTATATTTCAGTCTTTCCATGGCAGCTCTAGCCAGGTGTACATGGCTAGGACTTACAAATAATAACAAATCATGTAAAGCTGAAAGAAACAAGTAGAAAGCTTTTCTTTACAACAACGAAAAGGCATTTCCTATTCATTTTATAATCTTAGCAGTGCAGCAGTACAAGAAAGTGTTATACAATAATCTGCCAAAACAGAAATAAAACCTGCTAATCTCATCTCCTCTCAGCATCTAACTAATGAGAAATGCAACTTAAGTAAACACTATGTATGCTAAATCACAGGGGGGTTGGTTAAGTGTTTAGCTTAATAATCAAACATGCTATCAACAGCAGTAAGTCTTGTTTGGAAACAACTTTGACATAAGCAATCTGTTGAGCTGATCAGTGACCCACAAATCTAAACTCCCAAATTTAACTAGCTTGCTCTACATTAGTCCACTTTTGCATTTTAAACATGCAAGTTCTGTTAATTCATACAATTAACACAAGACAAGCACTAGCTTATTCTCCTGAACTACAAGTCCATTTGCAGCCTGTTTTAAGTAAATAAATTACCAGGATCTCTCAAACAGCTTAAATATTGCCCTCCATTATGCTACTTACTCCTTCAACATCTAAAGTAAAATTGTAGAAAGTATTGATATTTACCATTCTGTGATGTGCACCTTGCTTTGTTATAACACAGTTGCACATAAGCAGTGAGTTTTTTTTCTAAAGAGTTTTAATCAGTATGTGAAGAAGTTTGCAGTGGCTATGTAATTAATTATCAAGCTAGCTCAAATTTTTTGTCTAGCCACTTGACATTTTCCTTATAAATTTATAACTAAGCCTTTATGCAAGTACAGCAGATCTAAAATTTGATGGCTGGAGGACAGAGAGAACAAGGTCACCCAAAACAAGTTTTATTCTCTGACAAAAACAAAAATACCTCATTTTTCTTTTCTTCTTGTGAGGACATAGAAGAAAAGGTAAAAGGAAACTAAAGGAGTTATCTAAATGTTAACATGCTTTACCCTCCCCGCTTCCCACTTCCTTCAAAACTTTGCCACAGTCTAAATTAACTCCTGAGTGTAGACGTTTGTGATAGCCTTTCTCATGTTGTACTTTGAAAGCTCACTGTCAGGAGCGCTTATTCCACCACTGTTCAGGTGAAAGACCCTCAAGCAAGACCGCAACTACTGCAGAGAGCAGCGCGGACCAGCTGCACAGGTACTACTTTTCTGCACTAAGTTAGTACTGGTCACCTGGCCATGGGAAGTGAGCTGCTACACGTGCCGTTCAGGGGAAGGCTGGGCAGGGAATAGCACTCTCCAGCAATGGAGTCAGGTGCAAAGTTGGGATGAGACCCCCTACTCAATGTGCTGTGCCTTTGTCCTATTTGACACAGCACACTTCCCAGGTCTCAGGCAATTGCATTTCAATTACCAGGGTAGAAAGAATTCAGCATGCACATTTTGCTTTAAAGTTCAAGGGTTTTAAACATACAGTGAAAAAACAATCCTTCATCTCACATCCTTCATCCCGTGACAGAAGGAAACCTTTACACAGACTGGTATTTTGGCTTTTCCATCTTCAGTGATCCAGATTAATGCAAATGTAAACTGTAATCTTCACAGCTGTCATTTTCACATGGTAGCTTTTACTATTTTAAGTGTTTAAAGTAGACAGCCTAGATTTATTTACATGAACAGAAACAAGGGTATTGCAGTACTTGCAGAAACCATTACATTACCCTCACCATTTTCCTATTTCGAAATAGCATGGAGAAAGTGTGGGAACAAGCCTCAACTTTTTATTTTCCTCTACAAATTAAGACTGAAGGGATAAATCATAATCAGTACTCTTATTTCATCTAATTCAGACAGTGGGAAATCAGGGCCAAGTTAAATATTTCATTCGCTTGCACGCAGAGCAAACACCAAAGGCTGTTTCGTTAGATCAGCTTTTTAAGCATTTTTGAAGGTAATCTTAGGCAAAGGCACAGTAACCAAGCACTGAGTGATCATTAACAGCAGAAAATAAAAATGAACCCCGTATCATTACCTCATCCTGGACTCTCATCCAAGCTATGTGTAACCTTCTCAGTACATGAGAACAAGGAAGTTTTAACTACCTAACCACTGTGACAGTCTGCAGCTGCAAACTACAACTCTAGTGCCTCATTAACTACGTCAAATTAATGTTGAATCCTGAACAGAAGCAGGAGTTAAAAGGAGTTTTAAAAATTAAGCAAGCAGCAGTATCAGCCCATAACTCTTCAGTCATGTCTAGGCTCCAAGAAAAGGAAAAGAAAGAAAAATGAATGTTTCCACGATTCTGCTTGACTTTAAGCTTTTAATCATACATCTCTGTACCTTCTTCAGCTGCATCCTTTACTGATGGAAAGCCCCTTCTGAAAGGAGACCACACTAATCTTCACAGAATGATGTGGGTTGTAAGGGACCTTAAATATTATATAGTTCCAACCCCCCTGCCATGGGCAGGGATACATTCCACATCTTCTCTCACCCTCCATTTTCATCAAAGCACCACAGTAGTCTAGGAAATTAAGTGGAAGGTTTCAGAGGTGTTTTTTTTTTTAAAAAAAGTGTCTCCAACTATGAAACTAATGAATAGCAAATACGTGAATTATGAACTTCATGTACATTGGTTTCTTGCCCCCATCCCAATACTTTTAATTAACACCCTACTCCCTGCAAACAGTAGGCTGGCAAATTAAAGTTTTGGAATTTTAGCTCTCTAAGCATCATTTTTCTCAAGTCAATTTATGTAGATGTTTTTGTTCTGTTACAGGAAGGTGAAACACTATCTATATCCCACCAAACAAAATGTATATGCAATGAATTAAACACATCTGCAGCTATCTTTAGATGGTACAAATTAAACTATCAGCCTATATCTTTTGTGGTAAGGATAACACCACATTCCATGTTTGCTACATACTGTGCTACATGATTTTAGGAGAAACAGTGGTTTCTGAACAATATCCACAAGTAAACAGCTGAAAACAAACATACAGAAACATTCATTCAGGCCATCTGTCCAGCTAGCTCATAGAAGACACTTGTCTTTCATGTCCTAGTAGTAGTTTTGTTGCAGCCATGATGCCCTAAGGATATAAGCAAGATTGATTTGGGGGACAGAGGTAATATCTAGGTATACACTTCAAAAAAGCAGACCAGCTTCCCCATACACTGAAGAAAAAGCCTGTGCCTCAAAAAGCTGGTCTAGTTTTTCCAAACTAGGAAACTTTCCAAACTCAGTTGTGCTACTAAAAATGTAACATCTACCTTCAGAATTTGTCCTGCATAATAATGAGGGACAAGAAAGCTAAGCAGATGAAAGCACCACTGATTAACCAGCTAATAGCGAATCCCAAGATGAGGATCAGGTACACCATTTCCCTTACCCTCTTCTCTAACTGCTTTCACAGACACCCAAAGAATGCAAGTCTTTAGAGCTCCCATTTGTGTCACAATCCTACTACATAACCTTAAAATGAGTACAAATGCATTTGGATCATAAATTGCCTTAAGTATTTATTGGTTGAGTGGCCTTAAGTAGTCCTCAAACAAAATTAAAAAAAAAAAAAAAGGCAGCAAAATCATCTCCAATTTCATTTTTATGACATACATACCAGGAAAAATACTACTAGAATAGTAGTCAAAGTCATGTTCAAACACAAAATGTTTCTTTTACAGCTTTTTCACCCTGGAAATTGGTATCTTCTTGTGCTACAATAAGTCTTTAGCTACACAATCCATCTACATGACTGCTGCAAAAGCAGCCATTTCAGTTTTTATAATTCTGTATTAAAAGTTGCAAAGAAATTTAAAAAAAAAATATAAATAAAAAAATCTATAAAAAAATAGAAATCCACACACAACTTCAACATTTCCAACTACAACATAAAGACTACTTAAAGCACTTCTGTATTCAAGTTTGCCACAAACATGTTGCTAATGGAAGTCAGAAACCAACTACTAATTCAGCAATCTGAAATAAGGACAGAATGTTAAGAAGAAAGCAGCTAGATCACTTTCTGTCTCAATGGCATCTAGGACTATGCTGGGAACCTTATGTGAAGAGGGGGGAAAAAAAAAAAAAAGAAACTAAAATTACAGCAACCTCTGAAAGCTGTAGTCTTAAGTTCCTCAAAGCCCTGGTCTAGTTTTGTTTAGTTTGGGTTTCCAATTAGAGCAGTTTCAAAAGCAACCAGTAATTTCAGTTATCTGAATTTCGGATGCGCTTCAGAAGACATGTCAGCTCAGGCAACTGAATACTAAAAACCTGTAATGCTAGAGTTCTCATTACGCCTGGAAGTGACGGAATGTCCAGTATTTTAGTTTACTTTGCAACACATCAGTTTAGTTTGCTATATAATGATATATATCACTGTGTTTTTCTTTTACCTTTTGAATCTGTCTTTACAAGCCACTTGAGCAGGACAGGAAGTGTTAATTATTCACCAGAAAGATTTCTGGTCTTTCCTGAATTAGTCACATGAGAACATTAATAGTCAAAGGAGAGAATGCATCACAGAATAATGGATAATAATGGGGTCCTATCTTCATCAAGAGAGTGCTGCAAAACCACCTGAGACTTGCAGATGTGTAATGCAGGCGGTTCTTGCTCTTCTAATTGCATAGCAACTCTTCTGATTGAAAGAAACTTCCTCCACCCACCACAAACACTTCCTTCCACATGAACATCCCTGCAAACATGTCAATCGGTCAATATTGTCCTAGAGCAAGTTCTGATTTAAAAAAAAACACCTCTCTCTAAAGGACAGGGCTGGAGAAGCTGTAGATACTCCTTGCTACCAAGTCTTTCATCCAAGGCTCCTAAAGCACAGTTGAATTGAGTGATACATGATTCACTAACAAAGGAAAACATCCAAAGGGAAAAGCATGGACTGACTGTCACACAGTGCACCATCAGCAGAAATAGTAGTAAATCCTTTCCAAACTTAAATGCCAAGAAGGGGACCTTTATTTAAAAAAAAAAGGAATATTCTACTACCCTCATTTTTATAGGTTTCTAGTCTCTAAACTCTTGTAATAAATGTAAGATGTATATAAAAAAAACCCATAACCAGCATTAGAGCACAACGTCTATACACTTGGAATTGCAGTACCCAAGAGAAAGTTAAAACAGGAACGTGCCTTGTGTCCAAAATAAAACCAATGCTAACAAACTACAGACAAAAGAACATATAGTGACATTCTAACATCTAACTAATTCTGGAAAATAAATATATTCTAAAATAGGCATGTTAGAAGTATCACAAACACCCCATATTTCACAACACCAGGAGTTACAAGGAGCATAGTTAGTCCACTGTCTTAAATAAAATGAGGAGTCAATTTGCTCCATCTTAGGTTAACTATTATTTCCAAGGCAAGTTTGATTTCAGTTGCTTTGCCATGAAGTATTAAGCACAAAACCCCAATGCCAAGCAAAAGATATCTGAAGTGTTCAAATATTATTATTAATTGTTTTATTTTGAAAGCTCAAAATTAGTTAAGACCTAGGGAAGTTACTGAGTATACATGGATTCATCCTTAAAGCCCTGTATCAGTCATAGCACAGCTGATGGTTCATCCACACTTCTATGTAAAAACAAAAAAACAAAATTTCAGCTGCTTCAAAGAACTACTGTATCTTAATTTTAGAAGATTTAAAATAATTTTAAAAAATCAAGTCATAATGCTTTCCATATTTTTTTCCTAATAAAAACTAAATAATTAGACTAACATGCTTGCAAATTAAAATGGGAGACAATATTATGGAAACACACCATGTTAAAAATGCTTTCACCCTTTCAAAGAAGTACACAGTCAAAAGTCGATTCTAAAAATAGAAATTATTAGATTTTAAACTTATTAATATATTAATGATTCAGGGGAATGTTTGAAACGTGTCTGCATAAATAAGCAAGCATTTATTAAAACACAATTTTAGAAACCATTATTGTCCATTAATTCACTGAAGACTACTACCAAAAAAAGGTAACACTAGGACATCAAACAACGAACAAGCATTACCACATCCAGCACGAATACCTCCTCTTGAAAACGGGTGTCAGCAATACCCGACCTAAGAGTCACCTTTCTCTAGCTAAAAATGCATTTCATTGAGTCATGTTGGAAACTTGTTAAAGAGAAGTTTCAAAGACAGTTAACTGATTTATCAAAAGCTAGATTCCTTAATATTGGCATTATTTTGGACCAAAAAAAGCATCTAATCAACACTTAGAAGGACAATACAATTTCCACTTCTGAGGGGCTCTTGGTAAATGGCAGCATTTTGCCTACTTTCTATATGCAACTTCCTCTGAGACACCTCTAACAACATATAATTAGAGATCAAAATGCTGCTGTTATGGTGACAGGGTTGATCTCAGTAACAGTCATATTGTGAAGGCCGGTTGTCTTTTAGCAATTAAGTCAATGAGGACATGACTTTGGATTCTGTTTTCTTAAGTGCACAATTAAGGGGTTATCATAGAACCAGCCTGCCTTTTTTTTCCCTAAACACTACTTCCAATCTAGCATTGTGCTCATTTCTTCTCCCCCTTCCTTAGGTGCTTAGGAATTAAGCAGGACTTTCAAGCAAGCAGAAGCTAAATATCTAGATTACTAAAACAGGCCCTCAAACAACTCTCCCAGCAGCAGGCACTATATAGACTAAAGAGCTAGAAACTAAAGACAGTTATAACCAAACCACCTCCTTTTCTCTTACCTTGTCTGACTGCTTATTAAAATTATTTTAGGAAAACCAGATTTTATCTCCATTCCAAATTCTTCATTACTTCCAGTTAGTCTCTTTAATTACAACAAATAAACACTGGAAATCCAACACTAGCTGAAGTACATTTATTAGAGGACATAATGCCAATGAAAGTAATTTTAAAAATAAATTCCTTTAAACCACTAATACAAATACTACAACATTTAGAAACTGAAATTTGTCTTCCTCCCATTGACCTACATTCTTCAAGTTCAGAGCATGCACACGGTGGCCAGATTAAACAGCAGGAATTGAACAGGATACCTACAAGTCTTTCATAAATAACATAGGGCACCATTCCCGGCTGTAGAGAAGACTCCAGAGAACAGATTAAATGTAAAAATCTATCAACAATTTCCTATTACAGCTTCTCTGTACAGACTAGTACTGCGCTTACCACAATGCTACTGCTCAGACACTATTAACAGAGAAATTGGTACACAACACTACAAATGTCTTCCTTCTCCAACTCCTGGAATACTGTAACTCTTCAACTAATACATTCTCCTGTGTCCAGGTAAAGAATAATTTAGTGAGTGGAGCTGCATATTAAATACACTGTTTGATTTCCAAGTTGCAAGACTCCCAAAAAATTTGTTAAAAGAAAATAATTAAGTTGAAACCACACACTCCTTAAGCAAATACAATTCTCACCAATTCAAATAAAAATCCCTATTATTAAAGAAAAATAAATAACATCTTAAATTAGAACATAATGGTTGGGCATTTTCACAGAACCTAAAAATACCAACCCACTTCTACTGCATGTAACATCACCTCCATGGTCTGAAACCGCTGGTCATCCACACAAAGGTTTCATTTTCAGAAAGTATTTTTCAGAATCGTTTTGCATTTGCTGCATATAGTGTCCTCAACAGTATTTTCTTACAGGGCCTTTTCTGTATCCTGAGAAGATGCCTTTCTAATAGCTGCAACTACTCTGACCTAAGTTCCTGCACAAATCTGACATCTAGAAGTCAATTCATGCTGCAGCTAGTGCCAGATTTTTAATTCTTCCAAAACCAGAGAAGAGACTCCACAGCAGTGAGCGCTGTCTATACTGAATAGACAGGAAGGATTTTTTTCCATTTCAGCAAAAGAGATGAAGAAAAAAAAAAAGGGGGGGGGGGGGGGAGAGAGAACAGATCAGTGTAATTTACCAGCATAAACTGAGTAAGAAGTTTTATCTCCAAGATTTAAATAAGGGTTTCAACATAACCAACACCAAATACTATCCAAAAACATTCACAAGACATTTGTGATAACATTTTAAGATACAAAGGTAGTCAGCCAAGGTTGCATATTTGAGGAGATAGAGGAGCACAGTGACATTTTAAACTTCAAAGAATATAAGCAATATTTTGCTGAGAAAGTATATTATGTACATAATTCCTACCAAATGCCTCAAAAAAAGCCTATCTCTATTTATATGCACCAACTTCTAACTTAAAATAATTCTAAAATCCAATAATAATAATTAGCATAGCATGTACTCAAGTCAAAACCAAACATCTCCTATGAATATATCCATCGGGGATCATTCTCTCGAATTAATGCTTTGCACCACTGATTTCAACCTTAAAGAAAATACTGGGTCATGATGCTTCATCAATTCCAGGCTTCAGTACCTCTTCAAGCCCAACATGCAGCAAGAACATTACCACTTTTGTGGAAATTTGATGTTAAATTGGTTAACATTTATGCAATAAAAAACAGCGACAGTATTTCCTTCAAACTGATACCTATAACTGATATATATAATATAACTGTCTACAGACTGGACTTAGCATTAGAAACTTTCAAGAACCTAAAGCATGTTCAACAAAATGGAGCAATATACAAAACACAACATATCTATGCGACCATACCACAGCTGAACATTTTACTGATTAGCATTAAGACAGATATTTCATACCACTAACTGTAGAATAATCATTAGCACTGCCCAAATCATAATACCTTCAACTAATCACAGTTTACAGAAGACACGAAGAAGGTACTGACTGACAGGAAGATAAAAAGAAACCTGGAAGGTGACCTAGACACAAACTTTTAACTCCTCCAAGCTTCAAAAGGCAGCACACAATCTACTTGTTCATTCCACTTGTAGGAGCAGCAGCTATGACACTGAATTTCATTCTGACTGATGAGGAAGTTACAGTTACATTAAAAGGTGCTAGTTACATCTGTCTATAATTACCATAGCATCCATCCACAATGAGAAAGTATTTCTAAAACATTTTATACAAAGGTTTTGAATAAATTCATGGTTTAAGCAAGTGTGTGTTTTCTCAAATTCTGGTTTACTGAAGGAGTGAACAGACATTTTTAATCAAGCAGGCCTATTTTTTGATCTTCTTAAATGAAACACCCTCATACACCAGCTGTCTGAATTTATTCACTCCTTAGAATTACCACACAGCAAGAGTAAAGGAAACAAGATCAATTCCTTTTTTTTTTCCCCCCATAAAGAAAACAGTTAAATTATGGAACTACTTGTTGCAGGACACTGTCAGGGTCAAGAGTACATATGCATCCACAAAGTCATTACGCAAATTCATAACAAAATAGGTAAGACCTACTAAGCCATAAATCTATAAAACAGAAGACAACCTTATGCCAGACTGCCAGAAGCAAAGGAGGTGTACCAAGGTAAGCATCACGGCATGCTTTCTCTGTCTTTATGCTTATTCCCTCAGCATCACTTACCACCCAAATCAGAAACAGGGCTGGATGCATCTTTGGTCTGATCCAGTACAGCTGGTTTTCATTAAACAACAAAATCTCCTTTTTGTTTTGTCTATTGTATTAAGTACCGCAAAAGAAAGCATTGTTTTCACATTCCTAGAAAAGAGCTTATTACATTTAAAGTATTAAATCCAGTTCATCTGCTTTTACTTTGAGTGCCAATAACCCCCATTCCTAAAGGTAAGCTTCTGCAGCAAATAGAAACCTCAGCCCTGATCCAGAATATGGTACCTTGCAACTGTGGTTGCAAGAGGCAATTACTCACTGTACAAAAAAGGGGGGGGGGGGGGGGGGGGGCGGGGGGGGGGGAAATCTATCTTTTGGCTTTAGTTTATATGCTCTTCTAGTTGTATATGACTGAGGGCAATCACAGGAACCTCAAATATTAGCATTCGTTATCCTGCATATTCTTATTCAAGCAGGGAACATGACAAAGTTCAATTCCCAACCACCACTCCCTCCTCAGCTAAAAGCTTCTCTATGTCTCATAATTCTCAGTATCTTCAAAAATTAAGATCCAAGCAAGAAATTCCATTTGGTGTCTCTCCAATGCCCGTTATGATCCTCTGTAACATTTCCTAGGAAAACCTGTAAATAAATCAATTCCTCATCAGTCTCTTTGTCAGTTAAATAATTTGTCACTTCTATTTGTGCAACACACCAGTAGATGTGCTACAGCAGTTAATGATGCCTTTAACTACAAACTGATTCCAGTTCTTTTACCCAAGGATTTGACAGAGCATTAAATAAGTCCATGCATAACATTAAAAAAACAAAACTAAAAATGCAATGTTCAAGTATTTTTAGTCTTAACCTAAGAACAAAACAGAGTACGAGGACCACAGCAGGCAAATTAATTACCTGGTTCCAACCAACTAGTTTCCTGTGATAGATGGCCTATTAACATTCGTAATAAATAAAAACAAATAAGCTTTTATCTTAAAAAAAAAAAAGGGTTAGGTCTTGTACAATTAGCCTTTCTAAAACGTAAGTGCCATTAATTTATTGATTTAAATTGATTTCTCACTTTAGAGGGAAGAACTGACAATTCTGATCATCAACACCTGTAGAGAAGCCCTCCCCCTCAGACAGTAGTACCCACACACAGCTATCCAAAAGCAACTTATTTGATCCTCACTGCTCACTATTCACCCAAAGACACCAGTTAATACTGAGGCCCAATAACCTCTCTGGTAGCACATATGTTGCCTTTCATAAACTGACAAATTCATTGCTTATTCCAGCATCTGATCCAAAGCTCCTGTTAAGTGATAACCTGGCTAAGGAACTGCACGATACAAGCCCAGTGAAAACTAATTCTCAGAAGGAAAGGTCCATTTCAACAGTTTACTCAAGCCTTATTTAGGAACATCTATGTGAGGTTTCAACAGTGAGTAAATCAAACTTAGGTTTACAAAGGCATTATGCATTCACAATGACCTACGCAGCCTATGAGATTAGAAAATACTTATTAAAAGGACAGTGACGGAGAGGTCATATGGAATGAACAGCTGTAACCACCAAAAAAAGGAAAAGGCTAGCCAGAGAAGAAGCTTCTTAACAGCACATACATACATACATACATATATATAGTCGTCATTATTTGTTTAGAAGCTAAAAGCACACTTTGGTGATATGTAGTCACAAACTAATCATGCTTATGTTAAATGATTCACCATTTGATCAAATGTTTAATTTTAGTAAACAAAATTGAGAAAAGAGCCAGCTCAGCATGGCAGGGACCTGATGATACATAAGTGACTGGAAAATCCAGACTCAGAAAGAAAGTCTGGATTGGGCCTGCACAGAATGCTTGGGGCACAATGTCTCATCACACATATGATGCATGCAGTGTCAGAGAAAGGCAGAACAAATGGTAACATCCTGCAAAACCCCTGCTGGCATGTTCTCAAACAATATTGCCATCAGTTTTAGCTGACTACAGTACCTTATAGTTGCCAGAAATAAGATGAGATGAAACTAATCATACTGTGTTTTCAATCAACTTCCTGCTGGCTGCAACCATTTCAAGAATGGAATTCATTTGTTTTACATCCATTAACACATTTCCTTCTTTTCTGGTTCTAAGGCACTGAATGCAATAGTATGGTGTCAGTCTGGATCATAAGAAAAATAAGCAGCAGTCACTACAGTACAAATAAAATCATAAAAGTATTACCCTCTCTGACATACTCCTTCACAGTATATGCTTCTACTAGCCAAGGAATATTTTAGCTTACAAGTCTCATCTATGCATCTAACCTTTTAACAGTAAAAGCCCCAGCCCTTTGATGAGCTACACACAAATGAAACCTTCATGGAGTCCTTTAAATGGCCAAAGAGGAATTGCCAACATGTAGTTCATTAAAGGATCATGCTTAATCTCTAATAAGCAAAATGGCTTAACTGGAATATATACACATAGTAATATTTTCATGTATTTATTAACTTAGAGTTAAAGATTTTATATGTGCCATAAAGTGAAACAGGTTTCTGGAATGCACTGGTCTAAGAAAAAACCCCAACATTATATGGTTTGTTAATCAGGAAAAGAAGAATTTTTCGAGATTATAAGAATGAGAAGTTAAGCACAGCATAAACTCTAGATGAAGTAAGCTAAAGCAACAACTTGCATACTTCACCCTTTCCAATTTTTGTATACTAAGGCTATTCCAATAAAAACCAAGATAGTTGCCATTGACTAAAGTCTGAGATATAAAAATAGGAAGAGGAGCAAAATATTTCCAAACAATAATTTGTATGGCTTTTTCATAAATAACATGAATACAGATGAGGTTTCCCAATTGAAATAGTTTTGTAAAATATAAAGATCTCAGTGCTCCATTTGAACTTTACTTGAGCAGAAATGACAGGCTGGACATTCTAAAAAGAACAGTAGGTCTGCAGAAGATTTAAGGATGAATTCCATGATCTTCAACAAAACGTAAGCAAATGTTAGCCATTGACCTTAAGCAGATGTTTCAGAAGTTCTGAGCAGTCTCGTCAAGTGTCTTCTTTCAGCTATTCATTTTTAAGTCTCTTAGATCTTGAAACATCAAAAGTTTAGTAGTTCCCCACTCACTAGAGATTCCTGAGACCTACAAGATCTGATTTCTAATATAAAATCAAACCTTTTAAAAGAAATATCGAATCACTTCAACTTTAATGCAATAGTACATACCAGTCGTCTTTAGTAATCTCTTCACATGCCACCACTATCAAAGTGTATCTCGGGAGCTATTTCTATCACTGTTCACCAATAGGCAAGTTTTAGCCCAGAAAGCCACAGCTTACTTAAATTTTAATGCTTCTTTAAGTATTTTCCTTAATGTTTCCTATCTCTGTGGATTACTGTAGAAAGCATGCATCTTACTGCAAACAGTCCGGGCTAAGCATTACATAAAACTCAATAAAAAATATTTTAAAAATGCCATCTTTTATACTTGACAAAATTGAGACCTTACTGTTTGACCCCAACACTGAGTTGTCCTGCTACTTACATGGTTCAGGCTTACTCAAGGAGAACTGTGAAAGGATTCTCAACCGTTGGACTGATGGGGACAGGGAAAGATAAAGCAACACTATTCCTCTATGCTACTTTATCTACCAATTTCATGGTAAATACTACATTTAAATTACAAGTTTCAGAACTTTCCATAGCCTTCAACGTCCTGCCGTTAAAGAGCAAATATGGCCCTGTTAGTCCAAAATGTGACTTGACAGACATATAAGTGACATGAAAGTCACAGATAAGACTCTGTCTTAAGACATGTTGCTAGTAATAACCCTAGTTGACATCTAGAGCAGTGGAATTCCAACTTCAGATGCATATGTGGTTTTGCTATCACGATTTACTTTCTTCAGAAAGCTGATATAAAACTGTGACCCCTCTTAAGCGCTCCTGCCAATGCAACTTCACTAGAAGGGCATGTCTACACGGATTTACCATCCGAACTTTTCAAGCACTAGCAAGGCCGAGGTAAATAAGGACAAGAAGACACTTAGGTATTTTCCAGTCCTGAAAAAACAACAATCCATAAAGATCTGGAAACTGACAGAGTTTTGGGTTTTGTTGGGTTTTGTTTGGTTTTTTTAAGGGCAAAATAGGTACTTAGTTTGCCACTCTGTATCAAAATGTATCAAAAAGACATGTAAACTGAAAAACATTCGTTTATTCACTGTACTGGTAGAGAAGGTGAGCTTTTTTTCCACAGTGCTGTCTTTCAAAAATATCTTACAACAAACACTACTGCACAGATGACACTCTGAAGGAAGGGGGGGAAGCAAAAAAATACCATTTGGATAGCTGCTTGTGCAAGGGAAACTGTACATTAAAAGAAAAAAAAAGGAAAAAAAAAAGAAAAAAAAGAAAAAAAGAAAAAAGAAAAAAAGAAAAAAAGAAAAGAAAAAAGAAAAAAGGAAAGAAAAAAAAGAAAAAAAGGAAAGAAAAAAAAGAAAAAAAGAAAAAAAGAAAAAAAAGAAAAAAAAGAAAAAAATAGCAGCTTTAAAAGACAGCGGGTTTTCTTGCAAGCCTCCTGTCACCATTAAGCAGATCCTTGAAGCACCAGATTTTCCTCTCATTATCGCAACGTGCTGAACTAGCCAAGAAGTTCAGGCCAAAGAAAAAGTTCACTTTCAACTTTCTGCAACTCTCCTTTCACACCAGTATCATGTTACAGAAGTCAGTACACTCCATTAGAGATAGCAGCAACTTGCTTTCCGCTACATTACAGAAAACATCAGGCCTAAATACAGGAACCTACCAAAACAAAAATAAACAAAATAATTTACTGTATGTTTATAACCTGTCTCCCAAGACCACTCCCAGCAGGGCCATGGCATTTGTTGCAGTTCAGGCTTCTGTCATAACTCAAAAAAAGTATTTAATCTAAAATCCTGCCACTCCAATAAACCAAACAAATGCACAGTGACATCACTAATTCATTCTTATTGCATCTCTTCTCTATCAGTCTCCACTTCCCCAGAGTACCTTAAATTGTATGACATAAATCCCAAGAAGGTACAATCATAGACAAGTGTAAATCTCAGGTGGGCTCTCAAAAGTCTATTTAGACACATATTCTTTCAACTTTCCATAAATAAGAATGTTAGGGACTAATATTCCTGTGATATACATTAGAGACACTTTATGATCCTGTGTATCTGCCAGTATACCATCTGCCATGATACATCTGATTTAAAAAAAAAATAAAATAAAAAAAAAATCAATAATTGAAACATCTTCAACAGCAATGACCCTAGGGGTGAGTTTAGCAAGGAACAGGCTTACTTTTTTTTTCACCTTTGGCAAACAGGAATGACCCTACTTCCCTCTTTCTAAAAGAGGAATCGGCCAACAGCTAGCAAGGACCTTCTCTATTGTGAACCTCCCTGCCCTCATAAGGTGGAGACAGAAGTGTGTTTCTGTCCTCAGCCCTTTCCCCTCATTAGTTACGCTGCCCTGCGCGCACAGCAGCGAGCGGGCGGCGGCGGGGCAGGGACGCGCCAGGCACCGCGCTCCGGGCCGGCCGGGCAGCCAGGGGCCGCCTCACTCACCCGCAGCCCGAGGCAGGCCCCGCAGCGCAGCCCGCCGCCCCGCAGCCCCACAGGGGGGGCAGCCGCTCCAGGAGACCTGCGTGTCTGGGGAGGCGAGCGGGCCTGCCCCCGCCGGGCTGCAGGGAAGGCCGCCGCCGAGGTGCCCGGGCCGCTCCCGCCCCCGGGGGCAACGCGGCTGCCTCCCCCCCCCGGGTCACCCGCTGCCTCCGAACCAGGAGCCGCCGCCGCCCGCGTCCCGGCACGCCCCGCCACACGCCGGGAGGCAGGGGGACACCCCTCTCCCCCCCGTGGGCACCCCCTGCGGCCGCCCCCGCCCCGGGGCGAGCTGCGGGCTCGGCCCCCGTGACAGGCCCGAGCCCAGGGCTGCGAGCTGGCCCGGCGCCCCGGCCACCCTGCCCGCCAGGCCAGGCCCGGGCCCTGCCCCCGCCGGCCGCGGCCCCCCGCCGCCTCGCCCTTCGCCTCGCCGCCCGCCCCCCTCCCCGCGCCGGGCCGGGCCGAGCCGGCTCCAGCCCAGCCCCCTCCTCACCCTCGGGCCTCGCTTACCCCCAGAAGCCGCAGGGGCAGCGCGGTGGCAGGCTGGGCGCCTTGCTGCGCTCGCTGCCGGCGTCTCCCATGGTGGGGCCGGGGCGCGGGGCGGCGGCAGCGGCGGGCGGGGGGGCGCGGGGCTCCCAGCCGGGATTCCAGGCCGGTCAGCTGGAGCCGGGCGCGACCACTGGGGAGGCAGCGGAGGGGACAGCGCGGGAGGCGTCCGGCCGCGCCCTACCGGTCGGGCCCGCAGGGTAACGGGGACGCGGCGCGGAGCTCTCTGCGGCGGCCCCTCCCGCCCACCGGTGTCCGTAACGACCCCGCTGTCACAGCGGGACGCGCCCGTCCTCCCCCGCCGTTCGGCCCGTGACTCAACAATGAGCCCCCCCCGCCGGCGCCTTGACTCCCCCTGCCCTGAGCGGGATGGTTTCGCCGAGCCGCCGGATCAGCTGGGAGTGGCATATACCATAGCCCATCCCGGGGGAGAGACGGGTTAGATCGGGGGCGGGAATTAGGAGAAAGGCAGGTTGAGAAGGCCCCTCTAGACTCGAGAAGGCAACGCGCTTCTTTGTGAAAAGGACTGGGGGGACTGTGGCCTGCAGAGCTCCCTGGCGCCGCGTCCTTCTTTCGCCTCTACCCACACGTTAGGCACAGAGTGGTACAGCCAGGGAAGACCGGCGGGGTGGTGGTGCCGGCGCTGGTTGCGCATGCGTAGACGGACTTCGACGCGGAAGTTGGTCGGCGGCGGGCGGGTCCCCGGGGGCCTTCCTCGCTGCCCGGGGCAGGGGGGGCCTGGGGGGGCCCGCATCCCCCACCCCCCTGGGCTGGGACCTGTCCGAGCCGCTGGAGCTCAGGCGCAGGCCCACGGCCGGGAGCCGCCTCCCCGAGAGGGGCTAGTCGTTGCCAGCCCGGTGTGCGGGGGGGCGAGCGGCCTGTGCGCACTTGGGTCTCTTCCTGGCGGTGGCCGCCTCTGAGAGACCCCGGTACGGGGGGAGGTGGAGCGGGCCTTGGTCTCCACGAGCTCCGTTTGCTTTCCCGCTAGGCCGCTCTGCTTCGAGCTGGGCAGGAGGCCGGGGAAGGCCCAGGTGGTGACGCCTTGTCTTTTCGTTCCGGCTCACTCTGTAGATGTTCGTCCTCGGGTTTCCATCGGTACGAAATAAAATCGGTTGGTTTGGTGTCTGACATACGTGGGTTGCTGGGTTTTTTGCCTGTGGTAAACAACACTGACTGCCTGAGGATGCTAAGCTGAGGGCTGGCTGAAGCCGGCGGAAGGCAGGCTGCTTTGGCCCTCGTGTTCTGGCCCCAGAGACAGGGACCTGCAAGAGGTAAGCTATGGCAAGCAGCGAAGTTACAGCGGGCACGGTGCATAGGTGATTACCGGCTGCCGCCCTTTGATGGACAGGAAAGGAAACGGGAATTTCCAGCATCTGGATTTGACGGCTGAGTAATGGGGATTGTACTTCTGGTATGGGTTTAGCAAATGGCCTTGAGCAAGTTACAGTCATGCACTCACCATGCCTTGGTTTTTTTGGCTGTGAAGTGGAAATATTGCTGACCCTGTGCTAGAAACGGCCTTTTGATCCAAGTGGAAAGTGCTATGTGGAAAAATACTGGTGTGGCAATAATGAAGGTGGAAGTTTGATCTATTCCTGAGGTGCTGCTCCCCATCTTATACTTTGATTTCTGCTTTGCACTTAAAACCAAGGTAACTTATGATAAACATCCTTAACAAAGTCTGGAGTATGTAGGTCTTTGTGAAGAGCTAATTAATTCTGCCAATGACCTTTTGACTTTAATATTAACTTTCCTAAAGAATTTTATGTCAAATTAATTCATGACAGAGAAAAAATGGTAATTAAATACATACATGCTTAAAACTTTTTAATAAAAAGTTGTAATTTAATTGAAGTCATGTAAACAAAGTCCTTTTGAAGAGACTGGTTTGTGACAGAGTTTACTAGTAAAGGTTGTTTTATGTAACCATTGAGTCTGGGCTTACCTGACTCTTGATGCACCAAGCAGGTTGTTTATGCTTCGGTAGCTCAACCAGTTGCTGCTCTTTCTCAGCAGAGGCTTTGAATGCAGTAACATTAACTTGAGTGTGAGACCAGCGCGGTACGATGGAGATGGGACGTGTGTTGAGAGTTTTCATTGACACATTAACTGGTCCAGCTGCTGGCCTTCTCTAAAGTGTCTGTGGCTGCATAACCACCCCATGCACCGAGGCATGAGACCTTCCTCTTGGCACAGCCTTCCGAGGAGCCTAGCTGCTGAGGCAGCACCTGCTGAGTGCACCAAGAGAAGCGAGTACTTGAACAAAATAGCCCTGGCCTCATTAACGCAGCCCTTTACACCAGTAAGTCAACAGAAAAATTAAAATTGTCTCTTACGTGCTGCCTACCTGTACTACTACCAGAGTCTGTACATTCCCCTCAGTTAAGGACTACATGTGGGCTTTTGAAAGATTATTTGATAGTTAGTTTGTATGTCCTTATTTGCTATTAAAGGGAGCTCATGTTGGGTTAACTTTCAAGTATTACAAATGTCAATGAGAAGCATTCTCTCTGCTTGGTAGTCTTGCGTCACTTCAAATAAACCTTTCTTGATTTTGTAAAGTTGTGTTGGGGTAACATCAAAATTCTAGTTTTCCAAGCAGCTCAGATTTTTAAAAACCCTACAGTGGTGTGGTAATTCCCTCCAGAGTTAAACACAAGAAAAACATGAGTTTTGGGATAATGTTATTGCACAAAACACATATTAAGCATGACGACAATGCAGACACCTGAACAACTCTAACTCTGTCCACTACTAATGCCCTAAGGAGCAATAATTGTGGCGGGACAAAAACTGTAGGATTATAGTACAGTTAAATACTATAGGACAGAGAAGAGGGAGCATGTGTGCTTTGATGCTGTCATGCCATATGTTTATGATACATTTAGTCTTTGTTGGTTTTTTTATGTACAACTTTGCAACACTGGTTTTGTGTAATTGTGGTATTTCCTACTTTGTTTCAACAACACAAAATTTAAATTACTGATGTATCCATTTGGCATTGTTTCCTGAAAATTTAGTGTGTTAATCTGTACCTGCTTTTCTAAACCCTTTAATGTTTTGATTTGTGTCACGTTTCTACTAATCATATCCATCCATTTGCAACCACTAGAAAGTGTGGTTTTGCAGTGCAACGCAGCAGCAAGGGGAAGTACTGGTGTGCAATGCTTCTTCAGAGGCTGGCAGGGAGAAAACTGGTTCAGCTGATCTAAAATGAACTCGGTCATGAACAGGGCATCGCAACCTCCATTCAGTGCTGTGGGCTCTTCCTCGGACAGATCTCTTGTAGAGCCAGACCTCGGGCTTCCTGAAGAGTTTCAGTGCTAACTAGCTTTTTTCATCCATAGAGTCCAAGCCCTGGATGCTTTCTCAACTAATGTACACACATTCAGAGAAAAATGGATAAAAAGCACTTCGGAAGCATTTGCAGGGATATGCAGCACATTAGTTGGATAGGGCTGGGAATATTCATATGCAGAAACTCATCATATGGTCCAGATAGAGCAAAGTGTGTTTCAACTTTGGGAAGCAAATACGCATTGTAAACACGTATCAGGTGAGGGAGGGGAAACCCATTTAGTGATGGGAAAGTAACTTGAAGAACAGTGATGCCAGAAGAGTAGCAAGCAACAGTTTAACTACAAGACAACAGAAACAGCTGATGTCATTTTAGTTCTGCATATCCGAATGTATGAAAGAGATGGGGAAGGTGGTAATCCTTCTTAATGAGACCAGTGGCCCTGCAGCTCTTCTCGAGGCATCTTTTTTGCAGACGAATCAGAGAATGCAGAGAAGAGCAACCAAAATACAGCCTGCAGACACTGAAATACTTGAAAAATCTAATGTTTGCCATTTGGCCTGGTAACAATTGCATTTGGGGAGAGATCATAACCATACATTCTTATCTAAAATTACAAACAAAAATAGAAGGTATTAGCCAGCAGGACACATGGAGTTTAGTAAAAGATGTAAAAGAGATGTCTTTGAGGGGAGAAATGCTTAGGACATACACAAGAAATATTCTTATGGTGAGGTCTGATTTTCACCTCTTACTGAGGTGCTTCTGGCTCCTTCTCAGTGGTGCCCCATTGCAGGATTAGATGAGGTAACAGACCTCACAGGATCAGGAGGAAAAACTCCACCAGATTTAGAAGCAACAATTAAATACCGTTGTTTCTCAAGTGCACTTCTTTTCAGATATACCAGAAAAGGTTGTACCTGTATATAATCAGAACATTTGGGGGTTGTTTATTTTAGTATAAACATGATTGCCCGATGGAGATACATGTGCACAACCGTGAAGTGGAGCAGGTGGAGAACGTCACAAGTATTGTACATCCTTCTTCTCATCTTGAGATCTAAATTACCATAAAATTATAAAAGTGACTCATGTGGTGCCAATCTGTTAGAGAGACTCTTGAACTGATTGAAATAATCACCACTTTTTATTCCTCTCCAGTAGACAGATATTCTTAGTGAAATCTTTTCTTTTGGAAGACCATTCTTGTTAAACCCTGTATTGAGGCTGAAAAATAAAATGAGCATGTGGGAAAGGGCAGCGGATAGGATATGTCTGAGCTATAGTCATAGCTAACAGTAAAGTTGAACAGTTTTGATGATTCTCTAGAGCCCAGGGCATAGGCTACAGACCATGAAGACATTAACCTGCAGCAAGTCAGCATGCAGATGTGACCCCAGAAAAGGTGACCAAACTGTGCCAAAGGCTGGCTGAATCAGGACAAAAGCTGCCAGGCTTTCAAATGCCTGCTCTTCAATGCATAGCTCCTCTCATTTTCTACATTTGAAAAGCATATCTTGGTTTTTGTATGCATCTGGTATAGCAGGGTGTGATCCAGCTGAATGGCTCAAGATTTGCTTGTTCATTTAGCTTTAAGCTAGGTGTCAGTGCAAACAGTCTGAAGAGAGAAGTGCCTGCACCTTAGCCTCTGGCTTGGGCCTCAATGCATCTGACTCCGCTTTTCTTTACTGCTTGAAGGAAGTCTCCAGATTAAAGAAGGCAAGCTGAGTTCATCTTAACTCTCAAGCTGGCTGTGTTGAAAGAAAAAAAAAAAAAAGTAATCAGCCGTGAATTATCATCTTATGAGTCACGCAGATTAGAAGGTTTTCATGGCTGTGTCTTTTTAAAACATAAAACATGTTTGAAAACTAAAGGACAAGTTTAAATAGTTACAGCACAGGACTTGGAGTCAGGACTTTGACATTCTTCTGGTTATTTTAAGTCTGTCTGCCTCAGTTTCATTTTCTAAAATGGAAACAATAATAATCTCATGGGTGGTCTAGTAAATGAATCTTTATTGGATGGCATTTTTAGAAATGAGGAATTGCTGCTGTTATTATTACTGTGACTGAGGGTGCCATTTCTTTGCAACTAATGGCTGGATGGAGGGTCCAAGCTGAAAGAGAAAACTCCTTAACACAGCCAGCTGCAATTTGCATGGATATGACTAACCCAGAGGTAATTATTATTAATAATACTTTTATTTATTTCACACATGCATTACTTCCCCTTCCTGGTCCTCACGTAATCCAGGACACTTTGAGAAAAACACAAATGCAAAAAATGGAGTGCAATCAAACAAACGTTCTAGGCTAGTCTAAAAATGCCAGATAAAATATTTTTTAAAACAATCAAAACATTAGGCATGATATAATAAAAGGAGAGAGGATGCCTAGAAAACAAAAGTGGGTAGTGATCCCACACAGATGTGACAGTGACTAATACTGAAATCACTCACTGGAAAATAAACCTGCATATGTTAAAAGACACGTAGATGTGGCACTTAGGGACAGGATTTAGCAGTGGACTTGGCAGTGCTAGGTTTACCGTTGGACTCAATGACCTTAAAGATCTTTTCCAACCTAAATGATTCTATGATTCTATGATTCTGTGTTCTATATAAGCTGACACTTTAATTATTATTATTATTATTATAAACCATGAGACTTATGAATGTGTAATGATGATCACATTGTGCTAGGCATTTCCTGATGCTGGATAGCAGACTCAGCAAAGACAATTCTTAGCCTTTGAAAGCTTTTTTTAGCAAATGATCTCCAGCACTTTTTTAAAAAAGGTAAGCATTGTTACAGCAATTTTGCCAGGCAGAAAGCAGCCTTGGAAAGTGAAACAAGCTGCCCAGGGTCACACAGGAAGGCACCTGCAGATCTGGTAACAGCATTCAAGTTGTTCAACTCCCAGTATAGTAACTGATGCAGAGTCTGTGCCTGCTTGCAGAGCTTGTGCCTTGGGTGCTCCTTTAGCAACCCTCAAGACCTGTCTCCTCTGCCCCAGGGTCCAGGTTCCCTTAACAGTGTTGTCCCAAATCATCTTTGCCACAGCTCCTTGGTTTATAAATGAAACGGATAAAAATAAATAAAGCACTATACATGTTCTTCCATTTGAAAAAGGAGCTTAGGCCAAAAGTATATGGTTGAATGGAAAGGTAAAAGATCAGTGATATTTATATATTTCTTCTGTTTTTGTTACCTGGCTTCTCTTTGGTATTTTCATAAAGCCTAGCATGCAGGGATCTTGTCTGCATCTAGGTCTTCTGGGTCCTACTGTGGCACAGATAAACAAACATAATAAAACTCTCATCTTGTATAAATATAAAATAGTCCAGCCTTCATTAGACTGGAAGGTGCCTGCCCCTGACAATCTGCTTAAATATAGGCTATTTCTGTTCTTTCCTCTGCTGCTCTGAAGATGTCAGACTGGGAACTCGGCCACTGAACATATTTCCAGGCACCTCAATAGGTTTAATAGTTCTCTGACTTCTGACCTGGTGTTTCTGAGCACGGCTGAGACGAGCAGTAATTCCCTCATAAGCACGGCAGTGTCAGGGAGGCTTAATTGCTCAGTGGCAAGAGAAAGTGTTCAGTAGTTCAATGACAAAAGGTCTTATGGAATGTGAAATGGGAGCCGGCAGTTATCCCTTGCTGCCCTTGCCTGCTCCCCCCCATAACATATCCGACGTGTAGCTTTTTCAGGGCTGTGGCACCAATATTAGCAGAGCAAACCTTGATGTTGCTGTTTATGGTATCCATGTGATCACAGCAAGATCTGAAGAGAAGTCACAAGTGCAGCTTGGGTAATTTTGTAAACAGCAGCAGCACCAATTTCTTTTACAGCAAGTAAAACAAAAAAAAAGACATTGCCACTGGAAATGAAGAGCATACAGAGCAGCTGTTTCAAATTTGTCTGACACTGTTATAAAACAAGTTTAAAGTGTTAACAGTTGTACCCATGGCACAGTTTCCTCTGCTGTGTGCGTGCTGGCGGCTTTCCTTTATGCTGTACGACCAAACTGCCGCACTTCTGCTCAGTCCCTTTGCCTTTCAGATAAACTTCTCTGAGAAGCACTTCCCCAGCCGTTGGCTGCAAATGGGTGGGCAGACTCCAGGTGGCCTTGCAGGCTGGCAGGCAGGGATGCTGTGCAGTCAGCCACAGCTGTCACACCACGCAGGAACATCTGCTGGGCTGACCAGTGCTTGTGGTGGTCCTCAAACCTCCTTCCCCATCCATGCCTCCTTCTGACTCCAGGCTGGGAGTCACACCTCCAACTTGCCAGAGAGCCCCGGTGTTACCCACGCTGACTGTTTCATCATGGTGATGGCAGAATACAAGCAGGAAAGGCTGGAGGAGGTAGTGGCCCTGAGCAGCTTGGTCCTTCCCAGGCCAGGGCAGCATCCACCAGCCTTGGACAGAAGCTGGGGTGGGAGGCAGAAGGGGCGGGTGTGTGAGCGGTGGCTGGAGGGTCCCATCCTGCCTCCTGCACTAACACACCTGCTGCGGTGTGCTCTGCTCTCCTCTCCCCGGGCTGAAAAAGTTGAGATTCAAAGGTGTCTTTCACCCTGAGGAGAGAACTGCAACTCCAGTTTGGAGGAGCTGGGGTATGTGCCAGAGGGTGAGGAGATGGTGCTCTTCAAAGATGAGTAAGGAGAATGCTGAGGTTTTGAATTTTCCTTAGAAACACAGCAGGGGATCTCTGTACCTTCCTCTGGCAAGCTGCAAAGCATTTTACTTTAGCAGGCTACTGCTGAAGCCAGGATACTCCATCTTGTTTCAGAGTCAGGCAGGAAACTTGACAAGAACCTAGAGAGCAAAGCAGCAGATAAGAAACAAGAGCAGCAAACTGTGAAAGAATGGTTTCCAGGGAACTGGGAGAGTTAGAATGGGGAAGCTGGAAGTGAGGCAGTGCTTAGGGAGATGCTTCTGACAAGATACTAGCCATGGGGAGACACCTTGGCTCAGCTGCAAGAGAAAGACATTGTGCTGCACAACAGCGTTGTAGTTGTAGATGAGACATGAAGCAGAGAGCAGATGGGATCGGAGAAGCTGCAGCGCCTGAGCTACGTGGCCACAGCCCTCAGTGCCAGCAGTGCGGCTCTAGCTGCCAATCTTCACTTTGCTCCTGCACAGCTCTGTTGATACTACCAGGGGCAGGTTGTACGGCGTGGGGCCACTGCTGGGGTGATGCTATCGCCCCACAGCACAAAGAGCAGCCCTCCTTTTTCTTCCTGCAGCAGCAGGCATGGCAAGCCTTGTCTCAGCCTTTGGGATTCTGCATCCCAGATTGCATGGCATGTAGGACACACCCTACGCACATAGATGGTCCAGGAGTCACAGTCAGCTGCTGTGAGAGGAAGGACTTCTTATGAGCTGGTGGGAGGGGAAAGGGGCTATCAGTGTTTGTGTACGGGTGAGGGATGTGAAGCTCCTGGAGCGGGGCGGGGAGATGGGAACAGACTCATTGCAGCTCCTTAACTTCACTTTCTGAAGGCGCACTCACCCCTCCAGCCTCCCAACCTCATCCTTGACTTCAGCAGTGAGTCTGGCCTCTATGGGCTACGAATGTGGGGATTCGCAAGACAAATGAGAATGTGGGTGGACTAAGAGTTTGGCCAGAAGACCGGTGTGAATATCCACGCTCAGGTTTGGAGCTGAGTGCTGGCACAAGAATGAAACACTGGATAATCATGTACGTCTAACCACTCCTGTCCCCTGTAGGAGAGGATGAGTCACTATTTGGGTTTGCAAATGGGTTTCAGGATGATTATTACATTTTACAGAAAACTTTTCAACAGAGGAACAGGTTACAGGGTACATCTTGAAGGCTGCTGACAGGAGGAGGCAGGAGGAGTGGTAAAAATAATTCAGTGAAATACCACAAGTGGAAACCATAGCACTGGAGAAAAGTGTAACAGGATAGGAAAAGGGAAGGCATAAGCAAGCTCTTGGAAAGCAGTGCAAAAAAAGACTTCTGAACAGGGATCCTCAAGCCCTTACTGTTGCAATTAGCCTCCTGAGGCTGGTCAGTGTTGCTGGGACTGTGTTGCCTGCTGAGTTTACTCATTCCTTTATTAACCCTCTCCAGCAGTGGTTAACAGGGACACGAGAGGTTTAAGGATGCCAAGGGAAAAGCTGGCACAGTGGCTTTTTCTGTAATAGCATCTATTTCTGAAGCAATGTGACAGTTTCTCTTTAACACCTGGAAATGGGATCTGTAACAAACTGCTTTGTTTTCCTATTCTGTTATTCATAGTCAAGGCTGGAATAAGACCATGTCAGTGTAGGCCTATTTCTAATCAGTTCTCCAGGGAAGAAAGCTTTCTGCTTTCTTGGTTTCAAAGAAAAGCTTTAAAAAGCCTATCCAGGAATTTCTAGCAGCTTTTGAAGGCAATTTATAGATAACAGCTTTGAGGTGTGAGCTGACTGTGCTTATTAGCGAAGTACTGTTGCTACCTGCAATTAGTTGGAGGGTCTTCTTACCACGAGCTCATTCACATGTGTGATCAGGAGGTGACACAAGTCCTCCAGACAGCATGATGGGGAGCAGGTGTTCCGTACAGCCATTTCTCACTCTCAGCCATGCCTCACTACAGTTCTGGGATGGGCACATCACCTCCCTACTTTGGGTGCCAAGGGAAGGCCACACACTGTGACCCTCTCACTTCTACCCCAGCGCTTTCTGGCCATGCTGATTTATTGCAGAGAGGGAGACAGCTACTCTCACACCCAGGGTCTTTCACCTGGCTCTTAGCTGCATTGAGAAAAGAGGCAACAGCAACTAGGCAAGGGACCCTGCGCTGCATATACTGCAAGCAGAGTATCCCTTTTTAAGGAAAAGCAGACTGCACTGCTCTGATTCAAGAAGTTAAATGCTGAAATCAAAGCACTTGGGAGCAGCCGGTTTATGCACACTGAGCTGGTGCTAGTGCACGCATCTGGTGCATTGAAGGCGCGGTCACACTGCCTGCAAAGCCTGCTGGATGCAGCTCATCTTTACTGCAGCAGGGCATCTGCACAACATCTGTGAGAAGGTCAGGAGAGTTCTCCAGCAAGGGGTTCAAAGCCTTGCTAGTTTGCACGTGTGCATGGGCAAGCAGCAAAGGCGCACATCTGTGCTGTGGCTGGACCAAAGTGTCAAAGTGGCGACCTGTGTTCTCAAGATCAACATCTCAGGGTGGCTTCTGTGTTGCTGTGGTAGGGGGATGTGAGGCTGCGTACAGCTGTCAAGAGTAGAGGAAGACATTATCCTTCTTTTTATACTTATAAAAGAGCTGGATGTTTCATTACAAGCTTTGGATACAACTTCCTTATTTTTGCATCTTTCCCCAGTGTTTATGTATGGATCTACTGTCCAATCTAAGCAATTTATGTAGGCATAATGAAGTTTTAAAATAACAAATGTGATACTGAAAATCTTTACAGCTGCCAGTAAGCAGTATGCCAAGTATGCCAAGAATGAAGCACAGAAGTGCATCTGGTGCAAAAGGACCTGTGACACTGTTGTGGGTTGACCCTGGCTGGATGCCAGATGCCCACCAAGCTGCTCTATCACTTCCCTCCTCAGCAGAATGGGGGGGGAAACAAGATGGAAAAAACCCCTTGTGGGTCAAGATAAAGGCAATTTAATGAAGCAATAGCAAAAGTTGCATGCACAGAAGCGAAGGAAAACAAAGGATGTTGTTCTCTACTTCCCATCAGCAGGCAACATTTGGCCACTTCCCAGGAAGCAGGGCTTCAGTACATGTGGCGGTTGCTTCAGAAAACAAACGTCATAAATTGCCAATGCCTCCCCTTCCTCCTCCTTTCTCTTAGCTTTTATATCTGATCAGACAGCATATGGTATGGTATATCCCTTTGGTCACTTTGGGGCAGCTGTCCTGACTATGTCCCCTCCCAGGACCTTGCCCACCCCCAGCCTAGTGGTGGCAGAGGAGGGAATGTTGGAGAGGCAGCCTTGATGCTGTGTGAGTGCTGCTCAGCAGCAGCCAAAACACTGGTGTGTTATCACCACCTTTCTGCCCACCAATACAAGCACAGCGCTATGGGGCTCAGCCAGACCCACTACAGACACCAAGAGGTGTTTCACTGGGGCTGCAGGATGCCTGGTCTGCTCCTGCGGTGACAGAGGGGACAGGGCAGTGAACAGGGACTTTTGCCTGTTGGAAGGTAATTCACCACCAGCATCACCCACTCACAGGCACTTCACAGGATGTGCTCGGTTGCTACAGTGGGAGTTGGTACTGTGACGAGTGCTGTAGCTGGGGTTTTCACCTGATGGCCATTTAAATGATGAGCCACTCAAGCTCCTGCTGTCCTGTTCCCTTTACGTACACCGCATGGACTGTGTACCTCCTTGGCCCTACATGCCCTGCTCCTGTCTCCTCTCTCCCTGTCCCTACTCCCTGCTCCTCTCCATCCCCTCTCTCTCTTTGCCTCTCACCCTCCTGGTACTCAGGCACATGTACAAAGCCACTGGACTTTGCTTGCACTTCTGTTCCCTCTGAGTTCATTTGCACACCTCTTCCTGCACCAAAAATCTCTTGCAGAAAGGTCAGAATGTCTGCCTTAGCCAGGCAGAGCTGGCAAGTGCTATCAAAACAGTGAAAGGGTATGTTGGTTTTGTGCAGAGAAAGAAAATCCTATTTTGGGTCCTACAGCATGGCATGGCCACAAGTTACTATTTCTGCTTACTAGGCATGCCTACAGTTAATTGCTTAGGCTGTTCAAAGGATTTTAGTAGCCTGGTTACCAGCAGCAGCCACACCTATACTATTGTCATGGTTTCAAATAGTTTAGGTAAACAAATCTAGGAAATAAAAGGCAAGAGGAGTAGCTTGAAACATTAAGGGAATCAGATGCAGGGCCCATTGCCATGGTTGCTCTACTGCTTCTCCAGCCTAGGGAAAACTGGCAAGGCATTTTCCTGGAGACCTCTAAACAAGAGAGCAGGTAACTTTTCTTGGACTTTTGACAGAAACCCATCTACTTATTCAGAAGGGAGATTTCAGCACCTGTTGACTGATCATCATATGTATTAATACAGAGAGCTAGCTGGCAGCTGTTGGACATTTGTCCTGCTTCTGAATATCACAGCCTTCAGCAACTCTCTCCTCTAAAAAAATGGGAAGCATCCAGTCAGGAATAAGGAACCACTGGGGCGAATGTCCAGGTGGCGCTGAACTGAGATACCAGAAGATGGTTAAAAAAATCATCTCTTCTACAGCTTCCTGCATTATTCTCAAACATCAGGCCGTGAACAAATAATGCCTGGAGACCAGTATTCCTGTCAAAGGTTTCATTTAGTGTAGCCCTGAGACCTACAACAGCCTGTGCAGGACAGTGTTACGCCACTAGTATTGGCACATCTCTCTAACAGTGCACTGACCTACTGAAAATAAATTTACCCACGTAGACCACGGTTCTTCATTTCCTTCTCCATGATAACAGTGCGGTGATAGCTATCTACATAGCTAAATACCCAGCCCTGCTGCTGCATCTATTCTGAGCCTATTCCCAGGGAGATCTTTAAAACACAATTATCTCCAGCTCCATTTAATCACACAATCTGTCCCAAGGTCTGTTCCTGCTTCTCTGGTCCTCCTGTCGCCAAGGTCTCGCCCAAGGACTCCGTTCTCTCTTCTCTTTGACTCTGTATCAGCACTTGACCGTGTGCCCCGTCAGCCACGCTGCTGTGGGACGACCTCGTGGCCTCTCTTGCTGTTGCAGCACTTTGTCTTGTAAAGCAGACAGTGAGATGGTCAAATGGAATTTAATCTGTCCCGATGCAGGACATCCATCTGCCTGAGCCTTTCGTTTGCCAGCCTCCCGTGGCTGTTTTTATGCAGGTGTCAGTGTGTCTCCCAGACCACGTTCTTTGCCCTTCTCTCACCAGTGAGCACCCAGGGCTGAGCACCCAGCCCAGCAAGCAGCCCACTCAGTATCTTTTTGGGCCATTGAAAAGAGCTGAGCGGTGAAGAAATGGAGCATGTTGTGATATTTTGGGTTTCAGCTTTGCTAGAAACAAGCAGGTGGCTTCTAGTAAGCTGGAGGAAAAGGAGGGGCGATCGAGAGGCTGGGAAATGCAGGCTTAGGAGGCGCAGTGGCATTGAAGGACTACTAAAATTAAACTCTGCTCTCTAGGTTTCAGCTGTGTCCAGTTTGGGTTCAGCTTACACCGAAACCTAGGCTCTAATTTATACCCCTGCAAGAGGTCTGTGGGTAGCTTTTTTCAGGAGGATGAAAATAAAATTCGAAGTAAAATGCATGAAGACTTCAGCCATAGGCGAGGCAGTACAAAAATGGATAAGAGGCAAACTATCCATAGTTAGCTGTAGCTTAATCCTTAATTATTTACCACAGAATCCCTTACAGCCGTGTTTGTCTTATGTAGTCTATTTCTGGAGGCAGGCTGTTAGACGGTGGTTAAGCAGGTGGTTTGCCGATGACTCCCACATAATATATTGATCTCTCCTGTGCTCCCTGTTCCTGGCTGGTAACTTTATCAAGGCAGAACTGCTGTGGTAGTTTGTGTTTTGACAGTGCCCAGCAGTACTGGAGTCCAGAATGAAACACATGAAATCCTTTACACATATAAAACCACTAAAAAAACCAGGCTAAAGTACTGACTTATTAAACTCCCTCTACCCTCTCTTGCTCTCCCATGATATGGCAACCCTGGATAGAACCTAACAAAAAGCTCAGCTCTCTCCCAGGGAATCTGTGAGCATCCATTCTCCTCGCACAAGCTGCAAGGTGCCAAAGCTGCTTCTCAGTTCCCCACCAAAACCTCTGTCCAGGTGGCAACTTCTCTCAGGAAGGGCCACCCAATTAGACACGTCAGTCCTGTAAAATACTGAGTTTTCTGTGTCCCTTCTTCTGCCTGATCCTTTTGACTGTCCATGACCCATCCTGGACTGATTTCCTCCATTACTGAGTACCAGCATCAGCTTCTTCTTGATGACTATTTGCCCCAGCTTTGGACGTGATGACAGAAAAGACATCCTGTGGCTTTTTTTTACTGCCCATTTCCCAGCTCACGCAGGCTGGCTGATGCACGAGGTGAGGGGAGCTCTGCCATGCAGTGTGCTCATGTTTTATGCTGTGCCTCTGTGGTGCTTGGGCATTTACAATAATGCATCTCTTCATCATTTTCCCATATGAATGCTGGAAGGAACTAGCACTAATTCTTCATGTGCTGGGTCTCTTTAACCCAAGTAAGTACCACCTTCATTTGATAGCACTGACAGTGGTCCTACCTCTTCTTAAAGTGCAGAACTGGGCCTTTGATATCTGCTATCTGATTTACCCAGCTTGATTCTCCTGACACCAAAAAACTTTTTGAGAGCCCAAGGACACTGGTTCAACATTTTGGTTTCCAGAGTCTGTCTGTAGGTGAAAAGAAGTCATCCTGCAAATCTGGATTAGGTGCAGGGCACTAATAGGCTCCTAGGCAGACTGAGCTCAGTCCAGAGCTATATCCCTCCTCACACCTTCAAAAGTCACTCAAAAAAGGTTTGTAAATGGGCTTCTTAGCAGGCAGAAGGCGAGAATGACCTTGGGGGAGGGTGGAGTTCATATATTGGATGATAACAGTTTTGATCTCCAGACCAGGGTTTTTTTTTCCATGGCTTGATTTTGGTTATAAACTTTCTCTTTCAAAGAGAGGGTCTTTTGCCTTTTTTGTTCATACTTTTTGCTCAGTCATACCCTTTCCCTCCAACAGCTTATTTTACATGTCACCTTTTGCCTGGCAGCAAAATGTCTGAGAATGGTTTGAAAATCAAGGAGGGCAATCTTACAGCAGAGAAATAAAAATGCCTTATTTCCAAGCTCAGTTCTGCATATCATCTATAAGCTCCAGTTACTTATGCTGTCTGAATCAAAATCATTTATTGCCATTATAAAAAAAATATTTTAGGAGTTTCAAATGGGAAGTTGTATCTTGATGCACTGATTGGTGCTCACAGATTTATTAGACATGGGATAAGTAACTTGAGAATAAGAAGATAGCTGTAATCATTTGAAGATGCATTTAACTTTTAAAATACAGAACCAAAAAGTGTATATTGGTTGTAATGTTCAGAAAGCACGTGCCCTGTTTCATATTGGAAAGTGTGACCTGTCTTGAACTTCTGAACAGCCACAGCTCAGAAGCAGCTTTCATCTCGCACGGATAGCTAAGAAATAAGTTTCCTATTCCATTGAACAAAGGTAAAATCCCTTACCAGGATCTGTTCAACTGTGTTCATAAATGTTCTAAATATTTCAGCATTTCCTTGTATTCTTGTTTCCGGTGGTCTGCAAGGTGTTTCCAACTTGTTTAATTGATTGCTGAAAGACTGGACAGCTCAGGAAACACAAGGTTTGGTTCTTCTGCTTCCTTGGCTTCAAAAGCCTGAAATCCTATTAATGAAAGGAAGTGACATCTGCTTTACACCAGTTAAAGGCTACAACTATTAATGTTATAGTGTCCTTAATAGCACATATATAATCATTCTTACGATTAGGCCCAAAGAAGAGAAAGTTGTGCATGTGACACATTGGCCTCTTGGAGTTGCAGAAACCTTCATTGTCTAAGGGGTAGATGAGGAATCTGAGAACCAGAGCTTCTGGGTTTCTGCTGTTAGTACTACTATGAATTCATTTGCACAGATCATTTGATCTTTATGTGTCTTGGTTTGCAATAGCTATAAATGCTTTTGCTACCAGGGAGGTGTAACCTGTTAACAGCTGTGGAATGCTTTGAGACCATTGTATAGAAGGTACCGCATGAAAGCTCAAAATTACATACAGCAAGCCCGACTTCAGACTTGCTGTTGCTTTTCTGGATGACTTATTTTAATTACAGTGGGTTAAGCAGCTGTAAACATGCAATTGCTGCATGTTGAGAAAAAGTTTTTGTTCCTGGGTTCCCATCCAGGTGTGTGGTTGTAAGGTGATCAGTGCTGTCTCTGCTGATCCTCCCCTGGCTTCTCCCCTGCAACCCATTCCAGCAGTGATGAATTCACCTCTTGAAATTAATAATGTCAAGCTTGTCAATATTTTAAATCCAAAACTTAATTTTGCTCTCTTGAGCCCTGCCTTTGGTTCGTGAAAGCAGAAGCTTTAAATTCTATTATTTGGGAAGTCTAGTGGGATGCCTTGGTGTGGCAGGTGCTATATAAGTTTAGTGCTGCATTGCTATTAAAATCCATTAAGAAAAATCTGTCTGGGGCTGTCAGTACACAGCAGATTAAAACCAGAAAAATAAAGGCACAATCAACAAATGCTGCTGTAATAGTTCAGGTAGCTGCAGAGAGAAGACTCATCTTTGGCTTGTGATCAGTTTACTTCTGGGTTCAATGGAAAGGTTGTTTGGCCTCCTGTATAAGCTCTGAAAAAAAAAAATCAATGTGGAGAAGCTTGGATGGGAGCCAGAAGAAATGCTGTACTGAATCCAGAATATAGAAATCACAATTTCTATATTCTGCTCCATACAGGTTCTTTATATTCTAGCAAGAAATAAGCTTTACTATCATGACTCCGGTACCATTGCAGGGTTGTATAGAATGTGAACAAATTGTCAAATTTTATTTGGTCATTTAAAAACACGTATCCAACCCCCCTAACAAGATACTGTTAAAAAGGCAAGGTGGGTAAAAGGTGAGAGGAGGAGCCTCTGGAGTGGGGGCTGGAAACAAAACATAGGAATAAGCAATCGGGTTTTAGACTGATAAAGATTGGCAGCAAGGTGCTTCCTTAATCCCTGCTATGGCCACTCTTTTAACTGTTTGGAAAAGGGAAAGTGAGGTCTAAGAGGGGGATCTGCCACGGAGTCTCCTCGCATCGGGAGCAATGGCAGAGGCAACTGGTGGGAGTAGGCAGCAGCGGGGGTCCCGCTCCGGCAGGGGCAGGCGCAGGGCAGCACCTCCAGAAGGGGTGATGGAGCAGCCAGCACCCTGATGGGCTTCACTTGAGCTGTAACACCTCGGGAAGGGAGCCGGGATGCTGCAAAGAACTGCACGGTGGGTTCTCTTGCTCAAGGCATAACGGGGTGATCAAACATGTAAATAACGTCAGTCTAGCTAGAGTATGGGGCAAACCAGCCTGCAGTCATGGTAATGCCCTTGGTTAAGTCAATGGCATGGTCTTTTTGCCCTGCTCCATGTTCCTCTTTTGGTAAGAATACTGAATAAGGCTCTCGGATACAAGCGGCAGAAGTTGCGAAACGATGTGAGTATGGTGTTCAAATGGGGAAGGTCTGGAAATACTGAAAATTGTACATCAGAGAGGAGGTCCCTGACTGGGATGGGGAAAATGTGGGTGGTAGGAAGGAGGAAAAATAGATGTTCTTCACCCTGTTGGAATACAAGGACAAAGGGATGTTCAATGGAAATAAAAGGCACCAAATATAAAACTGTTAAAAGGAAATACATATTATACAATGCCTAATTAGCTCATTCCCATAAGATAACATTAAGCCTAAGAGATTAGTAGGATTTAAAAAAAGGATTAGACATTTATATGGATAATGTAATTGGGAATGTTCTCATGAAATAGAACACATATTTTCTTTTGTTATGAAAGGATATAAACCCTATTTCTTCAGGGCCTAGGCTAGTTGCTAACTGATAAGAATTAAAAAGAAACTTCCCCTGTTGGCAAGTCATTCTCTACTTGTCTACTGCTAGGTTCCCTATACTTAATCTAAAGCATTTCACCAAGCAGTATCACAGCAGGATTATTAAACTATATGGTCCATTTGTTTGGTACAGCATGGAAATTCTGCTTCTTAATAATCAGACATCTCACTGTGACAGATCACAAAAATCCCAGCAGTCTGAAACAGAATCCCTTTTTTCTTCTGCTAGCTCCATAAGGGGGTTGACCTGGAGTAGCCACCTATTAGGCACCACCAAATGAGCACTAACGAATCTCACTTACCTGTCCTAGCAGTGACACCTTCAAACTCTCCTTCAGGGCTTACATGAGATTCAGTTGGAGGGGTGGCAAGACACCAAAGACCCCACAACCCACAGCTTTTGAGAGCATGTCCTTCTCTCACACATGTGGATGGGACTGCCTCACGGATGCTGCAGGCTGACAAAAGCTGGAACAAAACACGTTCAGGCGAAAATGAAACAATCACAATCAGAAGGGAAAATTGCTTCAGAACTCTTCCTTTCACTTCCAGGCAAGATAGGAAAGATGCTGCTAGTAGCCTAGCCTTCCCATTTAAAAGCATCAGAAGGCCTTATCTAACCTAGCTAAAATTCAATTGTCTTGCATTTTGATTACTCAAACACCCTTATCTTTGGTCTTGCCAAGTGTAATTTCAGTCTGTGCACATCCCTACAAAATACTGCTGTAAAGATCATCCTAATCCATCAGTCTGAGGATTTTACACATTCTTTGCTCCTCTCTACTACATTCCTCTTCTTTACTCCATCAAACACGAGCTATTTATCTTTCCTGTCAAGGCCCTTCCCCCTCTGCCAAAGAGCTCTCCTTTGCTATGACAATGTCGTTTCCCTTCTCATCATTCTGTCAGTCTCTATTTCTCACTTGTTAACATTTTTATAGAAACACTTCTGTGCTTTTTTCTTTGCAGTTATTGGGAGGAATCTTGGTAAAGAGCAGTGAAAGGCCTTCATTATCTTTCCAAACCTGCTGAAAACCCTCTCTTCCTATGCTGCCTATGAAGAGCTTGGCTCCTACTGACAAACGGGAGTTCATTCATCCTATCCACTGCCCTGTCTGCCCAGATACATCCACTGCCTTTTAAATACTCAGATCTTGAAGGTAGGAATGATCTTTTGGTTCTGCAAAGTGTCTTTACAACAGCTTCTCCATCATTGACTAGGATTTCTAAGGGCCACTGCAAAACAAACGTTGATATTCCTCATTCCTTTCCTGTCAAGGTTCACTTAATGCTTTACCCGAGTCCTGATGCTTGTGTGCTAGCGAAACACCTGTTAGTAACTGCTTTCTGTAGGAGATATACATGGAAGGTCATCAACGCTCTGCAGCTGGGGTGTGTTCTGAAGGTGCGTGCCCTGAAAAGTGGGCTCCAGAGCAGAAGTGTTCAGTCTAGCTCTGTTCTTGGCAATGTCGCTTTTCCCTTATCTACTAATGACTCCTGCAAATCCTCCAGTCCAAGAGGGTGTCTTTTGTGTACTAAATGCTGCCATTATTTATAAAGCACTCTTGTTTAATGTGCTTAAAGTCAGTCCTGCAGGACAGTTTCAATCAAATTGTGTTCAATTTATTCCAGCTGAATAACTCTGAAATGTAAATAAAATTAAATTAATGGTGCTGTATTGGTATCCTGTTACAAATGTAATAAGCTTGAAATAATGCTGACTGTAAAATCAGATGAAGACTGTAGAGTAAAAATCAACCTCTAGAAAAACAGCACAAAATTTGATATTTGGCTTGCAAGAGCAATCAGGGGTACATTTAATCCAGAGGATCTTTTTAATCGTATTTGTTCATACTACTTCTCTGCTTCGTTCTAATAAAAGGCAGGAATAACTCAGTCTCCTGTAGTGGTTATGTTTGATTTAACAAACATGCAGAATACCCTGTATCTGTTCCTAGCTCGCTGTTTTGGGACATGCAATGATATTGTTATTAATAATAATCTTATAGGGTGCTTTTAATCCCAAAGCACATTATAAGTTAGGGTCAAGGGCCAAAGCGCTTGCCTAGCACTGTCATATATGTGAGTTCTTTCAATTATTCAGTAAAATACTCCAAATTTGGTCCTAAGAATAGTAAATATTGATATATTAATGGCAGAAATTTACTCTGCAGAAGGTCTAGGAATCCTGCCAGTTAGATGTTTGGATCATTCCTGGTGCAAACATTACCCAAAACTGCTGGGGGAAACCCAGTTTTCACTTAGAGTGCTACGAAACATACTGCAGGTGTACTAGCCAGGCACAGCCTCAGGATGCACAGGTCTCAGCTAGAGCGTTAGAGGCAGGAAGATACGTGGACTGCAGCTAAGCAACTGGGAATAGCTAGCTGAACTGGCCCTGCTGGGACTCAAGCCCCTGGCTCCGGGGAGCCCAGGTATTTTGAATGCTGCCATCTGTCCAGCTACAAGCTGCTCTGCTTCAAGCTGCTGGCCCACTGAGTCGTTAGGACCCCATCCAGCCTCTCACATACTCATTCCGCATGTTTTACAGGAGCATCAAGAGATTCACAGTACGCAGCAGAGGGTTCAACAGATTCAGGGAAAGATGCAAAAGCACCTGGGGCAGCGCAGGTGGAAGGAAGGGGAAAGTGGGACTGAGCCAACAGATCCCATCCCATCAGAAAGCATGCAAGCTGCACTGGGGAGGGCTGACCAGCCCCCTCAGAGCCTTTCTTTATCACCACCCCCCGCTGATTAGTCTCTAAAGGCCCTAAAGCACAGTGCAGTAGAGTTGTTCACACAGTAAACAAAGCTTCAGACGTTGGTGGATCTCAGGTCTTCACCAGTTATGGCAAGAGCCAGCTCTGTGTCGGAAGCAAATTCTCTCTGGTAAGGTAATAGCTGCCAGGTTACCACAGACAAAGTGAAGTTGCCAGTGGACAAAAAACTCTTCTGAACTGTTATCAACATTTAGATATTAAGGACATGGTTTCCAAGACCTCTGTGACCTCAAAGTGTTCAGACAGCTTCCTCTGAAGGTACTGTCGGATTGACTATGAATCCTGGTGTTCGAAGCGATACGGAAAATACTACATCAGGGTCAGTGCTGAAAGATTTTAAAAATTGGTGGCTTAATATTGCCTCACTTCAAAACCTTGCCTAGAAAGCTTTCCAAGTTCATTCAGACTGGAGTAAAATTAATGAAACTGCAGTCATACCTATTTCACACATTGCTTTCGTAACTGCCAAGCACAGTTACGTGGCCTCAACCAGAGAGGGCAGAATCAGTTTTGTGGTAATGGGGTGAACCTTGGTGGAAGGCGCTGGGACTGTGCTGGGACAAGCATAAGACCACCTTCAGTCCAGAGGGTACCAGCCCAAAGTGTTGAGTTAACGTATCCTCAGTATATCATCCGAGAACCATGGAGGCTTTTTGATAATCTTTTATTTTGAATCAAACAAACAAGCGGTCAGTGGGTTAAATAAATTCTGAAGAGGAAAAAGCTCTGTCATCCCTTCTGATCCTCCTTTCTTTTGTGGCTCTCTCTTAGGAGCTGCTCATATGCTTTCGTTGGTTATCACAGCCACATGACAAACGCTACCTAATGGCCAGCTTATTCTATTTGTGCTTTGTACTACTCCCTTCTTACAAACCTGAAACACTCTGAATTCACACAGTGAACTAACACAAGTCGGTGTTCACTTTTCATAGACTGGATTCATTTAAAAAATGGCTTGTGTGAAAATCTTTGGATGAGCCACAGTGTATTACATTTTTTGTGGACACATCTACGCTTTGAACTCTTCTGCCTGACCTCTTGCTGATGTCCCGTACGATATTGCTTCATGCCAGTGTTGATTAATCTGCTTACCTGTAGGCTCTCACTGGATCAAGGGTCAAGTTAATGATATTCAGCTAATGGTGTGTGTACCCCAAAATAGCCTGTGAATATATACTCTCTAAATCTCATATACCACCTCCTTGCCCAGCATACATGAGGGATCATCCAGAAGTCATAGGTCATCCTACACCCAAGGAAAGCAGGCTGTTCAGACTTGAGTGGAGTGACCTGGAGATAGAGGAGTATATACTAAAATTAATGAATGGAGAAGGGTCTGCTTAGGGTATTGCTTATGGCAACAAGGAAGGAATGAAACTCTGGCAAAAATGGGGGGGGGAACCCCCAAGGATGTAAACAAGGTCTCTGGCAGTGTTCCATGTACCTATTTCTTCTCCAAGGCTTTGGGTCCGATATTTGGTGCAGAAGGAGGTGTACAGGTGTGGCCTGTGCTGGTGGCACAGAGGAGACTTGTCCTAACTTAGCCAGGGCTATGAGGATGGAAAATTCCTGTAAATCCAGTATGTTTTCCCTGTGCAAAAAGCCAGGGCAGACCTAGACAAAGACACTCTCTAAAGACAGCATAAACTTGCTGTACCACTGCAGTAAGAGGGTTCTCAAGATAGTGGTAGCAGACTTTATGTTCAAGTGTATCTTGGGATTATAGAGAGAGGGCTGAGGGAAGGCACACATATGTATTCTGCAAGCCCAGCAGTTGACGTTTTTCGGGCCAGCAAGTGTCAGGCCATTTCTCCAATCTGTTTGGCTTTTAAGTTCTGTTTTGATGCTATGTTTGCTGAAAGCAGCATCCATACCAGAGAAGTTCTGTTTGGTGATGATTATTCCCCTCAAATTTACATGGTAATTGCACAGCATCACCTCCTCACCATCCCATTCTCCCAACCTTTTGTATTTGCGTACTATCTAGGCCAATCACTGCAGCACATGCCTCCACCCCAATCAAACTAATGACACTGAAGCACTTTCAGATAGATAAATGATAGGTAAAGAGAGGCGTCCAAGTCTGCTGATACTTCAGCTAGGGATAGTTTGGACAATAAACAAGGCACTTTGCTATTTGACGGACACAATTGGCTCTCGGCTGCCGTGGTGTTTTATAAGGTACATTTCCTAAAACAAGATGTGTGGAAATGGAAGGAGATTAAATACCTTTTGGCTGGTCATAGTTACAGTCACACTCTTGGCATTGTCAGAGTTTAGGTCTGGTCAGGTTGTTGCAGGACCCTGCTCAGCATTGTGCTTTGAATGTGTCCCCCAGTGAAATCAGGGAGAACGGCAAGCAAAGACAGTGCTGCAGTGTCCCACCAAGAGTGCAAGACAAAGCAGGTCCAGAAAGGTTGTGGGTGAAGCAGTGCTACAGCTGTGAGGGGACTGCTCTGCCACATGAAATGACCACATCCCCCTTGTTTGTCCTCTGCTTTTCAAGCAGCTCCCTCCTCTGCCCTTCAGGGCCTTATTCATGCCCTGGAGGGTGAACTCCTCCAGCAGGACAGCCTGCCTCCACACACAGGCAGGGCTGACTGCTTTCCCTCCCAGTTCCTGCTCTTCCAGCTCTTCGCTGTGTGGATTTGTCCTGCCTAACCTTCCAATGCCTCTCATCCCCACCACCTCTGCAACTCTTTTGGGCTTCTTTGCAAAGGGGAAGCAGTGTAGGAAGCATTATATTGTCACTAAACCTTCCCCTGCCTGGGGAAGAGACTTGGGAATGGCATTCCAAAATCATCATTTTGGAAATGTTGTCATGGCTGCTACAGAGATCCCAGCTGACACATCAGTTCCTCAGCCTGTCTTGCTGCCACATCACAGTCTCCAAGAAAGGGGAGAGTATCAATTGCAGAGTGCCACATTGACCTCCTAAGTAAGAAAGAAAAGGGAAGAGATCAAGTGTTTCACATCACCTTGATGGTATTGTGGAGGATGAACAAAGGGAAAAAATGAGGAGCAGAAAGGAGCTCTCTGAGCAGAAATACAAGGCAGTTTTTTACTTGAAGCAGGGGCAGGGGGAGACAGAAATGAACAGCAGAAAATGAAAAGCAACAGCAACAAAGAAAAAAAACTGCAAAAGGGGCTTCTGGAGTGGGGACAGAAACAGAGAGCTGGTGGAGGATGTGCTTGTGGCTCGTTCCTGCACAGTATGTCAACCCCAGCCAGTGGTGCTCTGGAGCCCAGAGGGACAAGTGCTCATTATGGACAGCAATACACTTGCTGAAACACAAGCCAGAAGCTTTTTCCTTCCCACTGCAAAAGCTAGGGCAACAAAACCAGCAGATGCCCTGCAACTCCCACACTTGTAGTAGGGTGAGGACATCAGACTGAACTGCCACATCCATACCCAGCCGGGAGCACTGCAGCCTCACCAGCTCTCCCACTGCCTTACGGCAAGGGTTTCATTGACCGTATTTCACAGATTGTTCTGCGGATGTGTCTGTCCCTTGCCTGATGGAAAATTTTGCCTGGATTTGTCTGATGGGAGTTTTTACTACTTGCATTATTTGATTTTCAGTAAAGGCTATTTTTGACAAAAATGTTAATGTTTCATAAATTTATATGCTATCTCATAAACACCATAAAATGCCTTTTTGACAAATCTAATAAACATAACAAAATGCCCTTTCAATAAAATCGCTGAAATCTTGCCAAGCTGCATAATAAAGTTGCATTTCAGTATGGTTAGCACCTAGGTTTAAAGAAGGAATGCAAAATCACCCTCACCCTTGAGCCATAACTTGTTGCCATCTGCTAACCTTAACATGTTCAAAGATCCTGTACTTCACCTTTCTACCAGCCAGTGAGGCTCAGGGCTACGTTCAGCTATGGGGCAAAAATATACAGTAGGTTCACATTTCACACAGGCAGATTTTGCTCAGTAACTCCAGCTTTGCCATACCTTTGTCAGACTTCCAAATATATATTTCATACACATTCCACATTAAGTCTTGGTGGAATGAAGCAGGTCTTACAGAAGTGCCCAGGAAAAAGTTGCATGAGCTGGGGAAGCTGATGGGCAGTTTGTTTTCTTAGAACAGAAAGAAGTGACAACATCCTTGCTGTCAAAGTGTCTGGAGTGAGAAGAGCTACATTTCTCAGTGTGTGTGTGTATGTGTGTGTGTAACCCCCTACTAGGCAGTTACCTGCTGGTAGTAGCTGGGAGAGGTGGACTTGCGATGTAATGATGTAGTGATATCCACGGCCACAAGCAGAGAAGCAATAAACCCTCCAGATACGTGTCCAGAATTACGGAGCTCCTATTTCAAAAGAACTGCTACAGCCTTGCAGTGCTGCGGAGGCACTGAGGAGAAAGCTGGATGAGTGGACATGGTGTGCTTGGAGCAGTTACACTGGCAAGGGCTGTGAGCAAAGAATAAAGTGTGAAAAAAAATCCAGCCACCCTACTTCCTAAACCAAAATTAAGTGGCCTCAGGGCATCAAAGTGGACTCCTTTCTCCCATTTTCAACATTAAGTCCTTCATAAATCAAGGCAAACCCTCGGCACAGAGGACTGCTTATTTGGTTTAGCTAAAACCAGGGCAAAAATATTAGATGCATTGACACTCTGCTCAGCACCGCCAGGCTCCGTGTGCAAACAACCCCAAATACAAGGAACACAAGCCAGGAATAAACCCACTTCAGGAGAGGATCCAAGCTGAGCCAGTGCTCTGCTCCTCTCCCTGCTCTCATCTCTACTCCTCAGCACCAGAACCAAAAATTCAGAGCCTCTGCCTAGGGCTGCCGCGCAGGATGCCAAGTGAAGGCGGCTGCCTTACTGCCATGCCTGACCCAGCGCAGGTTGCAGTGCCGCGCTGCGGGGAAAGCTGCTGAAGGAGTACTATGCTGCAGGGAAAGCTGCCAGGAGCTTCTGCCAGATGGCTTCAGGAGAAAGAACCTCTCAGTCACGCCTTTCCTTAGATACACTGCTTATACACACACCTTTCCTGAGTCTCTGTGTGTGCATGCCTTTCCTTGTTCCTTTGCGTCTCCAAAGGGACTGCAAGACACACTCACTTACCTCAGTTTCTGCCTCCTGCTTGTGAGTCAGGCATCCTGTTTTACCAGTTCACTATCATCCCTTTCTCTCTTTTATCCAAGAAGTGGAGGAAGATGGTGGAGAGATGGGAAAATGAGGAGAGAGGAACACTGCCAGATAAACAAGGCAGTGGGAGCACAGTCCAAAGGGGCATGGGCAGTGCTTGGGTGAGTGCTACCACATTTCCCCACTTAGTTCATGTATGAACCTTATGGCCTTATTCTTAAGCTGCAGCATCTTCAAGAACTTCCAGAGCTTCTGAGAGAAACAGAAGACTATAACTCTTGACACCCCTATAGAGGCAGGATCCTATGGAGACTGAAGGATGCCCTCTTAACTTCTTTGTGCGATGCAAGTGCTTGCCTTGGTCCTATGTCCCCCTGCAGATGCTCTTCCCCACATGACATGGTTAGAAAATGTTTGGCAGTGGCACTCCAGAGCCATGGGGTGCTGTTGATAGCACTGTGCATTCATTGCAAGGAAGTTTTGTTTCCATTTTCTTCAACTGGCCTGATGACTTTGGTGTAACAAATCAATGGTAAGACAAATGTCACCCCTGAGCTTGTTGGACTGTGCTCTCCCCCAGTGAATCCGGTGAGTCCTCCCTAATGTGCATCTTCCCTAAATATTACCTTCCTAGTGTTAGCCTCCTTCCACAAATAGTTGCAGAACGGTCATGGAAATAATTTGAAGTTATCTCTTGCTCTGACAGATGAACTGCCAAGTGTGAAATGTCTCTCCACTGGTGGTGTTTATTAAGATCCTTCTGGAAATGACATGCATCTTCCAGTGGGCTCTAGGTTGGCAGATGATAGCTGAACATAAATGGGAACTCCTGCTTGCAGAGCAAAAGATAAACAGCAGGAAACAACAAAGTACATCTCTGTCCCATGAACGAAGTGACATTCTTCAGCATTCTCTTCTGCTTTCTGCAATTTCACGGAATGTATTTAATTACTTTCCATTATAAATGAGAGTTAAATTAGACAAATGTGCTCTGAAATCTTCCCTTCATTGCACAGCTATATTAACTTTATGGTGTCAAAAATGTCAGAATAAAACATTTATATTCTTCTCTTTAATGGCTAAAATCTGTGGTTGTAAATCCATGGAATTCAATTAGATCACACCAGATAGCAATTTGATCCTGTTTGTCTGGGTTCTAGGGTGAAAAGATTTACTAATGGCTCTAATTCTCTTATTGCCAGAGTTAGTTATCAAATTCACTTGAATTATATTCTGCTTTCTGTGTCATGAGAGCTATTACTAAAAGTGGAGGCAGAGAAGAGTGAGATTCCTACACAGAAGATTTTCTTCTCCCTGTTAGATATTTATGGTGTAGTCTGAGAATGCAACATGCTGAAAATGCACAGCTTCTGCCTGGCTGCCATCTGACCTAGATTCTCTCTTAGGCTGGGCCTTCTGCATGTGCTTCTTCCAATTTCATATTCGATAGGTCAGGCCATTTATCCATTGCTTTGAGACTCATGACCCACCTTATGCATCACAGCACAGCACGAGCAATGAGATTGGTCTGATCTTCACCTGCAAAGTGCTGCTTTTCTCTGACAGCCTTCCACATTCATTCACAGCCTCAGTTGTAGGTGTTTGCTGGGCGGTCAGCGGGCGATGCTGTTGTCCAGAGCTTCAGCCTGAGCTGTGCAGGCTCTAGGAAAGCCAGAACAAGGCTGCAAGTGCTGATTTTGAAAATATCTTTAATTAATAAGCTCTCATGCGGCAAAGGAGAGTCAAAGCATTCTACTGAAACCTCTGAACTGGATGGCTCTCTGGCTCCTTTGGGATCACTACAGAAATGTAAGATGTTATTGCAGTTGACTGCATCGATATGGCTCAGCACCAGGCATTGTTTAGAATGGCAGTGCAGTTTTGCTTAACCTTCACTGGTAAAGTCAAGCCTGTTCGGGGCCTTTTACAGGGAGTCTGGGGAGGTGACGAGGGACACTGACCCTGGTTGTCTGTAGTTTCCCCTCTCCATATGAAATGGACACAATGTAAGTTTGCAATACCACAGCTGAATATGCGAAAACAGTCTATTCTACTGTAAATCTGCCAAAGTTTGAATGAATTCAGTGGGTTTACCGTCACTAGGACCAGAATCTGTCCTAATCGTTATTCACTGACTAGTAGGGTCAAAAGTCCCCTTTGTTTGCAGGAGCCTGCATTTATAGGTATAGCTATGCTACTAAGCTAGCTATAGAGGCGTTAACATGCATCGCTGGTAGAACTGTGAGAGATGAGCATCAGTAAGCCAGAGTGCTCCAGAGCACCAGTTCTGGAAGATGTCATTATAACATACGGGATCCCTTGGCCAATTATGTCTCTTTTGACCTGGATCTCATGGGTCCAGAAAACCACTTCTGAGTTCAGCTTGGATCTGCTTTCCCGCGCCACCAGGCTTTGATTGAGCAAAGTTCCCTGGGCTCATTTTGATGAATATTGAGTGGGTATGTCAGTGAGCTTCTTTCTAAGCCCTCAGAGATCTCATTTGCTCTGGCATCTGTAGTATCCATCAATTTTACTTTGTCTAGTCTGGAACATATTTGTACCCATTCTTTCACCTGTTTGTACCTAAATGGAGGGCTGAAGAATGAACAAAATTCCAGGAGAAACATTTCATACTTATTTATCCGTTTCCTATTTACATATCCCTTATTTAAGTATGATTCAGCTCTTTCTCCAGAAGGAGCTTGAGGAAAGATTGAGTCCTTCTTTTCTTCCTTTACATATGACTGACATATGGATATAGTGCTGACACCAAGGAAAAATAGTGAGAAACTGACATGGAGAGATTGGAGCAATGTGGCAGTCAGGCTCTGCAGTGATTTCCAGCACTGTTATGGACTCCAGACCAGCCCCAGAAGAGCATCTCCTTTATTAGTTTCTAGGTATCCACCATTTTCTGCTATTTGTGTTACTGCTGATTATTAACCTTAAGCTCTTTTCAGGAAAAATGGAGGGGGAAAAGGAGAATAAAAGAATAGGAAGGCAAAAATGTCCACAGTGAGACATAAGCGGTCTTTCAGTGTCTTCAAACCTCTTCCTAGAATAGCTGGCCTTTCCAGGCTTCTCTCCCAGGCTGCACATTTTCTACACTTCCTCATGCCCAAATGCCCAGGGGAAGTGATTCACATAAGAAAGGATTTTCTCAAAATGAGCAAGGAAGCCCCAGGAGGTCGTTTAATTCAAATACCCGAAAAGTATAAGTGTGCCCTAAAAGAATGAAACGAACTTTGGAAGTTTCTGAACACTCTCGGTTGCTTTCTCACCAGGTGTCCTGGGCTGTGAGACATTCTCTCTTCCATGTATCCTTTTTCCTTCCATCTGAGGAAGAAACCTACAGGAGACATCACCTGCCTGCAAAACTCTCAGATTGCTAACTAGGTGGATCTGTGCATTTTCATCCTGGAATAGCTTGCTGCTTTGCTGCTGCTTTACTTCTTGCTCATAGGGTGATGTCAAAAGTGTCATTCCTTATGAAAGCTGGGAGGAAAGGACAATGTCAGTGTGTGATGTGTAGGGGTTATGACAGGGAGAGAGGCCATAGATATAGGTCTAATGTCACTAATAATACCTGAGGCAGCATAATGGGAGGTCTTTGGAAAGAAAGGCAGCACTTAAGGGATTCTGGACAGGTGGAAATCAGTCCTCCTATAGGGGTTAATTACACCGATTGGCCCAATATATCCTAATGTTTCACCTTCTTTGATATATTAGATCATTTCAAACATTTAACCTTGAAATGGCAGAGCTGCTTTAGCTCTTCTTGCATGGTCCTGCCTAATAAATCAAGACTAGGGTGGGTCAGCTTGGAGCCTCAGCCTCTGGCGGAGTCTTGCAGGGATGTGTCTTTATTGCCACAGGAGCTTCTCCAGCTAAGGCATGGACTGCAGAAGATCAGTAATGACTCTGATAGTATAATTGTTACGGTATTCTGGTTCTTGATTCAATACCACCTTAAGCTGTCATCCTCTGACCCACTGATGAGTTCACTGGGAGTACTGATCCTGAGTGCTGTACCTGAGATATACAGCACCCTGCATCTTCATGTAACAATTAGTCATTTATGTGGAAGAGAAGACATTTCAGTACACCCCCTGCCATCCAGACCCACGTCCTACCCATCACACAGAGACAGCTGCTGGAGGGAATGCAAAGATGGTGGAACAGTGTCTTTTGACTCCTTTTCTTGAGAGAATACTCCGAGAGCCCAAGCACTCTGTCATTGTCTAAGTGCTGTACAAATATTGGCAACTAATTTGTATTCTATACTATTCTGATAAACCAAGCAAGTAATTTTGTTTATACACTGAAGGCTCTTTCCCTACCTGGTTATATTAAATTAAAGTTTGGACCAAGATCATCTGATGTTCTTTAAATTAGAGAAAAAATATGGATATCACATTCATGATTGAATTGGCATGTGAAATTCGTGATTGTCTTTATGTCAGTGGGATTATACTGAAGTATTGGGTTTATTTTTACACTGCATTGGGTCTCACACACTGTGGGACTCTGACACACAGTTGTCAAGACCATCAGAGAGGCTGGGTTGCTGTGTGGACTTTTGCTGCAATGGCACTGGGATTCCTACAGGACAGCCAGAGCAACCCATGGGCTCCTTGTACCTCCCCGAGCAAGCTGATACTGAACAATTTTGTTCCAGTGCAGCGTTGGTGCTTTTCTGGTTACTGCTTTTCCCCTCTCCAGTACGTTTCCCTCCCACCAGTATTTCTAGTTCACTGTGCACACCACCATCAGAGCTCAGCCCTGACCCCAAACTCCTTCTTGAAAGCTCCCTGGCATTTTTCCTGGAATACTACAGGAGTCTGTTGCCTATTGCATAGAGCTGAAAAGGCAGAGGGCAGTGTTCAGCCTTCCTCTTGCTATACCAAACTCAGCTCCACCAGGCATGACTTTGCTTAAGGTCTTTCATTTTGTTCAGTGAGAACCAAGCTCCAGCAATTGCGTCCCATTGAAATCAATGTCAGGCGCTCAAAGGCAGCTCTAACATTTGGCATCTGAGCAGGAACTCCCCGATTTACATGGGGAAGGCACCGGGGAGCAACAGCTTAGAGTTCTGCTTGCCGCACAACAAATAAACATCGGTTTATTTAGCTTTCCGTAGCCTTGGAGCTACATGCTTATCACCAGATGCAGCTCCCTTTACGTAGTGCTAGCCTTGGAGAAGGCTCTCAACAAATCACGAGGATCTTGTCTGTGAGGCTACTGCTGGCGTTATATCTCTGTGCTGTGCTCAGGGGAATTGCGTGGGGGAAATAACAACGGCTCCGACAGCATTTGTCAGGGCCCCTAGACGGCTGAACAGGCAAGCTGGGGAGCTGGTGCTCCCAGTGTGCTGATCTGTGTTTCTCTGGGTTAATCTATGGGAAGGTAAAGGCCAAGTGTAATAAAGGAGGAGGGTGGGAATGTCTGTTTTGTACCTGGGATGGGCCACAGGTACAAAACACAGGTTTTGCTCTTTGCTGGCACGACACTTACTTTTGGGGTCACAGGCGTCATTCCCCATCCCTTCGCATGGCTCCCGCATGGGTTAGCAGGTCACTCCCTCAGTCCCCACTAGTGGGTGAAAACAGCCCCGGTTACATTTCGTAAGCCCTGTGTTCAGTGCGAGGGCTGCCTCCCCTGGGGCAGGCTGACAGTCACACGCTGATACTGCTGGCTGAAAGCCCTTTACGGTGCTGATCCTTGCCATACCCCAGGCTTGCTTCCTTCAAGCTTAATTTGACTGTATGTCAGTGCCAGACACAGCTCAGCTTTTACAGTAAGTCTTTGTCAGAGAGGGCTCCAGCGCTAGGAACTCACCCCACCGCCGCTTCCCTGCTAAATCCATCTAAACCACATTTTCTCACAGTATGCTCTGAAACAAAAGCATTGTAACCACATATTTATTCCTTTCTAACATCTCCATTGCTCTACCTCTCAGGAACTCAGCAGGTTTTGTTTGAATTATAAGGTGATTTTAATACTGTGTTTGTATTGTGTTCTAAAATGCTTCTATTGTTGTTCTGCAGTGCCCCAAGTGTCCTGGCTGCAAAGTGCTGTGAGTACAACTGGATTATGACTTTGTTTAGGTAAAAGCTGGAAAATGGGTTTACTGGTATTGCCAAATGCATTGGAGCAAGCTCTGAATATATGTATAAATACATATGCCAGAGTTCACATAAATAATCAGCAGGTAGATGCACACCCATACATACACCAAAAAATTGTATTCCTGCACTCGAACCTGCAGCAGACATCAAGAAAACATGCTCAAAAGATCACCACAAATTTCTCTGCTTTTCAGGATTTGAGGTTTAGTTTGAATGCAAATCTGAGCTCATTCATTGCATCTCCTGATTTCTATAAAAGCTTCTCTTGCTTTTGTGTGGCTGCCTCAAACCAGGAAAATATTTCTCATTTCTGGCTTGCATAGCCTGTACCCACAACAACAGGCATGTGGAAAATCTTGTTAAACCAAGCGAGCTTTCTGTCCTTGTGAGAGAAAGTCTGGGGAGAAACGCTCATTAGCTTCTGGCAGCAATAATTCAGGAGGCAAACCAAATCATGTTGTGAGGCACCTTGGGCTCTCTCTCATTTACTTTCTTCCTCCTGAATATCTATCGCCGTGAGGCAAGAAAAGCAAATAACAGCCAAGCCACAGTGGGCCGTGTATTTGGATGCACAAGGAAAGACACCGATCCAGGTTGGACAAACAGGCAGACTCGCTGGAGAGAATACAAGACTCCTTTACTACACTGGTGGTTGCTCACGTAACTACAATGGTGCTGGCACAGCAAAAGGAGGGTGCCTGAAGCCTTTGCACAAGCAGGTGATGGTAGAAGCTTATTAGCTCGGTGGGGCAGTGGAAGAGGGGTAAGTGCGGAGGGAAGAAAGCCAGATTTTAATTCGACTTCATTTCTTTGCTTCTGGCCCATGGCTTTTCAGATAGATTTGGTTTTTTTTAAGGTATACAGCTTTTGGCCTGTTTTCTCAGGAATCCTTGAGTCGTTTCTCTCTCCAGTGTTTTGATTGGATTTGACTAGGAACAAAAGCACGGAGTTGAGGTGATCAATAGCAAAAGGAGCTCAGTTTATCTTAGGTTGCAAGGCCTTGCTCTTTGCTTTTATTTTGTCTTGTCTTGATTATTGTTATATATGGCTGTGCCTGCAGAAATTCAATAGGAATTAAAGGTCCCTTCCAAGGAGCTCACTGTTGTCCTTTACTGAATTTTCTTGGACCCTAGGCAGCAGAAAAAGAGAAAATCTTGTGCTATCCCCTTGTTCCTTATCTCTAGTGTAAAATGCCAGCCTGACTGAACAGAGACCACAACTCTTTTGCAACAGTACAGCCCTGGCTGCTGACATTTACACTGCAATATCACCTAAAATTGGTTTTTGAGGGCCCAAATGATGTGATAACATGACAGAGGCAGCACTGCCGCTCTGCCTGTCCTAGCCCTCCACTGTTCTGCCGTTGGTAGAGCTGCAGAAGTTGCAGCGGTGAAGGACGGTTTTAACAAACTAAAGATCAGTGAAGCTCTATGAATATATTGGTCTATATGGACTCCTACTTACAAAAGACAGAGTTTTTGTTTAGATTTGCAGACTGGATTAGTTGGAAGCAACAATGTGCCTTAAGCTCCCTCTAGTTAGGAGAGGCTCACAAGCTTGTTCTCCTTAAAAGCTAAGTTTATCGTTAGCTGCCTCAGCAAGGCAAGTCTGAATGAAATTTCAAGCTATTAACTCTGAAAACATAAATTTACCTATTGACCACTTCTATAAAGAGGAACCAAGGGAAAAGTCACACTGCACTGGTTCAAGAGCCCATTCAGCCCGGCAGTCTGCCTGAGTGGCAGTGGTGGATGCTTCAGCGTAAATCACCTCCCTCGACCTGCGGGTCGCGCTTCTTTTGATGCAGCCCAGGATATGGTTGGCTTTCTGGGCTGCAAATGCACATTGTCGGGCCATGTTGGGCTTCTTTTCCACTGACACACACAAGTCTTTCTCCTCAGGGCTGCTGTCAATAATCTAGGTTTTGTTTCTAAGACTGAACCTTCCAGCGAAAGTTCCAGAATGAGAAAGTTTTTCAGGGATGTGTAAAGGTGTGACAGCAAGAGAAAACAGGAGCATTGTTCATATCAGGCAGTGTAGGAAGGATGGCTACTGTTGTACTATAAAATGACTGTCCCTGGCCCCTTATTTTCCTCTGCCTCAGTAAATTAGCTCTTCCAAGCCTCTAGATCCAGGAGATTTCCAGTCCCATCTCTATGAGTAGTTGATCTCCTTAGCTGGTGGTGATAGGATATACATTTACCTTCATGATAATTAGAAAAAAACATGTGGGTAGAGAAAGACCTAAGGGTTTATTTCTAAGGTGGAGGAGCAGAAGAAGTTTGAAGGTAGCCTGCCAGTACTGAAACATTCCTGCAGATCCAAGCAGGAAATTGCAAACATCCCTGTTTGTACTGGTGTTCATGGCACATGACCCTGAACCTTTTCCCGTTGGCCAGTGAGCCAGCTGTTTTCACCAAGACCTGATGATAAATAAGCCAGAAAAGCAGAGCAAAGACTGGGTGATGGACAGTAAATATGAAGATTTCATTCTTCGCCTTTTACATCTTGACTGAAGGTCTTTTGCTTACAAAGTAATTAAATTGGACTGGAAGAACTGTTAAGTATCTTGTTTGTTATATGTAGAAAATAAAGTTCTATGGTTAGTGTCTCCTCACAAGAACCTGATCACCCCCATCTTCTGGGCCTCTTTGCTAAGCATCTTCAGCATCTTCTTCATTCCCTCACATCTGCAATACTCTCTGTCCTGCCTTAGTTGTTACAGTCATTCCCCGTTTGCAGGACCCAGCTCTGCTCAGCAGTGCTTGGACATGTAAGTCCAGCTCCTCCCCTTGTTTTTGTAAACCTGCCCCCACAGCTGGATTTTCCTAGATGGCATCTGGCAGACCGCTGTTCTTGTCTGGGACCCTTCACCCCACAACAGCGAATTTTTTTCAGTCCCTCATTAAACAGTGTGTCCAGCTTACCTAGCTGGTTAATCATGGAGCTTGTGCCTCTGCTCTTTTTGTGGCCTTGCTTTAGTCACACTTGGCCACACAATGAGACCTCCCAGGGCTGGGCAGTGTGGTCGATTGCTCAGCAGCACTCCACTTGGGGAGGTAAAAAGGGATGAGGGCTGGCTCTCAGGGAGAGCTCTTGTCCAGGGTCTGGCTGCTGAAACGGCTTCAGCTTCGGAAGTCAGCAGTGGTAGAGGTTAAGTGAATCAGCATCCTGAATTTTTCACCATAAAAGCCCTAGAGGCAGCAGCCCAGATCCAATCCAAATTATAATTTTCTTTCATAATTTATTTCCTTTGCACATTTTAAGCTCGTTACCCTCACTGGAAGTCTCTCTGGAGCCACATCTCTCTTTATCTTTAAACACCACCTCTATCCGTGGCATACAAGCACCTCTCCAAACATCCTTTTGTAGCTCAACACCTGTAGGCTGGAGCTGAGGATTCATCAGCAAATAGAGAGTAGAGCTAAAAATGACCCCAAGGAAGATCTGAACTAAATCTTTCAAAGCTTTCAGATCATGGTGCTTTAATTAGCTAACAGATACCCAAGTACTCTGGGCCCTTGGAATATCATCCTGCAACTAACTGCTTTCCTGGGCCAAGAGTCTTACAAAAGCAGAAACTCGGGAGATTGTCATCTCTTACCTCTCTTGAAAACATTGCCATTGGTTTTGAATGTGACATTTGGTAATGTAGCAACAGTACAGCATAAAATAAAAAATAGAAAGAAAAAGAGAAAAAAAAAACCTTTCAGAATCCAGAAAGGAATAGCTCCTGCCATTTCCCTTTTGTATCCACTGCGGAGGCATTTGAAAGGAGCAGGAGATAAGTAGCCTCATGACTACTACAGATTAACAGGCTCCGAGGTACTGAATGCAGATTGCTGCTACTGGGACTATAATGGCTATTCAAATTGACGTTTATACATACATTTATGTGGTGGCACTGCAAAGAGCAGGGTGTATAGAAGGCTACAGACCATAAATGCTGAGGCCATGCAAAATATGACAAGGAGCAAAACCCCCGTCACTGGGAAGCAGCAGGGCATTGACCAGTTCCTGTCGTGTAGGAGACCCTCTCTGACTTCAGATTATGGAACTTCCTCAGAGACAAAGGATACACTGAAGCTTGAAACATTCCTGCCAGAGACTTTCTACAGGCGAGGGAACACAAGCCCCTGGCCTGCGATGCTGAGTGACAAACTGCCACGAGGTGTTCTGCTGCTCTGCCAGGCTCTCCGAGGCAGATCATAGGCACTGAGGGACTTCTGCCAGAGAAGCTAGGGAATCTCTGGAGGACAAAGGTAAAATGGAGGTTTGGGGTTCTCTTGCAGCCTTTGGTTTTGCTTATGGTTTGTTTCGCAGAGCTCATCGAGCAGGGATGGGGCTTCATGCAAGAGGTGCTATGGCTTGTCACTGTTGCAGAGGCATGTTGTGCAGTTCTCCTTGACACATGGGCTACAACGTGCCATGTCATTGTTTTCCAAGGTGTGTATCAGAAAGTGCAGGCAGGGGTTGCTCAAGGCTGGTTAAAGCAAGAATGACTTTTGCTTTCCTTGCTTTAGCACTAGAATATGAGAGGCTCAAAATCAGCTGCATTGAGGTTGCACCAGGATGATGACGCTGTTAATTCTCATCCACAACCTGTAATGCAAATCATGAAGTATTCTGCAGGTGAGCAAATTCAGCTTTCCTGATCTCGTGAGTTGCAAGGTTAGTAGTACTGTTGCTGCACTATGGCTGGGGAAATGGATGTACTGAGAAGAACAGTGCTTTTTCCAGCGTCAGCTAAAAGACCAAGGACAGACCTAAGAAAACAGCAGATATCCTTTCTACAAGTCTCTTGGTCTAACCCCTACACATGCAATTTCTTGATAAAGACATGAGTCAGTTCTTTTTGATGTCCTTATAATGTACAACATCTACACCACAGCCCCTGAACACTTCCCAAGCATTTGCAGTATTATCCTTCTGGCATCCCTATAAAGGAAATACTAGAGCGTCTCTTCCACACCTAATGAATAGCAATGCAGGGGGTCTAAAGTATGTCTCATGTCTTTGGTTTGAAGAAATCCAAGATTACATAGAAAGCTGAACTGGTAATAAGTAATGGTGGCATAAAGTTCAGAAGAAAGCACTGCAATAACCTGTTTTTTGACATTTAGTTGCAGAAACCTTAATACTTAATCTGCCGGGGGCGGGGGGGGGGGGGGGGGGGGGGGGGGGGGAGGGAGCAAATTCATGTTTGCACTTCTCTGGAGAGTAGAATTTGCACGTAGTTGTTAGATCTCAATTATATGCACACATTTCTCAGCTGCTGCTGTTAGTCAGCAGAAAGGTGGGATCTTGATTTTCATCTCTTACTTGCTTTTGATTAACTGATCCCCAAGCAAAAGAGGGACTAAACCCCACATCTGCAGGATCCAAAGGATATCTCTGGACAGATCTGTTCCTCCCCCTCCCTCCCATCCTGCAGCTTTCCATCCTTTAAGTGCAGGGAGGTTTCAGAACAAAGGCAAACAGTTCCAACTTGTGTGATGGTTTTGTGTTATACTTACCCATCAGAAAAATGTGTGGTCTACATCGCATGGGGTGCTCAGTGCTGTAATAGTAGTGGGTGTAGGTCATGACTGAGCAGCATTGGCAGAGATGTGTGTGGGTGGCACTGGAATACCAATGTGACCGGGAGGTCAGAAACGAAGAAGCTGGCAGATTCTGGTGTGTGACAGCTTTTGATACCAAATACCTTCATCAAAGAGGTATGTTCTAACTCCATCGAAGCCATCAGCACTTAGCGCAAATTCATTGTGTCAGAGGAGCCACAGTTTCTTCTAGAATGGCTAAAATTCAATATCAAACAATTAAAGGTTAAAAATAACTTCACAGCTGTGTCTATTTGTCTCTCTAAGTAAATGTTTACTTTCTTTGTTCCCATGTTAGTAGCACTGGCCAAGTCAGCGCTCAGATTCAGCAGAACTGAATGAGTTATTGCTTTAGCCCCCAGGATCACACAGAGCACATGGACATGATGCAAGACACATATAACTTATTTTTACTGGAGGGAGAATGTGGAAATGATCCACAGGTCTACAAATGGAAGAAGCCGGTCCCATAACAGTTAAGGCCACCAGACTGTCTTATTAAGGTCAGATCTAGTGTGTCATGTTGAATGTAATTATTCCACTGCTTATAATTTCAGTACATTTGATTCTGAATATAAAATGAGGCAATTTTCTTCCTGGGGATAAGAGAAATGTGTGCCTTTGGAGAGCATGAGAGACAATCATTCTCAGACTGGCCAGCTTTATTTCTTCCTGATGAGGCACTGACTCCCCAGGGAATAAGCTGAAAACAGTATTTTCAACAGAGAGGGCAAAATACAATAAAGAAAGTTTTTCTTCTGCTCTCAGGGGTGTTGTGCTTGGATGGTGGCCTGTTGCTAAGTGGCCCCATGGGAACGATTCCCAAAAGGATCATAGTTCTGTGTCCAGGGATTTTATTCCCTTTAGACCTCTTTCATCTCTTCATTCAAATCCTAATGCTGAGATTGACCCTGTAAGCTATTAGTTGCCCTCAACTACCATTCTTTCTGTTTTAAAAGCAAGGCTGATAGGAACATTAAAAAAAAAAAAAGAAACCTCTTCAGACCTGGCAAATTCTGCCATTAGGTAAGTGCAAAATACTCTTCTTCTTTTTTCCTCTCTTTTCTTTGTGAAGTGAATGAGATTGGATTTTTTGTTGCCTTGCACTTTACACTGAAATGTATGGTTGTGCCAAACACTTATAACATGCTGCCAAATCCGAAGAGAAGCATTTTGTATGTTCTTTGTCCAGGCATGAATGCCTGTGCAAGGTGCAAAGCAAGACTAGCTCAGATGCTACAATAATCCAAATCGCAGAATGTTACTAGAAAATGCTAAAACATGGTAGCACATTTCCTTAGTTCTTCTGCCTGTTTGTCTGAAAACAGGATCGCTGAGACAGAGCACAATCCTCGCCCTACAAACCTGACATAAATTTAGAAAGCTACTAGTTATAAAACACCACTTCCCATGGCCTTGTTCATTTGCAACTAAAATTTAATTTTTCTGAGCCTGTATAGGAATGATAACATTGCCGGTTTGTACCCTCAATTATTTTCAGATATCCTATGATCAGCTTTAACTGCAGCACAGAAGGAATGGCAAAGGATTCTGTATACATTTACAATTAAAACACCTGCTATCTCAGATCCATTTCATACCTCAAACAGAATGAAAGATGTTCTATTTTACAGTGATCCTGTACATTCGGGGTGGGGGCGTGGGGGGGTGGTTTCCAAATGGTTTATAGTCCTGCAAAATATTCTGGGTAACAGTAGTGCCAACGGCAGCGTGCCCTCCCTTATGGATTGCTTTGTTATAGCAGCGCAGGGGCTGGGGCTCAGGTTATTAAGAAGAGAGATATCTGGGGGGCACGGGAGGAGGTAGTAGTTGTGGAAGAACCCCTGAACTGAGTATGTCTCCTGCTTCTGCAAGGGAGGTTGCCCCCTCTGGTGTCCTCAGAAGGACGTGTATATGCTGTCTGCCCATCCAAACCTGGAGGTCTTGATGGCACAGGTTCTTGAATTGTTTGGTGTTGTGGGCTATTATCCTTAGGAAAAAAGTGTGATCTATGTGAACGCAGCATTTAGGAAGAAGGATCTTACCTGTAAAAAGGCATGGCTGGGGCTAAGAGTTCCCAGCATTTTTTTTTTGGATGAACCCTGGCCAGCTGTGGCTACCCCAAGCAGTGCTGGACATGACTGTTAGGGAGGTTGCACATTGGTGTTTCTAATTCTCCTTTCATCTCCTCACAGCAGAGACAGACACCCCTTCTGGGAGATGGAGAAATAAAGGGAGTTATATTCTGCTCCTTCCTGAAAAACAAAAGCTTTATAATTGAGTTTGTTCACACAACAGCAAAGGCTGAATCTGACACCTGCTTCTTAGGTTCCTGACCTGAAAGAGCCCCCCATCTTTAGCTCTAAGGTCCTGTGCTAACTTCAGGGCTGCTTCTTCACCTGATCAAATGTGGAGACAGGTTTTATCTTGGCACTGAGAAATGGAGAGGCTGGAGTGAGGCAGCTTGGAGATGAAACTCAGGGTATAGAGAAAGTCCCTTAGCAAAAATAGTGGTGTTGAATTGCTGCTAAACACATGAATAAGTAGTGATGGGATTCACTGAGAGCATCAGTATCTACCACAGGAGCTTGCTGTGCTTGGCTCAGTCTACAGCCTCCCTGGAGATCAGCTGGCATTTAATTTTGATCACTGCAGAAAAGGGAGGCTGAGCTTGCAACAGTGACTGACTTAGCTGATGTGTGTAAAAATGTTATTAAAATGGGAAAATGTCTCTCCAAGTGGATTTTGCTCTGCCATTTAAAAATCCCATGTAAATGATGCACAAAGGATTTGGAGGGGGGGAACTATCAGAGATAATGATAATAAACTATTAATACGAACTAGTCAAGTTTCACTCAGAGGGATTAAGATTCAGTCATGTCTCATTTAGGAGCCTAGTATTAAGCCGTCCTTCAGATATGACAAGGTTTTTGTTTTCCCTGAGTTGTTTCCAAATGAGAAGGGAAATCTTGATTAATTTAAATTTTTGCCTGTTGTCAGTCCTGCCTCCATGGGTTTGGAAGTCCAACCTGATGCCATAACCTACAGCTGCAGCCATGGATGTAGGTTTATCATTGACAAGGGAGCAATAATTACCAAAAAGAGGTGCTGAGCATGGGAAAGGTTGCCTGTGGAAGGGAGTAAGAGGAGTGGGGAACATGCCACCCCATTCTCTGGGAGTCATAAATGCTGCCATAGAAAGGGAATTCAAAATGGTAGATTGTTTTACCCTCAGGAAAACAGAAGTTTCTTTTTTTCCTAGCACTCACTGCTAGAAAGTCATAGCTATGTGTGGAAAATACTAACTCAGCATCCCTCTAGCTGCCTCTGTGCAGAGCAGCTATCAAATTGAATGTCTGTGTCTCAAAAATGTGGTTCCTACCCCTTCTTTTGCAATTGTGTCCCTTGGCTTGGCAGATCCCATTATCACCAGCTCTTTTTTTCATGATACCTCACATTAGATATCCTCTGTAAGATTTTAGTAGTTTATTTTTACAGCCCATCTAAGCAGCTGAATCAGGGAACTCGCCTGTAATGCAGTTAAAATGTATGGCATGCCCGAGTCCTCACTATGTCACAGCTGGATTCACTGCCTTATTCAGCTTAGCACAATACAGACATGTTGTTATATTTAGACACCATTTACACTGGCCTTTTTCCACTCTGCTATATATGATCTTCAATTATGTGCAGGAAGCTATTTTGTCCTCCTTTGATGTCACTTAACAAAATTCAACATCAGCAGAGCTGCAGCCACTTGCTGCAATATCTGCATTGTTGTCATTATCCCAAATACGGTGGCATGTAGAGATTTACTGCTTCAGCAGGATGGGACCTGAACATCCTTCTGTACAAAGAAATGTAACATCTAAAACTCAAGATATCTGCAGTCATTAACACTGTAGCAGTATCAACCATTAAAGGGATCTCTTCAATCAACTTGCTATCAATATTTGTGGTTTTAAATGCATTTGCTGGGATTGTCCTTGCTTAGAATATCTCTTCAGCTTATCCAAAACATCTATCTGCAATTCCTCCCATGTTAAGAGATGTAAGGTCAAACTGCTGCTCTCCCCACAAGCGTACCCTTCATTTCGACACACAGTCCCTTGGTGTGACGTTTGCAAGCCCTTCCTCGTTATGGGACTTGGTTGTTATCCCTGCCACATTCTCCAAAGGGGAGCTGGAGGCCAGACTTCTCAGGAGCGCACATGCGCACAGACATTTTGTAAAAAGGAAGAATTTCCTTGCTTGCTGTTTACTGGGAATATTAACTGGTGTGTGATTTTTTTTTTCAGACAGTGGATTTTGAATCTGTAATAGAATCCGCTTTTGAAAACCAGTATAAGCAATTAATGAAGGGCAGCAGTTAGGGACAGAGAAGTATATTAACTCCTCTAGAAATTGAGACAAAACCAGCACAATTTCAGCTACTGAATTTTTGCAACAAACAGTTTGCGAATGAACTGTAGATCATTTGAATTAATTAACAGCTTTCCAGATACAATTTCAAATGATTAATAAATTTCAGAAAAAATCTCAAACCTGTGAACAGCCACTTCGTACAAAGTAAATAGACTGTAAGATAAACTTCATTCAGTAAGTTATTTATATTAAATAATTTGCTCAGCTCCACCGAGGTTTAGCTGTTCACCCTTTTGATTCCAGCCCCATGCATACACACACACATACTCTCGCTTATTCACTTGCTCTGGATGATTTAGCTCTTGCAACATCTTGTCATTAGCCATGATCATTAGTGCCATGATCGTTTTGTTGTTCCGGTTCTTCCTCTCTCACCTTTCCTGGCTCTGCTTGTGCACTATGGTGATTCCTCTCTGTCTTGTAGAATTAATTTTAAGCATGGAGACTTACGTGCTTCAGTCTTTAGATGGCACCAAAACTGAATGCACTAATTAGGGAAGCTTTATGATTTCTATTATTTTCCAGTCATAGATTGGCCTGTTTTTCTGAGCTTGTGAAGGTTTATGAGTTCTGATTTGGTTCTACATATACGCTGTCTGCAACGCTAGATCTTATGTTGATTAAAGGGCACCACCTAAATAGAAACAATTGCACTAGCAGCTTTGAAGTGCTCTGTATGTTGGTAAAAACTGTACTGAATTGAACTGCAAGAGTTTGACAACAAAACATAATTAGGCTCTTGAAATATGAAATTAAATGGTGAGTTTGTCTGATGTTGGTACTGGTCCTTTCAATTCTTTCCTATTCAAGTGCATGAAGCAGTCAAATATTTTCTTTTCGTATCAGGGCATTATTACCTTTAAGGAGTTTGTGTTCCGACTTCAAGCTGTCTAGGTGGTATTGACTGAAACAAAGCAATGCAAGCAATTACATTTCTAAAGAACCAGAGCAAAATGATATGAAATTAAAATAGATGGAGACATGATATGCTCCCCAAGGGCAATAACACTGGTACTTGACGGTCAGAGATGTACAAAAGACAAAACTAGGAGTTATTTACTACGTAAATCCTTACAGACAGACTTCTGGTAATGAGCTGTGGTGGAGAAGGGTCTGAAATAGTTGCTTTCTTTCAGTGCTAGTGCTGGGGTGGTCCACCCAAAGTGCCCCCTTCCTGGTCCTCAACCCTTCCCATATCCCACTGCCTCTCCCTAAACTGCTTGTTTCTTTAACAGCAGTTGTTAAAGCACAGTCAGAAAACCAGAGTCCTGGAAAGCTGAATGACTTTAAGAAAAACTCTTCAGGTTCTTTTTTCTGGAACTGAAATTGAATTACATACATTATCCTTTCTTTATTTATATTGCACTTCCAAGCAGAGCACTTTTGTGGCTAATGAGCAAGTGACCTAGAAGATTTGAATATTAACAATTGTGACCTTTACTGCTAAAAACTGAAATCTTAGGCGTGGTTGGTGCTAGAATTACTCAAACAAAGAAGGACCCCAGTGTGTGCAAGCATGTTGTACTGTCTTCACTGTCTGGCTGGATCAACTTACTGTTTCAGCTGTCTTAGCATGTGAAAATCACATTCATTTTTTAAAATATTCTAAATACACATTTAATAACAACCACCATGTAGAACACAGAGGCAACCCAGCCAGTCTGCTATAGTATTGGCCTGAGCCAGCCACTAAAATTTTATTTCATTAGAGAAGCAGCAAGCTTTTTATTATCTCAGGCATTAGTATATTGACAAATAAACTACATGTGTATCGCAGCTTCTTAGAAACACCTCAGTTTTCCCTGGGCATTCAAAGGCCTGCGTGCCCCTCTCCTTTCCTTCACCGGGAAAGGGCCAGGGGACCACCATCTTTTCAAGGCGAATTTTGTTACAGACCTTTCTCTCACTGCACTGTTCACCAAATGGCTGTACAGGCTGACCTACGCTTCCCTAGGAACCAGCATCCTTGATGTGTTTTACAGTTGAACAATGGCTTGAAACACCAATTCACCAGCTCCTCTTGGGGATGTTAGAGTTCTTTTGGGTAGATGCTGAATCCCAAACAAATCCTGGCCACAGCCAGCCTTGCTTTCCATGTTTTGCCTTGGAAAGATAGCTCAAACAGACACCAGCCATAAGGCCCTTGGCTAGGTTGCTGGTTTACCCTGCAAGGTGAGCGGTCAAGTGCTGCAACAAGCCTCCAGAGAGGCTGTGGCATCACCATCCCTGGAGATTTTCACAACTTCTGGGCAAGGCCTTCAGCAACCTGATCTACTTTGAAGTTGACTTTGAGCTTGTGCTTGGATTACATGGACTCCTGAAATCCCTTCCCATCTGAATTATTCTAGATCTTAGAACTCCTTTGCATTGATTGTTTTGACTAATCAGCTCCTTTCATTTCTTCTGTCTGGTCTCCCTTAAAAAAAGTACCCCCTTAAATATTATCTTCTCTGTCTTGAAAAAAAGATAGGATCCACAGAAAAACACAGATGACCCAGGTGGAAATTTTAGTGGTACCATTACATCAGAGGAGGGCTTTAATTAGCAGGCCTGAAGTAAAGATAATCAATTCTGCCTGTATCTGTTACAGACACATGAGAGGGATGCTAAACAGGTGGAGATCGCCATTTGTTAAAGCGAAAGCTGTCTTCTTTAACCTTGCAAAGATGTCTGTTCTGACACTTCCCTTCTTGAGCAGCTCAGCAGGGCAATAACTGTGAGGAGCAGGAAGAAAAGAAGGATTCAGAGAAGCAGAACTCGAGGAAGTCAGAAACTACTACACCTAAAATGTGTTTTTTAACTTCTGCCTTGCTGGTGAGCTCTTTCTCAGGAGCTGCATAGATTTACCTTGGCCTGTAAGGAAGAATTGCATTCCTGTTGGATTCACCCAGGAAAAAAGGCACTGTGCCTTGGTCTCCATGAGGAAAGTTTGGGCAGAGAAGCAAGGGGGCAGGGCTGCAGATCTACTTCTCATTGGAAAGATGATGATTCCTTTCCAGGGATGCAATGCGGTTGCAGGGGCTGTGCAATGTGACTCTGGATCTGTGTTGCCTAAGAGAAAAAGCTCCCACCAGAGATCAGAGTGCTGTGGCATGGGACTTCACCTGTCCTCACTGTCACTGGCTCCCTGGGAATAGCCCGTCCTCTTTGCAACAGATGTGAAAAAGAGACTTTGGCCAAGCTGAGTGCTCCCATGTTCACAGATGCTCGTGGCAGAGGGAGCAGCCTGAAGGACGAGCAATAATTCCCATATCTGGTTTAGGAAATCAAAACTGGAACCAATAGGGAAAACATGATTAGGGACAATGTAGTAATATTTCCACCTTATATGACCTTGGATTATCAGGTATTTATGACCCTCTGTTTTTTAAATACTCCTTGCTGCTGGATCTCTTGGAGAGTGGGAGAAGTCTCAAAGAAAAAAAATCACAATGCAATAAGAAGAAAATGAAAGGCAAAACTGCAAAGAGAAGGGACCCAACTTTCATAAGTGTCTAAAGGATTTAGGGGATCAAATCCCTTGTAAATTTAAGTCATTTGAGACACTTCTGATAATTTACCCAATTTACCAGGCAGAAACAAGTTATAAAAAGCTTGGCACTGGTTATGCTGGAGGCAAAACAACCTTTACTCACAAGGTCTCTTGCTAGACTGTACATTCTAAACAGGGTGGTGGATCCCCAGGGAATTTCCCCTCGAACACATCCTTTCTTAGCAGTCAGAGAGCAACTAATGTCTGAGAGTGCCTGGAAGGAGTAACTAGTCACCGTTTCTGAGTGACAGCATGTAAATTGTACAGTCTCCAGTAGAAAGGCTGCCTGCTGGTATTTCAGTTGTCTGATTGGGATTCTTTCCCCTGTAGTCTGGCCTCTCCTTGTCTGTTTGTTTTGTTATAGTTTGTACAGAGATCATCAGATCCAAGTACATTTGACATATGGAGATAACAGTCAGGAAAGGAAACAACATATGGCAGACAATTCATATCCATCAAGATCTGTCATAAAACCATTTTTAGCAATAGAAAAAGAAGAGTAGAAAAAGACAGCAGGTTTGAATTTAAAATAAGCATACTACTTTAGCAAACAGGAGGGCCTAGGGCTTGCTTTGCCTGGAGACCACTGGTTTACCGAAGCCAATGTCTGTTGGTACCCAGAGCCTCAGCAGTGGGTTAAAGTCCTCTGCAGTGCATTGGCCAATTAGTTTTTGACCATCATGATTGATTAATTACAAGTATCAAAGCTTTCTGTCTTGGTTTCAGCTGGAATACAATTAATATTTTTCTTAGTAGCTGCTGCAGCACTGTGTTTTGGATTTGGTGTAAGAACAATGTTGATAACACACTGTTTGTAGGTTTTGCTAGGTGATGTTTATACTAAGTCAAGGACTTTTCAGTTTCTCGGGCCCTGCCAGCGAGAGGGCTGGAGGGGCACGGGAATTAGGGAGAGGACATAGGCAGGACAGCTGACTCGAACTGGCCAAAGGGATATTCCATACCACGGAACATCACACTGACTATATATAAGCTGGGGGAAGAAGAAAGGAGGGGCACGTTTGGTGTTATGGCATTTGTCTTCCCGAGTCACCGTTACGTGTGATGGAGCCCGGCTTTCCTGGGCATGGCCAAACACCTGCCTGCGATGAGAGATGGTGAATGAATTCCTTGGTTTGCTTTGCTTGCATGCACGGCTTTTGCTTTACCTGTTACATTGTCTTTATCTTAACCCACAAGTTTTCTCACTTACACTGTTCTGACCCTTTCCCCTATTCCACCGGGGGGGCGGTGAGCGAGCGGCTGTGGGGGGTTGAGCTACCAGCTGGGGTTAAACCAGGACACCTTGGATGGAGCTCATCACACTGACTGTCTAGCCTGTTGAATCACTGCCTTGGGGTACTGCTGGGTTAACCCAGCTGTTCACCCTGGGGTTATAGGGAGGAGTGACAAAGGGCACACTGTGCTGTACAGGTGGGAAAGGGTGAGCATACCTGGAGACCCCAGAGTGTGACACATGCCTTGCTGTCCTCATGTATCTTATTTGCCCTGTGGCCACATCACATAATTGACTGGACAGATGAGACAGTCCAGGTCCTTCCTAGCAGGGCACTAATATACCTGTTGGAAAGGTGGGCAGGACTGAATTCAGACTAAATTCAAGTACTTTACAAGGGTGCTTTGGAACTATAGCTCTGGGTCTCAGGAGTGTCCAAGGCTTCAGGCTGCCCCTTGGACTGACCACCTCAGATAAGGTGTGGATGTACACCAGACACATGGCATTTAATTTCTTTAATAAAAAAAAGAGCTAGTCCTTCAGTTTGACTGAACTTAACTTTTGGCTGGAAAGGAGTATTTTGAGGGGCTGTATCTAGTTCAGATATGGCTGTATTATTTGGCTATATTGGGAAGTTTTAAAGGAATGAGGATGCTTTCCAGGATAGAAAAATACTGTGCATATCACTAAACTATGTAATTTATTTCTTAGCAATAAATGGGATGTCTACTGTAATCTGCAACCATTTTTCCCTGGGAGAGACCTGGCCTTTTACCAAAGAAAGTAGCATTTATTTTCGGTTGGTTCCTTTTTTTATAACTCTGTGGAAGAGTCCTGCAGGATTAAGAGGCCGTTTTAAGGATGAGGAGACCTCTGCGAGGGAGTGTTTACATTGCCCAGCCTAACAGAGGTCTCACAGGCTCAGGCACGGTATCCCAGATGTGCCAAGAGGAAGAAGCAGCCTCAAGCTCCTTCTCATGAAACCAAAAGCTGAAAACCAAAGGAGAAATAGCCACTGTGCAGAGATATGCTTTTCCTGGCATCTGGAATTCCAGAGATACGATGTTCTTTCACATAACTTTCAGTGTGGCTGAACCCCTTCCTCCTCTGCCAATTGTCTTCTCATCTGTTATTTCCTCTGCTGCAGGAGCAGAGTAGTTGAGCTGTAATGATGGGGTTTGCTGGTACTACATCTTTGGAAGTAAAAAAGATAGCAAATCTTGTTGGAGGAAGAAATGAACACTCTCTGGGATGGAAAAGGCATATTTGATCATCCGGAGCATCTCACTAGGAGTGGAATCAGTCAACCTCATCTATGGGTTAAACGTGCTGAGCTGAGCAGGGTTACGTGAGAGAGGAGCTTGGCCAAGTGCATCTCCCGCTCTTGTCTGTGTGAGCAGGAAGGATGAAACCTTTGTGTGGTTTAGCAGGGTGTCAAAGCCCAGCCATGCCCAGAGCCTTGCCACAGTGTCAGAATAAGGTGTTGTTGCTGAGTGTAGCAATCCTTTACAGGTGCCAACTCAGAGAGTTTAAAATGCAAAATGGCATTTCAATGTTTAAGAATAGCGAGTAATTTGATGGCTGTAATAGAAAAGCTTCCAATCCTTTAGCAATGTGTTCCAGAGCTGCATAACACTGCTGATAAAATTGCCTTTGGATTCCTTGTCTAATATTCCAACCTTTCTCTCACTCAGCAAAACACAATAGCTTGCACTAAGCCTCCCTGGGAGGGCGGCTAACAGCACATTTACTAGACACTTCAAACATTTGATCATATTTCTCCTGAGTGTATTTAATATCTGTTAATGTCAGCAGCCCCAGCCTGATCAAAATACCTGCATTGCTTGGAAAAAATGTTTAATATAAAAGATGACACAGGTAAGCAATCACTTACTGATGTCTTTTGGAGAGGTGACTGCCTATGCTCCCCCTATCCTCTTTCTTCTGCCTCCCTCTCCCCAGCCCTGCTCTGTTACCACCCTGCTGCTGTGTGCTGCTCAGCATGCATTAGAGCAGTTATTCTGAGTATGCGGGAGATGCCAGGAATAGTTTCAGGTTTCCTGCCTCATCAGACAAAATTCAATCTGTAAAAAATTAATACACCCAGAAGGAACAGTTAAAAGCATCTCCAATCAATTAATGTTAAAATGGGGGCTAGGAGGGTGATTTGTTTAAGGAAACCCAATCCAGCTCAGAGCTCGAGAGGCTACTGAGACGAGAGTACAGTCAACAAGTCAAGCTATAGTGTTTCAAAGAAGGGTAGCGGATAAGATATAGGTTGAAGCAATGAATGCATCACTCTCAGGTGCTCATTGCTTCAGGATCGGGAACCCCAAAGACATACCCTGGTTTGGGCAGTCCAAGGAGCCTCAGCAGAGCAAGCCTTCTTCCCAGACTTCCCACAGGGCAGCAGATGGCACAAACCTAGCTGTTTGCACTGGTGTCATGGTTTAACCCCAGGTGGCAGCTGAGTACCACGCAGCTGCTCACTCATTCCCCCCACCCTACCAGAGGGATGGGGGGGAGATTTGGGAAACAGGTAAAGCTCATGGATTGAGATAAGAACAATTTAATAATTAAAATAAAATAATAACAATAACAACAACAGTTGTAATGAGGAGAGAGAGGGAAAGAGGAATAAAATCCAAGAGGAAAAAAACCCAAGTGATGCACAGTGCAGTTGCTCACCACCCACTCAGTGATGGCCAGCCAGTCCCCCAGCAGCGATCTCCAGGCCCTGGCCAACTCCCCCAGCTGACAGACACTCACCGTGGTGTTCCGGGGTATGGAATATCCCTTTGGCTAGTTCGGGTCAGCCGTCCTGGCTGTGCTGCCTCCCAGTTTCTCATGCCTCTCCAGCTTTTTCACTGGCAGGTCCTATATAACTGAAAAGTCCTTGACTTGGTATAAGCATTACTTAGTAGCAACTGAAAAAAAGAGTGTGTTCTCAGCATTATTCTCATACTAAATCCAAAACACAGCATTGTACTAGCGACTGAGAAGAAAATTAACTCTATCCCAGCTGAAACAAGGACATGTGGCCATTTGCATCTTCTGTCTTTTCTCCCAGTTGCAGCTGGCGTGAGAAAAGAAGGATGCAGCCTACAGCCTTGAGGGATCTGCGTACTTACAACGGCTCCATGTCTACGGCACTGCTCAGTCCAGCCATTCAGAAGTCAAGTTGGTACACCATGCTTATGAGTTTGCCTTTAAAAATCTTCAGCCAAAGAGGGCTAGGGGTTTGTTTTCTTATTTTCTTGGTATCTGAAACTAGTTGCTATTCAACCTTATCTTCACAATCATAAGTTAGTCCTCAATTTTATTTGTGATGGAAGCCAAGACTCTCCTATTATCTCTTGACTTCAGGGCCTGGAGCTTCAACCTGCAGTTTGAAAGGCATGTGAATGAGTTTCAGGTACTGGCAACAAAGATCCTCATGGTGAAATAAAACAAAATTCTCAGTAATTTACACACAGGAGGGCTCAATCTGCAACTCCTGACTGTCTCTTGTCTGGAGTGCCAGTCCTCATAAAGGTGAGTTCTATTTTTTTCCCCTCAAAAGACGTCTGATTGTTTCCAAAGTGTAAAAAAATTCCAAATCATGTCTGAAGCTGCATTTGAATGAAACCTTTTCAAGCATGTTTTCTTGCTACCTGGTATCTTAAAAATAAATAAATAAAAAATTAGGTATACAGCCAGCTGAAGCCTATTGTCAGTATTTTACCTCTGATTAATGTAGGTCACACTTGTCTTCCTTCCAGCTATTAAGTATTTAGATCCATTTATACTTTAATCCCTTGTCTTTTTCCTAGTTCTTTGTTGCTGTGTTACTTCCTCACAGTCAGAGAGCATTGAGATAAGTGGTAGAAAAATGGGGAGAGGGAGTTAAGGCAGTAATCCAGCTTTGAAATAAAAAAATTGGCCTGAGGATAGTGCTTGAATCTAAAGAGCTTACTGAAGGCAGAAGGGGGAAAAAAAGAGTGGCAGGAGAAACTGAGGCAATAGGAGCTGAGCCAACATTAGTACTTACTTGGATGATGTACTTGAATGCAGTCCTTGTAAGAAAGGGTTAATGAAACTGCATTTCCCCACGTGTTGCCTGGGCCAGGGCTAAGAGTGAAGGAGACCAGCTGAAGACTATGATAGGGTGGCGAGGAGGTAGGTAAGAAAGTTCAGCTTGTGCTGGAGCTATGCTGCTTGGTGGGCTGTGGTGTTCAGGGAGGGCTCCATGTGGTCATGAGGAGGAGTCAGAGGGACCCACAGCTGCTGAGATGGGAAGGGTTCATATTGTGCTTCCTACCTTCCCCTATAACCCTCTGTCTTGGTAGAGGAGCACTGCACCCCAGATATATGTTCACAGATCTTTGACTGTGAGATTTAGTGTTTTCTGGGCTTGATCTTTTCTGAAAGGCATATTTCCTTTGGTGGTGGAGAGGAAATTTTGTGGACACCAGCAACAACTCTGCTCACAGTAAGGAAGCACGTCTGCCTGTTAATTGTCTACCACTTTTTCTGTTTCTTCTTTATCTTAGACAGTAGCATCAACCTTCCCTCTGGTTAAAACAGAGGAAACTGTCTGGAAAGAGCTCAGGTAAAGCCAGTCGAGATATTCTTATATTCACTAAAAGAAGTTTATGCAGAAATACAATTATTGGTCTCCTGCACCAATAACTGGGAACACTGACTCGATAGTGCCCTAGGTTACGCTTCCAGGTCTTTGCTGTTTGAAAGCCAAAATCAAATTCCCTATTAAATTTTGAAAATATTTAAGGAGACTTTTTGGACTCCATGTGTTCTGTGTCACAACAGGTGTAAACTGGCTTCTGCTGAAAAGAGAGCATCATTGTTTCATTTGCCCAGGTCTGGGCAAAAGGAATGATGTTTCCCTAGTCAGGTACTGCAGACTGCATGGCTCAGCTGTGCCCTACATTAAGATACAATAACACACAGCATTGTGCAGCTTTAATTTTAATTCAAAATAAATATTTCCATAACCTACAAAATTCCACTAATACACTTATCTGGGAGAACACAAAGATTAAAGAAATCCTGCTAATTCCTTTATCTTTCTGATACAGGGCTGAAAACAAAGATATCCAAACCTTGAGCCATTTAGAAGAGGAAGAAGCCAAAATCTATGCCAGAGGTTTGACTGCTGGGTTTACTCATGGCTTCAGGTAAGCTTCTTTCCCTGGATTGTTTAGCATTTCAGAGGCCCTCTGAGTTCCTCAAGGAGAGCTGTGGATTACAATCATAAAACCTTGCATAGCTTGCAGCCAAGGCAGAGCAGAGGGAGCACAAACAAGCTAATCCAGGGTGCCTTCCCATCCAGCATCCTGCCTCTGACCCTGGCCAGCACCACATGCTTCCTTCAGAGGAAGATGTAAGAGCCTCACAGCAGGCAAATGCAGGATAATCAATCCTTTCAACCTTGTTCTCAAGCCCCATTAGGTCTCATCCTTATCCCTAAATAGTTGGATTAAGCTTTGAAGAATGGCATTTAATATACTCTAAAAATTGTTGTTGTCATTAACTCCCATGAGTCTGGAAACTAATATCATCCATAGACAAATACATTTTCATTTTGAATCATCCCGTGTCCTTGGTCTACTATAGCAATGAGTACATAGGCTTAAACACCTGTTTGCAAAAAGTATTTAATTTTTTTTTTTTTACCTGTGGTGATTTCCCTGTGATTTTTTTCACTGCATGTCTCTTTTCCTGACGTTATGAAGTAAGAAGTAGGGATAAAGTGAGCATACCCTAAAGATTACACATTCCTTCATCACATTATTGTACAAAAGGTCTCAGGGGATCAATTCTTTCAGCAGCTTAAGCATTGGTTTAGCAGCCTGTTTCCAGCCCCCCCCCCCCCCCCCTCAAAAATAGAGAGGTTTTGTACCAACACAAACCCCAATCCCCACCTTAGTCCAAATTGTTGACCTTGGCTGACTTTTGTCCCAGCTTCCCCAGTCATGGCTAGGATGTGCAAGCTCTCGTAGGAGCGCTATTTTTGCAGACAATCTATCCCTTGGCAGACGCTTTCCTGCCAGACTCCAGCTGGAGCAGTGGTTTTTGTCTCTCTCCCAACACTAACCCTAATGTTTTCACTTGCCCTTTCATCAGCACAGCCTTATCCAAGACCCTCAGGCACGCTGGAGGTGGAAGAGCTGTCAGCGCAGAATGCTTTTGCAGCCTCCCTGTTCCTTTGGCATCCCTTTTCCCCCTTGCTCCATCTGCAGATCTTATATTGTTGTAATTTTCAACCCTAACCCTAGCCATTAGCCCCTTCTTCTGCTCTTTCCCTAGGATGTCTTCTTAAAATCCTGCTTTAACAGGAATTTTTGTATTTTTTTCCTCCCTGTTGCACCTCATGACCCCATTTAACCAGTGCAGTATCTCCGATGAACTTTTTAGAGCCTAGGAAGAGATGCTATGTGTAGGATTTCAGCTGGGTCTGCAGTGCTTATGTAGAATTGCTCAAACATTTTTAAGTGTTACATTCCAAATTAACTTTGGGTCTCTGCTGGCATTTGTGCACATGTGGAATCTACATGAATATATCTACAGTGGTGCATTGGGCTACTTCATTTTGTCACCTTCATTATGTTTTTGTACCACCTACAGTGCAGCATCCTCTCCCTAGCCCCTTCTTTTGACCATTCCTCCTCCCTGCTCTATCTCTGTCTTTTCTGCTCCACCACCTTATAACACCACAGCCTCTTTCTCTTTCCCGCTGCATCCTCTGTCCCTCTTTGCTCTCCTGCTTGGTGCTCCTCACTGAGACAGTGGCTAAGGGGCACCTGAGGGACCCAGGCGTATGTTTGTGTGACAGGAGGAGGCAGAGGAGGACCTGCCATGCTGTGAGCTGGGGGAGGGGGGCAGGAGGGGAGGTGCTGCCCTGCTGTGGGACATGTCCCCTCCTGTGGTGGGACAGGGGCAATTACTGCTCAGTCGCAGTGGCATTCTGTGCCCGAGGTGCTGGGCACGCGCCTGCTGGGGGGATGCACTGTGCAGCACCGAGGGGCCTCAGCAGTTCTGGGGTACAGGTCATGGGATGGGTGTAAAGAATTTTATTTTTTTTTCCCCACTAAAGAAAAAGTTGCCCACCTCCATTTAGATTTTAAATTGTGCAAGCAATTTTCCCCCCTTTCCGATGTTACAGGTCTTTGGTGTTTCAGCACTGGAATTTTCTTACTTGGGCCTGTTGCTTCTCTAAGGTCTTCCTGAATGTCATCATAATTTTTCCTACTACTGACCCACCTAAAAATTTGTGGCTAGTGCATTTTTGCTATTTCAGTTCCATCCCTTTCTAGATCGTTCATAAACACAAGCAAATTACACAGTGAGGGATCCAGGGTGAAGCCTTGAGGCATATGGTGTTTGCCAGGGTGAAAATAGGACAGTTGATTCATCACTTTTCTCTTTGTTACAGTTCCATCCAAACAATATTTTACCCCCTTCCCCTATGCTGTCTAATTCCTACAGTTTCTCTTTATTGTGTGTGATGTTTGCTCAAAAGTATTTTGGCAGTCTGAGTAAGTCATGGCTTTCCTTTGACATGACCAGAGAATTGTGCGAGATCAGTGAAACAGTTCTGCTTTCTCTAAGTGTAATATTAAACACCCTGTTACTATTTTCTAATGCTACTTTCAAGGAAGAGTGGCTAAAACATTTGAACCAGAAGTAGCTCTGCAGACTCCAAAATCCTGTTTCTATTAGCGTGCAGATCACACCACCCGTCAGCACTAACAGGCTTTTAAATGAGGAGATCAGTAGTAATTGGAAGAACATAAGAAAGGGCGGATTTCAAGAGCTTAGGGCTGATTTTGCAAACAGATCAGTACTCATCCCTGGGACTAGAGTTTCACAGACCTAACAGAATGGAAACTGAACTCTTTTGGAGACCTGACCCAGCGCTGTGCCTTGGTACCTCTTAACAAGCTGGTGAGTCTTCATAGAATCATGGAATCGTTTAGGTTGGAAAAGACCTTTAAGATCGTTGAGTCCAACGGCACAGTGTGGCTCTGTGCAGACAACAGCTTGGCTTCCAGAGATCCAGCAGACCTTTCAGTGCCCAGCACATCAGCCCTGCTGTAAGGCAAAGCAGCTTCACAGCTATTCTTCTCCCAGTCTGGGAGATAATTAGAGTAGAATTAACTTGATGGTCTTTGCCCTGTGCACAGGTGCATGGAGCAGACCAGTTTATGCTTTGTGCCCGTCACTGCCACTCACAGAAAGTGCTTTGCTGAGTGTACAGGCTCGCTCCCAACCTCATGCACCGAAGAGCCTTCTTCCTGCAGACACTTCTGCATGGGGTGAACCGAAATATTATGGAGGCAGCTTCCTTCGTCACTCAGAGGAGATACTGAGGAGGTGCGGGTGCCATTGCCTCGGGCACTCGTCAAACCCCCCTTCTGCTCCTCACAGCTTCTTCAGGACTGAGACCTCTAAGATCAGGCTGTTCGCCCTTCTCCCAGTGAAGTGTGGCTTGTCCAGTGGGACATGTGTGTTGTTGCAGCTGGTTCTTCATGTGGCTGTCATGACTAACAAATTAACCCTTGGTTGGCTGCAGCCACAGATCCCCGATATTCTGCTACTGCCTAACTATTGAGAAGGAATGGATGCTGCATTTGACGACCTAGCCTATTAAGTGGACACAGTTCCTGGAAGAAAAAAACCTAACCCAGACCCCAACCTGGGAAATGCTGCTCCACATAATCCCAGCTGTCTTGTCCTGCTACTAAGAGGAGCCATGCGGCTGTTACAGAGACATGCAGGAAGACAGTGTTATTAGAGGCATCAGGTGTTTTTTCAGGAGGCTGTGGGATGCAGCCATTCCTTGGGCACTACAGATGTATTTACAGTATTAAAAGGTCAAACAATCTTTCCATTTCCCTGTTTGCTTCAGAGAGTTTTGTTGAACATTCTCATTATTCGTTGCGGTATTTCTTTGATCTAAGAGGATTTCTCTACATGACCATAGTTATTAGAATGCAGTGTGTGTGCAGTGAATGTGTTAGTACTATAACAAGCTTCTCCTTGTAGTAGATATTTATTCTGAGTGCAGAGCTTTTAGTTCAGTTGTGCATGTGGCGGTGAAGACAAGATAGAGCAGGTAATTTGGAAAAAAGATGGAGTGGAATGGGAAAAAGACACAAAATTAATAGTTTAGAGCCGTGACTTCTGTCCCTGTCTTTGTTATGGGCTCTGTGCCAACTGTTAACTTACTTTCCTGACCTTTTTTGGATGGAGAGAAGCCCTGTACAACAGCATGGCGACTCTGAGGATAGGAGCAAATTTTTCTCCTTGTACAATTTTCCCCTAATTGCAGGCAGGGCTTTTGGCCCTATTAACCTTTAGGTGAATTGCAGTAAGCCTCTGAATCCCTAGGCAGTTATTGGGAATCCTTCCTGACCTTCCTCCAGGACTTGCTTGCTGTTCCTTGTCCACACCACCCCTTCAGTGTTGGAGAGGGGAAAGGGGCAGCAGAAAAGGGGTTGCTGGAGCAGGGGACAGCTAAACACACCACATGAGCAAGAGGGGGTAGAGGCTATGAGGACCTTCTGCAGGTTTGGGAACAGGCGGAATGCTGGCATTATCAGGCAGAGATAATTAAAGAGATGATAATGAAGTCAGGGAGTCAAAGGCATTATGTCATGATTTCCACTCTGTATTTTAAAAGCCACAGCATATGGGCTTAGATAAGGGTGATTACTTCCAAGAAGAAGTAACCGAAGAGTCTGCTAAACATCATTTGTTAGGATAACATATACCTAGGAGTCTTGAGAGGGTTGGCTCAGGAAACGTCTGGTTTTAATAAACCTGGGAGTGCTGGCAATGTTACAAATGACTGCAAAGTTCTTAGGTTTTGCCAGTACTTTAGAGGGTGGTGAGGAGTGGAGAAGGTAATTACAGACTGACCAACCTGAAGTCAATATCTGGTAAAATAGCGCACAGGGAAATATGAGATTCAATTGCTAACTAGAAATATAATTAATATCAGGCAACATAGCTTTCAAGGAGGTAGAGCCTGCTAAGCAGAACAACTTTCATTTTTCTATGTGATTGCAAATTCAGTTGTTGAGAGTGACTGCAGAGGGATAATATGCTTTTGTAATGTGTTCAACATGGCCCAGCGCAATATTTTGACTAGAGTCAAAAAAAAGCAGGGAATGCTGACTGATGGGAGTGAGGTTTTTATAATAGTCTGTGTCCGGTGTTATTTCAATTTCTCTATCGGTGATCTGGAAATAAATATAAAATTGCTGCTGATAGAATCTGAGGATGACACACAAACTGACGGAGTAGCCAATAATGATGGGGACAGAGTGGTTACACAGAGAGATAGGATGGTGCAGTCTGCAGTGCCCGTTTCAATAAAATGGGTTTTAATGTTGCCAAATGCCAAGTCATTCATCTGGATTGCAGGAACAAGGAACTCTTTTGATCCGGTCAACTCTTATTCATGGCAGCCCTAACACAGGATTTTTATTTTATTTTTTTTAACTCTTGAAATATCTGTTACATGAGGGTAATGCGTTTGGATCTTATCACTGACTGTTTTGCCAATGGTTCTTGCCAGCACAGACTGTTTTTAGCTGGTTGCGTATGTTAGTGTTAGTCTCTTACAGGTGAGTGTGACAGTGTGGTGCCAGCAATGAGTGAATCAGATGCGGTGGATGCACAGGTAACTGTTGAGACCTATCTACACTCAGCAAGTGTCACTGCTACTATGCTTTTCCTGCCCAGGGGCAAGCTGATTAAAACAGGTTGTGTCTTCCCTGAGCTCGGTGCTATGCTTGTGACTAAAGATTCATGTATTGGCTGACAAATTGCACCCAGTCTAATGTGCATTTAAAGTTACTTGAAGTACTTTCTTGGACACCTGCCCTTCCCAGTTCATTATTTGGGCATTCTTGTACCATCTGTTCAAACCACGAGCCCAGCTTACTGCAGCTGGGTCTTCATTAATAGAGTCTCAAGAGTCAGTCTTCATGCTAAAAGGTTTGAAGGGTGATTAGCATCTCATACTGTGTTGGTCAGAGTAGGGAGAGAAAGTTGTAGCAGAATTTCTCTACCTGGTGTTTGCTCTGCAGTGTCAAAGACTCATATTTCTATAGAAAGATGTAAAGATAGTAAAGGGAGAGTCTATTTCCAATTAAATATTAAGAAAATCTTGATTCCATCCAGGATCTCAAGTGAAAGTCAAAAATTTAAAGGAGAAGTTGCACATATAAAGATGGAATAATTGACAGATGCTCTATTTTAGTAGCTTTTTTGCCCCTCAGAACCAAACATCACTAACCTTAATGTAAACCCACAAAATTCTGTGCAGTCTTTTATGGTCACATATTTTGAGTACATTGTCTTCACATCTGTTTTCACAGATGACTACACCAGGCAGATGTCAGCCAGGGTTCTGGGCTCAAGTCCTGACCTGCAGGACCAGGCAGCTGTCCTCCATCACTTCAGGGTCCTTCTCCACAAGCTCATGGGCTTCCACTGAACACACTCACAAAGCTTCTGCCACGAAGTGTTTTGTTGTGAGAGCTGATCAGATCATAGCTTAGGAAAATAGTTAGCTTTATTAAAATAGGGACTTGAGAACTGAACCAGTTTCTAAAATTTGTTTCTCTTGTCATTAACCCTGAGAGATCAGTGGGTTTAAATTTCTTTTTCTAATGTATAAATGCTGAGCAGGCTTTGATAAAAACCAAACATATCTGTGAACTATTATCTCTTTCTTTCTGGGAGACTGCTTCATGATACATACCGAGTTATAAATATCGTAGTGGTTGTTACAGAATTTTTTTCCCCGGTGATGATCTCATTTTGAAAGGAACGAGAGACTGTAATTCTACTAATTATGCATCTTTCAGAACTTATTTGGTGAATTATGTACTGCCTCCTACTTCTGAGTAATCAGTTATGTGGGCATATACCTGCATTTGGATTTTTTTAACCATCTGAATCAGCAGCCTGAGAAGGACTAAGAGGATCCTCCCTTTGCAGGGTAGGCTTTGCTAAGAGTGAAGGAGGGACTTTGTATCCCCTCCTGTGTTTCTACAGAGAGAGCGGTGACTCAGGACTGTATGACAGAGATCGCACCTAAGCCTGGCTGTCCTTTTGCTGCAGTAGAGGTAAAAGCAGTAGTGTAAAATTAATGTATGTGGTGCTAGCGACCAAGGAGTTAAAGTCTCTCCTTCTAAAAGTCCTCAGCCTACGGCTGTTGTGTCAGGTCTATTTACAGGAGAACTGATGAGTACGACAAGAACCAGGAGGGAAATGTGAACCTGCTTCATGTGGTGATGTGGTGAAAAAATAGATCCCTCCAGAGACCTGGAACTGAAGTGCTGTCCCAAGGTTATGGGGTCTCCACTCTGCTGTTGCCTTCACCAGCCTGTGAGAAAGCAACAGGTACAAGTCTCCTTCAGCAAGAAGGACCTTGCAGGGCAGAAGTCTTTCTAGGCTCTCACTGCTTCCAGATGTCAAAGAAATCGCATCTGACCATCAGCAAAGAGCCTGGTGGACTTCTCATAAACTGCCACTTCCCTCTCAAGCTGGGCATCTTGTGGATGACACCCTCGGACTTCTCCTAGCCTTGGAGTAAAACTATCCAAGCTGCTGCCTGGGGCTCCTCTGATGGACCTCCTGGGCTCGGTGTGTCCAACCTCACGAGCCCCAGCAAAGAGCAGTTGAGCAGGAGTCACTGGGTCACTTCATCTTGCTGGGTGTCTTGTGCAGCTGGTTTGGTGCCAGCATCTGTGCTTCAGGCAAGGGTATGGAGTCAAGGGCAGGGAAGTGCACAGCGGGGGGACATGAGTTTTGAGTGACAGGCATGTGAGGATTAATTTTCAAATGCACTGTGGCCCTTTCTCTGAATCTGGTTTGGGGCTCACAGTGCCTGTGACCTTCCTGCACCACTCCAGCACCTGAAACCCAGGCTGGGCACGGATGCCTCTGCACCCCGGGGGGACTGTGTCTGCAGGCTTGGCAGGGATGAGGAATAAAGGATGGATTTGGCTTACCCTCACAGAGCTGGCTTTTAGATTGCCTCTCTGTCAGTGAAATCCCAACATCTGTAAATATTTCTGTCCGCCAGAGAAGGTATTGCCCGTTGTTTCATTATCTGTGAAAACCCCTTGCCCCAGAACCTTATTTGTGGCTCCATTAACTTAAAGAACTCATCTGAATGCTCCATTTGCCTTTTAAATAAAGAACAAGTGATTGTTGAGGACTCACATCCCTATCATTTTGTGTTGCTTTCCTCATTATAAGAGGAACATAAGGGTCCCCGATCATTATTTCTGACTTTGTCATTAGCAAAGGTCTGGAAAGTGTGTTTTCACTCCATTAGCCTTCAGGAGTAAAAAGAATGATTGCATAAGTTGTGAATAATTATTTCAACCAGTTTTCCTCAACATTTTGTTGTGGAACAGGCTGGGGCCTAAATACAGACTGACAAATTAATTTCTATTATTTGTATTTTCTAGAAAAAACACCATGTGCAGGACTGATTTAGCAGTACAAATTGATTTATTTGTGGGTTTATGAGCTTCTCTGGTCACTTACAACAAACATCAGGAAGCTGATAGTTTCCCTCATGATGCCTGCCAAGACTCCTGCGATTTACCCCTGGAGCAGTGTGTAGAAGAGAGATTCCCAGATCTGTCACAGTCCTTTTGTTTCTCAGAGGTGTGTGGATACCTGTGCTAACCAGGACCTCTTTCTCTAATGATAGCCTTCTGTAATGATGTTGAAGTTCATGGTTATATGACTGCACCACAGCATTTGAGTCAGGGGGTGGTCTGAATGACCTGAACAGGGCTCTTTCCATGTTCAGAGCAATTTCTTCGCTGTAAAGAAAGGATGGAATGATCCTACCTTTCTTCCTGTTAGATGACCAAAATGCAGGCATTTTTCTTCTGGATACAGCATTAATACTTGTTAGACCTCTGATGAAATCCAGAATTACTGAGCAAGACATGCTTGCCACTGAACAGGGCTCATGCAGTGTGGCACCTTTCATGGTGCCTTCAAACGAGACAGCCCGAATGTGTAGGAACATGAGTCAGGGCCAGCGAGACAGAGTCTGTGTGTCCCACCACTGTTGTCAGTGGAGATAAGCTGCTTCACAGTGCCTTGAGTCAGCTCTTCCAACAGCAAAAGGAAGGCAGTAGGCAGTATGATGATATGATAATAATTCGGGGATATTAGTGGTTTTGGATAGACAGTAGTATAGAAGTATTAATGCTTATTTTGCCTGAAGATGCTCTTTGATTGCTGGAGATAGTAAAGGTAACTACAATGCAGCTGAGAGCTTGGAATGAAACTAGGTTGAAGGAGACTATTTAGTCCCTTTTTTCCAACTGAAACATACTTTTAAACCCTTACTTTGAAATGACTAACGAGCCAAGTGGCATGAAGGAGAGCACCTCCTATAGACCTGTGCAGCTCCTTTCACAGCAAGTTGTTCAACGGGAGGTTTTGGTGGAGGTAGGAAAGATCACGTTCTCCTTGTCAGTGAAATGTTGTGAACTGTTGTTTTCATGGGTTTTTTAACCATGTGTATGGTTGCTGAATGTGATGTGGATTACAGCTTGGCATCATAGGTATTCTGTGCACAGAGGGCGTTCAGTAAGAGACAGAGGTGATGAGCACAGAAAAGAAAACCCAGGTGGTACTGTGAATCACGATATTGTGCCAGAATTTTATGTTAATTGCACATCTTGTTTTCCTCACCTCCAAGTTTGCTAGTTCCTAGGAGAGGAAAGAGTTCAAAATCTTGACTCCAGCAGACCCACAGAAAGTCTGCAGTCATTCACCTTTAACTATCAACCCAAACCATAAACTGAAAGACAAAGGCAGACATCCTCTATCTGACAGTGCTGTAAAACAGTGATCACGGTCTCTACCTCCTCTGGACAAACTTCATGGAAACCTGGCAAGAGCATCCAGAATAGAAGAGGCCTCTGTCGAGCAGGGTCAAAAGGAGAGCATCAATCCTGAGACAAAAGGATTCATCTTAGTCTGGAGAATGACCTGAACTTTAAAGGATCTGAGCCCAGGCATGCCAAGAATAAGAATTGGTGCATGTCACAGTAGGCTGTAAAAGCAGGCACTGTAGAAGCTGACATGACTGTCACTTTTGCTGGAGGATTCATGGTAGAGGCAAAGGCCTCATCAAAATAGCTCTGAGAAGCTATGGGATATGCCTAGGGAGGTGTGAGATATGGCCCTAACCTACAAATCTGCATGAGATGAGGCCTCATCCTGCTCCAGAACTGTATCAGTGACAGATCAGCTGAGAAGGTGTTTTGAAGCATTTGGATGATAAGCACCAGGTGCTCCTGATAGACATCAAAGCTTGAATTATCACAAAATAAAGTGGGGTGGAAGTAAAGGTGCAAGATGAGATAAGGAACATCATGTTAAGGGCTTCTACAAGGTCAGACTGCACTACTTAGTGGTCTCTTCTGGCTCGGCATTCCACATGCCTGTGCAGGATAGAGCAGGCTTTCCCACCCTCTGGTTTGCTCTGCTCTAGCAAAACGTTTCAGGCTAAATTGGAGGTTATCTTTTGCTATAGCAGTCCACCCACAAAGCCCAGAACCATGGGGAAATCCTTTGGGCTGTGACGTGGACCCACAGGTTCTGGTGTGCAGGTTGCAGGACACATCCATATGAGCTTCCTCTGCTGGGAGATTCACACCCTGGGTTGCCGAAACAATCTTGCTGAAACATGGCTGCATTGTAATTAATAAATACACTAATGGAGTCTTCATTGCATTATTAGGACATTTTGAAATTTACTCTGGGAAACCTTTCAACTCCATTAAATCCACCTTTGTCACAAGATGAAGTGCTGTTCATAATAGGCTCATTAACATGCAGACTGCAGTTCAGCCCCATCCATTAACAGCTGGCAGGCAGGACTTTCCAAAAAGACCCCAAGAAGCATTTTCCCTGGCCAGGGGCTGGCTTCCTCAGCGTGTCTGTCAGTCCCGTGTTGGATGTGTCCTGACAGACAGCCTTTCTGCTCACTTCCCCATGCCACTTAAATGTACTGCCAAGACCAGCTGTAATCAGTTAGGGAATCTGGAAAAATCTGCCAGGATTTCCCACCCTGCTGCTGGGATCTTTATTTGACTCAAAAGCTGCCATGAGCAGAAGGTGCAACAGCCATGGGCATTTTCCTGCTCTTTCCCGCTTGGCTGACTTTCATTTGGAGCTCAAGTGTCAGCTGCTCTGATTAAGTGCATTAGAGCCGGGCATGATGATTAACGGTGAATGATAACAATGGCATTTCAGTGGTGGCTAATAGGCTTCCAGACTTAATCTCTCCGGCTCTCACAGAGATAAAGGATAGATAATTCTTCCAGCGACAATGATTACACAATAAAGTTTGTATTTGCTCTGTGCTGATGAGCTATGATGCCTGGTTTCACCCAGCAGCTCTTTAGAGGCCCCTGGGCTGCTGGGATGTTGCCAGCTCAGGATTTACTGGATCTCTGATGTCTTGCAGGTCTGTCTCCTGCAGCTGGGTGATTACAAGGAATTAATGCCTTTGTTCACTCCTGCTTTCTTAAAATCCCAAATCACCAGCCAACTACTCATAGGGAAATACGGACTAAGGGAAATTTTCCCTAAGTGATCTATTTGAGCTTACAGCTTTTGGACAAAACTCATGACTTGGGGGCACCGTTTATTGATTTGAGTACTGAGGATTGTCAGTTCTGGACCTGGCACATCCACAGCAGGGGACAGAGCTATAAAATTGTCAACGGGCTGTGAGGCCCAGCAGAGAAGCTAGACTGGGCTGCAAGGATGACTTTCTAAGCACTGAGAGTAGCTTTTCTGAATGGGATGAAGGTCTATCAGTGACTGATATAAATGAGAAGCTTGACCTGAAGATCTGAGGCTTCAGGGTGTTGCATTTTAGCAGCCCGAATGCCAGGAGGCTGGGACTTAGCTGTCCACCCATCACAGATTCCCTGAGTAGCCGAGCATCAGTGAAACGTGCATTAGTCTTCACTGGAAAGGATCCACAGACCAAAGCAGACTGGGTTCAAGAGAGCAAAGCTCCTGCTGAAATTGTAAATGAAACATGGGCAGCCTGCTTTGTTTCAGGGCAGTGCCTGCCATGAAGGAACCCTCATTCCTTCAGACCTGTCCATCACTGCATGGTGCAGACAGCAGTAACCTGTGGGGAAGACACTGTGTCGCTGGAATCAATGGGTGTCCCACAGCTCTCTGTTTCAGGAGTTACCCTTTGCTTCTTGAATTCTTACAAAAGAAAAGCTGTTCCTTTTTTTTTTTACCTCGGCTCAAGTCTCGCCTATTTTGCTCCTAAGCTGCCTGGCATCTTTCAAAGGTGTTTCTCACATCCCTCTTGACCAGCCCTGAATACAAGGTCTAGAACAAGAACCATACAATGCTAGTGGCACACTCACTGAGGAAACCCTACTTTTGGGGACAGGCAGGACAGCAAACCAGAGTATACGTCCCACTGCTAGAGTGTAATGTGATTTAGTGGGCAAACAGTAAGACATTATAGTTAGGTTTTACAGCTGCTAAGTGTATTAGTCCTTAAACAAACATATAATGGGATTTTAAGCCTTGATTCTTTTGAAGCATCAGGCTTCAGAGGAGAGGTATTTTCTTACAGCATCTAGCATCAGGTCTTTAGGCTGTGGGATATTATTAAAAAAAGTCACAGGAGAGTTCATCCCTGATGTATTGAGCCCCATTCAGTTTGGATTTTTGCATTTTCTCCTGCATGGAATTCCCGCTCCTTCCCGCCTGCCTCTGGTATCCCAGCTGTTCACATTTCTTTGGCTCAGACTTTATGAAATGAAGCCAAGAAGCAGATTTCAGTGAAACCAAGAGAATTTGCAGTTAGCTCCACCTTTTTCAGAGAAAATATTATATATGTGTCTCAAAGTATACTTTGTTGTAGCAGCATGGCACAGTTCTTGTAATCATGTCTTATCAGTTTGCTGAGCCCATATCTTTATAGGAACTGTATCCCTACAGATTTCCTACAGAGGAAACAAAAGATGCTCATTATATTCACAGTTGGGCTGTCCTGAACCTCTCTTTGAAAATCAAAGCCAGTCAATTATTATTTTTATTCTTAATTTTTACCCATTTCTGCATTTCTGGTTGTATCTGGGGTACAAGACACTCACCCAAATACAGGTCAAGGTTAGGATTTACTCGAGGTTTATTTCTTACAAAATGTTGAAAGATTTCACCAGGCTTTGTCATCCTGCTGTTTCCCTTTGAAGAAAGATTTATTATTTCTTCCATCAGCATCTGTCCTCTTCTTGCCTTGCGTGTCTCATATCCTGAGTGGCTTTAGCTCACTAAGATAGCAGAAAACCACCCCAGAAAATAGGATTGTTCCTGCCAGGCTAACAATTCACATACATCACTGCAGGGTTTGGTGAGCAACAAGAATTGGCTCAAGGGAAAAGACAGGCCTACAGGACCAGGAGAAGTGGGGAGGTAAAGGCAACGGGGCAAGGAAGAAGGTCCCTTCCTTTCGGGAGAAACAGGTGGTTGCCTCAGCTGACTATGGACCAAGACTTGGTTTCACCTATGGGGAGCAAGTTCAGTAGCCCCTTCTGGATACGTGGTTCATTTTTTAAGTGGAAAAGCTATTTGCTCCATTTCTGACATGCTATGAGAGACAAACAGCTTCCCTCCCTCCAGGCCCTCTTCTCTCATCCACCCTACATCCCTCTGCGCAGCCACAGGCTGTTGCTGTTGGCAGGTGGCATCTGAGAGAGGCTCTGAGGTCTGCATTTAGAGCCAGCTTAGCACATACAGCTGGGCAAGTTCCTCTTCATTCTAATCCACCTGTGAGTCTTTTTTGTGTATAACTGGGGAGGCCAAACCCCTCTACCTCAATAAAACTCTGCTTCCTGCACCTTGTCCTCCCAGGTTTAAATTTATCATGTGTACTTTGTTTCCGCTCAGGCTTCTCCTCAACACTCCGTGTTGTCAATTGCTGTGTACAAAAATGATCTGTGTTGACACAGGACTGAGTGGGCACTTTGTAATATCGGCTCCAGCATTCGCCCGTGTCCTCTATTTCAAGCAACAAAAACGTATTTCACAGCAAGGTGATTTCTTGAAAGGTTTTCCACCCACAATTCGTCTAAAAAGAGATGGAGCTGGAGAAGGCAGAAAGCTGGGTTTGTTCAATACATCCAGCAAGGATGAGGAAAATCACCCAAGGCTTTGAGGCTGCTGCCATGGACCTAACGCACGTTGTGTTTGCAGGGCTCCTGGCCCCCTTGGTTAACGGGATGGATCTTCTTCCCTCTTCCCATCTTCCGGGAAAACCCATCTTCCAGGGCTCGCTGGGTGCTTATTGCAGTGTGAGGGTGCCTGGGAGACGGGCAGCAAGCTGCAGAGCTTCGTCCCAGCTCCCTGAGACCGCCAGCAGCCCTGCCCTGCCCACACACATGGCCGTGCTGGTCCTCACCAGCTCATGTCGCCCTGCTGCAAGCAGGGATGCTCGCTGTGCGCCCTTCCCTCCTCGCCAGCAGCAGGCTCTTCCCGCTGCCTCTGCCTGAGCTGTTTTAAATTATCCTCTTTGGACTTCTGTGCACAATAATCAGCAGTTAATTGCAAACACTCAGACAACTTGGTGTTCTACAGAAGGAGAGCAGAGTAGCAGAGCAGGGACTAAAGCAGGAGCTGACCTGAGCGCTGGACAGGGGTGATGGCAAGTGGCTGTTTGGAGTAAGGGGGCTTAATGGAAAAGGACCTGCAGCAAAAGGCGAAGCATCTCTTCTTTCCTCTGTCCCTGAAGCTTCTTCACTTTGCAGCTTGCTTCTGCCACACCACCTCCGGTGTAAGACCATATGGCTGGGTTTCGCAGGTGAGATTGCAAGATCCCACTGGTCTGTGGGGAAACAACTCACTGGAGCTTAAAAAGTAGCAGCAGTGCTGCTGCCTTTCCTGGAGCTGCCCGGACATCCCCAAGGATCTCGGAGACCTGTCAGGCTGGAGTTGAGCTCCAGGGAGGCGAAGGCCCAGGCAGGTGGCGCGATCCCAGCTGCAGCAAGGTCTTTCCAGAAGGACCAGACAAGTGCAGGAGCAAGATCTCGAGGCTATGGCTGACATTTGACTTCCAGTGCACGAGGCTGGCGCGTTTTGACTTTTGTCCCACTTATTTACAGTTTGCTGCCAACATTAGCAATGAAAGGGAACTAAGTGGTTGTGTCTGTTCATTTTTGGTTATTTTCTCGTTGCCATATTCTTGGGTGTGGTTGTTGGGGTTTTTTTTGACCAGTACTCGTTATTATTCTTTAACAGTGCTTGCTCAGTTAAAACTCACTGAAGCCGCTGTTACACCCCCCCACGACCCTCCAGCCCCCACCCAACGTGTATTTGCCGCGGGCCCTGGGCCTGTGGCGGGCAGCTCCCGGCGCGGGGGGCCGGCGGCTGCCCCGGGGGGCGGCGGCGGGGCCGGGGGGGCAGCGGGCGCTGGAGGCAATGCCCGCGGCCGCGCCTGCAGGCGCCGCGCCGCGCCGGCAGGGGGCAGCACTGCCCCGGGCAGCCCCGCACACCGCCGCGCCGCGCCGAGCCGAACCGAGCCGCACCGAGCCCTGGGGCTCTTCCCAGCCCATCACTAGGAACCGATTTTCCAGGCTGTGCTCCAGGCACTCTGTAAATTACACCCCTGCTCCCGCCGTGTGCCCTTGTGGTGCTTTCCTGGGGTCTAAAATATTAATTAAGGGAAAAAAAGCCCTTTTACAATGCACCACTATATTAAAATTATAACACTATAAATCGGCACCATAAAACTGTAACTCAAGGGCCAGGTGTTAGACAAAGCTGACACGCTGCTGGGGGAATGGCAGAGATCTTAACAAACTGCATCATATACAAGTTTTTGCAATGTACATAAAACTTACAATTTTGTACCCCTATTAGTTGTTTTTTACAATATTTTCAGGGACACAAAAAAAAAAATATAAAATGGCAAGCAATACAAACAAGCAAATCAATTCCGAAAAATAAAAGTTGACGTGAGCTTGCATCCAAGAAGTGAGTGATGGTTCAGGTTTTTTATTTGTTTGTTTGCTTATTTGCGGTGGTTTGAGAAAGCTGGGTTAATTTAAAAATATTTGCCTTCCAGTTTCTTTCATTCCTTTGCTTCCCACATGCAGGTCAGGGTGGGCACTCCTGTATAATGAAGGCATGGCAAAACTGATTATTCTTTAATATATTTCCAGTCTGATCTCCAGATTTCTACCCCACATATGAAAATCATCTGTTTTGATTCCTACTGCTTTTTTATGTTCACAGATGATCTCAAAGGGGCTTATTCTCCCCGTTTCCCCTCCTCCCCAGCAAAAAAAAAAACAACTTTCTTGGTCCATTTTGTTTTGACCTTCAAAGTCTTAACTCCTGCCTTTCTCCTCTGCACTAGAGGAACCCTGGCAAGAACTTTTGCAACCATAAATACTTGTCATTGTAAAGCACTAGCGTGGGTTGTAGCTCTCCCTCCCTGGGAGGGGTGGGCAGGGGTGTGCAGCTTGGTGGTCTCCTTTGCCATGAGAGGGAGGGGAGAGCTGCACTTCATCGGGAAGTTTCATGCGACATCACAAATCAGGTCCTCTGGCAAAGAGGGGAAGCAAGCGCCGAATATGCTGAACTACCCATAGTGAAGAAAATCCTTTAATGTGAGCACAGTGTAGGTAATGCAGTATTTATTTACCACAAAGAAACTGTAAAGAGCACAGCATTGATTTCTCGGTTTTAATTTTTCAGGGCGGTCTTTTGGGAGGACTTTCTGAGAAGCATCTGAATAGCTGATAGCTGGCTAGCTTCAGCACTGACCCCCTGACCCAAGGGAGGTTTGCTGCTCACAGTATTCCTGGAATGACACAGGGGCTCTGGATGGAGTCAGGCCAGGACATTAGATGCAACTGCTTTTGTGTCACTTGCTTCTGATGGCCAGAGGACAGATTTCCTGCTGTATCTCTCTGTAGTGTTTGACTCTGTTGACCACAAAACCCTGCTGGCCCCTGCTGAGGAGGGGGGTTGCAGTCTGCTGGGAATGGTTCAGTGAGACATACCCAGTTAGCAGAGATGTGAACATATGCCTCTGCTGCTAACGCTTGGATGTGGTGCTCTCCCACAGGGACCTATGCTTTTCCCTTTTGTTGCTGACCCACTTGAGCACAAAGTCATCAGGGTATGGGAATCATTGTTGCAGCCCAGAACATTTCAAGAGCTCAAGCTGGTTGCGCCATTCCCTCCTTTCACATTTTAAGAGAATATGTAGTCAAGTTCAAAGGCTCAGTCCTTGAAAGCCTTAGTAGCCTGCATCAAAGTATCTAAAGATGTCACCTTATCAGCACCACTTGAATTACAGAGTCTTGCTATTTCCCGCTGCAGCAAAAATGAGATGGGGACGATGTGGCTCTCTGATAGCTCCTCCAGTTGTTGTAAGCATTGGTCACTGTCCCTCTGAAGTGTGAGACAAAATCTCCTCAGCTGGGACAGTTAGCCCTTTCCTTACAGAGATGCCCAGCATCCATGATTGCCTCGTACTTCACAGGAGCAGGGAACATTCGCTGCCTCTGGAGCGTATGTCCCTCCTGACTAGGGCAAGGCAGCACAGTGTTTCACCAACAGCATCGGGACCAGCCTTCAGGGATTTCCACCTTCCCGTCCCACACGTTAGCCTCAAAGTGATGGCAGGACAGCATGGTTAGCAGTGCAGGGTATAATCTCTCTTTCCCCAGTCTTTTTATGCTCATGTACATGCACATCCCCCACATACATAATACTTATCTTTAATTTTGCGTATGTTTAAGCCATACACTTTCTAAAGAGGGTTAAGAATGTCAAGTGAATTCAGAATAAAGAGGTGAAAAGAAGCATTCTGAGATACTCACAGGGCTGGTAGTACTAACAAGAGAGACAATTCTTGGCTTTCTTTGGTACTGGAGTTAATTGCAGGCATCTAGGGTTTAAAGACTTTGTGTTATTGATGGGGGTGTGTTAGCAACAGGAGGGATTGACTCTAACATGAAACTGGAATTTAGCATGTACAGTAGGTTGTCAAGAGAAAGAAATAAGAACAAAGGAGACTGTTATTATCTTTTATTATTATCTTTTAATTCCCCCCCCCCCATTTTCCTTCTGCTTGCTCTCTCTCTCTCAGCCCTCTCCCTTTCAATAATTACAATAATCAACTTACAACGATAACAGAAATAATCTCCTGCAAGATAGCTAAACAAACCACACGTTATCTGTACTGAACTGTGCTCACTTACAGTAGGTATATCACTTATGGAAAAGCCAATAAGGTTTTAATTAAAAAAGCGTGTAGGTTGTCAGTTAAGATTCAAAAAGTGTGTGCAAACATATGCAAAGCAGTCCATAAATTCCTCGATATTTGATAGAACAGGTAGGAGGGCAAACCCATCCCAAACAAAACCAAACCAAACCCCTCCAGTTTTGAGGAACTCTATTTGTGTTGCGCTATACAGAGCATTAATTACCTGGGAATTCAAAAGTAGGGGGAGGGAAGAATCCTCCCTTGAGCGACAGTCACAGCCGCCCACCTCCACCAGGGCTGGGAGCAAGCGCGCAAAAGTTAATTAAAGATTTTGCATCTCCCCACTGCAGCACTGGATTGATGGCTCTGGATCCTGAGATAAACTAAAGCTCTCCCACACTGTATCGCTAATACACCTTCAACCGTGCGCTGGAGGCACCGCCTCTAGGGATTAGATGTTTGGCTTCCGTGGTGTATTCCAGGCTTGGCTTCCCTGCTAGGATGGAAGTGAGAGGACTGGTCAGTGCTGGCCGACAAGGAGGTGCTTGCCTCGCAGGAGCAGGGCTGTAAGTAATTACCAACTCGTGAGTTACAGTGGCTTGAGAAGACTCCGGGTTCTCTGTGCTAATTGTTTGTTCTAAGCATATGAAAAGTGTATCACACAAAGGCTATTTGGCATAGAAATGACAAAAAGAAAGAATTTCTGTCCAGTGAAAGTGGAACAGTTCTTCAGCAGAGGGTTTGCTGGAGCCAGTTATATTATGAAGAAAGCCCCCAACACCACCCAGTACCCTGATCAGGCTCGTCTCACTCCCCGTAGTCTTTCTCTCTTGTAGTTCTGGAGTGAATCCTGGCACGGTCTGCTCATGGCCTTTGTAGTCCTGTAGCAGGCCAGGAACGGTGGCTTCAGCTGTCCCTTTGAAGACAGGAGGATTACCCTTCACCCAGACTTTCCCTCAAGCTCCGTTGCCGCAGGGCATCACTGGGAGGAAATCTCAGCAGTGATGGGATGATCAGCATGGATTAATGGATGCACTTTGCACCGTTCTCCCTTGGTGAGTGAGCAACCACCTCCTGGGATTGTATTCTAGTGCAGAGCAGGCCTTTTGGATAACAGCATGATAAGTGCCTTTGTGGTGTGAGGACATCCTGAGACAGCATCTGAAATTCCTTCCTCTTGATTCAACCTTCAGCTTCAGCTGTGGTGGGTGGCTGTCCCCTGCACAGGCTGCCCAGGAGAGCACTTTCACGTGGAGAGAAGCAAGGCTGTGAGGTGGCAGGACCAATTTCCTCAGCAAGAACGTTGCTGTGGTACACCCGCCACCTTCAGACGCTGAGTTTTGAGGCTATTATAAATAGATAATGCTTACATACTGCTCTTTACATGTACAAAGATCTGCAGGCTGTACCTAACTACAGAACCGCAGCAGCCTGGCAGGTCAGAGCAGTTAGGATCGGTCTCCTTTTAGGCAAGACATTGAGGCAAAAGCATTAAAATGCATGACTAGGGTTAGAGATGTGGGCTCACTAAGACAGCCAAGGTTAAAACATCAGGCTTACATATTCCCAGTCCTGTGCTTAACATGTGTTGCAGCCAAAGAAATTGATGTTAATGACGTACTAACACCTTTCCATCTGAAGATCTCAAAATGTTTTATGTCCCGATTTGCTTTCTCTGTGCAGCTCTGCTGTAGGCTGATGGTCTTTCAAAGGGGAAAAGTGCAGGCTGCTCTGTGCTGTACATGTGTCTGTATTGCCTCCAGCTCCCCTCAGGGAAGAGATGGCTGGGGTTAGTCACTGCTTTCGTCAGGGAAGGAGCTGGGTGACTGTACTACAGGAGCCACAGACTCCATCGAGGGAAGGTGTAGGAGGAAGGCTGGGTATGGCTTGAGAGGATTTAGTGCAACAGGGGTTCATGTGACAGGGTAGAGTTGCACATGGGTGAAGGGATATCAGGATGCAAGGGGTATCTGGAGATGCTCTAATGGGGTCCATGCAGGGAGAGGACAGCAGCGAGGCAGATTGATTGGACCGCTTTGGGGAGGGCTGGACAAAGAAGTTGGCCAAGGAGAAAACCAAAGGCCTTCCTTGTTGGTTTCCTTCAGAAAGAACATTTTTCCCATCACAGCTCTGCGCCAGGCAATGGAGAGGTGGCTGCTGTCCATGGTTGCTGGCCAGCCCAAGGTCACATGGGGCAGCCCAGATGAGGTCTGTGGGCCAGTGGGCCACATGGCACAGTGGCCAGCTGCTAAGCAGGCCAGCCTGAGCACCCTGGCACTGGGGGGTGTCAGGGTCCTGGGAGACTTGCTAAAAGCAAAGTGTTTTTAACATTCTTAAATCACTTGTTTTGGGATTTCAATACCCCAAAGGACCTAGATCCTTGCAGACACTGGAGGAGAGGATTAAAAATAACACATGAACTCTGCTGTGGCTCCCCAGAGCCTGCAAGGGAAACTGAGGCATCATGACTAGTACCCTAATGAGCCACAACCATGGGCCAGAGGAACTTTGTCTCATTAGTGTTTTCTCTGATGATGAAATGTGGCACCCTCTGGCATCCAGAAAGTCATGGCTATTAGCCATGAGCAGACAATTGTAAACTCTCAGAACAATCTCCCAGAATGAAAACACAGAGGCATTTAGGAGACTGAAGCAATTCCTGCCTGGGAAAGCAGGGACAGGCACGGTGCTGCCAGCTGCCACTGCGAACTGCCGCAGGCTTGCTCCGAGTCCTGCATGTGGAGTCACGCTGTGTCCCTTCTCAGGGAAATCTCTGCATCCTGCCTGCGACCTTCGTGGGAAGCCCTTGCACAGGGTCCCTGTGTGAAGTGGGGCCAGTTTCCCCTGCAGCAGCCCATGACTGGCAGATCTGGCTTTTTTTCTTGGGTTTTTTCCCCTCCTGTTTTGATTACAGAACTTCTCTGTTATTCTAGCAAGTCTGAAATTAGACACAGGTGCAAATTAACTAAGTCACAAGTGCAGTGCATTTGGTAATTTTTCTGTCAAGAGTCATGCTGAAGAGTTGCAGAGAATAACAAGAGCAGCCGAGAGCCAACTGGCTGGTCCAGGTGTGCCCGGCGCTGAGCCTGCCTCCCTGGCAGTGGCACCATGGCACGGTCTGGCTTCACATCGCGCGCTGCCAAGCCACCCCCTTCCTGGTAATTTTCTACCTCAGACTTTTGCCTGCCATTCCTCATGGCTGGCCACCACTGCCTTTCAGTACTCAGTCCCATGATTGCAGAGCGGCAGTTGTCATGGTTATGTCGAGGTCCTGGGATTTCACAAAGGCAGCGGAGCAAGAGCCTGGATCCTCCTCCTCCTCCTCTAGTGGTGCAGGCCCGGTGCTTTTTCCAGCTGAAGAGAGAAAGGCTGTTAGCTGTCAGTCCACCCAGCTATGACAGGCAGATGAGGGAATCCAGCTCCATCCACCACCGAGCAGGTACGTAAGGATCTTCTGCCCTTCCTCAACCCAGCTGCCGCCTCTCTCTGCAACTTGCAAGAGAGCAGCGGTTGCGGGGGCAGCTTCCAAGCAGCCAAGGTAATCCAATCAGTTGAGCTGTCATAACGCTACTATCAGACGCCTTGTCTGTCTTCCCTGTCTCTAAGGAGGTGTGAGCATCTTGCGTAGAGCACGGTATAAATAGCTGAAGCGAGGGGGGTGCATAGGACAATAAGACAGCGGGAGAATGTGTGAAAGTGTTATCCTGCTGCAGCTGCTCACAGCTGTGTAGCGTTCATTTTGTAAAGGGGCCATTTCTGGCACCCCCTGACAACTCGTTAGTCACTTTGGTTCCAAGGATGCTGAGATTCAAGCACAGGAACTGTGGTGAGTCTCAGTGCCAGCTCCCTCTGTAACAACTTTCTGTCCTGGTGTGCACTAAATGGCCCAGGAGAGATGTGCCGAGCCAGGGAGCTGAGCTCCTTCCTCAGATGCCTCAGACGAAGCACTGCGCTTATCTGTCCAATCGAGGCTGCAGCATGCTGGCAGGTCAGCATGTGGATAGAGCTTGTCCTGCTGCTGTCTCACAGATAAGCGGATGGCTTCATTCACCAAATAGTTAATCTGCAGTGCTTTCACCAGCACTAAATCCATACTATTTATTTAAAGATTAAATTAATGGTTCTATGCAAATTTGCAAATTAGTTTATGACATAATTGCATTAAATGATAAGTATGGTGCTGCACAAAGCTGGGCAGGGAGACCGTTGCAGGCCTGGGTATCCTCTCGCTGTGGCATTCAGACAGCTCCTCACCCGAGGGGAGCTGAGCTCTCTCCCTTTGCTGGGGTCTGAGTGTGGCTGAGACAGGGCTTCACCCCCCTCTGCCCCACCCGAGCGCTGCGGCGTTACAAGGAGCATCGCTCACAGCCATGCAGGACTACGGCCTGCAGGTGCCTTCCCCGTTTGGCTCCTTCTTCTGAGATAAAGGAAAACTGGCATCATTTGGTCATTTTTTTCCTCAAAAATCATATACTCTATAACCGCAAAAATAGGTCAGTAGTTGCAGACCTGATTTCAGCAACGTCTTCTTGGAAGTGTCAAAGGTAAACACATGCTTTTAGAGCACAGCCGCTGTGAACTGTTTCATCCTGGACCGAGATCTTCCCTTTCCAGCTCACGCAGTCAGAGCCTCCTTCCAGGAACGCGGGATACAGCCATCCAAAACAACTGCTCTGGGTGAGACCCAGGAGCCACATCAGGCAGGACGCAGTCTCTGGCAGCGGCTGCTGCCTAGAGAAGAGCACCAGCAGTAAACCATTAGGCTTCCTTGTTGCACTCCCCTCAGCTGCCTGTGGTCTGCAGCTACGGCACCTCCTGAGCCAGAGGTGGCACCGAGGGACAGTGACAAACTGGCTCTCATGCACATGCTATGATTTACCCCATTTGTCTTTTGAAATAGCTTAATCTTCTCCCTTTGCCCTTCCTGAAATCTTCCTTATGCCAGTAGATTTTAGTGGATTTATGGAATATTCCTGCTTCTTTCTTCTGGGGGTTAAATCTCTCTCTAAAAAATTTGAATTGTAGCGTATGTGGGATACAGAAACCTTTTGAGGTTTAGAGGAGAATGTTATAGGCAGTAGCCCGGCATCGTTAATGCTGGGGTCAACCTGTAATTCCCCGATGCAAAAAGGAGTCGTAATTCACTTGTGTATGTTACAGAAATTAGAAGGGTAGCAATCATCTTCCAGGGGCTGAAGGGGTGTGGTTCACAGACATGGGAAAGCACAAGAAGTTGGCAAATGGTCACTGAAGCTGATTAGTCCTTTACGACTTCGCCTGAACACCCTGGCTAGTGCTCCGCTCCCCCCGGCAATACAGCTGCAAAGGTTTCTCATCTCACCCCCACCTTTGCTTGGAAAAGTGGTTGCATATGTCAGGATGAAAAGAAGGGGCAAGTGATAGAGAGAGAGACTGGTAAAAGTGTGGGGTGTCCAACCTTGTGCATGGGCCACCCTCAACCACCTCCAAGGCCAGTCCTTCTCCCACCTGCAGTTCTGCTCCCTGGATCAGCTTCACAGCCCCGTGCCCCCCAGTCCCCTGCCCCTGTTTATTAGCACAGGAACACCTCTGAGCAAACCACCCTTGTTCTCTAGCCAGTGTCCTGGTTCCTGTCTTCAAAGCTGCACAATTTCTAATCTGTTTTCACTTCTGCCCCTGATTCAGCTGTGGCTCCTGGCTAATCACACAGACTGTTTTGTAACCTTGTCAGCTCTGCTCTTGCTGATAGCGTTGCAGCCCTCCCTTGCTCATAGCCATTGCTCTAATGCCAAACTCCATGTTTGAGCCCTGGTCTCCAAAACTGAAAGGTTAATCCTCCAAAACCTCCACTGCTCACATCTCCTCTTGAGAAACACCTTTACTGGTCATTCTCCACTGTATTGTCAGAGTGCTGGGAAGAATGTAGAGAGATGTCCTTTTAAGATAATGACATTAAACCTGAAGTCTAAATTCACTTTACATGACACAGATTGTGTTACCACTCAAGCAGAATTTTCCTATTGATTTCTCTGGAGCATCTCAAGGCGTCCTCACTTCTTACAAAGAGATTTCACAATGGGGAAGAGTGGAAAGCTTTCTTGACCTTTCTGACCACAGGCTTTCTAGGTAACTAGGCACTAGGACAAACTCATCTGGATAAAAGGTCACTTAGTTGTGTACACCACTTATACCATTCTAAATGATTGTGTTTTACTTGGGGAAATGATCCACTGGAGCAGGAGGTTGAAGGTTAGGTCACTGGTCTTTGTGGCAAATTGGCAGTGTCAATGGCTTTGTTTCCAAGAAAGGGTGTCTTGGTGCTAAACTGAATGGATCGTGATCCTGTGACACAGCAATTACACTAATTTTTAAACTACCTCTTTGTCCTGGTTTCAGCTGGGATAGTGTTAATTTTCCTCTTAGTAGCTGGTGCAGTGCTGTGTTTTGGATTTGGTGTGAGAACAATGTTGGTAGCACACTGATGGCTTTGGTTGTTGCTGGGTGATGTCTATACAAAGTCAAGGACTTTTCAGGTTTTTGGGCCCTGCCAGTGAGAGGGCTGGAGGGGCATGGGAAATCGGGAAGGGATGCGGCCAGGACAGCTGACCCGAACTGGCCAAAGGGATATTCCATACCATGTGACATCATGTTGAGTATATATGGACTAGGGGGAGGGGAAGGAAGGGGGGACATTTGGCATTAGGGCGTTAGTCTTCCCAAGTCACTGCTACGCGTGCTGGAGCCCTGCTTTCCTGGGACGGCTGAGCACCTGCCTGCCCATGGGAAGTGGTAAATGAATTCCTTGTTTTGCTTTGCTTTTATTTTACCTATTAAACTGTCTTTTTGTCAATCCATGAGTTTTCTCACTTTTACTTTTCTGATTGCCTCCCCCATCCTACCCGGGGGGAGTGAGCAAGCGGCTGCATGGGTCGTGGTTACCGGCTGGGGTTAAACCACGACACTCTTATTCTAGAAAGACAAACATTAACTACCTATGCAGCCCTTTTTTATCAGAATGGTTTCACAATTTTAATACAGCACTGATTAAATAAAACTATTCCTTGGATGTTGGCCAATAAAAAACGGGGCATGTGTATGGAAGAGTATTAAAATACCCAAACTGTGCCTGTCAAAGATCTGTACAGCACAGCATCTTTTCTCTGTCAGGAGCCAAAAAATGGACCTTTCAGGAAAATATAAGATATAAAATATAAGATCAGTGTAAGCAGCTAGTGGCTCCTGTGGCTTAACCTTTTTAGTGTCAGATGAGGTCTCTATATATTTGTTAGTGTTGGCAAACTGCAATAAATAGTGCTGTCATTGCAAAAAGAGCCCTAAGGCATTTCAGAAGGGACTTCATTACTCTTTTGGGGACCTTACAACCCGCTTCTCAACTGTCCAGAGTGTCCTGTTGACTTCAATGGTAGAGAACACGATTTATCTTCCATAAGCAGACACAGGGCAGAGAAGACAGTACTGGGATTTGAACCTGCTGCTGGGGGTAGTGTTGGTGCTCAGCTGAGTAGGTCACCTTCTTGACAGAAAATTAAACAAAGCAGTCCTAGAAATTAGCTATTCATCTTTGCTGTTAAGAGAGTCATGTTCATCTATGCAATGCAAGGAGATCTGGCAGAATCTTTAGAGGTCACGCACAAAGTAAAGCTAGGATTGACTTTTTCCATTTCTGAAGGTGTTACAGGACAGAACCCAGAGGTCTGGAGGAGATAAAAGCACTGAGTGTATTAAACCTGCCCTCTGAAAAGAAAAACCCAGCAAGCGCTCTTCTTAAACGTAGCCTGCCTTTCTGTTCTCTTGCTTTTGGGAATATAGTGTAAGCATCAAATGGATTAAGGGAATGACCCACTATCCTGCAAAGCTGAATATCTGTGCATATGTGACCAAAAGCATTTTGAGAATATGCATTTTCCTTTGAAATGTGGATATGCCCCAGAGTACTGGGCCACAGGTCTGTTCTGGTACAGCAGTTTCTGTGTTTCCCTTCCTGCTGTTTGCCCATGGTTATGTTCTTTTGGATCCTCGCATGGACTAAAGCAAGTTGCCTTTAAAGTCTCTGTAGTTAGTAGTTCTCTCCAGCATCACAATTTTTACTCTATACATAAGGCACACAGGTTGCCTCTTCAAGCAGGATAACGATGCTGCATCCTTAATCTCATGTTACACAGGTGCCCATACAAAAAAAAAAAAAAAAAAAAAAAAAAGATGCGTTTCCCTCTGTTCCTTCTCTTTCAACTTGTAGCGTAAGGGGCCTGCAACAAGGTTAGATCTCAGGGAACTTTAAAAGGCGCTGTTTCCTTGGAGAGGGCCCTTGGATTTACAAACTCCAGGATTCACACAGCGACTGTTTAATTTCTCAAGTGTTAACTGAAATTTACTACAAATGCAATTTTATGCCAACACATTTTTTGTTGTTGTTGTTACTAAGGCAGCTACACCATAGTTACTGTTTTAGTTCCCATGACAACTGCATTGCTACCCAAGCCAGAGATGACAAAATTGCTATGTTGACAGATTCTGATTGACTGTTGATACCGGTTGGCAGAAGAAAGGGAGCCTCTCCGACAGGTTAATATGTATATTTTCAGGAAGAAAACAAAAAGGCACAGATTATTTTTTTTTTGGTACAGTTAAATTTTACTAGTGGCAGAAATTAAAGTTCATATTAAAAGAACTGGCAGTCCAGAGGCTGCTGATAAAGGAGGGAGGGAAAGGAAGGGAGGGGAGGATGAGGTGATATCTGAATTTCCAGGGGTCTCTATACCTTGTTGCCTGTTACCCATTTCAAAGAAAGGTGGGAGAATGAATTGAGCTGACCTGTGCAAGAAACCCCAGCACTTTGCAGGACGGTCTGCTACCAGCTTACTGGGACTCTGCTGAGTACCAGGCTTCTGTACACTTAGAAGCCACAGCCAGAATATCAGAGGGACGTGAATATTGGCTGGTAGCCAGAGCAGCGGCTGGAGCAAGAGACCTTGGAAATGTCAAGAGAAAGGAAACGTGTCTTGAGTGGGAGGCTGGAGAGAAGCCACACCAGGATGGTGACACTTGCCACGTGTCTTCTTTTTGGCCACCCTGCTGTTGTGGGTCAGGTTGGTCCTCACTGCATTGGTCTCTTGAAGCAATGCAGACACTGTACAAGAGTGCCGAGGGAGTCTTTTGTGTCTAGCAGCTGTGGTGAAAAAATCCACACAGTTTTTTTATGCACGCAATTGTTCTAGGAGCCCTGAGAAGGTTTGCAGTGGGGCAGCTCTGTCCCCAGTTAGCTAGGGACAGTCCTACAGTAGACACTGCTCTCTGGCCATTTCCAAAAAGCTCTCCAGGCACAATTTTTTCACAGAGCTTAGACATTGCATGTGACTTAGATTCTTGTTCAGTAATATGGGGGTTGCCTGGATCGTGGCATTTTCCCCTTTTTCCCCTCTCAAGTGTGATTATGGAAATGCACTTATTCTCAGCGTCAGAGGGGCCGGACAGATGGGAGGGATTCAAGCTCTGAACTGAGCCAGAAGAAAGGAGGCAAAGCGTGCTCTGTGAGGTGTGACTTGCACAGGGAACTTGTCCCCCATTTTATGCTCAAAATTACCTGGTCATCACCAGGACTACACCTAGAATGCCTGCCCCTGAGCCGTGGTGTACCCAGTGCACTAGCAAACATTTGGGCTATTGAAGAGCCCAGGTGCTCCCAGCAACACCAGTGATGGGGCTGGTGACAAGTTCAGTGCCATCACATTAAAGCAAAATGGGAGGGGATGGAAGGATGGTGAGGAGAAAGGGAAGGGGGAAAGGAAAGTGGAAAAGGTTGTTATTTGCCTGAAGAACATCCTCCCACCCTGGTGCAGCCAAGGTTTTGGTTCTTGCCTGGCACTCCTGGGTTCTACCCTCAAGAAAGAGCCAGGAGAAGGGTAGTCTCTCTGTGGCTCTTCCTCATGCTTCCCAGGTATGGCAACACTCGCTACTGCTGGCCTGACACTCAGAAAACTTGTCCACTGTTTACCAGCATCAGTCAGAGTTTGGAAATGACCATATTCCAACATGCATTCAATACCTGGCCTCCTTGTTCCTTACAAGGGAGAGTTTTGATTATTGTTCTGTTTTCTTTTTTTGGTAAATGCTACAGTGCTTTGCTGCCTGCCGCTTCCAATCTCCTCCTAACCTCCCTGCAATCTCCTTGGCAGTGACTGTAATTTACTGCGAATTAACCTAGTCACCAGGGAGCTCCTAATGGTCATTCTACAGGTTCACAGATTATCTTAAGCAACTGATATTTAGTGCAGAAAGAAGGAAAACTTCTAAAAGATTTAGTAAATGTCATGAAAAGTCTATTACAGAGCTTGGGGCTCTTTTTTTTTCCTTTTTTCCCCCCAGTGCTGCTTGACTTTCCCTGCTCCAGGTAGAGGCCAGCCTAGGCACATACCGAATCCTTGTGCAGAAAGCAGCATGGAGAGAAAATGGAGTGAAATGAACGTGCCAGAGTGGAGGAAAGATGCCAGTTCCTCTCTCACAGAGCGTGGCAGCACAAAGAGGAGGTGTATGTTGCCTACTGAGGCTCCCTCTGCACAAAGATGTCTTGTTGTTCTTTATCTCACTTGCGTTACTTAACAGCAGAGCTGGTTTGTACAAACCCAGATTAGAGAAGATAAGAAAATGAATCTTTGAATTATTCAGCAGGGGAGGGAGGATGTGGCTGGGGTTACTGGATAAAGCTATGGCCTCCAATGGAGCTGCCTGTCCCTTGAGGTTTATATGTAAACCTATTTGCTCTGCTTAAGCCTGTTTTCTGGTTGTGGAAGAATTAAGACAATGATTTATTTTATTTACAAAGAGGCCCCTTTCCTAGCAGCTGCAGAAAATAGGAGTAAAAACAACCTTACAAGATCTGCTGGTCCATTCTCCTACCCCAGCAGGGTTAATTACAGCTGAGTCTCTGCCGGCAGACACCTACCCACACCAGAAACTCCCCACTCCAGGTAGATTGTACCAACACATCCCCCAGTGTTTCCTCTTCTGAGGTGTGTGGCCCTGAGCCCCACATCAAAGCCTTCTTAAATCCTCCTCTGTTGGACCACCTGAGCCTCCCAAACCCTGTTTTGGGAGCTGCTCCCATTCAGGGAAAACACTTGCTGCTCATCCCTTGCTCCAGTTATGTTGAAGGCTATTTGTTCAGTTCTTCTCAGAACTGGGTTTGGCAGGGCAGCAGGAAAGGCAGGGGGTTGGGAAAGCACTTGCCCAAGAAGGGGCTCTTGCATCTCTTCTTCTGTGTCTCTGCTGGTGCTTCAGAAAGAGAGGCAGTCATGTGGAACAGACCAGGGGTTTCTCCTCTTTGCTTTGCTGCTTTTTGCTCCCTTCCCAGCCAGTGTGAGATAATTACTGTTGTGGTGTTGAACCAGAGTGTTCTCTGCAATAGCTAATTACCAGCACTGCTGCTTTCTCTGAGGGCTGTTGCTTTATGAGTCTTCCCAAAGAGTAAGCACGACTTCTTCCATCTCCACACTAGTTAGGCAACATGGTCATTATAGGTGTCCTGATCACCTAGAGAAGCCTTTCCTGTTCCTAGGTCTGGGGTCATCTACAAGCCTGCTACAGCCACGGCTGACGAAGCTTTCAGCTGTTGTTTTCACTTCTGTTACTTTATGTGGGTAGCTTGGATTGCCTGGGTTACTTTTACTATAACTACACCCATCTGGGGAGGAACAGAAATCCAGAGACAGCAGAGGCCTGCTGCTGCTGTGCTTGCTGGCAGGGTGTAATTACATCATAAGTTTCCTTTGCTCACAAAGCTGACTTAAGAAATTCCTGCTCTCCTACCATGTTTTGCAGCCCACTCAGTTGTCCTGATACCACTGATTGCAGGGCTGTGCTGTGCATTGATAAGAAGATCAAGGTTAGCTTCTCCAGCCCTTTTCTGGAAGGATTATTTTTAACCTGTGTCTTTTTGTTTGTTGCTGAACACACCGTATTGTGTAACTACCCCTTCAACAGCAAGGGAGTCAGTTTTGCTTCTGTTCAGATGAAAGGATGTTCAGTGCTTTGATTCTTCTTCAGATGCTAAACGCCGGGCTGGCACCGCTGTTGAGAAATGCTGTGCCAGGGGCAGAAGGAGAGAATCCTCATCTCCCATCCCTCAGCTGTGCTTTCCCTTGCTTGTGTGTGCATGAAGCTCGTTGTTCACCACGGTCTACGGCCTTACCCCATCTCCCCAGCTGCAGAACGACTGACCGAGCAGAGACCTGACCAAGAAACCTGACTATGGAAATTTTAGGCTTTTTGGCAAGCAACTGTAGTGCTTAAGCAACTTAGGATGTGCTTTTAGGGCCATGGTTAAGCATGACTGAGATCATTGCTTTTGGACTGGTGACACTCCCTTTAAATGCAAGGATCAGTCCCACCTTCCTGGCATGCGGTGCTGCCTTAGACCGCTGTGACTCTTTCTCGCCAGGACCAGAAGCCCTTCCCTTTTCAGCACAATGACCCATTCCTGTACCTGGGTTTGTTGAGGTCCCTTTAGGATCAGAGATATTTACAATGACTGAAATTCTTGTTATTATAGAGGCAGCCCCCAGCAAAGCCTCATATTCCTCGCACTCCCTCCAGTACAGAGTCTACTGTATGGCCTCCAAACTCCTGCGTGAAGAAACTGCGCTCTCAGCACCATCATCCGTCTCCTTTTTGACATTGGAAGTCAGGCCAGGGCTTAATGGGTTGAAACACAACTCCTGCTCTCCAGCATCAGCTCTTCAGGGCCTGTTAGAGCCCTCAGTCCACACATTGGAAAAGCATTGGCTTTCATTGCTTTTTTTTCTTCCTCATCAGACACAAATTAATGACCTTCAAGCAGTGCAGTGATACCGCCTCGAGCCCTCTACTCAACCGAGCCACTTTGCTCTCAGGTGCAGAGTGCATTGGATACAAACATTTTCGAGGTTCCCGGGGGGTATCGTGTTTGCCAGGGGCCAGGCTCTGAGCTCTCCCTCCACACCCTGGCTGAATTACCCCATTGATTAATAGTACAACTTGCGGTCCTCTTGCTCCTTGCAAATAGGAGCTCGAGCCCCTGCCATTTAGCAGGGGTGTGGGATACATGAAAAGCTGAAATGTCAGCACATCACAGTGGCCATTAATCATAAAGCTGCTATTAAAAAAAAAGGAAACAAGAAAAAGGAATTATAAGAAATATCAAGGAGGCAATTTAATTGAAGCAAATACATGCGTGGCGGCTGCTTTTCAACTTTACCCACGTCTCAATTAGACAGGGTTGGAGTTCTCTTTGTTTCTGCTTTTGAAAAGTCTAAAACTCTTTGGTTTGATCAATGGTGAGGGACAGAGAGGAAATGAGCAGGAGACGAAAGGGCTGAGTTTCCCTGGAAGCTGTCATGGTAATTTATGGCCCTGGCTGATAAAACTTTTAGCTAGTCAAATATGAGCTAGGAAATAGCAAAATCAAACCAAGCCTTGGAGGAACGATCCCAACCAGAGAAGTCTCCTGGGAAACACAATTTGGCATGAGCAGGTCCTTGCCTGGGAGCTTGAGAAGAGTCACTCTTGACTCCTGCTCATCCTTTGGCTTGCTGTGGGCAGGTCGTGCTCTAGAAGAACCGAGTGCTGTGGTTCTTTTGGTTTGGGTTTGGGTTTTTGTCAGGTCTACCTCAGATGGTGACAGCAATCTCTCTGCTCGGGATATGATGGCCGAGGTGGCCAGAGGAAGATGTGACCAGTCTGAGCAAGAGGAAGTTACAGAAAGAAGACAAGCACATGGCATCATTCAGGGCTCTGCTTCTGGCCTGACCTACAAAGTAAGCAGCACTAATCTGCGTTAGTACCCCACTATGGGAAACCTAGCTGCTTCGGAAAATGACACTGGTATTTTGGTGTGTCTGTGTTTGCAGGAAACAGCTGCTCTCTGCCCTTTGAATCCATGCCCAACAAAAGAGTCAGCAAGACCTGAAGGAGCTGTACAGCTAGCGATATCTTTAATCCCTGGCAAATGCCACAGCTTTTTTCCCTGGGACAGAGTACCAGCATCCTGGACCAACTCAAACCCACTCACTTCATTTAGCTGTTTCACATTTTCTGGCTGGAAAATGTGCAGTGCTCAAATAGCTGTTGAACTGTTCTGACCTCTCTGTTTGAAGAGAATTTTGTGATGGTGAGGAGCAATGAATGTTTGCAGAACGAGAAGACCACCAGTTGGACACCAGGAAGCTGCTTTCTGTGTAGGGGGAGCCTGAATCCAACTGTCAGAAGCGGATGTCCGTGAGAGGAGAGAGTTAATGGGGTCTCCTGCTCTGTTACCCATGCCATTGATGACATTCACATGGTCCTGCCTTTCACCCTAAATGTTCTGTCACCCAGTGACAGTAACTCCGTGGTGAGAGGACATTAGTGCAAAGCATTGGCCAGTGTGTTTGCGCTTTGCACATCTCTGTAATAAACCAGAGACCTCAGGCAAAGCCTCCTTTTTTGCTGGAAGCTGCCTTCTACAAACTTCACGTCCTCTCACCCTTACTGGATTGGGAAAGTCCCTTCTTCCCTCTTTTGACTTTCAACATCCCAGAAACTCATACCTGACTTTTTCATGATGCTCCAGATGAGACGCTGTCAGGTGAAAGCTGATTCCCCTTTGCCCATCTACTGGTTTTCCCAGCAGTTTCAGAGACCCACAGGGAATTAGATGGGCAGGAGGTACACAGCCAGAGCAAAGGCACAGGAGTCAGAGAGGTTACCCTTCTTCAGTCCTCAAAGTACCTCTGTGGGGATCCTTGGGACATGTCACCACTCAGCCGCTGGCCTGGTGCAGGTCCCAGGGTTTCATTCGGCACAATTTCTTCAGGCTAGGTAGTTTCTCTGAAGCCCAGTGTGGGTCTAAGGGATGGGACACTGCTACCCTCCTCTATCCATACCAATTTCTTTGGAGGATAAATGCATAGTGTCTTGGGAGCATTTGCGGATCTTGGTCATAAAACCAAAATGCCTCCTAGATGTGCTGGCCTATCCGTCAGCAGCAAGAGGAGAGGCTGCATAGGCACCCTGACAGAAAAAGATGTCTTTTGTGGGGGCTGACAGTTGTTAGGGAAACCTGGTGCTGAGCAGTTGCTGTTCTCTGACTCTAGACAGCTGTGCTACATCCTCCTCCTCCTCCTTGCCCAGGAGCTGCAACTATGGCTCTGCACCCATAGGTATAGCTTAGGAGGCCAGAGGAGAGCACTGCTCGTGGCGGTGGCTACCTCCAGGTAAGCTGGGTATCCACCAAAACCACAGTCATCTTCCCAGTTTTAACAGGGGAGGTGATCAGTCCTGCTGCCTGTGGCATTTGTCAGGGGTTAAAAAAGTAAAACTATGCCATTGCTCACAGTCCTGTTCATCTTACAGCACATTCTCTTTTCCGTTGGAAAAACACTGGCCTCCCTCCCCAAATTATCCAACATTTGAGCTGACATTTGATCCAACACAGTTAATACATAAATCTTAGCATGACTGGCAGCTACAGACTGGTGAACCAAGAAATTGCTTGACATTTGCTTACATTGCGTATGAAACTGGTTACCTTGTACAGGAAGGATAACTCTAAATTATCAGTAATCCACTGGATCTTGGTGGTACTCAAAACAAATTTGAAAAGATTTGCCAGAACACAGTCATATCGATGTTTATACACATAGAGATATATACATATACACAGTGTCACTGAAGGTGTTACCTGCATGGTACCTATTTTTCTCACAAGCCTAAACCTGCATTAATTCACCCACTCACAACCTCTTTGAGCATTCACATCCCTGAGAGCTATCCCCAGCCCTGAGCTGGTAGAGGGGTATTTCTCAAATGCACCTGTCAAGGTCACATTTCCCTCCCTGCCCTCCTACTTCCCTCCCTCCTTGACCATGGCATTTCTCCTTCTCTCCCCCTTCCCAGGTACCTTGCTCAAAACCGTGAAGGGGCCAGGGCTGTTCTGTGCTATAGAGGAACATTTCGGACCTGCTTCTCATTTACACTACAACAGATTTTACAGCACTTTGGCAGTGGAAAGAAACCATGAGATGAATATAGATCACTCCAATTTAAAGCTCCTTTATATTATATAAGGGAACACCATGAAAATGGAAATTGGGTCCCCTATTTTTAAAGCCTGTCAGCAGGTGTCTATAAAACCAGGAAAGATACTTTTATTGTCTGGGCAATGGGAAATTATATCTTTCCCTCCATTCCTCTTGGTTGTGCTGTCGGCCAGGTAAGGAGCAAAGCGCTCCAAAAGACACCTCTGAGTAGCAAATTGCAGGGCAAGCCTGGATGCTACCTACCTGTCAGAGGATGGGATCCATCTGTAGGGGGATGTTACTGGGCTCAGTGCCGATGGGAAAGGCAAGGTGCAGTAGCTGTCATTCATACCCTGTGTCCATCAGCTGTTCCATGTGGGCAAGGACAGACCAGGCCAGGGAAAGAGCTGACTCACTGCTACAACTCATGGCACCTTGGCTTTTCTGATCGCCCCCATCCCCACCTCCCATCCCTGCTGACTACCATGTGGTACGTGGTGCCAGCGGCCGCGGCTGCCCAGAAGTGAGGCATCTCCACCGCGCATCCCCCTCACTGGCAGCGATCCCCAGGGACTAGCGCACTGATTCTGTGCGGGATGGTGGTGCCAGGCTGTGGGGCCGGCTCTGCTCCACAGGACAGACCCCCAACGCTTGGCCTCGCTCTCCTCTCTCTCCCTCTGAAATGGGATTTCTGCTGTCCCTGCTTGTTCCGCAACCTTTGCTGACTGTCCTATGGATTTTATCAACCCAAGCACTGAAGCAAACCCAGGAAAGCTGCACAGCAGCGGAGGCTATCTGACAGCCTTGCTGTTCCCTGCAGGAACCTGAATGTCACCTAGGAGTACTGCTCCCCTCTTGGGGGAATGAAGATTTGTTTTGTACTTCACATCTCTGATAGTGGGAAGTCTGGTCTTGGAGACTGATTTCCTGTAACTCCTCAGTGGAGGGTTTAGGGCAAAGTGCAGGGGAAGAGCTCTCCATCCACCTCCATCCAGCGCTGCTTGCAGTGGCTGGTGTGGGTCTGTGTGTGGGGGGCTGAGTCGGGGACTGGAGGGCAATTCATGCAGCCCATAAACAGAGACAGTCAATAGAGAATGGGACGGGAGACAGAGATGCAGAGGATGGGAAACTGCTAACCCGAACAAAGCCAATAATCTGTTTCCTGAAGTGGTGCCATCATGGGCAAGGAGCAGGGAGGAGGAGGAGGGAGCAAGAATTTAAACCATTCAGTGACATTGCTGTGTCTTCACTTAAGAGAAGGAAAAAAGTGAGCTTTCGGGTACAGAGCGCTCCAAGAAACCCTTCCAGCATGTGGGAAGGTGGTGAAGCAAAGCAAAGAACAGCTGGAAATGTAATAGGAGATCAACTATGTGGCAATGCCATGATATTGCTAGATGGCTTGCTTTGACCTACAGTACTTAAGCAGCCCTGGACATCTGTCCAGAAAAGGTGGAAGGTGGCAGAGAAGTAAAAGGAATTGGCAATCAGACAGAAAACATTTGGGAAAGCGGTGAAAAATACTGGATCTTTTTATCAAACAGAGGAGATACATAACAAGGGATGTGGCAGACAGGGGTAAAACAATAGATGGGTTAGAGAAGGTATACTGGATGCTCCTAATTATTTTCTTTCTCAGATGAGTCATTACATTGAAAAACTGCACATAAAAAGCCAGAAAATTATTTTTGTGTAATACATAGCTCCAGGTCCATGGAACTCCTCGCCTGTCAGAAATTATTGTGTCCAAAAACCAGAATGGGACCAAAATAAAAAATTAGGGATGAATATGGATTATGGAAATACCCTTAATTTTGTAAGATGAACTATTAATCCTCATGCTTCATAGTAAGAAGACAGTTTCTATGAGATGGGTGGTGCAGGGAGCTTCCCCAAGGGACACATGCTTTTATAAATTTATGCTGCAGAATTTTTTTCATTGTCCTCTGGAAGTTTCGGTAAGGACATGACCACAGCACCAGTTCAAGGTCCCGCTCATCCCCCGGATTCATGATTCATGCAGTGTGAGAGTCTCCAGAGCCCATGGTGACAGATCCAGAGAATGGTAGCTTTTTCTTCCTACCTTCCTCTGAATTTCTTCCTTCCCAGCTGGACGGGGGACTCTGCACACACTGGTTGTGCAAGTAGAACCCAGTCATGATGATGAATAGCCATAGGTGCAATCACTTCGGCAACTCCGAGCTCATCCTTCTACCATTAACAAGGCATCACCTAGGACATGACTGCTGGGCAGTGCAAAGCAGGATTTGCCCTGGGTAATGCAACATTTATTTCACAGGCTTTGAGTCTGTGCAGCCCTGGTGGGGCCTACCGTAGGGGAGAGCAGTGCCCTTTCTGTTACACTGAGGCTGTCAAGAATCCACTCAAGCGATGGTGTCAAGTTTATTGGAAAATCAGTGGAGGAAATCAGCTTGCAGGTCATCGTGAAAGGCATATGAGCCTCATTCTCCTTTTCCCTCCTCTACTGTTGGTGATGGAAACCAGCAACGCTGGGGGCGGGGGCAAGGGTCCATTTCCCAGTCTTGCTGCTGACTTGCAAGCAAGCCTGTCCTCTCCTCGGTCTCCCCATCTGCACAGCAGAGATATTTGCTTACCAGTGAGCGCAGTTCCCCAGGCGAAATAAGCCATTGAGCCACCAGTGCTCATGCCCCTGATTCTGGATGAAGCAGGCAGGTGGCAGCTGGCCAGCAAAATCGCAGAGACCACTTGAAATGGCCCAGCCCGGAAGGCTGGCTGGCTGCAGGCTGAAGCCTTTACAGCTCTCGGCTGGAGGCTAGAGGAGTTGTATTCCTGTAAAAGCCAGGACCAGTGTCTAGCGCAGTGGCTCCATCACCTCCAGGGCTTGTTCTGGGAACAGCTGCATGGGCAGACCTGCTGGGTGCCCTGCAAAGCCATGGGCAGTGCAGCAGTTTGGGCTGGGGTCCACATCCATGGCCAGGGTCCAACATCCCAACCCTGAGCTGGGGAGGAACCTCCCTGGGCAAAGGCAGCAGCTGTGGCTCTCCCCTCCTCCTGCAGCAGTGTAGCATCACTGCTGGGATGGAATCGCTCCTGATGTCTGTCCCCCCTCAGCACCGAGGGGGCAAGTGGGGCTACCCAGGGGCTGCCCTCATCTGAAGGGCCGAGGCGAGCAGCAAGTGGGCATGACGTGTGCCGTGCCTGGCCTGACCAGGGTTACTGCAGGGCGGTGGGTGGTTATTATTCCATCACCTGTGCAGCTCCAGCTCGGTAGCTCATTAGCAGGTAGGATATATTAGTAACTGTCAAACAATTGGAGAGCTACCTTGTTGGGCGAATGGATGAAAACATATTAACTCCCACAAAAGGGGGAGAGGCGGTGATTAGCTGGTGAGATGACAATATGAAATGTCAGAGGCACAGACAGTAAGCACAACTGTTCATTATTATATTAACAGCTTTAATTTTCTGCCTTTAAACACCAGTTTCCTGTCAGTTCAATTAGATTGTGTGTGCGTGTTTAATTTAGATCAATATACTGCTGTGTCTGGAGTTTTCCTCACTCATCCTCTGCAAGGCAAGAAGTGGACCAGCCAGCAGGAGCATCTTATTGTCCTTGAGGTGAAAGGCTGTTTGTGAAAAGGGTATTGAGGTGATGCATGTCCCCACATTAGGTGAATGTAACCCGCAGTGATTTGTGAAATTCCCGCAGAGCGGGGTGGGGAGGAGGTGAAGAGGCAGCCAGAATAAACAGCACATTGTAATATTTTTAGCAGATTATCTTATAGACCGCAGAAAATAAAGGCAGGAAGAGGGGGAGGGAAACAGAGTCTCATGCCAGGGATAACTGAAGGCCTGATTCTGCTCGTGGTGACACCGCTCTAAGTCTGAAGCTGCTCAGATGATGTTAATGCTGCCTTGATGCCTGTAAAAATGAGATCAGGATTTGGGCTGGATGCTCAGTGCCAGAGAAGAGCACATTTAGGAACGGGATTTCCTTGGTTTCTCCTGTACGAGCAAGTAGCAGCATATTGACCTGCGAGGCAAGAGGAAGGGAAGCCCAAGACAGGACGGGGCTTCCTGCACTGATTTCAACCTGGATTTGCCCGATGTCAAGGGATTCTCACCTTGCCTGGTACCAAGACCCTGCATCTCTCTCATGCTCGTCCTTCCTGCTCTGCAGACGTAAGGGCGCCCTTTCTGCCTGCCGGGGCAGGATGCACAGCTTCCCCCACTGTTTGAACCCTGTGGAGCGCTCATGACAGGGTGACACTAAGACAGAGACTCCTGTTCACTCTCCCCCTCTTTTAGGATTTCTGTACCTAGTTGCTCTGTACCTAGGGTATTTTCCTCCTGCTGAAGTCAATGGGCTAATACAATATGACTCAAGAAGCTTTATTTTGAGTAACTAGTCATGTTCTTTTGCTTTATTGCACTTTATAGCTCTGATCTCTGCAAGATCTTGCCTCATCCTGCTGATGCTCCTGGATCATCAAGTTTTCTCTGTGAGCTCAAATGCTTTACATTGGTTTCTCATCTACTTTAGTCCCGGCCCCTGGAAGCTCTGCTGCTCCACCCTCATCTCCTGCGGAGGGAGGTAGTTCTCTGCTGTGGGGGGACTGACCTCCAAGCCCTCCATTTCTGACCCAGTCTTCTGCCCCTGCCCTAGGGAGAGGGATGAACCTCTGAGGAGAGGTTCCCTTTCCCTCCTTCCTGATCCTATTAGATGAGGCTTCCAGGCATAAAAGAAGATGGTGTCCTGTCAGCCACGCATCCCCAAGAAGTCCAGCCCGAGGATAACTGAACAAGGGATCCCAGACCAGGGGAGACAGGAGGGGGTGACCCACTAACCTTGCCAGGAAACGTGAGCAATACTGCTGCAGCACTGTCCCCAGCACACAGCACATACCAAAGGGATGCCAGAAAGACTTTGCCTGCCATGGAGGTGTGCAGAAATTGCAGTGCTGGGGCTGGCACTCCCTCAGCAACTCCAGGCAAATGTGGCAAGAAGTGCAAGCAGGAGCCCCAGTGCTTGAGGCTGGGTACCAAAACCTGGATGTTGGGCTAAGATGAAAGCCTGGGGTCCCTAGAAATGTAATAACCATCGTGCATTACAGAGCACAGGAACTGTCATGTTAGATTAAACAAATGTTTCATCTAGCTCAGAGCTAGACTTCCTGGCAGTGGTCAGCAGCACAAACTCAGCCTGTAGAAATGGCCAAAATAAAATGCTGGGCCAAGATCCAAAGCTGAGCAGTGATCTGATTTTCAGTTTCTGAATACTTGGTTGATATTCTGATGTCATATACCATCTAAAAATCCCCTTCTTATTCCCATCTCTAGGACCCAGCACTCCTCATCCTCCATTTCCCCAAAATATCAGCAATTATAAGGAAATAGCAGCACCTGAAGGCTGCATCAGAAGGAAGAGCCATGTGGCTGATAACACTCTCTGCCCAGGCACTGGTGCTTGGTGCCAGCTTTCACCTGGCTCATGGTGGAGCTGACTGTCCTTACTATCCAGTTTAGGGAAATTTAGATGCAGGGTTTAATCTCCCATCTCTCCTTCCTATAACACACAAGATCCTAGGTAAAAATTTCCCTGGACATCTAGACATGCCCTGAAGGTCTGGGTGGGCAGTAATTCCTACAGGGAGCGGCTGTCCCAATTCCTCCGATGATAGGCAGGCTTCTCCCTTCCCTGTCAAAGTTAACAAAGTACTTGAGCCTGCACATGTGTTAACTCCCCATCCGGAGCATAACCCTTTCTTCTTTCCAGGCGGGAGTATAAACATTACAAATGAAATCTCCAATGGGTAAAGAATGAACAATCACTTTCTTAATTTTTTTTTAAGGGCACTTTAGGGCTTTTATCAGCAAAGCATCATGTCCATTAAGAAACAAATTAAGTCATTCTGCAGGCAAGCTAAGTGCTGTTCCTATGCCAGAATTAATACTGCCTCTTTCCACCAGGGATGTTTAAGGGTCCCTCCCCCATGCCCTGGGATTACAGCTACTCAAAGTAGTTGGTAGAGGGAGGATTAATCAGTGGAGCTCCTTTGCAGAGCTCCTGAAATAGAAATCACAAATCAGGGAGACTGGGAAGGAGCCTGGAAAGTGACAAATGTGAAATTGTGTTGCACTTTGTTTGGCATCTGTGGAGGGAAGAGGACTGCAGTGACTTAGAGGTGCTCGCCTGATGAGGGGTGCAGCTAGTTCCTTTGGAAGGAGAGCTGAAGTCTGGGGTGAGGGAAAGGCAGGACAGGGAGGGTGGAGGGGGGGGCTGTGAACTTCAGCACTCAGACAAGGAGTTGTGAGACTTGACAGGGCTGTGTGTAGGAGGAGATAGTTAGAGGCAATAGTTGAAACCACCACATTGCTCTGCCATCAGGAGTGAAGATCCTAACGCTGGTGTGAGACCAGAAGCTGTAACTCCCACTTTCTTTTGGTGTGCTCCCAAATGCAACTTTTCTAGGTCCTTTTTCCTCAAACATATAGATGCTGATTCTCAGCCTGTCCCAAGTGTAAGACCAGAGTGTAGGATGGTGTGCCTTGTTAGCATTACCTGTCTACACTTGGACCCGTTTAACTCTGTCAGAAAGGTTTCGGTATTTTGTCCCTAGTCCATCCCCTGGTGATGCTGCAGCTTTCCAGATTTAATACAGGTGTGCAGAGAAGGAGGAATTAATGCAGTTAATTTTCATGTAAGCAGTACCATTATAAGTCCCTTTATACCAGTTAAAGTGTGACTGTGGAAGAGGAGGGAATACTACTGTAATTACATTGGCTTTGAAGCTAATATAGTTAAGTTGGTATGAAAAATTATGCGTGGGCTATCCCTAAGGGTCTAAATTGAAACAATTGCTATTGAAGAAAAAGTCTAATAGAGAAAAGCATTGACAAAATGGTATAAAAAAGGATAGACCTTCTCCCAGCTTCCTACTCAGTACATTTTGCCCAGCTAAAACTGTTGCATGCGGCTATGCTGTGGGGCTGAACATCTCTGATAGCTTAGCTGAAGGCAAGACAGCTTGACAGAGCTTATCTTGGAACTTTATTTTGGTTCCCCTGGGGTATTACTTAGAGCAGGATGAGGTGATAGCCTGACCTCTAAAAGAAAAGTTGTACCTTGGCTTTACAAAGAAGCCTGAGGTTGCTAACTGGGGCATGTGACACTACCACAAAGTCAATCACTGCTTGTGATCTTCACCTGACCACACATGGGGCCCCAGCATTTGCCTTATTGCAATATCCTATAAAAAGGAGCATTAGCTCCTAAAAAACAGCATTAGCTGTTGGCTTTCCCCACAAACGTATGAACTTATGTCAGAAAATCAGGTCCAGAAATTATTCTTAGTCCCTGTTTTTTCCAGTGCAAAGTAGAAAAATAAAAGGTGGGACTTGTCCTCAGTTTCTAACAGTCTCAACTGCTTATATCACCAGGTGCATTAATTTAACCCCTGTGTGGGTTATGTACAGTGATGGTTTATGCACAGAACCAAAACCAGGGATGGTTTATGCACAGAACCAAAACACACCCTGGTGTGTGTCTATGGCCAGGCCTGATTCCACCATGAGTCTGAGCGCAGGAGACAGCAGATGCTCTTCCTAGCTTTGGCTCTCCAGGGACTGCAGCTATCTTGACATGCTCTGCCAGCTGCATGACCCACATCCATCCATGCTGGGATGGCATGGAAAGCTGCAGCAGTCCCAGCCACCTCCCCTTGCCTGCAAATTACAGTGGGGTCTAGCTAGCAAAATCTTCAGTTGTGCATGGGGAAAGATGGCCTCTTCCTCCTCCCCTGCACCTCAACTATTTACAGCAGGTACTGAGTCACGGGCACATGTGATCCCAGATATAGACTCTCTTGCGCAAAACTCATGGCACAAATACAGAAGCTTCATTATTTTCTTTGTGCTGCCTCTCTTTTAGGCAGCTGAATTTTTTTAAACTGTGCACATTCAGGCTGGTACCTTCTGCACATCACTCCAGGGAGACCTGAGTGTACCACGCCTCAGAGCTGTCCTGCTTTTGACCATTTTTTCCTTGCTGTGAGGGATGCTCTTCTGCCAGAAGAGCTTCAGAAAATGTTTTCCCTGGTCTCCAAGGCAGTCATATATGGAGACAGGAGGGGAGGGCTTTCTTTCCAGCCTGCATGTGAAGATGTTCATCAGGGGGCTGGTCCCCTGCTGCCAGGCCCACATGACTGTCCTCTTACACTTCTTTTCAATCTTAGACAGCTGTCATCCAACTCAGACCCTGAATATCCATCTTACTTCTAAGGTGTCACCCTTGAAACAGCCTGTCATGCTGCCTGGGGCACTAGGGATAACGACCCCACATCTCACGTCAGACACCAAACTCTTCCACCCAAAATCTCCCACCCGCAAGCCAGCATCATTGTTTGACCTTTGAAGACTTGCTGTCTTTCTGCTTTGCAGTGGGAGGCTGGGAGAAAAGGATGAGAAGGGAAAGGCAGGGGGGTGGGGGGGTGGGGGGAGTGGGGTGTCAGAGAGGAGGGGGGGGGGGGGGTGTCAGAGAGGAGGCGCTGGAACCCAGCTCAGCCAGCCACTCTGTGGAGCTGCTTTTCCTTAGGGACCCTGAAGTGTGGGTTTTGCTACTGCCTGCCCTCGCTGGTGGGGGGATATCTGCCTGCCTTTGTAAATTGCTGGAGGAACAGTAAATATTTATTTTTTCTGCTGCCTGAGAATAGGAAGATACCTTAATCTGATGTTCACTTCTTAAAAGGGAGGGCCCTTGTGGAAGTCACACATGGAAAATATGAATTCGCGTAAGGGAATCTGAGCTCAAACATCAGATTGTACAGAGAGGAGGAAAGCCTGGTGGCTTACACAGCAAGGAAGAGGCAGAAGGGGGAAAGGAGGTCAATGCAGCCTCACAGTGTGTTGTGCAGTTAACGATAATGAGCAGACAGATCACCAAGATCCACGTGATCTCCACTTGATCATCTTAGGACAATGTGAGCAAAGAAGGAAATGACCACACAGAGAGGAGAAAGGAGCACCTCTGAAACACACAGCCGCATCCTACAGCGTGGGCACTGTGTGTGCCAGTGGCTGGCACTGCCCAGAGATGAAGAGCCATAGAGCACAGTGCCATCGTACTGCAGAGACACCAAGCTGGGGGCTGTCCAGCTCTTTCCAGAGCTCTCTCAAACTTTATCACAGCACTCCAGCCTCCAAACCAGCCTGATCATTTTGAATATTCAGTTGCAGGTGAGGGCTTAGAAATGCTTCCCGTTTCTGGCTCTGCTTCCTGATGAGTTTATTTTGCCTCTTATTCCTCCTCCACTCCTTCCCTACAGCCCCACTTGCAGTGCTATGGGGAGCTGCTGTGGGTGGAGAGCTTCAGAAAACTCCTGGGTGTTGTAATTCCTACATACCGGAGAAGAGAGAAAAATCCCAACAGAGAAACATTTCTGAGGCCATGGGAAACTATCTCCCCATCACAGAATTGTGGAATCACAGAATGGCCAGGGTTGGAAGGGACCTCTGGAGATCATCTGGTCCAACTCTCTGCTAAAGCAGGTTCACCTAGAGCACGTTGCACAGAATCTTGTCAGGTGGGTTTTGAATGTCTCCAGAGGAGACTCCACAGCCTCCCTGGGCAGCCTTCTGGGCACAGTTCCAGTGCTCTGTCACCCTGAAGTCCAGGGTTGCTACCCTACTTACTGCCCCGCTTCCTCTACGCAGGATCCTGAGTTCTCCCATCTCGTGGTCACTGAGCCAAGGTTGCCCTCGGCCTTCACATCCCCAGCCCGCCCTTTGTTTGTGAGTGCAAGGTCTAGGAGCACACTGTGCCTCGATGGCTCCTCCACCTCCTGTGTCAAAAAGTTCTCATCAGTGCTCTGCAGGAACCTCCTGGCTGGTGTGAGCCCAGCTGTGCTGCCTTTCCAGCAGATACCGGGGAGGCTGAAGTCCTCCATGACAGCCAGGGCCTGTGATCGTGAGGCAGCCTCCAGTTGTCTGTAGAAGGCCCCATTGACTTCCTCTTCCTCATCAGGTGGCCTGTAGTGAACACCCACAGCAGTGTCCCCCTTGTTGGCCTCCCCTTCATCTTTACCCATAAGCTCTCAGCTTGTTCTTCATCCATCCCAAGGGAGAGCTCGATACGTTCCAGCTGCTCCCTCACATAAAGAGCAACTCCATCACCCCTCCTTGCTGGCCTGTCTTTCCTAAAAAGTGTGTAGCCATCCATGACATCATTCCAGTCACGCGAGCTGTCCCACCGTGTCTCTGTAACTGCAATGAGATCACGGCCCTGCGGTTTGAAGCCCGCCTCACCCAGCTGGCCAGCCTGCTGCCAAGGGTTGCCTTGCCTCTTCTGGCCAGGTGGATCCCGTCCCTCTCTAACAGGTTATAGCCAAAGAATGTCCCATGGTCATAAAAGCCAAGCCCCTCACGACGGCACCAGCTGTGAAGCCAGGAGTTGATGTGCATTATACATCTCTTTCTGGCTGCACCCTTTCCTCTCACTGGTAAAATGGGAGGAAAAATAATCTGGCCACCAAACGTTCACTTGTACCCCCAGAGCTTTATAGTCTTCCTCAATTCTGCCCAGGTTCTGGCTTGCCCACTTGTGCCCACATGAGAGACTAGCAGAGGACAGTGGTCAGTGCTCTTGACAAGTTGTGGTACCCCCTCCGCAATATCTCGGACCTTGGCTCCAGACCACTGGCTCTCCACGTTCAGCAGTGATGCACACCTGGGAGCACGAGGCATGTTTATTACCCACTCTGTGCACAATCTGGGAGATTTGTTTGTGCCACAGCAAAAAGTGGGGTCAGGCCCAAGATAATGGGAGCTGTGATCTATGGATGCACGCCCAGCTGCTAGGATCAGAGATGCCGCGGTCTCAGCAACTTTAAGCAGAGAGTTCAAAGGCAAAGACAGGTGAGACATTAAAGCAGCCACCCTCCTGGCTTCAGCTTGGCTGCCCCTGAAGGGGCTTTAAGGAGTCTCCTATCCAAATATGTCAGGACAAGGGATTTGGGTTGGCTTGACCCTTGATTAGAGTGGATTGGTTGCAGTAAAAAGACTATTTCAGTCTTTATAATGCTATAAATATACATGATGTTATACTATTTGAAAATGTGGTCGAAGTTTTACAGAGTTTGAAGCAAAGGTTTCCAGGTAAAGCAGCCAGTCGGTACAAGTGTTGATCCTCATGGTCCAGAGCAAGTGCAGCATGGGTTGTGCTTGACAGCTTCCCGGGAGGGAAGGTTGTGCTTCATAAATATTATCAGTTAATTTTGAAGGAAGCATTTGTTTGAAGACCAGCTGTACTCTGAATTAAAGTTGGACACTTGCAACAGAGCAACTGCAGGCTTGTGAAAGCAGTGTAGGCAAATTCAGCTCTAAGCAAGGCTCATAGCCCTGAGTTCTGGCCTGCTGGTGGTGGTAGCCCCACTGGAGGTTTAAGTAGCCCAGGCACGTGCATCAGCCCCCACAGTCTTACACAGCCTTGGCTAAATAAAGGGACCTCGTCAGCTCATTTGGCTCCTATTCTGCTTGCTCCCACATCAAGATCACCAGTGATGATGTTAAATAACATGATCTCCCAGTACAAAACCTTACTGTACCTCACTAATGGTGTTTCACCATAATGAAAATTGGCCATTTGTTCCTCTTGATTTTCTTTTGCTTTGCATCCTTGCTCTAGTTTATGATGTTGCTTTGCTCCTGGCTACTTAATTTATGCAACACTGTCTTAAGAAAGACTGTCAAAAGTTCTGTAGGAATCCAATAGCCTGTAGCAACCCGTTCTCCATTGCCTTTTTATCCAAAGTCCAATAGACCAATGAAACATGATTTTCCTGTGCTGAAAATTTACTTGTTAGACCTTAATGTATCTCAATCAGTGGCTCTGTAATTATGTTTTAAATTTTCATTACAAAACTTGTTTATCAGAGTAAGATGTATTGATTTGTATTTCCTGGGGTGAGTAAACCCTAGTGTTTCTGAAAATAGTAGATTTAATGTTTGCTATCTTCCAGCTAACTAATTTTATTGAGAGATTGTGTATTTCCCTTCAAAATTTCTTTCTTACATATCTTCAGAATTTTTTAGTTTGAGTCATCGGACTGGTGATTTGCAACTCTTGAATGTAATGCATATATTCTAGCATCTTTTCTTTTGACACATCTATTCCTGACAGTGCCTCATCTTTATGTGCAGGTTGTTAGCCTCACATATAATTAAGATTGTCCAGCATTTTCCCATCATAAGTTCTTATTTTAAGTTACGCAAGACCTTTTTTGGGTGGAGGTTTTTCATGGTTGCTTGGTCTTCCTTTTTAGGGTATATGTATTTGTGAGTGATTAATCTAAAATGATGTAGCAGTTTTCAAGAATGAAGCCAGGAAAAAAGCAAACCTTTTCCCATGTTAAAAAATAAAGGTGACCTTTTTCTTAAAATTTTCTGTAACGAGCATGCTGTGGAAACAGTTGAAATTGAGTTGTAATTGAGCACTTGGGTAGTCTCTGAGCTGGGAATGTGCCCTTTGTCTCTTCATGAACCTGCCCCAAATCTGGCCTCCCAGAACTGCAGTTTGCACATGTCTACTGGAAATTACTTGGACTGTAGAAGCAATATTACCCCAAGAGTCATTGGGTCCTGGGCATGTTTGATGCCCCAGGCTATGCAGAATTTGCTGTACAAGGGCGGTAGCCATGTGGAGCCACCTTTCAGGGGCTGCGGGGGGAGCAGATTTGCACAGGAGCCTGGTGAGTGGCTTCACCTGGCAGCTGGTAAGAGCAAGAGAGAGAGGGAAACTGGGCTGGGATCTGGAGAAGGGCGAAGGACTGAGACATGACGAGCAAAGAGACTGGGCCTGGAAAATGGTCTAGGTGAGGGAAGTGGGATCAGGGAGTCAGGCTGGGACTGGAATTGTGGAGATGGAGCTTATGTCTAGGTGATGGTGTCATCTCTCCATCCTGGCCATCAGTGTGGCATTCATTTTGCATAGCTTTGTATGCTCTATTCCTGTTTACAGTCAGTGGCACTCACAGGGAACAATTCAGCTGACCTATATTAAGTGTCTTCTTCAGATGAACCATGCCACAGGACTGCTGTGTTTTCTCTGCCTTGACTACAAAAGGCTTATCAGATGATTAGCTCAGGACACCTCTGCATTTGATCAGATGGGGTCTGGGCTCACAGCCTGCAGGAGGGACATCAGCTGCCAAATCCCCTGGGTGTTTTAAGCCTTTGGAGGTTGGTGAGAGCTGGGGATCTGCCTGTACTGCAGAGCCCTGGGCCCATGCTGGCTTGCAAACCCTCTGCGGGGCATCTCTCCGTGTCACAGCCCAAGCCTCGCAGCCCCTGGAGGCAGTGCTGACTCCTTGGTCCGTCCATCCATCTCTTCCCCTGGGGCTGACTGGGGCTGGTGGGTGAGGGTCTTGTGGGAGGCCAGTCCTCAGTGGCTGAGGCTGGGTGGTTGGGGAGGTAAGGGCGGCACCTTGCAGGGACGCCAGCAACCCCTGGGTATGGGCTGAGGAGGACATAAGGAAGCTGGGACTAGTAGGACAGAGTGACTCGGAGGCACTGATGGGAAGGGGCGGCAAGACTGGGTGTTGAGTTTGAGGAGAGGATCTGGCATGGGGCACCAGCAAGGGAAGGGAGTATGGCTGGGAGTGCAGGGACCAGAAAAGGGAGAGGGGCACAGCAGATGAGGAACCCGACTGAGCAGGCAACAGAGCGAACACCAAGGAGAAAGGAAATGCTGAAATGCTATTTATTAAGTCAGCTGCCTACCTTGTGCAGTGAATAAAACAGGGCCCTGAAGGGAAAACACTGTTTAGCCACATAGTTAATGCATAAGGGAGCAAACTAATGGTTGCCTGAAGATTCTTGCCTTTTCCTAATTTTTCAGTGCTTGACTTTGTACTGTCATTTTAATAAGTTTTGTTATGTGTCAGATGTACATACTCTGCTGTAACGTTCCTGCAATGAATGACGTGTGTCCCCGTTTTCACCCTGTTGCATCTCACAACATTTCTGTGTTTAATGCTTGGTCCAAAAAGCAACTTATCCCTCCAGCCCTGTGCTGCTGTCCTACCAGCAGGTAGGAGCTTGAAGGAAAATATGAACATCTGACCCTCCTGCCTAGAGGCAGGAACATTGCCCACTGAATTGCACTGTCACTTAATGCCTTATCCTGGATGCAAATGCTCACGTGGTTTACAGAGCACACACTAGAGCAATAAAACACAGGCAAGGAAATCAAAGGCATATTTCTGCTCTGTTTTTGTATTACCAGTTGTGTTTAATGCAGTGCACTTAAAATGCCTCTAGAATATATTAGAGTGTTTTTGATGGTAAATTTAACCGCCAAACTATTGCCTGCCTCACTGGGATCCCTTCTCATCTTCCTGTCCATATACTCCTTGTCTCACTTCACCACTAACGGGAGAAGGGCAAAATTTGCTTCCAGCCTAGCACGAGCAAAGCCTGAGGAGTTTGGAGTCGTTCCTGGGTTGTTCAATATCACCCAGGAGACGGTGCTCTTGCCTGTGCAATGAGTATCACCAGGTTAATGCAGAAGAACCGACACTGACCTACTATTTTCTTCTTTTGGCAGACCTCTCTGAATCACACGGCGCAGAAGCCTGGGTTCATCTGGTGATTTGAGAACTAGCTGCTCTGATACCAAGCAAAGCTGGCCAGAAATAGAGATAAGAGAACTGTCAATATCTGTTCTTCCCTACGTGCTCACAGGAAGCCTGTGATGAATGTTTTAGATTCATATAACTATTGGCCAGGGGCCACCATTTTAAGGGAAGCGCCAAGGCTAGGGCTTAACCCCCAGTACAGCTTTTGCAGGAAATAAGCCTGCCTAAAAATACCACAGACCAATAAAAATATTTCACAGCAATTCATTTAAAAAAAAAAAATTCCCATGAAAGAAACTTAAAAACAAGGGAAAATCCCCTTCGGGGGCTTGCAACACAAATGCTACTCTGTTAATGCACAAAATTCAGAGTAAATCTGACTAGAAACTGAAGTGAAACCCAGGCATCTGTTTTCATTGTCCATCAGAGAGAAATGCCAAGGAACAAGCAAACAGCAGAAAGTGAAAAGCAAATTGGATTCTGAAAAGCCTTACAAGGATAAACATTTAAGGTATCTTCTATAAATCAGAGTATGCAATGCTTAGCACGCCAGCATCCATTCAGGTTAATTAGCCTGAAGTCCTGTGCTATCAGCTGTGTGAATAACCAAAACTCACAACAGATGAATGAGTGGTACCCACAGTGGCACAGGAGAAAAATACCAATGCGAATGTGACGGGACTGGTAGGATTTGCACCTTCACAGATAATAAAGGTGCATGCACTGGTCAACTGATCGCAGAAAAAACATTTCTCACCTGCACAGTGCTCCCAAGAGTCCTGGAGACCAACCTCTCTTGAATAAACAAGCTTTCAGGCTGTACAAGGCACTTCTAGTCTGTGCTACATACCATTAGCCGGTGCATTGGGAACTGCAAAGAAAAACTGTTCTACCTGGTTTAAAACAGATCTGTGAGGGGCAGAGAGGGTTTGCCTGTGGTAATACAGACAGGACGGTGTAATTCAGTGCCTCTCCAAGCGCTCAGTAGAGCTGAGCTGTGGCAGGGCTGGATACCAGGTCTCGAGCATGGTGACTGTGCTGGGCTGCCTGGAGATCTGAGGTGGCAAGCTTGGGTCTACCACAAGAGAGGGGCACGTTATGTGTTACATCCTTAACCTAAGGATCTTTAGGAGCAATTCTGTTACAGCTAGTGATGAAGAAAAGAATAAAATTTAAAGAAAAAGGTGTCTTCTGGCAGTAAACAGAGTTTTAATCGTCATGGAAGTTCAGGAGCAGACAAAAGGACTAGACAGCTCAAGGAAATGGTCTGAACTGAGTCAAGTTCAGCAGTGATTAAAAGCTGCTACCACTTCATGGCAGTTCAGGGATATTTGAGATGAGCTGATAGATCTCAGACCACAGCGTCAACATCTTTGTAGCACTACCTAATTGGCTCCCATGTTGGCAGTCTCAGCAGTGATGCCATGGTTTAAAGGGGTTGAGGTGAGTAAATCCACTGCTCTCAGTGGGGAACCACCTGGGGTTCCCTGGCAGAACAGGGGCTGAAGGCGTAGACTAGCTTGTCATGCCAGTGGCTTTATTTTTCTTGCTCTGAGGAGAAATAAAAGCTCCCAACAATTCCAGCCATCAGCCCAGCGCTGCTCAGGGAACTGAGATCGTTCCAATAAAGAAAGCCAACAGCAAGGCAAGAATTTGTAGCCCTGCTCCTCTAATTGCAAGGCTTTTCCCCAGCCCCATTAATTTCCTGTGAAACTGAGAAGTTTAGTCAGCATTAAATCTGGGAGTGTTGCCTTCCATTGGGGCTCTCTGTTATGCAGCGGACAGGCTTACATTTTTGCTGTGACAAATATTTTATTGACATTGAGACAATATATACATTGCAAAAGAGCATTCAGGATAAAGTATTTCTCTGTTTCAGTGGGGAGACATGTTTGCTATACAGATGGCTGGAGTAAATCTGGCCTCACAATTAAAATCTGTTCAGAGTTTGTAGCAAAGTGACTGATGGATTAGGCTCAGTGCTCCATCAATCCCCCCTCCCCATGCCTCTCTGTAGAACAACATTGATGGCAGGTCATAAATAGCCATTTGTACAAAGTGCAGGAACTCTCTAAGTATCATTTTATAGCTAGTATATATATTCCAAGTGGCTGGCAAAATGCAAAGTGCTTGGGGTCTTTAAGCAGCAAGGGCAATAGACCGTGGGTGGCAATACCTTTCTATTTGTACCAAGGATGCACTGTCATATAGGACTGGGGATATTGTTAATATTCTGGTAAATCCATTATTTGCTGCACAGACAAAATTCAGTCCTTTCCCAAAGAGAGTGGGGCACTAAACAGGGTTTCCTGGCCACATTCCTGCCTGGTTAATTGCAGTCTTGTTCTTTAAGTCTCCCTAACACTTCAGATTAGTGCAGATTTTCACTTTGCTTTTTGCCCTATACTCTTGCAGAATTTTAGTGGACACCGCTAAACAGCCACTTTGTTCTTCTCCACGAGTTATTTGTCTCAAGACTGGGGGAAAATTACGTGTTACATAAAGACACCTGGGCTCTACCAATTGTGAATTATTTCAGTGCTTACCACCACACTGGAAGGGGCCCATTGCTCATCAAACTGTTAAAACTAAAAGCAGAACAGAAACGTAAAATATTTAGGTAAAAGCACTGTGGTAACAGTAGCCACATGGCATGGGCAGGGAGGGCTGGAAGAGGCATGGAGCAGAATCCTGATGCAGCCCCTTGTCTCACCAAGCAGAGGAGCGTCCTGAGCAGCCCTGAACAGGGACAGATGGCCTGGGCACCTCCCTTGCAGGACTGTTGTGTGTCCCCACAGGGCCCCTTCCAACTTAGCCTGCTCCTGAAGGCAACCTTAGCCAAGGAAGTACCTTTGCAGTGCCCCTGTACTGTAGTGAGCTCAAGCACACAACCACAGGCTACTGCCCAGCCAGAGGAGAGTGCTAGCAGTGCACGTGTCTCTGTTGGTGGGACACACGCCAGGCTCCCGAGCTGCCTGTCTTCTGTCCTGCTGTGCAGAAGCCATGGACAGCCTCCTCAGCTGCCAGAGAGAAGCAGCCTGCAACAGAGGAGGCTGAGCCCCGAGGAAACCTCTCCTTCCAGGGCTCACTGTGTAGAAGCACTGCTCACATTGCTAGAAAATGTCCTTGCTCTCACCTGAGATGTAAAGCCAAGAGTAAACTTCCCAGTGATCAGAACCTGATTCACAAGATAAAAAGCTTTTCAGAAGTACCTATGAAGGAAGAGAGCATATTGGGCTGTGGGTACCAACTCCTGTTGCCTCCTACCAGGGTGATACAAGAAGGAGAGCCTCAGGAGGAGACTGTGGTTCAGATCCCATCATTTTAATGGGGCAATGACGTTCTGTTGAACGTTCAACTCCCTGGCACTTCTGCATGGAAATGTATAGGTTCAGCTCACAAGCTCAGTGCTTCCAGGCATTTATCCCTGGATTTGCCCCTAAAGCCAAGCCTGACCTCTACAGCTTCCCCATGGGGTAACCACTGTGGTGTCTTGAGGTGAGAGGAAACTCCAGGGAAGTCCTGCATCTCATCCTTTCTGTGATTTCTGGCTTGAAGATTTCCACTGTTTTAAAAAGTAGTAGTGATAGTCCAACCACTTGTAGTTAAGAGGCAGAAATTACTAAATGCTAGTGCAAATTACAAAGAGTAGGACAAGCCCTTTTCCTGCTCTGGAGTCCTGCCATTTATTCATTTTCTGTAATAGTGAGTAGTATTTTCTTTGAGGTACAGAGAAATTCTCCTCCCTGACCTGTTATGGACTGACAACAGAAGCAAAGCTTAACTGAGGAATAAACAAGGAATTATTTATTTGTTCTTGGCTCAATTAATTCCTGGCTTGGAAACTCAATGCAGAAATCAGGCTATTTTCACATGTGCATTGTAGTAAAATGGTGTCAGGCTGAGCCATGCCTGGCAGTGGCTGATGCTTGAGAATTAGGAGGGAACCGTTATATTTGGAAATAGATAGAATCCCATTACGGCACTGGAAAATATATTCCCCTCACAATGGGATGCAGTAGACTCCAACAGCCAAAAACCCAGGAAACCCAATGCCAGCAAAACCCATCTGCTTTCCTAGGACGCCAATGTAAGGCATAATCACGGTTGGTGTTAAAAACATATCTGCAGAAAAACATGGAAACTGAATTTTAGGCTCTGTCACTTAATACTAGCCAAGTTCATCTTCTCAGGAGCACCCTGGAATCTGTCTCCAATAAACACATCTCTTGAAGTATTAATATACTGGCTCACTATATTTTTTTAAAAGGATCACTCTTTCTGTTGTGAGATGAACAATTCAAACACAGGCTGAACACCTCCTTACACACTGTTACAGAGAAGGCTGTGGAGACGACACACACAAATGTGCATGCGAATGTCTGCTGGCAAATACCTGTCTTGCACAGAGGAAGACAGAGAGCAGAGGGCTCCAGGGCTCCAGTGATGGATCTCAGTCACAGGAGCTCTTGCACCAAACATCTGCATTTACTGCTGTTACTTGATGTGAGAATGAAAACAATCAGCTTGTTGTGCTCGTTTCTTATCCTACCAGAGTCAGCTACATTCTAATAAAAGGAAGAAGAAAAGGAGGCAGGTCATGAAGGGACCAGGTATGTGGAAGGACTTGTACAAGGCCAGATTGAGAGGTCCTCCAACCGAAAGCTCATGTGTATAAGATGCTGCACATTCATCTGCTGCTTTAGTTAACAGATAGAAAACAGTTAAGGCAGTCAGGTGCTTTTCACATTTAATGCTGCTCCAAAACCATGCAGCAAAGAAAAGGCTACATGACCCTGGCCTGTGGGGTCCCAGCTATCGGAGAGAGCTGAGTTAACGGGACCTGGTAGCCAACTGGTCTCAAACACAGCAAGAGGCTTTGAAAGTTGCCTATAACACACAAGTATCCTATACAGCCACTTAGGTCCAGCTTTGCTAAAAAAACACATTAACAATGTTGGCAGCAGCCTTCTTGCTTTCCACTTGCTCAGCTACCACTGAGGGAGCCAGAGCAGTCTTAGTGGGAAATTTGGGCCAGAAAAGCCTTGGACAGTATTTGACATCAGGTATGTTGGTTCATTTTTTTCAGTTGATTGACACTAAAGGGACCAGAGCAAGGCTTACAATGGTTTGCTGCTGCTGCTGCTGTTCATTTCAGGCTATTAGCATGAACAGAAACAACCTTTTTGTGCTGATGCCACAAGATTTTCAGCCATCTGTAACATTTAAGCCCTTCTCAGTCCACTATGAAAAATAGCTCAGGGAAGACAGGTAGGGGAACAAATCCTTCAGCTCCTCTAAGCAGCTAGGAGAAGATGATAAGACTTGGAAGGAGGGATTACAGATGCTCTTCTCTCCTGTAATGCTTCATGCCTACAAACTCAGTGGGGCAGAAATCCAGCTGAAAACCCCTATTACACCCACAGGTGCTGGTAACAAGGTACTCTTCCCAGCTTGCCAATGCCCAAGAGCCAGGACTTCAAGGGAGGAAAGACTCTTTATTCCATCTACTTGGGCAGAGGAGGAAATGACTCTTTGACTATTTCCATTTGTATGGATTCCTTACCCACAGTGTTCTGTGTGATGGGGCAATAAGACACTATAACCTTGCATTTCTGATTTTTAAGATTCAAAATAATTTATTTTTAATTGAAGAAAGCATTCATGTTTGGGGGCAACAGTTAATTAACTGCCCATTCACCGTGTCTCCCTGGATGCAGGTCAAGGGACAGAACTGCTACTAACTTTGAGCATATTGTGTTTACTCATGTCTCGCTGCTCACCTGGGAGTACTAACCACGTGATTTCATTGATCTCAGTCCTTGCTTTGCTAAGCACTTTTAGCTTTCACTCTCTGAGTATTTGCTGCAGAAGATATAAATCAAGGAATTCAGAGAGCCAACATAGACTGAAAGCTTGACAATGACAGGTGTTACAGATGACTTCAGGGTGAAAGATGATGGTCAGGGCATTATTAGAGCAGAAATGCCTCTGGTAAATCCTCCTAGTATGGCTGTTAATTGAGGTGAATAATTAGCTGGATTAAGAGAGCAAAGGCAGGTGATTCTGTGGGGATTAGAGGAAGATCTGCAAAGGAATACCTGAGCTGATATGCCTCGCCATGAGTGGAGTTTGGTAGGAGGGTGTCCAGAAGCTGTTCCCTATTGGACATCCTCATCAGTGATCAAGAAAGGAATTTTCTGGGTTGACTGTCATCAGGGGTGACATCCTGGTAAATTGGGGATTTAACTCTTTGCTGTCACTAGTAGTCTGGATTTTCCTCAGGCTGTGCATGTGTTCTTCCTCTGAGCAAGTCTGTCCTTGCACAGCTAATGCCAAGGGCCAATACATTTGTCTCTGTGATCACCAGGACTGCAGTGAAAACTGGCTTCTCTTGGAGGTGCAGATTCACCACCAGCAGGAGGAGGAGGGTCTGGTGCCAGGCAAGTGCTGGCCAACAGCAGTGCTTCCCTCCCCTTAGCGAAAGGCCCCACAAGGTGTGACGTGAGGAGGTTTTGTCTGGCCTCCAGGGTGAAATTCTGGCCAGTTACTCAACACTTGATATTTCAGTTGATCAGAAAACTTTACTGAAAATGTAGGAAATCTTGCTTTTATTACCCTGCCATTTTCAGTAATGACTGCGTGGTAGCCCTGGACAGAGACATATGGTTTATGGTAGAATATCCATCTCCATAGATTTCTTTTCCATGGTTGTTTATCATATTTGTCCTTCTTTAGCAGCACAACCATCAGTTATACACAATGTAAAGGAGAAGGTAATAAAGTGCCAAGTGCTGTGCTCATGTCTTGCCAACTTCGGGATTGCTAATGAGACCATCTGGCTCCAGGGCCCTGTTTGTTGCAATGGACACAAAGGGACACCTCAGGGTAAAGGGTAAGATACCCCACAATGGGCAATTTTGAAGCAGCAGGAGCAAGGGAGGATGGTGGCATTTCTGCCCGAAGCGCTCCTGGCTCACAGGTGTGACATTACAGAAGATGTCACAGATTTGTTTTCCCTTTCTAGCTCAAAGATTTCATCACAGCACCTCTTAAGGTTGGTATCACCCATGTTGCTGGTATTTTATCATTCAGAAACTGCACATTACCCTTAGAAATCCCGAGGCAAGGTACTACAAAACTAGCCTAGTTTTTCCATTTCTTACTACTCATCAAGTGCTTCTTCCATCCCACTTTTTAAAAAGCCACTCACTCAGCCCTTCTGTTTCTCCTCCAACAGTGTCCAGTCCTTGCTTCATGAGGAGCTCTATTCCACTCTCCCCATGCTGAGCTGGTCAGCAGATGAGCTTCACCCTCCCCACCCCGGCTCCATAGGTCATCAAGGTTACAGGCAAACATCCCTGCTGCTCTCATAACTCTGTTTTCTCCAGGAAACTCACAACACTGCTGTGAACCTCCTTTTTATGGGGGAAGATTGGGGAAGAAGAAGGAGAGAAGGAACATCTCAGGCTGTGTGACAGAGAAAGGCTAGTGGTATTTCTGCCTCTGCAGTGACATCTTTCAGGGCTAGAACACCAGAGCTGATCAAAACAAAAAAAGTCATATCCCTTGTTTTAGTTTGTCCTTATTTTTCCAGTGTTTTTTTCTGGGTTTCTTGAAAAACTACCTGTAGATGTGCCATGATCGTGGTGACTCCCTCATTTTGGTACCATCAACGTCTGTTGTTCTTCTAGCTCTTCTTCTGCTGTTCTTTGTGTGCCCATACCCAGACCTTTCTATTCATCCTCCACTCAGACTAGGCTTACTGCTTCTGCCACAGTTCTTTACACTGCAACCACTGCACAGTTGTCCCTTCAACTCTGCTGGGTGCTTGTCCTGTTATTTGTGTCCTGGGGTAACCCTAGTCAGTGGTACAGCACCTTCTTCTACTCCAGTCTGTGACCTCCAAGCTTTCCTGCATCCCTGCTATTGTCTGTCCCATTTCTCTGCTGTTCAGCCCTAAATCTTTCCAAACAGAGGTCGCCTTCATGAAGGTATTCTGATGTCTACTATTAGTGGTCAAGGTGGGACCTAGCTCTAGCCAGGATGCATAAGTGCAAAGGTGAAAGGCATTAACTTCTCCTGGCCAGGTGCTGGCTTTTATTTCAGGCTTGATTAGAGTTGCTGCTCTGCCACTGAGTGGACTCTCAGATTGCTTCCCAGAGAGAAACAGCCAACAGGCTTTCCCCCTTGCCCCACAGCTGCAATCTGTTGTTTATTTGGGGGGACAGAAGGAACCAATAAACTGACTGTATGAGATGAGGCAAAGCCCCAAAGCATTATACAGCCTGCCTGAAACTAAAATTCTGAGTGGTTAAACTGGGCTCTGGGAGAAATACTGGGACACAAGATCAAAAAAAGCAAAGTCTACTGCCAAGGAAAGCAGAAGACTATAGGAGACGTAGATACCAGGGAAAAAGCCCATGACCCTGGAAGCTGGAAAGAAAGCGAGAAAGACTACAAACTGTTTGATCCCAAAGATACTTCCGAAGGTAAGGCTTGCTTCTGCTGAGATGTATGGTCAAATCGCAGCTTGCTTTCTGAGCATTCAGTTTTGTTCATTGGCATTCCTCTGTGGACCATCAGTTGTAAGACCAAGGGATCTTACAAATATTTGAGCATAGCCCTGGTGTTGGTAACACAAGAATAAGAGGTGGAGTATCTCCACCAAATCTTGGATAATTGCTCTGGCTTTACATCCACGCAAATAAAAGCAGAATCTTTCAGATGGAGGCTTCATATAACAAATGGTTCCAGATTAAACTGTGAGTCAGATGCTAAGCAGGAGGCAGGTGTGACATACATCTGAGCAGTGGCAGACAGCCAGTCTTCAGGGGGAGAGGGTTTATCTGCCAACAAAACTAGGAGCCCAAGGGAAGAGACAAGACCAGAGTCCATTTTAGGGAGCCAAGAGGTTTCTGGGAATGGGGATGGGCTGGGGTAAGCCCCGAAACAGACTCTGAGAAAGAGGAGGAAGAGAAAAAAGTCCACCCAGGAAATCTGAGCGAGAGATTAGAGAGGGAAACATTGAGTCTAGAAAATAACACTTTAATGATGTTTTATTACCCTTAGTCCGCATTGCCTGAATCTACTGGAAGGCACCTTGTTGTGATATCTCTCACAGTATCACAAGAATGTTCTTACTCTTTCTCTTCCAAACTGGAACGAATCATACCCAGCTCCAGACTTGCACCAAGATGAAGGAGATTCAGCTGATAGAGTCTGATTTAGCTTGGGGTGGAGTTAAGGGAGGGAGACATTCACCACTGTACTTATCGCCCTGCAACGGAGGAGTGTGAGAAGTCCCAGAGGCTTGGCTGCTAGCAGACTGCCCTTTTTTGTGTAGAGAAAAACTTTTTAGACAGCATTGGTGGGAGGAAACTACTTTTGACTGGAAAGGGGCTTTCCTTCAGGGTAGTAATGTCAGTTGTTTGTTAGCTGGAATTTCTGTTTTCCTCCACCTCAGAACCTCCTCTCCTCTATGTAATGCTGGTATGGGAGGAAGCTGTTTTGTCATTTAAAAGAAAGAAACAGATGGAATACGTGGCAGTGTTAAAAAGCTCCAGCTTGTTGCCACGGAAACTGAGGGGGATATATTTTTAATTATTATTTTAAATTCTTCATTGTCTTCATTAAAGGTAACAATGATAGCAGAGAATAAACAAAGTGATGCCCTGCTGTGCAAATCAGTCCCTCAATAAATAAAATTAAAGGAGTGCTCTGCATTGCAAATGCTGATACAGTCACCAGAAGGGTGGAAGAACTGCAGGTTATCTGAGGATGATGAATTATGCATGCTGGCACATTAAGGACATGGCAGGGTCATTTGGTACCTCTGCCCTATAACTTCTGCTGGGAGGGTTTGGACAAGTCTGCTGGAGCACTGGACAAAGACCCAGCACACCCGTATCAGGGAAATGTGTGATCAGCCTTAGGGGTCAGGAGGGAATCCTCCCAAGCATCCATCATACCAAGCATTGGCCAAGCAAGCAGATGCAATAGCTCCTGGTGAGCTGTTAAGCAATGGCACTCTGGGATGGAGGTTGCCTGACATCCCAAAATGATTGCCTGAGACGTTATGCCTAGGTAAATGGTGAGTGAGTGTCTTCCACCCACGACACCTAATAAACTTCACCAACTTACTACACCTCACACCTACTGGTAGCACTCGGCCCAGCACTGAAATTCAGTTAGCCCTGCTGTGAACTATAGCAGTCACTTCTCGGTTCATAGCTATGTACTGGCTAAGAATATGAAGGGAAGAGCTACTCTTGGCCATCTAAGACAATAGGGTAAATCCAGGTGGACTGTAACTCTTCTGGCTTGGAATCTGGTGCAGGCATGGAAGTAACGAGCACTGACACTAAAAAGACTCAAGGGTGGTTTTTATGGGACATCTTATGTTAAAGAAAACATCTTAAGCTACTTTGACCTTGCTTGTTGACTCAGCCGGAGTTAGGCAGATGTGGTTAGGCTTCAACAGATTAAAGAGGTAGTTACAAGGGGAAAGTTTAGGTGGCTGAGTGAAGAACAGACCACCTTTGGAAGGAAATGTTTTTCTCTTGATGAGCCCAAGGTCAATGAAGAGAATGTCTGAACACAGCTCTAATTTGATTGAGAGATTACATTTCATGATAACAAATTCATACACAGCAAAATCCCTGTTATTACTTCTTCTGACTGTGTTTGTTATTGCTGATGGAACAGATTAAAAATACATCCAAGCCTGGGGAGATTTTCCCTGGGGATAAGAGTGCGTAGAGGTCCTCCAGCTTTGCTGCCTTTGCCCCCAGCCCTAGTCTGTCCCCAGACTTTCTGCATGCCCAAGCATCCAAGCGTGAGGGAGAGACAGCTCAGATGTGGGATCCAGGGCACAGGCAGCTGCTCCCTCTTCCCTCAAACAGCAGAAACAAATGTGGCCTAAATTTAACACCTCTTGTGCTTCCTGCATTTCCAGTGAATTCTGAGTCTCCATGGGCTGTGGAGCTGCCACCAGCAGGGATGGGACAGCACCCTTAGCTCTCCCCGGTCTGGGAGTCCCGGGTTTGCTGGGCAGCTCCAGGCACAAATTCCCTTGGTTAAGTAAACCGATGAGGGAGTCCATGGCCCTCTGTCTCTGGTGCATGCCCACTGGGACGAGAATGAGTAAAGATCAGTAAATGATCATCTTTTCCCCTCTGCCGGTATTTCTATATTGGCAGGATCAGGTCAATTATGAAGGCAGATAGAGTCTTTGGAAGATGAGACCTATTTCTGAAATCATGTAAGTGAGAAGGAATCTCCCAGTTTTTACTGGCTTTACCAGTAAGCAACCTGCCTCTTCCAAGTACAGGAATGAGACAGAGTTGTCCAAGGGTCCTCTTCAGTCACTGTCTGGGTCCTACTTTATTCACCCGTATAAGTGGCCACTGCACATCAAGCAGCCAGAGAGCAGCTCTAAGCAGCTGTCCTTTCTCCAGAGCCAGAGATGAGGAGGTATCTGCCTGCTCAGTTTCTCATGACTACAAATGTGTCGGCCAGCCAGACTGTATCATTCTGGGAGTCTTCCTGATGCAAGGGGTATAGCATTATCCATTTTGATAGCTGTTCACATGTCATTTAATCCTGACTCTTTTAGTAGGTCTAAGTATAGTATTAAGCATAAGAGAAAGTAGGAAATATTATACAATAATCATTAGACATAGAATACGATAGGAGTATAGGTAGTAGTTTCACACATATGAGTGCCCATTACCAAGACAGCTTTTGTCAACTCAGCATTAGGTAGCCTAAGTGGAATTTAAATGTCCAGGAAATATTGGAGGTGTGAGACAAATGACTTGAGGCTTTCCACGGTCAAAAGGTCAGAAGAAATGGCCTCATTGCAAAGAAGCCAGTAGATACAATTTTTTACTGAAGTTAAAACATAACTGAGTTTAAATAAAGATAAGATGGCTCGATCATAACTGTATTGAGTTGTTCCTGGTTTACTTGTAGTATCACATTGTAAGATAGCTAAATATATTTCTTTGTATGTGTTACAGGAAATCCTAGTCTCATAGGGGAGGTTCCTTCAACCCTTTCCTGCTAATGTCTGTGGGGTCACACAGTGTAGCTGGGTCCAGCTCTTCTGAATGATGTAGCATCAGTCCTCACACAAATCTACTGCTTCTCTCCTCTCCTTTAATCTAAAAATCCCTTTGATTTCCACCTGATACGAATAAGTGCTATGGTTTTTTGAGAACTGACTCAAGGGAGGGATTCAACTTGTATCTGGGTAAGGAGGTTTGGGTACATCTCTATTTTATCCCATCCAGCTCATCCCTGCAGTGATAGCTCCAGTTACAGAGGGGTATTTCTTTCCACCTGCTGTAGACATCATCTCACTCTTTTCTTCTAGCACAAATGGCAGCAGGTCATGATCTGTTTACCTAGCCACTGGTGACAAGTACAAAACAAGGATCACTAGTCTCCCATGGCTGATGTTGATAGCTTACAGTGGCTGATAAAAAAACAATAGCATTCTGTCAAATACACAGAAATGTACCTTGGGAAAATACCCTTCTGTCTTCTTGATCTGGGTTTTGTGATCTGATGATCCCATCACAGCAGCTGATGGGCACATCACACAACTACTGATGTGTCCATTGCAGATGTTAAAATTTCTGGGATCAGGTGGCACAGGTGGAGATGTTAGGAAAGGGTATCCCATCGTCCCAGCATCTTCAGGGTTTTGGAAACATCCCTGCTTCACTGTGGGGTAAAAAAGGGAAAACTTTCGATCTTTTATGTGTTTTGGTGAGAAGTGACAGGCTGAGAGTGGATGCTTAGAATAGCTCATGTGCAGAAGACTACAGCACTGACCAGAGATGAGCAAGACTGGGGTCCAGGTTTTCAAACTCAGTTGGAGAGGCCACGGTTTTGAAAGTTGGGCCCTTCCCATTGAGCATTCTGAGCATTGCATACATTCACTTGTATTGTCTCTCTCACATTTCTCTTAGAAATCCTGCTTAGGAACCAAAGGGACTGTTCCTGAAGCTGGGATGTTCTTCTGGAGAGATTCGGATTTTTAGAATTAATAATTTGTTACAAAAAATTTTGGTGTTGAAAAATTCCCACCTAGGCCTGGTTATAGGGATCCACAGTGAGCACTGCTCATCCCTCCAAAGCAAGGCTTTGAACTTTGACACCACTTTAGGAATTGGTCTTACTCCTGCAGGGAGGAGGAGATCACATCCTTTTCTTTCTGTGAAGTTAGTTTTAATGTTTTTCTTATTATATAGAGAGAACTATATATTATATCTACAATTATATTTTTATATACCTGCATGTACATTATATATGTATGTATAAATGCACAGAGTCCACACTGAGTTTACCCTTCCCTGAGATCAGCATGTGGTCTCTCTGTTTCACCATTCCCCTGGAGCAGTTAAATAAGCTCTAGGGACAGATACAGATTAGTCTTTGTACACATGTTTTCCCTGCTCCTCATTTCAAGGAAGGCCCATCCTGTGCCTCCATCTGCCCTATGAGCTTGAAATTTTCCATGTGGACCCATTCCCCAGGACCATCCAGCATGGTACCTACAGGGTTGTGTGAATGAGTGAGCTGGGAGAAGAGAACGCATTTTTGATCTTTTTTTCCCTGACCATCTTCGATGAAGGAACCGTTCTCACAGGGTGGAGCATCTGACCTGTCTAATTTTATCTGTAAGGATGCAGATCTATCATTTCAAAGCTGTTTTCAAAGTGACTCTGATAACAGGACTGCCTACAGATCGAGCTGCAATGATTATTCAAAGCATTAATCAGGGAAAAAATTATGCCAGTTACTGATTAACTAATTACTGCAATCAAATATTCACTCCTCTCTTTGGAACGATGGGCATGGCACTGGGAAAAGGCGACAACGGTGATGAAAACAACAACAAAACCCCTCAAAAAATAGTTGCTTTAATCTTCTGTGAGCCTGGGGAGGGGTCCAGCTGCAGGAGGCTGCAGGGGCTGAGGGAGGGCAGGGGGCTGCAGCTGGGGCCCCTCTCTCCCTGTTCTCACCCCAGTGCATCTCTGCCGGCTCCCGCTTGCCATCTAATGAAATACCAGGAGGGAACAGCCAGTGCTTCATGGAGGGAGAAGCGTTTGAAAGTGACCCTGGTTTAAACACCACTCGGCTCCCTGCTTCTGCCCCCTGGAAACCTCAGCAGAGGGTGCACCCCTGCAGCAGCGAAGGAAAATCCTGCATTTGCAGAGAGGAAACATTCCAGGAAACTTCTGCATCCAGATTCCCCACTGTGCCCGGCAGACAGTAATGTAGAGTCGAGCAGGAATACAGGGAGAAGGACAACTGGCGTCTGTGTCACACTCAGAGGGTATTGCACACACCCCAGCTTGCTTCAGGGGAGATCTGAAATGTATACATGGAGGCAATATGTAAAACAGAGCCAGGGAGATAAAATAACAGCAAACTGCATTATTCAGCCTAAAGGCAAATCTTGACTGAGCACCTATCTGGCTGTGGAATAGTCTCTCAAGGAAAGGGGGTGGGAAATCCTTTGTGGGGTTTTTTGTTTGCTTTTTTTTTTTTAAAAAAAAAAAAAAAAAACAAACAGGCAGCATGTGGTCTCTGTTTGCACAACTTGCCTAGTAAGGTTCCTATGTTTCAGGTCAAGTGGGCTGTAGCACTGCTGCTTCTTCAGAAGTGAAACTTGTATCAGTCTTCCAGCAACAGCACTTTTCTGTTAAACAGAGGCTAATACTGAAATACTTTGTCTGTTCAGAAGCATTCATACCCTGCTGAATACCATTTAACTGCTGCTCTGCAGGCTGTGCATCTGTTCTGTACACATCACTGCAATAGTTTTCAGTCTGAGCTCTGCAGATTCGTAGGAGTCCATAGACTGCTCCTACAGGACTTGCAGATGATAACAAAGAAACGTGAATGTGGTCACTAATCTTACATTTGTTCTACAGCAAATAAATAATACTTACACTGGATTTTTTTTAAGGAGCTCATAAACTAAAAAAATGGCTTTATCTATTGATGCGGATGTTTCATCTCATCTTCAAAGCTTTTTTCTTACTGTACATGTTAGACATACTGACTAGAGATATCAGGGGAAGAACATGGATTAGAAAAGGTCTTCCAGTGAAAGGAAATGGTACCATCTGAGAATTAGATTTGTTTTCTTTGGTAACTGCATTTTCATTGGTTTTCAATGTTATGTCTCTGACAGCATCAACACAGGACTGGAGGAGTGACCTGAAGCTCCAGCTCTCCAGGCTTCATCTCTGTGCTGCATTTTCACAAGTTCCAGAGGTGCTGGTGGCATCCCACATCTACTTCTTCAGGCACCATTTGGAGACTTAGCATATGTATTTGTATCACTGTCAGCAAATTGCAGAAAGTGGAGTTGCTCAGATGCCCCCAATGGTAGAACATGGTCTGCAAAACTTTGTTATGGGTCTTATTGTACAAACAAGGGGAAAAAAAGTCTAAACTTGGCAGTGAGGCACCAAAATAAGAAGCTGAAATACCAACCAGCTGCCAAGTCAGTACAAGGTTTGCAGGCATTTTGCACTGCAGGAAGTGACAGCCCACAAGTGGTCAGTAGATGTCAGTCCAGGAAGATACAGCAAAATCTCAAACACACTTTGGATTATATTTTTTTTACCATTAGTGGTGATGTAGGGGTCTTGACATTCTCTTTGGAGGTATTTGAATTTTAGAATGGCTGAAGTTTGTCTGTTAGACAGAATTTAAAAAAAAAAAAAAAAAAGGAGAGAAATAGAAAAGCCTTAGATGTTAATTGCTATTTATTCAAAATGTAATAACTGCAGAGCCTGAAATTCATACCAGATTCAGAAATGAGATCACGCTTCATAATAATTGCTATTTCATGCTGTTGGCTCCTTACTCCTTAATGGTTTTTATTTTAAAAATCATCAAGAATTCCTTTATAGTGCCACTGACTCCCACTCAGCCACCTACTCACTTATATCCCACAAGCATACACACACAATTTGCCCTTAAATGTTACTGAACATTTAAAATCTCTTCCCTCTTGGTAATTTTCAAACATTAATTATTTCAAATGTTTTCATTTTTTAGTATAAAAAGACATTCTGCCTGTTGCTCATCAGTAAACTCCTGAGACCTTTTCTGACATGTATGCAATGCGTAACACAGAACTGTAGAGGACACATCCATGATGTGGATTTATTAGGGGCAGATCTGGACAGATAAGCTGACCATCAAACTGAGGGAAGTGATTAGTCCTCTCTATCTGGCACTCGTGAGGGTATATCTCGTGCCCAGCGTCCAATCTGGAATTTCTCAGTAGCAGAAAGAGCCTGGCCAACTGGAGGGAGTCCAGTGCAAGGCCACCAAGATGCCTGGGAGCTGCAGCCCACAGTGCAGAGAGGCTGAAGGAACTTGGTTTCTTTGGTCTTAAGCAGGGAAGGCAAAGGGGAGATCTAATTGCTGTTTTCTACTGCCTAAAAGGGTTGATAGTGAAGATGTTCTTCCCAGAGGTGAAAAGGCACAAGGCAGTCATCACCAGGTGCAGCACGGGAAATTCCAGTTGGACACAAGGAAGAAATTTTTCAGCATGAGGATGGTCATGAGAGAGGTGCCCAGAGAGGTCCTGGGATCTCCATTCCTGAAGATATTCAAAACACATCTGCACAAGGCCTTGAGTAACCCAAGTCAGCTCTGAGGTTAGCAGAAGTTGGAAGGTCACTTCTAACCTGGATTATTCAGCAAATCTTTATTTTACTCCTTTCTCCTCCTAAGGTTGCCACTATGCAGTGTTGTACTCACGGTCACGTGGAAACTGCTGATGGAAAATGCCTTTCTGAATTGCCAGCCTGTCTTCCTCTTGGGATGAGGGACCTGAAACTGAGCTGTGGAAAAACACCTTATGGCTTATAATTGCAACTGATATCCAAGGAAGGGGAAAAAAGGTTTAAAACACAAAACATTGAAATCCTTCTCTTTCTCCACACACAGAGATGAAATACTCCCACTGCACATATCACGGGTGCTGGCTTCTGCATCCTCCAACACGCATACACAGCCTCTCTGCCTGCCCTCTTTGGCCAGCCCAACCTACTGGCAATCTCTCTGTCTCTTCCCACTGTCCTTGATTCCCCTTGACCCAGCCTGGTCACCAATATTTGTCGTACTGGCACTGGTGTGTGCTGGGAATTCCCGAGTGGAGCCTGGCATCTGAAAGTGCCTGGGGAAGAGGAGGGCAGAGACATTGTCTGGGAGGATGCAGAGTTTTTGCAGGAGAGCTATGGTCAGTGCACCCTCTCTCCACATGAAGAGTGTTTTCTTCTGCCCCTCACAATACTTGCAGAACCCCTAGACAGAGGGGAATGTGGACTGTGTTGCAAAAAGTGTGAATTGGTTTTATTTAATTTTGAACAGAATATTAGTGTATGAAAAATCCATAATCCCTGCATGATCCTGCCCGTAGAGTCGAAGGGAGTAAGAATAGGAACTATAGCCATAGCTACTGCTTAAGCAGAATATATTGTTCCAACAGGGCTCCATGGGGCTATGGGTGCTGCTGCCCCTGAAAGGACTCCCCCGTGCCTTGGGGGTAGCTGCACACTCACCATCCCACTGGGGGAAGGGGGATCTTTGCCTGTCGGAGCCACATGGTGCATCTGCCCTTTATGCACTGCTCTCTTCTGAAAGACACAGTAGAAACATTAGGGATTATTAGAGAGGATAAAGCTGCATGACCGAGTATTAAATATTTATTCCCTTGTATTCTTCATTTGGATTATTTGAAAATCCTTTCCTTAATTGTCTTGTTCTGCTCCCGAAGCAGGGCTGCGCTGCTGGCTGTAGCTCCTACTCTTCATTGTTATTCTTACTTATCTCTCCTGTAGAGCAAGGCCCTGGTCAGAACTGGGGCAGATTGCACAGGGGACCCTGCCGATACAAATAAGAAGACACGGTCCTTTTACTGCTGCAGATTCACAGACTATAAAAACAAACAGATGGAGCATGGCAAAAGGGGTCACAATGTACAATCAAAGCGATCAGGGCTGTTGCTGGCAGCCACAGGGGCAGCATAATTATAGGCTCTTTCTGTTTGTTTTGTTTGGTTTTTTTTTTCCCCTAAAGATACATTTCACTTGCCCACCATTTGGAGGGTTCGTCTGTATTGCTCAGAAATGGAGAAAGATGTGCAGGGGCACTTGGAAGGACAACAGCAGAGAGAGGAGATGGCAGGAGGAGGGAGAAATGGTCAGGATCAGATAACTAACACCCTAGACAGAGCCAAGAAGGAGAATTAAGGCCACGTTCAAACTGCTGAGATGAGTAAGGATGCTGAGAGGGTGGTGTCGCTGCACCCACAAAAGGCTGTGGAAGGCTGCCGGGGTCAGCCCCTCTTGTCCCAATGGGCTGCAAGGTCCTGGAGCCTCCATTTCGTGGTTCAAAGCTCCTGTCGGCCAGAAACGAGCACCAATGTGGCAGCTTTCTACAGGGCAACTACCTGCATACACCTCCCTCCTTGGCTCCTGACCCAAGACTACCATGCACGGTGAGGAATGACCCCGAGACGATGGGCTGCCTCTGACTGCCTTTGCATGTGCAGGAGCACCAGGGTATCAAGCACAGCCCTGTGCGCGGGGCCAGCACGGCCCCAGGGGATGAAACAGAAGGGAGTATAAAAGAATAAACTGGAGAAATAAACTGGAGTTCAATTTATGTGAAAGGGGATGTCTGAAGGGAGGAGATGAAGGGATAGAGGGACATATCACACTGGGGTAAAGGAGAAGGTCCTTCTCCTTCATCCCAGTGGAGAAAGGCTGGCAAGGGCTGGTGGCAGGGAAATGGAGGGGGCAGTGAGTGAGGAGCATGGAAAGAGCTGAAGGGGCAGAGGCTTACTGTAATAAAGAGGAAAGTGACAGATGAAAAATAAAGCCCTAGAGAGGGATGAAACAAGTTCTTTAACTAATCAGCTTGTCCAGATGAACGGGAGGGTTAATCCAGCTATGACGGAGTGAAAAGACTAAACCCATGGGGCAGGGCCAGTCCGGTTTGAGAAGCACCATCCGTTTCCCCTTTGGGGGTGAAGATGATGGGGAAGACAGGGTCGGGGCAGGGCTGTGAATGGCTCAAAGACCCAGAAGCTGAGGGGCTGCCCCGATCTCTGAGGAGCATGTAGGTGCACGGTCCCTGCGTGGCTATTGCCCACCCTGCCCGAGCAGCTGGCAGCAGCCCTTGATCTCCAGGGCTCACTTGCAGCTAGTTTTCTGGGTTTGGTCTTGGGCAAAACAGAAGGAACACCTCGTAAAACAGAAGGAACACCTCGTACAATCCACCTCAGGTGTTACAGGGTAAATGCTGAATTTGCCCCAGGTATCTGGGCAGGGCAGCTGGCTACCTTTCTGTGGTAGCTGGTGGAGATCCCAAGGGGGCTTCTCATGTGCCAGGCTGTTCCCAAAGACATGGTGTGTGCCTAGGTAACTCCAGCTGATCTCAGTTTGGGGTGACTGTTTCAAGCTGCGTTTGTGATCCAAGGACCTGTAACCAGACAGACCTGGGGAAAGGAGGGGTAGGTAAGAGTAGTTCACAGTGGATTTAATAATTATTGTTCTCTCAAATGATAATGGATTTTATTTGGTTGTTATCTTTCACAGAGGTCACCTTCAGCTCCCCAGAGTGTCTTCAAGCTAAGGGGATGCCATTCCCCCACCCAGTGGTGACACCACTTTGGATAGACTGGGCCAAGCAGGGGGAAAACCGGTAATGAGGGCACAGGAAGGAGCGATCTCCCAGCTGGAAAGGAAAGGGCAAAGGGTGCTGCCTTCGGAGGGCCAGTTGCCAGAGAAGAAATGGGACACTCAGTCAGTCTGCTATTTCTCCAGCTCTGCAACAAACAAAGGGCAAAAAGCCTCTGGCAGGGAAGAGGAGCAGGAATGGTTATAATTTCATTGTGCTTTTGTAGGGTTTTTCTCTGATGCCTTTTATCAGCTGTGCTGAAAATCCAAAATTTACAATCCTGACTTAGGATATGGACTACATCCAGGTCACTAACTATGACTAATGCTGAAGGCTAAGATATAGGAGATGTAATTACTTGTATTATGGAAATTTTTTGCACTTCTTGCAGGAGATGTGCCTAAGAATGAGAAGGCCGAATTCTGCTTTCACCCACATTGGAACATATCTGTCAGTCTCCAGTAAGACCGCTGCCCACTTGCACCAGCACAACCGTGAGCAGTAGCAGCCCTCTGGCACACAGTATTACAACTAGAATGCAGTGGGCAGCGTGACACAGTGATGGAGAGGGAACGTGGGCTACCAGCAGCTTGAAACAACGTGCAGGTTCTTAGTAACCAGAGGGTGCACCACCCTGTGTGAACAGGGGAAGGGGCCCATGGGTGACTTTTAACACACAAGTCACTCACCAGTGGATAGTGCACAATATTCTGATGATGGAGCCAGCAGCAGTGCACTAGAAATGTTTCTGAGCACAATGGCATGCTTCTGTAGTTGCAGCCCGGGAGGCATGAAACAGTGAATTAGGATGAGAACATCCGCAAGAAATCCTTACTCTGGGAGGCAGGCTGCAAGAGAGACGGCTCCTCTTAGCACTGTTAGAACTGCTTCTGAAAGGTTATCAGACCTTCTCCATCCTGTTGACCTGCCAGAGGGGATGGGTACCTGACTGCTGAGGAGTTCCCTGTACACAGCTGGCACAGGTCTCATGGATTAGGTTGTCATCCCCAGACCATCCCTGGCACTGACCATGTGAGGGATATCGGAAAAGTGGGGAATCACTGTGCTTTCACCATCCCCTGCAGGTGAATAATCCCTCGGAGACTACCTAAATTTACCATTCGGTGGTCTCCAGAATTTCTCTTCTCCACCTCAGGACCACAACCAATGAAAAACTGGTCAGATAATTACTCTGGTTTAGCCACTTTCTTCACTGCCTGAGTTGTCAGAGCACATCTGCCCATCGGGGTCAATGCATTATCTGTCCTTCCTCCGAAAGTCCTGCAGAGATATATAAGCAATGTCATCTTTTCCTTACAAAGGGAAAAACAAAGGGCACAGACTGTGGTTTTGCCTGATGTCAGTCGGTAAGTTGGTGACACGGCTAGGAAACAAATTTTGCAGTCCGGATACTACTTCACCATCCTCCTGACATGGTCCTTGCACTTTAATTAGAGGTGGCAGACAGTGGGTAGGAGGAATGAAAGCCACAGGGATTTATAAAGAAAAAACTCCCTGTCTCTGTGTTCAGTCTTCCAGATTTTTGTGACAGTGAAGAGCAAAAATGCCTGGACAGCACCAGAGGGGCTGTGCAGCAGGTGGGTCTCTGTCGGCTTCGTAGGCATGGAGCTCTGCACTTTCGGTTGAAAGTCCAGTTACTTCATATAAGAAGTTCCAGAAAGACCTTGGGCAAACCAGTAGCCCTGTAATGCAATATTGCTGTTGCTACAGGTCACCAGCTTTGCACCGAGTCTGTGAGACCTCGGGGCTGAGGTTTGTCAGGTCTGCTCTGCCTGAGCCTTTCTTGACCTGCCTGCACATTTATTTCATCTGGTTTAGCTGTAGCAGCAGCTTTGCTAACTGACCGGGTAGCTATGGCCAGTTTGTTTGGGGTTTTTTAACCTTTCTGTGGTATAACTGTATTTCTGACTCTAACATCACAACGCAGCACAAATGTAAGTCTGGTTTGAGAACAGGCCTTGGGAAGTGGGGGTATGGTGTTTAGAAGAGTACAGGTGTGGGATGGTAGGAGATGGGGCAGAGGCTGGTACTGGAAGCCACATGGGTGTAAACAACTTGGCAACGACCAGTTAAAGAAATGTGGCCGGGCAAATGTCCTGGAGCTGGACAAAAACAGTTATTCTGGGCAACAAAGAGAACAAGGAACAAGTATCTAGCATATGTAAAATGCACCATACTTAATAAATTTGGATGTAATGTGGAGTTACAGACTGATGAAGAAAGGGCAAGATATGAAAGCAGACATATAAAAAAAGACCCAAACAGGACCATAGAGTGAGGAAGAAGAAACCATCAACATCGACATCATATTCTTCCCAGTGAAGGACTCCAGATGCTGATGGCATACCCCCATCCCATCCCATCCCATCCCATCCCATCCCATCCCATCAGAGAGAAACCGCCACCATCAAGACCCAGAAGAGCAGTGGCAGGGTAAGCACAACACCAGGAACAGGGGTGCAAACTGAGGAGTTTTAAAATGCATTATTACTATTACTAAGGGCTTTTTCCATACAGAAGTACACTTCCTTTTTCTGTTATAGTCAGATCTGGAGATTACACTGTTATGATTCTTGGATTATGCTGTTATGATTTCAGTGATACTCACAACAGATTCATGGCTTTATAGATAGAAGCATAGAATCATAATCATGTTGCCGCTGTGCCCATAAACAAGAACTTAGATATAATACTTGATTTCGACTTCCTGCAGATGGAAGATTATTCTGGAATTTAAATGTAATCCTTTTGCTACAGACTAATGAATGCATTCAGCCCATAGGAAAATCCAAAGAGGTGTTACATCACTAAAAGAAGAAAACTGGAAACTGGAAAGGGTTTAAAAGGTAAACCTTAACTGCTTTTTTTTTTTTTTTTTTTTTCCCTGAAGAGAATTGAACGCAAACACTATTTCAGAAAGTGACCCCTGCACTTTCTAAGAAAAGACATAGTAATATCTAGGTGAACAGGAGCAAATCATCTGGATAAGAGCTTGAGTGGAAGAGTCCTCAGCCTCATGTAAATTGAAACATGTCATTTAGCTAAGATAAATTCACTAATACTCCTTAGTTATTTTGACACTTAAATCCTCTATCACACGCTTCTGAGAGTCATTCTGTCTGGTGCTGGGAGGACTCCAAGTACATTTCACCAAGATAGGCCGGGCTCTGCAGAGGGGTTTCCAGGACAGGGGTGACCTAGAGAGAATTTGCCCTGTTGCACCCCAGCGAGCGAGCAAGCTGGCTGTTTTGAACAAGGGAGGCGTAACTACAAATGCACGCAACCAGCAGTGGTTCACTTAAAGATTGTTCTTCCAAATTACCTCAGCAGCAGGACATCCTTACTGCCTTGTAGGAGGCTACTCCATAGCCCTAACAGCTGTCATCACAAATCTGTGTGGTTTGTGAAGTCTGGTGGGATTTCAGCACCATGTAAGCTGGCTGCAGTGAAGGCAGTGACTTGGAGCTGGTGCCTATGGTTTTTTTCCAAACGCTCTCTCTCCTCCTTGAGCTGACTGCTGAGGAGACAAGGGGCTTGGGTGGGGATGCTATATCTGTTTGCTGTCCATCCTACTCAGGTCCTCCTTGCTTTTTCCCTGGTACTGCCAGTGATGCCAGGATGCCTTGCAGGGCAGGCTGCAGCACTGCCTCTGCATGAGTGGGGAACTGGGGGCTGCTGTACGTGCTGGGCACTTGCTCTGCTGCTCCCCGCTCCCTCCCGAATGCAGTGAGCCAGGTGACCAAGCCTCACGCACAGCCACCAGAGCATTCAAACCGTGTACCATGTCACTGCAGCTGTGTATGGGATTGGGGAGAGGAGGGAACATAAGGCTTGAGCTTATCAGAGAGAGTCCTTCAGATAGCAGATGAAACGTGCAACGTTTGTGCACGAAATGAGCACGCACGTGCTATACTGTATGCATTAACCATGAGGTAGGGAGCAGGGGGATCCCAGTTGCTACTAAATCTCAGCTCACTCACTGTTCTGGCTCGTCCTTTTGAAGTGTGTGATGGAAAGCTGTGGTGCCCAGTGCCCAGCACAGCCAGGCAGTGGTCAAGAGAGCTGCACTCTGCCCTTGGCCCTGCTGCTGACTTGTTGAGTGACTTTGCATATACCCAATCAGGAGCATCTGTTAATCATCTGGCTGCATCATTTTTGGGGGGCACCCCGGTTCTCACTGTGTATCCTTCCTTTGGAACTGGACAGCCTCTGCAGCAGAAACTGAGCTTTTAAAAGAAGCCTTTCTTCTTGTGCCACAACGTACTACTTGTCAGCCAACGTGAGAGGGAATGAGCACTTGTCAGCACATAGTGCCTTCCTGGCAGCTCAAGTGTGTGTGTACATGTGCCTGGGAAGTGCTGTTAGGCACTTGCTGACACTTCTCAAAAAAAAAGTTGTCTGCTACCTCAGAAAGGTCTCCTTAAATCTCTAGGTAAATAAAGACTCTAATGTCTGTTATCTGACTTCACAGCTTTTCAGTTTCATTAAGTTAATAGCCTCCATCAAGGGGCCAGCCCGGATGCTTGCAGTTGATTTAAAACCTGTGAATTCATCAATCTTAAATTGCACTTCAAGCAAAATCAGTGTACCGCACCCTGGGGACACACGGAAACCCTAATGCTCAGTGCAGGACGTTGATGCCAGCACGACAGGGATCAGCGAACCAGGGTCCTTTGTGCAATCCTGATCTGGGCTTGTTCAGCTCAGCGCTCCCCTCACTGTGCTGGTCAGCCACATTGCCCTCGTACACAGTGGAATGGTTTGTCTTTGCAGGCAACACGCTAAGCATGGACAGTCATGGGGGGCTGTTCTTGCAGACAACTACTTAGGGCTGCATGAGCAGAGGTGGACGGGCCTGGAAGATGTGTCATGGGGCAGATAAGTGTTTTTTGTGTCAACTTCTTAGTCTGGGCCTGTCCAAATTAGCTTCCACTCTTGCAAAGCCAATGCTAGCTTCTGTTCTGTCACCACATAAATAAAGCAAAGGTGTCTTTACTATTCACGAGAGGGTTCTGAGAATTGGTTCTTCTGCAGATAGCAGTGTGGCTCTTTGTCATGGGATTTCTATGGAGATGCAATTGCTGAGACCAGGGTCAGGGGACAACCAGTATCCTGGAGAAACCTTGGAAAGAGTATTACTCTTAATCCTGCTAGATATACCGACAACGTAAACCGCATACCCTTTGGATAGGCTTAGGCCCATATACTTTTAGATCTGGGCCAGCAGGTGGTGACCCACAGACATTGACATTGCATTGTCAGTCAGGGCACTGTGACAACAACAGGCAATACAAGTCCCTTTCTTAGCTCATGGGGAAGCCCGTTGAAGAGAAGCCAAGCTTATGGATGGATAAATAGGGAGAAACAACATGAATTCTACTTCATACCTTTAGTTATTTCAGTCCAAATCAAGAGGATACATTTCTGCTGACAAACTCTGTCCTAACTTGATCGAGACTTAACATCTTTCACCCCTTCACTTCTGCATGTGTGCAGGTCCCAACTAGCTGGATCGTTGAGACCTAGAGAGAGAGTGAGCATTGCAACCCAGAAAATGTCCCTCCTGTTGACTCTGAGACATTTCGGTACTTGTACCTGAAGCTCATACTGCCACTATCAATACCAAGATATAAAAGTAATCACTGACTTGTCTGGATGTTTTCACATTTTGTGGTCCTCCACCTTCAGCCTAGAGCCACTGCACGGATGTGGAGGCTCGGTCTGGGCTGCTGGGTGCACTGCAGACACAGAGGCAAACTGAAGACAGAGCAGAAACTCTGGAGTGACTTCAGTCTTGGGACCCTTGGGCTGTTGGTATTTCATCTTTCAACAGGAATAAAGAAACTAAAACTAAATCAGAAGAAGAGAGAAAGAGAGGGAAGGAGAGAGAGGCAGCCAATTCCCTATCTATCCACATGCAAATCTCCTTATGTGAGCTCCAGACAGTTTCTGAAAGTGACCAGACAAACGAGGAAGGAAGAGCAGTATGCGCCTGCAGTTTTATCCCAGCTCTTTCTAATTTGTAGTTTGTAATGATATCTTATTTTTTATTCTTGGATGCTTTTCCTCCTTGTCGAGTCCTTGCTGCTGCCTGCATCTTAAACATAGCAAGGTCCTCATCACATCAAGAATTCATAATCATCCCAAAATATTCAATAGGAATATAAAATATTTACATGTGAAAGACTGTCAGACAGAATGAATCACTCGGGTTACTCTGTTGCAAATTGTTCACTTAGAGAGGGCATGAATCCTGCCAGGGCACAAGACTGTGATCCTGGCTGAGCGCTGTGGGCATGGTGCAGACGAGACCCCAGGGTCGTCCTCGCAGCTCCTGTCCTTGGCTGCTCTGTGGTGCGTGAGGGTGGCTGGGAGCCAGGTGTATCTCTTCCAGGACGGGGCAGGCTCCAGGTGTCTTTGCATAGCAAGCCAGCCCTTGTTCTGCTGAGCGCAGAGTAACGATATCAGACAGAAGGAGGCCAGGTGGCCAGGCTTGGTCCAGACATCTGACACAACCAGTATTTACATCCCAGATTCTCACCTTCTAAGTGCCTTGCTGATTCTTTTTCAGCATAGGTGCACTTCCACTATTCTCTCTTTCATTGCTGAATCTGGCCCATGCACGTACCTTTCTCCTGCACTGAGAAATCCCCATGGAGGCTGTCTCCAGTCTCAGACTCCTTTCTAATATCTGCTCATGCTCTGACTTTCTTGAACAAGCCCTTCTTCTGTACAGGGTCCTCAAGACTGTCAGTTGCATCCTCTTGTAACCACCCTCTTGTTCAATAACCGCAGCTGGATGCTGTAACAGTTGCCGTGGCATGAGCTGGAAGGAACAAAATGACTTCAGCAAGTGACCCGAGGGCACATCCAGAGGGCACAGAGCACTGCTGTGCTGGAGTGCTGAGTGAGCCCAGCAGCAGAGCGCTGCATGGAAATATTGGCTTCGGTCAAGGAAGTGGCAGAGCAATGCCAGCAGACTACTTCCAGCAGGACAAACTCCCTGGAGCCAGCACCACAGCGTGCAGCTCCCATGCCTTTGAAATCACAGCTACGTCATGATGTACAAGCCTGGAAATTTCTGCATGAGCTGCACTGCATGATGGACATACACTCGCTAGTCTGAGTGAGAACAGAAGATGCCCTGTGTTTTTGAGCACATGGTCTAGGATCCATGCGTGTGCACTATCACAGCAATGAATAAGTCAGTCGTAATTCCCCTACTGAGCACACCTGGTTGCTGTTTGACACTAGCCAGCTAAGGTTATTTTATAAATCTGATGCATAGAATTAAATGGCAGGAACCCAACTGCTAATCAAACTGGATTATGTCTGGGACAGTAGTCCTAGCCATTTTATATACTGGTATAATGGTCCTTCAAACCTAAGGCGTTTTGGGGTGCCTCTCTGGAGGAAGGTGTCTACCCCAGGTCTGTTCTTGTACAAGCGCACTAGTAGCAGGAAAAGAGTCTGATAAGAATGTGTGTCTGGTAATTGCTGCTGGCTGCTGGAATGATTTGTAAATACAAGATTTCAGAACAGAGATAAAATGCATCTCTGTAAACTGGTCATCCCTAGTGTAGATTCTGCTCCCATTCCCATTCATGTACTAAATAGAAACAGCTGTCAGAGCTCTTCTCGTGAGGCTACGCAGGCTCCAGTTTTCATCTGTTGGTTGGTTTACTTTTGATGCAAGGGAAAGACCTATTCTGAAGAAATACCATCATGTTACAATACTGGGGCAATAAATCCTGTGCTCTGGCAATATGCAAGGAGAGAAGGGGCTAAAAGGAGATCAGAATTCCCAGAAATCCATGCAATGCAGGATTTGAAGGGCTCCTCTGCTCCTAATGCATTGGTATGGGACCACCACCCTGTCATGGGCAAAGGTTCATCGGCAGTTGAGTTTTACCGAACCAGTCCCCAGAGGGTCTTAAAGGGATTGGCCTATAAGGTAAGGAGGAATCTGGACTCGTTTCACCTACTGGGAGCTTAGACAAGTCACTTAATCCCTCTGTACCTCAATTCTTATTCTTTAAACAAAGGCAAAGTTGTCCTGATGTGTTCTCAGGGGGCTCCACTGGTAAAATGGTGGTGGTCATCCAGACAATACTGGTAGTATATTAGCATCAGGGCAAGAAAAAGAACATTGTTTGATCTGAAGTCTCCTTTCAGGAGATATCCAGGAGGAAAAACACTGGCCCACAGGAATTACAATCTGACATTTTCTCAGCACTTTCCCTGCAGATTCCCAACCTTCTTGTTGCCCCTTCTCCGATGAACTCTGGGAGCCCGGAAGGTGCACATGCATATCTTCCCACTCACACTCACACAGACAGTGTCAGTATGGAAGAGACCGTGAGGATCAGAGCTGTGCAGCAAAATGGAGAAGACCTAGGGATTTGTATTTAAGAGTGGGGGCAGAAGGAGTGGAGGGGTGTGTGTGTGTGCGAATCACTCAAGAATGTATTATAGAGAACAGTCCTGTGTTGACAGAGGGATGAACTAGGTGACCTAATAAAAACTGTTGTTACAGATTTTTTAACTTCTGTCACATAATAGAGGACTTCAGTCTCCAGAGCTGTCAATCTAACACCTTTCACTGGCAGAAGTATTCACTCAAAAATAATCTTGGTGAAAGGAGAGAACCTCAGTTAACTGCTTGCCTGGGGCAGATAAAATGCAGCCAGGAGGCTTGTTTGGCAAGTAATTATAAATGCACTTTTGCTGCCCAGGTGCAGGAAGCACAGCTTAAGCTTTTATTCATTAACACCATTAAAATTTCCATTTCAGCTGTCGCTCTGGCACTGACAGTGCTTGCAAAATCGTGACCAGGTCAAGTCAAAATTGGCAGTGAGCCTGATGCTGGGCACCATGAGTTCAATTGCTTAAAAGAGCCAAAAAAACACTGATAGAAATGTTAAATGATTCAGCGGTGCCTCCATGCACTTTAGATGACATGAAGGGTGGCCTTGAGGACAGAAAGAAACAGAGGAGAAGAAGGTTCAAGAACACAGGAAATGCCACATCTGATCTGACCAATTATCCGTTTGTTTGGTATTTTGTCTTTGATGCTGGTGGGAACCAGATGCTACAAAGAAATCGCAGGATCTCAGGCTGGGTAGTTAACGATAACCATTGCTTAGGGAAATCTCTTCCCTAGCACCCTCATTAGGGAAATCTCTTCCCTAGCATCCTCATTAGTGGTTGGCTTACCTGCTAGAGTGTGAAACTTTTCTATTCATCATTTGTATCTTAACTTTTTCTGTAAATCTGGAAAATTTCAATATCCACAATTATCTCCTTCTTACTTGAATCCTTCCACACCCCGCACCTCAGAGATACCTTGTGGCAGAGATTTCCACAGGTGAATGAGGATGCCTGAGGAAAAGTATTCCCTCTGATGGAACACTTTCCCTATTGCTCAGTTTAATGAGATGTACCTTTGGTGCTGGAGTGTGAAAGACAAGGTAAATAGGAACATTGAATTTGCTTTTCTAAATAATTTATTCTAACTATTTTGAATGCCTATTTTATTCATATGATTTCTAAAATAAATATACCTTCCATTTAATTCACTTCCTACATGGAATTCATGCTATGCCTTGAAACAATTGTGTTGACTATTTCTGGACCCTTTTGATTTCTGCTATAATTTTATTTGAATACAGAACTGAACACAATGTTCAGGACATAATGCACTTACATACTGATCTAACACCATTTTTAGCAAGAAACTCCACCTTATTCCTTATGCATGCCCCGACAAATGGAGAACACTGACCACAGAGGAGCATGGTGCTACAAGGATGTAGACTGCAGCCTAGGAGGACATCAATTTTTTCTCATTTTAAACCTGGGAATACAAATGGATGCTTCAAAAGAATCCTTCCAAGGTGCATTTTTTACCAAGAAACTTTATACTGTTACGTGGCTGATTCCTCACATCTTTCTCTAGGTTTGACGAAGAGTATTTACCATTTGCAAATATTGCCACCTTACTGACTATTCATACTGCATTGTCCATTAATCTACACACCAACACAGATCCTTCTAGGAGCTAGATGCATGCTGCTACTAATATTTTGCCATGTTGGAAATGGCAAACTTGATGCTAAATTACGTATTTATTTCCTCAGATGCTTAGCCAGCTTGTCTGCTTGCCGCAGCATGATGTTCTCATTAATAGAGCACCTGATTGCCTACCCTCTTGTTTGGGTCCTGTCGGGAACGTTTTGAAAATCCAAGTGAAAACAGGCAGATAATTTTCATTTGTCCCATATATGCTGACACGCTCAAAGAGTGCTAATAGATTGAATTGGTTTTGCAAATGCCCTTCCAGAGTCCCCATTCTATCTGTAACTTTCAGATATTTTGTCATTCCAGTCTGGTTTTCGTCGCAGGTAACCATCACTCCCTGCTCTGCTTTCCCAAACACCTATTTCAGAGGGCTTCTGCAACATCTGCCACCCCCTGATTCTCAGAGCTGATACCAGCCAGGCTGCACACTTCCCCTAGCAACTTAGCAACTTCATTCTTAAATTCATTCAGACCATCAGATGTACTGTGCGACTTTGGTCAAGTTGCTTAACTATTCTGTCTTGCTGTTTCCCCTCCTCCCCTACGTATAATAAGGTAAAAGTAGTTATCTCCCTCACAGTGTGTTGGAGAAACTTAAGTCATTCATTTTTGTAAAGTCCTTTGAGTCCTTCAGAAGGAAGATGCTACGAAAATGCAAAGCACTATTATTCAAGGACTTAAGAAGTGTTCCTAAATACATGTGTATATATATATATGTGTGCTTTTTAGAAAATTTCAGTCCACTTTTAAAAATGTGAGTTCTATATGAAATGCTTCTGTGATCAGACCTGTTTCTAATGCATTCACACGATACTATACATAGGAAAGAACTGCCTCTATTTGGATGGTTGCTCTAGATTAATTGTTTTATCCTATCTTTTCCCTGCAAGCATCCCTTACATATTAATATGTAACAACGAAAGGATTATGATATCAGGACGACTGCAACCTCTGGTTTCAAGTTTTTTCTATGTAATCTTCCCTTTTTATTTTTTTTATTCCATTTTTAATGCCTTTCTTTTCCTCTTTTGTTCTTTTCTGCTTGCTGAGTAGATTATGTGGTTTCTCCCCCGAATTTCCGATTAAGCTGAAACTGGGGTATGATTTTTGCCTTTGCTTATGCCTACATTGTCAGAGCAGCATCCATGGCAGTGCCCCAGCTCAAGGAGCAGGGCTTACCTTGCCACTGCACACACTGGTTCTTTGAAGGTACTGCAGACCCAGCCAAGCTCCCCTCACCCAGCATCTCCTCCCATTTTCCTACCGTTCCTCTGCTCCTAACTGCATGTTCCAATAATCCCTCCTTTGTGTTTACACATTGCCAAAAAGCTACCTTTTGACCTCAGAAGTAATTTCTTTTCTGTTGTCATCTCCACCTCTCTGATAATCACTGTGGCAATTTTTTCTGAGACACCTTCTTGCTATGTGGCAGAGATCCTGATGACCGTCAGGTCAGATCCCTGAAAACATATTGCTCATTAACCAGAGGAATGGGCCTGTTGCCTTTTCTCTGAGTCTCAGATGGGTGCCCGGTCAGGACAGGTGATTTTCCATCCAGCTGTACCCATCTCTGAGGCTGCTTCCAGGAGCCATTTCTCTAAGAGCCGATGGCTCTTAAAACTGGAAAATCACAGGGTTGTTTGCTGTGAAGCCCACCCACTCTGTCTGGGCTATTCCCCCAGCAAGACATCAGTACAATTTAAACATGTGTTTAACTGTGATTAATGAACTGTATCGGTATTGCTTCATCATACAGTGTTTCCCAAGACCAGGCTGGATTTTAAGAAGCTTGTTCCACCCTCAGTGCTAACTCCAGCCCTTGCTCCACAGTAGCTCAGCAAGTCCAACTTCCTCCAGTGCTCAGAAGTGGCTTCCCAGACCACATGTTATTCCACATTTCTTCCCCTTGCTTGAGGGGGGTGGATGTATCCTCTACAGTTCTTACATCCAGGGTTTATTGATGATCCCCGATGCTCTGGGTCAGCAGGCTGGGGCTGCAGGAGACCTCGGCTCCCACGGTGCCCCTGCCACCCGCTCTCCTGCTCACAAGCCACATGGTCCTCAGGGACTGGCCAGCACGAGCTCAGCAGTTGCCAATTATAGCTTTTTGTGGTAATTCAGTAATTGATATCATCGTCCAGGCTCCTTGAAGAGATGTTTTCTGATTCATCTATCCCTCTCACAAGTGGGATAGATGGGAACAGGAAAAGCCAGGTGTCTGTGGCACCAAGAGGCAATCTGTAAACTGTATTTTGTCTGTTTACTTGAAAGCACAAAATTTGTCACTTGTGTGAGTAATTTGCTGCTAATTATGAGCTTACAATCTGCAGATAGGAAAATCAGAGCCAATGTGCGTTTTCAGAGGAAAAGGGAAATTACTCCAATTACTATATAATTATGCACTTAGCTGGGACTTGCTCCTGAGCCTTTCTAGAACATTGCTTTTCAACTTGAGCAAGTTTACATACAATTGCATTAGTGTGTATGTGGAAAGGGAGGGTAGCGTATGCCAGGGAGAGCAAAAACCCAGAAGACTAGCAGCAGCCCATAAGCCCCAAGGTATTAAACAGTTAAAATTTCCTTCTCAAATCCCTGAAGAGCAGTAACTCTTGGCCGAGACCGTGCAGCATTTACACGTCTCTGCTGTACATCATGCAACCCGTTCACCTTTCGCTATTCCAGCCCTGAACTCCCCATGCAGAGCTCTTCCCCCTCCTCTGGCCCACGCCACAGCCCGCTTCTTCCCATCCGAAGCTCAGAAATGCAGTTTGCTAAACTCAGTCCCATATGTTGTACCTGGTAAGTGAACACAAATGACAGAAGGGAAAAAACTCATTTTCATCCCTGATTTAATGCAGCGTTGGACTGGGCTCACCAGAGCTGCCAGGCCAGTGGGCTGATCTCTTGCAGTGTAGGACTGTGCCCCCAGCAGCTGCAAGCTGGGGTTTGCTGATGCAGTACTCCACAGCTTCATTTTGTCTCTCCTTTGTGAGAAAATGAAAACCACAAAAATCTTCGTTGGATTAAATCACACAGTTACTGAGTTAATAGTCTAAGGGCAAAGAAATGCAAGCCAGAGAGGTAAGAGATGTTGTCAACTGAGGTTTGAAATGGGATGAAGAGTCTGTAAGGCAGGGAGCTACAGGAAGGAAAATGTTAAATACTTAATTGAATTTGCATAAGTGATTTCTTAATGATAAACTAGGGATAGGTGAAGCAGAGAAATTAGAGATGGAGAAGACTTATTAGGTCATCTAGCCCATAAAGCACTTCAGATAAAATAACAGCCGCCCTTCCTGCTCACCCACACCCCCACTTTCACTCATTCTTGCTCCTTCTCCTTTTTGCATACACATATGAACTCCCTGGATTTCATTGACATGCCAAACCTACAGCAAATATTTTCAGAGTTCTAATCATTTCTATTTTTTCTTTAAATGAAAGGAATATAGTGCAGAATTATTAGCATCCTTGAAGATGGATGTTCTTTGCTTGTTTCTACTACGGACAAGGCAGAGGCAACATGTATTTGTTTCCCTTTTGCTGGCTGTCCCTTTTGCTGCAAAACAGTCTTCACCAGACGTGGAGACGGAACCGAGCCCTGGGGCTGCCAGCTGAGATCCCTGGCTTGGCAGGCACCTCGGTGCCAAACAGGGCTTCTGTTTTCGCTACGCAGACATTTATCTACCTGGAAATGGGCAGGCACCCCAGAGAAAAAATCATTAGGCACAGGCCTCTAAGAGCCGTAAAATTATCAGGATTAAGGCTGAGTCAGTCACAGGGATGGTTTCTGGGCACCAGAGCTATGCTGTTACGCAGGGATCAGCATCCCAAGACCCACGCTGAGCTCTTGCCAGCAGCTGGAGCAGCTGGAGCTGGAAATCTGGTTAACTTCTGCAGCTGGTTTTCTCTGGGAGCCTGTGGGAAGGGCTGTGCCAGTTCTCCGGGGCATCTTTCATGAGCCAGAGTGTGTCTGGGAGGCTTTGGGGCTGTGGAGAAAAGCACATATGTTTGGTCACTTAGCAGAATCTACAGGGAATTTTTTGTTTTGCCCATGACAATAACCAGCCTCTGGATAAAATGTCATCTGTCAGGTTTCACCACAGAAATATGAATGGCTTGCACAGTTCTTCTCGTTCCTAGTCATCAGAAGGGTAGTTTGGATCAATGCCAGTTTCACTGGGGATAAGCTAACACAATAAACTAATTTTTCAATAATAGTAGTCTGATCTTTTTAACAGATTTGCTTCATTTATGTTTGCTCCAGTTTTGCCCTCTACTTTGTACCCATGCAGGATGAGCAGGGTGAGCTGGCAGTTCTACCTGGGGGAGCAGAAATTTTAAGTGATTATTGTAGGAGAATGAGATGTTAAATTTAGATTCATAGCAAAATGTACTTAAGAAGCTGGTCTGAGATCAGAAACCCACCAGGAGATGACGTCCCCATCCAAACCTGTTTCCATTTTGTGCAGTGACTCCTTGCAAGATACTGGCCATTCCAGGGGAACCACGGACCAGATTTATTCCAGTAACTTCAAACTGTAAGTGCATTTGTGAAAAGAACAATCTGCCCATTAATGGCCTGAAAGAAAGGACAAATTAATCAAATGAATGACTGAGTATGAATTATTCTGCCAGTCCTTCAAATCTCCAAATGCAGTGCAAGTCCTTTCTAACCCAACCTCCTCGTCAAATCTTATCCCCTTTAAAAAGCTGTTGTATTATTTGCCTGAATTATTCATGTGCTGAAATAAATGTGTTGGTTATGGAGTTGTCCCATCTCCCTTTCCTTCTGCTGAAAATACTATTTAACTTAAAGGTGGCAGTTATATAATTTAATCCTTGCCGTCCATTATTAATGAATTTTAACATGAAATATGTAGGCATTTTCCCTATTCTGCCTTACGGAGGGCTGGCCATAATTATGTCAGATGGAATTTTTTTTCTCCTTTTTTTGAAGAAGTATTTATTAGAAACTGTCCTCCATGGTGCTGACAGAGGAAGTTTAAATGGAAGAGTAATTTCTGCCTCCTTATTTTTAGCCTTCTCATAGGGCATTTTCAAAAGTGGACCTTTCGGGTGCCTTACGACCTATTGGCTTGAGCCCTATGGCCCTTCCAGGGGTGATGGATCTCTGCCCCTGGCAGCAGTTCTGATAGACTCAGCAGATACAATAGCGAAGGCGAGTTTGGCGAGACCCTTTCTTGAGTTTTCTCATGAATGTTCTCACTTTGGAGACGGCTACGCTTCCTGGTTTATGTATCTGGAAAGGGAGCATGGGGAAAGGATATGCCCATCCGCAACATGATTGCTGGCAACAGCACCTGGAATTTCTCATTGCCAGCCCCCCTCCTTCTGACAAGACCACCCCCCTTTCACGGCTGCCAGCTCCCCAGGGCCCAGAGCTGCCCCCACTGGGTGTCCCTTCCACCCCCGGTTCCCCTGCGCCAGGAGCCCAGGGCTGCCACCGTCTTTTCTCCTGCTTTCTGGTGCGATTATTCTCACTCCTGTTTGCACACACAGATGGAGCTCAATGGATCCCTAATAGCATCATTTACTTAATTAACATGCAATTAGCTTAATGAATATTTTAACCTCATTATGTAGTTACTCATCTTTATCTGTTGTGGGTAAGTCTAGTGCCCAGCTCTGGCCGATTATATAAAGACAAGCCAAATTAGTCTGGTTCTTCAATTATGTTCGAGGGGCCTGTTTATATGGCTCTTTCTCCCTCCATTTATTCATCACGACTATGATGGAAGGGCTGGGATTTATGGAGGCAGAACATGTGTGTTTCTTCATCTTCCCCTGAAGAACTAGAAATTTCCTTAGAGAAGAGACAGAGGCAGGGAGTGGTGATATTAAACTCTTGTGAGTGAGTGTGTGGTGTATTCTGCTGACTTGTGCAGGATGGACCCTATTGCTCTACCCACGGGACAGGCTTTCTTGGCAGCAACATCTCCCAGCTGTGGGTCTTTCCCATTTTCAGCCTGCTATATGGTGCGGTACACACTTCACAGTGTGACAAATGCCCTTCTCCATAATGTTCCTCAGGCTCAGGACTTGTATCTCAGCAGAACCAATATGTATGCCTTGCAGGCGTGGAATGGTTATCTCCCAAGCCACTGACCCGCATGTGGAAAACTCCTGAAAAAAGTGTCCGAGGCTGGCAAGCAAACCGCAGCCCTTTGGGCCCAGACGAAGGAGATGGAATCTTGTCCAGAAGTACTGTAGTAGGAAGGGAACAAGGAAAGGTTCCTGCTTTCCTTCAAGTGATCTTGTTGGCAGATTTGACCTTATTCTGCACAGCAGGTATCTTAGCAAAGCTTGGCAGGAGTCTGCCTTGATGTGAAGTTCCCATCGCTTCCTCCCATCCAGGCAATCATTTTGTAAATGCAGCTAGGGGCAGAGGGGGGAAGCAAGTGTGGGTGGGGGAAGAAGGTTTGCTTGAGTCAAGAGTGACCTCTTGAGCTGACTGCAAAGCAATATGAAAGACAGACTTGTTCAGCCTTACCAGACGGTAGATCACATCCTGGATTTCTAACTGGGGCGCACGTGTGAGGGAAGATCTCGCTTCCACCATCCTCTGGGGAGAAAATGAAACACATCTCTATATTGACTTGTTTACTGCTGGCATCTCAGCAGCCCCCTCACTGAGTCTTCCTTCTAGTTATGGCCTAGGGAAGGCAGTCATGCTTCCTACCCCATGCCTGAGGAAGCAGGCTGGTGAGAGCCATTTGGTCTCAATGGGAATCTGCGGAGAGAGAGAGAAATGGACTTCAAAGATCTTGACAAAAAGAAAATATCTCTGGTAAAATGCCATTGGAAAGTTAAGAAAGCAGTGAGCACTATTTGCTTCAGGCTATGCTTTTTGTTGTTTTGAGTCAGCAAGGTTAACCAGAGAAATAGAGCAGAAAGTTGAGATTATTGGGAACGGCTACAGTTGGGTTTTCAAAGCCTTCCCACATACTTCAAAGGAAAACAACAAACTTTATTTATACAATGCATACTCCTGCCACCTGAACCCAGAACTGGCTGTGAAGAGGAGAGAACTGAAATACTAAGGGGGTGTTAGCAAAGAGCAAGTGCAGAAATAATGAGGAATATCTTAGCAAAAGGAAAGCTATGTCCCCTCCTCTGCAAAGCCAAGGGTTCTGTCCTGCAGGGCTGCCACATGTCCTTCTTGAGGCTGCACTTTTCTGACGGGGTTCACCCCCCTGCCAGGCCAGGCCCAGAGCTCTCAGTCAGCTGTTTACAGCTCTGACTTAGCATGTCGTGTTCAAATTCTGTTGAGGTATCACCCGGCTCCTGCCCTTACCGAGGAGCATCCGTGTTCGATGAGGTAATGAGCTGAGAAGATTTGTGGGTGTGCATATTGCAGCAGGGTCAGCCCATGCAATCCATGTAAAGAGCACTAAGTCTGCATTATTTGTCTTAATCTGGCACTCTTACAGAAACAGCTGTTACTGGGGCTGAATACTTTATCGGCAGGACAAACACAGCTAGAACAGCCATCCATCCCAAAGTCAAGTGGACAGACTCGTAGTGCTCGGTGCTGTGACTGCTGAAGCCTAAGGATCGGGATTAACGTTTATTTGTCCTCATCCTTTGGCTTGACGGAAACAGCCTTGGCGTTGCAGGGAAGGATGGTAGTTCAGTCCCCACCTCACCCTGTAGCTACCATGAATCATTCCCAGTGCCCCCCCAGCACCAGGGAGGGCCCTGTGCCCCCACCCAAGACAAATGAAAAGTATCTTTCCAGAGATCCATGTGTCGCAGGACTTGAAGACCATGATCTCTGGTTATCATTGATTTCTAAGTGGGCTTTCCCCAAAATGTTTCTGCTAATGTGGTATAACTGAGGCAAATTCTTGGCCAGGGTGAACTGAAGTCAAGCCACTGGCTCCAGTGGGCTTGAGCCACTTTAGACCCAGGCAAACCTTTTTGCCATGTGACACAAGGCAAGACACCCTGCCACAGTCAGGAGAAGGACTCCACATGCTGCCGCTGCTGCTGGAGACAGGGCTCTGTGCCACCGGCAGTATTTGTGCACGAGCCAGAGGGAGCAAAAGCCTCCTCTCCTGCAGGTCAAGAGCGTAAAGGCTTGCATTTGGGGGGTGAGGATCCCACCGTATAAACTTTCTCAGGATCCTTGGGTGTGACTTCAGAGCCAGGTAGGTACTGGAACCCTTTGTGTGCACAGCACAAATGTGAATCCAACCCAACAGAATAGCTCTTCCTTTTTAAAGGATTTTGGGGTGTCTTCATAGGACGTTCACGGGGATTCCACATTCACCGCCCCGCTCTGCATCAGCTGGCAGGTTCAGAAGAGGCCAAGGGCTGGCATCCTCACTGTTGGCCCTAGCTGGGGAATAATGGCACTGCCCCGTGTGGGAAGCTGTTCCTTTCCTACTCGCTTGTTAGAGAGATGACTTTATTCACCAGGGCTGTCAATCCAACACCTTTGAGCAGCAGGAATTCTGTTTAAAATAAAACAATCGACCTGAAGTTGATAATCAGATGCAAATTATGTACCACTATGCAGAAGACAAAGATAAGATTTACATAAAATGTTTGTATGACAGCAGCTAAGTATCTCTAATTTCTTCCCAGAAGGTATCAAAGCACAGAAGGTAATAATTCCCCACCCAGCTCATCTCCCTCGCTTCTAGCACAGCCCTCACTCAGCCTGCAGTCCTGTGACTCAGGACAGAGCAGTCCACCGGTGAGCTGCCCCTTCCCCTCCCACCTGCCTGGGGCAGCAGCCCGCTGCAGGGGGCTCAGGCCAGGCTTGGTGGCAGAGACAGCACTGTCGGTTTTTACCTCAGGAATCTCTTTTCCAGGAGGAGAAGCCATTAGGTTAGAAGGTGAAATGGATTTGCTGCTGCTCTTCTGTATTAACAGAGTTTGTACAACAACTGCTCTCTATGGAGCTTAAAATAGTCTTTTGAGGATAGCAAACTCCTCACCAGCTTCAAACCAACAGCTAAATCTTGTGTAGAAAGAGCAAGCCAGGGTGCTGTTACTGGCATAGTTTCTCTTTTGCAAGCAGCCAGGAGGTTTTTGTGTGGTAGGATGTAACGGGTATGTGCTTTGGCCAGTCTCCAGCTCAAAACACTGTCCTTGTTGGGGCTGGGGCCAGTGTCGATCAGGGGCTGACATGTCCCCCAGAGCCAATGGGGATAATTCACCAGTGCTAATGGTTAACCTATAGGTTTAAGTAGGTCTGCCAAATCCTGAAGCTTTGCAACGTGGCTGCTGCACATCCTTGGGTTTGCAGGTGGAGCCTGCAGATCTTCCTAAGGAGTGCAGGTGAGGTGGCTTCAACATGAGGGTCCTCAAAGGCTGCTTCTCCTCAGCTTGGCATTAGCTCAGGACTTTCAGTACAGCACTCAGAGGATGCTAACTGCCCCCTTGTTTGGAGACCACAGGGAACCCTCCTGCATGGTGCCCTCCAGCTATGCTGTGCTCATTGGGGTTGGCGGCAGCTCAGATGCTGGGAAAGATACAGTGAGAAGGGAAAGGGTGCTCATCAATGTAGGGGCTGTGCAACTCATTTCAAACCCTGAAGCAGCATGACACAAATGAAAGGGAAAAACTGGGGTTCTCCAGAGATGCCTGTACAACACACACGAGTCTGACTCATCTCTGGCTGCCCAGAGGCCCTTCTGTCAGATGGGAAGAGCTGAGCTGTGGCAGTTGCAGCAGCGGCTGCAGCAGCAGCAGTGCCCTGTTCTCGTAATTCACTGCCATCTGCTTCCCCAGCCAGAATCTACAGCTACTTCCCCCCCGCCCCCAGCCGGTTAAAAACATGCCCTGATTTTTGCCTTCTGTGCAGTATTTTATTTCTGTTAGTTCTGGAGCGATCTCAGCTGCAGCTCACCCAGAGAATTGCAGGGCAGTCCCACCTTTCTCCAACTACATCTCGATGTAGTAGCTATTTTTACTCCAGCAGTCATTGATACGTGTGGATGATACGCCTTCCCCCCCCCCTCCCCCCCCAGATATGTGTGCACCAGGGCAAGAAACAAAAAGCTGATGCTTGGAACAGATTAGTTTGCATTACACAGCCGACAGGCTTTCTTAGAGAGGGCTAGATACTGGGAATTCAGCATTTCCCCTTCATCAGTGATGGATTGTCTCTGCGTCTTGGGGGGATTAGAATTCTGCATTTTGAGTCACTCTTGGCAAATCCAAAAGTAACAAAAATGCACCTGTAATGTGAAATCAGGACTAAGAGAACTTACCATTTCCTTCCTCGGCTTCATAAATGTGCTTTTTTCATCTGCATTGCTGGCTACTTTATTTAAGACTTACAGGGACCGGGGCCTTTTTCATCCCAAAGCACTTGATAAGTACTGTAAAAGAGGTAAATACAGTGTTTGCCCAGGCTGGACAGATGAACACAGATTAAATCCTGCACTCGTGTGCCCAAGACTACAAACCTCCCATTAACTGCTGCTGTTTTCCAACAACTCTGCTGATGATGTTTTCATGTTCTTTCTGCCATACAAAATATTTTTAGATCGGTATTAACCTCTCTGTGCTTATGTGGGTGGATGCATGTGTGTGTATATTATTACTCTTAGTATTAACAACTGCAAAATGTACCTGCTTGATTCACAGCCTGAACAGCAGAAACTACTGAACATCAGCAACTTGTGTGCTGAACACAGGGCAGGCTGTGTACCTACTAGGAATGAGGAAGCCCAGCTACGAGGAATGTGTAATCTTGCATTCATGTTATTGCTTTTAAAATCTAAGAATAAGGTTACAATCTATTTCTCTTTTAAAGGCCTACTTCTGTTCCTCCACAATTTTGTCTTGTGAAATGTGTTTAGCTTGGAAAAGACCAGGCTGATTCTGAAAGCAAGGCAGAATGTTTGTGAAACATCTGAAGGAGAGCTTATCAAACGATATGGGAGCAGTGGTTTATTAAAGATTTAACCCCTTTGACATTTTCCTTTTTGTTTACTGTTGTTCACATCCCTCTAGCTCACAAATACGTTGTTCACTGTCCTTCAGATTTTCCGTATCATTAATTCAGGCTGGAGGCTCCAGCAACAGCTGTACTTGAAGAAACTAGATTATAATTGAGAGAAATTATTAATGATTATGTTGATGCCCTCTACCTTTCTTATTGATTTCTCTGGAAATCATCAGCTTGATCGTATCCCCATGGAGCTCAAATGGGAAGGGGGCATGCGTGTGAACGTCACGGTCCCCTGAAGTTTAGCTGTGTGTGCTAAGGGCACAGGAGAAGTTCCCTCCTGCTTGGGGTAAGCCATTCCCATTCCCAATACACCCCCCTTTCCAGCCTGGCACAGCGAGATTGCATCATGTGTACTAGCTACATTTTATAAGGCAGAAGAATTTGTTTTATACAAGACAACCCAATTATCTGCATCCTTTCATTTAAGTGGGAGGCTACATCTGCAGCTGTAAGATAGTGATTCCAAGCTCTGCTTTGCAGATGCACATTTCTCTGCCTTATTACCGACAGGGCTGGTTTCAGGCATGGGCACGGGCAAAGCTACCAAAGGTGGGAACCTGCCCGGGGCAACCAGTAGCCCAGTTTGCCTGGGCTGGAAGGGATGGGGATGGTTGCAGCTGCAGCAGGCACAAGCCAACTCTTCAGCCTTTCCCCCCACCAAGCTGTGTGGTATCAAGGTGGTAGAAAAAGAGAAACATCCCAGGAGGGACCCACACTGCTGCTGCCCCGCAGCTGAATTTTGCCTGCCCAAGGGTGAAGAGAAAATCCTTGGGCTGCAAAATTAAATTGTGCCTAACCTGCTGATAAGCCTTGAGCCAACTCTGATTATAGAGGTATCTTCACCTCCTTCTATTTTGGCTACAGAGAGAGGCTTATTGAAACGTTGATTTTGATCCCTGTTAAGAAAAAAATAAAGAAGACAATAAAATTCCTCTTGCTTCAAGATTTTAGATTTAAGCCTCAGTGACAATATAATATTTTCTGAAAGTGTTAAATTACTTGAGAAGGAATATTTTGATTCTAAAATCATTTACATTACCTCCATTTTAATATGTTTTCAGCATCTGCCACTTTTTTGTGACCCTCTCTGAGTCCAACATAAACACATTATCCTGCAAAGTCTTAAATAAAGGTAGGTTCCACACTGTTTCTGCAAAAGGCAATTTACTAAATCAGGGATGATAAATGTAGAACTGCGGTTTGAGAATGAAATGTGATTCTCCACCAAGACAAGCAAGGAAAAAAATAAAAGAAAACTGTTAATATGAGAAATTTCTGTTGGTAATTTCTTGATCAGACAATGCTCATTTTCCAGAGAGACAGGCATCTCTTGGTTCCTGTGAAATATTATTTCTCAGGCACCTTCCATCAAAATGTCTGCTGTTTATGTGGGCTCAGAGGTACTTTTTCCAGACACGGTGAATGAAGAGGACACTTCACACAGGATGTTTGGAGCAGGGATGAGCTCACTCCCTGTCAGCTAAGGTGGTCAAACTCCACATTATCCCCAGGACCGGGTATGTCCAGGGTAGCTGAACTGGCTCCTCAGGCAGAGGGAGGTGCATTTTATCCCCTTCCTCCCTTCACCTTCCTATCAGCCCCTCCAACCCCTCTGGCCGCCTGCAAGGGCAGGACCGTAAGTGAATTCTGGCAGGGCACGAAGCCAGTGAGGGGGTGCCAGAAGGTGGGATGCAGAAAAATAAGGGCTGACTGGACAGAAAGAAGGGACTATGCTACCAGGTCGTGGGGACACTGCCCAGCCACCCCTCCAAGCCTCACCCCCCTTGCCCATGGCCCAGGACCACATTTCAGCCCAGTCCTCAGTCCCTGCCCCAGCAGTGCCTGGCTTTCCCCAAGTTTCAGTTGACCGCTTGCCCTCAGCATCTTTCCAGCAGTCCTTGCTTCTCTTCCCAGGCTTCAAGCTGTCCCAGTGTCCCAGTTTTGTCCCTCCTTCTGGCTATTTCCCACACCCTCCTTTCTCTGCCCAGCACCATTAATTCCTAGGTCAGTCCTGCCCTGGCTTCCCACCTGCTTCTCCCTCTCTCCTGGATCTTGCTTGTTTCTCCAGTCCTTCCTCAAGATGGCTCTTATCTCACTCAGTCCTGATGCCAGAGACCAGGAAAAATCAGAAAGGGAAAATCAGAGGCATTTATTCCTCAGTGCCAGTGTCACATGCCATGAAACCTTCCAGCAACTCAGATATTGTGGCTTACCTGCAACTCTGAGGGCTACTGAGCAGCTGTAAATCAGATCCCAAATGCCTATTGTTCCTTCAGATTACCAGTTTGTGCATCCTGATGGAACATGGCACTGCTCTGTGTGAAATACAAATGAATGGTTTATTATAGGCTTCTCAGAAATCAGGACTGGAGCTTGTTCCTCACAATGTGCTCTGATTAGAACAGGTCAGACCAGCAGTGTTTCTTCTGTGTCTGTAATCTGTGAATAATTTGGTCCATATAAAAATTATGCTGCCTTCCACTAATTTTCCTTCTTGACTTCACTAATAGGGAAGTCTGCTGCTGTTACTCAAAACCCTCATCTGGTTTTCCCAGGGAAGTTTGGATGCAGGTGTTGGTTTAGCAAGAAGAATCGATTCATCCTTCAGTGGAGTGCAGCCACCTGAGGAGCTGCATGGAGAAACTTCTTCGGAAACCCACGGGGCGAGTGTGCAACATTCAAGACATGAGGGGTTGTGCATGAAAATACAGTAGTGCCTGGTGAGCCTCTAGAGGGAGGTTGCAACAGAGGGGATTACGTTTTCAAGCTTTAAAAAAAGTGCTGCCTGCACAATAGGTAAATCCAGCCCTATCCAGCCTCCAGTGTGCCTGTATTTGGCTTTACATTCTGTGTTATATTCCTCCCCCCCTGTGAGGTACTGAGCGATGGTGTGCAATGAGGTACTGAGCGATGGTGTGCAGTAAAGCTGGTTGCTCCCAACATCTTCATGGCACAGTGTGAGGTCACCCGTCAGCCATGTGTGCCCAGCATGTCACTCTGGAAGCAGCAATAGCCATGGCCATCGCAGTCCCTGGCTTTACTATCAGGCTAGCATGATTAGCTCTTTTCATCTTTCTTCTGAGGACTAGATGTAACAGAATCAAACTTCAACCTCTGCCAGCCTATAAAGGGTGGAGGAGGTGGAGGTTCCCAGCGCATTGTGTGATCTATTGTTTCTTCTCTGGCCTGAAAGACAGGGAGAGGAGAAGTGTCTTTGCTCCACATTCCCACTAACTTTCTCGGCGTGATGAGCTAGCCAGCTAATAAGCAGGTAATTATACATCAGAATACACAGTTCAGAGGCAGTGCTGGCTGCCTGCAATGAGCTGAAATGAGGAAGAAAGTGTCTGTTCCAGCTCTGCTCATGCCTCTGCCTCGCTGCCTGCGTTTGGGCCACTCACACCCCGAGTTTGTGTTTCACCCCCTGCTCCTTACACAGGGAGCGCTCCCTGACACTCACTTTTGATCAGGGGTGCAATTCACGACTGAGACAGCTACACCAGCAACACCTGTCTGTGTGAGTGTGGATTCATTTGTCACTTTGCTTGGGACAGTGGGGAGACGGGTGGTCCTGGCAAGACCAGCTCTGCTGGTAAAATGTGCCCTTGCACCAGCCGTGCTTCAGTGCTGCACGGCACCCACACACCTGCATTGTGTCCCCAGGTAGCCCCAGCCCCATCTTTTCTGAAATTATTAGAGCAGCTCAAATTAAAAACACACTGGTAAATGCCATTGGTGTTTCTAACATTTCCTCCCAACAGGGTTTTCCTGTTAATTTCTTGTATGTACCATCTCACGTTACTTAGTTTTACAGTAATGGCCCTTCTAACTCTTGTTTTCTAGAGAATTGTGTTATAAATGGTCATGGTAAGTTTAAACAGTCTTTCACCATGGATTTTCTAAAGTGGATCAAGTTACAGAGAAAAGACAAAGATGCCACTGCACCTTACGGATGTATTTTTAAGCATAGAGGCAACATGGAATTGTGTTTCAGACCCACCGCAAAGGTAAGGAGGGAGCAGCAACACCTGGAGGGGGGTTGTTGTGCTTTAAAGCATCCCTTCAGCAGGCACAGTTCCAAATGTTTTATTTGCACATATCTTTTGCAAGTTCTGGATTTGTGCAAAGAATTGTTTAAGGTATATTGACTCGAACAGGTGACTTATTAAAAATGACGCTGTAATTTTTAATAGGAATGAGATAGGAAGGAAAAGGATGTGTGTGTGTGTCTGTGTCTGTGTCTGTGTACACATACAGGTTCACACAAAGATAAAAATCACTGGATTCTTGAGTCAAGTGCTCCAGCAGTGGCCAACACCACCTGAAAATGAAAAAGCAATAGTAACTTGTAAGGGTAGTTCATAGTCTGTATATAGCGCCCAACAAGGAAACTTCTGCACAAGTTAACCATAGAGGCTTCATTCTCAAACTCACTTAGAGGAGCCGAACCTTGTGGGCTAGTTTTGCACCATGGGCTAGATTTGGGTCAGAAGAAGACAGTGGCTTTTGGATTAAGTCAGAAGGGCCAACTACCCTTGATTTTTTGCGTTGCACATTGCTTGACACTTGGACTTCAGGAATCCAAGTTTCCTCTTAAGTCATAGAGGATCAAAACACGGAGATGAAATAATGTATATGAAAGTAGTATCTGTGCAGACTGCTGGGGAGTGTAAGAGGGCTGAGAGACCCAGATTTTTAGCAGATGATCTCAGAGTCCACCCTCACGGCAGTGCGACTTGCAGCACTCTATCCCTTCAGACCTCACCAGCTTACAGATCCAAAACAAGAAAGTTCATGGGCACTGACACGTGCATTGCCCAGTGAGGCAACTCCTTCCCTTCTCTCCTTAAGCCTGGAAACCCCCTGATGGATTCACCTGCCACCCTGGGCTACAGGTACCAGCAGAGCAAGGTGTGACAGTGAAACAGGCCATAAAAGTTATTTTGAACTAAAACTCGAGTGACCACATCCAGCTTTGAGTACCTCTGGAGGAGGTAGGTAGGCTGGAGCCACTATAATTCCAACAAGAGCCGTGGCCCCATGATTTCCAAAACTCTGGTTGAAGCTGTGCTTATTTACAGTTCTCCTGGAAGGAGTCTGGGCAGAGGGAAGGTGTGTCAGGCTGGGAGAGTGGATTTGTGGTAGCGAAGAGAAATAGCCATCAGCTGGAGAACTGCAAAAAAGAGCGCAGGAGGAAGCCTCCTCCAGGAACTGGGCTGACTCCATGATCTCCAGCCAAAACAGCCAGCGATGCCCAGGTGAGCTGGGGGCTGCATGCCCATTCTCCTGGGTGAAACAAAGCCTATACCAGTAAAGGTCTGACTGCCCAGGCTGTTTGAATGGTGGCAGCTCCTGACAGCTTTGGATTTCCAATTTTTTTCATTTTCACATTACAGTGAGAGGCTGGTGGAGAGCTGCACCACTGATGAACAATATATGGCTCCCCAGAAAGCAGTGGGGTTGCTTGAGGCATTGAATTGCAAGCTTTTTTCTGCAGCCTGCCTGGCACACTTGAATCTTTCTGTAACCAAGTCTCCCAGCTCTTGTGGTCCAGGATCAGCGAGGGGAGATTCTGGCAGAAAAATGGTTTTCTCTACAGCTTCCTTTTTTACATCCAAAATACAGATGCTCACCTTCCTGAAGTGAGGATGGCTCTGTCTGGGGACAAACAGGGTCTTGAGGAACTTGTGTGCAATTTTAAGTCAATGTATTGATAATAGACCAGCTTTCCAAAAACAAGTGTGGCCACTGGGTAACTGAAGTGAGGAGTTACTAGCTGGGATGTTTCCTCACTACCAAGAGGTCTCAGGACACGTAAGCCCACAGCCTTGCCTGTGTGCTCCCACAAAAGTGACTCTGCAGCATGGCTTCCTCCCCATGTCAGGCTATGGAAGACATAATGTGCTGTGGCCAAAGGCTGTCTCCATCAAGGTCTAAACAGCAAAGTCCCATCTGAGAGTTGTCCCATGTAGTCATGATTTTACTCATGTCAATCAATCATCCCCAGGCTGTGAGCTGTGTTTAAAACCTCTCAAGGGAAATTCAAGTAGCACAGTCTCCTGGTGCAAACACAACCCTCTGGCTCAAGGCATCGTCTTCAGGAGCAGCTCCTTTACCCTCCCTAGCACCACCACCTCTGCCACAGGGCAGAGATCACACATTTGAGATCATCTGCCTGGCACTGACAAAATCTGCAATTGATGCACCCTTTGCTGGCAGTGGCAGAGAGCATGAACAGGGAAGAATCATGTCCAAACCCTTTGTATCTGCTCTCTGTGAAAAAGCATCCCCCTCCAGAGCACTCTGGGAAACCTGTGCTGGGAAAGGGGGGCTGAGGCAATGAAGGGAAGTGGAAGAAAAGAAGAACAAGTTATTTTGACCAGCACCAGCTTGATGTTTTTTCAACTCACTTTTTACACTTGAAAGAGAGGGCGGGAAAGAAGAATAAAGCATGAATGCAGGAGGAGAAGGAGGCAGAGAGGAAAAAAAGATCAAAGAAAGGGTGAAACAGGAAAAAGATATTCCCAGTGATGCCAAGACACTTGTCTGCAACCCTGTACCAGCCCCAATCTGTCCTAAAGCACAAGAGCAAAAAACCAGCAGGATCTCTGGCAAACTAGATATATAAGCTAAAAAGCATAGAGATTGGTAGAAAATGTTGAGTTAAAAGCCTGTGGATTTAGTGCACACGAAGTGAGATGGAGTTGTGGGAGGTGGGGTGAGGTTGGTGAGTGCTTGAGCTGAGGAAAGAGTGGCCACACATTGAGATCATAGGGGCAAGGGATTGCAGTGGCTTTCATATAAGCCTTAATGAGGAAACAGAGGTTTGTCAAAGTATAAATGGGTACAGGCAGAAAAAGCAAAATCCAATCCGACAGCAACCAGCTGCCAGAAATTGCAGCATGGCCCTGAGACTTGCTGCACTAGGGAAGTGCAGGAAGGAAGGGTGGTAAAGCTCAGGCAGGATGAATACCTTGGGTCAGGAATAGAGAGGGACTCCCTGTTCATCACTCCATTCAGTACCAAACACTCGTTGTGATAAGGAGAGCTAATCAAAAAAGCAAAGAAAACACAAGAGGCTCAGAGGTACTACGAGTGCTGTAAAATGCATCTGGGAAGAAAGCGAGCACAGCATAGGTGTATTCCCTGGAGTGGAGATGAGGAAAACTGAGGACAGCAAAGCAGATCCCTTGGGATTTATAGCCCTGTCTTGGCATGCTTCATACTGGAAGCAGGAGATACCCAGGAGGATTTGGACAGTAGCAGCACCAACCTAGTGTTAAGGATGGTGGGAAGTACTCTCTAGGCAAGGGGGAAATTTTTCCCCAAAGAGATGCTGATTCCAGCACTTCATAATGACAAACTAGCATTTTTTAATTATTTTCTTTTTTTTTTTACAGTTTTCCTGTGAAGACAAATTAAACAGAAAGAAAATAGGCAGTGGAGAGTTTAACTGCATCCTGTCATTGCAGCTTTGCCCATGCTTTCCCATCTTCCAGAAGTTCCTGCTTTGCTGTTGCCACTAGTCTGTTTACAGCAGTCCAACAGGGCTCCCCCTTCGCTCCACACACTGGCTTTTCCTTGCCTTTCCCAGTTCCCCCTCTCTGGCTTTCCTGCTGCCCTATCTCACTGCCCGGGGTCAGACACTTGCCCCTGTTCTGCACTGCTGCAGAGCCTGCCCCCCCCCCCCCCCCCCCCAGCCCGGCACAGCAGCATCGCAGGAGCAACCCTCTCTGCTCAGCTCCTCGATGCAGACCTATGCTGCAGTTAGAATTCCCTTGTTTTCCCATCTCCCTGATAACAGCTCTGCTGCAGCGCTAAAGAGTCCTTTGGCTTTCCCCTTCTCGATTTGCACCTCCCTTGCAGCATTTGGAGTCACCCTGGCTTTGCCCATTGCCATTAAGGTGCCCCATTGCATTCCTTTTCCCTTTTTACTTTCAATTTCTACTCCCTACTAGTAAGCCACAGCAAGGGAAATGCTGCAGCAAAGCTTCCAGCTGGGCTGTACTCACTTCCGTATGTGTGTGTAGGAAGAGATCAAACTTCAGGGATCCTGGAGACATTCTTGGATGTGGTGCTGAGAAGAAAATGAACAGGAAAGAGGTGAAAGAAATGTCAGGCCACAAGCTCACAGATCATTGGGGCCCAGAGACAGCTGCATCTACCCAGAAAAGAAATAAATGACAGACTGCACCAGACTATAGCATGAAAACATTGACACAAAGAGAATTAATGTTCTTGCAACTGGACCTTGGCCTCACACAGTTCTTCAGTCGCCTCTTGCCTGGTGACATTGTGCTGCATATGATTTGCTCTCTTTCAACACCGCATCTGTCCCAGAGACTGTCTACCTCTTAACATTGCTGTGAAATATAGGTGATGTAGTATGTATAAATATTTCAAAGAGACAGGATTAATCTGACAAGTGGGGTCTTGAGAACAGACCGGAGACACTGACTCTGAGCTGGAAAGATGGGACAAATATGTTCTGCAGAAAGAGACTGGAGGGAGGAAAGACATCCCTCATCTTTGCTTTTTGACAAGTAGAATCACTACAGGGTATGGTTTGCTTATGACAAGTAGATTGCTTAGCAAGCATGCATGGGAGTGCTGGGTTGCTGTCACCCATCAGAAACACCATAGTCATGAATGTTACGATTTATTAGGCCTCAACCAGTAATTATTAATTACCTTACTTAGCAAATGCAGTTATGTGCTTGGATTTTGGCAGTATTTTTATTTCCACTCAGAATATCCATGGACAGATGACAGCTCTTTCTAATTATTTATTATAAAATTATTTTTCCCTTTAATTCAAAGGGCTGCTCACAAACAGCCTCACTTTATGTTTTTTACTGCTCCCTAATTGGATGAGTTCAAAGGTACTTTTGGCACAAATTCTTGTATTTGCTAAGAGAAAGCTGGGTTGTTTCACATACTTTGGCAGTTTACTTGGAAATTCATTTTTCATAAGCATTTGTGCCAGTGAAACATGAGCATGTGCATTGAATGCTAACACAAAGAAAGGGGTGTGAAACACACATTTGAGGGATTTATTTTTTTTAGACTCATTATCCAGATATGTAACTCATACTCGTTCTCACTCTGAGGCACTATTCCATAATCTAATGAGAATCCCTGAGAAAAAAAATTAAGGGAAAGGCTATAAAATACCCCATAAATAAGCCTATTTCAGAATTTTGAGCAGAAAAAACAAGACTCGTGTCTCCATATTTTTTTTACCCTCATGAAGTTTCCTGGATCTGCAAGCATCTCTTCATCTCGTTTCCTTGTGTTGCTTTCAGCCTGTTTCATGCAGATGCTGACAATTTTGCTTTGTCTTATCATCATCAGCTCCTGCTTTTCTCCATGCCCTGGCAAAGGGGCTGCTCTGCCTGTCTTCTAGTGCTGGCTGCCTCCTTCTATGCCCTTTATTAATGTTGCTGCCAGCCACTGCAGGAAGGATTAAATCCTTCTCAGATAAGAGTTTATTGTATTAAAAAATAAACTTGCTCAATTCAGGACACCTCAGGGTGCGAAGCCCACAGTTTCTTGGTAAATGTTCCCTTAGGTCGCTTATAGGAAAAAAAAAAGGGGGGGGGGGGGAGGGGAAAGACCCCAAACGCAAACAAAGCAGTTTTACACTGGCGACATCCTGACAAGTAAGGGAATAGGGTCCAGTGGGAAATCCGCCTGCCTTGCCTCCTGCGCGCAGGGATGCTGGTCACTGGGGTGAAGCTGCCCTGCCCGTAACTCCGCTCCCCTCCTGGTGCGCTACCGCTTTTCTTTCCAGCTGAGCACCATTTACAGGAGGAATAACTGCTTACTAATTAGCGGCTATATCTATTAATTGCTTGTTAGAGCATGCCTGAGCAGCCTGCCGCTCTCTGGGCCATCTCCCTGTCTATACATAGACACTTTTTTTTTTATTATTATTACATTTTTATCCAGGGAGTGACCTGTTCACACGGCGCCCCAGAGCCCGCTGAGGTGCGGGTTTCCATCCGCTACCCCTAGGCGCAAGCGGCCGGGATGCGGAGCCGGCAGCGCCGGGGGCAGCGCGCAGCAGCAGGGCATCATGAGCGGCGTGGGGCCGCCAAGCCCACGCGTGGCCGAGGCGGGAGGGCACGCAGGGACCGGCCCCGCGTTAGAGGCGGAGGGGACCCGGTGTCGCGGAGTGACGGGGCGCATCAGCCCATCCTGGGGAGCCCCGGCGGGCCCGGCGCGGGAGGGAGAGCGGCGCGCCGGAGCCCGCCCGCCCCCGGGAGCGGCACGCCTGGCGAAGCGGGGGGGGTCCACGGCGCTGGCTTCGTTTACGGCCCCGAGCCGGGCACGGGTGGGCTCGGCGGCTCCGGATCCCCGCGGGGCAAGCGGGTCTAGGCTCCCCCGAAGAAGCGCTTTATCTCCGTAGCAAAGCAGATGGAGATAGGAGGGCTCCGCACCGGCGCTCCCCGGGCGCTGATGCAGCCCCCCGGTGCCGGTGGTGATGCCCGGAGCGGTCGTGCAGCATCTTCCTCCTCCCGGCCGGAGGTCTAGCCCCGGGCCCTGCTCCGGGGGAAGCGCACAGTTCCGCCGCTCCGCGTTCAGCTCCGGGCGTCAGCACCGCCCGGGGCCGGCAGCCCCACGGACACCGCCGGTCCCCGCAGCCACGCACCGAGCTGGGGGCCCGCGCAGCACCGCCGCCGCGCCGCTCCCGAGCAGCATGCACAAGGCAGCCCCGCCAGCCTGCAACCTACCTGGGGGGGGAGCCAAAAAACTTTCTCGGCACCAGCCAGCGCCGGCACAGGAGAACCCCCCCCCCCACCGACAACTCGCGCTGCCCCCCACCCCCGGCTCGCTGCCCGTGCAAGCCAGAAGACGCCCCCAGAGCCCCCTGCCCCTAGGCTTTTCGCATCTCAAGTCCCACCCGGGAGAAGCCGACCTTGCCGCGAGTGTCCTGAGGATGGAGGGACCCCGGGCTGACGGCTGATCTCTCCGCCCGAAGCAAGACCCTTGTCCTCCCCAGCCCTGCGGTGCTGTCTCTAATTGGGCCGGGGCGAGGGGAGGCTCGCAGAATTGGGCAGGAGGCAGGGCTCTTCCGAGCACGGCTGCTTTAATTGGCTCCTTTTTCTTTTTTTTTTCTTTTCCCCAAAGGGGAATGAAATGGTGAAGAGGGGAGGGGAAAAACCTGGAAAGCCAAAGGGGAAGAAGCCGCGGCGCGCCCGGCAGGGCAGGGGGCAGGGAGGGGCGAGGCGGCCCCGGCCAGCCCGGGGGGCGGCGGAGCGGCGCGCGGCGCCGGGAGCTGGCTGGGCAGCGGTGACGCTCCCGGCAACTTTTGCAGATTTTGGCGTTTCGGGGAAAACCGGTGGGGCAGGGACCTGCCAAACGGTTTCCAGCCGGCGTCTGGCAAGAGTAACCCAACTTTCTCCAGGTTCTTGTCTTTCCTCGTCGGCTCCCTGCCAGCTACAGCCTCTGTTGATTCCCACCAGGAGCTCCGGCAGCCGTCGAGGGAGCTCTCTTCAACTGCAAATCATCTGCGAGGCGGGCGGAGCAGGCAAGCAGCGGAGGCGAAGCGCCCACCCGAGCCCAGCTCACAACATCAGGGAAAGTTTTGAAGGGACAAGGACCTGGCAGGCTGGGGAGGAGGAGAGGAGAGCCGGGCTGAGCTGCAGGCGGAGCGAGGGTGCGTGGTCTGCCTGCTCCTCGTTTGCTTCTCCCTTCAGGCTGGCTGGGGCGATGCAGTGCAGCTGGGGGAGCTCTTGGGAGCCGCTATAAAAAAAAAATAAAATCCTTCCTGGATTTGATTAATTACAACAATCCCCTCCCCGCTAGAAGATCAAGAAAAGAGGAGAGGGAATCACCTATCCCTCCCTCCGCCTTTCAGCAGCTGGCTCCTACCCCCTCCCCCCCGCTTCCCCCCCCCCCCCTCCCTTTTCTCCACCTCCTTCTCCTTCTCCCCGTTCGCTCCTGGGGCTGCGGCCAGAGCCTCGGCGGGCGGAGGGAGGGCGAGGACTCTCCCAAGTTGGCAGCACTTGGGGCAGCGCGGGACTTGGGGCAGCGCTCGGCAGCTCCCGCTGAACAAAGAAACCCCCTTTCCTGCGGGGGGCGGGGGGCAGCGCTGGGCTGGCCCGGACCCTGCCCCTGCCCGGTGCCCGCTGCCCCGAGCTGGCCTTCCTGTGCCCGGAGCGCGGGCGCGGCTGCCCGTTCTCCCGGAGATCTTCGAGCAACCTGGAGAGGGGAAGCGGGAAGCGGCGCTCCGCTCTCCTGCCCTCCCTGCCGCCTTCCCTCGCTCTCTCCCTCCTTTTTTTTTTTTTTTTTTTCTCCTTTTAAATTTTACCCCCAGGCGGCCCCGGGCTGGGGGGTCCCTTCCTCCGCCCGAGGGGCGCCGGTGCCCGGCGCGGAGCGGGGCGCATGGGGTGGCGTTTCGGGAGGCTGTCGCCCGCTCCTCGCTCCCCGCCGGATGCTGCCGGGGCTGTTTTGGCTGCTTTTCTTCGCCGGCGATGAAGGCTCTGCCTTGAAGATGGAGATGATCTGTTTTTTATTCCTGTCTCTGGTGCCGGTGTACAGCAGGGGACAAGGGGTTTACGGTAAGAGACGTTGTCGCGGTCGCTGTTGGGGGGGGGGGAGAGCAAGGGCGCAGACGGCGGTGGTGGGATCAAAGTTAAAAAGCACCTGCAGGAGAAAGTAAATGATGCCGGCGAAGCTCGTCGCAGCCTGAGCGGAGAGACTGATGCAGCAATGGGGCTTCCAGCGCCTGTAGCTACTTCGTAATTCCTGCCCGTAACCCTCCGGCCGCCTCCGATTCACGGGTCCGCCGAGGTGGCCCGCAGGGACCGCTGGCGAGGCCGCCGCCGGGCTGGCCGCGCCCCGAGCCGGGGGGCGCCAGAGTTGCGGCGGGGGGCGACTCCGCGGCCCAGCCCGGCCGCCCTTCTCGCCACCCGCCTCGCGTGGGGACGCCACGCCGGTGCCGGCCCGGCAGACCCGGCGCTGGGAGCGCCGGCGCGTTGCAGCCGCTTCGGGGCAGGGGCAGGACGGAGGGCGCCCACCCGCGGGGCCCCGGCGGCTTGGCCTCCTGCCGGGGTCGGTGCCGGGCGTCCCCTTGCTGCCCGGGGCCGCCCGCCGCCCTGCCCCGGCGTCCCCCGCCGGCCCCTCGGCCGGCCCCGCCGGGCTCCCTCCCCTGCCGGGGGGGTGCTAGGGGAGAGGCAGCTTTTCACCCCATTGAACTTTGCTGCTGATTTTCTTCTTAAGATCGTGGCGGGCGGGCGGGTGGGTGGTGGTCTGTGGCAGAGCCGATGTCGAGCTGCTGGATTTTTTTCCCCCCCTCTTATTAATTTTGCAGTTACGGTGCTTACCCCTTCTCCTTGTGTGCAGGCAGGGTGGCAGATGGCAAGCTGGGGCGGCCCCTCATGAGAGGGCTGGCGCCCACCGCCCCTCGGCGTCCGAGGGCAGCGGGGGTGGCAGGGGCTGGGGGGGCACCCCGTGGCCCCTCGGAGCACCGGCCCTGGGCTGAGGGAGCAGCCGGGATTTCCCTCAGCCAGCCGTGCAGCCCCCCTTTCCCGCTCCCAGCCCGCTCTTGATTCTTGCTTTACAAGATCTGCATTTCCAATATACTGGGGAAAAAATAAATAAAAGCAACCCACAAGACTTGCCTCTCCTAACAAGCCGGCTTTATCTTGGCTTACAACTCAGTTGTGCGCTGCTGTAAAGTCCTTCTGGAAGGCATGCCTCTGCCTCTAACAAGCCAGGCTCTCTGAGCGCTGAAGAGAGACCCCAGTGAGAGAATCCAGCCCCCCCGCTCCCCCTTTTTTAACAGCACGCAGCCAGTCTCTTGTGTGAGCTCTGGCAAAGATCAGTTCAGTCTCACTGACTATGGGTAAGTCTTTTTAGGTCACTTTTTAATGATGTATTTCTTTAATGGAAACAATTCCTCCTTTCTCCTTGAGGGCTGGGATGTTAATTTGAGTTTGGGTCCGTTTGGTAAAACAACCATTTTAAACAGAGGGTGCTTAGCATCCTTTCTTTTTTTTTTTTTCTTTCTTTCTCCCAGTGTATGTGTTTTCTCCTAATCTGCGTGTCCAGAGGAAAATTGTAGGACCCTCTGAAGGCTGGAAAGATGGGGAACAGAATGAGTTTGTGGTACAGAAACCTGGTCAGGCCAGGTTATTTAATCCTTTAAAACAGGTAGTCTGCTTCTAGCTAAACTTTCATTATTTTGTTGTAGCGTGCTTGCTGCTGAGTAGCTGTCACTTGCTGTAGAATGGCCTCTCCGCTCAGGATCGTAGCAGGAGGGACAGAGCTTAAAACCAGTTTTGCTTAAATGTGCTTTAGAAGATTGCCTGTTGTATTTTTTCATCCACTTCAGTGAACTTGCATTTGATAAGAGTTGCTGCTAAATTAGATCTTCAGAATAACTTACTGGTGTTTTTGTCTTTTTCTCTCTGAGAGAGATTGGAGAAGCTGTGTACAAAAGAAAGCACATATATAGACATGCACTAAAATGAAGGCATCCTTTTAAGCCAAAATGGTACACTAGTTCTAGCTGTTCTCTTACTTAACCATACAAAGGAGAAATCCAGTCTCTTTTCCTCTCCCCTCCCCTACCTCTTCAGACTATCTGTTGAGACCATCAGGAGCCTAAATAAGCCGCTGTCGCTGAGTGCAGCCCAGAGCAGTATCTTGTGGAATCAGCACACCACAAACTTCTACAGTGACTCATAGTTTTCATATTGTCTTTCCCAATCCTGCCTTCAGTCCACTACCCTGCACTGATTTCATACCTTGTGCAGTCAGCACTGTTTGTTTGGATGTGATTTGTTATTGATGGCTCAAGTAGAGCTGGATTGATACTGTTACATTTGCCAGGATAAATAAAGCAGGATTAGGAACTAGTCCTGCTGGTCCCTTCCACCTTGGTTATTCCTAAATGTTAGTCTCTTGCCATGGCTTTAAGCTGTACTTGAGCGTTCTGTGTTGTGAGTGTCGGTCTCATGTGGCACTTAATGTAGAAATTAAGGGAACTCCAGTATCATGTTTCAGATCAGTTTTTCTGCTTGTGAATATTTATTTATGGCAATGGAGAATGGGAAGAGGCATCTATATGGGTCTATAAATATATTTTACTTTAGTAAATCTGCTGAGATTAAATCAGATTAAACAAGATAAAATATCCATGTGATGTACCCTTTAAATAATACACCCACATGGATGTGCACAAAAGACCTCTGTCTAGGAGAGCGGAGTTGTTGGAGAGGTTTATTGAGACGAATGGTATAAATAAGATGTGTGTAAGGGGGTTTCTGGGAAAGGAGCATTTGCAGTGGAGGTGCAATTTAATTAAGAGTCAAGGTGCTTTTAGCCCACTACCTGAGGAGGCTTGTTAAATAAATTGGCATTTGTTGTAATGACTGAAGCGTGTCTGAAACTCTCTTCTCATTAGCTGATCCCATCCTTTCAGCCTTGTTTGTTGCAGTAAGACAAGGCTGGCCTGATACCGAAGGCGGTTCAGCAAATTGCCAAAAGGCAACTTCTGTTAGTCTTTTGTGGTGCCCCATTTCCCAAACTGCATGTGCCTTTCCATCCTGGTGCGTTAATGCTGCTGATCAAGATGAGGAGCAAGCTGTAACAGAACTCTAGAAAATGTCAGAATTTGGGGGGGGGAGGGGGAATGAGGAAGGAAGAGGTAAGGAGAAAGGGGACCTGCCGTTCCAGGCTTGGAGTTATGAAGACTTAAAGGCTATATATTAGACTAAAAGAGTGGTGGATGGTGGTGGTGGTGTCCAAAGTGTAGAGTATGCCTCTTGCTTCCTAGTCAGCCTCGCAGACTTTGGGACTTGTGTAGCTCTGGTTCACAGGGCTGCTGCTTTGCTTACTCCATATGCAGTATATAATTAACATTTCTGGGTTGTCTTGCAACTAGCACAGTCCAGCTGATCAGCAGAAGCCTTTCAGGCTGAATAGAGAGTGGGATCTTTTGTCCCCTGCCTCTCATAATTCACCTGCAGAAAAGGCATTTCAGGAATGGTCATCACAGTGTGTCATGAGGGGCTACAGTGAGGTGATGGAATGGGAATAAAAGGAAGGTTTAGGCTGGGCAGCAGGGAAAGCTGCCTGGCACCATGATCAGAGGGGCTGGATGGGCTGCATCGCTTTGGGCATTTGAAACTGGTGGGGGAGAAGCACTTGCAATACAGAGCAGCCCTGCCCTGGCCTCTGAGTTGGGGAATAAATGACCCAGTAAAGCTCTTTCTTTAAAGAGACACCATCACTGAATCACCTGTGAGATACCACTACAGGCAGCCAAAAAAATCTAGTGGAAGAATGTTTCTTGCATCTGTGATGGAGGAATGTCATGGTAAAACATATCCTGGGTTTAGGCTATAAACATCTACACTTTTTCATTTCATGCACGCATGACATGATTTGTTTCCTGCTCCTTTTACCTGTAAAGTAAAACCTCTTTTTTAGAGTTTTCAAGGCAGGACGCCTCACACCTTGCAACCTGTGTGCACGCCTGTCTTTTGCTGCCCGTTGCTGGGGGTACAGACACACTAATGTTAACCCTGAGCCTGGTGACTGGGATCAGTCTCCCCTGCCTCTGCCTATAGCTGTTTTGCCAGCAGGAACAGGAGTCCAACCACCGAGCTCTTGAGCTTACTTGCTGTTACCCCGGTGCACCCTGTGCCCTCAGAAACGGCTGAGCAGATTGCCACCTAAAGTAGCGGTGGAGCTGGCTCCTGTGAAGTAGCGGTGGAGCTGGCTCCTGTGAGTCACTCCTTGGCCAGTTCTGTTTGGAAAACGTGATGTATGAGCACAGCAGCCCTCCAAACGATATATATGTGTATGTGTGTGTATATATGTACACATATCCTTTGTGCTCAGCCATTTCCCCTTGTTGTCTAGCCCTTAAATCTGTGGTGGCTTAAGCTGTAGCCCTTTGGTTACAGGAATGAGTTTTGTAGCTGGAGGGCTGTATAGAAATAGTCTCCCTGAAGGACTGGGTCGGCCCAAGATTTGCATAGTTCTTTAGCAAGTCATTAAGGTCAAGGCATTAAATCTGTCCAGCCCTGTGCTTCAGAATGCCTTGCTGTTCTCCAGCTGTAGTGTGTCAGATTCACCCTCCTGTGACATTACAGCCTCTGTTTTTAGGTCAGGTCAGTAGCTTCACACACCAGATAAGCCCTCAATTGGCTTTAATATTCAGTACTAGAAAACTGACATTATCCTCCTGACAGGTTGTTTGCAACTTGCTGGTAGAAGTCAAAATATTTCACTATAGGTGTCATCAGAAACCACCATCCTATGCTAATTTTTGTGGGAACATGAAGACAGATGTTGAATAATTTGACATGAGCAGCATAGCTTTTAAAATTATCACCATGTCAGGTTTGCACTGGATTTTTTTGAAATATATGTACGTATTTCAGATGAGCTTCAGAGAGGGGAGGGAGATATAGTAAGTGGCTCTCAGTAAGTGGAAGATGTGGCAGAAGATGGCTTTGGAGGTTCAGTAGTCAGACAGCAATGGCAGTGCGGTAGGGATGCTGTGCTGCTGAGGCTGCTGTGCTTATTTTTAAGCAACAAGACAAGTGCTGGTTAACTCGGAGATCTTGTGATACTTCCCATCAACCAGAAGCCCTACTGTTTTGCCCATGTTTTGACTGGAGTTACAGTTATTCTACTTGCTTGAATAGTGTCGTGCCAGGCTTCCAGTCCCTCCCTCCATGCACACCATGCTCTCTCGGTTCATTAAGCATGGTCTATGGCTAGGAGTCTTGCTTGTATGGCTACAGCCTGTTATCAGGAGGGCAGAGATGGGGCATGGGGAAGAATTGCATCCTGCCCAATGCCAATGTGCTGGCAAAAGCAATAGAGATGTGGTTTCTACTGGTGAAAGACTGCTTGGGGTAGAGGGTGTTTCTTGCTCCCATTTGTGGGAATGTCCTGAACGCTACCTGCGAGAGGCTTCTTTAGTCAGCATGACGTAAGTCCACAGACAACTGCCTGTGCAGCTCTGGAGAGACAGTTCACCGAAGTTCTCATTCAGGGTAGGTGAAACATTGGCATTTTTTGTGCAGAGAGGTTGCTGTGTTGTGTCCTCAGAGGGGGTTACATTTTGCTGTGGGGTAGATGTGTCTTCCAGACAAGAGGCAGTGGAAAATGTTGCTTTGCTGTCAGAGATGCTGTGGGTGCCCGCGTCTGGTAACACAGTATGGGTTTCTTTAGGCTATACCTGGTGTACTGAAGCTATTAAGAAAACACTGAGACCATTTCTGCTCTCAAGCAGCCAAGGTGAACATAGCAAGTGCCCATGTCCCAGCTACCTTTTGCCAGTCATCGTCTGCTGGTGTTGCACGTGTTTAAGTGCAGAAGTGGATAATGTGCCTGTGTCCCCCTGGGTTTGTGGAAGAAGGGGGAGGGATAGGGCACTGACACCGTGCAGCAGAATGCAGATCTGGCAGGCCTGCCACGACCCGCCAGAGAGACTGATGTGCTGCGGAGAAGTGGGAGAGGAGAGTGTGTGTTTTGTATTTCTCTGCCCATGTTTAACTGGTGAGATCTCTACTCTGTTAGGACCCAAAGTACTTGTTTTGAAAAAAAGCTTTCATCTACCCTTTATTTGGAGAGGAGGGTGAAGGAGCAGCTATTTTTTATAGCCAAGCACTTGTTTAGTGTTTAAAAGAAGAAATTATAAATGCGTGATAACCTGTAGAGCTGACAATCAAAAGTGCCGCGTTAGAGAGCTAGGAAAGAACTTGAGAAGTGGAGCTGGGAAGGGGGGATCCCGGGCATCGGCTTTCTAAGTCAGAGAAGGGCAGTTGCCCGCAGGTCCGCTGGCGCCGGGTGCGTGGGGGGCAGATTCTCATGCCCGGTGTCGGCTGTTCCCTGGGGCGAAGGCTTCGACTCCTCGCTCGTGTCGCCGGGGGCTGCACCTGCTCTCCCTGCCGCACAAGGGAAAGGAGAACGAAACTGCCCGGCCTGCCTGCGGCTGCGCTCCGCCGGCGGCTGGGCGGCACATCTGGACCGGCACATCTGTGCGGCAGGGCCGTGCCGCTCCGCCGCTGCCCGGCAGAGGGAGGCGTCGCACCGGCCCGGCGGCGGGAGGGGGTTCCCGGGGTCGCCCCTTCCCGGGGAGGGGGGTGCCGAGGCCGGCCGGGGGCAGACCCCACGGAAGCCGCCCCGACGCCTGGGGGGCGCCCGGCTCGGCGGCCCCGGCTGGGCGCAGGGAGCGCCCGGAGCCAGCGCGCCCGGTCCCCGCCGCTGCCGGCCGGGCGAGCTGGGGTCAGTGCCCGGGGGCTGCTGGGGGGCCGGGCTGCGCTGCTGCCGCCGCCGCCCGGCTCGGGTGCCGGCTGCTTGCGGGCTGCTTTGCATCGCCTTCGGGTCTGTTTGAGGGTCTGGAGCTCTGTCACGTTGTACCCATGCACTTCGTGATCCTTTTTTTTCCTTTGCTTGTTTTCCTCTCTCTCCTTTGTAATACTCTGGTGGAGCGGGACAGCACTGTCCTTTCCTTCCAGGAGCATCTCATCCACTTCCCATAAAAGATCATACAGCAGAGCCCAGGCCTCTTAAATCCCTAATTAGCTTTTCAGCCATAGTCTCCCTTTCTTTTCATTTCATTTTCCTGTGTAGCTGTGTTTGGGGGATTTTTGTTTGTTTGGCGTTTTGGTTGGTTGGTTTTGGCTCTCAAAAAGGTGGGAGTAAAGGAGTTACAGGAATCAGAACAGATACAAAGGAAAAGGGATCCTCACAGACGGGCTGCCTCTGGAAGGAGGTGAGAAGAAGCCAGCCAGGCGGTGGCTGGCCGTCGGGGTGCCTGACGTGTTCAGGTGGGGCATTAGTGCTGCGATGTACCACCTTGGCTCGGTGGGGCAGCAGGGCTGGGTTACCAAACCCGGCAGAGCTGTTTGATTGCTGCTGGGGCTTTCGCTCTTGGAAACATGACTTACACGCCCTGAGTGCAGCGTCGCCTTCTGAGCATCGTGGGGGCCTACAGGGAGCTTTTGCACTCGTGCATTGGCCACACTGTATCCCAGGTCAGCGTCTGACTACTGATAACCTTTAGTTTTAATGCCTAAATACTCTGGTCCATGGCTGGTGAAGGGAGATGCCTGAAGTTAACCAGGGAACTAGAGAGAGACAGCTGAATATAGAAGGTGAAGATTAGTTCTTTGAATTTTCTGCTTGTTCTTCTAGACTAGGCAATACGGTTGCTCCAGTGTGTGCTTGTATGACTGTATTCCCAAAGTCTACGGAGAGCTTTATGGTCTAGTAATGTTTAAACTCCTTGGACAAGGGTGTTCCCTTTGTATGCTTCTGTAAAGCACTCTGTGTTCTTAGTATGGTGCTAGTTATGAACAGCAGTGTAGACACAATCATATTTCAGTGGTTGCAAATGAGACAGGACAGCCTGATGGGGACTGCCGTGCTGCTGGAGTGGCCTGGTGATTTGGAGTCCCCAGCACTGCTCTGTGAGCAGGTCAGGGCTCTGGGCTGGGCTGCAGACCTCCAGGGAGAGGGTGCAGCAAGGTGTTGAGCACGGACCTCAAGCAACTTTTATCGAACTGGCCAGCCTCTTGCTTTCTTGTTGCTCCTTTCACTTGTGCTGCAAATCACTTGTGGATGTGGTGTTGGCTGTTTTCCTTTTGCTTTAGCTTTCATAGGGGAGATATCCCTGATGCAACTAAAAATCCATCTGGCTGTGATATGCTGGCTTGTGGTTTCTCTCTGCTGTGAGCTGTAGTGTAGGACAAATACCGTGCAGATACTTTTGCTGGGTTCGTGTAAATGGAAATGATGGCAGGGTGAGGATAGCAATTGACAAAGGTGCAGGAAGAATGGCAGTTTCTAAAGACAAATTAGCAAATATTGCCTAAAGAAGAACTGACATAACATTGAAAGCTAAAGTCAAGCTGTGAGAAAGGCTTTAGGATGTCTGCAGGTGGACATTTAATACAAGAGTAGCTGCTTGCTGTCTCTGCTCCTGTTTCGGAAGGAAATGGTCCTTCACTAATTGGCATAAATTGTTTTAAAATAAATGTAGATGGGAATCTTGTGCATCTCTTCTGTGCCTTTGTGATGAAATAAAAAGGAAAAACAAAGATGTGATTCAGACAGATGTTTGAGAAATGTGGCAAAATGGCTTTTTGCTTACAAATGTCATTTCACCTTCTGGTGCTTGTTGCATGTCTTGCATGGTGGAAAAATGCATTTGTAGAATTGGAGTGAAGAATGACTGTCTCTCACTAAGTTTAATAAATGGATTGTTCTGGCTCAGAGCATCCCTTGAAATAGCAGAAATGTGAGAAGTTGATGCTCATAAAACTAACGTGAGCAGCAAGAGCCAGCTGAGGATAGGAGGTTGAACTCACCTGCCAGGCAAGTGAATCTGGCCTGGGGTGTTAAGAAAACTGATCTAGGGCATTTCCACTGTAGTTTTAGACCCTGAAAATCCCTCTCAGAGTGCACAAGTAGGATTTCTTGTGGGTTTATATGTTTCCAATCACTGTAATAGCTATGAACTTCCACTTCTACAATGCCTCTGTTCCCTACAGTTGCTCCACTCTGCGTGTGGGGAAATGAGATGGAGATTAAGTGATTTGCCTGTGGCAGAATGGAGAATCAAGCATCAGTGAAGTTTTAACCATCCTTTTCTCTCTGGTAATGTGCAGCTGGTATTAAATGCAGTCCCTATGGCTGATAGATCCAAGGTGGATACCTCATTGATAAGAAGGAATAAGCTGTTGAAAACAGGCTCTGAATGAGTTATCTCAGGATCAAGCTATTTTTTTAATAAGAAAACAAAAACATGTTTTGTCTTTCACTACTAATTTAGCTCATTTGTTCACAGGTTAGGATTTCTTTGAGGGCACCTTTTGGAGGTCTTCCAGAAGTTGAGCCTTACTGTACAACACTGGGGGAGAAGGAGAAATCTTTCACTCATGGTACATACATGGTTTTTTCTATGTGAATCTGCAGGTGGCTTGAAAAACTGCTCTGAGGGAAGTGCAGGACTGGATTAGTTCTCAAATCTGTTGACTCAGTCTGCAGCAATTCAAAATATTTTGCACTTGATCAGAGAAGCAGTATTTCTTACTATGAAAAGCTGTTGTCATCAATGGAGGAGATTAAATGACCGTTCCTGGTACCTGAGGGAAGGACAAAAAGTCTGCATTTGCCTTGAAGGAGCAGAGGCTGGGGATGGGGGGGAAAAAGCAAAGGACCATATCATAGGTACACAATGAGGGACAGTGTCTGGGACAGAGGAGAAGTTATAAGAATGAGGAAATGAGGGTAGAGTTATGGCTCTAAAAGAAGGCTGGATGCCAGAGCATAGCTTTTGAATAAGCAAAAGAAAAGTCTGAATATTCCAACACATTTTGTTATTTTAAGTATGTGCTAAGCCATATTCCTGTTTTTTCTTACAAGTATGAAGATAGGAAGAAGAACACTTGTTTGTTTTCCGAATGCTAACAAAGGCCACAAGGAATTAATGTCAGTAATTTTGTTTGTTTGGTTGGTTGGTTGTTTTTTTTTTAGATATTTTTCTTTCATATTTAGAGCAATTAAAATTCCCAAGTATGTGTTTGAGAAGGGGATTATCTTCATCAGTCATCAAATAATGGCTGAATAAAAAGAACTTCTCTCTGGAAATTGGGACTCGGAAGTGGGCAGTGGTGTTAGCTGCAAGTTGGGATTTTAAGGTGTAGTGAAAGACCGTGCTTTGTTATTCACTGTACCTCTAGAAATGAGGAATACTTGGAAACGGAATAAGAATACAGGAGCTTTCCAATGCTATGAGACAGTGGGATTAGCAGAATGTTTCTGCAAACAAATTGACCTAAGGTGCACACACGCTATGCCTGTGCAGAAGCAGCACTATAACTTGTGGGTGCAGTCTAAGCTAGCTTTAAATTAGCTGTTTGGGTTACTGATCACAGTACAGCTGTAACAGCACGGAGCTCAGCCTGGCCCGTGCTCCAGCCATTAATGCACCACCCTGAGTGGGCTTTGCAGTGTGTGCTGAGCCTCCTGCACTGGGGTCGCCTGGCAGCCACATAATTGTGTGCAATGCCTTGACAAATAAGTTGTGGGGTGCCTACACCAGGTTTTGTGCTTGCTTTTGGATTGCAGCACAAACAAATATAGTCACCTGCTGGCTGTGCAGCTGGGTAGCGATCCTATAAATCCAACTGGCTGGCTTATTGTGGGGTGCAGTGTGAAGCTCGAGGGCTGCAGTGGCTTAGCTACTGCAATCCACTAGCTGCTAACTCTAGCGAGACAAATGCCAGGGTTGTTCTTACTCCGTGGTACCTTTCAAGCAAGCATAGCTTGCAATGCTGGAATGCAAGCTGGCTTAATGCAGCTTGCTGTTGTGAAAGAGAGCCTCTAGACAACAGGTCTAGAATTAATATTTAATTCTGAATTTTGTAAAGCTGTTCCTGAATAACTCCTTGCATAGACAAGCCCTTTATTTAGCTGTGATTAAGTTTCTAAATTGTTTTTCAAAATGGGTTAGTCGAGCTCCTGAACCATGTAGCTGTATCTAAAGACGTTACCCATAGAAACTAAGCTCCAGCTTTGGTTAAAATAGCACAATAATAGTTTGTTTTCTGGCTGGTCAAATGATAAGCAGCTCAGGACTTTCATCCTTATTCCGGCAGAAAAATGCAATCGACAGTAGAGAATGACTGTTTACTATGATGTGCATGATTAATACCATAAATCTTTCATGTTGGGATGTTGGGTGAAAGGCACGAATATCACCACAGCAAATTGAAAGGAGCAGTTTGTTACATATTCGTGGTTGGTAATCAGGCTTGAAACTCCATGTAGAAGGAGAAATTAGCCAAAGTGAATGGTAGTTATCAAAACTAGAAACCACTCTGGCACTTGCTACGCCTTGGCAAAGATGCCATGCTGATTTTTGCAGATCACGATGAGCATATGTACCTACTTGTGGCTGATGGTTATTCCAAGTGGCCAGCAGTAGTGTGTGCGCTACTTGACAAACAGTTCTGCTTCTCAGATTATTATGGAGACATTTCAAAGTATGTTTGCAGCATATGGCTTGCTTAAGGAGATGGTTTTCGATAAGAGACATTCAGTAAAGCACAGTAGATCAGCTGCTTATCACTCAGCTTCAGATGGGTCAGCAGGGCATTTTGTACAGACACTTAAAAGAGCAGTAAAGAAAGATGAGGAGCGAGCCCTGCATCACGGCATCGCAAACTTTCTTTCCTTGCGTAGAACAGCACGCAGGAAAGCTCCAGCAGAACTAATTCTTAATAAACGGATTTTAACTGAAGAATTGTGTTTGATTGTCTCAAAGCAAGCCTAGAGGAAGTAGTAAGTGAGGAGGGTGGGGGAAGGAAGCCACCGTATGAGCTTTTTCCTTGTTAGGCCTAAATAAAAGCTTCACAGGAGGAGGAAGCAGAGGAAGGTGCTAAAAAGTACTAGGATGTGTGATATGCTTGGTGAGGTAGACAGGGAAATGAGAAAGAAATGTGTCTCGCTGTTGCTAGATCTAAAAAAACCCGAAAACGAGAGAGAGAGAAAAGAAATGGATGCTGTTGATGGTGTGTAAATTCTAGGAGTGAGAATATTTCTCTCTTTCATTGGCCTCAGGATAATACCCATGACATTGTTGCTGTTGAAAATGAGGGATTGGAAGAGCAAGTGAGAACCGCAGTCCCCGCCAGGCGGAAGCCCTGCCTGAGCAGGATTGCACATTTCCCAGAGGGTGATAGCTGCAATTCCAGGGTCGTGTAAAAGGGGACTTGTCTTAGCACCCCCGTAGCAAGAAACAGGAGGGTTTAATGTAGCTTTTGCATATGTACTCCTGTACGCCTTTTTTTTTTTTTTTTTTTTTTTTTTTTAGGTCCTGGATGCTCTGTGACCATTCTTGTTGCCTGTGGGGAAACAGCTGTAGGTAACACCATGACTGGAGCCCAGATCCCAGGGTGGTGTAACATGGGTGATAACTTTAATTAAGGGGTTCATTTGCTGAACTAACTCTTCTGATTTTTCCTGTATTTTATTTCTCCCTTTTTGTCTGATGCAGTTAGCCATTGTAATTAGTTTTCAAGGCATTATTTGGCTGATTGGATTTTTGTTGATATAAGGTCTTATTTCTTGCATGTGCTTTGTCACACCTGCTTGCCTTGCTGACATAGATGACTTTTTACCCATTAGCCCAGAGGGGAGTGATGCAGCTATGGGGATGTGAGCAGGCAGCCTTTGTGCCCGTGATCCATCAGCAAAAGCTGCTGGCGAGGCTCCTACTCCAGCCTCTGCTACAGTCTGGCCAGCAGGAATGATTGTGTTTCTTCAGGTCCTCTGGGAAGACAGAAGTTAGAAGCAAGGTGGGGAGAAATCTTAGAGGATGCGCTTTCCTGACTACAATTTTTGGCTCTGCTCTGCAACTCACGTAGATAGCATTTTAATTCTAAGGCAAGGGAGTTAAATCCAGATGAGCTGTTGCTCTGGTATAAATGCTGGCCTGAAATGCTGCACATAATGGTTTGGATCCTGTTGCTGCCAGTCTTCCTTTATGACTTTTTTTAAAGACGTCGGTGTAAGCCAAGTAAGTAGGTTTAAAAAAAAAAAAAAAGCCTTAAAACAAACTGCAGAAAAAGGCAGCTCTGTTAGTTTCTCCTGGCCTTTCGCTCGTGCGAGTGGAAGGTGGTGCCGTTTGTCTGCCTCGGACGTTTTGAAGATGAAGCTGGTGATTTCAGTGAGGTGTTTCCATCTGGATGTGAAGGGGGAGGGCACAGGCAACCTCAGTTTTTGTGTGGTGTCCTGTCATAGCAGTTTACAGGTTTTCATGGACATCTGATTTTATTTTATCCCCCCCCTTAAATTTTGACTTGAGCCGTTTTTAAGCTTGTGGCAGTTTCCATGAGCATCTTTCCATTGACGGCTGGTTGCTGTGGTCACTGAGCTGCTGCCGTTCGCTCGGGCAGCCCCTGCGCTGCCTTCAGCGAGCTGCTGTTGGAGAACCCGAGCAGATCCTTGGGTGTGAACCCCCCTCGTGAAGCGTGCTCGTTTGGTACCCCACCGGAGTGCCGGGCCTGGAGGCTCGGGCTGGCAGAGGCACCGAGCTCTGTGGTGACTGGGTTTGGGATCTGCTCTCTGAGATGGTGGTTTCTGTAGGAGGGTTCCTTGTTTCTCTGGGCTTGAAAAGCACCTGGGCGCTTTGGTTTCAAAACTTACTAAACTGGAGGACTGGCATTATGCTTGTGATTATTCCAGAGTGAGATAATTTTTATTAAACTTGAACTACAGCTTAACTCTCAGCAAGTCATGCCTCCACTTTCGTTGGTCAGTCTGGAATAATCAACCTTTCCTACCCCAAAAGTTTTTGGCTGTTTTCTCTGGTATGTCTTGGTATGTGATACTATTGAATGTCCTTTCCTAGAGACTGCAGGCTTTCACTCATGCGACTTGCTGTCTTGAAGGAATTGGAGGCAGCTGGCAAGAGTCCTTTGGGTTTCTCCCCCCCCACCCCCTTTAGGTTTCTTCCCTTCCCCCCCATCCCCTTTGGGTTTCTTCCTGCCTCCCCCTCATCCTTTGGGTTCCCCCCCCCCCCTCCTTTGGGTTTCTCCCCCCCCCCCCCCCCCCCCCCCGCCTTCCCCCATCCTTTGGGTTTCTACACCACCCCCCCCTCCCTTTGCTTTCCTGCAGGATTGTTGTGTTGGGATAAGAGGAATTTTCCTTTCTGTTGCTTAATTGCAGGACACTAGTTGAAATATTTTCTCCTTGCCTTTGTCACCTAAGTTTGTTCCTTGCATTTTCCCATGGCCTTAAAAAGTACAGTTGGATGGAAGGGACATAAATAGAGCTAGTATTCAGGATCTCACTTGGCTTTAGAGATAAGAGCCTGGTGGTGGGGAGTCTTTGTTCTATTGTCCCCGCCATCTTCCCTTCTTTGTCCCCACCATCTTCCCCTTTGCCTTCTCTCTTTCCTCGGTTCCTGTTTTTTTCACCTTCAGAATCCTTCCTTAATTCTCTTTGCTTAAAATAATATTTGTTTGAACAATAAAAGCTGTATTAAAGGGACACATTATCACTTAGTTTAAATACACATACTGGCTCTGCAAGAGAGGGCTTTGCAAAGGAAGTCTAACTGTATGCTTTTGCACATAAAATGGGTATGTCAACAAATCCTGCAAGAGGTCTGCAGCTGAAGAAAGCCCTTTTCCCCTGCTTCGCTGCATGCAAATATCCAAATACAATGACGATTCCTACTGCCGGAGCAGCAGCAAGGGAAAACCAAGTGGCATTGAAATGATGCCAGCAATACCTTTGTACTGAGTTATAGCACTGAAGACGAACAGCAGGTGGAAGCTTGGTTTGATCTTTTCCTGTGAATAAGATTAACTAGCTGGAATGGTGCTGGTGAGGGGTATTTTCCTGATCCCTTCCACAAAGCTTTTGAAACACTCCTGGAGAAGCACAGGCTATCCTCAGCACCTGCTGAAGGAATGGTGATCGGAGAGCTCGGTGCAGCGGAGTGCTCTGCCTGTGTCCCTTTCCCTTACTGGGGCATCTGGCTGCCTCGTGGTGTTTGTGTGTGTGGCCTGACCCGCTGTGCTTGTGGCTGGTCTCCGTTTGGGAGGGCTCGTATTTGCAGCTTGAGTCTCCTGGGTTTTGCCTGAATGGTTGACTTCTAGTGAGTTAGATACAGGCCGGTGGCATGTGGCAGCTGAGCATGGGGGGAGAAGCTTCCCTTGCAACCAAGGGATGTTCCCTCAGGTGGTGCTTGCAGGACAGCTTTCTGTCCTTTGCTGCCTCCTGGGTTTATGGCTAGTTTGTGGTGGCTCTCTGTGTGGGAGGTACAAGGGTCTGAGCAGTGCCACAGGTCCTCACCCTGCCTTTGCTGCTTTGGTCATTATTTTTGAAAGACCTTGTATTCTGTGGAGGATCTGTGGGTGGATACAGGCCTCCCAAGTTTCTGTGAATCTAGGCTCTTTCTGTCAAATGTAGCCAGATTGTAGTTGTTGCTGTTGGAGAAATATCTGAGAAGTATCTAGGCATAATGCTTTCAGATTGCCCTGCTAACCAGAGCAGATGGACTTTTCCTCTGTGTCTGTGCCTCTTCTTTCCTTCCTGTTAGTATTTTTGTAATTGTTCATACACGTTCTACATTAAGTATATCATCTCACTGGGGTGAGAACCTAGCCTGGTGGTCATCGGGGAGTGGGGGTTTGGCTTCAAGGGTCAGCTCCTGTGTCTCCTGGGGACTGTGTGTAAGAGCCAACGGGAACAGAGGCAGGGCTGCAGTCTTCCAGGGCTGCTTCTGTAGCCACACGAACGATCTCTGCTCTTGGGTTTACTCTGCTGGTGTGATCAGTCATCACTGCTTCCATTTTAGAGCAAGAGTGAGAGAATAAACTTACTTTCAGCTGTTTTGTTTTTCCTGTCAAGTAGCTTTTCCGATTCCCAGTGCTCCCTCACTTTGCTTTACTTTCCAGAGACATCTGCCAGCTTCACCCTCTTCTTTGGCCAACTAGGCGTACAGACTTACACACATAAATTCAGTCCATGATATTCCTAACACAGGCATTATTATTGCTGTCGCTGCCTCTCTTTTTTTTTTTTTAAATATAGTGCCTCTTTCTTGGGAAGATACGTTCCTAGATTATGTGTCCATCTTCTCATCACTCTCCAGGAAGAAGAGCAGGCTCTAGATCTGTCGGTGCCAGAGTGCTTCTGGAGTTGGTGTGTGTCCTGGAGCACTGCCCTTCCTGGTCGGGGGCAGCTGGGCCAGGGCATCTGTCAGCCCAGTGCTGACACTGAAATGAAGCCAAAACTCAGCTTTGCTGTGTCCCAGGACAGAATGACCTCCAGGCACTAAACTTCCCCAGGCAGAGAGAAGCAGCTCCTTGTGATACCTGTGTGCTCATAATGTGCATTGCTGCTGGGTCACTGTTCTGTTGTTTCTTGGGTGAGTAGTAAAACTGCAGTTCTTCTGCAGCACCTGGGGATGGTTAGGTTGAATAGAGGTAAGTGCAGTCCTTTTTACTGAAGAAAAGAATCGCAGGAAGCCCTCATCTACTTAAGTTGTACAGAGACCTTTCTTTTTTCCCCTCCAGTCTCTCAGGAGTGTGACTTTCCCTTTCACAGCTGGTCTGTTCATCCTCACCAGTACTCGGTGGCTCTCCCCCAGGACCGTGCATGCCCACAGACTGCACCGGTGAGGTGCCTTAGGTGAGCAGTTCGGTTGTAGGCACTATTGCAAAGGCATCATCTATCCATTTGGGGAAAACTGCTTCTGTCTTTGTGATAATCTGCTAGATTCCTCTGGAATCCCTGCCTGGGGAAAGCTGTGACATTTTGCATTGTTTTTGGAGCTCTGTGGCCACCTTCCCAGAAGTTCTTTCTGGGTTTTATGATCCTCAAGGGAGGAAACAGTACAGTAACTTCATAATCGTGAAAATCAACACTGTATATGGAGAGGAGAGGGAAATCTATGCTTGTTTTTAAAGGAAAAAAAGAAACCCTACAGTTCTGTTTCCTTGGGACTGAACTTGCATCTAATCTGTGTCGTCTTTCCATTCCTCTTAGCTTTTTTTCTGGGAGACAGCAAGGCCCAGAGATTGAAACCTGCACCACAGTAATTGTAATTGAGGATTCAGTCTGAATCTTGGTGAAAGGTCTGACAGAAATTCCTGCTGCCTGGACTGCAGCTTGGTTTAGAGGCCACAAACCATCAAAACCCTTGTTCTTCTCTGTCAACACCTGCAACAGTGGAACAAATCATAAAAAACAAGCCAAACAAACAAACAAAAAAGAAATATAAGCAGAAGAAAAATACTTCATTAATAACTGTAATGTCCTTGACACTTCTCATCGATGGTTTTGGTATTTTACCTTGCTTCCACATCTCCAAGTTGAAGTCTGTTAGCTAAAGTGTGTGTGTGTGTGTGTGTTTAAGGTGGTATGGGCTCTTCTCCCCACTGAAGATGGCAAGGGAACAGAGCAAGCAAGTTAAGTGAAGACATTTTTGCATTTTGATCATAAATATTCTGGTCATTTTTGGCAAACCTGTCAAAAGACATTTTATGCCATTTTGCAAGACGTTGTCATTGGAGGAAAAAGTTAGTGTAATGCCAATCTAGTATTTTCTTACTTTGATTACTTCATGGAATAACTGAGGTTGGACAGACTGCTGGAAGTCACCTGGTCCAGACTTTTGCTCAAAGCAGGGTTAGTTTGATATTAGAGCCCACTGTGAAGTTAAGACAGGGTGTCAAGGTCCTCACCCAGTTGAGTTCTGAGCACCTCCAAGGATGGAGAGTCCATAAACTCTCTGGGCCCCTCTACTGGTGTGTGACCACCTTCATGGTGAAATAGTTTTTGTCTTTATGGCCACTGGGAATTTCCTGTGTTGCATCTGGTGCCTTTTGCCCTTCCTCCTTTCACTGCGCACCTCCCGACTAAGCAATAGCAGTAAGATCTCCCTTGCCTTTTTTTAAGCCTTGGGGCGGGGGGAAACAAACCAAGCAACCCAACAAACAAACCCACCCAAACTTTTCTCAGCTTTTCCTCATATGCCACATGCTCCACCTGCCTGATCACTTTGGTGGTCCCTTACTGGACTTGACCCAGTATATGAGTGATGCTTTGTGGGAAAATGTCTTTCCTGGTTTCTTCCAATGAGATGGTCCTTGCTACATGGTGTTTTCATGGCAAGGATTGCTTTATGGTCTATCCTTCTTTTTGAAGTTCTATGATTAACATGCTGTAATTAGCACACTCCTGGCATAGTCTGCCACAGACAAGCAGGCAAATTGAAGATGTGCTGGTAGACGTTTGTACATTTTCCATTATGTGCAGCATAATCTCTGGTAGTAGTTACACTTGGAGAAGAACACTAAGTATAACTTAAATATAAAACAAACACAGGGTTAGAGATGGTGGAAAAGGGTAATAAACCCATTAACCACATACCACAGAGTAAAATATCTCTGTGTGTATGTATATATGTACACACATGTGTGTGTATGTGTGTGCAAATGTGATATATTTATTACACATACAGATGCATTTTGCAGGGTCTCTCTTGGGATACCCGTTGAGTTTGCCGGATTAAAAAGCAGGGAGTGTCCAGCAGATGCCCTGCACTGTGCACCATGTCAGGAGACGGTCCGGTCCCTGGTGTGTAGCGGTAAACGACCGGGTAGGAAGAAAGATATACAGTCCCTCAGGGAAGTTTTGTAAAGGGGATGTCAGGTCCTGCTCAGACTGTTTAGTTCGAAGCCACTTGTGGTGTGCTAATGTAGCAGGGGGACCTCGTCTCACGTCGAATGCTCTGGGGTTTCTTTACACTTTGAGTTCTCCATAGGTGCCCGGTTGGTGGCTTTGCTTCACAGCGTGATGTGCCGGAGCAGGAAGCTGAAGATTGAGTCGTGCTTTCTCTCTTCATTTGACACAATTGTAGGTGGCATGGAGAGTGGGATGCTGGGGTAGGAAGTAGAAGGAATTATTTCACTCCCACTGAATTTTATCTGGGCAACATGCCCTGTCTGAACAGTTGGTTTGGTAGCTTTTTTTTTTTTTTTTTTTTAATGTATTTAGTATCTGTGTTCTTTTCCTCTCTCTCCCCCTCTTGTAGGGCCATTTCCAGATTAAAATGAAATAGGCTCTAAACTAGCAAGAAGGGATTGGGAAGCTGGGAAGGTCCATGTGTTCAGCTGTCAGAAACACAGCACTGAATCCCTGTGAAAGGCATTAACTGCTTGTTCCCTTGCTGGTGAAGTCTTTCAAAGAATGGGGATGACTTCGCACGTCTGTCTTGCCCTCTGTACATCTGAAATCTAGCCCAGGTGTGGTTACACATCTCCATTGCTACTAATATCAAATGAAAGGACTGAGATGTTTTATAAATCGTTATTATTTTTTTAATTCCCAATGTTGAAACCTTGCTGTTGACCCTCTTGTGTTTTCTGAGAGGGAGTGTGCAGCCAGTCCCTGCTTCTGCTTTGCAGATTTTTTTGGTATTGTTTGCATATGGCTTTTTTGAGGAGGGTGTGCAAATCCTGCTGTTGCTCCCAAACCATCTCCTTTAAGGGAGTGGCTGTGCTGCAGTTTCACTAGGAAATATTAATGCATGTAAACATTTTTCAAAAGGCATTACATCTTCCTGCACATGCTTTATTATATTCCCACAAATCTGACTAGATTTGATAGATAGGTAACCAGGGAGCAAGGACGGGGGTAGTGTGCTAGAGAGGGAAGGAGGAAAAAGGGAACGAAATAAACACAAACCTGCTGTAATTCAAAACAAGGCAAAATCAGATTGTGTGCTTTGGCTAATTTTCTTATTCAAGTATTGATCCAGTGGCTGCTCCAGAGTCTATTAGCAGTCAGCCAGTGAAAATATTTCCCATCGGGGGCTCTGACCTGAGACGGGGGTGAATCTATAGCAATTTGTTCAAACAGAAGAAAGCTTTTTCCTCTGATTTGTATTCCAATTTGTGCAGTGTACAAGGGGGGCCCTGTGGTGGGGGTTTGCAGGGTGGTGCTTCTCAAGTGGGAATCGAGGTAACTGGCAGAAAAATATGCCTGATTAAACCCTGAGCTGGGCACCCTCCATCTGTTTCTTTGGGCTACCTGGGCACGGCAGCAGGCTTGCCTGCCAAGGGCAGTGGGGCAGCCCTCTGCATCCCCTTGGCAGGGAGGGTGCACAGACCTGCCATGTCAAAGCTGCCCCAGGGAGGAGGAAGCTGCCCTTCCTGCAGCCTTTTAAAGAGATGGAGAGAGAGGGCAGAAGTGATCTCTGCCTCCTGTCTGCATCTTCCCTCCATGTGCTGCCAGTGCTGGCTGAGGAACAGGTTTCATTGGAGGATGGATGGATGGTGCTTTCCACTGGTGGGTTTCAGCCTGGGCCAGCTGGGCTCACAACTGGTTTGACTCCAGTTTGCTCTAGCTGGAGAGGGCAAGTGTGGGTGCTGCTTCTCAAGTTAGGAACCTGCTACAGGAGTTGCTGGATCCTGACGCTTTCTTGAGGTCTGCCAGAGGTTGCCTGACAACAATAAGCTCCAGGCCCCAGCTTCCACCCAAAGCTGTGCTGAGGGTGCCATAAGGATGTGGAGCTCCTCTTCTCGTTCCTCCCAGCTGGCTGCCTCTTACATTATTGCTTTGGAAGTAATCCAGATGAGGAAATGGTCTCAGCATCCCTTAAATCCAGTTAATTCCTGCAGCTATCAAGAGCCACCAGAAATCTCAGCTGACAAGGTTAGCAAGGCTCGTGGTTTCCAGCATCTTTGGGTCACCATCAGGCCTGATGCCAACTGCTTCCTGCTGGTCCCTGTGCCAGCCTTGAGACCTCCAGGTCTGGGGTCTTGTCTGTCTCGGTAATGAGGCAGTTGTAAAGTTGTGGTTGGAGGTGGGGAGGTGATTTAGAAAGCCCTTGTTTATGCATAGGAGCATGAACTCTGCCTCTGAGAAAGCCAGGAAAGTTGGTGTTGTGTCTTGAAATACATCATCTTGAAATGTGAGAACTGGAGAAGACCTCTAAACTTAGCTGACCAGGCTCCTGATCCTTAAGTTTATATTGGGCTTCTACATTAACCAGTGACGCCATGCTGCCCGTTTCTATTACTTGCCCAAATAACCTTCCTACATATAAAACCAAAGGATAAGGGGTGTGTGTGTGTGTGTGTGAGGGGAAGCTAATAGGATGGGTACATACTCCTTACATTTTTTTTTTTAGCTTTTAAAAATCTCTGAAATCCTCCTTAGCCTTTTTTATACTTGCTTTAATTTAGTGATGGTCACAGAAACACTGGGAGGGAGGGAGGGAGGGAGGACATAGGAAGGCAGAAATAAGTACTTTAAATCTTAAATTTGTGCAATTTTGAAACCACAAGTTTATTGTTGACCTGGCCATTACTTTCAAGGAACCAGCCTGGGTGCCAGGGAGAGCAGTAACTCCAGCTTTGAGAAAGAGTGGGAAGGTTTATGAGATTTTTAAAGCAGTGAAGCAGAGGTCCCTGCAGCCGATAGCATGAGGGTAGCATGCATGGGGAAAAGGACAGCAGCGTTTTGTAATATTTAGGAGAGTATTTAACAGTCTTGGGGCTGTGGAGTGTACTGTTGCTGCTTTCATAGTAGAGGGCTGGTAGCGTGCTGGAGGGAGGGCTGGCGGAGGGCACGCTCCTCTGCCCAGCTGGCCAGGGTGCTGGCTGCTGCAGGAGGGCTGCCAGACACATTCCCAAGGGAAGAAGATCCCCATTTCTCCAGCTTATACTCCGGCTTGTAGCATGGCTCTCTGAAGAACAGGCAGGGCGAGTGCTGTGCTGTGCCAGGCTTCCTGAGCAACATGGGCTGGAGGGGGACAATTAAAATCCAAGATGCCACTTGCTTGACATGCATCAGTGATTGGCTCCCATCAGGTGCAGGATTTTAAGCCTTTCATGCCAGTTAATTGGTCCAATCCCTGCCCTAAGTGTGACCAGTTCCCAGGGCTTTAGCTGAAAGAAGAATGACTCATGAAACAGAGTTGTCAAGCTGCAGGTCCTTGGCGTTGCTTTGGATGTGTTGCCCTTTCATTCCACTATCTCCCTCCTCCTGGGCTGTGGCACAAGCTGTAGGAGGGAACTGAACTGCTTCTGGTGTGTGTTACATTTTGCCTGTCCTTTGCAGTGTTGGTGCCTGCAGCAAAGAAAGCAAACTGTGCTTTGCTGCTACGCCGGGGAGGTGGAGCTGGGCTGGTAACAAGGAGTTTGCTGGCTCGCATGGGGGATGCTGTACACAGCGCCCAGCAGCAGCCTGTCGGGAGGCGACTGCTGGGGTAGGACCATGCAGGAAGGCTGTTGGGGGCTGCTTTGCCTTGGTTGTAGGGAGAAAATCCTGTGAGTGACCCTCCCTTGCTGAGGGAAGGGAGGGGAGATAGGGAGGGACGCATTGTACTCAGGAGTTATCATAAGGACTGAGGCAAACTGTTCCCTCCAATTAACGTTTAAAGTTTTGTAGCATGTACTATGGGGTATGGCTTGTAAATGGCTACTGGGAAAGCATATGAGGTATCTATAGAAACCTAGCGTGTCCCTGGGATGCACAGCAGTCTGTGACAGGTCCCCAGAATAACAACCTCTTGGTGTCCCTGCTGTTGTGCAGGACTGATTCATCATGTTTCTCCTAGAAAGCATATCAGGCTCTGTCTGGTTCAGGACTGGAAAACAGCGCCTGCTTCCCTCCACCATCTCTGCAGATGTGTATTCTTGTGTTTTTTAATGTCTTGTATGGTGTATTTTTTTAAGTGGGGTAACACCACTGGCAGGGTTAGTTCCCCGAAATGCTAGAGGAAGCCCTCCTTGCAGGCTTCACTCCCATCTGCCTGTTTACGTGCTTGCCTGCCCGCATTGCCAGCAGCCTGGTGTGACTGGGGGGGGGGGGGGCACTGCTCAACTCAAAACACTCTTCCAGCTCTGAATCTGCTGCTGCACAAGCCTGTGTGCATGGGTGGGGTCCAGGGCTGCATCTCCTCCTTATCTGGGGCTGATGCCACTACACCAGAGGGATCGGGCCCCACCACTGGCCCTTGATGCTGACACTGCGTCGCGGTTTAACCCCAGCTGCCAGCTCAGCCCCATGCAACCAGTTGCTCACTTCTCCCCCTGTGGGATGGGGGAGAGAATTGGAAGAGTAAAAGTGAGAAAACTCGTGGGTTGAGATAAAGACAGTTTAATAAATAAAGCAAAAGCTGCACATGCAAACAAAGCAAAACGGGGAATTCATTCTCTGGTTCCCATCGCAGGCAGGTGCTCAGCCATCCCCAGGAAAGCAGGACTCCATCTCACTTGTAAAGGTGACTTGGGAAGACAAACACCTTAACTTCGAATGTCTCCCCTTCCTTCTTCTCCCAGCTTTATATATTGAACACGATATCATATGGTGTGGAATATCTCTTTGGCCAGTTGGGGTCAGCTGTCCAAAGCTGACCTTCAGAAGAGACATGGATCAGTTACAGAAGGGGTTGAGGGGGTGGAGGGAAGAAAAAGTTTGAGAAATGCAATCCAAGGAAAACCAAGACAATTTTCATGCTACCAGATGAAATTTGCTCCTTATACCACATCTATTCCTGTCTTAGGTACAGAGCACAGAACTGGGGTTTAGATGCTCTTTGAACAAAATACCGTCCCCCCAGTGAGCAGAGACTTGCTTTTCCCTGGCAGGTTTGATGCTGCTCCCTGATGTTTCCTCTCTGAGAGTAACCTTAATTCTCTCCAAACAATTGGAGCAGGCTGTTTCTTTTTTCCTGCTGTTCACCAAAACAAACCCTCATTTTCCTGCCTCGTTTGGGCCTGGCAGCCAGCAGCATTAGGCAGGAAGGTGTTGGAGGAAGGAAAGCTGCATGTGTGTCTCCAGCTAGATGAACCTGGGATTTCTTCTTGCCATGGTGTCCTGGGAAAGCCATTTACAGACCTGGCTGGTTCTGGCAGCCTCTGGAGGCAAGTCTTTCCCCAAGCGCTCTAACGCCCATCAGAGTGCTAACAGCTTGGGATGGGGCTGCATCTTGGACTGAAAGTCCCCTCTGCTTCCCACCTTCCTCAACCCCTGAGACACCAGCTGTCCCTTACAGCTGCTAGAAAGCTGCCTTCCCTGGGTCTCTAATGCATGCCTTTTATGTGGGAACTGGTGTAACACTGCCCAGCAGCGCTAGCAGCACTATTGCCATCAGTGTGTATGCAAGGGCACGCTGAGCCCTTTGCTACTAGCTGCTGGTTTCGTTTTTTTACCCTGTCTTCCTTCAGCTGCATGAAGCAGAGCTCTGAGCGTCCTATGCAGTGCTGTGGGGCAAAAGCACAGGGTACAGCAGGAGATCCCTGGTTTGGGAACAGATGGGAGCATCTCCCAGTGCTTTGGGAGCATCAGCGGGAGGTGAAAGGCGAAATGCTGTCTTACTCACTGTGCTGGTGTGACTGTCCAGTGTTGCAGCAGTCTTTCGGCTTCCCTGGTTACCTAGAGATTTTTAAAAAAACCCAAAACATGAAAAAAACCAACCACTGTGGGTTTATGTTCTGTTCTAGGTGGGTTTTTTATGATTGCAGAAGGATTTTAATGTCTGATGTGAGATCGTATTTAATGTTCCTCCTTCTCCTGCCCTACTCCAGTGTTGTTTGGTACTGCAACACACCACTGAACGGCTGCTGGGCTCTGCCCCCACGTGCATGTGTTTCTGTTGCAGGTGGACTGATTTGGGTGAGACAGACCATGGAACAGCCTACATGTGTTTAATTTTATGGCGAAGGAGGGGGCATGCAAAGAGAGAAGCAGTAAACGCTGTCATGCAAGGATCAGCCTCCACTTTGTGGAATCTGGCTCAAGCGATGAATAGGAGGCTGTCACAGGTCATGTATTTAGTAGCCTGAAACCTGTTGTTGAAGAAGTTATGAGGGAGACCTTGTGCCTTCCCTGTTGAAGGATCCAGCCTACTGTAATGTGCGTTATTGGGTTAATGGGAGGGCAGTGCTGGCAGTTGCTGTGGGGCGCTTACTGGGTTTGCTCCGATGCTGCAGCAGCAGTGTCCTGCATCTCCAGCTGCCCCTTCCCCTTTGAGTGTTTCAGACAGTGCAAAACTCTAGCCCTTGTTGGCAGGCAGCACAGTCTGCAGAGCTGTGGGAGTGTGAGACAGGGCTCCAGGAGGCTGAGGGGGCTCCATGTGTTGGGGCAGTTTGGAAGTGAAAGAGTTGCAGCTGAGGAGGGTGTGCTGGAAGCCTCCCGTGGGGACAAGGCATTTGCACTCTGCATCTCAAAGGGGATCTGCTGTTACTCTAGAAGTGCTGGCTTCTGCCTCAAGGCACTGCTTTACAGCATAAATGCCACTGCTGCGAGGAGGTGACTAGCAGACGCTATTTTAAAAAAGACAAAAAAGGCTTTCTGTTTCCCCATCTCCTACTGCCTGCTCATCACTTCTCTGCCTTGTGTTATTCCTTAGGGGCTGTATCTCTCTAGCAGCAAATTGGGTTGCTCGTGAGCGGAGTAAAACCCTCCATCTATGTAGCACCTCTTTTTCTCGGCTGTTGGGGTGTTGTGTGGCAGGAGCTGTTGCAATGAGCACATACCGTAGTAGGGTGGGGATGCACCAGGCAGCACCTGCTAACTCGTGCTGGACACCTTACACAAAACAGGCCCTGAGGGCTGTGGTGTTTTCTGCACTGTGATTCCCTTTGTGGGTGGCTAGTAGACATGTCACTGGGCTACTGGACTAGAAATTGCAAGGATAAGCACCAAAGAGGCTGTTCCTCACCGTACGGTACTGAAGACTGCTACAACTATGGGAGCAAATGAGTGCAGTGGGCTCCTAGCCTGTGCTGCTGACTGCCTGAGCGTCCCGGTCACAATCCCAAACCTCTCTGTGCCTGGTTCCCTTACCTGTGTGACTGCTGACCAGCCTGCTGGGAGAGCAGGAGCATCTGTCCCTTTGCAGATGAGAGGCCTGTGTAAGGCTGCAAGGAAGGGTGATAAACCACATGCTTCCAGTCTGAACTGCTTGCCCTCCACAGAGGGGAGACGATGTGTCCGTTTCCCTCTTCTCCATCCTCCCTTTCTCCAGGCATGGTGTGGGCTCCTGCAGGGTGCCACAGCACCTACTTCTGCTGTCTGTCTGTGGAGATGAGCAGTGCGCTGTCAGCGGGGCCCACTCCCTGGATGCTGCCTCCGCTCCCCGTCCTAGTGGGCCACCATCACCATGGCCAAGAGCCAACAAAATGATGCAGCTTGTTGCCAGTGTGCTGGCTAAACAATGTAATTTCTGTGCAGTGGGAACAATGCGTCACCCAGGTCCGCAGGGTCCACTGGTATTGAGTTATTGTTAATGGAGAAGGGATGCTGAATTGAATGCAGTAACGCTCTCTGAGTGCTCCCAAGGGAGTTGGAGAGCAGAGGCTGTGTCCTGTGAGGGGAACAGGGATTGCAAGCCAAAATCTTGCTTGAACGCTCTTAATTCATCTTTAGGACTCTAGGGTAGCATTTAGATCTGGAGCAGGCATTGCCGAGGCATGGCACTGCAAGGTGAGCCCTGCTGAGCTCCCAGCCTGTTGCTCAGCAGGGCTCCAGTTTCTCCTCCCCACTGATGCTGGGGGGAAGGTAGTGCTTCTTGTGCCCTTCCAGCACAGTGGTGAGGCTTCCCGAGCTGCAGAAATAACCAAATGTTTTGGGAGAAAAGGTGTAGATGTTTGTCCTCACACCTCAGGTCTTTGTCCTGCCCTCTCCGTCAAACTCCCTGAGCTGCCAGTACCCGCTGGCCGCAGCAGAGCCTCTCACCCTCGACTTGTGCTCAGAAGCTCAGCAAGGAAAGCACAAAAGGCAGCAAAGCTGAGGAGCCTTCCCATTTCCCAAGGGTGCTTAGATCAAGGTGCCAGGACCCACTACCAAAATACATATCTGTGACCTTTTGTTGCTCCTGTCAGGCACTTCACAGTCCTCAGTGTGACACCGACTAAGTTGCAAAGCTGCATCTCAGCAGGTGACAGCTGCTCCCGCTGTCTTTTTCACTCTTTCTGTCTGGTGACAGAATCTCCTTAAACACATCATTGCGTTTGCACTGTGACAAGAAAAGCTTGCAGAGTAAAGTCAAACAGCTTGATGTGAAGCTTACGCTCAACTCTTAGATGGGACTTGCAGCTCTATGTACACATAATCCCCTTTGCATTTTGCCCAGGAGCAATGGAGTAGTGATAAAAATACCCCTTAGGTAGCAATTCTCATGACATTAGTCCCTAGCCTGGCTGGAAATGCCCTGATCTGCAATGTTTCTGGCCCAACGTAATTTAGCAGAAGCTCGTGATTACATTGAGCTCCAGCCACCTCTGAGCTTTGCTCAGTGAGGCAGTGTTTGTGGAATGTCAAAGACTTCATTATCTTGGGGTTTGCTGGATTTTTATCTAAAGTTATGTGGGCTGGAAATCTTGCAGGCCCAGACACCTGAGATCACAAAATCAATTCTGCCGTCTATTAAATAGGTGTAATTCCCATCGACTGCAGTGAAAGTTACAATTTTGCAGTGGAAGGTGGAATTGGATCCATACGTATTAGAGACAGAAAACCTATCACTGGCTTCCTCTGGACCTTTTTCCAAGGTCAGTGCAAGACCCTTTGCAAGTGTTTGTGACCAGTGCTTCACTCCGTGGACTGGAGGTGCCAGTGTCTCCCACCACCGTGCTTTACCATTAAGAACTGAAGTGTGATGGAGCGTGGAGAGCAAAGCCTGCTACCAATGGTTTCCTTTTTTTATACGTGGTTTTTAGGTGTTTTAGTTTGTAACGTTTTTCCTTCTGTGAAGGCCTGGGGTTTTTTTCTTTTGTTGGATTATATTAAGCACTAAAAACGTTGAAATTAATTCCTCCTGGCAGACCTTCCAATCCCCACAAGCTACCTTCAGTCCCACCTCCTCCATCTTCTACCTCAGAAGAGAAAAGCAATGTAGTCAAGGCCATGTCACTGGTACTGAACAGCAGAGATGGTTCTTGCCTTCCTGGTCCCCCTGTAATCCTTCTGGTAGAGTGCTTTTTCAAGCCCATATTGATGTAGCACTAACACTGGGTGTAACTTAACAGTACATCCCCATACTTGCATGGGCTTAAGTGCTTGTGCTGGGTTGTCTGTTTAGACTCTTCTTGCTGCAGCGAAGCACAGGGATCAAGCTCAGTGCAGCTGGATCAGCCCAAATGCTGCCCAGAATTAGCTCTGCCCTTGCTGTTTAACAGTGGGACAAGGCTGGCCGTAAGGGGTCAGTGAAACAGGCACTTGGCGGGACCAGTAGGGATGATGGGGGCCGTGGCCTTGGTGCCCACTTGTGCCTGTCCAAGCTCTCAGAGTTAGGGCTGGTGATGACTGCTGTGGGGCAAGCTCCCTCTCCGGAGGAACAGAAGTCGGTTTTGCTGTCCAGGGTCTTCTGTGTTCTCCAGCTTGTTCCTGCCATGCCTACAACAGACATAGCCAAGGCTCAGACCTCGTCAGAGTGGAGTTTTTCCTCTGTTTCTGGCTAGGCTTGAGCAGAAGGGCACCAGTCTTGCTACTTGTTCACAGGTGCTTGCGAGGTTGGAGGTGGAGAAGAGCCAGTCTGGCATTGCTGGCAGCTTTTTACGAGCGGTGTTTTAGCCATGGCATGTCCCACATATGGACTTCATGTGAGCTGCAAGCAGCTGTGTAGTCTTTCAGACCTGAGTGGGAGTCTGGATGTCCTTTAAAACAGACCAGATTTGGCTTTGCTGCTTCTCACAGCTTGTAAAATATCAGGGAAGCTTCAAAGTAACAGCATGCCGGAGCTAATGAGATTGAAGGCTTCCCTGCCTTGATAACGCATGCTTTTCTGGTCTCTTCTCACTATGACACCAGGTCTGCTACGAGCTGTACTGACATGTGCTTTGGGGATGGAGGTTTTGACCAAGCCCTTTGCCACCAAGGTCTTCTGCCAGGGCAGAAACCCAGGGGAGTGCCACTGACCTGCTGCATGGACCCAAAGCTGTGCAGCCAACAGCTGGCCATAGGAAACCTGCTGTTCTTCCATGGGTACTTTGTGAAAAGTCTTGAGGTAACAAGTATGAGATATTCTGAAAAGTGGTTGGCTGCAGTTGGTTGTTAGTCTATTTTATTGAAGATTTGCTGGAGGATTTTAAAAATGGTGAAGTTCAAGGACTGGAAATCTCCATATTCCCAAATTTGAGGTCACCTGAGTGATGTGAGACACTATAGTCTTTCTAGGATGGTGCCACAAAGCAATTGACAGCTATATTGGTGTAAATCCAGCGCATGTTTCTTTACTTCAAAGCTGCTTCTTAAAGGGTAATGTTAGTGTGAATGAGATGAAATGCATGCCTGTTCCACTCTGGAAAGGAATGGAAAACTAAGTTGCTGATTGTTTGTGATCATTAAAGACCAGAATTGCTCCCCACCCCCCGCCATGAGTTCTGGCCAAATTCCAGCTTAGGTAATTATATTCTGCTTCCCTAATTCCCTCTGAAGCTTCAAATCAGTTCAGATTGCTTTTCCCTTTCTAGCCTGAGCAATTAGATAATGTTCCTAAGCCCTGTTAACCAGCTATGTTCCACCTCAGAGAAAGCTGTGTTTTATTGCTCATGGAAGCAGCCCCCTTCCCCCACCTGTATACTTATAAAGTCTTTTTCGTATGACAAATGATAGTGTAATGTGTGGTAAAGTGACGTCTCACAGCTGGGGTGTCTGGCATCTCCACGCTGCTACGGTCAAGCTGCAGCAGGTGCTGAATTCTCCGCTCACTCTGCAGCATACAGCAGCTGCCCTGGGTGGTGGGACGGGAGTGACGCGCTCTGTGGCAGTGCTGATGGGAAAGGGCTGTTGCATGTGTTGCAGCATTGGAAGTGGCACTTGGACTACAGGCTGCAGAGGAGACAAGAGAAAGGCTGTGTCGAAGGGGAACGCAGGGGGCATGACATGGGGAGTTATGAACTGCGGTATGGGGAGGGGGAGGTGTTTGAGGCAGTTCTTAATGGCTCCACACTGCATATATGCATCCAATTTTGCGTGTTGCACTTTCTAGCAGAGCAGCTGGTGATGCTAATCCTTTGCCCTCATTGGTCGTGTATAGCAAGGATTAGGAGAGCATCCTCCAGTGAAGCACACCCGCTCCAACTGCTCCCCGGTAAAAATGAAGGTGATGAGGGGATGTTTGGCTTCATCCTTTGCACTGGGCAGAGAGAGAAGGGGTGTTACACTGCCTCATAGTGCCACACGTGTTTTGTATTCCTTTTGAGTCTCAAGTGAGTCAGTGTAGAGGGGAGGTGGTTTCTCAGGATTTAAAACTGAGTATCAAGTGAAGCCTCTTATGTGAAGAAGGGCGTTTGTTTAGCTTCTCATGCATCCACCCCATCCCATGGACTCCTTGAGTGGCTGTTGTCTTTCTTGTGGTGGTATATTCTGCTTCCCATCATTACCTGGAGCCCTCTGAAGAGAAAGCATGTGTGTCTTCCTGGCTGTGGTGGTGTATCAGGCCCAAACAAGATTCTTGATAATCAGACCTATTACTGTAATACCTGATGTGAGCTCTGATCCCCTTACTCTGTACCTTCAAGTGATAAACAAAAAGACGACAAACCTTCTACAAGACAGGTGCTTTGGGTGCTGTTTTCCGCTCTGTCTTAAACCGCCGTCTGTGGGGACAACTTGAGCTGAATGCCAAAACAAGTTCCTTCATAAAAACACGAAAGCAGCTGTGGAGATGCTTCTCTGGGGACATTTTAAAGCTTGATCAAGCTCATCACTGTGGAGCAAGCTGTAAGGAAGGCTTGCAGATGACCTAGCAAGTATGATGGGACTCTTCTGTGTGCTTCCCTGAGCTCTTTCTGTAGCTCATCTGAATTTCACTGTCGGTCCATTTGCCTATGGGAAGTGTTGGCATATCTGTATGCATTTATGCAGGAAAAAACAGTATCACTTTTATACAGTTTGGTGTTAACCAAGGAGAATTGGCAGCAGAATAAACCATGTGGGCAAATGCAGCAAATAAGAGTGAAGCCTAATTAACAGTTGCACAAAAAATCTGCAGGGCTTGGACGTCCTGTTGATTTTGGAGTCTGCCAGGGACCTACTCTTACAACCAGTGTGTGTAAAGGCAGGATAGCCCATACTGATACAAGGGCATGTGTGGTGGGAACTCAGTCACATGAAGCATCTGGAGGGCTGTTCTGTTTATGCATGTACAGGGGTGCTGGGAGGGGGTTACTCTGTCTGTATCAGCTGTGCTGGGCAGAAAGCTGGTACTCAAGCAGCTAAAGCAATTGCCAGCAATGTTCCTTCTCTGGCGGTGTTTGTTCTATAAGAAAGTCTCCAAAGGCTTCTCCATCTTTGTTGCACTGTAGTTGTACTGCAAAACACTTCAGCAACCACGCTTCTCGTACTAAAGAAATAGAAAGTTGTTGGTGTATATTTCTACAGAGCCACTGAGCTAGTGGCTCTCGATGCATGGGACTGGTAGCTGCCTGTGCTCTGGGGGACTTGAATCCTGCACAGCCAAAGGAGTGAGATTTCGCTACTCCGCCAGGCTCGTGACTGGAGACCAGGACTTCGGGTGTATGGGAGTGGGGCCCTGTGGGTGGGTTTCCAGGGTTTTTTCAGCTCCCTTCTAGGTGCTTGTGGGGTCCCTAAGCATACCTGCACCTGTTTGCCCTCTGCTCACCCAGTTCCCCAGGCAGCAGTTGCTGTGTAAAGGGTTGTGGGGTCAGAGCTGTGCTGCTTGAGCCGTGCTTGCTGTTCCTCTGAGCAGTGCAAATCTTTCTGGGTCGCTCAAGAGTTCTGGTTACCCAAAATCAGCTTTAGTGTGTAATTATCACCAGGAGTATAAGGTTACTTGGCACTGTCTTGGAGACTGATGGTATTTGGTTTAATTAATGGTGAGCAGTCTGTCTCCACATGCGTTCGGCCCTGCCTCCTCATCCTTCCTATCAGTATCAGCTTAGGTTTGTTTTTAATTATTTTTTATTGTGTTGCGCAGAACAGTAAAACCCACATCAGATTACTGAGGATATTAATCCTTTGCACTTCTTTAGCACGTTTCATCCAATGGCAGAGGTTTGTTTTACAAACATTAATTATGAAGCTTCATAACCCCCCTGTGAGGCAGGTAATAACCACAGTAATACTGAACACTTATGTGGTGATTTCCATCTTCAAAAAGTTGTATAAACAATAAGCTTTAAAGTACCCTTTAAATGACACGGTGGTGCAATTATTCAAATAACGCATGGAGAGACAAAAATACACCAAGGGGAGAACGTGCTTGCCCAAGGTCACGCATCAAGTGCTCGTTCAAGATTATTCTCAGTTTCTGGGTTTCTTTCCCACTCTGTCTTCCTTGCTGTCATAGTTGAGCAGTGATATATGAGAGTGGTAGAGGGTGAAGGCCATGAACTGAAGACCATTAGGTCCATGTAACTGAGCAAAAATACAGGATGCCATGTCTCCTGGGTGGAGCTCAGGTAGTTTGGCTGAAAAACTTTGTGGTTGACAGGGTCCTGAAGAGCTGTTTGCTGTCAGTGCTCGATGGTGGCTGGTGGTTTGGAACATTGCTGCTGTTGCAAGTGGAATCCCTTGGTGGCTAATGAGTAGCTCCCCAGCTACTTCAGTTGGCTCCCTGCCTGCTCCTTGGCAGGCAGCAACAGGGAAAGCACATAGCTGGTAACAGAACTTTTTCTTCCCCGCCTGTTTTGGGGCATGGTCAAACAGGGAGGGAAGTTTGAAGATGTGGTGACTGTGATCTGTGACAAGAGTGGCACATTTCTGGGTGCTCAGCAGTACACGTGCTGGTTGCTCTGTGGAAGGAGGCGCAGCCCTGATTGCACCCGTTACTGGAACAAGGCAGGACTTCTTTTTTCCCCAGCCAGTTCCATAAATTTGTCCAAGCCAACTCGTGTCCCTCCAGATGAGGATTAACAGAAGTGGTTTGCAAGGCTTAAATGGTTCTTGTTTGTTTCCCCAATGTAATTTATAACAGAAGCAATCACTGGGCTTTGAAACACCCCAAGATAGGCGTGCTGCCCATCTCAGTGAAACAGACTGGTGGTGCCTTGGTGATTGGTGACACATCTTGTGGGACAAACACTGGGAGGTAGTTGCAGAGACCCTGCCAGCCCACCAGCCTGGTGGGCTACTGGAGAGCTGTGCTTCTCTGGGGCATAACCAGGTTGGGAGTCTTTCCCCTTTGTGTGCAATTGGAGCAGGCTGAAACTGGAGGCAAAACTAGCTTTTAGAAGGTAAGCCAATTCCTCGCTGGCCGGGCAGTACAGGGGACTGGCTTAACTAGGGGCTGACAGTTCAAGTTTGCACATTGTGGAGGTTCAAGTAAGCCTGTGTTCTCAGAAACCATGCCTCTTTCCCTCTTCACGCCCTTTTTCTGTTAATCGGGAAGCCCACTGTCTGGTTTCATGTTAATCTGCCCATGGGTGTTCTGCAGCAGGGGGGTGTTGAGGTCTCTAAGAAAGGCGGCTGGTCCGAGGCTGTGCTGTCCTTGGGCATTTGCTTTCCTCCTGCCCCCTTCAGAGACCGGGGGGCTGCATTGTGCTCTGTGGGACAGGCTGCTCTGTGCTGTTCCACAAACAGCTGAAGGCCTGGGAGTGCTTTAAATAAAATTGTATTTCTTACTGATATCGAGGGAACATCAAATGGAGCTGAGGATAAGTGACTCTAAAATATGCTGGGGTCTGAGCCTGCCCTTGGCCTTGCCTAAGTAGGCCAAAGCCTTTTCTCTTGCAGAAGAGAGTTGGAGAACAAAAGTCTTTAAAGAGCTTTCCTCTTCAGACACACGTCGGCTTTGAGGCTGGTGCCTGTCAGCATTTCAGTCGCTCAGAGCTTTATTTCCTTAGTGTCAAAGATCATCTTGCTTCCTTTGCAAGGCTGTCAGCTAGACCCCGGCTGCTTTGATAGGGCTGCGTGAGCCCCCCAATCCCCCGTTGAACAAGCTGCTCAGAAATGTTTGCACAAATGCATGATCTCGGGTAGGGAGTTAATCTCTGTCCTTACCCCCTGTGTAGTCAGCCAACTGAGAAATTATTTTAAACACCATCCCATGTGCATTAGTGCTTCCCCAATTTCTTCTGCAAGTCTGCTGTTTCAGACGATCTTTTGACTCTGCACAGATGCAGAGTAATAAATTCATCACGTAGCTTTGTGGAACTTGCGCTCCCAAGTTCGTTACTATCAGTCTCTCACCAGGGAACAGCCAAGCCAGCACCAGCCTGCCTTGGTTCTCCTTGCCTGTGTTTTAGTTGTCATCGGGGTTTTCTTGCAAAACTCTTCACTAGTTCATTTTCCTTTTCCCCTCTTTTCTAGCTCTTCTTCCCTCGAACAGATTGTTTGAGCTGCTGCAGCTGTTTGTCAGAACGAACTCCATCAGTGTAGCCGGGACGTGGCCATGCCAGAGCAAAGTTCATATCGCAGGGGTTGGGGGACGCTTCTGAGACCAACCCCCGGCCCTTGGGGTTGAGGAGAGCTCTCTGTAGTAGTGGCCCAAAGTTCAATCCATTTGCAGGAGCAGCCTCGCAGCGCTGTGTTAGTTAACCACACGCACACCCGGAGAGCGGCCCTATCTTACCGAGAACGGCTGCAGCTGGAAGGGAGACTGCACAAGGCAAAGCGGGTAACAGCGCTGCAGAGGCTGAAAACACGCTTGTGTTTTATTGCCTCTGAAAACTCCTGGACATGCATCTTGTCCACTGTGCATTTACTCCCCCATCACTTTCTAATTCTCCTGAGCAACAATAAACAGAATATTGGGCTGAGGAGTGCATGCCCAGGAGAGGCAGTGTGGCCAGATGTGCTGCACAGCTGGAGAGGAGTAGGTGGATAATCTATTAAAGAGAAACAGTGCAAACTGTTTGTTAGGGTGTCAAGAATATTTCGCTGCATGAACAACATGTGGCAGATGCGGAGTGACAGAAAATGTTCCCTATGTGCTGAGCCTTACAGAGGCAGGGAGGGGTTCCCCATGTTCTACCAAAGCAACTGGCAGGGGGTACGTCGAGTCTAAGAGGGCTGTGAAAGATCCTCCTCAAGCATTTGCGTGCACGGGGAAATAAAGTAGCAGTTCCTGCATGCAAATTTCCCCACCTTAAAATGAGTCATAAAAGGATAATGGGCTGACTCTGGTGTGTGCACCACTGCCCTCTCCTGTGTGCATGGGGGGATGCTGCTTGTGAACAAGGCTGTGTTGCACACTCCAGTCACCTCTGGGCTGATGGACTGGTGCTTTGCCCTCTGCCATCATCCTGAGGTCCTTGGGTGCCATTGCACATGGGGACGCCCTTTGTCGTGATGTCCTGCCTGGCAGCTTCAGAGCGCTGACTTCAGTGTTTCATGGAAATACAACCAGCAGCTCTGCCTGTTAAGGATGAACTCAACTTTGCACGTAAACTGGCAATTTCATCTCTTTGTTATGTGTGAAAAAATGCAGCTTACCCTTTACAGATTTACAGTGCTTAGTCGTCACTGGAAGAATGAATTCGCAGAGAATTTGCAAGTCAGTCTATTAATTGGCTTGAATGAAGATAAACTTTTTAAAATAGCCTCAGTAAGGAATTCAGTGTTTGTCAGTCTCTGTCTTTGGAATTAATAATGCAATAGCACAGGCTCTTCAAAGGTGGCATGTAATTAGAATTCACTGAAATCTTATGTCTAGGCTAAATTTGAAGAAAATAGGTTGTAATTAAACTAAGTTATTAACAGTTACTATATCTAATTATTGTGACTATGTGGTTCTGCTCTGGGTCAGATGCGGGGGATCATAATCCCAAACTCAAACCAATCCAGGATTTAAAATGAGCACTAATTAAGAGAGGGGGAATGCGTAGTTGAAACACCCCAAATAATACCAACTCTTTGCAATTGTGATGCCATGCACCAGCAACGTTATGACTAAGATGTATTATTGCCATCGGCTCCAGCTGAGATGAATCTGAGGTTTAAAAATACTGTGTATTTTCCCTCTCATTCTCAACCCTTGACAGAATGAACAGAAGAGATAAATGTGTGTTCCCTTACCCTACTATACCCAGATTTATTTTTTTTCAGGATTTCCTGAATTAGTTATACTTGCCTCAGGGAATAATTGCAAGATTTCTGTGCTGTTTGTAATTCTTCAGTTAGCTGTGTGTACTTCTTCCTTTTAGTTCTGTTTTCACCTGGTTGCAGGTCTTGCTATGACGTATCAGAAGGCTTCCACATCTGCATCGGCACTGCGTTATGCCAGTGGTGGCACTTCTTATAGGGCAGGATTTTTCTTCTGTCCTCTGCCCCTTCTTCCCTTCCCCTCTGCCTTTATTAGGTGAAGAGCAGAAGGGAGAGAAAACAAAGCTGACAGAGATAAATATGCCCTATGAATCAGAGCCTCTGGAAACGCTTCTATGGGTTAGTTACCTTCCTAGCCAGAGTGGGAGACTTGTACAAAATTTCCCTTGAACTGTTCTTTCCCATCCCTAGAAAAATGCCAAGGAACTTGGACGAGAGCATTTTAAATGGCATCTGTCTAGCACTCCTTTGTTGCCTATTTTGCTACAGCTAATTAAAAGAGAAAAGCCTTTTAATATTTAAGCACCATTAACTTGGCTGAATTATTAAATGTCAATTTGCATTATGTGCATAAAAGGATCAATAAACAATGAGTATAAAACAATGGAGGTGGCTGGGGTTAGAGAGATGTCAGCTCCTCTTATCAGAACCAGAGGGAATTGCTCGCTCGTCTGCCAGGTTATGGTTAGTAATTATTGGTACTCAAGAGGGAAAGAGCTAGGGACTTTCTAGGGTTTTGCACACCAAAGGCACTGCAGGGATGTAAAGGATGCTGTCAAGATAAAATATTACTTGGCTAGATTTCCAGGGGTGTCACACAGCCCCTGTTTCCTCAGCTTTGCTGACAATTTGTTGGCGTTCCCTTTCGGTGTTCTCTCTCTTCCTTTGGGGTGGAGTGAAGCTGTCATATTTGCTTCTCCCTCTCTAGGTTGTTTTGCTTGCTGGCGGTAGTTTTCAGTTCCTTGTGCTGGCAAAAAGGGATATGGGAGAAAATCCAGAGGAAAATGGGTTTTCTTGAGTAAATCCTTCAGTGTTGCTCAAGTTTTCTTTCTCCGCTCCCTGTGAATTTGAATTTTTAGTGCTGTGTTAGGCAGCCATGGAGGCTGAAGTTTGGCCTTGCATTGTAAGGCTCTGGACTGGAATTAGGTACGGATTGATCCCTGGCTGTACTTCAGGCTTCCCACCCGATGATGGACAAGCCATTTCATTTCTTTATCTTCCCCAGCTGGCAGTGTGCAGTAGCAGCATCTCCCCACCTACCAGCCCTGCTTGGGGGATACAAGCATCAGCGTTTTGTGAGAGCCTATATGAGAACCCATTTGAGCACAAAGACTTCTTTCCACTGAGAGGCTGTATCACTAGCAGCATCCCTTTAGCACCAGCATCACCCCTGTCTCTAATCCTGCTCTTGCCGGGAGCAGATAAGCACCCGGCAGCAGGGTGCCAAGTCTCAGCTGTCCCTTGGGTCCTTGGCATCTCTTCCAGGGTTGCCAGTGAGGGGTTGTGCTGGGGTTTGTGCCATGGTTGTCTGTCCCCCACCAAGTGGCTTGGAGCTGTGAGCTGATCTCGTGCAGCCACTGTGGTTTCATCCCCTGGGAGGTGACTTTGCTGCCAGGGACCTGGGGTGCCTGTGGGATGGGTACCTCTGTTCACAGAGCTGTGGACAGAGACAAGTCCCTGCTGCCTGCCACTTCTGAGTAGTGAAACTGGATTTTAGATGCTTGAATTAAGGGCAGTATTTGTACTTTTAGCTCTTTTTAACTACGATGAGAACAAAACAGGCTTTTCGGGAAATTTTATGTCAGTATCTTTCTTGTGGCTCTTGTCACCTTCTCCTGCAGTTACTTCCCCTCCATTTCACAATTGAAATAGCCTTTCGCTTTCTGTGGAAGCTGGGTATAGCGACAGGTAAACATGACCATTTGTGAAATCCTTCCTCTCCAGCATGGAGGGAATGTTTGCACTGCCATGGTGATGTGATTGCCCTCACATCCCCAGCTCCCTCCGAGCTGGCTGGCTGGAGTCCTGGAAGAGGTGGAGCTGTGACAGGTGAGAATTTAGCATGGATCAGTGCCTGAGTGTTTACCCAGCTTCTCAGACGGGCTCTGTGATCTGCACCGAGCTCTGTGCCTCTGTAAAAGCTCTTCTGACAATGATGGAGCTTCTTTGGTCACGTGGATGGGGGAGGTCTGCAGGAGAGCTGGGGCACCAGCTAGTCAAAGCCCCAAGTGCCTTGCTTTGCTAACCCCATGGCTGTGCACCCACTTTCTGGGGTGAGCAGCCCTGAGCGTACAACGTCCCCTTTGGTTCTCCATGTAGAGAGAAGTCCTCTCCTCTGGCAGGTCCTCCCTGCCAATCTTCCTGCTCACCAGCCCCAGTTTCCACCTTGGCATTGAAGAATTTGGACCGCAGGGTTTAGCATTTTGAAGGGCACCAGCTGGAGTTCCGTGAAAGTACTCCTCACCCAGTCTGTGTTAGTGTACTCTGATTGCAAACTGGTTTGGGTTTTGTTCTGGTCTATTGTTTTTAATATACTTGGAGTTGGAGCTTGAATCTGTCTCTTTTCCTGTGTTTCCAGGGTAGGGTTTAGCATGTGTCTGTGAGTTTGGTGGAGTCTTCACCAGCAAAGTCTGGAGCATTACCCATGTGCCCTGCCAGCCAGAGAACTCAGTTTGACACCACTACCTCTGCCTTTCCTTATTTTTCATGATTCAGGAGCCACAGCTGCTGCCTGATGTTTTTTTCCCCTTTTGATATGAAAAGGAGCATGTAGTTATTCATTGATTAGAGTCCATGCACCTTTGCTGCTAATCTAGTCTACAGATGATTAACAAATTGACGTTTTTTTTTCTCTCTTTTGAAGGGATGAAGTGTCTGTGTTGTGCTCTCCTTTCATCTCCTATGTTAAATGGTCCAGGAGTGAAAAAACAGCTGAGTTTCAAAGTATGTTGATTTATACATCTGTGCACATGGACCTATGTTGAACAGACACTATTGTACCAAAGTGTCTTAAAGTATAAAGAGGGAAGTGGAACAAGCAGCAGCAATGCTGACTTTGGGAATGAGCTGATCTTTAATTCAGGGTTAAGAGGAGAGAGGTAGAACCCTTGGGATCATTTGAGCAAAGCCCATTTGCCTGCAAAAGTTATTAGCAGCAGATCCTGGGGATGCCACGTGTTGGGCTTTGATACCTGTGCTGACAGGCTGCAGCATGCCTGTGAAAGGCAGTTTTCCTGGTTGAGTGGGGATGTCACCTTCAGTGGCTCCTGTGTGCTGTGACAGAGGAGCAAAAACGGAGAGCAGAAGCATGAGATCATAAGGAGCAGCTGACTTGCATCTCTGTCGGAGCCAGCCTTGGCCCTCCTGTGAACTGGCTGCTCAGAGGCTCCTGGTGATGGGCACACTGAAAGCTGAGGGCACGAGGGCTTACAAAAAAAGCAGGAGGGTCAGCAGGCTTTCTGAATGCCCATAACTGTTCATTCCCCTTCACTGGGTGGTGGGTGCGTGGAGCAGCTGGAGATTGACTCAGGGCACTGAAGACCTGGTGGGAGTTTCCATAAGAAAGCAAGGGATCAAACCTGCCAAGGAGCCTGGTGCTGGCCTGTCTTCTGGGGACTGTTCCTGCAGTGCATTGGCAGGATAAGCCATGTCCAGTTGAGTTCCTGTCTTTGTAGACCTCTTTTTCTCTGGCTGGACCATTTAATTTCTGGGTATTTGACCAGCTGATAAACAAGTCAGTCTGTCAGTGATCTCTAGAATAGAGGATGCCTGATTTTTCCCCCAAGCTGCTTGCCTCATTTGTGTTTTCCCCTAAAATGCTTAGGAGCTTTAAGTAGCAGCCAGGCAAGAAATGGCTTTTTAAGTGCAATGCTTTGAGCACTCAGCTTGGCAGGATCACCTCACCCGAGTATGGCTCTGTGGCTCATTGGGTTTTGCAGCAAGATTTAGAGATACAGCTCAGGCTCTGAAGCTGGCACAGTGAGGAGTTGGTTGGGAAAGATAATCAAGTCTCTTCTGTGGCCATTACGAGGCAGACACGCTTTTTTGTCTTACCTAACCAAAGCTGGAAGCTTCCAGGACAGTATCGCTGAGGCGCAGGCTCTGACTGCTACCATATCTGAAACTCCTAAAGATTTGAAGACAACCGGCTTCACATTGCTGGCGTTGAGTCATCTAGACAAATTCAACTCAGGCATATGAGTTAGGCAGTGATACAAAGTTTATGCCACCACAATGTTGGGTGTGTAACAACTGTAAAAATTGTGCTCTGCTGCTTGACACTGCAGTTAGGTGGACCTATGCAGGAAAAATTTGGGAACATCTAAGAAATCTAGTGAGCTGCTGCAGGCAGTGAAGTTGGGGATTGGGGAGTGACGGGGGGGTCAGTGATGATCTAGTGACTGATACTTTAGTAAAGCACGCAACACCTCTTTAGTTTTAAATTGAACGAAGGTCTCAGGAGCAGGTGTTGCAGTCGCTGGGGGGTGTACCTACTATTCATGACATCTCACATGATTTTGCTGCTGGCATTTTTCTAAAAGAAACAAAATTATAGAGGTGCTTCAAGGAAATGACATTGATTAACCAAAAAGTTATTTTAAGACCATGCAAATCATCTGGCTGAGCTTTGCAAAAGGAAATTCTTTCTGGAGATGCAATCAGGCAGAGATATAAAGACGTAGTCTTGGTCTCTTCCAAGCAAAAAAAAAAAAAATCCCATGCTATTTTAAGTAGCCAAGTTTCATGCTCTGTGATTACTTTCCACAGCTCTGTCATTTCTCTGTGACTTTCCAATTGAAAATTATATTCTTCTCTTCTTGCTCGAGAGTGCTATGGAGTGTTGTGTGGGGTTAGAGACGTGGTTGCTTTGCATATCGGAAGTGGCTGTGTTTCTTCTGTGGGTGGATTGATGTTTGTGTTTTAATCATGATCAATGTACAAATACCAAAGGAGTCAAGAGACATTTTGCTGCTGAAATATAACATGTTCCCTGCCACAAATTTAGGCCAGGAGTATAGTAAACAGTTTTGTGTTTGGTTTTTTTTTTTTTTTGAGTACATGGTTTGGGCTGCAGAGAGAACGCTAATGCATGGGAGCAAAAGAACCTCCGTGGAGGTCTGTCTTGCTCAGGGTTGTAACTGTTAAGATCAGCATGCAGAGAGGTCTACCTGATGGTTTTTGCTTTAGGACAGCCTTGTGGTAGCGCAGAGCTGCCCAGGCAGCATGCTGTGTTGGAAGAGTCGACAGGAAGAGCCTGGCCAAGAGAGAAATCCAAGGAGTGGGAGGAAACCGATGGATGCTCTTTGCTCCTCAGCTATCCCTGGGGGCTTCTGCATTGCCTCCCTCTTGCTATGGGACTAGCCTTGGCCTTGTCTTAGAAGTTGGAGCCTAATCAGGCTAAACTGTACCAGGCAGCTCGAGCTGGGGAAGGTCCCTGCAGGGGCTGTGCACCCTTGGCCATTGTGCTGGGCAAAGAGGCTGGGAGGGACTGGAGTGCAGGGGAGGAGACCCCCAAGCAAGCAGCCAGGGAACATGTTCAGAAGGTGAGGGTGGTGGGGGTTCCCCTGGGCAGGCTGTGCAAAGATGTCCAGTGCCTGAGCTGGATTACGCCCACCCACTGCCATCTCTGCTCCCTCTGCTGTTGTGCTGGCCTTAACTGCCGATAGTACGGGCAGTCTTTCTTCAGCCATTAATACACTATTGATCCACAGTCCTGCTGACAGTGTTAATGGACACTGATTGTGTATTATTATTTCCATAATCGTCCTCAAGCTGGAGTGAATTTTCCTGTTCGAATGGCCCATCAATATCATGCCCTGCATTGTGGGCTGGAGCTAGCCTGGTTAATTTGTTTTGTCGAAAGTTTCAGCAAAGCCTGTGGTCTTCATCCACAGCAGAGCGATCAATGAGACCAGCTGAATAGTGATGGAGCACACAACAAGGCAGCTGCCATCCCCTCCCAGAGTGGGTATGAGCAGGGAGTTTTGTTTGACCGTCAGGGTGCTGCCTCTGCAGACCCTTCCCATCCTACTAGACCTTCCTTGCTCCTGCTGAGTGTTACTAGCACATCTCCCGCCTTTACGTGTGTACTGGCTTCTCTTTCTGCTCTGCTAAGGGGACATGACCCCTTCCTCAAAGGTCTTTGTGTCTGCATGCCCCTGCTGTTCAAGCAGTTGTGCATGGCATGAACAGATGGGGTAAAATGCTAACTAAAGCAGTGGCTTGAAGACATGAGATGCTCCCTGGGTGCTTTGCCATGCAGGGTCGGTAACTAATCTTGCTGCAGGCAATTCCACCCGTGGGCAGGCGGTTACTGAGAGTGGCTGTTCAGCAAGGAATGCCACTTGCGGATTTCCATAATGAAATGCTAGTTTGACACCATGTGCTCCATAAACACTGTATTTTTCCCATTTCTGGGAACTCCCTTCAAGCCACTTGCTCAGGACTGGAAGGCTGAGGGAAAGACACAGGCAGGTTCTTGAGAGGCTTAAGCAGCAGATTAGCAGCTGGTGCCCCCACCTCTTGCTCCCATGTAACTGAGCGAGGTGAGTCTAAGGAGCCTGTGGACAGGGATGGGGAAGGACCCTGGCTCCTTTGCCTAGCTTATGTGCAGAAGAGGCTGAAATACAATGACAGCAGATGTATGGGAGGGCATCGGCTCGCAAAGCAGGGTGGTAGTTTAAGCCTGAGGAAGAGGGAAGGCTCCAGGTGCAGCTTCCCTCTGTTCCCACCCTGCAGGAAGGTGGTAGCGCAGGGGGGTGGATTCAGTGTCCCTGTGTGTGTAGCTGCAGGTATTGGGCCAGCAGCTTTGGAGATGAATGGGCTTCACCCTTGAGACCATCTGCAGGGCACGTGCAGGTGGCAGAGGTGGTGGTGGGGCCGTCTAACAGTGATGGCTGGTGTTAGCCTGCTGGGAAGGCTGCAGTGAAGTGCAGTTGATGCTGTGCTGCAAAAGGGGTGAGCAGCCCCTGTGTCAGCCCTGCTGACTGTGACTGAGGGAGTGTCCGTGCAGTAGCTGTCACTCACCACCCTCTCTGTGAGCGGAGTTGTCATCATTGCCATTGTAGCAATGGGATCTCAGGCTCAAAAAGATGAGTGGCTAGACCTGTGAACCAAATACGGATTACTCAGTTCTCTCCAAAAGACCATTTCTCTCTCCTTTTCTGCATTTTAATCATATTAGCAACCTTTAAGCACCAAGAGTCTCATAAACTTTCCAGATTATGGTAATAATAACATCGTACAGTACACTGCACTGGGAATAAAGTTATTTTACCCACTCCAATTTCCTTTTGTTTTAATGTGAAATATATCAAGTGAAAGCGTAGCAGGAAATCTCAGTGCAGAGGCCAAACGCATTGCAAGCCAGCCCTTTCCCAAGGAAGGACCTAAAGCTGCAGGTTCAGAGTCTGATTTTTTTGCCTTGTAAAACATCTGGCACTCAATATTTGGCTGGCCTCGTTTCTCTGGAGGGTTTTGTATTGGGAGCCTTCCCTAAGCTGATCTCTTACCTGGACGTGGAATGGAAGCGATGATGCATCTGCCCCTCAAAATGTTGGGAAAAAGGGTGAGGAACAACCCGTCCCCTCCTCCCCCGTAGAGGTCATCAGAGGTCTTCCTTGGACCTCTGCCTTGGGGTTTGTCAGCCTGAGGAGAGGGACTCTGCCCCAGCAGGACTTAACAGGGCAGGTTGTATCTGTGCAAGAGTTGTTCTTCGTGGAGCACTGCTGGGAATGGCTGAGATTACTGCTCCGTCTCCAGCACCTGGCCTCCTGCTCCAGCCTTTCTTTCCCCTCCTAAGGGGGCCTTCTGTGAAACTGTTTACCCTGACAGGCATGATCCTGCCATCCTGTCGTGCTGGCAGCGTGCAAACAGTCAGCAAGCTGAAATCCTCCAGGAGACCTGGGATGATGTCAAACAATAATGTATTCTTTCTGTTCAAGCACATTAAAAGTGCAATTAATCCTCACAATCTCTCTGCCCATCTGTAATACGGCATGAGGTGACTTTCCCAGCTTCTGTGTGCTGTGGCAGGCTGAGCTTGGAACAGAGACCTTCCTGAGTCTCATCTTGTGATTTAATGCAATCCTATAAGAGCTGGATTGCGTTGTTGCTCAGCCCCCACCGCTTCACTAATGTCAAGTTGTAACCAAAGGCAAAGTTTCTCAGACTCTTATGCCATCTATCTGAGTGCTTTTCTTTCCAAGACAACCCCAGGCTTTCTAAGCTCCCTTTTGAGAGATCTGGGTTTGTGTGGCGTTTAAGACATGAAAAAATGGTTGTTGTTCTGTTGGGAACCTGGTGCTGTAATAGCAAGAGAGATGTTACAGCTTAAGCAGTGGGGGATTCACTTAAAGTGATGCTCCTTTCCAATGAATATAGCTGAAAGATTTAGTGATGGTAACACAAACAAGTTAAGACACCTATGAACAAAGCTGGATGTGCGCACCCTTGCTTGTAAGCTTCATTACAGTTCAGAGAGAACTTTGGAGAAGGGGATAAAATTATTGAAGGACACAGGGTTTATCCCTAGAGTTGTCATTTTGCTGTAGACTAGTGCCATAGAATGCTTTGTAGTGCCAAAAAAGGATTAGTTGAAATGTTTCTATCAAACTCAGAGAGACACCAGCAAATTACCACAAGGTATTTTGGCACCAGAATAGTTGCACAGACCCCCTCTAATCTTGTATTACTGTACCTAATGATTTTGCTGTGGAAATTCCCCATGTGGAACTGCCTTTAGGCAAGTGGCAGGAAAGAGTTACACGGGCCGGGTGACATGGAAGTGGGGTGGCCAAAGGGAAAAGAGTGGAAGTTGAAAGAGTTGCATGTATACCATGTGGAATACAGCAGTGCAACCTAAGGAAACATTTAACTGGGAACTAGAGCTGCAGATAAATATTCTGATTCTCCATGGGGTTGCTGGATGTGAGTTTTTGCAGCAAGGTCATTTTTGCAAAGGCAGAATAGAGCCACCAGCTGGCAAATGCAGCCTAGAGAGTGTGAAGAGGGGTTACCAGAGCTTTGCTGCTGCAGAGTGCCAGGACCCCACTGAAATACAGGCAGCACAGGTCAGGGATGGGGGGGGATATGGTACAGGATGGGAAGGGACAGGGTCTCTCTTTTAATCGTAGGGCAGGGATTCTTCAGCATCACAGCCTGGGGCTCGGCACTTTAGGTGATGCTCTGCAGTGCACATGTGGTTAAAGGTGTGATGGCAGGTCTGCAGAGGAGCGATCTGAGGGCTGAAACAGCACCAGAGACTGTCATTTGGATTAAGATATACTGGCAAAGGTTATATAGGCTTCTGAATTACTCCTCTGCCACTGTTCGCTTGACAAGCATCCATGATGTCTTTTCCTGGTAAGTCACTATTTTACTTAGTGTATTTACATATCAGTACGCATATCCATACATGTATGTATATACAAACACACAGATGTATATAAGCACATCTATAGGTTTCTGCTTTTTCCTGGATTCAACAAGACTCTTCTGCCATCCAGGCAGGGGAAGGTCACTCATCTGCTCAGTCATATCAGTGAAGGTTTGACAGTTGGTTTCAGCGTTCCGTGGTGCTCGAGCCACGGCCAGCACATTCCTGGGAGCCCTGCAGAGGGGGAAGATAGGAGAGGCTGAGGGATTCATCTGGGTTTGTGACATCATATTATTCAAATACACATGTTGCTCCTATTAGTCAATGGTTTGGATAGTAATAATGTTTTCAACAAAGTGCCACCATGCTGGAAAGGCAGAAGAGATGGAAAAAGAAGAGGTAGCTTGCTGTATGTGCAGTGCTGCTGCCTGGGTGCTGAGCGGCTGTGGCAAGGCTGTGGAGCTCTGGCGGCACCACTAGCCCCATGTCCACCCATGTGTCACTGCTGCATGGTCAGTGCATTGTGGTGACACCAGTTTATAAAGACTGACCTCAAAGGCAGATCCTCTCCAGTGCCGGAGCTCAGCTTGCCCTAGGTCTGTGCTGCTGGTGGGTTAAACCAGCGTGAATCTGAGCACTTCCCTTGCCCAGGTGATTAGATATAGAACATTTTGGTTATGCCAAATGAATGGAAAAAAAAAAAAAAGTGGTCTTTGAAGCTCAACTAACCTTGAGGAAAAAGTGGATGCTCAGTTCAGCTTTAACAGGTTGTGCAAAATCCACGCTTGTTTCAGAAGGCTCGCCAAGGCTCATTGCTTTGACTTCCTTGATCATCTCTTCAGTGGTTTGTTTGTTTGTGTTGTATTTCACTAATGGGAGCTCGGGCTGTGACTCCAGTCACCTGGAAGCATTGTAGTAAGGTGGGGAAGTATCCTGGGGGACTGTCACTGAGGCACTAATTCTTAGACACATTTGTGGGTTTCTCTTCCTTGAAGTGCAGCTGAAGTTTTTCCACTCAAACAAGCACAGGTGTCCTCTTGGGCTGTGCAGGTACCTTGAGTACATCTCAGCTGCTTCAGTGACCACACAAACACTTTTGGAGTAGGGAGCAGAGGGCTCTGCACAGAACTCCAGAGCTGAGGCTTTTTTCTTTATAAAAACCTGTTCTCCGAGAGCTTGTCTCTCTCTGCTGCTCATCAGGGCTACAGTGGGACAAAGCTGCTGTTTGGGATCATGACGTTTTTAAACTTTGTTCTGGGAACTTTCTTTCCACGTATTTTTCCACTACACTGTTCTTTTGTTGTCCTGGCCAGACTGGCAGTAACTGGTCTTCACTTGGAGCCTTAACTGGAGAGATCCCTGGAGATTACAAGTCCTGCAGAGGCTGTTTCCTGCGGCTCATGGCTGAGACAGGTTGCTGTGTAATTTGGGAAAGACTTGTTTTTCCTGCAGTGCTTGCTGTGCCTGCTCTAGGGACGTGCACGGAAAGCTGTACAGATCTTGAAGGCCCTTTCTGACTCTGCTTGGTAATTATCCCAGCCCCCTGCAAGGTAAATCATAGTAATCAGGCCTGGATTGGATAGGTGTAGAGCACTTGCGATTTGACCAGGTTCTTGCTTTAACCACTTGCCTCTCTGGGAGAGAAGAGAACAGGGAATTTTTGGTACTCAGCCCATGCAGGTGGGTACCCTCAGAAAGCTGCATATTCTGCTTTTCAGTGCCTAGAGCTGCGCATCCTAACAGGACCAAAAGTTTTAAAATAGCAGTTGATACCAGCTGCCTGGGGGATGGGGAAAATTGCTCTATTTTCTACCTCCTGAGACCTTTGTGTCTCATACCCAGCACTGTCCAGCCCTTCCCTTCTGCGGCTGAAGAGGTGGCTCTTCCACCCTGCTGTGGGAGCACCACCCTGGGCAGTGACCGTAAGGGGCTGTGCTGCTTGTTTCCCTCTTTACCTCTTCTTTCCTCTCTGCAGCTCCTGCTCAGGCCCAAATCATCCATGCTGGGCAGGCGTGTGTGGTGAAGGAGGACAACATCAGTGAACGCGTTTACACAATTCGGGAGGGGGACACGCTGGTCCTGCAGTGTCTGGTCACAGGACACCCCCGGCCACAGGTGAGCTTTTGGTTTTGCCTGTCATCCATGCTCCCCATGGTAGTCTTTGTAGTCTCGATGTAGAGGAGAATTTTAGGCAGCAGGGTGCCCAGCTTTCTCCTACATGCTGGAGTCAGGTAGGGGTGCCCATAGTGCAAGTGCTAGCTTGGTAAGCTGTGAAGCATCTATCCTTGCTTTCATGGAAAGCAGTCCACAAATCTTTGCAGGAGCCTACACAGACCTTCTAGTGGTCTTCGGTATGTGAAGTCCCCCAAAAAACTGAAAGCCCAAACTGAATCCATTACACAAATCACCCTCAAATCTTTAACCCTCTTACTACAAAGCAGGAACAGCCTGAACAGGCTAGAGGATGCTTCCTGCATGTGCTGGCCATAGGAGTTGGTCCTTCATGGTCCATCAGTCTCTCAGCTTCTCTGAATGTACAGCCAAGAGGAACCTGCTTGGGGAAGTTTGGGAGGTTGGTTGTAGGTCACTTCGCTGAGCCCCATGCAGAGCCCTTGCCACCCACCAGCGGCAGGTTCAGACTTGCAGTGGGGGATATATCCATGCTGTGGTCAAAGACACAGTTCAGTGGAGAGGTATGGAGCTGAGCTTGTCTAACTGCTCTAGTCCTTCCCCAGGGTCCCTAGAGGACTGCACAGCCTCAAGCCCCCTGCAGCCACCTCCCCCACCCTTCAGATACTCAAGCAGGCTGGCTCAGAGTGGGGGCAATGTGTCTGGAGATACTGGACTGCGACGAGCGAGGGGAAGCAAGCAGCCGACTCAGTATGAGTGATAAAGCAAGCTCCGATTTATTACGGCGCAATTATGGCATTTATACAATTCCAGTTAATTATGCCTACTAGTCATATGTTGATAGGCTAAGCCCTAACGGTTACGTCTTCGTACAGCCTCCTACTTGCTGTTTCTGCGGTTAACTGGTCACATAGCTCAGCTCCGTGCTCTACGTGCCTTCCTCAAAGTTAGTTGCTACATCTTCTGCAAGCTCAGCATTGACCTTTTCCTTATCTTCCTTGTCCATTGTCCATTATTGCAGTAACTTTTTTACTGCGGCCTAGTCTGGTTCACTCCAAACTCATGTCAAGTGCTGTGTCACACAGTCCTTCCATGGATCCGTGGCCGTTTTCTCTCATCCATTCTGCAACAATTCCCCCTTTTTCTTTTTGGACAAGGAAGGATTGGGTAACACGTTCAAACAATTTTCGGATACAAGAAAGAATACAAGGTAACAAAAGCAACAGTAAAACAATAAGCAACAATACAGATAAACCCTGTTTTAACAAGTCTCTTAACCATCCATTTATGCCCAGAGAAGCAAACCAAGAATCTATGCCTGATGAACCTTCTTTGACATGATGCATACGATTTCTTAACTCCTCTAGCTGTCGATGAATACTTTGTGAATGATCAGAAAGATTTAGGCAACACATGCCTTCAAAATCCTGACACCCATGCCCATTTGCCAAAAGCAAAAAGTCTATAGCAGCTCTATTTTGCAAGATTGCATGGCGTAAGCTATCAACATCAGTGGCAAGGCCTGATAAAATGTCTGTTGTAGAATTAAATTGTTTCACTGCCCAACAAGCTAGAGTCTTTATTTTAGCCCAATTCGCAGCTGCTGCGCCACCGGGAAGAAAAAATGAAAGAGCTACAGTTCCAGCCACTGTGCCAAGATTTACATTATCATTACAATCTGGCTTTAAGTCATGAAGACTGCGTTTTGCTCTACTCTCATTCGCTTGTCTTACCAAGTCACGCATGGCGGGTGCAAACATGGTTAACTTGCCAATATAACAGGGTCCTCCCACGGGACGGAATGGTATGGCAGGCCACGCCCTGTCTCCACATATTAGAAAATATCCTTCTGGTAATAATTTCGCTGTAACACTTTCCACATCAAATTCACCGGCATATTTTGAGGTGTTCCAATGGCTAGAATTCCCTGATACATTCTGATATCCTAAGTAAAATTGTATTACATTGTCACGGTGCATGATGCGTTTCCATTCATCTCCAAATATAGTTTAACATTTGTCGGGTAGGTTCACCATGTAAACCTGAGTCATTAACTGTACTTCGCAGTTGATTTAAAATTTTCCAATCTAAAGTATGATGTTCTCCTGTCATTACTCCTGCATTATCAATAGTATAAATCACAGGATAAGCTTGACAATTAATTTGAGTTACAGCATCAAAATCTTTCTGCTCCATTGCCTCTCGGACTATTTTGTCCCAACTGACTCGAATTAACCGTGGGTGCGGGGGTGAGTGAAACGGTTTACTAAATGTTTTATCTTTTAACTGTCCCCTTGTCGTTTTTCCCTCAGTCTCAGTAGACTCCTCCTCTGAATTGTTACTTTGCGAGCCATCCTGCACCTGATCTTGAGACGGTGCCGAAGGACAAACTTCTTTCTCTGTGTGAGGAGGAGGAGGTGGTTGATTTGAGGGCTGACGAACAACAGGGACAGGAATTCCTGAAGCAGGAGGACTGAAGTAATCTCCTCCTGCTGTAAAACGCCCCGCTGTTGAATCAGTTTTTTCGAGCCGATTAGTGGCATCTGCGGCCATTTGTTTTTCAACTTTGTAACGTTTTAAACAGTTAATGACCTCTCTCCAAGATTTCATTAACTTTTTAGCAACTTTATCATCGTCAATCACCAAATCCCATAAACAGTCCCCATAATTACGCCGTTCTTCTATTTCAAACATACTTTCAGGATCTTTAAAGTAACCTTTTGCTTTGCCTAACGTAATTAGCCCAGCTAAATCTTTTAAAGGGCTTACCCCCAGCTTTTCTAAAAAGCGTTGTAAAAGAGCGAGTGCTACCTCTTTTTCCATAGCGCGCTTTTTAAAGAATTCTTCCCTGATTAAGAGAATTCTTCTCCTTGATTAAGATGCAGCCTTTTTCCCCTGGGTAGCCTCTGACGGACGGCGAACCTTTCCCTTGATTAACGTGGTTCAAGCACGGATCGAGATACGATGCCAGCATCAGTCGATCTTTGCTCCCTGGTCGCTGCTACCAGTGCTTCTCCGTCCTCGCTGTCCGGTGAAGAACAGGGATTGGGGGTCCCTGTTCGGGCGCCACTTGCGACGAGCGAGGGGAAGCAAGCAGCCGACTCAGTATGAGTGATAAAGCAAGCTCCGATTTATTACGGCGCAATTATGGCATTTATACAATTCCAGTTAATTATGCCTACTAGTCATATGTTGATAGGCTAAGCCCTAACGGTTACGTCTTCGTACAGCCTCCTACTTGCTGTTTCTGCGGTTAACTGGTCACATAGCTCAGCTCCGTGCTCTACGTGCCTTCCTCAAAGTTAGTTGCTACATCTTCTGCAAGCTCAGCATTGACCTTTTCCTTATCTTCCTTGTCCATTGTCCATTATTGCAGTAACTTTTTTACTGCGGCCTAGTCTGGTTCACTCCAAACTCATGTCAAGTGCTGTGTCACACAGTCCTTCCATGGATCCGTGGCCGTTTTCTCTCATCCATTCTGCAACACTGGACCACAGCATGGGTCTGCCCGCTCTGGGACAGAGCGTGGTACGGGTGGCAGCTGGTGCATACAGCACAGCTAGGTGTGCCAGAATACACTCAAGGGAGCCAAGTATGATATTTGTGCCTTCTTGCCCCCCTTCCCCGGTCCTAGTGAAAGCTATTTGTGCTGAGAAGCCATGCATGTGCATACACCTATCAGTGCCTCCGTAGACTTGCTTGTGAGTAGCTACTTGGCCAAGAGGCTGTAACATACAACAAAGGAGAGGGAGACTCAGCCAGCAGGATTTGAAATGGTTTATCCATCAAAGCATATCCTGGAAACAATGAAAATGAAGCTATCTGAGCCAAGCCAGCAAAAATGACCAGCCTAGGCTTGTGACAGTGATGGGCAGATGATAGCTGTGCATGTCAGAAATGAGGAAGATGGTAGGGCTGGCCCTGCCTAAGGATGTTAAATGTGTGGGAAGATGCTGGCAGGTTGCATGGAGTGGAGCCTGAGTAGCCAGAGAGATTGCTGGAGCAGAGTCTGATGCAGACAGCATGCCTGGTGGGCAACGTTGTGGCTTGTCATTGCCTGGATATGCACAAGGGGACACCAGAGCATGGAACCGGACATGACTGGAGATGCTGGAACCCATGCAGATACAATGTGGCATGTGCCCTTTCTCTGCCTTCCCCCCTGATGGATAGATTTCTTCCCTAGCTAAGCTCATATCCTAACGTTTGTTTAATCTTTTTTCCCTTCTATCAGCCAGTCATTAAAGTATGAAAATGTGGCCAAAATACTTAAATGAAACTGAAATTGGAAAGATTAAGGAGCTGGCTGAAGTGTCCTTGCAAACAAAGACTCTGAGAGTCCCAGGGTCCTCAGACAATTTCCTAATAAGCCTGCAAAGGTTAAATAAATCCATGGTCATTAGCTCTGAAAATCTGCTCAGCCTACTGCTCTGGGAGTGGAATGTAGACACCCCTGTTCTTTCCAGAGCATCAGCATCAATCAGGTGATGGCAGTGAACTTGAGGCAAAGTCTGGCACAGTGGTCAAGGTACCTGGTCCATCTTATTTGTGGCCAATGCCAAATGAAAGTTTGTCTTCTTTCTGTTGGCTGATCCTGCTGGACCTCAGTCCCAGAGTCTAGATGGGCACCAGTCAGCACCCTTTAGAAAGGAGGCTGCTGACAGAGGAAACCAATGGGCTGAGAAAAGCCCTCTCTCCGGCGCATTGTCTGGACTGCAGAAAACAAGGGGGAAGCTTGTACTGCCACTGCTAGGGCTGTACCTCATTCCAGATGTAAGAATAACAGTCTTTAGGAGCACTGTCCTTTTGCCACCATTCACCATGAAATACCACGCAGCTCTGTTGCCCCCGCAAGCCAGGATCTTAAGATACGTAACATAAAGACAAAAAATGCAAGATAGCTTGAAATCTAATGGGATTTTTTCTTTCTTTCTCTGTATCTTTAAAATCAAAGTAAAAGCCTGCAAAAGGATGACCTATAAAAATAACATACACAGAGGTTCCCTGAGGGAAAGGGGCAAGAGCCACATAGCAACTGCATTTTCTCACTCTTACTTGGAAAAGCAAACAGCAGAGGTAGCCTCGCTGTCCAGAGAAAGATGAGAGAGTGTTGACTGCAATAAAAGGTTTGTAGCTGTGAGCTGATGTCTGCTGTAGCTTCGTGGCCTGCCAGCCACATGAGGTCCCAGGGCTTAATGGTGAAAGTCCTGTGCCGTGCGGATAGTGGTATAAAACTAACCAAACTGCTGGGTGTACAGGACCAGAGCAGGAGTGGTAAATACATAGCGTGTGTCTGGGTGAACTTAGGAGTTACGCTGGACACTCAGACACGGGGACTGGTGATGGACGAGGATCAGCAGCTGGTCTACTGAGACGTACTGAGATCAGTAGGTGAACTTTGGTAAGTTCTGATGGTGCTGTAGGGCTTATTTTTGAGAGTGGCTAGGAAGGATGGGGAGGAGAGGTGAAGGGAGCACTGCTGTCCCTTGGCATCTCTAGTTTGGGTCACTGCTTGTTTGTATTCCTCTTGTTCTTCTCGTGCAGGTGAGATGGACCAAAACTGCTGGCAGCGCGTCGGACAAATTCCAAGAGACGTCAGTGCTTAACGAGACACTTCGGATTGAGAAGATCCAAAGGCTGCAGGGGGGCCGCTATTACTGTAAAGCAGAAAATGGGGTTGGGGTCCCTGCCATCAAGTCCATTCGAGTAGATGTGCAGTGTAAGTCATTTAGCGGCAACCCATTCCTTCCCACAGTTCTACTGCATGTCTCTGCCTTGCTGCGGGGCTGGTAGGGAGCTGCATTGCCCTAGGACCGTGCGCACCTGATCCAGGAGCAAAGGGACTGGAGTAGTGTCCCCAGGGTCCATTTTCCCTGGGAGATTAGATCCATCCAGAAAAAGATAGCTCTGGCTGTCCATGTGAGTCATTCTTATCTAGGTGCTGTGATGTCTGTCACCGCCAGGGATCCCTAGCACTTGTCTGGGATGTAGCACTGTAGATGACTTCCACTTTCTTTGTCTTCATTTTGAAACTGGCAATGTGTGAAGCAAACCAGTGCTTCTTGAAATTGGTAGTGCCTCAGATGCTTGAAGCATTCCTGAAACCAGTGCCTTGCCCCCAGCATTGCTACCTCTGTAGCATGGGGGAAACAGAGCAGAAGACTCTGGGATGCACCTGAGGAAGCTGAGCTGTGAAGGGGTGAACGTGAAGCAATCTGTGAGGACCCCTTGACATCAGTGTCTCAGTGTTTCTCTGGCTGGTTGCACTGCCCATCCTTCTTGTGTCCTGGAGATGTTAGTGGTTCTCCACCTTGGGCCCCAAGTTTTGAAGGCTTCTCATGCTGGCTTAATGATGTTTATTCTTCGGCTGCTGTGGGAAAAAGGGAGGGAAATGAAACATCCCATAACCCCCCTATGGGAGGAATCCAAGATGTAAGGTCTAGGCAACTTTTGAAGAGATTTGCTCTCTTGGGGAAGATGACCATTCTTCTCATTGTCCTCAGCTATCCACTATTCCAGTTTTCTCCAACCCAAGTAACATCAAATCCCTTTCATCATTCATATCTCCTGAGAAGGCCTAGCCAGCAAGAGTTGATGCTAAAAAGATGTAAAGTGGGATAAAGCAACTGGAACCGCCCCTGAACCTGTCACCATCTGTTCCCACACTGCTTCTAGCAAGACAGCCTTCTGTGCTGAGGTGCATGGTGGTTATCTCCGAGGAGCAACCTCAGGCTGCAGAACTCCAGTGCCTGTCTGGAGTCTGGGCAGAGCTGTGCGAACAGCAGCTGCTGCCTGACAGCTTCTTTTTAGCCCTACGGTGATGTGACCCTCACAAAGTGTGCCATAGACTTGAATGTCTTCAGGCTTTGGCAGGTTCATAGTCTGCAGTTGTGGTATATAGCTTGGAGCAGCTCCCATCTCTGTTCCTTCCGTGCCCTGCCCTGCATTGGAGTAGTGCAGTGTGAGCACCATCCTACAGGCTGGGAAAACAGATTGTTTAATGAGCAGCCTCTTTGGATAGGATGAGCATTTCTTCGTGGGCACCACATAGTTTTGTTTCAATGAGTTCTGACACCCGTGTAGATCTGCTTGGCTTCTCTGCCCGTTTCTTCTACATGTGGTGGAGGCATATGGTGACTCTCTGTTGCAAAGGGGACTTGCTTTTCTCAAGCCTCGGTATGACACTTTGCCAAGGCCTGTGTCTCTAGGAACAGGACTGCGGCATGAATCTCTTTCTGCCCGAAGGGTGCTCCCTTTACTTCTGGGGTGCAGGCTGGAGCTAGAGTGATGTAGTGTCCCGTGGTCCCTCGTGCAGCTCTGACCTGTAGAACTATGGGGCTAATAGGGTGGCCAAGGGCTTTCTCATACTAACATCTACTCTGCAGATGGACTTGGTAATGTACCTCTGTTCTGCTCACTTGTTTTTTTGGGAGGAGAGACTATTTTCTGCTAGTATTTGCAGTAGGTACAAGGGAACACATAGGAAAAACCACAGTTTTTGTTGAACACTCACCCAGGCAACCTTCAGCTGAATGAATCAGAATTTGAAAACAAACCCCTTATTTCCCCACATCCCAATTTGTAGTTAAGAGGTAAGTAATCACCCTCATGTGAGCCTTGGTGTCCTTGACAGCTAGTGCTAGTCCTCACTCATACTTTTAGTATTAGACAGCAAGGTTGTGCAGAGAGCAGCATTGGTGCCAAGAGGATATTAAACTGGAAACACTAACGTGTAGCAAGTTATTCCTTTACCCCAGTGGGCATCAAGTGAGGCTTTAAAGTATTGGTTAGATACTGGCAGACAGGCAGCTGTTGTTTCGAGTATTTCCATGTGGGAGAGAGAGAAAGTAAAGAAAAAGAAAGAATGGATGTTTACAAGCTTACATTGTGCATGAAACATCCCATGTGATCATCTCCATGAGCAGCCTTTGGCCAAATTTATCATTTGTGCAGCTCACGGACATCAGTGGCATTACGCGTACATCAAGGACATGCGTATCGTCATAGGTCTTATTTTAGCTTTTCTCAGGAGGGCTAGACTTAAAGCTGACTGCTACAAAAGAAGGCTGAAAGATTCAAGGAAGGAAAGGTTTAGCAACCAAAAGGAAGATGTTGTTTTCTGTGTGGGGAGTAGCTGGGAGCCAGGAGACCTGAATGGTGAGTATCTTTGATCAGTAAGGAAAGTGTATTGCCATGCATCCTGCTGAGAAACAGGAGGCTCAGAAGGATGGTGCTGCAGAGTTGCTCATGTAAAGTGTGAACAAATAAAGGAGGGTTAAGGACAAAGAAGGAGGAAAGAGGAAAGGCTGTGCCTAAGGTCCCCGTCCAAGAGAATTTGGTGTAAAATTCAGTCACTCATGTCTCTACATGGAGACAGCACTGTATGGAGAGGAGCCTTTTTTTCCACCTATGTGTGCTTTTCTTCAGCCTTGGGTTGTTTTTTGTTGGGTTTTTTGGGGGTGGTGGTGGGTGGCTGTGCCTTTTCGTTTTTATGGTAACGGATCTTACTCCTATCTCTGAGCTATGGTGTGGTCAAGCAGGCAGATCTCGGATCCCATTACAATTGCTGCCTACCAAGCATACAGCTCATTAAAATATGCAAATCCACAAGTTGACACTTGTGATTCAGCAGAGAACATACATTATTTGGGAGACATGTTAGCAGAAACTTATCCCAGCTTTCCTCTTTCTTTCTGGGAGTCAGCTCTCCAAACTCACAAATCTCTAAAATAAAATACCGTGAAGATCAGGTGGCATAGGAGAGCAGGAGGTGATGAGCATGTGTCCTTGTCCTCACTGCTAACATTGTGCAGAAGACAGTAGTGGCAGCACAAGACAATAGTGGGTGTGTGTGCCTCAGTTTCCCTTGCAGGTGAAGATGGGTTATAAGGCTCTTGAAATGTAGAATTGCTTCAGCTGAGCTCAACAGATGCCTTCTAAGATGTGCTTAAGGGCACAGGGGCAGATCTTTTAGGGGCCCAGTTGGGGATTAGGTTTAACCCCCATCAGTCTCAAAGTGGTTCTGGGAGGAGAAAGATCCAGCCCCTCTGAGGTTTTCCTCATGCTTCCTTGATGTTCAAACATGGACATCTGGTGCAAAAGCTCAAGAAAATGATCCCTTTTTAGCAGGAGGGCAACTCTTGGAGACCAGTGTGCTCTGAGTGGATGGAGAGAGTATGCTCCCTGCGAGGCTATTGCTTGTGCCCTTGCAAGTGAAGTGACTGATGACCATTGATTCAGTCATGACAGCTGTGTCTGGTGCAGGTGTGGTGAAGGAATCGGAAGGACTGTTTTCTGTAAAGGGAGGAAAAACAAGGGTCTGATCAGTTTCAGGGTGTGGGTGATAGGAATGCAGCGAGTAGAAGTTGCTGAAGGAGAGTCGGTACGAACCTTGAAAAGAAGAAAATACACAGAGGATATGTTAATAGGAAGGAAGAGAAATTGTACATACCTGTCACAGTGTTTTGCATCTCATGTTCCCATGGCACCCCATGAGACTTGCTCCTGTCCAGGAGATGACCTTCCATCTTAGCTCCTTGATCTTGTCCTGACTTTTACTCTCACCCCTTGACTTGAAGGTTTGTCATATTCTTTGTGTGGATGTCTCACAGCCATGGGCTTAGCCCTGCGATTTCAGGAGAGATTTGGGAAGTGGAAAGTGGAAGCAGAAGAAATTGCGATAGAGCAGAGTTTCCTGGGATCCTTCTGACCTCCCCCTCAAGTAGAGGGCAGTGATTTTGGGTGTGGGGTGCCACTGGAGAAGGTGAAGCAGCCCGCTGGTCTGAGGCATGTGGTAGGCAGGTGGCTTGCTTGAGGACTACATGGGGATCTGCAAACCAGAGGGTGCTTTCTATTCTCTGAAGGTTGCGTGGTGAGTGGGAGAGTTTTGGCTTCTCCTGTTTGTTCCCTTTAGATATTGTTTGTGTTACCTGCCCTCAGATCAGCTCTTAATTCAGCAGTTGTCATCAGTCAAATATGTGGGAGCTTCCGCTCTCCTCTGTGTGCCTGGAGCATCCTCTGCTCTGCAGGCTGTACATGCAGACCAAGCTTCACTAACAGCTGCTGCGGCCCTCCCTACCTTCCTTCCAGATCTAGATGAACCTGTTCTCACCGTTCACCAGACCATCAGTGACGTACGTGGCAGCTTCTACCAGGAGAAGACTGTCTTCCTCCGCTGCACTGTCAACTCCAACCCACCAGCTCGCTTCATCTGGAAACGGGGAGCTGAGACACTTTCCCACAGTCAGGACAATGGTGTGGATATCTATGAACCCCTCTACACACAGGTGAAAAAAAGCAAACCTCCCCCAGCTTGTCTTGAGCATCTTGCTGATGCAGCTTATTCTGTAGTAGATGATGTTTCCTTCCTTGCATGGGTTGTGATGCTGAGGAGAGGGTGAGGGTCACTGCAAGGAGCACCGTCTCCAAAAGGGCTGGTAGAGCCTACTTCTGTATGTGTGTTGCCAGGGTACAAGAGGAGCAGAGCAGCAGGATGGAGTGTGACAGCCTAGAAGTACATTCCCCCTTCTGGCACTGTCCCCGAGAGCAGATCACAGCTCCCCTAATGAGGTTACGTGGCTGCTGCATGGCTGAGACTACAATCCAAGCAAACAGTCCCAAGACTGGGTCTCCTCTGTCTCCCATTACTAATGTGGGGGTTTTTTTTTTCTTAAATGAGTGTCCAAGCTGCATATATCGGGAAGTCCTTCTTGTTTATAGAGTTTTTCCAAATGGCAACAAGTAACAGGGAGCTGAACTGTCTGGGCACTCCTGCTTGCCTGTGCTGGACTTGCCCCTGGACAACCACATTACCCCTCTGAACACCGCTGTCTTCACACTAATTAGCCTGCCAGGGCAGTGGGAGACCAAAGGGAATTCTTCTTTCGCCAAGGCACTCTGGGCATGTTATCCTAAGCTGAGCTCCAACTCCGAATGTCCTTTGGCTGCTAACCAGCGCCGGCGCTTCCAGCAAGGCAGCATGAGGCAGTGGAGGGAGGGCTGAAAGGGCAGCTCCCCAGGGTGCCTGTTTCATCCCACGCACCTTCCTGCGCTCCCAAAGCTGGGCCCTGAGCACATTCTGGCCGAGTTTGATTTCTGAGTGATGCCCCAGGCAGCTTTTCAGTTAATGTAGTCATGTTCATATTTTATTGAAACACGCCATCTCTGTAGGTCATGGAAATGGGCAGCCAAATGGAAACGTTCGGGGGGATAAGTGGAGAGAAGAGAGATGCTGGTGAGCAGCAGATTTGCAGAAACACTGTAGGTCAGTGCTGCTGTTTGGCCCTGAAAGGAGCTTTGTCTAGTCCAGTGCTATGTGGCATCCAAGTAGGACATCCCTGGCCTTAAAGGAAGCCATCACGGGCTCTTCCAGCTTTCACTAAGCTCAGTGTAATTAACAAGGGACATTGCTTAATGAGAGGATGTCTTAAGACTTGAGATATTTTCTTGAGATAAATAAGGCATCTAGCAGAAATTCACCGTGTTGCAGCATTAATGTGTAAACGATCCAGTGTTCTGCAGCTCCTGTCAGGGAATGTTCCCAACGTGATGGGTCATTCCCAGCGCTTGAGCGAGGGTGTTAGGGCTTCTGTGCTCACACATGTGCGCCCTTACGGACCTCTCCTTAGCACCAGCATAGACCTGGTGGTTTGGGTTGGTAAGTTAATGAAAACACACCTCTGCAACACTGTTTGGATGGGGAAATCTTGCTGGAGCTCAAATGCACTATGTTAAACAAGGCAGACTTCACGGGGGTTTGTAATATTGTCTTAGAGATGAACTGGTATCAGTGTCAGGTTTGGGTAGTCTTTTACATTAAAAAGGAGGTGAAGACTTTACTCTTTAGGCTTTTTAAAAGTTACACTGCATGTTTTTACACATCTACCCAATATTTACTAATCGATAAACAGGATACATATAACCCTGTAAGTAATTAGTTGATGTGCACGTTGTAAATGCTGTCATTTGTGTGGCATAGCAACAAATCCCGGGGGACAGGACTTTCACAGGGTTATTGGTCTCCTAGGTATTTATCTTTCTAATTTACTCAGTTCATATCCTTTTTCTCTGCATATTAGCATGCCTGAGCTCATCGTCCAGTCCCTTGAGGTTGTTCTTAGGAGGATTTGTTGTGCTGACACCTTCTCACGTTTGCAGGCAATTACGGGATGGTTTCTCCAAAAGAGATTTAGACAAACACAAGGAGAACTACAGTGACAAGCTGTCGTGGGAAGACATACGAGTTGCAGGGTGTGCAAACCACAGGACGCATCTCGGAGCTTTCCACATTCCATAAATAAAAATCTAAATCTAAAAGAATGCATCTACTGTTAATTTAACAACTTGATTATGTTTCTATAACAAGCCAGTAACTAATGGAGTGCCAGAAAGTGATTTTGTTTATTTGTTTGTTACCTTGGTATGAGAAAAGGCTGTTAAAGTCTGTGCAGTCACTCATCACTCTAGATTTACACCAGCATAAATGAGGTTAGAATCTAGAGAAGACAGATCAGAAAGTTTTGAATATTTCTATGAATTACCTTTTTTTCCCCTGTGCTGCAAATTTTTACACTGTAACTGTTGAACTTGTCATATTTAGGCCAGCATTAAGGCTTGTATATACTCTGATTTCATTTGGTTGAGCGATGTTGAGACCCCAGTGACTTCCCTTGGGTTCCTACCAACATCTCAGTGTGAGATCTCAGGGTCTGTTTTGGAACATTTAAGGTTTTTCAAGTTCCGCAAGATGATTCTGATGGTGGTTGATGAGAAATTATGCCTAGACCTGTTTGACAGTGCTTTCAGCTTATATGTCAGTTGGATGCTGGGTGTTTAGAGAAATCCTGGAGGTGGAGTTACCACAGCAAACATTTTGTGTCTCCTTTATATATAGCTAGGGGGGCTTGGAGTCTGTGCAGTTTGCTGAGGTTTGGATGGAAACTGCTGGTAATCTAATTCAGGACAGGTTACAGACTTGCAATGATGATCTGTGCTTTGTACACCTTGTACATCCTTTTTCCCCACTTTTTTCCCAACTGCCAGGGTGAAACCAAAGTCCTGAAGCTGAAGAACCTGCGGCCCCAAGATTATGCCAGTTACACATGCCAGGTGTCTGTCCGCAACGTCTGCAGCATCCCTGACAAATCCATCACCTTCCAGCTCACAAACACCACAGGTAAGAGGGGGTGCAGAGGGTCCCTGCAGCCTTCCAACCCCTCACCTGCTCAACAGCCCTTACCCTCCAGGAGGATAACACAGCATGCTCTCCAGGACCTGCAGCACCTCATGTTCATGTACACGGCTGCTAGGATTACAAATCCTTCGTGTAGAAGTCTTGTGGCCAGGGATGCTCTGATTTCTTGTAGCTCTGCATATAGCTGGTGCTTTAACCAGGCCTGCCGTGAGATCATTAAAACAGAGTACATGTAGGTGTTGAGGCACTATGTAGTTTTTAATCCAGACACTTTTATTTATTTATAATTCTAAGTGACTTTAAAAATAGATTTGATACAGTCTAGAGCGGGGCAGACGCTGCAGCAGTTCTTACAAATAATTCATCCGTGTGTGGCTCTGGCCTGGCTTGCCGGGCTGTGCTCTCAGCACCTCCGAGCTAATGGGCTCTGCTGGTGCTGATGTTTGTGGAAAGCAAACATCTCCGGTGCCTTCCCAACAAATAAATTTTACACTGCTATTCATACTGGCAGTGCTTGGGTGCACCTCCAGTTGTGAGCAGAATCAGTCTGGTGCCTCTTGCTTGACCTGCAGTAACTGACTGATGACTGAGTATCATGTACCAAGTACTTGCAAGAACCCGACTGCAACCCGTCCATTAAAACCAAACCAAACTGGACCCACAAAAAAAACCACCCACAAAGCCCCCACATGTGTTGAATATTTTCAAATAATAAGTAAATGTCAGGAAATCGCTTCCAGCCCTGGGGTACTCCATGATCAGAAAGAAAGGCATTGTAGTTGTTTGAATTATTCACCTCTCTAATGTAACACAATGCAGTTTGCATCCCTTGTGTCATCTTTGTGCAGTGGAAACAGAACTCTTTTGATGTCGCCAACTGTTGATGGGATATTGTTGATACTGTATAAATTACGTTTATTGATCTGACTTGAGCCCAAGGTGCTGAACAATAGTTGCATCATTTCATGTAGAAAGAAGAAAAATAATGAGCTTAAGAAAACGAACTAAGTAGCTAATGTCATAAAAAAATATTCTTGATGTAGTAAGATCTCTGAATGTGTCTGGAGCTGCTCATACAACTGCCTGAATTTCCCTCAGGATGAGACTGTAGTGAATGCTGGGATATTCCCTTTAAAAACTTATCTTGTGCTCGAGATGAAGAAAGGGATCTCATACAGATCTTCTACCTTTGAAAACTTAGAAAATCAAATTTCTCATCATGTGCACTCCCCCCTGCCAGCCCAAGCATTGGGAAACTACCCTTCATTTCAGTTCAGCCCCTTTACTGAGTGAACGGGGGAAATGTATTTTCAGGTTGTAGCCAGATCAAAAGCCGGCGATATGGCTGAATTTATACCAACTTCATCAGTACTTACCTAAGCTCTGAACCGGGGCCATGTAGCACCTACATCTAGTTCTTTTTTTCCTGTTGTTTAGTTGTAGATGCATTTTTATACATAGTTACGATGGAGCCTGACACTACAAGCTCAAAGGCGTCATGGAAAATGCATTCCTAGAAAATTGTATTAAAAGCTGGTGGTGAAAATGAAACTGGCATTGGGGTGTGAGCAGGGGTTGTGTTAAATAACCCAAGTATATTTATCAGGAAATATATTATCTGGCTTACTTACTCTGTAGGTAGTATTGTGCATAGATGAGAAAATATTTAAAGAAAAATCTTTCATTCTCTCCTGTTTTGCATAGGTCTTTTCTCTCCCTCTTGTGTTTTAGCAGCCTCTGTAGCCTTGGCTGTGCCCGGAATCCTGAGCAGCTTTGCTTGGGATGCCTTTGCCTTTGCAACTGAGGAGGACCCAAAGGGCACCGAGGTGCATGGAAATCAATCTCTTAAATATTTATAGACCCAGATACTACAGACCTTGAGGGCAATTAGTGGGTCAGGTCATGTCAGGCCAAGGGAATCTTCTTTTCCACCTTAGTTTGCCGTTCCTCAGCTGGCTGACTTTGGCTCCTCTGGCAGCGGCCTTTGAGCAGCCCGCAGTCTCCAGCAAGATGTGCTTCTCCCAAGCTCTGTGTCAGCAGCTTGGCACATGCAGCAGGGGATGGGGCACATGCAGCAGGGGATGGGTTCTTGGTCTACAACCTTGATGGGAAAGAGGTTTCCTCTGCTGCTCCTCTGTCCTGCTGTGGCTCTGGAGCAGGAGGTTGGGTCTGCAGAGCCACAGGACCAGCTCAGCACCGGGCTGCCGTCACTTGCTCCAGCAGGGTCAGACCAACGTTTTCCCCTTCCTCAATTTCTGCAAAATTAAGCAGCCCAGCTGGTTAATTCTCCTGCAGTTTTACTGCAGCAAATTGGACTTCAAAGGGAATTGAAAGCGACTCTTTGTTTTTAATGGTCCCCTTGCTGCTCAGCAGACTCCGCCAGCAGGTTTCCTGAGCCAAGAACAAAAGGAATTGCCACAGGTTACAAATAAATGAGATTCATCTCCTGCATAGCAATGTCTGCAGACTGTTAACCTCTGTCTGCTGACAGGAGTGGGAGTGGGAGCCCGTGCAGGCGCCCACGGCCAGGCTCCCTTTTGGGGCAGGTCACAGGGCTCGCTGCCTGGAACTGTGCGGGTGGCAGCTTTGCAGTTGCCCTCCCTCCCTCTTGCATGCACACACAACCTGTGCTGAGGCAGTGCTGGCACCGGCATGTCACTTTTTTCCCGTGTTGCCTTGCCCAGAACTGGGTAAGATGATTGTTGGTCTGATACGTGCACATCGAGCACTGCAAGAGCCCTAAATCTTAACCAGAGCTTGCAGGACCTCTGGTTTGTGCTCCCCAACCCTGACATCATCTCTCTGGCCATAGACTGGTTTCAGCCTTTCTCTGGCTCTGACAGGGATGGATGGAGATTGCCAGGCAAGATGCTGCATTTGTCAGTTTGTCTGTGCCCTGTGAACCTGAGACCAGTTCAATGTCAGAGGGCAGCAACAGCTATTTGGTGTTAGCTACACTCAGCTGACAGCCTGTTAGTGTCAGGAATGTGACCTGCCTGACCATAGTGAGTCAAGCTATTGCATTCTTGGTCTTCCTAGCATCTTGTGAAACCGACTGGAGCTTGGAGAGGATGTACAAATCCTTCCTTTGCTCATTAGTGCACATTAACCCTTGCATACTGTTTCCAAAACTCCAGCAAAGAGACCTGTGAAAGGCTCTTAGTGCAGGCTGTGGCCTCCTGAAAGTCAAGGACTCCAACCACTGGCCTCAAAATGGCCCGTGCAGGTGGCAGAGGAGCCACCTTCTTCCTTAGGCACAGCTGGCCACCCCTGGCACAAACAGCATGCACCGTGGCCAGGGAGAGACGTTTAATTCACTGCACCAGAGCAATATCCTAGCATGGCAGTAGCTGCGCTGCTAAATTATGGTGCTGGTGCGGCGGAGAGAGCAGTCCTCCTTGCCTTGTTTGTATGGGCTGTAATTCAGAGATCCAACACAAATCCAGCACAGCTCATTAACGCAGGGTCCAGGGAGAGAAGAGGCAGAAATAATGATGCTGTTAAATCAGGCTTCATGAATATGGAACAATGTCTTATTTTGCATTATTATGGCTGTTACTTAAAACATACTCCCCGCCTTTGTGCTGGCGACTGCTACTTTCTCGGCTCTGTGTGGATGGAGCCGGTGATGGTGCTGACAGGGGCTTTAAAAGGCTTTTCCTGGGGTGAAACAGACAATATAAAAAGGAAGGTTTTTTGATTAGTTCCTGGAGGGGGGATGTAGTGAGAAGGGTGCAGAAATAAACCAAAACCAGGTACTAGAGTATTCAAAGGAGAGGTTCTCTAGACATTTTGAATTGGTCTCCGTTCAGTTGTGCATGAAAGACAACCCCTGTGACCTGGTCTGTAGCCCTCAGGTCTGTAGAAAAGTGTATTTGACACTTGTGGAGGTTAAGAGTGAGTGCAGAGCTACTCTTCGTGGACTGTTACAGTGCAAACAGGTCCTGGTCCTCTGTGTCAGGCTTTGAGCTGCAAGGGCCAGCTGCCTGGCAAAGGCTTTGCCTCTCAAAGATGTCTAGTTGGGTGTGAGACATGGAGAAGCGTATCATGGGATAGATGAGGTCCATTTTTCATGGTGGAACTCCCCAAAACTCCTTCTTGGGATGACAACTCTGTACAGGAGGAGTGGTTTAATCCTAACTGTCCCTAAACACAAGCAGTTGTTGCGTTCTAGCAGGATCCTCTGAGCCTGTCCTTTCTCCTCCGGCTCTCCACCAGGGTGGAGCTCTAGTGGTCAAGCAGAAGGAGCAGGCTGTGACTGGGCATGCACCTGGTGCTCTTCCCTTGGGACTGAGAGAACCATCCAGAACACTTGACATCCCAGTGAGCTTCCCAGCATGCTTTGAATCAGGTCCTGAGATGCTAGGCTTCATCCACGGCTGCAACTTCCCATGCTTTGTGACAGTGAATCTCCTGTTCTCCTGTCTGGGTTGGTTTTTTCTTTTCCTTTTTCTTTCTCAGGGCTCAGTGCATTGTGCTGTTCCTGTCCAAGGCATAAGCAGATTAACTGTGATTGGTACAATAGTGTTGCAGCAAGGGAGATACAGGTGCTCTAGTAGAAGCTACCAGTTGAGAATTTTCTCCAGTGCTGCTTCTGCAGGGCCTGCCTAGAGTCAGGGGAGTTAAGTACGGGGAGAACAGAAGGCGATGTGGTGTCTGCAGAGGAGTGGGCTGGATGCATGCAGGTAGGTAATGCAGAGCTGCAGTGGCTTTCCATTGCCCTTCTGCCTTGCTGCAGTTGTTTGCGTCAGGAGTCAAGAAGCCTCTAGTTTCAGGTTTTCCACTGCCAGATTTTCTCTGGTTGCTGCTTCTGCCTGTGGAAGGGGGGTTCATCAGGCTTTTCTTTTAACCTGAGTCTTAAGCCCTAGAGAACCTGCACTGAACACTGCTAAAATATCACACCTAGCTTGTTTCCCAAGCCCAAGCACTAGTGGTGGAGTGTTTTAGGCATGACCTCTGTTCTGGGGCAGTGTGAGGTCCTGCCTGCAGTGTTTCCTAACCATAACAGAGCAGAGTGCTCAAACTCAGACATGGTAATGCTTTAGGTTCACGGAAACCTTGTATTTGTAATGAACTCACAGATCACTCCAGCTCTCCCTGCTCAAACCAGCTGTCTTCAAGAACAGACCTTAGAAAGTCTGAAGGTGTACACAGGCAAGTTGATGGGTCTTTTTCAAGCTCAGAAGTGTCCCTCTGTACTCTTCCAGCTCCACCTGCTCTGAAGCTGTCTGTCAATGAGACGCTGGTGGTCAACCCCGGTGACAACATCACTATGCAGTGCTCTCTGACAGGCGGTGACCCACAGCCAGAGTTGGTTTGGTCTCATTCTCCTGGCCCAATGCCTCCCAACAGCCTTGTGCAAGGAGGCAACCTCACCATCTGGAGGATCCGTGTAGAGGACTCAGGCTACTACAATTGCACGGCCATCAACAATGTGGGGAACCCAGCAAAGAAGACAGTGAACCTGCTGGTGCGGTGTAAGTTGCTCTTTTTCTTGGAGCATGGGTTTTCAGGGTGGAGGGGCTAGATTTGCATTTCTCCTGGCTGCTGTTGTGCAGCTGAGGGTGAATGTGATACTTAGCAGTGATTAGTATTCTGGAGAAGTGCCTATGCAAGCTTCTGTGCTCCCAGACCAACTGCTGTGCTAGCACCGCTTGCAGCCTCATCCCAGGCTATAGTACTGTCCTGGACTGGAAAATGATCCCAGGCTGCTACCTGTGAGGCCCTGGGGATATTTTGCAGTAATGTAACTGGGGGAGGTCTTCAGATAGATTTTGCATGGAGATGTTGCCTTCCTGAGGAGCAAAGAGTTGTTGTCCTGTCCCATGCAAGACACTTTGCTCCGTCCCTAACCAGTTTTGCACTTGTGTTCATTCCAGCCATGAAGAATGCCACGTTCCAAATCACCCCTGACGTGATCAAAGAGAGTGAGACCATCCAGTTAGGGCAGGACTTGAAGCTCTCATGCCATGTAGATGCTGTCCCCCAGGAGAAGGTTGTCTATTCCTGGTACAAGAACGGGAAACCAGCCAGGTTCTCAGACCGGTTGCTCATCACCCGGAATGACCCTGAGCTTCCACCTGTGACCTGCAGCTTGGAGATTATTGACCTGAGATTCAGTGACTACGGCACTTACCTGTGCGTGGCTACCTTCCAGGGAGCACCCATTCCTGACCTCAGTGTGGAGGTGAACATCTCCTCAGAGACAGGTGAGCCTCTCTGTGGCAGCTGGCGACCACACAGGAGTGGTTGGCATCACTAACTGTCCCCCACCCTCATGCCTCTGACTTTTTTGAGGGACCTCACCTGAGTGTCTTGAATCTCAATGGGGAAGAGACTCACACCCTCAGGCAAGTGTTTGGGTGAGACTGGAGACGAGTGATAGTTACAGCTTCTCTGCCAGATGTGTTATGCACCAAGCAGATTTTCCTTCATGTTTTTTCCCTATGAAAAGTTCAGAGTGCAGTCCAGTCAAAGCTACAGGGACAGGTTTAGAGTGTGTTTTTTCAGAGAAGCCTCCAAATTGTGAAGGAAGAAAGAGGGAGCGGTTATTTCACCAAATTTCAAACATCCCTTTGCTTAGAAAAGAGTAAAAGAGAAAGCAGGCTGCTCTTTTCTCTCTTTGGCATTGTTTATGAGGAATGTTCCTTTTTTCAGAGCTGTGGCCGGGAGATTGGTATCATCTGTCAGAGCAAATCCTGCGAAGAGCTTTAATGTTTACCAGATTGCAACTGCAATCTGTCTTGAGCACTCTCTTGGAGTCAAAGTGTTTTAAATGCCTCCCCTCTTTAAAATCAGGGTCAAAGCTTCACCCCATGGCTTGGTGAGGACAGGACTAATCCATAAGAGTGTTTGTCAGTCACCTTATGGACTGAAATACAGGGTCTCAGGGCTGCCTTTCTGTTTCTGGGGAAGTGCTGTATCCAGCTCTGCTCTTCATTACATCGATGTAGTCTTGCTGCCTTTCCAGGACCTTGAGGGTACAGCACAAAGCAGTATTGGGCTGGTAATCTGGTGAGGACTCCTGGGGGGAGCCAGCTGCCCACAGATTTTGTCCTCAGCCTTCACAGAAAGTTTCTTCTCAGTCCTTGGTTGTGCTGGATCCACTGGCCAGGCTGGTCCCAGTCTGGATTCTGGATGTTGCTCACTTCAGCCCCCCAGCAGAAAGTGCTGCACCTGCTTTTAATTCTTTTTGAAGCCCCTGTCTCCCAGCAGAAAGTGCTCATTAGCAGCCTGGAGATCAAGCCCTGACCATGCTATGGTCCCACTAAACACTGAAGAGTGGCTTCTCTTCTGCTTGCAGTCCCGGAAAGCAGTGCCCCCTCTGTGCCAGCAGACACCAACCCTGTTGTAGCAGCAGGGAAGAAAACTGGGGGAACCCTCTGGTCCTGGTGCAAACACAGCTCTCTTGACGTTGTGTGGCTGCTGCCAGCAGGAGCAATCTTCTTTGCCCAAGATCACTAGATGGCAGAGTACAATTGTGTTTAAGACTGCAAGGGCAGGAGGCTGCAAAGGGTGGGAAGACCCTGGATGATCCCACCAAAGGGCTGGGCAGTGTCTTGTTGGTGCAGGTGTTGGCCTAAGCACCAGCGGGTTGCTGCCTTAAAGGAGCTGTCTGTGGTGGCAGGCTGCCCCATGTTCTGGCCTGTCCAGTGGAGAGCAAGCCCACATGCTCACGTGGGTGCTGCTGATGGGGAGGGGCAGGGGGGCAGCCTGGGGCATTTTGAAGCTTCTCTTTGGCAGCCTGGGCCAGCAGGACCGCTTTGTGACTCAGGGACTGAAAACAGCCATTCCTGGTGGAGCAGCTCTCCATGCAGCAGCCGAGGCTGTCCAGTGTGTAGCAACTCTCATGAAAAGCAATGAGCCACCTCCAACATTTGGTTCCCACATAAAAACCCAGTGGGATTTCCCCAGATCACAGAATCAGAGCAGGAGGGCAAGCCGCAGTGGCTCCATGTTTCCCCACTGAGCTAAACTTGAGCTCGCTAAGGTGGCTGCCTCCACTGAGAAGCTCTGAGGAGATAGCTTTAATTAAAAAAAATAATCTTCAAATGCAATTTACAGCTTTTCCCCATGGAGAAAATTGCCTCTTGCCAGGTAAGCAGCTGCCAGTTGAGCACCAAGAGTGCTGTCGTCCCTTCGCACTGTGTGGGGCAGGGTGTGATGAGATTCCCCAGCCCACAGGAGACCTGCAAATTGAAAATGTGGCCTCCCTGTTGCATAGGGAGGTCACTGCAGGGGGAGATTAGGCTGGAGCCATCCTAAATTTGCTCCTAAAGCAGCTGTGGTCTGTAACATGTTACAATTACTGTAGCACACTCCCCTTTGCTGGAGTTCAATTGAGCTAACATTGGTTGGACCAGCTTGTTACAGCCTCTGTAGGTCTAAACTTTGATACAAATGGAAACCAAGTACAGGGACCTTGCAGTTATGGAAGTGTCAATCCCTACTGTCAGGAGGAAGGGTTGAAAAAGAAGCTTTCAGGAAATTATTGTGGCCATATTTACCTCAGTTGAACTGTTAACACTGAAGCCTAATACAAATAAAATGTTAGTATTACATAGGTTTTAGCACAAATATCCCCTTCCTTGGTTCTTGGTGGAGTTGGGGATGTGAACAACAAATCTCTTCCCACCAGCACGTCTGCACCCTTTAACTATTGTCACCGAGTTTCTTTTGAGCAATGTTTATCAGCAAAATTCTGTTCGTCAGCTGGTAGCTGGATATTTCTTGAGTGTTACTATGCCTCCAGCTCTAGCCCCAGCGTGGCAGCAGTTCTGCTGGGTGAGCTCTTCCCACCCTGGCAGGAATACCAGAAGTGATCTTTGCTGGGACCCATCTCTCACTCAAGTGAGCCAGAGATAACCAGTGCACTGTGAATCTCAAATGTAAAGTAAGCAGAGACGCTTAACACAGCTGGCTTCTTGCTGTGGTTTATGAGCAAACAGGGATCCTGGACATCTGATAAGGCTGGAGATGCAATCTGCAGGCACTAATCCTGTAAGTCTTCGTTTTGGTCTGACCTGGATAAGGGGGCTGGATACCTTGGTAGATATGACTTCTCTTTCTTGGCCAAAAGGCTGCAGTTCCACTTGAGAAATTCACTGACCAGAAATAGAGAAATGGATCAAAGAGGCTTTTGCCTTTGTGTTCCTCATTGTTAGCCCTGCTGCTGGGCAGCAATTTGCAACCAGAGGCTGAGAGCTAGGGGAAAGTTCCCAGCACAGCTGACGCTTGCCATCAGTATTGAGATATATTGTTGGAGAAGCTGTGACCTACCTGTAGGATAACTTACATGGGCAGTATGTTCCTATAGGGGTTGCAGTGTGTCAAGTGGAAACCTTCAGAGTTCAGGGCTGTTGGTGTGACTCAAACACAAGCATCTCAAGAACGTTCCTTGTTCGCTGGAAAGTTGGTGTAAAACAATTTACTTCTTGTCTCCTTTTTAGTGCCACCAACCATCAGTGTCCCTAAGGGTCAGTCTACCATCACCGTCCGGGAGGGCTCCAGGGCTGAGCTGCAGTGCGAGGTTCGAGGGAAGCCCAAGCCACCTATCATCTGGTCCCGGGTAGATAAAGAAACTCCCATGCCTTCAGGGACAATGACGATGGAGACGTATGATGGGAAGCTGCGCCTGGAGAGTGTGAGCCGAGAAATGAGTGGGACCTATAAGTGTCAGACAGCCAGGTACAATGGCTTTAACATCAGACCTCGGGAAGCCCTGGTGCAGCTCAACGTGCAGTGTGAGTATAACTGTGCAGTACTGGGCTGCCTGTCTGAATGCCTGTGTACTCAAAAGCTTGTGGGCTAAGCAGGGTTGACACACTCAGTGCTGCTTTCAGGCAGGGTTGACCTTTCTTACTGGGCTGAGCAGACACATCTCTTTTGAGGGACCTTTGAACAGTTTATATTTAATTGGTCTGGCTACACAAGGCTAAAGGCTGGATAACGCATGGCCAGCACGTTGCAAGTGGAAGGGAGAGGTGTTGTGTGTGTTTGTGTACAACACTTTGCATTTCCCTGTCAGTGGGTGAGTGCAGAGCAGCAGCTGTACCAGGTGTGTGTTTGTGTGCATTATACATACATTTCAGGGTATGTTAGTAAGTTTGTAAAGTCAAGCACTCAAAGGTGGTAAATGAATGTTGATTAGACCATTTCCACCCCACAATCCTTTCTTCAATTTAGTTGCCCCAACTGTCATTTCTGGATGTGCCTGAATCGTTTTGCCTGAAAAGCAGTGCTAGGCAGACCCTAACAGGGACTGCATACTCCCAAATAGTTTCCATGCAACAAAGCTGTAATGGAAAGCTAATTCTTAGCATGTGGTGTATGGACTGACTTCAGCGATGGGTGGTGCTCCCAGCCCTGCTTGAAGGGTGCCACCTCTGCACAAAGGTGAACGTAGAAGGAGGGGTGCTGCTGATGTCCACGTCGGGTGACTGTTTCCATCCTTTCCCTGCAGTGGTTTTTCCCTTCAGAGAAGTGAGTGCCTGCTCAGCCCCTGTGCTGTTGAGGGGTGTTTTGACATGTGGGGTCTGTGCTCTCACCTTGAAGACTTTGAGTCAGACAGGGGGAAGGCAGCTGGGTAAAACACCTTGGTCTGGAAGGAGCTGTGACTGCAGGAGTAACCCTCCCTGCAGACCTCATCCCATTGGGTTAGTGCGATTGCTGAGCTCTTGCAGAGTCCTCTGAGCAGTGTGGATCTGGCAGGTGCGGGATGGGTAGGGAGCAGGTTAATTTGCACCTGGGTGCATTGGGCTGTGACTGACAAGCCTCCACATACAGCGCAGCAGTGCTTGTTAGACATGCTGCCCCATTCCTCCCGAGCTTGCTCCCCAGGGAAGAAAAGTGAGACCAGAGCAAATAACCCGGCTGAAGCCAACCAGAACACTGCTCACAGATGTGAGTGCTGGGAGCACAGCAGTAACAGAGACATGCAAAGTGCTGCAGGCTCTTTATATATTCAAAGATGCCCTTTTAAAGTCATCTCTGTCCATTCAGGAGCATGGTGGGAATTAAATTACAGGATGGGAACAGGGAAATGTGTGCAGGTTTCCATGCAGGTAAGTATGTGTGGAGAAGCTTCCCTTGAGCAGGTGTTGTGGTTTAACCCCAGCTGGCAGCTCAGCCCTACGCAGCTACTTGCTCACCGCCCCCCGGTGGGATGGGGGAGAGAAATGGAAGAATAAAAGTGAGAAAACTCGTGGGTTGAGATAAAGACAGTTTAGTAAGTAAAGGAAAAGCCACACACGCAGGCAAAGCAAACGGAGGAATTCATTCACCAGTTCCCGTCGCAGGCAGGTGTTCGGCCATCCCCAGGAAAGCCGGGCTCCATCACCCGTAATGGTTACTTGGGAAGATAAATGCCATAACTCCAAACATCCCCCCTTCCTTCTTCTTCCCCCAGCTTTACATGCTGAGCATGACGCCACATGGTATGTAGTGTCCCTCTGGCCAGTTGGGGTCAACTGTCCTGCCTGCGTCCCCCCCAGCTTCTTGTGCACTCCCAGCCTGCTCGCTGGTGGAGCAGTGTGAGGAGCGGAACAGCCCCTGACGCTGTGTAAGCCCTGATCAGCAGTAGCGAACACACCTCTGTATTATCAACACTGTTTTCAGCACAAATACAAAACATAGCCCATGCTAGCTACTATGAAGAAAATTAACTCTATCCCAGCCAGAATCAGGACAGCGAGGTGGAAAGGTGTGTCTTGGTTCCAGCTGTTTTGGAAGGCAGGCTGGGTCAGGCGTATGGGACATGGCAGGGACAGTGACTCTTGATCACCCCAAGAACGGATGGGAGATGCAGCAAAATGTCAGTCTGGAGCAAAGAACCATCAGACCTGCTGGTGGTCCCCAGTGTTGTGATGGTGTTTGAAAGCTGTGTGGTCCTCGCTGACCCTCATCGCCCCTGCAGAGGGAGCATCAGTGCCGAGGCAGGGATGGATGCAGGCTTACTGGGTGGTCTGGAGGGGGATCACAGCCCTGAACCTTGGGCTGGAGAGGGAGGACATGACTCCCCACACAAGACAGGTGGTGGGTACAAGCCAGAGTCTGTTCTGGGGTAGAGCCTTTGATGTGACCACCAAGAAGGCAAAGATGTGATGAACATCTGTGTAAAGAGCAACTCAACATACTCTTCCTATAGTTCTTCCCAAGGCCAAACAATGTTTTAGCGTGATCTTGCCCAAGTAATGGTGGCATTGTCCATGTGGCAGCCCACCCAAATGGCCCTCTTCCCTTTTCCATCAGTTCTGTGTACCCGTAGCTGGAGCTGGGTGTGTACTGGGTATTTGTACACCTGAGCTGCCTCCTGCCTGGGAACTATGGAGGGACCTTGCAGTGGCGCTGCCTGTTCTGTGTCTGAGCAAGCAGCTTTGGCCTCAGGGCTGACAATTTACTCCTTCCATCAGCATGAAAAACAAACTACGAACCAAGAAAGTAGGGCAAGAATTGCCCTTGTGCCCTTTATAGGCTCCCCCCTTTCCCCCACACAAAAAAAAAAACCTGTCAAACAACACAGTCTCTGTTTATCCCTCTCCGCCTTGTTCATGCAGCTGGAAGGAGGTGGGTGCTGCAGCAAGGGCCACTGTGGTTAATTGAAACGCTGCTCTCCAGTGTGGGTAGCTCATTAGTCTGGTGGCTTGCTCTGGAATTCTCATCTTGTTGGAAACAGGGATCGTGTGGCTCCTGCAGCCTCTGTGATGAGCACTTCCCCCGCCTCCCCCAGCCCACGCATCCCACCGGAGAGCTGCTTACGTGGGGTGTGCACGTGTGTGTGTGTGTGTGCGCGCACACAAAGGCATGCCTGGTCATGTGTCAGGTGCGAGCTCCTTTTGAACTGGCTCACTCAAGGGAAGAGCAAATTCTGGGTGATAATGTGGTTGTTTCTCTGATTTGCTCCAAAGCTAAAGTTGCAAAATCAATACAGCAGATCTGATTAGATGTCAGAACCTGTTTCTGTGTTTCTCTTTTCTTTTTCTCCCCTCACCCTCATGCATGTAGTGCTCTACTGTAACAAACTAGCCCAGAAATAGCTTTGCCAACAGCACTGCAACAGTGGAAAAAGAGTAAGAAGACAAAATAAACAAGTCAGCTGTCAAAAAAAAAAAAAAAAAAAGTGGTCGTCTTATGATTTTTTTGTATTTTGCAAGCAGAGAAAGTTTCTCTCCTTTTATCTTATGAACTGTAATTGTCTATCATCAGCTCTCTTGACAGGCTGGATGGTCTCTTCCCTGGACTTCTTGGTCTGAACTGTAGAGCTTTGGAAGATTAATAAGTTCATGAAAGTGCTTGCAGCCTTATAGCTTTGTGGTTGGGATGAAGAAATGTTGCACGCTGGCTAGAGCAAGAGATTGAGCTTGTCAGAACTCCTGGGAATCTGGCTGCCACTTGGAGTGGCAGTGTCTTGTCATCTTTTCCCGTATCTTCAAAACAGGAATAAAACTGACCCATCTCTTCAAGGATTTGTGGGGCATAATAAACATAGCACTTTGAAATCTTGAAAAAAAAATAGCAGTGGAAGGGCAGAGTGCTGTTGTTAATAATATCAGTGCTATTGCTGATGCTGTTGTCAAGGCTTTTTTCAGGACCAGGTATTCGCTCAAGAAAATCTTAGCAGAAAAATGAATCCTCTGCAGAGGTGGGTTTAAAATCAGGACTGGATCTCCCTGAGTAGATGAGAAAGCGTAAGGCTGTAAGACACACTCGGCTTGAAAATGTGCAGCACTCTTGAGTTTTGGAACACAAAGTGTCATTTGAGGCAATGTGTATGAAAGGAGGAAAGAAAGTGTGTATGTGTGGATCACTAAAAAAGATCCTACCCAGATACAAATTTAGCAAATACATAACAAGAAATTGCAAAAAAAATATATTAGCCATGTATCCTAAAAGCCTGGTCAAAATATTATTTCCATGAATTACAAAGATTGGTAGTGACTCTAAACTCTAGCTGTTGCTAGAACTGGCCTTTGAGATTACTGTCGTATCAGGGTGAATATTACATTTGCTCCGTTATAGCCTCCTATAACAGTGTGGTGTAAATTACAATCCTAGTACATTATCCTGCTCGACTGATATCATGTCAGCTCTGATGTTCTGTCAGTCCTGAACGGCATGTCATAAACTACTGCACAGCTCAGCCAAATTCCAGCTCAGCCCTGTGCTCCTCATCACACCTGATCCCTGATAAACTTACTCCAGTATTTTCCCACAAACAGGGATATCCTCCCTCACAGCACTCACTACTTGCTGTTTCAGGCCTTTGCTCAATCACCTGAATGGGTTCTCCCTCTGGATAGCCACCAAGGCCTGGTAGGAGAGCACCCCTCTCTTTTGTTGAGAGATGTTTGTTAGTTCTCCCAGTTCTGATGATTGGATAAGCAGACATTTGCTGGTGCCATTTTTGTCTTTGGCAGAAGTTTTGGTCTCTGTAAGTGCCCAGAGAAAGAAGGGAAGAAGGAAGAGGAGGTATTTACGTAGGGTTGACCTTGTTTTGGGCAGTCAAGCCTGAAAGATGATCCCGTTTCTCATCTTTGGTTCACACAGCAGGTGAGATCTTGGCAGGAAAAAAAAAATAGAAAAGGAATCAACCTGATTATCTCCTTTCCTGGAGTAACACGGCCTGTGAATTTGGCCCCTTCTGGATCCAGAATAATAGTCCACAATCATCTGAGATTTATCTCCAAAGGATTACATTTATTGCCCTTAGGAAGAGTTTTGCCACATTAAGCGGCAGGTGGATTATTGTGCTTTATCTTCAAAACATAGTGAATATTATGTGTAATCAGGAAAGTAGACTGATGTTCTCTTTGGAGGGGCAGTTTTCATGGTTAACAGGACTTCAGGAACCATTGCATCGTCGTAGACATAGGCATTGCCATAGGGTTGGTGACCAGCAAGTCTGGCTCTGCCCTAACCTGGAAGGCAGCCAGAACGTGTCCTGCTGGGGCATCTGTTGCCCTTGTCACTTAAACTAATATTCAGGTGGGCACAGATACGTTTTCCTATTCAAGCTCACACACTGGCAAATGTTATTCCTGGTCACACACTGTTGACTCATTCCTCTTTAAAATCCTGCTGAACCTATTGGCAATGCTGTACATCAGGCGGGCAATAGTCAGCATCAATTTCCCCTGTTATCTGTGTAGCAAACAGAAGAGCAGGGAGGAGAGGAGTGGGCGATACTGTAAATAAGTAAGAAGCATTGCTGAATCCACGCAACTGGAAATGGAAATGCATTAAACTGTTTCGATCAACTGTTGAAGCCATAGCTCAATGTCAGTGCTTTTTGCTGGTGCCCTGCCCGCTCTGAAACATAAGCTTGGATATTAACTGCTCCGTTAAAAACGCTCTTGAGACATGCTCTTGGCACGGCGATGTTTCTGCAGCGTGGCTAGGACTGGTCTTTTGTCTCCTGAGTGCTCCCTGAAGTTCCCCCTGCCTAAGTGAAGGGAGTCCAAGAGAAATGAGACTGTACGTGGCCAGAGCTGACCCATGTCTGTGACCGAGCTGGCTTGTCGGTCTTGCTGCTTGGCCATGTGAGTTGGAGTATGGAGCCATCTGCTAAGAATTTTAGGCTTGGCTGGTTTAATTTCTGAGTGTGTTTATTAATAGTGACTGTTTTACATTTTTTAAATTATTTTAATCAGTGAAGTCCATCCTGACACCCTCCTCCAAGGTGATGAGTGCAGTTCAGGAGCTAACATGGGGGCAGAAAGTGATTTTTCTATGCTTGCAGTGGCTGAGGCTTTCCTGCCCTTCCATTCATGCTTCAGTATTGCTGTTCTACACGGCACAGGTCTTGCTCCCAAGACAAGGAAACCTTGGGCTCTCCTACTAACCAGAGTTCTGGGATGTTCTGGTTCATTTTAGACTATCAGAGGCACAAGAATGAACTGATGTTCTGGGGGAGGTGTGTCTGTATTCAAAGCCACGGGAAAACTGTGCCTTCTGCAAGTTCAGTGTTTGCAAACCTGAAGACCTTCATTAGTGAAAAGAAGAAAATCCTTTGCAGTCCTGGGCATGACCTCGAACCACAAGTCTGAACAAAGCCTGACCTGGTTGTTAGGTTCCACTTTGATGGGAAATCCTCCCAGATTATCCCCCAATTTATTGTACAAAGGTTTGTGTAACTAAGCTGAAAGTATACATGTTATTTCTCCGTTTCCATCGAGCCCTGCTGCACCCCGCGTTAAGAGCAGAGAGTTTTGTTCCTGATTGTCAGCGTACTTTCCACGTGCAGTATTGTGACTGGGATTAAGTTGCTTAGAGCTTGTGTTTGTGCACGTAGCCCTGTCCTCAGCGATGCGGCGTGAGGATTGCTCACTCCACTTCCCGGTGCCTGGGCTGCTAACAGCTAATTAGAGTTGTCAGTCTAAGGACAGGCTGAAGGAGGAATCGGTTTTACTCTGTCATGGCTGTAAACCCAAATGGCCACGGTTCACAGCACAGTAACAACAGAGGCTTAGCAAGCCTCAGATTTGTTTTAACAATTACCATCTATTGGTCCTGGGGCCTGGCAGATGAGGGCTGTGACTGCACTTACAGCAGTTTAAGGCTGGGTCTTACGATGGGGTTGTACTACCAAATGTAGCTGAAAAGAGGATGGCTTCTGTTTGTCTGGGACTTGTTGGCCCTACCTCTCTGCAAGCCTTGTGGCACAGAGGGGCCAGCTGGTTGGCTAAGAATGCTTAGCTAAAACCTTCTTTGTGACCACCCTTATGTTTGTGGAGCAACCCAGGACTCCCAGTGCTGATTTTTTTGCATTTGGTGTATGCAGCTTTGGAGGGAAAAGTCTTTTACATGGTAAAGCGGTTGCATGAATTTTGGCTGGCCTGAATTTCCCCCCTCAGTGTGTAGCAGTTAGGTCTGCAGGACCCTGGTCTCTTCTCTGCTTGCTGCCTGGTGGGGAAGGTTCCCATGCGCTGCCATTCACCGGGTCTCCCTTGTGCCCCAAGATCTTTTCTGATTTACCTCTTTGATTGAAATTGGTCTGGCAGAGCATGTCTGCAGGCTGCGGTGGCCAGGAGATACAGGAGACTGGAGACATAAAGCAAAAGGCCCAGCTTGCAGGGAGAGTTCACCAGAGCAGTGGAGGCTGGGGAGCAGATTTTGCAAAGCTGGCACGTTCTGTCTGTGGCACCATACGTCAGGTGCAAAGTACCAGCAGGGCTCCTCACTGACCCTGGCTAAGTGACCGTGAAAGAAGAGAGGATGATACCCAGATACGTGCACCAGGAATGTGGGAGCCCTCCCTAAAGAGGACACCTGCATCTGCTGCCTGAGATTGCAGCCTGTGCCTGCTCTACCGTTCAGCCTTTGTGCAGCTCATTGCTCATCTTTAAACACCTCTGTGGCGGTAATGATAGGCTGAGTAAAAGCTTGCGTGAGAGCTCCTTGCCTGGAGAGATGAATTTGTTTGCTTAGAAAAGAACTGGTCTAAATCAGCTAATCCATTTCTCAGATATTGTTAGGAGACACAAATACACTTTCCATAAGCTGCCATTATCCTGTTTTTTGGCCAGACTCTCCAGGAAGAGCAACTTAATTTTATCAAGAGAGAGAGATACATCCAAGCTCTACGGTTTTGTCAGGAAAGGAGAGAAAAGAGCTGTATAGACATGGTGGATGGCAGACAATCTTGGTCATCCCTCTGTGGACAATTGCTCACCTACTGTGGCCCTTTCACGGCTGAACACCACTTCTCATACTGTTCGCATTCAGACACTCCTTTTAATGTTTTCCTGCCGTGGCAGCTATTTTCCCTGTAGGACATAGCCAGGCGTCAGTACTGGCTCCGGACTTATTTAACTTATTTGTCAATAACCTGGATGGAGGAACAGAGGGTGCCCCCAGCAAGTTTGCAGATGATACCAAACTGGGAGGAGTGGCTGGTACGCCAGGAGGCTGTGCTACCATTCAGCAAGAGCTGGGCAGGGTGGAGAGCAGGGCAAAGAGGAACCTGATGAAGTTCAACAAAGGCAAGTGCAGGGTCCTGCACCTGGAGAGGAATCACCCCAGGCACCAGCACAGGCTGGGGCTGACCTGCTGGAAGGCAGCTCTGCGGAGAAGGACCTGGGAGCTCTGGTGGGCAGCAAGTTGCCCGTGGGCCAGCAGTGTGCCTGTGTGGCCACGAAGGGCAATGGAACCCTGGGGTGCGTTCGGAGGAGCATGGCCAGCAGGTCAAGGGAGGTGATCCTCCCCCTCTGCGCTGCTCCAGTGAGGCTGCATCTGGAGTGCTGTGTCCAGTACTGGGCTCCCCAGTTCAAGAGGGACAGGGAAATACTGGGGAGGGTCCACCAGAGGGCTATGAAGATGATGAGGGGACTGGAGCATCTCGCTGATGAGGGAAGGCTGGGAGAGCTGGGCCTGTTTAGCATGCAGAAGAGAAGGCTGAGAGGGGATCATATCAATGTCTACGAATATCTCAAGGGCAGGTGTCCAGAGGATGGGGCCAGGCTCTTCTCAGTGGTGCCCAGTGACAGGACAAGGGGCGACAGGCACAAACTGCAACACAAGATGTTCCTACTGAATATGAGGAAGAATTTCTCTACCTGGAGGGCGACAGAGCACGTGAAGAGGCTGCCGGAGAGGTTGTGGAGTCTCCTTCTCTGGAGATGTTCAAAACCTGCCTGGATGCAATTCTCTGCAACCTAATGTAGGTGAACCTGCTTTAGCAGGGGCGTTGGACTAGATCTCCAGAGCTCCCTTCCAACCCAACTAAATCTCCAGAAGTCCCTTCCAACAATCAGTTCTGTGATGACAGCTTGTTGGGATAAAAAACAACTCCAGAGTCCTCTCGCTTTGTGCCGGGCATCCTGCAAAGCTGTGCATATTTGTGTCTTGCCTGAGCGTGTCCTTGTCTTTAAGGCACAGGAGCACACTGCTGCTGAAGTACTGTCAGGCACTTTCCCAGTACTTCTCATCTTGCCATTCTGAAGAAACTGCTTTGGTTTTGTGTCCTGTTGTTGTTTGGGTTTAGGCTGTAGTAAACCACCTGTATCAAAGATCTCCGAACGGCAATACAGCCGGTGATACCTAGGCTGCACTGAGGCAGCCTGGCTGGAGGTAGACCTTGTCCTGGCTCCGCTTCTGTTTGCGTGGGGCTGTAACACGGGTTCCTCTCTAACACAGGGAGTACTTCTGCTGCGCGCTGCCTCCAGTCAGCAGGTCAGAGATGGTGAGCTTGGCATGGCAGCTGTTGCCAAGCTTTCTCTCCTGGTCTCTGCAGCACCAGTATGTGTCCAGGGAATGTGGAAACTGGGCCAAGGTAGAGAAAGGGCCATGGATCCTGGAGTGTGGTGGGATGTTCTCTGCCAGAGGTGATGGATGGGACTGGGATCTGAGTTTATCGGGAATACATTAGGGAGAGGAGAAGAGGGTATCTGCTTGTGTGGGTATGGTGTAGTGGCTATATTTCAAGAGAGAAGCTAGTGAAGAACTCTAGGGATGGGAGAGCTAAGAGGATGGGAAGGTTTGCGTATTTGTTCTAGCAAAAGAGAGAGCTGCAGCTGACACCTCAGCAAAGAAGATCTGGGAAGGCATGTACTATATGTGGTAACACTGGCATCAGGAGACATGGGGCAAGGAAGGTAGGTGGAGTGAGTTAGAAAACTGCTGTCAGTTCTCGTATTTTAAGGCTGATGTCACAGGACAGGAAAGGAGGGAATGCCCTGTCCCTATCAAATTCTGCCTCTCGGTGACCAGGACCTGAGCACGTTGAGTTCCCAGCTCTGACATGGCACAGACCAGAGCTCGCTAGGGGAACCAGGAAGACACCAAGCAGGCAAAAAAGCAATTCATTTTCTCATGACAACTCTCAGGCTCTGCACAAGAGCCTGAGGCACAGAGAAGTGAAAACAGCTGTCCACACCTGCAGGGGAGCATAGCACATCAGACCTGACACAGGACCTGTGCCAGGGGAGCAGAGACTTTTTTCTCCATCCTCCTTCCCAGAGAGATCTTTGTGGTGCCACGGCATTGTACCTGTGCCTTTTGCTTTTCTCCCGTGATTTTTGGGCCATAAACCATGTCAAGGAGCACCTATGAGGAGTGCAGGAGCAGGTTCCCATGCTGTTCCTCACCACTCCTGCACCCTGGCACTAGGTCAGAGCTTCTCTACATCCCAGCAGGTCTTCCTGCTGCCAGTTATTGCCTGGGAAACTGTACTGGGAGGCTGAGGGCTCAGTTTGTAGGAAGGGCATAGGGGCTTTTTGGAGCATTCTGTGGAGAAATGACTGTTCAGTTTCTAGTTTTCTCTGAGAAAGAAACTTTGTTCTTGGAAGCCAGGAACCAGTGTTTTCTCGATGAGCAGAGATCACATTTCCAGCACGCACTCCTCTCACCCTATTTCACTTCATATAGTTCCTGATTTCCATTCCTCTTTGCCTCTCTGTCACAAACACAAATAAGCATGTGTGTGCACACACTCCTACCTTGTCCCAGCTTTTGCTTCTGATTCTAATTTAATTGGCCTCCAGGACTTGAGGTAAAACAGTTGGGTTTCTTTTATGAACCCGGCGATGAACCGACCAAACCATCATTGGCCCCAGGAATTGACAGATGTGCTTAAATTTTCTAGCTGTGTGCAGACCTGTTGCATTTTGTATGATTTTGGAGTCCTTGTTTCTAGGGTCGTGGTGATCACAGGAAACCATGGAAATTTTTCATTAGTGTTGACTGGGAGGAAGCTGACTTCTGAGACTGTTTGCTTATTTGCCAAGCTGCAAGGGGATGAATGGGAGGTAGAAGAGACTGAAAATCACTCCATTTCTGTGAAGAAGCATCTGGGATAAATCCCTGCTGGTTAAAGAAAGAATGGCAACTGAGGGCCATTGCAGCCAACCCTTTGTAGGCCTTTGATCTGTCGTGGCCTGCTCTCACATCTGATGAAATGAGTGCTATATATCTCATCTGTTGCAAATACGCTACAACTCTGGGCCCAGCTGAGCCAAGCATTTGATGGGAGGTGGTGGCTGGAGTGCCAAAGCTAACGGGGTTCCTGACTGTGGCTGTGATTGAGGTCACGAGAACAATAAATAACGATAGCTTTGGGGTTTTTTTCCTTACGAAGTGTTGATTGCAAAGAGATATTTTGCTGTCCTAATCATAAACTAGAATACAGTAGCTAATAACAACTTAATGCACTATAGGTCGGCTTAATAGTGCTGGATCTGCTGGTATTTTCTGAGCAGTTCATAGCTTATGCATAATACAGGCCCTTTAGCCAGCGTCCTGGTGTGCTGTAAAATGGGGAACTGGGGCTTGAGGAGAAGGGAGCAGCCCTCCATCTAAGGTGGTTTGCTGCAAAGAGCATAATGGGTCTAAAGGGATGAGAAGATGGTGGCAGTTGGCTGTGTAAGAGGAAAACGGAGCAACACAAAATGGGTTTTTGTGGTTTGGGGATTTTTCTCTTCCCCTTGGGCTGCTTGTAATGAGGCCTTGCAAAAAGCCAAGTTGATGCATGTAAATAGGCAAGTTTTCATTCTGATTAGCTTTCTAGGAACCAATGTACATGTATAAATGAAAAGATGCTAATGGAACTACATACAGGCTTTAAAGAGAGGAGGAAAGACAGATTCTGTAATGGTTTGGGTGTTTGTTTTTTTTTTTTTTAAATAACATTTGGAGAAGCTTTAGTGCTCCAATCCACCTACCCAAAATGCTGGGACTCCATCTTCATCATCATTATGAGAAAGAAAATGCTCTTTGAATCTCCTTCTAACCATTCTGTGCTGTTTGTCTAGACAGGAGAGTTAGTTACATGCCAAGCTTAGTCTCTTTCATTACTGGAGCTGAGGAACAAGGTGCGTTTATCTTTGCGGATGTAAACTTGGATTATTTGTACATTTTCAGTGCAGCGTCCACTCCCAGACTGAAGTAACAGAGAATTCAGTGTGTGTCTCAGCACTTTTTTATGCTCATGGTTCAGTTGTCATGACTTAATCTAAGCCTGTCTCATTTCAGTTTCCAACTACAAGCTCTGTTTATGCCTTCATCTTCTCACATAAAGAGCTATTTGTTATCAGTGGTCTCTTCCATGTGTAATCTCAGACACCAGAACAAGTAATCTCTTAGCCTTTTTTCAGTATGCAATCCAGAAAGTCTCTTTAGCCGTTCACCGCAAGGCATGTTTTCCAGCCCTTGATTCATTTTTATAGCCCTCTTCTTGGGTTTTTTTCAAGATCGTTCTGGCAGTGTGGTTGCCTGTGTTAAAGGGATTTTAAAAAATGATCGCACCGATGCGGGTGCAGAGGTGATGCCCATCTCACAATATGTTTAGTAAGCTTTGGCTTAATCATCCAAGGATTTGGACATCTTTGAACTACAGAATTAAGCTGAAAGCTGATGTTCACTGGGTTACATAGACTCAGGCTCCTCTTGGAGTCCTGGTCTCTTCCTTAACAAGACTGATACATGCTTTCCTCAAGAGTTTTCTTTCCAGACCTTTACATTATGAAATTTAAAGGTACCTTCCAACCCAAACTATTCAATGACTATCCAAGATAAATTGAATGTAGTTACTATAAGCCCATTCCATCAAGCAAACCAAGTTGTCCCGTGTGAGGTATCTCTCTAGTATGTTATTTACTGCTGCATATTTTGTGTCCTCTACAAATGTTGGTATCTGAAGGCACTTAAGGATTGTATCGTAAGTTATTGGGCATTTCAGCTCTGCCTTTGTGCTGGAGGGAAAGAAGCAAAACACAAGCCACATCCCAGAGCTGTGTCAAAGTCTGTGTCCAGTCACCCCAGCTGCAAATGCACGTGAGGTCATTCAAACACCACAGGTGGTTATGTGTGGTGTTGGCTACACAGCCTGAATGGGGGGCCATTAAAACTGATAGGGTTTAGCCGTGCCAACTTGCTGGAGAGATCTTTGACCTTGATGAAGGGGTGAGGTAGCAACAGTTTTAAGAGGTCATATGGGATCTTACTAGAGAGGTCTACTAGAGAAGGCTTCCCTCTCACTAGAGAGATCTCAGTGGTGCTTGCACCCATTTAAAATTTCTTTTTGAACTCTTTCGGTTAATGTGTTTTTAATCTGCTTAATGTGGGCTGCATTTGAATAGTATTACATCTTCAGTTAGTCTGTCGTGTGGAAGCAAGCCAGGATCTTTCCAGTGCCTGAGGATGTTATGACAAGATAGTTACTTTTCTTGTTGCTTTCTCAAACACTACCCAGTTTGTCTGCCAAGGACCCATAAAACTATATTAATCATCATTCATTTTTTAACTTGTAAAGTTACATCCGACATTCATCTTCCATGAGTTTTTTTTCTGGAATCAGTGAGGAATAAAGAGGTTTATTGCTGTTTGTTCTGAGGTCTCATCTACTTACGTTGACCCGATTGATTTGTGTTTGTATTCCCATAGGCAATACATGCATGGAAGCTACAGAATAATTTAATCTTCTCTGTTGTTTGCTATCGCAAACTTCCCCTCAAAAGCCTGGCTAGGTGAAGTTTTCCCCCATCGTTTCCTACTTTCTATGGCATTTTTAAGATTTTTATGATCTGTTTTTAGTCTGTTATTCTGCCATTTTTGCACTGATGAATTCAGATCAGGGTACACAAATCCAGCTGGAGTCTTACAAACAGGACATGGAGAAGCCTGTCTTTCCATCATCTCTGGTTTTTATCACAGATTTAGCCAGAGATGTTCCCAGATTTAAGTCCACGCAGGTTCCTTCCAGAGCTGTACACAGAATTGTATCTTCTTTCTGCCCACCACAGTGGGATGGCTCAGCAAACATCGCTGAAATTTGTTTAAAATGTCCTTTTCACTTGGGGTGTCGGATTCTGGGAGGTGTTACTATCCATCATGAAGAGACTGGAAGGAGCAGGATGCCATGTTACAGTGTGTGCTGCCACAACCCCTCGGGCTGATAATTATTGATGGATTGACTCAGGCCAGGATCCAGTTTCAGATCTTGATGCAGTGGGTGAGAATGAGGAAGGTAATGGCCTTACTTTTGGGTCTCAGAAGAGTTGGGAATGTGAACAATGGAAATTTTATGGAATCAGCTTCAGGCATTTATCTGTTGGACCAAAATCCAGGCATCAGAAGAAATGGAGTATGTGATTCCCACTTGTCCTGCATATCGCCTTTGGTGCAGTCTGAGTCCTCGTCAGTCAACATGAGAAAGCATCTGCATGAGGTCGGCATGTGCGCATGTTACAGGGATGCCGCTCCTCTGAATGGTTCCTGCAGTGCTGGCCCGATTTGAGGTCAGCCACGGAAGCAGCCTGGAAAATCGAATGTCAGAGCAGATTTATCCAGTGAGCGGGGCTGTTAATAAATTTCCCTCTCCTGGTTGAAGTCCAGAGGAGATGGGACAGAGCTGATAGCCAAATGGGGAGGTCGAGGGAGCAGGCTGCTGTCCTTGAATGATTGCCAGTTCTGCCACTGGCCTCCTTCCTGCACCCTCTGCTGCAGAGGAGACCCTGAGCCCCAGAGAGCGATTTCTGGGAGCCCACACCACCTGCGGCTGTCAGAAGTGATGGTGCTGTTCCTAACACAGGGACAGAGAAGGCTGCAGGGCTGTGCCTGCCTCAGCCGCGGGGCTCCTCTGGAAACACGGTGGCGATGCAGAGGGAAGACATGAGGTTTCTAGTGGGGGAGCAAGTCCTCCACAGTTCACGTCCGTGCCCTTCTCTGAGACAGGTGTTATCACCCAAGCCTGAATAAATGGGACTGCCAAATCCTCTGCTGTCTCCGTAGGGGGTTGGCAGGTTTGGGAGTAAGGTGTAGGGGGATGAGTCTCTGCAACCAGCAACTCATTGAGGATACATTCATGAAAAGCTAGGACAGTTACTGATATGACAGATAAAGCATTTTTTTCATAATTAATAGATAGAGGAGGAGTTGGGCACAGGCACTTATGAAATTCACACATTTTAAATGCATGCAGGTAACAGTGTGAAGGATGGAGGGGGAAGACAGGACTTTCAGATGGCAGAGTCGGTGGCTATTTGGCAGCTGGTTTTTTGGAGCCCATCACTATTCTGAAAGACCTCAGCCATTTCATCTGATGGACCGCCTGAACCTATCGTCATTTTTCCATCCTTCGCCCATGATTGATTTGATCTACCTTGATTCATCTGAAGATGATGATGACAGTGATGAAGAGGTAACCATCCAGAGAGTGACAGCAAAAATGCTTACAGTAAAAAATGTTCTTGCCTCTCCTTTCTCTGTTATATATACTGCTCCTGTGCTTTTAAATTGCATGCATTTCTGAAGTTCCTGTATGCACCACACCCCCCTTGTTACATTAATTCTTATGGGAAAAATTGCTTTGATATCTGTTGACCTCAGCTGCTTCATCTATGAGACTGAACGTTTGCCATAAATCTTTCAGTCTGAGCATCCTTTCAGCCTCTTTCTGAACAGTTACGTTTTCATTGTCGTCATCTTCCTCAGATGAATCAAGATCAATCATGGGTGAAGGATGGAAAAATGGGGTGATAATGACAGTTAGCAGAGCACGATATTAAACAATTGGCAGCAGAACTCCAAGACAGTGGATAGAGAAGTGATGGAGAACTGGGTGCTGCTCTGCACTGAGTTCTTCCTCTTTAGTCCAAATTCCTTGCTAGGCCTGAAGGAGAGGCTGAGGAAGAGCTTGGCTTGTATTGGGGAAGCCTGTCCTCTTCCCACTCTGTAGATAGGCGGAGGATCACTGTATTAACTCTTCCTGGTCTAGCTTTGCCACATGCATCCTTTTTGCTTACTAGTACAGACAAAGAATTCAAAGTAAACATATTTGGGAATGCTGGTTAATAATTGATTATCTTCATTGCCTTGGATGGCCTTCTTTCCCCTACCAGGCTCTTTCTGGCTTGGATCTCTCCCCTTTCCAGCTCTGATCACACCAACCCATCATTAAAGCAGGTCTGATTTTTTTAAACAGTATTTCTGCTTTTGGCTATGCTGCCTCTTGCTTTGCCTGCCTGTTTGGAAAGCAGCTGTGGAGGGATCATCTAGTGCTCCCAATTTAGCTTTCAAACTGAAAACAGAAGGTAAAGTAGTGCTGTAGCCCAGCTGTGAGCAGAAGGCTCTGACCACCTGTGGCCCTGACAAATCATTGCATTTCTAAAGCAGGGACTCTTCCCTATTTTGACAGGATTGCAGTTGTCGGAGACACTCTCTCCTGCAGCCTCCCTGCTCTTAACTTTCAGTTGTTTTGTTAAAAGGGTCTAAACATGTGGAGGCAGTTGAATTGCTCAGGCAGCTGGTGGTGGAATAGGAGGCTGTTGCTGTTGGATTGCTGGTTGGAGTCAGCGCTCGCCTCTGCCTGGTAGCTCCTCCGGTTGTGGGTGAGGTCCTGCGTAGGAGACTAGGGGAAGGAAACTCAGTTCCTTGTAGGTGACAGCTGCACACTCGGGACACAAGCCCTAGTGGTGGCACTAGCTGGATGCTGTCTGGAGTCCAAAGGTTTATCACTACATTTGCTATGGGGAAGGTGCAGGCTGGTGTCTGTTTTCCTTCCCAGAGTAGCTCCATTGTGGCATGCAGCAACGTAAACACAGGAGGTGTCTCCTGTCCAAAAGCAGGACATGCTGCCCAAGTTTCAGATGCACGTTATAACTCAGTTCACTGATAAACTCATCAAACAAGGCACTGAGAGTGCCTGGAGAGGTTCGTACAGAGGGGTGGCACTGGCCACTTCTGTGCAGGTGTCACACAAGCATTTCCTTCGGTTTGCATTCATCCCGCCTAGCAGAGATGTGAGGGCTGGGATCACCTGAGGCTCCCCGTGCAGGCACAGGATGGAGGGAGGTGATGTCAGCTAGGGATTCCTACCATCTGAATTGTCCTCTAGAGATGTCTGTCTCACTCAGTGGTTTTGGAGGGAGCCGACATTCCTAACTTGGGCTCCTCAGTGAAGAGCCTGAAGTTAGATGGGATAAATTTGGGCTATAAAGTCCTGTTCCAGCTAGCTCCAGGTTTTCTCAAACCTGGGGGGGGGGGTGATCAGTCCTTTCTCAGTTGTTCCAAATCCTTCTCAGGAGTGTGGAGAACCTATCTTAGGATGACAAACACACAGATGCATTGTTTTCCCTCCATTTTTCCATCTTTACACTGTGGCTGGAAGTGAGGGAATGCGTTCTGCTGTGATGGGCCAAGCGGCTCTGTTTCTGCTCACAAGGTTGCAGTTGGTACCTGTTGATCTCTGCCCCATTATAGGCTGAGGTGCCCTACTTGTCTCTGCCAGGCATGTGAGGAGAGTCAGAGCTGTAGATTCATTTATTTTTTCCTTTCCCAACTTCTTGTGTGTGATTCCCCTGGCATTTAAAACCCTAGGACAGTGGTTTTTCCCAAAGAAAATAAAACGTAAATAGGAACTAAAGCTGTGCTTTTGCTGTTGGAAAAGCAGAGGAAGGAGAGAAAGAGGAATTGTAAAGATATGTGTACATACATATATGCACATATAAAATGTCAAAATCATCTTGTCAAGGACTTGGGGAGAGGAAGAAGACTAAATTCTCTCCTAGTATTTGTTGAGGTTGGGGGCTACTAGGGGTAGGACAGATTTGATTACTAGAACATAAAAACACCTATGGGGAGGACTTGCAGTAGGCTGAAACTGCAGCAAGGGAATTGGGTTAGCTGGTAAGAAAAACTAGTGATAAACTCTGAGGTGAGAGGAAAGATGTGGATTCTCTGTTTTGGAAGAAGAATCTTATTTGGTTCTTTTTTCCGGGCAGATTTTTTTCTTCTTTTTCTTAGTTTGCACTGGCAATGACTTGCTTTATTCCCAGAACTACCCAGCTGAGTAGCTTACCTATGAATTATTGAGGAGTAAGATAACTGGTTCTCTGCCAAAAGTTAATGCATATGGGATGCTTTTGGGGAAGGAGTATCATTGGCTGACTGTTAGTGAATGTTTGGATCTAAACTATTCATATGCTATTGGGAGCAGCATGTCACTGCCAGCCCAATTTGTTAAACAGAAGCATGTAATAAGAGATGCATGGGTATGAGCTAACATCTTGTTATATTCTAGAGAAGAGAGGCAGAACCTGAGAAGAGCTGGTGGTCTGGCAATGCTACGCATGGGAGGGTTCCCCTCTTGTGGGTATGCGTGTGGGCAAGAGGAACCCAGATCCACCCCAGCCATCATCCTGCTTCAGCATGCTGTAACTAGCAAAACTGTCTGTGAGCTAGAGACAATATTTTCATGTTAGTCTGTGGCAAAAAAAAAAAAAATAAATTTAGATTTGGGTTATGATACTGGTCTGGCCGCACTTGAAGGTACTAGTTCCGAAATGCCCACTCTCTCAGTCTTTACTTCCCTTGTGCATAACTATGCTAATTGGGTGGCATGTGGGTGGAGGGAGGATTATCAGCATGCATTTCACATACAAATGTGTTTGTGTCTTCTGTACATATACCATCTTTTCCCACTTACCTTTTTCAATTAGGGGAGCATACTGTTTCGAAACCAGGCACTTGGAGGTAAGTGAGGCATGGGAAGGAGGTGGCTTTACACTGCAGGAGAATACTTGTCTTTGTAGAGTCTTGTTAGCTTGAATTAATTGGGCAGTGAGTCTGAGTGGAGTTCCAGCTTGTCTGGGACAGATCGTTTTTTGAGGAGGCATATCTGTGAGCCAGAAGGTCTGACAACTCCCACTCGAGATGGACTTTCTTCAAAGCACTCTGTAAAGTGAGCTAGGGGTCTCATGTATTAATCAGCACAGCTTATCATGCAGAAGAGGAAATCCTTTATTAAGTCCTTCTTTATTAAAACAAGGTGAAGACTGGTTGAGCTAATTGGCTTGGAAAGTTCAGAGAACAGGAAAGCAGAAAAACTGGTAGTGAATACATTTAACTTGCTCTTCTTTTAAGAGCAGTCAAGTTGCACAAAGCTAAGCCTTCTCTGCTCTGAGCCCTGCTTCTCCGGCCCCTGCACCCACTTGTCTAGCAGAAAATGTACTCAGACAAATTTGTTTTGTTTGAAATTATACTTGCAACTTGGCTTTCAAGCAGTTCACAAAAAATAAACGATTTGTCTGTTTATACATGGGGAGAGTGAAGTGCAAAGGCAAAGGACATAGAAGATGAAAGAAAGAAGTTCTGGCTTTTAGCTGTAATAGATTGGGCAAACCTTCGTCCATTTCCCCTCTTCTAACTACTCAATTATATCATCTCTCAGAAAAAAGCAGATGAGACTGGCCTTGTAAATATTAGTTGAATATTTGTCTCCACATGGAAAACTGCTGGTGCCTAACGTGTATTCTTGGGGTGTGAGTGCTGTTGCAGGGGACAGAATTGCTTAGCTGTGATTTCCCAGCCTTGTGACAATAAAAGAGCTTTCCACTTGCTCGCATAGAGAGCTCTGGGTCTCTCCTGGAGCTGAAACTATGAGTTTTCTACCTGCTGTAAAAGCAGGGGTGCAGTATCTTTGATGCTTGTGACATCTTTATTACCACGGATTATGGGACCAGGGGCTGGATAAGAACAACATCTTTTGCTGGGATTGCTTTGGTTGCCTAGAGAAGACTGCATCCAGTATGACTGCAGAAGGGTACCTCTCAGAATTTAAATGGATGCTGGATGGGGTCATATAGGTCTCATAAGGCCCTAATAGCAGCCTGTGCTGATTTGTTTTCCAGAGAGAGAAATTACTGCCTGGTGTCGTTAACCACTTTGGATAATGAAACACAGCTGCTAATTGTAACTAACCACACAGCGCAGTCTTTCATACCAGGTTATCTCTGTATCCTTTGCAACGTTAATACAGCAAGTGAGTGGTCAATTAGCTCTCACAGGTGGGATAAGGTGAAGACCACAAGCCAGAGTCCCACTGGCACTGTGATTGCATGGCTAAGCTTGGAAGGAGTCATTCAGCAGTGTGATGAGAGCAGCTGAAAATAAAGCTGTTTTCTAATCTGGCAAGGCTTGCTATTTTCATCACTTGTGTTACGTGTTGCACGTTCTAGATTTAAATAAAAATGTAAATGATGACTGATTCTGGAGGGTGGAGTAGAGGGTGTTTATCACAGGGCAGGAAGCCTGGGATGAGGGCTGAAGCGTGGGTCAGGATATGGGGCGCCTGTGCTGTTTCTGTCTGATGCTGCTAGTTCGTGTGACATCAGGCAAGTTGTCTTTCTGCTGGTGCCTCTGCTCCTCTGCCCAGACATTGCTGCGCCGTGGTGCTCTTTGCAGCAGAGGAAGCATTGTGGGAAGTAAATCCCTGTAGGAAAATGGGAGTGCAGCCACGCGTGGCATCCACATAGACCAGTGGTACAACGTGGGCAGCTGACCACCTGCAGAGCTGGCTGTTGTCAGCCGCTGGTCAGGGTGACTACAGGGAGGAAAGGGCTGCCTGTGGGTCAGAAAGCAGATTATGAGTGAGCTCCGCAGCTCTGACAGCCCTCTCAAAATGAGCCAGCACTTGGGCATTGACCAGATTCTGCTATTTAAAGTCCTCAAGCTATGGTAGGAAAGCAGACCTGGCATGTGTCTTACGTGGTAGTGTTGTACTGTGGTGTCTAGGATTTTTGACCTTCTCAGGCAAGAATTGAGCTCTTGATGCGAGGTCTGTTCACTCGGTGTTTCCCTGTTCTGCAGATGCTGAGTTGTGTTTAAGCTTGTTACTGATTTCTGTGCATCAGTCCACTCCAATATGAACCTTTCTTTGCCTTTCATCCATATCAGATTGAGCAGCCTCTTGACATCTCCATTTTTTAAAGTTAAAAAAAAACCCAACCACACAACAAAACCTTAATTTTTTTTTATTATTTATTTACTCCACAAGTGAAGAACTTTCCATAGTGCATCACTGCCATCCTGGAATGCTCTGACTTTATCATTGGTGAAAGAAGCATCGCTGCCTTCTGAAGGCATTGGGATTTGATGGGAACCTGCAGCATTCTGACAACATTGCTGGGATCACCGAGTACCCCTTCCTGACCTGTGCCCAAGCAGGACAGCACAGTAACAGTGCAAGGAGACTGTAGTCTCCCCTGCAGGCACTTCGGCTTTTCTAAGGAAGAACACTCCTCCCCTCCTCAAGGCTAAGAAAAAAAGACTGAAACCAAATACTTACAGACTTGACCAGAGATCACTTCTCACTCATCTAGCAGGAAAAGCATTTCAGTCCTGGTTATTTCCAGTGAAACCAAGAAAATAAGAGGTTATTGGGACACAAAGCAGCACCCCTCAACACTTGACATTCCTCTGTTTTGCTTCCCTTGCTCTTGCCCTTCATTGTGAACACCGTGCTGGCTTAGCAACCCTTCAGTGCAGAGCATCTGCTCTGGCTCACAGCAAGGGAGCTGCCTACAGCCCAGCTTTGCTTTAGGGTGCCTGGCACACTGGAGTAGGTTGCCTGCGTTCAGCTGATTTGATTTGCTCCTAACGAGCTTATTCTGCTGCAAAGGCAGGCTGCCCTGCCTTGTGTTTCACAGCAGCTGCATCTTAACAAGGTTGCTGGAGGAGCCTCGCTCCTTCAATGTTGCCTAGAATGGTAATGTGCTGCCCTCTTCACCCCTTCCATCACTCCTCCTGCCGGCTATCTCTTCTAGAGTTAAGCTGTGTGCTGAGAGAAAACAGTAACAGTCTATATTTGTTTGCTGTGTTTCTTACCTGGGGATCCCGAAGCCCTGTATATGCAGAGGTTTTTTCACCTTCTTGAAATGTAGCAACCTGCTGCCTGCAACATGGCTGCTGCTTAAAAGAGCACTTCAGCTGCATGCATGGAGTTTGGGGGAGATGCAGGAAGGCATTTGAGGAGCCTCTGGACAAGGACCTGCCTTTGGAACTGGGCTAAAAACTGGGGCTGATACCTAAGCTCCCCAAAGAGCACCATGACAGCTTAGAGAGCCAGAATAGCCAGATACTGCTCTCCTGTAGCCAGCGGGGATGCTGCTTCCCTCTGAGTATTAGAAGCAGCTGGAAAATCCTGATCATTTCCTGCAGCTCCCTAACAGTGTCTGCGCAGGAGTCGTGTTGGAAGTCTGTGCTCTGAGACCATCACCACCTCAGCTGTACTGGAACTGTTCAGTTCCCAGTTCTGAGGAGCTGGAACAGTAGCTCATTTAAACAAGCTTTCTTCTGTGTTTAAGCCAGGGATTAGAAAAAGCCATGTTGTTATCTGCTGGGATCTGCAGATGGAATCCTTGCCTTGGTGGTGGGTCTCCCTTTTGTGTATAACCTAACTGAAGAAGCGTGAGCTCCCCTGTAGGCATTGGAGGCCAGAGCTCATGTCTGGCTCTGTAATTGCTGTTGACCTTGCTTTGCTTTCATGTCTGCTGGCAAGCTTCAGGAATAGTGGCCCCTTGGCATCATACTGCATCCTTTGCAGTGACGGGATGACCTGCTTCAGCTCTCTCTCTGGAAAACCCAGGGACTCTAGAACTACCTGCAGAGTTACTGCTCATTGGAGGTTTCCTAGTGCCAGAAACAAGAGGAGAAAACGTAATCAATTTGTACTTTATAGGCACTTTCAGACATTCCCTCTGCAAGGTGATAACATAGGCCCAGGGACTGTCCTAGTGCAAATCAAGTAAATCCCATTTCTCAGCTGAAGAAGATTAAATATCTTGTGCATCCTTGGCTGCCCTGCTGTTCCTGTGACCTAGAGGAGGCACCTGGTGTGTCCCAGCCCTGCTCCTGTGTGACCTTCACTGTGCCCAGATGCTCCCTCGGTGGGGGCCAGGGGGCACTTTCCTTGCAGCGTCTGTCCTTGCAGGGGGGCTCGCTGCCTAGTTTCACACCTTTCTTCTCCCTCTGTCCCAGCTCCGTACACAGGCACCGCTCGGTGCAGTGAGGGAAGCTGCTCTCCCACCCCTCTCTCTCCTCATAAGATAAGATTGCTTTGAGTACATCTGGAGCTGCTGTGCCATTTTTTTAAGTCTCGCTTTCTCTTTTCTCTCCCCTTTTCCTCTCCCCTCCACCCCATCACCAGCTGGCCCTGATTATAATGTGAGACCCTACCAGCTTCAATTAAGGAGCAGATGTGACCCAAGAAATGGGATAGCAGCTAGGGTTGGAGATGACACATTCATGGCACTAGGTCTAATCAAACAACTTCTCACATTATTCTCACCATGAGGTGGGAGACGTGTGAGCCAAAGGCAAGTCAGCGCTTGGAGCACCCGCAGAGACACATTGCTAGCAAAGCCATCTGTAATGAGCTGACCATGCCATTCAGCACGGCAACGTGAGCTTAGTCAAGGGCTGCTTTTAATCCACTTAAGTGCAGCAAAGGGCCCAGAGCCTGAGAAGTGAGAGCAGGTGCCTAGAAAACCATCAGCCGCTATCAAACAAGGTCTGTCAGGTGGAAGGGATGCTTGTATGCTGCATACCTACGGATGCGTCTGTGTCCCTGGGCGAGGGGACACTGTGCGTGCAGACCTATGGGGTGGTGCATGCAGCACCTTCATTTGTGGAGAAGATGGAGATGTTGCTAGTGTTACAGAGCTGTAGGTGGGTCTTGCAGAGGTCGGGCTATGGGAGGAGAGAGACTGCTGCACCAGAGCCCTCCAGGCACGCTGCGTGCAGGGCAGTGGGGATGCTGTGTGACCCATGGTTCCTGGTGGAGCTGTGTCTGTGGCACTGCAGGTGCAACACACAGTATTGCAGGGGTTTGGGCCTGACTCTGCTTGTCAGCGCTGCGGACCTTTACAGGAGGAAGGTGCTTTGTAGATCTGTAGTGCATAGAAGTTGTTCTTGGAAGAGCAGGTGCTTTGAACTTGGAGAAGATGAGTTGTGATTGTGCTGGAGCTGCTATAAATCTGTTCTCCCTGTTTTAGATTCAGTGTGACAGCTGTTTTGTGTTCAGGAAGCTTTTATCATTTTAGAGGGAGAGCTTCTGGTTATTCCCATGCTGTAGCATTTTAATTAAGAGTTTATTGCAAGTGAAACATGTCCATCAGATGGCTATGGACATTTGTCCTCTGCCATTGCATTGAATAAGGGGTAACCCAAGCAATACTAGTCCAGACTTTCTCCTTGTTCTGCCTCAACCATACCCAAATTGTGAAGTCCCTATAAATTTTTACAGGTGCTAAAGAACAAGACTCAGTAGCCTCCCTTTGCTAAGGAGGCGGCCACACATCACCATTCTCACAGTACTGGCAGAGGAGCTGACATGAAGATGTGACACACCTCCCAGCATTGGGCAGTTGTTGCCAGGGATAAAAATAGGACCCAGAGTCCCTGTAGCCAGTCCCTGATGTGTTGTATTGATGTACTGGGGAGAGGCTTTATTAACACCCCTTTACGTCTGTGCTCTGTGGAGACAGGCAGTGCATATCTGTCCATCTGAACATGGTGTCCCTGATAACCCTGTCAGACACTGACCAGAAGAACATGGATGTAACTGCTCGGGAGCATACCTGCCTGCTCAGGGAGTGCAGTTTATGCTGGGTATGAAGACTCTGGTTATCCTGATTAGGATCTGAGGACTGAATCCAACTTACGGCGCTCAGCTGCTGGAGTTGCGCTTCTCACATGAAAGAGCAGGGCTTTGTAACTCCTCCAAGCAGTGTCTCACTGTGGGAAGAGTACTTGCTAAAGGCCACCCCTACCTAATAAATGGAGGGAGGTGGGAGGTGGCCCCAGCCCAGTCAGAAGGGGATGTCAGATGACTGTTGCTGCTCCTACTAGAAAATAATTAGCCTCTTGGAAATCATAGGTGCGTGTCTCCTCAGAGGCACTTCTGGGGTGACCGTGCTGAGCGAGACGGCTGTTCCCTGACAGCATCCCCATCTGTTGCTCTGTTCGGTCTCCAGTCCCCCCCGTGGTGGAGCCGGCCTTCCAGGACGTGCGCCAGGGCATGGGGCGCAGTGTCACCCTGCGCTGCACCATGCTGAAGGGCAGCCCCATGAAGGTGGCCACCTCTGTCTGGCGCTTCAACGGGACCCTTCTGGTGCAGCCCCTGGCAGAGCAGCAGGACTACTCGGAGCTGAAGGTGGACAGTGTCAGCCGGGAGACCAGCGGTAGCTACGAGTGCAGCATTTCCAACGACGTGGGGGTCTCCACCTGCCTCTTCCAGGTGTCTGGTAAGTCACAGAGTGCGCATTGGGGTTATGGAGGTGGGAAGCTTGCTCCCCATAAACTGGTGCCAATGCAGGCAACCTCTGCTGCCTCCTCTGGGCATGGCACTATGTTCAGAAGGGATGACCTTCCATAAGCCAACAGGGAGATCAGCTTCTATCATTCAGGCAGTCCTTCAAGTCTGGGATGGGCCTGGGGCAGTTAGTGCCAGCCACTGGTACAGTTTAGCAATGTTTGATTGTGTGAAAGATACAGGACTTAAACTCAAGGCTGCCATCAGCATTCGAGCTTGGACAGCCTGTATCGTAGATAAGTATTGGCTAAGGGGGAGCAAACGGCTCTCTGCATCCCTCCAGCAGGTTCCAAATCATCTGATTTTCCTTTTAAAAACAAACAAACAAACAGGAACTGTGTTATGTATTCCTGCACCTTCCCTATGTCTCCCATCTATCTGTGTTTCATGATGCCTGCTAGGACAAACATGAGCTGGGAATGGGTACCAGTACTCAGTAGATCTGCTGCTCACACTTTTCCGTGAATCCAGCAGGCACCGCAATGGGACTTCTCTCCTGCATGGAACTGCAAAGAGGGATGACAGAGTTATAGCATCTAAACCCACACATCTGACCTAGCCTCTCCAGCTGATCGTTAAATCTGCTTCTCCCATGACCCCAGAATTGACTTGGGCACCAGTTTCTGGAAGAGCTGTCCAATAAAGTTGCCTTAATAAGCAGTAAATTCAGACAAAATACTGGGGTTTCAGTTCAGGGCCAATTTATATTACTTTTCAAGTCAAGGCTGAACAAATGAGAATAAATAACATCCAGAGAAGCCTGATTTTGAAGCAGATCTTTCACAGGGTTTGGAAAAGCTCAGGTGTGCTCTAACTCTGAGATGCTCTCAGGAAGTGGGGAAGCCCAAACCACTTCTACTGTTTGGGCCCCTTTTCAGGACCTTGCTCTCACCCCTTGAGATTTCCTGGAACCTGTCCAGCAGAGGATTTTGCTTGAGAGCTTTGGCCCTCTCTACACTTTCTTCACGTGCTTGCAACTCTCATGTCACTAAGCGATGTCAAACCATATCCTGCTGTGAGCCACCAAAGCAGACTGTGTCCCTAGCAAGCTTGAGAATGCTCCCAGGATCAGAATTTCTTGCTGGAAGTAGTAATAAATACATATTTCTACCTGGTGTGCCGTGCTGTGCCCATGAGATAAGATCCCCTCAACAGAAAGCAGCATTCATCCCTAGAGAACACTCATTAGGAAAGCAGCAAGCATTTATTTTCCTGCATCACTTCTTCATTTCCAAGGCACTGATATCTGATGGTGGCTTTTCAGCTTCAGATGTCTGTGCCTGTGTCCTGGACAGTTACGAATCAATTAGGCCTTCTGAGCCTGTGGAGTGACTTGAAAAATAATCCAGTGAGTAGGCTGCTGTGCTTGGACTCTGGACTGCTGGAGTTTTAATTGCCATCAGCCACAGCCTTCCTGTGTGAGCAGGGAGGATGGCATAGTCTCTTTTTGTTTCTGTTTCTTCTCTGTGAGAGCAGTACCATAAACCTTCCTATCTGACAGGGAGTCAGTGACTCATTTGTGACTGTGGGGTGTCCAGATGTACTGGAAACAGAGTACATAAATCTACCCAGGATGGGATTAGTTTCTTCTATGGATGGGAGATTAGCTTTCTGAGATGTCCTCGTAGGACAGCAAGACATCCAGCCCTCTCCCCTTGAGCAAGTTAGCAGGGCACCTCATACTGGTCACTGCCTGCACTCCCACTAGCCACAGGCACAGAAAAGCCCTGAAAGATGGAGTGGATAACCTTCAGCTTTTCCTGTCAGCTGTAAGCAAAAGGCAAAACTTTCCAGCCATGGTAAAAGTTCCCAGAAAGGAAGTTCCAAAAGTATCTTGATGTGCTGCATTTCCATTAGAAGGCTTTTTTTTATTAGCTTCCATTTCCACTTGGAGTCAATTAATAAGGAATTAATATCATGCAAGATGATGATTATCATCAGTTCTGATTTTATTTCGGAATCCATTATGAAGCTTGACTTCCACAGTCAATACAAGTTGAATAAGCAGCAATTAGTGTCTTGAGGTGGTTCTGAACTTCTTGCTTGTGCAAAAATTCAAGTCAATAAAAACAATAAGAAAAAAAGGACTTGGAAATAAACATCAATATTATCTGTCTGAGTTCATAAAAAATAAACTTTGAATCCTTCTGAGCCTAATTATAGCCATGCAGAATGGCAGGGCCTGTGATTCAAGTGGAAAGGTGCAACAGGTTGCCTGGGGAGATCGTGTTTATGCCTTTTCTGCTCTCCAGCATCCCTTGCTCCCCAGGCATCTTTCTGCTCTGTGCAGGTCCAGGCTGGACCTCAACCCAGACAGGAGAGTTTGGGTTCATGTCCAGCTCCTGCCTGGCCCAGGACAGGACCTGCCAAAAATTGAAGTGCACAAGGTGAAATGAAGGTAATTTCAAATGAGGCAAACGCAGCTGTGGGTAAGACCTCGAGTTGCTTCTGTCCCTGTGCATTAGTCCATCAGCCTCTGGGCTGCATGGCAGTAGCCTTCAAATTCCATTTGGTAGTGGTTCAGGGCAGCAGCAGCTGGGGAAATGATGGGAAATCCCTTCTTCTCTGAACTATCCTGTTTCTCTCTGGTACATCATTTGTTCTGTGTTTCCCTTCCTCCTGCTGCCCTGTTTTTGAGGGGAGACGTGGGTTTAGAAAAGACATCTCCACCCCTGCTAAAGCTCCTGCTGTTTTTACCCAGGCTGAGGTCAGCATCCCCTTTGCTGTTGAGTTGACGGTCGTGTTACAAAGGGGCTGGAGCACTGTGTTGCCAAGGCAGGGGAGATGCAGAAGGAGCAAGGTCTCCTTTTTAATGCCACAGTCCCTGTGAGATAAATAACACTTTTCCTATGACCTACTGGCCAAATGATCTTTCCTCAGGGTTTGTTAGCAGGAGACTCTGTAAAGCAGCAGATGAAACAGGAGAAACAGCAGTTTAAAGCCGTTACCTCAGTCTAAACTACAAAGCAAGAGAGGAAAGATTAGAGCTGGTTCCAAGTGGGGAACTGAACTTGTTTCCACCTTCTCTGGTGCTGGCGATGCCCCACTGGTGCTGCAGGGCTGCTAACCCTCCCAGTAGTTGAAGTGATTCCCAGAAAATGATGGCATGTCAGTGCAGCACCAGCTACAATAGTAAAGCTGTCCGGCATGCCAAAGGCAAGTGAATGAGCTGGGCAAGTGGAGCTGTTCCACTCTCACCACGTCTCTTTTGTAATTTATGTTCCCCTTGATCCCACTCTTTTACTTTCCTCCCTCTTTTTTTTTCCCCCCTCCAGCAAAAGCTTACAGCCCAGAGTTTTACTATGACACTCCCAACCCCACCTTAAGCCAGAAGCAATCCAAGAATTACTCTTACGTCTTGCAGTGGACACAGAAGGAGCCCGATGCTGTGGATCCCATCCTCAAGTACCGCCTGGAAGTCCGGCAGGTAAGGTCTGCTCTTCTGGAGCCTCAGCGTATGCCCTTGGCAGATACGTCAATGTCTCCTTGCCGATTAAGAGCTGAAGGTGACGGAATTGCCAGATCCTGATGGTCTTGCATCTTCCCCACTGAATGGAAGACAGGCCAAATGCACAGCTCGGCGTTCATTTTTACGTCTGGTGTTGGGTATGATCCATGGCTTTCAAAGCCCTGCTGCCTCCCATCGGACGGTTCATGCTCAGTGTTTTGAACGGGGCTTTAATGTGAACAAAACCCCACAGTCATTAATAGGTATTGTGGATTTTGTAGGCCAAAGACTCAAGCGAGTGGAGTTCCGTCCTCCTCACTCATGTGAAATAAAGGGAATAAGCTGAAGAGCTCTCCAGGCAGGAACTGCAGGAAAAAGTCATCAGCTGTTTGTGTTGCAGAGAGCTTTCATGCAGTCACATTAATGAAGCTATTCGGACTATATAAACTCTGCAGGGGAAGAGAAGTGGGTTTCAAGGTTTCTGAATCTGAAGAGAAATCATACTGGTGGGTGCGGTTGGGGGACAACTAAGGGATCTCTTCAGATCCCTGGTTGGAGAAGGTTAGGGAAAAGAGGCTTGATGTTTTCAAAGAGCACATTAACCTAGCAGGACTGCCAGCTACTTTCATCCACTCTCAGCAAAGTGCCTGCATTCAACATTTTTTAAAAATAGGGACACTTAAAACTGGTGGTTCTCACCATTCAGCAGTAGCTTGGAAGCAAATGCTTCTCACAAGGAAAGTTTGTTTACTGTAGACAGGAAACAAAATAATTAAAAAGATCCAAGTGTCTCTTCCCTCTAGTTCTGCACAGTGGGTTCCAGTTTTATGCCTCCATTTGATTGTGAGCTCTCTGGGGTGGGACAGCCTTTGTTTGTTACTCAAACCGTGTGGAGCACATTGTCAGTGCTTAATAATAATACAGGACACAGGGGAGCCTCTAATAATGAAGGCAGTTTGTCATAGTGCCCCTTCCCTCTTAGCCAAGTTCTGCTATTATCAGCACTGCAACTCAATGAACTAATTTGTGATTTTTATCCTTCTCCAGCAATGCTGAGGCTTTTTTCCTTTTGCACAGTGCCTAGAAGTAATCTTGGATCTGTTCCTCATTGAACTCCTACTGGAAGGGATCAAGAAAAGGGAAAATCGCATTTCTGCTTTAAGTTATGACATGAAGGAAGCTGAATGCTTACACAAATTTAACCCTTGCTGGGTTTGTTCATACCCCATCGGTTACTGCTGTTAATGTTTCTTTTGCATCATCACCACATAGCTGTGTCTATTGAGTGGGGTGCTTTAGAGGAGTGTTACGCCAGGGCACTGCTGTAGCCCAGTCTCATGTATGGGCAGGTTCTTAGAAATGGCTGCAGGTGTCATCGTGGTGGCATGGGTCTCAATAAGGGGGAGCAGGGAGAAGAGGAAGCAGGGGAGATTTGTTCCCACTTCTGCCAAGCACAAGCAGGAGATGGAAAAGGCTTTCGTGGCATTGCCTCCCCCTGGCCCTCCTCCGACAGGCACTTGCATTTCATTGTGAGGTCTCTGCCTCCCCGTGCCGTACCGAGGGCTCACTGAGCCCTTTGCGTTTCCTTGTCCCAGCGGATTGCATTACCTCTTGTCTCCAACCTGCTGCTTCGCAGAGCTGCCTCTGTGCTCCTGTCCTGCCTTCCTGGTGTTTTCCCCATGATGTCTGACCTGGCATCCAAGCAGTCTGGTGATGCCTCCCAACCTTTCACTGTTTCCCTTGTGCCATCACCCTCTTCCACGTCCTGCAGGCTTTGCTGCATTGTCACACCTTCTTCGTGCTGGGGCACCTGGGCTAAGCTTTGTATTCTGCTCTTCCATCACTGGACTGCAGAACGTAGTTGAATTACTGAATATAACTGTGAAAAGCTGGAAAGCTTAAAAGCACTGCTGACTGGAGAGCTCTTAAGAAAGGGGATTTGTCAGCCTGAATGAGGAGCTGCTGTTTGCCTGTGCTCCCTCCTCACTGGATAGACTGGCTTCCAGGTACTAGCTGTGGTGGTACAAAAATCCTCCTAGAGATCTAGGATTGAAGTGAAATATTCTCTTCAGATAAAATGGGCCTTACACACGGCCAGTCACAGCTGATTTATTGCCTGCATCAAGCTGATGAAAGCTTATCCAGTCAGCCAGCCCACCTTCTCCTCCAGCCCTAGGAGCTCCCCAGCCTCAGTGGTCGTGACAGGTGCTCATCAGCATCTTAAGGATGAACGAATGTGGCGGCAGCAGCCTGCAGTCCTGGGGTGGTGAGGGGCTGTCTCGGGGCAGTGATTAACTCTTGCTGAGCTGGAATCCAAAGGACAACCAGCTGGGATGCCCACTGGTTGTAATATAGTGTCTTGGTTTTCATTTCGTTCTCCCCAGTTTGCTTGAAGAGCTCTTGGCATATGTAATGTGAAGATCCCCAAGTAGCAGGATGCTTTGCAAGGCACCTGGGAACCCTTGAATTAAATTTTCTTGCTGCAGCTGCTGAAAATGGGGCTGGGTGAGAGTAAAAGTGCTGCTTATTAATTGGCTGGTGCTGTGGCTCCTCCAGCTCTTCCTGTTCAACAGCTTCCAAGGGCTGGTTGGCCATTCCTGGGGGGATTGCAAGCAGACTGGGGGAATTTGGTTTCCTAAGTGATGCATGGGGGCTCCCAGCAAGACAAGCAGGTGCATTTCCACAAGAGCTGATTGTTCCCGGCACTGCAGAGCAGGCTGAGCAGCGCAGCAGACGTACCAGTTCCAGTAGAATAAGAATTAACTTTCAATTAAAACCAAATAAACAGCCTAACAGCTTGGAGCCACTGACCCAGGGAAGGCGCATACGATGGCAATGTGGAGCAAGCTTCTCATAAAGCCTCTGTTGTATGTCTGGGCAAAGAGGCTGTTATTTCCCGGAGCGCATCGGTCAGGTAGGCTCAGGCAGAGGCTTTGTGTTGAGCGACAATTCAGAGGGGAAAGCATTTCCGCTGAGGAATGGCAGGGGCCTCACAGATGTTGGTCCTGACAGCTTGGGAGGCTTTTACTTTCTTGCTCCAAGGCAACTGATCCAGATGCCGACAACCTTATTTAACCTTAGCCAGCGAACCTAATGAGTTCACAGCCTTGGGTGGTTTGGTTGTGGGCAGATGCAGTGAGGCTTTGGGGCTATTGGTTTGGTCAGCTTTTTTTCTTCTATGTATTCATGTAGCATAGAAAAGCACTGAGGCACTGCACTCCAACTGAAAATGTTTTTCATTGCTTGGGGATTCAAAGCAGCCTCCCCAAACCAGATCTTTGCTTAAAAAATAAAAAGCCTTTTAAGTTGCTTGTTTCTTTCTGTGTATTTTATCCCCTCCCAGGGCTCTGCTCTAACATTAAAGAGAAATGAAAAGCCATCTAATATTGCAAGCAGGTTGCATCCTGGAGGAAAGATCTGAGTTGGGCTGGTGGTTACAGTTACAGGGGATAGTGGCAGAATTACTGTGCACTTAATGAGCTGGAACCCATCTGTGACCTGAGGCTGCAAGAGGAAGGAGAAAGTATTGGTGCAGCAGGGAAGTTTAATCTTCATTGTGCCCCTCAAGGAGACCTGGGGCTGCTGTGTCCTCTGTACCTTCTGATACACAGGCTTGGGCCAGAATGGGGCCAACTTAACACATTCCTGCCTTTCCCCTCCTCCGAGCAGGCTCGGCTCTACCTGCCAGACAGACCCCCGAAAATTGCACTGGGCCAAGCCCCAGCCCCATTTGCTAAACTAGCTCACTGGGTTGTCACTTCAGATTAATTCTTGTCAGGGACACCGTCTTTAATGAGAGTGGCCCTCTGCGATGCCTGAGTAATTGTACGGTCTCTCTTTGTTTGTACTTTCATCCCCTCCATGTTGGATAAACATCCCCTGCTGTCTACTAAACTCATCTGGGCTCCGGAGCCGGCTGCCACTTGCCTCATCAGCCAGCCAGAGCAGCATTAATGAGAGCTGCGGCAGTGGGGAGCCGGGCTCACCGTGTGGGGAGGTGACAGATAACAGAGCTGTTTGGACAGACACAGGACAGGGGCGTTAGCAGGAATTTAATGATCGTGATTAGAGTGGAAGGTTAACTCTGCTGATGGCCATCGCAGCGCAGTGGGAGAGGTTTTACGCCGAGGCTTATGGGCTGTGGATCTGTATTGCTCCTTGTCTGCCTCTGAGTTGTTCTTTTGCTCTCCTCTGAGCCCACTGCAGCAGCGTCTGTCAACTGCCGTCTGTCTTTGGCTTCAGTACTGCACGGCACTGACGCCCCCCCCGAGGCACACAGGCTGGGGCAGGGGTCTCTCTCGCTTTACGCAGCAAGCAGGGGTGGTATTACTCAAAATGGAGGACGAGCAAGCAGTGCACCAGCCCGTGGTCTTTTATGTAAATATTTAGTTGAGAACGCGGTTAACTCCCACCACTGCGTCTCCCCGATTTGTGCACCACCGTGGCTTGGTGAACCCGTGTGCGTGGCCCTGGGCCCATGAGGAGCCGGTCTAGTGAAGCTGAATGCATCTTCCAGTACTTGTAAGTAACCCTGTGATAAAATAAACAGCTGGTTTGAGCAGCCAGGGTAGAACAAAGTTCCAGAGCAAGCTAATCCACCCAGCCCTGTACTTAGCAGGAGTGAGCACATCCAGGCCAGAAGCTTGTCTTCTCCCATTGTCAGCAGTACCCAGTGTCGGGGAAGAGTATAAAACCAAGACAGATACATGCAGTATTGCTTTCTCTGCCTCTAGACATTATAAACCCATTTGTTTGTCAGGTCCTGGTTTGGAAAAGGCTGTGAACACAGAAAGTTGATGTACTCGAGTGGGTGGTGGCCCTTTCAGCAGCCCAGCCCTGTGTTCTGGGAGGTGAACAAAATCCCTTTTCTCCTGCAGAGGCAACTGTGGCTTCAGGAGAAGGTTCTCGGGGAAACTGAGCTGCCGGCGGCACCTCGGGGAGTTGCCTGGAGGCTGCACTTAGGGGCCGGGGGCATGCCGAGGGCTAGGAAACCGGGCAGCTCTGCGCAAGGCAGGCAGCGGTGGCTCAACTCCCTTTGCAAACAGAGGCTAACATTTTGCTGGCTGCGGGGGATTACATGCTGTCTGGGCAAGGCTGCCATCACCCGTCACCCAGGTGGCCGCCTCAGGCAGGGCTGCTGACAAGCCTGGGTCCATAGCCCTCATCCTGATGCTCTCTGGGGTACCGTACCCCTAGTGGCCCCATCCTGTGTGTCCCCCGACTGGTGCTGTGGTGGGGGTTTCAGCTGAGGGATGCTGCAGGAGCTGAGGGGTTGCTACAGTGAGGTTTTAGGACAGCTTAGCTAAAAAGCAGTCAGGGCTGTTCTAAATCCCTTTCATACTAGAATACAAAAAGCTTAAAGGATGGAGTCGGGGATTGTGAAGTAGGGAGGGACCCATCCTGCTCTGGATAAAATGTGACCTGTGCACTGCCCTGGGGTTACCTGGAAAAAGAGAAAGGATCTGTGGTGCTGCATCCACTGAGAAATCCTGCTGAGACGCGGCTTAACTGGACAGCCCAGTCTGATGTCCTAGTGTGGGGCACTGTCAGGGCATATGGAACAGGGATGTGTGAGTCCCTTTTCCTTTCCTCCTCCCTCCTAGAGCATCACAGTCCCAACTAGCTGCAGTGAGGGAGTGTGACTCCCCATGAAGCAGCAGATGGTGGCCCTGGCTGCATGCAGGATGCTGCATGGATCAAAAAATTGTGGGGGTGACAAACGGCACATCCCTTTACTGTTCATTATTTCACTTGGTACGAGTTGTGTTGGTCCTGTCTCACTGGTGTGGGATTGAGGACTGCAGTGACTTGGCCTCACAGTGTTTGCTCAGGACTGAATCTCAAAGCAGACCTTCTGTTGTAGGACGGCTTATAAGTCACATCTGCCAGAAAGCTTCTTTAGTCCTGTTTTCTTTTTTTGCCTGCCTTGGCTGCCAGTTTGATGTCTGATCACAGGCTGCTGTCATATGGGACAAGGTCAAATCAACACAATTCCATCTACCTGCTGAGACATCCTCTGTAGCAAGAAAAGGTGGTTTTATTCATCTCTAACTCTCCCATCTCCCCCACCGATGCTCTTTTTTTTTTATTTTATTTCAGCTTTTGTTCAGGCAGTGAGAATAGGCAGATTACATTTGTGCTCTCAAGTCAATTGCCTTCAGTAGTGCTAGTGGTGTATGTGATGCTGTGCAGAACTCAGCCCTGAGGGAGGTGAAAAAGGATACAGAAAGAAGCCAGTGTGTCGATGACAAGTTTGTTTGGTGGACAGGTTTGCTTGGTTTGAAGAGCCATCATGACGCAAAGCCAAGGAAAGCAAGAGAAGAGAGAGGTGAAGCTGCCTTTTTAGGCTGCAAGAGGTGGAGAGGTTTGGAATGTGTGGTGGGATTGAGTGGCAGCCATGCACTGGTGGAAGGAGAGCTGGCTGATCAATAGCATTTGATGGACAAGCTGTACTTGAAGCAGGACCCAGGGGTAAAGCATCAAATTTGCCACAGGCATTTGGGTGTGGAGAGGGCAGGATCCTGCCTCAGCTGTGCTCTCTGCTGCTGGAAAATGGGACACGATGTCAGTCACTGCAGCTGACCGTACATTGAGCCGTCTCTCTTTTCGTCCCTAGCAATCTGTCACAGGGGATGACACGTCAATAAGACCAGCTGCGAGAGCAAACTCCCCTCTCTCTGTGCTGTAAGGGAAGACTCCAAGACAGCTGGATGTTTGGTAGGGGTGGGAAACCAGGAGTTTTTTTCCATATTTCATGTATGTGTTCTTTACTGGTTAAGTCAGCGACAGCAGAGCCTCCACCCAGCGCAAAGGAAGAGATTTTCCTCCTGGCAATTGCTCGCTGCAGGCAGAGGTGTCTGCCTAGCCATGGTGGCTGTTAGCCCTGTCAGTCAGAGGATCACAGGCATTTCTATAAGGCTGGCCAGGGAAGTTTAACACAGGCCTGACCAGCACAGATGGGTTAGGTGAGTTCAGTGGAAAAGGCTGGGAGCCGTGGGATGAGGTTTCCCCCTTAGGTCTGCCTAACATCTTCCCGTGCTGCTATTGAGTCTTCCCCTGGCCCACAAGAGCTTAGCAAACGATGCCTAACAAACTAGTCTGACTAATTCTGTCTTTTTGCATTCATAAATTGCTCTTCAGTATGATTTGTGGTTTTCCTGAGCTGTTATCCCTGGTCCACAGATCATTTGTAATCAGTTAGTTGGGGAAACTGGTAATATGAGCAGTGGCACGTTAGTTATGCCTCAGTCTCAGGGTACCATTTCTCTTCTCTGATTATGCAAAGTAAGGAAGGTGTGGTGGGTTGACCTTGGCTGGATGCCAAGTGCCCATCTAAGCCCCTTGTTCACTCTCCTCAGCAGGACTTGGGGGGAGAAAATAAGATAGAAAAAAACCCCTAATGTGTCAAGATAAAGGCAGTTTATTAAAGCAAAAGTCATGCATGGAAGCAAAGGAAAATGAAAGATTTATTCTCTACTTCCCATCTGCAGGTGATGTCCAGCCTCTTCCCAGGAAATAGGGCTTTAGTATGCATAGCAATTGCTCTGAAAGACAAATGTAATAACAAATGCCGACCCTCCCTTTCTCCTTTTTCTTAGCTTTTATTGCTGAGCAGACGTCATATGGTACGGAATATCCCTGTGGTCAGTTTGGGGCAGCTGTCCTGGCTATGTCCCCTCCCAAGATCTTGCCCACCCCCAGCCTAGTGGGGAGGGGGGAAGGTTGGAGAGGCAGCCTTGATGCCATGAGAGCGCTGCTCAGCAGCAGCCAAAACATCGGGGTGTGATCACCACCTTTCTAGCTACCAATACGAAGCACAGCGCTGTGAGGGCTGCTATGGGGAGAATTAACTCCATCTCAGCCAGACCCAATACATAAGGTAACTGAGAGTTTTACGAGGTGGCTTACCATTCATAAGGTGTCTTGCAGCAGAGATTTTGTCTCAACACTCACTTTTCATAAGTGCTACTCCTAATGCAATTCAAGTACTTGACTGTGCAAGAGAGAAAGCAGGATATTGTTTGGCTTGCCTAGTACAATTTGTATAATTACAAACAGTTCTACCACTCTTAGCTTTGTTTGGAATAGTTACAGTGCCTGAGAAAAACAGCACAAATAATCTCACTGGAAAGGCTCATGTGGTCTTAAAACACATCTGGTAGCAAAATCTCATCTGTCTCTAGCTCCTAACACCACTGTTCAGTGCTCATTCAGGGTACGGACAATGTGAGAGAAGAGATAATCACATTCCCCCAACCAATATACCCCTTGTATCAGCCTTGCAGGCTTGAGATGTTGTTTTCACACCATTATGCTTGTTCATATCCAGCAGGCTTTTGGCTTGTGTTTTACAAAGCTGAGCACAGGATGAAAAACGCTTGCCAGGTATCAAAGACAAAAGCGAGTCCTTTGTGTGCGTCTCTTATCCACACTCCTTCGGTGGCTTCAAGGGGTACATACTAGTTACTGAGTCTTTCTGAAAGTCTCTGTTGATAGGCTGTGGTGCAGCTTCCTCCCGTTTGCTCTGCTCATCCATTGTTTTCAGCAGTCAGCCCATGTTCCTACTACTACTTCAGTCTTTTCTTTGTGTGCCTTCTTCCCTTTCCCTGTTCACCCTCCTATTTTCCAACTCTTCTTTCTTTTGTTTCCGCTTCCTTTTTTGGTTTTGTTCTTGGTTTTGGGTGTCTTTTCCTGGCTCTCACATGTTGGAGATAAGGGGAGAAAGTGTGTGAAGGGAGAAGGGTTTGGAAAAGAGATGTAGTCTTTCCTGTAGCTAGTGACAAAGAGGCAGGAGTAGGCACTAGGTAGATGTCTTGGCTGTATTTCATAAAGAAATGAAATGTACGCAGTCATGCTGTCAGTGCAGGCAGCATGGAGCGATGTGAAGGGCTATATGGCTCTCCCTGCACATGCTGTGCTGCCTGCCAGTTCTTTACTAGAGGCAGGACTGCAAATGCAGTTGAGTTAGAGGTGGTCTGTAGGCTCTGGAATGATACTTGCCTATATACCTTCATTACACGTACCAGACTGGGAAGTCCAGAGTCCCACACAAAGGCCATTTCTGCTCCAGTAAGCAATAGCCCCATCCTTTGTTGATTGTTTTTTGAAGGGTTAAGGTGCCTTAGCAGAGAGCTCTGCCATGGTCTGTAGACAACCCAAAAAGAGAAGCCTGGGAGATGGCAACTCCTGTTGGTGGAGCGTGTCTCCTTGGTAAGCTACAACCATATTATAGACAAAATGGCTCAGAGCTCAGCCTGACTGCAGCTGGGCAGCCCTGGGCTACGCAGAGCCAGATTGCTTTTGCTTCCTGGAGCCGCACGTGCTGACAGCGTGGTGCGTAGGCATGTACATGGGTCTGGCTGCAAGCAGTCGTGTCCACTGCAAGAAATGGGTGGACGAGGAGACTATGCTCACTAAGATTAGGGATGGGTATGAAGTATACAGCTGGATCCAGTAAGGCACTGAGCCACTAGTGCTGATTACCAGATGTGAAGTTCAAAAGAGCCTGGAACCATTGTTCCCTGCAGCAGTGGGCTGTGGAGCCACACAAGGGATATTGTCCCCTATTCAGCTTATGCCCACGCTGCAGACAGGTGATTTCAGGCTCTGCAGTCCGTACTCGAGTACATGTAGGATCTTGCAGCAGCAGCAGTATAGAACTTCTTTTCTCAACCGAAGGACCACATGTGCCTTCAGGATCGAAGATACAGCTGTAAGACAGTAGGAGGGAGATAACAAGCATAGCTGGGCATACACGTAACCTGTCTGCTCAGTGCCCACCACAATGACAGCAGCATAGGCTCCTTGCACAGACTGGGGAGTCCGTGGCTCTCCCTCCCTTCCCATCCATCACTGAACTCAGGTGCTAGTTCACCCCTTTTCTTCTCCAGCTCCTGGGCTCCCCCTCCTCAGAACGTGCAGCTGTGCGATGCTCCAGTAAGCCCATGGCTTGTGAAGTTGCCAGTCATGCTGTGCCTCAGTTCAGGCTTTTACTTCACTGTCTCCCTGACAGAGTGAAGATTAGGTCTGTTCTTCTTAGACCAGGGAACATATGCTAATAAAATACATATTGCTTTCTGATCAGCCCCTAATGAAAGACATTACTGAAGAGTGTGGAACAAGCACTTACAGTAATTCATGACAGCACCAATTTGGCTTCTCTGGAAGCTGTAAACTGCTGCTCTTGGCACCTAATGAGGATGGGCAGCTGATTGCATGTGCAAGAGGAAGAGAGGGAGGCTGTCTTCTGGCTTAGATAGCTCCGGCTGTCCTAGGTAGCTACTGGAGGTTGCAGTTGCTTCTCTCTTTGGAGCTGGGGATTTTTCAGACCAGAAAGGGAGCCATTCTGATAAGGCCAGTTTAGGAAAAAAAGCTTTCGGGACTCTGTGTTTAGACTGAATAATGGATTTGCTTTGGCTTGTTTAACCCCAGGATCTGAACCTGTATGCTTGACTGATGAACAGCATAGGCATGAATTTCAGTTCACTGGTGGGCTTGTCTGGCAAATACCAACTTTATGTTTGCAATGTGAGTATTTGCTCTGGAAACCCCTAATGAGTAATGGTTGTCAAGCAAAGAAAATTAAATAAATCCAAGTTTAAGCTTATCCTAGCCCTTTAATTGATGCTATTAATGCTTGACATCATTTCCATCCAAGGTGGTGATGAAGTACTAACCCAGGAAAATGTTTTAATCCAATCTGACAGGCACAGGAAGTTTGACAAGAAATTTTAAAGAAACGTCGCCATCACTGTCTTCATATCCAAACCAAATTTCTCTACTGCCCAAAACTTACCCGAATGCCTTTTCCAGAGTGGCCAGGCATCTTCTTCATAGCTGATACCAGCAGAATCCTCTATTAGGATCATGCTGTTGAAATCTTGTGCAGCTGACAGGGAGGAAATGCCACCTCAGTGAAGGATGAGGATATCGTAAGGAAGATCTGAAAGATGGAAAACTACTTGAGTGGTTCAGGTGGGATGAAATGCAGTGGTACAAATGCAAGGTCATGCATGTGGAGAGTGCTATCAGAGGAATCTGCTACAGGCTGAGAGCTCATCAATGGGAATTGACTGAAGTGGAGGAATGATGTGGGTGAGTGAGTTGACTTCAAGGATCTGCTGATAAGATGCAGGTGTGAAAAAGGGCAAACATACTCCTAGGTGAAGCCTGAGGTATTTCCAGGCAAGGTGGAGAACTGCTATTGTATCTTGTGTGCAGGGCTGGGATGCTGAACTCCAGCAAGTGGGATCATGCAGGAAAGGATAACAGAGTAAATCAGGGAAGGCGGGAATCTCTGTTATATCTCTGAGTGCTCAGTTTGTTTAGCCTAGCAAAGCAAAAGCTGAGAGGTGGTGTGATTGCTGTCTATAAAAACATCAGGGGGTCAAGCAGCAGGGAGGGAAAAGAGCCATTTAAGCTAAAGGACAATATTGGCACAAGATCAACTGGGTGCAAGCTGCTTGTGAATAAATTCAGGCTGGAAATGAGAACATTAGGGTGGTCAGGCTCTGGAACAGCCGTCCAGCAGAAGGAGAAGGCTAAATAGGAACGGCTTTTAAGGTGGGATTGTGGTACATTCATAAAATGAGTAAGAAGAGGTAGCCGCTGTGGTGACAGGGGACTGGGCTCTGTCAGCCAGGAGTGTACTTCCCCTGCTGGGTCCCTGAACATGGCCATGTTTTTCCCTTCCCTGAACTCCTGGAGGATAGGAGGGGGCTGCCAGTGCAGAGATGTTTTATCCCTCTGCTAAAATACAGAGAGCAAGAATCAAATCTGTGGTGCTCAACTGCAATGTCAAAGACAAACCATCTTCCTCTGCTCTGCCCTATGGTGCCAAGGACCAGAATCTCGATCCATTGCTATATGTCATAAGTGAATGGGAAGAAGTGAGAGAGAAGGGCCAGATTTATGGCATATTTTTCCATCACTGTGAAAAATATTGGAGTGTCATGTTCAGGAGAGATTCTACAATTCCCTGTCCCCTCCTGCCTCTGTTTCTGAGCATTTTTCATTCCTCTTTTCCAAGGAATATGCAGTGCTCTTATTCCTACCCATGGAACTCATCTTCTGGGCTCTTATTCTCCAGCAACGGAAAATGGGTCTGGCCTTTGAATAATTTGCTGTCAGTCTTTGACGCTATAAACTCTGAAACACATAAATCCTGACATCATCCTTTTTTTTAACTTTAAGAAGTTTGTGGCATCTGAAATCTTTGAATTTACCTCTCTGCAAGGTATCTTGTAGCTTTGGAGGTGCAGTTGGGGGCCAAACTGAGGGCAAGGCACATCTGCTGAGGTAGCAGGGTATTTTGTATTGCAGAGCCCCATGTTCATCCCAGAAGTTGCTACCAGCACCGTAACAAAGGTCAGCCTCTTACAGTCCCTAGGATGGGGTGCTTGTGAGTATCTTTCCTGGCTGTCACCAGTTTAAGGCCACGGATGCTACCAGTCCCATCATGGTGAGGGTAATGGTGTGGTTGTGTCTGGTCTTTATGAACAACACTCCCTTTGGAAGGGAGCAGCTGTGTCTTAGCTGGACTTTGTTGGGATGAGTTCATGGCAGTCACAGCCACAGGGGAAATCATGAGATGATGCCTGCAGCACACTAAGACAGAGCTATATAATGTGTCCAAGTCTCTTGGCAAACAGACTGAACTGGTGAAAATGGGAGGTTCTTTCACGCCCTGAGTGGTATTGCCTGCCAGAGAAAAAGTGCCTTTCTGCTGCTATCACCTTCTGGCCCCTAGACCGCACTAAACAGGGATGTCTGTGGCTGATGAGAAGCTGAGCAGCTTGGATGAGACTGACTGTTCTGGGCACATGAGAGAGGTGGATGCCCTCACACCTGCTGCTGTCAGGGCACTGAGCTTTGAAGACCACCTTGATTGCTGGTTGCTGAAGGGTGAAGCCCACCAGCTGCACCGGCAGCTGAAGATTATTTTTTCCACATTATTGCCCCATACTTCTTTTCAGACCTTTTTGAGATACCTGTGCTTCCTGCACCATCAGGCTCCTCACAGCTCCTGGTTCCATGCACGTCTTCTCTCCAGTGTCCCAACACTCACAGATGGGAGGGGAGAGGTGGGATGGGGGGAACTCAGCCTAATGCCCCCCCTGCACACATGCTGGGGACAGCATTTCTCTGTTGTGCTCCTCTGCAGAGCTGTACAGAGAAAGGGGAAGATCCTGTCAGAGGGAGGGACCCTGCGTGCAAGGCTGCTGTGCCACACCAGCCTGCCTTTGTCCGCCGTCCCCTCTGCCTTCAGCGAGGCTGGTGTGGCTGGGGGTGGGAGCTGGGAGCCTTTGCAGCAGCCCACGTCTGTGGTTAGCTGGTGAGGACAGAGTGGGAGTGCGGGCAGCAACCCCCATCTCATTTGTGCTGCAGGAAGGAGCAGCAAGGGGAATTTGAATGAGGCTAAGAAAAAAGGGAGGGAGAGTAAGTGTGTGTGGAAAGGATTTTGAGGGGAGATACTGTAAAGCAGAGCTAGCACTCACGCCCTGAGTTGAGAAATTGCTGAAGAAGTGGGAGAAGTAAGGAGAGGGTAGCAGGAGTGAATAGCAATGCTGGGAAGCTGGATGCCCAAAGAGCAGCTCCTTTGCGCTGATCAACTTATTGGGGAATCTGCATGATTTTAATATATGTTTTTCTAGCTGGCGTTTGCAACAGTTCCCTGGGACTTGGTGATGAAACAGGTTTTCTTTCTAATTTCTCCCTCAAACAAATATGCACAGCTGCTTAATGTGCAGCTAGTTCTGAGATCACATATGTGGCTACGCAGGTCACACCAATTCCCAGCACAGGTAGGTTATCGTGGTCTTATGAATCCATGGTGCAGTTTCTTGAGCAGGACTGCAACAATGATTATCGGCAGATGTGTTTATTAATATCCTTTGGCTTTATTATATCTGTTGGCTGATAGGTACTGGCTTAAACATCATGCAGTCTGAGAACATCCTTTTTTTCCTTTAACAGCCTACATAAACAGAAAACATAGATGTAGCAGTGTTATACTTTTGGACCCCTCTGCTGTGACAGCATCCCAGCTGGGATGGAAGCAGGGGGCAGGGGTAGTGTGGCAGCCTGCTTTTCTCTCTGAGGCTCTTGGTGTGTGTTCCTGGACCATGAGCTGGCTTGGCTGGCCACGGTGGGACAAGCTCTCTCTAAGCATCAGGAGCCAGCTCAAATGATAAGACAGGGGACTGAGCAGACAATACCTACCAACAGAATGTGATGGTGAGGAATGAGAAAAGGCAGACCTAGTTTGCAGGTCCCAGAGGCCTGATGGCTAAGTACATATAAACATGTGAGTGTGCTCTCCCTTGATGGTTAATACTGCTTACAAGTGACAGGAGAAGGGACAGGTTGCACACTGTGCATGTGAATGCATGTGTCCCACGCAGGGCTGATTTTGCCCTTTGTAAGGCATTTTTAGTGGACCTTTTCCGCAAGAACATTCTCCCCTCTGCAGCCTGTGTGATATTCACAGCCAACTGGTAGAAGCTCTGGGTTTGTTTGGTTTTTTTCCCACCCCCTGCCTCTGATACTCGAAATGAAAGGTGGTGAAGGCAGAGATGAGGCTGTGCGTTGCACTGTGCTCTTGTTCTGGCCCCACCTGGCAGCATCCTGAGCCTGGTGATGAATGAGCTTGTTGCGTGAGATCCTCCACTGAGGCTTCAGCATCTCTAATAAGGTGGCCAGTGTTTCACTGTCCTCTGCGCCTGTCTCTGCTTTATTAACTGCACTGCAGCAATATTAAGTTGGAACACTGGGCCAGCATGATCAGGAGGAAGGAGGCTGAGGAGGGGGTGGAGGGAAAAAGATACCAGGGTAGTATGGGAGAAGAGGACACACCGAGCAGGAGAATGAGGGCAACAGCAGATGATTGAAGTGGAGGATTAAAAAATGAGTTCCTACTGGACTGATGCATGCAGCTCTGCACAGACCTGCTGCTGGCAATCAGGGAGGCAAAGGATGTTTAGGGAGGGAGAGGCAGAGCCAGACTTTGGCCTTAATGTCTCTGTCTGCTGGACCTGTGCTAGTGACTGCAAGCACGCACAAGCAAGCGGCTGGCTGGAGCTGTGCCCTTCTTCTCCCTTGCACTAATTTCATGCCCTTTAAACTGTGCTGGCAGCACACCTGGCCCTTTCTCTTGACAGCTGCAGCTAGCCCAGGGGAGACATTTAACCCGTGCTGCTTTTCACCTAGCAGAGCCAGCCTTTCCAAAGACATCCTGGACCAGTTCTGTCAGGATGCCAGGACTGTAGAGACTGTAATAAGGATGTATGGAAGGCAGCCTTGCTGGCAGATAGTTGCTGTGTCTGTCCAAGCTGCAGGTTGAATAGAGACAGGACATATGCTGAGAGAAGAGTTGGGTCCAAAGTATTTGATGGAGGGAAAAGCCCCTTGTAAAACTTTTCCCCTACACTCCAAGAGGAGGTACCTGCTAGTCCCCAGCTGTACCTTTCCCATTACTTAATGATGCTTCTCTTGGGAAGCAGGACAGTTACGACCCATGGAGGGCATACGTGCCGTTATTAATTTCTGTTTCACAGCCAAACCTGGGTGCCAGCCAGGTATTTATTTGGCTAAACCCACATGCCCCTGAGGATAAACTCAACTGGGGGATCTAGAGCTTTGCAGTCCAGACTGGAGGCTGATTTCTCAGTTTGTCCTGGATTAGGTGATATGGGGGAGTAAGTGATTTGACATTGCTCCCAGAGGCTTTAGATACCCAAATTCCACCTAACTCCCAGCTGAGGTGGAATTTGCACTGTCTGAATCTCACCCTCAGGTTTTTCTCCGACTCTCCATTTTGTTTCTCTTCTAAAGGTTATGTCTAGACAAGGGAAATGGCTCCTGACCTCCTCCTGTTTGCTGGCTGCCTTCCCAGTGCCCCGGCTCATGGCAGCCTGTGGGGAGGAGCTGCCCCCAGTCTCCCCCGTCAGGCTCCACTCCCCAAAAAGCCCTGTGCCAGGAGCCGTACCGCTCCAGGCTCCTGCTTCTGGCTTGTGACCACTCCTCTCCTCCCAGATAATTGGGGGTATGGTGCTAATGATCCCAGGTGAGGTCGTGGTCGCTGGGAGCCAGCTCCACTTTTGCTTGGCAAGGCAGTGGTGCGGAGGGCCGGCAGATGGGAGAGCTAAGTGGTAGGCATGCCAGTTGGATCAGCACCCAGCTTGTCTGCGTGCAGATGGGGCGTTGTTGATATGAATGGATCCTGGCAGTATCCTGATGCCAAGTTGATGCTTGGTTCCCAGAGGCACTGCCCTGGTCCTGCCCACTGAGGCTGCTCCGAGGTGGCTAGCAGGAGGGCACCGAGCTGGGGGAAGGTGCAGGAGCTGTTCCTGGTCCTTTGACCCACCTTGTCTGGGGGAGGAGGGTGCAGAAAGCAGTTCCTCAAGCAACTTGTGCCCTGACCTGTTCAGGTACAAAGGTCTCTTTGAAGTAAGGCAGGTACAGCATTGTTGTTCACTGTGAGAACCACATGCAGCCTTGGGTTAGCAGGGGCCAGTCCCTGCCCTGACACAGTACTGTGGCAGGATCTGGTCCAGCCCTGGCCCTTTGCTTGGGAATACTGTCCAAGCTGTGGGCAGATCAGCTCTGGTGAAGAGGTGGGTCATTGGGTCCTGGCCGTGTTGGAAACAAACAGGGCAGTGGTGCAGGAAGATCGCCAGTGGCAGCTGTTGCTTCTGAGCTTCAATTCACATTTTTGCGCATTGAGGCTGGAGGCAGGGAGAGGAGGGATTGATGTGCTTGTTTTCATCAGGTGCCATGCCTGCAGTGCTCCCCTGCCCTGCCTTGCTGATGGCCTTCACTCCTGCCATGTCCTCACCCCCATCTTCTTGCCCCACACTTTCCACACCAACAGATTTTCTGTAAACCTTCCTCCCTGCATCCCTGTTCCAGTAATCCTGTAAATTCAGAGTTAATGACAAACACTGAGCCTGTCTATCAGGAGAATTGCCTTTGCAATGAAACCTGTCAGCCTAGAGGATATGTCTGAGGCAGGGGAAGGCTTAGTGTCTGGGACAGTGAACACTAGGCCATGGAAAGCCCTGCCAAAGGTCTTTTTACCAGGGCCAGCAGACCCAATAACATATATTGCCACAAGAATCCAGGAGCTGCACAGCAACAGGCAAGAAATTGTATCTTCACAGTGCAATCCTTGTTCTTGTCCTTCCCCTGCCAAGCAAGCGTGACTGTGGCAGGGAGGTTTCACTGACACGTAATTCATCATTTTTAGTGGTGGTGATTTTGACAACAGTATTTTTCCCATTGTTTTCTTGAAACTTCCTTGCTGCCTTAGCAAACTGAACAAGGTTCAGCTGGTGCGGTTCAGCGAGCATGGTTCGGCTCCTTCCTCAGAGGGAGCCTGTGAGCGACTCCAGAGGACCACTGACTTGAACTAGACCCCTTGCTGTGGTGTGCAGAGGCAGCATAGGCTAGGATGGATCCTGCGGAAGGGTGCTGAGAAAGCATGGCAGTAGACAGGTCCCAGTGAGGCACCAAATGAAATGCCGTGGGGCCCAGGCAGCAAATGAATGAATTCTGCAGCAGTGATTGTGAACTGAAGGGTATCTTGGCAAAATGTCGTGCTTTGTGGCCATGGAGGTGAGCTGGGTTCATTCCTCCCCTCTTGGAGACACTGGTTCTGACAGAGTTGCTCCTGGACCTGTCGTTCAGGTTGTGCTCCCTGTCAGGAGGACCCCAAGGCTTCCCTTCAGGGAGAGCTCAGGCTCCTGATCACTGTTCTGTACCAGAAGTGGGAATTTTCAAACCAATTCTGCATGAAAATCTCATTAATAAACTTGTCTGTATAGGAAGAGGAGGAACAGGGTGTTGGATGATGGGTAGGATCTCCCAGGCTTCCAGTTTCAGGATTTTCATAACACTGCGCTCTTTTTCTGTGCAGCTGGCTCAGAGAAACACCATCCAGACCTTCATTCCTGTGCAGAAAATGGAGAAAGGCCTGCTGCTGGAGCACATCTTGCCCAACCTGAAAGTGCCTCAGAGCTATGAAGTTCGCCTGACACCCATCACCAGCTTTGGGGCTGGAGACATGGCTGCCCGCATCATCCGGTACATGGAACGTAGGTGTCTCCTCCTTGGTCCTGGCTACGAGAGCAGGTCTGAGCCTCAGGCCTAGGGACATGCGTAGATGTTGCCTTCTGCGACCCTTGGGTGGACCTCTGCTCTATGGAGTTCTGATGGCACGGTGCTGTCACATTTGGCCATATTTTGGCTATTGCCGTCAATGCAGAGCAGTAGGTAGAGACCTCTGAGGCCTCCACTCATCCTTCACTCAGCAGCTCTGGCTCGCACCCTGCCCTCCGTGGGCAGGAGAGCCCAGTTCCCCATCAGGCTATGCTGCAGCTTCCTGTGGTACACTGGCATGTTTTAGGGGACAGCCACTGGGCACTGCATATTAACCACATGCCCATAAAAGTAAGAGGATTTCAGGAGGCTTCAGTTCTTTCCAGAGCTGCATGCACAACTCCTGTCCTAACTAGTCACCGGTAAACCTGTAGCTCTGTCCCATACCCTGACTCCCAGATCCCATTGATGTACGTTGACCATGCTTCTCTCCCCACCGTCCAAACATCTTACAACTTTCCCCACCATCCAAACATCTTACAACTCTCCCCATTCCTACAACCCTATTATTTCTTTACTTCCCTCAGGAGTTTGGACCCTGTGTTTAACAGAAAGTACAGAGATGCCCCTCCTCCTATGTTTGCATGAATTCACACAACCCTCTTGTCCCGTGGAGTGACGGTGTGTCTGGTGTCCCCAGCGTACCTCTTGTCTCAAACTTCCACAGTGTCTCAAACTGTTTTGATGTCCTTCTTAGATACCAAGATTTGATACCTAAGTGGGTGCTATCCCAGCTGGTGCTCCAGAAAGAAACTCTTCGTGCTGCCGGAAGGGTTCCCCTGTGCAATCTTGGGATCACCCCTTAGGTGGGGTTTTCCTAAGATCTGTTTGGATCAGAGAGTCAGCATCTTGTTCCATCACCAAGGCAGACACAGAGCGCTGCCATTTCATAGGGATGCTGCTAGGAGATTTGTGCATCTATGACCTCTCTTGATGTGTTTGTTTTATTTTCAGACTTTGATTGTGATTTGTGATTTGAGGGAGTACTAGCTGTTCTGACTTGTTTTTCTGTTTCCTCTTCCAGCAATCAACTATCCCAACCCAACAGGTAAGCAACAAGACCTTTATATTTATATTTTGAATGTAATGCATGTTGGTCAAGTGCTCCAGAAGATTAGGCAAGCCAAACAGCTGGAATACACAGCTGACTTTGTCAAATCTTTTCCCCCAAAAGAGGATGAAATTACATACGCTAATGCTTCCAGTAAATAATGCCATTTGTTGTACCTTGAGTTCTTGCCAGGAGATACACACCAGAGATGTGCCTCCCACTCACACCTGATATCTCCTTGACTGGATAGGCTGTGATCTTGAACCCACCCTCCCCATAACATTAGCAATCTGCCTCTAGTAAGCAGGTTATTAAATGTTCCCCAAAGTATCTCTCTTTAAGGAATGTATATCCCCCATCCTCTTCTGACCAGGAAAGGTACCACTTGTCATCTCTGCAGGCTGGTGTGGAGCAGTCTCCAGCTCATATCTGGCTCCTCTTGCAAACACCTCTCTTCTTCCTCTCCAGTGTCATCACTGTTTACTTGCTTATTTTCCTTCTGGCCATTCCTGCCAAGATGCAGACCCACCTTTTTTGGGCGCCCAGGGTTCCCATTGATTTTGAAAGCAGGATACACAACATCTCAGAAAGGTGGTCTTTAACAAGAACATGATGGGTGCCAATCAGGCTTTAAAGAGGGTTTCTAGTGTGCTGTAAGTACTGGTGGAGTGATCTTCAGGGGATGAAACAAATTCCCTTTGCTTCCATCTGGATATAAGCCCAGGCAAAGCTCTTGGGCAGAAACAGGCAGACTAGTTGCTGGTGGTCCATGGGGAGCAGGTGGTTCCATGTAGCTGTTCCTTTTTCCCTGTTTCCAGCTGCTGAGTCAGCAATCAGTCTTTATATATATTACTCTGTGAATATGTAGGCAAGTGCTGTTGCTGCACTGCAGGGTAGCAGTGGGAAGGAGAAGCCAGGATTAGGCAATGGAAGCCAGGAATCAGGGTATGAGGTTATCTTGTTAAGGCAGCCACAAGGCATTCACTCTGGCAAGTTCATGCTCTGAGGATGGTCTGATGAACCATACTCTGCCTGAATTCCCTGTGCTTTGCTTTTCCCCACTTCCTGATTCTCTTCAGACATTCTCCAGAGAAGACTCACTGGGAAACACTGAGCGTATTGCCAAGGACCCACTCCAGACTGTGTCCCTTGGTACTCGCTAGAGGAGGCAAGCATCCCAGCCCACAGACAGAAGTGACAAAATCTGGCCTTTTGCTGCTTCTTTTCCAGAGCATAAATCACTGGTAAAGCCAGAGGAACTTCAGTCCTAATTGTGTCAGTCTCCTGGGTCTTTGTAAACTGAGCCTTCAGACTGCTCCCCTACGGCTGCTTTGGCAGCTCGACTGAGACCAAGGCAACCGCATGAAATTTGCCTATGGTGGAGGATACTCAGCTACGCTTGTATTTTCATAGAGTAAACCAAACACTTAGGGTTTCTCCTTGATAAAGTTACCCAGCCTGTGGTGGATATTGGGACCTCAGGGCCAGTCATCGGGGTCTTGCCCATGAGTTCAAACCTTGAAATGACTGTCTAAACTCACCCCCACCACACTTGCTTTCAGAGATGCCCCTTCCTTCAGACCTGCTGCCAGTGAAATATAAGCCCAGAGGCTCTTAGCTCTGTCTCTGAGCCACAGCTGAGCTCCCAGGCTCCCATCCCAGTAATACAGAAATCCCTGCTATTACCTCTTATTTTCTCACTTCCCCTGCTACCACCACCCCCAGGGAAAAAGGCTGGGACAGGTTTGTAAAGGTATCCTCACGCTAGGCTGCCCAGCCAAATTCTGAGAGCAAACATTGAGAGCTCTCCAGTGAAAGGCAGAGATTAGATGATTAATGCCTCTGGCAGACTGATCCAAGGGCATGCACAATGGTGATTAATTTACAAACTCTAAGAGTCACTTAATACAATTATTTCTTCATGCATTTTCTCTCTCAGCCTAATAAGATGTTAATGACATTGGGGCAAGCACGCATGTGGCATGGTTACAGAACCAGGTACTGGGGTTATAAAGCAAAAGCAAAGTAAAAGCAGAGAAAGTGAACAAAAGACATTGAGGATTTCAGATATTTAGAGGTTAGCAGTAAGACTGACTGTAACTCTTAAAAACCAGTTAATCTGGTTCTAAAAACCAGAATTTGTCTTTCAAAAACAATCTTAAAATTATCTGAATTCTAAGGTATTACCTTAAAGATCTCTTAGAATAACTGATAATTTTAATGTCAAGACTAAATTCCAGTGCTGGAGAATCTGCTCTGTCCTTCTTACCTCTCCCATGCAATGTCATTTGGATATAGCTTTCACTTTCTAACCCAAACCGTGCAGCGCTGCCCCACAAGATATTCCAGCTCATCAGCAGTGGATGGTTTAGTTTCCCTGGTTCTAGCAGATGTAGCCTTCCAACCTTGACGATGAGGGTATTAAGGAGCATATGGGATTGCTGCAGTTTTTTTCTCTTGGCCAGGGTATCTTGCCCTTCAAGATCAGCAACACTTATTTCCCATGTATCTGCAGTCTAGCTGTGTGTGGTGCTAAAATGTTTTGGAATCACAGACAAGTACGGTGGGTGGTGGTCAGTACCAGATGCCGGTTGTTGTAGATTACCCTGGCTCATTCCTTACTGTCTAGTGCTTGTGTGTCCTGTCTCTGATAATGCCTCATAGTCCAGAGGCATCTGAGCTTGTTGCCCTCATATGAACACATGGGAATGAAATGTGAGCCTGGTGTTTAGAGTTGGATTCCTCAAATCTGTGCCCGTTCCTCAGGAATCTGTGTAACGCAAAGGTTAAAAAAGGGTGGCTGCCACCAATTGCTTGTATCATGATGGCAAACAGGATTGTCTGGGCCATATTATCTCCTTATCACAGATGGAGATATTAAAGCAGATGGCCATCCAGTGTGACCCAACCAGTTACAGTATTGAGAAGCTTTCTTCCATTACTGGTTATAAATGCTTTAGAAAGTTAACATGGAAAAGGCTGTTAAATGCTTTTTTCTTAGATCCCAATGTACTTTGAGGTCACAATACAGTTTTAATTGTCTTCATCTTCTGGATGGGGAACCTGATCTCCGGAGAGGAAGTGATAGCCTGTGGTCACACAGCAGGTCTGCAGCAGAGCTGAGGCTCAGAGCACGGTCCCTTATGTTCCAAGCCAGTTTCAGTCATCAGACCACAGCTAAATGACGAAGGCAATTTTATTCAAGTGTGCTCCATCTGCTATTCACCCATAGTCTGCAGCTAGAATAGAATTATTATTTTTTGCATTCATCTGGCATCCAGAATTTCAGGACCAGGGATGTCTTCTCCCTAAGGACTTGATATGAAAACCTCCATTATGTTTCTCAAGAAGGCAAAGCACCACAAAATGCTAATAGCCGCAGCAGAGGGTCACTCTCCTGGGCATGTAGGGAGGTGTCTGTAACTTGGAGCAAACATATCTGCGCTTCAAGCTGCCGCCACTGCAAAGCCTGCCAAGGAAATCTGTTTGGTGAAGACAGCTCTAACTCCAGCTTTTGAAGAACCAGCTCCCCTGCCACCTCCACCTCACCTCTAACAATCCAGAGAACAACTTCTGTGTTCAATATTTAAATCCACTGCTTAATTTTTAAATAGGAAGCTTCCTTTGTGCCACAGTGCTGAGGCAGGATCTTTGGCAGATGGTGTGAATCTGCAAGAAGGTTTGCTTCACACAGCTGAGGTCAACAGTTAGATCACCGCCGTGGCCTCTGAGATACAGCAGATTGTTTAAAGGTTTTCTTTTCAGCTGAATCTGCCAGAATCTGCTCCTGGTGAGCCCAGCTGATAACCATCCAGAGGTGACATGCTGACTTGCCCCAAACCACCCTGAACATCTATCTAGTTATTCTAGGCACATCCACTTCTAGCTCAGAGAAATACCAGAGCTTTGCCTTCCTGTGGCTTGTTTTAAATCAAAGGACCAGGAGACAGAGCACCTGGGTTCTGTTTCCAGCTTTGGCACTGTTTGCTGTGACATTACACGTGTCTCTCTATACTTTTGTGCATCTGTTTCCCCATATGTAGTGCAGGAGATATATAGAAAGAGGCCTCACTACCTCAAAGAGATGTTAAAAAGCCTTGTTCATTAGTTGTTGCAAAGTTATACCAAGCTAAGCAGAGGCAACGTGTTGTAGTTACAAACTCCTGCACAGCACATACACTTGATCATCTTGTGGTCTCTGTGGTGCATAGGACTGTCCTCTATTTTGTGCTCTTTGCTAGAAGTGTTGCCTTCTGGAAGAACTGCACATGAGTGAGAGGAGACGATGGAGTCAAGGCCCTGTTTTGGCATTAAGAGTTCTTCTCTTCAAACTTTCAAGTCTGCTCTGAGCAGTCTCGCCTCACAGGTGTATAGGGCTTCTTACAAATGAGGCAGAGCAGTCCATCAGCTGGCATGACCAGGCCTTGGTGCTAAGCTGGGAATACTGTCCTCAGTCCTCTTGTTTTGCCCAGCTTGCTCTGATCTCCACCTGAGTTTGGGCTTTCTCCTTAGTCTGCCTTCCCTTTGGTTTCTGTGCCTTGTCTTTTGTGGGTTTGCTCCCTCTCAATCAGTTGCCTGGCTGGCCTCTGTTACAGCTTTCCACTCTGCTTTCCAGCTGATACTCGCTGTTAAGTGAATTTTGTGCTGGAGAAAGATGTCACCTTTCTCCTCAAAGGTCCGTGTGCAGAACAGGGTCAGAGGTGCAAACCATCCTGGTCCCTTTGATTGCAAAAGGACAGTCACAGTGGATCTTGGTGTGTAGGATAAGGCCACTGCAAGAGACAACTTCAGTCTTCTAACTGCAGCTGGCGACCTGTGAGCTGGCGCCATGCAAATGTTTGTCTTCAGTCCAATGGAGAGAAGCCAGGGGTGTGACACCAGCCCAGCAGTATCAGAAAGCTTGTGGGCTCCAGCCCCATCTCTGATGACCAATGGGTATCTGGTACAGCCATGAACTCCCTTCTTTCAGCTACGAAGGCTGGGGGGGACCCTTAGAAGCTGCTTTCTCATCCTTTTCCCCCTCCATCTCCTTGTGCTGGGGATGAAAGAGCCCCCCCCCCCATCCCACATAGCGGCCCTGCCTCAGACTCCACAGGCATCTGCCCAGTTGTCTGCTCCTGACTTCTCCTTCCTCCTTCAGCTCCAGCTGCCATGTGGCCCCCTGTGCTTGCACTGCGGAGCAGTGGCTAATTTGGATTAGGATGCTAATTAGAAATGAGCGGATTGAATAGAAAGCACTTAGCCAGGGTTAATCAGCAGTTAAGTGGCCAGCCCAGCCGGCTCCGATGGCTGATGGCTTCGCTCAGCTCCTCAGCTCGCAGGAGCAGCATTTCCCACTGAGCTTACAGAAATCCCAGCTGCCCTGCTCTGCCGAGCCCTCGGCATGCAGCGTGGTGCCCAACCTGTGGTGGCCCAACCTGTGTTGGCCCAACCTGTGGTGGCGCAACCTGTGGTGGCCAAGACCTTCTTGCAGGCCACAGCAAGAGGCTGCCTCCTCTGTTCTCACTGCTTTGGTGGAATGCTGGGGAGAGACAGGCAAGAAGGGGGAACCGATTTTCCTACCACAGGCGTGTGCAGGCTTTTGACGTCTGTTCAGATGACAGTCATTTCCAAATGGGAGGTGATGGGGAAGGCCTTAGCTACAGGGTAGGAACGGGGAGGTGCAGCATCCTAGAGTCGAGATACCGTTCGTTTCGTGGGTAGGCTCTTCTCTCTGGTGCAAGACATCAGATTTTGGTGTGCACGGTAGGTGTGTGAAGCTCCTAACCATCACAACACACCATGTCTGGAGCTTTTGGCCCTGACATCGCAGAAAGCTTCCCTTTCCCACCCCATCTTGGCACCCAGCTCGTAGGTTGCTGACCCTGCTCTGCCCTACATGTCATGCCAGAGCCACCCATGCTAGGACCAAGCGCCTCATGCCCAGGAACCAGAGCAAACCCCCACTGAAGATACAGGAATGCAGGAGCCCAAGTAGACATTTTGGCTTCTCTTCATCTGGGTGGGATAACAGGAACAGTGTGGGGGGTAAACCCCAAAAAGTTGATTCTTGCATCAGCATGCCATGGATGAGGTTTCTAGCACATTCCAAGCCCTTAGCAAAAGCCTTGTTTTCTTTTCTGTATGTTTTCTTTCATGGCTTCTAAGTACTTGTTCTTTCAGTTTCATGACACACCCCCTTGCTGTTATATAAATGCAGAGGGTATAATATCTGTGCTTACTGTGTCTGTGCCACTCGTGTGGTCTGAGATCCCACTCTCAGCCAACTCTCCAGCTCCAGTTTCTGCACAGGGACCTTTCAGAACACAAAGCAATTTTCGTATCGGGTCTTGGACCTGTTTTATCTTTGTCTTCTGCCTGTTTCCTCCATCCCTCTCCTACTGCATCATCAGTGAGAAGCTGGTTCTTGGCCTTTGTTTTTGTGGCTCAGGAACTACCTTTTTACCACAAAGTTTACCATCTTCAGCCTGCCCAAGTCCAGTTCATTCCAATCTCTGCAAGTCCATATTGGGTTATGTCTATGCACAAGATTTTTCACCTGTCTTACAATATTGCTGTAGGATGTGACTGTCTTGTGATAGTAATAAAACTGAGCCCTGTTGCACATGTGGTTGATCCTACATAAAAATCTTTTACCTACATGACTTATTTTGTTAGGGGAACCAGCATAAGCTGCAATATCAAGTACGCCTTTTAGCTGGTATAAATTGGATGTACTCTATAGCTAAATGACACATTTGTAGCACTGAGCAGACCTCTTCTCCACAGCTGATTTTTTTTCATGTGTGCCATAGTTTAGTTAAATATATAGCCCAAAGGGGGGTCATCTGCTGGTTCTTTTTCCTCTCTCCTGAGGAAATTATTCTATCATCAAGTTGTTCTGGTTTAAAAGCCCTTGTGACCTGTTTTCCTTCAGTGCTCCTTTTGCCCTCCTCTATGTATGCCCCCTCAGACCTCCCGGCAGAATGTTTTTCTCTTCAGCCCTAATAGCCTTCTTCCATTTCGTCAGGCTATCATATCCATCAACCTGGATTAACCCTTCCATAATCATACTAATCATGGACGTATTCCTTTTCAGCCGCCTCCCGAGGCTGGGGGCTGCCGGTCTGTCCCCAGGTTCATGCAGAGCCTCGGTGGTGATGTGGCAGCACTGTGAGACTTGCTGCAAGCACCCAGGCAGCCTTGGGGAGGAGTTTTGAAAAGCAGCAGCTGACCAGCCCCTTCCCTTCCCTGCAGATAACACCTGCCGCTTTGAGGACGAGAAGATCTGCGGCTTCATCCAGGACAAAATGGACAACTTTGACTGGACCCGGCAGAATGCCCTGACCCAGAACCCCAAGCGCACCGTCAACACAGGGCCCCCCACAGACATCAGTGGTACGCCAGAGGGTAGGCACACATCTGGGTTTATTTTTGCTTGGCTGTGGAGATGAGGTGCATGCTGTCACTTGTCAGGAGTCCTACGGCTCTGGGAGATGGTGCAGTGCTGATCTGCTTTCTGCACAAGATGCTTCTCCTCCGCATGGGGTGCAGGGAGCAGGCAGTTAATTTGCATGTTACTGATTGGCATTAAACACACAATTAAAACACCCACAATTTTGTTTAAGGGAATAGTGTGAGCATTAGTTCTTGTTACAAGCTAATTGCCTGCTGTCTGATGCCCTTGTCCCATTTGATGTTTGTTTTGAAGTCAAAAAAGGATAAACAAGTAGAAGAACATCTCTAACACCTAGAAACAGCCCTGCTAGTTTTAGACAGCTGTTTCCTCAAAGAAGGTCTCAGTGGGGCAAACAGATGTCCTTAACATCCGAGACCAGGTGAAAGCTCCCTGCAGGGTGGCAGCAAGTGCCTCACCTCTAGCTGGAGGAGAACGATGTTGGGTATTGCTCCCACTGGCTATGCATGGAGTACATGCTCCCATTTTAGCCAGCTGTTACTTTCCCCTTTCTCTAAATGCAAAGAGTAAATTTGTATGCAAGCACAAATCTTTGAACTCAGAAAAAATAGGAAACATCCAATGGCCAGCTAAGGAAATGGCTTTTCCCATTGGTGTTCAGTATGCCAGCCTGACCGAGCATTGAAAACGATGCCAACAAATTCAATAGCTAATCTGTTCCTCCCTGGATTGTTAACAACTACTTTGGTATTGTTCTCTTTAGGCAACAGTATTGTTTAGGCCAGATATACCAAATCCTCTCTTCCCCTGCTTGAGGCAGAGAAATTAGGCTGGGATGGTTTCTCCCTCCTTATTCTGGTTTTCTCCTTACACAGTGCAGCCAGCTCTGGGGCCCTCATGCTGCAGGAGAAGGGCTCATTTTGCACCCAAACAGATGTGTGTGTGCATGTTCAGGGACTCCTCTGCTGCATGCAGTCCCAGCGGGTCTGCCAATGCCCATCTCTCCTGCTCTCCCCTGGGTACTGCAGAGGCAGGGGAGGCACTGCAGACATCCTGCAAGTGTCTCTGGCTGGGATCACAGTGGGTGCGGAGCAGATGGGAAGAGAAAGGCCATGTCTCTCAGAGGAGGAGTTGTCTCCCAGCCTCCAGCATCCCGTCGTCTGCAGGACGGGGGACCAAGCGCATGCTGCCTTTCCCCACCTTTCCCTCCTGTTCTGTAGGTTATTACATGTTCATCGAGGCGTCCCGGCCCCGGGTGACGGGAGACAAAGCCCGGCTCATCAGCCCCCTCTACAACATTACTGCCAAGTATTACTGTGTCTCCTTCTACTACCACATGTACGGGAAGCACATCGGTGAGTACCCTTCGGGAAGGGGATACCCCAGCCTAGTGTGGGCTGTCAGGGAAGACCTCCAGCCGCTTCCTCCACCAGCTGTGCCTGCAACCAGCAATTCAGGAGGGTGGGAGTCCTACTCCAGTGCTCAAAGCGCCAGCGTGGGCTGTTGCTTTCAGATACTTGTCCCTTACCCACACCCCAGCAGCGTCAGGGTTGTGAAGCTGTTACAGCCCATCCTCGAGGCCACATCTTGCAGTCAGCCATCACCCCTCCCCCTCTGGCTCACTCCTCTAGTGTAAGGCTCCCTACCCTCCACAGAAAGAGCATTGTACCCATGTGCACACATTTTCCCCGCTCAGGGCCACAGCCACCTTGCTCCAGGCAGCAGGACACCAGGTGAACAGTCTGTCCATCGGAGAGGAGACAGAGGTGGCGGAGCTTTGTGGGACCAGAGGGCTCTGTGGTGGCCACAGCTGTTTTGGGGTGGGCAGGATGCGTGTTCCCTCTGCTGTGCCAAGGGGCTGTCTGCTCAGTCTGACTCCCTTCTCTCTAACTGGAAGCTTACGAGTGCAGCAAGCACCCCAGAAGCGCCTGGCACACTAATGAGTTTCCATATCCAGTCAAGGAGCAATTGCTAATTCGTCACCTCTTGATTATAATTTCATTAATTTGAATAATAGATGCACTCTTCCCACAGCACGCTGGGTTATTAATCACCTGCTGGACTGGAGCCTGACTGAAAAATCAGGGCCCAGGCAGGAATGTGTCCACCCTTCAATAAACGGGGTTAATTAACAGCTCTCTGCTCGGCACCATTCATGTCACTGGGAGGGAACATGCTCCTGAGTCTGGCCACCATGCCTTGCGCACGTGTGGCACGGCAAAGAGGTGAAGCTGCAAAGCCTGGGATCTCCTTCTCTCAGTGGGGGTGAGGCTGAAACCCTGACCCTGTGGGTGCCAGCGAGTAAGGGCTGGGCTGCAGTTCACTGAGCAGGTCTCCGTCTCTGTCTTTGCTCTGAGGGCTTATATTTGCTGTCTGCGCGCAGTCCGGCGAGGTCAGAGGTGTCTGCATGTGCCTGCCTTCCCCCTGCAGACAGCCTGCTCCGTGTTCTCTTCACGCTGGTGGAGGCAGGTTGCTGAGGCAGAGCACTGTCAGTGTTAGTGTGCACTGGGTTCTCATGGACCTGCTGGCCTTGCTTAGCTGACAGGGTACAGCTGTTAATGCTGGCTGGCATGCTCCCTTTGCTCCCTGCAGTTGTCCGTTGTGGTCAGTCAGCCTTGCTGCCTAATTCCTGCACATCTCCTAGAGGCTTTGAAAAGGATTTCATTCTTTGTGATTGCAGTGAAGGGTGGCGCAGACCGGTGGGAGACTGGCAAGGAAAGAAGTGGAGGGAGGAGACCTCTCTTGCTTTGTTCCCTTTAGGAATACAGCTGTGTGTCATTTTTCCAAGTTCATTTCATGGAGAAAGTAAAAGCCTGTCAGCTTTTGCTTGCTTTTGGAAGAAAGCTCTGTTTTACAGCTCTTATGTGGCGGTCTGTCTGGAGAGGGGGATGGACGGGACGTGCCAGGGAACCAATTCATTACAGGTTTCTGGCTTTTAGTGTTTGAACTCTTTATTCATTTGCTCCACCAACAAATTGTGCAGATCAAAAGGTACGGTGATTCCCAAGACCTAAGCAAGCCGCCGAGTGCCATTTTCTATTCCTCAGCTTCAGACGCCTTTTATATCTGTTGATTTTTCTCTTCATACTCAGTGTTGCTGCCCCTGCCTGCTTCCCATATTCCGTCTTGCACAAAGGGGCTGATAAATTTGTGCGAGATGGATAGGCTCTGTAATGCCATATGATGATTTTTAGGGTGGGTGCTGTTGAGCTGAGAGTGAATAAATTATTTTAAAATTACACTGACTAGATAGGAGTCAGAGAATGAAAGAGAAAGAAATGAGGAAAAGTTCTTTTTCTCCTGGCCTGTGGAATATGTGGGTTGGTCTAGCAAATCCACAATGTATCTGTCTGCAAATTGAAATTCAGTACCTTGTATCTGCTCTCTACTCTGGGGTTTCTTTCTCCTGGTAAGAGTCAGTCATGGTGTTCTGTAATCGTTTCGGCTTCTCTTCTACATATCAGGCACCAGGGTGAAACTGAGACCTCTCCAGGAAAAATCAGAATACCTAGTAATCCTAAAATCATCTGGTTTTCATCATTCCTGCTGTGCTGCTTACTAACTCTGATGCTGCTTGGTCTTCTTCCTTACTGCCATGCTGGCAGCACTCTGGCATAGCTGTCCTCATCCCTGCACACGCACAGATGAACCCGCGTTGGGACAGGCTTTGTTTCACCAGCAGGTCTAATGGCTCGATCTATGTTTCTAATGCGTGTTGGTTACTCCGTGCCTGGTTTTGCTTGTGCGGAGGTTGTGAAACCCTGCTGGAAAGCTTTAGCTTGTTCAGAGGGTGCCAGGCTCAGTGCTTTTGGTGGCTGAAGTGGTCTCAGAGTCCCCTGGCGAAGTGGCAGCCTGCCTGAGGGCAAAGAAGGTTTTTTCAGCTCTTCTTATTTAGCCCTGGGTTGGAGGTGAGTGCCCCCTCCTAGATACAGGGCTCCTCGCTAGGACTTCTGTCAAATGAGGAGACAGACCCTGGCCTCCTACCCGTATCACATATGCAACAATGTGAAGGTAGTGATGGGGTGGCTGCAGCCCTGGGCCATGTCTTGCTTCCCATATGGCCAGCTATCCCTGATGCCTGCGGACACGGCCCCAGCCCCTGGCCCACCTAGTGCCAGCCCAGTCCTACCAAGCCAGATGCCAGCCCTGCTGAGCCAGCCGCAGCACTGAGCATGAGCATATCAGGTCACTGCTGCTGGAAGACAGTTCCAGCAAGAGGACATCTCCCAGCCCAAGCTCTCCTAGCAGCTAGAGCTCCATCGTGGAGCAAACTGAAGCTCTGTCACTATGAAAAGAAGCTGTATAAAATCCCGACATTTATTTATTTTTTTAATAACCCTTTTATTACCTTCCCCCCCCCTCCACAGAACTTGAAAGCTGGTTTACTCTCACAATTTGACTATAAAATATCCATAGCCATCCAGGCAAATCTTCCCTGGGAGAGTTCCCAGACACTACTCGTTTATAATAGATATGACGAAAGAGAGAAACGGAATACAAATGGAGCGTTTGTAGCCATGGTATAAAATATTCAGCGACTAGCAGAGCAGGGTGATGTTGAATATCTCTCAGATGATGAGAGAGCAGGGTGAAGGGGAGCTCCCTGGAGGCAATTCCTGTTCTTCCGGAGTTATTTGGTCATTGGTTTTCCTTTCTCAAGCCCCCTCCAGAGCGAGCATTCGCATTGCCCTGCAATCCTGCCAGCCCAAACACAAAGATCAGGAGGAGGGGAAGGAAAGAAATCCATTTCCACCAGGCATTCAAGAATGAGGGTGTTTTGCTTGTGGCAGGTGCAGGTGTATCAAATGAGGAATTGCTTGCTTGCTTCAGGAGAGGAGGCTAGCTGTAGTGGGCAGCAACCGGCCACCGAGGTCGGGAAGCCTCTTTGCCCATTTGGCTTGGTGAGTCAGCGTCGCAGCTGCAAGAAGATCCTCAGGTCCCTGCTTCAGCCATCGGACTCTTCTTCCTTCCTAGGCGCTGCCTGGAAGGGGGATGCTTTGAGGGGACAGTGTCACTGACGGGCTGCTCCCACAGCAGTCCCCTGCCACCTCTCTGTCATGTCTCCTAACTCAGTGTTAGCCAGGTTGTGATCTGCACGGCCTCCTGCCTACTGCTGGATGCTCTCTCAGACTCTACAGCCAAAGATGCCTTCATGGCCAGACCACAGGAGGAAGGTTGCTCAGAGGGACAGGGACATCTCAGCCACAGTGGATTTAGCTTTTTGTGTGGCCATTGTGATCCCGGTGGTACACAGTAATTGCTGACGCTATAGCTCCCTGCCTTGTGAGCCAGAGACTGTGCTCATGGGGAAAAAACTTGGGTCAAAGAGTTTACTTGCTCACAGGGGTACCTACATAAAAGCAGTGATGTAGGATGTACCTGAGCAGCATTTTTTAGCCTCCTCCTGATTTGTGAGCTCACTGGTATGTGAATGGTTCAAAGCTGCATCAGGGGAGGATCAAACTAGGTATTAGGAAACATTTCTTTACCAAGAGAGTGGTCAGACACTGGAACAGCTTTCCTAGAGAGGTGATCGAGGTGATCAGGCAGTTGGGCTAGGTAATGGTTGTAGGTCCTTTCCAACGGAATTATTCTATTCTGTTCTATTCTATTCTATTCTATTCTATTTCTATTCTATTTCTATTCTATTCTATTTCTATTCCATTCCATGCCATTCCATGCCATTCCATTCCATGCCATGCCATTCCATGCCATGCCATTCCATGCCATGCCATTCCATGCCATTCCACGCCATGCCATGCCATTCCATCCCATCCTATCCTATCCTATCCTATTCCAAGATACTATGAAGAACCATGCTTGGGACTGATTAGGAGGAATTTTGGTTCTGAGTCACTAGAAACAGTGAGACCTGATCAGATCACTTGCCACAGCATCCAAGTTCAAGAAAGCCATAAGCTGTTTCACAGAGGTAATTGGGTTGTAGGCAGCCACTTACACTGGTGGTGTCACCACAGACACCCTCCTGCTGAGTAGGAAACACAGAACTGGAAGGCCACCAAACTGAATTGCTTCTTTACTTCTTCAACTAAGATAATGCAGCCAGTGCAAAGGTGTTTGAGAGGTTGTGGTGGATGATCACACATGGGAGCCATTGTTAGCATGCATGCCACGTGGCTGCATCTTGTTTCTGATGAATGGCAGAGCTGTCGGGTTGCACAGATTGACAGGTACCAGATATATCAAAGTAAAAGCAATCTGAACAATGAAGATGTCCTTTTTTGTAAGATTCAGCATCATAGCTCCCTTGTTCCTACCCAGACCTTGTTTATGGACACAGCACCCTGCTACTGCACACAGTTATACAGGTGGCACTCTGGAGGTAGCTGCATTCTGTTGGATATGTAAAGTTTGCCTTATATAAAAATACATCATTCATTAAATCCATGCCATTATCTCCAGTGCAATAACACTACACAGTAGAGATTACATCATTGGATTGATTGAGGGGAGGCTGATTTTCCTAATGAGTATGATTCACTTCCCTCTAGGCTCTTGAAAACAAGTTGCAGTTAGAATTAAGTGAACAGTTTGTAATGAAAAAATGTATTCAGTTTTTTTAATAACCTTTCCACTTCTTTAGATGGGTTCTTGGCTTTACTTGCTCCTCCATCAATAGATGCGTATTTGACTAATGTTTTGTGCAGACATCCAGTAGCTTCCTGTGGGCTATGGTGTGGACCCTTTGTATAGACTGTGGTCTCTTCTGGTAGTATCTGCTTGTTTTTGGGGGGAAGTTAGTCAAATACCATGATCACAAGCAAGGATTATAAATACCTGGCAAGATAACCACGTATTTGTAAAGTGTCATTCAAGCTCTGTAGGTTCAATACAGTGGCTCTGAACCAAAAACCGTTAAAGTCATTGTTTTGCTACAGACTTCAGTGGACTTTGGATTAGAGCCATAGATTTAAAGATTATTAAGACCAGATGGGACCAATACATCATCTAATCAAACTTTCTGCATAACCAAGGGCAGAGAACTCCCTTCAGTTACGCTTGCTGCAGCCCAGTAAATATGTATGTCTACACCTTCACTGGATGTTTACTGACAAAGAGCACCAACAGCTTGCTTGACATGGTGTGCAGATGTGGGACTGATCCCTAAACCAAAGATCTTGGCATGTAAAGCTGAAGAAGACTTGGAGAGGAGGGAAAGGTATTCAGATGTGGGTTGGCTCCATGTCATTTTTATTCCACAAATAACATGTCTTCCTGTTGATGCAGGCATTCTGCTCTAGTACCTTGAATTTGAGTACACTGATCTCTGCCTTTCCGTGCCCCTTGCTAAAAGTGCATTAGTGAATCAAGTTCCCAGTGCAAATAGCCACTGAAATGTTGCCGCCTTCAAAAGTCCTCTTCTTCTGTTTTACCAGTCATGATCTGACCACATTCCTGCTGCAGAATTTGTTGGGAAGGTTGTCAGGGGCACAGATTGCTGACACCAATTCATTTGCACATGCCCTGAATCCTCACAGATCATCTTTGCTCCTGCTCACCTGATTGGAGTCAGAGCTGTTTGTCTGGTGGGAAGCTGCTATGATCCCCCCTCCCTTCCGCCAGGCTCTCAGCAAAGCATCTTTCCATCCAGACTTGGCTCCCAGCAGCAGCAGCAGTGTTGTGCCAAGTTGAGTAGCTCTAAGGATATACTGCAACCTGATTATCTCCTGAGATGTTGCATCAATTATTCAGACCCTGGAATTGCTAGATACAAAACTTAACAGACACTTAAGAGGAAACAGGAGCTCTCAGTGCATATCCAGCTAGTTCTTTAGTACTCCCAGGCCGCTCTTCCCTTCTCTCCATGGACCATTGCCTATTTCAGCGGTGCCATAATTGTACTAGTGGAGACTGAAGCCGGTCATTCCAGGTGCACATTTGGAGACTGCCCCCGCCCCCAAGTGTTCTGGCAGGATAAAGACTAGGGGGGGGCAGAGTGCACAACTATCTTGCACTACTTGGGCAACCACCCCAATCTGTTCTTGAACTTCAGGAAGACATGGTTTTGTAACATGTATTGAAATGCTTCCCAGAAAATCAAAAATGTTCAATAAATGTCAGTCATCACCATTACCTCCAGGAGTGACTGCCTCTCCCAAAGGGACCTCTGCAGGGACAACAGGCACCCCAGCACCTGAAGGAGCTTCCGGGTCAAGGTCAGGAGTCTCACTGTCTCAGCCAGTCCCCTGGAAGTTTTTGGAAGTTTTCTGGTAAAAGTACAGCCAGGCATGAAACAGGAAAGTAGTCTCTTGCTACAGTGCATCTTGCCTCAGAGCTGGGAACACAGCCTACTCCAGCAGCCCTCCTGCAGCAAACCGCTTCCCAGGCCTGAAACAGTCACCTCTCATGTTTCCGTGGGTCAGGCAGAAGAGGAGGTCAGAGAACACATTTTGAGAGGTGTCTTCAGTTCAACAGGAAGAATATGTGATCTCAGCTGGTCATTCCTTCTGTCTTGCTGGCTTCAGCATCACACTAAAACAGCCCATCTGCTCCAAGCCCTGCAGCCGTGCAGCTGCCCCATGCTTGGTTCCCCACACTGAGACCACAGAGTGGGTGATGATGGTTGTTAATAGGGATAGAGAAGAGACAGGTGATGTCTTCCTCAGCATAAGTACATCTGCTTCTGCAGGATTTTTGTCAGGAAGCGTTCCACACGCACCACTTGTAACCTGGGGGCTCTGGGAAGCTCCCTCCTCTCTGGCTGAGGTCTTTGTGAAGCCTGCCCTCAGAAGGGAGGCAGGCAGACTCCCCCGGTCTGGCTGTTGAGCTCTTTTAAACCTGGCAGTGTCTATGAAGCAGACTTCTCTTTCAGCTCCTCTGAGAGCTGAGCACAGCGCGTGCTCTCAGTCTGAGGGCTGAGCACATGAATTGCGCAAAGGACCCAGCTGTCTCTGGTGGCAAAGATGAAAGGGTCCGTTATCAAAGCTGGGAGAAGAGAAAGCATTTGCCTGGAGGCATCTGGGCATGTCAAGAAACAGAGGGTGAACAAGGAGCAAGCAGACCCCCACAGCAGCTATGCTGAGTCTGCAGAATCGATGGGAAAAGTTGCCTATTCATGGTCTCCTTCTTGCTACGGTCCTTGGACTCCCATTTTCCCCCAGGTTGGCCTCTCCTCCCTAAGATACTCCCTAGCACTGCTGGGGACCACCAGGTACGGCGACAATAAGAGGGAAGGAGCTTCCTGGCTGCCTTCAGACTGCTCGATTCCAGAAAGCATTGGACGGAAAGAAAGGTGTGCTGCTGCAGCTCACTCACCTGAGTCGCAGAGCAAGCGTAACAATCCTGTCCACAGGCTGCTCAGCATTGCTGCCTATGGAGGCTTATCTCCACAGGTGCTTCACCAGAGTAAGTCTCAAACCCTGCCTTGGACTTGGTCTTTGTAATGACAAGTCATGACCTGGCATCTACTCTCTGTAGGGTCTTAGGACCATAATCTAAACAGTTTATTCTGGGCCTTGAGATTAATTTAGATGCTCTAATATACAGCACTCGGCTTTAGGAGGGAGTTGAGTGATGCAGGCTGCCAGGTGAGAAGAGAGGGTGGTGTGTCTGACAAAGACCAGCACTGGCTGTCTTCCTACTCAGGACAAACAGGAGTCTGACCCCACCAAGTCACCCCCTGGGCTTCCTCTGGAGCCCTGTCTGGACATACCAAGCCCCTGTGCAGGTGGTTTTGCTGGCAGCTGAAGCTGGGCCCAACCCCGCTTCCCCATCCCATGCCCCATAAAGGCTAATTCACATGCCTTCCATCCCCCCAGCCCCACGTGTACCCCAGGAATGGTGCAGAAATAGTCTCCCAATTGCTCATTAAATTAAGGGCAAGATGGTGCTGTGTTTGGGAGGTTTAAGACCACAATAAGGGCAACAGGGCTGGGCTGGTTTCCTGCCCACAGAAGCTGCCCGCCTTGCCCTGGGGGAGTCAGAGCTTTGCGGGTGCATCCCCACCAGCACGTCCCATCCTGCTGGCCAGGAGCTGCACAGAGAAGGCAGTGGCCTCCACTTCAGTGCTGAGCACCCGGGGCTCCCTCTGCCCTGCCTGGGGCTGTCAGAGGCAGCACTGGGCTCATACACAGCTGTGGCCCTGACTAGTGACCAACTCTGAGCTTACCCCTGAACCACCCTTTCCCCTTACTCTGCTGAAATCTTGTTTCCTTCTGCTACTACAGCCAGCTTTCCCTGACCACACACTTTGGACCTTTAGTACATCTCCCCTTCCAACAGAATTTCACTGACAAGGTGGGGTTTTTTTCTTTCTGTTAAACAGACAAAAAAAAGGATTTGATCCAACTCTAGTTAATCTATTCAAGCTCAGCAAGGAATGTAACATTGCTGTTTAAGAAGGGTCTGTTTCTGCCTGCTCTGCATTTACACAGATCGTATTATTGCAGGCTTGCTTGGAGAGCTCCCAAAAGGCAAAGATGAACTCTCTGGCTACTTAGGTAGAAGTAGTGGCTATGGAAAGGTCATAACTCCTTTCTTAGGGATGGATGGATATAAGAGGAGCTGCACAACTGCATTTAGACCAGGTTATATCTCACCCTGCTCCATGCCTTCAGGCAGGCTACAACTTTGTGTGTGTTTTTGTATGGGGGATCCTTGCTAGGAGCAAAAGGGAAAGCCCTAGATAAGGGGTGGTACAGGTTGTTCTCAGTCTCTAGAGATGGAGTTCTGCTCAGAATGTCCAGAAGAACTTCTTTCCACGGCTACATCCTCTCCTTCTTAGGTGTGGAGGTCTCTAAGGGTGCACATCCTTAGCCTTTACAAGTATCTGTGGATAAAAACAAGCTGAGGCAGTTCTGGAGCATAAAAAAACAGGAGACATTTCCAACAAATCTATGGGTTTTCTTGTAATGCAGATTCCTCCATTTGGGGACTGGTGGTATTTCCTGAAGAGTGAGAAATCCCATGAGAAAGAATCTCTGTGTAGAGAGGTATATGGACAGACAGATGTTGAAAATTATCAGACGTACTGGTTATGGAGGGAGTCACGCAAGATGCTGGGCTGTTAGCATGAATTATCATGGCACAGAGGACACAGAGCAAATGGGAACTTCTCTGCATCTGGGCAGTGCCTTCTGACAGCATGCTGCATATACCAGTGTGGAGGGGGCTATAGCAAGGCAGGATGAATGCCGGGGGGGGATCTCCGTCTCATGATGGAGCATCACCTCGCAGGAACGGGGCTTGGCAGCACATTTGAGGCTGCTAGGGGGCAAAAAGACTAGCAAGGCAGCTCGAGCACCATCCTGCTCAGTAAGGAAGCAGGGGACACACACTAAGATCCTTTCCCATCATTGTCCCCAAGATTACTGTGTGCTTCCCAGTCCCATTGATGTGAGTCAGTCACCACCTCTCTGGGAAAACATTTGTGTCCCCTGAGCTGGGGTTAGGAAGAGCAAGCTCTGGAGAGTCTGTCTGGTCCCCGTGGGCTGAGTGCACGCTCTCCCTGCTGGGCTTGGTGATGGAGAGGGACATGTGCTTGAGTGCAGGTGTTTGGAGACTCACCTAGCTCATGATGCTGTTTGTTTTCTGCTTTGCTGGGCTGTAAACAAGCATGCGTCCAGCTGAGAGAGAGTGGTAGGTACCATCCTGCCTGCCTGCCTCCCTCTGCCTGCAAAGGGCAGGAGGTTTCCAGGAGGTTTGGGGAAACTGAGGACCTGGTTGCTACTAGGCACAGTGTCTGGACTGAAGGCAAGCGGGACCACAGCTCAGCAGGTGTTAGGCAGTGAGAACCTGCTCCTAGCCTGATCCCATAGTCAGATCTGCTGTGAATTGCCATGATGACTCCTGCGCTGGCTATGGGAAGCGCCGTGCAGCACAGCAGCGTGGTGAGCTGGCACATGGGAGCAGAGCTGCTGCCCACGGCAGCATTCAGGGGCTGTGAAAACACAGCTGGGCTTGGAGCTGACAGTCAGACACCCAGTCTGTCCTGTAGCGAAGGACATAGTCTGTCCACATTGTCCCCTGCAAAATGTTTTAAGTATGGGAAAGGGATGTGATTAAGCAAGATGGTATAATGAATCGGATGTGAAGCTGGCAAGAAGCCCAAGGACTCCAATTCTTGTCTTTTAAATGCCAGGCTCTGTACACTCCCTTCACTCTGTTCTGACCACATATTGGATGGGCCTTTGTTCTTCTAAGATAGCATAAATTTAATGTTGTGGAGTGCAGGGATTTTTTTCCTCTCTTTTTAAATTCCTTAAACCACTTCCTGTTGTCCACACATAGAAAGCCTGTTACTGGTCACCAACAGCCTCTGAGGGAATTTTCCATCAAAAGGAGGTGACAGTATTTTGTTCCATACACACATCATCAAAGATGGAAGTCTTGTATCATTCATCTTTCTGTGCCAACACTTTCTCTAATTAGACCGTGGATCAAATGAGCAAAGGAGCTGAAGCATAGCTCCATTGCAAGTCTGCTTCTACCATATCACCATCTGCTCTCTGTGTACACAGACAGGTGGAGATATGCCGGAGGGAAGGAGCTGGAGTTGTAGTTTGCCTGCCTTCCTCCCGTTAGCACTCACATTCCTCATCACACGGCAGACATGACCATACCATTGCATTTACCCCACTGCCTGCATGCCCCAGGTCCCCCGACCTAGCCTGTCCCCCCACCCCAGGGGTCCAGCCGTGTGTCCACTTTGCCTCTTTACATTGCACTGTTGTGGCTTCTCTGCTGGTGCATTCCCTCCATCCCAGAATTCATATGCATGCCAAACAGGTCAGATAGATAGTGATGGATCATAGATCAATATGTGCAATTGGCTTTGCCACGTCAGGGGATATTGCTTGAAACCTGTTCTCATTTGATGGTAGTTTAGGAGGTCAGGGGTGGAAATGTGTTTGTTTCTTTGATTTTTTAAATCCACAGTAAAATCCAAAGAAAATTCCCTGTAGCCAGATATAAGTAATTTTCACAGGTTTGCTGTAGGGGAAACATTGCCAATCAAAACTTAATGTATTGCTGTTTATATCCCCAGAAAGTCCCAGCCACAGCAGGAAACTGGAGGCTTTGATTCCCTTGATCCCTTTCACTATAGCCTCCCCACCATAATGAAGCAGAAAGAGACTGTCCCGTAGCAATTAGCCATCCTGCAGCACAGCACTGAACATGCTCAGTGCCTCTCTAAAGCCAATGGAGATGCCTTATGAGTAGAGGTGGGATAGCGGTGCTTTCCAAACTGACCAAGACTCAATTTTCCTGCTATTGATGAGCTCTCTGAACCCTCCGACTCTGAAGTTACTGAAGCAGTGGCTGCAGGAAGGGATCTGTGGGGTGACCTTGAGACTGGACACAGGGGACCCTGCACACCAGGCTGAGATCAGTTAAAGACATGTAGAAATAAAGTTCTCTGTAATCGGGAGTGGAAAGTAGCCAAGAGGATTTCATTGTCTTACTGCACATATGTTAATGTATGAAGCATCTTTAGAGACTGTGAGCGAGTAAACACATCCTATCGTGGCACGAAGACAACTTATATTTCTAGAAATTATGAATTTCTAGAAATGAATAAAATGAATACAAGCCAATATTATTTCTTCATCTCTCTCTGTGCTACAGTTGTTTTTCCACCCTCTGCTTTCTAGCTCTCAGAGCAGTAACTTTCCCCCCCAGCACTGCAGCTGAGAATACCAGCCTGACACTGACTGCTATTTATTAACATCCATTTAAATGAGAGAGGGAGAGAGACTTGTGTGAGAGAGACTTGTGTTTGTTGCAAGGTTTATGAACAGTAATAGATCCTTCGTGGGGACTGTTGTTCGCTCCTGGGATTTACCTGCACTAAGCTTTGGGCTTTCAGTCTGTGATCAGTGGTATTAACACTAAACCACGCATAAGAAGAGCTCAGAACCCCTGTTAGAAAGGTGAGAGCTCTTTCCCTGATGCTGGGTCTGCAGGTGACTCTGCCGGGTTGAGCCCTCTCCACACCATGGATCTCTTGCCATACACTGCCCATCTCTTGCCATGAATCAGTTTCTTCCTCTTATCTCAGTCTGCTTGCCTGCAGCTGAAATGCTGTGGGAATTTCCGTAAGGGCTTTCAGCCCTGGATTCCCAGTTGGGTGCCAAACCTAAACTGGGGCTGCAGACAGGACTTCTTACGGATAACTCATCTCCTGAAATCACCTGGTGCTGGAGAAGGGATCCTGCAGGAGTGCAGCACAGTGAGACCAGGCTGCATGCAAGCGTGTGGCCAGCCCAGCTCCTCCTGTGGATCCCAGCAGCCATCCCTTCCCACTCCACCGAGCTTTGCTGTGTGGATCACGTTGGAGTCACCAAATGTGGTGACGCAGGTCGAGGCAGACTGAAAAAACACTATATCTGCATGGCTGGGTTCGGACAAAATGGCCTTTATTGTTTATACAAACTATTTATATATCTTAGACAGTACATGTGTCAGACCCTGATAGGTTTTTGTGTCCTTCTTCTTGCTTGCTATTTGCTGTTGCTGTAGGTGCCCGTATGCTGCGGTTTTTAGTTCCGATTCTTCACATCCTGTTTACATACCTGACAATTTGTGGCTGTCTTAAAGGTACACGACTAAGTCTTTGAAGTCAACTAAGTTGTCTGCAGACCCCAACACTGCTGCACTTGGCACAGCACCCCATCTCTCAGCATGCAGCATCATCTTCCCTTTGCTTCCGAGCCACTCCGGCTGCCTGCCTTCCATCCGAGCCATGTAAACTGGGCTGTATCTCAGCCTTTCCCCACGGCATCGCCCTGCATTAGCCCCCTCCAGCTGCCCCATGGAGAGCTCTTGAGGAAACCTCTACCTTCTCTGCCATCCTGCAGGGACTGTGCACGTGGCCCTGCCCTTACAGACACTGCCTCCCTCCCAGTGCTGCCTGAGCCGGCTCTTCTGGATCTCCACTGCTATTCAATGTGACAGTGAAGTCCCCATCCCATGGAAACTGAAAGAAGACCTTTTCTTGTTGTGAGAAGGTAACATTTAAAGGCATCCCTTGGGCTACTCTATCTGGCAGCCCAGCTGGTGCTCTTTTGTGTGAGTGCCGCACTTTTGAAATGCCAGCTCTGGTTTTAAAGGCAGCCAGCAGAAGGTATGGCTCACTCTCCCTGTAACTGATTCCTCATCACTTGTCACTGGCCTTTATTCTCCCTTTTGGTTGGGAAGAAGGAATAATACAGATTACGAGACAAATGCAAAGATTGCCTTGTATAGGGAGAGGTAACAACAGGATTGCTGGTGTCCTGGGATTTCCCTTGTGTTTGTCTGTCTCTGGTCAGCTGGAGAGATTTAGCAGCAGATAGATGGCCTGCCTTTGTGTGTGCCTCACCAGCAGGTGCCCTTAGGAAATCCCAGGCACATCTGATGGGGGGAGATGGGGAAGGGGTGACAGTGACAGAAGTAGGTAACAAAACTGACCAGCTAGATTTGGACTCCGATATAGGAAATTTGGCATGATTGTAGTATACAAAACCAGGGAAAAGAGGTGGCTGCAAAAGCTGGCACTGGGGAACACCCCAGATGGGCCTTTCACATCTCCACTGGTGGAGGGATGGGAGTTGGAGAGCAGGTCCCACTTTGGTTCTTCTTCAGTTTGTGACCACTGGAAAGGCAGGAGAGTTCAGGCACTTCTGTTCCCCAGTGTCTTCTTGCTCAGGTCTCCTGAAATGTTTGCTGTGTTTCTGAGTTCCCCTCTAAGTGAGTCAGTGTGTGTCGTGATCCTTCTCGATTATCATCATCACATCATGTCAGCAGATAAAAGTAGGTAAAAGCAGTTTGCTAAGGATCATGTGGCAGGTCAGTTCACAGCTGTGAATGAGCTCCTCACACTCTGCAGATGTGTGGACTGTGCATTGGCCACCTCCTTCAAAGTGGGATTTGGAAATACAGTCTGTGCTCTAGGAGGGGCATCTTACAAGCATCAGGTGGCTGGTTTGGTCTGAACTTCTGTAACATGCTGAAAGCTACACAGGGAGTGAAGATAATTAATAAGACATGAAACGGGTACTGCTGGTTTGCCTGGAGGCGAGTGTGGGCAGGTGTGAATTCACCAGAGCTCAGGAGCTATGGATGTCAATATCTGCATAGGCTCCACCTCCCTTTTCAGCCTGAGATTTAATCTGTGGATTTTCATGAGTGTAAGTGGGATCCAGGAACAATGTTTGATTTTAGGGCAGTGGGCTGAACCCAAAGCTTTCCCTTGGAAAACACAAAGCTCAGCAGCACTTGTTCCATCACACAGTTGGCTTTTGGGGCCAGACTGAAAAGTGGAGATAACGAAGCTCTGAGCAATTGGAAAGATGACTCGGAGCTCTCTGTAGTTCAGGACTGCAATGTTTTATGGATCTGCCTGGAGCTCAGGTCTGAAAGGTTCATTTCCAAGGACCTCCATCACAGGCCCTTAAACTTGACTGCCAGGTTGTGGCAGACTGACATGTGGTAAAAGGGAATAAAGTAGAAGACCTGCAAAATCTTTAACATCTACAACACTGTGGACCCAGTTCAGATGGGATAGAGGCTTCATCCCTGTTTAGTTTGAAGTCCTGGATTCTCTGCCATGCCTCCCAGCACATTCCCAGTGACAGCATTAGTGGGAAAGGGAGGTGTTGTGGTTCTTTCCCAGATTCAGGATCTGTAACTTAGCAGGTAGGGCTACAGGATGTGACTCCCCTTCACAACTCAGACTGATTTGTAAGGTAGTCATGGACATGCTGCTCATGTGTTTTGTCCTTCAGCTTTCCTTGTGTGGACAGGGGTGTGAAACACTGCATGTGGTGGGCAGATAAGGGAGCTTCCTTTCCAGTTGCAAACCATTTGAAGAATGCCTGATCATATTCGGTATTGTTCTATTAGGGAATTTGGGGGGGGCAAAAGGTTGAAACCTTTTTACTGATGCTGCAAGGACATGGAGCTGTCAGCCAGGATATACTCAGGCTTAGTTTGGGTTGAGGCCAGGTATTCACAGCTAGTGCTTTGGGGGAAGTAATTTGCATTCCAGATGCTTGTCTGGGTCTCCTTCTAGCTCACCTTCACCTTTTTCCTAGGGCATCAAAGGTCATTTGCTGCCTGATTTGTCCCAGTGCTTGTTGCTCAGCCAGGCTCTCTCATGGCAGATCCGAGCTGCAAGTTCCCAAATGAGGGTAGAACAGACAGTGGTTGTTTTTAACCTTTGATTGCTAGCAGCTTCATGTTAATTCTTTATTAACTCTGAGTCCCACACCTCACTGACTCTGGCATCTGTAATTAGCTGTTCTGAACACGCTCCTATTGACGTTGATGTATGGGGTTATGTAGTTCCTGCGTGGGCCATCAGTTTGGCCAAGGGCCTCCGTGAGGACTAGGTCTCTTTCTTAGAGAGGCTAGAGAGACTTTGTAGGAAGCTCCTGAGGGATGGAACAACACCAAGAAAGAAGTGGCTCAAAGCTGGTTTCGCTGGAGGCTCCCGTAGTGACTCCTCTCATCCTTGGCACCGCGTTTCCAGGAAGGAGACCCCACTTGCTTATCTCTGGCTCTCCAGGGTTGTGCAGTGCCAGCTGCTCTCAAGAGAGAGAGAAACACGTTATTTCGCTCTTATCTTTGATTGTGGTGTGCATCCCAAAATGGGTACCACCAGGGAAAGGAATTGGATACACTGTCCCTTGTCCTGTCAGGCTGTCTAGTTTCCTCAGCTAGCCCTAGTGCTAATGCTTCTGAATATTTCCAGGCAATAACATGTCCCTCTTTTCTCAGTTCACTAAATTATACACATATTTCATTCTTTTAACCTTTTCTTGTAAGTCAGCCACTCAGAATCTAAACATTTCATCATCTTTATTACGCATCTCTGAACTCCCTGTGATGTATCCCTCACTTTCTGACAGCCAGGCGCTTGACAGTGGTACTTCCAGGTCCCTGTCCTTCACACAGTGCCCCCAAGGCTGATGTGCCAAGAATGAAGAATTTCAGGGGATCATGTAGGAGGGAAGTTGTGTAGGAGAAAGTCTCTTTCCCTGTCTTGTCCCCTGACCTCTCACTGCCGCCTCTCAGAAGGGCGTACCCAGGTAGGATTACAGCATTCCAAGCGCAGACAGTCTATGGACATGTACGTAAAGGTTATTATTGCCTCTCTGCTCTCAGGTGTAATATGTCTGTGTATGGAGACCAGAAACACTGATGAGCAAGAGCATGACTAGAGTAATTGATTTTTTTGGTTTGCCAGCTGAATTGGTTAAAAAAAAAAAAAAAAAGAGGAAAAAATATTTCAGGTCAACCCTGAGCAAAGGTTTAAAAAAGTTTTTTTCCCTGAAACAAAAAAGGAAAAAAAGCCAGGTGAGGGGATTACTAAAAAGATGCTGCAGGAAGACAAACTGAGATGGTTTCATTTGTGGGTGGAGGGTAGGGGCCTGCGACACTGTTTTCAAAGTGAGACCTGGAAATGCCTTGAGATTTGTTTGGTTTGGTTTTGGTTTAATGGCAGATGAAACCTTTAGGGAATTGTTTTGTTTGAAAGAACTCGAAGTTGGTGTTCATTCACAGGATCTTTGTGTCCTTCTGAAAATATGGGGCTGGGCTTGTACAGGCACTGTGGTACAGGCGATGCCACCCAGCAGTAGCAAAGAGCAGCTGCTTGCTCCAAGGCTTCTTCCAGGGCAAGTGGCAGCTGAGGACACAGGTTGTGTTTCTGCAGCTGATGGCCAGGGCCAGGGCAAGGAGAGGGCTGTAAGCTGCACAGCATATATCAGGTGTTAGTGGTGACTGGGGAGAAGCAAACATGTGTCCTGGACTCCAGTTCAAGTGGGATGTAGAGAAACTGGTGTGAGTCCAACAGTGGGGCATCAGGATAGGCAAGGGCCAAGAGCAGAAGTCTTAGGGAAGCGAGGCTGAGGGAGCCGAACTTGCTCAGTGTGGCAGAGAGAAGGCTGCTATCAGCCCTTGGCACCCCTTTGTCTGAAGGGTAGTTTCAAAGAAAACAGAGCCAAAATCTTATCAGTAGTATTAATATAATAGAAAACAGCAGCCACATGTGGTAGCACTGGCAGTTCATACTGGACGTTAGGAAAAGTTGATTTCCTCAGGGGATTTCAAGACTTGCCCAGGCAAAGCCGTGCTGCCCTCATGTAGAGCTGGAGACAGCTTCAAGCAGGAGGTCACATGGGATGTCACTGAAGGTCACTTGAAGCTAGCATTTCTGCCACCCCCTTCCTGTGCCACCCCAGCCATGCTACAGACTGCTTCTTCCTCATCCTGTCCTCTCTGCCTTCATCTGGGTCTGTGTCCTCCCTTGGGAAGCCCAGATGGATGAAACATTGCCCGTGGCACTTGCCCATCGACCCAGGAGAAAGCTGGCTCCCTCCAAAGGTTACTGCTGGGGCTCTGCAGGCTGTCCTTGGGCCGGCCAGGGCATAAAGCCGTGGCTTGAGGCAGAGCCTCAGAGCTATGCCAGGCACCAGCCCGGGGGTCGCCTGCCTGCCTTGGCTTGCCAGCGCCTGGTTTCTCTCTTACAGGCTCCTTGAACCTGCTTGTTCGTGTGCGGAACAAGCGAGCCATCGACACTCAGGTCTGGTCGCTCAGTGGGAACCGGGGGAACATGTGGCAGCAGGCACACGTGCCCATCAACCCACCTGGACCCTTCCAGGTAAGTCAGGTCCACCTGCCACCTGTCCTGCCCGTGTGCCATGGGCTCTAGGAGACTTCCCAGCAGACGTCTCCTTCTATGGCACAAGGGCTGGTCAGGCACAGGGAGGGGGCACTGGGAGCTCTGCACCCCCAGGGTAACTGGGGCAAGGCAAAAGCTTGATGCATGAACAGAAATCAAATCCTCTTCTCTCTGAAGCCACCCATTGTGTTATGTGCAAGCGTCAGTTTGGCACTATAAATTTTCTGATTATTGCTGGTCTGGAAACTGCTTGTCAAAGAGCTCTTTCTGGTACCAGGTCTGCGACAGGTCTCTTGGTGTTCAGCAGCTGGGGCATGCTGTCCTTGTTGGTGACTTTGGGCCCTAGAGGTTTCTTCTAGCATGTGCTGCAAGAGCCCACCCCCACCCTTCCCCTGGTTTAGGGCTCTAGGACAGCTTGTGAGTACAAACTGGGCACTCTGTCTGCTCACTGAGTCAGGGATGCACACCCAGGAAGTGGGCTGCTCTGTTACTGCATCGTTTATTGCTGGTGCTTTTGCCCAACATGCTATTTTGCTGTTGTCGGGTTGTTCGTGGGAGCTGGGTCTGTGCAGGTTGGTAAGCTGTGGCACTGTGGCAAAACAACCAGCATGCTTTCGGGTTCTTCGAAATAATAAGTAAGAATAATTACTCTTATTATTATTTAAAATAATAAATAAGAATAGTTACTCTTGCTAGCACTGTTCAGTGTTGGTTGGTTTGTTAGTGCAGTACACTTAATAAAGCAGAGCTCTTCATGCTCATTTATTACTCTGCAGACACTCAGCACACGGGGGTTGGTCCCGTAAGCAGTGGGATCCGGCTCTCCAGATCCTATTGAGTACTGGAAAAACAGGAAGGAATCATTCACTTGGGGACCTGATAAGATCTGGTCTGTGCGCTGCTCACCTCCGCAGAAGTGTGGGAAGGGTCCTCCACAACTGCAGTCTCACGCTGGGCTCTGTCCCGTGCTCTGCTTGCAGATCATCTTCGAAGGTGTCCGGGGCTCAAGCTATGAAGGGGACATTGCTATCGATGATGTCACTCTGAAAAAGGGGGACTGTCCAAGGAAGCCAATTGGACCAAATAAGGGTGAGAGTGTGTGTGCCTCAGAGGCAAACGAGTTGGTGGGAGTACATATGTGAATGCATGTGGTGGGGACACGCAGCTGATTTCAGAGCACATTGACATGTTGGTGGGACTCAACCAATGAGATGGTTGAAGCCGTAGCGAGGTGCATAAGTAGTACATAGGCATTAGTCCTTGGGTGGGGATCACTGGTGTGCCTCGTGCCTTAGTCCTGTGCCCTCGATAACATGCCTCAGGTGGGCAGGAGAGCAGATGTTCGGAGTGCAAACCAGAGCCAGACAGGTACTTGTGAGCAAGGTTCCATTTGCCTTATTTATTTTTGAAGGAAAAAACCTTGTTAAGGAAGAGTCACATTCAGCAATTTTCTTAACTCCAAAGGTGAAGGGGAAAACAAACATCAAAAAAATCAGAACACACTTAAAGTTTCAAAATTTCAGGTGCACTTAAAGGTGTGTTTCAGGCTAGGGTGGCCAGGTTCTAAGCAAAACACAAGCAGAACCTTTTGCTTGACTCAAGTTGAACCTTCTGGGGAGGAAAGGAGGATTGGATCGCAAAAGTAACCAAGATTCAACCTTTTCTCCCGAGTTAGAAAATAAATAATTTTGGGAAGCCTTAAGAATGTCTAGGGAAGGCTAGAAAGATCTTCCAACAAATCTGGGAGGTGCTTCGAGGTTCAAGGTGGGAGGAGAGTCTAAGACATGCATGTGCACTGACTTGTTTGATGTGGTCTGAATTCATCCCATCACTAATTCTTTTTCTATCTTCTTGCCTGGCAGCGGTTGCTCTTCCAGGAAGCGGCGTCCCAGCCCTGCACAGCCCTTGTCTTTGTGGCCCATTGACTTTCTTCCTTTACGTGCTGCTCAGATGATGGCAAGTGAGCGCTCCTGTCTTCAGACCGAGACATTCCTGCTCCTTTCCTACTCAGCCACCTCTGCTCCTCTTCCTCCCCTCCTCACTGGCACACCAAAGTGTCCATATGTTACCAAAGACTGACAGGCATGACCACGCAAAGGGATCTGGTTCAGAACTGGAGCACTCCTTGAGAAAGTCATAATGTCTAGAACAAAATTTAAAAATAAAGACAAAATTTTTTTAACAGCACGTGCACGAGAGAGTGAGAGAGAGAGGAAGGAAGGAAAGAAACAGAAACACACAGAAAAGAAGGAATGAAGGACAAAAAATAGGAATGAAGAAGTGTGAAGAGCAAATGAAGGAGGAAAAAACACCCCCATGTTTCCTTGGGAATGTCGGACAGGGCTTCCTCAGGGAAGTGGGAACTTGTTTTAAACAAACAAACAAAAATATATTAAAGCACAAATTTCTACCAGAACAGTTACCTTCTTTACTGCAGAGCCCACAGCTTAGCGGATGATATATCGCAGTACTCCCCTCGTCTCCCCATGCTTTCCCACTGGCTGGGGCTGCCCCACTCCAGCTGCAGCTCCCTGCAGCAACGCCAGCCTCGGCCGTGGGGCAGCAGCCACCCCACGTGCCGGTGGCCAGAGCATCTTGCCTCGCACCGCATGTGCTTCAGTATCTCCATCCATCCGCATCTTCCAGGCTCTCATGTATTTAATTGCCCCCTGTGTGGTTTGCTTTGCCCTTTCCCCACCACTCTGTGCTTCTCACCCACCAGCCTGAAGAAGATGGAGCAGGAAGGGACCCATCACATGGACCATACTAAGTGGTGGAGAATTCCCAGCTGGATCCGGCTGCAGCGTTGGCCTCTGAGCGCCTCTTACTTTCTCTCAGCACTCTTGCTGGGTGGAGAAACTATGAGAGCAGGTCAGAGCTGCAGACAAAAAGGTGTCTCTGTGGGGTTGAGGGATGGGGTGGGGTGGGGCGGGATGGGAAGGGGAGAGCAGTTGCACATTGGCTGCCCTCTGGAATGGTTGGATGACAGTCGTCTCAACCTTGAGCCCAGGATTGCTTCTCTGCCTCTCTTTCGGTACCTATTTATTTTGGTCTTTCATTCCATTGCTTAACTTCCCCCACCTCAGACCTTGTGGATTATGGAAAGAGTCAGGTATTTAAACCTTCTTCAACCAGACAGCGGCTCCCATGCCCATGACCCAGCCCCTGGGCCAGCAGCTCAGGCAGCTCTGATGCTGCCCTCTCACCTTCTGAGGCCTTTTAGCATGCGCCGCGTGTTACTGGCAGCATGGGCAAAGCGCGGCAACAGCATCACTGCTCAGGGGAGAGGCGGCTGAATTTTGTCAGCTCGTGCAGTCCTGCAGGCACTCGGCTTCCACTGCCAAAGCAGTGGGCAGAGGAGCTGAAAGGTGAAACAGGCAGGAAAGTGCCCCAAGAAGGATGGAGCCAGGATGCTTGTCCCAAAAGAGGGGCTTGTGCTAAACTGTGGCCCCATTTGCCACCAAGGAATAGGGGAACAGCAATGGGGGAAATTCACCTTTTTCCTGCTGGCATCATGGAAGGGTAAAGCTGGTGTCTCTCTGTGCTGCAATCCTGCAGCAGGTCTGGCCTGACCTCCTCAGGGTGGAGGCATGTGCTGCTCCAGATGAAGCCCCAAGAGAAGGGTCTGCCCTGCGCCAGCTAAATGGGAGCTGTCATAACCTTGTTGCAACTGCAGGCAGCTCCTGGCGTGACTTATCTCCCTGCACAGGGCAGAGTTATCCCCACAGGACTGTGAACTGGGGTTTACTAGCCCATGCTCTGGCCGTTAATTAAGTGGGACTCTTCCCCCCTAAGGGACACCCCATCCAAACTCCCTATCTGGGGCACCACAGGTGTACGATGAGCTAGCTCTCTCACCAGGGCCCCCAGTACCCATGGCTCCCTACACATTTCTGATGGATATATTAGCTTCTCTGAGACAACTGTGTTTGTCTAAAATCACCTGAATATTATTAGCTGCCTCCTGCATTGCTCAGCTTCCAGGAGCAGCTGGTGCCTCATTTCCTCTACTGATGGAGGGGTAAAGCTCTTACTTAACTCCCAAGAGATTCAGTTTGAAGTCTTGAAAGCCATCACTCTCTAGCTCCTGGCAGGGCATTCATCTGTGCTAATGCTCCCTGGCCACCAATGGAGAAAGGATGGACATCAGCTCTGAGGGACAAGGGGACCTCCTTTGCAGGAGGCCTTACAAGACGGTGAGAGGGAGTGACACAGGTCTCCCTTGCTCTTGTTGCTTTTCACCACTTCCAAGAATAAGGACTGAGTCTTTTCTGTCTCCACTCCTCCTTCCAGAGCCAGACCTTGATCACACTGCACATTTGACCAGGAGACCTGTGGCTGTCTCCCAGGGCCAGGCAGTGTTGTGGGATGATGTGGGTGCCAACAGCATTTCTGTTTCTTGCTGCCTGTTGCCATTTTCAAGGGCAGCCAGTGCCACCATCATCTTTTAGCTGAGTTCTTTTAGTCCAGTCCTATGCTCTTCGTTTCCTCCATGCTTGTTGGAGGCCAGAAGTCATCACCCCACTCCCAGTAAGAGTCCACTTTAACTCCTAGGAGAGAGACAGTGCTTTCCAGGGGCCCTTGGGTGCTTCATGATGGCTCCTGATCTGTCAGCAGCAAAACATTTGTTTTACGTTGTTGGTTCCAGGGGACTTCTGCTGGGCAGGAGGTGGAGACAGGAGCATTTCCCCATCAGTATGCAATAGCCCAGGGCAACCATCTCACCTTTTAGGCTCTGAGACAAAGACCCTTGTGGCCTTGCTTCTACTGGCTGCTTAGCCAGGGTAGCATGACCATGTCTTGCTAATGTTTATTGGGCAGCAGAGGTGCTGTGGGGCTGGGCAGGTGCTGCCTGTTAAACAAATCCATGTTCAGGATCATGGAAAAGCATTATCTGTGAGGCAAGTGCCAGCAAAAGAGCACCACAATTTTAGAAATGGACACCTGCAGGGAGACTGTCCAAGCCCTGCTGCCAGCTCCTGCAAGGAAGGATGAAAATGCCTCACCAACATGACCCGTGGTGCAGAGGGCAAGAAGCCTGTTGGTGGCAGTGGGTCCGGGGCAGAGCAAGGACAGCACCCCAGCCAGAAGTGAAGCCTTCTCCTGCTGTCAGGCGTGGGCCTGTCGGCTTCGGTAAAAGTTTCAGGGAGCCCCTTCCCGCTTAGACCTCAGTTCCGTGATCTCTTGCCAGAAAGCAGCTGGTGGTGAGTTTGGGGGAAAGTCATTAACCCAAGTGCCTCAGCTTCTCAGAAGTACCGCGGCCAAAAGGAAGGACCTCATTTCCCTGCCAGATGTGCTGAGAGAGCGTAGCAGAGGAAGGAGGCACTTCAGCAGCAAGGATGAGAAGCTGTGCAGTGATGGGGCTGGGGGGGGCGGGGAGGCAATGTCCCTCCTCTCTGGGGGCAGTGGCATTTGTGGTTTACTACCCCATGCTTGAGAGGACAATTCTCCTTGCGGTGGTAGTCCAACCCAGGTGAGATACAAAGCCATGCTCTTTACCCCTTGCAATTAAAGATTCCCTCACACTTTTCACTGTTCTGGCTAAATTACAGTCCTTAAACTTAATTACAGAATGTCTTCTTAAATATCTATTGTGGTTCCAACATCATGTTTCTCTTCCTGATGTTTTATGTTGCCCTGCCCACCAAGTAGGTGCTTTATTCCACTCCAGAAGTGGCTGCACTTCAGTGATGGTGGAGATTATTCCTGTACATAGTATGGAAGTCCCTGCAGAAGAAAAGTGCAATATAAATTTAAGAGACTGCTTTTATTTACAAGGAGACCTCTGCTTGGTAGTTGTAGAAATACATTACAAAGAATGCTGTGTGGGTGTTAGCCAATATATACTTGATTTCTTTTTTTTTTTTCCAGGGTATAAAACAGAAAATATGTGAGTGTGCAGGCTCCTGGGTATAAGTTGTAGATATTAGTAGTAGTGAATGGTGCTGTGTAGTTACAAGTGGGGCTTACAAAGAAACTTCCATTTGAAACCTCTTTTTGTAGTTGTGCATTGTATTCTGAAAAATACACTTTTTTATTATAATTTTCCACAGTTCAGTGCAAGTCCAAATAACAGCTCATCAACAGGACTTTAATCCACGGTGTTTAACAATATGAACATCAATTCCTACCACTTGATCTGAAAAGCAACTCCAGGCTGGTAATAGCAATAGACTATTTTCCTTCCATGTAGACCAGCCACTGAAAAGCGATGGAGCTAATATGTTTCATTTGATCTGGAGTTAAGTAATTTGGAATGCCTGAGCGCAACTCTTCCCAGCCGTATGGGAGTGAAAAAGCATTTTATCTATATGAAAAACTTTGCATAGTGCACAAATGGATCGGGAACTCCTGAAGTGAAGCATTGTGATGGGCACGCGTGCAGAGCTGCCCCAGCAGAGCTGCATAGTGTGCTGCCTGAAGAGCAGCTGTAGCAGCAGTGATATGGAACCTTTCCTTTGGGAAGTAGCTTTCTTCTGGAAGGCAATAGAGTGGCAATCAGGGAAAAAGTAGGGGGCGGGGGGCAGACGTTTAGGCTGGTGAATTTCTTGCAAAAATAATTTATGGATGTATGAATGAGTATAGTAAACATGACACAAATTGTATTTTATTCCCTATTGCTATTCAGAGTACAGAAATTTAATTTATTTAGATATGAAATCCTGTGGGTGCACTACTCCAGAACAACATGGAAATGCTTCAGTACCAAAGGGAGAGCAGGGGCTGAATTCCTCCTTCCCAGTCCATCCCTATCACTCGGTGCCAGGAAAAGCACCCTGCTTTTGTGTTGGTGCCCTGCACTTGTCAGCCTGGCAGGGACAGTCACTGGGAGCAGCAATCGGCGTGGGTGGGAGAGGCATCCCTCCACCACACCATCGCTGCCCTGAGCCTTGTCTTCAGGGTGAAGCAATCCTTGGGCAAGGTGGTGGAGGAGCAAGCCCTGCTCCCCCCCTAGCTCTCAGAGGGGCCAAGGCAGGGAGTTTTACCTGTGGGAAGAGTCAGGGCATCTTTCACGCTGCCCTGAGGGACCCCAGCTGCCCCAGGCAGGGACAGACAAAGGAACCGGGGCATTTTCCCTCCTAGATGAGGTAAATGGTGCCACCTCACCCCACTGGAAGAGACAGACTTTTGCCTTAAGACAGAGAGCTCAGGGAGTTGCTGCTTCAGGGTGTTGCTGTTTCAGTCCCCTTTCATCTGTCAGAGTCATGCAGACATCCATCTTTCCCTGGAAATGCTGCAGCACCCCTTCGACTCTGTGTGCCTTCGGACAGCCTAGCAATAGCACGGAGGGGCACATCGCGGTGGGCTCTGTGCATTGAGCTGGGTGCAGTGGGACGTGGTACTGCAGCCAAGCGCTGCCTGGCTCTTGCCCCCGGGGAACAGGACCTTGCTTTTTATGAGGACAAGAAGTTGCATTGTGTCTATCTCCTGTGCAAAAAGGAGGCCTTCTCACACGCCTGGCGTTGGTAGAGACCAGTTTTGATCCCTCGCTCTTTCTCCATTAAACTGCCCTGACATGTTGTCTTTTCCAGGCTGCCCTCAATGCGGGTGCACCCCAGTATGTAGAGACAGCAAGCGTACAGCAGCAGGACCCTGTGCAGGCTCAGGAGAAGCCAGGTGTTGCCACCATTTGTATTTGCTTTGGCCCCACTGATAACCGCTCATCTCACTTGGCCTGGGAAGGCATTTAATGCAGACAAAAGGCATTTGCAGAAAAACAAGTGCTGGAGAGCTCTGGAAATTGCATTTTAACAGGACCCAATTTACACTTCATGGTAATAACTGGCAGCTGGTGGTTTCCAGCAGGGTGCTGAGTAGCCCCAACACACTCAGCATCCCAAATAATAGCTGTGGTATATATGTGTTTTTCAGTACTCCCCTTGGAAGACACCAGTTTGGCTCACCATCTGCCACTACCTAGCCCACCACAGGGGGATTCTGGGGTCTTCTGATGGCTACTTACAGCCTGGTATGGTCACATCAAACTGCAGACAGCCACTTGTGGCCCGGAGGCCTTAAACACCCTGAGAAGTACTGCAGGACAGCCCAGGGCCAGCTTCACCCAACCTGCCTGTCTAGAGAGGGAGGCAATGCAGCTTGCAGGGAACTGTAGTCTCCAGGACACCTCTTGCCCATGGAAGAGCAGTGCCATCCCACTCCATTTTGGCTGAGTGAAGTGTGTGCCCAGCGTCTAGACCCTGGGTTGGGTATAAGGTGCATGCTGAATTGCTTTGCCATCAAGCATCCTTCCTCAAAACAAGAGAGAGCACCAGAGGCTGACAGCAGGTTAGCAGGGCTCACCGTGTCCCTGTGCTGTGTGGCTGCAGGGGACTGGGGGGGCTTGGTCCCACTGATAACTGCCTCTGGCACTTGTTACACTCAGCATCACCTAGATCTGGGCTGGCACCTTCTGTATCTTGCTCCCTCCAGCCCTGGCACAGCCTAAGGAGCTGGTGGGGCTGCCTGGGTGGTGGTGGTGGAGCCAGAAGACAGGAGCACATGTTCAGGGCACATCAGAGACCTACTGTGGGTCACCTCCTGGCTTCATCAGAGGCAAAAGAGGGCTCACAAAAGCCCCATGGGTGGCTGAGAGGATGGAACAGAGCTTGTTCATGGTGTTCTTGAAAAGAAGAGGGCAAAGACAAGCTCCACGCTGCATTGCCATTCATTTCACTGGTGGCAGGCTCTGACCTGCAGCTGCTCAGATGCTAGGCAACAGAGACTAAAGAAAAGCCCTTAGACCAGATTTCCCAGCCAGACCTGTACTAGAAAATGTACTGATCCAGCTCCAGATCCTCAGCACATCTGTGCGTGAAGAAGCCAAGCAACCCACCGTGCCCACACAGGTGATCCCTCAGGGAAGCTGCAAAGGGAGGTAGGGCTCGGGTCCCAGCACTCAAGCACTGCCTTTCCCTCTGCTGCCTTTCGTGGTAAGGATTTTCCCGCACAGGGCAGAGAATGAGGGAAGGGGAGAGGGAGAGATACCATCTTTTCTGGCAGCTGTTGCAAAGGTAGAGCTGGGTAAATAAAGGTTTTTGTGGAGAGCTGCGAAGGTCTGTGGTAAATCCAGGTTTTGCATGGATCTGGTATGGCCTTAAACCGTTTGCTGCTGTGGAAGGAGGTGAAATTTTGTGCTTCCATTAACTGTTGTGCTAAAGAGGAATTTGGCTATAAATGCTTGGCTTACAGTGAGACTCGTTGGCCCCAGGGTGGCCTAAGTCAGCATAATGCGGGGGCAACTGGGCAGCCCTCACACAGTGCCGATACCCCCAGCAGTGCTGGTGCCCAAAGCTCATAGCACTGGATGTGCTTTGTGCTGCGGTGGCCAGGTCCTTGCCTGAACCATTGAACCAAGTGAAGGGTACCTGGCTGCTCTACCGCTCTGCGTACCGCTCTGCATATACGTATGTCCTGTCCACCAGCCAAGTCGGTAGGGAGATAAAAGACCCGATGCTGCTGCTGGCCAGTGGAGGTCTGCTTAGGCTGAGGGAGCTGGGCTCTAGTGCTGCCATTTAGGCAGCAAAGTGGCTTTCAGTTGTGTAAAACCCAGCTGTTATGAGAGAGTTACTCCTAGATGTTAAAAACTTGCATAACTGTGGCATGACTCAGATAATCAGCAAAAGCAGGTCCTCAGCAGGAGCTGGAACATGCCAGATGTCGGCAGCCCTGCTCAGCCGCTCCAGGTGAGCAGTGACTCCTTTGCTGGCAGCGTTACAGATGCTCAGGGCACAGGCTGAGCCCCGGCCAGGTAAGAGCGAGTGCAGCCCCACTTCCCTGTCCGCCTCGCTGCTTCTGTGGCAGGTACCAGCTGCTTTCCTTTTGGTGACTGTGATACATAACACGGTGCTGAGAAGAAGCTGTCTCCAGGTGTTCCTTGCACAGTGTAGGTCCAGCGCTGGTGAAGGTGTTTATCTTAGCAGCTTGTAAAGGGATCAGAGCTGAAAACTGAGGTGTGGGTGTGTTGCAGCAATGCAGCAGGGAGGAGACAGTACTTGAAAGTGCCTTTGGGAGTCGGCATCATCTCTGTCCAGTCCTCGCCTTTCTCCCCCTGTCCATGTTCCAACCCTGAGCACCCTCCAAGGTGGGGGCATCTGGTGTGTCTTACCTCACTGGGCATTGTTCTCGAGAACCAGCTGTGGGTGTCAATAAACAGAGCAACAGCCAGAAGAGGCCGAAACAGCATGGTTAGCTCAGACAGCAACTAAATTGTGGTGAGAGGAGAAAATTGATTTCATTCTGTCTTTGAAATGCCACAGGCATTGACAGGGGGCAGTGTTCAAGTCTTTTGTCTAGGCGGCAGCAGGTACCACACAGAGGTTGAGCAGAGTGGGACTTGTGAGCACTGGAGGTTTCCCTGGCAAAATTCAGATGCCAATGGAGGAAGGTATTTACAGAAAGCAAAGGAGCTTTCCTGTGCATTTATTTGGTTGTTTCCTGGAGGCCCTGGTGTGTAACATCCTGGGACAAGAAGACTCTCTCAGACTTTGCTGGAGGTAACCTTTTCTTCCCATCAAACCACAATGTTTGTCCTTCTCTGCTGTCCCAGCTTCTCAGTGCATTGATGTAAGTGGCGGCATTAATACTGGGTAAAGTGGCTTAGAGTCAGTGCTTTCAAACTGATGAGCTTGGCATGTTTTCCCAGTTCTTGGGATCTTACAGATTTACCGTCTCACCCCAGAGGGCTCCACAGTATGCATTCATCTCTCAGGACATGCCCCAAAAGATGTGGATGCCACAGATACGTGGCTCTTTGTGGTTTTGGTCACAGCCCTTGCCTGACAGCATGGAGACAATCTCTAAATGGATAGAAAATGTGGTGCCAGCATGTTTGTGCTTGGAACTTTTATCCCAGCCAGAACCATCCTGCCTGTATCACAGTGCACATAGTGGAGGAAAGGGGCCATCACCCAAGATACAACTGTCTCACAGGGAAACAACTGTGGCACCTCCTGACTTTGGCCAGAAATGAGCATCAGACAGTGTTTCCCATGCTCTTCTTCACTCCATCTCCTCGCTCTGTACTTATCCTCACCAAGTTTTTCATTTCCAGCCTGGAGGGATCAGCAGCAGACTTCATCCCTGGATCCCATAGAAGGGGATCACACCAAAATCCTGTCCTCGGCTTGCGAGGGGCAGGGAGAACCAGCTCAGGCCCAATGAATGGTGAGCCACTTCAGTGGGATCCAGTGCCAGTGGAACTATGTCACTCTCATGCTTCCAGGTCAGCAAGGCCAGTAGAAAGTATGCATTGACCTGACAGAAGTGTTTAGAAACATCCCTCCCAAAGGAGCTACACACAGACTCTGTGTATTTGGGGATACTGGGAGGTAGGGGGTGTCCTCCAGTGTCTCTTTTTTCTTTTCCCATCAGTAACCTGGGTGGGGACCCTGCAACAAAGCCCCATCCTCCATCTGCCTCCCTCATCACCACCACGTCTTGTCCCATCCCTGCTCCACATCTGATAGGGCAACATCAGCATCACCGAGCGGAGCCGGGACCCTCTCACCACCACGATACCAAGCTGTCCACAATGTTAAAAGCACAAAATACAAAGGGACTGAACCGAGCCTTTTAAACAGGGTGAGATGTTTTATAAGCGTTGCCTCATCCATCCTCCACCCGCAGCCCTGACGCACCCGCCGTGTAACCTATAGACTCTCAACGTGGATTGTTTCATTCAAATAAAGCTGCAGTACTCGAGTGGGTGAGCCTGCGTGTCCCTCTGTGCCTGGTTGGGATGACAAGGTGCAGCCTGCAATTTGTGCTCACAGTGGCTGGGGCAGGGAGGGGCTCATATTGCTGCTGAACACTGAGGTACATGCCAGTGTTTGACCCTTGGATGTTCCCAAAACATCTGGTTAGGTCCCTGGGGAAGGCTTCTCATTTTTGCCCAAACCCCACCACAGGGACTGGGCACAGGCAGGTTTGGGGCACTTGGTGCTGGGGGAGCCTTGTGAAGGGAGGGTGGGGAGGGCGGCACAAAGCCCTCCCATGATGTGCCTTTACCCAGCTCTGCTGTGCCCTTCCCAAACCTCTCCTTCCTGCTCCAAGCCTGCAGCTATTGAGGTCGCTGGCTTCTGCTGCCACTAAGCAAAGCTGATCCTCTTTTGTCCCTTGCTCTTAACCTCTGCCTTAAGGAGAGGAGGTGGGGCAGCAGCTCCAAAACTAGTAGTTGTGAAACAGCCCAGCAGCCATGGGCTGTTTGTATGGTGCCAGGTCCCTTTGTTCTGGTACTCCCTCTACTCTGGGGTCCAGCTACTCCACAGACCCATCAGAGAATGGGCAATGCTAGCCATGGCTCATGTGATACCGTAGATGTCCTTCAGTGAAGGTGTCTTCTCTGTGCCACGGGATCTGTAGGACTAATCAGCTAGAGCCTTAGTAAAAATTGCCTCATCCCAGCACTGTGGTTAGAGCAACACTTAAGAGAACTGGATGTAAGAGCCAAACAGTTTCATTTTACATACCGCAAGCTGCAGCAGTTGGCTGAAGCTCCACAGATGCTAAAACATTAAAACAGCACCCAGGTACCTGCCAAGTGGATCACATAAACTACAGCCATACCCTCCGCTTCGGCTAGTGCTAACGATGCTCAGTCAGTGGCATCTTGGGCTGCCTGGAGAAAGTTTGGGATAGGGCTCAAAGAAATGCAGAAGGGTCCTCCAAGCCAAGCCAGCATTGCTACCTCCCATGCTTTCCTCCCAGTGAGCAGTTGTGAAACCCACTGGCAAAGCAGATGGGTCGTTCTATGGTTCTATGGAAGTAATCATGCCTAGTAAATGCTTCCTTTATTCTCATAATGAAAAGTAACTGCTCCAGATGGGAGTCTGGAGGGAGCTGCATGCTGGAATTACTGTGGAGCTCCAGGTCTTAAAGAGGGAAAGCACTGTTAAACAGATACACACATATATATATATGTATGCAACATATATATATATATGCATATATATGCATGCACATAGCATTCATCTCTGTCATTCCTGCACAAGTTCAGCTCACCCTTGTGATGCACGTGTTGACAGAGTCCAGCTCTGCCATGGCTCCTTCTCAGGGCACAGGGGCTGGGCAGGAAAGCAGGCTGCACTTTTCAGGAACATGTCTTCATTTCTTGCACAGGCTGGGATACAGATGAGACTGCAGGGGGGCAGCCAGAGAAAGAACATATGACGTTGTTAAATACCACCCAGAGAGCTATAATCTGCCCCGCTGCTGATCTTTTGTCCTGTCACTCTGTATTTTTGTCATTATTTTTTAATCCCACCTGTTCTAGATGTCCCAACATCAGGGTCTGCTTTGCAGAAGCATTCACATCTTTTAGGGTATTATTGGCTATAAAATGATACCTACTCTAAAAGCATGGGCTCTGGCTCTCAAACAGGGTGCCACCCTTGAGAATTACCACTGATAACCCAGACTTTACACTTTAGCCTGTGTCTGTGCCTTACACCCTATCTACAGTCATCCTCACAACCTACACACTCATATATTCTTGGACTTCATGTTCCAATTATTCCCTGAGGGAGAAGATGACGTGCCAGCAATTAGAAACTAGACTAAGGTCCAGGTGGTTCCTGCAAGGTGCTCTGTACTATTGATTGTACAGCTGCTATGGCTCAGCTCCTCCTGCATGCACTGCAGACAGCAGTATCACCTCTAAAGGTAGAAGCAATGCTAATTTTGTTAAAGCTTGATCACTGGGAATGCCCACCAAAAAGCCACGAGGGAGCAAGCCATTTTTGTCTTTCCCTTGGTGATTTGATGCTGTGCAATAAATAAAGCCTGGAGCCAGACAGTGAGTGATGAAGATCGAAAGGAGTATTGACTGCACGCTCAAGTGAGTACAGCCCTTCACATGAAACCTGCAGAAACACTCATTGTAGGGTCATTAAGAAGAGGACTGTAATGCAGATACACAGGGATGCTTCAGTGCACTTCAGCAGGCTCCAGGCTGGCTGAGTGTGGGAGCACTGCCTTTGCGCCATCACACATGACTTGTTGGCAGGCTCATGATCCCGTGCAGGGCTGCCCTGGTACCTGGTGCATAGCAGAGGCTATTTCCCGTGCCACCATGTGAACCCACCCTCATACAGTCTCTCCCCTGCCCCAGGCAGACAGCAGAGAAGAGGTGCTGCTCCTGCCAGAGGAGGACCCAGCAGCAGGAAGGGGTGAGGAGCACAGTTGGGTAAAGATGTAGCTGAGAAGGTGCTCCTGGCACTGGGGAGGTTGGTAAGCTACAAAGCACTGAGCTAGGATGGTGGGGACCAGGTTTGGGTGCACAGCCCTGCTTGGCAAGGGGGAGGATAGCAACCACCTGTGTGGTTCCCTGCCAGCTATCTCGGGGTGGGTGCGGGGGTCAGGGGTGGAGAGGGGGAATGCAGCTCTGATCTGTGCAAGGTTGTGCCTCAGCAAAGGCAGGTGCAGGGTGTCAGCCAGGCAGTAGGTGTGTGAAAGCAGGGATGGGAAGGTTGCGTGCAACCTTGGGTACGCCACATGCATGCATGGGGTTGTGCATATGTTTGAGGGCTATGTGAGCGGCGGATCATTTCAGCAAATCCTTTGGAACCCTTTTCCCCCATTCCTCTCTCCCCTCAAGTTCCAAAGCAGTTCTTTCTTGCCATGAGTCTGTGGCAGTTTCCCAGAGAGGAAAGGAATACTTATTATGAGCCAAAACTGCAGAAAATGCAACAATCTGGATTTAAAACATTCTGACCCTGTTATTTTAACAAGACCAGAGAAAACAATAAATGGTGCTGACTGGAGAAGAAGATTTATGGCTTGTACGACAAGGCCAGGATTTATAAGCAGAACAAAGTGACCTAAAAAGCAGAGAAGATTTAGAGATGCAGACTGTAGCTACAGCCCACCACAGCAGCAGCAACCCACTAGCCCATGTAAGTCCCGGAGCAGATCTGGGTTGTGAATCTGGCTGGGAAAGCCTTGTCCATTGGCTTGGTGTGCAGGGAAAGGGGAAGACACGTTGGATTATATTATGCTTGGATATCTGGTGATGGAGGGGGGCACCTCCCTTTCTCCCCACACACTGTCATGATTTTCCATAGTGTGGTCCCTTATACCTGCCACATGCCCATACCCGTGAGGGCTCTGACTGTCCCTGACCACCTCCCTCAGCACTTTTCTATCACAATTGCCCTGGGGACTTTTGGTGGGAGAAGGCAGATGGTGCAGTCTGGTCCCCTGGGCTGGCTGCCCCGTACCCAGCTGCACCAAGGGCTCAGGATGCTGGAGCTCTCCGCACTAGCTCTGCTACCTCATCTAGCATAAGGCAAAATCGCTGCCTGCTCCTGCACCTCATGTTTGGCATGGAGCCAGTAACTCATCCCTGCCATGGAGAGGGAATGGAGATTAATAGCTAATGACTTCACATTGCCTTGAGGAAAGACAGGCTAGTCCAGTGCCTGATACCTCACAGCTGGTGGGTACAGGGGGATGCCAGGGCAGGCTGAAGGTTTTGGCAGCTGGAGCCTGGAGCTGCCCCAACCGTTCCTGCCCCCCACAGGAGCACACTGCTGGAGAGGGCCATTGCTCCTTGGTGTGACAGAGAGCTTAGCCTTCACCCACTTGTTGAGCTGGGGGCTGTGTGGCATGGGAGCTCACTGGGGCACACACCAACATTTCCCAGGGAGCAGGGTGCTGCATTTCACATGGCTGCCAGATACGTTGATGTTACAACTACAATGCAGCACAGGTCACTCCATGCAAAAGCCAGACTGATGTTCCTCTGGGGCTTTCCTTGGGAGCGGACAAGGCAGGAGAGATAGGGCTGCTCCTGCAGGGTGCAGGGCAAAAGCCGAGTCTGGCAGGAGTGCAGTTGTCAGGCACACTGGCCGCACAGCTCTGAGGGAATGTGTTTACCTCTCCTTGGCCTAGATGTTTCAGAGAGCCCAGCATCTAACCAGAAAGGGCTGAAGGCTCATAAGGAGATGCAGGAGTCTTTGACAGCTGCAAGCGGACAAGGATCTGCCTGTTTTACCCTCTAGATATTGAGGCATCACATTTACAGCATAGCACAGAGATATCAGAGCTGACCGCTGACCACAGACCACAGGGCTTGAGTGCCGGAGCATACTAGACAGCAGAGAAGCCAGCAGCACCTCACGGTCTGCCCAGGGCAAAGGGCTGCAGCTCACCTGGCTTTGCACAGCCTCACTGCCAGCTACCTCAGACAGCTCCACCTTCCTCTGCAGGCAGCGCTACGGATTGGCTTCCCCTTCCCCCCTTCCGGCTTTTGCCAGTGAAAACATTTCCATCCTCAGTCCTGGCCATTCCCTGCCCCAAACATGGGCTCCTCCTGGTATTTCAGTACCTCACTCCATCCCTCGCTTTTGTCCTGCACCCCTTGCCAATGCTGTTTCACTCTCACTCCCCAACCCTTGCTCTTGATCAGGAGCAACTTGGAATTCATGCCTGGGTCTTCAGGAAATCAGGAACCCTGAAATCATTTGGTCCCTTCTTCTAAGAAAGCTGACAGCATTGCCATAAAAATGAAAAATTCTTAAAATAACGCAATGTGGGGAAGCTGTGTGCCTCCAATGCCCACCACATCTCCCTCCCGGCATTTCTGGCTGCATGCATCCGCCCCATCAGCCTTCCCCATGACTGTCTCCATGATTTATGGTCTTAATAACTGAGCCTGAATCCTGCTGCCCACCCTCGAGGCTCATAACCAGTCACCATTCAAACTCATCAAGTGGCGTATTCTGGTGCAGTCTAGACCGTCTCTTCAGAACAACTCTGCCCCTTGCTCATCTCCTCTGAGGGAGACACCTTTCCTGGAGGAGACCTCTGCACAGGCCTTCCCCTTCCCCTTTCACAGGACACCTTCCGCTACTTTTTGATATAAGTCATCATCAGCCTCCTGCAGCAGCAGGGGGAAGGGATGCTTCTCCACCTGGATGTACGTGTTCTTCCTCTGCAGCATATTGGTAAAACACCAGCTCCCCCTTCATGCATAAATGCCTCCCCATGCATGTTCCCACCAGAGGAGAAGGTACAGAAGAAAGCAGGTGGTCCCCTACAGTTTATTGTTGAATGACTGTCAACCCAGGGACCTGGGCACAGAGGAGGACAGAAGAGCAGGGAGGCTCAGGAGGTGACCATGCAGAGTCTGAAAGCTAGGGGTGGGGAGCCCCCATGCTGAGTGTCTTTGCAGGCACCACCCTGCCACAGAGCACAGATAGAATCATTTAGGTTGAAAAGATCTTTAGGGTCACCAAGACCAATCATTAACCCAGCACTGCCAAGCCCACCACTAAACCAGGTCCCTAACTGCCACATCTACACATCTTTTAAACACCTCCAGGGATGATGACTTAACCACCTCCCTGGGCAGCCTGTTCCAATGCCTGACCACCCTTTCACTGAAGACATCTTTCCTACTATCCCATCCAAACCTCCCCTGCGGCAGCTTGAGGCCGTTCCCTCCTGTCCTGTCCCCCATCACCTGGGAGAAGGGACCGACCCCCCTGCCCACAGCCCCTGCCAGAGCGATAAGGTCCCCCCTGAGCCACCCCCTCTCCAGGCCAACCCCCCCCAGGTCCCTCAGCCGCCCCCCGTGAGCCTGGTGCTCCAGCCCCGTCCCCAGCCCCTGCCCGGCTCTGGACACGCTCCAGCCCCTCAGCGTCCCCCCTGCAGTGAGGGGCCCAAACCCAGCCCAGGGTGCGAGGTGTGGCCTCACCAGGGCTGTGTGATGGCACTCAGGCTGATCTGCTCCATGACCTTCCCCAGCACCGAGGTCAGGCTGACAGGCCTCTAGTTCCCCAGATCCTCCTTCTGGTGCCTCTTGTGTCACATTTGCTAACTTCCAGTCAACCAGGACCTCTCCCTCCCCGTTAGCCAGGACTGCTGATAAATGATTGAAAGTGACTTGGTGACCTCAGAGCCATGTCTCCCAGGACTCTTTCTCTATTACCCCTTGGGCTCCAGGGCACTGGTAAAGCCCTGTTGATTCCCAGTCTCTGGCAAACTAAACACCTGCTCTCCTGCTTGCATTCCAGAGCACATCACTCAGAAGCAGCTAAAAGGAGGTGAAAGACCCCAATTAGTCTCCAAAGAGTCTGCTTGCGGTGTTGAGAGCTACTCTAAGGTCTCCTGGCTCCTTGGAGGTAAGGCTAACCTCTTGGACTAATTGACAGGGAGGGCACAACGCATTTCCCCCATCTCTGATCCAAGATGCACTCCCACCCGCCCCCGAAACACCACCCTTCAGCCATGTGACAGCAGCTCAGCAGCTGGTGCCCCACCTGCCCTCCCTTCTGCAGATTAATGACTCTTTAATTGTTCTTCATGCAGCACTGAATAAGGTAGGGTCCTTTATTTGTCACAGAGAGTGCAGAGGAAAGGCACTGGGGCATCCCCAGAGAAGCAGGAGCTAATGAGCCATCTGGCTACAAGCATTTGCTTTGCTTGTAATACCTGGTAACAGGTACTGCCCTGGAAGCTGGCTCAGGAGGACGGGGCACGGAGAGGGGTGAGGGTACCATTAGAAGCTACAAGACCTTCTGCTTTTGAGCAAGTATCATTTTCACAAAAGCCAAGTGGCCACCCAGATGAGCATCAGTGCTTTGCCGGGCAACAGAAACAAAAAAGCCCAGGCCACAGCATGGCGGGGGGGGGAAAGGTGATCGGTCCAGCCAGGAATCAAACCCTGAGGTAAGAGGTGGACACATGTCAGCTTGGTGGAATGTGTTGGAGGGAGTCTACCTGTCCTCTGAAGAAAACAGCGGGTACAAAGGGGAAAAAACCCTCCCTAGTGCTGGCCATGGGGGTGAAACAGGAGCACTGACTGACCCTATAAATGGATGCTCTGTGTTCCCCAAACACTGAGTCATGGTGGGGTTCTCCGGTCCTCCTTACTATCCCCCACGCAGGGGTCTGGGTTCTCCTCAGACCACCCCACACACTGCTCCCCAGGGGATGCTGCAGGTCCTGGGCTCCCCTGGTTGCAGAACAAGAGGCAGCCAGCTAGCTCGAAACAGTTAACAGTTCTCCTCAGCCACATCATGATGGATGAGCCCTGCCCCATGGAAATGTCACTGTCTGAACAGAGCATGAGCTCATTCCCTTCCACCTCTGATCTCAGCAGTCAGCCAGCTGGGACGAACAACCCCCAGCCCTCGCTGGGGCAGCCTGGCCTGGCCTCCCACCTTTTGATGACGATGCTCAGGCATGAGAGGCAAAAGGAGCCGTGAGTTTTCAGAGTGTAACGCCACTCATCCCAAGGCCTACCAACTAATAGAAGAGGGGCTCCCCTCCTCTGCCAGGGAGAGAAGGAAAAGTAAATGGATGAGGGATGGTCTGATCAAGCATTCAACCTTGTTATCTAATTTGAAAAATGGGCAAATGAGGTAATTATGGTGAGATATCGATTCGTAGCAACATGCTCCATGAATGCCATAGCAATAACTCTTAGCGCTGCCACACAGCTCCCCCAGCCCCCACCCCCACCCCGCAGCTGCAGAAGGCAAGTTCAGGCTTTTTGCTTTAGCCTATACGTGTTTGAGAGAGAAAGCCAGCCAGTGTAGGCAGGGACAAGGCCACCTTCTGCCCCCAGGATGGGCCTGGGACTGCTGGCCCCCACTGGAAAAATGTCTTTGGGACCTTGGCTCTGATGGTCTGTGTTTCTTGTGTCTGTCTTCAGTCAGGTCCAGTAAAGGCAGCAACTGGGGAAAGAAGGAGTCATGCTGGTGGAAAGTGTCAGGAGGCAAGAGAGAGGCTTCACTAACACTACCAGCAGCTTCCTCAATGGCTTTGGTCAAGCCACTCAGCTGTATCCTGTCCAGTTAGGGCCTGAGCGCTTTCCCACTGCAACATCAATATTTTAAGCTTTTTCTCTGCATCTGGAGACAACCATCTCCGCAGCTATGAATAGCTGCCTTTTAGGAAGTGTTGGTAGTGCCCAGGTAAGTTCCTCGTAGGCTTATTAAAGATGCCAGTAGAAATAGGTTTTCCTACCAAATTTCCATTTAAATCTGTACAATTTGTATGTATTGCACACACTACAGCATGTAGTCTGCACTGTGACCCAGAGCTGTGCGGACCTGTGCCATAACCTTTTATCTTTGGTCTGTTCGCATAAGAGCCAACATGAACATCTGTTATAGTCAGATGGAGGTAGCAGATCCCAGATATCCTCTGCACTCTCATATCTGACCAACCACCCTTGTCTGGCTCATGAATTGCCCCTGCAAGTGGGCGAGAAACCAGCCTGTGTGCCCGGGAGTGGGGGGGGAGAGCTGGGGTCCACCTGTGTAGATCTGTTGCTCAAAGCAGGTCTGCAGCTGGGGCACCTCTGAGTGGGGTCAGGACCCACAGCACAGGAGCCAGAGCACCTGGGAACCTGCTGCCCAGCACAAGGCTGAGCCTGCTCAGGTTGTCCTCAAGGTGCCCAAGTGTCTGTCTTCTCCACAGCACAGTCACATCAGGAAGGTCCGACAGGTACCACCGCTGCCCCCCTTGTGATGCCAGAGGCTTTTCCTGGCAGCTGCTGCAGCTTTTTCCCTCCCAACCAATGACTTGGGAAACTGATGGTGTCGGAGAACAGTCACAGCTCTATTCACAACTCAGCCACTTACCCTCAGTTTCACCACTTGTAAAGTGGGTGATCATTATAATCCCCTCCCTCCCTGGGGACGTAAAGAGTCAATGAATAAGTCATAAAAAGGAGTGCTTTGAGATCCATGGGTAGGAAGTATTCCAGGGCTGTTACTGTTATTGGTAATTGCACATACTTATTCCACTTACTGGTAATTCAAGCTACATTAAAGTCATTCCCTAGATGCAGGAGACTTCACACAAAATATATGACCTTCTGTTCCAAAAACACAGGCACCTGCCAGTTGTACTGAAGCAAGTATTACTGTCTTCCTTTCTCCAGGCTCCTTCACAGACACTGTCTCGTGCCCCCAATTTTCAGCAGCACCTTGGCTTCACCCTGCCCCTCCAAACGGTCCTAGCCCCATTTCCATGGCCAAATTTGAAAGCCTTTACCCTTTTCCCATCCTCCCAGTTTTCTTCACTGCATCTAATCCCCTGCTACACTCTATTTCTCCAGACAGTGTTCCCTCAGCTTTTGCCCTTTGCTTGTCTCATGCCTTCTCTGCTTGCCTCCTCAATAGCTCCTTTAACACGCACTCCTATATCCTGTGCCCCCACCCCTTCTTCTTCTTCTTCATCTGTAGAGAATGTGGAAATCTCTGAGTTATTTCATTACTCAGTTTCCCCACTCCCTTTGTCCTACCACCCCCCTGGGTACAATGGGGGGAAATCCCTTTCCCAAGAAAATAAGTAAGTAGGAATGTCTCTCAGGACCTGGTACCACAGGACTAAGGTTACCTGTAATAGAAAAACCATCATCTGGACCATTAACTTGAAACAACTGCCAGAAGGAGGTAGAAGAAGCAGGACATGGTAAGATAGCATGACCGGTGCCTGGAGGCAGCGTAGGATGCTCGGAGAAGGTGCTGCAAGAAGATGCACTGTATGCTGACTGTGCTTTGCTGCTCTGGCGTCATGCCCCTGCCCTCCAAAGAAACAGATGAAGGACGTTATGATTCAAAAGGGCCGTCCAGTCACAGTCCTGAAGGGTTCATGCTGGTCTGATCCCACTGAAAGAGCAGCTGAAAGAAAGCAGATGGATGTACTCCTCCTTTGCCCACCCTTCCCCTCCTCCAATGCAGCCTGCCGTGGTGACCTCACCTCCTCAGACATCCTCCTTCCCAGGTCTCAGACCTGTCAGCCCACACACAGGCCATGCACTTTTGCTGTCCAGCTGTGCACACAGATGGCCACTGTAATGTCTTTTCCCAGTTGTCTTACCACCACGGGAACCCCAGTGTGGCCTTAGCAAACTGCTTAGCATAGAGTACCGGCCTTCCTACTGTCACCAAGAGATAGGTCCATTTCCCTACCCCACACAGGCACGTGGCACGTGGCTGTAGCTGTGTCCCTGGCCCCTCCATCCTCCTCATCATCCAGGCCCCATCCTGAGGAAAGGACCACAATTCTCCAGAGAGCCAGCATGAGCTCTCCCCATAGGGTTCCTGCAACCCCATTGCCACCAGGAGATATCTTGTCATTCCTGACAGCTCTCCTGTGGGTCGTGCTCTGATTTTCTGAAGTCTGCTATCTGAAATTTTAAACCTCTAAACATTGATTAAAAACTACCCACTGACAGAGAAAATATTTGTTAGTTTACTCCAAGTTTATTAGATGTTAGACCTAATTAAAAGTTCCAATGCGTGGTAAATGCTTCTTTAATTACAGTGAGACAGGAACATTAGAATTGTGGTTTTGTAGAAAAAGTACATCTAATTAGCCTGGTATATTTAGGGCATTATTTCTATCTATTTGAAATACATTGCACTACATGTTGCTTCTTCCATTCAGAGCTTTACAGAAATGTGTTCCAATCAAAAAGCCACTTTTTTTTAATTTCCTTCTACATTTTTTTAAATGTTTAATTTATTCTTAATGAACGAAACTAGACTGAGAATCCCCAGAGGATGAATTCCCTTGTTTATGCACAGAACAGATAGCAGGCACTGCATGGATCAGTACTGGGGTCTTTGTTAGGAGCAATTGGGGAGCTACAAATCCATCATTCAGTCCTTCACCTCAGCAAGCGTGTCACTAACAATGAAGGCAAGTTTTTAGGATATGGACACTTAGTCTGTGACACTGAGATGGTCTTACTCGATTTATCTGTGGTTGTATTGCCAGAGGCACAGTCCTGCCCTTCTCCCATCTCTTCCAAAATGTCTTTTCTGAGTTCCAGACTATCCACCCTCAAAATTCTCTGCTGGCTCCACAAAGCTGATAGACCCGAGCTTTGCTTCAAACTCTTTGCACAGAAACAACCTTCACTGCCCTGGCACCCCTGCCCCACAGCAAGCCTTGGAGAGCCGCAGTATAGAGTTGGCTGGTGTAGTTCTCAAGCTGTGGATACATATCGTGTGTCTAGTGGGATTACCCTAGCTCCAAGCTGCTATTTTGTGGGTGGGGAATTATGCTGTGTATGAAGGGGAGAACGTGATGGAGGGACTGTTTTAACCATGCAAGGAACACTTCATGAATTTGTGGTCTGCATTAACTGTAGGCTTTGCTCTTGCAAGTGGCAGGTGGTGAAGCCTAGCATGCTTCAGTAATCTGTGTCAGGACATAGCTGCTTTTGCATCATTTGTAGGTTTTCCCAGCCTGGTAAAAACTTACTGGGTAATTCTGGGTGGGTTTTTTGGGGTTGGTTTTTTTTGTTTGTTTTTGTTTTGGAAGTAGCTTTGAAATATCCATTGCTACCACTAAAACAAACAAACAAACAAAAAAAAAAACCCCAAAATAACTAACCATGTTTATTGAAGAAACAATTACACAAAAGTAGTGATAAAAAAGGCAACCATCCCCCCACCCCTCGCAAATCTCTGGGGTCTGCCAAACTCCACGTTGGCAACCTGAAAGTGTTAATTGGAAGGGAAAGAGAGTGCAAGCGTTCAAGTAGTCTGTGAACAGGCTTTGCTTACTCCTCTGCATTAGGCACTCTGAGCCAGTTGCTCCAAACCAAGTACCAGAAACCACAAAGCTCACATGAACCAAACCAGGACCCACTAGCAGCCCAAGGAGGGATACTACCCAGTGTCCTCGCCTTGCACACACAAAGGCAGTGTGCTACACTGCCACTGTCCCAGCTGCCCGGGGAAGGGCAGTGATAACTCACAGAGAGCTGGGGTCTTGCTGAGGCGTTGCTTCAGGCACTGTCTCTTGCATGAGTGCCGTTGCACATAACGGCACTGAAGCGGCTGCTGGAGCATCAGCGTGGTGTCCCAACAGCAAATAATTCTGAGTTTTAAAAAATCAGGCAGCATAAGTCTAAAATCGTGAATCATAGTTTTCAAGTGTCCCTACTTACCTCCCTGAGAGCCAGAAGGTTCACACCAAAGGCCAGGAGAAAGAAGAGGGAAAGGGCTGGTACATGTAGAGATCATCCCTGGAGAGCCAGTGATTTATCTTCCCAAGGACTTTAATGCAGCTGGAGTGCCCAGCCAAGCCTCATGCATTAAGACTCCTATGAATGACCTACTCTCCTCCACTGGGCTTGCATGCCACATGGTGACAATGCAAAGTCAACACAGCCCTGACCTCATGATGCAAGCAGTCAAGGAGTGAAAGCCACCTCCCCTGGGGGCTGCAGCAGGGCATGGAGGGCAGACAGATCAGGACAGACCTCACCACACCGTGTGCTCACTGCATGTTTCCCAACCTAGCCCTGTGGTCCCTTGTGTCTCACGATGTGCCATGCGGGGTAGAGCCGCGGTGCTAGCAGAGGGGAGACATGAGCAGGCATCCAGAGTGCTGACAGCAGCTGAGCAGCCAAGCACTCACTCCCCTGGGGCACCTGCAGTGAGCGGGCACAGCAAGGCTGGGAGGCTGCAACTGCTGCCTGGGGATTGTAGTGCCGTGAACCCGAACACATTAAACAGGCCAGTGGAGCTGTGATCCATGGTCAACACTTTTACAGTAGGGACATAAAGGAATAGCAATGAACTGGTGTAGTGTGTTCACCGAAATCAGTTCTTTGAGGGAGGGTTGGGGGGCAGGGGGGGGGAGCAGAACAAAACCATTTCTGCTTGCTGGGCATGTAATCCTGCAGCTGGGAGAAATCACAGACATGGCACTTGGAAACCACTGGCATTTGTGCACACACATGCACATGTATGCACACAAGGGAGTGGGAGGTCCAAAAACAAAGCCCCACACCCCTTAGTGTGTTCAGCAGTCTGTGTCAGAGAAACTGAGCTAACCGTGAGCCAGGAGGTCCCCCGTGGTGTATGTTGCCACTGCCCATGCAGCACTGAGGAGAGGAAAGGTCTATTCTCAGGGCAGTCTCAGGCTCACATCTGATCAGATCCATGGGGACTTTGCCCAGAAAAACAGAGTTTCACCACCTCTGGTTTTGTAGGTGGCCACCTAAGCTGCTGAGAAATCTTCCTGAAGAATATCCTGTGCAGAGAACCCAGAGCAACTCTCATTTACAAACAAAACTTTGAAAGTTCTTCCATTCCTTTTCATTATTCTCATTTAATTTCCTTGTGCTTTGAGTAAGAACAGATAATGTGGGTTTTCCATGAAGACATCTATGTACAATAGCTCTGTAGGTTACACTCAGGTATCTTAGTGTAGAGGAATGAAGGCAGGTTAATTAACATTGATAATATACAGCTGTGGGCTGGCTTCAGGGGTGGTGGGTTGGCTGAGGTGGATAATGTGCAGCTGTGGCTGGTTCCTGCTAAGTAGTTAAATAGCTCTAAGGGGTATGGAAAAGGGAGAGTCAGTGAAGAGAGATCTGGAAGAAGCAGAGAGGATGGATAGACAGACAGATGGCTGGGTGGACAAGGAGAAGGATGCAGCAGAAGCAAGAAGCAGAGGGACTAGCCTGAAGAGTATGAAGAAACAGCACAAACAGTAGGTGAATGGTTGAAACCTTGTGGGGGATTGGTGGCTGTGCTGGGGCAAGGCATGGGAACTACTTATTGAAGTTAACCTGGTATGTGATGGTAAAGACCTTGTTGCAGCTGGCTAGTTTTAAGTGCTGTAACACCTTAGCCCTGTCAAAGATCTCTCAGGATAACACTGCACTCCAGCTTGCTTAGCAATTGTCAGTAAATCCCAGATGCTTGTCATCTGCTCCTGGGATCTTTCCTTAGATGTATCTCCTCTATTCATCAGTTCTGTCACATGCAGAATGAAAGCAGCAGGCTTAATGTTTAGCGCACCTGCAGATGCTGGTATAGACCCTCCAGCTGGGCCATGTAGCATTGTTGGTCCTTCTGTGACTGTCCATGGCAGTAGTATTTGGATCACCTGCTTTGTTCTTCACAGTGCTGCTAACCCAACCTCAAGGAATGGTCCCCCACAGACAAAGAGTGGTGGCATGCTGCTCCAGCTGCCTACCCACACTTGAAAGGAGGTGGGATGAAGAACGGATGAGCCCTCAATTCATGGCAATTAGACATAGCTAGAAAGGGTATAGTCCAGCCCCACCTTGGGCTGTGCTTGTCTGCAGGAGCACAAGGGTGAGGGACATAGCTCATGGGTCTACGCTTGCCAGAAGGGTTGAGGAGCCCATAGGACACCCAGAATAGTGCAACCAGGGAAGGAAATCAGCTGGGCTAGCAGGTTATGTGAGTGAAAGTCCTTCTGGCTGCAACATCAGCCAAAGCAAAACTGACAAGGGCTCTCAGTCTTCTGGTTTCCATGTGTATAGGCTGATCGGCAAACAGGGTCTGGCAGGAAGAGCCCTTGTGGGGATACTATCATACTGATGCCCAGATGTGTTGTGAAGATTGGTTTTGCAGCTTTCTCTGGAGCATCTGATACCAGCCACTGTCAGGGTTGAGATAAGGGCCTAAAAGGACATTCATCTTGTCCAGCGTGGCATCTCCCATGCTCACAATGGCTGTCTGTTCTCCCTTCCCTCATGCCTTTTGTTTACTGCCTGGCTTCACGGCTTGTGTGTTTTTCCAGGCAGCAGTTGTCTCTTTCTGTATACTTGAGCAAGGCTGGGCACACAGTGAGTGTTACTGTTACATAAATGCTGGTCACCTGCCCCGTGCACCTCCTTCAGACCAAACGCTGCGCCCCTGCCAGGGCTCACAAGCCCCTGCAGATCTGTGCAAACTTCCCTATACCCCCACTGCTCAGCTGTCTCCCGCATCTTTAAACACCTATGGCTCCTTCTCACCCACAACATACTCATCCCTGAGTTCATTCCCAGACAACACAGCTCCCTCCCCAGGCCCGTGCTGACTCCCCTTGCATGCCAGCACCTGTGGCATCATGTTCCGCACCCAGCACAGTCCTTTTTATTTCCCCTTTCCTACTCCAACCATTTGTACTGACTCAGGCTTTACTTACCTCTATAGTTTTAGAAAAACATAAGCAAACCCTCTCTGATGGGGAGAGTGTTGGGTTCAGAATTCTGGTTTATTGCAAAAATAGCACTGGCTGGAAAATTTGCTTTGGACATGCCATGATCTGGAAAGAGACCTAGGATCTGTGAGCTGATTTCCCATCTCTGCTGCCCTTCTGGTGAGAGTCCTCAGCCTTCTTGGTATAGTTTCTCTTCCCATACCAGGCATACAACCCCCTTCCTTCACCTGGTAGCAGCTCATCCTCAAACAGTTATCATTTATCTTAAAAACAAGGCTCTAAATGAGTAATGCCCAGCTTTGATAGTGGGCTCAGTACTTGAATACACTATAAAACATGTAGCAGACTCAATAACTGCTTTTCTGCTCAGCTGCATCACAACCTCAGGGCCTCCCACAGCTCAGGCATGCGCTGCCTTAACCCATCTCTCTCAGGTCTCCAGAGGTCAGGATGGCTCAGCCGGGAACATGTCAACCCAGAGCAGAGAGCTCTCCAGAGGGATGCTGGATGTGGGATATGCAGTGTGACCTCCCTCATCACCTCTTCCCAGAGACCAGGGTCTGAGGAACCTCAGAAAAACCCTTCCTCCTGCTTCAGTTGCTTCTGCCTGGGAGATGTTTTGCCTGTCCCAATGCCTCTATCTTATGACACAGGAATGAAGGCATTTAGCATCCAGCTTCTTGATACTGAGTTGTATTGTAGCTCATAGGTCCCACCATCTGCACAAGTAAGATGCACACAGGCTGCTCTGCCCATCCATCTCCCACTCATGCCCCCATGCCTCCATCCAGTGAACTAACTGCAGGCTGCAGAAAGCAGAAGGAGGAGGACAGAGCTGACCAGGAGTAAAATCCAGCTGTCAGAGGAAATGTAAGGTGAAAGCAATAGGATCAGAAGGCAGGGAGTCAGGAGGTGGTGAGAGAACTTAGAAGCTTTCCTGGAGCTGTGTTACTTGGCTGAGCATTCGCAAGTCCTCATCAGCCAGACTGCAAAGTCTAAAGAGGTGGGAAGCTTTCTCCTGGCTAGAGATGTCCAGGCTCACAGAGCAGCCACCTACATCAGCCAGGCAGCACTCAGCCATCACAAAGAAACCAAGGCATGGGGAACGAGGAAGAGAGTACATGTAATGCCACACCTGCTTGGTTTGCAGCCACCCTCCTCTTTGAAGACAATCTAGCTATGGCAAAAACCTGCACAGAGCCCACCAAGCTGTCATTTGGCCGACATGGAAGTGGCAGCAGCTTGCTAGCAACCTGCAGGTAGGTTAACAGTGTTTGAGTCATGGCAACAACTGGGGTGTCAGCCAGGATGAGAGTGCTGGCCCATGCTGTACAAGCCCACAGCAGGAACCAGCAGAGCTTCTGCTGTAACTTTGCAAGAGAAGGTTGGAGGAGGTGATGGCACAGCTCTTAAACCCATACAGGTGCACAAAATCATCCCTTTGCAAAGCTGTTCATACAGACCAGCCCTCGGGACTTACAGACGTTTCTTCCCCACCCATTTTTGTGGTGCAACTCTACCCTGTTCCTGGCCTGCTGGTGAATGAGGACAACCACAAGACCCACTCATGTGGCATGGGGAGCTGCATGGTGCAGGCACAGGGCTGCGGGTAATCCATTCATGCAGAGGGAAAGAGAAAAAGGATTAAACATGCTGACTGGGCAAAACAGGCCTTTCCACTGGCTTGGGAGGAGACTGCTCCCCCTATGCTATAAGAGTGAACAATGTGTAACATCTAAAAAACACCTGGCAGTTTACTGATCGTAATAGGGGCTAAAATTTATAATCTGCTACATAGCCTAACAGTCTCTATTAAATCTGCAGACAAAGCATTTGCTGAGATTGTGGAAAATCTACAAAATCACCTATCCTCAGTCACATGAGATGATAGAACATTTCTGGTTTTATAAAGAGAATCTGAAAGAAAATGAACATTTCTGAAAACGTGGCTGGAATAGAGAAATGGCCAGAGCTTTGCCAGGGTGCAGGGAATATAAATGATGCATGAAGGAACTGGGTACTCTGTGTTCAGGGAAATAAAACAACCCCCAACCAGTGATTATAGAGTGAGGCTGATTTGACCCCAAACCTCCTCAAGAAATTGGAATTTCACTGAAAACAAGTACTGAAGATGCCAGGTATTTGTAACAGTATCGTATGATCTGCACAACGCATTAACCAAGAGTCTTGCAAAAAGCATAGTGTGGACAACTGTCAAAAGTAAAGCACTTTCATTGCAAAAAATGATGCCACTATGAAAGTGTTGTCAATTCTTGCAGGAACAGCTGGGGACTGCAGCCAGGTGAGTGCTGAAAGCATCGGATGATAGAAGCAACTGGCTCCAATTGCAGATCCCTGAGCTCTGCTTTCAAGTTTCAACCCAGGTAAACAGAGGCTCTCAATGGCAACAGCCTGACTGTAGAGAAGGGAAATATTCCTGGCTTTTGACTGCTTTAATTTCAAGTCTGAAAGTACCGTTGAGAGAAAACAGGTTGTTTCTGGTGCTGGCTGCAAGCAGCAGCAAAGTGCAGTGAAGAGTAATCAGGCAGTCAAGCCACCCTCTTGTGCACTGATGAGGGGGTGCCATGAGAAATGCTGAGGAAGCTGGAGTGGATGGATGAGATAATGTCTGCACACTGATGACTGCCTTTGTCTTTCTTTGTTTGGAAATAATGGTTAAGTGTACATCAAGGTTGTCTAATGCACAGTGTCACAGCACATCGCTCTGTAATGGTCCAGCACTGCGTATCTGTGGGAAGATCATGGCCAGTTTGTGTGGTGGCCACAGGCTGACACATGAACAGAGGAAATGTCCAGCCATACTCTGGTTACCCCTCAATGACCCCAGGCAGGCTGCTCTGCACCCTGTGCATGGCCCAGTGCACACCAGCCCACCTGGGGGTCTCCAGGCCGTGTGTGTCCCTTGCAGCTGCCTGTGCTTACAGCTAGTTCAGCACAGCATAGGCAGTGTGAGGATGAGGACCTTCAGGGGGAGGGGTTTCTTAGCAGACTGTAAGTGACAAAGGGACGGGTCTCCTCTTTTAGCAGGTGACATTGATAGTATCAAGGAGAGGACAGGTTCAGTAGGATGTTTTATAGCAGGGTCACTATAGAAAAGAACCTCGCAGCAACACCAGGGGTACACGAGCAAGACTCATGACCTTGCTGAAAGTGGTTGTAATATAACAGAGTAGAAATTTGCTCCTGTAGCTATACTGGGAGAAGGACACTCTTCCACACACTGTTGCCTTTCCTCTAAGATGTTATTGAGAGACACACAGTACATCTCTGCTCTGAGCGCTTTAGCCTACCATTCACTTTCAACAGCTTGCAGCCCTTTCTCTGTCCCAGCAACCTCCTGCCCTCAGCACCCTGTGAGGACAGTGCTGCTGTAAGCACAGCTCGGGCTGCTAACAGGGCAGGCAGTGATTGTCCCTGCTAGCAGAGGAGCTCCAGGGCTGTAGAAGAGTCAAACAGAGTTTGCTTAGCATATGTGTCTTCTGGCCCTGGCTTGCTACAGAAAGCACACACCTGTGAGGTGGTGTTATCATCACAGAAAAGCATGCTGTCTGCCCTGGCCAAGGCAGAACTGGTCTCTTTGGGGATTCCATTTAAGAATGCTCAGGGCTAGCCCCACTCTGAGGACAGACAGTCGTGTGTGACATAGGACACAAAAGGCTTGCTGGCCTAGGAGGAACATCTTGCAGAGAAACCAAAGTGTGGGAAGAGCCCTGTACTGGTCCAGCACATTACCTCCCTCAGGTCAAGCCTAGCTATGATGGCTGGGGAGGGATGTGTGCAAGGAGAAAAGCGCCAGTACTACAGAAAAGCTTCTCTGTCCTTTTCCTGGGACAGCTGTGGCAGTGAAGGATCTCCCTCCCGGTGCAGAAATGCTGGACTAGGACAAGACACCCTTTCTCCTGGTCTCTGAGGCCAGGTCCTGTTCTCTGGTGAGGAAAGCAAACAGCATGGCATGGTGCTGACAACCATGCAGCTAAACCTTCTTCTCCTGAAGCAGGATGGTCTCACCTGTGCATCCCTCTGGCAACAGTGCTGAGGACATGCTGTTTCTGGAACTGAGCACAGAAGTGTTTTACCCTGTGATCCTTGCCAATTAAAAATGCAGAAGACACAATATCTGAGAGATGTTTGGGCTTAAGAAGCTAAAAGTTGAAAGAGAGAAGGAAAGCGGTGCCTGGCACTGACGTTGCTTTTGGAGTCCAACCAGCTTTGGGACTTTCATTCAATTAAAAATGTCTCTATTTAATAAAATCCATTTGCACTCAGGCTGCATACAGAAACAGACATATGGCAGAGAGGGAGATCAGCCGGTTCCCAGCAACAGCCTCCCTTGTGCCACCGCCAAGGCACTGCTACGGCACCTTCCATCTCAGCGGACTCCCATGAGTAACGGGCTCCCTTAATGCTGCAGTGCAGCTGCCCCTGGGTGGACTATGAGGCAGAGTTTGCAGAAATCAGGCAAGGAATGAAGAGTATCAGCCCCAGTGGGAAGCTTGGTGGACAAAGCGGTGTCACCAACTTTGCAGTATGGTCACAAAAGCAGGGTTAAAAATTGTCAAGGCATCACTGAAGTTTGTATTTCAGGATTTAGCTACAAGATTGCTCATCCTACAGCAAAGCTTCCCTTCACGCCATCAGATCACGCCAGTGACGCAGAAAGCTACTGCTGTTTGCTTTAGCGCTTTGCATGTGCCTTACAGGCTTCCTATAGGGACAATAATCAGGCAAAATCCTGCTTATTTTAGGAGATCTAGTGAAATCTTGACAATGGAGAGACCTTCTGAAGACTTTAGATGGTTTAAAAGACCTAGTTAGCCCCCCAGAGCTAATGAAGAGAGCGAGCAGGGGTAGTCCCCACATCTATTGCATTATCTGAGACACGCAGTCTCTGTAAGCTGCCGGGAAGCCCAGCGCTCACCACACAGCAAGGAGATGCCTTGATGAGGGAGGGCAGGCGACAGACACCCACGTAAACTCAGAGCTGGCTGGCTTCTTCAGATACGAGGGTGGCAGGGAAGGGAGAGCCTGTGCTCCAGCACCCTCTGTTTCCACGGCAGGAAAAGCAGATGTCGATCAGATGTTCCCTTGGCTTTCTCACCTGCACCAAGCAGGCAAGCACAGCTACTGCACAGTGGGATTGAGGAGCTCTTGGAGATGCTTTGAAGCTGTCTTTCCTTCCAGTACAAGCTGGAATCTCCCAAGTCTGAATGGGAGTCAGAAACTCTCTGCTTGGGTATGTTTTGGAAAACACTGCTTTGTTTCCTGCAGCCAAGATGATCCTCCATAAAACTTTCCGAGGGAGCAAGGAGAAGAGTTGGGTGACAGCTCTCACCTTTGTGATTTGTTTCTGTGACCAGGGGCAAAATCTGCCCCCTCCTGCTCACCCCCTTAGATGTCCACTGTGCAAATGCCTCTGTGTGAAATAATCCTGCCAGGCTCCTCTTACAGTAGAAAAGCCATTTTAAGGACAAGAGAAATTAATCTATTCCAGGTGAAAAGAGCAACTGAAGTACCCTCTGAAAATGCTTATCAGTGCAATGAATTGGACATTCTATTATCAAGACCTCAATCCTTTGTTGTTTTATATTTCCTTTTTCTTATTTTTTTTCCTAATGCTAAGTGGGGTTCCAGACAAACCTGATGGGCCCAAGACATATTATTTGAAGGGAGAAGGGGGAGGCAACCCAAACAAAGACCTCTGTGCAGCAAAAAGAAGTTTGGGAACCAGATGCAAGTTTTGAAGGAGGCTGCAGGAGTTGGTTTGAGGTCCCCAACAGGAGATATCCTCATGTTCCTTTTGGACCTCAAACTTCTACGTGGCTTTTGTTCTAGTTGTCTTACCTGAAGGGAGCTCAGCTGATGGAAAAGTCTGCGGAAAACACACCGCTGGGAACATGGTGCAGCTGGCTCTGATATTGTGGAATAATATGATGAACAATTAAGTTTTCTTTTTTGTTGCTGCTTGGGTTTTGTGACCAAGAACCGTACCCTTATTTAGCAAACATAACTCAGGTGATTAATAAGCCAGCACACAGGTATCCAGAGGGACTCGTAGTTAACAGTCAATGCATGTGAATACAGAAGCACAAAAGAGTTTTCAACTCTTTTGACCCACGGCAAGAAGGGAAGCAGACGAAAGGGTATCTGTAGTCCCCAATGACCCAAAGACAGACCTGCCACCTGGCAAGGGGGCTGCTAATGGGTACAGGGATCATTTGGGAAACTGTAATATTGAGTATTTGAATCCTAAGTGAAACCTAGTTAAATCTCTGCATTGTCATGTTCTGGGCTGCTCTCTTCAATCTAAAAAGGGGTTCATAGCTGAGCTCCTACATGAGACTTGCACCCTCTGGTAAGAGGCAGGTAATCATATATCCGCTCCAGCAGGAAAGAGTTTCCAAATCTGGCCTTAGACCACAAAAAGGTCAGCACACACCAAGCATTTATTAACTTGCTGTAATATTGGCCTCTGGCTTCTGAGCTCCACCAACGCTATTTTTTACATTTTTTCAACATGTTAAATTTGCTGGTGTTGCTCATGCACCCTTCATTCCCTGCTTCATCTCCTGGTCTTAAGGCTTTTAAAACCTTAATGTAATATCAGAAAGAAAATTTCTTTCTTTCTTTTTAATTCCCTCGCCTATTGTAGTAGTCACTCTCTGTTGTTCCCTGTTGCCCTTGAAAAACATTGTGGACTCCCAACCCCTGAGCAGACTTTCTGAGTTCTCTTTCAGTGTGCCTATTTAAAACTAAAAGCAAAACAAACACAGAAAAGTCCACAAAAGCTCTGTGTGTACCTTGCTACCTAGAAAGCAATTCATTCCATTATATTGTCTCCAGTAGTTTTAACGTGCAGCATCTCAGGGGTTAGTGCAATGAACATTAGTCATAAGCTAATCGGAAACAGAGGTGCTTAAATAATTCATAGGCTGCCTTTCTTCCCGAAAAACCTCAATACACAGCCCTGTCACACCATCAGTGCAGTGCTGCCAAAGGCAGGTCACTTCACAGAGGGTGTCAGTCAACTCCGAGACGACAGAGGCAATTTCTGTGAAAAGCCATACGCAAGGAGATGTGGAGTGACCCAGGGAATTCCTGTTTGGGGAAGCACATCCTTCTCCCAGAGGAGCTAGGGGAAGGCTCTGCTGGTACCGCTGCTTTCCCAAGGGCTCAAGCAACTTTCTCAAACACAAAATCAGAGCAATAACCTTTGGGTAAGGAGCAGCTCAGGGCCATCCCCAGGCACAGATCCCTGCAAGGTCTGCAGGGATTCCCTACAGTTTGGGAGATGGGAAGATAAAAAGGGGGTTGCTCCCAGAGGCAGCGCTCGGATGACATGATCCAGGTCTGTGCACATATGGAGTTGCTGTGGAAGATGAGCTGTAGAGCAGTGCCAGACAGCAGAGGGAGACCCCTTTGCTGCCCAGCACAGGGCTGGAGCTGGACCCCCAGCCAATGCTGGGCAGAGCTGCAGGTACGTGCTCACAACACACGTGTGTGTGAGCTTTTCCATGCCAGCCTAGCCTAGCGACCATGAATCACTGCATCCCCATTGCCCAATAAAGGTTGCTTTGTTCTGGGAAGGCTGGCTTGTACGACAGCAAATTACCTGCTTGCTGCCAAGAGAATAACATCTCTGACAGGGCAGGGAAACTTCTGACCTTATGGGAAGAGCAGCTGCAAGAAAAAGCGATGCTAAAATTAGAGGTTAAGTCCAGAAGGAGTGGGGTTGCCTGTGACTTGCAATGAGGGGAGGTCTAATGCTAATGGGTACTCCTGGGGCTCTGTAAAGGGAGGGAGACCAATGCAACCTCAGGAAGTGGCACCTAATAAGGAGAGGCCAGGGATAAGGCAAGGAGAGAAGACAGCGTATCACCAGAGAGGTGGCAAGGACACAAACGATGCACAGTGGAGTGGAAGGAAAAGACCAGCTCACACCAGGGAACACTGCCTTGAATCTGGTGTGCAACCACAGTGACAGGGATATGAAGGAGGCAGCTGAGCAGGCAACTAACAGTGTCCATTTGTTTCAAGTTGATGGGCAGTGTCTGACAAGTGCGAAGTTTGGGATGAGGGAGCTGGGATGTAGACAGAAAGGGACAAGGAATTGTCCCAAGGGACAAGCAGGGCATGCTCGTGACTGTCAGGGCTGAAGGTTACAAAGTCTCTCGAACAGCCGGGCTGGTTAAGGGGCTTGATGGTGTTGTTGGATTTACTGACAGCTCTGGGAAGAAAAGAGAAGTGCATAAACTCCTGTTAGCTATGTTTACACATCTCTGACTCAGGGTACATCAGCCAACCAGCATCCCACAGATGAAAAACATTTGTCACCTCTCTCTACTAATCCCCTGCTAAAAAAATGGGTGCAAACAGAACCATGCCTACAGTAAAGATGTATTTGTTCAGCAGGCTGAAAAGAAGCTGGGAAAGCACCCCAGACCTAATAGTTAGAAAAAAACCCTCCTCCTTAGGCTATGGATCACAAGGCTGTATTGCTAGACATGCTGGTTTGCCTAGCTCCATGTGTCATCAAGCTTTGTGAAGTTACTCTCACCGTTAGCAAGATCATTTCTCGGGGCAAGGAGTTCCACCACTTAGCACACGCTGTGTGCATCAGCACAGCTTGATTTGCAGCATGGCTTTGGCTGAAGGAGCTGAACCTGCTCTTATTTGTACAGTGAATTCTCCTTACTCTCAACACGCTGAGAAGGAAGGTGAGTGTGAGACGACCATTAGCTCACAAGCCTTGTTGGGCATCGTAGTTTAATTCCCTCAGACCTGCTTGCTTCTCAACACTTGCAGAGTAAAGCCAGCAAGGGGGTTCTGCAGGCCTGCAGATTCACCTCTCGTTACCTGAGGGTACTAGTTCATCAAGATAAAAGCCTCCATGCTAAATATGTAATTCCCAGCTATTCACACCAGATATCCAGTATTTCCCTTAAAAAGCACCTTTCAGGCTTTAGGTTCCAGTGGACTCCTCTATAAATATTGCTTTTTCCTCAGGCACCTGAGTTATCCAGTACTCGGGGACAGGCTGAGTGCAGCCCCTGAGCTTCTCCAGTGAAGAAGCCGTATCATTGCCCGTGCTAGCCCACAGGTGGAGGTGCCTGGGCAGTGAGGGCAACCCCATCCCTAGGTGCTCACAGTGGGATCTGTGGCTTCATGGACACTGTCTACACTGCCCGTAGTCCTCAGGAGGAGGAGGATGGACTGGGAGACTGGTTGTGAGCACTCGGGGACTATATGCAGCATCTAAACACAGCTTTGAATGTGGCACCTGGGGACGCTGCTCATCTCCCGCCTTGCTGTGCCCACCAACAAACCGAGCCTGTGCCTTCTCATTACAGCACCCTCTCGGGAGCCCAGCTTCCTCTCCACCTGATGTCAAAGCCAGATTCATATTTCAATATCCACACAACCTATAATGGACCTTGGTAAAATCAGTCAGTAGGCTTTCCCTCATTTCCCCACGTCCATCTGCTTAATGGAGGAAATAGCTGCTGCCCAAGACCTTGAAATTCAATGGGTCTTTTTTCCCCCATACAAATATACTTGACTGTGAGTTAAAAAAAAAATAAAAGCAGAGCCTCACAATGATGACCTTTTTCTTTCTGCTTTTCAAATGGAGTGTGTCTAAGTGGCTGGTAGACCAGGGATCTTCGCTGGTGTAACCCAGCAGGACCACACAAGGATTTTCTCTGCAGCTATCAGGTCATCAGCCTGCAGTCCCTCACATTTCAGGATCCCTCAAAAGTACTGGGAGCTCAGCAGTGCAGAGGGGGTCACAATTTGCCTCATCAGTTGTCACCTGTCTCAGAAGGGTGAGAGAGGTTCTTACCCTTTTTTTCTATAGTGTGGGAGAAATGTGGTTATGGGGATAGAGAAAAAGATAGGTTCATGTCTCTGTCACATTCATGTTTCTTATCCTCTGCAACTTAATTGCTAGGACCATGACAGAGATCCCTTTCCTCCTTTGTAGAGCTTGGTGCCAAACCACTGGCAGGAGTGAAGATAAAAGAACAAACCATGGGCCATGGACATTAGTCATTGTACTGTGTTTTCTGGAAAAGCCTTACACTGAACAGGGGGATCTGCAATCGGTTGGGAGAGGAGGGGAAGGGAAGGGAGGGGAAGGGAAGGGAGGGGAGGGGGAGAGAGAGAGAAGAGGGAGAGGGGAGGAGAGAGGAGAGAAAGCTGTCAGATCAGATAAAGCAACAGAGCTAAGTACCCAAACATTTGAAAAATTCAAAGAAAATCCATGGAGGTCAAATGCTTAGCCAACATGCTGGGCCTCTCCGGACCTCATAGCAGGCAATACAGCTGACAATACAAAAACAGCAGCCAGGAATTAATAAAACAGCAGAAGGAAAAGGCTGAAGTGTAGTTAAAACACTGGTTGATCAGCTGGGCCAAGCAGAGAGGAGCCATGCCGGGAGAAGGTGATGAGCTGTTGCAGGGGTAAGCAGACAGCGGACCATCACTCTCAACTAGGCCAGTTGCCTGTTGAGGCTCTGTGCCACTGCTGCAGGAGCGTGCAGACACTGTGCACTGCAGACTGTGGCCCCAGAGCCTTCTATTTGCACAGCATCTCTATTGTCCATGCCTTTTCATCTTCACCTGCAGGGTGACCTCTCTTACCATCCCCTTTCTAGGCCAAGACATGCTTTATTTATCCAGGGCCATTTGATGGATCTATCCACATAAATTCAGTTTCCATTTATTCTTCTGCACTTCTCCAGATTCCCATTAGTACAGGTTTGAAGCAGAACATCGGCTCTTACAGCTTTTTACCAGGTTATTTACTGCAGCATCTCTCTGAAGTCACAGGAACTGCAGCCCTGGTATCAAATTCCATTTTAACTACACAATCAGTTATCAGCCCATTACTATAATAAGGAGATTAAAAACACTGAGAAAGGCACAGTTTACTCATGGCTGGGGCTTTGCTGCTGTCTTCCTGAGTCCTGCCAGTTCCACTTTCCTCTGCCTGTCACTTCCCTCCAGGATCCTGGGGAGGGAGGTAGTGGGTGGAAGTGATGGGCAACACCATGTACCAGTGGCAGTACCTCTTCAAAGGAACTATGTCAGTCCAGGTCACCTTCCTTGGCCCCCTTGAACACCTCCTTTCTTCTTTGAGGGTGTACCTTAAAACATTTATCCACTGGCAACATTTGTTTTAAAGGTCTGTTTCCCCTGCGCTCATTCTTCTGCCTATCATTCTTCTGGGACCAGCCTGGGAACCATTTCAGCCATCCAAAATAGTCCTAGCTGGATCCAACCCCATTTCTGCCTCCCAGCTGCAGAGGGCAGACGGGGTTTCAACAGCATCTACCAATTCCCATGTATTTCTATTTCAAAGAGGCTCAAGCGATGTTTCTGAAGTAACAGACGCGTTCTGCCACAACAGGGGGAAGGCGGGCAGGGACCAGGATGCTGATGGATGCCTCCTGTGAACATTTCTCAGGAGTGTGCAAGTCAGACTTGCCTCCAGACTGCAGTAGCTGAGTGCAAGTGCACATGAGAGCATCAGTTGCAATTGTGAGTCACCTGCCACCAAAAGCAAATGTCTCACCAAGAAGAAAGCAGTACCTGTGCAGACTCCAAATTTATTCATATAGCATCACCAGGAAACCATCAAATATTACACTGAAATCCAAGCATTTTACAAAGCAATTACCTAAACTACCAGATTGCTCCTGTTTTATGTAAAATCCGTAAAAGCTGGATTTGCTTCCTTTCTCTGGACTCTGGTTTTATTTTCTGATCAGCTGTTGTCTTTTATTCCCAACTCTCAGACCTATTGCCAATGACTTCAGCTTCTTGCTCCAGAAGGCAGGGAGCCCTCACTTCAGGGCTGGAAGGCTGAGTCTGGGTAGGAAGGATGGACAATTTTCCCTGTCTGAGCAGTAGTAAAGCTGCTCGACTCCCTGTCCAGGTCATTGACACAAGCAAGGCACGTGAGTGGCAGCAAAGTCTCCCCTACCAGGCACCCTGGGGTTCTGAGCCTGGGAACAGATGCTGGTGATAGTGGAGGTTAGGGGAGGTGAGGGCATTTACCAAGCAAACACCCACATGGCTGTAACTATAGCAATGGGAAGAGCACCGGGAGCCTAGAAGGACATAGCATCTCAGTATTTACCTTGCATGTTGTATTTTCTGTGGCCTGCAGACCCAGAATACACTTGCAGCAGCATCTCAGGATACATATCCCAAGCCAGGATGGGAAACTCACATTAAATTGTGTGGAGAAAAGGAAGAATTTTACACAGGTTGTAAGTGTTGTAACCTCCTGCAGTAGCAGAGGAGGCACAAAACTCCAGCTTCAGGTGATCGTTAAGTACCCCTTACCAGTTTCACAGTATTTCGCTTCACTTCCTACCCTTCCACCTCCTGTCCTGTCCTATCATAGAATCATAGAATTGTTTAGGTCAGAAAACATCTTTAAGATCAATTCCAGCCATTACCCAGCACTGAGCCCTGTGAAACCTCATACAATCAGCCTCGGCCCATTGGCCCAGCCTGCCAAAGCCTCCTGCCCTCCAGCAGAGCAACACTCCCCCCCCAACCTGGTGTCATCTCTGAACTTACTGAGGGTGCATGCAATGCCCTGCCCTTCCCACCAGATGCTGTGCACCAAGCTGGGGTCAGCTGCATTTCAACAGGTAGAATAGCAATTCATAAAAACACATACGGAGACACACACAATCACCTGTGCTGGCCCAGAAATGTCTAGTTTTACTTGCTAGCAGAGTTTGAACCTGTCAGCACTAGTCTTACAATGCATTTCTATCACACTCAGAGGTAACAGTAGTAGGGGACCCTTACACTAATGTGGTTCAGGAACTAGATATGAGTCAGGAGGGACTGCATTGGAAAGCAGCAAAGCTGCACTCAGTAAGGCAGTCAAGATGCAAGCAGCTTGCAGTGTCATCCTGAGCAAGGAGATTCACCAGCCTGGGCTACATTTTCCTTACAGATACGGACATCAGTTTTTGACTAAACTTTGTCTTTCACTACCGGTGTGAATGCAGAATTTCTTCCCCAAAATGTTCTGCAATGGTTTTGGCCTTGAAGCATGCCCATAAGACTGCAAATACCATTAGAAGGTAATGTGACGATAGAGCATTACCCTAGTGAGAAGAGTAGTTGGGCAAAAGATGCAGGAGCAAGCACTGGGTCTGCCTGAGATGTTTATGGCTGTGCATATAATTGAGATGAGACAGCAACAAGTCAGAAGGAGGGGAAAAGCTTTCCAGGGTCCCTAAAGAACATGGCATCTGCTGCATGTCTCCTTCCATCTGGATTAACCACTGCCTGGTCCCAGAAAAGGCTCATAGCTGAAGGGGGCGGGGAGGTTGGTGTTCCCCTGGGACATTTTCCTCCTGCACCTCTCTAGTTAAGATATCAGAAGTGAGATTTGTCACTTAACCATCTGGAATAGGCGATCACAAGAGGCTGCTGCTCCTCAGTCTGTCACACTCTTAAACTGTGCTAATGTCATTCAGATGTTTCACAGAGCAGCCCTGACAAGCAGGCATGAAATTAAGATGTTTGTTGAGCCGGCCAAGTGGGAAATGACAATGGGGGACCAGGGAAAGGCAGAAGAGAGGGACACATTCAGAGGTAGGAGACTGTGCTGGAGACTGTTTGCTTCCTCTCTCTCTGCTACAGCTTGGACCAGCTCAGACAGGAGGGCTGATGCAGCAGCATCTCCATGCCAAGGAGCATCTCTTCTGCTTCCCCTTGCTGCTGTCCAACCTCAAGACTGAACCCGTAACAACCCCTCACATCCTCACTGAACTGGGATTTCTATCCAGAGGTTTTCATTCCCAGCTAAGCATACACATCCTGTGGGATATTCCTGTTTGGAAATGGGTTGAGGGAAGGTGAGGTGGCCGGAGGCAGAGGGCACCCTTGAACCCGACAACACTGCAGCCCTGTGGGGTTTCTTTGCAGGCCGAGGACCAGGCATCCTGTGCTCCTGTCTTGGCCTGCGCAGTGCTGCAAGGTGCTGGGGCAGCTGGTTCTCATTCCATACTGCAAGGTGGGTTTATCAGCATGGAGTTGACATGGGACTTTAAAACACTTTCTAATTAAGGAGCAGACCAGCCTGGAGAGCAATTAGGTTTGATGCATCCCGTGTTTGAGAAAGTCTGTGTTTCAAGCTCTGGAAAACATCCTGAGCTCCAGCAATTAAAGCTCCTTCCCATTCCTCATTTAAGGAAACGTTCTTGGTGCACAGCTCTTACCCAGTGTGCCCACTGCCCTGAGCACAAGAGTGCAGCTGGCACCAGGGTGGAACACAGCCGGGGGTGGGGTGGGGGTGCAGATATACTGTGTGTACTGGGGAAAAAGCATGGTGCAATTTAGACTGGAAAGAGGTAATTGTCTGTAAGGCAGCTACCCATGACTGCCAAGGTTAATCCAGCCCCACTCCCGTTCCCCCATCCTCAGGGGAAGCAAAATTGTGTTCCTCTCTGTCCCCCAGGCTTTGCAGAGCTGGTAAGCTGCTAAGATGGGTAGAATTCATGGTCAGCAGGGAAGACATCCAGGTATGGCTCTGCCTGCAAGCCAGTATCGATGCCTCGCTTTCCTACAGACGCATAGCTTGCCTCTGAGCCACCCCATGAAGCTGTCCGTGCCTCACTTTCCCCTGCTGCAAGACAGCAGTGAAATAGCTAGAAGAATATTTCCTTTTGTCTATTCAGAAAGCCAGAAGAATTCATCAAAACTGTCTTCTTTTTTCTTTTGCTCTGCAAACACAACAAAAAAATCACTTTCTTCAAAATAATCCATGAAAATATTTCACTTTTTCAGACATGTCATTTTTGTTGAACTTTCTCTCTTTTTCCCCATGTGGAAAAAGGGAAGGAAAAGAGAGTACATATTTGTTATACATATTTGTTATTTTCTTTCATCTACACAACATAATGTTTGACAGAAACAACAATCTGCTACCCAAAAAATGTGTATAGAAAAGGGCCATTTTTTTAACCAGAAAACATTTCCAAAGAAAACAAGCCAACCACTTCCTATTAGAAGCTCCTGATAGCAGAGCCTGCATTGCTGAGCTCACCCTGCTGCTGGTCTGCTCCTTCCCCTGCTCTGCAAGCAGCTGCCTGCTTCCTTCCATTAGGGAGGGGGAATAAGGAGATGAAGAAAAGCTCAGGAGTCCAAAAGCAGGGAGAGACACAGGGCGGGGGGCAGAGAGAGAAGGAAAAAAGGCAGGAAGGAAAAGAAAAAAAAAGGAAGGAAAATCTTAAAAAGGAAAAGAAAAAATGGAAAACAAAACAAAAAGGAAAAGAAAGGTTTAATAAAAAGGAAAGGGAAGATTAAAAAAAAAAAAAGAAAATTAGGAGTGGGTGAAGGAGACTAAGTGCTGCTTTCACTGCTGTCATAATTTAAAATAAAAATCTCCCAGATTAGAAATCCATCTGTTGCTGCCTGAGCCAGAGGAGGGCGATGGCTGCAGAGGGGGAACCGGGCGAAAAATGCCTGGGGAGGTGGCACAAAGAACGGGGTGAACGGGAGGGAAGGGGGGTGGAGGAAGCCAGCACCAGCAGGGCCCCAGCACAGCACGCCCTGGGGAAGGGGCTTGCAGTGCTTCTGCTTCTTGCGTTTGGTAAGCACCAGGTCTTCTTTTCTTATCCTCTAACCTAGGGGCATCCTTCCTCTATGACACCCTCCTGTGTCTCTCACCCATGCTCCTTTCTCTCCCCTCTCCCTTTCTTTTTCTTCCTTCCAGATATTTTCACCATATTTCCATTCTGTTTCGCCCACACCTTCCCTCACTCCCTCTTTGGCTCCTCGCCTCCCTCCTCTCCTGCTGCCTCTCCCTCCCTCTCCCCCTCTATCCCTCTCACCGTGTCTCCCCTCCAGCTCCCTGAGGAGCTCTCTAATAACTTAAATGAAATGCCAGCCTTCTTTATCTTCAATAGCCCTCCTTGCTGGATCCCCAAGAGAACCCAGCCATGCACAGCAATTAGGAAACCAGTGCCTGGGGCTGCTGCATTTGCAATGTCAGCATGGAGATCCTCTCTGCCCTCTCTGAGAAGAGGAGGAGGTCTCCATAAAGTCGAGAGTGCTGCCAGCACAGGGACAGAGGCTACCGCAGAGTCTCAGGAAGGTTTTTCTAAGCCAGCAAGGTCACTTCCCCTCTCTTCCTGCCCTCCTCCCTCCTGGCTGCCAGCACGTCTCAACCCATCAGCAGCATGGTGCTTTTCATGTTCCTCATGGCACCTACGGCCTTTCAGAGCCCAGCCTCGGAGCTGACCCCAGGGCTGGAAACATGCAGCAGCCCCAGCATGACCCAGGCAGGGCAGGGTCTGGCTGGGGAACCATCTCTGGGGTCACCAAACCTGGTTTCAAACTTCACACAAAACAAGACTCAGCATTGGCAGGCAACAAGGAGGGTCACAGCCCCTACTACTGCTCAAAGCACATCCTCATTTTCAGACCCAGCAAAACCATCACGGCTTCTTCCCAGTTCCCACTGAGCTGCCCTTCCAGCGTGCTGGTCACTGTACCCAAAGTGCACCACCAGCAATTGATCCATGCTTGGATCTGAGTTCTTTGGTCCCACATAGGATGGAAGAGGTGGGTAGGACAAAGCTTTTCTTCTGCCCTTAGAGATGTAGGGTGGCTTGAACAGGTGCCCTAGGGCCTTCCCAGACACACACAAGGTTACTCCCCGAAGTCCCCGGTTGTCTTACACCTTCCCCTCCCAACCAAGCTATCAAAACCACCAGTGTGCCAATGGAGCTGAGGGTGCCTCAGCATCAGTTCTGAATTACCAGGGAGCTCAGCTCCAGTGTGTCCCTTTCAGCTGCTGCTCTCTCCAAAATTTTGGCTCTTCATGCCCTCATTCCTCTTGCTAAAGCATCCCAGACAAAGCCAGACAAAGCCAATACCTCTCTTCTGTGCTGATGAAAAGCCTCTTTTGAAAAACCTCTTGGGAAATGTTTCCCATTATAGTTAATGTTGTTGTTCTTTAATACCAGCTGCCCCTCTCCTCTGCTTTGTCTTGGTTAGCCTCTATTTGTGGGAAAACAAGATCTCAGAATGGGATTCATTTCACCGTTGGTTTTTTTTTATCTGAGCAAGTCACCCTGGGGTCTCTGCTTAGTCAGTGAAGAAAACAGATTCTTCTATGACGTAAATTTGTCTCATATTAAAGTCAATGTTAAAATAAGTCAGACGAATCAGGTCCTGAAAGCACCCTGTCCTCTCCCCTAAGGAGAAGGGAGCAAGGGGCCCATCTGGGCCGAGACAGGCAGGCTGGAGATGTCTGAAGCAGGCAGTGAGTCCCTGCTAGGTGTCCTAAGGACCTGCCCCAGGGACTGTCCTCCACACGCCCTACCCTTGGGAGCCCGTGGATGCTTCTTGTGGGGGATGGATCTGCAAGGAAGGGGTCAGAGTGAGCAAGAGCATGAGGGATCACTGGGAGAGAGTAAAAAATCTCAGGGGAACAAAATGAGCCACTCCTGTCCCCAAAAATTGGGTTCCCAGCAGCCAGCAGCCCCTCTCCCTGAGCTCAGTAAGAGCCTGTTTAACACTGGGGAAGGCAGCCTTGGTTTTGCTCTAGCAACAAGAGGAGAAAGGCTTTCAGAAGGCACCATCTGGTTCTTTTTCTTTTTCCTTTTTTTTTAATGCCACTGATGGGTCATTTCTGATGGATTTAAGATTTGTAAACCCTCTTTAAAACTGGGTTTTATCTCACACACACCCTAGTGTACAGAGGCAGCAGGCTCCTTGCATGCTGGCACTCCCTGAGCAGCCCTGGGATGAGCAATTAAGCAGCCACATGCCAGATTGGGATTAAGCACTCTCCTGTTTGTTTTAAAACCTTTCTAATTGCTCCTTCCTATGCCTCTTCCGTCTTCCCCCACCCCAGCCCTCCCATCCCCTTGCTCTTCTCGCACTAGCCAGGCTCCCAGGCACCTGGACAAGGAGTTGGGAAGCACAGGTAAAACCCCAGCGCCCGCCTTCCAAAAACTGCCCCATGTGATGGGGGTGGCTCTGCTGACAGGTGTCACTCGCAGATCACCAGCTCAGCAAGGCAAGGGGTTTCAAGGCTGGGTCTGGCACATAGGTGTGTTTCTCAGGTATTCACCAGGAGAAAGGTATAATAAAAGTAGGGAGGAAGAAAACCAGCCAGCACTGGCTTTGGCTGGAGGAGGGCAGAGAGGGGGAATGAAATCCTAATTTCAGAAGCTCATTGTAGGGTAATTATCAAACAGCAACAGTAGGCTGTGATGCTTGATAATTAGGCCACATTCTTTATGACTAGTTATTCTAAGATGTCATTTAACAGACTTGAGGGGGGGGGTGGGGGGTGGTGTGTGCACATAAAGTTGGTTTTAATTACATTTGGTATGCTAATTTCTGATAGAAAATAAATATTTACCAGAAGCAATATTTCTTCATTTCACGCTGGCTGCACCGTGGCATTTATCGAGGGTTACAAACAGGCTGCTATCGCCCAGCCCTCCCTGCCAGCATGTCTTCCCTCTCTCCTCCCCTCTGCCTGAGAGGGATGGATCCACCTGTGACTCGGGAGGGGAAAGCAGCAGGGGAGGAAGCCAGCAGCATCTTTCCCTTTGCCCAGTGGCAACATGTTTTTTTCCTGCCAAACGGCCCTTTGGAAGGAGGGTGCCCAGAAGAAGCCCTTGGCCAGCAGCTGGCTGCTGCTCCAGGGCTGAGAGCCTGCCCCAGCACTCCTCCCGGAGATGGGAGATAATCACTCCCCTGCCAGACAGCCTGGCTCTCGTGCAGCCAGCGTGCTTCTCCGACAGCTCCAAGGCTACAGACCTTTATTTGTACAGACTCTTCAACCTTTAGAGCTTTCACGGCTTTTTTTTTTTTTTTCCCTTCTTCTTCTACGTATGAATTAACTAATATTTCAAGAATGGAAAGCTGCTGCAAACTGAAAGCCCCAAATATTTCATCCTGGTTTTGACAATGTGGGAACTTTTCTTTCCCTACAAAGGTATACTCTTGCACATATATTTTTTTCCTGTTCACTGAAGTTAGCTCTTATTGTTACACACTCTAGGTTTCAATAAATCTGAGCTTTCTGGTGGAAAACCACATTGCTGTGGCACTTTCTTAATCCAATATTTAGCTCAAACTACTCGGGTTATTGCAAAGCATGCTTCTTTCCCAAGTGGGAAAGAAGGAAAGGGAAAGGGAAAACTCCTGACCTGGTGCAAGGTAGTAGTAGCTCACTGCTTGGCCTGACCTAGGCTGTCCAGGTCAGCTAATACAAACAAGAGACACCTGCAGATCCATGTCCTGATGTTTCTGGTGATATATCACGGAAGAAGCTGGAGACACCTGGGTTCACACGCTTGGATCACCTGAGGATGTGTAGTACCTCCACCAATCCTCCAGACTTCTGTGGGATAGAGGGAGCTGATACTACCAGTGTGCCATGTGAAGAAGTATGTCAGAGGCTTTGAATTGCCCAGCAGCTGGAGAACCACCCCATTATAACCAAACCAACCTGTTCTTTTTTCGCTTGTGACCCATCTCTCAGAAAAAAAACTACCCTTTGCAGTGTCAATGTTTTAAACAAAATCCTTCAATAACTCACCATTTCAAGGCACTAAGGGAGAAGACAGTGCTGGGGGTTGGGAAAACTGTCTCTGTGGGGATCAGAAAAGGGGGGAGGCCAGCTGAGGAGCAGAGCTCTGGGGATGATTTTGTCGTGCATTGTGTGCACAAGCGTGTAATTCACTGTTGATGTAAAATACCTTTTGACAGATAATCTGCTGATTAGCAGTTCAGTATGTTTTCACACCCAAGCTGAAATTTCTCAGAAGTGCTTAATGGCTATATGCTACTATATATTTAACACATGCTTTTCCTTCCCTCACAGGCTAGTTGCATTTGGGCTGACAGCACAAGCAGACTGCTCTCAGTCTAACGCCTGGATTTGCAGCAGACAAGGAGCAGGAGTGATGGAGGCCAGCAGCTTGGCGACGGGTGAGCTAGCTGACATTGTCCTGCCTTGCAGTTTGGTGCACAGAGCAGAGCCAGGGCTCAGTGGAGTTCCTTTTTTTAATACTGCGTTCCCTCCAGGTGGGCCAAATGTCTCTTCCTTTCAGCCCTGTGCTCCTTTCTAGAGGAAACTACAGGACAGGATGCTGCGATGGAGATGGTCATTTTGCCCCATCCAGTCCATTCCTAGGTACCAGGGCATGGTTGTTCCTCAGCATCCTTCCAGTCCTATCACCAGGCACCCCAAGACGAGTACCCCCATGCCTTCTCTCCTCAGAGGGACCGAGGAGAACATTTCCAGATTGAGAGACCACAATGACAGGTAGTCTCTTCCCTCTGCTTACGTTGACTCCCCAATTTTGCTCTAATTCCCCAATTTTGCCTCAGCCTCTCTGGCTCCAGCTCATTCACAGCCTTCAGCAGGGAACAAAGCTCTTCCTCAAAGCCTTTTCTAAGTTCTGCTCATGATAGCATTTGAGTGCCACAGGTATTAATGACTTATTCATCAGCACCTTCCCTGTTGAATTGGGTGGGTTTATCCTTCACACCTGATGAACTGAGGGAGAGAAACAAAGCCAAATTCATTCAAAATTATCATTAATTTGGGATGCTAGATTTGAAAAGATCTTAAACTTTGATTTTTCAGGGTTTACATGGGATTTAATGTGTTTGAAGCATGAGTCTATCTGGTTATAATGGACAGCACAAATCAGGTTCATTACTCAGAAAAGAAGGAATGAGTTGATCCCAATGAACATCTTACCTTATACAGCCTTTCCCTTACAGCAAGGAGCTCAGTGACAGAGGAAGAAAGCAAATCATTCCCTCGGGGTGGATAGTGTGAGATCATCCTTCTGCTTTTTACATTTCCCCGATTTAGTTCTTTCCCACGTTTGCCATGTGATGCAGCCAGGGCAGCTCTCAGAGAGGAAGCAGTCTCCTGCCTTACCTCACCCACATGCACTCCCAAGGGAGACTCCTGAGCACAGCGAGGTGGGGAGGCATCTTTTAGCAGTAGTGCTGTAGGATGCTCTGTGGACTGACAACTTTACCATAATACAACAGAGTAGCAGCTGCCCCAAAAAAATCACCCTGTAGATGTTGGAAGTACTGTAGGAGTCATGGGAAGGCAGAACAAGCTCAGCATACGCAGGTGCTCCAGAGGACAGAGAGGTCCAGCTGCAACTGGTCTCTACAAAAAACAGATGGGCTGGGGAGTTTTCAAAGATGCATGGCTTTTCACTGGGGCAGCTCTAGTTAGGCTGAGTAGTATTTTACAAACATCATTTCCCATCTCCAACATATAAGTTTGCACTTTCCAACCACCCATCTGTCAGAATTTTGTTTGGTGTGGTCAAAGCAGCGGTGTTTGGTTTTTTCTCTAATCTTCTCCTCAGAAATGAATGACCCACTTTAGATGAAACATTAAAGCAGCCCAAGGCATATTTCCAGCTTTGAAAACCCCAGCTTGCACAGTTAACATACAGATCAACTTTGGAGCAGGCACAGAGGTATCAAGGTTTTGAAACTAGTGGCTCCTGTGTAGCAATGAGGCTGGATTTAAGCAAAAGAGAGCAGAGTCAGGCTAGTGGTCAAGGTATAAGATTTCTAGCTTCTCTTTTTGTTTTGAATACCTCATATGGGCCATTGTGCTGCTGTTGGAAAGCCCAGAGATGACACAAGACCTGCACTGCCCCAGAAGGCTTTGTTGGCAGAGCACAGAGATCCCCAAACACTACTCCTTTACTCACTCCCTCTCCCAAAGGCAAAGCAGGCTCCAGCTGTCTTGTGCTTCAGTTCGAGACTTTTTTTTCCTTTCTCCTGAGGAAGACTTCAGCATGTAGGAGAGACCTTACCATACAGATTCCCATGCTCATCCCTATGTTCAAATTCCATCCCTTACTCCTTATAGTAACTCTTTAATCTGACTCAGAAAACTCCTTTATCAGAAAGAACCTGCTTTTTTCTTTCACCAGGTTGCCCAGCAGAACTACAAAGCACCAGAAAGCCTCTAACACATCGGCTGGCTCTACCAGTCTTACCACTTTGAGCACTGACCTACTGACTTCTGGATATTCAACAGCCCTGGCTGCCAGTCAGACAAACATCTGGGACAGATGTCCCTGTCTCCTGCCTGCCGGTGATGCTGTCCCCTCAGTAGATGGCTTGTCCCTCATCCCTTGCAGTTCTCACATGAGGGAAGCACAGCCCTGGGTCAGCAGCAGGGGACTGGGATGCAAGGTGGACGGCCCAGCCTTCTGGGCTTGCCAGGATGAAGCATCAGCAAGCAGGACACAGGCAAGGTGAGGTATCACCTCAACAGGGTGAAGATTTTTCCTCTTGAACTGATAGATTTGGACTCCCTGGTTTTATACATTCCTACAAAACAGTGTGTTCTGGGAAGGTGGGTCTTTTCCATTTTCTCACTTTCTTCTCCATGCTGAAATCACTGGTGATGCTGGACACAGACAGCAGATAAATGGAACTGTGTAGAAAAGGACAGAAGTCACAGAGAGTGCCCTAGAGAGAAGGACAGACGGTATAAGGGATGGCAGTGTTTGTTTTCAGCTCCCACAGGAAGCAGAGAAATAAGTAGGAGCCTTGTCCATGGAGTGGGATGGGTGCGAGCAGGAACCCTTTGGCTGCAGAGGTGGTGTGGGCCCCAAAGGACATTCATCTGGGATCACACCAGAGCCAAATCACCTGGTCACCCTGAGGACCCATACCAAGCTGTTTGTGGTTGGAGGGAAGTGAGTGGGTGCTGGGACCAACCAGACCAAGCCAGACCAATGACTCAGTGCTAAACTGGCCGACTGCGAGCCAGCTTTAGGGAGGGAAATCTGAGTCTTGTCACCTTGCTTCATGGGTTAGAAGGAAGAAAGAGATCTAACCCTGCAGACAGCTTTCTTCAAGCTCCAGGAATTATTTCCCTTGGTTTGGAGGTTCTTCATCCTCCACATGCTTCTTCCACTTCAATCTCTGCCAAGTCTCACTTCATTTGAATTAATTTTAAAGGCACTCTTTAAAGCCTCTCACAAAGGGTTTCATAACATGTTCCAACAGGAGACATTGGGAAAAAAAAATCCCCTCCTTTATTATCCCAGCTGGAGAATGCTCTGTTTCAGTGCTCTATAAAACAGTTGTGTATCATGCCCAGAGGGTCTTTGTTGCACATTAAAGCCCAGGGTGGGTGAAATGTCAGCTACAGTTCAGCCAAGATGGGATCCTTTAGGCTTTGAAATGCAGTCTGTGGCTCCCTTAATGTCACCCTGTCCTCCTAATGGGTATTAAAAAGACACAGGGGGCATCAAATGATGAGAAATTAACATCAGATGCTGTGCTCACTCTTCCTCAGTCTGGAATGTCATTGCTCCTAAAGCATTACAAACTGGCAGACAAATGAGATATAAGGGCCAGCTTGTTAGTAGAAGCCTGAAAGCACATGGAGAGGACACGTATCATTGCCCCATACCTGCTAGAGGGTAGTTTCTTAGGAAACCTTGTAGAATTTTACAGGTACCAGCTGGTTAAACCAAAAGGTTGATGACTGGGATCAACCCCCCTGCAACGCTCCTGTTCATAGACCTCAGCTACTCTTCTTCCCAAGCAGGATTGTTCTCGAAACACCATGTAGAGAACACAAAGCACATTGAAGAAAGGTAACTTCTCCATAACGGTCAAGAGGCAGGAGGAAGAAAAGCCAAGACTGAGAAGAGCTGAGCTCCTGTCCTCAGCACTAGACTGCGACCAAGTCAGAGCACAGGAGCTCACTGCCTTGAGCCTGGCTGTGACATTGTCCTGTCTGAAGCCTTGCCCAACGCGTTGCCTTGGACATGTGCCTGGCTAATGGATGGGACCCACTGTCCTCTGATGACAGGAGACAGACATGAGGAATGAATCTCACATGGCTAATCCTCTACCTTTCAAGTGAACAAAAAGCTCTGTCAACAGCCCTCAAACAAAAGGAAAAAATAAAAGGATGGTTTATATTTAGCTGGTGTTGTGGAACCTGCAGGCTGCATGCTAATTAGCCGGGGAAAGTAAGTAGCTCAACTTGAAGCATGCGGAAGGAGAAAGGATTTAAACCCAAAGATTTTATCCTAACTGTTGAGACTACAGAAAATTATTTGTGGCGGGTTGTTTGTTTGTTTCCTTGTTTTTATGGGGAAAAAAAATCATAAGAGACTTCAATGGATGGTGACAGTCTGGTAAACAGCCAGTCTCCAAAGAGCTGTTCCTTTTAACACCCGCTGTTCCTGTTGTATCCAGGGTTGCTGTTGCATACCTTGTTGTGAAAGCAGCAAGGCCATAGAATCAGTGCTGCTGACTGTGATCATATGGGATAGGCACGTAGCTTCCTAACCCCTTCATTTACATCAGGGCTGTAGGTCACCCCCAGGTAGGAGGAAATCAAGGTTGGCATGTGGCATCAACCATAGCAGAAAAGTCACAGTCACTGCTGTGAGACTAATGGGTACCATTTCCCATGTTATTTCCAGAGATTCATATGGTAGTAAATAATGGGTAAGTGTGAGTCTCTGCTTTTACTACAGAAAGAAAAGTGATCCCCCTCTGAAATGCTGTGGCATTGTGACAAGCTCTCCAAGCAGCTATCTCACGTTAGGGAGCTTTGCACCTGAGCAGAAGACAGGTCTCCTCCTGGAGTCCATGGAAGCAGGGAAGAAAATACCTTTCTATTCCTCTTAACTCAAATATTAATTTAGGTATGTCTGGTCTGCTCAAGTCAAGGCAGGTCTCTGGTTTGGTCTGGCTGAGGATGGTCGGATGGGGTCTGTCTGAATTTGGGCTTTTTGGCCCTAGCTTAGCTTTTTCTGATTTCATTAAGTTTGTCTTAGTTGGATTTGCTTCAGCATCCCTCAGTAACTCCTGGCCAAAGGTTTTTTGCCAGGTTGGCAGGTTCCTCCAAGTGAAACCCCAATGAACACAAAATGAGAAAGAAGTTATTTTCTGAGCAGGCTCAAAACCATATGACAAAAAATCAAAAACTCTTAGAATAAATTCAGATCATTGCAACCAGCCAAACTAACAATGGGCTCAGCAGCAACCTTGGAAAACTCAGCACTGATCTGTTAGGAATGACAATAAGATCAGCTGCTGCTTTAATCAACTGATTGAACACAGTAGGGGGCTCTTCCAATTTGCTTTAGGCTGGCAGCTTCCAGAGCATTTTCTCCAGGGCACAGTGAAACCTAACCCCTCTTTTCCCTGCCTGGAGGGGAAAGCCAGGTGTCCCCTGAGGATGCCAGCGTGGGACTGTCCACAGCTCAGGAAGAGGATCCCCTTCTCCCAAGGGCTGGAGTGAGACCATGGAGGACACCATAAAGTTTTGAAAAACCCAGTCTGGATTGACCGTATAGTGGACCACATCAGAGCGTAGACCACCACGTATCTGTGAGCCACTACACACTGAAGTTTCACATCTCCAGACGACACTTTGCAGGTTCCTGCCTCATCTCAGCACTCCACTGTCCAGTGCTTTCCTCTGCACCCTTCCACAGAGGCAGGAAGGAGGCTGTCCTCTGGACATCGCTGAGGAAACAAGTGATACAATAGTAATGATAATAAAAACAAACCCTTACTCCTCCTCCATCTGCCAAAGAAATGATGCAGTGTGTGGTGCTCGAATGCACCAGCTTAAGGACTCAGATAGCTCTAAAGTCTGCAGAGCTGCCTTTTGCACTGTGTGAATGTGGGCTACCTCATACATACGCAGGCTCAGGAACTCCTTGGATTGTAGTGACCTTGCTGTCTGTGAGAAAAGAGTCCCAGCTCAATTTGAGATGTTCTGGCACTTTGTACACCGGACCAAGGCAAAGGGAATTGCAGTCTAATGAGATGCCAGTCCCAACTGGAATGCTTCTGAAGGAGGGAGCGGACAAAGGAAGCTCTGACAGTAAAAGGCAGAGAAATGAACGGGAAGAACAAAAAGGCAAAGTGACAGAGACCTGTTGCCTCCCCAGATAACAAGAGGGCAAGGAATGGAAATGAGGAATGGAAGGCACAGGGACAACACAATAAAGGTTAATGTAGACAGGATGCTGCCTTGAACAGAGAGCACAATTAAAACTAGGTGAGCAGCTGGTACTTTCTAGAAATCTCCATGACTGCTGAAGCAAGAGATACTGTGGTGTGGGAGAGGCAGCTGGGAACCCTAGGTCATGGTCTAGGGAACAAGAGTTGCTGCAGGTGGGACAACTGCAGCCCTGTCACTGAGCACACAGTTTATCTAGGTTATGTTCCTCCTGGGGCTGATCATTTGCCCAGGAACACAATCTCTGCTGGATGCTGTTCCACAGCACAGGGGATCTCCACAGCAGACAGTGGTGGGTCAAGAGGCCAGGGAAGAGCAACCAGTGAATCCACTGTGCAACTGCGCTGAATCCAGCGGCACCCTGCGAGCCTCCTGCAGCAGAGCAGGGGCCGGCGCTGGGGCATTGCTCAGGAGCTGGGGTAATTGTCAGGACAGTGGGACTGGTGCAGAGATCACACCATCTGCACAAAGAACAGTGGTTTGGACAAAGAGGCGTGGGTGAGGCAAGGGGAAAACATGACTGGGACGAGGGTTGCACTCACTGAGCACAGAATCTACTCACTGCTTCCAGCTCTGGATCCCACACTCCCAAAGTTTCCTGCCCCTGAGATCCTGGGATGGCAGGGTCCAGAGGGGCATTTTACACAGCAGACCTTGTCTGCAACAGTGACTGACCTTGGGGAGCTGCATCTGGCCCATGACTCTCCCCCCAGCCTTTCTCCTTCCCTCCACACTGGCCCCTCCAGTCTGCACTTGCTGCCTGACTCCTTTCCTGCGCAAATAATTTTCTTGAGCAAACACTATTTACTAGGATGGTGAGGGGGGGCTGCGGAAGGGAAGGCTATTACTGCTCTCTCTGGGTAAAGTGGGCCTCATTACGAGCTCTTTCCATGGCTGGTCAATACTGTTTCCCCGGAGGCTGAGGGACATTTCATTATTCTTCACATTACCTTGTTCATCTCCTCCACGTTTCAGGGGGTATTTATTGAACGCTTTGCATAAGCAGCTTTGGAGCAGAACAGCACACAGAAAGCATGGACAGAAAATATTCTTGACTAACACGGAGTAAGCAAGTGGGGTCTCCCAGCATTGTCCCCTGGGCCAGGTGCCGCCACCTCCTGTTGTGGGTGGCACCACCATCCTTGTGCCATGCTGCTGGAGAAACCAGGCTCCTCTTCCCACTCTGCCCTGGCACTGCATATGGAGACAGAGGTGGCAGTGAGGATGAGGGAGTAGAGTCTGTTTCTAGCTTTAGTCCTAAGCCATGGAAAAAGTCTTTTGTCTACACTACAGACAATGCACCGCAAGCCCAAGATGGGGCTGAACACAAACACATAAAGCAACTTCTGTTCAGACTACAATAAAATGTGTTAAACTTCTGCTCACCATGATTATTTTCCAATTACGTTTTAGTTTAGCTCAATTATTTTCCCATTGCTGCTCAGGGAATCTTCTCCCGTTTCCCTTTAAAAGGCTGCTCCATGTTTTTCCCCTCCTGAGGCTAGCTCTGCCATCTGACCCTCTGACAGGACAGCAGAGACCAGGTCCTAAGCAGTCCGTGGCTCTTCAGCTAGGCACTTGCTCCTGGAGGGGCTGAGGTACCACACAGGCCACCTCCCTGATGAGGCAGCTTCCTTTATTCACCCTTACTTAGGCCCTGGGAGCTTCCCCCTTTCCCCATTCCTGATTCCAGGTCCCTCCCTTCCCTGGCACTGGATCCAAGGCCCTTGGTGCAGAACTGCTGCCCATCTAGGAGGCTTGCGAGCCCAGAGGGCTCAAAGCAGCCTTTCCCCTTTCAAGGCAACAACGGAGCTCAGTGGACATTAATTCATCCTTCCTTTTGTTTAATAACCCTCATATCTCTCTCTGCCTGCCTTTGTACGGGCCTGGGAGACATAGAGATCTCTTTTTGTTTTGGATGCATCCCTATTTAAGAGGTTAATTAATGAAAACTGTAATTCTATGGCCCTCCTAATGTTAAATGGAACAAAGGTTAATTGATGTGATTATGGCTCATGAGCTGAACTGCAGTCCTTAGTGGGATGGATGATTTCAAGCATGTGGGCTGCAATTACTTCTCCCTCTTGGCTCACTGGGGTTTTGCTAAATCCATAGTAGGGACCTAGTGATACTTAGTAGCATGAAGATAAAGTGGTTAATAGTTGCGTAAGTGTCTAAAGTTTAGTGTTCTTAAAGCTGAGCTGATTGCCATGGGGTGTTTTTTGAGCAATGGACATGAAAGTGCAATAACGGTCTCATCAGGTAAGACCAGAGACCTGTCTCACTCCACAGTCTGTCTCCAACCGGCAGCAGATGAGGCCAGGGCAAGCACACCGTGGGATTTCCCCAGATCACTCTCCCAGCCACCTTTGGCTCCGAGACATCCTGGGTTACCTGTAGCATTCCCATGATAATAATTCACAAAGGATTTTTCCTCCACAGAGTTGCCCAGTTACAACCTGGGATGCCCCAGGTCCCCACTGCCCAGGCATTTCATAGCCCAGCAATGACCTCACCACAGAGCTACCTCCTCTGGTCTCTTCTGAAACTGCTGTCTGCCAGCTCCCACTGACCCCCAGTCCTTCTGCTGGGACAGAACAATTGTTCCTTGCTCTCCTTCCACACGGTACTCACAATTTCATAGCTCCTCACCTGTCTCTTCCAGGCAGAGGACTCCTAGCCCGGTTAATCATTTTTCAGGCTCAAGTCATTCCCCATCCTTGGTCATCCTTGCTGCTGCCCTGCTCTGAGGATTTTTTAGTTCTATTATGTAAAACACGTTTGAGCTGGAGAAGCCAGAGCTGTATACCCTACTCAGCATGTAGGCAATGGCATAATGATGTTCGCTGCTTTGCTTTATTTTCCTTCCTAGGGCTGGGCTTGCAGGAGCTTCCTGCACCGCTGATCCATCTCATTGAACTGCCACGCAACAAGCTCAAAAGGATCACATCAGGTTTGCAGCAGATAGATGACCCACTGTGGTGTAAGACATGGATGAAGAGCTTTAAGAAACGTAACAGGCCCTCCTAGCACTCAGATATAAAAAGAAACTCCTGCACTCAGGACTTCCAAATCAATTAATAGTGTCCTAATAAACAGCTCATTCATTGCTGTCAGCTTTCTGTAAGAGATATAAACCAGCTTGAATTAGAGCAAAATATGCCCGACTGGTGCTGAGTTATGCCCTGATATAATTCTTAAAATGTACACAAAGAACAAGTGTGGGAAAACCTATCTGTTTTCCTTGGCCTTTTCCTCTTTACTTTAAAATCCTCCCCGGGCAAAGAACTAGCACAGGGACTCTAAGCCCCAAAGGAAAGCATATGCAAGAAGTAAGAAAAACTAAGAAACTGCACTTTTTCTCACAGTGGGCACATTTCAGCATTACAATTGCAGTCACTGCTCTTTCTATTGTAAGAGCGCAAGTAGTCATTCTGGATATACAAATATTGAAATTCCACAGAGTATTTCCATGGGTTGCTGGAAAGACCATTTCCTCCAGCCATGCACTAGGATTTCAGAGGTGTTCTCTGAATTTCAATGGTGACCATGCAGATGAACAAAATAATGCACATTTTTGATGGCACATTTGGCTAGAATGGCATTAAATTTACAAGAAAAAATTCAATCAGTAGCACCATTCATTCCCCAGCATTTAACTTATTTACACTGAATAAACACATCAGACAAGCCCCTCTCCAGAGATTATGCAGAAATGCTTGGCAATGGGAACGTACTCCTTGGTGCGTGTGAGTATAATGGAAGAAAATGAATATTTTTTTGCGAAATAATAATTGTTTTGCATTTATATCAAATGTTATATTCGGGGATCTCAAAGCACTTAACAGGTGAAGACTGATACAGTGCTGCCTTTGTTTAATTTTGAGCACTTGGTCCTATGGACCTAGACGTATAGCATCACAGTATTTTACTGGATGCATTACATAGGCTCTGATCACAGAACTCAAGCCACCCTGTGGGCACCCTCCCTCTGCCCAAGCAAAGGCTCTCCATGATCACAGACAGAATCATAAAATCATTTAGGCTGGAAAACATCTTTAAGATCATCAAGTCCCACTATTACCCAGCACTGCCAAGCCCACCACTAAACCAGGTCCCTAACTGCCACATCTACACATCTTTTAAACACCTCCAGGGATGATGACTTAACCACCTCCCTGGGCAGCCTGTTCCAATGCCTGACCACCCTTTCACTGAAGACATCTTTCCTACTATCCCATCCAAACCTCCCCTGTGGCAGCTTGAGGCCGTTCCCTCCTGTCCTGTCCCCCATCACCTGGGAGAAGGGACCGACCCCCCTGCCCACAGCCCCTGCCAGGAGCTGCAGAGAGCGATAAGGTCCCCCCTGAGCCGCCCCCTCTCCAGGCCAACCCCCCCCAGGTCCCTCAGCCGCCCCCCGTGAGCCTGGTGCTCCAGCCCCGTCCCCAGCCCCTGCCCGGCTCTGGACACGCTCCAGCCCCTCAGCGTCCCCCCTGCAGTGAGGGGCCTGAAACACCCCAGGGTGCGAGGTGTGGCCCCACCAGTGCTGAGGGCCCTTCCCCGCCGGGCAGTTCCCAGCCCCTGCCCCAGCCTGCAGCTGCGGGGGGCTGGTGTGACCCGGCAGCCCTGGGGCACACACTGGCTCTTTGCTAGGGCAGAGCTTTGTGCAGAGGAACCGCTCAGAAGGTGCTGGGGAAGGAGCCAGGTTTCACTGCTACTGGAGGAAGAGCGATAACACCCAGAAGGTCCTGCCAAACTGTCCCAGCAGAAGCTGGCTCCAAATCCAGACATCATTTTAACCTCAAAGGACTTTGGCTGGCACAGAAAGGCAGGGAGTCCAATCCAATCTTATTTTCCATTCTGGTACACAGACCATTTTTCCTCACTGCTAACAGTGCTGAGGAGGTGAGAGAGCCTCGCACACTCAGACCATGCTATGTCAACATGGCAATGTGTTTGTGCTGGGACGATACACTCATTCTCACCTGTTCCCTAACAGCCTGAAAGAGCCAGGAGCTCACCAACCTCTGCTGTCACCTTCAGATTTCTCTTAGGTCCCTTCCCCTCATGCTCACACACATTCCTCTCTCCTCGCTCTCGGCAAGAGCTGGTCTCCTCCAGAGGAGCAGAAACCTCAGCAGATGCTCATGCTTCTCATATCAGGGCTGAAGGGAGGGAGGGGCAACGTGTCTGGGGCTCTGTGAGCCACTGTCTTCATTAGAGAATGCAGATGGGACTACTTGCACTCATTTCAGAAATGGCTGTCACAGCCGGGCTGATGGATGCATAGCGAGGGGTCGCTCTGAACTTGGCAGCGGACAAGAGCTGCATAATACAGACCGGCTCTTCCCTCCCTGCTCTCCACCACTGTGCCTTTTGTCTTCAGCATCACAGGCCTCCACTTTGCTTCCAACTAATGGCTCCTTCAGCGAGTCCCTTCAACAAGCTGCTTGAAAGGCACAGCTCTGCTGCAGAGGGCGGATGAAAATAAATGGAAGGGAGAGACAGGAGGGAAAATGGGGAAGGCAGGCAGCAACAAGATGGGAAGGAGAGATGGGAGGAAGAGAAAGCAGGGTGCAGAAGGCAGTGAGAGAGACACAGAAGGAGGGATGGGAGGATAATTTTCAAGTTGTTAACAGCATCATTCTAATCATACCTTCCTAAGCATGTTCACAGACACCGGGGACTTTGACAATGAGCAGAGAAGGAAGCAGAGAAGGAAGCAGGTGAATAAACTGTAGTGCCAGTGGCTGGACAAAGCGTGCCTCCCAAAGAGATGCTATTCTTATTCCTGCAAGCAACATGCTGATCACTCGGTGCTCTGGTCTCCCAAATTGGAGAGGACTCCCTTCCCTTCTCCCCCTACCATAAAGCTGGTCCTGTTCCTGCCCCCCCAGCCCCCCAGCAAGAAGGGTGTGTGGGGACCCCACTCCTTTGGGTACCAGTAGTGTTTGGAGGGAGGACAGCCAAGGCAGAGCAAACCCCTGGCCTTTCCTGTTCTCTGCCTGCAGGTTCATTTGCTCAATCAAGCCTTGGCCACAGCTTTGCAGAGATGCCCAGGGTCACTTTATCTTGCCTGTTTGCTTGGGCAGCCAGTCAAGCAGCTAGCAGCAGAAACAACAGGATTTTTTCTTTCGTGCATGCGGGAAAAATTAAATGTGATTTGAACTCGCTGCTGGATCTGCACCAAATGAGCCCCCCAGGGCATAAGCTGTCAGGCAGTCGAAGAAGGGCCGCCCTTCCCAGCACAGCGAGAACTTTCCCTGCCAGAGCAACACAGGCAGTGTCGCCAGAAGATCGCCCCTGCTCCTTTAGATCCCTTGCTGCCAGAAAGCTGCCTGGGCTGCCTGCCACAGAAGAGGCTGGTGGCCTCCATCCCACTTCTTCCTCCACGTGTAGCGAGAGCAAGATGCATAGGATGCCCACTTCTGCGTGCTCAGGGACGCACCTTCAGCACAGGCATGCCCACCCACCCCCCAGCCTCCCAAGGGAGCTTGGGTGTCCCCCACAAACTCGCTGGACTCAGGCCCCTCTCATGACTTCTGCTTTGGGCTAGCTCCAGGACCACGAGGGTCTCCTTGGTCAGCTCCAGGAGGAACGTTTGGCATCGTCCCAGTGCAAGGTTCATCTCACAAAGAGGCCAGCGGTGGCTTCCAGGACCCTGAGGCTCCCTTCTCTTGGCCGAGTGCCCTGGGAAATCCAGTCCCTGGCTGTCTCAGCAGCCAACTGGTGCCTTGCTACGCTGAGCCCTGAAGTCCGCAGTGAAGGAGAGGTACTAAATATGGATCTGCTCTGCAGACATGACTCACACTCCGGCAGGGTCATCCTGCTGTCTGTATGTGCTCAGGACTTGCTTTTCTTAGCCCACTGCTTTCCCCTGCTGCTGTCCTTCCCATCCACCCACCCTCCTGCCAGGGCTGCCTAATATGACCATGAAGATGATGAAATCTGTTCCAATTGTTCAAAGCACTACTTTGTGCACAAATACCCTGTTTGAAACACCTCCAGCAGATGCCACAGCTTGCAGCTCCTGCCCTTTCCCAGCCAGGCTTGGTCCTGCAGATGACCATTCCTTACCCTCCTCCTGCCTGCTCAGCAGGCTGAGGTGCAGAACCCCAGGACTAATGCCCACAGTACCAGGCTCCCCATGTGCAAGGGAATATAATCAGGGCTGTTTCCCTAACTTAGTAGCTGGAGAAATTTGTGGTCAAGAAACAGTCCAGACAGGCTGCCCCAGTTTCTGCTGAAGGCACCTGCTCTGTCACCCTAGCCTTGTGGCAGCCCCACATCCATGAGGTTGCTCTGTGGAGCAGTTGGCTGGAAGCAACCTCCTCCTCCAGCCTCCCATGCCGGCTGCTGGCAGAGGTTCCTGAGAATACTTCAGTCTTTGAAAGTGCTGATAAAAAAATATCAAAGATTGACCAAGTCGCCAGACTTGGCAGGGAAATAAGCATGTTTTACCAGCTTCAATCCCTCCTCCCCCAGGGCTGGGAGAAGGGCTCGGTGCAGGAATGCCTGTCTGAGCCCTCCCTTGCCCATCTCCCACCACACAGCACAGTTCCGTGATGGCCATGACGTTAAAAAGGTCAGGGTCTTTTTTCAAGCACATGCCACATTTCCAGGGCAGGAAGGCTGCAAGCCTCTTAGGAAGGGGTTCAGAGATGTCCTAAGGCAAAGGCCCCCAGGCCACCCTCTGTAAGGGACCCTGAGCGAAGGGGGTTGGGGTTGGGCTCCAAGGACCCTTCCCTCTTCCCAGGGGCATCTGTGGGAGAAGTTTTGTTGGAGGGAGCAGCACCTCTCACAGGGAGACAGGCAGCAAGAGAACTCATTAGGGGAAAAAATCAAAGCGGTGTGTATGCTAATGGTAGGATGAGGTGAGGGAAGGCAGCATCCCAGACAGGCAGGAGGGTCCTCTTCCTCCCGCTCCCTCAGGGGTTCATTACAGGCTGGTATTTGCACAGCCATCCAATCTGGTGTCGCTCCCTGCCACCCCGCATATCAGCAAATCCCTTCCCACGGGAGCCCAGCTAATTTGCTTCCCATCTATTGATCCCTGTGGCAAGTTACCATTAGTAGCAGTTCCACCTGCCTCCTCCCCCTCCTCCTCCTCCTCCTCCTCGATCTGCTCTGTGCTGGGGATGAAGGGTAGCAGTGGGCTCATTACTGGAGAGAGGTGTTTAGGGCTGACCGGAGATGAAAGGTGCCGAATTGCTCCCTGGGCCCACTCCCGATCAGAGAGAGACCCTTCTTATTTATAAGGCCAGCAGCATCCCCCTGATTAGTGAATGCTTTCAGGCTCCCTCTCCCCTGCACTCAGCATATTGATTAGTCTTTGTTTGCTGCTTTATGAACCTGTTCGTTAATGGGCTGGGAGCTTGTAAACGCACATCGGATTTCCTTTTAAATCTGCCTGAACGAAGGAACTGCCGAGTGTTTACAAGGGGGAGAGTTACAGCCCTGCCGCCGCCACCAGCAAACTTCGCTGACAGCTGAGAGTGGGGTCACCCCTTCCCCGCAGCACCGCGCTATCCCACCTCCACCTTGGCTCCTCTTGGCCAGGGCACACTTCGCTGATGGAGAAGAGAGGATGGATCGAGGAGGTTCGGTTGGCTCCTGCCCTCTGTGCCTTATCCCCCACCATGCTCCCTCCCAGGCTGCACCCCAGCTGGGGCTGCAGAAGGGACTGGGGCACACCACAGCTTTCTCCCCAGGCACAGGTGACACCTATCTGCTGTCCCTGGCTGGTCTAGTTCTGTTGACTCTGCCCGCTGGTGTCAGCTCTGTGGTGCCACCCGTGGGATGTTCCTCCATCTCTTGCTGACATTTCCCCATGGCTCTGTGATGTACCAGCAGCATCCCCACCCTCTGCCCCATCCCAGATACTGGGAAGAAGGAGAAGGCACCAATCTCCAGGAGATAGACAGGGAGTGCTCCTGGGCAGGTTACTGGTGGCAGGCGATTTTCTAAGCAGCTGACAGAAGCAAAGCAGGTATTACACGTGTCTAAGGGAGGGCTCCTTCCAGTCCCACATGCCACATTCCCCCAGGCAGGGCAGGAGAAATGTTGCCCTGGGCGTAGCAGAAGTTCTCAGGGTAATGCCAGAGCCTTGCCACAAGCCACGGCAGATCAGAGCCTTGCAGTTGATCCTTTTGCTGTCACTTACAAAAAAATATGTTTATCTCCCCACTCTGCAAGACACTCCCATTATTTCGAATGCTAACAAGATTCAGTGAAATGGCAGATGGCTGGCATTCCCCCTAGAAGGAAAGGAGGCTGAGTTGCCTGATATATATTGCACATTCAGCCCTATTTGCTCAGCTGTAGATCTGCCTGTCCTGGACTTCACTAAGCCATCCATCCTCTTACTCTCAGACACAACCAGGACACCATTGCTCACTCCTAAAAGTTTGATAAAGCTGACTCCAAGCATTACGGCCCAAGGCGCTCCTTCCATTGGTTCAACCCTTCAGTTTCAGGCTTCATAATCACCACTTCCTTCCCTCACTGTAGTTTGATTTATGAAGCTATAAGGTTTCTTTTCCATGTCACCAAAGTGGATATTTCAGGGTCATTTTGATTGCACATTTTCTGGTTTGGAAGTGTTGGAGTGTCCCTCACAGAGCTCACAGCAGCATCTGGTATGAGGGAGCCTCCCCTACCCAAAGATACATCTCTGTTGTTTGAGCTAAGAGTCATCCTTTCAGCAGAATGTCGGAGGAAAGCTATTAGAGCTGCTTGAGCTGGCTAGTGCAGGGAAACATTATCACTTGTACTAAGCTAATGTATTGCTTTTGCTTGCAGTACTCCAATGTATTGCTTTTGCTTGCAGTTCACTGGGTCTTTCCAGGGAGCCACAAGCCTAAACGTGCATTTTCCAGGTACATCACAGTTACTCGCTTTCCTTATTCAGAAAGCAGGAATGTAAATGTAATAGGCTTGATGCAGAGTTGTTGGCGCAGTGAAGCAATAATAAAAGCAGGACTATCCAGCTTCCATATTGCTAGGAAAGTGGGAATCTGATTTATACCATTTAAAATGGGTAAGGTTCAGTACTTTTGGCACTCTGAGATATGAATATGTTTTGGGGCTCTTGTCTGTGAGACCAGTCAAGCATTTCTGGGGTATGACAGACATGGGAACAGCATCCCTGTCAGCCAGCAGAGTCCCACCTCCTAATCTGGAATCTCTTCTAGTGCAATGGGCCCCAGTTTGCCTGAGTCCTGTTTGAGCGGAGTACTCACTGGAAGGCTTCTCCCTTCCAGGCACCAGAGATCTTCACCCTCATGCATCCTGCTGAAAAAACCTAGAAGTTATAAAAACAGCTGCCACCTAAATGTTCCTTTTCAGTGCATAAGACTTGAGGAAGGGATATGTCTGTTCATACAATCCACAGATAACCCAAAGGGTACTGAGATGCTCTTTAGAGGAGTCCTGGCTGGAAGCCAATTGCATTTTTCTGAAAGGTTCTACCTCCTGAGACTTTAAAACTTGCTGCATTCCCTCAAGGTTAACTCCTTTCCCAGAAGCTGCAGCAAGGTCTCTGGAATAAACTCCACCAAAGAAACACTCTAATTTGTCAGTGCCTTAATTTCTGTCTGTAGCCTGTCCTGCTGCAGCATCCCAATCCATTCACCCACATACCTAGTCACACTGAGGCAGCCAAGAGATTACACAAGTTCAGGGGACCTTTGGAGCTAACTTTCTGAGAAAACAAGTTTGTTCTTTATATCCATTTCTTTTTCTTTGCAAACAAATCAAAGAGATACTTCTTGCCACCACCTTTCTGCAGTGTTTCCTGCCTCCCCGCAACAGCCGACAGCAATATATTTTGCCTGAAATCTGTGTCTTTGTCCTTCATAAGATTACTTCAGGGTTATCACCATCAGGTGAGCAGACAGAAGTAGCTCCAGCTGCTGTAAGACAGGGAAAGGGAGAGAGCAGAGAAATACCTTTTCTGCACCAGAAATTACCCCATTCCCAGAAGTCCCATCTAGGAAGACTCTGGCAGCTGGCTCAGGTGCTCCGAGCCTGGCTGGTGCTCTGCCCACACCACCACTTTCAAGGTGGAGAGGCTTAGCTCAGGACTGAAAGTGCTCTAGTGTCCAGGGATACAAATCATCCCCCCCTGGTCAGCCTCGAGACAAAATTAGGAGTTACTGGTCCTGAAATAAAGAGTACCCAGCATAGAGACTGCCCTTGCATTGCCTTGGAGGTGTCATACAAACAGTGCCAGCCTCTCACGGGACTGCTTCACACCTGGTACATCTCATGAGTGATGGAAACACGGCAAGACATGGATCCAGGAACATCTGAGGAGATAACGGATAGCAAAAGGTAGGTGAAGAGTATACAATTAGAGCATAAATTGGACTGGGGTAACACAGAGGTATCCTGAGTGCTATAAAATACCACAGATGGGGAGGCAGCCACATAAAATGTAGTGGCAGTGTAAAAATCAAAGTCTGGCACTAATGGCTGTGATCTTTTTTAATCTATTGATTAAACTAGTGATCCTTTCCAGCCCTAAACACTACTAATCTGTTGCCCTGGGAATAAACTTGGAGCTAGGAAGGAATAAGTTGCTCTCTCAGGAACATTTTTCAAGGTTTTAGTGTTTTTATCATGCTGAAATAGGCTTTTGAGCTTTCTCATAAAGAAAAAAAAAAGAAGAAGAAAAGAAAAGAAGAAAACCACAGAAAAGGTGACGCTCCTCTAATAGCCAAGGAATCACAGTTCTTGATTATGGAGGGGAACAGCACACCCCAAGTTTAATTTGTACCCTAACTGCCAGGTAAGGGCACACTGACTGAGCCCTCACTGTCTCTCCCAGTGGAGCTGTCCCAAGTGGTAACAAATAATTAGGAGAGACTCAAGTCATGTAAAACACGTACGGAGACAGACGGACAGATAACCTAGTGAGACAGACTTAAACTATTGGGGTAACTTCGTGGTGCCACCTCTTATTGTATGTAGATTTGCCATTTCTAAGTGGCAGATGGGAGGAGTTGTTATTTAACGTCCCCTACAAATATTTTTCCGTCTCCTTCCTCTTGCTCTCGCTAAAGTCTAGGATAGGCCCAGCTCCCTCCCTCCCCTCAGGTCTGGGCCAATTTAGAGTGTTAATTAGTGATGAATTAGCAGCACAAATCCCATTCAAAGCCCCAGACCCACTATGATGAATTCCTACGAGGGACCTGACAAATCTTATGTTAATATCTTCCTTTTCTTCATCAAGCAATTACTTCTTACTTCATTTGTCTGCAAAAGCTGAGCCCACACCCTCAGCTCGGGTGCTGGCATGTGCGGTTCAACTTTGTCAATTAATTATTGAATGGCTTATTTCACGCTGTTAGACTATTAAAAAAAAACCCACATGTGAAAGCACCTTCTTAATTATTAAATTTCAACATGTTGGGCATTAAAGCTCTTAGAGGGAATGCTGACACCAGCCTTTCCCCTCTAAAATTTCCTGCCGTCACCACCACAGCTGAGTCCCTGCCTGGCTGTTTTAATTATGGTGGCACTTTACCTTGCCATGCAGAGACCATGATGAGCCCAGCCCTGACCCAAACCCTGATGAAGTCAAGGAAAATATTTACATCATCTTCAGAGGGACTTGAGTCCTTCCCAAAGACTGATGTGCTCTTACAACACAGGTGCTTTGGCAATCTACCGCCTTTCTCATAAGAAACATTAGGACACTAACCAGGGTAGTTGGGACCAAAGATCCTCCTCGCTAGGGTGATTCACAGAGGTTCAGGGCAGAAGAAACAGCCGATTACCTTTGCCCTTCCTAATAGCATAGTTTGTTGACCTGCAGCCAGCAACCCTTGAATTAAGCCTAGAAACACGGTGTCTAGGGGTTTTTTGTTGATCAATGAGCTGAGTCCCAACCTTAGTGCTACAAATTGTCCATACCCAAAGGGAAACTAATTCTGTCTTCTCTGCCCAAGCTGCCAGAGGGCAGGATTCAGTCCCAAACAACCTGCTGCTCCCAAACCAGAGACCCCAGCTCCTGGTACCTCTCTGCTGGGTACCCCTCTTCCAAGAGGTGAGCTCTTGGCTTGGTGACTTGCTGAGCTTGCAAAGCATAAGGGTTTGAAGCAGACGCTTTGCTTTCGCCTGTCAGCTCTGCTCACATCCCACTGGGGAGCTTTGGGCAGAGGCCTGAGTCACTCTGCATCAGCACCAAAACAGCTGACACATCTCTGCACACTCTCCAGCTGACTGCCAGAGCGACTGGTAGTGTCAAGCGATGGGTGCCCCAGGAGACTCAGTGATGGTACCCTATCCTACAGCCTCTTTTCCTGGCTTCTTTTAGACTCAGCAAGACAGAAAGATCTCCTGGTGACAGCAGCAGCCTATGTGCCTCCTACTGAGCCCACTCTCTGGTTTCACCCTCTTCCCCTGGAGCATTCAGCAGGAGGAAGCAAGACCACTGCGGTCTTGCTTGCCCACCTCCCTTTAGCAAAAACGATGCCCACACCACAACCTCAAACACAGGGTAGCTGCTCACACCTCCTGCTGGCATTTGCTCAGTCCCAGCCCAGCTGCTGGCACTACCACACTGCATTCGTGTTTTATGGGGAAGCAAACCTTACAAGCTGTTAGGAGACCTGCCTGGCCCAGCTAAACCCCAGCGAAGACAGCACTTAAGTTCAAAGGAAGGGATTAACCTCAGGAAAGGGCTGCGGGGATATCTTCAGCCTGGTCCTGCTGTTTTCCCCTGCAAGCACCTGCAGTGCAGCCAGCAGCTGAGCCCAGGGCCTCCAGCGCAGCAGCACCTGCAGCCCAGCCCCACGCTGCGCATCGGGATGCCGAAAAAAGCTACACCCCTCATAAGCAGAGAGTGAGAAAAGCAGCAGGACTGTGTGTGGGAGAAAAGGGTTGAAAAGGAGCAAAGGCAGCCTAAGTTTCAGAAAAGACTCCCTCCCTCTCCCCTTCAGTGGATTAAAGACTCCAGAGTTGTCTGTCTGCCGGTAGGCGAGGAGCATCTATCACAGGCGCCAGAGACTGCAGGGCCTCCTTCGGCTGCAATAGCTGGGACTTGCAGAGTCTTTTCTTTCACTGACTTCCAGTCTGGAGCAATAAAAATGCCCCTCTGTTCCTGCAGCTGACTTGCAAACCACAGCCCTGCACATCAGAGGGAAGCAAGCAATTAAAGAGACAAAGTGCTGAAAAATACATAACAAAAACTCTGCAAATGGGTACTGGGAGCCCGGAGAACAAAGGCAACGCATGTTAATGATGAACATGATTCAGTTAATTTTTAATGGTCCATAACAGAAGCATGGATGAGAGAAGCGAGGAGGTGTCAGGAGAAAACTCTTCCTTTTGCCGCTGTGCCCTCCTCATCCAAGATGACAGCCTGCCTCCTCCCTTCCCACCGGGGACCCAAGAAGCTTTCACGGGATGCAGTGCAGACAGGGTTTTAAGTTTTACGTATGAGCTCCCTGCACCCAGAAATGCAGCCCAAAAGCCCTGAGGAAGTCTGACAGGGAGCAGGAGGATCTCAGCTCATGATGTTTTCGTGAAGTTTAAGCTCAAAGACATTGCTGTTTGGCCAGGGATGAAGGCATGTGTGCCATGGGGCTTGTTGGACCCCTTGCCCTGCTGCTTCGCTGCAGGAGAGGTACCACAGCCATGCAGATGCTGAGATATCAGAGCCAGGGACGTGCATGCTGGCTCCTAGCTGGGCGTGTGCATGCCTGTCCCTGCGTTTGCATCAACTATTTGTAGCTACCCCCCAGTCTTTCCTCCTCTTGATCTCTGTGATCAAATGAAGATCAAAAACACTGTCTTTCCCAACACAGAAACATGGGATGAAGGAGGGCAAACATGACATCAAGGCCAAAAGGGATGGGGAAAAGGACATGCTGTCACTCCGTGATGGAAACACTCTCACCTCTGCAGCTAGTGGAAATGCCAGCCGAGATCAGCCCTGACAGTGCAAGCAGGGCAGGATCCGTTAACACCACTTTGAGGTGACACGGATGGATTAGCAAGAGTCCAGGGTGCCACTGCAGTGGCAGCCAGCTTTGCTGCAGACCTGCCCCTTGGGGAGCTGCTCCCCGCCTCGTCCCTCACAGCCACCCATGCCCCCCACAGCCACCCACCCATGCAGACGCAGCTCACTGCCATCAGGGTGCCCGGTGTGTTGTATCACACTGAGGGACAGCCGTGCAGGCTTCCCGCTCTTCCACAGTGCCTTTGCTCACTCCTGAGACCACCCCTGCTGACTCGCTTGCTCCCCGCTGCAGCATCTCCCTCCTTTTGCTGGCTTTGCCCCTCTCTGCCCCTCCATGAACTAGCAGCTCTGGTGGCAGACACCGCCTTGTGCCCGGGCACCAGCACATCGCCCCACATGCATTTATAGCGTTAGAGCAGCACAGCCCCTCTGCTCACAATGCCTACCCTTCACACACAAGCCCTGCACAGACATCGTCAGGGCTCTGCAGCGTGCCAGGCTGGGGAAGGAGAGACAGAGTGACCCTGAAGACATCCAGTACTTTCCACAGATCCCCAGCTTCCCTCTGAAATTCCCTTCATTACCCCATCTTTCTCCTCTCCATTGTTGCTGTCTTCCCCATGATAGCTAACGAGGCTCCTAACCCCGACTCTTAACTTTTGAAGCCATTATTTCCACGCTAAACACCCTACATGAAAATCCCAGACAAGCTGAAGTAAACCAAGTCCTGGGATTTTGGGCTGAATCCCTCACCCCTCCCTTCGTCTCTGCTGCGGGGTGGGTGGTAGTGGGGGTATCCTCCAGCAAGTGCTGAGCAACATGAATAGGTCTGCCTCTCCAGATATACGGTTCCCTCTGCTTACAGCACTGCTTGAAGTGTCCCACACACCTACACCCCGCACCCAGCAACACCCCATCCCCTGGCCCAGCCTCTGCTGCAGCGCAGGAGAGCAGGGGCACAGCAAAATGTTGATGAGGCAAGGGATGGGCAGCTGGGCATGGGTCTGTTCTGTAAGCATGGACCGAGAGCTGATTTTGGCAATGGGATGGCCACATCCCAGAGAGCCATGAATCACAGAATCACAGAATCATTTAGGTTGGAAGGGACCTTAAAGGTCATCTCGTTCTGACCCTGCTGCCATGGGCAGGGACACCTTCCACTAGACCAGATTGCTCAAAACCCCATCCAGCCTGGCCTCAGGCCAAGCAGGAGTTTGGCATGGTCATCACACGCAGCCCCTGGAAGAGACAGTCCCAGAGAGAGCCCATCGCCTGACATGAACTGCGTGTTGGGGCTAGGCAGGCTGGGGCCACTCACGCAGCAGCTTCTGCCCCCAGCTGAGCTGGTGAAGCCCAGAGGAGCCTCTACACATGTTGATGTACCTGCTATGCTTTCCCCAGCTCTCACCAGGTACCTAAGCCTCCAGGACCACAGGGTCCATCAGACAGCGTGGCCATCCCACCTCCACAACAGGAGAAACTGGCACAGTGGATCCCAGCCGAGGGGCTGCAGTGGGGATGGGAGAGGGAGGGGATGCATCCTCCCAGGAGCTGAGCCTGGTGAGATGCTGGGGAAAGGACTGTCAAAAACTAATTTAAAAATGTAGCGCTCTGCTTGATTTCATGTCTCAACATGTCGCTTAACAGCAATTTAGTCATCCCCCCGCCTTTTCACTGAGGCACTGACACTTTTTTAATAAAAATACATAGAGGAGCTTCAGGCACTTTATTAAGCACACAGCAAGGGTGCTGGCACCCATGTCTCTGCCCCTCCATGCTCCCTATTAGTGTAATGAGAGCTTGCAGGAGCACAGGAACCTACGGAGCCCCTTCCCCAGCTCCAGCTGAACGCTCACGACCTGATTTCCCAGAGCACATGCTTGGCTTCCTCTAGAAATCGCATCTTCAGCTGGTGCCCAGGGCTGGGCCCTGCCTAGGTGAAAGGCATTCAGCAAACCTGATCTGCCAGCAAGCTTATATAATTATTAGAATTTCTAATTTTTTCCCTGGGTTTGTTTTTTTTTTGGTCCTTTTTCTTTTTTTTTTTTTTTAGTGTCCCCAAGCCATGTTGCGATGCAGAAGCTGCTGCTGCCATGGTTACGGTCCCAGCCAGCTGATACCAGCTCTCAGCTCTAGCCTCTGGAGGGTGCTGAGCCCTGGGAGCCCCGTGTGCCGCGCTGACCCCCTTCCCAGGGGAGGGCTGCCTGGCACCATCCCCACTGACAGCTTCTCTGGCCACCCCTGCACCAGAACCCTGTATCCACACGCTTGCTGGCTTTGAGCTCAGCGCAGCCCTGACACACCGAGGGGGCCAGCACACCAGGGTCCGAGGCGAGCCCCGCACCCAAGGCAAGCAGCAGTGGTACTGCTGGCAGCTGGTGCCAGCGGCTCTGGCTGATAGTGGGGCTGACAAGCCCCAAGCTGGATGCTGCAGGTGCCTGGCGGTGGGCTGGAGCTGAACAGGCAACTTCTAGGGCCTTGTGGTTCATTTTGTAGACTGCTTATCTCTCGCTCACACGTAAATGTCTCTCTTTCTTGTTCTTTCTGAGATGAGAAGCCAGTCAGTGGCCAAGGAGGTATCACCACATGTCAGCTGATGTGACCCAAAGGTCTTTTGTTGCCGGGAAGAAGTTACTGCCCTTTCTTCATAGTCATCCAGTACCATGGCTCAAGTTTCCAGCTGGCTTTCCTGGGGCTCAGGCTCACACCGAGTGCAGGTAAAGTGTGTTCTGTGTCATGCCATTGATGGCCCAAAGCATAGCCCAGGTTTGGCTGTTTTCTTTGGCACCAGGGACCCCAAAAGCAGAGAGACAATCTGCACAGTCAAGATGGGTGAACAGTTTATGGGATCCTCCATGCACCTCTTCCAGTGGCCCTAAAGAGATCTAAGCCTAGCTCCCCAAGTGGACTAGGAGATGCCAATTGCCTGGAAATCCTGACCTGATCCCAAACCAGGAATCTCAAGTGAAACTTTCTTTTCACCTCAGCTTCCCAGGCCCACATCTACACCACAAGCAGCCAGCTAAGTCTGCAGCCAGCCTCTGGGTGCTCTTTGCACTCTTGCAGCTTTGCCCACCCCTTAGCAAAAACCCCTGGTCCTGTGTGCCCCACCACCCTCAAGGCTGCTAGCTGGAGGGTGGCAGGGACATTTTCCTTGCCCAGGTCAGCACAGCTGAGGAGTTAAGCCCACAGCAGACAGACTGATGTCCCCCCCACAGAGCTGCCTCCACTGCCAGCAGCACCCCTGGGCTCTGGGCGATACCTCTGCTCTGCATGCCAAAGCAGTGGGCAGCTGCCTGAGCCTCCCTCCTTGCGGGGATGGGGAGTAACTATGGTAACTGTCTCCGGCTGCATCCCAGCTCCATGTTTGCCTCTCCTCAATACTGCTTGTGTTTATCTCTGATGCTCCTTTCACAGCTTACTCCTTCTTTCTCTCAATGAAAGGCAGAAAGCATGGTCTTGCAACACCTTCCAGCCTTCCCTCCCCGCAGACAGCGTTAACCACAAACTAGCTGATGTCCGCAGGTAAGGCATGACCTCGCACAACACCTTCCCTGCTCATCACCTAGGAGTCCCCACTGGTTTACAGCAGGGCTGGTTAATCACCAAAGCACACGATGAGCCGCTGTGGCCTGGCAGGAGCCTGGGGGTGTCAGCCAGCATCAGCGAGCACCACCTGAGAGGGTACAAGGCGCTTGCAGCTAGTGTGTGGACACACACCAGCCTGGGATGTTTCCATAATCATCTAATAAAGCAATATAGGTGCCACCCTTAATCCCTGCATAACTTCATCCACCAGCTGTAGAACAGGGTGACTGAGCTTCCTCCTGCACCTACTGTCACGTTCATCAACACGGCCGCTGCTCCGTGCTGCAGCACCTGGCGCCAAAATTTATGCCTCAGTCTCAGCTGTGACTGTTCAGGTAAAAATTTTCAAAAGCATCTAAACGACTCAGACGTTGAAATCAGATTTGGGAGGCACTTCTGAGAATGGATCTCGGGCTCTTGACACTTTTGAAATGTTCCCCACAATAATTTAAGAACGTCTAAACTACCAATTAGTGCTTGATTAACAATGGTAAATAGGAGCCCTGTGTTCTGCTCTCTTTCTTGCTGTTTCAGCTATTAATGACAACTACACCACAGGCTGCCAGAGGAAACATTTAATATGGGAAGCCATGATTTTTTTCCCTTTTGTGTTTTAAAAATAAGACGATGACATTTCTTCTCCTTTCTTTCTCACTTTTTTCCCTTTGCTTTGTCATGCCAAGCAGCGCGTCTTGACACCAGCTGAAAACATCTGGAATGGTTCTGATAGGAGTAGAACCAGCTGCCTTTTCATATTTCTCTGGGACTGGGAGATATATGCCAGATGTGAGAGTCTCTCCTCACTAATAATAAGTTATCTGAATAAATAACTGGTGGTGTCTCAGACCTGGCTGAAGTGTTTGCTCTCTGCCTCCTTTTGCAGGATGTGATTTACAATGTCTTCTCTTGCTTCACTCTGATTCTTATTTTACTTTAGGGGGTGGGGTTATTCAATCATTTCTTTTCTTCTCCTCCTTTCCCTCCCCTCCCCTCCTCAGGCATTCAATCACAGCTGTCTGCCAGGGGGGTTGCAACCCAGCTTTTCACCTGCTTGTACTGCAAGCAGAGGAAACTTGAGAAGAAACAGTGGAAATATTTCCTAACCAGTCCCTGCCCAGACCCTTCCTGAGGATTGGGGCTTTGTCTGGGAGGCATGGTTTGGACCTCAGCTTGCCAACGCATGGCAAGATCTTGCTGGGGCACACAGGTGACAGGGAGATGCGATGTGGTTATCCATGGGGGCATTAGGGCTGCCAGTGCTGCAGTCCCTGTGGGACTCGCTTTCTCCTGCCCCGCACATCAAGGGTGCCACTGCTCATGATAGGAACCCTCTTTGATGGCACAGGGGACCCCAGACACCCAGTGCCAACCCCCAAAGGAGTCACCCACCTGCCCAATGCCTCAGAAGCACAGCTGCCACCCCTCACCACGAGCAGAGCCACCCAGCACACAGCTAGCAGAAGGCGGAGCTGCACAAGCACACAGAGATCCCAATGGTATTCCCCCATGCCCCTGGCCCAGCAGAGTCTCCCAGCCCGGCTCTGTTCCCTCTCTCCTCAGAGCCATTCGGTCACCTCTGTGTGGATGTCCCTGCCGTGCTCAGATCACCACTTCATCCCGCGATGAAAGTCAGGGCTGTCATCTCCAGCTGCCAGAAGCAGAGGCTGTGATGGATCGCTCCTCTCAAGTCATCCAGGGCTCTGCAGAACTACAGAGGCACCTGACTCCAACGGGCTGTCCCCGGCTGGGATCCAGCCAGGGAAGAGCACACCTTGGGATGCCAAGGGCATTTCTGGTGGCGGGAGCAGTTTCAGGCAAAGGGGAAAGCGAGTTATGTGACAATGATGAAATGTGAAACCAGCTGCTTTTAAGGCCTTTCATCCATCATCCTTACGAGCCTGTGACAGTGACAACAAGAGGGAGAGTGGGACAGAGGAGAACTGAGAAAGCAGCATGGCGAAGGGAGTTGGCTCTGCAGGCTTGGCATAGATTAAAAATAAACAGCTCTCCCCGCCAGCCTCTGTACCTTAACATCCACCCTGCCTGCACAAATAACCTGCCTGAGAGTGACCCTTCCAGTGTCAGGTCTCTGCCTGCGTCACTTGCAGCAGGGAACTGGGTCTAACAGGCTGCCCACCAAGTCACCTCATACAGGCTCAGATGCCCTGACATCTCCATACTGCAGACACCTTAACAGGTTTCAGCCCCACCGGGAAGACCCACACCACAGCAAAACAAACCCTGTCACAACGTATGTTGGGAAGCAGAGCCCCTTGACAGTGTCACCTGGGAGCTCTGAGGGCCATGGCAGCTCAGGTTGCTCCTCATCCCCACCAGAACCTCTGGTAACTATGGCCAGATGTACTGGCAGTGCCATTTTGGAGCGGGAGCTTGTTCCTGTTGTGCTGTACGTGCTTCACAGAGGTGGGGCGTTTGACTCCAGGGCCACTGCTTTTCCTGGTGGTTATTAGGAAATGCGGGTAAAATCAGGTTCTGCTTTTTCCTACAGGAGAGAAAGCATTTCTCCCAGCCTGGCAATGCGGCCACTTTCAGCTTCTTCCAGATCTTTGGAAGTGGGGAGCCTGCTGTGTAAGAAATTGCCTTCTCCTGAGGATCAGAGCACCAAGGACACCACAGTCATGTCATGTAGAGAAAACTACTATGGGATGCACCATGCAGCAGGCAAGGGTGCTGGGGCAGCTGGTGTTCATGGGTCATTGGCTGAGATCCTATTTGGTGCCCCTTGGAAAGCTTTTGCTGGAAGAACTGGAGACTTGCCTGTGGAAGTGTTTTGCATCACCTGCCAGAGGACAGTGAAAAGCAAGGCAAGGGGACATCACGCTCTGCTCTAGCAAAGGGCTTCGGATGAAAGGCAGCACAGAGTTGTCATGCAACCATTTGTTTGCATTATTTTAGGCTCAGATGTTTGCAAATACAGCCTGTTCTAAATTGATCTCTCTCTTTTTTTTCAGGCGGTGTGTGATAAATGTGTTAATTTTGCATTCAGATCTGGGAAGCGAGAGGGTGCTGAGAGGAAGAGCAGCTGAGAGAAGGGACTCTTTCTGCTTGCCTGGAACCTGGTTTAGCGAGTGCTCGGATCCCTGGTGGCAGGATGGTGGTGGGGCATTTACAAGTGACTAATCACCACCTTGCCCTCCCCAGAGCCTTCCCCGCCAACACCTTTAGGCTGCTTGTGGATGCTAACAAGGAAACAAGTTACCCCCGCCTCGCTCCACTCGCAGGAGATGGAGCCAAGACACAGATGGAGGAAATTACTTTCCCAAGGACACGCGATCCATCTGCAGCAAAGCATGCAAAATCTCACTCTGGCCTGGCTAATCTCCCCACGCCTGCCGAGCAGGGCCCACCCTCACCCTGTCACTGGCTCAACTAGCTGTGTCTGTGCTGTCTGCGTGCAGGCTTCAAGTTTAAGGTTCAGGACTCACCGCACGGGCAGCCAGGGAGTTTGAGTTGGCGTGCAGTTGAGCTCTGAGCTACCATGACAGCATGGACACACTCCGCACACTTGCCTGCGCTTGTTGGAATGTGCCACTGTTGAGTGAACCTCCAATCCACAGCACCCCACCGCTCCACATCATCATAGCACTGCAAGATTAAAAACAAATGCTCACCATCCATGCTGTCCTCTCTTAAAGCAGCTGAGCCCGGCTATGTGGAGCTATCCTGTGGGTCTGCATGAGCACCGTGGGATCCTGGGACGTCCAGCCAGATGAGGCACACACCATCATCCCTCCTGAGCAACACCAGCCTCCACAAGGCTGTTGCAACCCTTGCTGCTCTTGCTTTTTTGCAGTGCCGCTTTCCGTGCCAGGTAGCAAGGCACGGACCCCGGTAAGTGCTGCGTGCCAGACAGCTGTAAGTACACCTAAAGCCACCCAGTCACTTCAGAAGTAAAGTGAGAACAACCCTTGAGGAGGAGAAGGCTGAAATGAGACAGAAAGACGTGCGACAGCTTTCCTTCACCAGGGAAGCAGTGTCTCAGGGATGTGCCAGAGAGCCGATTAGTGGCAAAGACAGCAGTGCAGCTGCAGCAACTGAAAATCAGCATGGCAGGAGCAGGAGTACATTTTAGGGGTGGTCGTGAGCAGGAGAAGGAGCCAGTTTTGGGGGTCACTGTTTCTCACTGAAAGATACATTCTTGGGTTGACCAAGCCAAGTCATGGATCACTTCAAAAATCAGCAAATTATTTAAACTGAAAGAAATAAAACTCAGAAGTTCAAAGGCTCCATTTCAACATTTTGTGAATTAGCTGGTTTTGAGTTTTCTTGCTGAAATAACCACAGTTCTTCTACAGGTTTCTAACAGCCCATTAGACCTTTTTTTTTTAGATGCCTAAGCAGAACATTTTCTTTCAAACTGACTCATTTACTCAACACAAGATGATTTTTCTGCTTTTCATTTCAGCAGGAAACTGAAAAATAATTAATTTCACAATGACCCCTGGTTGTGGGGGGGTTTAATGCTGCCGTTCCCATAGCGAACCAAAGCAGTGTTTATTTGCACAGCTATAGTCAAATGGCATTTTCCTCAAAGATCTCTACTACCAGGTAAGAGCAAGACACTGCAGAGCTGCCAGGAATGCATGTAGCACACTGTCCCAAGAAACACAGAAACACAGGCTGCTTGTCGTGTTAGCTAATGACCTGTCAGAAGACAGTAGGTCTTTTGTTAGCTGTCCTGCAATGGGGTAAGTTTTGCAGTGAGGAAGATGCCATCCCCTCCATAAGAACATGTGTACAGGGTCCCATAGGATGCCAGGGTCCTGTCCCCGACAGTGGCCACGGCAGAGCATAGCAGGCTTGTATAAAACTTGTTCTTAATCCCTTTCTTTTCCACTCATTTTCAGCACAGAGTCTTCCTCAAACAGAGGCAGTTTCTTCCTGTAGCAACTACCCGCCTGCGGGGTTTCCCCTTCTGGACTAAATGGAAACTTTAGCGTAACATCCTGCAGCAGAGCCAGGCAGAGTACTTACCTCTTTGGGGAGGAGGTACCTCTTTTTGCTTCTTTCAAGCCCAGCTCCCACCAGCTTTATTGATGCTGCTTGCTCTTGGATTGGAGGATAGAGGGAACATGACCTGATTCCCAGACCTGCGAAGGTCCCTTTGGGACACTTGGCTGGGATGACAGAGGTCTTACCTGCAACAGAGCAAGGTGCAGTCTGCATTTGGGAGACCAAAAAGCAGGCAGGGAAGCCTGCCAGCATGTCTAGGAACTAGGAACAAGAAAAGTCTTCCCTGACCATTTATGTCTTGTGTAAGGGTGGCAGGAGGCAAAAGGTATAGCTTGAAGAGTAAGCTCACTCTGGAGACCAAGAGAGGGACTGTTATGAGAAGAGCTGGTTATGAAATGCTGCCTTTAATAAGCAGCAGAGTCAAGACAGCTGTAACCAGGGGTTACAGCTATAATAGCTAGAATTCAGGGTGGAGACCTCTGGAAGTCACTCAGTTCCAGCTCCTGCAAATATCTCCAGGATGGATACACCACAGACTCTCAGTGCCTGACCAGCCTCTTGGGGACAATCTTTTTTTTCCATTATGCCCGATCAAAATTTCCCTTGGGGCAATTTGTACACCTCTGAGAACAACTTGGCTCCACCCTATTTGTAATGGCCCATTTGATAGCTGAAGACAGCAAACAGCTCCCTGCTTCTCCAGACTCTTGTCACATGCCAGGTGCTCCAACGCCCAACCATCTCAGTATCCTTCCTCTCGGCTCACTCCAGTTTGTTGGTATTTCTTCCCAGGGAGCCCCAGACTGGACCCAGTACTCCAGATGCAATCTCGCGAGGGCCAAACAGCAGGGACTGCTGACTGAAGATAGCGTACTTTCCCTGGGTTTGCAAATACTATTTTTGCTCTTACATGAGCATATCAATGCCGAGTCTTTGCCTGCCCACCTTCTGAGCTCAGCAGCAGCCAGCTCTAACCCAGAAGCCACGTAGCTGGGTTATCAAGGTGTGACAAATTCCTAAGCCATGCTGAGGAGAGCAGGGGCAGGACAGCTGCCGCTCAGCATCCTGCTAGCAGGGGTTAACACTAGGGGAGAGCTGGCTCACAGGTAACCAAGCGGGAAGAAATGAAAGTCTATGCTCACATCCATCTGCAAGACACTCCACAGACACCCCTGTCCTGTGGATGTGCAGTGCCTCGCCTTACACGGGGCCTCTCACCCACGCAGTGGTGCAGGTCGGAATATAATGCGGGAGTGGAGTTTCTGACAGGGAAAGTGGGTGTTTTAATGAATCACTTGAGATGCAGAGCCATGAACGTCCAGACATTCTTGGAGATGTTTTAATAAATAACAATGAAGATAACAATTTAAACATTGTGAGCAGGAAATGCATTATTGAACATGCATAACACAGTACAAACTTAGAGCCCTTTCAAAGCCTTCAAAAAACAGCCAGGCAAAATTCAAATGAACAGAAGCAGACGGGCACATTTGTGCTTTAAAGGCTGTTTGCAGCTTCCAGAAAATGAGCACTGTAACGTTGACCTGCAGCAACTTTATATATTCCCGCACCTGCCTGCTCTCCCCACCCCTCTGCAGGAATGCACTTGCCCCCCAGATGGGCAGAGAAGCAGGACACAGGTGCATGCACCAGTTTTGTGTGCCTGCAAGCTGTGCATCTGCCCAGCTCACCCATCAGCCACAAAGAGGGGGTGTCAGAGCTGAGGAGGAGCACAGGTACTCATTGGGAGCTGCCTCTGGGTCCAGTCTCCTTTTGGACCTGGATAAACTCTGGCAGCTTAACATCCTCTGGCAAGGAATTCTTAGCTTCAAAGTCCCACAGATCTTCACTGCATTGAGTCCACTTACAGAAAAAGTTATTTTCATATTCTGTCTGACTCTATAGGATCTCTGTGGCTCTGATGGATGATAAAGGCCACAGGGGGATCATTCTTAAGGCATTTTCAAAGGGATGGAAGGGTTGATGCCAAAAATTCAGGTGGGTAGGAAGGTTACTAATTGCATGCATACATCTGCAGGGCATGCTGGCTTTGAACAATGTCATTTGGATTGCACAGCCTCCTAGGACAGGGGAGATCCAGTGGACGGTGTTCAAAAGAGCCATGGCCACAGCAGAGAGCTCTGCTGCCCCTACAACCAGTGCAGGATGAGGAGAACTCAGGGTTTGGAAAAAGTGCCAAAGGAGCTGTATTACTATGCAAAAATGATGCCAAATTAGAGCATGATCCTTAGCTTAAAGTCTCAGTTTCAACATCCAAAGATCAGTGCAAAGTGCAGAGCAAGATAATTAAAATTTTGTAGTAACACAAAGTGAGGGGACTTCCTGAAAATGGCTTACAATCTCTCACTTTTTTCTTTCTTTTTTTTTTTTTTGGTTGGGTTGGGTTTTTTTTTTAATGACTGTAAAACATGACCCGAGTGATTGAACTCAACACCCGTCATTGGCCAAAAGCTAAAAAACCTTAACGAAACTGAGCCTGGCACATGATCTCTGTAGGTTTTCTTGTTTGTATCTGCTACTACAGAAAAGCCACCTTTCCTTCCAGTCTTCTACTTTTAATCACATCATGCTGCTCCCTTTCTAGAGGAGGTGGAGAAGAGAGGAGACTGTGTTGTCTAGAAGAAAGAGGAGCAGTAATTTTGGAGGTAAGGTACAAGCCAAGAGAGCTCAGGCACTGGCTCTTTGCAGGACCAGGGTAAAGAGGTGAGGTGGGAAGCCCGTACGCTGCTGGGTAGGACCGCAGCAGCGGCGTTAAGACACCTTCAGCACAGAAAGCAGTGTGACAGTCTCCTGATGGATAAATGTCTCTGATGCCACAGCTTTTGAACAGCACAGCTCTGGTCTGACTTACACCTCCCAGTGGTAGGTCCCCAAGACTGGGTTCCACTAGATGGGCAAGATTTTAGGATCAGTTTCTACAAGGTCACTGTCCTATTTAATAATGCAGGGGTGCTGGGGGTGGCAGCCCAAGGCACAGGTGAGAGCATTAGGCTGCTCCAGCACAGGCACAGTGTCCACAAGGTACAGCAGCTGCCTTCATTGTGAGCGCTACCTGAGGTCTCAGTGTTAACCTTCCAGCTTTCATAACCCAGCCAAGTGTTTCCTGGAACACTGTCTGTGGCCCAGCCGTATATCTTCTCCTTCTTTTGCTCAAATAAACCCTCATACTCTAGTGGCTGGAGCCAGATGGGCTTCCAGTCACTTCTCTTCCCACTGGGCAATGAAGCTAGACTTCCACAAGACAGCAGCACAAGATGAAATACCAGGAGTATCTCATCCTCCTGAGCTGGACTTCTACCAGGTGACAGCTGAAAGGACCCCTCACTGCCTTTGGTCCAAACAAACTTTTCCCAAACCCTTGGACCCCTGCTTCCAGACGAGGGTCTGCAACATCCCTCTGTATGCCTGAGGGCTCACAGCTGAAAATGCTGCTGTGGACACATCAAGCGTCAAACCACTCAAGCCTCAGCAGATTTCAGGTGCTGAGTTTCCACAGGAAGCTTGGTTTCAAAGCAGCACGTCCGATTCACTCCTGACACTGGCTCTTTTGAAATAATTTCTCCTTTGCTGGAAGGTTCAGAGCTGCCTGTTTTTAAATGCCATTTTGTACTCAACCCAGCCTCAGGGTCCCACTGCTTCTCATCAGAGCTGCTTGGTCACACCAAGCCCTCCCCAAGAGGTAAGCAGGTTCCCAGGGAGGCTGGGCCAGTATTTGAAGCCTAGCCCTGCCATAGCCTTGCTTTCCACCAAACAGCTGTGACAGGGTTTTATTAAACTTGGTGGCTTGAAAGAGAATATTCCTCAAGTATCTACTGAAGCAGCAACCTCCGACATGCTCCCAAGACTTTATCTTTGCCAATTCTTTTTAGATGGGGCTTGGTTTTCCTCTCACTTACACCTGCTTCACAGCAGGGTAACTCCACTAAAAAGAGTCCTCATTTACACCTGCGGAAGGAAGAGAAGCATCGAGGCCATCCCCTGCAGGAAGAAAGCACATAAAATACTGACTGCATGATGTGCAGTAAAAAAAAAAATCCCTCAACAGCTTCCACCATCTCAGCACAGAAACTCCTCTCTCCAATGTTGTTTTTAATAAAAACCTTACGAAAAGGAAACTGCCTTCCCAAGCCATCCCGCTCAGACTCAGGAGAACCGTTGGGTTGGATCGTGACGGTATAAACTGGTTTATTGCCAGAACAAGCAACAGATGCCAGCAGTGTGACATGGAGCAAGAATTTGGCAGTTTGTTCAAACACCCTGACAGCAGCAGGCATTTTAGACTCTGACAGATAAGAAATTGGCCAGCAAAACACATTGATGGAGTATGTGGGCTGTGGAGTCTGCCCTGCCACTTCCCTGAAATAATGCAGGACTGAGTCCAGTGGGAGCATGCAGCTTTTGCAGGGTAGCAGGACCGCTGGATCCCGTACAGCAAATAACTTAGTTTCTGCAAGAAGGCATTGTTTAGAGAAACTGCATCTGCTGTATGTTTGTCTGGGAGTTTTCAGAGCTAGAAAATGGTTCATCACCATATTTCACAGGTGCGGAGCACTTTCTGAGCCTTTTCTTGTGTAGGCAGGTGATGCCTCGATACTATGGTGATTGCCCCTACGGACACTACTCAGAGAGGGAGTTGCTACCATCACACAGTGTAATGGAGCATTTCTCTGTTAGAAAGAGATGGATGGATTGGTGTAACTGTAGAAAAAAGGAGGTTGGAGTGAAAAATATGTAGGTAGGTAGGTAGAGAGATAGAGAGAGAGAGAGATAAATAGAGGCATTCCACTGTCTATCTTCCTCCTATTTGCCGTGCTGGCTGGCTAGCATCATCTTGGCAGGATCTGTCCTCTTCTCACAGCCAGGCACCCACTGACAGGGCCAGGAGATCGAGCACAACAGGTTCATTAGGTCTTTCTGGCTTAAACCCAGGCTTCCTTGTAAGTACAGAGCCTTGCAGGGTTTGTAGTTCAGGCTTCAGATTCTCCTTGAGAAGCTGAGTCCTCTCTGCTTGGGCTGGCCTCTATCTCCTGCAATGCAATAAGGAGAGCTTCCATGAGTTACAGGGTCTCACAGGAGGCACAAGGGTTGGGGTATATCTAGCTGGGAAGCTGGATCACTAGAGAAAACAACAACTGGTTCTTTAACTACAGCTCAGAGGCACAATGAAGATGGGTGGGAAAATGTATGTCCTACTGAACAGAACTGTACGCCATGTCCAGATGTTTGCCTCTAGACAAAAAATGGCATAGTAATTCAAAAGTTTCTCTGCTCCCCTCAGATCTCCCCAGTTTCTACATTTCACCTCCACCCGGGGATATAAGCAACTGCTGAAATATCGGAAGTCCTTGCAGATAGTGGATCCAGGTTTTGCTCAGTGCCGTGCCTGCCATTGCTGACAGAGGCTCTACAGCCCTGTAGCACATCTGGACAAAAGAAACCAGCCTTTTCCCATGGCTAGGAACAGCGTCAGAAGCAAGACCACTCCAAATCTAAGCCCACACCCCTCCCTTTGATACCAGACCAAGTCTCTCTGCCCTTCCTAGAAAAATCTGCCAGCAGCTTTCTGCAGCAAAGCTGCTCACAAAATCCATTCCCCTTTCACATTTGCTGCAAACAGCTCCCGTTCATAGCAGGGATTTTCATTCATTTTCCCCCACCACTGCAAGATGCAGAGCAGCAGCATCCAGGACAACCCTACCAGGCGAGTGCAGCCACTGCCCCTTCTCTACCTGTGTCTGCCCTGGCACACATGAGAAACCTTCATTCTCCAGGCAAGCAGCTTCCCCATCCCTTTCCCAGGCTTTGCCGGAGGGTGAGTGGCACAGCCTGACACAACAGCAATGACAGCCAATTACCAGCTTTAAAAATTACCCCCCAGGTGAGTGGGCTGCCCAGCTGCTGTCAGGCTGATTTCAGGTTAGGCTGGAAATTGTCAGCCAGCTGACAGAGACCCTGGTTAGTCTCCTCCGCCCGGGAAGGATGTGCCAGCACTCCCCATGCCACACTCCGCTCCACTTTTATCCCCAGCCCCGGCATTCAGGAGGATATTTTGGAGGGGATTGGAAATGCACAATGCCTTGTCAGGCATGCTGTGGAGAACAACGAGGCAAGGGAGAAAACCTCCCTTCTGCCTGCAGCCGAGGCCAGCCAGTGCTGGGAAGGGGCACGGGCAAGGCTGTGGCAGCCACACAGCCAGAGCCCCCCAACAGCCAGACCCAAGGAGTGGGGGACAGGGACATGTCAGCACAAAGCCGAGCACCAGCCCTAAAATGCAGGTAGCAGCGATGCCATTGAACACTGCATGAAAGGGAGCACCAGGAGTGCTTCACCAGGCATTAAAGACCATGTGGGAAGGGGCTAAACCCATGGATGTGAGCAAATGACCCTTGCAAAGCAGGGCTTCCCAGGAGGAAGGGTTGAGGTGCCATGGGGGGAGCTGGGGCACCAAAGAAGTTTGGGATGGAGATGCTGAGGGGTAGAGCCACAAGGAGGGTCCATGCCCTACGACACGGAGAAGAGCACCAAGCCCGTTAACCTCCAGGGCTTAAGGTGCAGCAGCAGCCATGGAGGGAGCCCGTGCAAGGACAGAGCATCCCTGCCAGCGTACTCACCTCCAGCCAGTGCCAGCACCGCCTCTGCCCTGACTGTCCCCTGCCCCAGCCCCAGCAGCAGCCACATGTCGCATTTGCCATGCAGGGGCTTCCATTTCAGACACTGTGATTCAACATTTCTCTCCAGATAAAGTTATTAAGGCAAATTTGATCAAAATGACACATGGATTACAGTGTGTGTTGCAGACTCTAATTCTGTTTACTGTTCTGGGGGAATGGGCAATTATTACAAAAGCCAGGACAGAGTGTTTTTAATAACATTTCTTGTTAAGATTTAATTACAGGAAATTGTATTTTCTTAATCACTGAAAACTCAACTGCCTGGGAAATTTTTTTATATAATTTCATTTGCAGTTTATTAAATCCTTAGGTTATTCCTTTTCTGAGTCTTTGTTTTAGTCACTTGCTAAGTGCTTCTTAACATGTGTAGGAGCAGATTGTTCAGAAGCACAAAGAAACTGGAAGGAGCAGACTCTGGGAGGCAGGGCTGGCCTTTGACAAAGCAGATTTCCAAGCAGGATTTGGAGGTCCTAAGGTATTCTTTAAAAAGGGGAGGAAAAAACCCAATCAAAACCTAAAACCAAATTCTACCACTTTTCCCCCCAAGACTTGCCTGCCCTGCAGCCTGATTGATGCTGGTACTCACGCCTGCCAGGACTGCTCTCCCACCTCCTTCACCCGCCAGTGCACCCCTCTGAAGCAGGGGTGATCTGGGGGGGCGATCCAAAATGAGAGCCAACTTCTACAACAACATGTTGGGACAGGGGGATGAATGACCAGAGAGAGTGATTGGAAGCCCTGAAAGACATGACAGGGAAGATAAAAGAAGGGGGTGAATGACCCATTGTCCTGAGCACCAGTGCTCCCCAAACCAAGCTGCCACCTCACAGACCAGCCAGGGAGAGGGGCCCGGTCACCATTCCCTGTCCCTGAGGGGTGAACAGGCACACCAGTTCCCAAAAAGGGGTGCCAGATTTTGGCACCCAAACTGATGAGGGAGTAGCCAAATCAAAGCACCGCTGAGCACCCACTGCCCCTCTGAGTACTGGCACAGGGACGTGCCGGCGAGGAGAGGCGATGACCCACTTCAAAACCATGCCCTTGCATGGAGCCAAGATTTCTCCCCCAGCTCCTACAGTAGCTGTGTCACCATTTCAGTCCTGCAGCTCTTGGTAGGAAGAACTGCTGTTCCAAAAGGACCCAAGCAGCTGCTTCAGACAACAGAGCAGCAGATCTCCTGGCCAAGGGCTCCAATCCCCAGGCTCCTGGCGCCCCGGGCTCCGCTCCCAGCCCCTCATGGGGGTGTGGAGGGGAACAAGGCAGCTGAAAGCAGTGAAAGGAGTGATTGTGCTGCTCAAAGGCCAGGCTAGCTCCTGCTGGCATGCAAGGCAGCCTCCCTTTGTGCACAGGGCTAACGCTGAAAGGACATGAGACCCTGGGGAAAATGAGCCGCCACCACTGCCGCTCACTGAAGGGGACGCTGGTGCTTTCCACCCACCTGCAGCCCTTCAGAAAGCAGCTCAGTCCATTAGTGGGCCACCTTACCTCTCCGCTGATGCACGTGCAAGGGAGAATGGGCCTGTCTCTGCCTCATCCCCTGCCTGGGGTGAGGTATTCAAGCCCCACGAATGGCACAGCCAGACAGGAATCCTATCTGCTGACCAGGTGCCAGCCAGGCAGGTAGCCCACAGGAGGGTGGGGGCTGCGATATCAGCAGCTCAGCACAGCTAGGGTCTCACCCAGCCTTTATTCGAGCTATGCCTGCAGAGCAAGGACCTCCTGGGCAGCTTGCGCCTGGACTCTGGGCTGGCATTTCATAAAAGCAGATGTATCTGGTGAGGTCTCCCTCTTTTTGCAAAAGATGAAGCTGTAGGGTGACATCCGACACCAGATAACATGCAGATCCTAAAAGTGATGGGCAAATCACAGCCCGAAAGTTGAATGTAGCCTAAGCCTGCCCTTAGACTGACCAGGATCTAGGTTGGACGGGGCAGATTTCAGTGCATTTGCCAAAGCCAGAGGTGTTTGTTGTCTCTTCTGATACCATAACTATTCGGGGGAGCATGAAATGAATGTAGGAAGTGGTTGGTACAAAGCAACCAAGAAATTGTGGTTCTTCATACAAGGCTTTGTTAAGCTGCATGACACCTTGCCACAGGGTGTTGGGGATGCTCAACATCAACACGGATACAAAAGGGGGTGGACCAGTCAAGCAAGACAAAGCTACTGATTTGGCTTAACTAAGCAGCTCTGGTCAAAGAGTCCCTGAGCTGAGATTGCTGGGAGAGTATTTTGCAGCAGCTGCACTGCATACTTGTGCTGGACGGGCATTTGGATGGATCCCGTAAACCTGCATGGCAAGTGAACCCATGCACCTGCAGGGCATGAACGCCCTGTTGTGCCTCCTCCACAGCAGCTGCGTTCAAGTCCAAGCCACTTATCTGGTCGCTCCCATGCTTCATTCTCCATGGGAGCCACGCATCCTTGCAAGCCTGGGGCAGGCAGGACAAACAAAAATCCCTCAGCTCCGGGATTTGGACTGATGCAGAAGTGGCAAGTTTATCCAGCCAGCTAGGTTCTTCTATTGAGCAAGCCAGACTGAGATCCCCATGGTCCCCGCTGTACTCTTCAGGACATCCATGACTTACTTATGCCACTGGCAGGGAGCAGAAGACTGAGAGAACTACATGGATGAGCAAAGAGTGGTACATTTCTTCTATGCCCTGCTTGCTGCGGGTGGCACTGACAGTTCCTTGGGCTTTGTAACTATTTGCGCTCCCTTCAACATATTGCAACTCCCCCTCCAGCAGTCAGGCTTGGCTGCTTTGACATGTAGAGGTGAGGGTGAGGAGGACTAGTCCCCCCGTCCCAACCTTGGCTAGATACTTGGTGCTAAGACCTTTGGCTACTGTCATGTTAGGAGAGGGCCATAGTTTTGTAACAGCATTCCCATTGTACTTGCCTCTGATTATTCTGAGCACCATCAGCCTCCATTCAGGGCTCACATCTCTGTCCCTGCTCTGGGACAGTGACAGTCAGTGACTTGCCAGCTTCCCCAAAACACTGTACCCTCATTTCAGGGCATAAACATTGAAAAGAAACAATATCTATAAACAAACATGCCAAGCACTTGTGCCAAGCCTATCACGTGGTGCAGATCGGCCCCATCAGACCCTGGTCAGGTCTGACATGGATATGTCAGCCCTTTGTTCCAGCTCTGGCTGTGTGTTTTTCAGTCAGGGCTGTTTCTTTAAATCCATCACCATCTATCTTTGTCCGGTTTCTTAAACCAGAGCAAGTAATTTCTCCCTTGAGAAATTTCTCCTGTGCTTGCAGACTAGGGACTTGTATTAATTAAACAAGGTGGACTTATTTGGGAGAGACATAGAGAAAGAAGGAGGCAGAGCCCGGCCATCTCCATTACCCGGTGCATTGCTTGCTGCAGGTGGTAGGAGGGAAGAACAGCTGTGCAGCAGCCTAACACCCTGCATGGCTGCAGCCTGCTGCCCCGCTCCTTCCCCCCCACCCCCACACACCCCCGCCCCGACTCTGTCCATTGCGTGGGGCTGAGGAGCCAATGACATGTGGCACTGAGAGCACTGATGCAAGAGCATCTCCAGTCACTCTATGTGTGCCTGGCACAGATCACATCTCAGGGTAATCGTCTTTGAAGGTTCCTTGCTTCTAAGGTCTTGCATCTGTCACAAAGGAGTATTTCCCATCTGCTGGGATTTACTCTGGGTTCCCTGGGACCCAGCTGATTCCTGCTTACCCGCCCTCAATCAAGAGCAGTCACATCAATCTCTAACCTGGCTTCAACCAATATCCCCAGGGCAGGACCTGTCGCAGGGAGCGTACAGGCTTGCACACCATGAGTTTCAGCTGGCAACTGCAGATTACTTTGCAGAGGCCACGGCAGTTTAAGGTTATAAAAGGTATCTACTCTGCCCCCAGACCTCGTGCTGCTTCAGAGCTAGTGGGCTCCTGTAACCCAAGAGGGTGGATACACGTAATGCTGAGGAAGGCTCAGACTTGGGGGATGCTCTGGGACACACTGGGGAATGCCATACCTGCAAACCTTTTGATTCCCCAGGATGGAAGGATGACATTAGGAACAGACATGTTTTCAGACCTGGCACTGCCCGCCAGTGTGGGAACCCAGCAGCAAAGGCAATACAACATGGACTTGCTGCCCGCACGCAAGGCTGGCAATGATTTTCAACAAACTCTTACCTCCACCAGGTTTAGACACAATGACGTTTTGGGACCCATCCCAATCCATCCTAGCTAGCCAGTTCCTCAAGACTCACTGTTGGACAGCAGATATCAGCCTCCACGCCTGTATCTTCACTTTCTGGAGCTCACGGAGGGAAGAGAAGCCCCTCTGAAAGCGCAGCATCCTCCAGATGCTCTGGACTTGTGGGCTTCCCTCTGTGAAAAGCCTTGCTGGGAGACTGCAGGCATGCAGCAACATCTACAGAAATTCAGGGTGTACTGCAGGCTCTACGGAGAGCAGAGCCAGCAGCAACAGGGAGCCAAATCACACTCTTTTAATATACATCAGCTTTCCACATCACCACCTTCCCATAGCAGCCAGAAATGTGAGAGACACATTTCAAGCACTGAGCAGTAATTAGAAAAGGCGAAACTTGGGTTTGTTTCCATATTTTGCGTATCAAAGCTCTGAAGCGAGGGAGGCTTTGGTGCAATGAGTCTTGAAATATTCTCTACAATCTCCTGCGTCCTAAGAAGCAGCAGCTTGGCCTGCTTCCACAAGGAAAAAGGAGCCAACGGGCTCAGTGTGACCAGTCCTTGGCACTGGCCAGTGCTGGACTCTCCCAAGGGAGACAGAAAGAAACCTGAAGGTATAACCTATCCCTGGGGAAGTTTCTCCCTTTTCAGTCAGCCTGTCTTACATGCTGTGAGAAAAGCAGTAAGAGGCTTCTGAGGATCATGAACCATTAGGGCTCTGTGATCCATGCTTTTGTTCATAGTGCTGCTGGTAGTTCAAGCTTAAAACACTTGCAACGTCTATGGGAGGTACCAAGCTTGGGACACCCCCTGTACCCAAGCTTGACCCAGTCTGGGCTCAATTGATCCAGCATATAACAGCCTGCTGCCTGTGCCGGGGCAGCTTCCCAGCCCAGGCTGGAGCTTATAGCACAGACAGTGGGCAAGCCTGGTGTTGCTTCAGGCTTTGGCTGAGTGAGGACACATACAAGCTCCAGACCTGGTCCATTGAAACATGATTCACCTGCACATGAGAAGCTCAGGCACTGCTGTTGGTGTTGCTCTAGCAGGCACCAGTGAGCCTTGGGGCACGTGGGTGAACCTTTGTTCTTCACTTATGTTCCTTCTGAGCTAAGCTAGGAGATGCAGCAGCTTTCCAGGCTGATCCCACATTCCTCCTCACCTGGAAAGCTTTTGTGTGCTCCTAGGCAGCCAAGGTTTCCTCCAACTTACTAAGTGCTGAGTACACGGACAGGACCCTGCCCTGCGCCTATTTTCTGAGGAAGCACCAGGAGCACCCCACCAGAGTAATACACCCCTCACCTCCATGCTGGGTGCCATGCTGCCTTCACAGGCTTCTTGGGCCAGGGCTGTTCAAGTTGCAGTCCACTGAAGAGGAATCTACAGATTACTGCATGGATCTGCTGGGTGACCCTCTACCCGTTGCTGTCGCTTGCATTAGGGTAGCACTTCACATAAGACAGCCAGCAACACAGCCATGCAAACTGGAAACTGGGGGCAGGGGGGAACAGGAGGTGAATAAAGTATTTGCTAGTGGACTCATTATCCCCTTTTTACTGACTGGAGGACTGGCACAACAAATGTGGCTGTCAGCCCTTCCTCAAGGAAAAGATGTTAGCCCAGGAACACAAGATCTTAAAAGCTCCTCCAGCCTTTTCCAGAGAGCAGACACTGCCAAGCTTACACGTTCCTCGGTCTTCTCTTGTGTGGTGCACAGGGAGGGCTGGCAGCTCTGAGACCCCCTCCACTTCATCCCGCAGCTCCGATGGGGTCCCAGAGCAAGGCAAGGCTGGGGAAGGCTCTGAGCACTGGCTGCAAGGGAGGCTCCTGGTGCTGCGCCTCTCACCCGGTGCAAGCTTGGCCAGGCGGGACTCTGGCCATAGTCATAAAATGCCATTAGTGCCAGGAGTGATGCAACAGAATATTTTCTCATTTTTCAGATTCTGTGTGCTCCCAGAAGCACTAGAAAGCTGAAACAAAAGCTGATATCTCAGCCTCTCTAAGCCTGCCTCACCAGTTTGACCAGACCATGTACCACAGCTGGGAAAGCTGAATGCATGCAGCATATTCACAGCAAGGAGAGTATCTCTGAGTAATAGTCACAAGTGCAATGGCATCATTACTCTGAGCTGCAGCATCTGGGCTGCTGCTGTGATGGTGTTTTCGTTCAGCTGGGGAGATGCACTGTGACATTGCTGTTATCTGTGACGCAGAGAGCAGAGTAGCACAGATCCCCAGCGCGTCACGGATTACTGTCTCTTAGCACAAACATCTCTCTGTTGCTCTTTTACAGCTGAATCTGTCAGTAAAATACACACCTCCATACCAAAGGGAAAAACATAAATTATCCTTCTCAGCTGACAGATAGATCAGTGTTTTGTTGCTTCCTTTGGCTTGCGGTGAACTCCATGGCACAGCATCTCCATTAACCTAAAGTAAGACACAGCACTGACCAGTATCCGAGTGTGGGACTGGGCACTGGGACACACTGATCACAGCCTTGCCTGGATGAAGGTACCTGAATTTTCAATCTCTCCCTCCTGTGTTTATAAACTTCTAGCAGTAAGTTTGGCTGCAGTGGTTGGCTTAGGGTTCACGGCAGAGGCTAAGGTGAGTATGTCCAGACCTTCCTGGAATCACAGAATCACAGGAATCAGCTTCTGTTTTGGAAACCTCAGCTTTATAATGCTCTGATTCCTGCAGCAAGCTGGCTGTGCTCAGGATGCTCCGCACTGAGGCACACACCAAGGTCTGTATCAGGTATATACAGAGGCACAGCAAATAGAGAGAGGGACAACAGAGCCCACATCAGGGAGTCAGCTCACAGATGTCCCTGACCCTCCTCTCCCCCAGCTCCTGTCACCTCCAGGTGACACAGGACCTGCATGCCTCTCTCCCTGCCAGCCTCCCCCCAGGCAGGCTAAAGACAACTTCAGGAGAGCAAAGGTGGAAGCAGAGCGACCCATGAATGGTGTGGGCCACCACGACTGAGCAGGAATATTCAAAGTGGGTATACAAACATTTCCTGGTGCAATGTGCAGAACGGGCTGTAGCTCACTGCTCATGCCCTCAGAGTGCTGCATTTCTGAGCAGATTGCCCAGAGGTGTGAAACCGCTGAATGGAGTCATTTTCCCAAAAAGCACTGTTAAAGGTATTTGGTATATTATGGGAGAAGTTAACTGACAACAGGAAATACTGCACGAATCTCTGGCAAGGAGAAGGCAGCATCAGGGAGGCAGCTGAGGCCAATTACAGTGACACATTTGATTTCCCAAAACCTAGACTTACAGCAACCTAGAAAAGCATGAAAGATTGTATTGTAAGTCTGCTGTGTCTGTACTTTTTCCCGATTCAGGAAGCCAAAGGAAGAGATGAACTTTCAGCAAGGGCTTAAAAATTATGATCTAGAAAATGAAAGAATATAAAACATAACACTGCCCTGCTGATGCCAAGGGGCCCTCTCTGAAGCTTCAGGTTGGAAGCAATACCCTAAAAGGTGGAATTGTCCTTCTTGGCAGTTTAAAAACACAGACTTGCCACCTAAAAACCTGAGCCCAATCCTCTGCTCCCTCTAGCAAGCAAATGGCCATATTCCTCTTACATGTTGACAAGCTCCTTCTCAAATCCCACTGGAGCTTTTTCTCCCCGTTACACCTGCTGAGAAACTACTGCAGACACTCACTGCTTTCTGATGGTTACAAAGCCTTTTTCTAGCCTACTGTTATTTGTAAGCAGATGTATTTTACTATGACAGCAGTAGTAATTGCCGTTCTTTGCAGGAAATACCTTATCTGAGAGGACAGGCATTTCCGTTTCTCCTGCCTGTATCATTTCCACACAGAATCACAGAAAGATTGAGGTTGGAAGAGACCTCTGGAGGTCATCTTGTCCAACCCTCGTGCTCAAGCAGGGCCACCCAGACCTGGTGGCTCTGGGCTGTGTCCAGACAGCTTCTGAATATCTCCAAGGATGGAGACTCCATCACCTCTCTGTGCTACTGCTTGGTCACTCTCACAGTGAAAAAATGTTTCCTGATGTTCAAGAACCTCCTGTGTTTCAGTTTGTGCCCATTGCCTCTTGTTCTGCCACTGAGCACCACTGAAAAGAGCCTGGTTCTGCCTTCTTTGCACTCTCCCTTCAGGTATTTGTACGCACTGCTGAGAAATCAACAAATCACCATTTTTGCCAGCCAACATGATGCTGTAGCACCCCCAGGATCTCTGTCTTCCTGACTGTTTCAAAGACGTGGACCCTCAGCTTATAGCTGAGTTTTTATAAGCAGTTCCTCAGACTTCCTGACACTGTATTTTGTAGTATCAGACATTAGTACCTCTCTGGTATTCCAGTCTTCAAAGTAACCTAATTTCTCATGTTCTGATCCTCTTTTGTTCTGCTGATGTCTCCCATCTTTGTGTGAGTATCAAATTCCACCAGAGGACACCTATGCTTCAATTAATGAAAACATTACATCAGTCCTAAGATTCACCCCTAAGAAACACTGCTTTTAAGCCTGGTCAGTACACTCTTGTGAAACACACTCTGCTGTCATCTCCTTTTGAGCCAGTATTTTACACTAATTGTCAGCTCTACTGATCCCAAAATACTTCAGCTCCACTGGTTTCTCAGTGGCATCCTATCAAAAATGTATTTGAAGCATAAATAGACCTCCCACATCTCTTGTCCAGAAAATCAGCTGCCTTCTCAAAGAAAGATATCAGATAGCTCTGCCATGACCTGCCCAGGGCAAAACTCATGTTTCATTGTATGACCTTTTCCATTTACCTCCTCTAATTTGTCCATCTTTCACAAGTTGTTCAAAAGCTTTAAATATTGCTGAGGTCAGGCATGGCCATGTACAAGCCCAGAGCACATTTACTGCCCTTATTAACTAGAGATATTACCTTTGCTTATCTCTAATCAGGTGTTACTTACAGTTTGAAGGATGATCAAAGCTCCATACCAGCTGCTTGCCATTTGCATGCAAGTCTTTTGGAGTTTGGAAATGCAAATTACCTGTGCTTCCCAAACTGACCGCATCCAGCATTTGAAGCTGGCTTCCACCCTGATGTGATCACTCGACTGTCTGGTACCTGATGCTCTCAGCTGGCCAAGCCATCTAAAGAGGGAGAACGTGCTGAGTGTAATACAGCCGCCTCTAGCCAAAAAGCAAAGTGAGAAGGGCCAAGGCAGGAATGAGGAGGCAGCAGCTCTCAGTGGCTTGTGCCCCCAGGTGCAGGATGCTCTGAGATTCTCCCAGGTGACACCAGGACTGCTCTTCCTACAGGCATCAACCCACAGGTTTGGTTTAGGGCTTTCAGAAGGTCCAGCAAGATGTTTTATTTTATTCCCTGCATTAAGAAATGTTGTTCAGCTGGCCGATGGGTAGCTGTTGTGGTGAAAGATTGGGCTAGAAATTAAGTAGGTTAGGACTAGCAGATCAAATTAAGAGAAAAACATGCTAGTAGCTTGGCTGAGGAACAAATGAGGACAGCATGTAGCATCGACAGTTAAAATTAAACTGACTGTCCTCATTTGTCCCTTAGCTACCCAGGCAGGTTTCGTATGTGTTGCTGCCAGATTATTTTCTGTGCACACACAGAAAGTCCAGAAAGTATCTGTGTGATAATCCAGCTCTCCAGAAGCTGTGCCATCACTATATGTCCTCAGGACACTGACTGTGTTCGGGCATTAGCTGGATGGGCATAGAAGAGGTAGCTGGCACTCTGCTGGGGATATCACAACATGCCTTTATTTTATGCCTTTTTCCCTCCTGTCTATACTAGAAATCCTGTTGAGCAACAAAGTAGGTTCTGATGCTTGTTCTGTGCCTACAAAAATGAACATTTCTAATGGCATTCATAAGGACTCTCATTTTTAAGTTTGACAGCACTCTACAATTTTTTTGACTTTTACTCTCCACATCCAAACAATTTGACATCATAGAATTATTTAGGCTGGAAAAGACCTTTTAGATCATCAGTCCCAACTGTTAACCCAGCACTACCAAGTCCACCACTAAACCAGGTCCCTAAGTGCCACATCTACACATCTTTTAAACACCTCCGGGGGTGGTGACTCAACCACTTCCCTGGGCAGCCTGTTCCAATGCTTGACAACCCTTTTGATGAAGAATTTTTCCTAATATCCCATCTAAACCTCCCCTGGCACAACTTGAGGCCATTTCCTCTTGTCCTATTGCTTGTTATTTGGGAGAAAAGACTGACACCCACCTTGCTACAGCGTCCTTTCAGGGAGTTGCAGAGAGCAAATCTAGCATGCAGCAGTGTGAAGACTTTCAGATACTTTTGCCTGAGTTCATACCCTGAGATTATATCAATGCCTTCTTTCATTATATCAATAACTATGAGCACTTAATACTTAATGTTAATAATCATATTCCCACCTCAAAATCAGGCTGAACCCAGAATAAGAGTTCAAGGCAACACGTTTCCCACATGATTAAGCCATTCATCACTCTACTATGATGACTCTGACGACTGCCAGCCTCCCTGGGCTGCTCTTTGGGGGGCTCTGGGTCCAGTGAGAACACCCTGGGTGCTCCAAGGTGTCTTAAATATCACAAAGCATATGTATCTCAGCAACTAAATCCCACCTTTGCCAATGCAGCCTGGAGAGCTGGATGTCTCACTGTGTGGCATTACCCTCTGGGGAGCTGTGTTGCCCTCCAGACTGTGCTGGCTGCCTTGACTCCATCCCTGCTGCCTGAAATGGGAGTGCTAAGCCCCTTCTCAGCACCGAATGTTTGATGCCATCTCCATCCCACCCCTAACCATTAGACAATCCAAGCTGGCTGAGCTGGTTGCCTCCTGTGGAGCACAGATAATACTATTAAACCACGTTTGCCCCATCTCCAGGTAGGTTTGGACACAGAGTTAAGTAGATATGACACTGCTGATCATGGTGTGATTTAGATGCATTATCAGCCACCACAGTTTATCTTGTGCCAGCAAGACAGAGTATATGTTTAAACATTATACTAAGAGGTCTCAGACACGTATATTGACACAGGTGTGACATTACCAGGAAAAGGTAGGAGAAAATTCAGCTGGGTGTCACCTGATTCACTGTTTAGAAACGACCATTGGATTTCTGATATAGCAGCCTCCAGGATGGAGAAGGCTGTTGAAAGGCAGATGCATACACATACAAAATGAGTATATTAAGAGGCAAAAGACTCATTTGACAGATAGCGAGTATGAGAAAATGAAAAGCAAATGGGATGCTAAAATGTTTTACGCTACATACTCATCACAGAGAAGGGGAGTTGTGTTTTTAATGAGCAAAGATGTATCATTTCACTTACTGAGCCTTCCAGCTGATGATAAAGAGACTTGCTTTAGAGCAGGAGGATTAAACAAGGTGCAGATATGGATTATAAATTGCTATGTACCAAATGTGAACAGATTGCCCTTAAATGTCATTCTTATGTAGATAAATCAATCCTAGTTGAAAAGAGCAGTTCAGCATGGGAGGAAGTGAAGGAAAAAGCAAAGTACCTGCCTCTTCCTATGCCTCATAAAGGATTCAGTTTTACTAAGAGATCTGCCCCAGGTTTTATTCACCTGTAAGGTCGTTTGTAAGGCCCTTGGCATGTGTGACACCCTCTTTGTGGTGCTGAGGGAAGCTGGACAACAGACTTCTGTGCTAGCCCCTGACATAGCCCATGCAAAGCTTCTTCAGGCTCCTGCACCTGGGTTTGGACAACCTTGAGCCTCCAGCAGGAAAGACTTCTGACTTACTCCTGCAGCACTCACATCACAGCCTTTGCCCTGGCTTAGATGTCCAGCAAGCCTTTCAGCCCTCCACTTAAGTCAGGCACCATACCCCGTAGTCTTTAAAACATGAAGACCTTTTCTTCTCTGGGGCTTTTCCTTTCACCTTTTGAGATCTCAGCACTACTGGAAGAAGCAAGAAACAAGACGGCAGCAGTCTGCAGACCCAGAAAGTGATTTCACACAATTTATCCTCCCTTTGTTCCCATTGTCTGAAACGCAGCTCCTGCCTTGGTACCAGCCTGCAGCAGTTCTGCTGCACTGGGGGAGCTGACCAGGGGGAATGGTGGCCCCAAAAGCCTTGCACAGCACCACAAAAGTGAGAGCAAAGACAGCCTTGAAGCAATGAGCCTTGCAATAAGGTAGTTTCCCTCCACAGCATTCATGCCCTCCTTGGGGATGTAAAGAGGAGTAAGGAGGGCACATTGGCCATCTGAGGCCTTACATCTGGTGGGTACTGGTCTGTACCACCACTGGGGGACCACAGCTGTCAGTCCATGGATCCACCTCATTCAGCAGTGGGCTCACATTTTCCCTAGTCATCCGTCTCCTGCTGATGTACTTGAAGAAGCCCTTCCAAAAAGGCTGGGAAATCTGTGTACATGGCATTGCCAGGAGCAGGAAGCACTACCAAAAGTCATCTGCAAGGGACTGAAAGAGACTGCTAGAGTGAGGGAAAGAAGGTGATGTCTCCTCAGCATCCATCTCAGCATGTGTTTGGGGGACAGGATGAGGCTAGTCCAGGATCACTCTTTTCAAGCAAAATGGAAAAGAGATTGCAAAGGACTGAGAGGCTGAAAGAGTAGGTATGGGAACAACCTAATGCATCCACAGATCAGGAAGGCGCAGAGCTTCAATGGTTTATCCATGTCTTCTAATGCTTATGATATTTCATTAAAATAAGCTACTGTATTGAAGGAGGATTAGAGGGCAGTAAAAGCGTATCTATCTTTAAAATTGGCATTAGTGGTGATCCTGGGAATTACAGACCAATGAGCCTTACTCTGAACTAGGCAAATTAGCTGAAAATATAATTAAAGCACAAAGAATAAAACATCTAGGTGACAGTGGTGATATAACAGGAACAAACCAACACTGCTTCAGCAAAAGTATTCATGCCTCACACAGCTACTAGGATGCTTTATGCATGTCAGCAAAACAGCAGATAAAGGAAAAGTGAGGTGGTTTATTTGGACTTTCAAAAAGCCCACATCCACACTTTTCACACTGACTGGCACCATTTGAAAGCAAAGAAGTCAAAAGTAAGATGTAAGCAGCTATTGAAAATCAAAAACAGGTTCAAAGAACTGCTAAAACATAATTAGTGGTCAATCTGGTGAGGGATTTCAAATGCAGCAGCTGTTATATGGGTAATAGAATTAACAAGTGATCACAACAGCAAGACTTTAGCAATCTTTTCCTCTCTTTATGTAGCTCTATTACAAGAGTACCTCTGCCACCTCTTCAGATCACACAAGAGTGTCTGTGTTCGTCGGTTCTGGAGGAAACTGTGGAAAGCCAGTTGAGCCTGTGTTATCAGCCACATTTGGTACATAACACCCTTCCTCTGTAAATTTTATACTATTTAATGGTTAGGAAAAGGAGGAGTCTCAAATCCTCCCTTCATGGAGGCATACTATTTCCTGAGCATCTCAGCTTGCCTTCTCCCTATAGATTCTCAAACCACATGATTACAGAAAAGAAAGCTGGAAGCTCCATTTGCTAAACATTTTAAAAACCCAAAGAAAAGGAAACTCAAAAAAAAAAAAAGTCTTTACAGCAACATGACTTTGAAGCCAACTTTTTTTCAGAGCTGCCTCCTGCCTTGTGATGTGTTGGGGGGCCACAGCCATATGACGCAGGAGTTTAACAACAGATGCAAGTGGGGCACAGCAAGCAATGCTGATAGGAAGCACACCCAGATGTGGTACCCCAAAAGGTGTCCATAAGACCAATGCCATCTGGGCTATGTGTATCTGGGGGCATAAAGATGCAAAAGCCTGATAATAGCATGTCCCTGCTCTGTCATTGTGTCACCCAAGTGCAGCCTATTTGATTCTGTGAGATTGAAGCCTGGGACACAGAGGGGTGAGTCCCAGCTTCTGGGTTTGACTGTAGCAGCTCTGCCTCCAAAACGACACAGCAGGAACAGAGAGTGTAGCAAAACCAGCCAGAAGCCAGTAGAGCCTTCTGAATGGGGAGAGGTAGGGAGATTGAGCAGGTAATATAGAAAGAAGATACATACAAGGCATGGAAAAAATAGGTACAAAATAATGTCTGGATGGACAGAAGTAAATCATTCCCTCATATAGACTGCTCAATAATGCCAGAACCGAGGACATGCAATTAGAATGAAAGGCAATGCATTTTGAACTGATAAAAGGAGAGACTATTTTTACACAATGAATAATTAACCTGTAAAGTTCACTGCCACGGATTTTACTGAGGACAGAGGCTTAGCAGCATTCAGAACAGGAAAAGCCATTGATATGAATAATAAAAATATCCACCATTACACTTGACAGAATGAAATCTCTCTGGAAGGGATTTTAACTCCTCCAGGCCCAGTGTAGGACATCCAGGACCTCCACTGCTTGAATATGAGGGGAGAAAGGAGATGTCTCCTGGGCACATGCTCTGTTCTAGCCTATGGATGCCCACCACAGTGGCTGCCCCGCACTTCTCTGCAACTCTTGGTGCAGGGAAGAGAAAGGGAACAAATACCAGGCTGAGGGATGGCAGAGCTGCTCCAGTATGAATATTCCAGTGTTCTGGTAGAAGGGATTTTAACTGTTTTTCATTTCCATCTCTGCATTGTTCAACCATCTGCCAGGCCAAAGAAGCTTTATGTCTCTGGAGGAAAGGAGAATTCAGCCTCCTTTCTGCCAAACGAGGCTGTTGTTTTATCTCTTGCAAATCTGACCAAAGCAACCAAAGCATCCCTCCTTGACAGAAGAGTTGGCCAGTTTTCAGCTAGTCATTTTGACATCACCCATACCTTTAGCATTTTCATAGGAAAGGCAAAGTTATAAAATAACTTCTGTTACCTGAATCTGGAGACTAAGTATTTATGTACTAATGGATTTACAGAGGCGACTGGACTTGTTTCTGTGCCATTTTGTCAGTATTTAACCTCTCTCAGAAGAGCTCAGCCTGAGAGATCACTGAGATCAGCATTGATGGTTCCCCGTGAGATGGGTTGCATTATCCCTTTTTCCAGAAGGAGTGAATGTGGCAGAGGAATGTGGTTCACCATCTGTCCCAAAAAGAAAAGGTGTAACAGATCTCCTAGACCTCCACACTAAGGCCACCTTTCCCTGCTTAGGACTGATCACATGTCAGCTCTTGCCTCTGTGGACCATCTTCCATCCCAAGAATGCAAAACATTTCATTAAGATTACCCAGGCAGCCCAACACGCCAAGGAAGCAGGTGGGTGAAAACCATCTCCATTTGGAACTGAAAACTTAACATGTGAATTAAGCAGCATGTGTGAGCACAAAACACAGATCCTTAAACCATCCCTGCAGAGCCTATAAGCTACAATTATTGCTCCATGAGCAGCTAAGAACATTGCAATACATCAACCAGGCAACCCTCCACCTGCCTCCTTCCCCCTGCTAGGCCTTTTTCAGAGCATGCTGCCAGAGCCAGCCACCATGAAAAGCACAGCTGGGGGGAAACGGTGCTGCTGCATTCCCTGCCACGCCATAGCTCAGCTCAGCGGGTAACAGGCACAGCCAAGGCACGGCAAGCCCAAGGGTGGCTTACACCTCTGCCCCTGGAGAAGGGCTGGGGAATGACCTATTGCCACCAGCTCTGGTGTTCAGCTTGGTGGTTCCTGTGAGATTTTAGCTTGGCCCCCCTGAGCACACCACTGGGAGCTGAACCCGTGTTCTGCATGGGGTGAGGAGTGTAAGAAACACCCTGGGGTTGGTTCAGTCACACCAAAGCCCATCTAGCCTATTACCTTTGTTTCTGTATATTTAGTAAACTGATTCGGATTCTCTCTCCATGAACCTATCCAACTTCCCATTGAGCATACGTAAAGTTTAAGCACACACAAGACCCCATGGCAAGGATTTCTACTGCTTAGCTATGTGATATGTGAAGAACAGATGTTTCCTCTTTTGAACCTGCCAGCTGTCAGCACAGCTTAATGAGCTCCTGGTTCTTGCATTGGACAGGTGAGAAGTGGAAAGCCAGCATGAGGAGAGGCTGCATTTCAGGCATTGCTTCCTGCTCTCAGGGGAGCATTGCAGAGACTGAAGTGGATGTATGAGCCCCAGAAGAAGGCTGGGTTAGCTGTGACCTTCTCTTTCCCTATCAGAAAGACAAGGTGCCTAATCCAGGGCTCTGTGGGGCCAGGTACTTCTAGGTGAGGTACCAATCAACTCATCTTTGTAGGTCCAGGGAAGTGGCAGATGTGTTCTTGCTGTCATGCACCAAGCACAGCTGAACCCAGTAGCCCTTGCTCCCAAGTATTTTTGAGGGATACACCAAGTCACACCACAGGGCCATGCACAGGGAGCAGATCAAACTTATGTGATACTGGGGGGTGGGGAGTGTGGTGGGGAAGGAAGGAACAAAGAGCAGAATGCAAAGCATCGGTTTGCGATGGAGCACTATTGAAATATTGGAAGAGATGCCACACTTAGCAGCAAAGAACAGTACATCATATACCAGGCATGGGGAATAGTCCAGCACCCATGGAGGTTGTGATAAACCCAAGAAATTATTAATCTGTTTAAAGAAAAAGGAAGAAAGAGATAAAAATATTATTCCTACAGAGGATAAATTTTTGTTATAACCCAAGCAGCAAGGTATCAGGACCGTTTTTGTGGATTACTGTAGGTGATTATATACACAGCTAAGTAGGATGAAGTCAGAAGAGGGTTGATAGTCTTCTGGGAAGACATGAATTAAAGGGATTTTAGAAGATGAATAAAGAACTCCAGATAAGGCTCTAATGGATCAGAGGATACCACAGCCATGCTGTTGCTACATTAGGGTAAGAGCTACCTGGGGGAGGCTTTTCAGCAGCAATTAACCCTTCATCAGTCACCTTTTCTAAAATGGGTAGCAAAAGCATGGTGTCATTGCACTGCCTACAGGTTGAGCCTGTCAGACTTTGAAATGCCTCTTCTTGGGCTTTCTTGTGTAGCCCCAGACAAAGGTGGCCAGCTGAAACCTTCAGAAAGCCTGTAATTAGTCTCCAGAGAAGCACAGAATTAATATTGCCTGCTTCCTTCCCTCTGCCTTGCCTTGCAACGGATCTGAGCCCCAGTTCTTAAAGCCCCAGATCCCAAAGGCTGCTGGATTCTTCACTGACCACAGCCAGGCAAGAGACAAACTCCTAGTTTCTGACACCTATATCTACAGCCTAGGATGCAAAATGAGCTTGCCAAACTCATTTCACACAGAAGCTGCCATGCATTCACCAGGCCTTAATAACATTAGCTGACAAAGATTTTTCTAAACAGAAAATAGACTCTTCCAAGAGAATCTCTTCTCACCCGGATAAAGCAGAGGACAATTGGACTTTCCCTTCCATGAAAGGTCTCTTTTACTGAAATTAGGTGAGACTGGAAAAATAAAATGTAAATAACTTCCCGTCTGCCTCCTGTGTCCAAAACCCCACTGTACTTCACAGCAGGGCTTACGCTAGGTCTCAGGGCAACTATCTAAGCAGAGCTTCTGGAGATCAGGTCCTGTGGAATTTGAGCTCAGTAAAAGAGGAGATGGGAAACACCAAGCTTGTCACTGCAGAGGTGAGGAAGCCAAGAATCAAATGCTGGGAACATTTCTGCAGGAGAAATAAATCCTCCCAGCTGACAGTGAGGAACAGAGCTCGGTGGGAAGGAGCAGAGGGAGCAGTCTTCAATGGTTAATGTATGTGACTTGTTCCTGCAGCTGGGCACAATATAAGGGACCAGCATGAGGTCCTATAGCCTGTTTTATGCAGATGGAATGAGCTACTGGTTTATCTGGCCTATGAATCACCAGCTGTGCCCATAAAGCTCTGAAAGAACAACCTCCAGAGTGGCCACAAAAAAGTCACTGTCTGCCTTCCACCCACAGGTCCCTCTCACAGCCAGGCTGAAGCACAGGCGGGAATTAAACCCACCTCAGACACACCTAGTCTCACCTAAAGACCAGTGGGTGGTCATCTGGAGAGCATATCCCTGCTCCTAGCACTCTGCCAGTTAAAAGCACTCCGTTTGGTGTCTTTGCTGGGTAGGGGGGGAAATTTGTCTGCTGTTTGCCTGCTGGTGCACGTGCTTGGTTTGCAGCCCACCAAACAGACTCATGTTGGTAAGTCCCAAGCTTGCAGTGAGAAGAGAAAAGCTTGCACAAAGTAATTCTAGAGAGGCACCAGCCACACAGTGACAAGGAGGTTTCTTCTCTTCCTCAGTCCTCTTCCCTACTTCGACCTTTCAGAGCTTTCTGGCAGGTCCTAAGTTCAGCTTGCCTTTCACCAGGCAAAACAGTTTTGCTCATCTGTGGTTCCAGCCCTCTACCAGAGAAGGGCAGCCAGAGCTACTGCAGTTCAAACTGAGAGAGGCAGATGGCAAGGGTCAGGATTTCCTACAATCCCACGAGCTGCTCCTAAAAACTCTGGAACAGTTGTCTCAGGAGATGGCTGCAGATTGCCCTGTGCTCCCTGTGTTCCCACGCTGCCCTGCTCTGAGCAAACGAGGACGTTGTTTCCCCCCACAGTGCCTCCAACCTATTCAGCTGCTGCTTTGTGCTCTTCTGGCATCATGTAGGAAAAGCGTTGTCCTTGTGCCTCAGCTTCTCCAGGTATAAAAGACTGATTTTTTTTTTTTTCCACTGTGTTTCCCAAGGAGTTGCAACCCATTACTAATTAGTGTCTGCAAAATGCTTTCAAGCTCCTCAAAGGGAAGGTGCAAAAGAAGGACTAAATATCATTAACAAAGAGCTTTATTTTACACAAAGCAGAAAATTAATGAGGTGTTGGCTCCTTGTGAACTGCAACTACCATCCTGCTGAGTAGATTTTGTTTTCATAGCAGGTATTGCCCACATCTGTGTTCCTGGAGTGCTGCTGTTTGGGACATTATCCTCTGAACTGAACTGCTACCAGCTCCTGGTGTCTGCTCTCCTGCCAAGGCCTGTGAATCTGCCACGCATAGCTTCTCCATTCATTTCCCTGGAGAAGCCTGGGACACCAGTGACAGCAGATGGAGATAGGGAGAGAAGAGCCTGGAGGCATTTCAAAGGCATGAAGTATCTGCTTCCCAATTCCTAATAAATGACAAGGACAATGCAAAATTAGCTAATACCAGTCTCTAAACTGAATGGCTCTGAGGACTTCTCCAAGCAGCTCATCCAGTATTTCTGTTGCCAGTCCCCCATTGCCGGGGCTTTCAAATGGCAGCTTTGGGTCCCTGCTGCTTGCAGGGCTGGCAGTCACTCAGGGACTGCAAGAAAAGTCATAACAAATTGTTCTTGCTAATTTAAAAGTCAGGTCTCCTGTTGAGCACATTTGGAGTTGGAAGGAGTGCTGCCTCAATGCAGACAGCTCACAGGGTGGGTCTTACCTCAGCTGGCATACCTGCTGCCTTCATACGCCAAACATATGCCTGCTGGGTAAAAGCATTTCCCTCAGCAGAGACAAGGACACAGTGGGTCCCAGCCATGCTGCAGGCTCCTCCAGGGCAATGCACCCAGCCTGTGTGGCACGGACTCCTGCAGCTAGCCTCTGCAGCACCCTCTGCTCCCCAGGGCCCCTCTGCCCCACGGCCGGGAAACCCAGAGCCAAGGGGTTCACAGCCACTGCTCCCCCTGCTCTGCTCTTTCACCCTGACATCAGTTCACCCATGTTCCACTACTCCCCAGGCCCTCAGGGCCTCCAGGGAAAAGCAGGCAGGCTCAACACAGAATTAGGGCTGCCACAAGCTGGATTCTCCATCACGCTGTCTCTTCCTTGCCCATGCGCTGGGCACAACTGGACGCACAGCGCCTGGACAAAGCTGTCAGCTGCCAGGGCTGCCCAAAGTTGGGAGAGCCTGCACAGAAAAGTGGTGCCTTGGGTGCACTCCCATGGATCTGCATGTAGGAAATCCCAAGAGAACAGGGATCATTTCCTGGGCTTTTGTCTCTAATCCACTGCAAGCTCTTATGCTGGCAGAGAACTCCTGAGTCCAAAGAGTGAAGCAGGGAAATGGCATGTTTTTTCAGGGAAGGAACAAAATGATCTCCCATCTGCAAATTTCCCTGCATGGGAAGCAACTCAGTTCACAGGAGTAGAGTGGTAGGAGTGCTCTGGGACCTCACGCTTTCATGATATTTCAGAGTCTCCAGTCCCAAGCTGGGTGCTCCTTCTTTAAAGGAATTTACAGCAACCTTAATACATCAGAGACTGGTACTCTGGGTCAAGGTCTCAACATGTTCCAGTAAGATACAGGTCAGTTTATCCATAAAGCTCTCAGAAGAGCATCTGCCAGTGTGAGCGAGGTCAGTAAGGCATGGTGTTTGCTGGGTTGCACATCAACTGAGACAAAGCACTCCCCTCCAAGATAAACTGCAGAGATAAACACGTGTGGAAAACACCCGAGTACTCTCCACCTGAGAGCAAAATATGGCTAAGCCATGTTTGTCGGTGTTAGCAGCAGCTGGTACACAAAGTGGCTCTGTCTGTCTATTTGTTACCCCTATAGATGTCTTCCCCTGTTTCATGGCACTTCTCCAGCCTCTTTCAAACCTTGAAAGCATCTCTGAAGCAATACACTTGACGTCATTTCAGGGACTGGTGATTGGAGGTTGGAGTTAAGTAGTTTGGCTAATTTCCTTCTCTCTCCAGGTTTTGAAATCTGGGAACAGTAGAGTCCTTTTGTAAAGTCATCAAAAAGCATTCAAATCCCACCTGCATGGGCCACGCATAGTTCAAATCCCAAATTAGAAAAGAATGCATGCCTTGTGCTGCAGCCTCTTTCCCCTACTGCTTTCTTCCATGCCCTGGTCTCCCTGCTGCCTGCCAACGCCACACTCACAGCCAAGGTGATGGTTGTGAGGCACAGCCCGGAGCAGCACAGCCAGCTGTATCTGGCCTCATCTTGGAGATGTGCAAGCTGCCCCATGTCCAGAGCCATCAGAGGAGCATGGAGTGGTCACATTCTTCCAGGGAGAGGAATGAGCCTAGCCAGGGCAGCTGCTTTATCCCTAATATGTGAGGCAGGAGAATCATTTTTCCAACTGCTCTAGCTGAAAAGGACAGATGAGCTTTTGGACATCTAAATATTTTCTCAGGTCTGAGACATAAGTAGAGAATGTCAGGTGAAGGACAGAATGGAGAAAATGGTGCTGATGTTTAACTTCTTTACATTAATCAGCCAGACAATCTGAGAGGAACAGGTAATAAGGCTATTAGGCTGCTTCACACAGCCACAGACTCTGCTGTGGGTAAAAGGGAACTCCTCTTTTACATCAGCATCCTGATGGTTAACGTGTTACCCTTGAACATCAAACCGCCTGAACCACCTCCCAGCTGAGCTCTTGGACTGTATCCACATTGCTCTGACAGAGCAGCCTCCAGAACCAACAACAAAAAGGATGCTCCTGACATAGGACCCCATCCAATCTTTAGATTGTGCTTAACCTGTATGCACAGGTTCACCCAACTTCCTAAGGGATCCCATATTCAATCACAGTTTGACACGGCTAAAAAAGATATAGTCAACCTTGAAGCAATGCTGAGAGGCTGGCTGTAAGGGGAGAGCTGGAATGGGCTCTTAGCAAGGGCAGAGATCCTGTAAGCATCGTATCCAAGTGTGCGCTCAGTTCCTGCTCCCACAGTCAGGACTGCTCAGGCCCAAGGAAGAGCAATTTTGCCCAGCACAGCACACAAACGGTGGCCTGAGCCCAGCTGCCCACAAGGGACAGGAACATGGCTGATGCTTTGTGTGTCAAAAGCACAGTCTTTGGAATTCACCCAGAGCTGGTTCCCCTCAGCAGGAAAGGGAAAATACTCAGTTCTCAGCATTGATTTCAGGAAGATGCCTATCTAGGGAGGCACAGCCCCCAGCCTTGCTTGTTGAGGGGAGATGACTGGGGGCACTCCTCCACGGGCTGCTCTGAAGCTCCTGCTTCAGGGGCCGGCAAAAGCTGAAGCAGGCATGAAGCATCTCTGAAACGGGGACAGTGTCTCATTGCCAGAAAAAGGAAGGAAGTGGGAGCCTGAACCTTGTGGAAACACAGCCTTTCATGCTAGCAATTTCACAAGAACTGTCTTCATGCTGTGTCAGAAGAATCCCAGCAGCAATTGACAGGGAGAATTTCAATCAGAAATCCATCTCCTGTAAGGACTGCTTTGGGGGTCGAACAGAGAAAGCAACCTGCAATCTACTTTTTTTGCTGAGCAATAATGGGGCCAGCTCAGATGGAAAACAGATGGAGAGAAAGTGAATGAGGCCCCCAAACACTGGGCAGAGTGGAAATAATCAAAGCTGTCTGTTGTGACCGACTGTCACAATAGAAGCCTACGCCACTTCAACCAGCTCTGCAATAATGAGAGCCCCAGCTCTCTCTCCCCCTTACACTTGCCTCATGACATTCAGTCAGTGAGCAAACATTTTTCTGACCACAGACTAGATTTAAAACCATTTTGGCTGCAGCTTATCTCAACAAATAACAGACCAGGAGCTGGGCTGAGTGCGTGACTCTGCTCAGCTCAGCCTACGGGTACCGTGTGCACATCTGCTTTCACTCTCCCTGCAGGCTAGCACCCAGCATACTCACAACCTGATGGATAAGGTGCTGTCTGACCATCGCTCTGTGTAGCGCCTAAATCAGAGCCATGGCAAAGTGGCCCGGCTGTTGCTGCCCCTGATGAGGAGGAAGTGAAGGGAACATCTGCAGGGCGTTTGGGAAGGAAAGCAGCAATTTGGTCATCATGCATATTTCACCTCCTCTCACCAGACAGAGGCAACAAGCCTGCTTCTCCCAGGCTCTCCCTCTCTGGGCTGGCCTTGGCTCCGCCACTCACTCCTGCCTTCCTGCCAGGATTCATCCAGCTCTGCCTTGGCACCCCCACCAGTTGTCTGCACTGCAGAGAAGCCTGGAGCTGCCTCTCAGCAGTCAACTGAGGACAGCATCACCCAGCCAGCTCTGCCCGGGCACACTCCAAAAGCTGCCTCGCAGACAGACCATTGCCCTGGAAGGAAGCCCAAAGGACACAGCAGTTAACATAAGGCAGCAAAGCCCAGCTCTCACCTGCTTTTCTCAGGTTGCCAAAGCAGAGGACTGAGATCTTTTCTGATCAACTCTAAATGGAAATCTTCTAGAACTGATTTTACTCCCCAAATCCCTGTCCCAGTAGGTTCAAGGGACAACCCAGAGGGAACACAAACCACAGTTAGATTAGAGAAAGGCTGGAATATACTGAAGTAACACAGAAATGGCTTCTTGGTGCCCAGAAGGACTTCTGGCCGAAACAGCAAGAACACAGGCTCTTAAGACCTGTTAAGGCCCTGGAGTACCCCATGAGGAGAAAGCGGCATGTTGCTCTCCTCACCATGTATCTTTCATTCTCCGTCCCCATTAGGCAGTGCTTGCCATGGGGTCCTCCTGAAGCCCAGGCACTGGCCAGACTGGACTCTCCATCTGCTCCAGTACCTCTGTTCTTTGTTAAGAGCTTTGGGAGGCCACAGGCACACCTCTGCGCAGGGAGGCAAAAGGGACTGCAAAATTTCAGGAAGTTTTATATAACTGCAAAACTGTTTCCCAGGAAGCTGTATTTGTGCCATCTTCGTATAGTTTAAGCCTGTTCCAGTTCTCTTATCTTTTTTTTTTTCCCCCAACACTAGCAGCAGCAGTGTACTTAGCCTGGTAAATAATGCATACTGCTCTCGCTGCTATGCAGACAGACAAAGGCAGGTAGTGTATCAAAGAATAAAATTGTACAGCGAATTGCAGTGTAATAGCTGTAATTTAGTGCCCTGTGGGTGATCAGAGATTCAGAAAGTATCAGAGACCCATGCTCTGTGCTGACTGGCAAGGTGACTGGAGATACAGCACAGTGTTTGACCCTTGGATTGTTTCCAACCTAAGCAGAGCCATAAAAAATTCAGGAGACCATGCTGTCTCCCAGCAAAACGGCTTGTGGGGTGGACAAATAGATGGATTTTGTGTGTGCGCACACATGGTATATTTATGTGTGCGCACTGAGATAATCAAAGAAACACTGATGAAGACCTGGACTACTTATATAACAGAAATGCCTGGGGAAGGTGGGGGTGTATCTGGGTTGTTTTTTATTGTCTGCTTGCAAGAACGAAGGGAAGTCTTCGTTAGGGCGCCAGCTGGATCCCAGCTCAGGAAATCTCAATTCATTTCACATGCAGGCTCGCGGCTAATGACGTGTGTCTGTCTGTCTGTCTGATTTCAGCTCTTTGGCTGTCTCAGACTTGGGGGCATTCAGATTCCTTGCCAGGCTCCCATTTCTGGCGCATTTGTCTCCACCAATCACCCAGGAAGTCATTTGAGAAAGCAGAAATTATAGCAGGAGAAATAATGCTATTTCCAGACTCCCTAGTAGCCCCTTGATGAGAGGCGGTGAGCCGCATGTTCCCTTGGAGCTCAGCGCAGACCTGGAAGGATATAGTCACTCTCCACCTAAACAACACAAGAGCATGCCAGGATGCAGAGAGCTGTCATCTCCCATTTGCAGACATCTCGGTGTAGGAACAAACTCCTTCTCCCTGCTTGGGGAGCCCTGAGCACCCCTAGTCCTCACAAGCCTCTCTCCTATTGCCCAGGGGAAACAAGAAGCAAAAGGTCAGCCATGTCCTCCTAGGAGCACGGGGGCCTGCCCACAAGTAGCGAGCACCAAGCGAAACAAGAGAGGGCTTATAGCAGGAGAGTGACTGGGAAGGACGGTGCTTAGCATAAATACGAGGCACTTTCTTTTCAAAGAGCATCCTGCCAGCCAGGAAACCACAGGACACATTAGAGGGTAAGTCCTTCGCTGTCCCTGCAGACAGGAACGGACTCAGCCTGACTTCGCAGAGAGGCCTGAGCCAGGGAATACATTTACATGGCTGTCCTCTCTCATAACAAGTGACAGCTCCGTTTGGATAGGCCACGGCACTCAGCAGCCCGTCCACCACATGACAGGCCTGCAGAAGAGACAATGTAGGAAGAGACACAGATTTGGCTTCTCCCGCCTCTGTCAGCAAGGCTGTGAAATCCTTGAGCACTTCACTACTCTAACAGCACCTAGAACCTTGTAGGACAAGTTCCCCATGGGATCCTGATAGAGAACATGGCACTTGTGACAAAAAGCAGATGTAGCTCAGCTTTCTTGTGCCTTTCACAACACCATCAACCAAAACTGGAGATCTTAATGCCCCTGGGACAAGGAGATGGGCAAATGCCACACATAGATTGAGTGGGAAAGTCAAGATGGAAACAGAATAGAATCAGGCAGCAGTCCATTAATTCCTAATGACTGCCAGGCAAAGGAGATAGAACAGGTGAAAATGGGGTGACTGGGGCAGGAATGGAGACTGTGGTCACTAGATGACTGAGCTAGAAACCAGTTGCCCAGCACAGGACCAGAAACACAGTTGCTGCCTCTGATGCCAGCACAGATGTGCATGTGAGTTCTGTCTCACCAGGCCAACCTCGCCACCCTAAATCTCTGTAGCCCATTTGCCAGATAATTATTTTCTGGCTCCCTGAGCCTGTTCAACAGGATAAATCTCCAAGAAAGGGCTTAGGCTCTTCGGAACGTAGCTGAGGGACCCCAAGTTAACAACATGGCTAAAAGCCAGATTCCCAATAAGTGGCATGGAAGCCCAGGGAGGTCTCCTCAATCTCCAAGACTCCACATGCAGGTCAGAAGAAAACTTGTCTTGGGGAACTGTGACAGCCACATTTTTCCTCCCCAGACACCTGCTAAACGTTAAAAGCAGGGCATGCTGTTCCACTCCTCCATGCCCTGATTTAGAAATGCACAGTTCCCCATGACTTGCTGGATACCCAGTGGGACCCTGTACTGGCACTGCACCACAGTGCCTGCCTCTGTGATGGATGCATCTCTGCTGGCTGCAGAATAAACTCGGCCATGGGGCTGTGGCCCCAATAACACAGCACTTCATAAAGCTGCTTGGGTATATCTCTCTCTGTTCTCAGATATTTATAAGGGACCCATCCCCACAATATATCTGAGTACTCAACACTCGATCAGATATTTCTCCTTGATATTTCCTCAGACATCCTTGCTCAATAGATAGGAACTATGCCCACACAGATCCAGGAGGTGATGCAGTGTGTTTTTGGGAGGATGGCAATGCTTTCATAAAACAAAGAACATAAATGGCTGGGACAGGCTCAAAAAAATGCCTTCAAACTGGCACCTGGAATAGGAAAACTTGGGCTGACATGTCCTGGGAGAATGGGCAGAGACTAAAGCAGAGGGGAATCTCAATTTTCAGTAATTCATTTGGGCAAATCCATACCCCTGTTCCCAGGTTTGCAGAGTGGGATGTACCCACAGGACCCATGGATCCCTCTTAGATCACATCTCTAAAAGCCATTGCTCAGGTTCTCCCACACGCTCCACACTAACACAGCATGATCTGGAGTTCAGCTTCCTTCAGCATCAAAGCAAGATCTATGATTACATGCTGTACCTGGCTTTGTGAAAAGCAGGACTCCCATCTGTTCCCATTGCAATTACAGCACTGTGTGGAGAGTCATGATCTTGCATGAGGCATGCAGCTCCTCAGAACCCTTCATGTTTGACCAAGGCATGTAGGATGTGGGATTTCATCCAAACAGAATCTATTGATGAGGGCAGGCATCATCCCTGGTTACAGAATCCCTTCTTGGCCCAACTTTGCATTTCAGTGATGCCAATTTTGTCTCTGGGTAGGTTGTTTTGATTAATTTCATTTAATTAATTCTATCATCTCAAGCTGTTCCTAGGATCTGTGTGGAGCTTGTCAAGGTGTGAGCAGAGAACATGATGCACACAAACTGAAGATGCAGTCCATTGGATTCTCTATATTTCTCTTCCCAGAGGAAAGAAACACCCCACCCTACAGGAGCGTCTTTCAGCCTACAGAAATCTTATAGTGTTTTCTGTTGCTCTTCTGTTCCCTGGCAGCATTTAATTCTGCAATTGTCCCTCATAGGGGAAAACATGCCTGCACTGGAATTTGTCATCGTCACAAAGATGTAATTTCATCCCTGTTTATAGGGCTTGGGGAGAAAGGAGGGTATTCATGTGTTGGTCCCATAGGAGGGAAGTGGGGGAAAACCAGAGCTCCATAGCTCAGATCTAGCTCACAGAACCTCTCAGCTTGTTGTCTGCCTCTCTTGCACTCAGTTTTTTCTTCCTCCAGGTCAACACACAATCTCTGCTCCTGGTGACATTTCCTGCTTATTCCTTTGCGCTGGGAGTCATCCTGTCATGGGGATCGCCCACCCTTGGCTGCCCCCAGCAGCAAGATGCTTCCCTCCATCTCTTCACAGGTTTTTCCCCTGCTGACAGGCTTCTCCTTTAACACGGAGCAGGGACTTCCTTCCTTCTGTGGCCACAGTGACCAGCTGCATTTAGTACAGCAGGACTGGGAAGGGATAGGAGACATGGCACTGGGCTACAGCTGAACACCCACTACGCTGGGGAAACCTGTTCTCAGAAGGTGCCTGGAAAGTCCCCTCCTGTCCTGTTGTCCATGAAGCATTGCCTGACAAGCTGGGGAAGGACATGTTTGGGGGGACAAAGGACTGCTCTCCATGATATAGCCAAGGATAAGACTTCAGGCCCCTGGATTCAGTGCTAGCTCAGCTCCTTTCTTGCTGCAGAGACTGGGTCAGATACTGCCTCACTCTTCACATCTATAAAGTGAGATGTCTGGCCTCAGCTTCCACCCGGACTTGTCAGAGGACTGATTCATTTGTGCTTACAAAGCACAGTGAATCTTGCAGATGGAGAAGGTAAAAAGAGGTAGGAAGATAGTAAATCAGGAGTTCCCAGGAACATTCTCCTAGACACATCCTGCAAACTAGCACCATATGGCTCACATCCATATTATTAAACTCTCTTCACCTCTGAAACGGAGTGACCTCATGCAAAAGCCTATTGGGAATGGTCCTCTGCCTATGATAACTCCCAAATCATGCCTGGAAATTGTCTGGGACAGTCCTAGTGGGACCAAGCCAAACCATGCCAGGGGTGTGCTAACACTTAATTCTGATGATTGAGTTTGTATTCTGGGATCGTTTGCTGATGTTGTTTAATTTACTAGTAAAGGCTTAATTACTAGTGAAGACTTAATGTGTATTCTATTAAATTACCTTCAAAGTCAGCACTGCTCTGATAAAAATTAGCAAGTGTCTCTAAACCTTCTTGAAAACGTTGATTCCTCAATGGATGTGCAACAAATTATTAAATAATCAATTTGTTATCACTTAAAGATAATCAGGTGATAAGAAAAAGCTGGCAGAGAGAAAGCCAAGAACAAATCATGTCAAAGCAGTTAACTTTCTTTGTCACAGTAACTGGAATGGTGGAGAGAGCAGGTCCAGTGATGCAGGCTATCCTGATGCGTGATAAGGCTTTTTGAAATGATCTTGTATGATATTTGTCACGGGTATGCGCTCTGAAACTAGTTATCAGTAGTTTGCTGTCAGACCAGGAGGACTCACCGAGATCAGTCCCAGGGGTGCCTGGTCAGATCTATCAATTAGTTTCCTCAATGACTTGAATGATGAAATAAATTATGTTTATAAAATACGTAGACAGCCCCAAGTCTGGAAGAGCTTGCAAGACTGAAGGCACGATAGGGAAAGAATTATCTTGACGAACTGGAGAAACAGCTCACAATCAGCCAGCTAAAATTCAATAAAACCAGTGCAAAATACTGCACTGAGAAGGGGGGAAAATATTAAATGCACAAGCAAAAAAACAGGGAAGAGCTGGCTAGACCACAGCACCAAGGAAACGGATTGAGTTACAGGACCATGAACCAAATATGAATCACCATTGTAAAGGTATTGCATAAAGAGATAAATTTCATTCTTGGCTGTATTGCTAGGGGATACTGCCTATCAGACAAAGGAAGCAACCTTTTGCTTTCCCAATACTCCCAAGTTAGAGAGGCTCAGTAAGAAAGGCTTAATCTAGGTTTGGACTGGAGGAAGGTAACAAACAGTCAAAGAGGTGCAAAATGCAAAGGGTTGAAAGAAGAGGATTCAGTCCAGCCGGGAGAAAACAGAAGAGGGAATATGATAACAAACCTCAAATATAAAAGGTTACTATAAGAAAGATGTCAATTAATTGTTCCCCATGTCTCCTGAGAATAGGTCAAGAAGCAACAAGCTCAATTAGGTTATAAAGAGGAGGGAAACCTTCCCAGCTATCAGTCAATAAGCAGTGTAACAGGTACTGAGGAGGTGGTGGCATCCCTGGCGTGTGTTGGGGGCAGGTAAGGCAATTACCTGTTTGGGTGGCCCCAGTCTATCCGACCCTGCCTCTGGGCATGTAGATGGAGTCACTTCTGAATGTTCCTTTCAGACTGACTCTTCTGTAGTTTTTAGTTTCTAACATCACTTCATCACTCATTTTGGCTGCAGGGTTGTGACCCCAAACACAGTAGGGACAGCCTAATCAGAGACCTTGGGCAGGGTCTCATGAGGGCCTTACCCAGTCTCATTGCTAGATATGTATGTTATTTGGTGTTCACCCATACATCATCACATCATGCGCCTTCCTCTTACAGCCATCGTGTCAGACCATCCCATTCAAGAGCTTACTAAAAACTATTTCGTTCTTTCCCTCTCACTCCTCTGGCAGGAGGTGTGGCCCATGATTTGATTTCTTTCACAGCTAGAAGCTTCTGATTTTTGGCTTAAATATGCTTTTGGCCAGTCAGCAGCCAGTTGATACAGAGTAGTTCAAATTCATACTCATGTCTGTGGATATTCTAAAATACAGAAGCTGTTGTCACTGCATGTGAAAAACTTCCAGATTTGCTCTTCAGGTTCCAAGAAGGAAAAGATTAGAAATTTGCTGAGGAAAAGGAACAGTTTTTCTTTCTTGCATCAGCACATAGATGACCTGAATGACATTAGAAAGGAAATGAAGATGTAACACAGGAAAGGCTGAAAAGAGGGTGCCAGCCGAGGGCAGAACCAGGAGACCCAAGACCAGGTGACAGGCACAATGAGGTTATCAGCTTGATGGATTCAGGAAGGCCAGGAGGAGTAACACATGCATTGAAAACTTCTGCTTGCGATGATAGCTTGCTGGTGAGGGAGGAACCAGTTCCCTTTTCCCGTCTTCCCAAAAGATGTGACAACAAAGGTCACACTTGTCTGCCCACAAATTGGTATATGTATGTCTCTCTGTGGAGAAGTGCGTATGTGAGAATTGACAGTCCTCCCCTGAATCAATAATCACCTTTGTAAAGGAGAAAATGCTTTATGCTGAACTGATGGCTATTTCACCCCATTGCAAACCATAACAGATGGGTTTTCTTCAAACCTCTATGCATTTTAAGATTGCATTTACACTCACTAAGCAAGTCTCTTGTCTAACGGGAAAAATAACATTCTCCCGCTTCTTCGTTTTCTCCCTCCCCCTGGTACTGTGCTTCCCCAGGGCTGCTGGCTGGGTCCTACTCAGCTTCTTTACTGCCTTCTGACTGAGCTGCTTCTGCTTGGAAAGCAGTTATCTGTGTCTCGCCTTGGAGGTGGGAGTTCTGGCTTCTTTGGGTTCAGCACTGTAGGTTCTGTATCACAGAGTCAACTACCATATTGGGAAGCAGAGAAAAGTACAGTTATCCCTCATTTTTTCCAGAGAGAAAATGAGACTGATGCTGTTACCAACACATGCCACTTCCCATAGTAAAGCCTCCCATAGTAAAACAAAGAGGATTTTTTTTTTAAAGAAAAGTGAAATACACTAATTAGATATTAGCATTATCGCTGCTTCTGTGACAGGCATCTGCACTCCTGACATCCTAGCAAAATTTCAGTCAGCGGAGGGTGTTTAGCCAAAATGAAAATTCAGTTTGTGTGTCTAATAAATGTTACTGCTGGCCAGCCTTCCTTTTTAGTTTTTTGGTCAGCAAATAGCTCTGCTGTTCTCTGTCATCTAGCGGTCATGTCCTACCCTGAAGACAGATGCACTTCAGTGGTGTTTCTTGGTTTTTGTTTTTAATACAAGATAGCAGTGTTTCATAAAAAGCTTTCTTGGGTCAGGAAAAAAAAATGCCATGCATATGAGCCATTGCGATTAACATCTTGCAACGAACTGGCTAGTGTGCACAAAGTGCTGTCTCCTAGCGGATCAACCAGCCAGCTTTTCAGGCAGCTGCTTTAGCATAAAGTTAGTGTTTGAGATGGAAGCCCCAAGGACCACCAGCGCTCATTACACACAGCAAAGCAGCAGTCCTGTTGGTGCCTTGCTTTTCTGAGAGATTGCCGTCTTCCTAGGCGAGCCCTGACCCTCAGCAATGTAAGAGCTGGGCTGGAGTGGCCTGAGCAGCGCAGCAGCGCTAAGCAGGGTGGAGCTGGCTCCCCTCGGGGGGAAACCAACTGATCGGTCTGGATTTGGCCTCAGGCCCAGAGGCCATGCCCTGCCAGACACTGCACACCCCTGCCAATACCCCTCCTTGGGAGCAGGGGTCTCTGAGGAGCGGAGAGGCAGGATGAGGCAGGTCCGAGAGCTTCCCGGCCCGCTGGTCCTCCCAAACCATCCCTCACCCGCTGCTGCAGCAGGCATAGCTGGCTGCAGGCAGCACGGGCACAAAGCGGCAGGCGCTGCTCTCACCCTGCCGCACGCCCCCGTCCGCCTTCACGCCACGCCAAAACCGGCCCGCTGGGCCGCGGCCGCTGCCGCCCCGGGCAGCTCCGCCGCAGGGAGCCGGGCAGCAGCGCCCTCCCCAAGATGGCGGCCGCCCCGCGGCGCAGCCCCCTCACCACGATGGCGGCCGCCCCGCGGACGTGGCCGCGCTCGGGCGGTGGCGCAGAGCGGCCCCTGCGCATGCGCGGCTGCGGGCGGGGCGGGGACCATGGGCCGGAGGCGAGAGGGGCTGAGCGTGGCCCGTGAGGTGAGGGGGGCGGCAGCGGCGCGGGGCACGGCCGGGCCGGGCTTGGCAGGGCCGAGGCGAGGCGGCTGCCACCGCCACAGCAGCTTTTTCCTGAGAGCGGTGGGTGTCGGGGAGGAGCGGGGCGGTGGGGGCTTGGGGACGCCGCTCCGACCAGGCTGTGCTGGTGCCGAGCCCGGCCGCCATCTTCATGTGCGATGGCAGCGGGGGCGGCTGAGGCGGGGCAGCCTGTGCCGGCCCGTCCTCCGGCCCAGGCCTTTGCCTGAACGGTGGCGTGTGGTGCGCCTGCTCCGGCCGAGCCCTTGAGGCGGGGTAGGGGGAGGCAGTGAGTGTGTGCACCAACGGAGCTTTATATTGGATATTAGGGAAATTATCTTCGCTGAAAGGGCGCTCAAGCATTGGAGCAGGCTGCCCAGGGAGCACTGCTCGCCATCCCTGGAGGCGTTTAAAAAACACATAGTTGCGGTGATTAGGGACACGGTTTAACTTGGACGTGGGCTTAGTAGTGTTAGGTTAGTGGTCGGACTTGATGATCTCAAAGGTCTTTTCCAACCTAAATGACTGTGGAGGGTGCCGCGGCAAGCTCTGGCCCCTGGCTAGCAAACCGTGGGTAGCCTGACCTGTGTGTGCAGTGGTGGAAGTCAGCAGTGTGCTGGGCGCAGGCTGCCGCTTTTGAGGAGCCCAGCCGTAAACCAGCGCACGGCATGCCTATAAATCACAGCAAGGAGAAGGAGAAAAAGCTGGTTTTTAAGAGTATGTCTTCCTTCTAAATCTGGCTTTTTTCTGTTTTGCTTGTTTTGCAATCTCCCGAGTGGCAGGAGGGCAGCCAGTAAGCTTTGTTTAAGCTTTGTATTTGTATTAACAAACCGAGGCATATTAGTTAAGGACTCTCTGAAGCATACTTCATCCTGGCTCCTGCGAGGAGCAGTGCTATCTGGACAGACTTGGAGGAGGCAGTGGAGAGCCCATAGTTCACATCTGTGGGTTGTGGGTACTTTGGGGAAAGCAACAGCCTGAACCTTCCTGACAAATGGCTGAAAGGGAGCAGAACTGATTCAGTGAATCTCACTGGTCACCTCGCTGTCCTGAAGTTTTTTAGATGAGCATGTGCTCAACAGACCAAGATAGTCAGGGTCGTAAAGGCCAGGGAAAGGGCTTGGGGCTTGCCATATATGCTTCATCAGCCGCTAGTGTAAAAGTGAGCATCCTACTTGTCATATGAATGGGAGTTTTTATAGTAGTTCTCTGGTCTATTTCATCTAGTTAGGCTTTTGTTAGAGAAACAGACATTTCTGGGCACTCTAACCCAAATTATAACCACCAGAGGGGAGCATGCTGACTCTCCAAGCTTCTGTTCAGTAAGCCTAGCAGGGAGAATTGGAATAATGAAATTTTTGTGGTGGTTCTTTGAGATGTGACAGACAAGGAGAGTTGAGAAGGGAGCGCCTGCCTTACAAAAAGAGAGGTGTTAAAAAGGGTGAGCCTGTCAGGGACCTGCTGATCACAGAATGAAAAGGAACTGATTTTAGCTGCCACAGAAGATTTTTGCACAGTGTTTGGGGACTTCTGGTAGCTTTAGATTTTTATATTTTTTTAGACATTGTAATGATAGAAGATACTTCTTTTGAAAGGCTTGTAGAATACACTTCTTCGGTGTGTTACAGGTGAAAACTTAAACTCGGTGCAAAGACACTACTAAAAGATAAAATCTACCCCCCCTTGCAGTGATGAGAAAGGTGCTGAATAGAAGTTGAGGAAGAAAACAAAATCCCTTTAAGCCAGAGGAAGAGAGGATTGCATTGCAGGTGTCAGAAGGTGTGATAGCCGAGATAGTGATTTTATAATTTAAATTTTTTTTCAGTTCAGTATTACCTTCTGAGCTGTTATGATTGTAAAGAAAACTTTCCAAATGAGTCCTAATATGATATGATGCATGGCTAGCTTCGAAAGGCCTAATCTAGGCAGAGTCATGCTTGTTAAACTGAAGTCATGATGCTAAATGAATGCAATTTTCTATACAGACACTTATCAGATAAGTTTGCATTTACAGATTGCAGGTGTAATTGATATGACCTGGTTTAAACTGATATAAATGTTCTGCCATAATGTTGTGGTAGTTTAAACTCGTGCCACTTCTCCTTTTATATAGCTCTGTAGTCTTTCAACAGGCAGTCCTATTGACAGTGCTGAGCTGCACAGAAATTTCTTGAGGAAACTTGTCAGGAAAATGAAACTGGGAAGACTGGTCTGTTTTGTAGCAAAACAGTGAAAGTGGAATGAGCTTGAGAGTGACAAGGATAATCAAAGGTGTGGAAAACTTGTGTGCAAGAAACAACTAAGCGCAGCAGGTCCTTTTAAGTTTGAAAACATGACTGCAAGAGGACCTGATACACATCTGTATCATCTGCATGCTATTTGTAATTTTAAACAAAGAATGAACGTTCACTGTCGATACAAAATTAGGGCTATCAAATGAAACTAGCAGCGAGCAAGCTCAGAACAGGAGGAGTTGGTTCTTCCTGTAACCTGTGGCTGTGCTGTTAAACTGCTTGCCAGAGGATATTGTAGCCCTTAAAAATATACCTGTGGTTCAGACAATAACTGAAAAAAAAATCATGGAAGCAAAAACGTGGGGCTATTAAATGCACAGAGAATACCCTGCACTCACACAGTACCTGAGCTGCAAAATGTCGAGTGTGTGTTTGGAGAAAGTATTGTTACGTGTAGTGCTGCTTCTGGCAAGGCAGTGGCTGGTAAGTGTCAATGCAAGAGCATAAAGAATAGGGAAAAGGCCAATGTAGTCTTTACTCAGTAAAGTTGTTCTTCCAGGATTTTTCAAAAAGCTGTGGGTTGTGCCTTGTGGTCACATCTGTGTGCAATCCTGCAAAGCTGCTGGTCTGAGCAGAGGCAGGGTGGGCTGACTAACTGGATAGTCTCTGCAAGGCTGAAGGAGGAGGTGCAGGTAGGATCCAGCCCTTTCTTTTTCAGCAACACAGGGAGCTGATCTGCAAGATTCATCTTAGACTTTGCTGGTGGATAGTCCTCTATTATATAGTAGCTTGCCTGGTAAATATTTCCAATCATGCTGTGGGCACAGCATCTGTGAAATGATTTGCCAGCATGCAAAATGATTCCAAGAGCGTGGTGAAAATGGAATTGTGTCCGTGAACAGCAAGTTAGCATTTGAATTTAAACAGTATTCATCTCTGCTGGCCTAATTTTAATAATCCAGCCAAATTTGTGGATGCAGGAACCACTAATTCTTCTGTGAAAAGAATGGCTCAAGTGGGCTGGCAGGTGACAAGGCATGAGAAGACTGCTTGGGGAAGGGTGTTTTTTTCTTCGCCCCCATCTCTTCAGTTGGCTTTGATCCGTTTTATGAGGGTCAGAAGACAAAAACCTCATTACCTAATGCTGTTGGATGTTAATGTATGTGTGATATGGCTCTTTGCCAGTATCTTAATTAGGGAATTCATAAAAGCAGGGGGTGGATGCCAGTTCTTGAAAAGCGCTTTTAGCCTTTCTGCTGGAAAGAAAGCTTTTATTAATTCATTACAAAATGTATTAAAAGGGATCCAGCTCAACTCTGTAAGCAAAGCTGCTTCTTTTTCTCTTCTGTCTTTGTCTCTGCCTTTATGTGAACCGTTTTGGGCTCCCTGCCCAAGATGGTCCCAACAAATGAGATTTGTAATAAGCATGTAAGTCAGTTTGGATCGAAATCTGCTCCGGGTCTCTCTGGTTTAAAAAGGTCTCCAGATTGCAAGCGAGTGTTGCCAGAATTCAATAAAAATGGCTGAGTGCCTTATCATACCTTCTGGAGCAAGGGAGGCATCTGGTCTTAGATCCCTGTGTGTATCCAAAGCTGCTGGGACTTGACTTTCTGGAGTGGCTCTTGAGGAGCAAAAGGGCAGCTCTGTGTGCCTCGAGCCACTGCCTGGATGAGACCTACCTGTTCTGCTTGCCCCTCTTAACTGACACTGCTTAAAGATGTTGCTGTGAGTGAAGTCCTGTGTCCCTGATACAGCATGTGAACTTGAGGAGTTGTCACGTGAGCTTTCTGCATGCTGTGCTTCAGCTCTGTCCCAGAGGACCCTCTTCATGGAAGGGAGAGCCAGCAGGAGCAAGGTTCGTCTTTGCAATTCATAAGCCACTGTGCAGGGATTGCCACTAAAAAGATAGGCCAGTGTGGGGTGCAGTGATGGTTCAGCTAAGTGAGCTTGACTCTTTGGTGTTGTGCGGGCTTCTAGTAGGCCAAGGTACATACCCCAAGTAACCTTCTCACATGTTAGTAGGAGGGAAAGCTTTCCATCCACAACAAGCTCAGGTGTGTACCTGCTTCTAGGATTGCTGTCTTGGAGAGCTGCTACAGGGAATTATGTCAGAGCTCTACGGGTTTTCTTGTGCTACAGCTCTACAGGCTATGACTCCCCCTGGGAGTTTCCTTAGCAGCACAGAGTAATCAGTAATTCCCAGACATCACTCTGATGACTCCCTGTGCTTATTCTCTGTTTCTGCCCTGCCTTTCCCCTGCACTGAAGAGTTACTTGGATGGCTGAGCTGCTGAGGGATTCCAAGCTTACAGGAACAGATCCCAAATTCCAGGTGAGGCAACGGTACTGATGTATCAAGGTAGTGCTCTGCCCATAGTTTGGGTTGGTGTCTGAGGTTCCTTGTGTAAATGAACTACTACCTCCAGGAGGCAGATAGTATTGTCCTAATTTATAGGTAGGGAAACTGAGGCACAGTGAATGGATAACATCCAGGAATCCTGACTCGTCCTTCCTTAAAACCCTAATGCCCCAGACTACCCTGAAGAAAAGAAACAGTGAGATTCTGGAGGAAAAACATATTTTGTTCATTCAGCAATCTGTTCCTCCTTCCTTGCTTTTTTTTCATTATTTTTTGTCCCTTGTGCAGCTCAGCAAAGCTGATGGTGCAGTTCTAGGGCATGTGGTTTATTAGCAAATTACTACTCTCCAGCAGGGGACCCAAACTTTGGTTTTGATGTAAGAGCAGTAAAACCAGTTGAAACTTTTAAAGTATTATGTGGAATCTGGAGAATTTTAGTCAGCAGAAAGTGAAAGCATTGGCAGAGTTGGGCAGAGTGCCTCTTGTTGTATCTCATAAAATGACGGAAGTATGGGCAGAGAATGTACGAGTGAGAGCAACTGCAAACTGAGCAGGAGGAGCAGTTCTGGAGGAGAGGAAGGAAGTGCAATGACATGGAAAATTCAGTGGTGGGGTTGGCAGCTGACTAACCAAAGCTCTCATTAAATTGTATTATTTAATGTGATTTTCAAACTTGTTTCCAGAGAAGGCGTGGTGCACTGCAATAGATTTACTGGCTAAGGAGGAGCCAGGTAACACATGATGAAGTACCTCTTGCTGTGTGTGTATGTGAGGGTTTTCAACAGATAAGAGAGCTGAGAAGACAGTCATTTGCAAATGGTAGGAACTGGTAAAGGAGATGGTCATTCTTAAATTGGACTGGACGGACACCCAACCTCCACTCTGCTGTACCCTGCCATTAAATTAATTTGCTGGTCAGAACTAACTTGGAGGAAGCCCTTGCTTGGTCCTGAAGCAGACTGAGGCAGTACATCTCGCTGTCTGAGCTGTAGTGGATGACAGATAGCAATGAGCAGCTGGAGTTAACCTTCTTAACTGGCACAGCTGGATATGGAGGAGGACAATTATCTTTGCCCTAACTGAATGCATTTTCAGTTAACATGCTTCAAAAATGTCTGTGTCCCCATCCAGGCAAACCCAAGCATTGTCAGACACAGAAGCACCATTCCCTGTGCTCTGAGATCAGGTGATAGATACGCCTTGGTGCTCCCCTTGGGCTCAGGGGAAGCTGTTCATGTTCCTCTGGGAACTCTGGCATCTCAACAGCCCTGGCAGAGCTGCCTAGTAACAAGGGACTTTGAAATTGCTGTCTGGTAAGATGCAAAGATTTATTTTAGCCTGGTTTTATGTGGCCCTCTCCCCAGCTCGGCTGTGCTCCTGGCACGGTTTAGCTAGCTGGCTAAACTCCTTGTTGCAGTCTGCTTTGTTCTCCCCTTTGCATCAAGCCTTTTCTCCTATCCTGCCTATTTATAACGCTTGCCTGCCTTTCCAGAGCAGAAAGTGTGAGACTGCTAATGAGCTTAGGATGGAGCTGATCCCCAAAGCAGCAATAATTAGGAATCACTACCTTTGATTTTGTTTCCCATATCAGTGTTTATGGGAGTGTTTGTGCTCTGGGCCACCTCTGAAGCTGATGTCCAGGCAGCTGGTGTCTCATTCCACCTCAGTACTTCACTAGGGACTGTGCTGCCTCTTAGTTTCTGGTGTGTGAAGGATCCTACCACTGAGAGGCCATGCTGTCAGCCATCTGGCTGGCCTTGGCCTTGCTTGGGGAACTAGACACAGCAAGAATGTTGCACTAAATAGCTAAAAAAGAGGTCATTGACACCTCAGGGCACCAAGGCCGTTTTCTTTCAGGCTCGGGTGTTGTGTTCATATTATCTAATTAGTTCCACTGTTTCCCTGCTGGAAGCAAGCCTGAAAGACAAAGTTTTCCTAAAGATGTCTATGTTCTGGTTGCCAGGCTGAAAAGAGAAATGATTCCCAGGAGAAGTGTTGTCCATGGTAGGATCCCCTCCTGTGCAATCCATCCACACACAAGTAGATCAACTCTCTTGTACTTGCCCACAGTTACAAGAAGACATGGCGGGAGGAGGGTGCCTGTTAGGAAATCTGATGAGGACACACAGGGAGGTGACCAGTGTTTTTCTCCATGGGAACAGGCTGGTGCCAAAACTTGGTGCAGGCCAAAGGTGTGGAGGCAGTGGTGAATGCTCTCCTGTGCAGACTGCTGCTGCTGTTGTAGATATAGTTGGGTAAAAGACACATGGTGTAGGTATCGGTGTTTCCCCTTTGTCCCTTCACCCAACCAGGCAGCTGAGGGTACTTTGTAGTCACGTTCTATGAAATTCTGCATCTGTTCACAGCACTAAATCAAGACCTTGTCATTCAGGCTTTGATGAAGGCCGGTGTCTCTCATTTTATCCTCTTTTAATTGCATAAAGATGCCTTAGATCACATCTTTGCTTGTGGAGCCACATGCACAGAAAGTAGACAGGCTGGAACAGGATCGGATCTTAGCTAAAAGGTGCCGGTCAGCCACAGAGGTGGGAGTGTTAGAGCTGGCTTGGCTGTGTCTGGGATTGCAATGTCACGGTTGCCGAGGGTATAATACAGGCTGATCTGGGAGGTGATGGGTGCTCTGTGGTGTGATCTCTACACAGAGCTGGGCCTGTTCCTCCCTTGACTTAGGGAGGAAGGAGGTGGAGTAGCTGAGCTGCCACCCTCCCATCTGAGTGGGGATGGATCCATGTTAGCTGGGAGAGGAAATAACAGTGACTGGTGTGGTGTTTTTCAGATTGATGGACTGGAGGAGAAGCTGGCACGTTGCAGACGGAGCATGGAGGAGATGGATCTTAAACTCCGCAGGGAGAAGCTCAGCCCTGAAGGAAGGTATTGACCACCCCCTTTCACATCTGTCAGTGTGCACTTCAGCTAGCTGTCCTCCTGCTGTAGTACTGAGCAAGGGCTCCTGAAGGGATGGGAGTGTGTAGTTCCCCCTGACAGAGACTCTCTTCCCCCAGCTTGGGCCTCACTTGCGGAACTCGCTAGGGTGAGAAGTTCAGTGACACGTGGGGAGAACTTTATCTTAACCACCAGCCTTGCTCCAGCCTGCACCATAGCCAGCCAGGCAGTGCCCAAAACTCACCAGTTCATTTGCAGAACAAGCTCCTGGCCTGCTAGGGAACAGCTCTGTGAGTCTGGCAAATATTCACTACGCGCTGCTAGTCAAGCCTTGCTGAAGCTGCCCGAGTTCGGTCAGGGGAAATACGCAGCAAGTACTGCTGGGATACAATTGCAAAAGGGGCTGAGGGAAATTACTCTGTCTGTGCCTGTATTGCAAATGTGTCTCGATGTAGGATGCAGTGACACTGGCTTTCCTTGAGAAAGGGAAGAGGGAGAATTCCCCTGAAATCTGTCACTCATGTAAAGAGGCAACTGTAGCTTCTAGAGCTGGGACTCTAGCAAAGACCTTGGATGCTGTAGCAGACACAGACAGAACCTGCTATTTCTGTAGAGTGTGAAGCAAGCGATCCTAGATCTCCCCACTTGAGGACATTCTTCCAGTCACCAGTATCCTACTATCTGCTCCTAGCAAAAAAGGCTGGGAAGCTGCATCATAGGCCCAGGGAGCGGTCTTGTTGGTCCTGGTGTCTGCTCTACAGTGCTGTCCTACAGAACCCAGTTAGAAATAATCCTAGCAGTGGTGACATCACACCTTGATACTTACCAGCTTCAGCTTAACTTCTTTGTTCCTCTTTCCCACTCCCCCTCTCTCTCCCTTCCCTGGGGTTCTGTATCCCCATCCATATTTGGACAGGGTCCTGTCTCCTTCTGTCCCTCATCTCTCTAGCTCCTCATCTCAACAGTCCTTTTTTTTTAGGCCTAAATTCTTATGTTTACTGTCTGTATTCTTTATCTGGTACTTACATGGCCAGCAACCAAACCTACAGCTGTGGTAACTTGACAAGATGGTATATATCTGTATGATTTCTCTCTGAAATATAGGGCCTAGTGCAGAGAATTAGGAATTTGGATTCCTGGGTCCTTTTCTGAATTTTACAGCTTGTGTGGAGATGGAAACAGAAATTGTTGTCCTAATCCAAACCATTTGAGAAACCCTGGAGGAAGGTTGCATGATCAAAATTATTGATTCACTGAGTAGTACACAAAGGAGAGCTCTGCTTTTGCCGTTCTGAAGTTCAGTTGTCATGGTTTCTTCATGTCTCATTCTTAAAGCCGCTTCCCTTGACTCACTTCACAAGGCAAGTTTCGAAGTAGCAGCTCAGTCGTGCTGGTAAATCTGTCTTCTCACTTCCTCCTGGCTGCACTCCACATTGCCTTTCCCCAGTTGCCTTTAAGAGCCCTTTCCTCCCCTGACATAGCTTGCTTTCTTGCCATCCCTTACTTAACTAGCTGTACACATAGATTTGGATCTCTTTCCTCCTACACGTTCTTGCTGTGCCCCAAGGGGAACAACAAACTGTTACACTTAGTGTCTTCGCTGTCTGTTCTGAACCAGGAGATCATTTGTTAGTGCATGTTTGTTTATATGTGCACAGCCTGAAAGGAGTGACCACATCCTCACTGGGTAATGGAAACACTGCAGCTTTCAGGCAGTTTGTTTTGTGTTTATATTTTAAAGAGTGTATTAATTAATCATCCTGTGCAGCTTAAGACAAGGCCTGAGTTGGCCTGACTTGCTCTTTATTGTTACTATCCCGAGTCTTCAGTCTAGTAACAGGTTGTTTAACTGGTGGTGTTACTGGGTTTGGATTCAGCTTGCTTCCCTGAGTGTGTAAATTGGATACATCTGACAGGGGAATCCCAGTTTCAATGGGTGAGAAGAATTAGCATTCCAGCACTAAGCCAGGTGTGCTGGAAGGGCAGGGTCCTGCGGGGAACATGCAGGGACCCTGTCCCATCCTGTAGCTGTAGCAGAATTTCCTACCCCACCTGGGGGAACAAAGCAGGGGGCTCTCTGACACACAGACACATTCTAGCCTGCTTGTATACACTAATGTTGCTCTGAAAGGAGAGATATGAAGCAGTTTGGGGGATGGAAAAAATAATCTAAAACTGCTGCATCTCTTCTCTTGCACAGCTGGGGGGTTTCTAAACTGTTACCTTTCCACAGCAAAGGGTGAGGGGTTCATTCTATGAACAGATATCCCTGGCAGTGGGACAGTCTCTTTTCCATCATATAAGCAAAGAAATAGGCTGTGTTGTGCCTCACAGGTAACGAACTCCTCTTCTCATTACAGAAAGTCACTGGAGAGAGAGAGAAACTTACTAATGACCAAAGCTGACAACTATGGTAAGAGCTTCATTAAAAATGGTCTCTCTGGGCTAGATGGGATCAGTACTGCAGCTTAGCTCCGTCTTCAAGCCTCCGCCACCTCTGACTTCTGCCTTTGAATTTGGGTTCAACCAAAGGGAGCTAGACTGAGGGAAATCTAGTCAGCATATTAGGAGTCTGAATCTTCCTGCTTGAGCTGTGCTATCATAGGGGAAAAAATAACCATCAGCTAATGAGGGAGGAAAGATGTCCCTTTCACATACCCAAAATTATCAGTCTTTAGATAGTCTTAGCCAACAGATTGACTTGAGTGGCTTTTAACGTCCTCCCCCCCTCCTTTTCTTTTTTTTTCTTCTTCTTTTCTAATAGCACTTGCCAGCTTGCTTAGCAAGCTTCTATCTGGAGTGTAGCAAAGTACACCTTCCTTAGGGAAGGTTCTCACTGCATCAGTTTCTGGGGCTGTTCAGCACCTGAGCATAGGGATTCACACTGTGCTACCTACAATTCCAGAGAGCCAGGATCTTTACTTGCTGCAAGTCCTGCTGCAGGCAGTTAAAATGAGAGTCCCTCTGAGCTACCACACGTTTGACGTTTGACGGCACTTCTGTTCCACTAGGGATGCTGATTTGCATGTCTTCAGGCTCCTGGCATTGATCAGTATGGTTAACTGCTTGACAGTGCTCTGCAGCAGTTCAAGCTCCAGAGCTCACACAAAGGAAGAAGCACAAGTCTTCTTTTAGGCCTGGAGAGTTGAAAGCTGGGGTACAGCCAGCAAATTTGTAATTTTATCTCGTGTTAAAAGATTGTTTCCAGAAGACTAACAATTACTTTAAACAGATTCAGAGCTGTTCCCTAAGGGCCTACCCCTAGAGATGGCACGTTGCTGCCACCGTTTTACCAGCAATCAGCCATCAACAGAGCCATCTGACAGGCTGCTCAGATAGTAGCAACAGCCTCACCTAAGGGTGGTGGCTGCTTCTCCTGGAATGGAACTGACAGTGCACGTGCATAGCCTTTTTAGATCACTGCTGTGGCCTCTGATTAAATGCGTGCTTAGTGCAGCTGACACACTTGAGGCAGTGACCTGCAGTTGCTGACAATGGCGTTGCTCCATCAGTTTAAGCTGGCACTGCAGTGTTTGGGGGTTATGTGACCTCCTGTCCGTACCACATCTTCTGTGGCTTTGCCGATTCAAGCGGTTTGCTCCATGGTTCATGACAATGCTCGTATTACATGAAGAATGGAGGCAGAAAGGACAGTTAAAAGTCTCTTGATACCAGCACCAGGGCATTCCTGCTGGAGGCTGCTAGTGCAAACCGTAGAGGCAAGTAACCCATGCAGTCACTGCAGTTGAACTCCAAACACAAGAGCAGTCTGGCTCTGGAGGCAGCCTGCGCCCCGCCTTGCCCTGCAGAATAATTCTTGTGGTCTGGCCAGGCAGCGTGTAGTGCTGTAGGCCTCGCTTCTTGCCTGTCCTGTGGAAAAAAACTAGTGAGAACAGGGTTCTCATCTTTGGTAAAGAGAATACAACAGAAATGGAGATCAGTAGGACATCATGCTTCTAGTAGCAGCTTTGTTCCTCTCTCTGCATGTTTTTCCTTGTTTCTTCTTTTGTACACTAGGGCCAGGGAAAGTGACCCGTCTCTAAAAAGCTGCAGGCCCCAACAGAATGAGTGTCTAAGCTCAGACTTGTTCCATACTCATCCTTCTGGGACACAAGGAAACCCAGATTCTGCAATGCTCAAAGGTGTCCATAGTTGCATTTAAGAACATTTAAGCACTAGGAAAAGGTACCAGGCTGTTAAGTCTAGAAGGTAGTAGAAATTGCTGTCTACCCTCCCTCTTCTTAATTCTCTTGGGGAACAAGCGATTATTCTAATGACCCATTCTGTCCTCAGTAGGGTCCCAGAACAAGGTCGTTTGCAAAGAGGAACTGGTCTGAATATTGAAGTATGCTCAAGCACCTACCGCGATTGACAGGGTGAGGGTTAGCAAATGAAAGGGTTCCTGCTAGTTTACTTCCTGTTCAGCACATCTTCTAATTGGCAGCTTTGCATACTGATCCCAAAAGAGCTGCCCATGGCTGAGGTAGCGTTGTGCTTTTAAGACAGTTTTGAAAGATGTAGCTGCAACACAAAGAACACTCACAGGCAAGGCTTTTCTTTGTTTCCCAGAGAAAGAACTGAGTGTGCTTCGTAAGGAAAATCGCAAGAATGCTGCCCTTACGGTGGCCGTGGCGTTGCTGATTGCTCTTATTTACTCCTGCTGGACAATGTGATTGCACTCAAGAATTCTCCCTGCTGACCAAACGACTCTCCTGCAAGGAGCTCTCCTCTCACCACTGTGCCTCCCCCAGGGGTGAGGATCGGCATTTCAAATGGCTGTTCTTGTTTATCCTCTCCAAGCCTCAGCGTAGGAAGCTGTTCCTCTGAGAACTGAGGGGGACAAGAGACAAACCAGAAATCAAAGCACTCTTGCTGTTGGAAATCGAGCTCAGGGTGGTGCTGTCTTACCCAAAATACAGTGAAGACTGTCCAGCCCGATGCAGGAAGGCATCTCCCTTTTGGAGAGGACCTCTGTGGTTGCAGATGAGTGCCCTCTGCCCAGCCCAGTCAGAATACATGCCACCCGGGCTCCTGTGACTCAGCCATAAGCTGAAAGAGACACCACGCTCTTTGAATCAAAGGGTAACTTGGGTATTGTGACCTGAAGACACCATGTGTTGCCAGAGCTGAGCTAAACAAAGATGTTTCCTCCTCCACACGGACTTACAGGACCAAAGAAATCCTACTGCCACAAAAACAGGTAGGCATCTCTCTCTCCACAAAGCAGGTAGCAGCCAACTTGAGATGTGGGTGCTTGGGCTTTGAGAAGATCTACCAGTGCATCAGTTTGGTAGCCGTTTTGTGCCTCTGAGAATCAACACTTGCAGAAGAGAATTTACTACCAACTCCCAGGGGTGGAAGTGCCTCTGCACGGCTTTAAATAAAATAATTTGACCTTTTAACTTCCCGTTTTTCTTTTTTCCCTGTTCTGCAGCATGCCTCTCGGCTACTATAGTCTCGTCCTACCATCTCCCCCTGGCACACGTTGTACTACAGTAAGCCTAGGCTGGGTTAGGCACTTAACATCCCTGGTCAGAGAGGTTTCAACCGTGGGTTATTGGTCTGCTGTAGCCTGGAACCTACTTTAGTATTTGCTTCCTTTGAGTAGAAAAGCAGCCTAGCACACTGCAGAGCAGTGCTGGAGACCGTCCCCATAGTACTATCTCATTCTGATGCAGTGACATACACCAGGTAGCCCTTAGTGTGCTCCCAGGAAAGCCTTTAAAAGGGGACTGCCTTGAAAATTTAGCTGTGCAAGGCATTTCTCCGTCTTCACACTAATCCACACAGCTGGCCAGAAGTTTTGGGGAGGTGAAGTAAACAAGCACTGTTGTGAACTAAAGGGGCTGTATTGGTAATAGAGACAATGAAAGCAGAGGTGTCAACGCAAAATGATACACAGCCTAATAACAATACATTGTGCAATTAATGTACATAAACATTCCCTTCGGCAAGACCTTTCTCACCCCCCCTTCCCCACATAATCCCTCTATATTTACCCTGCAACACAGAAGCAAGTAGCATGGTGGCTCATGCTTGCCTTCTTGAAGGGGGAATGCAGGTTCAGTGCATCAAAAATAAAATTAAAAAACAAATTAATATCAGGAGGAGCTGGAGGCAACTAGGTCAACAGAACATATCTGTCCATAAAAGCTAGCCTGCAGGCTAACAGCCAGGCTTTTTTGTACCCTCAGAGGCCTGTACTCTAGACCCTAATGTATTCCTAGCCACCCTTCTGTCTGCCAGCCTGCAGGAGACCACGGCCCCAAGTGGAGGACAACACTTAGCAAAGGATCCTGGCAAAGGGAGCAGCATGCTTTGCTGGCATTGGAATAGCTGTATGGTAGTCCGAAGAAGCACCAGAACTCAAATTACTGGTTGGTTTAAAAAGCCAACTGCACACAGGCCTGGAAACCACACAGTTGGAGGGTCTTCATTGCCCAGTGGGAGGGATTGCGCCTCATCTGTTACAAAAGTGCCTTTACCAAAACAAAACTGCCAGTGACGGGCCTGTTCTTCGGGGAAGGAAGGACCATCCTTTCTTTCGTTCATTTTACCAATGCTTGAGAGCAGAGAGGGGGCTGCAGGTGAGCAAGAGGATGCACTAACAGCACGCCGTCTCTAAGCTGCTTTTGCAGACCTCTGGGAGCTAACAGTCACCAACGTGGAAAAAACAGCTTTGACCCACTTCACTTTTAGCCAGAGCTTGAGAAGAAACAACAGCTCCCCTGCACTATATGCAGGGCGATCTATTCGTAAGCTAACCTCCCATCCACTCCCAAGCTTTGCCTCCTCCAGTTTCCATTAACCTACAGATCGTGCCAACTTCTGTGCTGCTCCTTTAGCCAGGGTTGTGTTCCACAGTGATCAAGCCTGCATGTAACTTTCTCTGGTGCAAGGAGCTGCAGCTGTTAAGTTCATTTATACCAAACTGTAGAGAATTAATACATGGTTATATGGAGACAATTTGCTTGTGAAGACATGGAAGTGCTCCAGGCTCAGAGAGCAGAGCCTGCTTGTAGGATGATACTCAGCTGCGTGCTGAGAGTGACCACTAAACCTACGCATGATGCTGGGCCTTGGAGGGCAGAGGTGGGACTTCAACAACATGCCATCCTTGTTCTTAATTCTTTGGGTAGGCCATACAGCACCCATGCACCTGTATACCTACAAGTCAAAATTCCCATGTCTTGCTACATAAAGCTTGTTCAAATCATACATATGGGTGTGGAGAGAATTAAACAAGAATCTGCACAATGGCTATAGATTCTAGCAGAACTATAGCTTTCTTTAAGGCACAGTTCAGACAACCCCTAAATCACTTTCCTCCCTACTACCAGCCTGTGTTTAAAAACAAGCCAAGAACAAAACGTAACAAATGGGGCGATTTTGTTGCTTGGCCAAAAGCTGTCAACTGTGTGTGTGATCTTCTGATTTATGTGGAAGACCTGGCAAGAGTGCCATGGAAGCCAGAAGTGAAGGTAAAACATGCAACAGAAGACAACTTTGAGCCCAGCACAGAAGTGCATGGAGAAGTCTGCTGACACACAAACACCATGCTAAGAGTTTCACAGCTCTGCGCCTTCACCCCAGATGCAGTTCCAGGGCCAAATGAAACATGGAGGGGTTTAAAGCCCACTCTGACATGTAAAAAGTTTCCAGTGGGCAATCAGGGGGCAGGATTTCTTCTGATTAACCAACATGGTCAAAGTCAAGATCTCTTTTCACTAAAGCCCTGATGTGTTGGGTTTTGGTTGGGTTTTTGGTTTTTTGGGGTTTTTTTTTTTGTTTTGTTTTGTTTTTTTTTTAAGTCAGACATTCCCATCATTCCTCCAAAGATATCCAGCATCCCAGCCTTCCTGTGTCTTTCCCTCCCACATCCACTTTCCTTTCAGAAGATTTGGGTAATAGTTTCGAGTACCAAGAACCAAAGCACCTTGGTCTCAGACGCATCATGAGGCATAGACATGTTCAGGCATAGACATGTTCACAAATTAACCTCAGGCTTCCAGCTCAGGGTCTGTCACTGACCTGGAGAGCGGAAATCCATGTCACAGCAGCTTCTAGAAGTCTGAGACAAAGCCCTGGCACTGAGCGTATCAACTCTGTACCAGGAACTCTACTCATCACCTGGGTTGGCCTTTATCCAGCAGGGTACCATCACATAGGAACTACCAGGCCAGCCAAGTGCCTTGATAAGCCGAGGTGTTGGAGACACCAACAAGAATACATACTTGCATCCCAAAGCTAGCATTCCTCAATGAGCTAACACCCTCCACTGGGTAGTGTAGGCCTTTGACAAGGCCAAGGAGACAGACAGCTGCCAGGAACGATGCAGGGCCACTTCAGTGTGCTGTTGCCCAGCTCTGCCACCAAGACATCTCTGCTCCTTCCCCCATGGCCAAGGAAGCACAAGCCTGGAGAATTCTGGCAAACACAGAGCTCCACAAACCTCGCTGAATGTTTGAACAGGAGCAAAGAAAGCTGCCAGCCCCTTGGCCTCATGCATGCAGTAGGTCAGGACAAAAGGGCATTAGGCTTTGGCTCCGGGAGTCACCATGGGTACTCCAGCAGCAGGTGCCACCTGGGCTGTACTCTTATATACACTGCCAGGGTAGAGCCTTGTCCTTTGCCTTCTGCATACCACCCCCTGGTTCAATCACCTCCAGGAAATTGGCTCTGGAGAAGACCAGGGTAGAAGTTGCGGTGCCTCCCCAGTCTTATCAGTCCCTGAAGAATCCAAGCTGGGCTCAGCCCTGCTGCACCCCTCCAGAGAGCAGGGTTAGGGGTAGTACGCTTGGATGAAAGACAGGACATCCTCCTTTGATAGCTTCTCTGGATCTTGCCTTTTCTGAGAGTCGTGTACTTTGACACCTTCCCCCCACTTCCAGAAGAGGCGGCTGTAATGGCAGACGCTGCGGGCAGAGAGGAGAGCAAGATTAGTTTGGCAGGGGAGGGGAAGGAAAACGCTGTCATCCCAGCCACAAAATGCACTACAGAGTCAGCTGCCCTCGCAGTGGGAGTTACACAGAGATATACTGAGGTGTGCCATAGAGGAAGGAGAGAAAAAAAGAAAAGACCAGTGCATTCATTCACCTTACAAACCCTACAGCCCTTAAGGTATAGCAACTTCCAAGCCTAAGAGATTTCCATGGAAACAAACTCGTGAATTCTAGTTCCACTCAAGATTCAGTTCAGTATTTGCTGGAAGGAGACAGGTCATTAGGGAAAACCCCACCTCCCCCCAAGTTCCTGAGAGGATGAAACTGTCATTGCAGGCAATGGAAATGGCCTTAATGAAGAATTTAAGAAGTCTGCCAGCAGCAGCAATCTAATCACTCACCACAAACCTACTAGAATCAGTAATAGCTGTCCTATGGAGCTTTGCAAACGACCAGCACTTCACGCTGCACAAAAGCAGCTAGGATCATCCCCTCTTTCCCCTCATGTGAAATAACCAACCTCAACTTGGCTGCTCAGAGTTCCGGTCCTACAACGCCATCTCTCATCCATCAAGCACAGCCCTCCCTCACTGCATCAACATAGGCCCAGCCATAATGAAAACAGAGCTGCTAATTACTGCCGACACAGCAGCCTTTAGTTTTGTACAATTACTGACACTTAATATTCATAGCTTATTTAGTGCTACTCTTCTAACAAAGCAGTACTAGCACAGCGACAAGAGCACATGTCAACGGCTAATTACAGACACATTAGTACTCACTAACCACAACACATCCCTTCTGGAGTCCCACACAAGTGCTCCCTCCACCTCCTCAGCCATTCAGGCAGTTTCATGCTGGCCTGCTTCAGAGTGCACAGGCAGAACTAACCCCATCCTGACACACAGGGGGGAAAAGCATCATGTGCATCTGCTTTTTAAGCCTGTTCTTCCATTTAGCTGGTTAAGGAAAGTTTAAGGATTCTTAAGAGCACTGCTGTAAGGTAGGTAAGGAGTTCAAAGTGAGACAAACAGGAGGCCCTGTTTTGTATCAAGCCCTGGCTCAAAGGCACAGTCCGGGGTAGTGGTGGTGAAGGGCATCTCCTAAGACTACCTGAGGGCAGGGTGTGCACATCTCCAACACCGTGAGCCCTGAGGTGTCACACAGACTCAGGATTTGCTGTACTTAAGACATGGCCTTAGCCCAGTACTCAACAGATACAGGTGTGGTTCAGCAGCCACAGTGTTAATGACTGTCCAATGGAAAGCCACTCCATCCCTTCCCAAGGAGCTCCTGCTTTTCTCTCCCACTCTTTAAACAGCTCCTAGCTACCTACAACTCGTTCCAGAGCCTGGACTAAATGAACTGGGATTTACTTGTAAATTACCAACTTCCACTCAAGCATCTTAAAATACAGAGATGCAGCAAATTACAGTTGCTGGGCTCAATTTCCATTTCCCTGTGTGCCGGGAGGTTCAGCAACTTGCACTCTGCTGCAGACAGGGGAACAAAGTTGAGAGATCTGTGTTATTCATAGCAATTAATTGCAAAATCCACTAATCCAGATCAGCAGATTCCTGAAAGTCTAAGAAGGCGCCAGCTTCTGCAGCATACCCTGCTGGTGAGCAAGCTGTGCTTGCACTGCAAACAACTGAAGAACATAGCACAGCACCCCTGGACTCCCTTCCGAATAGAGAGGCACACACAAACTCACACACAGCTGTCCTTCCACAGCTTCAGCTCTGGCTTGTACTCACTGAAAGGGTGCGATGGATTCAGAAGGGAGGATGTATGTTGCTTCCTTAGTCATTTTGTTGAAGAAGAATTTCCTCTTGGAGTTTTTGCTGTATGCCATTGTCCAGGGATCTTGCAGAAGAGTCACAGAAATCAGACAGAAAATGGAAAGGGGGGGAAAAAAAAGCACAGTATGAATACACACGTAGTGCAAGCAAGGAGGAGGAATCTATAAGAATAATTCTGATCTTTCTCTTACTCCTTTTTCCTTCCCTCCCCCAAGAAGGCCTGCTTCCCTAGATGTTCTCTATTCCCTGAGAAAATGCCCTTCTCCCTGCATTTAAAATAGGGTATTTCCATGTACTCTGAAAAATATGTTCTTGATTAAAAAATTATGATCTCAATAGAAAAGTCAGTCATGTAAATAAATTAAATTAGCCACACAATAGCTGATCAACTCACTACAGAAAAACCTATCATATAAATACCCTAAGCCTTAACCAAGTCCAGGCTACCCTCATTACATGCAAAGAGTTCATCTCCAGCCATTGGATTACTTCCACTAATTTTTTACCACGTTACAACAGCAGCGAGCCTCACCAATACTTTTTACTTGAAGATACGCAGAAAAGTTAAATAAAACCAGGGACTCCTTCCTACCATTAACAGTCCGCACGATGTAGAGCCCTGTGGGCACAAAATGTCGGTCATCTCTGCCAGTGTAGGATAGCCGGGGTACTCCTCCTGAACTCTTGATGATTTTCATCTCTAACCTAAATGTTGAGAGAAGGCAATTACATAGATTTCCCGTTTCTTCCTTTACCGTCCTCTTGCACACAACATGCAACCTGCACACCCTCTCCAGAGTATCACAGTGCAAACTGACAGCACTGCACATGACAGGACAAAATCATCACATCCTGGAGAATTCAGTCTCTTACCTCCCCCACACGGCTAAAGAAACCAGCCAGAGCTGTCTAGATGAGGGAGCAAACTGAGGGTTGCAATGAAGGATCTGTGATGATCTACCACACTTAATCCAAATGGAGTTCCCATTTCAGGTATGAATTCTTAATCTTTCAAGCCACTGAGAAGCCACTGACACTTCTGCTTACAAGCTCAAGCACCGTTGACACTCCTACTGTTGCAGTGTGTTGGCCACATCTATGGCATTAGAACCCAGCCGGATGATGCTCCAAGTCAGCAGTATCTCAGAAACAGCAGCTACCAGCTACATGAGCTCTAACACCTCTTTCTCCAGGACTTCTGAAGCACAGATCAGCACATCCCTCCCATTCCTGGGCATTGGTGGCCGATAAGCTCAATGGGCCCCGAAGTCTCTCATTTGTGCCGGTCACTTACCTCACAAAAATTTTCTCCATTTCCTCCAGTCTGTATACTTCCTTCACTCTAGGGGGAAGACAAAAACGCAATTTAAAAAAAATATTAAAACTGTCCTCTTTTTCTGTCCCAGCTACAGGGTGCAGTCAAACAGTTCATTTTGTACAGCATGAGGTGGTCAGGCATAACTGAGGTTCACCCTTCTCCTCAATCTTACTCTCCTGTGCCTTATTTCTCCTGGCCTGAGAAAAATTGACACATGCATGCTCATGGCTGATCTGTAAGCAGCATATCAGCATCCTCGCTGCTTAGGAAACTGCATTTTTTACATCAGGCTGAGTACACAGAAGAGGAAGAACAATGAAAGTCAGGTGCTTTTGTTTTCCCATGAGGTAAATTCACCAAGGTCAGCCCCAGGCAGGTTCTGGCCTTGGCATGCTGGCCTCACAGTAAAACTAAACTGCCTGATCTTAGTGTTATTATCCGCAGGGACACCACAAACTCTTAGTCACCCTGAGGTAAAAACAGCTTCTTTCTTTTTTTCTTTTTTTCTTTTTTTTTTTTTAAATAAATAAATGTGATTTGCAGTCATCACCCTTATTATTATGTCAAACTGCTTTTTTTGTTGTTGTTCTGAGTCAGAGACAATCGGGAAGTTTCAAAAGCACTGCCTCTGATCTGACACCCCAGCCACCCATTTCCAACACGCTGCTACAAGCATGACAGGCTTCAAAGAGCACAACTGGAACAACTTTTCACAAGAGCAGCAAACAACCCCTCTACAACCCATTTCTAAAACTCTCCTCCTCACTTCACTTTCAGTCCTCCCCAACATTTTGAGCTCCTCCAGTTATTGCAACTGTCTATCTGTCTTGAGTTTAATTGACATTCCACTCATTATCTTTCATTAAGCCACCAAGAACATCCTCTTTCCCCTTCCACCAGCTTGTCTCAGTATCACGGTGCTTCTAGCTTCTGAAACTGAAGCTGTTTCGTCCACAGTACCTGATACTCAACACAATGATGCCCTTTCGCATCATCTTAGCAGAATTAATTAAATGGAAGGTCAGGAGGCAACCAAAGCTGAAGCCCTTTGTCAGGAACTTCCTTGGGATTGTAACTAAAGCCTTCTCCTCAGGCTAACCGTTCTGACATTGTAAATGCTGGTCAGCACTTCATTCACCTACTAACAGTCAGCATCTCTGTACTGCTGCTGACCCTTCAGGGCAGACATGGACATAGAAGTCTTTGCAATGATTAAGCTAACTGGGTGCTAGATCTACACATACTTGAACTCAGCACCAGCCAGTCCACCTATGATGAAAAGATGACTGTCTGATATATAAAAGGAGGGCACAGCTTCTCCACTATCAACCTTTATGTTAGATATTTAAAGGGCTTTTAGCTTATTTCCATTGAATATAACAGAACTGTGAATTTCAATTTGAAATTTAACTCTCCTTCAGCTCATCTTCATCCTCCACCACCCTGAAACCAAAGCACACCAGGCTGAGGGAGTCGTCACTCACCGGATGGGGTTCATATCTGGCCGGCTAGGTTTAGAAACAGCTTTGACAAACTTTTCCGCCAGCTGAATCCTGAATGAGAATGGGAGGAGAATCCAGCAATTTAGCAAGATTTGGCACAGCAGGTAGGTAACAGTTTCAGCAGAATAACTGATTAGACACTTCAGTACATGCAGACTGCTTCCATTGCTAGCCCAAATGGGTACAGAGCAAGACTTTTCCCACCCCCTGCCCTCCCACTTCCATGCCCAGTGATACTGGCTGTTATCCATTAGGAAAGGGTGGGTCTCCATAGCTTCCTCTACAAGCCCACATGCTGACAAACACATTGATATAAGCAGGAATGAGGACTAGTAGAGACATCGTGTCCCTGAGGAAAGAAACAGAGGGGCTCAATCCTTCTCCCTCAGCCAGTTACCAGCTGTGCCGATTCATATTTCCAGGGTGCTCAGCTTACGCAGACTGTGCCTGGCTCACCCCAGACCAAGCAAGGAGCTAGACCTGCCCTCATACACAGAGAAGGTACAGTAGGAAAAGGCTATACGCACTCCACTTCAGAGTGGGTTCACTCACAGTTCATCTTTATAGTAGTGTTTCCGCTGAATGCACTTGTCTCCCTGTGCTCAGCATTCTGCTTTTAGATTGAACACTGTTTCCTAGTCACTCCTACTCATGTAGCGTACATGAAAGTCTACAAGAAGCTTCTCCAGATCCTACGTACCTCTGGTTGAAATGCTGCTTTCGAACATCATTGCCATTCAGCACCAAGACATCGAGGATGTGGATGGCACTGATTTTTCGCTGGGCTTTACCCTAGGGAGGGCAATACAGAGACTTACTACTCAGACTGTTGCTATTTCAGCTTCGATTTATAACCCGTTTTTTGACAGGACAACATTCTCTTCTAGCCAGAAAGCACCTGTCCAGCTATTAGAAGCACACAAATTCCCTGCTGTCCATTGTACAGTAACATGCCATCCTCCAGGATCTGGTGTATCTCAACTACACAATTGTATCTCGGGAATGAGAGAGAGCAGGACCACAGCTGCCATCACCAGCTCTCTCTGTGCTGTGATACCTGATAAGGCAAAGCCCAGCACGCTACAGCATCCTCATTTGAGATGCCAAACTCCCAGGTAGCAACAGCTTACACTATGAATACACCACAAGAATCGTTTTCCCAAAGCGTGCAATCACTACTGAGCAGTCATGTACCTGAAGAGCCACAGAACACATTAAGTCATGTTGGCAACGTCCTATGTGCTGCTGCACGTAGGGCAACAGCAGCAGGTCCAAAGTGTTCTCAAAATATTGTTAAAAGCTCATAGCATTGGACAGAAAGAAGGAGCTTAATCCAAAACAGTTTCTCTAAGAATCACACACACAAAAAAACCTTACACCTGACACAGCGAAACATTTGTTCTGCAGTATCTTACCGAGAATGGGACAAAACTGCTCATTGTATTTGTGGCCACTGATAAGGGAGAGAATAGCCTCCTACCTCTCCTTTCAGCTCATGAACAATCTCCACAGAGAGAAGGGTATCCCGTGGCAGCTCAGTTTTTAAATCCAGCTTTGTCCAGCGATCTGACTGGCGGCCATCCCAGGTGTAGATCTGCGATTTCTGTGTGTAAAAGGCAGAGTCAGATTCAGTGTGAGGACAGGGGTGGACGAGAGACCATTGATTAACTGTAGAGCAGCCCTCAGAGAATCTTTTTGTCACAGGCAGTTTCTTTGTCAGAAGTTTTAAGGAAAACTTTGATCTCGACAGCAAAGGAACAAAACCACTGATGCTAATCTGCCAATGACTTTTCATACCCACACAAAGAACCAGAAATAGAACACCTTTAAAAGGACAGTGAAGATAATTAGAGACATCAGTAAGAGTACAGGTCTCTTCACAGGCTGCGATTACAAAAACAGCGTTAATTAGCGTGAAAAGCAGTGAAGTCAGGAGAAAGAAACATAAAATGTGTATCAGCCTCAGGGCCTGCTGATGGGGATCCTTTCTGGCCTTTGAGGACAGGAAAGGATGGGATGAAACCGCAAGACAAAATAGCAGCAATGAAATTAACCAGCAAAACTCCCAGACTGTTTTCAGCACTTACCCCTAGCCCCAAGAGGAACTTCTGCTCACTTCCAGATACCATACACCGGTAATCTAACACTTGGCGAATTTTCTCCAGTGTAGTGGAATTCAGAGGAGTGGGTTTGTAACTGAACGTATCAATATCCGTGCCCTAAAGAGCAAAGTTTGGCATAGGCAAATTAGACAGAATACATCAACAGGTAGGTAAATGCAACTTCTACATGAAACAATAATCCAGGACAAGGGGTGATGGCTATAACTGAAAGGCGGTAGATTTAGATTAGGTATTAGGAAGAAATTCTATACTCTGAGGGTGGTGAGGCACTGGGTCAGGATGCCCAGAGAAGCTGTGGATGCCCCATCCCTTGTAATGTTTAAGTCCGGTTTGGATGGGGCTTGGAGCAACCTGGTCTAGTGGCAGGTGTGTCTGCCCATGGCAGGGGGGTTGCAGATAGAGGATCCTTAAGGTCCCTTCCAACTAAAACAATTCTATGATTCTATGACTAGCTGCTTCATCGTCTCACCTGGATCAGTTCAAAGAACTTGGACTTGGGATCTGATGATGAAGGAGCAACACGGGCCTGATCAGGAATCTAAACCCAAATCCAAACAAATGGCAATTAGTGTAATTCTTTGGCACATTCATAAGAACCTTCCTGAATTCAGTACATGATGGAACATCCTGCTCCCTGAAACTCCTGCTCTTGGGATTCCAGTTACTGGAGAGCTCATTTTGCAAATAAAAGTTCTCAGGTGTTTTGCAAATTTATTGTAGGTATATCCCATCTCACAGGAAACAACAAGCAACTTCAGAAAGTTTCAGATTAAATCTTCTATTATTTCATGCATGATACAATGAAATACTATTTAATCAAAGACATACAATTAGCCTGTGAAACTGACTGCCATATCTATGGCCCCACTGCAGTCAATGCCTCAGGGAAGAGAAACTGCAGACTCACAAAAAAAACCACCCCCTGCAGAGCTCTGCTGCTTGGGAAGTAGGTGCTGAGCTCACTCTGCGTATGATGAAACATTCTCAACTGCAGCAAAGAAGCCTGCTCAGTTAAGCCATGGACATAACAAATCAGAAACACCCTGTTTGCCAACATAAACAACTTGAAATGGTCGCTGACTTTCCCACAAGACAACATATTAAACCTTTGGCTAGACAGTCCTATCTGTACTGTAGTTCCATTCTTCTTTCACCATAGCGAGGACACCTTCACAACCTCCCTGCTTGGCAGCTTACTTACCCCCCATAGCTGGAGACACTCCTTTCTGATTTCAGCCTGCCGTGGCTCAATCAGTGTCCTAGATAAAGACAGCAGACTGTTAAGAAGGTGAAACCTCCTTGCTCTTGCAGCATTACATATCCAAGCCCTACGAAACCTGCATCTTTCAGTGGCTGGCTTGGGAATGAAAAACATGCACTGTTCTTCAACAGGTTATACAAAAGAGGATGCTGCCTTCCCTCCCCACCCTCCACCCATCTCCAATCCCCGTTTAGCTTTGCTTCACGGTCTGCACTACTGGTTAGCGGCCACAACTCCATCCCATGAACGTACCACTGGGCATCAATATTTTCAAGAAGTTATATTAGTATGAACTTAAGTTAATCTCCAAGAACTAGGGTACACAGCCCTGTTTATAAATAGCAATAGCAATGAAGACTGGCTGAAGGCCACGCAAAAAACCAGTGCCAACGTTAGGATTAATTCTTAAGGTAATTCCAGGCTACCAGACTCACTCAGCTTTCTACTACGTATTATATCTGCACAGATAAGTCACACCAGGGAAAAAGCTATACACCGCAATGGCTTTACCTTTACACAAGAAATTCACATCATAAGCTTTACATAATTTTAGGTGTGTAACCTAGATGCTTTGAACTGCCCCTAGAAAATGAAGAGCTATGAAATACACCCAGTTTAGATGGTTACTGTAGAAGTGAACATACCAGCCGGGAGTTACTTTTCTGCTTACATTCCTGCTAAGAAGCAGGCCCACTTACAGTAATCAGAAATCATGCAACGTATGGAAGACTTCTCGACAAGGGTGGTAATAGACCATCGACTTTCAAGACTCTTCCAGCTGCCCATGTTTCTGCAAATAACTCGTGGAGAAACACAAACTGAGCTACCTAAAAGCACTATTCGCTTTCCTGATTCCAAAGGCCATGTCAAGTACCAGCTCAAACCAAGAACACATTAAAGAAGGGCAAAGCAATTCCTATATAGTAGGTTAATTCAGTCCTCACCGAAAGCCAGAGGAATATACTCACGTGTCCTGAACAAAAGCACGAATTTTGGCCAGTGCCTTTATCTGAACTTTGCAGTGGCTGAAAGAGAAGGCAAGTTTCAGTCAGAGAGCAAGTTAATCACTACAAAGATTGTTCTACTGTTCAAAACAAGGAAGAGTGCTGGGACAACAGGAGGAAGCCAGTCTAGATCAGAGCAGTGAGGAATCGTTGCCGACATGATTCAGAGTGACAGGAAGACCACTGTAAAGAATGAGGCTGTACACTGTAAAGAATGAGGCTGTAGCCTCCTTTCTTTTCTACACAGTACTCTGAGGCCAAAGAGTCACTAACAGCATACGGTGTTTCTCTCTGTACACGGTCCCTCTGCTCTACTAAGCTCCTCAGGGAGCAGAGCAGTGTAGCAACACCAGGAAGTACCTCCCTGAGTGCAAGAAGCTACAACTGAAAGCCATGTTGGCTAACCTGCCTACAGCCAGCAGCCCTCATTGCCCAAGGGCACTCACTTTTCATTGGACCGAATAATGTAATCGTAGAAGTCCTGGTCGCCTTTGATCACGTTCAATGGGACAACAAGATTCACATCCAAGTCAGAGTTGCGCAGCTGGTTGAGTCTGATGTTCACCATGAAGAGATAGTCCCGCACATCATCAATCCCTAGCTTTAACCCTTTGCATATCACGTACCTGCAGAGCAAGGCAGAGAGATCATGGGAGTTCAGTTCTCCCACACAGCCAACTTTCCTGCCACATTCATATTATCAGGGCAGTTTCCCAAATCCCAGGAATTCCTTCCTCCTGGGTACCCCTAGAAAGGTGCAATCTCACCTATCACAAAGTCATGACAAATTTTCTACACTGGGAAGCTCAACTCTATTGAAAAAACCCACAGATCTCCATCAAGTAGTAAATAGATTCTGCTAAACTTGACAGGTAGAACGATAACACACATATGCTCTAGCTTCATTGGAACCATAGTTGTTTCACGCAAAACAGAATTTGTTATATATCTACTGCTTTCTCCCCAGAAGGGTAATTTGGCAAGTATCTTCTTTACCTTGTCAAGCACTGTAATTTGCTAAGCATCTAAAATGCTTACTCCTCCAAGACAGCTGCCAATCAAGGCAGATCACAGAGCTTCCACTAGACTTACCCAAATCCATCTGTGACTGTATTTAGAGGACAGGGTTTCTTTAGTAGTCCCTTGTGCTCAAGAATCTCACCTCTCTGAGTTAGCAGGGCGGCTTGTCACAGGTTTAAATATGCACACTCGCTCAAAGCAGCAATACAGCAGGTAAACAAGTCCCACGCTGAAGGGAGTAAACAGGTCAAAGGTTTTGCAGACAAAATGTCCTCCTGGAAAAGAGAGGAAGCATACCGATACCAGCAGATTATAAGGAAACAAGGAGGTATCAGGCACCTCAGTAACTTTGTCTTCTGCAGAACTGGTAAGAGTGTTTTCAGCATAATCAAACAGTATCTAAAACACACTCATGAAGTGGGCCCATGGGGCTCCACGAACCTTCTACCCCATATTTTGCTGCAAAGAGAAAAGCATTTCCCTGACCAGAACCAAATCAGTATGCGTGCCGTCTCATGAGCAAACCTTCTATACAGCCCCCGTCCTCCCCTTCCAGGCCCAAACTGTGCCCTGTGGCATGGCAGCATGCTATGCAAACGCCTCAGTGGAAGAGGAGCTCTGATAGGTGCAACAGGAAACCTCAAGTCAGAGAAGAAAACTAACCAATGTTACCTAAACAGAATAACTCACCATCTAGAAAGAAAAGAGTCTATGTTACCCCTTGCCTCCAAACAAGATTTCCAATTTCCCCAAGGAAAAAGCAGTCAATTTTCTGTCTAGACAGGAAGGACTTAGAGAAGGTTGTTCCTTTTACGCTATCACATTTGAGACTACTGCTAAGGAGCTTCTAAACATAAGGCAAAAGGTAAATAACATAATGAGCATTTTTATCTTCTGTATCAGTACCAACTGCTAACTAAACTCAGCAGAAGAGAGGAGCCATCAAAACCAGAGAAGGCTGTAACATTCATCATTTGGCAACAGTGAGGTACAGCTAAGACTACATGAGGCATCATCTTGTTCTGATCACAGAGACTGCAGAATTAAAGGAAAAAAGCCACAAGTTAGAGGAAAGGATGAACTGGATAAACACCACTGTCTGTTCCAACCAGCCTGCTAGAATATTCAGGAAGCAGCTGGTCCAGCTAGTGCCATAAAACTCAGATACAGTGTCCAGTTATCACACTAGTGACCTTAGCCTGAGACAGCTACGTAACATAACACATTGTACAAGCTTTAAACTAATGCATTTTACCTCATTCTTTCAATTAAAAGCAAAACAGACAATCTTATTTTTCTGCCCCAGTTCTCTTAGCTTCATGACAACCATCTCAGGATGTATGCGTACACACTCAATTCTGTGCAACTTAGCCTCACTGCAGAGCAGACTTCATGGCATGTTAATAAATATTGTACAGCGTCCTTCCACAATGGCACCCACACCTTAGAGAAGGAGGAAGAAAATTAATGGATAAAAAATACCTGTCCGGACAATGGACAGTGCTGTAAGGAACTGGCAAAGCATGAGTTGTTTGCTTAGGATTTCTTGCAGATTCTCTTGACCCTCCACTGAGAAACCCTGCAAAGCACACAGCATATGATTAGTATCTCCACAGATCTATTGGTCAAGCAAAGGATTCTGTACAGCTAAATCAAAGAATCACGATAATTTCTGTTTCTTTACACTGCCACCAGGAATTTTAATGGCAAGCCTTGAAGAATTTCACATTGTAACTACGGACACATGTCAAATATCCTACTATATGCAGACTGAGGTATCAGTTTTGGTCATTAGTGCAGGAGGAAAAAGACATGGACCAACCCCATCAGCCATTAAGAAATGCACTCCCTTGTGATCAGTATTGTCCAAAACAAAATTCTGGAAAGCAGTAATGTTCTCTGGGCGAGTGATGTCTCCATCTCCATCAATCCCTCCCTCTCCTAAGGGGAAGAGAGGAGACAATTACTAACACGTTTGCAAGTACAGACAAAAGATCAGTATGTACAGGTGATCTATTGTAATCAATCAACATTGAGTCAGAATTTACACAGACCTTGACAGGTGAATAAGCAATAACACATTCCCTTGTTCACCACCAAAGATACTTGTTAATTTAGTAAAATTATCCAGCTTTTTGCCCAGTGTGGTCAGGGCTAAACAAAGCCATATAATAACCATGCTCAAATGATGAGTTGTACATTAGCCTCAGTGAAAAACAAATCATTCACTGCCCTCCCCTGAGGCGAGAACTGACTACGTGACAACATAATATTCTCATTACAGGAATACTGAACATACTAAAAATGTAAGGCTCAATCTCACTGCACAGCTCACTTGTTAATAACATGCTTTTACAGAAAAGGCAAAATTATTTACATTGTGCATTGGCAACCTTCTGCTAAGAATTCAAATCATTCCAAAGAAATACAATATTCTATTGCCAAACACAATGTAATCTGGAATTTTAAAAAAGCAACCCCTATAAAAAAACCTGCAAAGAAGTTTATAAACGGAGTAGGGAAAGGGAAATGGGAATTGTGTGTGAATGTTCATATGGTTTTCCCATATGGCTCTCTTTAAAGAAAGGTACATTGTCTCCCAACTGGGTGTTTCAGAAAGCTAATCTAAGGTGTATTCTAGAGTTCACCAATTCTGACTTTGAAGAAGCCTGAACTTCTATTCGGTATTAGTCCCTATAAATCTTCTACAACTACAGCTTCTATTAACTGAACTGGAGGACTAGCAAGCAGCAGAGATCAGGATGCATCATAGTGCTTTGATAACTAAATTCCTCATCAACCAGCCTGTCAGTAAGTGAAGTGACACTAGAATTTGTTACCATTCTTCACAACACAGGTGTCACAGCAGTATACTTCCCTCCTATCACTGGAGGACAGTTTGTACACATCTCACTAGACTTTATCGTGTAACAGACAGAAAGGAATCAAGAAAATGCATCAAAGTCATCAGGTTATTCATTTCTCCAGGTATCTCCTTCTCCATAACACCACCAGTTTGCAGTGAGTTATGAAGATCCAAATGCTGCAACCATTAAAACAAAGCGTTTATCTGCCTTGCTGCCCTTGCCATGAACCTTCGCTTTAACAGATCTAATCCTGAAGCGCAAACCGTTCTATAAGAGTTCACGGTCAGGTGTCAAAAGTGCTGGGGGGTGGAGAAGGAAGCACAACAATGGAAAAGCAAACACCCTCCCCTCTCTACAAGACAGTCAAACCCACGTTTCCGTCATGCACTAAGCAACAGGAATGCTAGCAATCCTTGTATTTCTCTTCCTATTTCTAGAAGCTATGCAGACAGAGGGCTCAAACTTATCAGCAAGCTTAACAAGTTACCATCCATGAGGTGAGATGCAGCAGCTGTCTGTGTACACCTGCTTAGTCTGTTTCAAAGTAAGGTAAAACATAATAGCTTAAACCTCTTTGGATTAAGAAACATTTAGTCACAGTGATTCAGATACAGCCTCTAGCCCAAATCTGTTTTATTTACCTTTACTAAGAGCCCAAGATCAACTATCAAAAGAGAGCTAGGGAGGTCTGACACAGAAGCATACTGCCAGTCAAGTAAGGTTTCTATCGCTGGCACTGCTAACAGATCTTTGGGCAAGTCAGGGGGCTGGAGAACCTCCCCTGTGAAGACAGGCTGAGAGTGCCGAGGTGGTTCAGACTGGAGAAGAGAAGACTCCAGGGAGACTTTAGCAGTCTTTCAGTACCTAAAAGGGGGTCTAAAGAAAGCTGGGGAGGGACTCTATTAGGGAGCTCTATTAGGGAGTGTAGTGACAGGATGAGAGGTAACTGTTTTAAACTGAAAGAGAGTAGATTTACATTAGATATTAGGAAAAAATTCTTTTCTGTGATGGTGGTGAGACAGTGGCACAGGTTGCCCAGAGAAGCTGTGGATGCCCCATCCCTAGAAGCATTCAAGGCCAGGTTGGATGGGGCTTGGAGCAGCCTGGTCTAGTGGAAGTTGCCCCTGCCCATGGCAGGGGCGTTGGAACTAGAGGATTTCTAAGGTCCCTTCCAATCCAAACGATTCTATGATAAGTCACCTCACTCACTGTGTTTCAGGCTGACATCAGTGAAGTAGGAAAAATATTGTCAAGCAATCTTAAAGCACTCCACTACATTCAGATAAGCAAAGCACTCAAGTATCAACGATTATGCATTCCCAGGGCAAAGAGGAAATCAGGGCGGAAATGTGACTTGATATGCAAGCTCACTAATCTCAATCTTTTTCCCAGATGACAGCCCCCTTCTACCTTGCAAAATGGTTCCCTATAAAACAGGCTTCTCTTAGATCCCCATGCTGGTATCAATACCAGCCCCACTTCTAATACAGAAGCTGCAGCATAAGCAAAAACATCAGGTAACACTCATGCATGCAGTACATACCATAATAAGGCTCAAAGAGCTCACTGGAAGCAGAGTAGAAGTCCTCTAGTTTAAAATCATTTGGTCCTTTCAAGGTCATGCCAAAGCCTTTCGCATGCCACTTCCGCCTCCACAAGACGTACTCAGAGAAGCCCCCGGGACCAGCACAGACATCAGCAAAGTAGAGCAGCTCTGCACCTTGCTCCTTTATTAAAGGCCTCTGCAAAAGGAAACTGAGGAAGTTCTACTGACCCAGTAACAGCTCCCATCAGTCAAGCAAGATACACCATAAACTGCACTACTCAGTCATGAAAGTCTCTTTCAAGCACCTGTTTTCCCAGCTAGTATCCTAAAGATTCTCCTTTCTCCCCACCTTCTCCATTCTCTGAGAAAGCACCGCTGCTTGAAAGTTAAAGAGAGGCCCTCACCCCATGGAAGTCCTTAGGGTTTGTAAACATGTAGTCAAATACATGGTCCATATTTGCCATCTTCATTGCAGCCCTGTGAACACGTAAATAGGTATCTATTAAGTTTCAGCCTTGGCTTCCAAGGCTGAAAGTGGACATAAATGGGAACAGGGCTACACTACCAGAAGTTCTGCAAACCTGTTCAGGAAGAAAACTCCACGGATCATCTCATAGGGGTTAGACCTTGTTCGGGCTCGACGCATTTCTTCTCCATCCAGCTCATCAAATACACTCTGCACAAACAGAAACAAAATTAAGCTGGACCTGGCACAGACTTGAGGGATAGGTAGGCACGAGTATTTCCTCTCCTCATGCTTCTTTCTCCTTAGACAGCAAACTCTGTGCAGGGTTTAGTTCACCAATACAGAGTGGTTTTCCATCACAATGATATTCACCCTTCTTCTAAGCCACTCCACTTCTGAAGCAAACTTAGTGACACTAAAGAACTCTGTACCAATCACTCCAGAGCCTGATAATATGGTTAGCCACTGCAAAAGCAGTCCCAGCCTAAGGTATTTCTCTCACGCGTATGCATATGCTCGCTCTCCACTGCAATTTACAACGGCATGATAAAATCTAAGAGGGAAGACCCAAGAAACAAAAAGGAGCTCATTTACTTAGCTTATACAAGTCTTCAGCTTTTCAGCTGGACTGAGAAAGGGAGACTGTTTTCATTTATCTCTTTGAAGGCTGAGGTGTAAAACAGGTTGCTGAACAGACAGTAACAACCAGGAGCTAGGTCATACCAGTGGCAGGAAACGAAAGAGGATGTTCTGAGCTCTTGCCAATCACTTAAGCAAACTACCCAATCCTCTTCAATTATTTATTTCACTTGCTTTCCCAAAACTTCAGTTCCTCTCTAATGAAGGGGACTCACCTTGCACTGCAGGACATTACGTAAGAGCTCTTCATTACAGAACTCTGTCTCATCTTCAATCACCATCTTCCTCTGGAACAGGACAAGAACACAGTTAACAATTAGCAAACATGGTATCAGTCATTTCAGAATGCAATGTGTACCAGTAATGGATGAATGCTGCCAACCACATAAGAGGCTGTACTAGCAAAAGTGTAGCGGCAGGCTGAGGAATTATTCTCCCACTAGGTATCTTGAGACGACACATGGAATACTGCATCCAGTTTAGCACTCCCCAGTACAACACAGACATACTGAAGCTAGCCCAGCAGGACAACCACCAAGATGACATGGGTGCAGAAGCACCTGGTGTACGAGAAGAGACTGAGAGAACAGTTTGTTCAGAGTGGAGAAAGGGAGATCCTGTTGTTGTCCACAAGTACCTAATGGCATGACATAGTGAAGAGTGAGCTAAACTCTTAGATATGGGCAGTGAAAGGACGAGAAACAATGGACACAAGCTGCAAAACAAGAAATGCCAATTAGCCATACAGAAATTTTCCTTTGTCCTCTGGGTTATCAAACATTAAAACAGATGCCGGAGCAGGTTATGACATTTCATCTTTGGAGTTACTCAAAACTCAACCAAACAAGGCCTTGAGCAACCTGATCTAACTGGACCTGCTTTAAGGAGGAAGCTGCACTAGTAATCTCCAGAGGTTCCCTCCAGTCCAGGTTATTCCTCAACTCTTTGACAAGACAATTGTTTCAGGCTGAGCAGTCCTGCATGGTCTTAGGCTGGTAAGTACTGAGCTGTAAAAAAATTACCTTTCCCACAGTCATCCACTCCTTCAGCTCCTGGGCATCAGGGATTTCTGTGGTACACTCAAGGCACCAGTCCACCTCCTCATAGGCACTGGGCTGTAAACACAAGACATGGGAAGAGCCAAAGATGGTTTTGCTAGCAAAATCTAACAACTAATTGCTCCCCAGAAGTCTGCCTCCCAATCCTAGCATAAGGGGTTACGCCATGACTTTAGGACCAACCACAGAGGTTTTTTTCTCCTAGTCTAAAACATGTCTTACTTGTTTGGATTCAAAATTTAAAAAAAAAAACAAACAACAAAACCAAACCAAACCACCATGAAACAAAAATTTAAAAAAAACATACTCCACCACAAAAAAAAACATACCACTTTCCTCTCATTAGAGTCTCATAATCAAGACAATGCAAAAACCTATTACTCTCAAGGTACATTTCAGAGACACTGCAAGAGACAGTTGCCAAAAAAAACCCCACACTTCCTGATGGTGCTTTACACATTCTTCTCCCAGTTCTTTCTGAAAGGCTCCCTCATTCCACAACTTAATTCAGGCTTCGAACAATTTTTATAATCTTAGGAAAGAATTGGTTTAGCAGTTAAGATCAAAGTGATGCTACTCCTCCACAAAGAGAGGCTGCCAACATCTACTAACCTTCTTATATTTATCATAGCAGTATAAACCTATCAATCATACAGAACACTTAACTGCTGTGAGCTGTAGAAACACACTGGAGAATAAGATCTAAACCAATGAGCCTACACAACAGGTCTCAAATTCCTGACTCTCAGTGAATAACCTCTGATGTTATTTTCAACTGCTGAAAGCAATTCAAAGAATGGAGAGCAAAGTACTAAAACATGCACCAGATATCACTTGACAAGCACTGGTGCCCTTGACTAACAATGGCTGGGACCTTCTGGCTTACTCTCCAGCTGCCAGATCCCTAGGATTCAGTGTTGTGGTTTGGGTTTTTTTTGTTTTAAATACAAATATACACCAGCTGTTTCACACCAAATATCATCCAAACTGGGCTTTACTTTCCTGACAACACCTTCACCAGCCAAGCTGGCTTTAAAGTTGCCAGGGGAGGGGAACCTCAATCCATTCCACTCCTACCAGTTTAATGCCAGTGCCAACAATAGATGCCCAGAGCCTGAAGAGGGATCGCAGGTCAGCAGGAGAGCACCTGAAGGGCAGCACAAAGGAATTCCGGCCACTCCAGCCAGTAAGTCAGACTCAAAGGGGAGGGCCATGGCCCAACTTAATTGCCCCTATGCAAACACACGTACCATGGGAAATAAACAAGAGGGGTTAGACACATAAGCACACCTGCAGGGCTATGATCTTACTGGCATCACGGAGATGTGGTGGGACGGCTCCTGTGACTGGAATGGTGGGATGGAAGGACAAGGTTCTTTAGGAAGAGGAGGCAGCGTGCCACCCTCTACGTCAATGACCTGCTGGAGTGGCTGGATGGATGAGGAGCCAACCAAGAGCTTATGGGTCAGGACTAAAGGGAGGGCAGGGACAGGTGACATTACAGCAGGGGTCTGCTACAGGCAGACTGAGCAGATGAGGCCCTCTATAGACAGACAGCAGCAGCCTGACATTCAAGCCCTTGTCCTCATGGGGGACTTCAGCTACCCCAACACCTGTTGGAGGGACAATATAGCAGGGCCTAAGCAACCCAGGAGGTTCCTGAAATGCGTTGATGATAACTTCCTTCTCCCAGTGAGAGAGGAGCCAACGAGGAGAGGTGCTATGCTCAACTTTGTTCTCATCAACAAGGAGGGAATAGTGGGGAATGTGAAACTCAAGGGCAGCCTTGGCTGCAGTGACGCTGGAATAGTGGAGTTCAAGATCATTAGGGCAGCGAGGAGGGCACACAACAAGCTCACTGCCCTGGGCTTCAGGAGAGCAGACTTTGACCTCTTGAGGGATCTGCTTGGTAGAGTACCATGGGATAAAGTCCTGGAGAGAAGAGGGGCCCAAGAAAACTGGTTAACATCCAAGGATCACCACTTCCAGGCTCAGGAGTGACACATCCCCACAAAGAAGCAGTCAGGCAGAAATGCCAGAAAGCCTGCATGGATGAACAAGGAGCTCCTGGACAAACTCAAACACAAAGAAGCCTACAGAGGGTGGAAGCAAGGACAGGTACCCTGGGAGGAATACAGAGAAACTGTCCGAGGAGCCAGGGATCAGGTTAGGAAAGCTAAAGCCCTGACAGAATTAAATATGGCCAGGGATGTCAAGGGCAACAACGAAAGTTTCTATAGGTATTTCAGTGATAAAAGGAAGATGAGGAAAAATGTGAGCCCTCTCCAGAAGGAAACAGGAGACCAGGTTACCCAGGATACCGAGAAGGCTGAGGTACTCAACAACTTCTTTGCCTCAGTCTTCACCAGCAAGTGCTCCAGCCACACCGCTTGTCACAGAAGTCAGGGACTGGGAGAATGAAGAACCACCCACTACAAGAGAAGATCAGGTTCAAGACCATCTAAGGAACCTGAAGTGCAAAACTCCATGGGACCTGATGAGATGCATATGCAGGTCCTGAGGGACCTGGTGGATGAAGTGGCTAAGCCACTGTCCATCATATTTGAGAAGTCGTAGCAGTCTGATGAAGTTCCCAAGGACTGGAAAAGGGGAAACATAACCTCCATTTTTAACAAGCGAAATAAGGAAGACCCAGGGAACTACAGAAAGGTTACCCTCACCTCTTTGCCCAGTAAGGTCACGGAGCAGATCCTCCTGGCAATTATGCTCAGGCGCATGGAAAATAAGGTGGTGATTGGTTACAGCAGCCAGAACAGCTTCAGTAAGGGCAAATCATGCCTGACAAATTTGGTGGCCTTCTACGACAGGGTTACAGCATTGGTGGATGAGGGAAGAGCAACTAGTGTCATCTACCTGGACTTATGCAAAGCATCTGACACTGTCCCGCACGACACACTTGCCTCTATACTGGACAGACAGGGATTTGATGGAGGGACTACTCAGGGGTTAAGGAATTGGCTGGACAGTCACACTCAAGAGCTGTAGTAAATGGCTCAACATCCAACTGGAGATCAGTGACAAGTGGCATTTCTCAGGGGTCAATACTGAGCCCAGCGCCATTTAACGTCTTTGTCAGCAACACAGACACTGGAATTGAGTGTGCCCTCAGCAAGTTTGCTGACAACACCAAGCTGTGTGGTGCAGTCAACGCAGTGGAGGGACGTCATCCACAGGGACCTCGACAGGCTTGAGAGATGGGCCCATGAGAGCCCTGTGAAGTTCAGCAAGGCCATGTGGGTCAGGGCAATCCCAAGCACAAATACAGGCTGGGCAGAGAATGGATTGAGAGCAGCCCGAGAAGGACTTGCAGGTGCTGGTTGATGCAGCCCAGAAAGCCAACTGTATCATGGGCTTTGTCAAAAGAAGCACAACCAGCAGGTCAAGGGAGGTGATTCTCCCCCTCTACTCTGCTCTCATGAGGACCCAGCATGGAGTACAGTGTTAAGCTCTAGGGCCCCCAACATAAGGACACGCCTTTGTCAGAACAAGGGCCACGAAGATGATCAGAGGGCTGGAAAACCTCCCCTCTTAAGAAAGGCTGAGAGAGTTGGGATTGTTCAGCCTGGAGAAGAGAAGGATCCAGTGAGACCTTACTGCAGCCTTCCAGTACCTAAAGGAGGTCTACAAGAGAGCTGGAGAGGGCCTTTTTTTTTTTTTTTTTTACAAGGATAGTGACAGGACAAGGGGTAATGGCTTTACACTGAAAGAGGGTAGACTTACATTAGGTATAAGGAAGAAATTCTTCACTATGAGGGTGCTGAGGCACTGGAACAGGTTGCCCAGAGAAGCTGTGGATGCCCCATCCCTGGAAGCACTCAGGGCCAGGTTGGATGGGGCTTGGAGCAACCTGGTCTAGTGGAAGTTGTCCCTACCCATGGCAGGGGGGCTGGAACTAGATCATCTTTAAGGTCCCTTCCAACGCAAACCCATCTACGATTTCTATTTCCTAATGTTCTTCCCTGTTGAAGAGCTTGAGAAGACACAGGAATAGAACATCTGAGCATTTTATCTGGGACTATTAAAACACATCAAGATTTAAAAAAAAAAATCACCTATACTTGTGTGAAAAATTATATACAAAATTAAAAGGGTAAATCCAAAAGAGCTTGATAACAATTTTCAATCACATTCACTACTGCAAACTCAAAAGCAAATCCTACAGACCACAGCAACAATCCATCTGACGCCAATTTTGTGCCAGAACATTAATATTGTGACAGAAAACAAGTTTTGCCATGCTGTTCTGGGACAAAATAAGGCCTGGGTCTACCCAGCAGAGCCACTTAATAGTTGCCAATTGTATCAGACAACACTAAACATCATTCCCAGAGAGCAAATCCTGAACACAGCAAACGGGACTCAAAACAGGAAATACTTACCTCTGGCTCGTCCTGCCAATCAATATTGAGCTCCCCATCAAACCCTTTGAGTGTCAGACCAAAGCCTCTCCTTCCCTTCTGATTAGAGGCCTCAACAATATCCTTCCTGCCTTGGCCATATTTTCCCAGACCTTCTCCTTCACGGAAGCCCATCTTGGCCTATAAAGAAAGCAAGGGGAGTACAGTGAGGCAAGTAGACTTGAGTTTATGTACTACTACTGAATTCAAAGACTAGCAGGGAAAACAGCACATCACCCTGAAGTGACTTGAAGGCATTGAGCATTTTTCATCTCAGTTGTGGCTTTCAGGACTTAACAGTGTGTTCACTTCACTGAGGCAGGACACACAAAAACCCACTAGATCTGAAGAATGATGTTTGAGACGACAGCAAATTACAAAAGGTTCAGTAACGTGGGGACAGCCTGCTCAGAGGGAGAAGTAGTGAGGAGCCTGGAGCCATTCATCACAGTGTTCAGTAAGCATGGAAAGTTCATAAAACAAAAGATGCTGGCACAGGAAAAATTTCATGTTGTGATGATTTTCTTTGTTGTGAACATGCACCCACATACATTTCAAGCATCAGTTAAAACCTCACCTAAAACTCAGAGGAAGAATGCAAGACATGTGGCTCCTGAAACACATTCCCACCTCTTAAGTTAAAAGAAATACGCCCATTAACTGCTAGTTTTCAGGCTTTTCTCTTCTTAAATTTTGGCAACAAGAGAACAACAACAGAAAGCATGAATGCAGTCAATTTCACTCCCTCCAGTATGCATCTACAAGATAATAAGTAAATAAAAGACTTAAGGATTAAGTTTCACTTTGAATGAATGTTATCCATATACACCTTCCTGTGAGAATCAACAAAAACATCGTTTACTACCAATCTGTATGAGAAACAACAGAAGAACATCTGACAGGTTTTACACAAAGGTACACAGTGTTTTCCCATTGCCTCTGCAACCTGGCTCTGAATTAGACCTTGAAATACATACACCAAACGTGACACACACCGAGCCTGTTAAACACCAGTTTTCTGAGGACAGAATTTTGAACATCTAGGAATCAAGGACTATTTTTCATTTACTTACCTAATGGTACCAAATCGTTCACCCTGACTTGATATCACATCAATCTTTATATTCAAATTTATGAGGCCTTACCAACAAAGCCTCCCAAATTCAGTAGTAAAAGTTCCTGTACTGTGTTGATTGAAAACACGTTTGCTAATTGTCTCAGGATAGAAGTCTCCAAGTGAAGGACAGTTGCCAAAAACGTACATGGACAGACGCTGAATGATCAGCAACAGGATTTAACTACAGATGGGCACAAACAAAAACTCTCAGCCTCTGGATCCCATTCAGTTTTGAATTCAGCCAGAAAGCTCTTTTTTCACGTAAAGGTACAATCCTGCTGGCCAGCAGCGTTCCACCTCCTGGAAAGGTAATATGTCCCTGTTCCCACTCCTAGTAACAGCTAGCACTTCCCAGCTTCTTGCCAAAGACTGGACTTCTAACTTGGCAAAGGCAGCTACAAGTTGGCCTACCACCATGGAAAGATTGCTGACCCCTGCTCCTGATATTACAGCACCAGCACAGGACAAAAGGAGACCCAAATTCAGTCCCCTGCTGAGTTCCAAACTTCCTGTCATATTTCAATTAATACACAACTATACAATCTCATCTTCTCTGCTACCCTTGGAAATAACATTTTTGTTTCTCTGTGAGCAAGAACAGAAATTCTTTCAGTATTATGAGATACTCGCAATACCACAGTAATGAAGTTTGCATCAGGAAGTAAGTGTAACAGCACACACCAAAAAAAGACTCCTTTTCTCTATGGCCTACTGTTGCCTTTAAACTCAGGGACAAGTTGCCAAATCTGGGACTACCGTGAGACGAGACAGTCAACCATTTCCTTAGAAGTTCCTAAAAGTACTTTCTTCCCCACACTAATCCAGTGTAATCAAGGTGCTGGCAAACACAACCAAAGTTTAGTTTTCACAGCCACTATCATTCACAACTCCCTGTCTTTCCAAGAAATTTCCAGCCCTACATAAAGGAGAGCGGCACTACATGAAAGAAAAAATACCTTAATAATTAATGTAATAATTCTACAAGGGTATGCCAGCCAGCCTCCAAGACCAACCGAATTAATGTCAATCACAGAATTTCCTTTCTTACAAGGCATTTGTCAACTCAAGCATTGCAAAATGACACATGCTTTTTAAAGCTCAGCAACCTGTCTGGCCCAGAGATCCTTTCCTTCACATTCACCTCCCTGCTCCTACGCCCTGAACATGAATTAACTTTCTTTTTTAACAGATCCCCTTCAGCCACGCTCTCTCAGCCTCCCCCAGTTACTCAGTAGCTGGCAAAGAAGCAGGGAACCCTGCTACAAGGAGGATCAGAATCAAATTATTTTAAAACAGACTTTTCACTTTGCTTTCATCAGGTCTTAATAGTTTGGTCCAAAACTATTTTGACCTACCATGAGCTTTTGGGAGACACTGTTATACATTGAGTAGCGAGATGAAGTACCCTCCACAAGAGAGTCTTGCTTGAACTCATTGCTGAAGACTGGTCTTTTTTCATCGCTCTCACTGTCAGACCCACTGCTGCTACTGGAAGACTCTGAAAACAAAAGAGAAAGGAAGAAAATAGAGTATGAAAATAAAAAGAAAATGGAAGACAGACAACTCTGTAATCTCATGAAGAACTATATAGTGTGACTCATTAAATCCTCTCCACACACACAGAGAGGACACTTCAGCATCCAAAATATGCAACAGGAAGCAAGCAGGTGTAATAAAATACCCCGTGGAACCAATACCTGGTCATCTGCTCCTTTGCCTCAGGGACACACACAACCTCTCTGAGTCAATGGATTCCAGGCCCCCCAAAGGGCCGAGCAAACCCCATCACTGCAGCAGAGCAGGCCACAACATGGCCACAACAGCACACTGTGGTGTCTCTGAGCTTTGCAGCGATCCTGAGTTGCTGAGAAAGCCCACAGAGATTCTCTTCTGAGAATAATGACAATTACTGACACCCTGATGAAACACAGGATTTTCCTCAGTTTCCTACCTAACTACAGGTGTAAACGCATCCCTAACTTAAGATTAATTTTTTTTAATTAAAAAAAAATACATCAAGTACACAGGCATCAACCACATGGCCAACACCGCAGAAAGAAGAGAGCATTCAATCCCTTAGTCCCCACATTAAACTTAGTTTGGCTCCACTACCCACTTCAGTAGTGAGGATCCACAAAATCACTACAGCAAACGAGACAGTTTTTCACCTGTGGAGTTTACTGATGCATACAAACCCAAGTGAAAAATAACATCAGAAGACACCAATATAGTTTAAAAATGCCCTGATAGAGACAAAGGCTGGAGGAAGAAGTCAATGCTCCAATCAAGGTCAGAAGTACCACCATACACAGCAGGCACTCAAAACAAACTTCCGTCACCTGAAAGTCACCTGAAACTGATGCAGCAGAGCATTCATTGGCACCAAACAATGAAGCTCTGCCTGTGCCCTGTTCCACCCTGGGATCTACTTAGGAGGAACAGCCTGTATGAGCTGTATAGTCCTTGCTGCTGCTCTACAGTTGTGAGATGCCCAAACCCATTTGCTCTGGGCTGGATGTAACTGGGATCTGGGGAGGAATCATGGTAGTCATATCATTTGTCTCATGGCCTGCTCCATACCAGGTGGGTAGCAAGGGAGGCCCTACAACCCACTGAGTCCTTCCACTTCTCCTGTGGTACTATTACTACAAGGATGAAGCAATGGCACAAATTTCCTACTGAAATCTGCCTAGCACCACATCAGTCACACCAAAGTTAACACCGTGGGGCAGGCCATACAGACTACTGGAGCAATAACCCACAGCAAGCACAGCCACAGTCTTCACTGAACCTCTGCCTCTTGAGCCTCCCTTGTTCACCAAGTGCTAGAAATCACCCTGTGCTACTTCATACAACTAGGAGAAGTAAAACCTCATACGCTGCCCTGAGATAATGTGAAGAATTGTTGTTAGCAGAGAGTTAATCTTTTTCTGTTTATCACTTAAAAAGGAATTATTCACTCCATAGAAAAAGACATTATAACTACCTCTAAAGAAGGACTGAACTTCTCTTATATTTTTGTGATTTAAGAAAAAAACAATTATTTCTCTCCCAACTCACAGATCTCTGTATTTTCCTGTTACAGAAAACTAAGCATCAATGAAGTAACAGGAAACAATTGCAGAATTAGTAAAGAAAGGCCATTACAAGAAAGTAAAAATGAGAGACACCACAGTGAAATACAAGTTAAAACCCTTTTAATGTGTGCTCAATCCTTGCTGCTGAACTATCAGCTTTTAAAATTTAGGACTGTGTCTTCACATAACTACTATGCTAGAGTTTTACAGTACCAATCTTCGAGGGTCCCAGCTCGAGACAATGAAAGCTATGATTTAACTTGTGTTTGCAGTATTATATACCCACCTTGATTTACAAACATCTGTCACACAAGCTACATTTCTCTTTGCTTTACAAAGTTCTTAGACATGAACAGGTTCACAAAGGATTTTGCCTTGGGGTCAATTACTGCTTTCTGCTTCTCCAATACACAGCTTCAACTAACTTTGCTACCCGCTTTTGAGCTGTGTCTTATTTTCCAGAGGCTCGTGATGTGCCTCAAACACAATACCCACTACATAAATCTCAAGATAAGTCCCTTCACAACAATTCTTGCTTTTAACATTTGCTAGGCTGTGCTCAGCTGAGATCAGATCTCAAATCACTTCCCTCCCCCAACCTTCTTTCTTTCATCAGAAACCACAACTGGTGTAACCAACTACCAAACAATTAACCCTATGCAAAATGCTGTCCTTGAACTGTATCAATTTGTTTCTTACACATTAAGGCTCACAGCCTATTTTGATCCATATATGAACTCAATAATCAAAATGGGGGGGAGAATATTCAATTTTTAAGCTCAGCTTTGAGTGCACACAACATTCCCTACCCCAGCTCTCCCACCCGGCACCTCTAACCTCCTCACTCGCCTCCAACCTTGCCAGACAGGTATACACACCATATCCCATTACTACAACTACTCCCAAACTGACCCAACTCATCTTCACAAGATGAAGGCTTCTTTATGTGTCCAGGTGCTTTCTCACTAACACTTCATGACCACAGGAAATCCCAAAACTCAGAAGTAGTAGGCATGACCATGAGGCAACCTGAAGTACCATTCTCGTAGAGTTTAAAGCACCCCACAACAGCGATACCAATTGTGTAGGGCACTTGTCTCATCTTTGGTATACACAAAGCTCCAGGTCAGAAAGCATACTCTGACTTGAGGAAAAAGAAGGCAATTTATCCAGATAACTCTGAAATAGTTTTTCTTTCTGAAACCAAACACCTGTGAGCCCTCACAACTCCCCTGTCCCCCTAAAAATCACACCGAGCCCACAAAAGAGATGGTGTTACAATGCAGGAGTCCCAGTCAACTGTCCTTTGTATTCACATCGATTTCTCCCATCTGCAAAAGTTACAGATTTTTTTAATTCTTATTTTTCAAACTATGAGGAAGCAAGACGTTTCAGTAGTGAGTTGTGGGTGTTGTGCCATAAAGAAAGTTTCCAAAACAGAAGTAACTACTGAGACTGAAAAGATGAATGCTTCTCATAAATTAAAAGAATCTTTACTGCTTCGGACCATGCACTTGTCATCTACCTCAAGTTCTATTTTCTATGTCTGAATTCATACAATTCCCAGACCAAACTGTTCACATGAGATTATAAAAGAGCTTAAAAAAAATTCACACCAATTCGTTTGTGAACAGAAATAACATAGTTTTTCTCCTAAAGAGAGAGTATACTCTTTAGGTTCAGGTTATAGATTAGGAATTGAATGCACATCTAAAAAATCCTAGTTATTATTTAGATTCCCTGCAGCAGCATACATCTTATCTCCAACCTTACCTTGAGTAGTATGATTACTAAACTGAGTTTCATCATCTGAAGTAGAACTGAGGGTTAATCCCAAGTCTTCTATCCTCTTCTTCTGCTTCTTTTGGGGGCTGCTAAATTCAGGTTCTGTCCTTCTCTTCATTTTTGCTGAAAGAAGATGATCGTATTAACATTAAGCAAATTAACTTTCTCCTGTATGCCGATGAGTAAAGCACAGCAGCATAGCTTGTTTTATGGACTATTCAGTATTATGCTTCTCAACTTAAGTTTGCTGCAAGTAGAAATATTGGCTTCTTTTGCACCCACCCTTTTTAATAGCTAGTCTAACTAAACAAACACCAAGTCTGCGCAGAAGCTTCCCTATTACTGATGAACTGAATTTCAGATCATTTCTACAACCTATTTACCATTAAATGCTAGTAATGAAGACAAGCCAGACGCCAGCACTTAGCTTAAATATGAGTTGATTACTACTCCTGAATCAAATATTTTATCAAACCACACCGAACAAATGAGGAAGTAAGACCAATCTAATGGAGAACATGCAAGGTGGAACCAATTTCTCACAGGAGACTCAGAACACGTCTGACCTCACCTCTGCAAATGTTAATAAAAGAGCTTTCCTACATTACTTCTGTAGCAGTACTTTATTAAATATGTGTGCTCAAGTTGGGGGTGGGGCTGTTGTTTTTTATTAGGAACCACTGGCAAGATAGCAAGCTTCTGGACGTGCCGATAAACCCTGTGCAAACCCAGAGAATGGACTAACACTTTAGACTGAGTGAACAGAAGCCAGCTGGGAAGGCTTGCAGAGGGCAAGGACCAAGTAGCAGGAAAATAGGTGAAAATTAAAAGGCACTGATGCCTAGAGCACTATCTAATTCTACCATCTATTGATAAAAAGCAATAAAAACCTATTGGTGTTTATTAGTCTATACAGAAGCCCCCGGTGACCAATTTGAACCCTGTTATCAAACTTACTTCCACAAATACATATATGTTTGCCCACATATACAGGGCAGCTTATGACCAATTACTTTATTCATCCCCATGACCCTGGCTGCAGGATCACCCCACAACTTCACTACACGATGGCTGAGATCTTTTGCCTTCTAGCAGACGTTCGTTTCCAGCCAACTCATACTCATCTGCTCTTGTGTCGATGTAGGGTTTGGGTTTTCTCCCTGGCTAACGTCTAACGGTGTGAGAGCAATTCCCCGTTCTCCCCGAGATACTCTTTTATTCGGGTAACACGCTCCTCCTTCACCGCTGCCTCCCCTCGAGGTCCGTCCCCCCCCCCAGCCCGGGTCCCCGCTGCATTTCCAGCCGGGGCCTGGCCGCGCCCGCCCTGCCCGCGCCTCACGGCCCCCCTCAGCCAGCCGCGCCCGCCCGCCCCCGGCACCGGAGGCCCCGCCGGCCCCGCCCGCCCCCGGCACCGGAGGCCCCGCCGGCGGGCCGAGAGCCCGGGGCGCCCGACGAGGGCCGGCGGGCAGCGAGCCCGCGGGAGCGACGCACAGCGGCGCGCCAGGCCCGCGGCCGCCACTCACGGCAGCGGATGAGGCGGAGCGGCGGCAGGCGGGCGGCGAGGGCCGGCTCCGTCTCCCGGCGGCGCGGAGGGGACGCGGGCCCGTTCCTGCGCCGCCACCAGCGGTTTCGTTTCCCCGCTCGGAGGCGCCGCCGTCGCCGCCCCCGCCCCGCCCCCTCCCGCGGGTCCTCCCCGGGCCGCCGGCGCGCTGCAGTGACGCCACGCGCCGCAGTGACGCGCCGGCCGCGCCCGCCGCGAGGGCCCCGGCACCGCCGGCAGCTCCGGGCCGGGAGCGGGGCCGGCCCGCAGGGTCCCCGCGGCGGCGGCGGCGGCGGGCCCGGCGCTCCGGGCAGGCGGCAGCCGCCCGCCCCAGGCCTTCCCGGGGAGCTGAGGCGCGGCGCATGGGCAGGGGGAGGCCACGTCCCACGCTGCGTAGCTCTTGTAAACGTCCGCGAGGTGTGTTAACGCGCAGGTAGTTCAGCCGCTGCCTTACAAGCGGCGCTCTCTATGGAAACCGGCTTTTTTAATGCTTCGGGAGGAGCCGTACCCGCCCGTGGCGCTGGGCCGTCCAGCTTGCTGCCCCGAGAAACGGGCTGCTCGCAGGAAAGGTGCCCCCCCCGCCTCTCTCTTCCTCCAGCAGAGCCAGAGCAGCTTTCGTAAGGCCAGCGAGGATGAAAGCTTTACACACATATAATACGTACCTATAGCGTTTCAAATCCTCATGACAAATGATCTAATTGAGCTGTCTTGTACTTCACACTAAGCTCAAAACCCCGGGACATACAGCTCAGCAGGCGCAAATGCTTAATCTTAAAATGCAAAACGAGGACGGTAGCACCAAGGGACGGGAGTATACTATTTCAGAAGCATAGTTTATGGTTATCTACTTGTTGTAAGGTATGTGCCTATGTGACCTTATAGGAAAACAGACTAGCAGCAGGGACGGAGCACAAGCAGGGAGCAAACATTCACTAGCCCGAGCATCTCTTTGGGGAAAAAAAAAGCAACACAACACTTACATTGGGGGTAGGGGTGAGCATCACTGGATTACTAAATTGCCTGTTACATGTTTGTTGCTAAAACTTACAAAGCACTAACATGGTAAATTACATGTGCAAGAGAAAAGCAATCGTCAGACTGATCTTGGTATCCATAAGTATGCAAGAGTTAAAACTGCACACTGTCCCTGTGATGGTCCTGTTCTGCAATCCGTTGGCACTCCTTCCCGATTATTGCTGCTGATGTTGATAAACAATACATTGCTCTGAAAGCAGTTATCACATTACACGTGTGTAATACACGTATGTAACATGTAGCATGTACGTACTACAGCTGTCTTCCAACAGAAAGCATCAAGTCTTGAACCTGCACCAAGCCTGCTGCGCATCAACTGCAACTAGCTCACAGTTGTAACCTAAATCCTGGATAGTCTCAAATCACAGAAGTGATGCATTCCCAAGACAGGCAACAGTTCAGGGCATGACATCTAAGGGGACATTCAGATGTACCATCAAGTAGGAAAAAGGATCCAGATCTTAAACCAAAGGAGAATACGGTATTAGAAATACCATCTTTTCCAGAAGCTCAGTAGTTTGCCTGACACTTCTGTATGTTTAGCCATCAGCTCTGTATCCAATAGTAATTTTACTGAGTAATTTAGTGAACTGGAAGGAGAGGTCTGCTCTTGTCCCTGAAGTGCTTCTGCAAGTGAGCAGTATTATTACTTAATCTCTCCCCGTGGACCTTTACACACTATGTACCTACCAGTAACAGTGGAAATGGTTTGGCATACCACTTATGTTCTCCATATTCTAGTGAAAAGAGACACACTCAGAAATTACACTGAAGAACTACTCTGTTACTAGGAAAAGCATTATCCTTCTCTGCAATATGCATAACCAACATAACAAACGTATTTAGCAAAACAAAACGAGCAAAGAAAGTGCAGCAACATGGAAGAGATACACAGTAGAATTTGCAGTCCTAGGTAACCAGCGTGTTTTCCTCCAACTCCTCTTCATCAGGAATACCTGTTCCAATGTCAGCCTATTTCACCAGCATTTTGAGGAACCCTCTTCTCTCAGACATCCTAGAGAGCATATAGTTACAAAAGAAACTTTCAAGAGCACATACAGAAAACAAACATTAAAAGGGAAAGAGGAAAACTGAAGATGTAATGACTCCTTGACAAAGAAACCTTACACCAAGATTTTAAGAAAGTTGCCCAGTCCACAGAGATCACACCTACCGCCCCTGTTCAAGTCCTACCAATCAAATCTGTCAGAATGCACTGCTTGCTTAGGGCATCATCATCATTTCCGCACCTTTTAGTGGGATCTTTCTTTAGTAGAAGACTACAAAGGGTATTATTATATCTACTAAATTACCATTAGCATAGCCACAGGCTTGAAGAGTTGGGTTGTCCTTTATCAATTCCTGAATACGCCAGGTCCTTCAAATAACTTCAACATAGACACACTGCTTACGTTATTCAAAACATGAAGCAAAGTCATAAAAATTATATAGTCTGTGTTTTCTCAAAAAAATTTAAAACTAGGAGAAAGACACCTCAGTGGATGCACCAAAGACGACTAATGCAGAAATGGATTTATGTTTTCCTTTTTAAAATAAACATAGAAACAAGAAAGTACATAAATAGCCAAAGAAATATTACAGATGAGAAGGCCTTCCCCCATCCTCTTCTCACAGTGTAAAAGTCTTTCCCACATAACAGCTAAGTCAAAAGCATATGCCACTGAAAATGAAATTTCATAGATAAATTTGTGAAGGATGAGGCAAGACTCGCTCAGTCTCTTAGGGATGAGTGATTTGCTGTGAGGGCAGCACAACCCACAGCTCAACAGCAATATTTTGTAAACAGTAAAATGAAATGCTTCCTTCCATGTCTTGTGGTTGCCTACAGATGCTGCTTTCCTACACTGCCAACAGGGCATTTCACTAATTCAGCCAGCAGCACTTCTGAAGAGGCAGAGGTTCCTCTCTGCTGCTGATGAACTATATGGATTTCTAATGTCATTGCTAGGAACTTCTGAGTGCGCCGCTTCCCAGTTCTAAAACTCTTTATGCAAAAGCCTGAAGAGGGAACAAACTAAAGATACTATATGAAAAAAGTACTAGCTACAGAATTCTGGAAGATTTAATCTTTGCCGCCCCTATCTAACAGAAAATGAGTAGGATCAACTGGGGCAAACTGATGGCCAGCAGCTCAGCTTACACAATGCATTTAAGCGCTTTAAGGCTGACAGGGTCCATAACCCACCCTTTATTACTTTTACAGCCAGAGGCCTGGGACGACTTTAGCTATTGTATGAAATTCAAGAGGAAAACCCATACTGGCACTTTTTCCTGCCTGCTGGTGGGGATGGCAGAGTTCTCTAATAGCTTGGGCCATTCCCATTGCTGCCTGAAATAAGGGAAGCTGATGTACACATTTAAACATGTCATTCACTAAGGAAAGGGCAGTGATGCACACAAACTATTACATTACACTGAGCAGGTCACAAGTGATCATGGAAGCCTAGGTTTTGTATGTCAACCATCTAGCATAACAGCTGTTTGTTCTCCCACAATCCCAATTTCATTTTGAAGATCAAACTTATATACATTCATTTTTTTTTAAAAAAAAAAGTCCTTCTTCTAAGTGCTGCTAGTGGTTAGCTCCAGCCTCTTCATGGAGTCTCTCCTTCCAGATGTCCAGTCCACTCATCCAGCAGTAGTCAACCAAACACCATTAGGCTGGTTCTGGGCAGCACACAGGCAAACAAGTCTGCAGTAAGAGTGTTTAGATAATATAGTAGCTTTCATTATAGTAAGAATCCTCCTCAGAGTCCTCGCTGTCACAACTGCTCATCGACAAGATGGAGTAGATGGAAGAATTTACACTGCTGTCATTGTCTGTGGCTGGTTTCACCAACACATTCTGTATCTCTGCATTCAAAACACACAGACACAAAAGTTAGCAGCAATCAGTGGACCCAAAAACGTTAAATTCTCTTTGTTCTCTTTAACACTTATAGCCTCTCACTGTCGGTTTGCAATAGGTCTCCCAAGTTGCAGGGCATAGGCCTTTTTCTTTTCAATTTTCAGTGTTAAAAGAACAAAGAGTTAGGATTTTTGTTTGTTTTCTTACAAGTTTTATATGATGCCTTTTCCTGTAACGATAGCACAGATGAGGAAACATTTTCCATCCCTTCACTGGCACATGACTGGCAATGGAAGTGACTAACTATTACGGTGCCTTGCCAGGTAAGAAAGAGGGAAGGAATAAGATGTGGTAAAGAGTTTTCAAACCAGTAACGGTTGTCCAGGATACTTATGGCCCCATCAAAACCTCCATATTTTTAAGAGTACAAGGCATTTATTGGTGCCCATTTTACTAAGACTCTTGGAAAGGCTTCTTGGAAAGCTCCAACTGAGCTTCTCAAGTGCCACTTGCATCATTATTTCTTTTTCAGCTTGTTTCTTCTTAGGCATTCATGTTTAAATAGGCACACCGTTATCATCATCTCAATCGGAATGTTTCCAGCACCGAATAAAAAGTGTGCACAGGAATAATTCATCCTTCTTCCTGAAATGTGTCGTGGTGAAGCTAAATGATTTCCTACTAATAGTCATTTATATAATTAGAGCATCTATCACATATGAAGGCAGGCTATGAACTTATTTCCTTTTTGTTCAAACAAGCATGAAGGTCACTGGCTGACGATACAGAAATGAAGTGGGCTCTAACAAAGAGACCACTTTATCCAATCACCATTGTCTACCTGATGAAATACTTCAACAGTGCTATGGCATACTCTGCAGATGTGCGTATTACACAAGAGCAATATAAGTTCTGCAGAGGTGAAAGTAATTCACAAAGCCAAGCTAGGCAGCCTCTGAGCAACATCGCATTTCCTGAGGGAATCAGACAGAGTTGGCTGAATTTCAGGTTTGAACTAACACTGTTTAGTGATGTCATTCTATGTTATTTTTGTTATTTTATGTTATGGGCATTCCATGGAGAATCTGAAACGTTTCAAAGGCACCTTTCATTAGGTCAGAGGCTTGACACATTGCAAAATGAAGGATCATGCACTCACCTCTACGAGGGGAAAACAAGACAATTACTTAAGGGAACACAGCAATGGAAATTTGTTAAGGGCTAGTAGGAAAAGACTTCTACATTTCAGCACCTAGATACCAGAGTCAAGTGCCCTAGAAACAAATTTGGAAGAGGGATGCAGAATAGGAACACCCCATACTGGAGTTTTACTTAAAGCCGTTGCTGTCATGTACAATCTTTCAGCTACAGCTATGTGGTTATGTGTTTAAGCCACAGTGGCTTTAATTCCACAAAAATTAACAAGGCAGAGCAACTGCCAGTTCAGCCATAGACTTACATGACAAACCAACATTCCCCTTCAGAGATTTCCTACAGAAATCCAGCACAGAGAAGATAATTCAGAGTTTCTCATCAGGCACTGCCGTGCTGAACTTTTGCAATGATGTAGTCAATAGTTCAACCAAAGGTGCCTGGTAAATTTTTCAAGGGTCATTCTGTACAGTTTTGCTTTTATTTAGCAATCTCTTTGAAACAGGGTAACCTGCAGCATGGTTAAGTTGCCCTGCTCAACCATGGAGTTCATACTGAAGTCTTTTTCCAAACTTTCTGTTAATTTTATTTTACTATGCAGTAAAGCTAGTTACACAACATATCTTAAAATTAATTTTCTAGCGTTTCTGCTGCATTCCTCAAGCATCTCCTTGGTATATAGGTGCCAAAAGGTTGTACAAAATAGATGTAATGAGAAATTGTACTCATCATGCCACATCCACCCACCTCTCACCTTTCCGCTCTCTGATAACAGTCAGGCGATGCTCTTTCATTTCCACATCCAGTTTTTCTACCATCCTGTCAATGCAGTTATCCAGCACCAGAGAGCGTGTCTTTGATTTGATCTCCTGCCTGCAGATGGGGCATTCCACTTTACGTTTTGTCCACTCATTGATACAGTAGGAGCAGAAGCTGTGCGCACAGTTGAGAGTGACCGCCTGTGAAATTTCACAGAAGGATAGTTATCAGAGCATGCTCACACAAGCATAGTCAAGAAAAAAATACTGAAGTCAGAAAGACATTAGATGAACATTCCCTCTAAGGGATGGAGGGAAGAAGCCCGAAGTCCCTTTTCTTCAGTCTTTGTAGGGGTTACACACAAAAACTCTCCCATGCCGGAGTGCAGACAAGTTTTATAATCAGTTAATGGATGCTCTGTAGGTCATAGCAAGTCAGAAACACAGAGAAAAAGAACTAATTCTAATAATGTTTTCCCAATTTGAAATGGATAAATTATGGAGAAACAAAGATCTTACAGAATAATGTCTTAAATTACCGAGAAACCAGAAATCAAAATTTCAGCTAGCTCTTAAGTCATTATAACAAGGCTAACACATCAGGCTTCCTGCAGCAGAAACAAACATAATGAAACTGAAGTTCTAGCATAACACAAACAGAAATAACAGTCTACATTTCAGGCACAGCCTATCACTTCTAGGATCAAATGAAAGCAGGCCACCATCTCAAAGAAAGAGTTTATCTGAACAATATAAACAGTTCAGGGCTTGACTGAACACTGCACCTCCCTTCCTTTACCAACCTCTTCTTACATCTAAACCTGAAGCAGTCCAGCCCTAGCCAACTTAAAGCAAGGTCCACTACAAAAAGATTCTTCCTCAAGCAGGCTCTTCGGCAGGAGCTCAGAGCACCAGTTCAAAACCACCCAAAACCACCGTAAGCCTATATGCATCTTAGGATTAAGCACTCATCTCTATGCAGGTAGAGACAATAAAGCTGAACTTGCCCAGGAGAGTTAGGGCACACAGCATGGATTTCTGGACCAACCCTTTCCCAAAACTCACTGTGGGTCTGTGGGGAATCTTAAACTATCGAAGTAAAAAAATATGCTTGACTGTTGCTTTAATGGAACTAGGGAAAGCTTCTCAAGTCTTTTCTTTACTGGCAAACCCATATCAATTTAAACATACCTCAATAAAATGCTCAGAACAGATTGTGCACTGCAACTCATTCTCCAACACATCGTTCATCTGATTCAATACCTCTTCTTTTTGGGCTCTCACCTTTTCCTTCTCCTCCTAGTGAAAAAGTACGCATGGCCATGTATCAACAAAGAACAACACTTTACTCAATACAATATTGGCAGGAAGTGCGTGTGCAAGGCAAAGTAGTACAAGTAGAGAAACACAAAACTGCAAGTCTCCACATATCAGGTCTGTGTGTATTACATACCCAGATCTGTAACCCCTCTCCTCTTTGTAGTTACAGCAGTATTGAGAATATTCCCATCCACTGTAGAGAACTTAAAGCAAGAAGAGCAGCCATTACCAAAATCCCTTTCAGCCTAAAGAAACTACCAGCTGGATCAATCTTCAGAATCCCTTTCAACCTTTTCCTGGCATGAGTTTGGCTTAAGTCAACAGAACAGTTCTTTTGATGTCTGATGTGAATAACAAAACACCAAACAGAGAAGATACCTCAATTATTTTAGAAAAGGAAGCATAAGAATTTAAAACATTTATTTGCATTTAACTGCCCAGTAGTATTTTTTTTTTGTTTAGACTTAAATTAGGATCTTAAGTACCTGCTCTATCCTCTACAAATAACCAGAGAAATTCTTCCAACTGAAGCTGTACTTGAAACAGCAACAGAGGTGTAAAGACAACTTAAAAAAAACCCAAACCATAAAGGAAACAGCCAGAGGTGGATAAAGTGATCATTTCCAAGAGTAAGACACAGGAAATTATTCTGTACTCATCACCTTGTGTCAAGGGCAGGAAGAAATGTGGCTTATCTCATTCATTATTCAAATTCCATGTTGTTTCAATCCTACACTCCCTTGTACGACTGCTGGAACACCACAGTTTTACTTGATAGAATACACTCTAACTGAAAATGAAGCACTTTACTTTTCACACACACTCTTCCGGGCCCACTTCTCCTGCACAACACACGGTTCAGGTGCTCTGGGGTTTCCTTATGATTGAGAAAGATCTGTTCAACACTAATTCATGAACAGGGCAGGGTGTATCCTCCCACAATCTTGGAAACTAGAGTCAGCTGCCACCTTGAAATGCAGTTTTTCCACTATGGAAGACAAAGTACAGTCAAGACAAATGTTAAATAAACCATTTCCTCTGCTACAGCATATCATGTTTTGTTTATGAATAAAACTGAGAATTCAGTTATTCCTTACCTTGGTTTCTTCCAGTTCTTTATTCTTGGCTCGGATTATCTCCTCAAAATCTTTTTTAATACGGCTCAATTCTTCCATCAAAGCATGATGCTGTAAAAATACCATCCCAGAAACTGTAAGAGTGCCATTATAAGCTATCCTATGAAACAGACACAGCCATAATCATGAGGTTCAGCATACTCATTTCTCCTAATCTCCTAGAAGAGCAACACATATCTGTATGAGCTGGGGTGTTAAGGCAGTTTAGCCTTAACTGGCACTACATTGCAATTTTATTTATGACCTTCCCAGCGTCGTGGCACTTATCATTCCCTCTCCCAGGTTACCCTTTCATTTCAGTTAGGTTTTACAGTCACCACTTTGAGTGCATCTGAAACATTTGAGTATCAAGTGGTATTTGACACATAAGGATCACAAAAACCTGTCACTGTGTACGGGGTTACCTAAAGCTGTTTTCAGATAAGCTTTTCTATAAGGCCTTTCCCTTTGGAAAAGCCTAGGAAACCTAAGTGTGTGGCAACGTCTTTCAAAATCATTCCTAAGCAAGAATGAAATTTTTTTCATTTGGTTGAAATTGCCAAAATAACTTCCCCAAAACAGATACTCAGCAGACAGACCTTACAAAAAAAGCCCACCAGCCCAAGGACCAAATTAAAATAAATAAAAAAAATAATCATTGCAGCTACTGAATGCTTTCAATCTGAGTGCATATTCTCACAATATTTGCGGCAAATAGCAGCTCCCACAAAGTGAGGTCTGCCACTTTCTGACAGAAACTTGGTCTGTACATGAAGATCATCCAATCTGCACTTAAGGCAAAGTCCTCATCTTCTACCAAGAGGTCACAGCAGTAAGAAAGATTTAAATATCTGAGTTACACAGTTAGACTGAGCCAAGATTTATAACTACTTGCCTCTTGCAGGACCTGCGCCAGCTGCTCCTTCAGATTCTCTTCCCCGTGTTGCCGCTTTACACCCTGGTGGGGGCAGGGAGAAAAAGAGGAAAAAGGAAAAAAAATGTTTTAAGAAAGCAAGGGACAGAAAATGACTACTTTGCAGACTATCTTTACAGGATATGCCAATGCTGGTTTTTAGAAAACCCTGAGATGTCCACTCTAGCGTTATATGTCCACAACATAAATTACAGCTATTGTTCACTGTGAAGAGTTAAAATGGATGTATCATTCACACTTACATACTTGGAACACCTCCACGTTATTCTAGCTCTAAAGGCACCAGCATATTCATAGAAGCAAAGAGGTCAGCAACAGTTTAAACATGAGAAAAAGCTGCAACTCTGAGCACATTCAAAGAGTGGAGTCATACCTACAGCTCCAGCTGAACTTCCCAGTGTGCCTAAGCATACAACTCCAGCCTTTCTGTACTTCTGATACAGTTATCTTGCATTTAGCAGCAGAGTTTAAAGGAAGTAACAGATAAATTATGAAATTCACTCCAAGATGTATCCTTACTTCCTTTAAACCAGATTTTGAGCAAACTCAAATAGAAAGACTTTAGTTTGTTATCTAAAAAAGCTACTTATTAACATACACATACTATTTGAAGACACTTACAGATTGCAAGATAGGGTTTTTTTGAAAGTGTGTGTGGGGGGGAAGTCTCTCCCTCTGGGGGTTAAGGCATACAGTAATTTGCTTGCTTAGAAAAGGAAGGGATTTGTCCTGTAGACTGGACATTAATTCAGCCATATACAAAGAGAAATTTACACTTCAGGTGAATGCTTTTCAACTTGTCCTCTCTGTAACCATAGGAGATCAGACAGAGTGTTTTTTTAATTTAAAACCACAATGTTTTTACTAACTGAAATGCTTTACTATCTTGTGTAATGATCCTGTTTGTAAAAAAATAAGAATTATTTTGTGCCTTTTTCCTAATTCCCCATGCAGCCCAATCCCTTCTGTCTCTGCACTTTCTTTTGGTACACATGCCTGGAAGTGAAATATTTCCATGACAATTTTAACAGCAGTAATTCACACAAACATTATTTGCATTAGTGTATGGTTCAAGACCTTATTTTGGATCAATGGCTTATATTAGGCATTCCATAAAATTGAAAAGATACAGGCCAAAAAGATTACCACCATTATACCTCTAGCTTCTGCTGCTCTTTAAAGAATGTCCTTTCCAGCTCTTCCACCTGCTGCTGCTGATGCTCTTGTTCCGTGCACAGCTGGTCCTGCAACTCCCGCAGCTCCTGCTCCGTTGCCAGGATCTCCTTCTGAGCACACTTCCTGCGCTTCTGCTTCATATTCAGAACTTCCGTCTGCTTCTCCTGCACTTTCATCTTCAGCTTCATTATAGCTACTAGGGTTTTCCTCAGCATTTCCAAGCCAGTCCATGACTGTGCAAGGCCAGAGCCTTTCTGGTCCTTATGGGGGACAGACACTTTCTCAGAGTGCACAGGGCCACTATGCACTGGACCACTATCCTCCTCACTTGGTCCAGGAGAAGGCAGCTTGACATCCATCTTCTCTGTTAACTGTTTGGCCTCTTCCACCCTTCCCCATGACTTACGCAAAAATTCTTTATCACAGGACACTCTGTCTCTTTTGGATCTGGAGTTTGAAGGGCCTTCTGATCCAGATGTCTCCAATTCCTCCAAACTAAATTTACGTTTAGTTCTTGAACTCTTAGCTTTCCATAGGTCATTCCTTTGGGCTAAAAAGGGTCTGATTTTCTCCCATTCCTCTTTAATTACTTCATATTCATATTCAGCAGTCTCTCTGTTTTCCAAAGGCACTCCCAACTGTATACGGTCTCCTTCAGCAATAGGATAGGCTTTTGAGGGATCCAGGCGCTGTTTGTTAAGCCAGACTCCATTTAGACTCTGCAAATGAACAGAGAATCAGCAACATTTAATATGCAGTTACCGAGTCCTCAGCAAGTTATTTCTGGCAACTGTAAACATAGCCAACCTCTTCAGTGTTGCAATCAGAACAAGCACTGTTCTTTAAATAAACCTTGCAATATCCAATGTATTGGCTTAGTGACCCATTTATTACAATTATTGCATTGTATTATTTACTGTGCATTATTCCTGCATTACATATTTTGTGTACAAGCACTAAGAACATCATTAATATGTGCTTCTGGGGGAAAAAATTGCCCAAAAGCTTAATAAGAACTAACCAATAAACAGACTCCATGATAGATCATTCTCAAGAACATGGAATACTGCAGTAATTATTCTTGACAATTAATGTCACCTGAAATTCAAGAAGAAACTAGAAACAAAAAAGGAGTATAGCTCATACTGCTTAAAGAAAAAAAGAGTTTTCCATAAATACAGGGAGAATATAAACAAGAAGGAAAATGTTCTTCTAGAGATAATGTTCAAAGCAGAAAAAGGGTTTTTAAATTAGACAGTAGACTAGCTCAAGAAATAGTTTTGAAAAACAACAAAACCGATCTGTGTGCAAGATGAACTGCAGAATCATTAACAACTGACATAACTCAGAGATTCAATAAAACAACAAACCGGTAGCAGTGGTAACACAGAGGAATTGTTAATAATTAATCTACCATAGATGTTTCCAGTCATGCAACAACTATAAGTTTTCAAGTTTATGCAAGTACTGAAACAGTTTTGTTTAAAAGCAGTGTAATTTCAATAGTAGCCACTGCATTCCTTTCTGACTAACATGCTGTTGACCCAAACACCCTTCAAATCTGCATGATGTGTTGAACACTTGTTCTACCAGTTCTGTTTTAAAGCAAGTTACTGATTTTACAGGTTTCAGCCTGAATGAGAAAGTGGAGAGATCACGATATAAAAAACAGACTACTGAATTCAAAGTGAGACCTAGCTGAGGGCTCTGATGTCAACACTTCAATCAGCTGAGGAAAACTTTTCAGAAGAAACTCGTTTAAACGTAACATGAAGCGTGGTTCTTCCTAACAATACAGCCTTGCTGTAGTTGATTATAATTTAAGCAACTGTGTCACTACAATAAGGAGTATGAATTTATCCTTTTATTAGCAGTACAAGAACACTATCCTTCTGAATACTGCCAAAATTCATAGGTGTTTTGTGGGTTTTTTTAAGAAAGCAACACAAAGCAGGTTTACAGACTGCAAAGTGCCCTTGGAAAGACTATAATTGTCTGAAACAAGCTAAACCGAGACAAATCTATGCACAGAAAGCAATATGGCTTGCATTCCAATTACAGCAGACTGAAGCTTCCTCCTGGAAGTGCACAACAGGCAAGACATTCCCATGGACCTTCTATCACATTTACACCGTATTATATCAAAGCCCATATATTATCTGAGCCCAAACAGGGCATTCCCTTCAGCAAATCTCGGAGTACAAGGTCTTTAATCAGTCTCTGTACCTTGTTATCCTTGACAGTCCACTGCCCTTCTGCATTTTGCTGGAAAACACAGTGCTTACGAGAGATCATCAAGGGACAGGTTTTTGACACCAGCTGGTATGTGATATCTAATCCTCGGCCTATAGTTACCTAAAAATAAAAGTAGTTTAGTAACTGCAATCAGCAACAACATAGTAAATTCAGTTTATGTCATTTCAATGTAAGAATAGTTGAAATCTATCTAGATGAGCATTTTACAGCTAATTCCAAACAGGATTTTTAAATTATTTTTTTTTTTGCATTTAAATTCAAGAGTACACAGAAAATTGAAACCTACAAAATTTGAAGTATTATCTTTCTGAGGAAAATTTGATTAGTCTAAGACAGGTTACAGACTTGATTTCATGGAAGTCAGCAGCAAAGCTGCTCAAAGCTACTCTCAATCCATCCATGTCCCACCTTAGCCATTATCTAACTAAATACCATTTCTTTAAACCAACACAATTGTTTGTGGGTCTCAAGATTACTTCTTACCCTCTTCTTTCACTAGTTGCATTTGTTCAACTGTCTGTGAACAGGAAAGCTGCAGGAATAAATAGCCCAGAAAACTGCCATCAAAAAACCGCAAATGTAACTGTGCCCTAAATGCACAATACTTTTGTAAATCACACCATCAATCTTATGGTTCAGAAACTAAGCCACATGCAGCTCATAACCAATACTGAGAGTGATCTAAATAATCTGATTAGACTCTAATAGCATTTTCTGGAAAAACAGACATAACTTAATCGTACCATTTCATAGTATCTTATTAAATCTGATCTGATTGCAGACTGCCATTTAAAGCACTGCTCTGCCCTACTCTCCCTCCCTCTGCTGCCTCCTTTGCAAGATCCGATAATCACACATGCTTTCCTTATTCATCTGTGCATTGCCCAAGTTTTCACTCAACTTATGGTGTCTTTTAGACAACTGCATGGATCAAACATAATACAGCAGCAAATAGAGCTCAAACAGGAAATCTCAGTCATCCAGGAATCTTGGAATTGATTGTGGACTAGCCAGAAGGCAAAGATTTTGGAATGTCACCAGAGGAGGAGGTGACATGTACTGAAGAGGCCCCACTGTATAATAAACTGCCAGAAAATGAAAAGCAATATGGCTTTATTGACGGGCCCTGCCATATTGTAGGAAAGCATCAGAGGTGGAAGGCAGCTGTGAAGGTATGTCATGTAGATGCTCATGTACCCAAGAGCTGGGCCACTGAAGAACATCAAAACAACCAGCAGGTAGATCTGGCTGCTGAGACTAAGGAAGATATGCAACATACAGACAGGCTCATGATTGAGGGGTGGACTTGACCATTACAGTGGTGGAAGCAACCACCAGATGGCTGGAAACATATCCCATGGCCCATCCCATCTCCTGCAATCCCAACTCATTTGCATCACACCTTCCAATTCCTACAAGGTGGAAAGATGGTGCAGTCAAGAAAAGTTCATTCACTGCACATTACCTGAGCAGGTCTTACCTCGAGTTTAAAGCAAGAACTTGGACTTCCACGTCATAGCTAAATGCAAGGAAGTCAACAACTATATCAGCCCCTAACTCTTAAATGCTTCATATATACTAGCATCATGTCAACATGGATTGCGTAGGTGAGAGGTACAGAAACTCAGGTGGACAAAGACTACACGCTTCAGGTAGATTCAGTTATAAACTTGGCTTTGCACTTGTCCCTGCAGTTATAACAGAAATGCCTAATCCATGTGAACGATTCCTAGCGCCTGGTCACACACACCTGTGTGGCATCATGCACCAATACCAGTGAGGTCAAGTAGGGCTGCTCACAGAACTTCCCCTTGGTCACATTCACTGAACCATAACTGAACACGGTTCACATAACTGAACAAACCATGGCGGAGGGGCGAGATGTTACCATTTGCCTGCTGGAGTTTGCTGCTGCCCACAGAGGTACTGGCAGATCACAGCACACCCCCACACCTCAGCAGCACAGTTTGGCACAGACATTTAAATCCACAGTGAAAACAGCTTGTGCTAACACACCAGCCTGTGGCCTGGCAAGCCTGCGGTGTCAGGATGCCATCAGTCCCAATGGCCTGTGACAACGACTGCAGCACTGTGCGGACAATCAGAGCGGTAACATCTTGAATGAGATTAAAGTTTTGCAGATGTATTAACTCAAGTCCTTCACTGAGCATACTTGTGCATTTCATGGCTTCAAATCCATGACGGAAGAGTAACAAAACTATACGTTAGCTTACAGAGTAGCCTAGCGTTGAAAGATGCATTAAGAGGGGGACCTTTTGCAATGCGTAAGTGCAAAGGCATTAGGTACAGCACGAACCCACACCACCTCCCTGCCTGATTCCAGCACTCCTCTTCCAGTGCCCCAACCTCAGCACGCATCGCTGCCTGCTGGGTTTAAGGGAAAGAGTACAAGGACCCACTTGGGCTTTTCAATTAAAAAACACAATCGCTGAGAAAGGGTTATTCCTGTACCATACCGAGACATAACTGGAAAAGATTTAAAGCGTGACCTCATTTACATCTATATAACTTTGGCCACAAAACTCTAACACGTTACGCACTGCCACCCTCGCCAAAGCTCCACCTTGTTACCAGGGCTAAGGATTGCCCCCCCCTTACGGCACTGCTACACAAACACTAAGGCCTTACAAAGGATTAAGAGCCGAAGGCTTGGCAAATTAGACGGAAAGGCCCGCTCTCTGCTCCCCGGCGGGGGCTGAAGGGCGCCCGGGTCGCTGCCCCTGCCTCCGCGGCAGCCCCGAGCCGAGCCGAGCCGCGCCGCCCCCGGGAAGGCCGGGCCCGCACTGGGGCGGCCAACGGCGGCTCACAACGGCCGCTCGCTAACCGGGGCCAGGCGGGGCCCAGGGAGCGCATCAAGGCACAATGAGGCTCCCGAAACCGGGCGCACCGAGGGCCCGGGGCGGGGGGGGGGGGTGTCTCCTGGCCGCGACAAGGCTCCGGGCCCCGCGGCACCGGTAATGGTCCCCCCACCCCGGGCCGCACCGATGACGGAGCCTCTGCCGCCCGCTCACCCGCCCCACTCCGAGGGGCCGGAGCCTGCGGGGCCGGACCCAGCTCACCTGCGTGCCGGCCTCCAGCAGGAGCCAGTCGCCGCTGGCCCCGACCGGGCGGAGGCACCAGACCAGGCACGAAGCCCCGCGAGCCGCCATAGCGTCCGCCCCCGCGCCTGCCAGCAACAGGCAGGAGGAGCAATCGCGGCAGCGGCGCTCTCGCGTGACAAAAGCCAGCGCAGCGGCCGCGCACCGCCCAGCGGCTCAGCTGACCGATCCCGGAGCCCAGCGGAGCCGCGCCTGCGCCCTGGGGCCAGCGGGGAAGATGGCGGTAACCCCAAGCAACCGTTGCCCGCGCGGCATCCGTTATCCCGTCGGCCCCTGCGCTCACTGCCCTTTGTCCCCGCCCCTTCCTAAAGCCGCCGCGCCGCGATTCCGCCCTCGCCACTATGGCGGCGGTCGGACGGCTGCCTCGGCGGCTGCTGCTGGCAGTGCCGTGTCGCTGGCGCTGCAGCCCCCGCCGCGGGGGTGCCGACTGCCCGCCGGCTGGGCAGGTCCGCGCCGCTTTCCTCCGCTTCTTCCAGGAGCGCTACGGCCACCGCCGCCTGCCCTCGGCCCCCGTGCGGCCCCGCGGCGACCCGCGCCTCCTCTTCGTCAACGCGGGCATGAACCAGGTGCTGGCCCCGGCGCGGCCCGGCCCGCCCGCACGTCCCTCCGCCGGCTGCCGGGGGCCTCCGCGTCCCCGGAGGAGCGCGGCCCGCCGCGGGTGACCCCTGTCACGGAGGTCTCCCGCTGTGACCCCTGTCACGGAGGTCTCCCGCTGTGACCCCTGTCACGGAGGTCTCCCGCGGTGGGCTGGGCTCCGGGGGGGCTTACCGCCTCCCTCCCGGCCGGCGCTGGTAGCGCCCCGCCTGTGCCAGGAACCCTAGGCGCAGCCCCCGGCCTAGCCACAGTCTCTCTGCCCTGATTTCTAGTTCAAGCCCATTTTCCTGGGCACGGCGCACCCCCGGAGCGAGCTGGCACAACATCGGCGGGTGGTGAACAGCCAGAAGTGCGTGCGTGCAGGAGGGAAGCACAACGATTTGGAGGATGTGGGCCGAGACACTTACCATCACACGTTCTTCGAGATGCTGGGGAGCTGGTCCTTTGGGGACTACTTTAAGGTGAGGCAATAGGAATGAACCCTCTCCAGGGAGAAATGCGGCCTTTCTTTCAGAGCTGCGCGGTGCCATAGGACTGTCTGGAGGAGGCATTTTAGTAAGCTCCGAATTGCTCTGTGGGAGCTCTGTGGCCTGGAGCAGAGGCAGTCCGCTGGCCTGCAGAATCGCTCAGTTGCCCTGCAGACTCGCAAAGTGCTCAGCCTTTCAAATCTGTGAACAACATGTACAAATTAAAGTTCTCTGTGAGAATGCCAGTGTTGGCCATTTAATATGGTGCAAAGAGGTTACCAGTTCATTTGATGATTGTAACTAGAAAGTCTGAAAATGAAGAAGGGTAAAAAGGATGGTAGTCTTTTTGCTAGTGAATACATTTTTTCCCTTGGAAAGAAAATAATCCCTGTAACTCTGCTGGTAAGCAGAGGCGTGTAGACCATGCTGTGATCCTGAAGTTCTCCCAACAATTTAGGAATGTCAATTTTCCACAGGCAGCGGTGAGCTGTCTTGCTCACCAGACCCTCATCCTGCTCTTTGCAATATGCCTTAAAATTGGAAAGGGAGAGAGTGGCTGAAATTAACTTTTTTGGTGTTTGACTCCCATTCTAAATAGCCTTCCTGCCATTGCTGTGCATCCTGGATTACTGTGCTTCATTTATGTTCCTTGCCTGCTCAGGAGGAAGCATGCAGCATGGCCTGGGAGCTCCTGACAGAGGTCTACAAGATCCCCAGAGATCGTCTCTACGTCACCTATTTTGGCGGAGACTCCTCACTGGGGCTGAGTGCAGATGAGGAGTGCAGGGATGTATGGCTCCGCCTGGGGTGAGTGTGTTAGGGAAGAGGTTCTGAGCAACAGGTGCTGACATTTCAGTCTCCATAGTCTCCCGTTTGCTCTTTAGTTGGTGGAAATCAGATGTAGGGGCTGAAAGTTGTGTTTAAAACTTATATTGTTTCTGGTTTGTTTGGGCTGTTAAAAGTTGACTGAGCTCCAAGTGGTCTGGGGCACTTGACCTTTAAGCTGTTTCTCAGATATTACCAGTCTGGGGAGCTGAGTACCTCAGACTGGTGGGCTTGGATGAAGTGTGTGAAGGATCTCTGATCCTTTGCTTTCTCTCCATCAGAGCTGCAGTGAGTACATTCTTTTTTGAAAGCTAGCAATGGCTGCTTCAGTGTGATGATGAAGCCGCTGCAGAGAGCGCTGCTGTGCTTTGGGAGCTTGTTCCAGGCTGTATGTGGGCTTTGAATCCAAGGCAGCCAGTTCTGTGCTACTGCTGTTATTCAGCCTTGTCCATTGTGATCAGGTCTTAGCTCTGCTGGAATTCCCTCCAAGGAAGAAGGCGGCTCCACAGACCCAGTGGAGAGCCTGTCTCCATCAGCAAGAGCCAGACTGTGTCTGCCAGCCATTCTGGGCAGTGAGTAGGATCCTGTCTGGTTTGGTCCAGCTTGTTCCTGCTAGGAAGAGTCATTTTGTGTGAACAGAAGCAAAGGAATCATAATGTGTTTGGTTATTGAGTATGTAGTAGCCAGAAAGGATTCCTCCCTTCCAACTTTCTCTGTGATCTAGACTACTGTGTGCTTTGTGTGCATTTCCCAACACTGCCACCTCTGTTTGTCTTGCCAGGGTGCCTGCCAGTCACGTGCTTCCTTTTCCATTGAAGGACAACTTCTGGGAGATGGGGGACACAGGTCCTTGTGGTCCCTGCACAGAGATCCACTATGACCACGTGGGTGGTGGCAGAAATGCTGCGGCACTAGTGAACCAGGGCAGCCCTGATGTGGTGGAGATCTGGAACCTGGTCTTCATGCAGTACAGCAGGTACCAGGCATCTGGTCTGAACTGCGGAGCCTTTCCCCCTTTTCTGACTCCAGCATCATACATGTCTATCCTCAGACATCTCACTGCTTTCCTGGAGGTGGCAGTACAGAAGCAAGAGGGAAGCTGTGGAGATGCCCAGTGTGGCTTTTGATCCCCTTTGCTTTATTTGTCCTATCCTCCTTCAACCTCTTCTGTCTATTCTCCTTCACTGCTGCATTCCAGAGGTCTCCTGAAGTTTGCAACAGCCCGGAGAAACCTGAAAAGGGAGAGGAAGCCCTTTTTCCCCATGTTACAGTGTGTCCTGACTATCTGATGGTCCCATCCTGGCTGCCTGACAGTGCCAAGGCAGGCTGCTGTTAGTCTTGTCCCTGAGCTTCCTTTTGTTGGGTCACCTGCTGTTTCCGTGCCCTGTCACTCTCTCATTCTCTTTGACTCGCCTGCTCCTTTTCTTTGCCCCTGAACTGACCCTTGCTTCTCTTTTGCCTTTTATTTTTCCTGGCTGGCTGACAGAGAGGTGCAGGGGAGTCTGCTTCCCTTGCCACAGCACCATGTGGATACAGGAATGGGCCTGGAAAGGCTGGTGGCAGTTCTGCAGAACAAACGTTCCAACTACGACACAGATCTCTTCACTCCCATCTTGGATGCCATTCACAAGGTGATGGTGCTTCTGCTCAGAGTCACAGCTAAGCAAAAGCTCCTTAAATGCAGAATGCTTGCCTGGTACCATAGTAGAGCCTTCTCTACACATGTTACTGTGCAGTATTTTGAGACAGGAGGTATGTCCAGCCAGGTCCAGAGCCACATTCTAGGGAAACTGGGGAGAATTCCATGCTGGAAATCTGCTGGGATATTGACGCTGCTGATCCATTTTTCCTCCAAAGTTTCTTAAATTCCTCAGTGCCGGGGCACTGGCTGACCTGTCTCAGGTACAGAAGTCTTGGTCTGTAATGCTCTGGAAGGATTTAGTGGGGACATCTTCGATGTATGAGGTTTGATGGTAGTTGAGAAGCATGATGTCATGTGTAGATGGCTGCCTCTTGCACTGAAACTTTTCCTTCTGCAGCCATCAATTTTTGCTGATCTATGTCCTTACTTTCTTTTTTAGGGCTGCAGGGCACCCAGATACCAAGGTCTGGTCGGGGATGCTGATGTTGGGCGTGTGAACATGGCCTACCGTGTGGTGGCAGATCACGTGCGCACCTTATGTGTGTGCATCACTGATGGCATCTACCCAGGCTTCTCAGGAGCAGAGTAAGAACATAAGGAAATGGTGTGAGGGGCAGGGAGTTAGGTCTAGAAAGGAGTATGGAAGCCAGGGGAGAGGTTGTGGTGTGGGGCCACGATAGGGAGTGCATGAGCTTTGGGGAGACAGGAAGGCGAGAGCCTAGAAGAGGTTCTGATCTGCAGGCTCGTACTTGGATGGGTATAGAGTGTGGGGAACAGCTGGCCTGTGTTGGTAGATCAGGCCAGAGGAACTGTGTGTGGGATGTGCTCGATGTGGGAGCTGAGCAGGGATGCTCACGTGGCTGCTTGGCGAATCCTGCCCTATTTTCAGACTGGTGCTGCGTCGGATCCTGCGCAGGGCTGTGCGCTTTTGCTCTGAAGTCCTTCATGCTCCACCTGGGCTCCTGGCCTCCCTGGTGCCTTCCGTAGTGGAAGTGCTGGTAAGTAAAAACTGCCACCTTTGTGGGGGAAAGAGTATCACACATGTCCTATTCAGCCCCATGTCCATTTCCTGTACACTGTCAGGAGACAGTCTTGGATGTGAAGGCCCTCCAGGAGGGTGTATCTGTTGCTATGCACCGCAGCAGTAAAAAGTCTCTTCTCCTGATCATTTGTGGTGGGAGGGAGGGTGCCTGGTGTGCCCAACAGGACAGTCAGCACGAGTGGACGTGTCTAAGTGTGCGCAAGTGCACATTGTTGTTTCCCTGAGGACACTGGCTTCCAAACTGTCGTATCTGATTAAAGCTACCTGAAATTAGTCCCTGTGAGTACTAACAGCACCCTAAAAGACAATGCTTTCTTCCTGTTGTGAATGGATGTGTTTGCCAAGAGATGCTGTGCAAGGGCTAGCAGAGGCAAGTCACAGGGAGGTAGCCAGGAGATGGCAACTGTAAGTCCATGTGTAATATTCCCCTATGCTGCTGTCCCTGGAGCTGTGTGCTGGGGCTCCCTTCACACTCACCTGCCTGAGAAACCTTTGTGATGCTTGTGGCATGCGTTAAGATCCCCTGAGGAAGATGCTGAGGATTTTATGACTAACTGAGGCTCGCTCCACAGGGAGATGCCTATCCAGAGCTCGCGAAGAACGCAGACCAGGTAAGCAATGTTGGAATCCCCTGAAGAGAAACCCTATCTCTCCTTATTCTTGTGAGGCACTGCTCTTGGGGGCAAAAATCAGCCTTTCCTTGGGACTTAGCTGGAGTGGAGGAGTTTGCATAGCCTCCTCCATAGCCATGTTCTCACGAGTGGGCTGAGATGTGCTGGGAACATGTTTGTATCCTGGGCACAAGAAGTATCTGTGGCAGATTTCCTTGTGGGAACTCCTACTGTATCCTTACCAGGGACCGCTTGCCCTGGTATAAGGCAGCTGTTACTCTAAAAAAGCTAGGGTAGCTACTTTGCTGAGTGCAAGTACAGCCTGTCCTAGCCTGGCTTCCCTTTCTCCAAAGTGGATTAGTGATTTAAGGCTAGTCCCGGCTTGCTTCTGCTGACAGCAACTGTGACAAGCAATTTTTCTGGCTGTTCCAGCCATGCAGTTTTAATTGGGTCACAGACATGAATGTCAGACAGGGAGCATTTGTCAGCCTAAAGCCTTCCCCAGGTGGATGGTCAATATTTACTTGACAGGAATGATGATAGGATGGACAATGACTGGTGCTGTTTAGTAATGCATCGAAGCCATGTTGTGATGGATACTTGCAGAACAAAAAGGCTGGTTCTAGCAGACGCAGTACCTCTGTTAGACACCTGCTTGATTTGCTTTTAGCTGACAGGGCTGAGCTGAGCTGGGGAACTCCCTGAGGTGTTGTGGCTAACCCTTCTTCTGATCCTTGGGCAGATCATGGATATCATCAATGAGAATGAGGCTGCTTTTCTGTCTGCCCTCGAGCGGGGGAGGCACATCATTGAGCGGACGGTGCAGCAGATGGAGCCCTCCACAAATTTCCCGGGTGAGTCTCACTCCTCTGACAAGCTGCACTTAAAGATGATTTGATCCAGATCCTCACAAGCATTGTAGTCAAAACTGGTGGATGTCTGCCTCCCCCACGTCTTTTCAGTGACCTTCTAGCCACGGGCAGAGGAGCAGATGTTGCTCCTTTCTCTAGATTGCAATTGTTATCTAGTACGTTGTTCTTACAACAAACTAGGCATCAGGCAAGTTAGAAATGTTCCCTTGCTGCTGTGTTGACTGATTAACTAGGTCCTTAACTCAGACACAGCTGAAAGAAGGAGCTCAGGAACCAACCACCACAGCTGTCTGTCTAGTTGTGCTGCACTGAGTTTTAGCATGAATGGGGCATCAATAATACTCAGTCCCATACAAGAACTGCATGGCTTCTCTTCCCTTTCCCATTACCAGTGCAGCTGCACACAACACAGGTGAATCCAGTTACCAAGGCACACACTAGATTGGTCCCACCCAAGCAAATCCTGAGATGTCTTTGCTTGCTGTGTTCACACAGAGTTCGTGTTCTTCTTTTTGTCCTATAGCTGAAGTAGCCTGGTCTCTCTATGGGAATTTGGGATTCCCTCTGGATCTGATTGCCTTGATGCTTGAAGAAAAGGGAATCAGTTTGGATTCAGCTGCTTTCAATGAACTTGCTCTGGAAGATGCAAAGGTAAGAGGGAGACTTGCCTTGTCAGCATAATTCAGAGCCTCACCTCTCTCCTGTCAGCATGGAGGCAAAATTCATTTCACTGCTGAGGCTCTTCAGATATATCACAGGGCCCTGTGCCTTTTCCCTGAAGGGGAGGTGGGTCTGAAACAGCGGTGAGGTCATAATGCCTTTGCTTGTGGGTGTGGGACTGAGAAGTATTGGCTGATGATTCTCAGATCAGTAGAAGTGTTTTGTGATACTAACTGTTGCTGGAGTGAAGGTTATCGTAGAATTATATAGTTTAGGAGTCTCCTCTGTCAGTCATGGAGTCCAAATCCTCACACAAAGCACAGCCAGCTTAGCCCAAACAGCAAGTGGTTTATAAAGAGTTTACAAAATCTCCTTGGTCTCTGTAGTGCTGGAAGGCTTGCACTGCCACCCCACCCCCTGTGCAGCAATCTGTTCAAGGCCTTGCTTTTGGGAGTTTTAATGTCTTGGAAGTTTCATACCTACACAGCAAGCTGTGCCAGGAGGGTTGCATTAGTTGTTGCCTATGGCTGCCTTAAAGCTAGCATAGGGTGGTATGGAGTGCTTGTGGGGTTTGAAGGAATGGGATTAGTTTACAGTAGCCTCCATCAGCCTGGATCTAAACAAGCCTTTTCCAGGAAGGTGAAAGGAGTTTTTTCTAGCCTTACAGCTCCAGTTCTCAATTTGAGTGCCCCCAGGTATCTCCCATATAACTGTGCCTTCGCTCTGCTGTAGCGGAAGGCTGGTGGCCCACAGGCAGGGCAGCTGGAGGATACAAATACGCACCTTGATGTGCACTCGCTGGCTCAGCTGCGGAGCAACAATGTGCCTGCTACTGATGACTCTCCAAAGTACGCCTACACACTTGGGCAGCATGGGCAGTATGGTAAGTGGCTGGGTCCTGTCTGTAAGGGAAGCTCTGCCTGCGGGCACTGGAATCCCTCACAAGACTGCACTTACTGCCTAACCTCATGCATGCAGAACATGTACTTTGTGGCTTGAACCTGTCCACCTTGCTGATGCATCTTTTCTCCGCCCCTGTACCTCATGCCAAAGTAGGTGCTTTTCTTGCTGTTGCCAGAGTGTGTCCAGGAAGACCTCTGGGCTGGTGACAAGGCTGTGAGCTCTGGGTTGGTATTACTGTGCCGTGGTGAAGCAGGGACTGTTGATTTGTGCTAGAGATGAGTCTGTCCCCAACAATCAGACTTCTGAGTGTGAGTGTCAGGGAGAATGAAAAATAATTATGCAGGGGGCTTGGATAGTTGTCTTAACGCCGTGCGCCTGCTGCTGCTTGGCAAACCGTTAGATGGCAGGGCAGGCTTTTTAGCATTTAAGGTAACTGGGTTTGCTGATGCTCTAGGGAAGGCATAAAGCTAAACCACAGAGAGTAAGAGGTGGTGTGGCTGTCACAAACAATTAAGAGATAACTGTGTACAGCCAGCTCCCCCTTACCCAGTGTGCTGGCTGCAGCACACACTAAGCATAAAGTGAGGCAATTCAAGCTATATATGCTATGGCAAGAGCACAGAGGAGGAAAAAAGCCCAGCAGTGACATTGGCTGAAGTCTCCAAGCTAGAACTGTCCCACCTCCTCAAGTCTCTGAATCATGGAACAACTCAGGTTAGAGGGGATCTCTGGGTATCCAATCTCTTGATCAAGGGAACTTCAGCTTCACAGTTGGATCAAGTTGCTCAGAGCCTTGTCCGTTTAAGTTTTCAGTATCTTTAAGGACAGAGATCCCACAGACTCCGTTCCCTGTTCTTTATCACTCTTAGTGTGAAAAGTGTTTTTTATTTAGGTAGAACTAGAATTTCATATACTCTAGATACAGTCTTACAACTGCTAAATAGGGATAAATAACCCCTTTCTTTGACCTTTTGGCTATGTTTGTGTTCATACAGCCCAGCAGGCAGGCAGACTTCCCTGCTGCAAGGGCACCCTGCTGACTTGTGTTCAGCTGGCTCCTGAGGACTCCCAAGGTTTCTGTCAGTCTTATTTCTGTAGCCTGCTGAGATGCCCCTGGAAAGCAGCCGTGCTCTTTAGTGTATCAATCAGTCTCCACCAATTCATTGCCGTATACAAGGAGAATATGGGTACATCCCATCTTGTCATGTTAAATGGTGTCGGTCCTAATATCAGCCACTAAATACCTCTACTAGTAACTGAGTATCAGTTGAACATTGAACTATTGACCAATTCTCTGTGGGGCTAGCTGCCCAGCCAGTTATGCACCCACTTTATGGTCTACCTGTCCAGTCCGTATCGCCTGAATTTGGCTTCAAGGAGCCTGCAGGAGAGCATGTTAGAAGCTTGCTGCATCAAGGAAGGTGACATCCTTGTCATCCTTGTCCACCAAGTCTGTCTTCTCTTCATAGAAGGCAGGCAGGTTTGCCAAGCTTGCTAGTGTAGCAAGATGCAGATGTCTGTGCCGCATCTGGTTCTGTCAGGCTCACATGGAGCCAGATTGGGTGCACGTGCCTGCTGACCTGCTACTTGGCAGGTCTGTCACTAGGTGAGTGAGTGGCGACTTAGCTCCAAATAACAGATCTGTTGTCCTTTCTGCCAAAAGCTGTTCCTCTCCTCCCAAAGCTAAGAAAAGTGCCAGCTTTCCGTATAGACTAGGCGTAGGCAGAGTTGGCATGGGGAAGTGACCGCGCCTTTCCTTTTGCGATCTGGCAGGGTGTATGCACTAATTGCTGCCATCTTCTCCCCTCTGACAGAGTTCAGCCCATGCCAGGCTACTGTCCTGATGCTGTACAGAGATCAGTCTCTCCAGAAGAAGGTTGGGGCAGGGCAGTGCTGTGGTGTCATCTTGGACAGGACTAACTTCTATGCAGAGCAGGGTGGACAGGCCTCTGACCAAGGCTACATGATACGTTTAGGACAGCAGGTAAGACCCTTTGCTGCCTGTACCCAAGGCCACCATGAGTACTGAGGCCAGGCAGAATTCCCCAAGTGATGGGCTGGTTTACTGTGTTAATTTGCAAGCTGCTGACTCTTGACAGTTCCTTTTGGTTTGCATTAGGGTTGGTGGGGTGAGGGAGAAGCAGCAGTTGCTTCACAGAGGTGTACTTGCTGCACTGGTTGTCTCTCAGCCCTTTGCAATTTCATTTTTCTGGGGAAGACTGTGAAGTCTTCTTGGCTATCCCTTCAGTCTACTGCATTCTCGCTAGCAGGGGTTGCAAGGCAGAGAGAAGGCAGTCGATTATCAGAGAATCCATGAGCTCAGCAACTTGTCTCTGGCCAGTCCTGCACAACTGTAAGCAGTGTCCAACCTGGGACACAGTGCAAAAACTCTTATCCCTCCCAAAAGCATCAGGGAGGACCTCCATTTCTGCAGCATGTTCCCTCACCCTTACCAGAGGGAGAGCTATGACCCTCTCCTGGGCAGTTACATGGGTTGCAGCTTTTTCTCCTTCCCCCATTCCAGCTCTTGAGAATCACTGCGGGCATTGATGCTGCCTTTTTAGCCTTGTAGAACGTGAGTGTCTTGCTCAGCACTTCTCCCCAAGCTGAAACAGGAATCAAGTTTTGATTGCCAGCCCAGTGAGGCAGACGTGGCACCTTGGATGCCCGAGACAGGTGCCTGGGCAGCTGCTGTCCATTTTCTCATGGACAAACATCCTTCTTAGGAAAATTCACGAGTATCGGTGGTGTTACTGCCCCTCCACTGCAAGCTGACAGCCTCGACATGCTGTGCAGCGAGTGGCTGGGTGCAGGGAAGGTCTGAGGTATTCTGGTTATATTTGCAGTAAGCTTCTCCCTGCTTTTCCCACCCCATCCCTGTCTTTTAGGGATCAGCGAAGGTTGTGTTTCCCTGTTGGATCAAGCAGGGATCTAGCACAGGTATTTGGATTTTCCCTATGTCCTAACTCCTCTTTCTGTCTCTTTGCTCAGGACATACTCTTCCCTGTAAAGTCAGTTCGGCTCTGTGGTGGTTATGTGATCCATGAGATCACTGCTGTGGAAACCCTGTGTGTTGGTGACCAAGTGCAGCTGTTCGTGGATGAGGTGATAATTTACAGCTCTTAACCTTTTCCCAGCCTCGTTTTGAGAGTCTTGTAATGTCCTGAGTAACCTGGGTACAGCGGAGCCTTGTCCCTTTTATTCCTGAGACTGCTCTTCGTCATGATATGCGGTGGGAAGACCTCACAAGTGACTCTAATCTTCTATGAGCCATTGGTTTGTCCAGAAGTGTCCAGCCTACCCTTTGCTGTTTTACAGAGGTGATCCCATGGGAAAAGAATTTAGAGCTGCCCTGTGGCATCAATAAATCTGACAGCTGTACTACCCATTTTTTCCCTCCTATCTTCTCCCATCCCCTCACATGCAGCCTTTCCTTTATCTCTTCGTGCCATCCCCTGCTCCTGAAGCTGCAGAGAACCAGTACTCCCTGTCAACTTGTCTGTGCTTTCAGGCCCAGCGGCTGGCCTGCATGATGAACCACACCGCTACCCACCTGCTGAACTTTGCACTTCGCCATGTCCTGGGTGACAACACAGAGCAACGAGGGTCCCATGTGACAGCAGAGCAGCTGCGCTTCGACTTTGATACCAAGGTGACTCTGGACTTGCGTTTTCTTGTTCTTAGCAGTACCAACAGCCCAGTACTGGCTGCTTCTCAGGGATTTTTCTCCTCTCACCGTAATCGCTCCTTTAGAGACAAGTCATGTTTTATCTAAGCAATGAAACTTGGCCCTCTGGATGTGACTGGCTCTGCTTTGCACTGATCTGATGTTGGGCAGGGCTTGCCGAGGGGGTGAATAGGGGTCAGAAGGGAAAAGTCTTGGCAAGGCCAGTGGTCATGAGACTGACCTGAGTAGTGTAAAGGGATCTTTGAGAGATTCACCACCTTGGCTGTGGCACATACCTGATGCCTGTGCTAGTCATCCAAGGTGAGAGCAGTTGGGAACTGAAAGGTCAGGCTGAGCACTGGCCCTGGTAACCTGTCACTCATTGCAGCATCTCTCTTGAAGTTTGGTTGACGCTTATCGCTCATGGGAGGAGGGGGTGGGAGAGTCATGATGCTCACAGTTCCCTTTTACAAGTAGGGAAGATGAGACACAGAGAGAGTGGTGTGCTCAAGCTGAGTTGTCTGGAGGCTTTTCCCCAGTTCTCCCTTCTTTGTTCTGTACCTCTCAGGAGGCTTCTCCTGAAGGTGGCCGTTTCACTTCTTCAGGGCCCTGTGACTGCGGAGCAACTGCAGCAAGTGGAGCAAGTGGTTCAGGATATGATCAAACGAAATGAGGTGGTGCACATGGCTGAGGTCCCCCTCACACTGGCAAGAAGAGTTCAGGGACTCCGTGCAGTGGATGAGGTATGACAGGGTGGCAGCACATATCTTGGTGAGCCTTCTCCTTCAGCAGGAATCACCTGGGTCACAAGAGCTGCAAGGGAATTGACTCCCAAAACTCAAGAGGGAAAATAGGACTGAGATGAGATCTCAGGACAGTGTTGTAAAACATGGAGGCCGGTGATGCATAGGCTTTCTGTTCATTTCTTTGGACCAAAAGCTTGTAGTGTCACACAATTGTTTCTTTCTCCCCGTGGTGGCTGGTTGTAGGGGAGAAGCAGTGCTGCCCCTCACTCTGGGGCTCCTCTAGAATAGGGGAAAAGTGAGGCAGACACTAGAAGCCACATAGTTAGTCTGTAAGTGGCCCTGAAGGACCATGTTGTTAGCTGCTGACCCCTGTCTCCTCTGTCAGGGGTATCCAGATCCAGTGAGGATAGTGTCCCTGGGGGTCCCTGTGGAGAGTGTGCTGACCCGCGACTCTGAGGCTGCAATGCAGACCTCTGTGGAGCTCTGCTGTGGGACGTAAGTGACTTCTACTTGCAGTCAGAAGCTGTGATTGTGAGCGCTGGTGGCTGAAGTAGAGACATTCTTGCAAGCTCCGTATCCTGTCTCTGTGCAACCAAGTTTCCTCACTGGAAAGGTCTTGTGAGGACAGGGTGGGCTAGTTATGAAGCCTTGGAAGTCCCAGGGTGAAAAGCAGAGTGCTTTTTCTTGCTTTATAGTCTGAAACCAACCTGGAAGCCACGGAGCACCAGCAGAGTGTGGGAAAAGGGGCTGTGTCCTGTCACACCAGGGTTACAACGCTTTGGCTTTGGGGTTGTAGGAGGGTTGGGGACCCAGCAGGAGACAGGTGGTTGTGAGATCTTGAGACACCTCGGATTATTTAATTATCCTCACCCTCTTCTGCTTTTGCAGTAATGAGAGTAAAAGAAGAGTTAATCAATCTTAGGACAATGCTGACACAAAAAAAACCCCACCAGGAACAAATTGGCCTTTGAGCAGATACAGCTGAAAATGAGCAATTTTCTAGTCATGAGATCATTCTTGTGGGAGTAGTGGGACAAGAAACTGCATGGGAGTGGAGATGATCAATCCTTATGAAACTGTCTGAAATAATTATTTGTGGTAACAGAACCTGAGACAAACTGTAGTTGTTTTCCTATCCAGTGTTGAATAGCTGAGAAGGAAAGGGGAGGTTACCAGTGCCCTGTGACTGCACAACTACCCTCTGACTGGAGTCTGCTGGCCTGACAAGAGAGTGGTGGAGTTAAAGGCAAAAATTACTTTGTACAAGGTTCAGTAGCAGCGGAGAAGAGAAAAATCCCAATTCATCCTACTGTTGAGGGAAAGGAGGGGAAAGCAAGGCAGAACTTGGTTGGTATGTGCCATTTGACAGCAGCTTGCTAGGCAGGTAGCACAGAAGTTCCTCTGGAGTAGTCTTAACTCTTGCCTGACAGCGTTGCCATCAGGATTTTAGGGATGGGAAAGGATTGAAGCTATTGGGGAGGGGCTGTTGGACTTGACGCTTGTATAAAATGAAAGCAGGCTTCCTGATTTCTGTTTCCAGAGAACAGCTTGTTTTCTTTCTTGTTCTCTGCTGACTTTGCAGGCACCTTCTAAAAACAGGAGGTGTGGAAGATCTGACCATCATCGGGGAGCGTCAGCTTGTTAAAGGAATTAGCCGTGTCATTGCAGTGACAGGGAGACAAGCCAAACAGGTAAGAAAGGGGGAACTGGGATTTCTGCCATGTTGAGACAATGCCAGAAGGACCCAACTTTGTAGTTCCTGCATAGACATTTAACTTCCCCCTGCTTTGGCTGGAGCCTTTCTGCTGTCTCTGAGCTGGCTTCTTCCTTCATTCCTGGGCTCTGCCCTGCTGCTGTACCTCACTATTCACCTCCACTACCCCCATCCTAGTCTCCTGTCTCCTTGACCTTGATTCCTCCCCTCAGACCCCCTTTTCCAAGATAAGAACTTGGCACAAAATACCAGGAAGCCTCTGGACAATAAATTTCAGCCCCCAAGTAGATATTTAAAGATGTGGTCCTTTGTGCTTTGGTTTCACCTCCTGCTCACCTCTTGCCTATCACAGTTGGGTTTGCACTTTATGATTACAAGGCTCTGGCCTCATTCTTACAGCCCTTCTGCTTCTGTAGTCTTTTTTTCTGCTAAGCTGTCGTTCTGATCTGGCTGGATCTGTATAAAAAGTAGCAACCTACTATTGTGTCTGTGAGATCGCTCTGTCCTTTGAATATCTGGAAGTGTTGTGGGCCCCACAAACTTGCCTGCTTCCTTTAAGGCTGCAGTCAGAGAAGAGTGACTCACTGTCAGTGGAACTGGGAAGACTAAAGGCAAAACCCACCCCTGTAAATCTGTTGCTCTTTGGCTGGCTGTCCCCTGTGCATCTGTGTCCCTAGCAAGGCTTCTCTTCATGCAAAGGAATGAAAAGCTGCAGGGCACATCTGTGTGCTCTGCTGTAAGTGCTGACCTGGAGAGCTCCTGAGGGGAGCTGTGTGCATGTGTTAACCAGACAAGAGAGACTGCAGGCATGAGGGAGTAACTTGAAACAAGGGATGAGTATCCTAGCTAGGCAGAGCAGTCCTCACTATCCACAACTTTTCTTACATACTCTCCGCTGTCCTGGTCTGAAGTCTCACAGGGCCATCATGAGCACAAAGATCTGGCAGGGAGGAAATGTTCCAAACCATAAGGATTGTCACTGGTGAAAAAAGCTTGTATTAGCTTTTTTTATGAATGGTAGCATTGGTGTTGGGGAAAGCAATAAGAAGTGTGGCCAAGAAACAGCTGATGAAGTTTCTTGAGTTTTAGTGTTTCTTTTTTGTTTCTGCAGTCAGTAGTTTCAAGATTGCATTTCCTAATTAAAAAGAAACATGAAGAAGTAAACGGGACTGCCAAGTTTTTCTCACTTAAATCCTTGTGATTTGGTGCAAGATACTAAGGGAACATAAATGCGTGACATCTTGGTCTCCTGGGTGTGACCATGTAGTGTTGGTTGCAAATCCAGAGAAATGTTCTATTTCAGAGTCTCTTGGGGACAGTCATTCTTAAAGACTCTGTAGGTGTCTTTGCACTGCTTGCTGACCAGCACTTCAGTGTTTATGACCCTGCTGCCCTCCCCACTTTCCCCATCCCTGTTCATTCTTTCTTTCTGTCTCTCCAGGCCCGGGAAGTAGGCCAGCACTTGGCTATGGAAGTGGACTCTGTCTCCCTACGAATGAAGCAGAGGAGCACCTCTATTCCCGAGACGCAGAACCTCTCCAAAGAAGTGGGCCAGTTGACCAAAGTAAGGATTACGCTCTGGCACAGAAAGATCCCGTTCTGTGTATGGGCTCTGTACACTTGAGACACATGACTTCTTCTCTATCAGGTTCACATCTTACCATGGTGAACAGCAAGGCCAAGTTGCTACCTTCTGTTTCCAGTTTGATCACAAAGATTTCTACCAGTGTTTAGGTGCCTTTGTTGCAGAATGACCAGCTGCCAGATAGAATGTGAGAGAAGGCACTGGCAGGGAGGGTAAAGCAGTGAAAAAGGGTCCCAGGCTTTTTACAGGGCTTTAGTTGCCCAGCTGACAAGAGGAAGCTGCACACCAGAGTGGCTGGCTGGGCTGATCATATATGGGGTATAGGAGGTCTAGGAAGAGGTCAGGCTGGAGCCTGACCTCTCAGAGAACAGCAGTTTTTGTGTAGGTACAGCTTACTGTCCTCACACAGCAAATTGTCTTGCAGGTGGTGGCTAGCACTGCAATGCCCCAGTGGCAAAGAAGAGAACTACAGACCATCCTCAAAGCGCTGCAGCGAACAGCCAACACGGCCGTCAAGAAACTGGAGATACAGCAGGTACTGTGGCAGCAACACCCTAACTTGCAGTCTGCTAATAGCACTGTGTGGCAAAACCCAGTGGACCTGGTGTCTCTGTCACACTTTACAGCCACTCGGTCACTAGGGGCCCGTTAGAAAGCAGGTACAATCACACACGGTGCAACACAAGCCCTGTGATGGGTTGATTTCACTGGCATTAACCAGGGGCATTATTTAAACTGCAGTGAATGACTGACTGGGCTTTTGGCACTTGCAGAATCCCTGTGTGCCTCTGCCTGTGAGGATGGAGAGCCCCGTTTCAGCACTTTTGGCAAACACCAGCATGCATTTAGCCATCACCTCCTTGTTTATATAGGGAGAAGATGAAGTGGCCCTGAGAGTGGGCTTTACAAGGTTATGCAGTAAGACAGTGGCAGGACAGAACTTTTCTCCCAGCCATATGGATATTGCTGCAGCTTCCCCCTGCGTTTGTGTTCTGCCAATTTACAGTAAAAGTCCTTTGGAAATGTTTATTGGTGACTTCTCAGCAAGAACTACCCTTTTCTTAAAGTAGGAGCATCTTGCCACAGAAGCCTTCCCGAGACATGTGGCAATGTGTAGGTCCAGGAGAGAGGCTGGAGACTGAATGGGTGGGTCACTGTCTCTGCCACTTTTGACAGGGGTTCATCTCTGCTTTTGAGGAAGGAGGGTTGTACAGGTCTTCATGTGGGGGTTTCAGCCTGCCAGTCTGACTTCTGCTAACATAATTCTCCCATCTATCCCACAGAGCAGCACTTCCATTCCCTATGTGTATCTATATGTTGCATGCATATATCCCTATCCAGCCCACCCTGTGCCACCTGTAGCCCCTCAAGTGCTGTGTTCCCTCCTCCAGGCTGAAGCTAAGGCACGAAGCCTGCTGGCCAAGCATTGCAGCCAACCTGTCATCGTCGATACTGTCCCAGCTGATTCACTCTCTGTGAGTAATCCGTGGTACTTGGTGGCCTAGCAGTACCTAAGGAGCTGCGGGGCACGTTTCTGCTGCATGCCAGTCGTCTTTGCTGTAGCCTGACCCTTCTTTCTCTCTGCCTTTCTCAGATCCTAATGAAGGTAGTGAACCAGCTATGTGACCAGTCTCCTGGCACATCAGTCCTGCTGCTCAGCCCTCAGGCTTCTGGTGAGGTGCTCTGTGCCTGTCAGGTGTCCAAGGTAAGCAGAACCCTGGTAAAGACACAGGGAACCTGCTTGCTAAGGGGGACTGGACCCACTGCTCAGCAGGTCCCAGTTGAGGCTTTTTGCTGGGATTCTGCCCAGTGTTGGTGGTTAATCATGCAGGGGTAGGACCTGAGATGACCATACTGGGACCAGATATGCTTTCAGTCTGCACTGGGCACAGATATCCCTGGATCCTCCAGGCCATGTCTGCCCAGGGGCAAGACACAGCATTAACATGCAAGCTCAGCCTTGTCAGTCCTCTCAGTCGTGACTGCCTCGGGTTAGCAAGGGCCCAGGCTGGGTGGGGGAAGGATGCTGTTATTTTCTTTCCCCAGACTGCTCCCCAGTCCAAATGACTTTTCTCTGTGTCACTTCCCTAGAATTGCCTCCCCATGTTCTCTGCTGCTGACTGGGCCGTGGCTGTCTGTACACAGATGGAAGGGAAGGCAGGAGGCTCTTCCGTCGTTGCTAAGGGCAGTGGAAATGTCAAGGGCATGCAAGGAGCCCTGGCTACTGCACTGGAGTTTGCTCAGAGTAGACTGTGATGCTTTGGTGGCAGGACAGCTGTATGTACCCCAGCTGCAAGTTATGTGGACGCTTGATGCAGAGTGCACAGTCTGCTGATCTGAAAAGTTTAGAGCTCCCACACTGAACACTGCTGCGACCACTCCATTGGAGCACTTGATTTCTGACCATCTGGGATCAGCAGAGACCCCACTCCTGATCCCACTGACAGAACAATGCTGCCTGTTCTCAGCATCAGCATATGGGGATTGAGCCTTGGAAAGCACTAGCTGCAACAGCAGATCCTGCTTCTCCTGGAGCAGTGCAGTTCTTGCCATAGGACCAGTACGACAGAGGCTCCGTGGGAGCATGGGGAGATGGCATGGTGTTACGCTGAAGCCATTAAAGGGTAGAGAGTGTCTGACTCCTGATGTTTTGTGTTAGGCAAACCTTTTTTTCTCTGCTCTGGCAGAGGGGTTCGTTCTATCCCTGCAAGTCAGCTTGCACTGTCTAAACAGTCCCATCCTACTGCAGGACTCTGGACACCCCTCTGATGAAAAACGCTACTATAATTTAGAAATGGGAAGAGAAGTCCAACTCTGCTTGTAAGCTCAGCCTTGTTAGGCTGACAGGTGGTGCTGAAGCCAGGCCTCCATGCTCCAGCACTGATGGAACTAAATTGTCTGAACTAACCATGCAGAAAGCAGTCTTGGGGGGACCTTCCAGCTTGGAGCCCATTTCCTTTCTCCTCCTTTGCTGCTCTTGGCCTTTCTGGGCATGAAGTTCAGTATTTCTCTTCCTCTTTCTGAGCCTGCAAGGATCAATGAGGTCACGGTCTAACCAACTCATGATTTTACTGCATCTCATAAGCTCAGTAGCACTAAACCTGCTCTGTAATTGAAGGAGAAAAAGAATCTTATCCTACCAAAGAGTAGTTCTGTGGAGGCATCTGTGGTGCCCATATCATCCCAGGCTGGTAAAGTGAGTCGCTGCAGTAGAAACGCTGGATTTTGAGCCACAGCCAGGCCAGGCCATCACTGATCCTAGGAGAGAGCATTTCCTGCTCTCATCCTGGCGAACCCCCACTGAACGGACTTATGTCCCGTCCTCCCCTTTCCCTGCTGCTGAGGGACAGTGCATTCACATCCTGTGCTGCAGCCGCAATAGCTGCCCCACTGCTGCCTGGGACACCCTGCATTTCAGCAGCAGATGAAGCAATGCTCAGCTGGGAGGGCTTCGGGGAATGAAACACAAGTTTTAAATATAGTTCTCTGGCCGAAATGGCAGCCTACATTCCCTTGCAGTCATCAAGGATCTAAGGTGCAAGTGGTACCCTGGGTATGCATTTGCGACTCCAAACACACACAGAAGGGATCACAGGAAGTGGGAAACTAATTAAGAGACGATGGGTTTTTTTGCTTGAACAGGTGCTGTCAGGTTGGCAACACATCCATAAGTCCAGATGGATCCCGAGGTCCCTTAAGGGCATGTGCAATGCAAAGGTTTGCCAGCCCCAACTACCTGACTTTGGCAAAAGGGGAGCAGAAAGTACTTGCTTGTCTTTTCTTACTCACTTTGCTTCAGGAGCTTTGCTCTCAATAGCCTGGGCTGCAGTGTGAGAGGCTGGCTGGACGCGCCTGCGAGGAGTCCAGCTCCCCCTGGCACTGCTGCCACCCGAAGCCCTGGGACAGGCTGCTAGTCCCACGGGACTCGCTCCAGGAAGCTACTGGGATCACGGCAGTGGTAGCGGAGCTGAGCCACACAGAGGGTGCCGAGTGCACGCTGAGTGCACGGGCAGCTGCTGCACAGCACACACGAGGCTGCAGCGGTGAGCTACGGACCTGGAGCATGTGTGCGAGGTGGGACATCCCGTCCCTCGGGAGCAGCTCAGGGCCACTTAAAGGTGGTGCTGCCAGTTACCTTTTGCCTTCCAGCTGCTTGGGAAAGGAGGGGACGGCTCTGCACTGGAAGCGTTCAGTGGAGGGACAGGCAGCATGTTGGGGCGTGTGGGCAGGGCAGGAGCAGCCCCATGGCTGGATCACCCCTCCAGCCCTGGGCTCCTGGGGAGCATTGCTGGGGAAAGCTGTGTTTCTGCCACAGCAGAATGGCATGCCGACAGCCCGAGGAGGCAGGAGAGGCATTTGACAGGGAATCCCAGCAGCTTGCCTTTGCTGTGTGCCCTTCATGGCTAGCCGGTTCCCTGCACGAGAGCACTGGCGCCTTGCAGTCAGCTCTGCAGCTTGGATTGCAGCTGGCGTTTCCGTGCCGCTTGCTGAGAGGCACGATTTGCTCAGCTGCAACCCAAGCTCCTCACTCCTCCAGAAAGCAGCAGGAAAACCCACAGGGCTGGGAAAAGAGCCCTGCTCCCTCTCCATCCTCCTCGCCACCGGCCCAACCGCTGTCAGGAGCGCCCTGGGACTGAGCCCACCCTCCTGGCCAGGGTGCAGTCATCTGGACAGAAATGGAGGGGTGAATTTTGATTGATTTGTGCTGGATTTATTCTGGGTCTTAGTGTACCAGAGGGTGGCTGGTGGGTGTCCAGGACATCAGTGCAGGGGGTGTGCCAGTGAGGCTGTTGTGGTGTTACCTGGTCTGCTTGCAGACCCACCACCCAGGGTGCCACGCACTGCTGCATCGGCAGTGTGCTGCAAAGCTGCTCACCCTGCTGCCATGCAGCCAGAGCAGGCTCCCAGCAGGAAGATGAAGAAAACTACAGCCATGGCGATGCTGCTGCCCACCATGTGCAACAGCTCCCTTGAGACTGGAGAGGGGATGGAAGGAGACCTTGTCCTGCAGGGTCTGCTGTGGGGGAGACTGGAAGCAGCTCCATCTTGTCTGAGTCCATATTGCGCCCAGCATCTGTGTGTCACTTTGGCAAGCTGTGGGGCTTTAGACTAGGTTGTGAAGTCCTACCATCCACAATCACTTAAGAGTCCCACAAGGGCTGTCAGTCTCAAAGTCCTGCTGTGATTCCAGTCCAAAACTCTTCCTGTGTTTTCAGCGGGCTATGGGATCCCTGTCCCAGAGCTTTTGTCATCAGGTCGTCTGGTCTTTCTGGGACACTCCACGCCAAACCTACTGTGAAAGTCCCTGAGGCTATGCAGACACTGGGTTACTATTCCAGTCCGCAACCAAGATCCCTGCATTTCCTTCTAGTCCTTTCCCCAGCTTGTTTCACGCGTTTCCCTCTTGCTTTGTATCAGAGGTTGCCTGGGCTTGAGCCCTAGGAATGGGAAGAGGAATCTGAGCCTACGTAGACCTTCTTTTCACATGGTGAAGAATTATTTACACTTGGGTTGGGATTTGCTGCTCTACTAATTTTGTTGTCTCCTCGTTTGCCTGTTTGTCCCACATTTCAGATGGCATTCCCTCCCTCCCCCTTCCTTCCCTTGCTGCCCACGCTTGTGGGTATCTGTCCTCCCTCCTCTTCCTGGCTGGCCTGGTTAGGCAGGTGCAAGAAGGAAGATAATCCATCAACTCAAATATCACCTAGTTTTATGGAGAAAGGGGAAAAGAGATGGAAAAACTACATGACCTTTAAAAGAAGTGAGCCCTCAGGTTCCCTTCCCCCACGCAGAAGCGGCTGCTCTGCTGTAACCTTCTCCTCCCTGCCCCAGCATTTATTTATAAGCACCATCAATAATTAAGAACCTGCCTGCTTGCCTCAGCTGCGGTGTTGACAGAGGCCTCTCTCTGATGTTTCCTGGCTCAGCCTGGCTGCTTTGCTCACTTGGGCTTTTAATTTTCTTCCCCTGCCTTATTAGAAACACAGGAATCACCCACCTGGAACAGACTGGAGATCCGGAGAGCCACAAGAGCTCCCTGCAGTGGGCTGGTGACCACAAGAGCTGCTGGCTCTCCTGGCCCTACAGCAGCAGCACGGGCTGGGATACCTGGGGTGTCCCTGCTATGGGCACCACTGCTCCCTCCCGGAGTCAGGTGCTGGGAGAAGAGAACCCCTTGTCCACATCTGACGGCCAGGGAGCCCCCATGCTGGCAGCTCCTTGCTGAGAAAGCAGCCAGCGAGGGCACTGTGGCTGGGGTCCAGCCCCGGGGGAGCACCATCACCCTGGGCACCCAGCCAAGGAGGTGGGAGAAGGAGAGACCCACCAAGCAGTGCAGCTAAAAAGCACGGCCGAGCAGGGTGAGCTGGCCCTGGCAGGCGGAGCTGGAGGCCTTACAGTAAAGGGGTACAGCTGGAGTTAGAAATCAGGGATGGAAAGCTTTACAGTGCCCTGGAAGAAGCACCGCAGGGCAGAACCCGGGGACAGGCCAAGCGCAGAGGCAGCAGCCAGGCTTGGCACATCACTGGCACTTCAAAAGTCCTTGGGAACACTCCGGGTCACACCTTGTGGGTTCAAAGGCACCCTGCAGGCATCAGGCAAGCTCTGGCCATGGAACAATCCCTCAAGCGTGTGGTTTCCAGGCAGCCTGGAAAGCTGCAAGCAGAACCTGCAGTGTGCTGGGGCTGAGCCCAGGACCCTTTGCCAGTGTGATCCCGATGCAGTGACGAGGCGCAGGAGGGAAGCCTGGCTCTCCCCGAGGCAGCCTGCGGTGCTGCCAGACGGGCAGAGACGTGCAGACCAGCAGTGGCAGACAGCTGCAGCCCGAGGTGCTCAGCAGCACGCACCCAGCTCCCCACAGCACGCAGCATGGTGCCCCGGGCTCCCCGGCTCCACCGGCTGAGGCCTGAAGGGGATCGCAGAGGGGGCCGGGGCTCGGCCGGGGCCCCCCACACCCCGCTGCAGGGACAGGGAGCGCCTGGGAGCCAGACACAGCAGCACAGAGCAGATCTGTCACAGAGCATGGCTCTGGAGGGACGGTGATGGCATCTGGCAGCTCCTCAGCCCTGCCGATGCCAGGCTGCACTGGGGTGGGGAGAGGGCACCGAAGGACAGTGTCAACTCAGCAGCCCTTGGTGCGCAAGCTCCCAGGCTGTCCTGTCCCATCAGTGTGAGATTCCTGCCACAGTGACCACCCTGATGTTGTCCTTGCTGTGATGGGTTGGACAGGGTCCCCTTTCTGTCCCCCAAAGCTGCCCCACACCAGACCCTACAACTGCTGATGCAGGATGTATTGGAGCTGCTGCTGGGGGGCACCAAGGGCCTGCAAAATGGAAAAGGTGCCTTCTTCCCCAGGCATCCCCACCTCCCCAGCCCACGCAGCCCAGCTGTCCCAGGGGTGCTAGAAGACCTCACCCTGCTCCCCACTGGTCTCCGTCTTCTGTGGGTCAGGCTCTGAGGAGCATCCCCAGCCTTCAAGGGAAGGGGGTGACCCCCTGCAAGGGGTATCAGGTGTCCCTCTGCAAGGGGCGTCACAGCCAAGCGGGTCTTGAAGGTAAGTAAGGCAAGCAGGGATGATGGCCTCGTTTCAAATATAACAAAGCCCCTGGACGTCTGAGCTGTTTTCTGGTTCCCACGAGGGAAGATGCTGCACTGCCTGCTCTGGGCTTTTCAAAATCTCCCTGTGAACTGCCTGTGCTGTAGGACCTGATCCCTCGCCCACATCTCTCTAGAGCGCTTACCACTGTCGCGAGCACCTTGGGTTTATCAAAACACAGGACGCAACACAACAGGGAGCAGTGGAAATTGGGGCAGGGAAGGGAATGACACAGAGTCACAAGCTAAAATGCAAAGCATGGACCACAACAGGGGAAAAAGAGAGCATGTGAAACCAACAGAGTCTCCGTGAGAGTGCTGGAAAACAGCCTCCCACTAACTCTCATCCCCAGCCTGGGAAGGGAAAACTTCACACCTGCTCTGACTGTCGTGAAGGCTGCAACAAGCTCAGACAGGAATAGAAGTCACTAACTAGATGCTCTCCCTCCTCCAAGTGGAAATGCAGCCAGCTCTCCTCTCCCACATGGCACCCCAGCTTGGCTCACACACCCGCTGCCGGGTTTGCCAAGCGAGGAGATGCTGTCCACATCAGAGAGCCATGCAGCCGGTGGCCAAGTGCACAGAGCAGGCAGGAATGTGACCAGCACAGCCGAGGGGAGCTGGCCACAGCTGGCACCCTTGGCAAACACACAACAGCACCCCATTTCACAGGAATAGAGGCGCAGGGGCGGAAGGCTAGCAAAAGTGTTCAGTGACCAGCATTTCTGTATGAATTACCTCCTTCATAGCCCAGCCTGCTGCAATTGTGCACTGTTTCTGTGCACATCTATCTCCTCCTGGACTGTGCTAAGGGAGATGTCTTCTCCATCCCCTCCAAGGAGCTGAATGACAGTGACTTGGCAGTGAGGGGACATAAGCTCCAGGGACAGGACCTGTGGAGATTGTTGTGACACAGTAGTGACAGTGGATACCCTAAATTGCAGACAGCGCTGATGGAGATGCCCAGCCCTGGGCATCAAGAAGAGCCAGCAGCAAGTGCCAGAGTCCCTCCAGGAAAAGAGGGATTGCTCAAGAGGCCACCCAGTTCTGAGCAAAAGTAGCAGGCATTGCACCAACACAGCCATCTGAAGCAGAAAGGCTGGGAATATCTGAGAAAATCCTCCCTGAGTCCCTTTTGCTGCCCAAACACAGCCCCATGCTCCCAGCAGGGCTCACAAATAGGGTGTTTCTGCTGCTTTCAGCCTGAGACACTTTCTGGCAGGACGGCTGCTCTGCTTTTCCCCTCCTCCTCCTCATTTCAACAAGGGGGGACTGGGGGCTTGTCCTGCCCAAGAGAAGCTTGCTAGACTTTCAGAGCTGTAACTACCTTTGCAGGCAGTCACCCAGTGGGGATGAGCAACCCTGTCCAAACAAGAAATGTTCCAACAAGGAAGAAAGGAAGCGGGGGCGAAGGAGCGTGGAGGAAGCTGCGGCTGTGGTCGTGTCCTAGGCATTGCTTGTAAATTATAGCATAGCCTGGGAGGTGGGCACAGGGAAGAGCTGCAGAGCAGGTCCAAGGGGTCTGGGGTTCTGCCAGCACCTCCCACGTCAGTCCCACCGTGACTGGGCCTGAAAACCAGGGAAGCTGGAGCAAACACAGCAGCCTTAAATCTGGCAGTGCTGGTTCTCCATCTCTTTTCTGTAGACTGAAGGGTGGAGAGAAAGGGAGGGGAGCCTGGCACAGCTCCTGCCCAAGCCTAGTGTGCCATCTGGCATTTGGATGCAACGCGAGGGCTGAGTGGGAGTCAGAAGAGAGACCTGAGTCTTCTGGCCTGACGCTGGAGGGATCTCAGAGAGTGGGAAGGAGAGAGGGCTCCAGCAGCAAGGAGAGAGGCGTTTGCAAACAGAAGCCAGTAGGTCCCTGGGCACAGATCCTGCCTGCAAGAAGGTTTTCATGATTCAGTCAAGAAAACATATGATCTGGGAAAAGAATTTAAAAACTAAGAAGAAGCAAATAAACTGTCTTGCGTAGGGAGCTTCAGCTTGGCAGGATGAGGCACTGTGTCTGCCCTTTTCCTCTCACCCTGCTACAAGCAGCAAGGGTCTCTGAAGGAAAGGGGTTCCCACGGTGGGAAGTGTTACTGGAAGCTGCTGAGCTGAACCAAGCAGGGATAAATCCAAGTTTTGAGGGAGTAGAAAGGATTTGTTGGTACACCGTGGCTGTTCAGATGGGCAGGACGGCACAGAGGTGGGGTTAGCAAAGTGTAGCCCTACCAAGCATCTTGGGCAAACACCGGGGTGGAGGGTGTCCTGCCCCAGAGCCAGAGTCTGGGATGTACAGGAAAGATGTAACAGCTATCCACTTTTGCCTCCATCTTCTTGGGATGTGATTCCTGAGAGGCACAGCCTCAGCAGATGAAGAAAACTTCCCACACTATTTTTATATCTGCACTAAAGTAACCTGGATAAAAGAAACCTTCCTGCTTCAGAGTTCAGGCCAGAGGAGGAGTGGCATAAGAAGGAAAAAAACATCCCCTTTGGGCAGGTCGTATCCTGACTAACCCCATGGCAGCTGGGCTGTGCCCTGTGGGAGATGGGAGACAGGTCCAGGTGTATCCTGGGACTGGCTTGCACCAGCAGCGGAGGAAGGATGCCCGTTTTCACAGAACTTGGTGAGATGCATGGTGGTGGGGATGCCAACCATAACGACAGGGCAGATCCCCTGATTATTTCTTCACCTGTTTTGTTTCTGTAATGAATCTCAAAGAGAGAGCGTCCAACCCACCTGCACCCTCAGGCTTTGGTGGGATCATTTATCTCACCCCCCCACAGGGCTCCTGTGTGCCGTTGGAAAGGCCAGGGTGAGAAAAGCTCCGGCAGCCTGCCAGCTGGCAGGCTCTGCCCTCTCCCCTGTGCTCAGATCCATGGGCAACGCCTGCGGGATGTCCCAGGGAGAAGAGCCTCCGCTCCCACCGCTGAGCCCTGCTCCCTGCAGAGCCGACACAGGCAGCAGATGGGCCGGTTTCTCCCTGCCAGCACAGGCAAGGGGGCTGGAAGGTAGGAGGTGGAACCAAATCCAGTCTAATTAAGGGTAATTACCATTCATCCCAGGAAGCAGTAAGAGACAGAGCCCACGTTCTCCCAGGCTATTAATAGCTGTCAGCAGCTGCACGGTTCCTGCTGGGACCCAGGGAGAGCGGAAAGCTTTGGGAGGAGCAGCAGCATGGGAGAGCATCCTGCTCTTCCATCCTTCAGCACTGGCTGTGCAGGGGGCTTTTTCCTCCTTTCAGTATGCTGTTTCTTTTGCCGCTTCCCCCAGGACTCCAGGAGATGCCGGCTACTTTTAAGCAGCATTTTCCACCAAGAGCTGCAGGGAGCCAGCCAGAGGAGGGCCTGGAGCCAGGGCTTTGGAGCCAGTCCCTGCTTCTCAGCATCCTCAGTTTGCTGAGTTCCCCCATTTTTGGCAACTTTCTGTGCTCCTCATTGAAAGGGTAGAAGCCATCCATGCATGAGGACTCCCCTGGCACCAAGGACAAACCTTGCTGGCTCCTGCCCTAGTGAATCGCTTCGGTGTCAGGCAGACATCAAACACCAACTGCCTCCTCTCAACCCTGACCTTCAGCTGCGCCCACAGTTCTTCCCCCTGGTGAGATGAACCGCATCTGACAGATGGGGGTTGTCTTGCTGAAGGCATCAGCTAAAGAAAATACCCCACATGGCATAAAGGACTCAAAATTATATCCTGAACTGGTATGGTGACTTCTGGCTATCACAGCATGATAGGAAGACAAAGGGGGCTGCAGGAGATGTACTAGCAGAGCTGAGCAGCAGGACACATGCAGAGATGGGTTTTATGCCCTTCCACTCCTGCTACCTCCAGCTGCCACTGTGAACAAACAGCCTGCTGCTTGCCATGGGCAAAAACCTCACCAGATGTGTTTGTGCAGTCCCTGAGAAGGCAGCTGGTGCTGGTGCCATACCACCAGGGTGAAGCCAAGAAGCAGATTAGGAGAGCAGAGCAGAGCAGAGGTGAGATTTGCTTGGCTGCAGGGTGTCTTGGTGGCTGGGCAAAGCAGGCGGGAGGAGGGAAAGGCGCTTTTCTGTGCCTGAACACTGCCCTTTCCTGCTCCAGCACTAGGCAACGCCTGGCAATAGTCCCCAACCCAGCAACACCCAGCACGGTTTCACTGCCAGAGCTGCACGGCTGTCAGCAATGCTTGCACTCAGAGCTGCTGAGGCAAGGGTTCCCCTTGGGTCCCCTTCCCTCAGCTGCTTGCCTTGAAGTGGAAGATGCCTAGTTTGAGAGGGACCACATCTAGAATCTTCTTTGAGATGAGTAAGGCTCTGTTTCTTGCTGGACCCTATTACCAAAAGAAACCAGGACAACGGCAGAGAAGGGAAATGTAAGAACAGATGTTTGGGTCCAAAGAGGGAGCTCCACAGGCCAGCCATGGATGAGCAACTTCGTCTCCAACCTCTGCAGGTCCCTGCAGCACACAGGCTGTGTACAGGCCACCAGCCTCTCTTCCTGCATGATTTTCAGCAACTGCAGCCTGGGGTGCTATGAAAGACCATTTGTGGATGGAGCAGATTTTTGAGGTGCTCTGACAAAGCCTGAGCTTCTGCTGCTACAGCTCTAGAAATTACACCCAGTTGTGATATTGAAGACATGGGCAGATAAAGCAAGGATTTTCCTTTCTCTCCCCTTCCCAGAATGACATGGTGCTGCCTTCATTCCCACATGGCTCATCTCCCAGCAAGTCCTTACAAGCACCCTCAAAGACACAAAGAAATCAGAGTGGAAGAAGCCAGGTAGGGTAACATGTTTCTAGTCCATCATGCCTGGGACACTAAAAAAGGTTGTCACCCTACAGCCGTAGCACTTCCTGCAGAACAGCACCCAAACCTTTGCATTAGCAGCAGCAGATGCCCTGTGGGATATATCCCTCCCACACAAGGCACTGCAGGACCTGGCTCCTGTCCTATTTATTTGTTGTGATGAGAAGTTCGACTATTGTTACACTGTCCTCAAACTGCAGGCAAAGACAGTGGAGCTGATAATGCACAACACCATCACAGGCGCTGTCTGGGGGAAATCTGAGATCTTCCAGCCGGAGGGATACAGAGGGCAGCTGGGATTTGCTGGTAGGGTGATGCTCTAGTCACTAAGGCCAGGAAGCATTGCCTTCCCGCATCCCCTCCCTCTGATATGAACAGGGGGAATGGGAATGGATATGGGAATGGATATGGGTGTTTTACCCTCCACACAGTCAGCTGCTCCATGGCATTTGAGGAGCAACTGCCACTTGCACACCCCACTGGAAACACATGCTAATATCCACACACGTGGAAATAAATGCTAAGGTAGATAAAGAGTTAACACAGCTACCACCCCTTGTTTTCAGCATATGATTCAGCACCTGATTGCATCCAGTTCAACAACTGCTGCAATACTTGGGCAATATTGTCTCTAGGAATCAATGACTCTGCCCAGACACAGCTGGAGTCCATTGGACCATGAAGTCTGCAAACCATGACATTTGCATTATATTAGCAGTGGGGTGGGCTAAAGTCTTAGTGTTGGTGGCTTGTTGAAGGCTCACCTCAGAAACAGCACAAATGTGGAGGCAGCTCAGGGGGGCTGTTTCTGTGGAGCCAGTTTGGCTATCCCCTTTGCTATCTGGGAGTCAAACGGAATGCGTGCATGGAAGTCAGTGCGGGAGAAAACATTTCTTGATTTATATCACTCTCATTTCTGTTTTTCAAGATCTCAAAAGCCCTGAAGATGTTTTTCCCAGGAATAACATGGTCATTGTGGGGCCAGTGTTTGTGAAGGGCTTTGCAAGGCTTCTGACACCCCCGCTGTGTTTAACACCAGCTCGACTCACAGGCAGTGTCAGTGTCTTCCTGGGAGCTGAGTGACAGAATCAGGCCACACCTAGAAAAGTACATTGCTGCCAAAGTCTAACTCCCCATCTTTGAAACTCACAAAGGGAGCCTCAAAATCTTGATCCTTTTTTTTAATCTGTGCCTCTTTGCATTTATTGTTTTCTTGCTGAGCCTTTCGGGTAATCCTGGATCTCGTTTGTAACATCTTCTTCATGACCAGGAGGTATATCTTATATGAAAGTCGGTGCAGCTTCCCAAAAATGCCAGCTATTATGGGACTTGCAGTACTATCATCAGAGCTGGCACCAGTATTATGTATGCTCCCACAGGGCACAGGCTGGCTACGCTCCTCGTGTACCCACTACTGGGCACATCAGCATTTTGAAGGAGCAAAACAAAGCCACGTTTCAGTCTGAAAATCTATTGGCAAATACCAAAATGCTTAGATCTGAGAAATGGGAAAGAGGAGACGCGTGTTTTCATCCCTTTGCTTACTCTTTCTATTCTGCAGCATTATACATGCAGTTGCTGCCTTGCTGAGGATTCAGGTCTCTCCCCTGCTCTACAAGAGGCTGCTCACTAAGAGAATGAAGAAAAAACAGGCCAAGGAGAGATGGGAAGGCAGCAGATGGACCAAGACCTCCTTGCTGTTGGCGCAGTTCTCAGATTTGCTCTCCTCCCCCTCAGGCCTGCCTGCGACCTGTCATTCAGGGGTAACAGCCCCAAAATGCGAGTCCTTGAAGCAAGCCAGTTTCAGGCACCGACAGCGTATCTTTAGCTACTAAGTTGTTGCACATACGCGACAAAACAAGGATCTTGAGCGCAGGGAAGCACACACCGTTTGAACACCGGTACCTCACCACTCACGGAGCACAGCTTGCCCTGTTCTTTCCACGCTGCCGAGATGCCGCAGCAGCTGCCGCTGCAGGAGCGCACAGGCCCTTGGCAAACGCCCCCCCAGCACTGCGGGAGCAGCACCGCGGGGAGCGCGGGGACATTGCGGGGACATTGCGGGGAGCGCACACGCTCCTCCCGTGCCGGAGAAGGGGGGTCCCGGCCAGGCGCAGTCGCGGTCCTGCAGCACTCCGGGTTTCAGCAGCATCAGCGAGGTGGGGTGACGGGGGCCGCCATCCCCGATCCCATCCCTCTCCTTCCCGCCGTGTCCCGCCCCCCGCGCAGCCCCCGGCCGCAGGCAGAGCGTGCCAGCTGCCCGGCCCGGAGCGACCCCCGCCGCCGGTGTGCCCCCCGCCACCGCCCCGCCACCGCCCCGGCAACGGCCGCGTCCCCAGCAACGGCGGCGGGTGCTCCCGGGGCGGGGGCGGCCGGGCGGCCCGTACCCACCCGCAGCCACGGGCAGAGCCGGCAGCCGAACCCGCGGGGCCGAGGGGCGAGCGGGGGCAGCGGCTGTTCCGCGCCGGTACCCGCTCCCGGTGGCCCCGCGGCGCCGCGGCGGACACCGCCCTCCCCCGCGGCGGGCTGCAGGTACCGTCGTTCATCAAGCGGCCGGGCTAACGGGTTTTCTCGCCTCCCGGGCACTCTGGAGCGGAGCGTGGCCGGGAGGAGCGAGCGGCGGGCGGCCTGCGGGGCCGGCGGGACCGGGCTGGCTGCGCGGGGTGGCGGGGGCTGCAGCGGGTGATGCTCTGGTCCTAAAGGGCTTTCATGTTTCTGACACCCCCCTGGGACAGGGACCCCAGCCTGGGCATGCTGACAGGCAGCCAGGACCACGGTGCCAGCCCTCCCTCCGCCTGGAGGACAGTGATGACATTAACCATATTCCCAAATGGCCAGCTAGCCTCATTCTGCCCAATCTCCCATTACATTTCTCCCCATACATTTAGCTGAAGCTAAACAGATTCTTCATTTGGCATGCTTTTTTAAAAAAAAACTTACTTAGTCCATCGCAGAGACTCTGCCCCTTGATGAGCCTGCAATATGCTGTCCTAATGCACACTTAGCATCAGCCTTTCAAAGTGCAAGGGAGTGTGGCAAGTCCCGGCAGGTGGGAGCGGGATCAGCGATGTTAGCCAGCACTCAGGATCGTTTGCCAATGTCCCTGCTAGCCTGCCTGGAGTAAAGGTAACCGCACAAAGGCCAGGACACCTGCAGAACAACTGGCATTTTCAGGATGCTGATGCAGTGATGTGAGAGCTTCCACAATTTCTGGGTAGTCTGAGCTTCAGTGCGAATGCAATCTCGGCTGGGGCACAGCCGCCCTCAGAAAGAATTTCTCCTGCACTTACAAACTCTCCAGTAAACGTGATGTTTACAGTTGCTCCATTTCTTGGATCACCATACTGCTGGTAGGAGGCATCAGTCAAAGGTCACCGGTTTCTAAGCAACCCTTCCGTTTTGGTCTGTCTGGGCTTTGGTGTGAATCAAAAGAGCAGAAATATTTTATTTCCAGAACAAAACAGGCTCAACCGAAGAAGGTTTTTTAGGCATGCTGGGGAGCTGTGTAAGTTGGCTGTGTGAGTGGATTTCTGGCAGCTTCTTCCTGGGAAGGGAAGCGTGATTTCATTTTTATTTTTTTTTTTAGAAGCTTTAATATCATAGACCTTTCAGCCTAATTTGGGTGTTAAATGACATAAACTGGGAATTTACTACATGACCCCATTCATTATATATCATTTAACAGAGCGTTTTTAGCATAGGTGACTGATGTGTCTGTAGAGTGGGTGGGAAGGAGCGTGCATCAATGCCGTTGGCTTGGCCTATTGGTAGTGAATTGCAGTGCTCCTCCGGTGTGTAAATACACAGCTAGCAAACCCAGCCATGGGAACTGGCTTGGCATGTTAGCTCCGGCTGGGCGAGACTCCTGCAGCCAAGGCAGAGGGGCTGCAGCAGTGAAAGGGGCCCTTCCCCTGTCAGGAAGCACTCCCGCTGGGGCGGTGGGAAGGGGTGCAGTGGGAGCAGCAGCTCAGCAGCAGGCTGAGCTCCCTGTGCTGGTACCATAGGTGTGGGGTTGATTCAGACGCCTTGCGGGCTGGCTGTCGCACGCTGGCAGCCTTGCTCTTGCTGGCTTCACACCAGATGATGAGTAGGGATGGCAGAGTCAGCTGAGCTGACTTGTGGAGCTTATGTCGAGGGAAAGCTCCTCTGCAGCCCTGACACAGACACCCTGAGCTATTTGCCTCTTCTCTGGGCTCACAGCTGGGTAGAGCACACTGGCTGACCTGCTGCAGGCGAGCTTCATCCAATGTATGGAGGGGCTGTGCTGTTTCTAGAGCTGGGCTTCGTCTCTGTCTGAGGGCAGCTCTGTCTCCCACTTGGTCTTCAGGAGCCTCTTTAGCAGTCCCACATGTGCCATGGGTTACGTACCCTCTAAAAATCAATCTGCCATTGGTAAACTGGCAAACATCATCTGGTAGAATGCAGCCATGAAATAATCCTAGGCTACTGTAGAGGAATGAAGCTGGGTTAATTAACACTGATAATACACGACTGTGGGTTGACTTCAGGGGAGGTGGGTTGGCCAATGTAGGTAAGGTGCAGGTGTGGCTGGTTAAGTGGTTGAGAGCCAGTGAAGAGAGAGCAGCCGAGGAAGAGAATGCACGAGAGGAGAGAGAATGCACACCCTGGATAAGGCAAGATAAGGAGATGGCAGCAGAGGGACTGTATGAAGAGTATGCTGGTATGAGATGGTAAAAGACTTTGTTGCAGCCTGATAGTTTGGAGAGTGCTGTGACAAGCTGCTGATGCTGCACTGGCTTTCCCCAACAGCTGGCCTCTAACAATTGCTTCTAAAAGGTCAGGAAAGCCATCAGAAGCTCCAGTTAGCTGTGTCTGGCCTGGGTGACAGAGTGACACGGATGCTTTTTGAATAGGACAATGGACCGAGCAAGGAAAAAACATTTTTCCCAATCACTTCTCTATTAATGCCACCTCACTGCCATCCAGCTGTGCTTTGCCCTTCTGCTGAAGTCCATGAAGCACCAAGAGCTGGGTTTCAGCTGAATCAGTGTGCTGTGGAGAATCAGGCCACTTTCCACCCTCAGTGGTGGCCCACCATCACAGCACCTTCCTTTGGGGGCAGGGAGCTTTGCAGAGAAAGGTCTCCCAGCCCTCACATCTGCCTGTCACCCATTCCTTTTTCCACCACACCCACCCTCCTTCAGACCAGGCTCTCTTCTTCTACAGCCTTTGCTATCCCTACACCAGTGCCTCCCAGGGGATACGGCTTCCCTGCCCTCGGCACCCTGCATCCTCCTGCTTTGTGCTGGAGGATGCCCTGCCACCTCTGCCATCTCCGCCCTTTCCCCTCATTCTGAAACAGTTACTCTTTTCTCAGATATGCTTCAAGTACTTTTGAAGAATGCATCGCATATTTGCTTTGCTCACATATTTGCTGTGGTACAGTGTGAATCATTTTGCTTCCCCTCCTCTAGTTCTCAGCATTTCACAGATCTCCTCTCTCCCTCCTTGCGCCCGTTCCTTTTCAGGCCCTTCCTCAGATGTCTTTTGGAGGGGAAGAAGCAGAGAGAGGAACACGAGCAAAGCCAGCTACGAAGCGTTCGGGGAGAGAGGAGCCTGCACTGGCTGAGGCAGCACAAACTGGGAGGGCAGAGAAGGGAGCAGCCTTGTGCAGGGGAAGCACCTAAGACCTTTCATCTGGGGAGCACTGTCTGGCTCACACAAAGGAGGAGGTGTTTGGGATCAAAGCATTGTTGAGCTGAGGGATGTTGTGGCAGAACATACTACACAGCAGTTATCTTCTGTGCAGGATGTTACTACAGGATCCTTTTGCCTCTGCTGTGGTTCAAAGCCACCTTTACCCGGCGGCATCATCTTCATCCTGCAGGAAGCTGTCCTCACCTCTGACATCGCCATCCATCCATCTGCCTCGTGCTTCTTTTAGGTGTTCCACAGTTTCTAAATGACCAGCCCTGCGCTGCAGCCCTGTTATGTCCAGTTAGCCCCAGTAAGGATCAGCACAAGTCTTTAGCACTGTTAGGAATTCCAGGCAACTACCATACATGTGAGATCCTGACAGCTGAGAGTGCTGGTCCAGAGGTTGGAGTAGGAAACAGCAAATGAGAAACTTTGGTCTGGGAAAGCTCCACAGAGCTAATAGGACTGTGCATCCTTCCTTCTGCTCCAGGCTGGTTCTTTTAGTTCTTATCTGCTCAGGCTCAGTGTGGTCTGAACAGGTCTGATCCAGCTCATCAGCTAATGGATGTTTGGAAGGAGTTCAGCTGGAGCGTAATTGGGAAAAGCACAAAAGAAAAAACAAGAATACACTTGCAGCGTACTCATCTGTAAAGCATCTGTCTTTAAAGGGTCCTAAGAATAGGCATACTGGATCAAACCAGGGGATGGTCTATCCCAGTATCCCATCTCTGACAGTGGCTAGGAGCAGCCATTGTTTTCTACATAGGAAAAACAATGCGAGTATTTGTGTTTGTTTCCTCCAGCACTCTCCCACCTCCAACTGTGTCAGCTCACACTGAGTGAGATGCCATTTCTGTGCATTGAATCGTTCTCAAGCGGTTTCCGTTCCATGAACTTGTTCTGCACAGACTCTCAGCATCCACAATGTCCTGTGGCAAGGAATTCCCCAGTTCAGCTGCAGACCGTGTGAAGAACCATTGTATTCCTTTGATTGAAATGCAGCTCCTGCCAGCTTCACCTATTTCTTTTACTGGAAAAAACAGTAAATAATCAGTTCCTGCCCAACCTCTTCAACAGCACTCTGAATTAACACCATGTTATTATCTGCTTATTACATGTGGTACCTTGAGACTTCTTTGTACAAGGCAGTGTATAAAGATAAGGCTGAAAAATAGTTGTTTTCTGCAGTGCTTCCAGTCCAAGCAGAGGAGGCCCACAAAGGGCAGGGGCCAAGTGCATTGCAAGAGAGCAGTGTGAGCAGACCATTCTTAACGCCGGCCTCTTTCTAAGGTTACCTTTTTCTTTTGCAGGCAGCCCATCTGGAAAACGTGGTGGTGACTCAAGCAATTTTCCTTTTGTGACTCCTGAAGGACAAGTGGGTCCTGAGCAGGATGCAGCAGCCAGCGGCTGGTGACAGGAGCACAGCTGTTCCCTTGCCCTGTCATCCATCCGAGGCCAGCCTCACTGCTGACTCGTACTATACACACCGTGTTGTTCAGGATCCCGAGTGGTCCCTCGCCACTGTTCCCCACCTCACTGAGCTCTGCCTCCAGCACATCGTTCATAATTTTGAAAGTAAGTGGGAGCACATTTTCCCTGAGACACATGAAGAGAGAGAGCATCAGTCCCAGGGAGCGGACGGTCAACAAGGCATGTGAAAGGCAGAGTGTGGTACCCAGCCCTGCCAAAGGAACAGATGGGGAGAAATATCCCCTCAGGCAGCTAGTTAAACAAACTGTTTAGTTGCTAAGTATGTACTTGTACACTCCAGGGATGGCTGTAGTCCTCTGGGCTGCTATCCAGGATATGACTCTGCCCTAACCTTGTCCTGTTGTGTCTTCCTCCTTCCATGCTCTGCTGGACTCACCTCAGCCGTGGCTGGGGCTGTGGAGTCACTCTTTCCTTCCCTTGATTCATGCATGTGTTAGGGTAGCACTCGAGGATGGAACCCTGTTGTGCTGAGTGCTGTGCAAAGAGGTGGAGAATCGCTCCCTGCTTGGCGATGCTACCATCTCAGAATATGTATCGTACTCACAGTCTCGGGCCTTCTCCACAGCTTTTGGTGGTGATGTGACAGGTTATATCCTCAGGCAGGGAATGTGCTTTTGAAGCAGGTTGACTGATGAAACATAGCAAAACAGAAGAAGCACATCTCGTCTGGGAACTGACTGGGAGGGGGAAAGGTCTCTTTGGCTGACCAGCGAAGTGGCAGCAAAGACCAAAGACAGGTCCCAGGCTATGTCCACACTGGAGCTGTAAGACGGTACAGAGAGGCTCAGTGCTGCTTTACTCCAGGAGCTGATGGTACCTGGGGGTCTGAGCTGGGTCACCCTTGCAGTCCTATCAACTTGGCCAGTCAGTCTGATGCCGAATGGATTGGACCTACATTGTGTGCATGTAAAAGCAGTGTGCTCTCTGACCTGGGGACCCTCGTGCCGTTACCTGAGCTGTGCGGCTGTGTCTTGCCCGCTGCTGTGGCCTGGGTGAGCCTAAGTGAAGCTAGCCCAGTTCTGCCTATACGTGCTCCACCTCTGCTTGTCTTGTGGGACTTTGCAGAGAAGGTCACTGCGGTGCCAGCTGTAGGACACCGGAGAATAGGCTGTGGTCAACCCCAGCAAAACTCCTTTCCTTAGGAAGGGAATGCCACAGAGACAGAAGAAATATAAAGCTAACCCCACTTTGTGCCTCAAAACCTGATTTCCCATGTGCAAGTAGGCCTCTCCACTGATGGTTTCTGTAATTCAACACTACATGTCACCAAGCATTCATGGTGTGAGCACGCATGGCTTTTCTCTGGCAGTTCTCACCACAAAGAACTTCCACCAGGCAGAAGCCAGCTGAGACTTAGGGTGAGCATTAGGAAAGAGACTGAGGGAGAACGCTCCTGGGAAAAGAGACCTTTTATTTAAACAAGGTGGACTTAAAGGCTAAGAGTGTGTCTCAGTGGAAAAGAACAGAACTTGGCGTAAGACAGATACCTGAGTTAAGATAAAAAAGCATGAGGACCTGCATGAAGAGCACACAGACAGTTGTTCTCAAATATTGTTCTTCAATATGCTTAGAAACAAAAGGGAGAAAGTTCAGCAAATGACAAGCTAAGCTCTCCATCTCTGTAAGGCTCAATTAGCTCTCCCGGGAGCATAAGTCCTGCTCTGAATACAAAATGCATTCAAATTGAATTTAAACTGGGAGCTAAGTTTCTGATGCAGTTCCCAAATATTATGGGAGTAAATCCAATTATGCTGATGTTTTATTGTAAAAGTTAGAAATCCTACACAGAAATGTAGGAGCTGAATCCTACACATTTGCTGCCAGTTTAGCTTCCCTGCACCAGCCACTGGCAACTGAGAGGCAGTATCAGCGCCGGGGGAGCGTGGGCACACGGCTGGCAGCCTGGGCAGAACTACAGTGCCAGCCATGGTTACTACAGCCCAGACCAACCTCTCCTTCTCTTCATCCCCTCCAGAGAACCCGATTTTGGACCGCCTTCTGCCTAAGCACCAAAGAAAGGTGCTGGACAGGCTCTCCACTGGCCTTCCGCTCTCTGTGACTGCCAACCTGATAAGCGATGAGGACTACTGGAAGAGGTGCTGCACTGAGCGCTGGCAAGTGTGTGACATCTCCAACTATGGAGACAGCTGGAAACGGATGTTCTTTGAACGTCACCTGGAGAACATCCTGAAATGTTTCATCCCTAACACCACAGACCCCAACCAAGTCCTAGAGTTCATCCCGCTCTGCAAAGATTATGTGCGGAAACTGGAGGTTGATCAGTTTCTGCCACCGATAGAAGTGGATCAAAAGGAGGAGAGGGATGACCTATCTGATACAGGGAGTGATTTTGGATTTGATGAGGTCTTCATGCGTCACTATGACCTGGGAGTCCTCATTACTACTCTCCCTCACCTTGAAGAGCTTCATCTCACTTATGGCGTGAAGGACTGCGGCATGAACTTCGAGTGGAACCTCTTTAACTTCACCCACCAGGACTGCTGCAACCTGGCTGCTGCCCTGAAGATGTGCCACAACTTGAAAGTAATGTACCCCAAAATGAACCTTCCTTCCTCAGCCAGATCTTCAAATTGTCTGGGGATGGAAACCCAGGGGCTGGTTTTGCTCGCTGGCAGCACCTTTTTGCAAGCTGCAGTCTGGCAGACAGCAGAGATGTTAACTTGCTGGCCTAGTGCTGAGTATCTTGTTCTGCGTATGTCCTTGTTAGAAAAGGTTGTCAGAGGTCAGTGAGAAAAATACTTGCTCCTACAAAACGTGTTTCCTGCAGTGCAAGAGAAAGCAACACTCCTATTTTAATTCCTCACATAGGTCTGGCGGAGAGGACAGGAGAAGCCCAGAGAAGGTTTTTCGTGAGGAGTTTTTGGTAGTTATGCTCAGTAAAGACATGTCAACATGCTCCAGAGGAGCAGAGACGCCCTGGAAGAGCATGGGGAAATATCCACATTTGCCTTAGAGCAATGGGATTTCCTCCTGGACCCTAACACTATCTTCAGTTCTGTGGCAGCTGCAGGGCAGACACTCAGCCCCTCCAAAACATGAGCAGGCATTGCTATCCAGGGTGCAGCCGAAGCAAGCTGGCTGAATGCCCTCCCCACAGATCGGTGTGCTTTGGGAGGTACTGGTCTGCTTGGCTTCCACAAGCGAAATTACCTCTGCTGTGGCTATTAGAGCGCCCTGGCCACCTTGTCCTTCACAGAGCACGCTGTGTTTTCCACTTGTGCACGTGCTCGTTCAGACATTGTTCAACTGTGATCTGGGGTGAGTTCTGCCATTGCACTCTGCAGACGTTTGGGCAGCTTTATCTCATTTTAATTTAGATCCTATGGAGTCAGAGGAGAGGAACAGGCATTTGCAGGAAATTAACCATTGCTCCCTAGAATAGGTATGGGACATCAGTGGCATGCCCTCCCTGCTGGAAGTACCTGCCCACTACAAAAGCAACTACTTGAGCCCACTGGTAAAAGTGTTTGAAGTGAAGGGAGATGAAACCTGTCTGAGGGACCACAGGCCAAGCTCCCTTGAGGTCTTGTACAAAGCTCAATCCAAAGTGCTGGCTGTTTTAGTGTCCCTGTCCTTTATCCCCACAGGTTTTCAAGCTGACGCGAAGCAAAGTAGATGATGACAAGACCAGGCTGCTGGTCCATAACTTGCTGGATCACCCCTGCTTGGTGGAGCTGGACTTGTCCCACAATCTCATCAAGGACAAAGGGGCACAAGCTGTTGGCAAATTGATCAACCACAGCAGATTAGAAACCCTCGACCTGTGTAACAACCAGATCCATCACGTGGGGGCTCAGGCTCTTGCTCAAGCCCTTGCTGAAAACTCCACCCTGACCTCCCTGAATCTGCGCCTCAACTGCGTGGAGGACAAAGGCGGGGAGGCTATCGGCCATGCCCTGCTGACCAACACCACCCTGAAGTCCATCCATCTGGGAAGTAATAACCTGTCAGAGCCAACCGCTGTGCTTTTCTCCCAGGTCTTGGCTCAGAACACCACCCTGACGAGTATCAACTTCTCATGCAACCACCTGGGGCTGGTAAGAGAAACTCCTTCTCCCTGCAGCTTGTGAGCCTTCGTGGTGGCCTTGCAGAGCAGATGCTGAGCCTGCCCTGCCTCAAAGCTGCAGAGGCAAATGCATCCCTCGCTTTGCAGTCTGCTGTGATAATCAGTTGCGAACAGGGAAGAGACTGGCAGAAATGAGACGGGCATCTTCTGTGCACACACATGCATTTATCTCACTTGTTACATCTAGCTCTGTTCACAGGGCTGCATCTGGCTTCCAGGCTTTGGGCTTTTGGACAGAGAAGGATTTCCCCCCAGGAAACTGAAAATCAGGGAGTATGTCTGGGAAAAATCACAGCCGCTTCACACACGTGGGAGTAGATAATAATCATAGGCGAGGGCCTTATGCATATCCTCTGTGCTTTGGATCTGCTGTGCCATCTGTCACTGAGCAGCACAGAGATAGTGTCACCCTTCCCAGAATCTCTCCTGCCCATCACGTGCGCAGAGGAGACTGTTAGAAAATTGGCTCAGTTCTTGAGCTCCTTTAACTTTCCCTGCAGCACTGGAGTGGTGCAGTAGGTCAAAAGTGTCACGTCTGGTTGCTTGTAAGTGGCTCCTAAACCACAGACTTACATTTTCTAGATGGAGGAGCATCCACAGATCTTAGTACATCCCTAAGAGCTGCAGTATGCAACATGCCCACAAACCAGACCACTTCTCTTCTGCTGATTAAAAAGAGCTTTAGAAATCTGAAACTAGACAGCCAAATGCAATCATGCTGGCTTTTAAACTTTCTGCGCTGCCTCAATTTTTCTCACTGTCAGAATAAAGAGACAGCAAGACCAGCTGTCCCTCCTGGCAGGAATATTGGCATCAATGTGTATGACAACGGTTTTAAAAGGATATGATGGCAGAAAACCTTTTGTGAGTTCTATGATCCTGGATGTGGAAAACCATTTGAGTTTAATGATGCAAGGGGGAAAAGGTTGGAAAGGATAGAAGGATTTTTGCTTAGTAAATAACAATCTGTATGCTTAGCAGCTTCCTTCTGATAAGCTCTCTGTTACCCTTTTGTGAAGCTCCACAGCAGCCCAACAAGTGGGCTGGTATTATCTTTGGGGAAATGGGATTTTTTGCTAGAAATGCATCAAATTCTGACCTCTTTACCCCATTAAACAGAGATTCCTTCCCAGTCCTTTTTGCTCCATCCTCTTTGGCAAAAGGTCTGAGGCATGGTGCTGGGATGAGGGGACCACCTGCATGGAGGACATAGGGCAGGAGGTGTATTTGGTACCTGAAAGGGAATAGCTGGGGCGGGAGGGGTGGGTGGGTTGGGGTGTCAAATTGTCACATCCTGAAAGAAGTGCTTCAGGTAATGGAGGGATGTGACCCCAAAGTGACTCACCTCCCTAAGGCCATATATATCACATTTTCTGTCCCATACAGGCTAGGTTTCAGCCGTGTGAGATGTTCCCCTCAGGAAAGCCAGCCCAGCCTGGGAAATGGCATCCAGGCAGGAGGCTGCCAGCACCGGGGCTCTGGCCACTGCCGAGTTGTGGAGCCACACACTAATCACGCTGCCATTTGTCCCCAACCAGCAGTGAGCTGGGGACGGGGGGACAAGGGAGAGCAGAGACTCCTCTCAGGTTATCATCGCCAGCTGTGCTATTAACCAGCCTGAGCTTGAGGACTCCTGACACGGTACCCAGAGGGAGTCATTAGCATGTGTCATAGCACCGAGCGCTGCATAAGGTTACACTCCTTCCCTGTACTTCTCCCGTGAGCAACATTTTGGGCTTGGGTGAAGGCCTTCGTGCCTTCTGGCATCATCTCACAGGCACAGAAGTTGCCCTGGGGAGGAGGGAAAGGGAGCAATGCACTTCACATTTGGATCTCCTGCTTTAACCCCCCTTCTCACCCATTTGCAGGACGGTGGGAAGCAGCTGCTTGAAGGGCTGGCGGATAACAAGGCTCTGACCGAGTTTGACCTCCGCCTGGCAGAGGTGGGCGAGGAGACCAAATACCTCATTCACCAGATCATGTGGGCCAACCGGGAAGCGGTGAGGCAGGGGGCTCTGCAGCATCCCCCTGCCAAACCCCTCTGAAGAGAACTCCGGAGAGCGATGAGCTGTGCAGGTGCAGTGTTGGAGATACTTCAGAGGGTTGTTTTCATTTGTATTTCTGAGAAACATGCAACTTGTGGTTGCCACCGCAGCCTCTCCCAGATCCCCATCATCCAACCTGTGACTTAAAATGAGACAGACATTAGACCTCGTGGGGCTGCGGTGGCAGCACAGAAGCAGTCTGCCCCCTGAGCCCTCTCCCACTGCATCCGAGACTAAATCCCACCTCCTGTGGTGTTTCTTGCGTCTTCCAGCGGCAACCTTAGTGCAGGCAACTGGATGTTGTTCCACCTCTAAAGCAGCTAAGATGACATCTCCACCATCCAAATGGTCTAGTTCAGACCTAACTCTCAGAGCAGGCAGCTCTTTTAGGCTTTTTGCTGAGGAGGACATGAGATGCATAGAGGATAGAGGGAATGCTGTTTCTCGTTTCTCGGCAGCTTCTTCTGGCTATTGCTCTGCTCAAGGATTTGTTTTTATAGCAAAATCTGTCTGGAGTCTTAGACATGGGTGGTGAAAAGTGAAAAAAAACCCCAACCCAATAAATGACAGGTCTTTACACCATGGTTTCCTGTGTTGGGTTGCTATGCCTTTGCTCAGTGCTAGCCTGCTTTGCAAACAGGTGAATTATTTACAACCAGATGCTTACCTTAACTAGTAGTGCTCTTCTGTGCAAACCTGTCAAAAAAATCTGTTTCACATAACTTCCAAGCTAGAGGGGTCCCTGCAGGACTGCTGGCCCACAGGGTTGAAAATGGAGCAGCTTCCTTGGGCTTGGAGGAAAACAGAGCAACTTCCTCCTGCCCCAGGGGCTGTGGCCACCTGAGGACAGGACAGGGCACGTACCTGATTGCCTCAGTCCTTCAACCACCCCACTCCGGAGAGGTCAGCGGGGAATTAAGCAAGCGGGCTGACCTCCATCCCCTCCTGCCCTCTGAGCCATGCAGGCACCAGCGCTCACAGATCCACAGCTGGCAGCCACCTCAGTGAATCATCTGAAACTTTTATTACACCGATTTGGTTTACAATCTTTGTACTTTGATATTTCCAACAAAAAAGGCAACATTGTGATATACTGTTTGTACATATATAGAGAGACAGACAGAGCTAGATCATATTGACAGAGTTGAAAAGTAAAAACTGTTTCCCAGTGTTCACAAAATAATTTGTTCACCATTTACCTGCTTCTTGCTCTGCCTGATGGATACAGATGCCCGCGGTGCCGCCGGCCCCCAGCCAACAGGACCTTTACCTGCGCCGTGTCATGCCCTTATAGATCAGAAAGGATGGAGTGTGAGGCTGTCCCCGGCGGCGGTGGCCGCGTGAGGGGTGCTGACAGGGCTCAGCCCCAAGCCCTCGCAGGTCCGTGTAGCTCCCTTCCCAACTATTTATGGATGCTCCAGGGGCTACATCCACCAGAAATCCCAACCAGCGGCAGCAGCTGTGAAAGCTCCCCACACAGGCATCTCCCACTCCTTGTTTCCCATCCTCGAGACCGAGGTATTGAATAGATTTATTTCTTTTTATTTGCATTTACAAAATATTTCCACTGAATGACACACCTGAATGAGATGAAAACTCGTGTTCAGAAACAGCAGAAAAGACCCAGATCGGCATCAGGCTGATGAAGGAACAGCTTCAGCAGCGAGGGTGGGGTGCAGACTTGATGGGGGTGGCCCGGTCCTGGGCAAGCCTGCCTGTAGTGCCAAGTACAGGGCTGTGTCTGGTCAGCCAGTTGTGCAATGAAAGCTCGTGCTGGGAGGGCAGCAATGAGATCCCTCAGACATGCTAGCAGACGTGTGAGGTGGAATTGGCTGCCAGAGCCAGTGAGGAACAGGGGTGGAAAGAAAAGGGCTTAGGAAAACCTATCATCACCAGAACAAACGTCGACTTGCTTTCCAGGATACTCACAGCTCCTCTTCCTGCAAATGGCCGAGGCTGTTAACACCACCTGAGCACTCTCCAAACCCCGTCCTGGGCTGCCACATGCAGGAACACCTGGACAGGTAGCTGCCGCCTGGAGAACCCTTTGCCTTCCCTCCCATCAATCTCCTGGCCAAAGAGCAAAGCCCAAACCAAGCAGCCTGCACCACCCACCCACACCCAAGACGAACAGTCCCCTATCTGCCAGTCTGCAAGGGCTGAAACTATTTCAAATGCCGTACAAGCTGGTAAAAATGAAAACCCTGACAGCAACAGCAGGTTGTCTGAGTGTGAACACTCCCATTGTTGGTGGGTCACTTGTCAGCTTCAGCTCCGGTTAGCGTGGTGTGGGACTGCCTTGCTGGGAAGGGCACGTGCCAGCGCAGGGCCAGTACGGACCCCTTAGCTCTCCCACAAGATCCATCCCCAAGGAGTACTGCGGGGCTTTGAGGATGGGGGTCAGCTGTGGGTCTCCATCTGGAGGTGGGAACGACCTCTGGTGCCTTGCCTGGGAGCTGGTCTTCCCTCCTGATGCCATCCACTGATGCAGCGTGAGCAGCACAGCAGCAGAGGGATCCCAGCCAAGCTGGGAGCATCCCCCCACCTGTGGGTCTGTGCCAGAGAGACAGGGAGAGACACGGGGTAGCCGGGAAGTAAAGGAGGGGGAATGACACAAGGACTTGCACTTGGACTACGCCAGTGGGTGCCCCATCGGGCCGGAGCAGGGGCGCCCGGCTGGCTCCCTCCCACAGCAGATGGCCAGCCCTGCTTCCACAGGGCTGAGCACAGCGTGTGCGGCAGCAGGAGCCAGTGGCTGGTTTCCCAAGCCTGGCGGCTTCTGCTCACAGCGACCCAGGCATCAATTTGCAAGGTGTCACGCTGGCATATGTTGTAAACAGGACGGCAGGTTGATTTCGAGCACTGACTCGGAGTGGAGGAGCAGGCTGCCACGGGGGTGGGCAGAGGCTGTACATGGAACTGGTTGCTGTGTTCAGCCTCCCTTTGCTCCCATGGAGCTGGATTTGTCCACGCTGAGCTTCTGTCCCTGCCTGCTGGGTACCTAGTGGCCCTCTGCACAGCCAGCTTGCTGCTGGCTGGGGTTCAACCACAGCAGGAGAAAACGGGGAGGCCTGTGCACTGACCCCATGACAGCACAATAGAGCCGTCTCTGGATTAGGTGAGGGCTTGGGCTGGGGCAGGTTACAGGGGTAAACTAGGACACTGAGCTGGGTAGTACATGGCACATTTGTAAAACATGGCACCAAGTACTACCGGCCTGAAACACGCAGGGTGCGGGCCACAGCCCTGCACCCCAGGCAACCGATGCAAGATTTGATCACTGGGGACCCACCGCTTTATCCTCTCAGCACCTACGCCGCACCAGCAGCCTCCCTCCAAACTCCCTCACCAGCTAGCCCCAGCCGGGACCCACACATTGCCCTGCTGACAGGGCACTTTTGGCTAACCAAGACCCCCTCCTGCTTCTTCCTTCGGTAGCAGTGAGGAAGAATGAAGCCTGAGCTCAGGCAGCTGGGAAGCTGGGGAGCGGTGCGGAGCCAAGTCCTGCATCGGCTTCCCTAGGTGGAGGGGACAGCTCAGAAATGAAGCGTTCCTCCTCCCTACAGGCTATGCCTGAAATAGCCAAGCCTGTCAGATCCCTGTCCCCGGCTGTGATGGATTAGCCTCTCCAAGGCACAAGGCAATTTATTCATTAGTGACATTTACACCTTGTGGCTGCATTAGCCATCGCGGTTTGGTGACACGTGCTCAAGCTGTCAGTGCCGGGCTCGGAGGCAACATCGCTGCTCTGACAATGCAGCGAGGCTTGGTCTGGGCGCCTCGGCTTGGAAACACCTCCTGCCCGTCTCCTCAGCCAGGGCACGCACAGCCTGCTTCGAAAACCCATTTCTTTCCTGGGCTTCTCCATCAAATGCCCTGCTCCTTCCATTTCCCTCCTGCCCTGCCTGCCTCGCAGCACTGCTGCTCCAGCACAGCAGCCTCCTGCCTTGTGTCTCCCGTAAAAACCACCACATCTGCAAAGCCTTTTACAGCTGTTCTCATACAGCCTCTCCTCTCCACATCTTGTGGAGCGTTCACACGCTCTTCTGCCCTCCGCACCTAGCTCTGCCATCAGCTGCACCTTGTTCAGCTCACAGCAAAGCTGCCCTCGGTCCCAGCGGAGAAGCAGAGCCCATGGTCAGAGGCTCCCCCAGCAGACACGCTGCTTTCACTGTGACGCTGTCCCCTGGTCCCGCACTGCCACAACAGCCGACCTGCCTCTCACCAAGGCTCTGGAGATCAGGACCACCAAAATGTCAAGGCCATCTGTTTTCCAGCCGCGGTCTGTTGAATTTACCCTGCCTACAAAGGTTCAGAGAAGTGCTGTGAAATTCTCTGGGAAAGCCTAAAGTGATGCAAAAGTGAGGCCAGGATGTGCTGCAATGCTCTGCAGGCTGTGCTGTCTCTCCACCAAGCAAGCACAAGGCACGCCAGGGCAGGGAGCATTGCTGGAAGGCTGTGCGCAGGCGAGCCAGCAGGTTATGGCGAGGTCTGGCCACCAGTGTGCCTGAGGCCACCACGCATCCACTGGTGTTTCATAGCTGGCCCACGGTGCCCGGCAGGGAGAGGATAAAAATGATGCAAATGCACAGCTTCAGAGGAGCTCAGGGGAGTGAGGTGCTTTGGCTAGCTCAGAGGAATGACAGTTTGCACATCAGGTTTGGGGAGAGTGAGAAGAGCTGGAGAGTGTTGGCCAGGGAGCAGATCCAGCAGCAATCCCGTCTCAGGCAGCCAGCAAGGGATTAGCTTGTTCTCAAACACAGCTTGCACCACGCTTTTATCCCTGCTCCCTGCCACTCGCTGCAGCAAATGTGACACTTCACACCATCTCCTCACAAAAACTAGGTCAGGAGTTTCTTCTCACAAGGAACAAGCAATGCTCTGTCACCCTGCAAAGCCCTTGTCGCAAGGACGGATGGGTGACACCGGACCGAAGCCACAAACACACGAAGCCTCTGCAGGGCCGTGTGGGTCCCAGCCGTGCACCTGAGCAGGCAGAAGCCACCCTGCCACGCACACAGGCTTGGGTGGACGGCCAGGTCACATTCCAAGGGCAGAGGAAGACTTCAGGCTTCAGCCTCCTTTCCTGACCAGCCTACCCTACTGCAAAGCCACAGGGCCACTATCTCGGTCTTCCTTGAGTATTTCATCTCCACCAGCACTGCACATTTCTGACAGAGCTGGCTGGAGTGCTTAAACCCACCTCACCATCAAATATTAATTTTTTTAAGCAAGGAACAGCAACCTGAAACACTTCCCACAACTGGTACAGCCTTTTAGCCTCATTTCAGTTTGAAAAAGCTGTTGGCATTTCCAAAGTGAAATCCTGTTATTTTGGGGTCTAGTCATCACCGCTTTTTCCCCAGCTGGCTGAGCGGTCTTGTGCATGCTGCTTCATCAGACTCTTCTTCCCTGCTGCTCGGCCCCTGGGGACCGGCTCTCCCTGGGGGGGCAGGTGCAGCACAGAGCCCACCAGCTTCTGGCTGGGCTGAGCAGGAGGTGACGTCTGCTCTCAGCTGATCCTCTCTCTGCACTTGCTTCTGGAGACAAGTATAGATTCGGGCTTCGGTTTTTCCAAACGTTTTCAACCTGACTGGTTCACGGGCTGCCATCCAAAGTCCGAATTCATGGCACGGCAGCTGACAGTGCTGCTAATGGACGTTGGGACCATGGGACTGATACAAAATACTAAGTCATCTCACCACATTCTAGCTAGGCTTTTTCTTTCACTAATGTGAGTAGCTAAGATCGCAGAAGCAGCTTGTGCTGATGGAGAGTGAAAGAATCTCATGTGTCTGTGTGTGAAGTTACTTCGCTCTACAAAATCCACTAAATTATAATCACAGTAGGTGATCCATCCATTCCCGAAGTTCGAAGGACTGGGGAGGGTTCAGGATGGGCACCGATTTCTCACAAGCTTCATTTCCCCAAATGGAGTTTACAAAAACCAAACGAACAAAAAGGCCCAACAAAAACAGTCTTCCTCGGGGAGGGTGGGGGAGGAATAAAACCCACTTCACTTAACTTTCCAGCAGCCACTGTGCTTATTCTCAGTGCTGGGTGGCCACGCTGCACATCGTAATGGGCTCCTGAAAACTTGGCAGCTTCTGGAAGTGTTGCATAGGTGGATGGTGTACTTGTTAGAAGAGACTGTTTATAAGCTGCAGGAAGAGGAGCTTGCTGAACTCCACAAAGAAACTGTCCCTCCCCCAAGACAGACAGACGAGGTGAGGAGGGAAGGAGGAAGGGGAAGCCACGAGGCCATAGGTCTTGCAGGTTCGGTTCTGTCCTTGCGACCTCTCTTCCCTCGTGTGCGGAAAGGCTACGGTCCTGTGGGAGAAGGCTCCTCTCCCAGTGCGGTGCAGGTCAATTTTTTTGTTAGCTTGCTTTTGAGGGAGCTGGCAAGATCGCATCCATGGGCATAACGTTTCTCTTGGCGGAGCAGCTGTGATGGAGGCAGTAGAGCAGAACAATTCAACCCACTGCTTGCAGAGACAGTAGACATTCAACATTAATTCATGTTGGCCAAGACCCAACATGAACTCTATGCATCAAAGCAACACTGTCATAGATCAATTTGTCTGGACTCAGGGACAGATCGCTCTGAGGGGTTGCTAAGCCAAGCTCACACTGGTATATTACCGCTGGCTTCAATAAAATTACAGTAGGAATGAACATAGCCCATTAATTTCTACATGAAATGTGACTAAGCCCCTTTCCCCTTTTTCCAGAATGCCCACAGGGAAAAAAGTCCTAGGTGGGCTCAGCTCAGCCCCAAGGCCCCACTGGGCTCCCAGGTCCTATGAACTTTGGTCCCCAAACATACCTGGTTCAGTGGAGACTCTAGGCCCACGTGCATCACAGGAGGCAGCATTACCAAACAGAGCTAACACTTTAACCACGTCCCATTTCTGAGATGATCTGGATCCAGATCATATTCATATAGACCTTATTCTAACCACCGAATATGAATGAAACATGATTAGAAGCACATATCACAAAGTGAGACTTACAGCTCTTTGCTAACACAACTTCTTGGTGGTGGTGGTGTGTTTCAGACCCACGCCCTACTGCTACTGCAGCAGAGTAGGAGCACACTGCAGCAAGGTTGTACCCTGCTAAAAGTAACACAGCGCCCTGGTGATATTAGACAGCAGCACTGAAGCCATGGTTGGAAAGGCTGGAAGGAGAGCTTAAAAGCATTATTCTTCCCACAGGCTAATCAGCAGGCACTGTTTTACTGACATTGGATGCTACCTCACTTGCTTGAACTTCCACTTAACACACCTTTTTCCTGCAGTCCCCTCCTCATAGGCATCCATCAGTCACTAAACAGCTCTGCAGCCTCTTGAGTGAAGAGACAACAAAGAGGGCAGGGGCGGGATGAGTCTCTAACGTGCATTTTATGGAGAGCATAAAGAGAGGGGTGTGGAGGGCTGTGTGCTCACTTGACAACAGAAAAACAGCAGCTTCCCCAGCACTAATCCTGAGTATTTGTTGCCTGGAGTGTGTCCTCGGCTATAAACTGAGGTTCCCTCTCCCTGCCCTAATGAATGCCCCCTACAATTGCTCAACCCAAAAGCCTTCTCTGAAATCTGCCTCCTTGGTGTGGTCTGCATGATACACAGTGAGCTCAAGAAGCATCACCAGGCTGGCCGGTGTCACCAGGGTTCTGCACAAGCAAAGTGCTAAGCACTATCATTTGGGAAGCTTCCAGCGTGTGCTCAAAGATGGATAAATGGGTGGTGATGTATCCTGAAGATCAGCTAATCCAGAGCTTCTCACACACATTCTCCCTCTTTCTCTAGTTCAGGAAAGCTGGAGAACTTTAAAGTACCTGGCAAGTATACCGGCAGCAATGGGAAACACCAGACAGCCCACACTTATTGTCCAGCCTTGCAGCAGTAAGGACTAAGCTCTCTTCTAGGGAGGTATCAGCACCAGGAAGAGCCAGGAAGAGGAGCTGGCAGCATTCCCAACTCACTCGTCCTGGTATGCGAGGAAAGCCTGCTGCCAAGTGCAATGCTGGGCCTGACTCTCGGCCCATGGAAAGCTGCAGTGGGTGAACCGATGGGTGAACGATGTATGGAAACAACCAAAGCCACCTGACTGTGGAGATCCTCTAGTTATTGCCCCCTCGTACTGACAAGCACCTGGCTTGCACCTCCCCAGAGGGTGATGCAGGCTGTCCTGCTTTCCTTGCATAAGGGGCCAGCAGCTCTGCGTATTTCGCTCACTTTGAAGAGATCTTCTGCACCAGAAACAAGGACACAGCCACCCTGACACACCAAGGCATGGCTCGCAACTTTGGCCCTCTCCTCTTTCCCAGGCTGGGCTCAGAGCAGAAAACATAGACTCGCTACACAGGGAAAACTTCAGCACCACCACGCAAGCCAGGGTTTGCCCAGTGAGATCCTCGGGGACTGAAGACCCTAGGATTGGTGAAGGGAAGGCTGCAGAGAGCAGATAACGCCTGCTTGTGTCAGGCAGGCCATGGGGAAAAGGAGCAGAGCCAATTAGACTCACCAGTCAATGAAGGAGAAGTAATGGGATTAAGATACAGCAGGGAGAACTCAGGTTAGATATAAGGGAGCAGGCTATCATGAGAGGAGCAGACTGGGCCATCGAATGAGCTGCCAAAGGAATCGTCATCGCCGACACAGACACGGCAGAGAGCAGACACAAGTCTGCAGGAAGAGCAGACGCCTGACTGCTGCTCAGCCTGGAATGGTGGCGGGTGGATGCCTGTGTGCTGGGGAGATGGGACCACTCCACCAGAACAGGGACAGACCCACGCTGGCCATCTGTGCTAATAACCTGAGCCACAAAGAGAATTAAAGCAGCTGCCCAGGGCATGGGGGTCCCTCACCAACACTTAGGAGGAAACCCATACACGCACACCCTTTCTGCCAGCTGCATCTCATGCCAGGACCACGAAGGGAGAGCCCAGTTGTCTGCCGTGAGCTTCCCTGCCTGGCTAGACATGCTGCCCTGCCATTGCAGGCAGGGAGGAGAGGGAGCATAATCCCAGTTTCAACCTGTTCTCTTCAGCTCCACCACTTCTGTGCCAAGCCACCAGGCAGCTCCTGTCCCTCCTACTACTCTCACATGCCCAAGAGTGCCAACCCTCTTTCCTGAGCCTAAGACAGGGCAGGAGGGTCTCCAACCTGGCAAGAATGGAGAGGGCTGGACCGCAGAGGGGCGGCCCCACCAGCTGCAGTGGGGTAACAGGACCAAGCATATGAGGAAAGGGATCTCCGAGAAAACCCGGCATGCAGCAGGAAGCACTGGCTAGAGGTCCCATTTCTCAGGGTGCTGTGGGTCTGGGATGGCCACAGACCATGGCACTGGGACAACATCTGGGACCTGGCTGCAGCCGGCAATATGTGCATGGGAGAGGTGTTCAACCGCAGGAGGACTCTGCGTGGATGCTGCTGGCCACAGTAGCAGCTGTGCCTCAAAGATACACGTGTCCACCTGGACAGGCCACCTCCAGAATACAATTTTGCAGGTGAAAATGGGGCCAGAGGAATAAATGGAGGCAATCTCATCAAAAGACCCAGAAAGAGCCAAGGACAAAGCGCCTGAAAGCAGAACTCTGCTGCAGGTGCTCCAAGACAGGGGCACAGAGACCCTACTAATCTGTCCTTATTCTGAGGACTGTCTTTGCCCCAGGGAGATAAAAGGCCTGCCAAATCTTATATAGATCCATCTGTCCGAGGCACCTTGGAGGCTAGAGATGGAAAGATGAGCCATCACAGCCTAATTTAAACAATGTGTAAGAGATTTCAAGGAGAACATGTTGGGAAGGACAAGCAGACCACATTCCTCTCTAATGACCCATTGCAGCTTCACTGACTGAAGGTCTCCTGATTCACTGGGACATACAAGCACGTACCATTATCTCCCCAGAGTCACGAGGACCCTCAGCATTGGCCTTGACTCACATTAGGCCCTTGGAGAGAGAAGCACAAGCACACAGCAAGCCAAATGTCACCACTAAGCAAGGAAATCCCAGGGCAGCCAAGGGGGCTGTAGCTGCTTTCACCCAGTCTGAATCTGTGCTGATAATAATGAGAACAAAATGTAGAGAGATGTGTACACACCAGAGACCTTATGCTTCTCAAAGGGACCCTCTTACTTAAGCCAATCTCTAGTCTGGTAGTGAGAGTAAGGGCAGATGACAAGACAGAATCACAGCAGAGTGAGATTTCAAGGGACTTTCTGTTCAAACCACTGTTGTTTGGTGGAGTCTAGCACTTGGAATCCAGAAGGACAAGCTGACTGGAAGAGCAAGAGACACTGACCAGGACACACAAGGCACAAAAGCAGAACAGGTGGCTCTGGGGGCAAAGCCAACAGAGCCTTACAATGTCCACAGGCACTGATCTCTCCAGGCTTGCCAGCAAGAGAAGATTTTCAAAAGAGGAATGATGTGGTGGAAGGGTGCATTTGCAGCCTCGCCAAGACCTGGGAGGAGAAACAGCACAGCAGTACGACTAGAGAAACAGATCCTTAATTAACAGCTGGCAGGAGGAAGACAGGCTGGGCTAAATACAATGGCTCACTGTTTGCTGTTATGTCTTGCCCTTCTGCAATGGATGCAGAGGCAGACACCAGGCTCAAATGCCCAGGTGCTAACGGACTTGCTCTGGTCACCCAAGACCTGCTGCTCACAGCCATTGCTTGCCCCAGCTGACAAGGGAAGAGTGGTGAGGCCAAGAGGCAGTGCTGTCTGGAGAAACCGCTGGCTGATTTGGCATGCACTCCCCCAAACTGCTGACCGAAAAGGAGATGGCTTTTCTGAGAACAGGGACACATGAGATCCAGGGATGTGTTGACGGAGAAGGAAAAGCTGGGTGCCTGCATGCTGCAGCCACTGATGCAGCTTCAGTGACACGAAGGCTCCTTGCCCAATGTCACCAAGACCCTTTCCAGTGAGATAGAAGGGGCAGCACAAAGCTCAGAGCAGGCCAACCTGCCCTGACAAGAGCAAGGTGGAGGAACCCAGGGGCTAATGGGCTACACAGAGGCCACCTCACTTCTCACCGCCTGACACCCCTCTGTAAAAACCTCTGTGGTGCGAACTGCTTGGTTTTAAGCAGGTTCCCCTCTAGCATATCCCCAGCCTCTGTTCTGCAGAGCATCCCTCATGGCAGATGCCTCCCTGTCTCCCACCTGTGGGTCCTGCACCCACAGTGGGACCCCACAGAAAGGGACTCCCTTTGCTCCTCATTTCCTCAGCCCAGGTTCCTGATGCTCCAGCGTGCTTTTGCATTTCTCCCTCCCAGCCCTTCAGAGCTCTCTGCCAAAACCAGGCTGCCAGGAGCCTGCAGTTCAGAGTCTGAAACCAGAGCCCAGCCTGATCGCATGCAAAATTCACTCTTACAGACATGCACCAACCTGCTGCTCTATTATCAATAGGTGAACTGCACCTGAACCTACCAGAGCCTTCCTCGATGCTCGTCTGAACCGACCAGGACTCACTTCAAAGGCAGGAGGAGACCCCAGCCACTTGACACCCCACCTATTACCACAATGCCTGTCCCAGTGCCATCCTTCCCCCCTTCCCCAGCTCGCCAGGGGGTCTCCCACTTTTTCTTTCCAGCTGAGCCCTCCTCCAGCAAGTGGATCAGCAGTACCACAGATCTCCACTCCATCTGGGTTTGGACATTCATCCCTTCCCTGGTGCTGCCTGCCTGCTGTAATCCCAAACAGAAAGCCCTTTACCTAGGGGATGCAGACTCTCAGAGTCACTGGTGTGCTGAAGCTTCCTAAGGAGCCGAGCCTGGGATCCTCTGGAGGTGGTGCCATTCCCAGCAGTGAGAACAGAGTAACAGTCGGAGCGTGGTCTAAAAAAAAAAGCGGGGAGGGTGGGGAACGGTTGGGGGGGAAGGGGAAGAGCTGGATTCGTGGCTTTCAGCCTTTGCTCTAACCTGCCGCTCAGCTCCACGTGCCTGGATGCCCCAGACCTTTAGGCACAGGCAGTTACATGCCGTTCCCAAGGGGCCCACTCCCCTCCACCCTGCAAGGGGTCTTGCTCCAGCGTGGGCAGCGGGGTGGGCAGAGGTGCAGCAGGGCGCTTTCTGGTGGCTGCTGGTTCCTCGGAGCACGAGCCAGCCTGGAGCCAGGGCTGGGAGCCAAAGCACCTCCCTCCCTGCATCAGGCCTGTCTTTTTATTCCCCCCTTTGGATCTTGATGCCATGAATTACGGTTTGGGGTTTGGTTTGGTTGGGTTGTTTCTTTTTTTTTTTTTTTTGCATGTGGTGGTCGGTTTAGAGTTCTGTGCCGTGTCAGGGGGAGCATTGGCACTCACCCCTCCAGGAGGTCAGAGCCATGGCAGGGGGAGCTTTTGCTGGCTGCCGGAGCGAGATGCCGTGTCCGCTCCAACCTAATGTCCTCCTAGGCCATTTGCCTCCCCTGTGCTGTCCCCAAATCCTGCACTGGCTCGGGCCAGGCACCGGACAACGACATCTCACCGCCCTCTGCTTTCACAGTGAGGTCTCCACACAGGACCCATTGCGGTGGAGGTGACGGTGGTCATGGTTCAGGCAGCCTTCGTTGCGGTGCACGATGAGGATGGGGAAGTAGAGGGCATCCTGGTAAGGAGGAGGGTCTTCCTCCTCCACAGTCACCTGGCTGGAGAGGCGGGTCTGCTCGGTGGGGCAGCTCTGCTCATTCAGGCTCCCGCTTCGGCTTTGCCAGAGGCAGCTGCGCCGTGAGCCGTACAGGCGGCCCAGGGAGAAGCGGCTGCTGCTGAAGGGGATCCTGGGGCTGCCGTTGCAGATGCTCAGAGCACTGCGGGAGAAGATGGAGGAGCTGCTTATAGTCCTGTGGCACCGCTCGCAGTTCTGCCGGTAGCCCCCATACCGGCAAGCAGAGTAGCTGGTGCAGCCGGAGAGCCCCACCAAGTCCATCAGGACCGCTTCTGAGTAGCTGGGTACCAGCTGCTGGTTGGATCGGATGTGCCACTCCAGCTCAGTGCTGTCCACCGTGTTGACGCGGGGCATCCTCCGGCAGAAGGAGCGCTCCTCAGCCGGTGTCACCGCCACATAGTCGAACCCAAAGAGTTTCTCCACGTGGTAATGGACGTAGGAGGTGCGGTACTCATTTAGCACCCGCAGGGGCCAGGATAGGGTCAGCAGAGCCGCCACCCAGAAGACATAGTGGGATACATACCAAGGAAGGTTGTCTGGGTCAGAAAAGGCCACCATGTATTCCTTGAAGTCCACGTTTTTGAGGTGCATCCCCTCCCTGGCCTCCATGTAGTCATCTAGCCCCTCGTTCTCCGTGAAGAAGCGGGCCCGCTGGGTCAGGTAGGAGTTCTCCGACTCCACGTTGGCAAAGCTGAAACACTTGGTGAAGCGGAGCCGTGTGGCCGGGTAGCTCTCTAAGTCAATGAGGTCCTTGGAGATGTCCTTAACTCCACAATTGGAATAATCAAACTCGGCCTCTGCCACATGAGTGTTGACCCGCTCATGATACACTTGGGTGGTGGTGTAAGCATCCCCATTGCGGTAGCGGGTAACCTGCCGGGTCCTGCGGACGTAGTGGTAGCTGATGGCCTTCCACCAGATGCAGGGAGTCGCTTGCTGCATCCGCTGCACACGCTCATGCACACTCTCCACATCCACCTTGTACTGCAGCTCGTTGCGGGTGTAGCAGTGCCAGCACTCCACCAGGTACACCACGTAGAGCATCACCAGGAAGGCCAAGGGGATGTAGACGTAGCCATTAGAACAGGGGCTGTCATGGTACATCATGGACTTGCCCTTGTAAGCGCTGTCAAAGGTCAGCCGGGTCACCTTGGTGACGTGGCACCAGGTCATAGCTCCCATGCAGCCGTACATGAGGAGAGACAGCAGCAGGCATTTCCAGTGGGACTCTCGGCACAGGGACTTGCTGAGAGACTGCTTCACCGGCCGCTGCTGCTCCAGGGGACCGGGGCGAAGGGGAGAGAAAACAAGAGAGGAGTCAGTGGGGGCCTGGGGGAGGGGAGCAGGTAGCAGGGGGCCATGGTGGCATCTGTAGCTCTGCAAATGGGGACAAACAGCAGATGCCATGGGGCCCCTAGGCTCAGCGGGAGGCCAGAGGCCGGGATCTCCCCCAGGACGACAGTCCTGCAGCACAGATAACTGTCACCCCCCTCTTCCCTTCGTGGTGCTCTGCCTTGGGAGACAGCCAGAGCCCAGCTGGACATGGAGGAGAGCAGCAGAGGGCAACTCTGCCAGCCTGCCCCCCAAGCATCCCCCTCCTTCAATGGGGAGTAACCCCCACACTTCCACGTCCTGGCGAGGGGTGCTGAAGCACAGCAAGATGGAGGCTGGAGGATCTCCCCCACATACCTCAGCTTCTGCGCCCATCCCACCAGCACAGGCAGCTCTAACCGATGGGTGTCCCACCTGAACACCTCTCCACAGCTCCTCCCACTGCGTCTCTCACCGCTCGCTGGCACACAAGTCTCTCCCCCTTTCCCAGTAACGACCAACAGCAACGTTCAGATTTCTCCCACCAGAGCAGCATAAGCAGCCTGGGGTGCCTGTAAGATGGAGAAACAGACCTCCTGCAACTGGGAAGGTCTCTGGTAATGGCAATTCCCACCACAACACTTGGCAGCCCAAGGGGCTCTGAAGTGCTTCTCAAGTGCTTTATAAACCACACAAAAGGGAAAGTACTTTTCCGTGACCTCTGGTGGGAGAGAAAGCAAACACGGAATAACATCCTAAAAGGTGTTCAGGCTGGAAGAGAAGAGCACCCTACCAATCTGCAGCAGCAGGGAGGGCAAGCGGCCAGTCAAGGCCGCCAGCAAATGTCCCTACTTGCACTGGGATTCGGCTGTGACAGCCCACACTTCTGGAAAAACTGCTCGCAGGTCTTTCACGGTGAGAAAAGGGCAGAAGTTCAGCAATAGCACTTTTTAAAGGGATTGCACTGGTGCCTTCACCATAGGAACCGTGTAGGGTTTCACAAAGGCTTAAGGAAACCTCTGTCACTCTGCAACACCCTGAAGTCTCAAGTATTGAACCAGCATGGTCAATGAGACATGATATTATCACACCCAAAGGGAAACACATGCAAAGAGATTATTTGCTTTCTTATACAAAAGATTTCATCCAGCAATTTCCAAAGGTGTGACCTGAGAAGGAGGGGGCAAGAACCCCAGCCTTGTGCAGGTGCCACTGAAGTCACTAAGAGACCTTCAGCTCTGCTGTCCCTCCCCAGCTGCACGCAGCACGGCTCCTGAGCTCACCTCCACCACTGCAGGGGCTAACACCAGCTGTAATGACACCACTCGCGGCAGTGAAGTCCAGGCCTGGCCCCATCCCTCCTCTGCTCCGCAGCGCACTGGGCTGGAGAGGTCTCTCATCCAGGGATCCCAAAGAGCTGAATGGGCTCATGCTGCTAGAAAGTCAGGGGGAGGGGGGCACTTTCACTCTTGCATGAAAAGGGAAGTTAAAGCAAGAACCAGATGTCACAAGGCACTGGCAGGTCTAGGGACAGATCTGGGCCACCTCTTTCCTCTGAGAAGTCCCCCTTGCTCTCCTGAAGAGCCCCTCAGCCCTGGTGTGGTCCCCTAGAGTCCCACAGACTAAACCTTCCTCCCGACACCTTGTCAAAGCCTGGCCCACCCCATGACAGTGGGACTTGTGCCACTGCAATTAGCAGGGCTGGATCCAGGCCAAATCTCCAACTGAGGTTTCTCTCCCAGAGGCAGGGAGCTTCCCTTCCTGGCCACCCCAGCAGCCCGCCTGTGAGGAGCAGAGCAAGCGGCACATCCTGCTGAGGATCCTGAGCATCAGTAGTGCTGAGCTCCCCTCTTTGGGGCCACTGGCTGAGAGTGAGAGCTGGTGACAGAGACAGAGCCCAGGGAAGGCAGGTGGGGCAGTGCTGGCCTGCAGGCAACAGGGAAAGGTGTGGAGCGCTTCTGCTCAGCAGCTCTGGCACGGGTGCACGTGCACCCCAGTCTTCCCAGTGTGACCCACCACCACAGCAGCCTTACAGTCACGGGGCAAGAATGAACCCAGGTAAGAGAAAAGGGAGTGAGGACTGAAGGTCTCCTCTCCCACAGCTGCCTTCTGCATTGCAAACCTTCCCCAGCGGCAGCAGCCCCAGCTGTGAGGCTCTAAGGGGACTGCTAGGCCAAAGGAGGAGCATGGGGAGGGTCTGAATGGGGGCTTCAGGAGATGCAAGGCACACACTGACCCTGGGGCGTCTGTGGGGCAAGAGGACCTGCACAGAAACAGCACCTCGTTGGGGGAACGGATCTGCAGATGGAGCACAAAGAATAAAGCAAAGCATTCCGCTCGCTCGTTTGCCAGGTTGGGGAAGGGGCATCAGTGAGACAGATCTTCAGCCAGGTCCACCTCGGAAAAGCAAATTCCACCTCCTGGTTGCTCCCCGGCCCCTCACATTCCGCACTGCCTGCATCGTCCTGCTCAGAAGGACAATGCTGGCTGTTGCCCTGCAGAGATGCAGGCAAGCCCTGCTGCGGTTACCCACCCAGGGCAGGGCGGCAGGGAGCGCGATGCAGCTCAGGCTTGGTTCCAGAAACCGTGTTAGCACGGCTCTAGTCCACACATTAGTCTCCTCCTAGGACTACGCAGTATTTAGATACTGCAGAGCTTTAACAGGGTCACGCTAACCCCTGCTCTAAACTGTTTACAACCCAGTTTTGTCCTAGGTTTTTGAGGCAAAACACATACACATCAGCCCACGCTGGTGGGGTTTCTGAAAGCTGATCAAGTGCCAATGACGGGATACAACCACAGCAAAGACGGAGGAGGAGCCAGCTGCAGAGTCTAATCCCAGTAGGAACTGCAGCATCCCTGCTCCTCTCCCGGGCTGCAAAGGACTCACAGGAGCAAACAACCAGCTCCGCGGCTTCCCCCCACAGAAGCAGCTAAATAAGGTTGCCTCCTGGAGCTCTTAATCAGCCTTGGAGAAGTCCAGCACAGCAAAGATGCAGATGAAAAAGCTGGGGAAAGCGGAATCCTTTCTGTCCCAGAACAGTGCCACTAGGAGGACAGCAGGCTCTGATACAAATGCCGTCATCATCTGCCCACTGCAGTTTGATGGAAGCAGGCGAAAGGCTTGCCCTACTTCACTGCAGACAGGGCTTCCCTCCATCACTGGGAGCTTCCCTCATTGCTCAGGCTTGAGCACTGGAGAGGGGTAAGCAAATTCACTATCGCAGATACACCTAAACATCTCTGCAGTGCTAGAGGGCAGAACTGGTCCAGCCGTGGCTTGGCCATCCTTTTTGTGGGATCCCAGTCAACTCCCCGCTCTGTGCTTCAGTTTACCATGTAGAACACATGGGACAACTCTTACCAGGCACCTAGGTGCTAACTGTAACACACATGGGGAAAGGCAAGGTGTAGACTGCTGCTACAGCCTCCCCTCCCTCACACGTAGTGTTTGCCTCTGACATTGCCCCTGAAGTGAAAGGAGATGAAGTCCTGCACCTGTAGCTGCTGCTCTGAGATGCACAGGAAGGGATGGAGAGGATGACTTATGAGCAGCAGTGAAGGAAACGGAGATGCCTGCAATGCACAGGGCAGAGGCAGTAGAAGAGGAGGACCCCATCACTGCTTGCACTAAACTCCTAGGAGAGTTGGGGAATCCTCTTCTCAAAAAAGCCTCAAGGGGACAAACCTGCCCAGCACCCCAGTGGCCAAGCGCATCGGCCAAAATACCTTCATCACTCCTACAACCTTGACCCTGCAACTCTGAACACTAAACAACTCCAGAAATCCTTCAAGCTCTTCAAGCTCCTCTCTGAAACAACCTGTCCCTGGCACCATCTTCCATCCCCCTGTTTAACAAGTGTTCCTGTGTCCTCAGCTCCTGCACTTCTCACCTGCCTCTCCCTGCAGAGACCTGCCTGAAATCTCCGATTCACCCTCAGAATGCTAAGCCCACACTTTACAAGATGCCTGGGAGTTCACAGGGTTAGTTGTCCTAGAGACAGCCCTCTACGGGCTGAAAAAATGATTCAAAAAAGCCATAGAGCAGCAGCCTGAAGGCACAGGTAACTCCTGAGTGCCAGGTTATGGCAGCAGCCTGCAGGGGACTCCAGTGGGACTCCCGAGCATCAGTTTCCATGGCCCTGCCAATTTGTTTACATCATGCAACAAATGAATAAGCCCTGTTCCCTTTGACCTCAAATCCCCAGAACAAGGCAGGTGGGAAGGATCTAGTCATTTTGAGGAATTTGCACCATCTTCCAAGGCCCTGGGCAGACACTGGCAACTCCTGGCCAAGATGGTCCCAGCAAACAACCCCATCACATCCCACAGCCCAGATTCAGGAACTACCTGCCTAGAAGAGCTGGCTCAGCCCCAGGCTGTCAGTGTTGCCAACCGCAGAGGAAAGGGGAAGGCTGAGCATCTAGGAGCCAGGGAACCCTGCCAGCAGCCAGCTCCTGCAATGGTACCAACGTCTCCATTTTACATGCCAACTTGGAGGAGGACTGGTTCCTTCCATCCGATCCCACCCGAGCAACAGGACAAGGACATTTTTTTGTTTGTTCCCAGGCTGAAGAGCTTGTCCCCTGGCATTTCCTACCCTCCAAGGTGGAAATGCATTGCTGAGTGAGATTCAGCTCACCACCATTAAGTGTAGGTGTATGTATGTGATGCCAACAGGGAAGAAGGGCTCAGCCAGCTCTGGCCAGTAGCTCTTGCTGCTTGCCTTGCTGGGACAAGCTGAGCAGCACCTGAAGCCCAGCCTGGCTCCTAGACACAGTGATCTGAGATATGTCAAGATGAAGCACCTTCAAACAGGACAAAGCATGCGCCCCATTTTCCAGTCCCCGGACATCTCCTCTGGCTCCCTGCAGGCCCTGGCCAATGGACAGGTGGGATTCAGCCACACTCCCAGGACAGGTGGGATTCAGCCACACTCCCAGGACGCTTAGCAATGTTGGTACCAGCAGTTGGTTCTGACAGAAATAAGGACATCACACTGCCAGTGTGGCCTTACACAGGCACTATAGGGGAGCAACACCCTCCCCTCCTGGTGTTTCTGAAGACAAGAGGATTGCCCTAGGTCAGTCCATGAATCCAAGCCCGCCACTAAGGTCTCTCCTCATTGCATCAGATGAGACACCATGGCACTGTCAGGAAAGGCTGCAGCTTTCCTCTCCTCCACCAGCTGCTTCACGCAAGTCTGTGATAGCTTCTGGCCGCAGGAAGCGTGCCCTTAGCCTCCACGGTGCAGGTCATGGACTGCAGCTCTTCTGCCTGCTCCCACAGGGTAAGATTATACTGACACCCTAGTTGGCAGCCACCACAGAGCAATCAAAGGCCATACGATCCACTTGTAATCCCTGCGAGCCAGGGGACACTGTAGGCAAGGGAAATTCACCCGGGCAGTGCCCCTGTTACACTTCTTTTATCCAAACTGGCTCTTGCTCTGGCACCTCTCAAAAGCTGTGGTGCCCTCTTGAATGTAGCACCAGCACTTCCAGGGCACTAGGGGCAAGACACCATGTCCCAAGCATGGCACAAGCATGTCCTCATGCTAAAAAGGCACCTTATGGTTTAGCTACCCAGGCCAGGATCCGTTTGGAGAGCCTGGGCCCGGGGTGCCACGGGTTGTTGAATGGAAGCAGGAAGAGAGGAACAGCCGCAGAGCAGAGTATATGGTATTTGTACAGCTTCCCAGTCCTTGAACTTCAGCATTCCTCTCCTGCAATTATTTATATCTAAATATAAGTCTGCATATATATAATAACTGTGCACGGGCATGCATGTTCTTCCTAAGCCAAGGAGGCAGAGAATACCAGGATTATGCAGCACTTGCTAACTGCATCTCCTCAACAGCGGAGGACGAGTGATGCACCAGCTTCTGAGCATCCCCCCCAAGCTGCCCTTTGAGCTGTGGTCTCACCGGTGAGGACAACCCACCACACCAGGAGAACGCTGCCCTTCCTATGCTGCCTAGCTGCCCTGCATGGACCACCAGCCCCATGGCATAAGGTGGGTCTTGCTAGTCAGCGCAGTTGGTTTCTCCCCCCCCTTGGGAAGCCCAAGCTGCAAGCAGGATCTGTGGAGGCAGACAAAGGGGCTCCCGCGCCTGCCTCCCCGCACCGCTCCCTATGCACTGAGCACCCTGCTCCTGACCTGCTTTGGCATCCGCTGCCTGGAGTCCAGAGAACCCATCAGCTGCGGGGGGACTGCAGCATACCTGGAGGCAAGGCTGTACGGTACCTGGCCTGCCCCAGCCTGCGCCTTCCGCTCGCCCCAGCCAACCTGCAGCCGGGAGCAGCCACCAGGCTTCGCCGCGTCCCCGAGCCCTCTCCCCCGCTGCCCACCGCGTCTTCCCTCGCGGTGACCCGGGCAGCCGTGCTACCCCCTGGCACCCCCCTAAGCCGGAGCGCAGCAAGGGGGCCCTCCATACCCATTCCTCCCAGGCGTAACAACCCCTTCCCACTGCAGCAAGCCCATGCAGCGCCCCGCGCTCCCCTCCCGTGCTCTCCCCGCTGCCCCTGCACCCAGCCGCCCCCCGCCCCATCTCCGGACGGCGCTGCCCGCTGCGCCCCTTCCAGCCCCGCGGGCACGGGAGGGCGACGGAGAAGCGGGGCCGGGGCGGCCGGGCAGGCAGCCTGCCGGCGGCGGGCACCGACGGGCGGGTTTCCTCGCCCCCCCCCCTCGCCGGCCCGCACCGCGGCCCCGCGGCCGGAGGAGGGGAGAGGGGCTCCCGGCGAGGGGGTCCGTACCTGTGCGGGCAAAGCCCGGCCCGGCCAGCGGCGGGGCGGTCAATGAACGCGCCATGCAAAGCGGGCGGGGAGGGAGGGTGGTTGGGGGCAGCCCCGGGCCGGGGGGGGCGGCCGCTCTCTCCTCACCTCCTCTCGGGCCCCCTCCGCCTCCTCCTCCGGAGGCACCGGCGTGCTGCTGCCTCCCTCGCTGGCGGCGGCCGCCGAGGCCGGGGGGGACATGGCGGCGGGGGCGCCCCGCTGGCGGTGCCTGCGGGCTGGGCAGCCGCATTATCCCGCCCGCCGCCGGGCGCTGCCTCGCCGGTCGCCGGGCGGGCGGCGGGGCGGCGCGGCGGGCGGGCGGCGCGGCGGCATGGCCCGCAGCCGCGGCACGGCGGCCCCCGGCCCCGCCGCAGCGCAGCGCCGCTCCCGCGCCCGGCGCGGCGGAGGGCGGGCAGAGCCGCGGTGGGAGGGCCGCGGCGGAGGCGGGGGGACGGGATGGGGATGGGGATGGGATGGGGATGAAGATAGGATGGGATGGCGACGGGATGGAGATGGGGATGGCGGGGGGATGGGGACGGGGACCGGGATAGGGGCAGGAGGGGACGGGATGGGGATAGGGATGGGGATGGGGGCGCGGCTGGATCCACGCCCTCCCGAGCGGGGCAGTGGGTGACCTTGAGGCGCCGGCGGCAGGGAGGCAGGGATGCAGGCAGGGAGGCAGGCAAAGAGGGAGGCAGGCGAGGAGGGAGGCAAGCAGGCAGGCAGGGAGCCCTGCGCGGCCGCCCCTGGGGAGCCCAGCCGGCAGCCGAGCTGCCCTCCGGGCGCTGCCGGGGAGGGGCTCCCGCTCCCAGCCCCGCCGAGGGGGCGTCAGGCTGGCCGGGGCAGCCGGGCAGGCTTCAGCCCCAGCCAGGCTGTTGGTAGGGAGGTGAGGGTTCCCCGTGGGTTTTCCTTCCCTTGGGATGAAGTGGGAGAGCTCAGAGGACCAGGAGCGCTTTGCCTGAGCTCCAGCTGTTTTTCTAATCCACGGGCAGCCCCAGCTGGTCTGGGGGGTAAGGCTGACCATCAGCACTAACGCTGGCACTCAGGGGAAAACCTTAGGTCAGGCAGTGTCTTCACTGCTATGATCTCCACTGGACCTAAGGATGCTCACTGGCTGTCACGGAGCTGACTGCAGTGTATTTCACCTACAGGCCTACCCTGTCTCATTGCAGGGATGAGTGAGAGTCTCTTCAGACCCTCAGTCTAAACTCACAGTAGCATCCTCAGGGGACACACACAGAGCCCAGGAACGATCCAGACTCATCTAGGTCCAGATATTGCAAGTAGAGCCCAGCTTCCTTGACAGTCTTGGGAAATCAGATGTCTCTGCAGGTAGTTCCCCAGATCCCAACTGGGGAAAAGCATAAGCTGCAGGATTTGCTGGGAACTGGTTCCCTTTTTCTGAGCTCTGGGGCTCAGTCTTGGCGCTGGGATGAGTGGCCACTCTATTGCCCGGGATGGGGAAGGAACAGTCCGTAGGCCTGATGGTCTCACTCAAGGAGACACATCCGAGGGGAAGTGCCAGCCACTGCTTCTTATGGGAATAGGTGTGACAGCCGGGGGTGATGCTGAAGGAGCTAGTCTTCAAAAGAGGCTGGGGATGCGTTTCCTCTCGCCTTCCCCTGTTTCCATGGGAACAGCAGCAAGCAGGAGCAGCCTGCTCTGAATTTCATGGCCTACCGCTCAGACACCCCCTGCCCAATCCCCTAAGCAGACTTTGGCTCTCGAGGGTTTCAAACCCATCCTCGTGTGATGCCTCCAAGGAGAGCTCACCAATGTGAATGTGTACCATGGCAGAGCAAAGAGGCACAAGCTCACAGCTGCCACAATTTCTGTAGCAGCACTGCTTGCACACTAATAGACAGTTGCAAACAATTTGCATATGTATACGCAATTCTGCTTTTTATAGCACTAGGGACTCCTGGAGGAAGTGACCTCAGCTAGACCAAAAGGCATTTGTGGTATGACCCTCCAGGAACAGCTCTGGTTTTCCCTCAAAGGACTACAGGAATGTCACCCAAAAAGAGAAAAGCAGAAGGGTGGAGGGGGAAAAAAGATGAAACAACTTTACATTGTTGCATTTAAGAGCCCATGATGGCTTTTTCTCTAGGGAATTTGTCCATTCACTTTTGAATTCGTGGTAGCTTTGGACTTGCAGATGCTGCATGCATTCTGTGGAGTTCCACAACACACGCACAGACTCAAGGATCAGCTTCCTTCGATGGGCTCATTTTGGGCTTGTTATCTGCTGGGACTAACCCTTGGGAAGTGGGCTGCTGCCACCCCTGTGGAGCCACCCACACATTGCTCTGCAATTTAGCCTCTGCCAGTGGATTCAGTGGCTCCTGGTGAGGCAGAAGCAGGGCGGTTTCTATCAGGCATCTTTGATACTGGTCCTGGCAGCGTGTTTTCTGCATCTTGGAGATGATACTGCCAAGCACATCACCAACTATGCTATTTCTGAGCTGAGGTGTCACAAAGAGGTCCTGTGCCCTGCTCCATCCAAACTGAAGTTGTACATGTTCTCAGCCATTTTCTGTGGGAAACAGGTATGTGGCAGGTTTCAACCCTCAGATAGGAACCTGAGGGAGGCCATGGCTGATAACATATTACAAAGAGCACAGCCCCCACCTCCCCCCCTCTGAAGACTGTGAGAAATAAGGCTATATGATGCATAGGCCTTTTGGAAACTGAAGAAAGACAGCTAACATCCAAGACTGTTCTGTGTCACCATCAGAGGGAGATCCCAGCAATCCTAATTATAACACACTGCCTTGAACACTCAACCCTCCTTCCTTGAGAGCAAAAGATGAAAGTGTCTTTGCTTTAATATGTGAGAATCCCCTCTTGCCTCCCCCCCCCCCCCCCCCCCCAGTTTTTCCTGTAGGTTTCAGGATGCTCTACTGGAAGATCATGCTGGAGAGCAGGACATTTGTGGTACAGGGGCATTTCTGATGTGACAAAATGATTTCAACCATTTTCAGAAGCAGGGAGGCTTTTAAGAAATACGGCAACTGAAGTAGAGGTGGTGTCCTTACTGGGATGTCAATAGGTTTGTTCTCCAGATACCCTGTATCTGCTGCCCTGCAGAGACATTTGTATCTATTCCAAGCAGACATAAAGCATTAGATCATATTAGCAGTATTCATTCACTTTCCATAATGCATCAAGCCAGAAAAAAAGCATCTCACACTTCTGCTTCTGATGGTTGTAGAAAATAGCCTTTTCACTCCTGGTTAAGTATGTGTTTAGTTGTTACCCATGTAGTAAATTTGCATTTAATTGCTGGAAAAAATTTGACAGAGGCTGCATTTTGAACTAGTTGACCATAGACATCTATTCTTGTGCTGGTATTTGTAGCCTGAATATAAAACTGGATTTTGCAGCAGTGTGTGTGTGTGTGTGTCTGTGTGTGTCTGTGTGTGTCTGTGTATATATACACACCCAACATTGGGTTTAGCTTTATTTTGCTCAATAGGCTAAGCATGATCAAAACTTAGCCTTTTGTTCTGAAGCAGTCGATGATTCCTAGCAGTCTGCTGGGTTTTTTTGTTTCTTAAGAAGATGTGTTGCAGAGAATCCCCTCATGTTAGGATGCAGGATTTTCTAAGCTCAGAAGCTAATGCCTATTACATTTAGAAATTTCAAGGACATTTTGTACTGGCTGCCTGAGCCTTCCAGAATCCATTGCTCCAGTTGAATTACTCCTTATTAATGCAACAAGGGGAATGTGGGTGAAAGAACGTGCCTCTTGCTCCAGAAACAGCATCGCTTTGCCATTGCCCAGCAGTGGTATTGACTACGCAGGTGCTATCTACCTCTGCAATCATTGTCCTCAAGGAAATCTGTGTCATTAGTTACATTTTCCTCTACTACGCTCAGACTTCACGTCTGCTGGGAGGAGATCCAGGTGTGTACCCCTTTTTTATTGTGGGAAGGAAACCCATAGGGGTCACTAATTTGTGACTGGGGAACTAGTTTCTGTTCAGCATCACTAGACAGGGGTCCGCATCTCCATGGGCAAGATGCCATCAGTGCACAAATGCACAAAGTCTTAAACCTTGTGAAGTAGGTGGGTTTGTAGCTCCTGCCCTGGGGTGCATTTCACAGATTAGAACGGCTGTCATTGCAAGCTCTTTGATCCCTGCTCTGATTCTTCCCTTCCCAACAGGCTGCCTGTGTGCAGTTTGCCTATATTCCAGCAAGCCCCATGAGACTATTTCTTCATCACCACAATTATTTGTGAGGCTTCGCAGAGGTTCTGGCTCATGTTAAATGACTTTTCTCTCTGCAGCAGCCCAGCAGGATACCCAGGGCACTCCCTCACATCCCCCCTAGAAATGAAAAGCAGATTCAGAGCTGCCCAGATGCTGTTTGAGAGTCCTCGGGACATTTGGTCTGATACAGCTCTGGAGCAGTGGCGACCACCCCAAGTGCCTGGAAACTGAGCTAAATCCTCCCCTGGCAAATGTTTCAATCTGCCTGAGATTTTGGGCCCATCACTTCTGAAAGGAATAAACCACGGAAACTAATGGCTCAAAGAACTTAGCCTATGCCTAGTTACCATCCTGGGAGTCACCTCCTTGAAAGCAGAAAACAGGTTTCTGTTCCAATATGCCTTCCAGTGCTGAGCAGCTGAAGCTGACACATGCTGGTCCAAGAAAGCATCCCTTTTCCACCCAGCTCTCCACATGGACCTGGGCAGGTGGGGGAGATGAGTCTTTTCTAGGAAAGGGGCTAAAAGCCCACTGCAGCACTGGCTGCATTACTTAGGGGCCATCGCACCAGCCAGGGCTAGTGGCAAGGTCCATGGAAATTCCAAGGGGAATGGCTGCAATCCCACCTTTGGTGTGCCAGGAGCACCCGTTACCTGGGCAACACGGTCTTGTTCATCACTTATTCATGGCACCGGGACTCCTCTGCCCCAAAGGATGACCACCTGCCCTCTGCATGCCCTGTACTCTTGCTCAGCACTTGAATATTTCAAACAGCTTGCTCACGCACCCCTCCCCGCTGCCCTGAGCCAGCCATCCTGCTCACCCCTCTCTCCCAACCCCTGCCTGGGCTACTCACTTGCTTACAGTAGTGTGGTTCCACCACCCTGTTCCCAAATCACCCTGATGCAAGCACAGAGAGACACAAGCTCTAATTCAGTCTGGCAGCTGGGATGTTTAACACTCCTGAGAGCAGAGCCCAGCTTGCATGAGTAGTACCTCTGGCAGCACTGTGCAGCTTGCTATGGACCAGCAAAGTAGCCACTCAGAGCACTGTTAGGAGGCAAGAATTGGGCTGGTGGGGGGCTGCAGTGAGAGGCTGAGGTGAAGCAGGAAGCAACTCAAGCAGAAGCAACTCAAAAATGAAATTTAACCCATCCACCTTTCCAACGGCCATCAGGTCCAGCGTGGTGATGCCAAAGCCCAGGATGCAGCATTGGCAGCATCCATCCTGCATTCTCTGGCAAGGTGAGCTGAGGGATGGTTGGGTGAGTTGAGGTTTTTGTTCCATCTTGGATAGTCCTTGCCAGATAAACTGTGCTTAGAGAGTCATGAATAAATGATGGCCCGGCGATGGAGCACTGCCTTCCACAGCTATTCTGTGGGGAGGGAGGGGCACTCTTCTTTAAAGCAGTGTGGCCAGACAGAGGTTATCAGAGCCACCCTCTGGAAGTGAGTCTGTCTCTCCACTAGCTATAAAGGGAGCCCCAGGTGACAAGATTTCTCACCTAGGGCACAGTTTCACCATCTATTTAAGCATGGTTTTATTATCAGTTCTCCAAGACCATCTGCCATCCCCTCCCATTCATAACCACATCTGCCATCTCCTTTGGGAGAGCTCTGAGCACACACAGCTGCACACACAAATACACACATAAATAAATACATACTGAGGCCTTATCAGCGGTGCATTTGCCCAGATGCAAGCAGGGAGCATTGGTACTGCAGCCACTAAGCTGCCAGGAGTTACACAAGGAGGATCTCATTTAGATCAAAATTTTGTTAAAATATTTGGGGGGTGTGTGTGTGTGTGTGTGTGTGTATTCATTCACTTTGTAAGCTCAAGGATTTTTAGTGTATCTTTATATTGACCCCATTCTGCTTGTGGAAGTGAATGCTGTGGCCAAGAGCAGTGTGATTTAGGTGTGAATTAATTAATCCTCCTTGTCTGACTTCCTACACATCATACACACATGTACACACAGTGAACAAGCGCCAGAAACTGCTCTGTCCACCACGGGACTCTGGGCAGCAGTAGGAATCGTGTGTCCTTCTCAGGGAGGGCATTAGCCGGGCAACTTGCTGACCACCTGCCACATGTAGACAAACCCGATCTGCTCCAGGTTGTGTCACCATATTCGTGCAATGGTCTCGTAATGTTATGGGACACACAGCAGCAGGACAAGAGGCATCCAGCGCAGACTGCAAGGAGGAAAAGTCCAACTGGAAATAGTCCCTTACTGCAAAGCAATCAGGTGCCCAGAGCAGCATCCTTGGAGAGATTCAAAGTGACCCTGTGATTTAAGCCAGACTTAGCAGACGAGGGCAGCCAGTGTTTTGGGGCCAATTACCCCAGCAAACAGGTACCTGAGGAGAACCTGTTCCGCACTGGTCTGTTAGAAAGCTTGGCCTCGCTTCTGGGCATTGAATCTTTAAAAGCCACATTCGTGCTTTACTCTGTTAGGCCAGAAAGTGAAGTGACCCAGTTTGGTGCACTACAGAGCTGATTCGCTGTCAGATACATGCAACAGCAGTCTGAGGAGAGAGCCTCTTGTTTTTCCTGCAGCTTTCCTTGCTCCCCCAGGGCCTCTGCTCCCAATCAAGAGCCTGGCACGTGTGGCTTCTGGGCTGAGCTCCCCGAGCTGGAGCTGGAGCCACAGGTGGAGGTCTGGGTTGCTGCTGGGGCACCCAGAGACATCTCTAGTCTGGAAAATGCAGTGGAAGCTTCCTCAGATGGGGATCTAGCACCTTTCTGATGGGCTCAGCACTTCTGATGCTGGGGACAGGGGAAAAGGGCAGCATCCCCAGGGAATGGGGCAACCCTGTGCTCACATGGGACCAAAGCTGTGCAGTCTGCATGGGGGGAATGTAGCACCAGTCACATTGCCTGGTATGAATTACTGTGGCAACAACTGCTTAAAACAATTTCAGGTAACCTATATTGCTTAAACATGGCAGAGAACCACAGCGAGGAAATGAAGTACTGTTATTTTTCCTCAGACCAGACATAGACTGGACATAAACTCCCTTTCTCCATCTCTCTCAGTCACATCTCAGTTACGTCATCCAGTTAACTTGAGTAACAGCGGAGAAGACACTGGTGCCTGGCCAGGCTGTAACTGAGGTGGGCAGAGCCTGGGTTCAGAAATCAGGTGCAGAGACTTGGGAAATCACTCTCACTTAGGAAATCAGAGGGCTGTACGTGGGGACAGGACATTATCAGGGATAGCAGCGGGAGTCACAGGTCGCCTGCGGAGTCCTTCCCATGTCCAGGCTCTGCCCTGATGCTCCCGGCAGCGCAGAGTGGCGGGGGAGCCCCAGTTTCTTGCAGGAGAGGTTATTTGGAGTAGCGCTGGGTGCCTTGGAGCAGCGTGTGCTGACACTGACCTCTAGTGGGAACAGAGACCCCTTCCTCTTCAGTTTTCCCCTGCAATTTTAACCGTTTTCAACGACACATCTTCAGGACTGGAGAGACCAGAATTAGTTTCGGGTTTAAAATCCTCAAAAGCAAATCAGAACATCGAGATCGGCGGCCTCATATTATATTTAAATGTTTTTACTCCCTCTACCACTACCTGCCAATATCGATGTTATATATAAGCATGTGCACGTGTGTATGTATACGATATAGATGTTATATATATGCATGTGGATGTGTGTATGTATATCTCTCTGTATTTAAAGCCTCTGAAAACAATGAAAGTCCCAAACTCGCATGACCAGGCAGAAAGGAAGACAGCATGAAACAGATCCCAAGCCTTGCTGAATGAGTGACTGAAGGCAAATAACGGGGCACATGACCAATTCATCTTTCAGACCTTCCAGTCAAATTGTCCAAAGGGTTAATGGAGGCACACCCAGCCAGAAGAGAGCTGGCAAGGAGAGGTGTAATTGGAGTGTGGTATAGTGTAGTGGGTGTAGCTGGAGGGTCTGGACCTGGACCTGCAGGTGGTGGCTGAAGCCAGCCGCCTGGCTGGCGTAGCTGACTTTAATGGGGAGCGCCTGGTCTCCACAGCTCAGCTGCAGCAGGTCACTGCCACACAGCCCTAGGGGAGCACTAGCCAGCTCAAGAAAGTTCAAGGCTCACCTTGGGGAAGCTGTGAGACCACTAGCTCCAGTTAAGCTCACATCATCAGCAGAGAAGGGTCACCTTCAGGGGCTGCTTGGTAGCTGGAGGTATAGACAGCTTCAGTGGACTGGACTGTAATGTCCCAAGTGGTGGATCTTGAGTTGCTTCCCTGCAGAGCTTGTCCAGGGCTTATTGGCTTAGGCTCCGTGCTTTGGCTGAGCTGCTCCTGGACCTGTGCTAGCCCTGGAAGCAGGGTCCACACCTATGCCCCAGCTGGAACAGGACACTGCAAGATAACCAAGGGGTGGCTGCCACTTGCTGCAAAGCCAAGCAGCAACTAGTTCACAGAAAAGTGAAATCTTTGTGCATCACTGCACAGGTTTGTGCTGATTTGGTGCAAGTAGTTTTCTCCCCAGTATCTGATTTTATCCATGGAAAAGTAAGGAACCATTCCATGCTGCTGCTGCATCTCTAGCAACATCTAGCATGTTACTAGAGAAAATGGCAAAAGCATTTTGGAAGGTACTTGATGGGTAACCTAGTAGTAGTTGTGTATAGAAAGCTGAAATAGTAGAAATTCTGGGTAGGGGTCAGGAACATCAGCTGTAGATGCACAAGGAACTGGGATGCAGCCACCACGAGGGTGTGAAGGGAACGATATGATTATACGGCCCAGATTCCTGCCCTGCACTGGACAGAGCTGATAAGATGTGGGAGAAGCTCCTTTCCCTTAGCGATTGTAGTCTCGCATCCAGGCAGTGTCAGGGACACAACTGGAGACACTGGAACAGATCCTGAACGTGGGAGGAAAACTTGTGACTGGAACTTACTGATGCCAACAGAGAATTCCCCTGCGTGCCTCCTGCTGCCCTCACACCCCAAAACCTTTCTTCCTGCCTGGCTGGGGACACTCTTCATGGGTAGTTCACCTGCAGCAAGGCTGCAGTTTAAGGCCTGGCAGCCGGGGCTGGGGGAGTGATGCAAACCTTCAAGCGGCAGCTGCAGTGCGGGTTGGGGAAGTCTTTGGCTCTTTGCATGTGGTTTGTGCAAACTCGGTCCCGTACCCACCATCAGGTTCTTCAAGGTGAGCTCCCTTGCAGGTGTGTGGCATGGAGAGATCCTTCCCCTCCTGCCGGGCTGAACTGGAAAGACGAGCACCCTGCAGAGGTGAAGAGGCACATCAAGCGATAAAAGCAACAAGTGAAAGTGATTTTGAAGTGTCATCTATGTTCAGAGCTATCTAGGCTGTCTTCTTAGGAAAGCCTGCTGCTTGGGATACTGGAAAGTAACTATGAAGTCTACACAGACTTCATGAGATCTATGAGGAACACAGCTGGATAGTTTTGATGTTGGAAGGAGAGCACTGAAACGCAGGCTGGTCAGTCACCCACAGGCAGAGAGCTGGGCCTTTGTTTGAGTTTCTCTTTTCAGCTTTGATTTCCGTGTCCTGGCTGCTCTTCTGTGAGCCCCAGCAGCCACGCTGGCCTTTGGCGTCTCTATTTGCCACACAGGACAGTGAGAAGCAGCTAGACCAAGCGACTTGGAAGCCAACTGTAGTGACCGCCTGGCCTTTCCCTTCGCCTGTACAGGGAGGACAAACAAGAAGGTGTCTCAGTGGGTGAAATGGGTGAAAGAATGCGTGTGGGAAAAGCAAACGACTCTTTCGCACCTCTCTCTGCTACCAGTGACACCCACCCTATGGTTTCCCACAAAGCCTGCGGCTTCGGGCACCACCTGCACCCAGAACAGCATCCTCACCCACACCCCTCAGCTTTGGCACGGTCCCTCTGCCCCCCCGGTGCATCTCCCTGCTGTTTGGAGAACCCAGACAAACCGGGCAGGGGGAGGCCGGCCGGGACACACCGCCGCAGAGTAGCGCAGCGCAGCCGCCCCCCCCCGCGCACCCCGGGCTGCCGGCCCTCGCCCACGCGTGCCGTGCCCGCGGGTGGGCCGTCCCCCCCCTAGCGCTCCTGCGCTGCCCCCGGGCAAAGCCGGAGGGGGGGCAGCCCCCGTTCGGGGTGCGGGGGGGGCCGGGCCGGCGCGGCGGCGGCGGGGGAATCCCGGGCGGGCGGGGCCGGGCGCGGCTGAGTCAGTGCGGGCAGCGGCGGAGGAGGAGCCGGCCGCCTCAGGCTCCGCGCCGGCCGCCGCTCGCTGGCTTTCCGGCCATGAGCCCCCCGGCGCCGGGGCCGGGGTCGGGGCCGGGGCCGGGCCGGGCGGGCGGCGGGCGCTGAGCCATGTCGCGGGCGGCGGGCGGCGAGTGCCGCAAGGAGGCGGCGGGCTGGGAGGGCGAGGACGGGCAGTGCGACTCGGGCATCGAGTCGCTGCGCTCGCTGCCGGGCGGGCGGGAGACCGCCGCCGAGAGCCCCGCCGCCGCCGAGACCCTCGCCGAGAGCGGCGCCGCCGAGGAGCGGCTCGACTCCAGCTACGGCTCCGGCGCCCTGCCCGAGCCGCTGCCCGGGCTGCCGCCCGCCTGCAGCGCCGAGGAGCCGCCGCCGCCCGAGGGGCTCAGCCGGCAGCAGCTGGAAGCGCTCACCTACGTTTCGGAGGACGGAGACACGTGAGTGCCCGCGGCCCCCCGCCCGCTCCCCCTCCCCGGGGGCGGCTGGCGAGCGCCGGGCCCCCCCAGCCCCGGGCTCAGCCCCTCGCAGCCGGCCGGCGGCGGGGAGCCGGCGCCTGGAGATAAGCCGGGCTTTATCTACGGCGCTGCCCGGCCATCCCCGCTCAGCCGGGCTGCGGGGGCGCCCCGAGCTGCTGTGCCGAGCCTGCCGCCCTGGCAGCGCACGAGTGCGGGCTGGGCACCCTCCCGGGGGGTCGGGGCGGTGGGGCAGCTGGGCCGGGCCCGGCAGGGTGAGCGGGGAGAGGCACCCCCGGCAACGTGGCACAGAACGAACCGCCGTAAGAAGCCAACTTCCACTTGCTATTGGGCTGCTAGCAACGGGGGCGGGGGGGGGGGGAGCAAATCAGCCCCCACACACACCCCACACCGTCTCTTCCCCAGAGCGTGCAACATTTCCTCCCCAATGGGGAAGGCTCGGCTGGGTGAGATGGCACCTAAGCAAGACACGAAACGAGACAGGCTATGCAGGGCGAGACCTGAGGTGGCTGTGTTAGGGCCACAGATGCTGCTCAACCGAGCAGCCCCGGAGCTGTTGGTGTCAGGTGGAAGTGGCCGTGCTTTGCCAAGCCACCCGCACAGCTGCAGCTTTCAGCACATTTGTGACGCACGCCCCACTGCAGGGCTCCCCTCCTGAGCCTCTGTGATGGAGACGAGTGTTTCTCTTAATGAGGAGGGCCTTCCCACATCCGTAATGCTCTCTCAAGGGCAGAGGCATCACGCTGGAGTTAGCTGGTTTGGCTTCTGGTAACTGCCTTTAGCTAATCATGGCACGTGCCTGTTGTACATTCCCTTGACGGAAGGTTTTCATCATGGGTGCACATGCAGAGCATGAGTGAGGCGTGCTCACAGCTGAGAAGGGCAAAGCTTTGCCCCAAACCCAGGCTGGAGTTTAATACTGTGTAATGGTGCAGGAGGAAGAGAAACTAAGAGGCACTGACGTGAGCAGGCAAATGTCTTCAGTAGCGGGAGCAGCAGGGAGGCTCTGTCCTTGCCTGGCAGAGCACATCTGGTTCTGAGGCTGAAGATGAGCTGGGAGCCAGCCTGAGTGTTTACTTCCCGGTTGGGAAGGAGCCTGTGCATCTGCTAATTAGTTCGTTAATGCTTGCTGTGGGATCTGCTCTGAGGATTGGCTGGAAGTCTCACAGCAAGCAAGGTTTGACTAAACCCAGCCTCCCACGCTCCCCAGATGGGCGCCTGGATAGTGCTTTCTAGTCCTGTCCTATCTACAGGCTGCCTCTGGGGCCCCTTCACATGGAGGAGCTTCACCACCTTTCCTGGCTGTAACACTACAGTCAAGGTACCCATGGAGGGAGCCAGGGGTCTTTTAAGCAGAGCCGTGGAAATAACGCCTCAGAAAAGCCCCCCAGAGTAGTCTGTCGTGGTTGTGCCTAGGGCTCCCCACTCACTGTTCTTTAGTAAACCTGGTAGATGAAGCTTCTTGGAGATGCTTTTGCTGCGTGGAGCTTTCTTGTAAGGTGGCTGAGCCCTTGTCAGACTTGCTTGGAGAGACCTAATGCAAGCATCTCATTAACTAGGGAAACATTAACAAGCAGCGCCTCGGTTACTGTAGGCAGGAGAGGCTCTCGGAGAGCTCTTCAAACGGTTGCAGCTGCTCTTCTGTTTTCTCTCACTCACAGTGCCGTTCAGAACAGGAAATCTGTGAAGAGGGAGGGAGCAGCAAGTCAGTTGGTGGTGCAGCGCGTACAGCTCTGGGCTGGCTGTGTCCACTCAGGAGCCGGCTTTCCTGGGATCCACTGCCAGCACTGGGGAAAAAAAAACCCAAAACTATTCTTGTGGTTAGGGCAGTGAGGCTGTGGATTTCTGCCTCTGCTATTCCTGTCTCTCCTCCTGACCCTGTGGCAGAGGTAGGCGGCATTTATATTTAGAAATGCTGAACATCCATCACTCGATCAATGCAAATGGAGACTGTGAGCACCCAGCAACTCATTGAACTGCCACATTGAATGCCACTGGTTTTGTATGCAAAAACAAGTCAGAGCTGATAGTAATGCTCAAGTCTATGGAGCAGTTGCTCATCTGGTGACAGAAGGTCTCCAGAGAAGAGGGATCAGATGGCCACAGGCTGCATCCCTTTCATCCCAACAGATAAATCCATCGACTTCTTTTCATCTCAGTGAGCAGCACATTTCCTTGCGTGCCTTACTTGAGTGTCTGCCACAAAACAGCTCCAGGCTGAGAACTAACATCATACTGTCATTATATTTCAGAATACTTGGGCAACAACACTTTCCTGTAATTATAATTCTGAAAAATACAAAAAGTTCAGGGGTTTTGGCCAAGTAGTTGCCGTTTCCCCAGATGCCCTCCCTGGCTGGTACCAAGTGAAGAGGAGCACTGGGCTTGCACAAAGGGAGTCTTGCAAAAGTCTTGGCTCTCCATCTGACAAAAATCTTGGCTCTCCGTAGTTCCCCCAGGCTCACCCACCTCGAGCTGTGCATATAAGGGGGCTGTGTTTGTCAGCCTAGTGCTTGTGAAGGAAGTATAGAAGGTGGAGGCAGAGGCAAGGGGCATATGCTTGGGCAGTTGGAGTGTCAGCAGGATCCTTCTTGGATACCTTCCTGTCTGCCTCTGTGGGAGAGCAGTGTTAATGCAGGCAGGATGAAGCAATGGGGCTAAAACTGGCAATTCCCGTGCTTAAATTAGAAGGAGTCTCACTTCTGCAGGAAGGAAATTGGCCAACAGAGAGATGGGAGTACGATGGCCAGTGAAATGTGTGGGTGCCATCTTCCAAGAATCGTTTGCCCAAGCATCAGCCCCACATGCACCTCCCTAGTGCCACTGGCAGCGCTTCTGCCTCAGGCAAGTCAGGGCTGCAGTTATCGGGCACCAGCACATCAGTCCCTGAGAGAGCGGCAGAGCTGGCCTGGCAGGAGAGATCAAGGATGAGGAACAGGGTCAATGGCAGAAGATGATGGGTGCACTTAGTGCAGCGATACATATCCTGCTTATTCCGTGGCTGGGTAGAGAAAAAGCCCTATGTGCTCCAGCAGTCTCCTCCAAGCATCCGCCTTTTCCTCGTGAACCACGTGGTCTCTTCCAAGCATTTGTCTCTTCCACATAAACCATCTCCTTTTCTGCTGAACTGAGTCCCGTGGGACTGCTTGGCATGGAAGTAAGAGAGGGGCTTTCCAGCTGCAGGCATGGCTAGCTCCGGGCAGGCTGCAGGCAGCTTTATGGCTGTGCCCCAGCCTCCGGACAAGCTCAACCTTTGTTAGGATTCACCGAGGAAACCCCCTTCTCCCTGGCCTTGCCAGGCAGATGCGTGAGTCCAGTGTCCTGGGAAAGGGGTGGGTGTGGGACCAGCTCCTTCGAGGTGGGTTGAACTATGATGGGATCTCCTGTTGTGTTCCAGCACAAGGGATAACCTCCCCATTCGCTTGGGCTTATGGCAGCCTCTGTCAATTCTGGAGAGGCAGAGCTGACTCATCAGTGTGGGAAATTAGGCAGCGCTACTTCTGCAGTCTTGCTCTGGGCCCTCCGGCCATGCCATGCTGTGAAAGGCTGGGGGCTGCACCCCTGCAGGAGGGTGGCTGTCTTCTGCATGGGGCTCCATCCAAAGCGGCACGGCTTCTCTGCAGGGGTGAAGGTCGGGGGACCCCAGCTCAATCATGGGAGAGAGATCTCGGCCTCCTTCAGATGGAAAATGGGAGCAAGCGGTTTTGGTCTGGTGCGTGTTTTGGGGAGGGAGGGGAGCGGAGGAAGCCTGACTTCCTCCTTCCACCAGAGACAAATGCTGCCCCATCTGCTGATAAGAAATCACGTGCCAGTGACTCGTGGGCTGAGATGCCTTAACAAGGGCTCGGGGACAGTTAATCGCGTAAAACTGGGGCCCCACAGGAGCTGATGTTCTGAGCTCTCCTCCACGTGATGGCAATGAATGGGTCTTCCCCGCTGAGCCCTTGCCTGCGTGGGTACCCACTGAGCGTGAGGGCTCATCCTTTGGGGCCAAGAGCCACTTCTAACCATTCACCAGCATGTGCCTGTCGTAACCCTCCCACCTCAAGTAGCCCTGCGCTAGAGATCTTCCCTGTGCAGGGGCATAGAGGTTGTCCCCATTCAGACTGCCTTCTCTGGTGTAGCTGCTTGCTCGATGCTTGCCCTGCTGAACAGGGGTGCTGCTGAACCCCTGTACCCCTGGATCCCAGCATGGTGCCTGAGGGAACGCTCAGCATGGGACAGCAAAGGGGATCCACTGTGAAAGAAGAAAAAAGAAGCGGAAGACTGGAGAGACACAGTTTTAGAAGGATTAAAGAAGTCTGATGCAGAGAGCACACCTGGTTGCTGGCTGGGCTGAGCTGTTGCTGGCTGCCCAGCAGTAGGATGGCCATAGCTAATGGGAAACTGGAATGCCCTTGGTTTTTCCAGAGTGGCTTTGGAAACCTCCTTGCCCAATTGCCAGGGGAATTCAAGTCTGTCCCGAGTTGCTCCCTAGCACGCTGTCATTGTGGGACAGGGAGGAAAATGAATCCCAGTGTGGGGCTGGCTGGAGGGAGAAGGGAACCTCCTGCGTCCGCCTCCCTGTCCCTGGACTCTTGGCTCTCGCTCTGTGCGTGCTCAGGAGTTTGGAGAGCAGGGGAGGGCTTGGTGCCCCTCCAGGCGAGGCCAAGCAGCTCTGCACAGGCTCCTTGAGGATGCCCCAGAAGTTGCTGGCTTCTGCAGGGGTTACACACGTACAGCCTTGGCATAAGGTGGGTAAGTCCTGGCAGCCTTCTGAGATCATGCGTGCAAGAAGAGATTTTTTTCCCTGTTTGTATGACTTCAGCCTGGCCTGGAGGAAGTTTCTTCAGACTTTCCGCCTGCTTAGGTTTGCCTTGGAGCTGGGGAGAGACACAGGGAACTGCAGCACAGAAGAAGGGAAAGAATGGCTGGAAATTTCCATGTCCTGGGATGCAGAAGCCTCATGCCTGGCTGTAACACATTAGTCGAGGGGAGGGCTTCAGGTCCTTGCACTCTGCAGGCAGGCTTGGCTGCTGCTGAGAAAGGGTTGAGCTCAGCTAAATTAACAAAGGAAGTTTTGATTTTTGTTGGTCTTGGGTTTCTTTTTTAATACAATGTGGATAAAAGAGGACTCAGGCATGACTGTGTAGGAAGAGAGGCTGTGGGAGTGGTTACTGGGTGACTCTCAGTGCTCTGCGTGGGATTCTCTGCATCCCTGAGATGGGAAGCCCCTCTGACTGGCACAGATGCAGGGCTGAAGGAGAGCCCCAATATATCCTGGACTTACAGATGGTGTCTCATTAAAAGAAAATCCTGAGGCAGTGAGATGTGTTTAGGGCTGTGAATGATTGCTGGGGTGAGTTGTACAGGCACTGGTGAAGTCCAGGCACTTGTACGGGGCTGTTCTGACCTCAAGATATCTCTGTGTGTACAGAAACTGTAGGACAACATATTTGCCTCCTGGTGAGTGAGAATGGGAATTTGGTCTGCTTGAAATGGAGTTGCCACAGACAGTGAACCTTCTGGGATGTTTGCTGCTTTTATTGCAATTGTTCATCTGGCTTCCCAGCCTGTGACTGGGCCCTCCTGAGATGAGCGGACCTGCTTTCTGGCTTGGCCCATCCCTGCAGTGACGGTAGTGCAGGACAGACCCCTCATTTTGCAGGGACCGGTCCGCATGCATCTGATGTTTAGTGCTTCTGCGATCCCAGACCCATCATCTTGCTCAGAAATGGAGCAAAATGCTCAAATGTGTGGGTGCAGAGTCTAGAGAATGTGAGGCCAGGGGTGCTGTACGTGGGTGAATAGGGGCACCTTCATCTCCCCACCTCCTCCTCCTCCTCCCCCACCTCACTGAAAAACGAGGCGCCCACAGCCCTCTCGCAATGACTCCCCTGCCAGTCAGCCTCCTGCACCCCTCATGCGCCAGAACCTGGACCAGACCCTCTGCAGAGCACCAAGGAAAGGCAGAGGCTGTCTCCCCTGCTCGCCCATCAGTTCCTACCACTCCCTTTGGCCGCAGGAGCCGCAGGCTGGGAAGCAACTGCTGCCCAGGCTGGAGATCGGTGTGGGGGGCTGAAGCGAGTGTGACTGAAGGGGCTCTGCATCTCGCTAGGCACAGCCTCCTTCCAGTCACGCACTCCCCGCTCCAATTGAAGCTGTGCCCTGCCCAGGGAAGGGTAGAAGAAACCTGCAGAACGGGAGACCCAGGGCAGGAGCAGAGGACATGGGGATGAGCCTACAGGCGGCTGTGATCCGCTGCTCCCTTGGAGCTGCCAGAGGGCAGCTGGAACAACTTTATGGAGCCAGGCAGCATTGCATTGGTATGCGGGGAGGAAGGGAGCTGAGCTGAGCTGGCTGAGGGCTGCAGGGCAAGATGGAGCTGTGCTTGCTGAGCCGGCTGGCAAAGGTTCATGCTGATGGCTGAGGAAGCGGTTAGCAGCGCAGGTTACAGGGCTGGAACAGGAGACCAGGGTAAGCGTGGAATTCCCCTGCTCTTTTCCTCCTCCCTCGCTCTTCTCTCTGTTGCTGCTGGGGCCGTTTCCTCCCCTGAACAAACTTCTCTTGTGCGAATTGTTTGCAGGATTTCCTACCACTCTGCTCAGCCAAAATAAGGAGCCAGGAGTGGATGTTACTGCTACAGACAGAAACCTTTTCTAGAAAGGGAGAAAAACTTGTCAAAGCAAATTCTACTGAATGCTGAGTCTCTTGTCCTAGGTGTTTCTGGGGTGAGATGGTGAAGGGAGATGCTGCTTTGAGGACAAGGTGTCTTGCTCCACAGATGGGGGGATCTGCATGGTCAGCCCCTTTTCTAGGGGGATGGAAGAGGATAGCCAGAGAGCTGGTGGGACTTCATCAGTTATGCCTGTGTGTCAGAGCTCGGTTTCACCCTTACCCCATTCTCTTGCCTCCAGTCCTCCGGTGTGGACACTTTTCCTACCAGGCACTTGAGGTGACCGAGAAGCCTAGGAGAGGGACAGCACTGTGGAAGTGGATGCCCTCATGCCTAAACTAGGACCACCTTGGGCGTATTGTGCTCAGACCCAGGAATATCCCCAGGAATGCGTCTGCCCCTCTGCTCCAGGATCATTATCTCTCTGATGATGGGTAGATCACCTTGTGCCAGGGATGCCCTGTGCCCATGAGACCTTTGTGATTCAGAGCACAAATGAGACCCCCTGTGCCAGGTAGGAGCTGGTGAGCAAGTGGAAAAGCTGACAACGAGTCCAGCAGTTGTACTCCTAGGCTGGCCACATTTCCCCTGCCCACGGCTCCTCCATCCCATGCCCTTTCCAAAACTCCCTGTCACCCTTTCCAAAAGTCCCCGCTGGGCACCCGCCCCCATGGCTGCAGGCAGGAGCGCTGCTGCTGGCAGGAACATGGGGAGGGAGGGAGCAGGCAAGCAGGGAAAGGCAGAGGAGAGGCATGTAAGCAGCCAAGGGAAGGGCAAGGGTCTGAGCATGGCAGGGTGGGGGGCTCGTTCTGGCAAAGGCATGGGGCCGTGGCTGGGTGAGGCGGGGTGCCTGGCAGCAAGCGAGTCCATCGCTGTGCCCTGGCTCTGGGGCTGTGAGCACTGCGTGCCAGCATGCAGCAGCCTGTCGGCAGCTGGACCGCATGGCTGCCATGGCAGAGAGAGGGGGGTGCTTGTAGCCTTGGCCAGAAGAAAGCAGAGGTTGGCACGATGCCTGTGCCTCAGGTCTCCTGGGCATAGGAGGTTTCCCAGGTTAGCAGGAGACAATCCCAATTCCTGGTTGGCATTGCTGCCCGTGGCACAGAGTGCCTTGGTGCACACCTGCTCTTGGTGGGCTCATCCCAGCCTGGTGGCCTCACTGTGATTCCCCCAAGTAGCTCACGGCTCTCGCAGCCATTTCAGGAAGTTGAGGGCTGGCAATGAGGAAAGGGAGGAACGAATGCAGAAATGAAAGAGCAGGAGGAGGCTGCACCCGGGTGGAGAAGGAAGAGGGAGTGAGGGGAAAACAATCCTTCAGAGCAGGCACATCCCAGCTTCAAAGTGAAAGCCTGAGCTCTGGCCAGGTGCGGATGGTCACCCTCATTGTGGCATAGATGCCCAGACTTGCTCAATGTCAGGCCTCAAGCAGCTCTGCCACCTCATCGAGCTGCAAAGCCACCCGAGGCAGGAAGAGTGAGGTGCTGGCAGTGGGCTTCCTGGGATTTCCACCTCTCCCAGGTGACTGCCCCAGCATGTGAGGTGGGTCATGGCAGAGGGGCCAGGGGATTCCTGGGCGTGCGGGGGCTGGCTGCAGCAGGGCATAACCCTGGGCGCTGCGCTCTCCCCTGGGAGCCCAGAGTGGCTCTGGAAAGTGAAAGCAGCAGAGGTTTAAAGTTCAAGCCGAATTGCCTTGGAAAGTCCCCTGTCTGAGCAGTCTTATCTCTGCCATACCTGAAGAAGGCAGATCTTGGCATCTTCCCCCCATACACGGTGCCTGGGAGCAGGTTTGGGGAAACAGGGGCTGTCCCTGCAAGTGGGCAAAGGATACCTCAATGCAGGTGCTGCTGCGGGGACCGGGGGCCTGATGCAAAACCCAGCAGGGAATCTCCCTGCCTGTATCATACCCAAGCTGGAATCAGTAAGAACCTGCTGAGGGGAGGGGTACTCTTGCTGCTGGTCCCCCAGCTCTGCCCCTCGCTCCTGCCCCTGCCCCAGCCTGGCTTGTGCCCCTTGGCTCTGCCTCTGCCCCATGGTCTGCCAAAGGTGGCCGGACCCTGCCCGTGGGGTTGCTTGGCCCCAGCTCGCAACCTCCTCCCCTGCCCTGGGGACCATCGGCAGTGAGGGGGCACCCCATGGCGGTGCAGAGGCAAATGTGGGTGGCCTCTACTTCCAGTGGGGAATTCCCTGCCACGGCATGACCCAGGGCTTCCCCGGGGATGCAGCCTCTCCTGTTCGGCACAGCTGCTCCCCTGGCAGCAGGATGGAGGGGAACCAGTCTTGTTTTGCCACCAAATGTGGGTCTCAGCTGAGGGTGCCCAGGGTCCCTGGTGCTGGCTCAGCCCTCAGGCAGCGCTTGGGAGGGCATGGATAAGGGACATTTTGGGGGACTGGCCTCTGGGCTTCTCGGCACACTCATGTCCCCCCTGCAGCTGGCAAGAAGCTAGCCCCCAGCCCCACTTCTTTGCTGCAGTGCTTTAGGGCCAGGTCTTGCCCTCTCACCTGTAGAGGGATGCTGTCCATTCCCAACACTGAAAGTGTCATCCCAAAGCTGGGCTGTCTGGCGAGTGGGGTGTCTTGCCAGGGCTGGCACAGCTCTCATCCTCTGTCCCTCAGCCCTGCTCACCTCTCCCAAGCAGCACAGGTGTCAGGAGCCTGCTTAGAACCTGGCCTTCACCTTCGATTTGGAGCTGATCCCTGCCAGAGATAAAAGCCACCGAGGCGCCAGCGCAGCAGTGAGGAGGTGGCAGGAGGCTCAGCTCGCGCCTGCCATGCTCTGCAGTCACTGCCTGCTCCTCGCTGCTCCCCACAATGGCCAGGGCCAGTCCAAGGGGGCTGCCCTGCAATGGGGGGCCAGTCCCTCTGCCCAGGGGGGCCCAGGAGCACAGCAGATTGGTGGAGGGGACTGGAAATTCCCTCAGCTCTGCCTCCATCGTGCTCTCACTTCTGTTCTGACTGTGTGTGGGGGCTAGTGTCAGACCCAGCTGGAAATAATGCCTCTCTTTGGGCTGGGGGACTCCAGGCTGCCCAGCCGCTCCGTGGCTGGGGGTGCCGTGGTCCTGAGGACCAGGGCTGCCTGCTGGCCACCAGACTTTGACAGCCACATCTCCAGTGTCCCTCTGTGCTGTGCCAGCCCTGCTGCAGCAGTGCTGAAAGGGAAGGATGTGGGGGAGAGAAGAGGAAATCGGTGTCAGCCGGCAGATTGGCACAGGGACTGTGCCGTGCAGGTGATCTTGGACTGGTGCCGGGCTCCTGCCTGGCTTTGGCTGCCTGTCTTCGTGGGGGGGAAAGCAGAAGTGCGGTGCGTAGCCAGCAGTGGGGAACTGGAATTCCCCGGGCAGCCGCCAGAGCCCAGACCTCCCTCTGCAGCCACCAAACCTGTCCCTTGGGCTCTGCAAAATGCATTCCAGGCTCTTCAGACCTGCACCAGTTGGAGGCCTGGCTTTGGGTGGTGCTGGGTCCAAGCCCCATGCATGCTGTGAGGTCCAAGGGAGGACCTTGTGGTGCTTAGTGGGAATAGGAATGTCCATTCTCTGTGGGGATCGGAGTGAAGGACTGCCCTGGGGAGCCTCAGGCCCTGTTGCTGCCTTGCCCTGCCGCTGAGCTTCCCCAAGGAGAGGACAGGATAGAGGAGCTTTGAGGTGGTGGGAAGCGAAAGGGAATGGGGGAGGGGGGGAGCATGCAGCAGCAGTGGAGGATCTCTGCTGCTGAGCACGGCACTTGGGACTAATCTTTTTTCCTTTTTCCTCTCCTGTTCCCTTTATCCCCTCTCTAGGTTGGTTCACCTGGCCATTATCCACTGTGTCCCAGATGTGGCACTCTGCTGCATTGCTCAGCTGCCCAGGGAGGTGCTGGAGATCCAAAATGATCTTTTCCAGGTATATGAATATGATAGGCAGAAAGTGGGAGGAAGGCAGGTTCTGCAGGCTGCTCCCTAGATAGATGCCTAATCCATCTGCCCTTTCCCTAGGACCCCCTACCTGCTTCCTCCAGAGCACGGTGAAGGTCCCACGTGAACAGCCCCTTTTCAGGGAGGGGAAGAAGGGTGTGCGAGATACACTGAGAGGTGTGACAGCTCCCAGCACAGCAGGGTGAAGGGGTCCTTTACAAGGCCCCAGGACATTACATACAGCCCTGGAGGGTGGAGTAGGCATGCCTTGAATGTGGCAGGGTAGATAATCTGGGAGAGTGACATCTGCCCCTACAGGTGATCCCTGAGCTGGGGAGGAGGGGGGAGGGGGCAGCAAGGTGTTTGCACCCACACACAGTGTCAGCCACGCTGAGCCCTGGGGCAGTGATGGGCTCCTGCACCGCCGCCTGCCCACGCCGCCAGGCCGGGTCCTGTAGGCTGGCATGGCTCATCATGCCTGGTGTCCTGTGGGACATCCCCCCCCTTTCCTAATTTCTGCCCCTACCTCCTCTCTAGACCCCGCTCCACCTCGCCGTGTACCTGGAGCAGCCCAGTGTGATCCAGGCACTGATACACAAGGGAGTGAACCCCAGGCTGCAGGACCGCAATGGCAACACCCCGCTGCACCTAGCCTGTGAGCAGCAGCGCCTGCAGTGCGCCCAGCAGCTACTGCAGGGCACGGCCCCACCAGAGGACATGGTCCAGCACCACCAGGACCTGCAGCTCCAGAACTGGCAAGGTGAGACTTAGGGACAGCCTGGTGCAAAGCCAGTGGCTGGGTTGGGTCAGAGACCATGAGTTGTGTATGCAGGGATCCAGGAGTGCAGCAGAACAGGTAGGAGGCTAGGGTTGGTGTCCCTCAGGATGGTCTGGGCTGACTGTGGCTCTCTCTCCTGCCTCCCCATCTCAGGCTTGGCCTGTCTGCACATCAGCACCTTGAAGGGAAACATCCCAATGATGTCTCTGCTGCTGGAAAGTGGCGCAAACATTGATGTTCGGGTAAGGCTGGGCATGGTGTGGGTTTTGGGCAAGGCTGGGTGCAATGCATGGCTCCCTTAAGCCCTTCTTCCAGTCTTGGGGCAGGCACTGCTGTGGAGCTTGGAGACACTGCATTTTGAGGGAGCAGAGCAAAAAGGTCCTTGAGGGGCTGTTGGGTGCCATTGACAGCAATCGGGGTGGGGACTGCCCCCTCTGTACCCTGTCAAGGGGCTGTGGGTGGGTGCCGCAGGGCCCATCTGAGGGGACCCCGCACCCACACCCTGTGGTCTGTGGGCTGCAGGAGGGCACAAGCGGGAAGACTCCATTGCACCTGGCCGTGGAGTGCCACAACCGCAGGGCTGTCCAGTTCCTGCTGCACAACGGGGCGTATGTGGATGCCCAGATGTACAACGGGTGCACACCGCTCCACCTGGCTGTGGGCCGCAAGGATGCTGCCATCGCCGCCATCCTCTCGCACTCTGGAGCTGACACTCTGCTGAGAAACATGGAGAATGAGACAGCTCAGGACCTGGCTGATGGCAATGATGACGTGAGTCTGTGCAGGGGGAGGCCTGTGGCTCTGTGTGTCAGGACATGCAGGAGTTGGACAGTGTGGGGGGACCTCTTAGGAGTTTCTAGCCATGCCTGTCCTCCCCTACAGGGTGCAGGTGTTGGCTCTGGGAGCGCGTGGGGTGACTGCCTGTTGCCTCGAGCGCTAGGGAAAGCCCCGAGAGGGTTTCTTGGCACTTTCCTGGGGAGGTGGGAGGCTGCAGGCCCCCGTCCCAGCTCAGTGGAGACAGCAACCCTGGATCCTTACACATTCACACCCTTGGCTTTTGCAGCTCCTTGCCTTGCTGCCCTTCGATGACCTGAAGATCTCAGGGAAGCCTGTCGTGTGCTCTGAATGAGCGGCTGGACTCCTTTGGCCTGTCAGGCTGCCTCCTCGCTCTGCGCTGCTGCCCTGCTGCCCGCTGGGACCTTGCCTGCCTGCAGTTCAGTGGGAGCCGAGCCACTTTGGGAGACTTATCCCCCCGCCTCCTCTTTGGAAAAGTTTTGTTGGCCTCAGGCTGCCTTCCCAGAGGAAAGAAGGTGGCACTATGAGCACTACACAGGGGAGGCTTTTCTTTCAGTATTTGTGCCCAGCAGCAGGACTGAATTTTCCCTCCCTGCTATGGGTCTGACTTGTTGGGGTCTCCAGCTTACACAAGGAAGGAGAGGAGAGAACTCCTTTTCACACTGTACGATGGATGGAGCATCCTCTGGCACCCCCAAATGCCATCAGAACAAGTGTGGGGTGAGAAGAGTTAACACTCACTCTAATAAATGTTTTTTCTTGCTGCGGGCACCTGAGGTCTCATGTGATCTAACCCACCCTGCTCCCCCGCAGCACCAGGAGGCTGAGCATTACCCCAGGTGCCTGGGCACGTGAGGGCTGCAGGGGCTTCCCCAGTGCACCCACTCCCTTGGGTTCTTTGCACAGCAGGAGGCGAGTGGGAGCACAGGGGCTTCCCCACTTGCAGAGCCTTTCCAGTGCTCGAGGCCAAGGCTGGGGGATCTCAGCATGGTGCTGCATTCCCATACTGTCCTGTTGAGCGTCTGGCTTCAGGGCTGAAGAAAGAGGGTAGGAGGTGCTGGAAGATCAGGTTGTGGATCTCTGCTTCTGCTGCTGTGCCTGACATCTTGCTGCCTTACTGTGCTGCAGTTTTCTCTTTTGTAAAGAGGAAAGAAAGATTCTGCCCCATCTCCTGGCTTGGAAGTGTGTTAAAAAACTTAGGGCGTGGGTCTCCCCTAGGTTTTAGATTCCCCCTGGCTGGAAGCAGAAGAGACTGCCGGGTTATCTCCGCATCCCTTCTGTTGTTCAGTTCACCACCCTTCCCCTGCCCCCTTGCAAAGCCAGAGGAGCAGGTGTGACGCATTAGGGAACCAGCAGCCAAAGGTGCTGTGGGAATGGAGACACTGGGGACACCTGACCCCACCGAAGCCAGGGAAATTCCCCACTTGCTGCCTAGGAGCAGCTGCTGTTGTTTGGGGCAAATCCTTTATGGCGCAATCGCCCAAGATGCTCTGGAGTGAGCTGCTCTCTTCCTCTTCCCTTCTTGGAGGGATAGCAAAGGAATGCTGTTGGGAAGGCAGCGTGGGTAGCCCTGGGCTGGATTGCTCCATTTTTTTTCAGTCTTTGCCTCTCACCTTCTAGCAGGGCCTCAGACCTGCTGCAAACGAGCCACGTCGTTCTGCTCACGGGCGTTTGGCCAACACCTGCCCGTAGTGTGTGCCCGGCGGGGCTGTCCCATGCCACCTTCACAGATGTGGGGCACTGCCGGGTGGCCCAAGAGCAGGAGCAACGGGTGCTGCCAGAGGGGCATGGCGGGGCCAGGGCTGCAGCGGGGTGGGAAGGCGAGGGAAAAGGGAGCAGCAAGTGATCTGCATTGTTTAATTTTTAAATAAAATAATTTTTTAAAAAAAAAAAAAAAAGATGCCTTGTAAAATGTTACTGGGTAGCCCCCTGATGGCTGCAGCCGGCTCTGCAGCCCTGCCAGGGCCGGGACGGGGCGCGAGGCTGCCGGGCCGGGGAGCCGGGGGCGGCCGAGGCCTCATCCTGCCCCGCAGCCCCCGGGCAGTGCCCGCCGGGGGAGGCCGGGGGCGGGTTCCGCGCCGCAGCCGGGCTTTTCCCTTGCGTCAGGCTCGGCCGGAGCTGAGCAGCAACCGCGGCGTTGGCCTGTCGGGGCCGCGGCAGTGGGGCGGCGTGGGCAGGGGGCGGCTCTCCGGCCTGGAAACCTCTTCTGGTTCTCGGCCCGGCCCCGGCGCCCCCGCGATCCGCTGACTTCCCCTGCCTGATCCAGTGTTTCCCACTGCGGTGCGCGGGGGAAGCGGTACCGGCTCCCGTCCGACGCCGCTGGCAGGGCCGGCAGCCCCACTCCAGCCGCCGCGCAGGCGGGCGCGGGAGCCGCGGCCCCTCCGGAGCGGCAGGGGGCGCTGTGGGGCGCCGCTGCGCGCCCGCCGGGCGGGGGTTCCGCCGCCGGGAGCGGAGCTGAGGGGAGCCGGCCGGGACCGGGGCCGGGGCCGGGCCGCAGGTGAGCCGTGAGGCCGGGGTGGGCGCGGAGGGTGGGTGGTGAGGCCGGGGTGGGCGCCCGGCCGCGGGCGGCAGCCGTCCCGCTCCGTTGGGGTGGGCGAGGGCCGCCGCCGCGTTGCCGGCCCCGTTATCGTGGACGTGGCCGCCAGGCGGAGACCGGCCCCGGAGCTCCGCTCGCCCCGCACTCGGCCGCGCGCTGCCTCTCCCCGTGCCTGGGCCCCGTCCGGAGCCTCAGGGCAGAAAGGCCCTGGCGCGGGAAGGGGGCTTCCCGCACGCCTCTTCCCGGCCCGGGGACCCCCCGGGGCCCGCCGGGCCCTGACCCGGCCGGGGGTGCCCCTGCGGCGGGCCGGCGGGGAGCCCGGCGCCCGGCTGCCGCTGCTGGCAGCCCCTGGGCAGAGGCGGCCGCTTGTCCCTGCGACCCGGCTTTGCAGCGGCTGCGGGGCAGGGGGGCGCAGGATCCCGGGCCGTTAGTGGGAGGCATGGCCTTCCAGGCTCCAGGCTTGCGTTTGGCCTCAGCCCTTCGAGGTGCTAGAGATGCGCTCGAGAGGAGCAGGGCTGTGGGCAGGGGTTTTTTTTCAGGCCTGTGGCCCAGGACCCAAATTTTGCATCACAGGCAGAGGGCTGTGGCCCAGCTCTGCTCTAAAGCGGTGCGTTTGAGAGCGGCCTCTCCTGTGCCAAGGGGAACAGTAGCCGAGTCTGTTGTCTCAGCTCCCTGGCTGTTCCGCAGGCCCCAGACTAAGGCTCCTTTCATGTCTCAGCCTGTCGCCTGCTTGCCCGGCGTGGCCCCCCCTATTTCTACCTGTAACACTGGCATCCCTGTTCCTTTCCAGCCTCAGCGGGGAGGGCAGGGCCTGCTGCACTGAGTCAGCTCTCGGGGCCTGGGAGCTGCTAGCGCAGGCATAGAGAGAGCCATTGTCCCTCCGTAGCCTCTTCGTGGTTGCTGTGGGAGAGCAGAGCTGGTCCTCCTCCCGTGGCAGCAGAGGGGACCAGCAGGGTAACAGCAGGCGCAGTCATGCTGAACGGAGCCGGCTGGCTTTCGGTCTCTGTCAAGTTGAAGGGAGACGTGGCCTGTGAGTGTAGCAACCGACCCTGCCAAAAAATATCCCAACTTCTGCAAAAGTGGACGGTATTTCTGCGCCATCTTCCCAGCAGGAGGGCTGCTGCAATCAGCCACGGTTACTTAATACGGGCAAACCCAGGAGGATATGGGCAGCTTCAGCCCCAGGTGCCTGGACCAAGCCCTTTTCTTGCATCCCGCAGCACCCATACATGCGATGATGCCCCTGGAGCAGGAATGACAGTGTTGGAGGTGTCAAACTGTCTTCTATGGGGAGAGCAGGGGGGAATAGGAAGCAGGCACAGAAACCCATCCCCAGCTGTTTGCATCTCTCCCTGGGCTGGGAATTTCTGGGTTCTTTAAGTCACAGAAGGGAGATTTCAGGGTGAAACACAGCTTCAGCTTAGGTCAGGATGTTGGACTCTGGGGGACTGGCTGCAACAACTGCAGATATGAAAAGCCCCTGAGGCCTTTCCCAAGGGGACAAGAGGGTGGGGAAAGCTTGTTCATGAAACGGAAGGGGACTTCCTTGCCTTTAAAGCTCTGAGTTTGTAAGTCTCTGAGTTTCATGTGAGGGCTACCAGAGGTCACAGCTATTATTATATTGGGGCCAGGTACACCCCTAAAAAGGGTCTAAATTCCTTTGACCTTGTTTTTTGGGGAGGGGGTATTAATACCTTGGGGCATGTTTATATAGCCAGCCCCACAGCACCCTCACCTGGCTCCCAAGGCAATTGGGAGGCTTTTGCTATTTGGGAAATGAGCAGGGATGGAGCATGGACCAAGAAAACCGCCCAACCTCATGCAGGAAGCCACAGCTTGCTGTGTGAGGGGAGCGTGCAGGTGGCCTTGGGTATAGGAAGTTCTTGCCCGCTTGCCCATCCTGTTGTGTACCTGTACTCTTGTTCTTTGCGTGGCCCCTGAACATCACAGGTTTGCCTCTGTGAGGGAGGGGATGGTGGAGGGAATAACTCTTCCAGGGATTATTAAAATTGTTTTAAAGATGACTAGGCCACCACTTAGGGCTATAGCTGAAGAACATCAACTATACCTTGTCAGATAGTCCTAGTAAAATCCCAACCAGCCAGCTGGTAGGAAAGTTCCTTCCTAACCTTGCTCTCTGGCTGTGTATTGCCAAGCGGCTGAGCCCTGGTAATTTCCTGTGAGCTGTGAGGAACGCCTCGGCATGCTCCCTTCCAGAGCTGCATGGGGAGGTGGGGAGCTGGCAGCCTGAGCACTCCCTGGCTCTCCTCCACTCACCTGGTGCAGCCAGAGGGGGAAGCTCTGAACTGTTTGCTCTCAGAGGAAGGCCTTTCTGGCCACAGGCGTGAAATATGAGCTGCCAGGTAGAAGTCACTTTTTCCATTCGGTGACCTTTTCCACTCGGGAACTGTGCTAAAGTTTAACTTAAAAAGGTGAGATGTGAGGTGCTGCTTGCATTTGGAGTGAGGGCATTGTCAAAACCAGGTGGTTACAACAGTGTTCAACTGGGAACGCAAGTTTCTAAGTCCACGTGTACCTAAGCCAGAACAAACACCCTTAACAGAAGCAAACATAAATGTCTGGCATGTGCTTTTCCAACTCCAGAGGGCTTTCCATGCTCCACGTACTGCCACCATCACTGTTGTCACTGGGGTAGGATCTGGGTGCTGCCTGCTGCTGGGGAGCAGGCCAGGCAGCAGGTGGTGCAGGCATGTGGAGCAGAGGTGGCTGTGTACCAGTAGCCCACCACCAGCCTCTTCTCTCTCTGCAGATTTTGCCCTCCCCTCGTGCATGCTTCTCCCCCTACGATGGCTACTGGTGAAGAGATACCCCCTGCCCTGCAGGACTCGTGGGGGGACTTCTGGCTCTTCCGTTTCTTTGTTAATGCTGCTGGCTATGCAAGTATTGTGGTGCCGGGATTCCTCCTCATCCAGTACTTCAAGAGAAGGAATTACCTGGAGACAGGTAAGGGCAGGAAGGCCTTCCACATCAGACCTCCCTCTGAGCTCTCCACACCCCCTCAGTCAACCCTGTTCAGCACTGGCAGGTTGTTTCCCCAGCCTGCTCTGTCAGACCAGGCTTGAGCCATTGGCAGAGCTGTATCCTAGAGCTGTGTAGGTGCTACCTTGAAACAAATTTTTCCAAGGCCCCTGCATGAGTAGATGTGGAGGCTAGCAGGGAAGACGGCTTCAGCTCTCAAGCTGGTGTAGCTTGTGGTGCCCAGGCTGTGGTTAATTCTGTCTTTGTGTTCTCTTACCCCATACAGGCAGAGGCATTTGCTTCCCTGTCATCAAATCATGTGTGTTCGGCTCTGAGGTGAAGTCTGTACACCAGGAAGACGGCTCCCTACCACCTCGAGCAGAGCCCACAGAGTCCTCTACAGCCCGACAGGTCTTCAAGCTGCTCTGTTGTGCTGCTGGTCTACAGGTAGGGGCCCTGTGCCTGTGTGTGTGGCTTTCCCACTCTGGGAGGAGGAGGCGGGCAGTCGGTTTGTGGCCATCACTTCTTTGAAGGTCAAGGATGCAGTGCTGTCCTTCATCAGGGCAGGGTTAGAGGCTGGCACACAGCTTCTCAACCAGGATAGTCCACCAGAGCTGCTGTGTCACCTTTAAGGGTTCTGAAGGTCCATTTAGCTGGTCATCTGGGTTGAGACCTCCTGTCCATCTGATCGCAGTCCTCTGCAGCCACGGAGGGGGAAAACTCTGTGATTCAGCAGATTGTTAGGGCTGCTCTTGTTCTGGCCCTCATGTTAGAGCAGCAGATAGTTTGAACCCTCTTATATCCCACACTTTCCTCTGTGTTACCTTCTGGGGCTGATGCGTCCTGCCTTGATGGATTGGATTTGAATACTGGAGAGAAATACTGAATTCAGCTACAGATAAACAGTAATTTTTATTCTTCATTTCCCCAAGTCTCAGCTACAACCTGAGCATCATTAGGAGGGGCAGCTTTTTGGGGTCTGAGATTAAAAATAGAAATGTGGGCATTATGATACAAAAACACACACATCCCACAGCCAGCAGAAGACACCAACTCTCTGGCTTGCTATCCCAGCCCTTTCAGGCTTGCTGCGGGTCACCAACAAGTCCTTCCACCTCTCTGCCTCAGTTTCTCAGGAGGGAATGTGTGGTGAGAGGATGTCTGTGTTAATTCTGTAATTCTGTGAGGGATTTGGTACTGTTGCACCAGAAGTAGTTGCAGTGACAGCCAGAACAGTGATCATTCCTGGAAGATAATTGAATCTGATGGGTTTGAAACTAGAATTGATTTGGATGGAAGAACTGGGCCCAGGGAGCTGGAAGTGAAAACCAATGCAGAGGCCACTGGGAAAACTGCCAGGACCTGCCGCAGCGAGCTGGCACCAAAACTGCAGCTGTGCATTGGTAACGTTCCCCAATTCTGTCAGTCTGGTTCAACAGGCAACTTAATGCGTAACTGCTTGCTACACCAGGATGTTTGCTTTGCGGGCTACTCTCCCCTTGAAGAGCCTGTAAACTGAGCCTGGTTTGCTTGATCCTGGTTGTAACCACATGGGACAGTGTGTTCCCTCAGGTGGGTGGCCCCATCTCCCAGGGTCTCAGGGAAGCATTGCTGTGCAGAGGATGACGCAGCGCTGGGGCAAGCAAGGATCTCCTGGGGTCTGTTCTTCCCCTGGTTGCTTGCAGTGGCCATTGTGGGTCCTGACTTTCCTGTGCTCCTCCCGCTTCACAGGCCTCCTACCTCACATGGGGCGTCCTCCAGGAGCGTGTGATGACAAGAACATACGGTGCCACCGAAACAGACCCTGGTGAGAAGTTCAAGGACTCCCAGTTCTTGGTGTTCATGAACCGCATCCTGGCCTTCACAGTGGCTGGTCTGTACTGCGCCCTGACCAAGCAGCCGCGCCACGGGGCTCCTATGTACAAATACTCCTTTGCCTCCCTCTCCAACATCCTCAGCAGCTGGTGCCAGTATGAGGCACTCAAATACATCAGCTTCCCCACCCAAGTGCTAGCCAAGGCCTCTAAAGTGATCCCAGTGATGATGATGGGCAAACTGGTGTCACGCAAAAGTTATGAGTACTGGGAATACCTAACTGCTGCCCTCATCTCCGTGGGGGTCAGCATGTTCCTGCTCTCCAGTGCTCCCAACAGGCACGCATCTACTGTCACCACGTTCTCGGGCATAGTCCTCCTGGCTGGCTACATAATCTTTGACAGCTTCACCTCCAACTGGCAGGATGCCCTCTTCACCTATAAGATGTCTCCTGTGCAGATGATGTTTGGCGTCAATGTCTTCTCTTGCCTTTTCACGGTGGGCTCACTCTTGGAGCAGGGTGCCTTGCTGGAGTCGGTACGCTTCATGGCCCGCCACTCAGAGTTCACGGCCCATGCCGTGCTGCTCTCTGTGTGCTCTGCCTGTGGCCAACTCTTCATCTTCTACACCATCAACCAGTTCGGGGCAGCCGTCTTCACCATCATCATGACACTCCGCCAGGCCTTCGCCATCCTCCTTTCCTGCCTCATCTACGGGCACACTGTCACTGTCGTGGGTGGGCTGGGCGTAGCTGTTGTCTTCATGGCCCTCTTCCTCCGCGTCTATGCCCGCAGCCGCATGAAGAAGCGCAGTAAGAAGCTCCCACCAGGCGAGACCCCCGTACAAAAGGTCTAAGGAGCTGGGACCATGGCATTTAAGCTGTGCCTGCTGTCCTGCCTCCACGTGGGGGTACTTGCTTGATTTCTCAGAACCCGCTGAAGAGCAGGGTGGGGTATGGGTAGGCTGGACCAGTGACTCACCTGCTTTTCCTGGGGAAGGGGCTGGAACAAGCCCATGGAATGCTCTGGGCTGCCACAGCTCCAAACCTTTCCATTTGCCTTAATAGGTCAAAGACTTCTAGCCAAGGCATGGGCCTGGGGGCAAACCAGCATGGGTGGGTCTGCTGGTACTCCTGCCCCACCTCTGCCCCGTGGCTTCTCTCCAAAGTCACTGATGAACAGGGGAGCTCTTTTCCCTGGCACTGTCTTGCCTCTGTCACTACTACAGAGCTCAGGAGGAGGAAGGTGCAAGCAAAACACTAGCTTTCTTTTTGAAACACCTCCATGTGAGGCAAGTCCCAAGCTGAGCCTGTCCCAAGAAGGGGGGAGCCCTCAGCACCCCTCCTAGGAGGTGCTCCAGGTAAGACAGGCACAGCTAAGGGAAGGACTCCCAGCTCATCCTACCCCAGACCTGGTATCTGCTCCAGGAGGGCACTCTGCAGTGAAAGCATCCCTGTTTGGTTTTATCAGTTCATTGCCCCTGCTCTGAGACACTTTGTTCCCTTTGGCCCAGGCTGATTTTTATGCAGACTGAGACTAGCTGTTACAGTTCCCAGTGCTTGCTGAGTTGTCCTAGCTTTTTGGTTACATCTGCTGCTGTTACAGGCCAAAGGCTGCACTGCCCAAAAGCCAGCATCACCTTGGGGTGTTTCAGTGCCATTTCATCAGGTTTCTGGACTTTGCAGTTGCCATTCAGAGAAGCACAAATAGCCCCTCTTCTTCCTGCTAACTGGAGGCTTTGGCCCAGGCTTTCCCGGGGTCTGGCCAGAGCCCCACTGTGTCTGAAGGGTCAAGAGGAGAGATGGGGCAGAGCCCGCTTGCGGTGCCTTGTTCCTGCTCCACAGGCAGCAGGGGATGGAGCGAGTGGGCATCTGCTCTCCGGGCAGTAGGGGATGGAGCAGTGAAATCTGCTTTTCCCTGGGAGCCTGGGTTTTACTGGCCAACTCTTTTCTCAACACAACCTGACAGAAGCCAGGAGGTTTTGGTACTTTTAAAAGGCAACTTTTTTCTCTTTTTATTTTATTAAATTAAAAATATGCTGCACATATTGCCCTGGAGGTAAATGTTCTTTTAATATTTTTTCCATGTACCTGGAAGGAGGGGAGAAACTTCCTAACCCTTCATCTGTCCCTAGTCTCTCTGGGACAGCAAAACTGTTTTTCCTTTCCACACAGGTGCCTTTGCCCAGGTAGGTATTGGGCAGGGTTGGACCCAAAGCTACAAGGCCTGATGCAAGATCCTTGCACACATGACTGGGGAGCACTGCCAGGTTTGGACTACTGCTTGTGCTGGTGGGCAGGTAGAAGAGCTGTTAGCCTGATTCTGGTTTGGTTCCTGCATTCCCTGCATCATGCAGCTGGGGCAGCCTCAGCAGGTACAGCTGCAGCCTGTGTACTAGAGATGGTACAGAGGCTTCCTGAACACTTGCCTGTCAGGGGCGCCAGTGCTGCAGCAAGGCTTTGGAGGAGCCCATCCTTTATGGGGTGCATGTGTACCACCACAAGTTCCACAGGCCCCACACTGGAGCCAGGGAGGCTTGACTGGGGTGGTTACATTCTACTGGTACATATGGGAGGCCTGGTAAAAAAACCTTGACTGTAGGCCTATGTGATCGAATAGTGGTGAGGTCTGTGGTCAGAGATGGGCCCTTGGCCTAACAGAGCTAGAGAAAAGGGAGACTGGTGAGGGCTGCAGAAGAAACAGAGGAGGAGACTAGGGACAAGAGCTGCTTATCACGGTGCAGTTAGCCGAGCCAGCAGGGATAACAGCTGGTGCTGAACACAGGCCAGGCTTCAGAGCTGTTAGCTCTCCAGCAGTTTTACCTATGCTCCTTTTCCTAGCTCTGCACTCTTGAAAGTGCCTGTGCAGTCTCATGGCCTTCCATCCTATCCTGCCTCTATAAATTCCCCAATATCTGCCCCTAGCACCTGCTGACAGACTGATGTTGGAATAGATTTTTTTCCCCCCTCTTTGGTCAGAAAGAAAATAGGTTGACTACCAGGCTGGGAATGGGATACCTTTTCTACTAGATTTAAAGAAAAAATGAGAAAAAACCCAACCCCAAAACATTAAGTTAAAAAGTAGTGACTACCAATTTGGCAAAGCATTCCTACAGAGAGAAAAATCTTAACATTTAAACATGTTTCTGTCCTGTCCCAGGGAAAGAAAAGCACCCTGAAGGCATTTGCTAGCTCAGCTGCAGCACTGCTCTAGCAGCCTGCACCCAAACAGCTGCCACAGCAGCAACACGGTGCCCCACAGTGCCTTGGTGGGCAGCGAGGGACTCCAGCAGGTTCTGCCTCCTCCCCACCCCATTGAAGATGGATGCTGACAAAAGCCCGCTCTTATTTTGTGCCCATCATTGCTGGCAAGACAGACCTTTATTTTCCCTGACAAAGCCCAGGGAGCCATTGTGGCTAAGGCTGACAAACCTTGCTTGTGGGGCACGAGCTTAGCGAGGGGCACATTAATCAGAGGTGATGCCCCAGGCTTCATCACCTGCAACAGGCAAAAGCCAGGAGGTGGCCAGATACTGCCAGCCCCCCCAGGGCTGCAGAAGCCCAAAAGGGGCAGGCTGGAGATGGGAGGAAAGAAGGAGTCTAGAGCATGGAACCTTTTGGCCTAAGAGCAGCCCCCTGGCTCTGCCCTGCAGTGGAACAGGCAGACAGCTCCTGCACCCAGAGACACGCAGCTCAGACCAGCCAGCAGCAGTGCAGGCTCAGGTCCTGGCACAGCTGGAAAGGTCTGTCCCTGGGCTGTGGGGTATGCAGTGCCCTGGGGGTGAACTACTGCACACTGGAGATGACCCCGCTTGCACAGCAGGTCACCTGTTTTTCCTACCCACTTTGCGGTACCTGGGCAGGGAAGGGGTAAAGAGCACCTGAAACAGAGCTCTGAAAAAACAGTTAGGGTAGGGGAGAGACAAGAGTCACAGGCTGAGACCCTTTCATCTGTATGAAACACAAGGGATCCCACCACATAAACCACATTTCTTTGACACTTTTAATTCCAGTAGAACAAAATAGAAAAATGATCCAACAAAAAAATAACCAAACATCCTGCCCTGGATGTTCAGGGAGGCAGCAGCTCAGAGAAAGGGCTCTTCCACCCCAGTGGAAGAAGGGCAGTGTTTGATGCCTACTGGGAAAGCGGGAGACCTCATGGCAGGGGAGAGGGGGGAAGCCTGATGCCTCCTCACCTCCACTCCCCATCAACTGTTCCTACAGAAGCAGAAAGACACAGAACAGACAGGCCTCAGGCCGCCTGTATCACTACTGACAAACAGGCATTCATGCCCTCCTGCACCCTGCCAAAAACAACCTCAAAAGAACAGACACCACCAAGGGGTCAGTAGCAACTGGTGGGAGCAGACCCCCTTTCTAAGCAGACATGATACAGGGCAGAGGCCTGGCAGGTGAGGAAAGAGGCTTCCTCCTACTTCAGTCTACCTCTTCCATGTGGGATACATCTTCATCTCGCTCCAGTGGGGGAATTTCATCAGAAACTGCTGCACTGGGGTCCTCTGCAGTCACCTCATCTTCATCAATGCCTAGGAGAGGGAGGAAAGGAAGAGATGAGGCCTCCAAGAAACACCTGATCCCAGAGGTACAGCCTCTCCCAAAGGCTCCTGCCCACGGCCTAAGGCACAGGGCTATTAGCATCCAGTAGTCAGGCCAAGCCACAGCACCTCCCGATTTACATTTTTAGCTAAATAGCCAATTTGGAGAAAAAAGCTGGATGCAAGCACAAGCTGTTTCACCAGATGGGCCACATCACCCATAAAAGACTTTTGACATTCACTCTGAAGAAATAAAGCACCTCAGCTTGTTATGGGAGCAGCCGGTGGTGGCTTCTGGCCTTATGAAGGACAGGACAGGCCACTCAAGAGCCCTGAGCCCTCCCAAAGTACCTTGGCTCCAGGTTTCCACCTGCCCATAGCCACTTCATGTACACAGCCAGCCCTGCACATCACACCAGCATGGCTCACTTACTGGCCTCTACTCTGCCCCAAGACAGTTACAAAGGAGCCTGACCAGCTAACCTGCTTTCAGGAGCTGCTCCAGGACTGAGCAGTTGCATGGACACCTACCAAGCCCCAGTTTGATCATCCTGTAGATACGGTTGGAGTGGGTCTGGGGATCTTCCAGGGAGAAACCAGAGGACAAGAGAGCAGTCTCGAAGAGTAACACCACCAGATCTTTGACAGCTTTGTCATTCTTGTCAACATCAGCCTTCTGACGGAGGGTTTCCACGATTGGGTGGTCAGGGTTGATCTCCAGGTGCTTCTTGGCCATCATATAGCCCATGGTAGAGCTGTCCCGCAGTGCCTGAGCCTTCATGATGCGCTCCATGTTGGCTGTCCAACCATAGGTGCTTGTGACAATGCAGCAGGGAGATGAGACCAACCGGTTTGAGACAGTTACCTGCCAACATAGCCAAGAGTTAGCTGAGCAAGGTCCCCATACACCCTGGACTGGGCCCAGCCACAGCTCATATGATAGCCCAAGGTCTTTGCCCCAGATTCACCTGGGGACACCCCAAAGCAAGCAGAGATCCTCTCCAAGCAGCTCCAGGACCACTGCACAGACTAGTTTGGACAGCTCAGCCAGCACCTTCAGCACCCACTGCATGTTTCCCACACTTACCCTCTCCCATCAATGCATGTAATTGGGTCAGTGCCCCTCATCTGCAGCCTGGCTGCTTAGAACAAGATGGTGCATGCTGGGACCTCCAGTCTCCTTTAGCGGCTCCTCTGCAGGAGATGAGAGGCATGCATTGAGCTGGGGCCCTTGCTGGCATCACGGAGGATGCAGCCCTCCTCCCTCCAGCCCAGGGCTGAGCTCCCTGCCCATCTCACCTTCTCCACCTTCTTGTCCAGGATCTCCTTCATCAGTTTGCAGAGGATCTCGAACTTGGCCTTGCTCTCTTCCATCTTCTTTTTCTCCTCCTCATCCTCAGGCAGCTCCAGACCCTCTTTGGTGACCGATACCAGGATCTTGCCATCAAACTCCTTGAGCTGCTGCACGCAGTACTCATCAATAGGCTCCGTCATGTACACCACCTCAAAGCCACGCTTCCGCACACGTTCCACAAAGGCCGAGTTGGCAACCTGCTCCTTACTCTCCCCTGTGTTTGTAGGGGGTAGAAATGAGATGTCACCAAGATGTTAAAAGAGTTGGTTACAGCAGGACAAACAGCACCAGTCACTCAGAACCCCTAGCATAAACTGGCTGCAGCCGGGGCTCCAGGCCCAGTGGTCTTTCCCCAGCCCCCAGGGGCGAGCTGCGATTCAGCAGGGAGGGCCTGCTGAAGGCAGCACTACCAACCCAGAAAAATTTGCTTCAGGTTAGGGCTGGTAGGTAGGTGACCTGCCTCCACCTTAATAGGGCACAGAGGAGCTCCGGCTCACCTGTGATGTAGTAGATGCTCTTCTGAGTCTCCTTCATACGGGACACGTACTCTGAAAGCGAAGTCACCTCATCGCCTGACTGGGATGTGTGGTAACGCAGCAGCTCTGAAAGGCGCTTTCGGTTGGTTGAGTCCTCATGGATGCCCAGCTGGGGGCAGAAGAGATGCATGAAGCCTCCAGGATGGGACTTGCATGTACTCTGCCACCCCTGAGGCACAAATATCACTGCCCACCCTCGATCATTTGAGTGCTGGGCCTAAGGCAGCCAGAGGGGCTGGCTGCCCACAAAGGCCCTCTGGGGTACTCGCAAGACCACCTCAATCTTAACACCCATGCAGAAAAGACATGGCACAGTGTGCCCAGCTCACCTTCAGATTCTTAGAAAAGGCCTCATAAAACTTTTTGTAGTTCTCTTTGTCCTCTGCCAGCTCAGAGAAAAGCTCCAAGCATTTCTTCACAATGTTTTTGCGGATCACCTTTAGGATCTTGCTCTGCTGGAGCATCTCGCGAGATATGTTTAGAGGCAGGTCCTCTGAGTCCACAACACCCCGGATGAAGTCTGAGTAGGAGAAATGAAAACAGGAGTCAGGTTAAGAGCTCTGAGCTTCATCACATGAGGAAAAGTGCCAAGACCCACACCAGCTAGTGCCTCATCCAGACACTGTACTGGGAGTGGTACCACAGGCTGTGGGGGTCCCAGCTCTGCACTGGGAGGCTGAGGCAGGGGACTCTTACTTAGGTACTCGGGGATGAGCTCGTCACAGTTGTCCATGATGAATACACGCCTCACATACAGCTTAATGTTATTTTTCTTCTTCTTGTTCTCAAAGAGGTCAAAAGGGGCACGGCGTGGGATGAAGAGTAGGGCCCTGAACTCCAGCTGCCCTTCCACAGAAAAGTGCTGCAGAGCCAGGAAGGAAAAACAGCTGCTGGGGTGGCTTCCCTTCTACCCCTTTCCCCAGGACCTGCTGTGGGCAGGCTGGACTGTCATTCCTCAGCCCTGGGGCTAGCAGGGGGGCACAGCAGGGTCTCTAGCATCCAAGCAGCCTGCATTGCCCCCTCCTCAGCCCCACTGCCCCCTACATGCCAGGGGTCTCCAGCATCTGGCAGGCCTGAACGGAGGAGTCATGCTTCTCTGAAGCCCAGCATCCTCCCGGGTCCTGCTTTTAAGCTGGTACTGCCCATGCCTCCACCCACATGGGAGTCACAGTGCAGGCTGAGCCACCACCAAGTGGCCCGGGAACCCTCAATGCCCCTGAGGTACAACCATGTGGTGGCTCTAGGTACAGCCTGGTAAGGGGCCCTCTGCCTCTCCTGGGAAGCCAGAGTGGCCCAGCACCCACCTTGACAGCCAGGTGGTCCTCCCAGTCATTTGTGAGGCTTTTGTAGAACTCGCCATACTCCTCCTGGGTGATGTCATCAGGGTTGCGGGTCCAAATAGGCTTGGTCTTGTTCAGCTCCTCCTGGTCAATATATTTCTCCTTTATTTTCTTGGTCTTTTTCTTGCCCACATCTCCCTCCTCCTCATCAGAGCCCACATCCTCAATTTTGGGTTTCTCCTCATGTTTAGATGCTGACTCTTCCTCTTCCTTCTCATCTTTCTCCTCCTCTGCCTCATCATCACTGATCTCTTTCTCACGCTCCTTCTCCAGCTGTGGAGAAAGGGACAAACAAGTACGGTTTAGCCCCAAGCAACTATGACCAGGAATCCTTTTGCTGCAGATGAGAAATGACAGTCCTCAAAAGCCCACCAAACACAACATGTGGAACCAGGGCTTCTCCTGAAACCAGCCCTCAGAGTCCCTCCATAGCTCATGCAACCAAAAGCTGTGTCTGAGGAGACAGGGGCAGGAAACCCTCCTCCCTCCACAGGTAGTTTAGATGACCTCCAGCTGCACAGATCAAAGCCAAAAGCATGGCAGGGTACCCATCACCTTCACCTCCAGTAAGACCCCAGCCTCAAAACACCTCTGGCCATAGAAGCTAGGAACACCACTGCTCAATAGCCAGCAGCCAGGAACTATGGATGGGAACGGAAGAGACTGTACTCTGTTCCTCTGGGCTCCTGTTTCCAACACCACCCACCCCTGCCTCCAGCTTTCCAGTCCCCACAGTCCCTCCCTTAACGCACATAGAGCGTGATGGGGTAGCCAATGAACTGGGAGTGCTTCTTCACCACTTCTTTGACACGCCGTTCCTCCAAGTACTCTGTCTGGTCCTCTTTCAAATACAGGATCACTTTGGTGCCCCGTCCAATAGGCTCACCTACAGTGTGGTAAAAAACCAGTGTTTCAGGGCATAGTGTTAAAAGGGCAGAGAGCAAGTGAGACCAGCTCCTCAAGGCTAAACACTACTTAACACCTAACAATAACAGGCATGACTGACAACACATCACAGATCTAGGGAGCACCAGGAAAAAAGGGGTGCTTCTAGCAAACAAATACACTTGGGGTTTTGTACAATACATACCGTGGTCAGTTCGGACAGTGAAGGAGCCCCCAGCTGATGACTCCCAAGCATACTGCTCATCATCATTGTGTTTGGTAATGACAATCACCTTTTCGGCCACTAGATAAGCAGAATAGAAACCCACACCAAACTGCCCGATCATGGAGATGTCTGCACCAGCCTACGAAAGCAGAGAAAGACTGACAGATCACTGAAGAGACAGAAGATGTCTGCAACTGATCCACAGCAGCAAAGAACTGGGTCAACATGTAAAGAAAAAGAGGCATGTGCCTACAAGCAGCCAGCCCTACCCTCAGCTCCTCCCTGCTGCTGGAAAAGGGGGGAAGCGCACTTGGGTAGGCCAACAGCTCCCACAGCACAGAAGACAGCAGGGCTGGGTTATAACCCAGTGAAAGCCTAAGGCCCAGGCCGTAGGGACCCCATGCAGCCAAAGGTAACCCACCTGCAGGGCTTCCATGAAGGCTTTGGTACCGGATTTGGCAATAGTGCCCAGGTTGTTGATGAGGTCTGCTTTTGTCATCCCAATGCCAGTGTCCACCAGGGTGAGCGTGCGGTCCCGGGGGTTGGGGACTATGTCAATCTTGAGGTCCTTACCACTGTCTAGCTTTGAGGGATCTGTCAGGCTCTCGTAGCGGATCTTATCCAGCGCCTAGGGAAAAAGGTGATGCTTGCCACAGCCTCCCTCCCCCAGCACATGCCTCGCTGGCTGCCTAGGCACCAGCCTCTCCCTGGGCACCCCCAGCAGGACATCACCCTCCCCCAGAGCCCCCCAGCAGAAGAGGGAGACCGCCTGCAAAGGGGCGAGGAAGGCCCAGGCTCACGTCAGAGGCGTTGGAGATGAGCTCCCGCAGAAAGATCTCCTTGTTGGAGTAGAACGTGTTGATGATGAGCGACATGAGCTGGGCGATCTCCGCCTGGAAGGCGAAGGTCTCTGCATCCTCCTCCTCATGCTGCACGGCCTCAGGCATCTGCAAGGCAAGCGGCGGCTGTCAGCGCCAGGAGCACCGCCCTCGCCTTCTCCCGCAGCAGCGACCAGCGGACGGGGGATGCCTCCCGCCGGCGGCCTTTTATAGGCACGGGGGGTGTGTGCGCGCACTGCCCACCGTCTCCTTCCGCCTTAAAACGGCCCTGCTTCCTGCCGCCCCGTCCCGCCCTCCGCCGCCCCCGTGAGCCGCCTCCCTACCGCCCTGCCCAGCCCGTCGGCCCTGCCCACAGCCTCTACGGGTCGGCCGCGCTGCCGTTCCGGGCCCCAGGCGGTGCGGCAGGGCGCCCTACAAGGCCCCGCAGCGTTACCGCTTAGCGGCGGCGGCCGCGGTGGAGGCGGCCGCGTAGGTGCCGGCCCGCACCTCCGCGGGGGACTATTTCCCGCGACGGGTGGCGGAGGAGCACCGTGGCGGGTGGGGAGCGGTGCCGATGAACTTCCAGAGGTTTCTACGGGGTTACGGGCGGTGCCTCGGCTGCTGCCGGCAGCAGGCTCCGGGCCTGGGCGGGGGGCTGCGCAGCCCCGGGGGCGCCGCTGTCTCAGCTCCGTCCCGCGGCTTCCCCGGGGCCCAGAGCCGTGTGGCTTTGCCGGCCTGAGGCTGGGCGCGGCCAGGGCCCTGAGCGTGAGCAGGGGCCGAGATGGGGAGGCGGGCTGTAGGGGTCGTGTCAGGGCCTGAGGGCAAAGCAGGCCCGTTTCCCCCCTGGGGAGCCGGCGTTACGCTGTGCCTCTGGAGTCTGAGGGCACTAAGGTGATGTCTCATCCTCCCCGTGGGGGCAGAGGCCGGGCTGGCCAAGGAAGCTGGGGGTAGGGTGGGGAGACCCCGGCCCCACAGCTTTTGGCTGGGGGTGCCGAGGGGGTGATGGAGAGTGATGTGGGGTGGAGGCCTGCTGGCAGGGCGGTATAGTCTGTCGGCCCCCCCAGGAGCAGGAGGCGGCATTCTGGCTGTTCCCAGGCATAAGGAAAGCTCCCAGGTGCATGTGCTGCAGGTTGCTGCACCCCCGAATGTGCATCCTCTCCTTATCAGAGGTGCTGGTGGTCCCTTGGCATACCCCAAGGGCAGCACCCCCCTCCCATGCTGCCAGGTCCCCGTAGTGGAGAACCACTGGCCCTACCTCTGCCAGGGGTGCCCTGGCCACTTCAGCGCCTGATGGGCTACAGGGGACCCAGGGAACGATGGTGCCTGCTCCCTTCAGCCCTTGCCCCTCCCCAGCGGTGATGGAGACACACACATACCCAAAGGGGCTTTTTGGTCTTTTTATAGAAAACGGCAACTGTATAGACACATTTACACAGTCAGGGGATGGGAAAGCCAAGGGAGAGGTCAGGCCTCCCCCCGCAGCACAGGTGGGCAGGGAAGGCAGCCTGGATGGGGAGGGCCTTGCCACCTCTCCTCTTGCAGCCCACAGTGGGACCTCCTGTTAAACAGCTGGGAGGCAGAAAGAAAAGAAAGGCAGAATCCCAAAATTAAAAAAAAAAAAAAGGAACAAAGGCGAGGAGAAGGTGTGGTGTGGAGACCCCCTCCTCCCTCAGCCTAGCCACAGTGTTGGCTCTTTATGTGGGTGGGACATGGATGTCTACGTTCCTGGGATACTGCTGGGAGCCTAGCCTGGGATATATACTGGGGATGTAAGCCTAGCAGAGAGTGGGGATGGGGAGGCTGGCTGGGGCTCTCCTCCCCATCTGCAAGTCTCAACAGCAGGGGAAGTGGTGTGGGATGTTTCCAGGCCCCCCTGGAAGAAGAGGAGAGGACAGCAAGTCCCTAGGTGCCTTGGGGACAAGGGCAATAGAGGGAATAACACTGGATACCAGCCTTCAACTCTTGTCAGAGAGGAGGCGGCTGAGAATGGCTTTTGGCCTTGAGCTGGGGAAATTATGCAGCGTGGGAGGCAGCTGGACCTCTGTGATATCCCAGGGGTCTTACACACACACAGAGCACGGGGAAGGAGAAGGCACGTAGGCCTGAAGGCATCACACAGCCGAGCATGGCAGGAGCCAGGCCAACCCCACAGGAGTGGAACCGTCCCTGGGTGTAACATCTGCCGTGGCAGTACGATTTGGCAGGGGCAGGCGTGAGGTGTTATCTCCCCACGGCACCAAGGTATCCAGGGCCTTGGAGGAGGATGCGGAGCCGTCTCTCGGTGTCCGTGCACCCTCCAGGTACCTCTGCTAGATGAGAATTCGGAACAGAAAGGAGACCGCAGCTCCTAGGGCCAAGCCCAGTGACAGAAAAAAGGCCATGATGGCTCCAGCTGTCTCCGCTTCATGAGCAAGCACTTTCCTAGGGGAGAAACAGGTGTCAGACCCATACTCGGGGATGTGTGCCCCAAGCCCTGCTGTGAGTTGAACAGAGAAATAGGAGGCCACAGAGGAGCCAGCAGCTGTTGGAGCAGCAAGACCAAATCCACCTTGGCTCCAAGACTCTGCCTCCACCTTATGGGCTCATAAAGACAGAGAAAGTGCATCAGGCAGGCTGCCCTGAAGCTGCCAGCACCAGGGATGCCCCACCTTGACTCCTGCCCCCATGCACTGCAGCCCGTCTGGCTGAGCCCTGGCTGGGCTCTTCATGCTGCCTGTGTTCTTGTGCTGGGCAAGGGTGCTCACCCTGCTTTGGTGCTGTGCCACGCTTTGCTCCCCTCCAGATCCCTGCTGTGCCCAGCCACTTCCCCAGAGTGGCAGGTGGGGGAAATGGGAGAGCCCAGACAATGGCTTCCTCATCTTTAGGATATGAAGGCACAAGGCTGGGAGATGGGACACCGGGGTTTTCTTCCCTGAGGTGGTGTGGCAATTCCCCTCTGCACCTGCATCCCCTTCTCCAGATCCCAGAGCTGGGCAAAGCCAGACTCCAGAAGTCACACTGGGGCTGGCAACTGGGGGTGTAACCAACCCTTCCCCTGTTCCGAGCTTTTACTCACTTCGGCCCAAAGCACATGCAAAGGCTGGCCAGGTAGCCGTTGGAGATGGAGAAGAAGATCATGAAAATGATGTACCAGGCGTCATGAGAGAAGACGACAGGCAGGTATTCACGGGGTTGCACGTTGCACAGCATGAAAAGAGGGATAAAGATGACACGGAGGGCCACCATCACTGGCAGGAGGCAGCTGTCCTTCCCAGGCTGGGAGAAAAACATAGGTCACTGAGCAGCTGAGAAATGGACATTCCCCATCCCACGGCATGCTGGCAGGGGCTATACAGAGGCTGTCCCTCCTGTCAGGGCTGTGGAGAAGCCACAGAGATGGCAAAGTTGCTGAGACTTCCTCTACTGCAACAAGTCTCAGCATCACCACCTGCTGTGGTAAGGATGTCGTACCAGGACTGAAAGTCCTATTCCAGTTGACTTGGAGAGCAGCAGCGCTAGAGCCAAAATTCTGAGGTGGGCTTGTGAGCGACTGCTAAGCCCTTGCTGGAAAGAACACACAGGCAGGCAGGAGAGCCTTGTGCATATTCACACAATCTGCTCCTGCAGCAAACCACCGTGTAGGACAAGGTTGGCTGAGGTAAATCCCCTCTGGCACCTCAGGGCCTGCAAACGGGGTTTTAACCAGTTCTTCAGCCTCCTACGCTATCCCCCAGCCAAGCAGAGCGAGATCCAGCGATCTGAGAAAGGGATTACGCTGGAGTTGTTTCAGACAGTGCTGGGAAAAGCACAGACCGAGTTACGGTCTCCTCAGATCCTAAACAGAGTCCCTGGACATGTGACACTGGGATGAAGAAGGCGGCGGCATCCCCCTGTGGCTGGGACCAAGGCAACCCCTGGTACGAGACATGCCTGGCTCTGTCTGGGGGCCCCTCGGTGAGGTGCCAGGGTCGCAGATGGCAGGGCTCGCTGGTCTCGGTCAGGAGAGACCCACAGCTGCCTTGGGAGCCGCTGGGCTGGTGTAGCCTTGGGATGCCTCATGAGCACGGGGGGAAGCTGAGGTTGGGCCAGCTGCTATGTCTGTGGGCAAACTGGCAGGAGCAGCCTCTCCTGCCTGAGAAGAAAATAAGCAAGCGGGGCCCCAACCAGGGAAATGAGGACCAAACCGCAGGCAGTCAGACTTTCCACACAGCCCTGTTTTGGAAACGTCTCCTGCTGGGTCATCCCACCATGGAGGCTGTAGCCTGGACACCAGGCAACACGGCTCATGGCCAAGGCTGAGGGCAGCCAGCTGTGGTGGCCAGGGGAGAAGCGGCTCCAGGCCGTGGGGAAGCCAGGCACGGACAGAACCCATGGTGCTGAGAAGCTTCTCTAAACAAACAGCCTGAACAATACAGGGAGAAACAGCACTTGGGGGTGGGTGAAGGGGCAGGAAGAGTCGCAGCCAGGACAGCCCCCTTCCTCACCCACCACCATCGCTCCCATCACTCAGCTCCAGCAGCTTTAAGCGAGGCAGGGGAGATGAGAGCAAAGGGACATGGCAGGGGACAGACAGCTCTGTGACCCACATGGCATGGCTCTGTCCTGCTCCCAGGATAAGGCTCTTTAAAGCAGCTGTGTCCTGTGCCGAGGCCAGAGGTTTTATTTTGGGCTGCCCTGTCTTTCACCCTCTTTCCCTGCCGCCGTCCTGTCTCACTGTTTGCATAGCTGGAGTGAAGGTTTGTTTACAAAGAGGCTGAAATGGAGGAGGCAGCTTCATCCAAGCCATGCTGAAAGAGGGAGGAGGACAACACAACACTGTGGTTCTCGGCTCTGATCCGTAAATCTCTGCTTAGGACTTAAAGCCAAGGCAGAGGCCAGCTCTGCACCTCCTTCCTGCTCCAAGCCATGGATGGCAGCCCCAGTGAGAGTTGCGGCCAAGGGGCCTGGGGATGGAGACTGCCAGGGCGTTTGCTCCCTGCCCCATGCTTACCCATGTGAAGAGGGCAGTGAGACTCCGTCCTGTCCAGTCAAAGACATTAAAGAGCAGGAAGCAGGAGACAGGGATGAAGTAGAGACCTGAAAAAGGGGCAGAAGGTCACTGATGAGCCCAGGGTGCCCCAGGCTCTCCTGCCAGTTGCATGGAAACTGTCTTTCAAGTCTAGGTTCTCCTGGTTTTCCACTAAGGGCTGGAATGGTCTCCTAGCCGGGCTGGTGTCCGCATCCAAATCATCAGGCACAGTGGTTTCCTCTTCCCCTCAGGCATACTGAATCAAGTTTGCATGGCAAAGTTTCGGTAGCAGGGGAGCTACAGGGGTGGCTTCTGTGAGAAGATGCCAGAAGTTTCCCCCATGCCCAATGGAGGCAATGCCAGCCAGCTCCAAGACGGACCCACCACTGGCCAAGGCCGAGCTAATCAATGACAGCAGTAGCGCCTCTGGGATAGCAAATTAAGAAGAAGAAAACAAATATCTGCACCAGCAGAAGAGAGGAGTGAGACTACGTGAGGGAAACAACTCTGCAGACACCAAGGTCAGCACAGAAGTGGGGGGAGGAGGTGCTCCAGGCACTGGAGCAGATTCCCCTGCAGCCCATGGTGAAGTTCATGGTGAGGCAGGCTGCCCCTCTCAGCCCACGGAGGTTAATGCTGGAGCAGATCCCCACCTGTAGCCCTTGCAGGACCCCACGCCAGAGCAGGTGGGTGCCTGAAGGAGGCTGTGACCCGTGGGAAGCCTGCGCTGGAGCAGGTCCTAGCAGGACCTGTGGCCCCGTGGAGAGTAGCCCAGGCTGGAGCAGGTTTGCTGGCAGGACTTGTGACCCCACCGGGGACCTAGGCTGGAGCAGTCTGTTCCTGAAAGACTGCACCCCATGGGAGGGACCCATGCAGGAGCAGTTCATGAAGAACTGCAGCCTGTGGAAAGGACTCAAGAGCTCATGTTGAAGAGGTGCATGGAGGACTGTTTCCCGTGGGAGGGACCCCACGCTGGAGCAGGGGAAGAGTGTGAGGAGTCCTCCCCCTGACTACCCCTGAGGAGGAATGGCAGAAACATGTGAAGAACTGACCACAACCCCCATTCCCCATCCCCCTGCACCGCTGTGGGGGAGAAGGTAGAGAAATCAGGAATAAAGTTAAGCCTGGGAGGAAAGGAGAGGTGGGGGGAAGGTATTTTAAGATGTAGTTTTTATTTCTCATTATCCTACTCTCATTGACTAGTAATAAATTAAATTTATTTTCCCCAAGTCAAGTCTGTGGTGCCCATGACAGTAACAGCTGTGTGACCTGCCTGTCCTTATCTTGACTCACAGGCCTTTCGTTGTATTTTCTCCCTCACGTCCAGCTGAGGAGGGGAGTGACAGAGCAGCTTCGGTGGGCACCTGGCATCCAGCCAGGATCAACCCACCACACATGCCTACTACTTCAAGCCTCACTTTCTTTTCTCTTATTTCACCTTGTTCCCAGTTTCGTCCTACCACACCCCATCCCTGGCCACACTTACCCCATGTGTTTCCCTTTCCGAGGACAGTGGACACCTTAGCTGTGATGGAGGGAAAGACACCGATGGTGACAGTGAAGACGAAGCAGACAGACACAGCCATGACCCAGAGCTAGGCAGATGAAAGAAAGAGGCTGGAACCAAACACAGGGCAAGAGACCAGTGCAGGGCTGGTCTCCTCTCCCCATGCTCTCCTACCCCTGTGCCCATCCCCTGGTATGAGGGGCAGCGCGGGGGTTGCTGGCAACTCACAGACCTTCTTAAAAATAGCAATGACCGAGGGCTTCTCATCAGGGTTGTGGATAGGGATGATCTTTGAGTTACTCTGCTCCATCCCATTGGGCTCATCTGCAGGGAGAGACACAAGTAGGGCACAGCAGACCCCAGAAAGCTGAGATGTAATATAGTCCTTCTGTCTCATTCTTCCTCTCAGCTCTTCCTCTTTTTCTTTCCTCTCCCTCCTCTCCGCTCCTCACCTTTCTTAATTAGGTCTCTTTTGGTCTCCAGCTCTGCATTGTATACGCGGTACTCTGTCTTGTCCTTCATGGAGTAGTATCGGAAGAAATCCTGCAGAGATACAGCCACGGAAAACTCATTAACATGTGAGGAAAGAAGGCTGCCAGGGGCTGTGTGGTAATAGGCGATATGGGCAATATGGGCAAATGCAGTACAGGCAAAGTATTCCTTCTACTTATGTCTGATACTGATGCTTTCCTGCTCACCCAGGGGCCCATTTCCACAGTACCCCAAGGATACTGGGGTATCTGAGGTGCGAAGTACCCCAGAGAGCTCCCTCAGGAGAGCTTGCCCTGACCCAGAAGGTAGAGGCTGAGCCAAGGCTGGGGTACCGGTGGGCCACAGCCCTTGTGCTGTGGTGTGCAAAGGTCCCATGTTCCCACACCCCTCCCCACCAGGACGACAGGGTCTCACCATGCGAGGCAGAAGGATGTAGGAGAAGATTGCCAGCACGATCACCACACAGGCTGTGGTGAAGTAACCAATGAAGCCCTCAGGTTGCTGGGCGCCAACTGGGAGGATAAGGAAGGGAAAAGACAAGGGGAAAAAGGAAGATGACAAGGCCTGAAAGGAGCAAGGCCCTGCTGTCATCTCCCCCCAACCCTCCAGCATAACCCCAGCAGACCCTGTTAGCAGTGGTGCCCTTGGGAAGGGCCTGTCACCCACAGGGCAGGGATTACTCACTGGCAATACTGAAGATCATTGCCAAAGCGGCAAAGGTGCCTGCCAAGCCCTGCCCACTCATGATGGGAGCTGTGTAGCTGGCAGGCAGGAGCCCTGCCAGCCCAAAGAGGCTGCTCTGGAGGATGGCGCCGAAGGCTGTGAAGGGGAAAGGTGAGCAGAAATGAGAAACCAAAGGCAAGGATGAACTCGCACCTCTGCAGGGAGCCAAGGCCCCTGCCCTGTGAGGCAAGGTAGGTCCCCCCTCCTCCTGGGCTCTTTTGCAGTGAGGTTCATGCTTTTCTCCCAGAGAGACCAGCCCTAGCCATTGGGCTGTGCCCCCTTCCGTCCCCCCACTACCTCACTCACAGTTGATGAAGACGATGCTGATCATGGTAAAGATGAAGAAGGGAAGAGGATCCATGGTGACCTTCACCATGATTGCAGTGACTAAAAACACCAGCCCAATGGCCACCAGGCTGCCTAAGATGCGGATCTGCTGGGGAATCCTGCAAGAGAGGATCTCGGTGAGGAAAACCCACTCCCCTGAAGCCTGTGAGGCTGGGGCCAAGCTCTCCCATGGGGAGAATCCAAGTGAAACCCCAGCACGGCAGACCAGTGTTTTGCCTTTGACTTGACTGAATGGGCTGCAGCTTGACTCAGTGCTGGGGCAGGAGGATGGGCCAGGGCTGGGTGGCAGGGGCAAGGATGGGGCAAGGCTTACCACTGGTGGATGAAGGAGTTGAGGCAGGTGAAGATGAGGAGGGGCACCATGGCGCAGAGAGTCATGAAGTTGTCAAACATGGACCTCAGATAGGAGGGGGACGAGGCAGCCGCACCAGTCTGGTTCTGGGACTGGCTCGTATCCTCTGGGTCTGCAAGACGGCTGATGAAATACTGCGAGAGAAGGAGCTTGGTGGGGCCAAGGTGCTGCGAAGCCTCCCCCTAGCACACTCAAGCCCCCCTCTAGCCCCATGCCCAGCCCTCCTGTCGCCTCAGTGCCACTTGTCCCACCCAGGTCACCCATGCTTCTGTCTCCTGTGTGCAGAAGTGGGGAGGCTCTATGCTGTTCTGCCACACCTACACCATGGTCCCTAGATGTGACAGGGGACAATTAGTGTCACGGACAGCAGCAGGAGGGAAGCCCTCACCTCCCTGGCAGTCATGAAGAAATTCCATGGCAGCAGTGTTCCCAGGCCAAGGATGAAGAAGATCAGCCAGACAGCCTTGTACCTGTGGAGGAAACTGGTTTGGAGCAGGACACTGGGCAGGGCAGGGGACAGGCATTGCTTCTGACTGTCCCAATCCCTAAGCGGGAGGAACCAGGAGAAGGAGGGAGGACAGAATTTATTGCCCTGCCCCTGGCCTGGGCTGCTGGAGGAGATGTGGCACCAGAGGGGCCATGGGAGGCCCTCCCCAGGAGGGTACAAAGGTGCGGGGGGGCTGGCTGCTCCTCAGCAGGTGGCACCCAGATGCACAGTGGCCATTGCCAGAGCTGGGAGGGAGTCATGCTCCCCAGGCGCGTCCCAGTGCTGGGGACTGTTTACAGCCTGATTGCTATGGAAAAACTGATAGAGCATCTTGAGGAAGGGACAGCTTGGTAGTTCAGTGAGCATACAGGAGCGGGGGTCCCCCAGATGCTGGGTCCCCCCGTGCTCCCTCACTTCCTGGTATTCTCGATGTGCCCCCACACTTACACCAGAGCCTGGCTTTACCTATCTTGGGGCCCGTCTCTTGCTGTCATCTTGTGTGGCAGGAGTCAGCACAGGTCAGCACCCAGTCTCGTGGCTGCTCTCCGTCTGGAAAGCAAACAGAGGATTTTACGGGGGAGTGAGGGGCACAGGCCCAGCAGGAGCAGCACGGATTTTAACCCCAGGCCATGCCACCAAGTAAATGCTCCACATTACCAGGGGCCAAACAGAGACAGCAAACTGTGAGAGCAGTGTGCAGCAGCTTTGGAAGCCTGCAGCTCAGAGCCCTTCAGTGGAGGGACTGACACACTGCTTTATTCTGCTGGCTGGGGGGCACCAAGCCTTCCCTCTGAAAGGAAAACCGCTTTCCTGAGATGCCCAGGCTGCTTGGCACTGGCTGCCCAGCTGCTCTGCCACAGGCTCTTAAGGGATTTGTGAGCCTGTAGCTCTCTGCCCCCAATCCTGGAGCTGCCAGTGAAGCGTATGTGCAGCGAGCTGTGTCCACCCCGCTGCCCTCCCCACCTCCCTCCAACGCCTGGGGCACGGCGGCACAAAAGACACATTTAATTCAGCAAACTCTCCATCCAGAAGCATGCAACACCCCCCCCCCCCACCCCCCCCACCCCCCGTTCCCATTCCCTGGGACTCTCATGGCCTTTTCCTTGGAAAGCCAAGAGTGTCCTTGGCACTGCTGTCCTCTTCCCAGCACCCACCGCTCCTTTTCCCCCATCACCATCTGCCCAGCCCTTGCCACCACCCTGGCATTGCCCTCCCCACAGACAGCCCCGGAGATGCAGCCCCAGGAGCCCTGAGAAGGGACCTCCTCTGCCCGGTCCCCACCCCCCTCCTCCTGGGGCAGAGGATTAGCTGCCCCGGAGAATCCGCAGGCCTGCCTTGTCCTTTTCCAGTCCAGGCGGCGCAGCATGGGGTGCTCCGGCACCTCTCCAAGGGCTTCATCTGCAGCGGGGCTCCCGGTGCTGAGCCCCCGGCCCCCCTGGGGCATGCCCCTCAGCCCAGCACCGCCGCTAGCTACAGCATCCCTGCCTGCACAGTGCCAGGTAGGGCGAGGGAGGAGGCAGGCGGGAAGCAGCATGCTGGGATCTGTAGTCCCTGCCAGCCCCGGCACGCATTAAAGACAGCGGTGGCCCGTCCCTTGTCGCAGGTGCCTGCGTGGCTGTGAGCACCGCTCACCTCCTCCCCTGGTGTGGTCCTGCAGGGTGCGGAGCCTACGGCTGTGATGGAGCTGAAACAGAGCCGGCAGGATGTGGAGAGGGATTCAGGAAGCCCGCTGGCTGCTTCGAAAAGGCAGAGCAGGACAGCAGTACTGCATGGGACCACCAGCCCCACCAGCCTGCAGGTGCCACCTTGTTGATGCCAGAGCCATGTGCAGCACAGCTCCCCCGCCTTCCCATGCAGACAGCTCAGGGCACGGCAGCTCCTGCCTTGCCCCCGTGAGCTACCCCAGGCTTCCAAAGAAAACATCCCAAAATCCCAAAATCCCCTCCTGGCAGCCTGCCGGTGCCCCTGTGGGCAGGAGACACCCCAAGCCCTGACCCTGGATTAGCAAGGGGATCTGCAAATACAGCTGCCACCCCCCTGCACACAGAAATGCCACCGGGGCCACTGCTCATCCCCAATCTAACAGATCTCACCCCAAAACAGGCAGGAGAACCCCAGCTCCTGCCACAGGTTCCCAGCAAGCTCTCAACACACTGCCCCTTGCCCAGCCAAGCCCCTCGCCCCATGCCCAGCCCCCCACCAGGTTGCATCAGTGTCCCAAGAAACAGGGGTAAAGACCAACCCCACAGACGTACCTGGGGAGGACAGAGCCTGGGTAAACCCCGTGTTCAGCGTATTTGAAGGAGGTGTATGTGTCCCCTTACGCACCCCCCGGCGCTCAGGGGTGAGCATCAGGCCCCAGCTCAAGTCACGGGGGCTGGAGCCACGTGGGTCTAGCAGCATCCACGTGGGAGGAGAAGAGGTGTCGAGTACCACAGCTGGCACATGGCCCGGGTCCGCTGCCCAGGCGTCCAGGGAAGGGAGGAAGGGGAGGCTGTGGTGGAGGAAGGAGGTGGCAGGAGCCGAGGGCACTGGGGAGGAGGCAGGGGGCTGGGGTGTGGGGCTCGGGGGGTGCGGGGGCAGGGCACTCCGCCATGCGGCTTTCCCGGCCACTGCCCGGAGAGCGCCCACATCCCTGCGTCAGGAGCCCAACCTCCTTGGCGAGTGCTGCCCAGCTGCCCGGCCACAGCCTCCTGCCTGTGTTTGTTTTCTGTCTCACTTCACTAAGTGCCTCCTAATTTTCTCCAGAAAGAGCCGGTGCCTGCCAAGGGGCACGCGGGTCAGCACTCATTACGGCAGGAAACGCGTTCAGCCTCCGGCTTTTACAAACAACTCTATAACAAACAGAAAAAGTCACAGGAAGCAACACCAGCAACACCAGCAACAGGTGGCAGCCCTGCTCCCACCTGGCCAGAGCAGCCCTACCATAAGGGACCAGGGGATATAAGGGACCAGGGGACGGAGGCCACCTCCAGCCACCTCGCTGGCACAGCCCAGCTCTAACCCCCTCCCGGACAAGCCTGCTGATGTTCATCCCAGCCACCAGCCCAATGGCTGCACAGCCTGGGGGACAAGGAAAAGCAGAAGCAATGCAGGGCCTTGGCGAAGCACATCCATTTTGTTCCTGGGCGTCAAGCAGTCTGTCTTACCCCTCAGAAGCGATGTATAAGCGGAAGGAGTAAGATAACAAAGAGCAGGGTTAACAAACCCTAGGCCAGCACCTCTGAGCAGGTACAAACAAGAGATGGCACAATGGTAATTGCCCATTCATGCCGCACAAAGACCTTGACAGACGCTGAGTGACACCTGCTGTACTGGGCCACGTGCAATCCCATTGCCAACCAAGCCCTGGGAGCCCACGGCAGCGCCAGCCATCACCAAAACCGCCTAACCTCCGCTGAAAAACTTGCACTGCAGGACAGCCACGCCTGCAGGCAGCCATTTGTCACCGGGCTTCAGAGATTTCCCTACCTCTCCCTTCCCACGCATCGCCTCTTCACCTGCTTCTGCTGCCTTCACCAAAGGTGAGCACAGCCCATGCTTGGCTTTCCACCCAAGAGCAATTTCACAGTGTTAGGTAGGCATGCTATGGGTTTATAACCAGGAACACCAGCTCTTTTAAGAAAAGGTCTTTATGCCACACCAAGCATAGCACCATTCTTGCAGTCCCCAGACAAGATGGCAAGCACCGCACACATCCTCCTGTTGCCACTTGTAGGGGATCACCTTGCAAGGACGAGGTCAGCACTTCCTCCGAGCGTGGCCAAGATGGGGCAGGGCCAGGTGCTTCACCAGGCTTCACCCCATCCCCTATGTCGGACTTCCCTCCCAGGCAACACCAGAGCCCTCTCGGCAGGAGGGCTGATCTGTGGGCCATCGAGGTTCTCCTGCGGGCAGGGAACAACCCCGGCACAGGTGTGCAGGTCACATGAAGCCCTGGTGGCCATGACTCAGCTGGAGGATGGGTGACACTCCAAAACTGCCCATTCCATGAAATTTTGTGTGTGTGCCTTAACTCTGACCACGCACCCCCAGGTCCTCCTACCTTGTGCCGGGGTCCAAGGAACCAGCCTCCTGAGCGGTGTCCTGCCCACCTCCACCTTCAGCCACCAACTGTGAGGACACGTGCTTGTATTTCACAAGACGTATGAGTGTGCACAATTGTGCACCATTACCACGGTGCTGAGACAAACATAAGCCCTCCCAAAATAAGGGCAGGTAACGCTGGGTCAAGTCAGAGGCCAGTCTGGCTCAAAAATTTGTCTCCGTCATAGGACAAAAGCAGATGCCAAGAAAGGGTAAGAGTGGCACAGGCACTGACTAACTCCCCAACTGCTCCACCAGCCGCTGAGCCAGCAGGGGCATGCTGTCCATGTGTTTTGTAGCCTGTGGTGGGTTTTGCTTCTGTGAAAACCCTGCTTCCCTCTCTAATTCGGAAGCCTCTGAGCAAGGGCAGCACCTCTGCCTGCGTGCAGGGCCCTGGCTGGGGCTCCCTCGCCCTCGCTGTCAAAGGGTGGATGAACATTGGAGTGGCTTCTCCATGGCAGCCACAGCTTTACAGGCCTGGATTGTATCCACCCTGCAGCACGTTTCCCAAACAGAGAAATTCTAGCTTACTTAGTCATCCAGGCACAGCTCCACGCCTTCGGTCCTCCTCGTCGCTTTCTTCCCAACCTTCCCCAGCTTCCCTCAACCCTTCCAGAGACGCTGGGGCTGGGGCCACACAGGGGCTGTGAGGGGGTGAGACACCAATTTGAAGAGCAGCTGAAGGATGTACAGCCTTATCACTCACAAATATGATTTGATGTGCTTTTATGCCCACCAAGCTATCCAAAACAGCCCCAGGCCTTGCTGCAAGTGGCCGGCTCAGCATGTAATCTTGTTTGCAGATCTGGGGCTTCTCCCCACCCCCCCTCTCATCTATCACTTGATATTTACCTAAACTGAATTTCATCTGCCTACTGCCCAGTGTTGTAATGGTCTTCTGTACTCTTCCTAGCTGGCACTTGTCCCCACGAACCTGAGTAATCCAATCGCCTCAGCAAGCCCTGTCATCTCATTGCTCATTCCCTTTTCCAGGTCACACACAAACACGTTGAAGAAACATGGGACCCAACACAGCGATCTCTTTCCACTGCAAAAACGGACTGCTGACTCCTATACCCTCCTTCCTGTTTTTGTACCAATTATGGGGCCATGTGAGGACCTTCCCTCCTGACCAGCCAGTTCCCTTAAGAACTAGGCTGAAAGCCCTGACTGAATGTTTTTTGGGAAGCAGCGTGGGCACCATGAGCTCCGAGTCGCTACAAAGCGCTGCCCCGGCTCGGGGACCCCTTGGCAGAAACCTCCCAACCTGCCCACAGACCCCACTCCTGTACAGACGCCTGGGACACACAGCAGATCTGCTAGTCAGCTTTTCCCTGAAGTTCCCTCCAGCTCTTCTTAGAAATGAACGTCACACCTTTCCCCCTCCCGGTCCCCGGGGGCTGCGGCAGTTGTGAATGAATGACTAGAGGCCACACGTGACAGACAGCCAGCTCACCCTCCCTTTCTTTCCGGTGAACGTCGCCTTGCCCTAGCGACTTATTGCTGTTTAGCTTTGCTTTCTAACCTTTCCTCGGCGGAGCACCCCAACAGAAGGTGAAGAAACTGCTCAGGCTCTTCCACGGCGAACAGAGAGGCAAAAGCTTCACCTGGCTTTTCAGCTATGGCCTCTCTTCCTCTGATCCCCCATTCCTCCAACGACCGTAGCAGGCTTCCTACTCCTGGTGTGCTTCGCAAGCAGTGTATCAGAGAGCTGATAGCACTTCCTATTGTTCTTCTCCTTTCTGAGCCCTGCCCCTCTGCAAAGAGGCTTGCTGCACCATCCACTGCCCCCAGCGCTGCTGGTGCTTGCCTCCTGGGGGGGATCATAGCAAGGGAGCAGGATGGAGGCATTCTGGCCTCCTCCCTTGCCTTGCTGCCTGCAGACAAAGCCCTCCCCTGTAAGGCAGCCCACACAGCAGAGGTGAAGGTCCCCAGGTAATATTTCTGACGTGTTTCACCTTGCACTCTCCACTCCTTCATGGGCAAAAGGAGAGACAGCTGTAGACCCTCTCTGCCTTCAGGTTTGCGGCACCCACAGCCACCATGCAAACTCGTTCCCAGCACCCGACCGGCTGTTATCTTGGCTGCCGGGTGGCATGGGGAGGTGCGGGGGGGGGGGGGGGGCGTTCAGCCCTGTGCTGTGTTTTGAACTGCGCACACCAGACAGCTGCAAAGCACCTTATCTGCAGAGTTCAAGGGGCCCCGAGAGGCTCCCTGGGGGCCCCCGGCCCTGGCAGGTAAAGTGACCTGGCCCAGGTGGCAAATTCCCCAGGGCCCCGTGGGACTCCAGCACTGTCCTCAAAGGGCTTCCCACCAGGGAGAGGGGAGTGGGCAGTCACAGGGCAAAGCCAGCCCTAAAACTACCCCAGGTAATGCAGCTGGGACTCCTCCAGCCACCACCAAGTCCCACAGAGCTGTGGGAGTCCACCTCCACACCAGGGCTGCTCAGTGGGTTTCCAGCCCTGACATATCTCTGGCCAAATACCAACAGGGAGGCCCTAGCGATGCAGCCCCACCATGAACGCGCACACCTCTCTCCTCAGCACATGGCGACCGCCCAAGCCCAGGACACTTGGTGTCCAGCCAGAGAACACCCCCCCGGACACCCATGCAACCCCCTGCAGCAGAGACGGGTGCTCCTGCTCAGCGCCCCATCAAACTCTCTGGGGGGACATGTTACTGTCACAGCAAGAAGCTTACCAGAAGGGCAGGTTGGTCCCAGACCCTTGTTCCCGGTCACCTCAGGCCACAGGACTGTAGGGACGGCACAGCCTTGAGAGAGGTGGGAAGAGCCCTGCAAATATCGGAGCAGTTGCCTGCTCCAAGGCCTGTGGTTTGGAGGTACAGGAGGAGATACAGCACCCGGGCAGGAGCTAAGGGGGGACGTCATCTCTGAGGAGACGTCAGAGGGAGAGATAAGCTGCCCTCGGGAGCCTGTTTGCAGGGACAGGATTCGTAAGGGCTCTTCTGAGGAGCTGTTTTCCCTGATGGCACCTGCTCAGGCCACTGTCCCCAGGAGAAGAGACTATCGCCTCCAAGCCACAACCCTGCTTCTTGGCAGGCTGGGGAAGGAGGCACGTTTTTCCAGGGCTAGGTGCAGGCTCCATTTGTTGGAAATTTAGAGAAATAAAGACCCTTCTCCCAGGGGTGGCCAGAGGGATTTGCTCAGGACTCGACTCACTACAGCTGCAGAAACCTCCAAAACCAGGAGGAAACCACCACCAGGACCTGGATGGTGCCTCCAGACAGCTTTCAGCACCTCCAGGGGCTGCCTGGAGGTGGGGAGGGGCAGGGCAATGACCCACACAGGCAGGCACAAAGCTCACGCTACCTGGCCACAGCTTCCTGTGGGACCACCATGGGTTCGGAGAGAGCCGGGGGATGCCACACCCCAGACCTTCATCCTCACCTGGCAGCTCCTGCAGCCAGGCAGCCCCCTGCAGCCCATGTGTGCAGGGCTGGTCCAAGCCCCCCAGGGTGCCAGCATGGCTGGCTGAGGTGCTGCCTGGCTCCATCTGGGGGGTACAGGGAGGGGGGTGCTGCGGGAAGGGTGCTCCCCAGGGTCAGCCTGGGGGCCGTGGCAGGAAGAGGCACAATGGGAGGAAGCCACATTTCCGCTTCCCAGTGGAGAAAACCTTACAGAACCCCTGGGGAGAACAACCGGACACCATTAATGTAAAAATCAGCAGGGAGCACAAGGAGCAGCCAGAGGCAGCCCTGAGGCAGGAGCAGGTTGTCCCTGCATGGAGGAGCCTGGGGCTTGGTGCAGCGGTGGCACAGGCCACCACGTACCAGGACAGCCATGCAATCCCAACGTGCCACAGCACAAAGCACAGTGCTGGCTCCCGCCTGCCCGCAGCCCAGCTCGCCCAGGCAGGTGGCACTCCTCATTCCCACCCAATCGAGTGGGAATAGGGATTGCCCCCTAATGGGCTGGGGCATTGCTTAGGCAAGACTCCCCCCTGGGGCATGGCTGCCAGATGCATCTCTTTTGCTTTAGTAGCTTCCACCCCCCACCCAGTCATGATGAGGCTTGCTCAAGAGGAATCCCTGTCATTACAGATGGTATCTCGGTCAGCCCCACCTTGGGCAGCAGCTACAGCACGTCGGAGGGATGGGCTGAGCCTACAGTACCATGTCCCCATTTCCCCCTCATGTCTGTAAGAACAAAGGTGAGACCCATAAAGAGGAAGCATGCAGCAAGACAGAAAGAGAAAAAAGCAGTTCATGGCCAGAAAAGTCTGAAGATAAGGACTCAGTGGATGTATGGGAAGAAACCCAGAGGACAGAGTCCCACAGCCAGGGAATGAAAGAGCACCAAGATGAGTTTCTCCATACCCTGCCTTCTAGGCTTGGTAGGGCCATATCCACAGCAACATGTGGCTACCCCCGAGGTCACTGCTCAGGGAGTAGTACTGGAGGGGAAGAGCACGACTGCAGGAGGCTACCTGCCATTGGTGGCCCCCAGGGTGCTGGGATGGAGAGGATTCCTCCATCATTGCTTCATGTTCCTGGCTCCAGGACTGAGCTCAGAGCTGGCAGACCCAGGAAGGAGTCAGGCCAGGAATGACACAAGGGAGCTGAGCATGGAGCAACCTGCAGTGAGCGGCTGGGAAAGAAGGATGGGGACAGCTTATGGTGCAGTTGAGAGGTCCTCAAAACAGCCCTGACGTGAGGGGCAAGGCAGGGGGGCTGTGGAATCATTGGAAAGTTCAAAAGCCCCTCTAAACCCCTCCCCAAGATACGCATGGAGCCCCCTCTATGCACAGAGCCTCTAGCAGAGGAGGCTTGGAGGGCTCAGCCAAACATGTTCCCTCACCTCAAATGCCACACTGTACTTTATGGGGGCTTCTCTCCCCAGGAGAGCCCGACCCCAGGACTCCTCATCGCTCGTCCCCAAAACAGGGCCGCTTCTGGAAGGGCAGGAAAAGCTGGCAGACAACCAGCTGTGAGAGCACCTGCCCACAGCAACTCCCTGCCCACTGCCACCCGGCCACCTCCCGCACCCTGGGACGCGTTCACATCCCAGGGGAGAGGCTCCGTCCGTCCAGTGCTGCCTCCTTCCCGAAGGGAGCTGGTGCCAGATGCAAATGCACAAAGCTGGAGGCAAGCAGGACCCTCAGCCAGCAAGAGCTGCCCACACCCAGTGGGAGCCGCTGAACCACCGGCACCTGGGCCACGCTGCCCCCTCACCCGAGTCCCCTGGCAGGTGGGAGAGCATCCCTGGGGCTGGACAGAGCCAGCCTTGTCCCTGCACCCAGAGGACTCGGTGGAGGGGCTGCCACAGGCTGCCAGCCCTGCCAGGGGGCTGGCACGGGGGCAGACCTCATTTTGCCCCCACCCAGCAATTTTTCCAAGGCTGGGCTGGGCTGCACAGCTGCTTCCAATTTAGTGGGGGGGCGGAGGAGTGAAACCAGAGCCAGAACAACATGATCTTCCCCCGGCGTCACAGCCTCCCCAGCTCCCAAAATTTGGAGGGGCGATCCCTCCCCACTGACCAAGAGCCCCCTGACAGAAACTGGGACAGACATGTGTGGGCCAACCACTGCCGGGCCTGTGGTGGGTTGAGGTTGGCTCTGTCCTTTGCATGTCAGATGTGCCTGGCAGCCGGGAGAGAAATACAAGGGCTATTTTGGGTCCCCACAGATTGAAGTGGCTTTTTGCTTGTAGGCCAGCTCAAGAACCTGGGACCTGGCTGACCACTGTTTTCGGCATGAAATCTCCGCAGCCCTACTGGGAAAGGGGGTGGCGAGCAGGGAAGAAGGTTTTGGCACCTGCCATGGTCCCTCTGCCAGCCACTTGTCTTGCCAAGATCCTGCTCACTGCCTGGATGGCTGCAGCATCTTGCAAACTGCGAACTGGCTTCAGCTGCTAAATGCAGCTCTGCTCCAGGAGATGGGGCATGTCAGTCACCCCCAGACCCACACACCTTCTTTGTCCCAGCCAAGGGGCACCCCATGATCCCCAAAAACAAAAGGAGGGAGCAGGGACAGATGCCCTGGCTGGGTGTGCTCCTCCCACGTGCCCAAAGCCAGCCACTTCCAAAGTCGCAGTCACCTCCCAGCAGCAGGGCAAAGCCGTCCCCGCAAGTCCTAGGAGCTGGGGGGACTCGAGGAGCCACACACACCTGTAATTCCCAGCTGATTTTAAATAAGGCTGTGGGGAAGGTAACACCTGCTGAGAGCCAGGCTTGCTCTGCGGTAGCTCCAGAAGAGCCGTGCGGACAGCACACGGTCTGTGGACCTAGGAACCAAAAGCCAAGGTGGCAGCATGCCACCAGTGGTGTGGATCAAGCACAGGACTAGGAGTAAACACCCAGGGCAGAAATTCTGCTTCTCGTACCCTCCTCTCTGAATAACTCAGCTTCCACAAACAGCCTGGCAGGACTAACGTCTCACATGTGGAGCCAGAGCAAGGCTCGAGGCAGACACCTCCTTCGGAGGGAGTTAGACTCCAAACCTCTCACTCTTGGCACTGGCCTGGGCTAACCCGTAGCAAACAGGGAAACCTTTATGCAAGTAGGATCAGGCAGGGAGAGACAACAGGAGGTGAGGAGCTCACCCCCGCGTCTGGACAAACCATGGCAAAACAGAGTGTCTCCCACACGACCAATAATAACCCTGGCCACAAGTCAGGAAAGGGCAAGTCACATCCCCTCCAAATCCCAACCCGCAGGCGCTGCTGCATCTGTGCAATCAGCCACCACCCAGTGTGCCACAGCCACAAGGTCCTGGGCTGCCTGGGACTGTGAGCATCCCCAGGGATACCTTGGAAGCACGGAGAACCCTGCATGAGAGCCACCGAGTGCTCTGCTCATGTGGAAACGGCACTTTGCAGACATTGGCATTGGCTTTGCAGGCTCCACCGCTGCCGAGCCTCTCCCATGTTAATTTGGGGAGCAGAAGAGATGAAGGAGGCTCTGAGACTCCCTGCTGGAAGATCCAAGGGTACCGTAGCCTCCATCGAGGTGGGCTGGCCATCCGGCAAGGTGTCCTGCCAGAGCTTGCCCAGGTGCCTGGACACGCTGGGACGCTGATGCACTCCCACGGCGATGCCAGGCGATAAGGAGCCCAGGAGCTGAGCGCTGCTGAAGCAATCCCTTTCTGGCACACTGCATCCCCCTTGCAGCCACGGGGGAAGAAAGGGAGGGAGGGCTGGTGGCAGATGACTTGTTTTATTGAAGGCCAAGCCATTTACTTCTGCTGGGTTCTGTTTTTAGTCAAAGGCTCCCCTTTTGGAGCAAGCCCAGCTGCAGAGCCCAGGCAGGGGGGAGCGTGGGGCCCTACAGCAACTCCCTTGACCCCCACAAGGCACAGCTCCTGCCCCGCATCGCCCAGGCACCCTGCACCTGCTGCCTCCAGGGTAACAGCCCTGTCTGGGAAGATGCTGGCAGATCAATGCCCTGATGTGGTTCACCATGCGATCACACCAACCTTGTACTGCCACGAGGGGTGGGTGTGAAGACGGGAAGGAGAAGCTGCAGGGGAGGGTGGATTGCTTCTTAACAGCTTGGTTGTGTTGCCGTTGGTCTGCCTCCTCCTGCGGTGCATGGATAACACTCCTGCTCTCATCAGGGTGGTATGAAGACCTGCCCAACCCTACCATCCTCAGCCACAGCACAATACCTACAAACCCTTAAGAGCTGAAGGCACCGCGCTCCCTGCAGCAGTGGGCTCCCCGAGGGGGCAGAGGTTCTGTCCAGAGCAAATACCATCGAGGAGCTCATCCACAGCGCCGAGGGAGGATATCCCAGGCAAAAAAACCAGAACTGCCTCCAGCTTGGTCCTGAGGCCAGGAAAAGACAAGGCCTGCTGAAGGTAGGGCAGGTAGCTCCTTCAACTCCAAGCCCCTGGCCAGGAGCACGAAGAGAGCTATGCCACCAGTCCCTCCTGCCTCTCCGAGCTGTTCTCCAGGGGTAACCAAGCCTAAAATGAGGGAGCTCCTCTCACGAGGGTTTTCCATGAGCAAACCTGCAGCAAAACTCAAATGGGGCTGCCCACCCCAAAGCCCTTGATGTCTTTGAGCTCCTCCAGGTGAGCTGACCCTCAGCTATCGGTGTAAATCGGCTCCCTGTCCCTGCTTGGAATCAGTGGGTGGCTGTGCTAGGTGTGATGAACCAGGCAGGGGTGAGGACCACGCTGGGACCCACAGCATGAGCAGAGAAGCCAAGCAGGGTGGCCCAGGTGGGATGCACCTCTCCCCAGCAGCCTTGCAGCAGGGCTGGGGCCATTTCAGTGGCAGTCCAGGGGCGCTGGTATGTGTTCGGGTGACGGCTTGCCCTCAGCACAGCCAGGCTGATGACCCAGTCCTGCTGCTGTGACTCAGCCCTCAGTACCTGGCCAGAGCAGGCTGCTCACCGGGTGGGAGGCTGACTGCAGGATCCTCCAGTCCTGCTGCTGCTCCTGATCCAGCCGCATCCCTCCCAGTCCTGCTCTTCACCTCAAGCCCCTGTCTGCCTCCTCCTTCTGTAGCTTCCTGGTCCACTCACTCCATGAATTTCCAGCTGGAAATTTCACAGTGAAGTGCTTTCCCATCAGACAAGACCTAAACTAAATGAACTAAAGCAAATCCTGACAGTGGTGTGGTGGGAAGAAGGCAAGGCAGCTCTGCGGAAATCTGCCTGATTTCCTGCGGGCTTCTTCTGAATGAACTGGCAAGTAGGCAATAGGTCTCTGCTCCCCTTTGGCCTCAAAAAAAGCCAGTCTTCTAGAGATGAAGCCTGACTGTGCTCACCCATGACTTAACTAAGAGGCTGCAAGAGAGCCTTGAGCACTGCACCCAGAATGCCAAGCTCACTGATTTTTGTCATGGATGGTGCATGACAGCCACACATACCCAATGCTTTGAGCCTCCCCTTTCTCAGGGATCAGTGAGACCACAGAAAAGCCTGCTCCAAGCCAGAGCAGGACCAAAGTGTCACAATAGTGATGTTCTTAACAGCACCAGCATCAGCAATGAAGTTACAAAGGGCTAGCACCATCCCTACGCAACAGCTTTCCTAGTCTCATGAGAGCAGCAACCCTCGTACGCATTCCTCACGCAGCACCACAGCTCCCCAGAGCCTATGTACAGCCAATCGCCCAACCAAGTCTACAGGGTTTGGAGTGGGAGATGGGGTGCAGTGCTGTGCTGCAACCTCAGCTGGGGCACTGGGGTCTCTCTGGACCACACATTCTGATGTAACCAAATCCACCCAGGGTCCAACCCTACTCCGCACACTTCTTTGCCTATCCCACATCTTGCACGTTGTTAACCTAGGAAACGCTCGGTCTTTATCGCACTGCTTAAACAAATCCCAACAGCTGTGTGTTTGTTAAAACCCTGACTCCTGCCCATCTGCAAATGCCTGGAGCTCACGCTGTGTAATGCTCTGCACCTGAGCTTGCTGGCAGCTAAGTGCAAGTTAGCATGGAGATGTAATTGGAGAGCTCACAGTCCTGCAGGTCCAGCAGCACCAGTGCTGGGCTGGCAGGTGTCACAGGGCAGAGCTATGTGCTGAGGAGGCTCAAGAAGGTGAGCAGAGTTTGCACTGTGGGGTCAGTACTGAGCTGGCAAGGACCACAAACAGCACTTGCTGGTAAGAGCAGGTATTGCAGCTTCCTTAACACCTGTCAAGGACCTGGATGTTATGCTGGACAAAACCAGCTGAGATCCACGTGTCCCAGAGAAGGCACTGGGGGCTGCTTGCTGGCTTCCCAAAGCCAATGGCTGGTGCCTGCCCATCTGGACAGGGCAGGCGGGTGCTCCTGGGCTCCCTCTGGTCTGATGGGCTGGTCCCCAAACCCTGCCTCTGCCAGGGCAGCTGGGAATGGAGCCGGGCAGAGCAAGGAAGTGCAACAGGAGAGAGGATGAAGGGGTGCCTTGTCCTCCATGCCCTGGCTTCACCCCAGACCACAACAAGGAAGAAGACAGGTCAGGCCCGGGCAAGAACAAAGCCTATGGCTCATCTTGGAAGAGGAAGAGGCTCATTATACATCTCAGCCCAAGATAATGAGAGCAGGGATGCCATGATGGGGAAATTATGCCAGTAGTTAATTACGCAGCTTGGGGAGGAAGCGAGAAGAGGAAAAACTGCAGGATGGAGGTGCCCTACTGCCCTGTGTGCTGGTGCTCATTTGCCAGTTCAAGCTGAACTGAATTTCTTCCACCTCTCCATTGCAGATGCTTTGCTACAGTGTAGGCCCCCGCCTCTTGTTTGTACTAGCTGACGGGAAACAGCCATTCTGCAAACCATCTTCTGGGGCCTATGTTAGAGCCCTCAGTGCCATACGGAAAGTGCCCCTGCTCTGTAAAGACCTTCTTGGTGAGCCAAGGCATGCCTACCTGTCTTTTCCAGGAGCAAAAAGCAACAGCAGGAGCACTCCAGAGAGCACACATACAGCGTCTGCACTGCACTGACACTGTATCAACAGCCCACAAGCAGCACTCAGACAACCAGGTACCCAAGAGAAAAGCATCCTCGCACAGTCACATCCTGCAGTAGTTTTGTAGTGGAGGCAGGCTTGAGGGAGCCCGAAGACTGTCCAGCATCTCGAGGGGCTGGTGAGAGGAAACGATGCCGCCAAGCCAGGATGCGGTGCAGGAGGGGAGTGGGATTTCCTGTGTCGGCATTGACAGAAGTCCCTAAATTGTGTCAGCTCACAACAGGCAACTGAGGGGCCATCAGGCTGCTTCCTGCTTTGGAGCAGCCGGGAAGTGCATCCAGCTGTGGCCAACAGCTGCATGAATTCCTCCTGCAGCCCCTAACCCTAGGGAATCTACTGGGCTCAAGGATACAGGCTCACTTGTCTTCGATCCCACAGCCCCAGGGCTTGGCTGCTGCCGCCTTCCCACACAGCCCGCAGTTCCACAGCCTGTTCCCGAGAGGCAGGCGGGAGCGCTGGTGAGCACAGGCAGTGACTGTTGGGCTGGCAGTCTTAGCACCTAGCAGGGGTGTGAGGCTCAGATTTAACTAGAGGCTCAAATTTAAGTACAGGCTCTAATTTAACTGCAGAGGTGGGAATGACAGCACAAAAGGGCTCCACGGGAGCTCTCGGTGCTCCTGCCCGGGCCAGGCTCTCCATTAACGCAGCCGCTTTGCTCAGGAACAGAAAGAAACTGAAATCTTCCACAGCATCCCATAGCCGACGGGGAGCACTTTCTTCAGCAGGACGCGGAGCGGGGCTGGCCCTGCCCCACCGCCCGCACCGCAGCACATGGCGCCCAGCCCACGCGCCCGCCACCGGGTCCTCGCAGCGTGGCCCGGCGCGGCCCGCAGCGGCTGCCGCGCGGCGGAGATGCGCATCCCTGCAGCCGGAGGAGCGCTGCGCGACCCCCTGGGGGAAGTCCTGCATCCCAGGCATCAAAGCATCACCGCACCCCAAAGCCACGCGCTCTCCCCGCGGCGGCAGCTGCGGAAGGGGATGTGGACTCGCCACGCGAGGCGGCAAGGAAGAACCCCCCCATCCCAAAAGACAGCATCTATGCATCACACCCCCCGCGACACCGACCCGCGACTCACACGCTGCCTCCCCCCAAGGCTGCGGCGCCGGATCCTGAGCTTGCAACCCCCCGCCGGCTCCCTCCGAGGGCTCCTGGGGGAGCACCCGGCTCCCTGCTCCAAAGCTTTGGAACGCTGCTAGGACCCTCGGAGGGAGGCGGGGGCGAGGGGGGGCGGGGGGCGTTGCAAGCTCAGCGACTTTGAGCCAGTACCTTAAAGAAGGGAGCTCACCGCTGCCCCCCTCTCCTCGCCGGCGCCTTCTGTCCCCGAAGCGGATGGGAAACCGCCTCCTCCCTCCCCGCTCCTCAAACTCCTCCTCCTCTTTTTGCCGCCTTCAGCGCCACGCGGCTCCCGCGTGGGGGAGGCGGCCGGTTTCCCCACCCCCCCACCCCCCGGAGAGAAGGGGGAAAAGACGCCGCGACCCCCCGCGGGCAGCGCTGCCCACCCCACGCGTGAACCCACCTGCGCCGCGCTCCCCCGCAGCGCGCCGGGTGCCGGCCCTCCCCGGGGCTGGCCCGCCCCTGGCTCCCCCCCTTCCGCGCCTCCCCCGCCCCGCACCCGGCGGGGAACCCCCCGGCCCGCCCAGGGCCCGGCTGCTTCAGCCCTGCACAGCCCCGGAGAAGGGGGGGCAACCACCCCCCCCCCCCCCCCCCCCAGCGCTTCTGAGCTGCGCCCGGCACCGGGTTTGCATTAATACCCACCCATCGGTAACCCTTGCAGCTCTACGGGGAGCTATACGGTGTGTTATGGCTCTGAACGGAGCGTGAAGCTGCATCCCAATCCAGACAAAAATCCTCTCTGCTGGCAGTTACTGATGTACATATATAGATACATATGGGTGTGTATACATAAACACGTGTGTGTATATTGTTATATATATATATATATAAAACTATCTTGGGTTGTGGAGAAGATTGAAGACAGCTTTTTGCACCATGCATTCATGGGGGTGCTACCTGGGATGGCAGGTAATGTGCAGACCCCTCTGAAATTTAGCAGTTTCCTTATATCCAGAGCATATCAGTACTGTGTGTACCCAGTATCCAAAGGGCAGGCATGGACTCTAAGCTGTTTGGTTGTTTTTTTTCAAGCTCCAGCCTCCTATCTCTCCAGAATAGATATCTACTCTGCTGTGATAAAAACCTGTTGTTTTGCTTAATTACCAAGGTGCAGCAGGAATCAGGTACTTTGTCCCACAGCAAAGGGGAGTGCACCTGAATTCCTACCTGAGCAGTTAAATGGCTTGCAATCTTTTTTTATGTAGCTTGATGTTTCCAGATGCTTCTACCAGGAGCACAGGGCCCTTCTCTCTTGCTCGCTCTGTTCACTTACGCCATGTGGCTGCAGGCAGCATCATCAGGAAGTCCCTGTAGCAGCTTTGACTGTAAAAACGTTTGCTCCATTAATAAACACCCTCGGAAAATTCTCTGCAGCCAGCAATCAGTTTGAGTTAGAAATTAAAATCAGAAGTTAAAACACCCCCAAATGCCCTGGCAGATTCCTGTCTTCACAATCTTCCAGCGAGATGATGTCTAATACACATCTCCCCACTGAATCCAAGCACCAAGCTTGTATTTTAAGACAGACATGCAAAACGTCACCACGTAAGCAAAAAGTCCCCAAAGCCCGATAAAAAGGCTATGAGGACAGGGGTAAGACAGCTACCGTTGCTTTCTGACATGCAACAATGACGCTGCAGTGTCACCCTCAGGAAGTAACTTCTTTGCGGTCCTGCTCGGTAGCAGCCTCTGCCACTGGATCTCTCCCTCTGTGCTGGCTGGTAGATACTGGTTGCAGTTACAGATTGCTGGAGTCAGCAGGGTGTACTGACAACATGAAGCGAACAGCAGACAGTGTTGTCAGCTAGTAAGACAGGAGGCTTTTGTCTTAAATGTAAGATTTGTATCAGATCAAATTAGATTTAAAAGCTCCCATCTCCAATTAAGCTCCTGCTGCGTCTCCCAGGCAATGACGGCTCCAAGCCCTGGACCTGCCTTTCAGCCCACTTTCCCTAAGCCTTTCCAATCTGGAGGGTTGTGTTCTGGGTGAGCTGCAACACAGGCAAAACCTCTCTCCTCGCCTCTCCTCTCCCCGCCTCCCCTGTTCTCGCCTCTCCTTTCCAAAAAAAAAGCAAAATAGGAGAGCAAGGTTGCCTGCTTTGAGACGTCTCACATCACCTCCTCTCTAGCTTTGAGATGTGCCATGCTGCTGTCACTTAGAGAGCCCCACAAGTCCCTGTAGCAGTCCCCAGGACATCAATGCCACAGCATCTCAGGCCCCATGTTTCCCCTCAAGATGTCCACACTTGCTGCTCAGCAGCATAAGCTAAAATTTGAGCATCGCTACAATTTTATTTTTCTATATAAGCTCCAACTTCAGCACAGACTAAAAGCTGTGGGAACCAATCCCCCAGGGACTCCTGAGCACAGGGTCCAGACTGGCAGCGCCCAGCCAAACTGTCACCGTGCTTCCAGAAGCAAGAACAAGGCTCTCAGCATCATTAAGACCCTCAGATCCCATTGGGAGAAGAAATACCACAAAATTTACCTTTGAGTGGATATTCCAGGAAGTCTCTGCTTCAGGACAGGGTGGGTGGAGTTGCTGCCTCACCCCAGGCTTTCAGCAGCAGGGTACAGAGCACTTACCATTGCTCAAGTATGGAATTAAATGTTCTCTAATTCACAGCTCTGGTCCTGTCTGCGCAGCCGCTCCTCAGCACTGGAACCAACATCTCTCAATAGAGATGTCTCAGTGGAGACAAGAGGGTTGAAATCCATTAGCGCTGAACAGCGTTGCAGCCACCAGTGACCGCAGGCAGACAGAAGGCCAGCAGATATACCAGAAAGAAGGCAAGGAGAAAGGCAGCTTCCAGCTCCTAAGTATATCTCTTCCGTCCGCATGGGCCACCAGCTGCTTCTCTGCACAGACCTGTGCACCCACCCACCACTGACTTGCAGGATGGGGTCTAACGATGCCTTCCTTTGGGTGAGCAGGAGACCTGGAGCAAGCAAGACACCATGGAGTGAGGCAGGCTAAGGCTGGGAGGGAACATCCATTAAAATCCAGCCCTGGCTGGTGCAGGACAAAACCGATTTCACTCATGGGTCTTGCGTCAGGAGAGCCACTTCAGCCCCCTGGGAAGCACATCCACCCCCAAGAGCCATGCATGGTCCTTGGGATGCCTGATACTAACACTGGCATGTGGTCTCAGGGGGATGACACCTCCTCTCTTACAGAAGGTGGCAAATCACAGAGCCAGTGAAAACTCACTTATTGCTATGCAAACATGCGCCATTGCTGAAGGGTCAAGCTGTCTTGTTTCATCTTGACAGGATGCGTTGTCTTCGTGGAGCCCTCTGCTCCCAAGTGACCCTCATGTTATCATCTTCGCCTTTGTGAGCACAATAACAAGCCTCCCAGAAGAAGTAAACAGCTACAGAAACGGTTTCTGCTTTGGACTGGAAACAGCTGGGGCTTTGCCCAGCACTGGTACTGGGCCCACCAATGTATAACACCAGCACGACACACAGAGCTAGATGTTTCTCCCCTGTGTAATCTGGGCAAGGAGAAAAGCAGCCTCAAGTGGGGCCCAGGGTCTTGCTGCTCTTCCACACTCTCCATCCCCGAAGCAGCAGCATGGTGCTAAAATACACCGCTGCTGTTGGCACATTGCTGCGCTCCCCAGGGCGAAGGGAGAAGGCAGAGCCCTGCTTTCCTGGGGGAAGGCAGCCAGCAAAGCCTCTCCCTTACATGAAGCCAGGAGTCCCATGGACATGCTCCCCAGGACATGCTGAAGGGGCTCATGCTGCCCAGCCCTTCGAGTTTTCTTTCTGAAATCTCAAATGTGCGCCGCAGGCATTGCAATGCTGTCACCTGGAGCCCAATTTGTATGCTCTGCTTTGCAACAGGCAGAACAGGCAAAGTGCTCTCCCTTCAGTGACGCTTGCTGCCAAACCTCTCACCAAAGCCGCTTTCTCCCCCCGCCCCGCCTTGTAGCAATTCCCAGCTTCAACTAAAGCAACGAAATCCAAAAGGGGAAAGCAAACAAACAGCTGGTTTGGAAATCAAGAGCGAAAATGGAGATTTATTCCAGGCAGTGGGTAATGCATCATAGGAGCTGAAGGAACATTTTCTGTGCCTCTTGGGAAATATTTGAGTTTTAGGGCCTGAGGAGCTAGGCAGCATTTGCAGGCACTTAAGTGTTTCCAGGATCCTTTACACTTGGCACCCACGTCGACCATTTTCTTTGGAGATTTGCAAGCCCTTTGCAACCATACATTAATTAACCCACCAACCCTCCTCTGCAATGAGATTTCCCTTTCCCTCTAATACGCCTGTGGTAGGAGCAAGGGAAACTGAGGCACGGTGAGGCTGTCAGCCTGGCTGAGGTCAGGGGGCTGTACGCCATCCAGCTCCCCTTTCCATTGCAAAACCACCCTTCCCTTTGCATGAATGACCCATGGCGACAGGGCTGCCCTCCACTGGGCACTTCCCACCCTGCCAGGAGAAGGGCACGGGTGGCTCAGCTCAGAGAGTCTCTGTGCCACCCCTCCGCGCCACGGAGCAAAGAAACAGAGAGCCAGTGCGTTTAAAAGGCAGAGCAGGCAGGCAGGAGTGGGGTGGCAAGCAGATTAGCAGCTGTATCCGATTCTCTGCACGTGTGACAAGGCAGCAGAGCACAGCCAGGTTGGGAAAGGGGGACAGGGGGCATTTTAATCAGTCACATGGAGGGAAACAGAAGATGCTGGACCTCTGTCAAGTGTCAGCAGGTTACTAACCCACAAGCCAATAGGGGGGAAGAAACCACTACAGGCTCCTGGGAATCCAGTTACAAGGAGGCAGCAATGATCCTGGATGCTTTGATAGTCAACAAAGCACCTCAGCCTGTTGCTGGGATCAGTGAATGGCTCAGGGACCGTTTCAGTTCTGCTCTTCCCTTGCTGGCCCTGGCTGACCCTGGAGCAGGGTCCCAACTGCGGAGCTGCTGGTGGACCATTTTTTGGGTGGGAGTTCTCTGCTTGTTGCTTGCAGGGCTCTTGATGGTGACCCCCCCAGGACCTCAGTGCCCTGCCCTGTCTTTCAGGATAAGAAGTGGCAGGGTCAAAGTGATGCTCACCTGATGGCCTAAGCCTGGCTGGGATGAGGTGGGACAGGAGCAGGCTGCAATCCCCTCCTGAGCTCTGCCCGTGGCGCAGAGATCCAGCTGGGCACGTCACCGCTCGCAGGGAGCCACACAGACCTCCAGTGCCCCGCTGTCCCTCTGCTTCCTTGCACGACCCGACCTGCCAAAATAAAATCAGGCAGCTGCCTGTGGCTTCTTCACTAGTAGGCTGAGGGCAGCAGGAGCTTGCTGCTAGCAGAGGAGCAGCCCTGGGTGAAAACCTGCAAGGAGAGGCAGCAGAGAGGGAGGCACTTGCTGCCAATTGGCCCCACCGCCTCCCCATGCTCAGCATCCCCTCTCACTGGTAACATCAAGATGCAATGGGGTGACACCTCCCCACCCCCCCCAAGCACTTGAAGCTCCAGTGAGCAAATGGCCCGGAGATACGGCAGGGAAGGGCCTTGGCCCTGAGAACTCCAGCCTGGTGTTGGGGCCATGCGTGTTTTCCAGCTGGGCAAGCAGAAACAAACCCCATTGTCCTCTGGGCAGACACAGCTCAGCAAGGGGCCTGGGGCACCCACAGGGCTCCTGGGGGCTGGCATGGGCAGTGGGGTCCAGCCAAGCTCCAGCCCCTCTCAGATTGCCAGCAGGAAGGGCCTGTTGCCCTGTGGAGCAGCAGCATCTTTGGGACACAGGGCACATCCCAGCTGGCAGGCTGGGGGACACAGAACCCCCTCTCCTGAAGGTCTCCCACCCCAGCCATCTCCTGGGTGTGATCCTTCCCACAGTGATCTCTCCATCCCCACCCTTCTGTCTCCCTCCCCACACCCTGACATCTTCCCTCCCTCCCTGCACCCCTGCTGCCCTCTCCTCAGCTCCTGCTTACAAGCATTTACTGCCTAATGACACCAATTAGCCACAGGGTTGCTCTGTGTCTAGTTATTGAGTGACAGCCATGCAACCACCATCCAAGGGTGAAATGTTACCCCTGCAAGTGGAAACTGCCTGCTGCCAGCGGCCAAGCTGAGACCTGGGTAAACTCAGGACACACAGTTCAGGCTCCCAGTCATACCAGAGGAGCCACGGTTAACCCCTGGCACAGCAGCAGGCAGGAATGCCCTGCGGCATTCAGAAACAGCCAGCCTCAGGGCATGGGCCACTCCTAGCACCCACTGTCACCCTGTCATATTCTCACGCTGGGTGTCCTTGGCAGAGGATGGTGGGTGGAGGGAGCCACACTATAGTCAAGGTCATCCGGCCCATTGAAGCAGTGCCGGGGGCACATCCCGCTCCTTGGCTGGCAGCACCAGCCTCCTGCGATGGAGCAGAGCCATTGAGGAAGGAGACAGCTGGCATCCAGCCACCTCATAAAACACCACGGGGGAGCTGTGGGCAGCTGGGAATGAGGGAACCTGGCAAAAGGAAGGGGGGTGGCAGTCACTGTGTGGTCTCGCTCCCCCCACTCCACAAAGCCCACCCAAGCCCTAGTGGAGCCGGGTGCCCAGCAGCTCCCTGGATCTCCAAGCACCATCTAACAGGCAGAAGCAGCCTTTCTGGAGGATGGCTGAATCCTAGCCCTGAAGCCTTGGCTCCCCATCAACTTTTCTGAAGCATCTTGGTGGCAGTGGTCAGATCTGTGCTCTGGCCCTTGGGGAGTGCTGCTGCAGCCGGAGGCTGCCCACCCTGCATGGCAGGGCAGGGACAAGGCACCCACCTGCTTTCCCAGCCAGCCTGCTCCCTGGGTGGCCTCTGTGGCCACCAGCATGACAGGGACCATGGCACATGGCCATCTACAGAGACGAGGACTCCAAACACACACCCAGGAGCTCTCACAGCCATGCTGGCCACAGTCTGTGCCCGGCTCAACAGTCGCTGGCTGGCGCGGAGGAATTCAGCTCTGTGCAAAGGTCTGGCACGGCTGACTAAATCCTGTTTGGAGACTAAGCCCTTCCCATCATGCTTTCCCCCCTTGGGCAAATCGGCAGTGGAGTTGTGGCTGAATGCTCCCAAACATCCCCGGGGAGGTCTCCAGGAGGGCCCTTTCCCACAGCTTCCAACAGTACCCGCCGTTCATCATTTCCCCTCTTTGCCAGTCATGCTTCCGTGGGTTCCCAAGCCGAAATGCAGCCCCCCCCCGGCCCCCCAGCGGAGCACGACCATGAGACATCAAAAGAAGGGCAAGCCGAACCCATGACCAGCTGCCCAGCCGGCGGGTATCACCAGGGTATTGCTTGGTCTGCCCTCCCTTCCCCAGCCCTTCTGCAAAGCCGAGAACCCACCCGTGGGCAGAGGATGTGCTAACACGGCCCAGGGGAGAAGGAAACCCTCGGGGGGTCCTGCACCCCTCCCGCGTGCGGCTGGGGGACACCGCCGGCAGCCTCCAGTGCTCTGCGCTCAGGTCACTGGGAGGCCCTGGCGCAGTCTGGCTGTGCCCGGAGGGATGCACGCGCTTCTGGCCCCGACCGCCCACCCTGCCAAGCTGGCTGACCCCGAGAGGGGCTCTGTGGGACCCTGCGGGACCCCCGCGCCGCGACACTGCACCCACAAACCCATGGCCCGGGCCGGTGCTGCCCCCTGCTGGCACAGCCCCCCCCTTGCGGCGGCCACCGGGTGGGCGGCCGGCAGCTGCGGGGCCCCCTCCCGTGACCGGGGAGCACGGGGAGCCCACGGGGAAGGGCTTAGCCGGCCTATAGGCTTAAGTGGCCCCGCGGCATGCGGGAGGGAGGGAGGGGGGACAGCGGGGGGGGGGTGGAGCGCAGCAGTGGTGTGCTCCCGAAAGTGGGGAGCTGATGGCTGGTGGGAGGGGATCTAGCCTACCCGAGCCGGAAAGCCCCCCAAGCTGTCCCCTGGGAAGGGGCAAGGGAAGGGCAGGCAAGGGCCCCAGCGCTGGGACCCCAGGCGGGCCCATGAGCATGAGGTGGCAGTGGGCTGGAGCAGGTAGATGGGGGCACCACTGGCATTGGGAGTGGTGTGCACAAAGTGGAACCAGGCACCCCAAAGTGTGAGCAGCGATTCGGGGGGCTTTGTTATGTGTGCTATGCTAACCCGCGGCTGTGCCGCAGAGGAGGGGCTGGGGGTGAGCGAGAGTCACAAATCTGGGGGTACGCAGGGAAGTCCAAGGGCAGAAGCTCCAGCTCTTTGTTTGAAGGTGTTGGAAAGGAGCAGGGCAGCATTGCTTGTAACACACCACGCAGAAGGGCAGGGGTACCGTGAGGAAGCAGATTTCAGGGTCCTGCTGTTCACCCAGGATGGATCACACGAGGACACCACACAGTGAGTCTCCCCGAGCACAGTACCTGTCCTGCAGGGCTGTGTTCACAGCTCAAATGCAAGCCTCAGAGAAAGGGCTCCTGGCTGGTCCTCCGAGAGCCCTGAGTTGACTAGGATGGGACGGGATGGGGAAAAGCACAAAACACACCTCCTCAGCATCGCTCGCTTCTCAGAAGGCAGCTTGCCTGCTTCTCCCTGCAGCCCTGGGCTATAAGTCAGCCAGGAGCATCCCTGTGCTGCTGCCAAGTGCCTCAGGGACAAGAGAGGTGCTACCTTCCCAGGGGCTCACAGTATAAGACTGACTCGACACGTCCATCCACAGCTGATGGGGACTCACAAGCAGTCTCTGGGGAAACAGCCTATTCTGCTAACACTGCAACCCAGACCTAGTAAATCTTCTTTCTGGCAAGCCAGAATGGGGAAAGTCAGCCCTGACAACAGTGGTGGCTGGCTTCCCACAAAGACTCCCCATTCTGAGAAAAAGCTGCAGGAATCACCTACTCCCTGCCATCTATACTCTCCCTGCAGGACCTTCCATCTCTGCTGGGTACAAGCAGGTGGAAAAGCCTCACCTGGTTTTTGCTAGTGCTGTGTCCTGGGATGGTACTGCTGGGAAGAAGCTCCATAGCAAGGCCGAGCTGCTGCATGGTGCCCAGCAGTGCTGCTGCTGACCTTGCTTTGCAGCTGCAGTCATGGAGGTGCTGGAATCCCTGCAAAAAGCCATGCCTCTTGAGAAGAAAAAGAATTCCATGAAAGCCTGGCTTCCCAGTAAGTCCTGGAGTGGCTCATTGCTGCCAGCAGCTCAGGTCAGACCTGCCCGCTCTGATGCGGGACAGACTGCTTAGCTACTGCTGCCTGTATCTCCTGTCCCGCTGCTCCCAATGCCACCTAGCTTGCCTTCAGGGGCACTCTGGCTGCTCCTGGCAGGGGTCAGGGGCTCCTTATACATCTGTGCATGAGACAGTCAGTGCAGCACAAGCAGGCCAGCAGCAGCTCGTGGCTGTGCTCCTCCACCGTGTCCTCCATCATCCTTCCTGCGCAGGCCTGGGGACCGTGACGGATGAGCTTCACTACCTCCTACCACCTGGCCATGCCAGTTTCCCTCATTCCCTACCCTTTGCCACCCATTGCAGCCCCCACAGCACCCACTCCCTCCCTGAGGCAGCACCAGGGCACGGGACAGGTAGGGACAGTGAGCAGTGGCAGGGACCCTCTTTTCTCACCTCTCGCACAAGACTTTTACCGGAGCAGCAGAGCAGTGCCCTGACCTTGAGAGGCACCATGGATGCAGGGGTAAGTGAGGTCAGGCTCTGGCAAACAAGCCCCAGGCTAAGCCTCGGACCCCGGGGGCAGCCGGGATCTCTGTACCAGGTCAAATCATGCTGAGGACATGGGGCACGGTGCCTGGGGAGGAAGGAGCTGCGTGGGGAACGGTGCAAGGGCAGAGGGCTGGCTCCCAGCTCCCAGCAGTCAGTCTACAAATAGAAAGGGTCATGGGAGAGTGCCTGGCTATGGGGACAAAGGGCCTGCGAGAGGCAGATGCAGTTGCAGAAGAAGCCCCGGCAGGGAGGCAAGAGGTGGCACAGTCCCAGGGCCTCCAGGAACAGGAAGGGCTCCCTGGCAGTGTCCCCACCCCCGGGGCCATAGAAGAACATATGGGACTGGCAGGGCAGGGAGGGAGCCAGTGCTCAGGGAAGGCTGGGCCTGACAAAAGAAGGTGACAGGGGCCAGTAAGAGGTGATTGTGCCAGTCCTGGGGTGACATCCTCTGGGGGCAGGGTAACCAAACACCGTGCCCAGCTGGTTGGTGCTGGGGGGGGTGGGGGGCGGTGGCATTTGCTGCCCTATGGCACTGTACTGGTGCCAGATGTATCTCTCAGGACAGGTCCACTGCCAGCCCCCCGGGGGGGTCCCGGAGGGGGAGGGGAAGGCAGCAACACCCAGCAGAGCCAGGAGCGAGGGGCCGAGCGCGCTGGGATGAAAGCACCCGTCGGACGGCCTGCCACCCCCGCAGCCCCCCAGCCCTGCCCGCCCGGCCCCGCCCCAGGACGGGTGCCAGGGCTACCCCGGAGCGCCGCCACCGCCGCCGCTGGCGTCCCCGCCCCGCTCCAGCGCGCCCCGCTCCAGCGCACCCCGCTCCGCGGCAGCAGGCACCGGCCCTTACCCCCTGCCCTGCCTACAGCCCGCGGCGGCAGCCCCGGCCCGGGGCCGGCCCGACCCTGCCCGCGGCACGGGGAGCTCCCGCCCGGCCCCGGACGCAGCCGCCCTCGCTTACATGCTTTTCCCCGGAGCTGGCAGGCTCCTTCCCGCGGCGCTGCCGGCTGGCAGGGCAGGATCCGCACCGCTCAGGCGGAGCGCTGCCAGCCGTGCTGCCTGCGGCTCCCGGCCGGGTCCTAGCGCGCTGCCTGCCACGTCAAGGACACCGCGCAGACGGGCGCAGGACAGCCCCAGCCCGGGCCGGCCCCGCCGCCGCCGGCGCTGCAGCCCCGCGCTCCCCCCGCCGCCCACCCCCGCCTCGCACCCCGCTCTGCCCCGGGCCCCCCCGCTGCAGCACCCGCATCTGCAAGATGGATGCTACCGGGGTCCCTCCGCTGCCGCAGCCCCGGCACAGGGATGTCCCGGGCTCTGGCTTTTCCCAGCGCCGCCCCTCCTCCTGGAGCACACAGCTGGTCCTCCTGCCCCTGCGCCCTCCTGGGGACCCTGCCCTGTGGGTCCCTGCCCCGGGAGCCGGGCATCGCCGTACTGCGAGCTCGCCCAGGCAGGGAGGGTGAGTGCCGACAGCCAGCCCCACTCACCGCTGCTGCTCCCCCCTTTCACTCCCCTGCTGCAGCGGGGCCAGGCTCCAAACCCTCCTTGCAGCCAGGGGACTGGAAAGCCCCGAGTCCTGGCTGGGGTCCCAGAGCATTGTCCCCCCAGGGTGGGTGAGCGAGCAGTGGGTGGTGGCTCTGGGAGCTCAGCGCAGGCCCCCGGCTGCAGGGTGACCTTGCAGCAGGACTGCCGTGCAGCCGAAACGGGGGGCAAGTCCTTGGCTCGGCAGAGAGGGGCTTGGAGCTGAACCCCCTGCTCGGTACCCGGGGAAGCAAAGCACTGCAGGGACGGCGCTTGCTCTGCGCACCTCCCCGCCGGCACCCTGCCCTTACCTCGCGGGCTCAGCTCTCCTGGGGCCAGGTGATACTGCCTGCAGCCTCCTCGCTCCAGGTGCCAAGCAGGGTCGGGGGTTCCTGTGGCCGCCGGACCGGGGTGTAGAGGCTCTCCCGCCCCGCCGGCTTTGCAGCAGAGCGGGCTTCAGAGCCCTGGTGCCGGCTGGGGCCGGCTGAGCACGGCTCCCGCTGGCTCAGCAGGTGGAGGCTGCATGCACGGGCAGATTAGCAGGGGGAAGTGGCTTCTGCCATAGGAACTGCAAGCAGGATTTGTCAGCGGGTTGTAGCGGGGCTGAGTGCCAGCGTGGGGAAGGAGAGAGGGGAGGTTGCATGTGGGCGGCCACCCCGGGGGGACACGCAGCCTGCGCAAGGGGGACAGCCCCGGGTACCAGTACCGAGAGCTGTGCTGCAGGTGCCAGCATCATCCCTGGGATGGTGGCACATGTCACCCCATGCTGCTGTGCTGGACTCAAGCCATCCATGGTAGGACAGTTGCTGAACCCTCACCCCACCGTGGATTGGCATCAGACCCCTGGGGCCAGCTGGGGGGCCCTCAGCAGAGCGCCCTGCACCCGCTGCCCCCTCCGCCGGGCCCCTCAGCTGCTCAGGAATGAACTGGCGCCTGCCCACCGGCTGCTTTCCTGGTATGTCAGGCCAGAGCCACGAATGCGATGCCTCGACCTCCTCCCCGGCCTGGCCAGGGCTGGGCCCCTCCCAAGGCACGGCCCCCCCAGCCTGCCATCCCTCTCGCCTCTTCCCGTTAAGGCAGCACAGGCAGCTGAGCTTTGGTGCTGGGGGAAAACAGGTGCTGGAGCCAAGAGTGATAGAGCCAAGTGGAGGGTGGGACGGCGCAGGGGGAAGCACACCCCTGCCTCCACAGCAGCACCCCTTGCCGGCGTTTCCTCCCCCCCCCCCTCACTGGAAGCATGGAGAAAGCCCCTCTGCCAGGGACACTGGTGTGCCCACTGCCTGTCCTCAGCCCCAGAGACACTGTGGGAGGGAGATGGGGTGGCGGGAGCGTTTCTCCTCTCCCAGCCCTTGCTGCAGAGCTGGGCTGCAGCCAGCACTTCTATTTTAAGCCCCACAACGTGTATGAGGGGGTGAGGGGTGCGCGCAGCTGAACCTAGCAGCCTGCTGGGGAGAGGCCCTGCTATACACAGCCCCAGAAAATTCCCCTTCTCCGCCCGGGGGCTGGTGCATGCTCAGGGCAGGCTGGGCCAGCTCCTCTGCCCCCTTCCCAGCACGGGTGGGAACTGGCACAGCTGAAGCTGGTGTAGCCTGGTGAAATGATTGCAAAATACCTGGGATGCAGGAAGCCCTGGGGGTTTGGCCACGGTTCCCTGGCCCCCTCCACGGCACACAGCATTTACCTGCCATGACCTGGGCTGGCAGCCATCCTGCAAGAAAGGCAGGCAGGCCTGGCAGGGCTGCGCAGGCAGGAGCATCTGCTCTGTAGGCAGCAGCTTCCCCACTGAGCTCCTGTGGCAGGGAAAAGGGGCCCAGGTGCCCTGTGGGATTAGCTGGGCTGGATGCAGCCACAGAAGAGCCACAGGACAAAGCATCCTTGTGAGAGGTGCGAGACAGTTCAGGCTTCTCCCTGAGCAGTATCAAACCCTGCTGCAGGGTCCCCCTCACCTGAAGCTCCCCCCACCCCTTAGCAGGGACCACCTTGCAGAGCCCCTCTCCTACTGCATGAAGGAAGAAACTCCCAGACTGTGTCTGTCTGTTTTTTAATAAAAACAACCACCTCCACCCCTGCATGTCGGCAGGGCAGGATGCCTGGGGAGCCGGCAGCACCCAGGGAGAGCAGCCAGCAGGCAGGCAGGAGGGGTGCTCAGCGCCGGGCTGAGGCTGGGGGCTGCGGTGGCTGGGGCACAGTGCAGCCCCGGGGCCGGCTGGAGCAGAGCTGCTTGCTGCAGCCTTTCTCCCCCAGGGAGGCAGCAGGTGGTGAGCTGGTGCTGGGAGTGGAGACCATGCCAGGATGGCACCCAGGAGGAGGATAAAGGGCAGGACAGGGCTTTTCTCCCCCTTGGCTGGGGCTCACTCCTTCTTCCCAAAGAACTTCTTGAAGACGGATTTGTTCTTAGGGCGAGGCGGGGTGGGGGTCTTCTCCCCCACCGTGTCCCTTGGGCTCACCGGCTGGGCCACAAAGGAGTGGCAGCGTGCCCGGGGCAAGGCCGCCGCTTGCTCCCCAATGTACAGCGTGACCGAGTAGCTGCTCCCGGCCTCCACAGGCTCCTTGGGCACAGCCACTGGGGTGATCTTCTGGTAGGTGGCTGCAAGAGGGACCAGTCGGTGGGGAGGGCAGGGTGCCAGCAGGCACTGCCAGCCACCCCCCAGAGCCCTCCCCGAGCGGGGGGCTGCAGCCCAGGGTGCAGGGATGGCTGCTGGAGCAGCACAGCACCTGCGCTCGGGTGTCTGTGGGGACAGGGGCAGTGGTGCCACCTCCTGGCAGTGACAGTGAAACAAGGGCCATACCTGAGGTGAAGGAGTAGGACCTCCTCTTGTTGGCCACCAGCCCGCAGTCGTCGTCTTGACAGCTGTTGTCCCACAACCCGGGGGACCCCCTGGGTGACCACTGCTGCTTCCTGTGCCTGGCCTCATGAGTGTCCTCTGAAGCACAATGGAGACATGTCACAAGGCAAGGCCACCACAGGACACCTCTGTCAGCCCCAAAGAGGACAGGGAAATGTGTGGTTATCCCAGTATCCCAGAAAGTGAAGGGATATAACTGGTCCCTCTCCCAACCCCATTCCTGGGCATGGGGGCCCTGGGACTCCTGCCCCAGACATTACCAAGGTCAAGACTGACTGACAGCCTTCAGCCTCCCCTGGTCAGCTGCCTTGCCCCTTTCTGGGCTGGGGACAGGAGTTGGGGGACAGCAGGAGCCCAGCCAGGCAGGAAAGTCACCTGCTATGGCCACAGCCCCATCGGCTCGGCCATCCCGACCGCCCAGAGGCTGCTGCAGCCGGGTGTTTGAGCAGGGTAGCACCACGATCTCCTGGCTCTTGATGGTTGCGACCTGATGATGTCCCCAGAGATGAGAGCTCCCAGGGCTGGGGACCTTGCTGAAACTGGAAAGTAGCAAAGATTTAGAGAACCAGACTGGCCCACCAATGCCCTGCTGGGGCAGCACACGCTGGCAAGCATGGGGGAGTTGTAACAACGAGACCCAGCTAGCTGGCTCCTGGCTACTCACCCCCCAGCACTGCCGGTGCCCTCGACATGCTGTGCTGCCGCCTGGAAGTAATCAACTTTGGGGAAACCTGGGGGCACAGCAAACATTCTGCTGGGTGCTGACAGTGCACAGGATCATCCCATAGGGCCAGCCCCAGCTCTGGGTGTCCACGCTGCATGGCTGGCCCCTCTGACCTGCTGTAGTGCCTGCTCCTGGTCCTGCCAAGCAGCCCAGGATTTCGTGGCAGGGCCTCAGCCCCCCTGGGTATGGGTACAGTACCAGGAAGACCTCAGTATTACAGGTCCCTTTGCCTGGAGGGCAGGCAAGGGGTTTCCAGGCCCCACAGAGGAGACGGAGAAACACTGAAGCACAATTATAATTTTCCTGACACTGGCTTTTTGCTGCTGAGGCTCTGCTGACGTCAGTTGTGCTATTCCTGATTTATAACTGTGTATGTGGTGTGAAAACAGAGCCTCCAAATCCTGCCTGGCAAAAAACTGCTGTTCCCAAGGCAGGTTAGGAGGATGCATAAATCAGAGACAAAACCGTGCTGCTTCTCCTCTCACCCCCCGTACATCAGGGGGTTTGGTGGAGGCTGCCCACCCATGGTAACCACATAGAGCTGGGTCCCTGCTTTGCCAGCAAGGGCTGCTCACCTGAGTTTTGCTGCAGCTTGGAGACCCATTCGTTCATGAGGGGCTGGGAGGGGGCCCTCAGGAGGTACTCGGAGCCATCCTGCAGCCTGTGGCAGGGGAGAACAAGTGGACAATGAGACAGACATGGGGTACAGATACCACAGCCCCTACCAGCCTGGGAAGGAAGGGAAGCAGATGAGAAAGAAAGAAGGAAATTCTCATCTGAGCACCGGACTGAGCTGGCCCTGGCTGGAGGTACTGGCACGTGTCTGTCCCAGCAGGGACACATTACCAAGGGCTGTGGCTATGAGACCCCAGCTTGCCCTGGGTTGGGGTGACTCACTGAAGCCTGAAGCAGTTGGTCTTCTTGGTGTACTCGATGTCTGGGGTGCAGACCGCCCCGGAGAGGTTCAGGGGAAGGGCCACCACAGAGCTCTGCAGCACAGGGAACAGCAAGAGCAGCAGGGTTGGCAGGTTCTGTCTTCCCTGGCCCCAGGGGCAAGGGCACCCCGCTGCCAGCCCTCCATCCTACATGTCACCCCGCTCTCCCCCACTGCACCTTGAGGCTGTCCCTGCGGTCCTGGTAGAAGCACAGTGTCTGCCTCATCAGCACGGCGTGGAAGAGGCCCCAGGCCCGGCAGTTGGCCTGTAGGACACAAGCAGGGGACAGCTGTGATGTCAGCAGGTCTGGGAGCAGACAGGCAGTCCCATGCCACTTGAAATGCAACCCTGCCCCGGTGGGCTCTGCCCTGCCAGCATGGCCAGCAGCACTGCCATGGTAGTGCCAGGAGCATCCCTGACTTCACTTCTACCCCCAAAACTTGGATGCTCCCCACCACATCCCAGTACCATCAGTCCTGAAGGAGCCCCACAGCCATGTCTGTACCTTCCTGCCTCCTGTTTGCAACACGTGCTTCCTTTCCAGCGTCCCCTCCATCATCTGAAACTCCGTTTTCCCAGGAGGGGCCTGCAAGGGGACAGGGGGTGAGCGAAGCAGCACTGTGGCTGGCGATGCCAGCCCAGCCCCTGGGCACACGGTGTTTGTCTGTCCCATCCCCTGCAGACAATGCCAAGGTGGGAATGGGACAACAGGAACAATTTCCTGGCCTCGGCAAGGGTTGGGCTGTTTGCAGGCCTTTGGGGTGAAATGCTGCCTTGCTAAGGCTGAGGGCTGGCAGGGGCGTGCATGCTGTAAGGAGCCCCCCAGTTCAGCACCTAGCTCTTCCCCATCCCACCAGCTGGAGCAAAGGGGCCACCAGCATTGGGAAGTCCCCAAACACAGGTCACGTTTACCAGAGTGGGTAACCCAGCTACTGCCTGGGGCGTCCCCCACCCCCCCGCCTGACCCCGGGGGAGAGCCCCCAGCTCTCACCTTGCTGCCCTCTCTCTCCTCTTCCCCATGCCTCCGCCGATCCCCGGCGGCAGGGCCATCCAAGGGGGCTGCAGACACCAGATCCTCCACACGGGGGGACACCCTGTGCCTGCTGGGGCTGCCACCGCCGCTGTGCCCTCCACCAGGGCTTTGCTCTCCTGATGGGCTGTGGAGGAGCTGGGCAGCAGTGGGAAGGGTGAACTTGGCCACTAGCACGTTGTTGGCTGATGAGAGGATGAGGGGCCCACCGGCAGCGGCATCAGGGCTGGGCAAGCCGCCTGCCCCACTCTCTGGCCGGCGGTGGGCACAGCTGCCTGCCGGTGGGCTGGGTGCCTGCTGCTCGCCCGCCTCATCCCAGATGGCCTGCAACTCCTCCTCCTCTTCCTCAAACTGCCTGTGGGCAGGGTGGCAAACCTCCCCAGTGCCCAACACAGGGCCGGGGGGCTGGGGTGCCCCCAGCGCCCACTCAAAGACAGAGAGCTGGGTGGGGGCGGCGGGGGAAGCTGGGGACCCTCTGGGCTGGCTGCTGCCAGCTGGCCGCTCTGCGCAGGCGGTGCCAGGGATGGCTCCTGCCCTGCCTGGGATGCTGGCAGAGGACGGTCCAAGCTCCAGCCGAGGGGCTCCGCGATGCCTGGCCCTGCTGGTGGTGCCAGGGCTGCCGTCCTGGCCCAGCCGGGCAGCCAGCACATTGCCCTCCCTGCCGACCCACTCGTGCAGCACACCAACACGGGACGGCTGGCTCAGCCTGAAGTCCTGGAGGTCTTTGCTGGCGCTGCCAGGGCGCTGTGGGCTCCCGTGCGCCTTCCCAGCACTGTGTGCCCTTTGCTGGCTGTAGCTGGGGTTGAAGCTCACCTCCTCAAACCACGTCCCTCGCTCGTTCTTGGGGGATGTCCCCAGCCCCTCGCCGGGCCCCGGCGTACTATGCCTATCCACAGCCACCTCCTCCCGCCACCCAGCCCTATGTGTGCCTGTGGGCTCCCATGGCCTCAGCCCCCCACCCTGCCTCTGCTCCTGCCCCTCTGCCTCCTCCCACTGCACCGCGGGCCCTTGGTGGCACCCCTGAACCACCACATCCCTGGGAAGCTCCAGGCTGAGCACCGAGCCCAGGGAAAGCTGGGGGCATATGGCTTTTGGTTTGAGGAGGTGGGGGTCCTGGGGGGCTTCCCCACACTCAGCGTCGATGTCCCGCACCAGCGGGTTCCTGACATAGAGCAGCAGCTCTCCGAGCGGGGGTCCAGCAGCGGCCGCCCCTGGCCCCCCCTTCCTCCGGCCACACTTCTGAGGCCATGTGTTGCTGGGGCCCTGGCGCTCCTCGGGCGCAGGCTGCAGGGAGCTGGCGCCCATGATGCCCTGCAGCGTCAGCAGCCGGGCCTGCTCGGCCCTCGCCTGCTCCCGCCGCTGCAGGCTGTTGAAGATGGAGCTGGCCCCAGCCCTGGGCAGGGTGTGGGAGGTGGCCAGTGTCCCGCTGCTGGATGCTGGAGGGTGGTGGGTGACAGTGGGCTGCTGCTTCGTGCCAGGGGCTTTCCCAGGCTCCGCCTGCACCTGAAGACACAGAGAAGGAGAGTGACGCCCATGGCTGGAGCCTCTGCCACCCTGCGCCAACCGTCCCCTCTCCATGCTGCGCCTGGGCAGCCAAAAACGCTCAGCAGCAGCACATGCAGAGCTGGGAGTGGCACAGCTTCACCTCAGCCCCTGCTGCCCCGAGGGCTGCTCCCACCTTGGCGCAGGCAAGGAAACCTCTGCCCATGATGGAGTCCCCCAGCTGCAGTACAGCAGGGGCTGCCTGTGCCATACGGCCCGCCCTCCAGCTCCAGCTCGCCCTCCAGCACCGCTGCCCTTCGAGCAGTTACTTGTGGGCAGCTACTGAGACAGCAGTGACTGCTGCCCACCCCTGCCACCCCGCATGTCCCAAGGCAGCAAAGCAGGGCAATGCAAGGGCAGGAGCTGAGCACAGCTCCTTCCCCTCCCCTTCCCGGCGGATACACTCTCCAGCCCAGTGGCAGCCCCTCTCCTGGGTTTTTGCAGCTTCAAGGATGAAAGTAAAGGGCTTTGTCTACAGGAACTGGAGCAGTGTCCCCCTGTACCCCTTAGGCAGGAGGGGGCCTGTTAACCAAAACCCACCTGACAGCGCAGCAACCCTTCGCCCCGCCTTGATGCCCTCTGGCCCCCTGCCCTCTCCCTTGGGCTACCCAGCCTGGCTGGCTGGGTGCCAGCCACAGCTGCCCTCGGGGCAACTCGCACACAGCCTTTTGCACAGGTTCTGGAGCAACAAATCGATGCAAGTTCCAACAAAATACCAGGCTCCAAGCCCCTGGGTTAGAAGCCATGCAACCCAGAGCAAGCTCCCCCCCAGAACGTGCACCCTCACACAGCCCTATCCACCCTTGCCCCCTTCAGCTGGCTGCACAAGGGACTACTGCTTCCCCCAGCAATGGAGGGGGGAGGCTTTCCCACCAGCTCACCGTGCCTCTCACAGTGACCAAAACCACTTACCTGGGGGGCCAAACTGCGGCCAGCCCCATCCATGCCCCCTCCTTACATGCCCCAGTACCCACATGCTGAAGCCCACAGCACTGGGAGGGTTCCCCCTCTCCTGAGGAACCACCGCCAGCAGGGCACAGCGGCGTGGCCAGGAGGGTTGGTAGCAGGCAGGTTCATGCCATGCAGCCACTCTGCCCAACATGCAGCCTCCCCTGGGAACGTTACCTCTTTCACCAGCTGGCGAGGTGGCTTTCTCTTTCGCTTTAAACTACCCCAAGTGTTTCCTAAAAGCCCCTGGCAACGCTTCCAAAAGGTTTTACAGCCTGAGGGTTTAGTGGCAGGGAGCTGAGCGAGGGGAGAAAGAGACACAGAAAGAGTTGAGGGCAGAGTAGGCAAGGAGCTGCAGCAGCAGAGCGCAGGCAAAGGGGGTGGTGCAAGGTGGTCCTTAGCCCTCGGGCATCGCTCATCATGGAAACAGCCAAGGGTCCCTCTCCTGAGACTGACACAGCCCTACAGCTTGCTTGGAAGCGGCCCAGGGGGGTCCCAGTACAGCAGTTACTCGGCAGCCCTCAAAGCCTCCCTGTCGTGCATGGGAGCAGCGCTGTGGGGAGCTGCCCTGGCTGCGCGGTGGCGGCTGGCCCTGGGACAGGCGCTGGATGCTCACCCATGGTTCGGCCAAAGCCGCCTACCATCCCCAAACCTACCATCCTCAGTGCCTCCTCCCCCAGCAACTCGCTGCCAGCCACCAGCTGTGCCTTCTTCTTCTCGCCTTTCTTGCCGATGCTGAGGATGAGGTTGACCGTCCCCCCCAGCCCACTGGGGCCCCGCGGCGGCAGCAGCAGCGTGGAGGTCTCGGCAGGATCCCAGATGACAGCCTCCTTGGGGGGTCCCACACCGTGGGGTGTTGAGCTGCTGGCCTCCCCCCAGCTCCGCTCCACTCCTGATGGGGCATCTGAGAGGAGCAATGCTGGTGGGGAGGTGGCTGTTCCGTCTGGTGGCTCTGGTCTTTGCACCGGCTCAAGGAGGGAGCAGGGTGTGAGCTCCACTGGGCTGTGGATGCTCTCCAGCTGGGGCCAAGCACAGGGGGCACACTGCTCCTGGGGAGTGAGGCAAAGGGGAACATGGAAGAAGGGCTGCCAGGGCCGGGCACCTTCTCAGGACAATCTTCCCTTTGTCCTGCCTCAAACCTAGAGAGACCCAGAAGTATTTGCACGCATCCCTCCCCTACTCCTGCACCACCCACTCCATCCAGTGCCTCTGCTACACTCAGCCTTGAGGATGATCTGCCTCTCTGACAGTCTCAGCATGGCTGGATACTCACTTGGCTGGTGAGGGATGTGCCCGAGGGGCTCTCTGGCTGCCTTCTGTCCTCCCGCTTGCTCCCTGGGTCCCGCTGGTGCTTCTGTGCTCGCCAGCGCACCAGCACCCAGCCCAGCATGCTCCGCAGCTCCTCCAAGCGCTCCTTTATCTGAAGGGAGGAGAGACACTGGGCAACCTGCCAGGACCACTGGCCCAGGGACAGTGGCCCTACCAGGACACCTCACTACAGAGCAGTTTTGGAGGTTTTTGGGAACAGGATACAGTCAGTCACATTATCTCAGGTCTCTGCATCCACTGCTGGGTGAAACTCCTTCCTGCCCTGAGCAGCCCCAGAGATGCATGGCCAGCCCCATACCACTCGCTGGGGCTCTGCACCTGCACCTTGCTCTCTCCTCCAGGGACTGTCCCCAGAGGATTTTGGGGGGTGCTGAGGATTTCCCCCACCCCGTTTCCCCGACCCCATTCCCCCTGTCCTTACTGTTGCACTCAGGTAGTGATCCTCAGACACCAGCTGCTGCCCCAACGCCGCCAGTGCCTCAAACTCCTTGAGCTTCCCTTCGATCCTCCCCTCCAGCTCCTCACATGGAGTCTCCTGGAGACCATGACTGCTTGGGCTTTCAGAGAAGATCTGAGCACGCGTGTCCTCTGTCCAGGAGCTGTGGGCATGTGGGCTGTGGGCTGAGGGAGCTGAGGAATGACGCAGCCCCTCCTCAGCCCTGCCGGCCCCAGGGAAGCCGCTCCGACACTCAGGGATGGCTGGAAGCAGCTTGCTGGGTAGCGGCACATCTGGCAGGGCAGGGCAAGATGCCATGGGGCTGCCCCACGACAGGCAGCCCTGGGCACAGCCCTCTGTTCCAGGTTCCCCATGGTCTTGCCTGGCTGCAGCTCTGGCATTGCCCACATACTCACCAGCAGCTTGTGCTCTGGCAACACCACATTCCCCCCAGCCCCCCACCAACCACCACAGAGGCAACCCCGACAGCTCATCACCACTTACATCATGGCTAAGTAATCCTTGAAGAAGTGCCGCAGCCGGCCAGCCTGCTGCACACGGGCCCGAGTCTCCCGCAGCAGCTCCTGCAGCCCTGCCCAGGCCCACAGCGTCTCCTGCACCTCCTGGCTGACAGGGCACAGCCGAGCAGGGCAGAGCTCTTGCAAGTGGGCAGCTGCCCTCTCCAGCTCCTCCAGCTGCCCCTGCAGAGTCTCTGACACTGCACACTACACATCACAAGGCAGAAAAGGTTCAGGATGCATCTAAACCCTCTGCACCGTGCATTCTGTGATGCAGGGATGGAGGGGAGGATGCAGGGATGGAGGGGAGGATGCTGGCACAGGGGCTGCAGGGGAAGTGCAGAGCCACCCTTGGTGGGTAGGACGGGCAAAGCGGAGGGCTGCCTGGTTTGACTGCTCTGCTCACACGAGCCACCTCCCCATCGTCACGAAGATGAGTGAGGTGCTGGCACATGGGAGCTGACGCAAGCTCTCTCCCCTCGCTTGGCCCGCATTGGCAGAGGGGAGCGGAGTGGGGCAGGGCTCAGCTCTGCTGGAAAATTCCAGCCTGGCCTGCTGCTATGTGCCAAGGCTTATGCCACCTAAGCCCCCAGGGGCCAGCACCTCCCTGGAACGGCCCCAGCCAGTCAGGATACCTCCCCACCAAGGGCATGGCCAGCTACGGATCTCACCTCGATCTCCTGCTGCTGGCTCAGCAAGCCCTGCAGCCCCTGGAGGTCCTTCTCGCTTTTCACTGCGGTGAAGCTGTTCTCTGCTTGGGCAGTGTCCTGAGCCAGGGCCTCAGCTCTGCATCGAAGGGCCTCCAGGCGCGGGGAAACCTCCGCCACCTGGGTGGGTGGGGTGGGGAGAGAGATGAGCCCTGGCGTGGGACACCCTGGGCCACCGCTCGCCATGCAGCCCCAGCCTAGGAGCACCCTACCATACACATGCAAAGGGCAGGGATCACCAGCCACAGGAGGGATGAGGATACCAGCCTTGCACAGAGTGGTCCTCATTTATCCCAATGCCCTTGTGTCCCACTGGGACCAGCCAAGGTCCATGCCCAATCCCAACTAGCCAGCATGTCCAGCTGCAGGCAGACTACCTGGCTGCATCCCCAGACCTTCTGCCTCCATCCCCTACCAAATGCTCCAGGCTTTCCATCTCCGCTGCCACCTCCATGACGCGCTCCCGCTCCTTCGCTGCATCGTTCAGCATCTCCACAGCCTCCTGCAGCTCTCCCAAGGGGTGGCTCATGTCCTCACTGCTCGGTGGCTGCCTGGCCTGGGCTGAAAGCAGGGGAAAAGACCCCTGCGAGCCGCAAGGCCTGCTTCCTGGCTGAAGCCAACAGAAGCACTGGGTGTGAGGGACATGAGGAGCGGCCCCCCAGGCAGCTGGGCTGGAGGAGGACGCCCACAGGGCCCCCCGCTAGCCATGGACCAACCCTTGGGCCAGTCCCAGGTGCTAGGCAATGCCAAGGGATGCCTGTCCCCACTGCTCACCGCTGCAGGTCCCTGCTGGCTCCGTGCCTCCTCCTCTTGCAGGTCCTGCAGGAACTCAGACAGCACCAGGGAGTCACGCAGGTCTGCTGCTCGGCGCCGCAGGGCTGCCTGCACACAGGCCAACCTGCAGGGACAAGTGCCCGTCACAGGTGCCAGCACCCTCCACATCTCCTTGGGGCAAGCATCCTCCTCCCCGCTCAACCTGGGGACCAGAGAGGAGGCACCTTCCCCCAGGACTCACTTCTCCTCCACCATCTCCACCTTCCTCTGCATCTTCCTCGCCCCCTCTTGCTCAGTGGGTGACTTGCCCATCACCTCCTCCCGCAGTGCCTGCAGCTTGAGGCCACACAGCAGAAGCTGGCTCTCCAGCTGGTCCATCTCCTCCAGGTCCTTGCGCAGCTCCACTGGGCTTCTCATAGTGGCTGGCTCCGACAGCGACCCAGCCACAGCTTGCAGCCATCGCTCAGCCTGGTCCAGCTCCCCCACCAGCCTCAGTGCCTGCAGGGAGAGCAGGGAGCCCATCAGCCTGGCTCTGAGCTGCCCAGAGGAGGCAGGAGCCATGCTACCACCCCACTGTGGGTACCCGGGGCACTGGCAGCTCAGGTGGCATACATCAAGCAGTGCACAGGCTGCAGGGCCAGCTAGAGATGTTGGTGCCAATGCCCCAGCTCCCGTCCTTGTGGGCACCAGCCTCACTAGCTGCTGCAGTCGGGATACACACCCGTGCCACCCCCAGCCCTGCCTCCATGTACCTTATCGATCTCGTGCAGCACGATGCCATTCTCCTGGTGCTTCCTCTGCAGGTCCTCCCAGAGCTCCCCCAGCTCCCGCAGCATGGCATCCACCTGCGGGCTGCCTGGGGGCCTCCCCGGCACAGGCCCCTCCTGGGAGGCAGGGAGGGCAGTTAGGGTGGGCCTTGCACAGTGTCACCCCACCATCCCACACCCAAGGGGGCTCACCAGGAGCACAGCCCTGGTGCTGGAGCTGGGGTTCATGGGCTCCTGCTGCGTCCATGCTGCCTCTGAGCTCTCCATATCCCCCAGCAGACATGGAGGGACTCCAGGAACCATGCTCTCCTTGTGTGGGGACACGGTCTGCCAAGGAGCAGGGAGACATGGTGCGTTAGTGTCCAGACAGGGGACGGGCATGCATGCACAAGCATGCACGCCCACAAGCAGCAGGAGGGGATCAGGGAAGGGAATCCCTCCCCAACACTGGTTTCCTTGGCTGGGCAGGGAGAAAAGGGGATTCTTGGGGAGACATCACTCTGTTCACCACCTGGCAGACGTCCTGCACCTGAGCCTCTGGCTGCCGTGTCCCCCACTCAGCCTCTGCCTCTCTCCTCCTGCAGAGAGAGGGATAACTGGGACTGCAAGATCCCCCCTTGCACAGGGGACCTCCACCCTTATCCCCTCCGACTCCACATCCCATTCCCCACAGCCACCTCTGTGAGCCAGTACCTTTTGCTGTCCCCTCCATGAGGGGGCTGCCCAACCACTGGGGAGCCAGGGCTGCTCTCCTCCCCTCTCTTGTGCTCTGCCATCTTCCCCGGCACATCCTTCAGCACCTAGGACACAAAGGCTCCCTTTCCTCCTCTGCCAGCACAAAGCATGCGTTGCTTTGCCCCAGGCCTAGCACTTATCACCTCCCACAAGCGGTGGGGGCAGGTCCAGGTGTGCTCAGCTTGTGCTTTGCCTAACACCCCAACCCCTTTCCCACAAGCTCCCTCGTCTTCCCGAGGCAAAAGTGCTGGAGATGCCTGGAGGAAGGCAGATGCCTGTGCTCACTGTGCTCCAGGGGCCTCTGGTCCGTTTGTCTCCTGCTTCCTTCCCCACAGCCCCACGGCCGCTACCATCTCCTTGGGGCTCAGCGCTCGTAGCCACGGCTTCGCCCCCCAGGGAATTGCTTGTCAGTGCTGGAGCCTTCTCTGTCCTGGGAAAGGGGCACAAGGGAGGCCCAGGGGAGCAGAGGATGGAGGGAAACCTTAAGTGGAGCTGGTGCCCCAGAGACAGCCTGCCAGGGGTAACCCAGGTCTTTCCCCAGGGCTGGGGAGTCAGGGTCGTGGCCCTGGGGCTCCTGCCAGGCTGTGCCCTACCTCAGTGCCTGCTGGAGCTGCGCCCAGCTCTCCTTGACATCTCGATGCTTGGGGGTGACTTGGGCTGCCAGGCTGGGCTGCAGGCTGAGGAGCTGGGACACGGTCACATCCAGCATCTGGAGGAGAGAGCAGCCAGGGAGCAATCACATGGCTGCTGAGGGACGAGCCACCGTGGCTGTGGTGCAAGTACATGACCGCAACCCACCACCAGCCCTGCAGTGGCAGGAGAGGCAGTCAGTGCCAAGCCCGGTCCCCTGCTGCCCTGGGGAGGATCCACCATCCATCACACAGTCTTGGCCACCCCACACGGCTGTGGGGTGCCCACCAAGCCCCTAGCCCTGCTGGTGCCAGTGCTGACCCAGGAAGACACACAGCCCCCCTCTGTCAGAATGCTCCCCAGGGCTCAGAGGATGAGGCAGAGCCTTGTACTTACCATCACCTGGCTGGCTATGTCCCTGACATCCCGATCCCGGCATGGCTCAGCCTCCCCTGGCTTCCCTACACTGCAGATGCTCTTCTGCTTTAAGAAGAAGTTGCAGTGAGCAGTGTGAGGAGGACGGGGCCCTGCCCTTGGCTCCAGCAGAAAGAAATGCTGCAAAGCTGTGCTTGCAGCTCTGGCTCCCCTTCTCACACGAGAGTCTGTACCCCAGCTCTCTCCCTGAGCCCCAGGCTGAGGGTGCCGGGACCACAGCAGCCCCCACGCAGGGGATGAGAGTAATGTGCTGCCTGCCCAGTTTCGCTCTGGCCGTGCAACAGCCCCACACCAGGCTGACCCTGGCTCCAGTCCTGGTACCTTGGCATGGATGGCCCCAAGCAGGGTATCTGCTTGCTGGAGGAAGGCGGCCACCTCCAGGGCCAGCTGCAGAGCCTCATGGTGCTCCTTCAGGGTCCCCTGCAGCCGCAGCCACCTGCGCGGGTGGAAGGGGAGAGGTGAAGGGCAGCCTGTGCTCCCCTGAGGAGCCATGCAGAGCTGGGGTGAGGGTGGGCAGGCAGGAGGCTCGGGGGGTCCTCCTTCCCAGCTCATTGGCTCCCAGTGCCCGGCTTGGCTCTTCTCAGACTGTCCCTCCTTCACTGACATTTTGTTGAGGTGCTTGCGCCGGGCTGAGATGCTCCTGCTCTCACTTTTGCCTTGTTTCTCCAGCTTCTGGGCCAGGCTGTTCAGCTCCTTGTGCAGATTATGGAACTGCTGCTCCTCCTGGTCCGAGCAGAGAGACAGACATCAGCATCCCCCATCAGGGACCTGTGCCATGCCCTAGGCTCATCAGGTTCAGGGTCCCCAGCATGCTGGTGGCCCCCCAGCAGCCTCTCACCTGCTTCAAGTCAAGGATGCGGCGGGTGAGCTGGATCTTGTCCAGGCTTTCTTGCAGGAGGGCTGCCAGGGAGGGCTTCTCCTCCTGAGCCAGGAGATGGTGTGAGAAGGCAGGGAGACAGCCAGGCTGTCCCCCTCCTCAGACTGTGCTCCCCAGACCACACTCCCCGGACCCCACACCTTGTGCCTGATCCATGTCTCCAGCTGCTCGGCTTTCCTGTTGAAATCCTGCAAGCTCCGCAGCCCCCCCAGCGCTTTGCTCTGGCTGGTGGCTGTCTGCTTCAGGAGCTGCCACTGGTCCCGCAGCGCCAGCAGCTGCCTCTGCACCGCCTCAGCATTAGGGCTTGCCCGCCACATCAGCTGCTCACCCATCTGTGGGGACAAGGGACCCACTTAGCATCTGGGGCTCCCAGGGACCCTCCACTGCAGAGAGCCCATGGGCATGGGCGCTGCAGGGAATGGGAGCCATGCCGCTGCCCAGCCTCACCTGGTTGAGCTTTATCATCGTGTTCTCGAAATCCTTCATGTCCCGCTGCAGGGTCTGAGACACCTCCTCCCAGTCCTGAAGATTGCAGCCGTCCTTCAGGTCCCACAGCTTGCCTCGCACCCAGCCCTCCGCCTGCAACGTGGGAAGAGACACATGGCCTGGCACCTCCACCAGAGCCCCAAGGATGCAGCTTTGGGGACCCAAGCCCAAACTCCCCCAAAGCCGTGACAAGGACTGACGGGCACCCTTTCGGCTGATATCCCATTTTCTCTGAGCACCAACAGGCCAGCAAAGGGGCTCGGGACGGCATCGGTGGTGATAGGGGTGGGAAGGTGAGTGGCATCTTGCTTCTTTCCAGCATCTGCCCCAGCCCAGCAGGAGAAGCCCTGCCTGCCCCCCGCCTTCCCCCCCCTGCCCCCCGCAGGCCAGACAAGGGAGTCTCTGCGTGGGACATCCCTGCACAAAGCATCTGTTATCCCTGCACCCTGCTCCCCAGTGCAAGCGCCCGTGCACCCTCCCCAGCATGGTGCGGAAGCAACCCCCCTGCACCATCCCCATTCCCACGCTGCTGGGGAGGGAAGGGAGCGGGGAGGAGGATGGGGGGCGGGAGGAGCGTGTGCATGTAGGGAGGAAGCAGGGCCCTGGTGCAGGCTGACCCCCTCTCCCCAGGGCCGACAGCCAGGCAGAGGCGGCCAAACATGATCTCATGCCACAACCATGGCTTCGCTCGGGGCCAGGAGTTCAGCCCTCCCCGCCGCGCACCCCACCCCGCAGCTCACATGAAAGGCTGCCGGTGGCCCCCCCGCCCCACTCCCCACGCAGCCCCTTGGGCAGGCACCCTAGCTGGCCTCACCTGCAGCATCTCCCGGTTGAACTGGGCTACCAGAGGGCTTGGGTCGAGGAGCGGGGCTGCTCCTGTGCCGTTTCGCCCATCGCACCTTGGTGCCGCAGCAGGCTCTTTGCCCTTGGGGCTCTCTTTCCAGGGTAACAACACCGGGGGTCCTGCCAGCTGAGGTGGGCACAGGTGAGGGGGTCAGCATACCACCCCAAGGAGCCCTCCCCATTACCTCCCAGGAGCATTTCAGAAACCCAAATAAAGTGCGTCAGCCTGCCTCATCCTCAATCCCACTCCTTCACTGACATATTTGGAGTTCTCTCACAGCACCCTGAGGCACTGCTCCCTTCTACCAAGGCCACGTCGGTGGCTTTCACAGCCCTGGCAGGGGGTTGCCAGGCTGTCCCTTAGCCCTCGGTCATTCCAGGCTGGCGGGATGGCACCCAGCACCTGGGCTGGTCCGTGCACCCACTCTGGAGGCGGATGAGGTGCTTGCTGCTTGTCCAGCCAGAGGCTGTGCATCCCTGCGAGGAGCATTTGTGTCTGTGGCATCCGTTTTATGTCACCCCTGAGGACACTGCCAGGGGATGAGATGGGATGGCGAGTCATGGGGCAGGTCCCTGATTAGCTCAGCCCACCACTCCTTTAGGGGCACCCAAAGACCCCCATCCCAAGCAAGCAGTGCAGGGGGGACAGAAAGTGCAGCATCTCCTCTGGGACTTGGCTTCGTGGCCAGCTGCCGCTGACGAAACCCTCTGTCCAGGCTCCAGCTCCGCTGGAGGTGATGGCGAAGGTCAGCCAGCGAAAGTGCTGGCCCCTCTCCAAACTCAGCCCCGGGCCCAGCTGCACGCAGCCCAGGGGACAGCACAGCCACCCGGGCACTTGCTTCCCACCCTGCTGCCCAGGAATGGGGACCTGATTGCACACAACTGGTGGCAAAAAGGAGTCTGAGCATCTTCAGGAGAAACCCAAAGGCTCAGGGCTTGCTGCGGCTTCTCACCAGCCAGAAATTACTCCTGGGGCTGACCCAGGGCAGCCTCCCTCCCCAAGGGCGGTGGGTGTGAGCTGCCCCATGGGGTCCCAGCTGCCCCTGAGCCCACCAGGGCACAATCCCCCAGGAGCCTGCAGAGCAACAGGGTTCGGGGAACTGTTTCAGGCTCTCTAAGCACTCTGGCATGTGCTGCCCTGCTGACGGCATGGGAGTCGCTTTTCAAAGCCTTTCTGCCTAACCACAAGAACTACAGAAATCCTCTGTCTTATTTTTTTTTTTAAACAGCAACACAGATTCTCAGGCCCTCCTGTAGCTCTGGGATCTTCAGTCTCTTGACGCCGCCAGGGCTAGAGAAGCCTGTAATCTAGCTCCCTTGGAAGCAGTAAAATCTCTGGGCACTGGCCTGGAAGTTGACCCGTCACACCCAGCTTGCCCTTTTGCTCATTTAAAGCGCCGAGGCTCCATCTGTGCCCCACTAGCAGCCGCCCTCACTTGCTCAGCCTCAAGCTGCACCCCTGGGTCAGGTCCTCCTAAACAGTAAGGGCAGGGGGACGTACCGCATAGAAGGGGGAACCTCTGTCCACCAGAGAGCAGAAACCACCGGCCCGGAGGCTCCCAGCCTCCTGCTCCTCATCCTCAGCATCCACATCCTTCTTGAGGAAGACCTAGAGAGGGGAAGGCACAGCCATGAGCCTGGAAGCGCTCGACTGTCCCAGCAGCCGAGGGGACGGAGGAGTGTGCCCCCCACTTCCCCCTGCCCTGGGCCAGAGGAGGTTGCCGGCAGCACACAGGCACTGCTTGGCTGGGCTTTTGCCCGTCACTCCTCACGCATCCGGGCCAGGCTCCTCCGAGCAGCACCTGCAGCTCCTGCCACATGTCCAGCAAGTGGCAAAAGCTCTGACGTCTGCTTTGCTCGGTGCTTTCTGCAATGTAGCTCACACACATTCATGCCTTTTTTCCCCTTGAACTGACTTGAAACTTGGCACAAACCCATTCAGTGGTCACCACTGGCCCCTGGTTGTCTAAGGATGTTTAGGGTCAGACCTCCCTGCCCTCCCCAGGACAGCAGGGCAGAGGTGTGAGTGCACAGGAGGACACTAACTCCACCAGCATGAACCTGAATTCTCTCAGCTGCCTATCCCTGATCTCGGCCTGGCCGGGAGACAAGAATTAAGGGGGCGGCTGGCTCACAGGGAAGGGCTCCCACAGGATGGGGGCAAGGGTGGGAGCAGGAGAGGCCAGCAGGAAGGAAGTCCAGAAGCTGCAGCCAGGCATGGAGAGGAGGTCCAGGATGAACTCCGTGTTACCTTATCCTTAATGGAGCCCAGCCCCAGGAGGAGAGGTGCGTGGGATTGCTTGGATCATGTACAAGGGCAGTCACTCTCATCCTCTGTGGATGGATCTTTTCTTGGGCTGCTGGATGTAGCAGGCCAATTTAGGGACCTCCTTCCACTCTCTTCTTGGGGTCACCTTGCTGTCTCTGTAACAGCCATCCAAGCGTGCACAGGGCAACACAAAGTGGTGGGCAATGTGTGCTGCCCTGACAGCCCCTCCTGTGAGACTGCAGCAAACAGAGTGGTGGATCCCATCACCACTCGGACTACTCCAGACTGGGGACGGTGTCCAAGGGGGAACCAACCCAGGCAAAGTAGGAGAACTCACTCCCTGCACAGAAAGTGGCTTCTTACCATCTCTAAGGGGCTGCAGAAAAGTCCCAACATGGATGGCAGCCCCCAGCACTAGAGCAGCTGCTACCAGAAGGGCTCAGAGCCCCCAAAACAGCTCAACAACCCTATAACCCCTGGGAGACTAGCACCATTGGACCTTTCTGGAGGCCTGCAAAGCCTGGCTGGTGGCTGCAGAGGACCAACCACCACACCATGCCACAGCATCCCATCCCAAGCAGGAAGAGCGGGCAGGGAGCAAGGCTGAGTCACAGCCTGGCAGGCATAGCGAGAGCTCAACGTGTCTGGCGGGAGGGTGCCAGAAGGACCCCCCTGCCTGACCAAGAGGTTTGGATGCCTGTTTAGGGAACGGTGGGGAGCTAAACACGAAGTGCTTATGGGGTGTAAGACCCTAGGAAGCTCCTCTTCTAAGCAGCGGTGTCCCATACCAGCTGCAGCCTGTAAGCCACCCCAGGGCTCAGCCGTGGGAGACAAACCTGCAGGTGAAAAGGGAGCTTTATTTAAAGTCCCCATCTCACGATCCATCAACCGCAGGAAAACAGGGCTGCCGGCACAAGGATGACTTCATCCTTCCCGCAGTACTGCTCCACCGGGACTGCCCCCCCTCCCCCGTCCCGGTCCCTCTGGCCAGAGCTGTGTCCTCGTTCTGGCAAAACAACAAACTCTTGCAGCAACTGAAGGCTGGGAGAAAGAGCTGTGCCTTCCTTGGCATCTGTGAGCTGCTGTGCTAACCACTCCCCAGCAGGACCCCAGGCTTCATGACATGAGCAAAGCCACGCATGAAACAAATGCAGCGGCCTCAGCTGCCTCCCCTGCGAATACTGCTTTCCTTCATTAAAAACAAAATTAACATGGCACACACGCTTGCTGCATTCCCGTAGAAGAATAAGTGTCAGTGACTTCTCATGAGCAAGGACGAGTGGGGTCGGACCCTCCCAGGCTGCACTGTGCCCATCCTGGAGGAACCCGCCATCCTACAGTGGCAGGCGTGAAGGGCAGAGCCAAGGGCCGGGGGACGCACTTGGGAAAGCCGTAACGTGCCCTGCGTGGGGGACAGCGCTCCCCTCTCTCCTCCAGCTGCCAGCCTGCCTAATGAATGTTCCCCCCTGCGCCCTGGCTCTTTCTCTCCCTCCCAAAGCTCCATCTTGCAGCCTGCCCCCCTCCCAGCTCCACCCCCCCTGGCCGGACAGGGAGGAGAGGCCGATCCTGGCAGCCTCCCAGGAGTCCCGCACCACAGCACCATGCCGAGCATGTGTCCCTACCTTATATGAAAGAGGGGAGCCCTCCTGCCGATGCCCCTTGGGCTGCGCAAGCTCCAGCCGCCCGGCGAGGACCTGCCTGCGTGCCGGAGGAAGCAGCAGCTCTTGCGAGGCTGTGCCTGGCCTTTATTGGCAATGAAGACGAGGGTTTTGGCAGTGGGCTGTACAGCTCTCCCTAGCGCTATCCCGCCGGGAAACCAGCTGTTACGGGTCGGGGTTAAATCCCAAGGAGTTCCTGCCGGCTCTTGCCAGCAACGGCGAGGTCTCTGAGCTGCTGTCCGCCCCATCCCTGCTACACTGGGGGTCTTCCAGGCTCTGGCATTGTCGGATTCGGACCTCCGTGCCAGCTAGCGCTCAGACTCAGAGGGCAGGGTGCCGGGAGCCCCGGGTCCTGCTCCTAGCCTTGTCCCAGCTCTGCCTGGCTGTGTGACCCTTCACGAGTCACTTCCCTTCTCCCTGCCTCCGTTTCCCCTCTGCTAAACGGGAGAGCGAGTTCCCAGCTCCATCACAGGCATCCCAAGAGCTGAGCCCTCCACCGCCGAGCTCTGGGGCAGAGCTTTTCTGGGTCGTCTAAGCGCTGGGGAGAGCTCAGCTCCAGCTCTCCCGCACAGACCTGCCCTCCAGCCCACCGGTACAGAGAAGTGCGTGCGGCGGGGAAACCGGGAGGAAAAGCAACCACCCCAGGAGCTCTGTAGCGAGCGCTGCCTGGAGGGCAGGGGCACAGGGCAGCTGGGAGCCGGGGCGCAGCCCCCCCAGGACCTACCCGTCCCTCGGCGGCCTGGGACAGGGAACCGCAGGGGGGACGGGGAGAGAGCAGGGCGCGGGGTCCGGGGAGCGCTCACCTTGAACTGGGCTTTCCCTGGCCTGCTGTTGTTGTTGTTGTGGTTCCTCTCGCCGCCGGTCCGGGCAGGGTCCCCCGCGCCCCCCTCCCCGTGCCAGTTGGACAGCGTGATCTTCTTAATGGAGCGGGCGAGGGAGGCGCGGCTCAGCCGCTCCTCGTCGGTCCCCCCGTCCTCGCCGGGGCTGGGGCTGCGGGGCCGGCCCTCGGGGGCGGCGGGGGCGGCCCGGGCTTGCGCCAGGTAGAGGGAGATGCGCTCGTTGAGGCTGCGGCGGAGGCCGCGGTGGGTGTCCAGCGCGGAGGCGAGGGCGATGCCGGGACAGGCGTCCGCGGGGAAGTCGGCGGCACACTTGGGCAGCGAGAGCTTGGTGCCGATGGTGAAGGGCTGCACCTTCCTGGCCGTGCTGCCCGACATCCTCGCCCTGCCCGCCGCCGGGCCCGGCCCGGGCACCGCGGGGCGCAGCGGCAGCGCGGGGCCGCCGCCGCCCGGGAAGCGCCGGTGATGGAGACGGGCCGGGCGGCGCCGGCTCCTTCCCCGGGGCGGGCGGGCGGCGGCGGGGCCGCCCCTTCCCGCGCGGTTGCTCAGCGGGGCGGCCCCGCGGCGGGGGGCAGCGGGGCGGGGGGCGGCCCGGCTCCCATGCTCGGCGCGGCCGGGCGCGGGCGGCCGTCGGGCCGCGGCTGCCGGGGCGGACCCTCCCGCCCCCGCCGGGGCGCGTCCCCTCCCTGCCCGGGTCCCTCCTCCCGCGGCGGGCAGGGGAGGCGGGGGGCAGCCGCCGCGCCCTGCCCTGCCCCGCGCTGCCCCGGCCGGCTTCAGTCGTCCGCCTTCTTGCGCAGGTTGAGGAGGCAGAGCAGGCAGGTGAGCAGGGCCTGGCGGCTCTCCCGGGAGCGCAGCCGGCGGCCCAGGCGGCGCAGCGGCGGCAGGAGGCGCTTGCGGGCCAGCGGCAGCAGGCGGGCGAGCAGGGCGCGCAGCAGCGGGGCGGCCAGCGGCGGGGCGGGCATGCTGCCCCCCGAGCCTGCGGGCGCAGCGTCAGCCCCCCCGCCCTCGGCAGGCCGCCTCGGGGGGCTGCCTGGGGGCTCCCCACGCGTCGGAGCTCCCGAGTCGAGCGGGCTGCGGGAGCCCGAGCGCGGGGCACTCCCCCTCGGGGAGCCGGGGGGCTGCTCGGCTCGGGGGAGACGCGCTGGAGGGGACTGCTCTACCCACCTCTTCCCCTGGCCACTCTTACCCGCCTTAGGATCCTTCCTGCTCCGGGGCACTGCTCAGCCCTCTGTCCCAGAGGAGCCTGTACCGCTCAGCTCCCCCCACGTGGACCGGCCACCAGCCCAAATGGCAGGAGCAGCTCCAGAGTGAGGGACAACAACAAACCACCGCCACCCCCCCCCAGCTGCCCATTTAAATGCCCCCTCCTCCCAGGCCAGACACATGCTCCCTGTAAGCGATACTGCTCCTCAGCCTGGGACCCCATTTGTCGGGGTGGCGGTGCTGGGGGAAGAAGGGGGGCGAGGAGCGAACAACATCTGCCCTCCGCAGAAATGTGGGCTGGCAGGACTGGGGTCCTGTTTCCTACAAGGCTTCGCCAAAGCCCCTGAGCCGGCAGATGGGTCCCAAATATGCTTGCCTGTCATTCTCTGCCAGCGCCAGCAATTGCCACCCTGTTCCCACAGGGACCAGGAATGCAGACCAGGCGGGCTGCCAAGGAGTGCCACGGGATGGCCCATGGCACAGAGCGTTGAGGAGCAAATGGGCACTCCCCTGGGGAAGAGCTGGGATCTGGCTCCATGCAGGGCTCCAGAGCAGGCTGGTAACCAGTGTCCCATGCTTTCCAGCTGTGCTCCCAAGCTGAGCTGGCTTGGGGCAAGCAGCCAGGGCCCTACAAACCAGGGAGCACAAGCTAGCCAGGGGGAGGGTGCAGGCAGGAAGGTCCGTAGCTCACGTCTGTGCCCTTCCGCTTCCCTCCTGCACCTAACCTTTGTTTTGTTCCTGGTGGCTGTCTGGCTTCGTTTCCTCCCCTTGTTCCCTTCAAAAACCCTGCCAAGGCCCTGCTCTTGGCTCCCACTCAAGCAGAATTTAGGAGAATGAACAGACGCGAGGGACTGAAATCTACTGCTCCATCTCCCGGCCTCCCTGATGCAAGCTGTCCCTTGCTCAGTGAGTCCCATCCAAGGCTGGTTAGTTCAGCCAGGGTGACCTTTCCCAGCCCTGCGGATTCCTCTTGGGGAGCCAGCCATGGATGAGGAAAGTGGGCTGGCTGTGCCTCAGCACAGAGACGCCATGTGCCGAAACCAGAAACAGCTCCCCAACAGCTCAGCTCCAAGTCCAGGAGCTACAAGGACCGGGGCTGACGTCAGCCCCTTGGGACTTGCCTCCCGGAGGCTCCTGGGCTCTGGGTTTGCCGTGGTCAGAGGGCTCCGGCACAGGCACACTGCCCTGCTGCACGCTGCTGCCGGCCCCGTGCCGGCGGTGTTACGGGAAGTGGGAAGAGCTCAGGCGAAGGAAGCAAGAGCCAAAGCTTTGCTGCAGCTGTGTCAGGGTTTACATTTTTCTGGGAGGGAGCTTCTCCCCTTTTATCAGGGAGGCATGGGTGCAATGCTTGGCCAGCTCTTGAAACTCCTGGGTTTGCTGTGCTACAGCCGATCCCAGCTAAATTTCCGCTTTGCTTGGTGCCTCGGTTTCCCCAGCAGTACAGCCCCAGCCAGAATATCCCCTTCCTGTGCAAAGGGCCCATGCAGCATCCAGCCTCTGAGCAGGCTGGGGAGCACTGGGGGGAAAAGCGCAGTGTCCCTGGCCAGTGGTAGTGACTGTGGTGGTGGAGGAGCATGGAGAACTTATTCCCCAGGGAGCCTTACCTGTTCCTAGGAAAAGCCCTGCCTGAGCCAGGGGAACTGCCCAATGTCTGCCAGGAAAATCCTGTCCTCTGATCCCATGGGGAAAGGGAGGTGCCAGCCAGGTGCAGAAGTGTTGCAGCAGAGTAATTTCTGCATGTTCCTGGGGGCATTGCACCTGAGCATTAGGTGGCAGAGATATACAAGGGAAGGGTTTGAAAATCCCTTGGGAACAAAGGGGCCTCAGTGTGTGGCCTCTGCAGAAACCTGCTCCTTGCCAGTGCAGGTAGCAGCAGGAGGTGCTCTGCTGTGACAACCAGATGTTTGCAACACCCCAGCACTGGGCGGCAAGTGGGGCAGGGCTTGTTTGCCAAGCTCTTGGGACTCATAAAGAGGCAGATTTTTGTCTCTGCCAAAAATGCAGAGACGCTGCTGGGCCACTTTCCCCATCTGGAAGGTCAGGGGCTTTAGCCTTCTTTCACCGTTGAGCAAAAACACAGCCCAGGGAGCTGAAGGTACTTAACCCTGCTCCTCCGGTGAGTCAGGCATAGAGCTGCGAAGGGAATGCAACCTTGACAGAAAATAAAGTCCCACCAGTATCTACTTCCAAACATGAGATTTAGGATACTGGAGTCCTGTGCCTGTATGTTTCTTGGGCCAAGGTGTGTAGAGCCTTGCTTCACGGGAGGGCAAGACCCTCGTGCCACCTCAGAGGCAGGCACAGGGGACAGAGCAACCATTGGCACTTGCCAGTGCTTAAAGTGGCTGTCACATGGTTAAGGCTTCAGAGGATTTAGCAGGGAGCAAGGTGCTGGGAAGGAGAACATGGCCCTCGGGCACCTCTTCGCAAGGTGTGCAAGACTTGCTGCAAATCTAGCTCTGGGCATAGCACTGGGAGCTAACAGAAATGATGGGGAAGGAAGATGAGAGGAGGAGGAAGGGGGAGCTCTCCTCCTTTCTTTCAGGAGACCTCACCCTTCTGGCAGGGACCCGAGAGGGCGGTGGTAATGGTGGGGACACCAGTGTCACCCAAGCACCCAGCCCCATGCAGAAGGAATACGGGCCATTCCTGCTGGGGAGGGATGCGAGCACTATAAATAGTTTGTTTAACACACTACGGCCAGGCCCTGGAAAGCCCCGGCCCATGCACATTCCCTGTTGCTGGCGCTGAGACGGCAGCTGTTGAAAAAGGCCGAATCCAGCAGCTGCTACCCGGAGCTCTCAGCCCCCACCCGGCACCCCCAGCTCTCCCACTCCCTCGCTGGGTGGCTGAGCCCATGGCATCCCTTGGCAGGGATGCCGAGGCTCACCAAGGAGCTGCTAGCTCTGTGCTCGTGTTGGCACTGTTCCCCAGGCCGGCAGTGGCTGCAGGATGCCCCTGCTGCCCTGCTGCTGGTGCTGGAGGGGCGAGGAGGGTGCGGAGGGGGCTTTCCTCCCTGACAGCCCTTGCAGCAGTGGGGATGCTGCTGAGCCTTGCTGGGAGTGGTGAGGCCATGCCCCAATGTGGTGGCAGTTGCTGCCCACGCACGTGCCCTCGGCTGCGGCTCTCCCCAGCTCCGGCTCAGGGTGCTGGGCTGGGCTATGCCCCCCGCCCGCCCGCTCTGCTCACACAAAGGCCCCTTGTGCCCACGGGAGTGACATTCCTGCAGCCATGGGGCCAGGACAGGGCGAAGCACAGCCGAGGGGGAGACAGGGCCAGAGCCCGGCTGCCGGGGCAGCTGGTGGGGCCAGGTGGGGCCAGGCTGCCGGTCCTGCCCCCCCTCCTACGCCTGGAGGATGGACGTGAGCAGCTGGTGGGAGAGGAGGGACCCCCAGGACGGGCAGGCAGCTCTGGACTGCAGGAGGCGGAGGCACAGGGCGCAGGAGGAGATGTTGTGATGTTGGGGAGCAGGAGCAGTGGTGCTGTGCACCCATGGGTCCTGCCTGCTGACCTTGTGCACTCCCACCTAAGGCAGACCTGTGGGATAGGTGTGGGAAAGGTGGGAGTGGGCTGACTCTCGCTGGCGGGTGCCCGTCGCAAGGCAAACCCAAAGCCAGGAGCTGTTTTGGCCACATCTGGCCCCCGGCCCCTCTTGCTCCTCACCTGATACCAGCATTTAAGGACTCTGCTGGGCCTCCTCGTCTCCTTTGCAACTAGGGGGATGAGCCAGGCTACCGAGTGGCGTTAGCTGGCAGCTGGGGACCCCCTGCCGATACTGGCCTGCCAGCTGCTGGGGCTGGTGAGGGAAGGGATCTGCCAGCTGGTGCGCGGAGGGAGGGAGGGGGCACCTGTCATCCCAAAGCCAGGGTGTCACTGTGCCCTACAATCGGGCCTGTGTGTGCGTGACGAGGCCTCGCAGCTGGGACAGCAATGACAGCTCCGCGTGCTTGCCCCGGTGCCCTGTTCCCACCTGAGCCCTTGTCTCCTAGAGACTTTGGGATTGCACGGAGGACCAGGGAGCCCTCCACTTGAAAAATCCCTGGGATAACCACACAGCCCTGCTAACAGCACGCTGCTTGTTCTCACTTTGAAGAGCAGGGCTCCCTTACACCTCTTACGTAGCGCTGCTCCTGCATGTTGGCATTAAGACTCTCCTCCAAAGGAAGAGACGAGTTTTATAAAATCCTAGGGGATACAGACCCGCTCCCCACGGCAAGACCTGCACCTGGTGATGCCCATCCACCCATGCCCCAGGCTGGGCAAGCAGCATGCCCTGGGCTTGGCTCTGCATCTCATCCCCCCCTAACCCAGTCCACGGTGAGCAGAGGGAGGACGTGACCCCCAAGTCGGTGCCCAGGCCACACGTCCAACAGATCTTAGTTTATTCCCGGATTGTGCGGTGAGTAGGTGAGGAAGCGGAGCTGCCAGGCTGGCAGCAGTGGTTATTGCTGCAGGTGCATCCTCCAGCAACGGCAGGGGTCTGGGGGATGCTAACTGCCTGCCTCTGAAGGGCAAAGGATGGCTGCCACCCGCCCCCAAGCTGGAGCCACCCCATTACCTCAGAAGGTGAGTGGAGTGCAGGAGCACAGAGAAGTACAAATATGTTGACACTGGAATCCGTCCGCACTGGGCGCAGGAACCCAAGGGAAGAGAGTGTAACAGTGTGGGAGGGTAAGGGGGAAGAAACCCAACTGTGTGCTGGAGAACACTCCCCGAACCACTCCCCCCTCCTCTCTGGGGGAGGGCATCACCTCCTGGGTGCTGGACCCTCCCAGCCCTGCTGTGGGCCATGAGCAGGGGCAGCAGATGCCCCAAGAGCTCCCAGGGATGGAAGAGGAGGCCAAACTGCCATGATGGCAGTGGCGTTGCTGTGCCCACGCAGAAGAGAGGAGCTTCCTGCTGCACTACAGGGTGGCACGTGCTTATGTGGCAGGGGAGACCCCAAACATTCAGTGCTTAAGTTACAGGGCTTGACCCAGTGGAGGGATGCAGGGGCATGGAGCTGGAAGGGATTGTGTTGAAGGCCACGCAGAAGGAGCCAGTGGGCTCCACGCTTTGGTCGTGCTTAGTGGCGATGAGTGCAGTGCAAGGACTTGAAGAGGAGTATGGCCCTTCCTCCTCCCAGAAGGCCACTGTCTCCCCAGGAACCCACTGCATCTGCCTGAGCAAGGCAGTACCTTGGCAGCTGATGCTCCCAGGTGTGGTCACAGAGACAGGCAACGCGTGCTGGTGGGGATGGATGGGGCAGCACTAGAGCAAGCGATATGAGTGTCCCCCTTGGCTCTTTCCCCTGCAGCTCCTGCTTCTCCCTGCTCCGTAGCTGGCGCTCAGCCTGCTCCTTCACTCCAGCCATGCAGACGTACCCCATGCTGCTTGCCCTCCTCCTGTTCTGGAGTGGGGAGAGGGGAGGGGGGAGTGGAAAGAAGCCCAGCCCAGAAGAGGAGAAGGGTATCCTCTGCCTGCTTTGACCCCTGGTCCACCAGAGAGTGGCGTGAGGCTTGCTGGGAGGCAGGGCTGGTGGCTCAGCGCAGGATGGAGCAAGGGGGGGAAGAGTATCCTATGTCCAGATCCAAGGGGAGGCACTTGGAGTGGGCCTGGCCTGCTGGGGTGTCCCAGTCGCAGTGGATCTGTCGTGGCTTCTAGCCGCACATCGTCAGCAGCAGCCACTGGGAAGGAAAGGGAGAAGGGATGAGCAGGGGCTACTGCGTTTTTGACATGCCCTTATGTGTCAACTTTGTCGGCCCTCCAAGAAACACGGAGCCTGCAGCAATCCTGTCTTCTCATCTTGATCTTTTACAGGTTCTTTCCCTACCCAAGGGGCCGGAGGGCTTTCTACCACCCACCTCAGGCGCTCCCTTCACACTAATGCCTTGTTCCCTTGTCTCCCACCCCACCTCCCACTGAGCTGAGCTCTTACCTCGGATAGGTTCATGACAGCGGTGCCAGTGCCTTCGGGGTCCATGCTGCGGAAGAACCCTGCAGGGGCACAAGAGCAAGGTGAGCAATGCATCCTTCTGTCCCTGCCCTCCCTGCCCCAGAGCCACCACTCACTGAACATGGCCTCCAGCTTCACCAGGCAGCAGACAAAGTTGTCGAAGTCTACACCCATGTCAGCATCTGCATAGCGGGCCACCACCACCTGATGCAGCTTGTTGTTCAACTTGAAACCTGCAAGGCAGAGAGCAGTCGGCACCCTAGGGAGGCTGGAGAGGAGGGTGTAACTATGAAAGTCCATGCCCCAACCTGAAGGGGCCACCAGCCCAGCCAGGGAAGGGCACCATGTCCAGCCTCAGCAGGAAGAGGCGATGCTCTCCCTGGAGCCATATGACTAGTTAGCAAACTATTCCACCCCAGGTCTCTGCTTCGCTAGGATGGGACCCTGCTGGCCAGAGGACAGAAGCTGGAACCACCTTGTGTGCGTCTCTAACTCCAAGGCTCCAGCACTCAGCACAGCTGGGATGGAGAAAGCCCCATGTAGACATGGGCCACATCTCACTATCACAACAAGTTGGCTCCAAGCATGTAATATAGGCTGATTACACTCTTCTCCAGATATTTGGGACAAGGCTCCAACAGCAGGAGCCCCCATCCCAGCCGCATCCTTCTCCAGACCTACCGGCTGACTCTAGAGCCATGCGCATTTCATAGGAGCTCATGGTGCCCGACTTATCCAGGTCGTGTTGGCGGAAGATTCCCTGCAAAACATCATAGAGGATGTGAAGGGCAGGCTCTCCTGTGGCCTCTAGTCTGGCCATCCCCTCATGGTGCTGCCGCAGGAGGGGTGCTACCCCTGTGCAGTGTGCCATGTTCCACGCTCCTCCTCACCAGCCAGCTGCGGATCTTGTTCCACAGGATCTGGAACTCCACCAGCCCGAGGCGGGCACTGCCATCTTTCTGGGGAGCAGAGGGTCAAGGAGAAAACAGCCAGCAAAGGGGCTGGTGTAAAGGCAAAGCCATCAGATCCCTGCCACTCGAGGTGAGAAAAGCCTGGCCACACTTGGCCTGCCCAATTTCTCCCCTAACTTCCCCTCTCTGTCCTCCACCATCAGCAAGATCAGAGCCTGCAACCCAGCAGTTCTGCAATGCTTAAACTTGCTGCCATGTCACTCCCTGTGAGCAGCTGTGCCGCTGCTGTAGGTACCACATTGCTGTGGTGTCCTCGGAGCAAAACTGAGCTGGCCTGCAGCAAAAAGGGATGCTGCAGGGCCAGAATAGAGAAAGGCTCGGAGGTGCTCCTCTACACCCGCCTGACCTCTCAGGTGCGTGTCCTCATGCAAGCAGGAGCACAGGCCATGGCTCCTGTTGCTTTACACCCCTCATTCTTAACTGCTGGTCAGGATGGTTTGGGGAGAAAGAAGCCCAACAGCCCTCATTCCCGTCCAGGAGTGCCTTGAAGGCTGGGTGGCATCCTCTGTGGGGAAGGAAAGCACGGGGAGCTTCCTCCCAGAGGGGAAGGTTGAAGGTGTGAGTAGGGCTGGGCTGGGCTTCTGGTGGTGGAGCCAGGGCCCAAAGCAAGCAGGGGAACTGATGGCCCTTTCCAAAAAGCCTGCTGCTAAAGCCCAGGGGTGTAGGACAAGCGGCCCTGAAGCCGCAAGGACGCTTTCCTTCCTTCTCCTGATTAAACAGCCTTGGCACAGCCAGAAAGCCAAGCCCCAGCTCCCACGGAAAAGTCTTGATGCTGGCAGGCTGAGCACCAGGGGATCTGGTCCCTGCCCACAGCGCCAAGAGGATACATCCATCAGGTTGACCATATTGCGGCAGGAGTCCAGGCTGAACCCATCTGTCTTCAGATCTTTGTCTGCAGACAGAGGAGGAGGTTGAGGATATGCATCAAAACCCAACCTGCTGAGCAGGCCCAGGCTGTGGGGAGCAGGGGGAGGATGGGCAGCACTTACGTCTAGCGATGACTCTGTTCAGAATAGTTCGGAGCTCGAAGACACTGATTTCCATGTCCTGCAGCAGAAGCAGAGTTAGCAGCACCCCTTGCCTGCTCTCCGCCCCACTTGTGGCCCTTTCCCTCCTCCTGCCTAAGCATCTCCACCTTAGTCACAAAGCATCAGGGTGCCAGTGCATTTCCTGCATGCCCAGAAGAGTTTGGGCCACAGCTGGATGCCCCTTCTCCAAATCTGTCCCCATCACACCACCCCTGGGGGCAGCTGGGCTCAGCTGTGGTGGAGATGGACTTGTCTGCAGGATGGGACTGAGTGAGCATGGGGTGGGCTGGAGTTCTCATGGCCAGGTGTCCCCTCCCATCCCCTCTCCAGGCCAGGGCTCTCCAGGGCTTGGCGCAGCTGTACCCACCTCCCCTGCCAGCTGCTGGAACATGTTCTTGAAGCCATCCTCTATGTCATCCTCAGTTATTTCCTCCTGGGGTGACGCAGGCCAGAAAGAAGAGGTTAGTGGTCAACCTGGGCTCTGCCCTGCCTTCCATGCTCAGCAAACCCAAACTGGAAGGAAAGCTCTTCCTTGTTCTTCTCATTTTTGTTACTTCCCACATCCCATCACCTTGACAGCCCCTCTCCAGACACTGTGACATCCCAAACCCAGGCAGCCTACAGCTCCTCTTCCCAAGCCCCAGAGCCTCAGCATCAACCAGACCAAAGTGGTGGCTCCTACCTCATCTGCCAGATCTGCCGAGATCTCCTCATCCAGCTCCCTGGGAGCAGAAAGGAGGAACGAAGTGATTAAATGGGGTCCCCAGCCAGCAGGCTGCCTGTGGTGGGGAGATGTCCCACTGTTCACAGACACAGGGCATCCGCTGGCCAGGCAAGGACTCACGCTGTGTCTGACTGCTTCTCAGTGAAGACCCGCAGGATGAAGTCGGCCTCCTTATGTGGCTCAAAAGTTGAGGGCACAACGATGTACTCGCCCGGGGGCAGCCGGATCTGGTTGCTCACCTCCCGCAGGTTGATGAAGGTCTCAGACCGTGCCCGTGACTGGTTTCGCAGGAAGAAGTCCTTCTTCAAGTGCACAGGCTGGCTGCCCTGGGCCTGGGGGAACAAACGTGCTATGGACCACTGCCCCACAACACGGGGGACCCACAGGGAGAGGTGGGACCAAAGCCAGCCCTGTCGGGCAGGACATCCCTGCCCTGTCCATCCCAGCAGGAGCCATCCCTCCTGCCTGCATGGAGGTGCCCAGCACCCATTAGCACCCTAGCCACTGCCAGCACGGTGGGAGCTCCCACACCACTGGGTGCACAAGTGTGCATGCATGTGCATTAACCCATTCCTTGCACTCTGCCCAAGAGGGGGTAGGCTCCAGTAGCGCAGGACGTACCTCCTCAGGAACCTGCAGGGAGGAGAGAAAAGGGGAAAAAAATCAGAATCCCTGTACCTGCTCCCTTCCCTTACAGCTGCAGGGAGCACGGGATGGGGGACATTAACCCGCAGATTGGCCGAAGCAGGTGGGAAAGGTTTCCTTGAGGACTGGGGTGCCAGGCTGAGGCAGGACTGGCAGGGCTGACCCAGTCCCAAGGAAGCAGCATCAGGGTGGGCAGGGGTTACCTCGTAGACAGCGAAGCCAATGGTGTGCATGTCGCCCCCGACCCGCCGCTCCCGCCGCCGGTGCTTCTGCATCAGAGCCACCAGAAAGCTGCAGGCTACCTCGTCGTCCCCAGGGTCGTCATCCTCTTCCAGCAGCTTGATCTTAAACTGGGGGTTGATCCAGAATGTGGCTGGGAGGAAGAGGATGCATGGATGAGACATCCTGCTCCATCACGCTGCCAAAAGCGGACATATGGATGGGAGAGGTACCTGGGTGATTCCTGCAGCCCCCAGCAGTGCTCCCCCGGCGCCACGTGCCCTCAAACACCTGTGTGTGCCATCTGCTGAGCTCGTCCTTGGTGAGGGCATCGGGGGTCAGGTTGCAAATCTCCAGCCTGGAGAACTCCCTCATGAAGTCCCGGAAAGACATCCTGCGGGAGGCAGGCAGGGGCTGAGGCTAGGCCGCTGCTGAGGGGGAGGGAGGAGAGCACAAGCAGCTCTGGACCCAGCCAACATTTTGGGAGAATTAAGTGACAGCAAGACCTTCTACCCTGAGTTACAGCTCACTTAAAGCCTGCTGCTGGGCTTGGGGAAGACTGTGTATTTACCCTTCCTAGATGTTTATTTCGCATTTAGTTGGGCTGCATTTCCCTGAAGGGAGGAAAATTATTAACTAGATCAGATGACAGAATGTTAGCAGGCTCTCCAGTGCTGGAATGTCAGCTCATAAAGGCAGGTCATGTGCTTCAGGTGAAGTAGGACGGCAGGATCTCTCTCCAGCTACTCTGCTCCTTCCCAGGCTAACTGCTGAAAAAAAGCAGCACTTTGCTGTGGCACTCACCAGAACTCTCCATCCTCCATCTTCAGCTGCAGCTCTTCCCTGTCGTCAGGGTCAATGTTGTCCCACTCAGAGGAGCTGGAATAGCAGGAGAGAGACAATTAAATGAGGACTACTCAAGGTGAATTCAGAGCTGCCCTCAACTGCCCCCCTCTCTGATGTGAAGGGCACGGCACACTGAACTTGCGGTGCTCTTGATTGCTGTGTGTGCGGAGCCCACTGGCCTGCCAGCAGTGGGACTGAAGTCTCCCATCTGTCCAACTCACCCATCGCTCCAGGCTCCGGTCCACTCCACCTGACCCCAGGGGTTCCTGATGCGGATGAGCTGCTCCTGCTGTCCCCGGTAGTTCACCTGCCACAGGAGGTTTTATTTTATTTTATTTATTTTAAAGGAATTTTATTGCTATTCAAGTCTCATCTAGCCAACTCACATCTCTGAAGGCTGTGACAGAATAGGCATGGCCCTTCACCAGCTTCTTGAAGGTCACTGCTTCCATATCAAAGGCACTTGTGATCTGAGGAGAGTGTGCAAAACTCAAGTGAATGCAATTGAATTCGTGCAGTCCTATCCCTACCTCTTCCCTCCACCATGTGGAGAATTCCCCTTGCTTTGCACTGCTCCAGCCACGAGAAGCAGAAGGTAGCAACTCCCTGTGCTCAAAGGCTGCTGGCTGAGGAGGATTTAAAGACAGTTTCCCTGCCAGAGGACCCTGGAGATCCAGCGGGGAACCACCCAAACTTCAGAAAGCAAGAAAAGGATTTAATGAGAGGGAGATGGAAAACGCTGTTCCAGCTAATTCACAGACACTGATGCAAGACGTGGCCAGAGCTATAGGCAGACCCTTGCTCAGCAGTCCGCACTTGAGATGGACATTCCTGTTCCACCCAAAGGAGCCCATTCACAGCAGCTGGGCTGCAGCCCCACACACAGTGCCCCAGGGCTGCCACGCTGGCTCTGGAAAGTGTGCTCTGCTAAGAGGGGAAAGAATTAACCTCCTGCCCAGTGTCCCAGCGAGGGGACTGCTGGCACAGTCTCAGGCTGCGAGGCCTCGCTTTGGCCATTACTAGGGCAGAGCCCCTGGTTCATGCCAGTGCACCACTTACGTCGATGGAGCAGCCCAGCAGGGAACCTCTCTCCAGCGCCTTGCGGATGATGTGGCCCATGTTGCGCGGCGGCCGCTTGAGGTCATACATCTCTGCCACGCCGCCGGTGAAGTCCTCGAAGCCCTCGGTGGTGCTGCCCCCTGACAGCGACTCATAGCAGCCATTCAGCCTGAGCACCGGTGGGTGAGGGGGCACGTGAGGTGACAAGGATAGCACACTGCTGCTCCCCAGGCACCCAGCGCCAGCAGGGCCAGGGACAGAAAAGACCCCCTCGCTTCTGCCCCGCACAGTGAGGGGCCCTGTCCCCCACCCGCCCACGTGCCCACCACAGGGGTACCCACTTGGCATAGGCCTTCTCCAGCAGAGCACTCCAGAACTCGGTGCACTCTGCCGAGTGGACAAACAGGAGCTCCCCGTCCTTGGTGGGCAGCTGGTCATCCACTACCACATCCACCCATTCACCAAACTGCCAGATCTGGGGGGTCAGGAGAGAGTGGGGTGAGCTCAGAGCATCACACAACTTGCTCATCCCTACCCCAGAGGGATGCCCTCACCCAGTGCCCTCCTTCCCAACCCCAGCCCAACCAGCTGTGGAGGGCCAGGAGCTCCCAGCCCACCTGGAAGTGGAAGATGCCAGCATAGTCCTCCTGGAAGCTCTGCCCGTGGGGCACCACACGGTGCAGGAGCTCCTCATTGAGCGTGAGGGAGCCGATGGCAGCCAGCAGCCAGCAGTCACCTGGGGGAGGAGAGGAAGCTGGTGTGAGCACCCACCACCTTCCTAGCTGGCCGGGGTAGGTGGTGGATGTGTAGGACCCCACAGCGTGCTTTTTTGCAAACGTTTGGGGCTTCCCCACTCAGAAAGCACATGAAGAAACCAGAGAGGGTCCAACAGATGAATGGAGCTCAGGGAGCCAGGCTCACTCAGCCTGCCTTGGAGAGAAGTGTTAGCTCAAGGCAACAAGGAACGATCCTCCCTGACTTGGAGCCTGTGTCCAGACCATGACATACAGCCAGCCCTCCTGCAGCCGCTTATCTAGGCCCTCCAGGGACTCATTCATGTGTCTGCCCTCTGTATCTCAGACACGGAGTTCTGCAGCAGAATTACACTTTGTATTTAAAAAAAAAATTCATCGAGCAAGAGGTCTAATGCTTCTGCCCCAGCTTCTCACATTGTGAGCAACACCACTGCACTTTTCCTTCCAAGTGCTCTTAACCACAAGTGCTGCTCCAGGCCAGCACTGCACTTTAAAATCCATTGCCGCAGTTCCCCTTTCCCTTTTGCCTTTGAAGACTGTCGCACCATAGCTTTAAGCCTGGATAACCTGTATGGGACTGTGGTTTGACCAAATGGCATTTTAGACTTTTTAATAACCACCTGAACACCACCGCAGTGCTCAGGGCTGTTATCTGCTCCAGTTACCACTGCAAGTTTGTTCTAATTACTGAATACATTAAATGTGGTCAGCCCTGAAACCAGCGTGCTATATGTGCTAAGGCACATGATACTTCCAGCCAAATGCCTAATTCAGATCAGGATGACACTCTTGGTGGTACCCAGATCTGGTTCTGATGACCATGAAATCCCAGTTGCCAGTCCTTCCAGCCTACCCAGCCCATTAACACTGCTTCCCTTGTCTTAGTGCCTTTGCCTTGGAGAAATGATAAATTGCCACTTGCACTTTGTAGCTCTCCTCTCGGTTCCTTCCTGCCACACTGTGTTCTTTCACAAATACTTTGCCATGACCAGCATGTCCTCACCTCAGTTTGTTACTGTCATCCAGCTGCCACCCCTCACCATTTACCAAAGCAGAGACCTCTTTGGAGCAGCTCCTGGCACTGTCAGCATGTTTCAGGCATGAATACACCCAAAACCTCCCCTGGTCTTAGCATGGTCAAGCTGTGCACACAGCACCCCATTTTCATGGAGCCTTAACCTAGAGCCACCAGGAGGCACAGGGTGTCCCCAGCCTCCCAGTTTCCACCACACTAAATGGGAAGGGAACCTTTGGTACAGAGATGGCTGTGCAGTCTGGCATGAAAATGTGCTGCATGGGCCTGGGGAAAGGTGCTGTGAAACAGGTCCACCCTCAGCCTTACAGAAACACCTCTTCTCCAGCCACGCCAACCCTCCCCAGGCACTGCTCTCCAGACTAAGGTCTGGGGATACAGCTCCAGCACTCACCCAGAGCCCCCTGGCAGATGTCTGTCCGGGTTGCACCGCCAACGATGAACTGCGGGTCATCCACTAATTCCTGCAGGAGAAGGAGAGAATCAGACGCTGGTGCTGAATCTTGGCAGGGCCTAGGCTTCTGTGGGGCTGGCCCCCGCTGCAGCTCTGACTTCGGAGGAAGGGAATACAGTCCCTGAGAGACGCACCCCACCTGCCCTCTGCCAGGGAGATCTGCTTGACTGCAACCCCAAGGCCATCACAGTAAGGCAAGACAAGATCTGCAGTAGCCATGTGCGTACACAGCTAGACAGACTAACGGCATTCCCCTTGCGCTCGAGGCACCGGGGAACATACACCCCCAAAAGCCCCAGTAACTGAGGGTGACACATCCATGCCATGACACCTAGAAGCAACGACACAGCCTGCCCACTTTAAAGCCCACAGTCTGCTGCCCAGAGGAAGCAGGACCTGCTAGACACAACGCTCTTCTGAACAGACGCTTATGGGGCATTGCCAGGCCCTTGGGATAGGATGCTGTGAAGCACTGGAGAAACTTTGAGCACTGAGAGAAGCAGGCCAGGGCCAGGCTGCAGCTTGGCAAACCACGTCAGTGCAGACCTTGCAGGGCAGGGACGCCAGCCCAGCCTGAAAAGAAGCCAGCCCAGCACTTACCGATGGACGCTTCCACACCACCCCCCGTGTCTTGCTGGAATGTGGCCCCAGCTCCTTGAATCCGAGGGCAGAGGGGCCGGCTGGGAACTGGGGGTCCCTAAAGAGGGTGCCGCTCTCAATGCACTCCTGTTTGAGGGCCTCATAGTCCTGGTTGAGGTATTTGATAGCGTTGTCATGTTGGCCAACGCCTTCGGCTCTCAGGCGGTCCCTTTGCAGACGGGCAGCCATCCCACCAAAGGGCATCATGGCTGGGCACCGGCAGCACTGCCTTCAGCTCTGCTCCCTGCAACGAAACAGGCACAGCCAGGCTGAGGCAGGGCCCAGCACCCCTGCACCGCCCTGGGGACGTCAGCCATTTCACACAGTGCCAGGCTCAGGGCTGGATCCCCAGCTGCCCACCACCTCCACGGCGGGGACCTTTTCTGCTGGCACTGCCCAGGAGCAACGAGCAGAGCCTGCACACGGAGCATCCCCAGGGTGTGCCGGCGTGCCAGGAGAGCCCCCTCAGATGCCACCCCCAGCTGCAGCCCCATTCTGGGCCACAGCCTCCAGCCCGGCCACCGCAGCCCTGCTGTCCGTAGGGGACACTGACCGAGCAGAGCGGCTCTGAGGGCCGGCTGGCAGGAGGCAGCCCGTGGCTCTCCCGTTCCATCCCGCTGAGCAGAAAGGCCAAGCTCAGAGGAATTTCAGGCACTTTCGCCACTTTCCGCCCCCATCAACAGCCTCTCCTCCCGGCACAGCCTTCCGGGACCTTCCCTCCTCTCGTCCGTTGCAGCTGTGATGGTGTCAGCGGCCCGCAGCTTCTCCCAGCCCCGGGCTCCGCTCCCTCTCCCGGCTGCCCCAGCACTGAGTCAGTAGGGCCGGGAAGGGAGGAGCCCTGCGGGGGCAGGAGGGCCCTGTCGGCCCGGGGGGGACGGCGGAGGGAAGAGGCGGGACGGCCCAGGGTGACTCAAGTGGAGCAGCCTGCGGGGAGGCGCCGGGGAAGGGATGGGGGATGCCGCGGGGAAGGGATGGGGGATGCCGCGGGGCACCCGGGGACGGGGCAGGGCAGAGCCCCCCACTGTGCCGGTCCCTTGCCCTGGCGAAGGCCTTGCCACAGGCGTCCCCTGGCAGCTCACGGCTGGGTGCTTCGAACCGGCAGGAACAGCACAGGGCGCTGCCCGGGTGGGAAGGAGCTGTCTGGTCCGCGCAGCAGGTGCCACCACCACGGGCCCACCGGCGTTGCGGCTCACCCTGCCCCGCTCCCCAGCTGTCTCAGCTGCTGCCAAATACTCCAGAGGTTTCTCCGCGTGAGGCAGCGGAGCAGTCCTTGGGTGAGTAACCCAGGAGCTAGCAGCCCACTCTGAGCGGCTGAGGGAGCAGGGTGCAGCCTGGCTCTGGAGAGGCAGCTCTCCTTGGCTGAGGGAAGGCAAGTGACAGCGAGAAGGGTACAAGCCCCTGGCACAGGGCATAAACTTGGCTGCTAACCCAAGAGGCTGCCCTAACCAGAAGCTTTTCAGGAGGAAAATCTACTCCTCCCCGTCACTCTGCCAGTCTGGGGATGCTCTAAACTCGCTATCCTTCTCCAAGGCAGTGCCAGCCCTTCTCTACAACGGCCCCAAATCTATGGAGCTCAGCCCTTCTCCACTGCCTCCTCCCTCACACTCCTGCTCTGCAGCCAGCACCCTGGCAGCCTCTCCCAGTGTCGAGACACTCGTTGCCTGCAGGGCTGGCGGGATGGCTCCTCTGCTCCAAGCACCTGCCCAGAGCCCAGAGGGGCTGTGGGAGGAGGAATCCTAAATACAGCCACTTGCACAGCCTCCAGCACCCACCTCGCCACCTCCCCGGCACTCACACCCCAGCACCCACACCCCAGCCTGCCGAGGGCCAGGAAACTCCCCCTGCCCACAGCCCCTACCCCCTCTTCCCCCCTGCCTACCGGTGCTGGACATGGCCGCAGACATGGGGAGCTGCGTTGCAGCCCAGACACGGGCACCGTACAAGTTATTCTTAGCTCTGTGGCTCAAAATACTTGGGAAGGTTGTGCTTAGTGGCAGACGGAGGTCACGCAAGCGCAGAGCAAGCAAAAACATTTCAGACCCCTGGATGGGACAGGAACCACGCAGGGGCCTTAAGCGATGGGGTCAGTTGCTGACACCCCTGCCAGGCTGATGCTGCAGGCTCTTCTCGGAGGAGGAAAGGCGGTTGCAGAGACAAGCCAAGCCCCCAGGGCAGTTTTCCACACCAGGCAATCTTCATCCACAATATGATGCTTTCCAGTATCATGGGCATCTCTGACCCCTCCCAGGTGGGAGCAGAAAGACATGCTGGTCCCTGCCGGGTCCCTGATACCTTTGCACCTTAGCACACACTGAAAAGCCCCTGGACAGCATCATTGCTGAAACCCAGCCAAAAATCTCTGCAGATCCCTGGTTGCCAGCTGCTCTCGGAGACGGAAGGAAGGGGGAGCTCCCTTCCTCAACACGAGCCAGGCCGAGTCCGGACACCGCATTCTGCCGCATACTCAGCTCGGGGCAAGGGGCCACAGCCGCCCCGAGGGTCCCACACTGCGCAAGCAGCTCTCAAGCCCTTCCCAGCCCCCCGGGTGACAAAGATCCTCCTTTCCCACAAGCTCCCCTTTGTCCTCGCGCAACCCCTCAACGAGATGCGGCGTTGGCTGGGGGGTCGGCAGCGCATCCCGGGTGGCTGCGGTACCCATTTCACTCACCGCCCTGACTAGGAAGCCTCCAGGTCCCTGCGGCTGCGTTACCTAACGCAAAAATCCCCGCGGACCGGCGGGGCCGGGAGGGACCGGGAGGAACCGGGAGCCCGGCGGGAAGCAGCCGCGGGGGCCTCCGCCCTGCCCGCCGCCCGCCAGCGGGGACCGTCCGCGGGGACCCCCGGCGCTGGCCCCATGCTGGGGGTCGGATAAGGGCGAGGATGGAGGAGGGGGGAGGAGGGGGACTTACGGAAGCTGCCGCCGCCGCCCTGCCCGCTTCAGCCCAGCCCAGCCCGGCCCGGCTCGGCACGGCCCCGCCGCGGAAGGTGGGGTTTCGGCGGGCAGGATGTGCGAGCAGAGCCGGGAGGGCGGTGGGAGGGGGAATTAAAGGCGCAGCGACTGCTCGCAGCTACCGGGAGATTTACCGGGGCCGCCGGGCTGGGCGCCCTCCTCACCTTTGATCTAAGCAATGGGCTCGGTCCACAGGGAAACCGGGGCTGGAAGGAGTAAAGGAGGTGACCTGCCCCTGGGAAAGGGTTTAGGAGTGACACGGCACTGCCCCGTGCTGCTGGCACCCCAGCTTGGCTGGGCAGAGCTCTGTGCTGCGCCTCATCCCTTGTTGTTGACCTTACGGTGCCACGGCTGAGCCGAGACATCCCTTCTCCTTCCCCTGTGCCCGGCGGGGCTGTGCTCACACCACCTTCTCGTGCAAGCCTTGGCGGCCATGGCCAGCACCCACCCCACCAGCTGCCCCTTGCTGCTGGGTGCCGGCAGGGCCCACCTCCAGCAGGCCCCGCTGCCTGGGGCTGCCCGTACGTGCCCTCCATGACTCATGGCATGGCTATGCGGGGTGGTGGTGGGGTGGTGCCATTGCCAGCGGCCACGGCCACAGCGGGGCTCGGCACAGCACCACACAACCCGCTGTGGTGCAACATGGCTTTGCCTGGCATGGCATGGCCCAGCATGGACTGGCGTGGCTTAGCCCAGCACGGCCAACGTGGCTCAGTACAGCATGGTTTGGCCTGGCATGACCAGCTCAGCATGGCCCGGCCCAGCCCCAGGAAGAAGCTCTGCATTGCCATCCTTCTGGTGCCAGGGCTGAACATGGTGATCCCAACGAGTGTCACCAGCTGTGGGGCTCCTCCTCCTCCCCTCACGCCTGGTTGCAGCCGGGGAAGCTGTGCCCATACCCCCTCACTGCCGGAGCTGGCATCCAGCTGCTCCCCAAGAGCACCTGCCTTCTAACCCACCTGTCTTGCCCCAGGAGGGCAAATCCTTCCTAAGCAGGGAGCAGGTTGCACATGGGATCAAGAGCTCTGTCTCTTGCCTGAGGGAAGGGCAACTAGAACATTCAAAACCAGCTGTAGCCAGGTCCTGCTACACCTACAAGAGAACATGCCAGCCCTGGCTGCCACCCAGTGGCACTGCCATGTTGCCATCTCCAGCTAGGAGAGCCCACCCACCGCGGGCAGCTCATTCTGCCCACCCTGGTGCAGAGGAAGCTTTGGGGTGCCCTGCTCTGGGTTGCCACAGTGGCTGCTCCATCTTACCTTCAGCCAGAAGGCGGCTGCATCACTGCCCGCGGGCTAGAAGCATAGGGGGGTCCCTGCTGGGGCCACCAGCCAGCTCCGAGGCAAGCTGCAGGCAGCAGCATGCTTTCAGAGGAGCAAGCAGACCTGAAGCGCCAGGACTTGTTCCTGCTTTGGGCTTGTGCCTGAACAGCTCTGTAGCTTTTCCTCTGGTCTTGACCACTAGTGATCCACTCAGATCCACCCAGAACAGTGCCTGTCCTTGTTGTGACCCATTCATCGCTTGCCTCATTACCCCTCGATAAGTCTTTAAAGCTGCTTTCACAGCTCACTCTCCTGGGGTAGGAGGCAGCTCCCCCGTAATCCTGTCACACACGTAATCCTGTCACACACGCTGTCTCATGTCCTGGCTCTTCTGCTTGGGAGCAATTTTTGTCAAATGTGCACAAATACCTGCACAATTTCCTTGTTCCCTTCCCTCAAGCTTCCCTTTGCAGCGATGCCTGCAAGGACTTGGCAGCAAGCACTGTTCTTCGGTTCTCTTTGTCTGTGCCCAGGCATCGCCTCTTCCCAGTACCCTGGCTGTGGGCTGCCAGGGGCGGGAGAGTGCTTTGTGCCCAGCTCACGCTGCGCTGCTGGCACACAGAGCCACAGAGCCTGAACACAGCGAGGTGGGAAGGGAGCTGGGAGCCCGGGGTCACTCCGCCCCGCAGCTCCCCTCTCCGCGGTGCCATCCTCTGAGCAACGGCCCCCCCAGCTCCGGCCTGCGCCAGGGCAGCAATCCTGCGGGCTGGCTGAGCTACAAGCAGCATCACATGGCAGGAAAGCGCTCCCCGCCTGGCTGTGCTCCAGGGGTCTGGCACCCCTCACCCCTTCCCAAAGGCTTCAGCTGTCCACCCAAACCAGGCTAGGTGACAGCAGCCACATAAATTGCTATTAGGACCGTACGGTTGGGCTGACGCGTCCCGCCAAGGCTACAGACAAAACTCCCCTCCTCTCCCACACCATTCCCAAAGCATCTTCCTCCACCCAGCCTCAGCGCGTGCAGCTCCCCAGCCACCTGCTTTTAGCAGCAATGCCTCCGATGCCTCCACCAGCCAGAGGGAGAGCCCACTTGGGCTGGGAGAGCCCCCGAGCCACGGCTGGGTTCCCGGCAGCTGCGCAGGGCTTGTGCTCACAGGGGGGGCAGCACAACCCCCCACTCCTCCTTTTGTACCACGCATGCTCCTGGATCCCTGCTGCAGCTGGGGTCCTCTCCTAGGTCCCAGCCCCCAACCTGCTCGACAAAGAAAAGACTGCAAGAACAATAGCTCATTTTTTTCCTTTTTTCTTTTGTACACAAATATATACAGGGTATTATACACATCTCTACACAGACAGTGCCACTCAGAACACACAGCTCTCCGTGGGCAGAGCCCTGATGGCCACAAAGGCAGCCCTGGGCCACGGCCGAACCTACAGAGACTGGAGCATCCCAGTCTGCCTGCTGGACTGGGGGGCAAGGGCAGTAGGTGGGTGCAAGATAGGGAAGCAGGATCAACATCCTCCCTGCCCCAGCCTGGGACTGGACCAGGAGCTCTCGGCTCATATGCTCATTTCATTTCTAGCCCATTCCTGGAGCAGATGGGTGACGCTGTGCCCCTCCGCACCTGCACGTGCTCCAGCCCTAGCCAAGCCCTGGGAGCCAGCATCGCCTGCCCTCCCTGTGTACTGAAGACTCACAACTCTTCCCCTGCGTCCCCCCTTTCCTCCAGGCCTGGGATTCCTACAGAGAGGCATACAGGACAGTCAGCTACACCCTCCCACGAGCAGCCCCCTGCCTGCTCTGTGGGTCCAGCTCCCCTCCTCTCACAGGGAAGCAAGGGGGAGAAAAGCCATGGGATGTGACCGCCCTTCCCTGGAGCAGAGCTGACGCCTCACTTGTTCAGGTCTGTTAAAGTGCTTGGAGCTCCAGGGCCAGCATGGGTGATCAAAAAGGTTAAGTGACTGTCCCCTTCCAGGTGGCCCATCAGACCCTGGAGGGCACACCCCAGTGAGCCCAGCACCCACAGATGACAGGCAAAGGGAGGGACAGTAGTGTCTGCAATGAGCACCAAACAGGATGGTGGCAGGGGATTGAGGGAAATAAATATAGCTCAATAGCAGGGAGATTTATTATTTTCCTTTACATTTTACACAAGGGGAAGGGGGAAGCAATTGAGGGCAACTGATCCTGACCAGAAACCTCCTCACAAAGAGCCTTTAAAGAGGGTCAGGCTTCCCTGCAGGTGCCAGGGGATCCAGTCCACCTCTCCGGCCCATCCTGACCCCTGCCTGCCTCTGGACACAGCTATTGCCAGGGAGGGGGCAAGGGCAGAGGTAGGGGAGGAATAGCCCCCCTCACTCAGGCTGGGTGATGGCAGGGGAGCCTGCACCCAGTCAGGGCAAGGTGAAGAAAGCCAGTACAGCCCCATGAGGATTTTGTGCTCCTACAGATGGTAGTCTTGCTCAGAGAGGGCTCCCAGGGGCTGCTCTCCCAGGGCTCACTCCCTCTCTGACAACCTCAGCTGGGGGAAGACCCTGCAGCAGCTCAGGGAAGGCAGCCTATGGGGCCCCGTCACAACCAGGCAGCACCGACCCCGCAGGGTGCCAAGGGCCTGCAGTCCAGGACCCTTTCTCCCCTCTTCCTAGCACCCAGGAGACCCCCAGCACAGCCCCCCTTGTCCCCAGGTCTGACCCTGCCGTGCAGACAGAGGGCAGCAAAAGGGGCTGTGGTACCACACAGGGGTCAGGTTGATTTGTTTGAAAGGGGAGTATAATGTGCAAAAAAAGCCACTTAAAATGATGCTGCAATCCCCTGCCTGTGCCCCTGGGGAGGAGGGGACAGGACCTGGGGGAGAGGCTGCCCGCGCCTCCTCCTGCCCATGAGAAATGCCCTCAGCACCCCTCACCCTGGGAGGGGGCAGCCTAGCTCACACCGGCCCCACACCCCTTCCCTGGGGTGATGCCACCTTTGACCACAAGGCCAGGCTGTCACCTTCCCTGGGGTCTGTCGCCAGTCCCTGCACCCAGCCCAGCTCCTAGCACATCACGCCAAGTGGATGCTGCAAGGGGTTGAGAAAGGGCACAAGCAGGCACAGGGAGAAGGTGCAACAAAAACCACTCCCCTACCAAGGTGGGGCATCCCACACACTGACTAAAGCTTTTCGTTTACCACCTTCCTGTAAATCTAATAAATTATTAGTGTTCCTTGCCAGGACAGGGGACAGAGGGGCCTGCTAAGATGACCCCAAAGATTCTCCTTGTGCCCCTCCCGACAAAGCACCCAGCCTTCCTCCTCCCTGCAGATCCAGAGCAGCACCAGGGGGGTCACAGTCCCCCTCCTCCCCAGCCCCCAGGGTTTTGGGGTCCAGGGATGCATTAAAGAAGGTAGCTAGTAAAGAGCATGCCCGCCGAGCTGCCAGGCTGGTGCAGGGGTGGAGGGGCAGGGAAATGGAGAGCTTGAGGCAGGGCCCCTGCCCTCACTGAAGGCAGTGGCCCCGGGGGTGGGCAGGCAAGGGCAGCAGCTGGCACCCGTGGGCGCCTCTCCCTAGGTCTCCGTGCACACAGCCTGCCCCGCTCCTGGGCATCCTTCCCCATCTGCCCTCTGAGGTCCCTACTGGTGGATCTCGTTCTCTATCAGGCTGTCCTCACACGACTGGAAATCCGTGTCATTCATGCCATCTGTGTTGATGAGCTCCTCATCCTGCGACCCCTGCTCCTCCGACTCAGTTGCTTCACCCTCCGGTGAAGAGTCCTGCAGCACTTGGGCGATGTACTTCTGGCCAGGGCCAGGCACGGTGTTGGTGAGGCGTGGGGAGAAAACAAACGCATGTCAGCCTCAGAGGCTCCTCGTGGCAGCAGAGCACAACACACACAGTGCGACACAAGAGGTTGAGCATGGGGATACACTGGGAGGCTGAGGAAGTGTTCAGACCCCATGGGATGTACTGGGAGAGGGGGTAAAAGCAGGGCTGGCTTGGCCCTACAACAGCGGATGTGCCAAACACCAGCATCCTGGAACAGGCGGCATCCCCAGGGAGCCAGGGCTAGGAGAGCATGGGGTTTCTCAGCTCTTTGGAGCCCATTATGACTAGGAGACTCTGCTCCCTTTTTTTTGCCAGTGGACACATCCTTCTGAGGCTGTGTCTGCCTCCTATGGGGAATCTCCTTTTGGCAAGATGCCACTGCCCTTAGGTACATGGAGACTGGGAAAGAGCCTGGGTTACACGTCCACACCCCAGCCCTGCTCTCCCGAGGAAGCCAGTGGGGGGCTCTGCTTTACACCATCTCTGCATGTATCCCCTGAACAACTCTGCAGGCCTCCAACTAGAAAAATCTTACAGTGGAAGGAAGCAGCTGGAATGAGCCAGTGAGCCAAGAAGAAGTAAAGAAAACAAGACTCTGGGATCTCAGAGTTGGGCAGGGGAGGGGAGAGTCTCCAGAGCATTTTCATGGCCTTAAAGGCAATGCCCACAGAGACCCCATTGCACTGGAACTAGGACCAGCCCCCCAGTGGGTGACAGCCTTTGCTGATGGGCAAGCACGCAAAGATGCTGAACGAGAACGGAGACTGACCCAGCTGGATTCACCGTCCCAGCTGAGAGAGGCAGAAAGTAACACGGTGTCTGGGAATCAGCAGGAAAGAGTTGTGTGGGGTGGGGTAAGCTGGGGAGGTGTTACACTTCATCACCCAGCTCAGGTGAGGGGCACAGCACTCAACACTTGCCTCCCACCCTCACTGGGAGACTTTGGGTGCTGCCTCAGAGAGGTTAGGAGCAAGGTACTTAGGAAGTTACCTCCCCCTTCCCAAACATGAATAAGGAGCGTGTCAGGGTATGGACAGGGACTTACAGCTGATTTGGGAGCTGGCAGACTGGTGGCAGGTCTCCCATTCTGCCTGTTTTCTATGGCATCCACCTCTGTGTGGTCAATCTGGAAAGGAAAGGAGAAACCAAGAGACTGCTGGGGCAACACGTTTGCTGTTCCACCACAGGAGCAGCATATCAGCAGCGTGGACAGCCTTGGGACTGTTGCCTCTGTGGAGCCAGGGTTGAGAGGCTCTGCTGGGGAGCAGGCTGGGACCCCTGCTGTTCTGCAGCTCAGCTGTGCTCTCGAGGAGAAGCATCCTGAACCCCCACCCAGCACTCCACCTCACCTTGTAGTTGTGTGCGCTGAGGTATTTGAAGTGCCCGAAGCAGACGTGACACAGGCAGATCACAATGGTGATCACAAGGACCACGAAGGTGAACATAGAAGTGGGGGCCAGGAACCCTGGGGCAAAGGAAGACCAAAGTGGCAGCGTCAGAGGGATGCTGACCATGCTCCGTGGCTGGGGACTGCCAGGACCACAGCCTGGCCAGGGAAGCAGCTCTGTAGGTGGTCAGGGCTGGCATCCCAGCCCAGCACTCACCTGTGCGCATGGTAGAGAAGAAGAGAAGCCAGAAGAGGCAGAGGATGGGGGCTGCCACCACCTGGTTTACAGCCCCTGAATGGATCTTCTTGTCCAGCTTAGCAGGCAGGTAAGCATAATACAGGTTGTATCGGTCCACCAGGTGCTTCAGCAGCATGTACATGAGCCCTGGGAGAAAGGGAGCGATGCCAGCAGAGTGGGGCATCAGCCTCTTTCCCAGTGCCTCTGACTGGCAGGTAGTATCTCCCCAGCCTCTGACACAGGGAAGTGGAAGGGTATCACTTACCAAAAGGGACAATGATGGGGCAGGTGATGCTGTATGTCATGACCACAGTGAAGACGCACATCATCCAGGCGTAAGCAGCCCCAAACTGGAACTCATAGGCCTGGTGCTGCAGGAGGGAACAAAGAGCCATCAGCATGACCCTGGGAGCTGAGCGAGGGTGTGCAACACCCAGCTGTACACACAACACTGGGCAAGCGCCACCGCAGCACTCCCATCCCTGGGTGGGGCCACGAGCCACCCCGCCAGCCCCGCTACATACTCTTTTGACGTTCCTCCGCTCGGCCGCTGAGCGGGCCAGGCAGAGGCGTATCATGTACATGAGCAACCCAGGGATGCGCAGCAGGTCCATGGCATTCCCGATGAAGGCAGAGGCAATGACGTAGTTGACAAAGAAGGCCCCGTTGTCGGGCAGGAACACACACCTGGAGAGATGCAGCAAAAGTGGGCTGCAGGAGGTGCTTCCCCCTTGCAGGGCAGCAGTTAGGAGGCCCCAGTACCTTTGGACACCAACAAGAACCTCCCCCACTGCAAAGAAGGGCCTTCTGCCTAACTCCACTTACTCAAATCGCACGGCAGCTTCAGCGAGGAATTTTTTGTCAAACAGCCAGCGGAAAAACACATCCAAGCTGTGGGGGAGGGGGACAAGAAGAGGAATGTCAGAAGCAGCAATATGGACATGCACATGCAAATATAGGGAAGCTGCTTTAGGAGGGCTCAAAGCTCTGACCATAGACTGCTTTGTTCCCTCTTTGGGTCTGTCACCAGCAATTATGTAAATCAGACACTGGAAAAAACAGTGCAGCACCCAGAAGGGTGCATAAAACTTCCCACTCATGTGTCGTCTTCTCCCTTTGCCCTGATCCTATCAATAAACTATTTTCCTCTCTCCCCTGTTTAGGCATAACAACCATGCAAGGAAGAGGTGACTGACTCTACAGAAGAGTACCAGGTACCCTCCAACAGAGATTTAAGGAAATCCCTTAGGAGAAACAAATCCCATTTCCATCAATTCTAATTTTTTGATATAAAATTGTCATCCGCTGGCACCTTGGGTTCTGGTGGAATACAGAGCTCCAGAGGCAACAGCAGGGGGACCAAATCCTCAGAAGGAAGTGCAGTCTGTTTAATGGTATCTGGTCAAAATGCAAATCTGAAAGCATTTACCTGCCCAGATCATAAGGTTATATGCAACAAGGTGTTTTTAACCCAGCCAGGAAACGTTGCTGTAGTCACCCACTGGGAAGGAGGACTATTCTTTTGCCTCCGTCAGAGGGTTTGTCTATTCTCAGGATGAAGTTCACCACTGAGGGGCTGTACCCTGAATCCTGAATTTGGTGTGTGTGTGTGTAGATCCCCACCTTACAATCTGTAACTCACTCCCTACCACAGTAAGGATCCCCCCCATCTCACTCCCATCCCCGGTTTTTCCTTCCTCACAGTTTCCCTACTCAGCCACTGTTCAGTGCTGGGAGCCGATGCCGATGGCTGGCAGCTGGTGCATTGCTATTTGCCACAGGGCATTTCTATAACCCCTGCAGGAAGATTTGGGGCTCACATACAAACAGATGAGCATTGCTGCAGCCTACACATAACTATCCCACACAGACAGACAGCGCAACCTACTCAGTTATGGCTCTAATGGGGAATTCACTAGTTTTGTGCAAAATCTGGAGTGCACAGAGGTGAGGAGTGCCTCCTTCACCAGAAGACCTCGAGTAGACTTTTCACATGCATCATCAACTGTGCCAATTCTTGCCGAGTTATTTCTAACAACTTGTTACATACACATGTCAATACACCTGCAGGTTAAATCAAAAAGCTCCTAGAGACCCAGCCAGGTATGGTCTGGCCTAGTCCCCCAACTAGAACTAAATGCTACCTTACCATGGGGATGGTGGCCAGGGCACTTGTGCAGAGAAAAGGACGTGGTGCAGGAGAATAACAAAGGGCGCACCTCAACCCTCCCCACACTCCAGGCCTCTGCACTTGCTTTTGCTTCCCATCACCCCTACCTGCTCAGGCCCAGCGATGGCAGCAGCAAGACCATGAAGATGAGGAAGGTGTAACACTTGTGCATGGTCGTCCTGTTCTCCCCAGACCTGAGGGCAGAGAGGAAGCTGTTAACCTTTCACTATCACCCCATCCATCCCAGGGGCTGCCCCCACATTGCCTCCTTATCAAAAAGGACTTCCCAGTATCTAATCTGAATCCCACCCTGTCCACCTACTGGTACATGGATATACTCCCTTTCCCTCCAGTATGTCAGAGGTCTGTTTGCAAGTCCCAGTTCCTCCCGCCTTGTCCCACAAGCCCCCCACCCCTCCCCCTCAAATTTTTAGAGGAATCTCTGCAGTCATCTCTCTTGACCTGTAATCAGAGCTGGTGACATCCTCCCCACCAGTCTTTGCAACATAGAGTGGAAAACAAAGTTTACATTGCACGTCCTGTGGGAAGAGTGCCTCATAGGTAGCACTCTTCTACTGCTTTGCACTTCAAATACCTTCCCTATGGCCAGAAGCTGTAGGAGCTAAGGCGATTTTCCCTTGGAAAAGTTATAACTTACACACGGGTACAGGCACACCACCCCTGCCCATTCACCTGAGCCAAGGCTTTCTTTGCTACTAGCATTTCTCACAGTAACCAGTTCCAACTCCTCCCAGGTTTCTTCCTGTAGTGGGTTTGCACGGCAAGGCTTTGGTAGCAGGGGTTATAGGGGTGGCTTATGTGAGAAGCTGCTAGAGGCTTCCCCCATGCTCAATGGAGGCAATGCCAGCCAGCTCCAAGATGCATCTGCCACCGGCCAAGCTGAACTAATCTGTGGCAGCGGTAGCGCCTCTGGGATAACATATTAAGAGCCGGAAAAAATATCTGTGCCAGTGGAAGAGAGGAGTGAGACTATGTGAGGGAAACAACTCTGCAGACACCAAGGTCAGTGCAGGAGGTGCTCCAGGTGCTGGAGCAGAGATACTCCTGCAGCCCGTGGTGAAGCCCACGTTGAGACATGCTGTCCCCCTCAGCCCATGCAGATGAACCGTGTAGCAGATCCACCCACAGCCCATGCAGGACCCCACGCTGGAGCAGGTGGATGGGCCTGAAGCAGGCTGTGACCTGCTGGAAGCCCACGCTGAAGCAGGTTCACTGTCAGGACTTGTGGACCCACGGAGAGAAGAGCCCATGCTGAAACAGGTCTGCTGGCAGGACTTGGGACCCTGCGGGGGACCCGTGCCTGAGCAGTGTGTGAAGAACTGCAGCCCGTGGGAAGGACTCATGCTGGAGAAGTTCATGGAGAACTGTCTCCCATGGAAGACACCCCACACTGGAGTAGGGGAAGAGTGAGGAGGAAGGAGCAGCAGAGACAATGTGTAAGGAACTGACCATAACCCCCGTTCCCCACCCCCCTGTGCCACTCAGGGGAGAGAGGTAGAGAAATCAGGAATTAACTTAAGCCCAGGAAGAAGGGAGAGGTGGAGGGGAAGGGTTGGTTTTGTTCTGATTTGGAACGGTAATAAGTTTGACTAATTCTTCCAAGCCGAGTCTGTTTTGCCTGTGACGGCAATTGCTGAGCGATCTCTCCCTGTCCTTATCTTGACCCACGAGCCTTTTGTTACATTTTCTCTCCCCTGCCTGGTTGAGGAGGGGAGTGACAGAGCAGCTTTGGTGGGCACCTGGCATCCAGCCAGGGTCAAGCCACCACACTTCTTGTAGACCTATGTCAAGCTCTGCTCAGCCAACCAGGCTGCACAACAGCAGCCAAGGGTTGGCAGAACAGCTGTCCACGGCACACCACAAGTATCCATGAGGTGTAACATAACACTGCACTTGGGAGTGGAAGGCAGCAGTTCAAGCAGAAGGATCCAGCCGGGAGCTTTACGTCAGCAGGAAGTGTCTAGTGGCCAGGCAGCACACTGGTATGACTACGAATAGGCATTGGCTGTCCTTACCTGGTCCAGTGTGCTTCGAAGAAGGCAGAGTAATACACGATGGTGGGCAACAGAGCAGAGAAGCACCACAGCAGCAGGGTAGGGAAGAACTGGGTAATGATGGGGTTCTGCAATGAGGCAGAGAAGAGACCAAATGTTACATGGTGTGGCAGCTCTTGTACCAGACACGGGTACAGCTGTCTTTGCTGATGCTGAGCCCCCCGCACCACGGCTGCCGCTGCACCCCCCCCTCATGGTCAGGCTGACAGGACCTGGGAAATGCGGGCAATCTCCTTCCCTACCCTCCAGGGCTGTTGTGCCTCAGTGTGGTTCCCATGCTACTCATCCTGCACCCATCTCCAAAGGCCTTACGTTGAGGTACTCCACGGGTTTGGTGACATTGAACTTGTCCATAGTGGTGATGATGATAGCAGGTGTGGTGAGGAAGAAGAGGAGGATGAAGAGGACCACGTTGATCACGAGGCAGCGGATCCACCAGATGAAGCCCCGGATGGAGAGGTGTTCCCTGGGAGGGGGAAAGGAGGGCATCAGGATGGCTGCATGGAGGAAAAGGGCAGGTCCAGGGCCTCACGTGCACACCATGGCCCAGCTTGCACGAATAGCACTTGAGGTGTCAGCCCTATGCCTTCCTCCTCCAGGTCAGATCAGACCTCTAGCTCAGCCCGGCTGGGCTTCAGCAAGAACAACTCATTCAGTCACCAGAGGAGCAGATGGGGAGGAAGAGAAGGTGCACCCCTCTCTCATCGGCAGGGCCCAGTGAGCCCACAGAGCTGCTCACCAGTAGATGTTTTGTGGGTCAGGGGCATAGCTGACGGTCCAGTTGGAGACGTGGAGGGACTCGCTGCAGGAGGAAGCCCTGGGCTCCCCACGGCATGCACAGCCCTGGCACTTACAAGCGTTGAAATCTTTGAGGATTCTGCAGAAGAAGAGGTAGGTGCTGACACAGAGGCCTGGCAAGGACAAGCTGAGGAGCATGCCTTAGTGCTGGCATTCCTCTGGTTTAAGGTGAGAGCTGGGACAGGTCACCTTTTGGGGGAGGACAGGACCCTTTGCACTCACATGGCTGTGATGGTCTCATTGTGGAAGGTGACAAAGGCCATCCCCAGAGGTTTTTCATTCACCTTCTCCTTCTCCCTCTTGTAGTCATCTTTGAGCTTCTCCTCCAGCTTGGTATAGTACTCGATGGCCTCCACCTGGGCAGGGGGATAGGGGTCAGAGCAGAGACCTGGGGACCCAAGCCCCCACATGCCCCACCACCCAACATCTCCAGCTCTCCCCCCACCTCCTCACAGCCCCTGATGACACAGCAGCACAGATGGCCGCAGGGCTTGGGATTGATCATGGATGGTGTGTTCTCCTTGCTCTGCAGGTTGGTGAAGTAGATTCGCCCACGCTCAGCTTTCTTCCTGAAACAGGAGAGCAGAAGAGAAGAAAGGGAGGAAAGAAAGAGGGCAGCTCAGAAGAGCTCTTGTGGCACTTGAAGGGGGAGCCCGCAGGACCAGCACACCCTGACTTCTCATCCAGACCAGGGTTACCTCTCCGCATCGAGGAACATCAGTCGGGCCACATCATAGCAGGGACGGGCCTCTAGGACGGTGCAGTTGGCGTAGGCCTCCCTGTGGATGCGAAGCACCAGCTCATCACATCTGGCACCAAAGGCTGTACCCTCAAGCAAACCCCACACATCCCAGACTTCGCTCCTGCCCTGGGCCAAGAATCATGACACACAGCAAGAGCTTGCTGCGGGAAGCGGGGGAGCCAGTAGGCCCTTACAGAAGCAGCAAGACATGGGGCAAATACTACATCCCCCGGGCTTTGGCACAAGGAGTCTCTTTGGACTTTTGCTCTGTGGCAGAAAGTAACCCCTCTGACCCCACACCCCCTTCTCTGCCTTCATGGGCCACAGGGCTTATGGTTGAAAAGAGGTAGAAGGGCTCCCAGAGAGTAAAAATAATTTCTCCTCTCCCCCTGGTGCTTCTAAACATGGTGGTGACTGTGTGCTCACTGAAGTCCTGATGGAAAAGGAATTTATTTATTTTTTTTTGTTAAAAAAGGAAAAGACACTTTTCTACAAGTCTGTGACCAGAGCAGAAGCAGAACCACAACATCCCGTAGTCACTGCTTGAGCGCCTCCTACCTGCACCTCATCTCTGAACCTGGACATGTCCTGTCCACTGCTTACCACTGACCCCCTATGGCTCTGCAAGAGATAGCTGGGCATATCCGAAGGACACTGCACATTCAGATAAAGATTTGTGCAGAAAAACAGAAGTGAGATACCCAAAATAAAAGCGTTCACCGATTTTGACTAGCTTTCTGCTCTCAATATATTACTGCCCTTCCACTAGCGCTACCCCAATAAAACCACCCCCATTACCAAGCAGCGTTTAATTAGGGACACAGTGAGACTCACTCAAAATGCTTCTTGATCTTCTCTGGCTCAGCATATTTTGAAATCCCATTGATGAAGAGAGTTCGCTTAACCTGGATGGAAAAAAAAAAAAAAAAAAAAAAAAAGAGAGGTGAGGGCAGGTAGATGCAGATGTTGTGGAAGACTGGATTACAGCAAAACCCCAAGGCTAAGGCTCAGGTCAGTGATGGGGAAGGGCAGGCCCATCATTTCTAGCACCCAGAGCTCCCCATCTCCTATGCTTCCACTAGCTGTTGGCATCCTGGTGCACTGCAGATTACCAGGCTAGGGGCTTACACTGCAGCTGCCTGAACAGAAACAGGGTCTACCCTTCAGAAATGAAGGAGGCAAAAGCAGCTGGAGCAACTCCTGAGGAAGGCATAGGGTCCCCCACAGATTCACACAGCGCAGGCCTCTCCTGTCTCCCCACAAGCAGTCAGGGCTGCTGCTCTGAAGGAGATTTACCTCTGGACAGGCAGAATAAGAGAGCAGCCAGAACAAGACAGCCCCAAATTGCTGTGGGAAGGGGGGTCCTCAGCACTCTCTCAAAGGCCACCTGATTAGACAGAAGGGCATGGGAAAATGGGCCTAGGAGAATGGCCAGATCCTGCTCACCAAGTCATCCTCTTTGTAGCGCATCTTGGAGGTATGCCGGCGCATGCTGTACACTGTCAGCAGCAGGTACAGGAAGGCAAAGGACGTGTGCAGCCACAGCAGGTTATTCCTGTAACAAGGGAGACCACAAAAGTCAATGCAAGTTTACCACTACAAGTCTGCGTGTGGCTGGTCAGGCCCTGAAGGTGCTGGGGCCACAAGCAGTGTAACCAGCATGGCACCCACATGCCCTACAACCAAATTCCAGGAGCTCAGCCTGGAAATTAGAGCAGGGACAGCAGCCTCACAGCAAGGGGCAGACATGCAACCTTCAAGGAGGTGAGCCTCTGTAGCAAGTGGACATTTATGAAATAACCCCTGAGGGCCTCAATTATCTATCCCACCCCTACCCACACTTACCCGGAATTCAGGTTCGCTATAGTTGTCCTCCCAAAGCTGTAGGCATTGTTTTCTGGGGAGAAAGAGGCAGACACAAGCATGTTCACTTATAGCGAGTGGCACAGAGCACCACTAGGGTGGGCTACGGCAGAAGTCTCAACTGCAGAACAGCCCAAAACCCCACACTGCTCAGGATTACCCTCTGGATGCATTATGCTCAAAAGCATAATGTGAGCATATGGCTCAAAAGCAGCCAGGATTTGTCTGTGTTAGTCCTGTCCTGCTCTCCACAGCTCCCCAGTGGTCTGGGAGACAGTGTCAAAAGCAACTCCCCCAGCCCAGCCAAAGGCTCCCTGCTCTCACCTAGCAAGTCCCCTGAGAAGTTGACAGGTAACACAATGCCCACGGAGAGCACACCCACAGCCACCAGCAGCCCGATGATGTGCCTCTGGAAGGACAGGTAGTGCACTGCATCACCCCCGCACTTGTCCCGTATCTCGTCATCCCTGCCAGGGAGAGAAAAGCTGTCAGGCAATCTTCTACGTTCCCTTGGGTGCTGGAGAAAAGCACTGGGTCATGGCTCCCCTCCTGGTTCGAGAACACACGGCACCCCTGGTTCTGCCCTACAGAGCTGTGTCCAGGCCCCGGGGTAGGGAGCCCAGAACCAGCCTTGAAAAGCCTGGGCAGAAACCTGCCTGCACAAGGCTTACTGCTGCCCCAGTACCCATGCCCCTGCCCCCCAGGACAGGCAGCTGGACATGAGCAAACCCCACCTCACACCCTTCTGGTGGGCCTTGCCTCTCCTGCTGAGATTATCCCACAATGCTCTGAAGACAAGACGTGCTCAGGAGACTACTCCTGAGCATCATCAGGCTGGGGGTATCTCCCTGCATCTTCCAGTTCCCTCTTTGCAGCCATTCCTTGGACAGCAGTGTCCCTAGCAGGAATCTCAGGGAGAGGGGCATCTCTGCAGAGCAGTGATCAGTGTTTCTGAGATGGGACCAAGGCAGAGGAGACCTGGCGGCTGGGTGCTCTTCTCTGTCACAGCCTCACTGTGTGACCTTAGTTTTAACTTTAGGACTCATCATCTAGTCCCGTCTTTGCTTGTCCTCTCTGGGGACCCAATTTGCTTGTGCTCTTCAGAGAAGGGGCTGCAGCAAGGGCAGCAACTTCACACAGCTGTACTGTGCTAGGTGTCCCAGTGCCCCACATTGCCTCTCCTCCTTCCCCATGTGGGTCCCCCTGCGCAGGTCCTGGGGCACTTACTTTATCCTGAAGATAGCCGTCAGCCAGGAGCAGAAACCCTGTGCAGGACAGAGACAGGAGGGTCTCGCATCACTCTGTGTTCCCTTATCCCTGCTCCCTCCTTCAAAGGCTCAGGGACCAGGCCGGTGTCCTTGTACCTCCACAGACACGGCTCAGGGAGAGACAGACCACAGGCACCCAGAGGTGCAGAGCCATAGATGGGCCAAGGTGAAAGAGATGACAGTGCTACTCCACGGGGCACAACACAGGCTGGACTCCGCCATGCGGCTGTCCCCTACCAACTAGCAGCTCAACCTCCCAGGCAACCCATGGGCTCCTGGCTAGCATGGAAGATCTCCACAGCCTAGGGATAGCCAGAAAATTCACCACACAGGTACTTTAGCCATCATCCTGGACAAGAGGAGCTCTGCAGGGACCAAGAAGGCAGGCTGGGCCAAGCCAGTGCTTCTCAAAGGACATCTTGGGGAGAAGTATTTCCTGGGAGCTTCACAACCTATCCATCACACCTTGTTGTCCTGCTGAACTGTAACTCCCCTTTAGAGAAGAATACAGCAGTAGAGGTAGACAATGGTGTGAGGAGGAGCTGGCAAGTACTGTTTGTAATGCTGAGATGATAGTTTGGACAGATGTCCGTTAAGCCACAGGAATGTACAGCCTACTTATTTATGTGGCTTCTAGACGTGTGCTTAGTTACGTCTCCTTGAGCTCCATACCACACACACACACGACAAGGTGTGGGACTTAAGGCTTGGGAATGGGCAAAAAGTGTTTCTTCTGAAGAATCCTTGGTTCAGACAAGCTGTGGGCTCCTGGCCACTCAAAGGTGAGGTGTTTTGACTCTTGCTACTACTCACATTGTCCCTCTGGTCGAAGTCCACAGAGCTGGAGACAGAGGTGAGGCGTTCGTAGCGGTCATGGTTGTCAGAGTGGAGGGCGGAGGCTACGCTAAAATGACAAGTGGGAGGTGAGGGAGAGAGTTAGAAGATGCAAGGAGGCAGCCTGGCAGGAACCAAGAACACCCGGAAGATCAGAGGTTAATTCAGGTCAGTTTGCCCCAGTGAGATGGGGAGAGGTGAGATCAGAGAGCAGAGGTAGCAGTAAGCAGAGACCCCTCCTCAGACGGCAGCCCGAGCCTGGCAGCTCCCATGGGCTTGGCCATGGAGGCTACTCGCTCAGCACCTTCCGAGAGGCACCCGCCTGACACAGCAGCCCCTGTGAAGACGGGCTGGCAGCAGCTGCCACGGAAAAGAGTTGAGGCCTGTTTAGTTTAAATAGAGGACAGAAGGTGGGAACCAGAGGGTGCCACAGCCCCTCTGGCTCCAGTGCAGCCACGAGGCGGCAGCCCCGGCACTCCGGAGAGGTGCCGGCAGCAGCTCCCATCCTGGAGGGCCTCACTCACCTTAGGCAAGAGGAAGGCCAGGAGTCTGGTGGGTTATAATATTCCGCTACACCAGTCCTCCCTGCCCTTAGTACTTCAGTGCAGGGAAACCCGGGAGAAGGAACGCAGCTGAGCCCCAGTGGCTGTGCTGCCTGGGACCAGGCTCAGCCCAACGGGCTCCACAGCCTCAGTTGAGCCTCCTGCCTGGAAATCCCTCCAGCAGGAGCAGGGCAGACTGCTAGAAATGAATGACTACAGGCTAAAGGACAGGAAAGCAAGAGAGGTGAATATCCCAGAACTCTTTACTCCAGGCACAGGCAGAGACCTAGATGAAGAACCTGCAGCAGAAGCATTCAAGACAGACAACAGCCCCCACTACAAATGGAGGCAGCGTGCAGCTGGCAAAGGAGACAAGAAAATCGTCCAGAGACCTAAATTAAATAGCACTTGCAAGATGACAACAGCAGGCTGGGATCTTGGAGGTACAAGAAGAGATATGGCTGATCTGAAGGCTAGAAGCAAATGAAGAACCCCAGATGAAAACATGGTCTCCCTGTAACCAGTACAGGCTCAGGAAGATCAGATGGACAAGAATCTGGAGAAGCAGCAGCTAAGAGAAGTGCTAGAGATGAGGGGGATGACACTATGGGAAGAAAGACAAGCAAAGTCCCTGACGACCCTGCCAAAGGAAAGATGGATGGACACGTGGCCTCCCTCAGAGCAGAGCAGCACCTGCTGAGTCCCTAGCTGGAAGTAACACAGAAAAGGAAAGGAGATTAGCTGAAGGTCATGGGACTACAGCAGTGCAGATTAGACAGTGGTGTGCAGCCTTGCGACTGTGTGGCCCGACACCTTGCTCTGCTGGAAGGACAGAGGAAGCTTCAATCAAGCTCTCAGACCTTCAGCCCTTTAAAAATCCCAGAGATGCTGCAGCTGGGTGCAGGAGCAGGGGCAAATTCCTGCTGTCTGCAGCCCCGAGGAGAGCCCAGCACCATGACACTGTGTGGTTTTGGCTCATCGGTACTGGAAAAGCAGAGGACAGTGGCAGCAGATGCAGCACAGGAGGGAACAACTGAGGGGAGTGCCATGGTATGAGATGACCAGGCTAACTCAGCACCATTCAGGGGGATGCAGATGATAATCAGGATGACCTGCAGTGCTCGGAAGACAGAGGAGGCCAAACCTCGCCTAAATGGGAAGCTGAAGAGGGAGCTCCAACGGTACCTGCACTTAGGCGGAGGCTTTTTAAAGCAAAGCACTAACAAAGCAAGTGGGTGGAGGCAAGGTTGCCTTAAACTGCAGGAAGACTGTGGTGGAACCCTGCCTGCTACCCCAAGTTTGGTGCCAGCCCTGCCGCAAGAAGGACAGGGTCTGAGGCATGGCTAGCCTCAGGCCAAGGGAATCACAGGCTCCAGGAGGGGAGGCCAGGCATGCCATGGAAAGGGCTTGTGGCAGTGCGAGGCAGGAGGTGGCTGCGTGGGTGGCAAGCCCCACAGGGCTCTGTGATCGCTGTCCTTACACGCAGAGGTGCAGGCAGGTTGCCATGACTCCTGGTACAGACTAAGTCACCAATTAAGAGCGCTGGATAGCTACCACGAGCCCTGGCAAGGGGCAGAACCTGCTGGTTCTCAGGCAAAGGGACACACCACAGAAGGATCCCCTCCTACACCAAGAGTGATGCTGCACATTCAAGGGCTGGGAGCACCAGGTGGCATACACATGTCCCTAACCACCACCTACCACTGCGTCCCAGCAGAGAACAGTTGGAACGGGAAGATGCCACCAGCCTTGGAGGAGCACAGCCAGGACAAAGTTTCCTTGCTGAGCTCCACAGGCTTTTGGAAGTTTCTGGCTATCAACACTGTTCCGGCTCAAGCAGTATGTTTAGGGTGGGGTGGATGTCAGCAGAGAGCTCCATGAAGCTCAGATGAAGAATGGCAGCAGGAAGAAGTGGTCCCCTGGAGAGACACAAACACTCATGAGGAAAACTGAGGTGGCCCCCTTGAAAAGCCTCAGAACATGACAGCTCTGCTACTTCTGCCTTACTCCCCTCACAAGGTATTAGCAGTGAAAACTTGCCAGACACACCTGAAGCAGGGCCAACCACCAATGAAACGCTCAAGCACGAGTGAGGGGTCCCCTCTGTGCCATGTACCACAGCTACTACCACCTCTGTTTTCACAGCTCTGACTGCTCTCCTCCTTTGGGGGCAAGGAGCAACTACAAAACCAGGAGCATCCCTGTACCCTCTCAAGGCAACAGCAGTGGCAGGCCCCTGCTTTGCAAGCAATGGAGTATGAGAAGTGAGGCTGCAGCTTGCTGCCCCAGCCTCAGGCGTGTGCCAGCCTGGCTGGAGCGACCATTGCAGACTCTGCACCACCAGCTGATCATCTCCTCTGCAGCACGTACCACCCAGCCAGTCGGCAAGGCACGGGGGATGCTCTTAGGCATAAAAGCAGCAAGAAAGAGGAAAGTGCAGAGAGGGAGGTCCATGGCTGTGCTTAATGGGCAATGCCAGGTCAAGGTGCCAGAAGATGCTCTCAGCAGCACTGAGGCAGGAAGTTTGCTTCTGCAAGGAGAGAAACGACAAAGGTGCTGCCTTGCTGGGTGTGCTGCCAGCCAGGGGTAGGTGGTGAGGGACAAGGGCCAATGCTTGCCCTTGTCCCAGCAGCTTCAAGGGGTAAAAGAAAAAGGAGTTTTCCAACTGCCTGCCAGATAGTCTCTGTGCATCTGCCTGACCTTGCAGCTAACATGGGAACAGCCCTTGCGGCACCCTCACACAGGAGAGGCCAGGCAAAGGAGGCTCCCCTGTACCTGGGTGACCCAAGAGTGCTGTAGGCTCAGGCAACCAGGTTTATTTTCTCCATTGTAAGGCAGAATAGCTGCACATGGGTAGGTAGTGCAGGGTATGTGATGTGGCACCCTCTGCCTCAGCCAGGACTGGGACTTCCTTGGCACTGCTGCCCTCAAGGAGTCTTTAAGGACTTCTAGGGGAAAACAAAGGGTGCATCCAGCTGTGGTAGTGGCTGACACAAAGGGGAGGAAAAGAGAAGAGCACAAATCCACACCCAAACTCCCAGCCACTTAGATTAGTTCAGAAGCAAGACAGAAAACTGCAAGAGAAAAGGAGAAAGAGTGAGAGCAAGAAAGAGAGAAGAAACAAGACCCTGAAAAAACAACATACTATTCCCGCTCCTCTCGCTCCGTCTGCCAGCGTCGGCGCCTGGGGGTACAGAAACAGAAAGGGAAAGGTTACAACCAGGGGAGCAGGTGCTGTGTCTCCTCTGTTGCAGGAAGCTATGCACCCAACACGGCTCCACACCATCCTAAGGAACAGAAACCTGCCAATGGTCAGGCTAGAGAAGACCTTCCTTCCAGAGCCCAGCACTGCCCCAAGCCACAACAACCCGGAGTCCCCACCAGCCCAGCAGCAGAGCGCTTTGCTGTCAGCTAAAGGGAAGCTGGCTTCACTGGGAAGGCAGCCTGGCTCCACAGCATGGGCATCCCAGGGAGCTCCTGAGGGACAGGAACTGTCTGCCACCTGAGCTCCCCTTCCACACCCCTCCTTCCAACCCAGACAGCCAAGACACTTACACCCCACCCTCCTGAAATGCTCATCCCACCCCACGGAAGGGCCAAGCAGCAGGGACTCCTCCCTGGGATCCTGGTCCTGGTGATCCACAGCCCTTGTCCCTCTCCTCGTGCTGTGCTTACCAGCCCTCCCTCACCAAATAGCTGGTGCCCCTCTGACTTTCTGCACGCAGCCACTGCTTGCACTCCCTTGCACCCAAGGTGCTCAAGCACAGCCTCTAAGAAGGGCCATCCCTTTCTCCCCACTGAAGGTCAGAGCTTCCCTTCTCCTCGCTTTCCCCTAATGCCCCCGCACTGCTCATTTCCCCAGCCAGGCCAGGAAAGGAGGAGCAGAGGAGCCACAGGGACACAGCTACTTCTCTGACACTATCCAGGACCATTTAGCTAAACCAGCAGAGTTACTTGTTTGGTGCTGAAAGAAAACAACTCTTACTCTTCCCACTGCTGTGCAGGGAGTGCTCAAGAGCAGCTTGCTTGAATCTGTATTGCCAAAGGAACCAAAGAGGCTGGAACTCAGCCCCATCTGAGCCTTTGGGTGTGCAGGTGATCAAGAGGAAGAACCACCTACCAAAGGCAGCCTTCAGAAGCCACACTTGGCCTCCAGCACATGAAAAAGTACCATTGGCACAGCAAACCACTGCTGCAGAGAGGCTGACTACCTTGCACAACTCCTCTAGCTTAATCAAGGAGAGTTCCTTGTTCTGAAGTGGCATAAGTAATCATTGGCCTTCCTGCTGTTGACAGCAAAAACAAGTATAGCATCTCACACTGCTGTGGAGCTGCCATCCCCAATGGGCCCCAGCTTTTGCTGACAGACACTGTAGCCCATGAATGTATTGGGCAGGAAGGATCCATACCCAGATCAACTCATCAGCACTTGGGACATGAGCTAAACTAATATTAGCACAGCAGTAGTTCACCTGGAAACTCAGCCTACCACTTTCAAGTGCTCTTAACAAGAGCTGCATCCAGCAGAGCCACAAAGACACCTTCAGAGGCTTAACAAAGACTTCACTGTGGCAGCTCTCACCCTTCCTGTGACCTCTTTTCCTCTCTTCTCCCTCCATCTGCTGTTCCTCTGTAAGGGTCCCTGCACACCTGTGTCACTGTAGGGACTGTAAGTGATATGGAGACAGCAGGGACCATTCCCTGTGTCAAGAGAAGGATGCTGTAACAAAAAAGCTGGTAAACAGGGATTCTTCCTGTTCCTGGAGCTCAGGGGATACTGGCATGCTTGCTTCTCTTCCCCAGCTGCCTCCAGCACATGCGATTTATCCCTTCTGCCCTGCAGCGAAGAAGGGTACCGCTCATGCCTTGTTTTCCTGCCCCTCTCCCATGCTTACCTGTCAGCATCAGTCACCAGGGCCAGGCGTCCATAGTCCCAAGCAACTTTACGCAAAATTGAAAAGACAAACAACAGTGCCTGGAAGAGAGAAAAGGAGGAGCTGTGAGATGAGAGCCACAGGAACAGGGATGGTAGGAGGGGACAGAACTGCTCAGCTAACAGCACACCAAGACCACAGGATACCACAAGCTCCCCAGGACTGTTAAAAGCAGACTATCCTGATGGCTACGGAAGGCAGAGGTCCAGGATGCAACACACAGTAGCTAAGTTAGGCACAGGATTCAAAAGACCCTCAGGTCCCAGGGAGGCAAGATTATGCCTACAGCATCTGTGGTCCTGCAGTTTCTAAGCAGGAACAACCAAAGCCTTTTGGTAGGTAAAGCTGCAGGGACTTGGCACCATAAGTGGGAGTTTTGGGATGCAGGACTGACCTAACCTTACCCATGTCCTTACAAAAGTTTGCAACACCCTTCCACAGGCTCACTGTGGTGGTATTGGAGTTAAGTCAATAGTGACTAAGCCACACAATCAGGACCATAAAGTCAGACAGCAGCAGAGTCAGGGATGGTACCTGGGGCCCTCAACTCTTAACCATTCAACCACAGTCCTCCCTTCACAGCTAATTAGGGGAGAAGGTGCTAAAGCAACAGTAGGTAGACTTACAAGAAAGCACATAAAGTCAAGGGCTAGGACAGTGGGCACCCCACCAAAGGGCAACCCCTGCAGCACAGTGCTGCGGATGCGGGCACTGTAGCAGTAGTCCTTGGTGCTGTTGCTGCATGTGGAGGCCTTGCATGCGGCCCCTGCTGAGCCCAGGGTGGCGATCACGTAGGGAAGCATCTCTACAGCTTCATCGTCTTCCCTGGGGAAAGGAGAGAAACACCTGGTTAGACACACACCAGCTGGACAACAGCATAGCCCTGCTGGAGTTAGGGGCCAGCCCTGCCTGCTACCTCAGGCTCCTCTGTGCTACAGGATTTCCCTGGGAACAAGATCATCTGGAGAAGCCTACTGAGTTTGGGGAGTGCTGGAAGAGCCCAGCTGCTTCAGCAGCTGTGGTCCCACCACACAGTCCCAGAGCTCCCTTCTTTGTTCCCCGACACATCATTTAGGTGCACCTCGTTCTCACAGACTACTCCTCTTCCTGAGGACATGGTGTCTCAGCCTCTCTCCCTCAGCAGGGAGAACGTTTAAGTACAGGAAGGAATGAAAGGGTGGGGTGGTGGGGGCGTGAAGTCACACCTGGATGATGGAAACAAACTGCTACGGACAGTTGCTGCATCATGATTCCACAACTTCCTTTGCCTGGCTGCATGCCATTAGCTTTATTAGGCTTAATCACCACACTCTGCTCACTGCAGGCCTCAGCCCCAGGGCACCCATCAGAGTTGGTTACATCCCTGCCTGTCTTCTTTCCTTCCTCTGACTTGGACCCATTTAGATGCGACTACACAGAAGGAAGAGAGGAGGCTTAGGCTCTGCCATTTAGCTGGTCAAATATTTATTTCAGTTACCTCCCCAAATTGCTACAAGACCCACAACTGGGTATGGGTCAGCATCACTGCTTGGACACCAGGAGATCTTCCTCCTGTGCATAGCAACTCACAGAGAGGACCATGCTAGCAATGAATAAATGCAAATTGAGCATGACTGGGATGCTCTAGAAATGACAAGTCAACAGCAGAAAACACAACCACTTTGTGGAACAGGGGACAGAAAACCCCAGCAGCTGCAGAAGGAAGCAGTGACAACAGATGGAAAGATCTACTAAGGCTGCCGATTCGTGAACCACTCCTCTTATCTAGCACCCAACCACTAGCCCAAATCCTTCACTACTACCACATACGATGCAGAAAGGCACAGCATCCCTTCTGGGCAATGCTCAGGGGCTGCTTACCCAGAAATACCATCCTGGTGGGCTGGGCAAAAGAGCCATCACTTGCCCAAAGTGTAAGGAAGCCACCATGCTGCCTGCCCTGTGTCGGTTTCAGCCTCTCGTCCCAGAGACGGACCCTGCCACCAGCCCTGCCCTTCTAGCTCTGTGTTGGATGGTGACATTAGCAGAGAGGGCACGGGGCTCTTCCCTCCGGATCACAGGTATATCCTGGCAATCTCCTGCCTGGCTGCAGATATTTATCAGCATCACAGCCCAATGCTGACTGGATAATGACCACCAAACTGTTTACTGTGGCATCCTAGAGAGCTTGGCTTCAAAGTTATCCCTCCTGGCACAGCTGGCATGGATGCACAGCTGCAAAAACCAATGACAAAGGGCACCACGGCAAGCAAAAGCCCAGCTAGGTACACGTACTAAAGGGCATGGCTTTTCCAATTTGGCTGACCCAAGCAGCCTGTTAAGAGATATTCCTAGGTACAGGGCTGGAGCAGGGCTGCCAGGAGCCGAAAAAAAGAAGTAGAAAAGCAGGAGAAGAAAGCCAAGCCATGAGATAACAGCTGGGAACCAAGTGGGAAGCCAGGCAGGATAATTCACCCTAGCTGAATCAATGACAGATGTGGAATGCTCCAGGGAAGGAATGGGAAGGGGCTCACCAAAGGAAAGTTATGTGCTTTGGAGTGTGAATGGTTATACCCCTCTGCTTTTACCTCCAAAGTGCCAGTCTCGATGGACTCATTGCAGAGTGAAAAACCTTGCCATTACTCTTTTTGGGAATCTTGTAAACTTTTTAGGTTGTAAATGGTGTCTTGCAGCAATGAGTTCCAGATGTTGAATGAAAGACTATGATCCCACTGCAACTCCACAACCTTCAGTTCTCCTTGCACAGTGAGAAAAGGCTAAAAGAAAAGCCTTCACTTTTTCTAGACCTACTAAGCTCACTACTATTAAGTGCCCCCTCCCTCCCGTGTCACGAGGTGTCTTCCAGCTCTAACCACTCTCACCGCACATCCCCAATATATCCTCTCTTCTGACCCTATGGAAAGATGACCAGAACCACATACAATATCCTAAATAGGGAAATGACCTTGACTGCCAGAACAGCATCTTGATGCTCTCAGCATTTCTCCTTACACTACTGTTCGTGCAGCTGAGCATGACTTACTTCTCCGACAGCATCTTTGCGTATTGAGGAAAAGCATCTCTGTAACTGGCCCGCAATGCTGCGGCCCCGAGTAGTCACGGTAATTCAGAAGCCAGCCATGTCTCGGAACAAATCATTCCTTCCAACACGCGCAGCTGCACGCTTCTCAGTAACCCCTTTCTCATCGCCTCACACCACTCTTGATTCATATGGTGTTACTTTAGAGTCACTTCATCTTGACAAATCTGAATGCCCTCAGGGTATCGGCAGATTTTGGGTACCTTTCTGGACATTACCTTTTCTGCGTCATTAATAGTGAAGGACCTCATCCCTCTGCTCTTGTCACACTGAAATTGCTTATTTGCTCCTAGGCCTTGTTTGTGGACCCTCAGCCAGCTTTTGATACAGGACTCTACATCTCCTCCAGTGGACACTTCTTTTAACAGTTTTGTGGGGAATTTCAGAGGTTTTCTGAACATCCAAGCAAGTTACACAAGCTGGCCGAATATTACCTATTATTTTACCAAAGTACTGAAAGACTTGCAACAAATCAGGAAAGTATGATTTTCCTCTGCAGAGACCAAACTGTTTACCTCATTCCTGCATGTTTTATAGCCCCATTTTCCAGTCACCTTACTAAAAGAAATGAAGCTCATATGCTCATACTGCTCACAACACTATCATAATCATTATTTATACAAACTATTACATGTTCAAGACAAATTTTGCAGGCTTATGGGTAATTTAAGCCACATTTCACAGAGACAGGTCCCAGAGATGGATTTTTCTTCTGAAGCCTAGAGGATGGTCTGGAAGGGACTGGAGATAAACCTTCCTAGCCTCTCCAGTAACCCAGAGCAAACACCCAGTAACGGAAAAGCTGCGATATATGCCCAAGGCTTACATGGCCTTTTCATCAGCCCAACCAGACGGCACAGCAGCAGTCAGCACCATCCTTAGGTATGCAACCTCCCCATCCAGCTGGTAAGCACAAGAAGGGGCTCCCCATGGAGACAGAGGTGCTTTATGCGTGTGGGAAGGCTGGGAAAGCTTGAAGGGATGTTCTTCAAGGGATGTCTAGAGCACTTCTGTCCTTCCAGCTCCCCCAGCTACAGGCTAGAGGTGACCTGCCATCAACATCACTTCAGGTCAGACCCACCAAGGTGCTCAGCTTCCTCTGATGCTACAACACAGGTTAGGCAACGAAGAAAAAGCTTGGTGAGCATCTCTGCAGGTTTCATTGACAGTGCCTACCCAGTATCCTTCATCCAAAGACCTTTTCCAGGTGCTTATCAGTTGAGCGAGAGGCTGGCTACTTTTGCCAGGCACAGTGCAACCTGTGGGCCTGGCAATATCTCTGTCGTCATGCTCAGTCTGCACCTCATGTGCAAACCTCTGCCCCCACCAGGCAGGGCATGCTGCAATGTGCCCTATACTGCAAAAGTGCAGGGCTGGTCCTGCAGGCAGCCAAAACTGGGTGTAGTGTTTTAAGCAAAGTTCAGGCAGGGAGGAAAGGTGGCGCTTGCAGCAAGCACAGCCTTGCAACGCAGCAGTGTACTGCCCAATTACGAAAGGAAATCCCCTCCAGCAGTGTGGGAGGGAGAGGGGAACTTCTCCATCAACAGCTGCCCCCCTCCCCAAATACCCATCAGATGCCCTGCCTCCACCCAAGGCAGAGACGGCTTTGCTAAGCTTTCTGTTCACATCCCACTGCCCACCTCTGGGGAAAGACTCTGCATGTCTCCTTACACCTATGCTGCTGTTGCAGGTAAGAGAGCTCCTGTGACCACACAGGCTGTGCTGGACCAAGACATGGTTGAAGGTGCCCTTCCTGGTCCCTCCTGCCCCTCTCAGGCTGTGGGACAGGGCAAGCTTGGCTCCACCTGGGCTGAGATGCTAACAGCAGCATGAGCTCCTGCACATCAAGACAGCTAAGGTGCAGGGAGTTGGTGAGAAACTGTTGTGAGGGCTGGGGTGGTGGGAACCAGCCCAGCGTATCCAAGCCCTTTCTTGACTGCAAGCATGGCTTCCCACTACAGCACACAGCGGGGCCAAGTAGGCAGTAAGAGGAGCAGGACATCAAACCAGGTCCCATGCAAGCCCCTGGGCCTTCCCCTCCTGCACTCTGTGCATTTAAATGCTGACTTCCTCAAAACAGCAAGTTCAGTGTAGAAAGACTTGCCAAAAGGCATAGGCATTTTTGGCTCTTATTCAGCAATACTGGACTCCATCCCCTTCTCTATAAGCAGCAGGAAGAGGAGACGGAGGAACAGCAGTCCCCCTACTTCCCCCATCCCCAGAAAAGACTGCTCCCTGCCCTGCACCACAGCCTCCACATCCCCAGCAGGAACAGTGTGTCTACACTGCCCCATGCTTCTACCCCCACACGTCAGGAGCAGAGACATCCCACTTCCTAGCTGAAGTCCCTAAAGCACATCCCACCAGGCGCTGCAGTGCATGCAGCCTCCAGCCCAGCTCCCACCTGATAAGCCTCGTGCAAACGCAGCCCTGGGAACTGCTGCTCTCGAGGGCTTGGCAGACCCAGCAGGGCAGCAGCTCTCCTTCTCCTTGCCTTTGTCCTTGGACTGCAGATCAGCACAGCTTGCTGGGTTTTCCTCTGGATGAGCACCCATGTAGGAGTCAAGCAAACCTCCACACTCCCATCTGTCCATTGCAAAGGGAAAGAGGGAAGAAGGCAGTGCTGGGAAGGCCATGATGACATGCCTTGGCCCTTCCATGGCTGTGTCTCAGCCTGCAGGATGAGACACGTGCATCAGGATGCTTGCAGAGTCATCCCACAGCCTGGGCAGGGGGTGACACCTGATAGAGGCCCAAGGGGCTCTTGCAGGGCAGGGGACCAGGAGGTGCCCATGGAGCAGGCTGCCTGCCCCACGCTGAACTCTGTTGCAGCACAGCGTGGCCAGGGCATGTGATAAAAACAGTGCTGTGGGCCCTCCCAAATGGAGTATTTCCCATTCTCCTCACCAGTTCACCCTGGAGTCTTTGCCCCTCATGTCCAGCACTTGCATCCTCTGCCAAACCCCTGGCACCAGGAGGAAATAAAAAGAGAAAGCACTCTGCTAGGATTCAAGCAGGAGTGGTGCAGAAGCTGGACAGCCATCTTACAAGAAGATGAAAGCATCAACATGGGCAAGTGTCTAGCTGTGTTCTTCCAGTCAGACACGAGGAGGTGACCTGAGAAATGCTTGCAGAAAAATATAAATCAATAAAGCATACGCCTGCACTTGCAGCCAGAGTGACGTAAGCACACAAGCTATGTTCATTTGTTTTCTCACCATTAAATGTTAATAACCCCATCTGTAATTAGAACAGTGAGACTGTGCTCCAGTACAGAAGCATTCATTTATGGAAATGTGACAGTCTCACAACAGGCTGGGGGCACACAAACAGGCAGCTGGATACCCAGCATGTCTGGGGTATTTCCAGATTAAAAAAACAAACCACCCAAACCCACAAACAACCCAAGATTTTCTAAATATCCAGGACATGATGTCCAGGGAGATGAGGTGCATTCTGGTTCCTGAGGGTGCCGTGGGCATGGCCTGTACCTTGCAGACCTGCTCCTCTGGGGTTCCCCTTCATCTCCCAAGCACCATAGGTGATCCATGCTGTGACGCCAGAGACCGAAGCCTGGAGGATGTGCCACCCTGAGCCCCTGCCTGCCAGGGCAGCACAGACCTGCCTACACTGGGCACTTGGGGACCCTCACACAGCTGCTGGCACCAAAGGTTGAGGAAGCCTTTTCACCCACCAGTCACCTAGGTTACCTGCACCTTGATGGCAAAACCCAGCAAAACTCCGTGCAAACCACTTTCAGCCACGAACAGACCACAGGAAGAACAGTCCAACTCTTGGAAAGTGAGCAGGGAAAAGCCTCAGGAAAGACTGGGAAGAGGGGGCTGGCAAATTAGCAGAAAGTCTTTCTCAGAGTACGGCAGCAGAGAAAAGGGGTAAATAGCACTTTTGCTGCAGACAGAGTGGTGGGAAAGCTGCCCTGCACCATGCTTCAGACCTAGCATGGGACTTTCAGGCAGCTGAGGGACAGAAGTGCTGATGTGCTGGGTGCAGCAAGGAGGAACATGATCTGCAGGCCAAGGGAAAAAAGCATCAAAGAAGCAAATGTGCTACCGGTGCATTTCAGACAAGCCTGGGCAAAGCACCAATGAGTATACAACAGGGATCAGTCCTGTATCACCAGGAAGGAGGAGGGCCTGCCAAAGCCCTGCATCTCTATCTCCTCTCCATCACCTCCAGCCAACATACAAAGCTCCTCTGCATGCCTTGTCATCTGTATGAGCTAGCCAAGCAGACACCAGGCCTCCAAAGCTTTTATCTGGCAAGCTCAGCTTCTTCAGAGCAAAAACTAAGTGCACCCTTGCCCTGGGTCCAAAGTCCTTCCAGCTGGCTTTGTATCAGGCCTCAAGTATCTACCAGCAAAGGGCATCACACTTTTTTTTGTGTACATCAGCTTCCAGTCCCAGTGGTGGCAGGTACCCTCACTGTCATGGCTAGCTCCTGGCCCCACGCTGCTCAGACGTCCACTTTGCCACAGCTTGCACACTGCTGGCTGTGTACACCCTGCTGCTCAGGAACCCTGGTCTTGCTCCCAGCACAGCCAACCACACAAGTGACTCATCTGTGCTGGGATGGTGCCTGGCAGAGATGGAAGTAGATGGTAACAGCAGGGAGCCTTTGGATCCCTGAGAAACCTAGGTTTAACTTCTTCCTAAAGGCAACCAAGACCCACAGAGATCAGTTCGTAAGCAAAACACGAAGGAAACATGGCTTCCCCACCTTAAAGGAGGAGGGGAACTCCTCCCAACACTGTCCTGAACCTGCTAGAGGGTGACACTGAAGAGACACAGATGTTTTGGAGACTCCCGCTTACTTCCTGGGGCTCAGTACTGGGTTGCTCCTTCATTTCAAAGGCTTGAGTCAGGGCTGCCTGAAGAACTCCCCTGGGAAAAAACACAAGCTGGGGAATCTCACCATCAGGGAAATCTTCAAGCTTCAGGTGAAACCATGCCATTTTATTTCCACAACTTCATCTTGACAGTCCTCCCTTGACCAGGCCACATAACACTTCTTTCTTGGAAGTTATTTTCTCATCCATGACTTTCAATAAGGAGAACAGCTTTTCGGCACTAACTCCCATGAAGCTTAGGGAACATGCCCATTTCTCAACTCCTGTCCCTTTCAAGATCATCCAGATTAGTCCATCACAAAATCTTGCCTTCAAACATCAGCAAAACCTTTCAAGCTGCCTTCACCCACTGGAAACTGTCTGCCTTGCCAAGCCATACAGATTTAGCTCCAGACAGCTACGTCTTTTTTTTTTTTTTTATGTCTCTTTTACAGCAACTCCCTCCAATCTGCTGGTAGTGCTTTTGGTCATATGGTGGCCTGAACATAACGTACCATGCCAAGAGGAGCTGTACCACAGCTCAAAACCCTAATACACTGTAGTTCATGGTCATCTTATTTCAGCTGGCTAATCTGTCCTTAGTTTCTCTGGCTCTGCCATCTTGCTCCCATGTTGCACCTTGCTGCCCTCCTGCCTGAGTCTTCACATCCCTTTGGACCAGGTGCTCCTGGGCAAGGGGCGTCTGTCCCTGTCTATCAAGAAAGGGCTGATAGTGTGTCCCCTCCCTGTCCAGAGAAGTTTAATGCAAGTGTGGCACCCAACTGCAGTTCTGCTGCCAAGGTGGCAGCCCAACTGCTACAAGGAACCAGCACAGCTGTGGCACCTGGCATGTCTGCACCACTAAGGAGAGGTTCCCAGTCCCATCTTGCTTGCCTCCTGGAAAAACACTATGGAGTCTTGACACCACATGGACACCCCCAGGGTTCCATCCATGTGTCCCCACCCTAGTCCACAGCAAGGGCCTGTCTCCTCCTCTGCTATTAAGAGGAAGCTCAAACCTATCCAACAGTTCTCCACATCAATCAGCTCTCACTCTGCACGGCAGAGTCACAGGCAACCTGATTTGCATTAAATTTTGAGTGTTAGATTTCATGAGTCACCGAATCAAACACTTTAGTTCCAAATATATCTACCTGTCACTTTGCCTTCAAGCTCCTGGGCTGTAAATCTATCAGAAAGAAATAATTTGTCTGCCAGCTTGTACTTTATAGTCTATAAAGAACTACCATTTGCTGTTTGGCTTCCCTTGTTTCCTGTAGGCATATACTGGTAGTGATACAGAAAACGCAACAAAAATAAGTTGAGTGGTGAGACTGACGAGGCACTGGACTTCACACTGTATATTCTGCAAAGCACTGGCCATATGGCAACCAAGCCCTGGTTGGGAGTAAGTCCCAGAAAACAGGGCTTCCTCACCTATCACCCAACATGCCAGCAGTAGCAACTCTACCAACTCCCAATGGACATTTACTAAACCCGAGGATGGAGACTCCACCATCTCTCAACACCAGCTCTCATCCCTTTTTCCTTTGTTTATCAGTAAGCTCACTTCATCTCAAGAGCTTCTTGTTTATCTCTGATCTTAATGCTCTTGTGCATAGGGGAGTATTAACATACTTGCCTTCCCTCATGCCCCATATCTGTCCTCTACCAGTCACCACAGACTGGGTATTCTCACCTGCACCCAGCTTTTCCTCTTGAGTGAAGCACACTTATCCCAAAACCATGGTTTTGAGCTTGTCTCTCAAGGTCACATTGACCGTCTCCTCCTCCTCAGTTCTGCATGACAGGAGCCTTTACTTCCTTGCAGCACAGTACTCAAAGGCATTTTTGTCTGCTGGGCATGATTGCAATCGCTTACCTACACAGTGTTATCAGCAGTTCCCACCAAGGAAACCCTTGGTGATGCAAGTCACCTCACAGTGGCAAGGAGGATCTCAGAGTTATCCAAGCTGCCCCTCAGGGTTCCACAGCTGGTTCCTCACCAAGGGCTGGTGGGATACCCTACTGCATCAGCCCTGGGAGCATCCCTGCTCCTTACTCTGAGGCATGCAAGCTGCTCACTCAGAAGTTATTGGAGGTAAGCTTCTCTCTTGCCCAGTCCTTTTACCTTAAGCACTGACACCACCACTTGTTGGTGCATGCACCACAGGGTTGAGGCTTCATGACCCTATTTTTAGCAAGTGCTCCATAGAGATCCAGGAAAATTGAAACCGTGCATAAGTTTGGGAATGGTGACAAAGCGGGTGCATGAGTTGCTTAGAGCAGCATCCCTGGAGATGATGCTTAGCAGCACACTGAAAAACCCTCCTTCACATCAGAAGGTGAGGAAGCTTGGCACTCGCAAAGGAGAGCCCACCAGCCTGGCTCTCTCATCCAGCAGGAAACACATGGGATGTAAAATCAGGGAGCCTAGAGGGAAACGCCTTCCCTTGTGGGCACTGGGGGGCAAGCAGCCAGGATGCTGCATGACCTCCACCTGGAGCAGGTTCTCAGCGTTGCTCCCGCAACAACAGGAACTCCAAACCCAAGCACCTGCACCCTTCCTATACAAATAAAAGCTGATTCTTTTCAAAAGTCCTTAAACAGACTGCAGCTCCAAGTGTTTGTATTTTTCAGGCTGGGGACATCCTTGCCTTTTCCTCACAACACTCCTAGGGTAGCACTTGCCTTGCAGGGTTGGTCTACAAAGGACCCAAAGCACAGGCAAGCAAAGGTCAACATAATCACAGCCCTGCAGCAGGCAGAATTGAGCTCCCTTTATGACTGCATGCTAAGAATAGATTTGGCAGCCACAGCAGAAGAACTAAATTGCTCCTCAACAACAGCAGACATCAGGAAAGGGCTCTCCCAGCGAGTGGTCTGGATCTGGCCAGCAAGCCAGGCCAGTTATAGGAGGACATCTAGGAATGAGCATTCTGCATCTGCTGGGGAAATCATGACAGGAGTCAGAGCTCTGGCAACAGCAGCACAGCCCAACCAACAGCACAGCATCAGGGCTCTATGCACAGGGCTAGCACAGCACCCAGTACAACCAAGAGCAACAGGGCAACCTTGGCCACAAGGATGTCCGAACTAGGACATTGTGACGTTGGAAAAACCTTGAGGCTTTACAGCATGCAGGTCCCCTTATGCACTGTCGCAGCAGCTACTGAACTCTAACAAGGGAGACAGGAGCTGTGAGACACCAATTTTGCTCTGCTATGAACATTATTATTTATTCAGTGCCCAGCCAGAGCTCAATATGGACGTTAAATACAGCCTTGAGACTGTCCTCGCCCGAAGGCCTCACCTATGCTACAGAGAGACACCCACTGGATCTCATTTGGCATATCAGTAGCCAAAGATGTCCCAAATCCTCTTCTGCAGAATGCTTGCTATGATGCTGCCAGAGGGATCTGATCTAGAGGCAGCTCCGTAATAACCTTTATCTGCTGGGAAAAATGAGGGTTGAACACTCCTGCATTTTCAGGGCAGCTCTGCCTGCCTTCGACTGTGGGGCTGGGGTCTGCAGGCAGGAGTCACTTGCATGCACCAGGCCGGGGATGCCAGGCTCTCAGCCAGTCACCAGCACTTGAGAGAGATGCTGACCGGGCTCTTCTTTTCAATGGTTTCCCTCCACCCTGTGGGGCTTGGCAAGAAGAGCTGGGCCTGGCTTGGGAACATAGGGAACAAAGCACCGATTGGGCACTGGGCACAGAGACAACAGCATCTAGCTGAGACTGGGAACACCGAAGTGGTACTTCAAGACAAGCAGCCCAGCTCCCAGAGCTGCAGATAAAAGCGTGCGAGAGAGTGGCTGCTTGACTTGGAGGAAGGCGCTGAATTTTTGGTAAGACATGGCAGTGCAAGCCTCATGTCAACTGGACTCTATCTCAATGTTAGGACAAACAAAGGAACGGTACTTTAACTGGGCAAAGCTGCTCTGAGTCACTGTTTATCCAGGGAGCACAGCTCCACAAGAGCAAATATCAAGCCTATGAAAGTCCACTAAGACTTGCAGTTGGTAACCTGGATGCCTCTTGCCTGCAGGCCCAGCTGAAGCCAAGGTGCTCCTCACACCTACTTTGTTTCCTGAACCACTGAAACCCTGACTTGACATGAAGGAGATGGCTTGGAAGTCACCCCAGAAACAATGTGGAGCACACCAAACACTGTGCAACAAGGGCTACTGGAGGTGGTCAGGAAGGGCCCTCCTGCCCAGATGGACCAGCATCACACAGAAGAACTAAGACTGGATACCCGCCAGGCAGCCCCCTCAGGCATGTCTGCCAGGCAGCCACATCATCTCCTGGCCATGGCACAAAGAAAAACAACAATGGGTGCCTTCCATGGGCTTGAGTCTGGAGAACACCCAGGAACAGCTAAACATCATGGCCTGGAGCTGCTGTAAGGCAGCCTGTAACCTGGAAGCTGCTTTCTATGGAAAGCACTGCCCTAAATAGAGTGCAGATCAGTGGGGAACTGCCTGATCGCAGCCACAGCTGCAGCCTTGAGAGGGACCATGCTCAGAAGTACTGTGCTGCTCCCATCCTGCCGCCCCTGTTGCCAGGCTAAGCCCTTCAGCCTTGATCTTCACAGTGGGAGCCAAGACCCATTGCTTATTCTGGCCATGCTTCCCTAGACCACCCCTCCCTCCCAAAGCGCTCCTTTGTGCTCTGTGCTTCCATAGATGACTTCTGAGGCCAAAAGAAAACAGCATGATAGCACTGATGGCTGGGGTCGAGGTGCTCCAAGCCTCGGGTGAATCTCATCTCTGATCTTGTGTCTCCAACCTTGTCTGAAGCCTTGAAGTTTGAAGGTCAACCTGTACCCACAACCCCAATGTTCACCTGGACACAGGTACCAGCACACAGCACAACACTGTCAGGATGCACCAAAGCACACCACAGGTTTCCACCAAGAGATCATACTCCTGGCTGTTTTCCTTCCATATTCCCCATGGAAAGGGCATCGGACTGTATGGATCGATGTGAAGTGCAGCATGACAGAGGTGGGCAGGAGGGGCAGTACACCCACATAAAGAGGAGCCAGTGGACCCCAAAGACAATCAGGGTACCTTAAGAACATTGAACTGTTGTTTGATAGTTCACATGCTGCAGAGGGTGAACATGCTGTTCCATACCTCATTTCTGGATCAGGACAACACACCACATGTATTGCATGAAAAGACAAATCACTGGTTAAAGCAGTGGTTGAGGTCTTTAATACAACACGACAGAACACCAAGCAGTTCCTCCAGAATTTTCCTTAGAGGTGCGAAGTTTGCCTGGTCTTCACAAACACATTACAGGAGCAGAGATAGAAAAACAATTAGTAGATTATAGCATTCTGAGATTAATTACTAATAAATAACCCAGATGAGGTTACCACTCAGTATTTCTCCCAACACAAATCTAGCTTTGGCAGCTGTATGGGCTAATGCTTGTTAAAGATATTTCTCCAAGGCTCTTCAGGCAAAAGAAATCACACCCCTGCTCAGGAAAGCTCCTAAGTACATACTTATCTTGAAATACTCTCACTGAAGTCATGATAACTTAAGTACATGGCTAAATTAAAGTGTTTACCTAAAAAGGGACAGGCTTGAGCACTGTACTCTGCTTCAAGGACCGGCTGTTTTCCAAGACCATTCTCCGAACCCCAGCTATGTGCAGTGGTTCTCAACCCAGCCTCAGTTGAGCGTCGCAGGGCAGAACTGGCAAAGACCAAGTAGCTTAACCAGAATTTTTCTTTAATAATGAGAAATAGGTTCCTGCAGTACACTTCATAGTGACTGGTTAAATAAATCATCCTAGACCAGAAAATTTTCTTCTCTTCATGGGGAAATGGTTCTGGCAGCCTTGAAAGGCATGCCATTCATCCTGATTCTGTTTCCAGATTCCATTACTTCTGCTTTTGGCTGCTCCTCCAAAAATACTGCTCCCCCTTCTCAGCAAAGGGATTGAAGATCCTTTTCTGTCAGGAGACACCTCACCTGCCTCTGCTCTCATTAAGCTAAGCTTAAGAAGCTCTGTACACCTGGCACTTTTCCCAACACACCCTTCCAGCCTCTGTTTCTGTGGCTGATGTCTCTGTGTGGTCAGCATCTTCCTAGCTGTATTGTGCCTGAACCTCTCAAGTATGGACACAGCCAGAACTGCAAGGAGAATGGTACTGATGTCTTCTTGCTCTACAGCACAACTCCTTTGCATTCATAGCCTGAGAGGCCAAAGAGTTCTCTTTCAGTCACGCTGTGGCCAAGTATTTAAACCCCTATAATGTGTTATCCTAGCTTGTCCTCTCGCTTCGTGTTTCCTTCCGGCACATGGTGCCCAAGCATGGCATCCCTCCCATGGTGCCCAAACTGCCCACAGCAGGAGAGGAAAGCAAATAGTTTAAAATGTTTTTAAAATAAAAACAGTTTGACAAGTGTCAACTGTTACACAGTGAACTTCAGTTTTCCTGTTTGTATCAACAAACACTCAAACATCCTAGTTACCCCATTTTTACATCGTGGGACACACCTGAACCTTGCTGCCAGACTTGCTACCAATCATTAGCATCAGGGCTTGCCTGGCTCTTGGCAAACACTACCACACCACCAACATGGCCTTTGCGTCTCTATTGCTGTTATGAGGTCTTTTGAAAAGGTCTTCTGCACCAAAGCATTGGGTCCCTCAGTTTCCCCAAGCAGCTGTATGACCTAAGATCTCCTGCACTCCTGCCAGCGCAGGCAATCTACAGATGCCAAGAGCAGAGGTGAACTCTATTAACGCATGGAGGTGAGGCTTCCTAACAACTGCTTTTCAGATCTTGGTGTGGAAAGACACGTGCTTACATGCCGGAGATAAGGCAGAAGCCTCTCACAGGACATACTGCTTTTTATCAGTGGAGAAAGTGCAGCCACACTACCTCACCTCACACACCAGTCAGGCTGTTCCTGGGATGCCTTTTGCCTGGCTCTTCCAATGCATCTCAATCAGCTCAGAGGAGCCAGCCCAATACTTCACAGGAAAACACTAGGCAGCTATAGGTTTACATGGCTTAACACACTACCTGGACAATACAGGGTAAGGCCAGACGGTGCTGCATATTTGAGCAGCAGATCAAGAAAAGCCTGCACTCCTCAAATGAGAGCCTTGAGGTTCAGTTTGCACTTTGCAAGCCACTACCACCCTCCTGAGAGCTCCCAGGCAAGCGCAACTGCTCCTACCCCCAGTCACCCTCCTGTTTGATAAGGCAGAAGGCCACAAAGTTAGCAGTCCCCTGCCTAAACATCACCCTAGGAGATATATCCCAGGCACACCAACTCACAGCTCCTTGAATCACGGCTGCTTGCAGTGGGGACATCCCCTCTCCACCCTACACTGCCGGGGCTGGCAGCACACCTTCCAGGATAGCCTCCAGGTGGGAAGGTCCCTGGCTGCTCCCAGAGCAAACCTGGCAGCCACACTTAGCTCCTCCAGGGCCTGAAATAGGAAAGTACAGGGATGCAGGAGAGCAGCACCTCCTCCAGCCTCTCCTCCTGGGTGGCCAGCCCTGCTGCTGCTGCCACCCTACCTGCCTGTTTACACCAGAGACAATCCTGCCGCAGCCCAGTAAGGGAACAGGGAGGCTGGAATTTCACCCCTGGCACACTGCCCCCCACTCAGGCCACCCAGCTGGCAACTTGGTCAAAGCCTCTGAGGAATCCCCACATACAGAAATCAGGCCTCTGCTGAGGCTGCAGTGCCAGCCACCAGGCATGGCTGCCAGGTCTTGTGGCAGGGGGACACATCCTGTCAGGGTCAACGCTGGGACCTCCGAGACCAACCCTGCTGCATGCAGCTGTGCTGGGCTCCACATCTCACACGTAGCTGGGGGCTGACTCATTTACTGCAGCTCATCAGAAATCCACAGCCCCAGCAGTGCTTTAGGGTCAGTGCTTGCTCTCCAAGCACCACAGGGGTAGGGACGTGCATGTATGACTGGGCAGCGATCAAAGAGATCCTTTGCTTGGTGCCTTCTACCCAGCACACCAGTGAGCACTGCAAAGCAGCCCAGGGCATTCCTCTGCTCATCTTCAGAGTCTCACTTGGATCTGGCTACATACAGTCTCCTGAATCAGGGACCATCTCAATAGGAGGAAGCCGACAGCTACCAAGTCCCAAGTTTTAGCACACTGCTGCCAGCTGCAGTATCTCTGTCCTTACATGAAACACCTGCAGCCCCTCAGGGACAACTGCAGCCTAATACAGCCATGTGCATCCCCCTCCTTCCTCCTGAATCCTAGCTGCTTTCAAGGCTCCCCTCCAATGCCCTCCATCCACGTGTCGGTAGGGGTGGGAGGTTGTGGATGGCTTCCCAGGGCCAGATGGACAGAGCTGTTGCTCAGGAAGCTTCCCTCCAGCCATGCCCATAACAGCCCCTTGACAAGGGTCACCAGTACCTCTGCATGTCTGCCAGCCGAGCTCACAGCTTCCAGGCCCAGGTCCCACTACGCCTGTGCTCACCAGTAGAGAAAATTCCTCCCAATATAGCATCAGTTGCCTATTTATAACATGCTGTTTACCAACACCAAGTACACTCTCATTGGAAGCGGAGGATGAGATGAGTCAAGGGAGCATGAGCAAGGGACCCTTCTCCTGTCATGGGAAGAGGAGAGGACTGTGGAAGGGTTACTTAGGGCTGCGGCATGGCTGATCACCCGCAGCTCTCTCACCAATGCAAGCAAACTTGAGGCACGCTCAGCATTTTTTTACATCAGACCCTTAAGCTCTGGGAAGATCTTGCTGTGAAAGGATGAGATCAGACCCAGCACACAGGAGTATGCCAACATCCCCCTGCAGCCTGCTCCAGGCTCAGGAAGCACCCAAGTGCTGCCAGGTGTTGAAGAACAGATTTAACATAAGGTCTCCAAAAACTTCCTGACAGCTCCTAGGGCCCTCTTCCAGCAGCTCAGTGGAGGGCTGCTGGTTGCTACAATGCTCTGACAAGACTTCTTCAGGCAGTGCCTGCCTCTGGGGGAACACAATCCTGCCAGCCAGCAGCCCTCTGGCAGATGAGTGGGAAGGCAGCCCCCACTGCTTTCCCTTGCCCAGCCTCCATACTCTGGATGGTCACTCTGCCCGCTGCATTTACTCAGCGCCCCTGGGAAGAGTTAGATTTGCAGGGCTGCATAAAGCAAGGACATCTGACTGCTGAGGTACCAGTGACACCAGCCTTCAGCACTGGGCAGAGATAAGCACAACAAAGTTTGCTATGGGTGTCAAAGTTAGGTAGTGGAGGAGAGGAATTACAACCCCAGGCTCCCATGGCAATTGTTTCACATTCAGGATACTGTCCAGGAATATGCACCTGAGCAACAGAAGGCAAGAAATAAGTACTTCCCAGGGCTCCTTACATTTTGCAGACTTTCCCTGGTGTCCAAGCTATACTCCCTCCTGGGTGGCTGGAAACAGATCCCGTGTGATGTTATTGAACTGCACACCCATATGGTGGCAGATCAGAGTCTTGAAGCCCATCCAGGCGAAACAACCGGTGCCAGCCCCTGGCTCCTCCCAGAGCCACTACCACATTTTCCATTCTTCCCTCCTGGCTGCATCCAGCCATCTCCCAACGCCAGGCTCATTTTTAGAGCCTCACATTTTCCTCTCTGTCTTCAGGAAAGTTACTACTTTCCTGCCTTCAAATAGCCAACACCTCTTCCGCCCGACCAAACTGGTAATGGACCTCCTGGCTCTGCTCCCCTCTGTCATTTCCCAGCTCCATCTCCTATGCTACTGCACTTACCAGCCCCAAACGGGCTGATGAGGATGCACATACACATTAAGAAGCTGGATCGATTTCCAAGTTTTTAACCTTTCCTAACAGGCACTGGGAGGGCTGGTGTTGGGGGCTTTAACATAAAGCCTCAGCTGGGGGTTGTTGCATATTCAACTAAGGCTTTGAGTCCAGCAGCATGCCTGGAGCACACTGCCCTAGCTGCAGGAACACAGGACATCATGACACATAGGGGCCAGGAACTGCCGGTCAGCTGCACGATGAGTTGTGGCTATAAGCCATCCACTCAGCTCACCCTCACATACCATCCCTTCAGCATGGCTTCTCCCCACCAACAAGCCACAGGTTCAGTGGGGGTGCAGGCTCCTGCACTTGCAAAGGTGGAGGCACCAGCAGCACTGCCCATGTCCAGGGTGATCCTTCACTCTCTTCATCCTCCTGACTCACCTCAGCACCCGCTGCTGGGCCCCCACTCTGCTAGCTTCCCACATGTCCACATTGCAGCTCCTGGACATCCCCACCCATGCCCCAGCCCACCTACTCCTGCCAGCACCAATTCACCCGCCCCCCTGTGCTGACTCACTCCCTGCCACTCACAACCACGCATCCAGCTTGCCTTCGGCATCCCCGCTACCCCAAGTCACAGGGCGAGGTATCAGCACACTGTTTTAGAGAGCAGCAGTGAAACAGCGTGGACTCACAACGCAGGACAGCCTGGTTCTGCTCTGCATCCCACTCCAACCAGCTGCATGACCACAGGCATGCCGCTGGTATGACCCATGCCACTGCTTCTGTCCCTTGGAATCACATACAACCCCTCCCAGGGAGATCACATAGTTAACTCACAAGCATTAGAAAGACACTCCACTTTCCAGATTAGACATCCCAGCAGCACACAAGTATTTCTTGCTGTTTACACCCCCACCCACAGTCAGCTGAAACCCCTGTTGAGTTACTAAGAGAGAAGAGCACATTCTGGAGCCATGGTCCTTCGTTCCCATTGGTAAGGTCCAGGAAAGTGGCTGGGGGCTGTCACTGCCCTGCTGCCCCTTCCTCTGCCCAGGCTTTTGGATTACTCCTCTCCTGGGTGAGCAACACCTTTCCCGTCCCTGCTCGAGTGTCACCAGCTACAGGATTAAAACTAAAAATGTTTTTGAATGGTTTCCCAGCTGTTTGCTGGGGCAACTGCAAGAGCACAAGCTTCATGCCACCTCTGCCAGCTCAGGTCATCTCCAAGCAGCCAGGGAGATGCCCAGGCAGGCAACAGCGCACCTTATGAAGTTTTGCCACCAACTGTTTAATCTCCCACCCAAGGTCAACGCTTAGGCTCTTCAGGACCAGGTAACACTCCCTGCCCTCGAGGGAGGGGGTAGTGCCACTGAAGAGCAAGTTTGTCTCAGAGTGAGAAAGAAGGAACAAAACACTTCCCATCCACTCATGGCCTGAGGCACAGGACGCCCCTGCCAGCCCCAGCATAGCCTCTCCTGTCTGCAAGCAGTGTCCACCTTCATCTTTGGGTACCTGCAAGGAACAGTAGTGCTGCAGGGTACTCAGCTTGGATGTCCCAGCTGCCATTCCCCATCTACAAGCTCTTAGTTCTGTGCCTCTTGGGGCTCCTACATGTCACTTCCTACTACCTGCCACAGTGTCTCCACTGTCACCTTTTCTCCTTTAGTTCTTTTCTACCTGGAGAAGACTTCAGGTTTACATTATGACCAGGTTAAACCCCAGCCCTGGGAGGGGGTCCCAAAAGGGACAGCACATATGCCTGACAACTTTCTATGGTCTGTTATTCTTCTGCCCCAGCATCCACAGTCACTGGAATAGGAGCACAGAAACTATATCTCAGCTGTTCCCTTTGGTATTTGTCTTGGTACCACAGCACTGGGGAAGGAGTGGGATAATCCTCCCCCAGCATGGCAGGTGGCAGAAGAATGCGCCAGCAGGGCTGCCTCCTCCTGGACCTTCTTGCCTGCTGGGTTACCAAGGGATGGGGCAGAAGTTCTTGTCCCACCATCCCCAATGCACATGCTTTAAGAAGAAGTAGAGGCAGATAATAATAACAGTAACAACAACAAAAGAACAAGAAAGCCAGTGCCAAATCACCTCCCTCCTACCACGTTCAAGTCTCAAACCCTCATTGATCCCAAAATCCGACTGGCATGAGGCTCCTGCAGGCAAAACGGGGCACGAAAACGCACAGACATCTAAAGCAAGAAGGCAGAGCAGGAATAACAAGGCAGCCAAGCCAAGGCAGCTCGGGTAGGAGGAGAGGGTGTTACCCCAGAGCTTCGCTTGGAGCCTCCAGAGCCAGGTCTGCAAGGAGGGGTTGGCAGGAAGGGCAGGCTTTGCAATCAATAACATTTGGAAGTCAAGGGATGCTGTTGAGATGCTGGGGTGGGCTGGGAGACAACTTAGAGGTCTACCAGGATGACTGACAGGCTGGAAACATCCAGGATAAGGGAGGGGAGTAGAGGGATGAGCAGACAGGCACCCTTGCTGTGGGCCAGACAGGCTCATCACTCTGCAGTGGCTGGGACTGCATCTCAGGACTAGGCTGGGAGTTTCCAGTCCACACCCCAAGTCAGTCACAACACACAGCTCTACCTGCACCATGGCTTGGATGGGCTGGAGTCTGCCTTCACTGAATGGGTTTAAAAGTCCCTTTTCCTGCTCCAAGAAATGCAGCGCAAACAAGAGACAGCATATGTGCCACTGTCCAAATAGCAAAGCCCCCTCTCCCCAAGCTGTCCAAAATCTGCTTTGTTCTCTATTTACCAGCCACTCACCTCCAGCACATCAGTCACTCCCATGTATTTTGAAAACAGGCTCATTAAAACTGTACACCACCTGTACTTTGATTGGCCCATCTCTTCTCTCCCCTAGATTTCTGAGCTCCAGCTAAAGTCCTATTTGCTCTTTCACACCTAGCCAACCCCAGAGACATCTGTGAGCACAGCTGTGTCAGACACAGAGGTAAAGACCCAAGCGATCAACATGTCTCTACAGGCATAAGACTGCTCATGGAGGTGCAGTTATACTGGCAAAACTGCTTCTTGGTGTTTTGAGGTGGTGGAATAAAACCAGACTGAGAAGCCAGAGCATTTTTGCCAAAACAATGTATCAGCAGAGCAATCAAAACAGGTAATCCTACACATCAAGCAGGACAGAAAAGCTGGAGGTGTTTTGAAGGAGGCACCTAATGCGCTCTACAGACATGGCCCAGACCGTGCTCAAATACTGCCACCATACCATGTTCTCATGAGGTATGCCCCTCACCCCGTATCTACCAGAGGGGAGCTGAGCTATAGCTGCTACTCCACAGGACTCTTCTGAAGTAACTTGGGCTGTTCCACCCAGGAGCACTCTGCTACCCAGAGGAAGACACAAACGCTTACCAAAGCTCTGCCCCCATCAAATGGAACAAAGCTCAAGAGAAAAAAAAAAATAATAAGGGAGTGAAACACTGGGGGTTTTCCCCTTTCTCCCTTAAAGCATATCAAAGCGTTTGCTCTTCCCTGACTCGCAACCATTGTCAGGAGCTATCTACTAGCTTTGAAATTCCCCTCCTACCCTAGGCGATAATAAAACACGAAGACATGAGAGCGTGAGATTCCAGGAGCATTAGGCAGCAGGGATTTACAAGGGATACATCCTGTGAGGCACACTGGATCATCTTTATTTTTAACAGCATTACAGCGTTAGTGGGTGAAAGGGAAGTTGTGGATGTAGCAAGATTTTAGCAAACCATCTGCTGCGACTTCTCACCCAATCTCTCTCTCAAGGTTTGTTCATCAGGCTAAGGCAGAAACATCACCTCACGGACTGAAAACAGGCATAAAGACCCTAAATAAACCAGCAGCTATAACTGACAGAGCACTGGACTGCAGGCTGGCAGGAACCAGAGGTGACGTTTGGTTTCATTCATCATTTTCACCAGCCAGGGTGCTGAGTTTGGAGAGATGGTAGATGCTGGCTGCTTGCAAGTAGCTGTTTGGCCAAGAAGCAGTGTGCCACTGGTGAAGGGATGCTATAGATCACGCAGAGGCAGATGACAGGCTGGGGGCAAGGAGAGGCAGGGAACAATTTCAGAGGCACATTCAGAGAGTGGGCATAGGCTTATCAGGGCACCACCCTATATTAGCTGGGGTCAGGCTACTGCTTTCTTTTACTGGAGATGCCTCCTCATAAGGTAGAGGACTCTTAAGGAAAGGACTTAAGACACCGAGGCAGAAGCAATGAACAAGGGCAACTTTGAAACCCAGAGAACAGGGGTGAACAAAGAAACTGGCAACAAGCAAATATGGGGACCTCCACTTTGCTTGTGGAGAAGGCAGAGCTGGCTGCACAGCTCTGAAGGTGACTACAGCCCCAGCATCTCACCATGGGTTCTTCTTGCCACTCGTCATGGCCTGGCACTTCTACCCTAGCAAGCTAATGATACACAGTCATAAGGTATGTTATGCTTATGCAGGATAACGAAGCCTCACCTTAATCTTTTCCTTGATTAGACAAACAGATTGATCTTCTTATGTTTCTCAGCATAAAGCCTTCTCTCCAGCTCTTAGATTATCTTGTAACTTTCCTGCATTCTCTTCGATTCATCTGCATCCTTTTCTGAGCACCGACAGCGTATTTTATTACCAGTCTCCCCACCACCTCCTACAGCAGTAAAATCTCATTCCTAGAGCTACTCACTGCTGCCTTTCCAGGTATCAAATGTTTCACAAGGAGCCAAGCTTGAAGGGGCCTCTGGTCATCCGGTGAGATTCTCTGCTTGAGGCACAGCCAGCTGCGACTCATCCATATCTACAGACTTTTGGCTAATTTGTTTTAGAACCACCACACACACACACCCAGACCCAAAAACATAAAAAACTTCAAGACAGCCTCCTCTTCTGCTTCACCATCTCAATTGATACTACAGAAAACCATGAAGTCTGAACTCCCTCATTACAGCCGAGTGGCTTCCTGCCTCGTCTTCATTACAACTACAGCCTTCTAGAGAAGTACATTGCTCTACATACTTAAAAGACCATGAAGTTCTCTCTTCTATCTTTTCTTCCTCAGGCTACACAGTCCTAGTTCATCTCATCCTTCTTCCCACACAATATTTCTAAAGACCTTAATAATTTCTGTTGCTTTCCTGGATACCCTCTTGTTTGCGCACGTCCTCCTCCAAGGGTGGCATCTACATCTGAGCTTGGTCCTTCAGCAACACCTCATCCATGTCAAGAACTCTAATTGCTTCCTGCGCTTTAGAGGCATTGCTCCTCATACAGCCTGGCACAAGGCTCACCTTGGGCTTTTCTCCTCCCCCAGCAGAGCACTAACTCATCCTACTCTGGAACTCTGAAACTAGTATCAACATTTTCCCTTGCCCTGCCTAGCCATGGTCTTCTTATCAGATAGGAACCCTTTCGAGTACAGCTTTTCAACTGGTTGTGGGTCCATCTGAGGGATGCTTATCTCCTACCCCTTCCCCATTTGTTTATGAGGCTGACGCTTGGGTCGGTAACAAAGACTGACTTAAGATCTATTACATCCACCACCCCCGCTGAGCCACTAGGCAAGACATCCTTTCAGGCAAGGGCATTCACAGGCTTGATGTGGTACGTTCCAGATAAGTGCACACTGGTGGATTTTTAATCAGCATATTCTCCCACCTTCTTAACAAGATAAACACTAACTGCTTAATTGTTTATTCCAGATTATTTAGACAGGCTGGTTGTAGTCCCATTCTTTCTCCCTGTATTTCAAGGGGTCAGAGCTTGGGTTCTCTCTTTACCAGATGTTCTCCAAGGTGGCTGCTCACCATGCAGAAGTTGTCTTAGTCTGCTATTTAAGTACTTTCAGGGGAAATTTTATAAGGCTTTTCCCACATGGTCACATCTAATTTACCTAAATACTCTTGTCACCTGTTCTGACTGGTGCTTGGATTTACTTTTTAAAATTAACTCCTTTAAGTACCTCATCACTCCTGACCTCCTTTGCAAGGTGAAGACAGTTCTTACTGTCACATTTTATTTGTTCTTTTCCACACAGCCAGGAGCCAATTCCTTCTTCTATCCAGTAGCTGCACCAGCTCCTTCTGCCCTAGCTGGGAGTTCACACCGAGTTTCACATCCACCACAAATTCAGTTCCTTCCTCCCAGATTTGTAACTTTGCAGGTCATGCCAACTCAAGCTGCCTTTTCTGTGTTCTGTAGTAGCAAGCCCCTGGCTGGCTACCACAGCCCAGCTGATGGACAGTAATTAATTTCCAGGTTTGTGCCTCAAGCATAGACAAGAGCCCAGCAAAACCAAGTCACCAACTTGTGCATGCTGCCATTCTGGAGAAGACATCAGCTCTACCACCATCACCTGAGAGCCTCCAGCGTCCAATGGTTTCACACAAAGGGAGTCTAGACCATATGCACAGGGAGTTGAGGATGAATCCTTTTTAAGATCATCCTTGGATCAAATTATCCTAATGTCTGCTGCAGAGACCCTCCTCTGTCTGCGTCACTGCCAGGCTCTCTGACCTCCAAGCAGAAGACATTAGGTGTTAATAATTGTTTCAAGCAGGAGACAAGGCCTGCTTCCACCTGAGTTTCTTCTAAGTACATGATCATGCCAAGATCGTCCCATCCCCTGGCTCTGAAAGGACCCGAGACACAGCCCACTAAAGGCCACCATTTAATTAGCAAAAGCAGGACCAGGCCAACACACAACTGTCCTACTAAATGCACTCTTGTGAGAAATTGCGCTTAGAAAGATAAGACTATCACCCTCCTCGTGAGTGTGTCAGCAACACGTCAGGAGACAGCTGGATGTTCTAAGGGAGCCTGTCAGAGCCGCTCTCCCATGCAGGTCAACAGGAGAGAGCACAACACCACATGGCCTCCTTGTTGGTATGACAGAGCCAGAGGTCACACCACCGGTGGCAGCTGTCTGTCTGCAGGGCCATGCTCTGCGCTGAGCCAGGAGCAGACCTGCATGGAAACCAGCAGTAACAACCCTAGGGGAAAGGGAAGGGGGTGTCAAAGCAAGCAACCGCTCCACACACAGAATTACAGGGGTGCAGAGGAGATGAGCACACCCAACACAGGGACTCACAGGAGTAGCCCTGGGGACATACAGTCCTTCTAGGGAGTGACAGGTAACAGTCAGACAAGAAACGTCTGCAGCAGCCACTCTTCCAGCCAAAGAAAGGCAGGGATGTTTTTTCTCTTGCTGCTCAGAGGCAGCACAGTTGTGGTGGTTCAGGAAGGCAATTGCAGAACATACCAAAAACAGGCAGACACAGATCCTGCCTGCAATTGCTTTCTCCTGGTGTAACGTGCCACCTGTTGAATACAGAGTCCCTTAAGAGATCCAACCCCTTTCTTTCATGCAGTACCACAAACACCTTCCCAGATTGGGCAACACAAACAGGAATCTTCAAAACCTTGCTTTAAGTCAGACCCATACTACAAATGGCCAATTTCTATGGGGAAAAACAGCACACATAAAACAAGACCCTTCTCTCTTCCCAGCACAATAACCACGTGGGTAGAAGCTGATGACATTGAAAATTAGACCAAAGCACATCAAGAACGGGAGACCTTGCTCAAAGGATGCAGTGGGCTATGCCATCTTGACCATATAAGCTGTGTAGCCACTATAAAAGCATGGCTTAAGGGGAGCACTGGGATACTGGGGAAGCATGCCCACTTTGCCACCTGACATTACAAGGGATGGGGAGGAAGGGTCTTGAAAGCAGAAGAGGGAGAACAGCAGGCAAGTAGTATCAACAAGAAAGAGCCACAGGGAGAACAGAAGAATTTCCAGCACTGCTTACCAATCAGGTGGAGGGAACGCACAATGCAAGCAAAGAGAACCCTGCGAAGGGCAGCCAGCACCACACAGAGAAGCATGGAGGAAAACGTTCTGCATCTCACGCTTAGCAAGAGAAGCTTCCTGCAGCTAATCTGTATTTGGAGCAGAGGGCAGACACCCAGCTCCGCGCTGGAAGGACACGAAGTGAGAAGGCAGTGCCAACCACGGGCCTGCAGGCTCACAGAAAAGCCATTTCATACTGCAACTCTTTGCTCTACAAGCTTGGCACCAGCTTCATGGATCTCACCCTCTCTCTGTTGCAGAGCGCGCACACACGTGCGCGTTTCTTTGTTCCTTGATTTTTGTTCTTCTCCTTTCAACCAGCTTTCTAGCCAACGCATCAGGTCTGCCCCCCAGCTAACTCCCAAGCGAGCCAGGGAGCTGCCAACAGGACAAGGGCTGCAGGTGAAGAGGCACCTCCTGAGAAGGCCACGCTCAAGGCAGTTTCTGTGCACACCAACCCCCCATATGGGTGGCAAGACAAGGAGTCCTTCTCAGCAAGAACCTGAACAGCTCAGGGCACAAGAGAGAGGCTCAGGGCTGCAGTTCCAGGCAGCAGGCACTCTCACAATGAACACAGAGCTACCTTCAGAGAGTCCAGCTGTCCCACGCCAGTCCTTCAAAGCTAGAGAGCATCACTACCAGCAACACACTTGCTAGGATCAAAGCGGCAGAGGAACACAGGAACTCCCCTCCCTTTCTCTATCCCTGCCTCCCTCCTGCCTGGAAACCTGCATTTTGGTTTCCAGCTCAGCCTGCAAGCAAGCTCTGAGCTCCCCAAGGCTCATTTCCAGAGCCAGGAGGAACAGCAGACAGCTGTGCTGAGACCAAACCTTCCTCTGACTCACAAAGCATCCCAGAGGCCATGACCCATTCGTGGTTCCACTGCTCCTGCCCCCCCCAATGCACCCTGCACCATCAGACAAGACCTGGTACCCTGCAGAGCCAGTTCAGGTGGTAGCAAATGTGCCCCTATGCTTCAGGCTCTATCCAAGCAAGGCCTCCACCTCCTTCTGCGAGGCAGCATGGAGAACAGGCATCGGGCTGGCACACCAGCTGCTCACTGCAGGGGCCATCAGCCAGGGGGGACGGCTGCTGGAGGGCAGCATGGGGCTGCCCAGTGCCCAGCTCGACACAAGGAGGTAGGGCAGGAGCAGCCTGAGGGACTGTCACCAAGGATTGTTCCCCCTCTCCTTGGTTCCCACCCCCTGGAAAGCTGCTGCTAGATTAAAAAAGCCTTTACGGTACTGTCATTCAAAGACACTGAGACAATCTCCATGTTTCCCAAACATTCCCATCATCTTGTTTCATCTATGCACCATAAAAAGCCCCAGGGAAGATCCGGCCCCAGCATCCAGCAAGCCTTATTATCCTTGCCCATCCTTACCCACCGCGGAGCTCTCAGATGCTTTGATATGCAAATCAGCCACAGGATCCATAACCAGCACCGTCTGCAATTAACAGTGCGGGCAGAGTATACTATGCCCAGGGCCTCCTCCAGCACGAAGCAGGCACCCCACGGCTGCGCAGGCTTCCCAGCTGCCTTTCCTGGGAGTGGGAGGTGCCGACTGCAGAGCCCTTGGGTCCCCAGCATATAGCCTCACCCTGGCTGCCAGGATAGAGACAGGTTGCTTACAGAAAGCATTCGGACTGGGGTTGCACCTCGGTATGGATGGGGAGGGTGGCAGAGAAGCCACCGGCGGGACACTGCAGGGCTCCACATGACCCGAGGCACTCCAGCTACCCTGGGCTCAAGGAAAGCGTAATTAGCAACAGACAAAAAGCAGGCCCTCAGCACTGCCAGCTCTCAGGCTTTTATTGCAAATCTCACACTACCTGGGGTTTTCTTAAAGTCCTAGTTCCCAGAATTAAACAATTTCATGATGATATTTTAAATTTTTTACATAAAAAAATCATAGAACTCCCCCCAAGCCAGTTCTAGTCCATTTTAATGCTGAAGAAAGCTAAAAAATATGACTAAGGATATTTTACAAGCCCAGAAAGAAAACAAACCAAGAACAAACAAGAAGCAAAGCACTCAGTATTTTTCTTTTTTTGGCTCAACTCATGGCTTAGGACATTTCAGGATAGTTGCACCACGCTCTGGACAAAGGAGAAGAAAATGGAGCACTGCAAAGCCTCACAGCAATGCCTTGCTGACAAGAAAACCGACACCCTCAGAAAATACAGTAGCTTCAGTTCCTTCCAAGGTTACTGAAGACAGGAACAGACAAAAATAGAGCAAACTTAGTCCAACAAAACATACTCATGAGCCAAACCAGAGTCTCTTCCCAACCCCCTCAAAGGCATCTTCTTTCATGTTTATCTTGCTCCAATAGCATCCAGGTGAGTACTGCAGAAAGGACTTCTCTCCCTGTAAAGACAGTGTATTCCTAGCACTAAAAGGCTTGAGATGAAAAAGACCTTTCCCAGGTAGATGCCAGCTAATTGCAGCCATTAGAAGCAACGTCTTTAATGTTTTGCTATTTCTGGTTTGAACTGAGTCCTCCTGGAGTCGGTTATGAGCTGAGTGGTCGGCTTTCTGTTCTCCCAGAAGCATTAACAGAATAAAAGGCTATTAGGAACCATACAGCACAGGCGTTTGGAGGGGAAGGGTACCAGTCCCTGCAATGCACTTGCAACGGCTTTGTCCCACACCCGGGTGGGGCATCTGCAGAATCATCCAAGAGGTACCTGTGCCGTGCAACCCTTCAGTGGCTTTGTGACTGCTGCCAACGGGATGCTCCTGCCCTGCAGCCCGTGGCTTTCCATGTGTGCTTACTCCAGAGGATGACACAATGGAGCCAGACACTTCCACAGAAACAGACAAATCCAGGAGGGAAGGAGGGACCTCCTCGTGGACTATGCACAACTAAATTAGTCACGCAGAGCGCGCCCTGATGAGCCTTTTGCTTCCAACTCCTACTATCAAGGGAAGGGTGAGGGAGGGAGGTGCCCAGAATCCCAAATTCTCAGAACACCTGGTCTCCATCCAGCGGAAAGCTATCAAACCTGCTACAGGCACCAGCCTGACTGCAGCCACATCACAGATTTTTGGCGTGATGCCTTCAGCAGGTAGCTACATACAGGGCACACTAGGACAGGAGGAAAAAAGCCATGGCTTGCCGATTCGGAGGGACCGGGGACCAAGACAAGAGCAGAAAGAGACTGCTTGGGTACATTACCACAGACACAAGCCCTATCTGACCGCCAGGTTCTCCAGGGACCAACGGGCAGGGCGGTATCAGAAATTCGCCTGCTGTTCCCACCCTTGGAACATCCCTCCCGCTCCCCTGCCGCTCGCCGCCGTGCCCGCAGGAGAGGCAGGGAAGCAGACAGGCGGCTCCCCAAGGCCGAGCACGAACAAAAGCAGCCTCAGCACCGCCGACGGCGATCGCAGGTGAGGCGGGAGCCGGTGCCACCCCGCGGAAGTGGGCCCGGCGACCCCCGGGGTGCAGAAGCCACACCAGCCAGCAGCGGCCGGGCCCAGGGCCGGCGCAGCGGCAGACATGGGAGGCGGGCGAGAGGCCGCGGAGCCCCGAGCCACCCGGCTCCCACGCAGCCCCGGCGGGGAGCACAGGCCGCCCCGTGGGCGCCGCACCCGGGCGCGCCCCCCGCTCCGCCCCAAGATGGCAGGCGGCGCCCCCCGCCCGGGGCCGCCCCCGCTGCCGGGCTCCGCGCGACGGCCGCGCCGCCCGGCCCGCTCCGCCTCAAGAGGGCCTGAGGTCCGGCCGCTGCCCCCCACCCCGGCAAGCGCTGAGGCGGCAAGGAGCCGCGGCCCCAGGCCCACCTGGCCCAGAGGAGCCGCGGCCGTCGTGCCCAGCCGCAGCCCCCAGCACCGGCGGCTCGCTTACCCGGTGTCAGGCGCGGACTGGCTCCCCCCAGGCTGCCGCTCCGCTTCGCCCCGCCGGGCCGGGCGCTGCGGTGCTGCGCTGCGCCGCGCAGAGAGCGAGCGGCAACCGCCCGAGTGGGCTCGGCTCCGTTCGGCAGCGCTCGGGGCGGGGCACCGGCCGGGCGGGCGGGGCCCTGCGCAGCGGTGGGCGAGGCCCGGCGGCGGGGCTGCGCATGCGCGCGGGCGCTGCGGCCGGAGGGTCCGCGTTTCCCGTCGGAGGTGCGCGGCGGGGGGTGCGGGCCCTGTGCGGGCGGGGGGCGCGGAGGCGGTCCCGGGAGTGGGGGGCAGTGGAGCGAGGTGGGCGGCGGGTGTAGGCAGCCGTGTGGCAGCGGGCGGCTCCGCCCCTGGGCCGCGGTGCCGCCGTCGTGGGGCCTTGGGCCTGCCGGCCGCGGCCGGCCGCGGCCTGCGGGCCGGGCGGCCTGCGGGCGGCCTGGCCGCGCCGCCGAGCCGGGCCGCTCCCGGGGGTGCTGGCGTTCCCCCGGAGCCGGCGCCGATCCCGCACCGGCCTCTCAGCCGAGCTGCTCGGGGCGCGGGCGGCCTTCTCAGCCTTCCCCGGGTACCGGCCCTGCTGCCCATGCCTCACGGGGAGCCGTCTGCAGGCGTCAGTGGTCCTCTGCGCACGGGACGTTTGAACCCTGGGCATGTGTTGCGGCTCTAAAAAGAGTGAAAAACGCTGGCCTGGAGGCGGCATAGGGACTGAGCTGGAAGCAGCATGGCAGATGGTCACGGCATCTTGGGAAAGCGGCTGGGAGCCGGAGCCCGGATTGTGCAGGGCCTCGAGCCCACATGTCGCTTGCACACAGGGCACTGCAGATGGGGTGGCCGGTGGCATCTTGCCTCTCTGGCAGGCAGCACCCTCTGCCCCCACTGACCTTCGGCCCTGCCCTAGCAGTCTGGCCTGGGGGCAGGAGGAAAACACTGGTCTGACACTCCTGCATGTGTGTCCTTCAGAGCATTTCTTTGCTTCAGGATTCATGCGGGGCTGTACTGCCGGGATGAGGCTTGTGTGGGTATGAGCAGTCATGCAGCAAAGTTAGACCAAAATTCCTGTGTCCTGACAAGCATGGCATTTACTCGTGTGTGTCATGGGGACTCGGGAAGTGTGGGTGCTAGTCTTCCTTTGCTGGTTATTCTCCAAAAAACCTTTGGAGATTCAGTGAGTAAGGAGAGGCATTTTGGGGAGGAAGACAGGATGACAGATTTCTTAAGAGCGTGAAAGTCTTACTCCTTGTAGTAAAAGCAGATGGGCATCCAGCTTTTTTAAAAGCAGGACACAGATGCTCATTTGAGCTGTGCTCACTTGTCTGGTTCAAGAGTTTCTCCAGTCATACCTGGGAGAGTCTAGTTTGGACAGAGAGAAACTGAGTTAAGGGAAGTGTTTGAGTTAGAAGTGAGGTTTATTGCAGCAAAGCTGCAGGTAGCTCTGTCCTGCCTTGCGGCATGAGTATGCCTTTGCAGGTCACGTTTGTCTTAAGCCTGAGTTCTGTCTGTATTGGGCATCCTTTTCTGGTGTAGCTTTATCAGAAAGGCCTGGAGTCACTGTTGTTCTTTGTTCTGTGAACAACCAGTCAGTGGTTACTGACTTCTTTTTTTTAAGGGGTGAGCCACAGCTCCCCTCCTCTTCCTTCTTGTTCATGTCCTTCCTGCCACAGCTCCCCTCAGCATGGTTACTGCTATCTGGTTTGTAATCACACCTTGTTGGTTGGTATTTGGTCACCGGTCACCCAGGTCAGGGCTGGGAAGAGAATCTGGTCTTGTGGCTTGCCACCTATTGTCTTGTTCCTGACACCTCAACACTTTTTGGAAGTAGTAAAGATATATTTGAGAGGTTATAGCAGCATTAAGTTATGGGAGTGTGGGCAGTTCTCTGTTTTCACCTGTAATTCCAGAAGGCAGAGACAAGGAGGGACCTTGCTGGGCTCCACCTCCAGCCCCACAGACCATACCAGCGCAGGCCTTCTGGGTGCTTGCTCTGCTCATCCTTTCCTTTGACCTCGCACAGGAAGGTGTCCTCTCTGTAGCTTAATTTCCTGCTGCTGCACTAGGAATAATCCCTCCTGTTTTAGTACAGTGCTGTGAATGTAAATATATAGAATGTTTTAAGGTGCTCAGATACTAGAACGGTAAGAGCCATAAGTGCCTTAGAGTTGGAACCTGGTTATGTAAAATGTCAAAGGTAAGTTTTCATTAAAGATACTTGGCTCTTTTTATCTGCCTTCGGTGATTGTCATCTGGAAAATGAGGTTAGTGTGTTTTGCTGCAAAATTGTTAACACGTACCTGTAATGAGTTTCTGTTGGTAACTTGGATCAATAAATATTCTGTTTAGTAGCTAATCCTATTCATAAATGGAATTCGTAAAGGCTTAATTCCTCTGTGTGAATCCTTTGCCTTTCTGGCTGTCATTAAGGTACACAAAGCCCTTAATCACATTGTTTCCTTTATGAGGAGAACTGTGAATGTATTGAGTCCTGTAGTTCACAGTTGGCTCTTGTAGCTCGCCCTGACAGACGGTCTATAAATAAACCTGCAGTGGCAGAGTAGGGGTTTAGGTATTTGCATCACATGTAGTATCTTGGATTTATTTCCTGCATTTTAATGATGGATGACAGATGCAGTTCAAATCTTTGTGGTGCCTAGAGCATGTCTGGTTTGGTCTCTTAGAAGAATAAAGGGAATGTTGGCCCCTACTGTTGGACTGTGCAGGTCAGGTTACTACTATTAAAGTGAAGAATATTTTTCTCTTTTATTTTGTATGTTTGACAGCAGGCTTTGGGTAGTAGGCCTCAGCATTTTCTTTGTAACATCCATTGGCTTTTCCTGGGGCCTGTTTGTGTGGATGAGTTACTAGCTGAAAGAAGGAAAAGAAGTAGCTGAATGGTTGTGGAACTACAGATCTTGGGAATACAGGCAGCAGGTGTCATTTCTGAAACTTGTGATTAAAAAGGAAAGTAATACTGGATTACTAGGTAACAGCACTACTTAAAAGTATGTTTACTTTAGGATGCAGGCACGGTAAGAGCGGCACCTTGACAGTTTTTTAGGGTATACACTGATAAACACTTGGTCAGAGCCATTGCACTGGGCTCTTGAGTGTTCAGACACAGACTTTTTTAGTGCTCCCACGGCTGTGTTAATAGTGCAGATTAATACAGACCATTCTTGTGAAGCACATCAGTATTTTTTCTGAAGTGAAAGAGATTCTTTTCTTGTACAAATATCCTGGTGTTTCTCTGGAGATACTGTCAGAGTGTCAATCTGGGTTGGGGTTGGCAGTGAAAGGAGAAGTCCCTGTCTTGTGTTTTGCCACATTCCCTCGCACCAGCATTCATGCACCTGCAGGATGAGTTGGATCAGGGAACTTACCTAGCTGAAAACTGTGACTAATTTACATTAATGCTAGAGCCAGCATAAGGGAGGTGATGGAAATGTGTGTAGGGGGGGCACAGGCCTTCCTTTCTTGGTACTGTGTGCCCTGACGTTGGTTGAAAGTGAGTATGTAATCCTGTTGTTCTTATCTGGAAGATGTCCTTGCTTTTTATCAGCTCCCGGAGGTGGTCTACTCATGTGTTTACGTGTTTGATGGAAATACTGTATGTGGCCTGCTTCTGTTAGCTGGAATGAAATTTTTCCAGAATTCCTCCACTCAAAAACCTCTCAAGATTGCAATAAATATAAGTTAATTCTTTAATCTCAAGGAGAAACATTGAAGGTGGTAGCTGTGGTATGGCACTTGAAAATGGTGCAATGGGTAAATAACTTCCAGAGGTTTGTAACTGGTGAAGAATTTCTTTGTTGTGTGCTGTTGGAATTCGATGTCGGTCTGTTGCATTGAAGGGTGTCAGGCTGAAGGACCCTTGAGAAGGGACTGTTTGCTGCAGCAGGTTATTGCATGCTCAGGCTTATTCAGTGAAGTAGAAATTGGGTCGTTTTAGTGAATATTTGATTAACAAACTCCTCCCCCCTTTTGGAATCTTACTCCAAACCCTGCCTGAGGTCTGTGCTAATTTTTAACAGGTGTGTGGAGCAGAGAGAAGCAAAGCGTCTCTATGATTCTAGTTTTAAGAAATTAGTCTCTCTAGCGATGAGATAGAGAGACTGCTAGAATTTACAGGCAGCAGGGTAGGAACTGGGAGAGAGGTTTCTCTGCATGGTTCTTTATTGCTGCTTTGGTGCAGCTACACATGGCTGACATTGTATCAATAGTTGTCTTTGTGTTGGACCTTTTATTTTAGGATCGTGTCTGCCTAAATACTGCTCTTGCCTAGCATGAACAACTTGGAAATTAATCCTGCTTGAGCAGGAGGTTGGACTAGGTGACCTCCAGAAGTCCCTTCCAAGATAATTCCTCAGTCAGGAGTGTATTAGTGGCTAAGTACTAAGCAGCATTGGTGTTTTGCCTGTCCAGGGTATTGCAGGGTGCACTCGTGTATCAGTTGGGCAATACCAACAGCAGACTTCTGGGAGCTCCTGCAGATTTTCCTGCAGGAAATAACTTGAGGGTTATTATGGGGGTACTCTTCCCATACACCTCCAAGCACTGAAACCTGACAGCCTGAGGAGAGCTGCCTCCAGAAGCAAACTTACGTCACGTGTGTTCCCCATGCCCGTGCTAAGCGCAGCCTCCTCTGAGCCTTTTTAAGGTCTACTGGTGTGAGGCAACATTGGCACTGGGAAGGGGAGAGGTGCCTGCTGCACTGTGGCTGATGGCTGTCATTGCTTTATAGCGACTCGTCAACTTTGGCACCAACTCGGAGCATTTGTGTGGCAGCAGCCAACATGACAAAGAGTGGCCTCTGTGCCCTTTGGAGTTTAGTTTAGTAATTAGCCACTCCACAGAGGGGAAAAACTGAGGCCAGAGGAGATCACAGCCACAGAGGGAGCAAGTTGGGACTGGGTCTGGTTGAGGTGCACCTGGAGATAGGCCCAAACTGTTGGCTAGTTGTTTCTGGAAGGGAGGCTGGCATGTTACGATAGCTGAAGATGTGATTCACCCTTTGTGAACCCACTTGCACCCTTGAATGCTGTACTCCATGCCACAGATGCATTCTTCTCTTCCCTCCACCCTGAACCTTCCTGCTAATTGGAAGCACCCCCCTGTTTACTCAGTTCTTAACAGGATGCTTCATACCAAATAATCAATTTCTTAGCTTGTGACACATCTTAATGTGCCGAGGAATAATTCTTAGGAAAGAAGGGGCTACTGAGTCATCTGGAAAAATAAACAGTTCTTGGGTGCTTAATGCTGTTGATGCTTCTGCTGGTAGTTTTGTAACTTCAAACCTTCACTGTTGCCATAGGGTAGAAACAAATGATGACTCCTCTCAGGAGTGGGGAGTGAGTTCAGGGTTTAGGCAGCACTTTAGGACTCTGACATGCAACCTTAAACACATCTAGCTATGCTGGTCCTGATGTTTTTGTCCTTCTGACAGCAGGCAGAGTGTGCACCTGTGCCTGCCCTGCCACAAACCAGCAGACCTCTCCTATTGGTCTTATGTAGTGGTGAGGATGAGCAGGCCTGTCCTCTCCTGTCACTGAGGCCACCGTGCCTGCCAGGGGAATAGAGACAGGATGACAGTGCCGGCTGGACTCCCCAAAAAGTGTCCAGCAAAGATGACAAAGAGGCCAACTTGCTGCTGCTGCTTGTTTAGGTTTTCTAGGGGGATCCAAGGCCTTGGTGCGATTCTGGAGGAAGTAGGAGCAATACCCACTGGGTTTGAGTTTCACGCAGGGAAACAGTACACCTGAGCGCAGAACAGGACACAGGCTGGCCTCCTTGCCAACGCAGAGTGTGGGCTTACAGCAAGGCAACGTAGTCGAACTTGCTTAGAAATCCTAGGAGCAGCAAGGCCCAGGTAATTGGATCTTGATTGCCAGCAGCGCTGTAACTACCGCAGGGCCTTGTTTTCATCAGGATCACACAGCTAGGTAAGGAGCTGTGACAAAAACACAGCCTTCTTGGAGTCTCCTTTCAGAAAGGGGGCAGTGCAGGGAAGCTCTGAACTCATTTGGAGTTCTTCCACCCTACTGAAAAGTGGCGTTGTTTAGCAAATAGACGTAAGCTTTGGCTGTTGCTGTTCTCTTCTAAACCTGCCTGTACGACAGATGAGATAGTTCACCACGTATCCTGTGCTTTGCTCAGAGAGTGCTGCTACAAAATTGCTGTGGTGCTCATCTCCGGTGCTTCTCATCTTGCTGTCGGGTAACGCTTACTCTCTTGGACGACTGCAGATCCTAAAAATTACATACATCTCCAAGTAAGCAAGCACACTGGGGGAAAATAAAAACAAAAGAGAGAGTGAAGATTTAGCCTGGGCGTTACTTGGTTGTAATAAGAACAGCTGTGGCATTGTCTGTTGGAAGGCACTGTGGGTACTTTTTTCTCCCTAGAGAAGGTAGGTCAGCTTTGTTTTTAAAATAAGAGAATGGCTTTACAGTGTACCGCTACAGTTAGGTCCTAAGCTCATCAGAATTGGCAACGGGAGATAAGAGGTCAGTGTATTTCTGTTTACTTTAGAAAAGGAGAGAAGCGGAGCATGTGTTGGTTATACTGCCACGGTCTAAGCAAGCAGTGTCCCACAGTGGTAGTTGCAGTCAGATGGAAAGCCTTAGCTCTACCTGAGCCAGCCTGAAGGATGACTGGCTGTCTAAGTAAGTGTTGTTTTCTCCCTTCACTTGGATCTGCCAGCATAGCTGCCTGGGTCATTGCTCCATAACCGATGTCTGGTAAAGTGATCCAGGTTCAGATAAGTCTTTGAGGTGGCGTGTGCAAGCTGGTCCTCATCAGTCTGACAGAACGAGGTTAAGGAACTGCTGTAGATGCAGTTAGGGAAGAAGGTGTGGTAAACTCAGAGGTTACCCTTGTAACCTCGCTCTGCTGCAGTTGGGGTGGTGGTTCAGTTTGGGTTGAGCGAGCACCGTAAAGTTACAGGGAACTGTTTCTTGTGGGCAGCCTTAATGCGGTGAGTTTGGCAGAGGTATGATGCTGATCTCTAAACACAGGCTGCTGAACTCCTCGTGTATGCTGAGAGGGAGCACGCCCTCACCAGTGGTGCTTTGTCTTGTTTCTTGTCTGGCAAATGGTTTCTTGAAACTGATGCCAATCTGCAGAGTATTTCTGGCTTTTTGCTTGGTTTATAGGTAGCATTGGTAACTTTTACAAGTAACTGTGGTAGCTTTTACTGGTCACTGCAGCCTTTAAACTAATTCACATCTGAAATTCTCAGACCTGCTTGTTGTTACATAATTCACCGTGCATGCAGAAGAGCCCTTACCTCTTTGTGCAAGAAGCTACTGAATCCAGCTTTGTAGTACATGCATCTGAATTATATTGTCTCCTGAATTCAGGTAGGGGTTGTTGATCTGCTTTGTAGCGTGTTGTGGATGCTGTTACCACTCCATGTGCTGTGGATTGCAGTGTTTAAAATGGTGCTGAGGCTCTAGTGTGTGATTCACATAAGGCAAAGGAAGCAAAACAAATTCTGACCATTTTCCGGAGCATAATTCTCTCTTTTTCTTATGCAGGGTGGGTTACCAGAATCCAAATGGCTCTCTTGAATAGACGATTGGGTCTATCCTTAACCCATCTAAGTGGTACAGTGATCCAGCGACATTTCAGGTAATTTTCAAATCTTGCTTTTGCTTTTCTTTTCTTGATAGAGTTTCCTGATTGGAAGAGATGCTGTTAAGTAGGTCAACATAAGTTATGGTATTTGTAATACAAAAATTATAGTATAATTTAAAAAGATATCTCAGTTGTCCCTTCACGGGTTGTAAAGTGAACCCAAACATGCGCAGTTCTCTGGCAGTCTGAACTCTGCATTTTCACATGCGTGTAAGGAGGCTTTTAGGCCTTTGAGGGCAATGCTAGGGCCTGCAAGCAGAAGTTGAAAGTGCTTGTGTTTCTCAGCCAAGTGCAAAAAATTGTCAGCCAGCCCCTGCGGATGCAGAGCCAATTACATGTTTAAAATGATTCCAGAGTTCATTATTTCAGTTATATAGTACAAAAGTAACCTGAAAAATTACTTCCTTGTACCTTAACAGAGTCTATTTTGTTATTTTTCTTTAGGTCCTTGTTCCAGGCTCAAGGCACTTAAAAGCTTCTTAAGTTCATGGACCTCATTTTACAGTGCCTTGTGCAAAGCTTAGAGCGTAATCCCACAGTACACTTGGTGCAAGTGTGGGGAATCTCTAGCATGTAACTCTTTGAAGGGTCAGGGCTTCAGTTTAAAGGATGAGAATAGCCATTCCCATGACTGTGGTCTAGAGAGGGGCTTAAGACAATGCTCAGGGCTAGGTTGTGTGGTATTCCCAGGAGCTTCTGGAGGAGGTGTCTAAGTCTTACCAGCTTTCTCTGTAAATGGGCTGCATGAGAGCATCAGCCAGTAGACATATAAAGTATATATATACACTGACAATGAGAGGGAGGCAAAGTCCACAGAGGCGTGCAGTGCTACTGCAGGATGTCGCCAGTCTGAATGGGGAAACCTTTCCTTTGCGGTGGGCCCGCTTTGGATGTGGTGGTGTTTTGCTCCACGATTCTGGTAGAAATGAAGAAACAAGGGGAAAGAAAAAGGCCTCCTTGTACAGTTACTCTTGGCTAGTGGTACCTGGGCAATCACACTTAACAGTTGTTTGGTACTGCTGCGTTGTGGATTTGGTCCTGCCTAGGTTCCCCCTTCTCCTTCCTGTGACAATACTCTTGTCCCTTTCCAGCCTCCTCCCTTCTGCCTTCCCTGCTGTGCAGCTGCAGCCGGCAGGCAAAGGATAGGGAGTGTAGTATACCACAGTCCCTCCCTGCCAGGGGATGGGACAGGAGGGGGTGGCTGCTTGCAGAGGTGAGTGACTTTCTGAGAGAGAGGAGGGATGTCTTCTTGTAGGGGAAAGCTGGGGTAGGCCTCTGCTGTGGGAAACAAATCTTGAAAGTCAGCACGACCTCTGGAGCAGTTAGACTAACGCAGACTGACCCAGCCAGCCTTCCCTTACTGTGTGTAAAGATGTCTGCTTCAATTGATGTCCATTCACACCATGTTTGATAAGCAGGAGATGGCTTGCTTTTCTAGGTGGCATTGCAAATACAGGCCCTTCATCTTCAAGAAGGGCTGATGGTCCCCATTGGCCTTTATTTACTGTACATGCTTCTGCTCTGCAAAACAAAATGGACAGTTAGGTTGACTCCATATGCTGTCTATTTGAGTAGTTCAGCTGACGCCAGCTTTGCATTCCTGCAGCTGTCTGGCCAGCATGTTTCTAGTGCCATACTGCAAAGCAGTTGTTTAGCAGTACAAAGGATCTTCCTGCTTTTCCGATGGTCTGTGTTTGAGCATCCTTTGAAAAGAAGTGACAAATCACTTGCATTTGAGCTTACTGGATAAAAGAATAGCCGTTTCTGTAAGGGAGGTTGAATTGTTTCTGTTTATTCCTGGTGTTCCCAAACATAATCAGTCTCAGATCTAACAACTTAGTATTGCACAGTTAATTTTTGTTGTTTCTTACTTCTGACAATCCCACAGAACAAACAGGTACAGAAGAGATGGCGTCTCTCTGGGTTCCTCCCACATGAGGAAGGTGGTGATCTGTTAGATTCTGGGTGGTGGCAGCTTAGCACAGCCACAGCAGGACCTCAGAGGTTTCGCTGAGGGTGGAATAAGATGGGAGACCCTCATAGACTTTACTGAAAAGAAGATAGTTCAGAAAAGTCCTTATTGCTGGGGACCGTGTACAAGATTGAAAGAGCCCAACTTGAGTCTTAGGTTCCTGTAGGCTGTTTGTAGCAGAAGCAAGCACATTTTTTTACTTATAAATTAAACTTTAATGGAATAACCTGCAGTTACTAAAAAGCCCAGTAAATGCAAGCTGCTCTTCACGTCGTCTTTTTGTCATGTTTCAAAGTAGAACAGTTTTGTAGTTTCAAAGTAGAAACGTTTTGTGTTTGACATTTAGCGAAGAGTGTGCAAAGTCCAGAGTAGCATCTGGCTTTCAAAGAGCACATTGAATGCAGTCAGTGTGTCACCCATATGGTAGATATTTGTTGCTGACAACTTCCAAGTGGTTTGTGTAATGGCAAGTTCCTGTGCTGGGTTTGCCCTTGCTCCCCAAGGGTTATTGAGGGGATCTATCTCTCATTCTTTCCTGTCTTTTGCTAGTATCACTGGAGCATGCCGAGCAATACAGAAACTCACCCGCGTGCGAGTGGTGGACAACAGTGCCTTGGGGAACACGCCGTACCACAGGCCACCAAAATGTATCCACGTGTATAACAAGACCGGAGTTGGCAAAGTAGGAGATACAATCCTTCTGGCTATCAAAGGAGAAAAGAAGAAGGCTTTAATTGTAGGGCACAAGATGCCTGGCCCCACCATGACACCTAGATTTGATTCCAACAATGTGGTACTGATAGAAGACAACGGAAATCCAATAGGGACTAGAATAAAAACACCAATACCCTGTATCCTGCGACAGAGAGAAGGAAAGGTCTCCAAAGTGTTGGCCATTGCCCGCAACTTTGTGTGAAAGCTAAGAAAGGTCTCCGGCAATCCTGTTTATATCCTTTCATACAGTATCTGTTCCATGGTCCTAGAAAATGGTGAAATGTGAAAAAATTGAGGTTCATCAAGAGTCTCTCTTCCCATTTAAGAGTTAGAATCAACTAATTTCTATGTTGAAATACCTTGTTTTTCTCCAAAAGGAGGTTGGTTTATTTCACAGAACAACTGCAGTGTGTTTGGGAAATGGTCCTTTGCTCTTACTGCTACGGTGGTGTTAATTTTGTCTCTCATCATTAAAATGAGAACATGAAAACCCTTCTTGTTTTGTACCACTTATGCTCTCTTTTCCCTACTTCTGCCTTTTCCAGTTCCTCAGGAGCAAGAGACAAAGCACAGTCCCTGGCCCAATGACACTGGGGTCTGCAAAACAGATTCACATGTAATGGAGTAGGAGAGAGAGACAATGAGTTATTGGTGCCTTGGGCACATTCAATAGAAGGATTAGTTTTTACATTTTTACCTAAGAAAAGTCTTTAGGAGGAATCAGAATTGGGAGAGCATGATGGCCTTCAACTTCACTGGTGTGTGGTTGAAGAGGGTATGACAGAGAAGGGGGAAAAAGAGGTAGGAAGGGGAGGTGAATGGGGTAGGTTTGAGGTGCAGTGTATGCTCTCCACCTGACCAACCTCAGGAAATCGTGTTCTCTGAGTATGCAAAGGCTGGGTTCAGATGTAACGGTCCAGAGAAAGAAGCTTCCTTCTGGACTGCTTTTCGGGACTGTTTCAGACGTGATGTTTGTTGGCGAGACTGGCTGTTGTCCAGCTTCCTAAGCTTGGCACAGGAGTGGGCAAATGCTACTGTATTGATTTCAGGGCCAGCTGTGATCCAGGAGCCAAACAACTGCCTTTATATGGAGCTGAGAAGAGAAACTTGGTGCTCGTGGCAAGTAAAGGGTCATTGGGGCAGAGTGCTCCTAGAAATAGCTGCGCTGGGGAAGCTGGGGAAGAGGGTGCGGGGGATGCAGCCAGCGGGAGTCTGGCCAGCTTCAGGCCCTTCAGCCGATGGCACAGGTCTGGTGGCAGTGGCGGCTGGCTGTACCTTGTCCTTTCACCTCCCCTCCCTGTTGTGCTGGGAAAGCTCTTTACCTTGGCCTTGCATTGCTGTCCCTATGTGAAGGTCTGAAGACCGAAGTGCTGAGCTGTTCCACATTTTTAACCAGTTAACCCTGACGTGTTATCTGCCCCATGCTCCCCACTGTGGAATCCACCTTGCCCATGGAAGAGGTGAGCCCTGGATCCCCTTGTACTCCATTACTCCAGGTAACGTAGATAAGATGATACTTCAAATTTAAATTCGGTCTCAACATTTAATAGCACTGTCCCACATAGTGAAACTTCCTGGTGAACTGGAGGGGCCCAAGCCTATGTGCTACCCAGTTCTGTGGGAAAGCAGAATCAGCTGCTGCTAGCAGCATGATCCTTGTTTGCTGCTGCCCATGGGCCAGTGGATGTTGGGTCCGTTGCTTGGAGCCCTCCTGAGCCCCATGGGCATTGCCTTTAAGCTCTCAGCCTGCTTCCTTCACAGGTGTCTGCCCACTGGCATAGCAGAGAGCGGACGCTTGCCTCGCTGATGTCAGTCTTTCAGTCCCTCTGAGCACAGGTGGCTTCCAGGAGGAACTTTCCATGCTGGGAGGTGATGTTCATGCCATTTTGCTAAGCAGGACGGTGAACAACCTACACGTGTCAATCTCGGCACGTGTGCGGGATGAGCGTGCCGGGCTTGCCACCCCGCTGTGGGGATTGCCTCCGTGGTGCAGGGGCATGGCACAGCCTGACTGCTCAGGCACTATTCACTGCCTGGTTTTTCTCTGGTTGAACTTGCTCCCAAGGCTCTTTTTTTTTTTTTTTTTTTGTGATGAGGAGCGCTGTTCTATGAGCGGCTTCTTCTGCTGTCATCAGATAAATCTTCACAGCCCACTTGAGGTGGGATTTTTAGCCATTGCAGAGCTCATCCTGATAGCATGTTTTCAAGTATTTCAAGTAGAAAAAGGGCATATGCATTTATGCCACTTAATGGCTCTGCAGCCTTGCTTTAGAAAACCTGCCACAACCTTTGAAAAGTCCCCCAAACCTGATAAACACATAAACAAATACCTTTATATTTTTTTTAATAAACAAATCATAAGTCAGTTGACATGTCCGTCATGGCCTTCCTGCAGACAGAAGGAGCTCGGACTTCCTCGATGGAAATCCTTTTGAGAACCGAAGAGGAAGATGGCTTCCACTAACACAGGGCCAGAAAATACGCTTTGAAATGGCACTTGTATGGGCTATTTCGGCTTTGCGCAAAGGCTGTGGGTGTGGTGCAAGTGGGGTGCATCCCAAGCTGAATACCTCTGTCCCAGCTAGCCTGGTTTATAACTCATCTAAAGGGCTGCTTTACTGTGAGGTTTTTGCTTGGCAACAGCTCCAGCCTTGAAGCATCTCCCAGTAGGACCTGGGGGCCTGCAAACAATCCTTGTTTTTCTTGTCCTGACCATAAGGGCTATGAGTCTCTCATGGGATGCTCAGACCCTGCTGTTTGGATATTAAATATTTCACAGCATATTTGCTAATAACTTTGCAGCGTTTTGCTGGGGAAGAGGTCGTGGGGAGAGGGCACGAGGAAGCGGGCAAGACAATGCAGCATACTTGAGATTAAAATGTGAAGCGATGCTTTATTTCAAGTAAACTGATATGTGGAACTAAATCCTTAACCTTGGAGCTTAATAAGCAGACGTGCAGACAGCTAAGCTAAGCATATCCCATAGAGTGTCTCCTGCAGTTTTTACTCATCCTTCTCTAACGAGGAACGAAGCGTCGGCAGAAATCCCTGGCCCATAGTGACAGCTCTGTGCTTGGCAAATTCCAGGCGCTGCCTGTAGCAGCATCTCTCTGAGGGGACAGGGCCTGGTTCATGGATGAGCCCTTAGCCTGTCCCGCTGACGTTGGCCCTGCCATGGCTGTGGGCTGGTCAGCCCCTGAGCGCCCCGGCACTGCTCCAGCAGCAGAGCCCGCGCAGGCAGGAGCCAATGGATGGTGCTTTGCTGGTGGCCCAGGCTGATGTCTGTTCTCCGGGCTCACTCGTCTTTTCCTTCAAACAGGCCCTGTATTCCAGATCCTCTCTTTTGTTTTGGCACAGGGGATGATAACCTGCTTGTTCTCAAGTTCCAGGCTGGCCCCTGCTCTGCTCCAGATGTGCCAGAGCCTTCTGAGCAGCAAGGCAGTAGTGTCCTGGGAGCGGCTGCTGGGTTTCCTGCGCTCTGGCTTGTGGCATTCTTCTTTAGGACTGCCTGAGGCTGAGCTCTCTCCAAATGGGAGGCTTTTCTTTGTGCATCCATCCTGCTAGGGAATCAGGTGTGATTTCCTCTGGGGGTAGCAATTCTTGCAGGTCCTTTTCTTCAACAATGGCTGCAGGCTGGTGGGATGAAGGTCGTTCTGTCCCCTGCTCCCTATTTGTGTTCATTTTTCTTCCATTAACGTGATTTCATATGGTAAATGGAAAAATTTCCCAGTGTGAGACAGTGCTTAGAAGGAATTCTCTCATCTCCTGTGCAGCCTCTGGGGGGGGAGCTGCCACCCGCTGCAGAGGGGAGGGGAAGCCAAAGGCAGAGCCCTCCCAGGGTCTTCCAGCCCCATTACAAGTGTTCCTCCATGGGCAGCTCCGACTGGCTCCCTGGGCTAGTGTCTTATTTCCATGTATTTGGATATGGCGTTTGTGTCAGATGAAGCTCCTGAGAGGGTGCCTATTCCCCGGGCTACAGCGGGACTTCGTGCCTAGATATTCTTCCATGGAAATTGGGGGAGAGGGGTCTTTTTTTCAGGAAATCCTGCATGAGTAGGGAGAGATGGCCTTTGGGGAGATGCTTGCCCAGAAAAGACATCCGACGGGGCTCTGATGAGGGCTGGGGTCTGGAAAGAGACAGGCAAGCAAGGGGGATTAGCTGGCCGTGAGAAGGGGTGTCCCCGAAAGGAAGCAGGCGAGACAGATTATTGCAGAGGGATGCAGCGGGTAGCTGATGTCTTCCATCTGCTTGGAGACCGAGGCTGGGAGACAGGCGGCCCCGTCTCGTGGCCCTGTGCCAGCAGGGTGGATGGACCACAGAGCTGGGGAAGGCAGCTCGTGGCTTGGGGGCCGGGAGGAGGGGGAGGATGGGCAAAACCCTGGCCGAACTGGGGCGATGCAGCCAGAGGCCAGACTTTAGTCCAAAGCAAGCGATGGGCAGGGGTGAGGGCAGCAAGCTGCACATCCCAGAGCAGGAGGCTAGATGGCAATGTGGGCATGATGGTGTGCCCAGCAGCCTGTCCCCATGGCCCCCGCACCGCACGGCGGGCCCCTAAGCCTGACTGACGTGCTGGAGCTGAAATCTCCCTCGTCAGCACGTTCCCCAGCACGTTCCCCAGCCGCCAGCCCACAGCGGGGCAGCGGAGCCGCAGCTGGCAAGGAGGAGGAAGATGGAAACTTTGGGGTGACCAAGCCTGACCTGGTCCCTTGGGGAAAGACCTGGTGAGAGCCAGGGAGCTCTGACCATGGATGAGCCCGGTTTCCACAGAGGGGTGTTAGGTGGCTGGGGGTGGCACGGTCACATCTAACACCAATCTCGTTTTCGTAAGAGCGAGCTGGGCTAGGAGATGAGTGGAAAAACGGATTTGCAAGTGGTGCTGTGACTAACGCAGGGCTCATAGCTGCTCACGGTGGGGAGAAGAGGGACACGATACCCTGGCCAGCAGTGGGATGCTGGCTTGTGGATGGCAGGGGGCTGCAAAGCAGGGGGCAGGGGTGGGCAGTGGGGAGGTGCAGCCTGGGTCTCTTGGGAAGCCTGGAGCTGGGCCGCTCTCGTGATGCAAAACCACCCCTCAAAATGCATTGAAACTCCCTCCCGGGGCCTTTCACCTAGAGGCAGATGCCAAATCCCCTTCCCTGAGGGAGAGGCTTGCCAAGCCTCAGGCAGTGAGCGGGGTTTGCAGGCTGCACAGCGTTTTCCACCCAGGTGCCCATGGAGAGGCAGCGAGAGGACCCTGCTGAGCTCTTCTGAGACAAGTGAGGACTGTCATCTTTCAGATGTCTGCTTCTCTTCTGGATGTGGCTGTGCTGTTTAAGATCTGCATGACCCAGGGAGAGCAGAGAGGACCGGGAGACAGCTGGACCTGGGGCCTCCCTTGTTTATACCCTGCAGCTACTGTTCAAGATAGACAAGGTCAGGGGCAGGGTGTCCACTAGGGAGGCTGTATGGACTGGAGAATTGTACTGGGAAATCTGGAGAGGCTGGAGGGCTAAAGAGCCAGAGTGAAGGGAGGAGGCTGGAGCTGGCACCACTGCCAGGGCAGAGCCCCACGGTTGAAGCTTGTGTGGTCGCTGCCCAAAGGGCTCTCCCATGAGTGAGTTAGCACTGACTGCAGCCTTGTGAACTCATTTGCTGAGTGGTTTCTCCCATTCTCCAGCATAAGAAATGTGGTGGTGAACCTAGTCTTAACGCTGTTGCATAAATCACTGGTGGAGCCTCAAGTGAGCTCATGCATGCTGGGCTGGCCAGCTTATCTCAGAAGCTGTCAGGGGTAGAGGATGGGAATTTTCCTAGGCCTGTCACAGATACACCCTCTAACAAGAAAATAAAATTGGAAAGCTCAGGAGTGTCTAGCCTGGAGAGAAGGAAGATTAATGAGGGCTCATGACAGAAGGATAAAAAGAAGGATGTGGAAAAAGCACATCAGGCACATCCATTTACCCTCTCTGAGAGCGCAGTAGAGGAAATGTTCAATCAAACAGGCTGGTGGAAGAAATAAAATTTGATTTTTTTCATTTTTACTTTTATCCAAAACACAACTTGCCTCATGGAATTCATTGCTCCAGGGCACCAGCAAGCTTTACTGCTTAGTACAGCTCAAAATGATCTTGGACGCTCATCTCCATGCCAGTTAGAGTGAGCATACTCGGTATGAATAGTACACATGCTCTCCCCAAAAGATTGTGGAGTGATGTGCCTTGTTATTGTGGCATAGACACCAAGACAGGCTGTCACTAGGGCATCTGAAATATGAGCTTGCTTTGAAAATGTCTGAAGGCTGTAAACTCCATGAACTTAACGTGGTTCTTTAAAAATAAATACACAAGCCCCACGATACGACATGGACCAAGGCAGAGCCTCTGAAGCAAATCTGAGGTCATTTGGTGCACAATCGTACCCCAGACCTGGCTCACTCTCTAGCTCAGATGAGCTGCTCTTCATAGTTATGGCCTTGTAGCCCTCGGGCGTGCAGTGTTAGGGGCACTGTGGTGAGTATTCCCCAGGACCAAGGCCAGGACACGGTGGTCCCACAGCTGCTCTATGGTGAGGCTACTCTCTGCTTGCCTGGAGGCATGGTGGAGTGAGCTCTGCCCGCGTCCCTGCCTGCCGAAGCACTGCACCTCTGGGAAGGGCTCGGCAGGCATCCTGTCCCCGGTACCGGGGTGCTTCCAGTGGTGACCCACAGCAGCTGTACCCAGGCTGCCTGTGGCATGTAGGGAGAGGAGGTGAAGCTGCCTTCAGAGCCCACCAGCTGCTCTTTCTGCCAGGATCTACCAGGGCAGGGCAGGAAAAGGAAATGAGCCAAGTTTGGGCCACCCCAGGGAAATTCTTATCTCCTACCCCGTGTATAGCAGTCCCACAGTTGGGGCTGTCCTCATGCCAAAACCAAGGGCAATGCTTCGGTGGCCTTCCTGACTGCTGCTCTAAGTCCCCGGTATGAATGTAGATGGTGGCTGACCTTCAGCCCCTGACAGTTCAAACATCCCAGCTATGGTAATGTCACCCCGTGACATCCGCCCCTGGCCAAAGAGGGCCATCACAGAGCTCATAGCCATGGCCATGTGGCCCAGTCTCTGAATCAAACCTCCTCCTCTGATGGGCCCCAGTTGTGACCATTGCATCCCAATGTGGTTTCCTGTGTTAGATGCATCTCTTGGGATTAAAGGATTTGCTGCTCTAGCTTGTGAGGCTGGGGACTAACCCTGGAGAAGGTAAAAATTAACCTTCTTCCCATTTCTGGGACAATATGATTGGAAATCATGGTGGTCCCTTCTCTGCTCTGAAATGAGGAGTGTTTTATGAGTTGAGAGCAGCAGTCGAGCATTCAGGGTGGCATGTACTGCTGGGGAGCATGTTCCACCTCCTGCATCTGGGAGGTAGGAAGAGCTGCTCAGGTGTCCCCTGATGTCCTGGTCCTGCCAAGCCTGGTCCTGCTTCCTCAAACAGGCACCCTATGCTGGGATGGGGCAGGGGGAGATACAGATGCCCAGCCCATGCTGCTGGCCCAGCTGCAGCTCCCTGGGAGGCACTGACAACAGCAGACCACTCTTGGTTCACTGGGGACGGCAAAAGCTGAACAAGCCAGAGTACATTTCTTACCACTGTGCCTCAGGCCATCCCTAGGGAGGCCCTGCCTGGGGCTCCCCAGCTGCTGTTTTGTCCTGACTTTCACACTTTGCCCCATGGACCAGCTGTCTGGGATGCACAGGAGGCTTGAGAAGGTGGTACCCATCTCCAGTGCAGGATGGGCTATTATTTCTGCATGATGAGCTTTTGGGCTTCTGTACTCCATGTGTGCCTGGAGCAGAGAACTGGCACAAAACTCATTGCTCAGAGGGGTAGATAAAGTGAGGAGAGGAGGTGGTAGGATGGTAGATGGTATCTTTGCCCGTGTTTCCTGAGGCTGATGCTTGACTCTTGGCTCTCCTCCAGGAGGCCCTAGATAGCTCTAGGAGGCCTTGAATCTGTGTTTCATGATGCTGACAGCAGTAAATAGCTGGTTTAACTAGCTTCACAAGTCTGCTGCTTTGCCCTGGATGTGCCTCAGCTCTGTGTTGCAGAGGAGGGACAGGTCCCCAGGAGGCCTCACCTGCAGCAAGGTGAGCTGAGGACACATGGACCTCCAGGGCGTCGAACCCAGACCCACGGAAGCCATTGGTTTGGTGGCTCAGGTGCTGGGGCAGGGGGAAAGGGAAGCCAGGCCAGCTTCCTGCCTGTGAGAGAGGGTCTCCAAATGCCCACCAGGCTCTGCAGGGCAGGATCCATCCTTCCCCTGCTCCCCGGGCAACCTTTACTGCTGGTGTCTCCACCCAGCATGTTCACAGCAGCCTGCATTGCTGGCAGACTCAATGGCAAAAGGCTCTGTCAACACAGTGGTGGCTGGCAGGTGGTATATTGTATCTCTGCAGAAAGTTGAGCAAACTGTAATACGTTAAAGAACAGAGAAAGGTAGAGTTAATGGGCTGTCCTGTGCAAATTTTGGGCAAAAAACAGAGGCTGGGCTGAGCTCCCTTCTACAGCCTCCAGCTCCTCCTATGTGGGGTGGTTGAAGGTCTGGGAAGAGGGGAAGAGCCCTGAGAGATCCTTGCCAGATGGCATCATATGGGTGGGAGATGGGCTGTAGGGAGGGATGTTGCTAGTCAAGGGGAAATGGGCTGCATAACCTGGGAGGCATACAGACTGGTTTTGGGGCAGGTGTGGGCTGCTCTGGCGCTGCGCAAAGGCTGGGTGCTGCTGAGAAACAGAGGAGGTGCCATCCCAAGAGACTTGTGAGCTGGGGCATGAGCTCTGTGTTTCGGGTGCTTCAGGAGCTGGACTTTTACTGACTGACAGGATAGCAGATCCTAGCTGAATTCTGCCATAGCCTTGCTTTTTCCTACATGGGCTGTGTGGGGTGGATAGGGGCTGTTTGTCATGTCCAGGGATAATAGTTAAGTAGTTTATGGTAGTGATGGTACTGTGAGCCTTTTAAAGCATCCTATGCAAAACTGGCCCAAGGGTTTGTGTGGTCCTTGGGCAATGTCTGAAGTACAGGCATGCCAAGAGAGGTGGAGATCAAAACCAGGCTGCCTTTACGGCTCTACAATCTGCCCTTGGTTAGTGGATTTTAGCATATGAGTGAGGCCTGATGCTTGCCTTTCTTTCTCCATCCCTTCACGCACGCCTTCCCCTGGTTGTCTCTTTTGCCTATCCCATTCAGCAGTGAATGTGCTCAAACCGTGCTCAGGCACTGGTGGGACAACCAGCCCATATGATTAACCAGTCCTTCCTATACATCCCTCTCACCCCTGCTTTCACTGGGCTGTGACTCAAGCCCACCCCATTCTCTCTCCCTTCAAAACAGCTGTATCTAAGGGACCATTCAGGCAAATAAGCCAAGTCTGATGGGTCTCATGCCTTCATCCTGAGATGCACTGAATTTCAAGACAAGCTGAGGAAGGGGGTGCACTGCAGAGCATGTTAAAGCATATACTTTAACCGTGGGCTTTCTGGTCCCAGGGAGGGCAGAGGGAGTGCTGTGCAGTTCGTGGTCTCACTGGTGTTACAGACCCAAAGCAAGGCTCCTGGGCTTGGATGACTCAGTTTCACACACACTTGACACTGAGCCTGTGGGGTGGATAACTCAGCTGGGGCTGGCAACTTCTCGTCCTGGGGGCTGAGTTTGTTGGGCCAGTATCTGTAAGGTCAAGTGCCTACCCAGCGGTTAATGCAGCACCACCTCACTGACAACATAGCCCCCAGCCTTGCCCAGACTCTGCGTCTGAGCACTACTCACTGGCCTGTCCTTTTAATTAGGAGGTGTCCTCCCCATCCAGGTGTTTGAATGGGCTTTGGATTGGCTTTCTACCAAGTATCAGCCTGACCTGGGTGCTGGCCACATAGGTGCTGAGATCTGGTGGGGCTGTGGCAGCCCGTGGCTCAGCTGCATTAAGGTGTCAAACCTGAGCTGAAAGCCCCTGGTACCACGCAGAAGGGTTAACAGTCTGCTCGCTCCCTCTCTGCTTTGGGGAGCTTTGTTCATTGGAGTATTAAATTCCACAGCTGTAAATAATCTGCAGCAGGAGAGATTATCAAGGCCTTGGGAAGAAGCAGCTTTTATTAATAAGATCAGTTCTCCCTGCGAAGCATCACGTAGTCGCTCTCCACCCTTTCTTTGCTGTCTCCAGGCATTGCCAAGGACTCATGGCATAGCTTCCCCACCTCCATCCCATGCCACCCATCCTCCCACCATGCTCCCTCTGTCTCGCCAGCGCTGATCGGCAAATACAGCTTTTCACAGTAACCAGTGGTGCGGGCTAGACGTGCTCCCTGCTTTGCCTGAATTATAATTGTGGTTTCACATGGCCAGGCTGCTGCTAACTGAGGCAGGGAGGAGGTGGACACGTCCTTGCTGGGACAGGAGCGTGGCACCGCTCACCGTCACAGTGCCTGCAGAGCTCTATGCTGGGCTGGAGGCTGCTCCACCTCTGACTTCTCCATGGTCATGGCTGCAGGCAGGCACGGGTGCTGTCCCGGGAGCAGAGAACAGTCCTGGTGGGTGTTCGGAGGGAACCACATTTCTGGTGATTTAGAACCTTGTGGTTTGGTGCCTGGGAATTTTTTTCCAGAGCATCCTGGGAACCCCAGGTGAAGGTGGGAGGATCACAGCTACCCAGGGTGGACTAGGCTCAAGCCAGGAGGCCAGCTTGAGAGAGGCTCTGTAGGATGGATGCCAGGGCTTGGCCCTCTTTCAAGCCTCCCAGACTCTGGGGATCCCACGTTTCCATGTGAGGAAAAATCCCTTTGCCAAATTCCTCCTCAAACCCAGCTCCCCCTTGCAAATAATTTCTGGTCTCTTAGCACAACCTGGCAGTGTTGGATCCCCTCTGCCACCAGGGCGTAGAGCACAGCATGGTTTGCAGCTCAGCGGGAGGGACATCAGACCTAGTGGTTGTTCCCACCTCCAGGAGGTGGCTGTGGCTATGGTGGCTCTCCACCACACTGCAATAACCCACCTGGTGCAGGGCCCTCCTGAGCTTTTACTTTTCAGGCAGAGATGTAGAGCCAGCATGAGGCCCCTGTACCCCCAAACATCCAACAGCAGTGCGCAGGCATCCTCCTTCTCTGTTGGGAGAAGGACTGGTATCAAGAAGCAACAAATGCTTTGAGTTTGGGGGAGGGAGTCCCCCAGTTTGCACTGGGCTTTCAGGGCACTGTAAGCATTGCCCAGAGTACCAGCCTCACGGAGAGGGTTCTGGGAAGCGAGCACCAGCCCATCTTGCCACTTCCCACTTCCCTTGCAAAGCTGTCGAGTTCAGAGCTAACCCGGAGCACGCACGTCTTGCCCTGCATCACTCACCCAGCTCACTCCTCCTCCCCGTCTCCCTGAAGAAGCCCCGTGCCCTGCTGACCAGAGCATCGCGTTTAATTAAAATGGTCCCCCTGTGATGCGCTGTCTGAATGTCTCTGGTTCTCCCCGCTGGGCTCTGGCCAGAGAGACGTGCTGGATGCCTAGTGGGGTGCAGATGACTCTGTTTTACTCCTGTGTAGCTTCTGCAGAAATCCCAGCCTGTGTGCTTTGAGAAGTGGAAGTTCAGCCTTCTGGCAGGAGGTGAGCAAAGCCATGGAAAGGCAGGGGAAAGGCCCTGCCATTCCACAGGGAGGACTCTCTGAGGGGCTCAAAACCCATATGGATGTTCTTAGGGGGCCTCTCATCTGTTGAGGCATTATTATAGCAGCCCCCTGCTGTCACATGCTGCCAGTAGAGCGAGAGGTCTCGTGTGCTCATATGAATCTGTGGCATCAGCTAGCACTAAATTGAAATTCTTTTCCTCCTGGACATGCTGAGCTGAATCCATGGGCACCTATGGAAACTGCCGGGCCACGTGTGTGCTGCTTTATTAAAATACGTAGCATTTTATCCGCGGGTGGCGGGCGGCAGAGGCCGGCCATGCGCTCGCTCTGCGGCTTCCCCCCGCCGCAGCTTTGCCCAGCCAAGAGTCAGTCTGGGCGAGACCCCCTTCCTCCCCTCGCCAGCGCGCCGGTCCCCACGGCGGGGCTGGCCCGCCCCCCCCGCGCCGCCCCGTGTCCCTGCAAGGCGGGCGGCGGCCACACGGTGTCAGGCGGGTGCCGGCCTTCCCGCGGAGCGCGGCTGCGGGGGGCTCGGGAAATGGGGCATCCCCGGGGCGCGCCCCTCCGCAGGGCAAGGACGGCTTCTGCTCCCGGTCCTGCGGCACCTAGGAAGGGAAACACGCTTTTCAGGTGCTGGGTGAATTGTGCCCGGTGTTTCGCAGCGGGGGGCAGAGGGGAGGAGGTCTCCTGCCTGGAGCACCCCAGGTGAGATGAGTTGTGCTGCGCCTCAGCCTGTCGCTGCGAAGGGAGGAAGGCTGCCCTGCCAGGGGAACAAAGGGACTTGGGTGGGGAGAGCAGCACTTGCAGGCAGGGAGTGTTGGCAGCACGGCTGCTGTTGCTCGGGGAAGAAAGTGCCTGAGCACGGGCCTGGGGAGAAGCTGAGTTCAGGGGGGTGTGGGTCCCCAGCAGCATCAGGAGGTTTGTGCTGCTGAATGCCCCCTGGAACCAGGGCAGGCACGAACTGGACCTTGAATCAAGTTCAGTTGTGCCTTCCCAGCTCTCTGCTTTGTGGCTGCACCGAGTGTGTTGCGGGAACGCATTTTTCCCGCTGCATTTTCGTGGCGGAGGCGGGGGAGCCGGTGCAGAGCAAGGGCAGGCTGGGGAGGATGCATCAGTAAGTGGTGTGTGATGCTGGAGCGAGCAGTGGCCCAGCCTCGCTCAGGTGCAGCTCTCCGTGCTGCGCCTCACGTACAGAGACGCTGTCTATCCTCCAGCTATTTACCGCCAGCTCATTTTGCAAACGCTGCACTCACAAGATTTTTTCCCCTCCCTCTCTCCCTCCCTCTCTCTCTTCTCTGTCGAGATGCTCAGACAGTGCTCCCCATTCAGCTTCAAGCAGGAGGTTTCCCACCTGCACACGCATTGCACACGCTGACCCACCTGCAGGTTGTTCTGTTGGGCTGGTCCAAATTCACCCCCTTCCCCTTCTCCAGCTCCCCTGGGACTTTAGTTCTGGTGGGGGGAGCTCCAGTGAACAAAGAGGGGAGGCTGGTGCAAGCTGAGATGCTGCCAACAGGGAGACTTGGCCAGGGACCCCACTGCTCCTGCTCACCCGCCTGCTCGCCCGGAGGTCTGGACCTGGCTGCCCCACCAGGCTGCTTGCTTCCTGCAGCGTCGGGGGTTGCCATCTTTGCTGCCTGGGGGTAACCCTCCTTAGCAAGGAGAAGGGGGGAAGGAGAGAAGGAAGGAAAGGAAGGCCATGGGGGATTGGGGAGAGTCCCCTCACATGGGTGGGTAGGGCCAAACTTTATTCCTGTGGGTGATAGTAAGGGATGTGGGAAAAGACCCAACCAGGGGTTGCCCCACTGCATGCTGAGGAGGGAGAACAGAATGCACAGAGGGGTGGGACGCAGACCCTCCCCAGTGGGGATCTGGAAAGGGATTGCTCATGGAAAGGGACTGCCCCTCAGTGTCTCCTCCTGGAGGGGGCTGCTTGGCCCTGGCAGGGTTTCTTCCCGAGCAGGGACTACGGCTGATGGCTAACACACTTCTCCTGGCAGGCATGTGCTACTTCCATCTTTTTTTAAAGCCTCAGGCCCATGGCTCCTTACAGGAGAAGCTGAGCTTTTATCTCCCCTATCTCCCTGTGCTGAGAAAGGACTTTGTGGTTTTAAGGAGGTGCTTTAAAACGAGATGAACACGGTTTTCCTGCGGGTGGGAGACCAGGCAGAATAGGTAGGAGACCGCTGTCTCTGCCGCCTCCTGATTTCTAGCTGCTTGGTCAGCGGCGGTGGGGCTGACTGCTCAGCTCTCGGCTGTGCTGCCCCAGAGCACGGGAGACCCCCCACATACAGCTGGGGCAGGCCTGAGGCTGGGGTGAGGGGCTGGACGGAGAGACCCCCAGCCTGGAATTAAGGACGAGGACAGGATTGCCTTTCTGCCCCGTGGGAAGTCTCGGGGGGGCTTTGGGAGTGCTGCTAGGATGAGGGCTCGCCATGGGGCCGGGACCCAGGGGCAGGGCTGGTGGGGTGCCGGTGGGGCGGTGGGCTTGGGGGGCTGCCCGTGGGCCGAGCGGGGCGGCGGGCTGGCGGGAGCAGGCTACGGTAGGTGGCAGTGCCGCCCGGATTTTATGAATGGAGGAGGAGGAGGAGGAGGGGAGGCAGATGGATGTGGGGAGGTGGTGATGGAGAAGAGGGGGGAGGGAAATTTGCTGGCTGGGCTCCGGCCTCCACCTCCGTTCCCCCTCGCCCCTGCGCCAGGCGCCCTCCCCCAGCCATTAGCATAGGCCTGCCCGGGTTTACATGCCGGGCTGCACGTTGCAGCGGCCGGATCCAGCAGCCAGCAGCGCTGGCAGCCGCCCCGAGTCAGCTGCTTCCCAGCGAGGAGCGGCGCGGAGCGGAGCGGGGCGGTGGGAGGCGGCCGCAGGCACCGACGTTAAGGTGTCCTCGTGGAGATGCCGCCGCCCGGCCGGCCCCCGCCGCACCGGGGTCCCCGGCAGCCCCCCCCACACCCCCCCCCCCCGAGCAGGGCCTGGCCCCGGGCGATAGGTGACCTTGGGCCCTGGTGTGCCCCAGGGGTGCTCGCCACGCACCCCTGGGAGAGCAGCAGCGCTGGGGCGGGGGGCTGGGTGCAGGCTGGGCTCTGGGGGGCACAGCTGCCTTTTGCAGACTCCCTTCTCCCCACTGCCCTGGCCTTGCAAGGCAATGCTGGGGCATCTCCCTCCCCTGCAGCTTCTTTGTGTCCTGGGGGGTGTTCACAGCCCCCCACCCTGCTCTCCCATCACCTCTTGCTTGCACCAGACATCCCCTTTGGTGGGGAAAAGCCGGGAGAAGAAGCTGAGTAACTCCCCGCCATTTGCTGGCGGACAAGCTAGAGGTGAGGAGCGCTCTGTGCTCTGAGATAAGGAGAGGAAAAGCCCTTTTTCTGTCTGTGTTTGGGGCCTCTGAGGCATCACCTGGGACTCCACACGCTGGTTGCTTCCAGTTACAGCTGGGATTTCCCACTGCAGGGGCTAGGACATTAGCATCACTGGCACAGCTGGGGGATGGGTGACTGAGCAGCAGCAGTGACCACGCACAGCCCCAGAGCCTCCCCTGTAACGCCTGGCCGGGTGTGGGTCCTGCCTGCAGCGTGGCACCAGCAGCCCTTGCTGTTCCTGGGAGGCATCAGGCCGGGGGAATTGCTGCTTTCCCACCCACTCTGCCCACTCTGCCACACGGGGGATAATATTTCTTCCACAGGCAGCTTTGGCTGCCTACATTGGTGAGGCTTGAGTTTCCTTCTGGGGAGTGGTCAAGGTGCAGAGACGCTCAGGGGGAACTTTGGAGGAGACCCCCAAGAGTGGCGTTTCTCTGGGAAGGAAGCTCTAACATGGCTTTTCTGAACAGCACATAGATCTGGTCCCTGCTGGGGGCACCTACCCTTGTGCATGCCTGTGTCAGAGCACAGGAGCAGAACCTTCCTGTGGCATGGGCCAGGCACCCCACAGAAAGCCCCATCACGGCACTTGCAGTGGCTGGACCCCCCTTGTCAGCAGTGCCTGCATTACTTGTGGGACTGACAAGGCTGGTGCTGCCAGCACTGACTCCCCCAGCATGGCTGGCTGTGCCCCAGGGGTAGTATCCTACAGATTTGATGGTGCTTTCGCCACTGTTTGGGCACTGGTTCCTGCCCTCTGGTCCCACTCCAGCCTGGGTGATCCCACCCGCCTGACCTAAATCCCACAGTGGTTTCAGCAGGATGCAGGGGTTTTCGTCATCCCTTGCCTGAACCAGTTAGGTAGGATTGCTGTGTGCTGGGAGGTGGTTACTGCGTGCCACTTTAAAGGAGTCCGTGCTTCAGTGGCATCCTGGACCCTGCAGGATCCTTCACCCAGCAGGCAGGCAAGAGGGGACTCTCCAGCCGGTGGGGTGAGGTGCCCCCAGGGCTGGGAGGTGATACAGGAGAGCCTGCAGTGGCATGGGTCCTTCCACCTCATGGTCAGCACGAGGTCCCTGCCTGGCCCAGCACCTTATGGCACCTCAGAGCCACTGGCAGCACCGGCCTTGCTGGCGCTCCAGCCCAGGGAGAGCGGGGGCACACCTTGCCACCCCATATGAGCCTGGCTTGAGCCAAGTGGAGCAGCTAAACCTCAGAGCGAGCACGAAGCAGAGCCCAGCTGGGCTGCTTGGCTGGGCACGCAGTCGCTCACCTCTGCCCCGTGACCAGCGCTGGCAATCGCTGCTCGGCCGCCGCGGCTCCCCCCATGCCCTGCGTGTTTGCCAAGCACTCAGATGGTCCCTTGCTTGGAAGAGCTGACAACCCAGGGATTTTTGTTTGCATATTAAACCAGCTAAGTGTTCAGAATCAGCTCCAGCTACCGCCATGGGGAGAGCAGCTCCAACATACATAGTTCCCTGCCAAACCTGCCTGCGCTACCTTGGAGGCAGTGGTGCTGCTGCCCTCCAGGGCTGCCGGGAGCGGGTGCCTGGCAGGGCTCCGACCCACTAGCCAGCACCCAGCGCGGGGTCCAGCCGAGCTCGTGGGGAGAGCACCTCTCTGCAGAGCTGCCAGCAAGTGTGCGGGGAGCTCACCTCGTGGCTGCTGTGTGGACAGGATTCCAAACACCTGGCTCTCTGTCCTCAGGGAGCAGTCCAAGAGGAGTGGGTCACGCCTGCCTACAGCCCTGGGTGCAGGGGAGCAGGGTGGGGGAGCCAGCATGCACCCCACCATCCTGTTCCTGAGTCCCTGTGGCTGTGAGTAAGAGAGACCCACTCCACATCCATGCACAGGACAGGATGAGACCTCACCATGTAGGACAGTCACTTTCAGGCCATTTGCAGCACACCTGGCACTTTGTCTCACTGGTTTTTCCCCATGTGGTTTGCAGGAGCTGGAGTTGGTTGGCCTGCCGGGCACAGCACACAGCGTGTCCCTTTTCCAGGGCGAGCTAGTCTGGCTCTCACAGTCCCATTTTGGGAAGTAGGGATCAGGGGAGTACATTCTGCCTGGCACGTAGGCTATCCTTGGGTAATGACTGTTTTTGGCCACTCTGATGCAATGAACTAATTAGGAATTTGCTGTCACCACAGGTGGACTTACCTGGCTTGTACGCTGCAGCCGGGTGATTCTTGCTCCATGTGACAGTCCTCCAGCCTCCCTGGGGACCAGGAATAGCAGCAAGGGGATCACACGGCCACTCTGGCTGTCCTCCCTTGCACCGTGCCAGCCTCCTGGCAGCCATGTGTGCAAGCGTCATGAGGTGGCTTCAGTGGCTGTGGAGGAACGTGCTCCTCCTCACCAGCCCCAGGGACAGGCAGGTGGCAAGTCTTCTGATGTGCTGGCAGCACATGTGGCTGGGGCACAGCCCTGTCAGGAGGGAGTGGTGGTTGCGGCACTTCTCCTCTCTGGGTTTTAACCAAGATAGCCAAGGGTGCTGGGGTGAACCCAATGCCTTTGGAAATGTCTCCCCCATGGTTTGCAGAGCCCCTCCTGCCAGGCAAAGAGCTGAGCAGAGCAGCCCTGTGCTCCTTGCAGCAGGGAAGCATCCTGCTGCCTGGCTGGGCACGGCACTCTGCTTGTGCTGGCCCCACAGTGGCTGCCCAGAAGTGGTGAGGTGGGGTGAGTACAACATACAAGGACTCCACAGCCCCAGTCTGTCCCAGGTAATACAGAGAATCTGCCAATGTCATTGCATAAATTTAGTACCTCTACAGGTGGCACAGGTTGGCCACAGGGCCTTCAGTGCTGAGGTTAGCCCAAGACATCCCAGCATCACTGGGTTTGCCCACAAGGAACCCCTGGAAAGAGCTCCCTCCTAGCATGTCCCAAGGACTGGGGTCTGTGAGTGGACACACTGAGAATCACTTTGGTGACTGTGAAGGTGAAGGGCCCTGGGGAAGATGTGCTGCGCACAAGCAGAAATCAGCTGCAGCTGCTGGAAGAGCTTCCAAGAGGAAAACTGCAGCCCACGGAAAATGAATTAGTGTTGACGTTCACAGAACATTTGTTTATATTAAGCAATATGTCTCAAAGCTGCTCAGCTGTGGGGAGCCGGTCACCACGGCACTTAGATGTCTTTTGGTGTTGCTGTTCATGGCACTGGCCAAGTGGTTGAGTGGTGGCAGGGAGAGCTGGCCCCATCCTCATAAGCCTCCTCCTCTGCACCGTACCTTTTCTCCCTGGTTGCTCCTCATAGCCAGAGAGATGAGCAAACAGTGATTTTCCTTCCCAGAAGTGGATGCTCTGGGTCATGCCCTCTCCCAAAAGGCATTATCTCCTGCAGCATTTGCAAGAAGGTTGCGGTGGGAGCATTTGCTTCAAGGAGCTTCCCATGGACATGGGTGATGGAGATCAGGAGGTGACAGGCAGTCTTGCCCCAGCTTTGCCCCAGCTCTGCTGGGCTGGTGACACTGGGGTCCTCGCAGTTGTCAGGGCATCAACTCTTCCACCAGCTTCCAAAGGCAGAGAAAAAGCTGTGGCCAGGGAGCGCGGGCTGCGCTCTGCTGGCACCCACGCCTCGTAGCTGCTGGTGTGTGCAGCTCTGCTGGCTGGGGACAGGCACCCACAAAATACCTCAGAGGCATGGAAAAAACCATTATTTAATTCCTGGAAATCTATATAAATTGGAACCATCTCCCAACAAGAAGCACCGAGTTTGGTTTCCTGATGTGAAGTGGCAGCTACAATGAAGAAAAAGAAAAAAAAATAAATGTTGGACCACCCACTGTCTGGGGAGAAGGCGCCCTGGGCCCCCAGTGTGTCTGGAGGGGGAACTGGCCAGGCCCTGGGGTCTCCGCAGGTGGGACACTCGCTGCCTGCAAATGCAGGGAAGCCTTCCCGCAGCCCTCCCCAAACCCAAGGGAGCCACCTTAAGAGCTCTCCCTCCATAGGACCAAACGGGATCCGCCAGGCGTTTCATATACCATATTCTATAGCCAAGGAAACCTTAACAAAGAGCCGTACGCTCTCACGTTTCGCTTCAGGCTTCTCCCTGCTGCAGCTGGGGCTGAGTTTTTTAAAATCTTTGTGTCATTATTTCATTCCTCTTTTGACTCAGCCATCGAGGGACAAGGAGATGCCAAACGAAAAGAATGGGCATTTAAACAGAACTAGATTGAAGAGGCAGTGTGTGCGCCGAACAACAAGTCTTTTTACATTTCATATGATCTTATACATGGGCTCCATTCAGTATATTTCCCCTCTGTTTCATTTGAATGTACAGAATTAGCCATTCACATCCTCTGGAATTACGGCTCTTTAACATTTCCATTCTGAGCTGCCTCCATATTTTGGGGGTTGGGAGCGTTATTAGCTCAGCTGGGGAAGCACAGGCTGAGGTCAGAGTCGGTCTTGCAGGCTGGAAATGAGCTTTTTCTTTTTTGGGAAAGTGCAAGATTTGATGCTTTGATGACTGCGGTCAGAAAAATATACGAGAGTACACAAATATACATATGTGCTGGAGCATGCGTGTATCTGGTTTCAGAGGAGGGGGGTCTTTTTTGCGTTAATCCTGGTGGAGTTATTTCTTCAGATAGAAAAGCGAGCCTTAGTTTTCCAATGCGGGGTGTGCTTCATGATCGCCTGAGGTCGTACGCGTGGCTGTGTCCTTGTGTGTGGCTGCGTGGCTGCTGCCTCATTGTCTTTTTGAAAGACAAATATTGAAAACAAATATTTACTGTGTTATTTACTAAAGCTCCCTGGATACTTGTACAAATTTAGAAGAGTTGGCCCAGAACACTCTGTTGAACTGAGCTCGGAGTCACAAGAGGAAAACCAGGAGGGACATGTTTTCAGCTAATCCTGCTGAAAAGCTCAGGAGCTAGCACCGCTCCTGTCCCGAGCAAGCATGGGGCTGTGTGGTGGCATTGGTGCATCTTGCAGCCCACACTGCCTTACCTGAGAGTCCTGCTGCATTCCCATGGTGTTACTTCTTGCACCCATCAGTACAAGGAAGGAGGCTGACATGAGAACATTTCGCTTGTGAGGCTGCCTTTTTTCCTGGCTTTACTTGTCTGCTGGTACAGGCAGGCCAGTGTCCTCTTTGGGGGTGTCCTACCTTCCCCAGCATCTACATGCAGGAGGGTTTCTTGTTAGACAGCTGGGATGTGGCGGTGGTAACAACCTGCAGAGAGGAGAAAGCAGGACCTGCCCTGTCTCTGCCGGTTGCTTTGCAACACCTGTGTGCTGCAGAGAGGTGCTTCCCTTGGGGGACCCCGAGGCTGTGGATGAGGTGGTCCCCAGGGACCGACATCCCTGAAAGAGGTCTCTGCCTCCTCTGCCACTCTTTGCTGTATTTTGAACTTTTTCTATCCGTCTCTTCTGCATCATCATTTCCTCAGGCCACCTCATCAGGTTGCTGTGGAGATGAAGACAAGGTGGCAAACAACAACCATGGGCCCCCAACAAGGCAAAGAAATCCAGCAAGGCTGAGTGTGGCTCAGAAGGCAGCAAGGCTCCCATTTTCCCCCTCACCTGGCTTTCTATAAGGCAAGGTGTAGCTTGCCTTATAGGACGGAGCTTGCCTTAAAGGCAGGAGTTCAGACCTGGAGGCTGGAACTGCTCTGCAGGTGATCATGGCCGGTTGTCTTCACTTTAATACACAGCATCTGCTGGAGAGGGCTCACCTGGGCCAGGTGCAAAACCCGGGTCCCTGGTCACCCACCCCTGAATCAGTCAGACACAATCAGGCTGCAGGCTTTCTTGGAGATTCCTTCAATCACAGCCCCCGCCTTAATTGAACCTGGTTATTTATACCTTTTCCTGTGTGTGTTTAATTATAGTAGAATCTGGCAATACCGCTGTGCTTAACGGTCTGTTGGTGTTTCCATTATGAGCCCAGACTGGAAGGGATTATATAGCCTGAGTGTTTGAACTGAGCCTCAGACAGAGACTTGGCATAGACTTGCAGCCCAAATACAAAGATTTTCAATTGGCTAATGGCAGTTTTGAAAAGGGAACATTTTTCACATGCTTAGGCCCTTCCGTTTGCTTAAGCTGCCTTCCTCTGTTTTAAACTCGGCAAGCAAGGAGTCGTAATTCAGCCTGTTACAGCAGTGACTCACGTTCGTTTCACAGTGATGCCGTAACCAGCCAAGGCAAGGCTTTCTGCCTTAAGAGGAATTACGCTCGGAAGGATGACTGGGAAGTCATCTTTTTCTCTCACTGGCGTCACACCATCTGTGCATCCAAACTGCAGCTGCTGTGGCCAGCACGAGTTGTCTGACCACGTCTCAGGCTCTGCAGTGGAGACACCTAATGTGACCAAAATGTCCTGGGCTTCATGAGCAGCCAGCAGCATTTGTAGGATATCAGTTGTTTCATCCTCAAGTAGAGGTTGAAACAGGTTCACTTGATCAAGTCCTAAAGATGCTTTTTCTTCCCATCGGCTATTTGGGAAGTCTGGGGTAATTAGCTCAGGCAGCAGCATCCATGCTGAGGATAGCTGGGTGGGACCAGTCCCACTTGGAGGGGACTAGAGCAGCTCTCAAGGTGGGATGTGGTGCTTGCATATATCTCCACAACATTTTTCTCTGATGGGATGAGAGGCAGAGCAAAAGCAGGGGAAAAGCTATGTCTTCTTTTAATGCATGGGAACCTTTGGTACAGAAGGGTCGAGTGATTTGCCCATGGTCTCATAGCAGGTCAAAGGCAAGCCTTCCTTGGGAGCAAACCTAGATCTGCACTGCACGCCAATGACTCTGCAATGGCCTTCTTCCATGAGAATGTGTTAAATAAGCAAGTTGACAAAACAACCAAGGGGATATCATGTGCTGGGAAGAGTTGTAAGGTTGGCCAGGCACCAGCAAAGAAAACTAACTAGTGATTTCAAGAGGAGCTATAGCAAAGATCGTAGGTTGCAAACAGCCTTTCTCTCCAGAAAGCTTGGCTTTGGCTTTAGTGGTGGGTGCTCTGAGTCTGTGTCTTAGGGAGAACTGGTCCATCCATTGCTGCTGTCACCGATCTTTTGCCTTTTGGAGCCTGAATGGAGGTGAATACCAAACCCTGCACTCGGCTGAACAAGCAGCAGCAAACCCCAAAGCTGCTGCATTTGCCGCCTGGTCCCAGAGGGGTGCTGTGCAAGGTGCCCTGGCTGCTGCTCCCCCAGAGCTGGGGCCGCACTTTGTTCCTCACCTCAGGGGGGACTGGAGCTGGGGGCACTGACCTGGGCTGTGCCAGGCGGCTGCACCCCCCGACCTGGGAAGGGCTGGTGGGGACGAGGTAGAGGAGACAGCTTGGTTCCCACCAGGACTGTCACCATGGGAACTTCTAGGGATCAAGGCCATTTATGGCTGGTTGTAAACCCTGACTCTGACAGCAAAGGCTTTCTTCGTCTTTTCCTCTGGGCTTGGCCCTGGCTGTTTCAGAGAAAGCAGGCTTGCATTTTACCTCCGGCTGGCTCTGCACACACATCCCCTGGCAGCGAGCGCTGGCCCGCTGCGTGGGAGCTGCTTGCGCCCAAGACACCGTCTCTCCCAGAGAAAGTGGAGCAGACACTCGAGGTCACTGAGCACCGCAGGTCTGATGGCTCTGCAGACACCTGCAAGTGCAGAGGGAGAGAAATGGTGGGCTCACTTTTCTTTCGTGGTGCCGCTGCCCCTTGGAGGAGCTCTCAGATCAATTTGTGAGGCTAAGGATCTCTGCTAAGGTCTGTCTCCCCTCAGCAGGCTCCTAGCTTTGAGGCTGTAAAGGCTCATCTCTCGGCTTGGCCAAAGCTGGCAGTGCTACAGCAAAGAGACAGAGGAACAGCTGGTAGGAGCCAACCTGTGGAGGAGAAGTTGAGGGTTGGAAGGACTTCAGCAGCCAAATCTCATCTGGTCCCTCTTCCAATGCCAAATGCTCCTGTGAAGCTACTTCTGCTGTGCAGTTTCCAAGGACTACCCTGGTTCAGATGCCCACCTGGCCCTCCTCTAGAGAGGGAGGTTAAAATGTAGAGCTGGTCAAGAATTGCTCCTTCTCCAGCCTCTCAGCTCCTGTCAAGAAATAAGTCCCACTCACAACTTCTGGATGCTGCTGTCTCCCGGGAGCTGCAGGTCAAGTGGCTCATGCCCCTCTTGCCCTTCCGCTGGCTCAACACTCTGGTTGGATGGCCGATCCTACTGTGTGCCAGGACACCCTGGCTAACAAAATGTGGTGGGCTGACCATGGTGCTGGGTGGGAGCCCGGCACAGCAGGATGGCGGGGTAGGGGAGAGCACGGCATGGCAGGGCAGAGCATGGCAGGGCAGGGCTCGGGGACTGGGAGGCAGCCTTGGTGGTTCAGAGTCGAGGCCTGGGGAGGGAGGCCACTTGGCCAAACTGCCTGGCTTCCAGGAGCTCAGTTTTGTGTTAAAAAGCAAAAGTTCCCTGCAGAACCCAGAACCTGCTGTTAAAACAGAATAAAAGATTCAATACAAAGAAATAGCTCCAACAGATAATCTCCGTATAGGGAGCATTTCAGTGGAGAGCTGCCCAGAGACGCTCCCTTTCTTGAAGACCCTTGCATACACAAACACTCCATTGCAGGTTTCCCCACAGCTTGAGGTCCAGCTCTGCCCATCATGTCTGCCAGGGCCTGCGACCCCATCTGCACAGGAAGACATCTCCTAGTGGAGTGACGCACTCGGAATAACATGGACCACTGCTTTCTCCATTCTTTTGCTTCACGCTCCCTGATTTCCATCGCAGATGAGTCACTGGCTGGCGCTCCAGCTGGAAGATGGGCGAGTCACCCTGTGCTGCTGACACAGCCTGAATGCAAACTTTCTGTGCTCGCCTAGGTAAAAGATGAGGAAGAGGAGATGTGTTTCCTGAGAAAAAGTGGTAGGGTTTGTCTTGGGCTTCCTATGAGATTCTGGGGGGGAAATGAAAAGGTATCGCCACTTTGTGAGTGTAAGGGCATTTTTTTTCTGTATGTTGGTGTGGGTTTTTTTATTTTTAAGAAAGTTGTAAGAAAATTTTCCTCCTTAAGAGAAAAATAAAGCAAGAGCAGAGAGTGGTTGTGTTGACTGCTCGTCCGTGGAGAACAGCGGTCCCATGAAAGGCCAGCTAACGTCCGTAGAGGGAGTGTTTGCGTTGGTGCCTAGAGCTAATGAAGTATGACTGTGAAGGGGGCTCTTAACACTAGTGCAGAGAGACTCACAAGCTTCAAATGTTTGCCTGGATGGTCTCCAAACCTTCTGCCCTCCTTTGGGCTAGAGCTGAGGTTGGAGAACTTGGAGCTGCGAAGATTTCAGTGTGGCTGCTTCCAAGCAAAACCAGAGCATCACAATGAAAATAAATAAACAAATGGAGCTATTCTGAGCCTCAGCCACATCGGAGGGTTTCATTTGCACCATACCAAGCAGGATGTGTCCCTCCCTGTTTAGAAGCAATGTCCCAGTTTACAGTTCAATACTTTCCAATGAATTCCCTGCTCTGTCTTCAGAGCATGGAGCCTGTGCACCTCTGTGAGACCCTCAGCTCAGACTTACAGAGCTCTGCTGATTTCCACTAGCAGGGCAGGACCCTGATGTCATGGTGCAGGACTGATTCACTCCTTACTAGGCTGAGTGCTAATAGTAATACTTCCATGATATGCAGCTTCTCCTCCATGCCTTGTATTAAAGAAACCTCTTTGCAGATGTGGTCTTGTCCTGAACACCCCCACATGTGAGCTCTTATACTCCCTACACACCTTTTGGCTGTCACCTCCGCCAGCGACGCCGTCCAAGACCTCTTGGTTTTGCCAGGGCCCTTGCCTCATTTAGTGCTGGTGATACTCAGCAGCTGGCTGTCACCTTCCTCCCACCCCACTCCTCATTTCCTCTGGCTCCCCAGATACCTTGGCTTTCTCAAGGGCTGCATCCTCGCAGGATCCTCTGCATCCTTGTGCCCTGCTCTTGGCTGGTTGCAGTTCTTCATGCCAAGTCCTCATGGAGGCTCACATTCCTTTCTCCTCCTGGATCCAGTCCAGTTTCTCTTCAGCCAAATTCCCATCCCAAATCCTCTCTCCTCCCAGCAGTTCCTGTGGTCATGTTTCTTAGTCTGGTCAGCTCCTTTCCCCGCCTGCCTGTGCGTGCATGGCTCACTCTGCCTGGGCCAGGACGAGGAGTGTGAGGCGGCAGGAGCTGTCTAATCTCAGGGAGGGACTGGATTTGTGCTCTGGATCGCAATGATCCACAGCTTTGCTTATCTGGAAATCCCGCTCAGCCCCTGGCTGGAGCGCATCCTGAAAGGGGAAAAGTTTCAGGGAATTCAGCCGGTGAGCACTATAAGGCTGTCTTAAGCGAGCACATGTGAAATGGAGTATTTCAAAGACTTGGCTAAGTTTGGCAGCAGCAAAGGGTGCATCTGGACTAAACCAAAGGCCTTCCCTGCTTCTCCTTTTGCCAAACTTCAGGTCTGTGTGCCAAAAACATGCAGCTTCAAGAGCTCTTCAAAGAAAAGGTCATCAGATTTCTCTGTAACAAAAGCAAGAGAAACCAAAGTATTTCCCCTTACATTACTCTTGGAAGCAGATGAATCGTTTTGGCTGAAATTACATATTTTATATCTGTATTTGTATAGATAGTTCAGCATTAGGCAGCCAACCAGCAAGACAAAGATCAGCCCAAATGGTTTAAGTATGGCCAAGTTAAAACCGGCTGAAAACCAGTGCTTGGCATGGGAAGAGTGACAGCACGTTCATAGTGCTTGGCAGGAGCAGACCTACCTGCAATGCCTGTCCTTTGTATCTCTGCTTTCACAGAGCTGCTGGAGTGGAAATCATATTTGGTTGGGGTGAAGGAATTATGAGAAAACCCTAAAACTTCCATCCTTTTCTGCCTTCACCTTCTTTCTCCCCCAAGCCAGAATGGTAGTGCCCAGTCTTTAACCTGGGAGCGGTACCCAGGCTCCAGCCTTGGTTTGGAGATGGAGCTCGGGGCGGACAGGGTATGGTTGCTTATGCACAGGAGAGATGCTCAGCTTATACCAGTGCTTTCCAGCTCCCTCAGACTTGCACCTCATGACGTCTCTGGATGGTGTTGTATCCTGCAACGCATCCTGCATCAGGGGGAGGCTGCGTGGTCCTCATGGCAGAGTGAGGAGGGGAGGAGGGAGGGAAGCCAGGCATCACAGGCCGATGTGCTGGGAGGTGTGGCTGTGCAAGAAAAAATGGCAGAAGATGAGGGCTCCAAGGCCTGGCAGGGCTGGGTGAGGCTGTACCACTGCTCAGGTCTGTACAGTGTCCTCTCCTATTTTTTTGCAGTGTGATGAAACAGTGGTTCACTGGCCTCCCTCCTGGTGCTTTGTGGAATGTCTGTGTTCTGTCAAGCTGGGGAGTCAGCATCCCAAATCAAAGTGATGCTGCCCAGGACTGGGAGGAACTTGTGCTGCGAGGAGACCAGGATGTGTAGCTGGGCCACAGCAAATGGCATAGAGCTGCACTGCAGCAGTGGAGACATTAAAGAGGATGGAAGAAGCCTGAAGTCCCCAGTCAGCAGAACCCACTGCAACACTGTGCGCTGAGAGCTGGCTATGGATGCTGCATCAGTGCAGGGCCCTTTTCCCTCTTCTTTCTCCTGCACTGCCACTGTGCCCTGACAGGGGCCACTGCCATCACAGACAAGGAAGATGAGAAGCTGGCCCAGCCATGGTGGAGCTGTGGTGGCTGCAGGCAGGGCTGGGGAGCAGTGCTGCCCTTTGCAAAGGTGCTGTGTGTCCTCAAGTACCTGTTTTGCTCTGCTGCGAGTCTCCGGTAAGCATGCTTTTTGCTTTCTGGGAGACTAAATAGCCTCTGAGCGAGGAGAACCTGGCAGCCATCGCAGGCCCCACTGTGTTGCTGGGGTGTTTTGGAGAGGAGAGAGGATACCCCGGGAGCAGGATCTCGTGATGAGGCAGCTGCAGTTTTCATGATGACAGCCTCCTTGCTCCCCACCTCTGCCATGTGAGCTGCTCGCTGTGCCTCACCGGCACTCAGCCAGCAGCAAGCTGCACTCTCCTTTCTGCCTCTCTGCTGGGTCTGCGGCACCAGGCACTCTTTCCTGTTTAGGCATCTCTCATCACCGGTCGTATGGACAATTTTGATGAAGGAAGGAGGGAGGAGGGACATGTCAGGACCTGGATGAGGAAATAAATATTTAGACTCAGATCCACAGAAGATAACGTGGTGCTTTACATCTGGCTGCCACTAAGATTTGTTAAGCAGCATCTGAGGTCAGGAGAGTTTGCCCGTTCTTGACTTGGGTGGCCGGTGGGTACTCAGCACGGCTCCAGCATTGTGGTATCTCCTGCAGCCTCCGTCGTCTGCTGATGTTCCTTGGTCTGAAGCTGATGGAGGCCAGGGTATGTGAGTCACTGGCCCTCCGCTGGCCTTTGTCCATACTCTCCATTTGGTGCTGCTTTGTGTGTGTGAGAGCGTGCTCCCCTCTCCCAGCTGTGCGTGCCTGCCTGCCAGCGCGCGGCTGATCGAATTTGCAGCTGTGCTGGTTTTCGCCTCTCTTCTAGCTCTGAGAGTCTTGTTCATGGATTAGGGGGGAAAGAGGAGGAGGAAGAGAAGGAGGGAGGGAAAATGAAAAATAAATTAATAAACCACCAGAGGGAGAGATGTCTAATAGAAGGGGATGTCTGCTTTCAGAGCTGTTTTCCCCCCAGGCAGCACGGTGTGCCATCATCCCCAGTGTGCCTTCACTACCAGCAAGCAGAAGATGCTGCCTCCCCACACCTTCCTGGAAGATGAACTGGGGTCCCTGTTGGAAGTCCCCCTGTTTGCTCAGGGGCTGCTAGCTCCTCTGGGTACCACGTTGATTCCTGAGAAAAAGCAAGCCACTGTCTCGTGGCTTTGCACCCAGTTCTGCTGCTTCTGGGTCTGCATCCGATCTCTCCGTGTCGTGAGGGGGCCAGTACCTATCTGCAGGTAGATGGACTGGATCTTTCCTAGTAGGCACCATCAGCTCTTGACCACAGTGTACGGCCCATAGAGCACAGAGGTGGTGAATACAGAGCTGGACAGCCCCTCCAGTGGGAGCTGGCTGGCAGCTGCAGAGCTAGGACACACCACCTCATGATCCTACGCCTGACAGCCTTCTTCATTGCAGTAGGTGCACAGGAGGTCTCCAGCCATGGTGCCTTGCAGGGGAACCATGAGACATCCCAATGGGGAGAGTACCACATGTCAGAAGGTGTTTGGAGGTAAGTTCTGCTCTTTGCAAAAGGTTGGGGAGGGCCTCAGGGTGGACTGCCCAGGCTCCTGATTCCTGTGGCATGCTGCAGATGGCATAACCCCCAGAGGGTCTGGTGGATCAAGAGGTGAACTGAGAGACATTTTTGAGAGCTTGAGTGCCATCCTCCTCTCTCTACTGGGGTGCTGGACACTTGGGTGCGTCAGTCTGAAGCTTTCCTCTGCATATCACAAAAGGTTTTGCCAAATGATCTGTACCCCGGTGTGCCCCACAAAAACCTGCAGCAGGTCATGGCACCTATTGCCTGGGGTCTTCTGAGGATGAGCAGGACTATGAGAAAAGGGGTGGACCAGCCAAAATGGTATGGTCTGTGCTGCATACTGTCTTGCTTCCCTATGTTTTATGGTCAATGAATTTGTCAAAGACCTCATAACATTCCAAACATTGTCCACCCTCCCAAGACTTTCCAGTAGCAGACTCAGTTTCTGAGGAGCCATTTGGACTTCGCACTGCTTGGCCCTGTTAATCCTGCTTTTTCCCAGGGAACAGCAACAGCCTAAAGCTTGACTGTGCTTTAGCTGGCATGGATGCAGATCTGTGGACTGCAAGGGTTCCCCACCTGTGCAAACGAGATCAGACAAGGCCCTGGGGACACGGGTCAAATCAGGACTGAGCAGTGGCTTCCCAGCGAGGGGCTGGGAGGGCTGTAACTTCCTCAGCAGCTGTGAGCCTGCAGATACCAGGGGGAAGACACCCAAGGGGTCTGGGCTGGTGTTTAAACAGCCTGGAGTGGAACCAGGCTGACTTTACAGTTTACAGCCCAGGTGTACGCTGCAGACAGAGGAGGGTATTTTCCCAGTCTTTCTGGCAGTTCGACATACAGCTGGAGAAATGCTTTGGACATGAGAATCTCCTGGTGAGATGTCAAGACCATGCACTCTGTGGGCTGTGCTGGGCAGGGACTTGGGCATGAGAGAGCCATGGCTGCAGCAAAGACCCCCTCGCTTTTCATCAAGGTGCCCAGGACTAGGAGGAAAGGACTTCTCATGCCCTGATCCCCAGGCTAAACGCTCCCTCCTCTCCTGCCAGCCTGACTTTGCTCGTCTTGTAGTCCATGGACTTTCCCCAGCTTGCAAAGACCAGGGGTGATCGTGGCAGACTTCTGATCAGGGACTTTGCCTCCCGGTCTGGGTGCAGGAGGTGATGTGGTGCCAACCCCTGGCACAAGGCTCTCCTTGCCCTGGCAAGGCTGGCATGGGGGCGGCCCCCACCGTGGTGTTTGGTGCAGGCAAGGAGGGGTGGGTTTCGACTGCATGCGGCACATCTTGCTGTGCTGTGGGGTAGGGTGAGGAGCACGGAGCCTGTGGCACCAGCCCGGGAACAAGTATGTGGGTGAAGGAGGGGTAGCTGCTGTGCTGGTGGGGATGGTGAGAATGGGGAAGGAGTGGTTGGAGAAAGAAGTCCCCCATCCTCTGAGGCGCTCAGCTCCAGAAAGGGATGCTAAGTGTCTCACAGGATAAGCCCTTAAAATCCCAGAGGGGCTTCAGTTCCCCTCAGGTGCTGCATCATCTGCCATCATCCTGGAGGCAGCAGTCTGGGGGCGATTCCGACAGGGACCTTGGGCAGAAGCATTCTTCTCCCTCTCCTGCCCCAGCAGAGATGGCTGCTGGGGGGATATCGAGCAGAGGTGCCAGCTGGGACAAGCAGTGAGGGCTGCAGCTACCAGAGGCAGCTGGGCAGGAGGGGTGGCCCAGGGAGGGGACAGGTACAGCAGCAGGCTGGTGGCACCACAGTGTGCACAGAGGCCAGAGCTGCAGTCACAGGAATGGAGATGGACGTTGCAGCCCTTGTCCCACGCCCCCAGCGCCGTTCAGAGGAAGGCAGGGGGGTGGGAAAACTGTCCTCACCTCCCCTCGCCCCTGTTCTGAGGAGTGAGAGAGAGCGCATGGTACCCCGCGGGAGGGGGGCACAGCGGGCACCCCAGCTCAAGAAGCAAGACTGTCCCAAGCCCTTGGTGCTGGGAGGGCAGGCAGGAGTGGGAGCCCCGGAGCAGCCCCTGCTGCCTCATCCCTCGGGCTCTGGGCAGAGCCGACAGTGGGGTGCGCAGCAGGCACCCACACTTCCATCCTCTGCTCGGCAGCCTGCGGTGGGGAAACCCAGGCAGCGCCTAAAGCACTCCTACAACACAGCCTCTGACCTTCTGCGCTTCCCCCGCCACCTGCAGCTCAGCCCGCAGCCCCCACCCGTGTCCCGGTCCCCCGTGGGTGTGGGAGGCACCTTCCTCCCTTCCCAGATCCTCCGCCGCCCCTCCTCCCCACCTGGGAAACAGGCTCCCTTCTCTTCCCGGCCCGCTGTGCACACACCCGGCTTTGCACGTAGCAAATGGAGGCGATTTCCTCCTCGGCAGCACATGGAAAGTATTGAGCCGTGTGTGTGTGTGGTTTTTGGTTTTTTTTCTTCTTTCCTTTTCTTTTCTTTTTTTTTTCTTTTTTTTTTTTTTTCCCCTTCCCTTGCCCGACACACTGTCAGCATGCTGTTGGATACGGTGTTAGATCTCCCACTCCTCTCTGCTCATGTACATCTGCTTCTGGTCATCCTGCACAGCGCTGAATGTCAGGAAATGACTGAATCACACAGCGAGCACAGCCGGACTGACCTGGCCAGGGACAGGGCGGGAGGGAGCCGGGGATATTGGTGGGGATACTGAGAAGTGAGGGGGGAAAAGGAGGTTTTGGGGAGCTGTGACTTGGCTGAGATCTCTTGTGCTGGTTCTGTCCCAGCAAGAAGAGCTGTGGGGGTCTCCTGTGTCTCTCCTCTCCAGTCTGGTCAGTGTCTTTGGGGATGGTTTGGTCCCAGGAGGGACACAGGAGTACTTACTCTTTCAGTTTTCTGATGGAATATTATTTCCCAGTAACCAAGGAGGGTGAAGCCATCAGGAAAACCCTGGAGAAGAGCCCTTGGCTCACCCTGTTCACGACCTGGGGCCAGAAGACAAATACACTGTGTGTATTGATCACGTGAGATGCCCATCAGCCAGTGGGACTGGGATGGCCAAGGAAACCTTGTACTGGCTGAGGAGGGGTCTCTTTAAATACCCAACACTTCACGTAGTCTGCCCTGACAAGGAAAGCAAAATGCCAGGGACCCAGAAAGGACAGGTGCTATGGGTCATGAACCGAGTGTGGCAGCCAGCTTAGCATCAGTGCTTGTGGGCTGCGTGACGAGGACTGCTGCTGTCATTGTTGTCTTGGGACAGAGTCATTGTCCCCACAGACTGCCTGCAGCATGGGGGAAGGGAGAACTGGGGCACCTGCAGCACAGCTGCTCTGCCCCTCAGCCAAGGCAAGGGCAGGCACTGAGCCAGTGTGGAGGGCAGGACCTGAGCAGGGCACGGGTGGCAGAGCCCAAGCGCTGTGTGTGTTGGGGTATGACTTTGCTCTAGGGAAGGACAGCAGCTAGGTAGGTATAGAACATATGTATAGGCATCTCTGAGCTAGTGGTGCCAAGAGTTAGTCACCACGAGGACATGGTCCAGGCTCCGTGCTGGGGGTAAATGACTCATATTGAAGTCTGTGGAACCAGAGCTTCATTGCTCTTGGCACTTAAACCAGCTAGATTTAATGCTATGTTGGGTACATCCTTCGGGACTAGGTAGAGAGTCCTTTGCAGCATGCTGTGACATTTGCAAGGACAGCACATATGCTTTCTGGAACAAACATCCTATGAGCCCAAGAACCTGTCCTCGCCATCAGTAAGTAGTACTCTGTTGTGTGTTTGAGGGAGATACCAATGGAGTCAAGAAATTTGCTATGAATTGTTGCTCCCCCCTTTCTGTTGATCTGAGCTGGGCAGGTAGAGTGAATCCTTACTTCCAGGTGCTGTTTCTGGTTCCTTTTGCAGGAACCTGCAGTACGTGAGGGCCAGAGCATCACTTCAGGAGAGGAGGTGGTGGCCGTTCTCTCCACCTGACTGTCTGGTGTTTGTCCTCTGGACTGTTTCCTTCCTCTAAGTAAGCGCCCATCTGACTCATGCTTGAATCCCTTCCCTGTCGCTGCTCCAAGAGCTCATTGCACACAGGAATTGCTGTGCGTGTGCAGACCTTATGCTGTGCCATCCCTCGGAGCACGCTCCCTGTCCTCCCACGAGCTGCTCTCTGCGAGCTGGTTACAAACTTTCTCTCTTGCTTAGAGTATTTTACATCAAAGCCTAGTCTTTTGTCTCCCAAGATTTTAACACTGTTCAAGTTCTTAAAATCTGAGCCGCCTTCTTCTGCAAGCTGCAGTCCCAGTGTGGCTGGTGCTTGCAGAAGTTTGTAGCCATGCAGAGCATGAGGTGTTTCAGGAAGCTGTGGGGCTCTTTAGCCAGAAGACATCAGTGATGTGCCACCTTCTTATTGTTTTGGTAGAGACCTAATCCCTCAGCGGGGTGCTAGGAGGGTGAACACAGGGTGCTGTCTGCTACACAAGCTGCAGGAGTGGCTGCATCTCACTTACAAGCCAGAAGGATTTTGCTCTCAGAGCATGTATGGGATCTTTGGGCTGTAGTAAGGGGATTTTTTTGTTTCCAGCTCCACAGTAGCATCCCCAGATGGAACAACCTGGGTTGGGCTGATCGAAACAACACAGATGGACTCAGCTTTTGGTGGCCAATGGTGGAAGAGGCGACTGTGGGGTGACGTGAGATGCAGCCCATCAGGAGCCAGGGGAGGGCCCAGAAGATGGGGCTATCCTGGGGGAGGTACCCTGCATCAAAGGAGGTCTGGGTTCCCCCACCCCTCACCACTGCCACCACGAACAGTCCCATTTGGGCACCCCTGTGCCAGCTCTGCTGTGAGCTCAGGGACATACTGAAGTGGGACTAAAGGCTTTGGAGGGAGGAAGCTTCCCTCAGTGTGGCCCTGGCAGTTGTTGGAGCAGAGCAAACCTGCCCTGACTTCCAAGCACCCCTGTCCCTCAGGATGCAACTGCAGGCCTGTCCCAACACCTGGCCTGCAACACCACTGCTTGGTCCTTGAGGTCCATCCATGCTTTGCTCTCCATCTGAGGAGGGCTGATCTGGGTCCTCTCTCCTCCACATCATCCCCCAAGACCCAACCATCACCTGGACCATCAGCAACTACCATCCTGCATTTGGAAGCTAACCAGCACTGCCCCAGCACCCTGGCATCATCCCCCAGCTCTGCTCAGCTCTGTTAGCCAGTGAGCTGCATCCCTGATGGTTGCCTCCAAGAAGGTGGCACCAGCTCAAAGCCAGTCCCACAGGTGCAGGCGAGAGGCACAAGTGGGCAGCTGCCACCCTCCTGCCTGGCTTTGCCCCATGGCTCTGCCCTGCCTGCCAGGCTTGGGAGTGAGCACCCAGCCTGGCGGGGCTAGAGGCAGCTGGGGTGTGGAGACGGGAGCGCACTGCCTGGGATCCCTAGGCAAGCCTTAGTCAGAGCCCTGCTACCGTACGTGCAGCCTGGCACTGAGACGGGGTGTAAGCCTCCGTGAGAGGCAGGGAGGGAGAGCGGTGATAAATGAGCCTGGGTAATTAATTCCCACTCCTGATGCATGTTTGCTCTCCAAAATGTGTGTGTTGGCATGATCCTGGGCAGGGCTGGGCTCGGTATCCAACAGACAACTTCTTTTATCTTGATTATTTCATCAAATCTGTTAATTGTATCTATCCCAAGCCCTGGGCTCAGGATGGAGATTTCACATCAAACAGCAGCGGCTCATAAAGTGGATCCTAGCTGGGCACTGAGCTCAGCTCCGAGGCTGCAAAAAGGACTAGGAGACCTCCCAGACTGTGATTTCGTCCAAGGCTCTCTGCAAACATCCTCCTTGTCCTGCTGGGGCAGACGAGGTCTGCAGGAGGCTGTCGAACCCTGCGTTCAGCAGGTTGGGCAGGGAAGGAGGTTCTTGCACTGATGACTTCTGCTAAAGGATGCCCCAGCCTTGCCCTCAGCAGTGGGGGAAAGTGGCCACCTGATGCTTGGAAACATGTCACATCTGCAGTAGTTTGAAACTGTGAAGCAAGTAATCTCTGCAAAATCCTTACCTGGAAGTCAGGCAGAGTCTCATCCCAAAATGGCTTGCCGCCAAAGCTCCTTGCATAGCACTGACACAAGGCTATTACATATGATGTCCCTCTTGCAGGAGCTGGCTGCCCAACTCTGGGAGGCTCCCAAGGCTTCCAGCCTGCCCTGCACATGCCCTGTAGACAGCTCATTAATTTCTATTCCACTGCCCAATCTCTTCTTCCTCTGACACAATTGCTTAGAAGTTTCTTTGCAGCCCTCCAGGCATCCCACCCTCTTGCTGGCTTCCTTTTCCACAGCTTGCTCCAGCTCATCTCCACAGGACTTTGCCCTGAGCCTCCCTTCAGAAGAGCTTCATATCTGGGGCCCAGGGTGGAGATGCATGAGAAGACTACGGGGGTCTTCCTTGCCTTAAAGCCTGGACCTGTAGCTTCAGACAAAGATGTGAGAAGCCCCTAAAACTGGGCATGGGGGAAAATGGGGGCAGTGCCTTTTTTCCAGGAGAAAACAATTCTGGTCTCTGCTTAGACAGGGCAGGATCTCAGAGGCCCTCCCAGGGCTGCTTTTGGACGAGAAGCTTCAGGCCAGCGAGCTAGGTTAGCAAGCACAGGCTTGCTTCTTTTCTGATGTGCTTGTATCCTGTGTGACATGAATAATAAAAAAAGGCTTTGTAGCCTTTGGTGTCCTGCACCCCTGGGCCACACCTTGTGTCTGGAGTTCAGGAGCTGATGGGGCCATATTTGACCAAGCACTCCTCGTGCAAGCACAGTCCCTGGGGTGCTGCTGGGTCCTGCTAAGCTGCAAACACATGAAAGATGGCTCCTTACCATGGATGTACATCTCCCAGAGCTGGCAGCCCAGCAGCAGCCCTGGCCACCAGCCACTGGGGAGGTGGGAAGCACCAGGGAATCCAGTGTGGCAAATGTCCAGCTGGGATAAAGCAAGTGGCTGGGCTCCCTATGCTCTCCAGCACCGTGGTGGTGAAAGTGGTTTGGAGGAGGTGTGTGGGAAGCCTCTCCCAGGCACAAGTGGGCAAGAAGGGAGGGAGCATGCAGGCGCTTGCTGGGAAAGCAGGCAAGCAGTACTGATTGCCTGGTAGGGCTGGCAGAGTGCAGGCAGAACCTGCTCTCTCCCAGGGGTGTACAAAGGTGGGGAGGGACCACGTGGATGCTGGAAGTGGAGGTGCTGTGTGTGATGGGTGGGGAGGAAGGTTGGTGCCTGGCAAAGCTGTAACCACTCACAATCATATGAGAGATCCTGCAGGACACCTCTGGCTGTCCCATAGGCTCCTAAATCACCCCTCAGCTGGCCACTGCTTGAAGCGCTCCAGCAGCACAGCAATATACTGCACAGCTTCATCTCTTCCCTACCCAAACAGGGGCCTTTCCCTTCCCCCAGCTGCCCTGCCCACACTTGTGGAAGGAGAACCCGGCCCTTTCATTCCAATCACAAATTCTGGAAATGATTAGCGGGCTGTCATCACTCAGCTCCACCGGATATCAGGCACGGGGCATTTCCGTCCCCTGTAATTAATGGTGTGAATGGCTGCCTGGCTTTGCAGCAGGCAGGGGAGAAGCAATTGAGCGGTGGGTGTAGCGCTGCCCCCCCGCCTGCCTATCTCGCTGCCCGGCTGGGAAAACCACTGGACCAAAAAGTGGGGCAAAGAATAAATTCATTCATGGCTAAAGGTAAGAACAAGGCAAAAGGGTTCACCAAAGAACTGGGCTGCTCCTGTCTGGGAAAAGAAATGGAAAATAGTGCAGTTGGGGTGGTGGGGGGGGCAACACTGGGGCAGCCCCTTTCACTGATGCGCAGAACTGCACTTTGTGCGACTGCTGTCGCATCCCCTAAGGGGCCTGGGAACTCGGTGGCCCGATCATCCCCTGTCCCTTCCTGGGTACCCAGAGGCAGCTGCCAGCTCCAGCCTGACGGAGAGGATGTCAGCATCGCACCCGCAGCCTCCCCGCAGTCCCCCGGCAGCCTTTGTTTCCCTCTCTGCCTGCCCCTTTCCCAGGGCGCTCTGTGGCTCCCGGGAGCTGCCCGTTTGCCAGCTGCCTAGCTAGGGCCGCTATCTGCCCCGTGTGAATGTTGTGCATCCATCCAACAGCCTCCCAGCCCTCCACTGAAACGCCTCATTGTGCAGCTGGCTGGACTACGTGAGCCTGGCTACGTGGAGCCTGTTTTGCTTTGAAGCTAACTCTTCCTTTTGAGTCAACAGAGCTGTGTGGTGCAATTGTAAAATTTCCCTTCGTTGGCCAACCTCCTGATGTTAACAAAAGCTCCCTGCTATGTAAACAGGCCAGATGCTATGGGATGCTGTCTGCAGGCTCACGTACCCTCCTCATGCTGTGGGAGGTGCTGGACTCACACCTGCAGGCTCCCTGAGCTGGCCAGAGGGGTTGGAGCTGCGTGCCCCCAGCCAGGGCAGTTACCACTTCCCTTGTCCTTTCGCCGGTGACCTCAGAAGAGTCTCTCCCCTCCTTTTGGATTAGCTGGCCCTGCTGAAATCCTGGCTGAAATGGTCTCAAATGTGGTAGTAATTATCTTACGAAGATGGGGTGAGGTTCCAGATGACTAGGAAAAAAGGCAGAGGGATAGTACCTGTTCTTAAAGGAGTAAAGGGAATGAAGCCATGGGACAGCAGAGCTACCAGGCTGCCTTCAGCACCGGCAAGGGCCCTGGAGCAGATGCCCTGGTTGTAAGACTGACCAAGATAGCCAGGTGAGAAGTAAGAGCCAATATGGCTTTGGCAACAGCCTCGTTTCCTTCCACAACAGGGTTGGAGGGCAAGGCTGTAGGAGATGAGGGAGATGTGTCCTGGCTCTAATGCTATGAGCTACTTGCATGCTCAGCCTGGGTGTTGGTTTCAAAGATGCATGTTACATTCGCTGCCAGTGATGGACCACACGGTGGTTGCAGGCGCTGTGGAGATCAGGATGGGAGTTCAGGCAGATGGTGACATTGGTGAAATGGATATGAACAGGACGCAATTCATAAGGGCAAATGCAAGCCACAGTAGGATAATTTGCTCTATGCATATACAAGGGGGCAACAAGGCCTTCAGAAAAGGACATGGCTGTCATTGTGATGACCAGTGTTATTACTGAGTGACTCGGCAACACACAGATAGGAAGAAAAGCAAAGGCCCCTACTAGGCTATATAAACAAGAGTGCCACAAGCATCATGTGTGCTGCAATCATTCTTCTCTACACAGTATCAGGAAAGCCTCATACCTTCTGGATATGTCCGGTTTTGGGCAATGCAGAAAGGCTTACATCTATTAGAGTCCGTGGAAGACAATCAGTAACCTAGTAGCCATGACCTATGAGTAAAAGTTGAAAGAACTACATTTGTTTAGTCTGCTTAGGGGGAAAAGGAAAGGGAAAACATTACAACCTCCAGATTTGTAAAAAGCATCTGAAAAAGGAACAGGATGGATTGTTCTCCATCTCCAGGAGGCATAAGGTTAGACATCCAGAAAATATTTTCAGCTCCTTAAGCCCTTAAGGGCTCGTTAAGACAGAGTGCCTTGCAGTGACCATACAGTCTCCTTCTCCAGAAATTTCCAAAACAAGGCATTACAAATCCCTATCAGGCCCAGTTAGACAGTGGTATCCTTCCTTGGCAGAAACATGTCTAGATGACATCTCAGGTGCCCTGTTCTTGGTCATGCACCACTACATGGTAAGGTGCGGACATGCAGTTCCAGGAGTGAGTTGCTCTTTGCACGCTGACAAGAAGGGCATCACTGAAAATAAGTGAACAGTGATTCTCCTCGCATTGCCACGTTGTCCAGACACCACACCATATCCCCCCTTTCAAAAAGTGGATAGCCTTGCAGGATACTTGGCACAACACCAGCAAGCTGACGGTTGCCCAGATGAAGCTTAACCCACTGTTCAGACAGCCCTGCCCTTCAGCTGAAAGAGGACAGCAGGCTGCTATTGCTTCTGGCTGGGAAATGCAGTGGTTTCATTGCACTGTGAAGGCTCCTAACTCTGCAAAACTGTGGGTCAACCAGAAAGGTGCATTACCTCATTCCTGTCTACAAGAATCAGATGAGAAGACTCCCTGAATGGGCCCCTCATCCGGTGCTGGCTAGATAACAAGTAAAGATTTGGGGAAGTGGTGGATGAAGCCTACCCTTTGTTGTGGCTGAAGTTAAACCACTAATCCAGGGTAAGCTGCAAGCATGGAGTAAACATCAGTCCTTGAATGAGCTTTCATGATGGCACGAGAGAGAAGGCCTAGTCTCCACTAGACCTTGCAGCAGTCCTGCAGGAGGAGGACATGCTGAAGCTGGTGAGTCCTCCAGGGGGTCAGTGGGAAAGCAAACCCACAGGAGTCCTTCAGAGCTGTGCCAGACTGCTGCAGCAGGCTGTTTGGAGAAGACCTGAGCTGCCTTCCTTCTGCAGACCTGGTGCCATAGCCTGTGTGGGAAATCCTCCCACGGCTGTGCTGGTTCAGCCCTGTGCTGAAGCTACAAACTGCCCCTTCAAACGCAAATGCTCTGTGAAGGTTGGCTCAAGCAAATCGGTGTCTCTGCCAGAGGGTAAGCATGTTCACAGAGGCTGGGTGGAGGCTGCATGGAAAAACTAGACCCTCATTGACATGGAGAAGCCAACCCACCGCACGCACTAAAGGAGGCATTGGCAATGAAAGGGCTGACCGTTGCCTGGATTACAGCACTGGGACGAGAGAGGCCACTGTGGTATAAACATCTGTCAAGGGCAGATGAGGGCTGGAGCAGAGGCATTCCCCACAGGTTCATATACTTTTCAAGGACCTGAGGCCAACGGTCTGTTTTCTGTTCCTCGGTGATTTCACAGATGAGTGACCTCAGTGATCTCATGACCCATTAATAAATAATCTTCCAAACTCCTTGGCTGAATCGCCCCTGTGTAACAGTGCAGGATGAAACCACGGGGAATAGCTTCCTCCAAGACTTCATATTGCCGCTCAAGAGCATTTGATAAGGCCATCCCACAAGGAGTACAAAATCCCCTGTGCTTGGAAGGGAGGAGAAAGGGGTCACAGAGGATAACACAGCTCAGATCTTGGAAAGTACCTTCTCTTGCTGTTCTGCTTAGCCAAGATGGAACTGCCCCAGCAGCTGGTTCAGTTCAGATGGATGCAAAGGTGTACGACCATCCCAGCAACCCTGAGAAGCTATGGCTGCCCCTCCAGATATTCCCAGATTTCACTGGAAACCAAAGGGGATTGTGTCTAAACTATTTATTTCTACCAGCCAGCACAGCTTTGCTGCTCAAGGGTGTGAAGCAGGGAGACCAGCCACACATCTCATAACATGTCATTTTGGTATCTGGCAAGTTTGTTCCAGGGGCTGGGCTTGGAGGAGTACCACAGCCTCCTCCCCTGCATGTCTGACTGTGGTGCTCGGGAGAGTGAGTCATCCATTTTTCATGTGGAGCTCCCTGTCATTCCAAGGGAAAAGGCTGTGCTTCCGGCATCCCTTGGCGTGTGGGTTTCCATTCATCTGTTGATGACCAGGCAACATGCCATCCCCAGGACAAAATGGCTGCTGCTTAGTTCCTCTGCTATTAGTGCATCCCTTAGGATTTTGCTGAGCTTCTCCAAGGTCTCCAAGTCTTTTGGACAGTCTGTCTGAGCGGAGAGAGAGCAGTGTCTGGAGATTTTGGTGTCAATCCCTCAGTGCACTGTGGCCAAGCCAGAAAGGCTGCCTCTTCTTTTCCCTTGATTTCTGCAAGTCCTGCGCAGGGCAGGAGGGAATCGGACCTTTTGCTGCTGGAGCTCCATGTTTTCAGGCAGCAGAGACGCATCTGCCCCTGTGGTTTGTTGACAGGCTCTGTTAGCAGGAGACCCTTGGTAAAAGCTTAAGGAACGGTATCCCCACTTGTGTCCCAGTGGGAGGAATATTAGGTGAATAAATATCCCAAGGGGCAGGCCAGCCAAATCAGGCCCTCCTGATTCGGAGAAGTCAATCAAAGAGGACCAGGTGGTCATCAAGTGGTCTCCTCACTTTGGGGAGCACATAACGCATGGCTTCTTGGTGGGATCAGCCAGCTTTCTCCTTGGCGTGGACAAAACTCCCCTGTTTCACAGGAGGTGGTAAACAAGCCCTGGACCTCATCCCTTGGCTCCAGGGCACACAGTTGCAAAGCTCCTCTGATCAGTGTGGGAGGAAGCGCCTCCACCCTCTTTATGGCTGCCTGGTAATCAGCCCCAGCTGTAAGCCTCTCCCTTCCATGCCTGGAAGCCCAGGCTGGCCTCCCGGGGTGGGGCACGGGCGGTTTAACCCATTCTCTGGACAGATGGACAGATGGATGGACAGACAGACAGATGTTCCCCAGCTGCCACTGAAGCACTGGGAGCCTCTTTCTGCGGGGTTGGCTGGCCGGGTTGCCAGAAAGGGACCGCGAGGCTTTGGGGTGCAGAGGCGTGCAGGTTAGTGCCCTGGGGGAACGGTGATGGTTTTGCTCACTCCTTGCTTGAAGGTGCTGCAGGGAGCGACCTCTTCCCTGGGCTGCTGGCTCTGCTGGCACCTGAGCGTGGCTGGGAGGTGAGGGGCTTTGCAAGGGGATGGTTTGTCCCCAACATCTTCTTCACAGGACTGTTCCTGGTGGCTCCTGCCAGCACCATCAGGCGGAGGATGTCCATCCCACGAGTGCGTGGGTCTGTGGGTTACTGCAGGGTGCTCTGTCCTTCTGCAGACCAGCATCCCAGCAGCACCTGGGGCTTTGGCTCCTTTTTTTAAGCAGCTTTTGTCCCTTAGAGAAAACCAGCCATGAGGAACTGTCTCCGGGTGGCTCTCCGGTCCAGGCGCAGGCGAGTGGCCAGGCAGCCGCTGGTGTGATGCCTACGTAGCACCGCGCCATGGAGACGGGGCAGGGGATTCCTGAGGTGATGGGGCTGAAGCGCGAGAGCAGAGTGGCGCTGGATGGTGAGAGGCTTTCTCTGCTCATATAGCTAATAGACTAATTAGCAAGGAGCTCGAAACTTGGCTGTGTTTGTTGTCAAATGCAGGCCCCTTTCCAAGTGGTGTTAACAGCCTTCCCTTTTCACTCTGGGTGCATTGTAGAACCGGGGCTTTTCTGCTGCTTCACAGAGGATTCTTCATTTAGTAATGGATATAGGCTGAATAGCTGTTGCAGCTATAGGTTACACCAGGATCAGGAGTGAGGGGTGGCAGGAAGGGGGCAGGGTCCTGGGGCTGGGAGAGCCATGGGAGGCTGGAAGAGGGGATGGAGGGGGCACTGACCCAGCTGTGTGTGACACGCAGCTGGGCTGGGGGCTGCGGGGGGCTGTGGGCATGCTACAGGCTGCCAGGGTGGATTGAAGGGCTTGGCCAGCTGAGGTCCCCGGGAAGCTGGTGGCACAGCCAGGTGCCAGTTAAGAGAGGTGAGAGAGTTAAGCCAGGTGAGAGAGAAGCGCATGGGCAAAGGTGCGATTCTGAGCCAAAGGTGCAGCTCCTTGTGCCGTTCGCATGCTTCTAGTTAAGATGCCAGTGTTTAAATGATTCCTTTGAAAAATGCTGCCCTTTCACATAAGAGACAAAAAGTTCACAGAGGCGAAAGGCTACCAGTGCTGGCAGGATGCTGGCAGTATGTGGGCAAGGGGCAGGCGAGCTTCCCTGCCGCCCTGCTGCCAATGCAAATCTGCCGGCGCAGCTGAGCCGAGCCCAGGGGAAACTGTGAGGGTTTCCGCTGGGTTCCCACAAGTGCAGGAGCCGAGGCTGTGCCTGCAATCACGTCTGCCCACAGGCAGTGGCCTTTGTAGGCTGCCTGGATAATGGTTATTCACTGCTGGTGGGAGTGGAGACTCTTGCCTCCATGGGGCCACCCCTCCATCCAGACACCTGGCATCTTGGTTCCCTCCAGCCTCCCAACTGGCATGCTCCTGACTCTCCAAATTCAGCTGCTCCTTGGGAGCATCGTCCCTTGTTTTCCCCCGGGGTGCCTGAGAATGAAGTGGCCAGGGGCTTCTGGGGCGGCCCTATTCCCCCAGGCTGGTGCATTTTGCACAGAGGGCAGGGCAGGGAGGCAAGGGCTTCGCAGAACATTGCCAGCAACCAAGTGTGGAGGCATGGGTGATGCCTGCAGCCCTGGCTATCCCTCAAGCGCTCCACAGTGCCTGAAACAGGCTGTAATTCACACCTTCACCACATACTCAAACACCACCCCAGCTGAAGTGAGGTGAGCACCTGCCAGCTGCACACAAATATTATCTGGGTGTCACGGCAAATATTAGGCACAGGGCCTGGAGCGTGCCCAGCCTCCCTCCGAGCTCCACGGAGGCTGCTTGCCCACAGCAGGCCTGGCTTTCCCGCAGACGCTTGCAATGGCATGGCATCACTGCTGCTGTTTTTTTTGGATTGGGGCCAACCGCTTATGGAAAAGCAGTCGAAGCAGCGCGGACGGCAGGTAGGGCAGAGCCGGGGTGAGGGGTGCCTTGCCGACGCAATGGCTCACATCCCCAGCATGGTGTGGTGGAAGTCGCCCAAAACCTCAGAAGTAGGATGGTGGTTTGGCAGAGTCATGACTCCGTGACAAAAGCCATGACTGAAAGTGTTTGACATATCCACACTCATTCATGTGATGCTTGGAGCCAGAAAAGACTTCCAAAAACATGTCCCTTCCTGCTGCCAGAGAAAGGAGGAATCAACTCCCTTTAATAGCAGCCAGGAGACCTAATATCAGACCAGGTATTTGAACCCTCTTTTGCCCTTCCACTTACTGCCAGGCTTTGGCCCCTGTAAAATCTGTCTGAAAAGACCATCTGATGAGCACTCCATGCAAACCCAAGGTTAGCCAGCCCATGGGCTGCCTGGGAGCTGGTCACGGTGTGTAGAGCGTGACTAGCCATGGAATCCCACTGGCTGTGCCCCCCTTCCCCATCTGAGCCACCAGCCAGGCTGCAACAAGGCCAGAGAGACTTCTGAGGCTGCCATGCAGCCTGCTGAGGTGTTGAACCCTGGCACCGACAAGCTTGGGATCTCACTGTTTGGACCTTGGGGCTGAAATTTTCCATGAACATCAGCTTCTAGTCTGGAAAATCAGTTTGGCGACAGGGTCAGATTTCCAGCTGAGAAGAACGAATGATCTCACTACCAAGTAGGCTATTTCCAGACCAGCATTTCCCAAACGGAGTGCTCCGGTGCTAAGCTCCCCTGAAGCAGCGCTGGTGGTACATGGTGGGGCCAGGCTGTTTCCCAGTGTGCCAGCTTGGCTTCATCAGTTCCTTTGCTGTCCCTCCTTGCGTTAGGGATTTCAGTGCAGAGACCTGGCTGCTTTTGCATTTCCAGCTTCTTTCTGTGTTTGCCTTTCTGGGTCTGGATGTTGCCTTGGCTTTCTGAATGCCAGTAATTCCCACCCATTCACCTCCCTTCTAAGTTCCGTTTTGAGTTCACACATCTGTTTGTTGCTCATTTGAGATCCAGGCTTAGAGGCTGGGCAACCATGGAGGCAGTCTCTGTCCCAGGTAGTTCCCAGTTTGAACAACCCCTGTAATTCCCTTTGAGAAACCTCTTTCCCTTCTAATCCTTTCAGTTTATCCCTCAACTTGGCTCCTTCCTTCTGCCCCTTCCCCTATCTGACCCCACAATTTCTTTCACTTTTCATCCCTGCTTTCTATTCATCGCAGTTCCTCCATCTGCTTCTCCTTGGCCCCTTTTCTTCCTCTCCCTCAGTGACCTGCTTGCTTCCCTGGAAGAGACAGAGAATAGGTACAGGCGTCCTTGCTGTTCTCATGTCTCTGGGATGAAGTGGTGAATTCAGAGGTGTAGCATCCCAAAACTGGCAGCAGAGGGGCAAGCATGAGACTGATACCGGAGAAACTTTCAAGGTATTTGGACAGACAGCCCCAGTAGGTAGCCTCAGTGCAATACACCCTGTTGGAGCTGTGTCCTGGCTGTTCAGAGTGGTGCTGGTAGGAAGGCAAGGAATAGGTGGAGGATGGGTGGGAAGCCTGCCAGCAGCACAAAGCTCCCCTGCCACAAATTCAGCCGTGTCTCCACCTTTGTCTGGAGTGTGGCACTAGGAGGACATCATTGCCCATGTGCAGGCAAGGGGCTGGGGGTGGGAAATGCCCTGGCAGAGCTGAGGGCCCCTGGGGAAAGCAGGAAAAAGGCTGAGCAGGCGATAAACCTGGCGCACAATGCCCTGGCTGAGGTCTCCACACAGACACAGTCAGAGAAACTGCTGCTCCCATTTCCTACAGCAAACAGCAGCCTCCCAGCAGCTCTGCCCCTGGGAAGGTCTGTGCTTGCTAAAGGGCCGCTGGCATAGGGGAAGCTTCGATAGCTGACAGCAGATGAGGATCTGTCCTTGTCACCTGGCTGGACAGACAAGCTTAGCTTCTTTTTGCATCTCCTTTTTCTGTGTTGTCAGCAAGACCCAGATTCCCTCACCCGCTTTTAGGTGTAATGCTCCCAGGAAAGTTATGCCTGACTGGTTTCCAGCGGCAGAAAAGGAGAACTGAACCTCTTCTGACATCCATTTGGTGTAAGCACCCACCTTTTCTGCCGTTCACAGCAGAAAGCACAAAACCATCAAACAAACAGATCTTGGAGAACATGGGAGGGCAGGTTCTCTGCAGTCCCACTTTCCTGTCTCAGCAGTGCCCTGCTGAATTTGCTCCACAGACACCAGAAACAAGTCTCTGCAGTGGCTGGCCTTGCCTGCGTGCAACAGGCTCTTGCAAATTGGAGTGGGAACGTCCTGCTTCCTCTGCTGCTGTTGGCACAGGCTCTGGGCGCACCTGGTCATGCCCTCTGTGGTCCTGCCCCTGGCATGACAGGATGAGGAGAGCTGTACGGGACAGCAAGGCCTTTTGCTTAGCCCTGTGATGACAAAAGGTTGTCACATCACCCCAGCACTGTGCCCAGTGGTATGAAATCAAGCCCAGCATGCTTGGACCTTGCCATGCCTTGGCCAACAGGCCAAGATGCCTTCCCACTAGAAGCACGACAGCGAACAGCCCCCACATTTAGAGAGTTCTCTAGGGTTGGTTTGGACCCAGGGGCTTGGACTTTGTTTGCATCTTTACCCATCTTAGCTGTGCTGGTCAGGCCACCTGGGGTCAAAGGCTTACCCTTCCTCGCCGAGCACTGCGAAAGCGGTTTGCAGGATGGGGTGAATGAAGGATGTCATTAAATCTGCCTCATCTGAGCAAATGCAGGTGCAAATGGCAGTGCAATGCAGCTGACAGCCACTGGCATGAGAGCTGTGACCCACAGAGGCTGCTGTGGGTCCTATCCCTGCATAGCTGTGCTGCTACTACCTCCCCAGAGGGCTGAAGTAGTACATGGTCTCCAGGATCTAGGGACACCTTGGTTGTGGTGTTGATATATTCTTAGTTGTGCCAAGGATGGATTTGAGTAGCCAAGTTACTACGTGCCTATTGTCCAGTGCCTGATATTACAGGGACTTTCCTACCCAGCGGTGTCACCCACGTGTGTGTAACTGTTGCCGACAGCTGCTGACTCATGGGTTCAGCACACCTCAGGCTCTGGAGACTGCTTGCTGGTCTCCAAAACAGCTGGAAACCTCATTCATTTTCAGGAGATGAGAAGGTAACAAAGACTTAGTTAACTCCCAGCTGGCCTATGACATAATGCACAGAAGTGCACATGAAGAAATCACATATTATAAAATGCTTCACTGTGTCTTCCCCTTCCCTTCCCTTCCCTTCCCTTCCCTTCCCTTCCCTTCCCTTCCCTTCCCTTCCCTTCCCTTCCCTTCCCTTCCCTTCCCTTCCCTTCCCTTCCCTTCCCTTCCCTTCCCTTCCCTTCCCTTCCCTTCCCTTCCCTTCCCTTCCCTTCCCTTCCCTTCCCTTCCCTTCCCTTCCCTTCCCCTTTGTGAATTTGATAGGAGTCAAGGGAAATTGTACCTGAGTGTGGAATATGGATTTGGGGTGCACTTGTGGAGACATTTTTGAGTGGGGTGTGCACGAGACCTATTTTCACTCCTGAATCAGTGGCTGAGAAGTGGGAGCAGGGCAGGATGCTCCGGAAGAGGGATGCAGGAGCACGGCCAGGCTGCAGGGGTTTGAGCAGAGGGAGGGAGCTCTTTGGACTCAAGGGTGCGGGAGCTGTGCTGGGCTGGGAACTGCTCTGAAACTGCTGACAGAGGCAGAGGGAGCAGCAGCAGTGTGACCCTCAGTGTGGCATCGCCCGCAGGCCAGCGGGAGGAGGCGTGTGGCCCGGGGACAGAGGAGGTCACAATTTCTTTCTTAGGTCAAAAGTGGGCTCAGGCTGGCATGATAGAAAAGCACACCTGCCCGCTTGGAAACTTGCGGTCACCTGGATGGCACCAGCCGGCGGCGGGGCTGGAGGGGCTGCCAGGGATGTACGTGGTGGCACGTGCTGCCCTTGGGGCAGGTGCAGCCCCCACCAGGGCTGGCTGGGCGCCGTGGGGGGGGGCCGGGGATGAGCAGTCAGTCGCCAGTCACCTGCCCCGCTGCCTGCCAGCTGATGGGGGCTGCGTGCAGGGAGCCTCAGCTGACGGGCGCCGGCTGCCAGCGCGGCCCTTGGCACAGCGGCCCGCGCCTCCCGCCCCGGCACACAGGGGCTCGCACGTTGCTGACCGCACGTACGTGTCCCGCAGCCCAGAAGGCCCTGGCAGCGGCCGCCTGTGCCGCGCTCCTTGTCTGCCTGCCAGCCAGTGCCCAGGATCTGCTTCCTCCCTCTCTTTCTCTCTCCCCCACCCCCGCCTCGCTTCTTTTTTTCCTCTCTCCCACTTGCAGAAGGCAAGGGGCGGGGAGAAAGAGGGGATGCCAGCAGTGAATGTGAGGCAAGAGGGGACGGGAGAAGTGCTGGGGACATCACTGCTCTGCCTGTCTGGAAAGAGATGGGTGCTCATCCCGCCACTGCAACTGCTTCCAGAGAAGTCACTTCCTTCCCTCCCTCCGCTCTTTGTTTCATGCCACAAAGGAGGAGAGGACTGTCTCTGTGCCAGGCGGGGAGCGTGTCCCCCACGGGGAGTCATCGCTCTCTGAGCAGCTGCTCTGCCTGGGATTGCGTCTTGGTCCCTGCTCCCGCTGCCCAAAGCACAGGGGTACTACTGCCAGGTGGGGCTGGGACTCCAGGTCCTCTCCCAGCATGGACAAAGCCATCGCTTCTCCTCCTTCCCTGTGTCACCTCAGGGTCCTGCTGTGACACACAGGGCTGGGTGGCCTGGCCCAGGCTTTGGGGTAGGTGGTGAGCCCATCAGGAGGCTGTACAAAATGCAGCGGTGGCTGGTGACAAGGAGCTCTGTGGCAGAAACACTGTCAGATGAAGATTGCAGAGCCTGTATGTTGTCTGCTGGGGACAGCTTAAAGGACGGATGGAGGATAAAAAGGGTGATACCAGCACCCTTCTGGTCAGCAGCAGTGTGCAGGGCTTGCTTGCATTCATGTTTGTTAGTGTTCCCTGTGAGGTCTAAGATGATGTCCATCTCCCCACTCTTTCTTCATATCCCTGGCTCTTTTCCAGCTTGCACAAAATCCTCTCTCCCCAAGCTTTCTAACACAGAGATTTTCCAGTCTGAGGTTCCTGATGTCAGGGAAGCCTACTCCTGTATTGTCACGCCTCCAGAAGGGCAAAGGTCCTATGGCAGACCCTTAGCCACAGTGCTGTGCAAAGCACTCTGATGCATTTTGTTCTTTTCGGTAGGTGGCCCAGGGCAGAAGGCAACCAGGTGGGCTCTGACACCAGGTTTGAGTGGGATCTATAGAGTGAAAGGATGACTTTTGCTTTATTAACCTGTAAATCCTGCTCACAGCCACAGCACATTTGACACTACTTTTTTCCCTCTTTCCCCTCTCTTTTTTTTTTTCCCCTTTTTTCTCCCTTCCAAAATGTCTGTCCTCTTGAGTCTCTGACTGGGAACACTGAACTCATCCCTCATCCAGGCAGGCTCCAGGTTCTCATGATCACTGCCCTAGACTTCCCAATCATCCTACTGTTCATAGTGACTCCCTCCCCATTAGTAAGAGGAAAGGCCAAGGGCTCAATTTTTCCTTTGGACCCTCTCATGGTGAACGTGCCTGTCTGTGCCACATGGCATAACCTTTACTCACCACTGGAATGTCTGCTCACATCCACATGCCCACAGATGTTAGGGGGCAACTTTCCTCAGCAAGACCTCATGCAAGAATCACTTTCTTCTGCCAGCAGCCTCAGGGGCTCACTCCATGAGCATGTCCTCCCCAGCAGCTTTGTCCTGGCCACGTTTACTGTGCTGGCTCCTGCAGCCAGCGACATGCTGTGGTCACCTCCCCAGGTGAATGTCTGCAGAAGCTGGTTAGTGACCCTGCCCATTTTGATCCTAAATTGCTTAGAAATCTGAATGACTGTGTTTCCCCAGACACATTGCCTTGTGCTGGCACAGTAGTCTTACATGCACACCAGCACTTGTGGGTGCTGTTGGATTTAGCTATGTGTCTTCAACGTGGAGGTGCATCTCCCTTCCCTCACCCATGTTTCCCCTTTGGCATTTACCCCTTGGTTCTTTACCCTGAGGATTTTCCTGAGCTCTTTGCTGTTGATGTGCCACCCCCAGCATTACCAGCTCCTCCAGCTATGTCTTGTCCACGGAGATGGTGACCAGCACCAGGTCACAGGGATGACTGGGTGGTTGCCATAGATGACAACGGGCTCCCCCTCATTTTCTCCTGTGCCTGTGTTGATGGGGCTCATAGATTCCCACCAGTCTTTCATTTCAGAGATATCTATCCATTAACTCTTAGGGGTGGAGACTACAGTTGCTTATGCTTGTATAGCTTGAAGAACATCTAGCCAGCCCTGCCAGTTTGGAAGGTAAGTGGTTTTCACCTTTTCATTCAGCTGCTTCCTGTAAGAAAAGACATGTGCATCTTCTCTGAGTCCAAAATCTTGCACATGCCAGCACTGGCTTTCTTCTGTCCTCATTCCTGGTGGAGATTCACCTGGCCTGCACATACCTTGGGGTCTCCAAAATCATATCTGAATGCAGAAAATCTTCCTTCAGCAGATTTGTGCTTTGTTAGCAAAAGAAGATCCTTGAATTTCTTGATGTTCTTGGGAAACTTCTCCAAGACTCTTCCCCTGGTGCTGCAAGGGCAGTGTAAACAGTGCTGATTTCTTTATGTGAGCCCAGAGTATCTCAAGCCATGCTTCTGGCTACAGGTCGGTATTGAGGCCAGTGATTTGTTTGAGCTTCTGTGGATAACTATGTCAGGGCCAAGCACTGTGCCAGTAAGCTTCTTTTAAGGACTGGGTTTTTTCTACACAGTCAAGATTGAGGCAGCCTATTATTAACCTCAGAGTCTGATGGCTTGCTTTGCATTGCCATTTTAGTCTGCATTTTCACTGACTCCAACATACAGCTGCTGCACTTCCATGCACCCCTGTTGTCTCCCTGCACTTGCTTTCCGCTCCACCTTACCAGAACACCTTTCCCAACATTGCACTTCAGTGAAACTTGTCATGTCCTTCACCTATCCACAGAGAGGAGGCCATGTGAGAACAGCTGAGTTTTCAGTCAGCCTGCCCCAATTACTTGTCCCAGGAACACAGTGGAGTAGGGAAATATGGCCTTGCTCTTTGAGACAGGCAAAGTGACATGACAGCAGCAAATGGGAAGCCAGTAGCAGAGACCTCACTTGAATGCAAAGCTCCGGGGTGCCAGGCTTAGGTGAGGACAAATTTCACCATCCTGAAGGACAATAGGAGGTGAAAGCATGTGTTTTGCCCACACCCAAGCAGCTGCATCGCCACCGATAGCAGGAAAGGATGAATTTTGCAAATAAGGACTAATTATAAGGCTGTGTCTGAGCTCAGACCTCCTGCTTAAAAAGTCCCTCTGCATGTGAGTAAGCATGCAGTGGTGACCTTAGCAGGGCAAACCTCAGAGACCACGGGAGGTCTGAGGGTGCCAGGCACAAGAAGGGATGAGCCTATGACAGCCCATCTCTGTGGAGAGGTGAAGCAGGCATCCAAAAATAACCTGCCACTCCACTGCCAAGAGCAGCAAGCCTTTGATAAACAGTTTAAAAATAACCTCAGTGGGAAAGGCTTCGCAGCTCCCTCCATCAGAATTGGAGTTGTGCTGTGTTTGCCTTCCCATGCCCCCGCCAGCTTGCTGCTGAGCATGCTGCTCACGTGATGCCCGCTGCCTGTGGAGGCTGGCCCTGGCCGGGATGCGGGTAACCACGAGGGACTGGGAAGATGCTTGGCTATATTTTGCTGCTGCAGCAAGGGTTTGTCCTGGCTGGGAGCAGGAGCGGGGAGACAGCCCAGCGGGGACGTGCCTGGTGGGGGCTACAAGGTGCTTTTCGTGTTGCGGCTTCCCACCCTCCTGTTGACACAAAGGAACGGCTTGTGCGGGTGTCAGGCAGAGAGGGGAAAGCGCAGGGAGGTCTGCCACAGGAAACCAGAGCCAGATGTGCTGAGGGCCAGTGTGTCCTGGAGAACCCTTCCTGGGGAAGGGGGGCAGCAGGGGCCCTCTGCTCCACGTGCCCTCACCCAGCACTGGGACACGGAGCAGGGGCAGAGAGGAGCCCTCCCTGCCTCCCTTCCACACCCCCTGGATAACGGTGTGGGTCATAGCCAGGAGATCACATTGGGATGCAGCCCCATTCTTGCCTGGCTGCCCCAGGACTGTGGCACATCTCCCTAGAGAAAGTGGATTTTTTGGGGTGAATCCCCTGGGATGCTGGCTGGGCATGGGGGACCTCAAAGGTCTGGTCACCTGCAGAGGCAGCCCTGGCAAGCAGCAGGGCAGCAGGGCTCATTGCACCGAGACATGCTCTTGGGCAAGATGGTCTCAGCACTGTATGGAGGGACAACGCTCACACATGCCCCTCAGCCTAGTGCCACCATGCACACACCCCTCCAGGTTCAGGACACAGACCCTGCACCACTGCCCTGCCCCAGCTGCCTGGAAAGCCCCCTCCAGCGAAGCGGGGAGCAGGCCCTGGAAAGAAAAAGTCTTACACAGACAGAAAACTCTCATAATTGGGAAAGTTATTGTATTTCTCTTGTGGGTGGGGGAGAGTGGGAGGGAGGTGGGGCAAGGCAGGGGCAGGCAATCCTTCTCCAGACATTGTCACTCCAGCGCAGTGATCCTTGGAGAGCCCTTGCCATTTTGCTGCCAGCAGGCAGGAGCCAATTAAGGGCAATTAGGGTGGAAGCGGAGAAGACGCCCCTTTAGCTGCCGCCGGAGTGGCCTCTGGGAGCACTGGCAGGGCTCCACACTGTAAGGTTATTAGAGTTCTCCCCCATATTGTCCTTGGAAGAGATGCTTCAGAGCTGTCTCCTCGGAGCAGTGAGATGAAAGGGAGCCCTCCTTTGATGTGTTCACCCAGAGCCTCTGCTGTGGCACATGTAATCAACCCTAGCACTTCTCCAGCACCTTCCACTGCTGTTAATTACCTAGGCCAGTTACCCCAATATCTGAGGTCTCCCAGGCAGAGCAGGACCCCCCCAAGGCACAGACGTGGCCTCTGCCCTACACATCCTTTTGCATGAAACAAGATGCAGCAAGCAAGGGCAGAGAACAGCAACGAAGAGAGATGATCTGGGGCAGAGGTTAGCCAATCTCCATTAGGAGAGGAAGAGAGGTACAGCCGAGGATGAGTGGGCTTGCTCACAGCCACACAGGCCATGGCATGGACCCAGGGCTTTTCCTGGGGTCCTACACGCTCAACAGCTGGATGCTGATGATCTCAAAGCCTCCCTCCTAACTGCACGTACTGCCACAGGACACCAAATCATATGGAATGACAGTGGCTGAGCTTGTAAGAGCTTTGTTGCTTATTTTGTCCCAGCATTTACAAAATCCCCTTCCTTGGCCACCCTTTCCTCCCCTACAGCTCAGGCAGCTGAGGAACAGCAGAGGCAGGAGATGAGGCAGCTCTGTTATGTGTCATGAAGATGTCCCCTTGGCCCTCTCCAGTCCCCGCTCTGCAAGCCTGAGTACTAAGTGCCTGTGGGCAGCAGTGTCCTGCCAAGACAGAGATCTCACCACAGCACAGAGTTTCCTGATGTGTTGCCCACAGCACCCTTACTCCTTTTCCCCTCTTCTTTCTGCTTCTTGGACTGTCTCTCGCCCAGGTCCCTGGGGGTCACACCTCCCCATCCTTATTCTTGTGCCTTACCACTCCCAATGTCACCGTTCCTATCCTGTGTTACTCCCCCCAGGCAGAGCTTAGCATGTTGCCCTGCGTTATTCTCACTGCCAGGGGACCACAGTGGGGGCAAAGCTGGAAGAGGGAAGAGATGCAGCTTTTACCACTGAGTGTGGGCTGTGATGGGATGGGAAGAAGGTCCATGGTAACTTGCCATCCCTGCAGAATATGTATTTTTCCTGCATCCAGGAGCTGCTTCTGGATGGACTTTAACTTTGTCTTGATGTGGAGGACAGCAGGAATACTGTCAACTCCAGACATCAGTCCTTCTGTCTCCAGTCTCTGGGCATTGTTCGTTTGGGCCAGGTTCCCCACAGACCTTTGAAAACCAAGTGGCCCTACCCTGGTTACCCGTTGAGCGGGTCCACTGCCCTGCCACCCTTCCTCTTCACCTGGATGGTTCCTTGCATTTCCCAGCCAGGCGAGCCCGCTGACTAAAGCTGCCGTCTCCAGCACTGTACACAGCAGCACAGTGGGAACGGCAGGCTCTGAGCATTCTGGCTCACAGTCTCCAAAGCAAAGGTGGCCCCAGGGCACTTCCCATGGCTTTTCTACCCACAGGTGCCACCACCCATCCGGAAGGAAGCAGCCAGCCTTCTTCTGAGCAGCTGCCTTGTAAATGCATCCTCTGAGCCGCGCACAGCTGCCTGACGCAGGACAAAGCGACCTGTGGCCTCAAGAAGTGAAATACAACGTTGAAAACTCACAGTGCTGCACACAGCCAGAGAGACTGATGATCTCCACCAGCTTTTGTGACAACTGCCTTTCTGCTTTTCAGTTTCTGTCAGGAACAGGAACGACCTCAATAGTTTCCTTTCCTGCCTGGTGCTGCCCTTGCAACTGCTGCAGAGCAGAAAGGCAGGCAGACAGATGCAGACCTTGGTCTGCTTTGTGAAAATACTTCCAGTGCCATCACGTTTGGTAAAGGTCTTTCATTTACAAATCCTACTCACTGGCCTCAAAGCACCTGAGAGCCTCTCAGAATTTTTCCCAGCATCCATGATGCTTTCGTGTAGCTCTAAATAGGAAACAATGCTCTTGGAAACCCAGAACCGGTCCCTGGAAACTTGGTGGAGTAGTCACAATGCAGAGCTCAGAAGTGTTCTTCCCACACGTGCTACCTCTTAGAAGCCAAGGAGGGATTCCTAGGGCCAGGAAGAGAGAGTGGATGCCACCATGTGGCAGCAGATTCCCAAGTGTGGAGCTCAGGAGAGCTTCAGGCAGGCCTGGCTCATTGCTCACGCTGGAGGATGGCCTGGCTGTCCACATGCAGAACTTCAGCGAGGAATTGTGACCTTCCGTGGTGTGACAGGGAGGTGCTGTACCAGTACCCTGTCCCTTCCCCAAAGACACCAGCCACCCACTCAATGGAGGTAGGATTTATTTTGCAATTCATCAGCTCTGGAATTTACCATCAAAGCCAATATTTGTCCGAGAATTGTGTTCCAGCACCAAAGACCCATTATTCACAGTGACAGCCTGAAGAATTGAAAACAAACAAAGAACAAAGTCAAATCAAGTAGCTTTGGACATAAACCATCCCGCCTCAAGGCAGAAGATGACTTCTAAGCAAGAGAGGCAACTTCTAAGGGAGAAACTTTTTTGGCAAGCATGTTATTCCACTGCTGCAAATTTTCTTGCCTTTTTCTCAGAAGCAACCAAAACCAGCCCGCCAGAAAACACTGGGCTAGATGGAGACTTAATTTGATCCAGGCCAGCCACTCTTATCTTCTACATTTTCACTGTAAAAAGGAGGAAAAAAAAAGAAAGAAGGAAACTTTTGCATCTTTCTGGCAATGAAGACAGCCCTAAATATTTGAAGCTAATATAAAAAGATGCAACCGCATTGTTTGTGGTCTGAAGTGTGCTGCAACAAGGGCTCTGACTGTCATTCGTATCAAGAGGCTGTTAACTCTCAACTCAGCAATGGCAACTCAGGCCTTGGCTTTCTTCACTACTGCGTGTTGGCTGAGAATGTGCTCATCCCCCAGGCTCTGTACTGCCCTCCTAGCCATCCGTGTGCCAATTCCTGCCTCAACAGCTCTTCCAGGGCACTGCACACGTAACTGCTGCACGGTATCCTGTAAATACAGCACTGTCAGTTTAAAAGACATTTGAATATCAAAAAGATTAGCGTGGGGACAACTACCTGGTTTGGTTACTTGCATATTTCACCCTGTAAGTGCTGCACTTTAATTTGAAAGTGTGAAGGAAGCTTTTGTCAAGTCTGAGGTCTTTTGTCCTAGAGATCCAGGTAGTCCAAAGGGCCCTGTTCCCAAAGAACTTGGAGTAAACCTGCCTTGAGCAGCTGGGTCCATGCAAGCTGCTTGTATACCAAGGTTTAGCTGACTTTGGTTGCTGGGCCCTGGCCACCCTAGGTTTTTTCCCAGTTCTTCAGTTCTTTGGTCTTCAGAGCAAATGGGGCTAAGCGGTCAGGCCATGCCAGCAGACCTCCAGGGCCCTGTGCTGATTTGCCCTGGCAACCAACCTGTTGTTGCTGTCTGGGAAGGCCAGGTCCGTGTGTCCTTGGGAAGAGCACGTAGAAGGTCAAAGTGTGGACTGGGCAAAATGGAGCAGATCCAGCGCTTCTGCTTTTCTCCGTGCTTGTGCAGGGTAGAGCAAAGCAAAGCATCGGCTTGGGAGGCAGGGTGAGCCTGTGGAAACCAGCTGCAGCATGGAGCAGGAGGAAGGACCTGGGGCCTACAGTACCATAGGATGGGAGTAGGGGACCCTGACTTGCAAAGGGCACAGAGCTCACACCAAGGGTATGCCAGCTGTAACCATGCTGGGGTGCTGGCTGGAGAAACAGGTCTGGATATACAGCAGCAAAAGCTCAAAAACAAAGAAAAAAACATCTAAAAATCTTGACCTGACTGGCTGCTTCAGCTGAGTTTTGTAGTGAGTCTGGAGGTGCCTGTTGCCTGGAGTGCTGTGCTCCCACCATGCTGCCCACCAGCTGTGTAGGAGCAGAGCTTGTCACCATGGGTCACCAGGGACAGTCACCTTAATTGGCTTAAACCACAGCTTGACCCGTGCCACCCATCCCGAGGGAAGGTCTCTGAAACAGAGAGTGACCGCCGTGCAAATTCCTCCTGTGGTCACTTTTGTAAACTCCTGCTCAGCTCGGAGAGGGATGGGGAAAGCAGTTAGTGGCATTCTGCCTTCAAAGAGCAGCCATGTTTCGGGCGTGATTCATCTGTCTGAGGATTCAGCTTGTTTTGATAATTTGTAGAAAGCCAGCTCAGCAGAATTTCTAACCAGCTGTTCACTGGGGTGTGATATGAGGTTGTCACCCTTGCCACCTGGGAGACCTGGGGGATGCTATTGCCAACACAGACGGGGCACAGCACCAGGCTCAAGTGAAGCCTTCGAGCCACATCCAGCTCCCATCATTTCCTTCATAATGTCTGTGGAGATGCACAGAGATAGGGACCACTCATCTCTGCAGGGCTACACTGGCCTGGTGTTTCTTGACCTTTCTTTCTTTGAAAGAGCAATATATGCCTTTGGACCTCCCCACAGAGGGCTGAGTTGTAGCACATGGCCCTCACCTTGCCTTCTATTCCCATTGGCAGTTGCCTTTTCTCCTTTTCTAGCATATGTGAGGATTGATGTCTGTCCCCCAAAATTGTATGCTACCATTTTGCAGTCCCTTTGACATCTGACAGACCACTTGTGACCCACAGACCACAGGCTGAGAAACACTGGATGGGGTGATATCTCTCTAGTTGCCTCCCAGCCCTTCTTTCAGGTGCTCTGAAACACTTAGAAGCAATCCCTGCCCTGAAAAAAGCATCACCTTGGTTGGACAGGCATGGGGAAGGACTCTCCCAGAGATGCTGCCTGGGCAGCCCAGTCGAAGACTTGGGGGATCCAACTTGCAGTTGTGCTGTGACATGGGACCGGGATGCTGGCAAAGGGCAGGCAGGTAAGGGAAGTGCAGTGCGGGTCTGCGGGTTAAGGGAGTGGAGGGGGAGAAAAGACTTCTCGCCAGCCCCACCACACTCCAGCAATCAAAGCCCAGCCTCTGTAATTAATACTATTTAGCCCAGGTTAGTGGCAGAGGAAAATGTCTCTTGTCAGCCTGGCTTTGCCCACTGGCCCTGATTTAGCAACATGAAAGCATTTTTTCTGATTAACTGTTCACTGAAGGAGATAAAAGAGATGACCATGAAATGTTTTCTTTAATGTGATGAATGTAAAGGGACTGGTAGAGCTGGAAAGGGTGAGAGGAAAGAAGAGAGAGTATTCCGACAGCAGATGGGGCTGGGGTGGGAAAGGGGTGTAGGGCAGAGCTGGGGAGCTGGGGCTGGGATGGAGGCGGCTGTGGGGCAGAGCTGGGCTGGTCGGGGCTGGGCTGGGGGTGCTGCAGGACAGGAATGAGTGGATGTCCAGGGTGAAGGTTAGTAATTCAAACATTTCTGAAAAGAGTAACTATGCGAGCAACTGTAATTGTTACAGATGTATACATATATATGGAGGTATGAGGTTTTCTGAAGGCTTTTATGAAATCTCAGTCAGTGCCAAATTTCACTGCTCATCTCTACTACTAAGCTAAAAAAATTGTCGGTAGCTAGGAAACAAAGCGAAGTAGTAAAGCTCCTTTTCTAACATGATGTGGTTAGGATATTTTGGGGAACAGCGATGCTGCCTCTACATTATAAAACCATACCAGAGGATTGAAAAGCTGTATTTAAAAGCTGAACACAGTTTCCTACCAGCCCTTAAAAGACATTTAGCTGGCATGTAGTCTAAACTGGCCTTCAGTGGCTTCCAATGTCCTTTTAACTAAGCATTCTTGATAGCTTAGATTTAAAACTTTTCTGAAGCTGGACAGTGAAATTGGCCTGACTCTCTTAGGATTAATTTCTGGTTCCTATGTATTATCAAGTAGTTATTGGGGAATTGGATGGGTTCTTGCAAAAATGAAAAAATACTGATTTAGCAGAGAGAGGGAAATAATCCAATGAACATCCCCAGGCAAGTTAGTTTTTGCAGTTGTTTGCAGAAAGGTTTTTTCCCTGATGTTTTTATGTACTTTGTGAAAGAAAGGGAGACTGTACAAAGTAAAATGGTTTTAGTTAAGAGTATCCTGTTGAAAGGTAATTGGGCACAAGATAGAAGATGAAAGTCCTTATGCATAAGTACCAAGTCACGCAAACTGACATGTCTTGTACAAGCGGATTGTGCTAAAGGGGATGTAACTTCACAGGCAAGCAAGCAATCATGTTATCTTCCCAGGATGCACAGTGAGAAGCTCAGACATGCACAAAAGCTTTGGCCATGTTCAACATTAGGTCGGCTGGTCCGTAAACAGATCGGATGTCCTCTCACCAAGCCCCCCTTTTGAGTCAGCTTGGCTCCTCTCCCAGAGGTCAGAGGAGACATAGGAAAGGTCCCTGAGCAGGCAATGGAAACACTGAAAGGGAGGTGAGGCTTGAATGCAGATAAGAGGAGTGAAAACTAATTGATCTGAGAAAGCACTGTGATTGTGGGGCATAAAATAATGACTGGGAAGTCCCTTTTATTTACTGGGAGGCAATAATAGCAGAGGGCAGATGATAACACTGAAAGGGTGACATTTTAGGGCTCTTTAATCTAGCAGAGAGAGGTGTAACAAGCTGCAGGGATTGCAATTTAAAGCCAGGCAAATGTAAATAAGAAATGAGTCACATTGCACAGGGGGTGCTGGCACACATCGAAACAGAGCGGGAGGGGTCTGGGGCTCCCCATCTCTTAACGGCTTTGTGTCCAGACAGGCTGATTTGCTGGGAGATAAAAACAAGGTACTGAGCTCAACTGCAGCGATGGTTGAAATTCAGCTGCTGGTGATGCATGGCAGAGCATTAGTCAGGGTAAGAATTCCTGCCCTTTCTTCATTCAGGCAGAGGCTTGACTGAAAAATACACCGTTCACCCAAACAGCTCCCCCGTAGGGAATGTCCCAGGGTGGTGGTGAGTGCAGTCACCTTCCAAATTGATTTTCGGGGCTGAGAGAGGCACGCATCCTTTTATGACCTGCGGGAAAGCAGGCTTGGTCTGCATGGAAGCAGCCACAGGCAGCGGTCTTTGAGTGGAGGCCTGAGGCCAGGAGAAGTCACTGCAGTCAGTGTCTGCAGGAACATGCCTGTTGCTCACACACATCGACCTGGCGCCAGCCACTGTGAGAGCTGTACTGGGCGATCCCTCCTGTCTGTGACCACCTCCTGGGAAAAAAAAATGCTTGAGCCTCTGGACCCCGTAAGCGCTTCCAGCAGCCTGTGCTAGGCTGCTCAGGGGCACCGTCCCTGCTGCCTGGGAAGCCTTTCTGTGATGGCTCTGTGGCCATCTCAGGACAAGCCTCTGCCTTGGCATCCTTTCTATCCCCTGCTCAGAAATGCTTCAGAGGCTCATCCATTGCATCAGTGCATGTTTCCCTAGACAGGCCTTTCGGGGACCCTTCTTGTGTGCTCCTGAGGGCAGAGCCCTCCCTGCGCTTCCCTCATCTATAACTGTGCTGCCTGTTCCCAAACCCTTCATTTCTGTGAAATGCCCTAAGCCTCCCATAAGCTCAGCTAATTTGTGCTGTGACCCATCCTGCTAATCTGCAGGCAGCTGCTCAGGCTGCCAGCACATAGCAAGGGTCTGGGGCAAGGGGAGTCCATGCCAAAAGCCCTACCTTGCCTCTGGCACGTGGAGTGGGGCAAGTGCTGCACAGCAGGTAGGAGAAACACCTGCAAGTGATCATTAAGTGGTAATGTTTTCCCAGAAATCGGCGTATCTGTCAACATGGAGTTTACAATTGTAAACAGCTTTTATTTTAAAAGCAAACAAATAAACCGGTGAAAGTCTCCCAGTAGCAGGTGCTGCCGCCATGCTAAGCCCAGCCTTGCAGCCCACAATTTGCAGTTGTCTGTTTATTCTATCTGCTATTTACAGCTGGTCAAATCACTCCATCCCACCTCATGTTTCCTACTTGCTCTGTCTTCCCAATTAATGTATTTACTGTGAGTATTTTAATAAAACAAAAAAAAAATATTTGACTGAAAAGTATAGACTGTGGCCAGGGTGCTGCTGACGTGAGCTGTTTGCGAGGGCACAGGCCAGCCGGGGGGGGCTTTCGCCATGGTGGAGGTTGAAGAAATGGTGAGATGTGAAGAGGTGGAACACAGATAAAGTGAGGGACAGAGCTTGAGAATAACAGGGCTGGGTCTCTCCCCATGGTGCGAACCACGATATTTTCACTGGCTTTGCTTGAGCCACCACCCATTGCATGCCAGCTGTGGAGGTTGTCCCAGATGCCAGCTAGGGCAGCCCCTGTTCTGCTGTGGCAGGTTGGCCCCTGGCTGGGTAGGCAGAGACAGGCATGAGAAAACTGACGTTACGTCAGTCCAAAAGGGAGGCTGTTTGATGAAGAGACTTGCCATGCGTTTGGAGGAGTTTGGCTGGGACACAGATGGTGCCATTGATCGCAGGCCTGCAGCCGCAGCTGGCTGGTGATTCTGCAGCTGGAACCACTGAAACCCTGGGGCAGAGAAGAGCCCTGAAGCTTCTGGGGAGATATGACACCAGCCAACAGAGAATAAATGGATTGAACAAGCCATGTATGAAAAGACATTCATGTGCCACTGAATCTCACTTCATTCTCCACTTCTTTGCGGATGTCCCTACTGCAGATCAGCTTCCACTGGGTACATGAGCCAAGACTGCAGCCACCTTGCTGTGTCAGCTTTGCATTTTCTTCAGTAGGCTTCTATTTCCTTACATATGTGCAAGTTTAAGCAGTGTGTTATAGCCTCAAGCAGCCACCAACCGTGCCCCTCCCTTATTTAAATTCACTTTACCTGCTAACACAGCACAAGGTTCTGTAAAGTATGGATATAACTGAGCCCCTGCTTCGTGGGGAGGTGTTTTGGTCTGTGTTATGAACTACATAGCCCTCAAATTCAAAAATTTATCATACACGTTGCCACTGCCTTTCTGAAAAGGGCAGTTTCTTTCATTTCATATTGGGTTGTTTGGACAGCAAGCTCTAAACCAGAAACTGCTTCTCTTTCATGTGGAGTCCATGATAAAGACTTGTTCTGGATTTTTGAACACGTGTGTTTTGCACCCCTTTGTGGAGGGAGCGTAGTCCACCTGTTTTTGCCTGAGTAGATATTTTCTCATGTTAGAGAAGACGGTACCGTGATGCCACTGCTCAGCAGGAGGCACAGGTCTGCATCCTGGCAGTGATGCCACTGCTCAGCAGGAGGCACAGGTCCGCATCCTGGCACGATCTCCCGAATGGTTGCAAAGATGCCTTTTCTCCCCAGGAATCTCTATGTCTGGAAAGTGGGGAGAGCCTTGCGGTGAAACGATGAAAGTGGTCCTACCTGATGGGGCATGCCTCTGCTCACAGAAAAACCTGGACAGCTAAGTGAATTGAGTATAAAGTGTAGATAGAGAAAGCCCAGTGAGTTTTCCTTTTTTAAGTGGTTCTCTACCCAGGATTCAAATTCTGGACCCTTAAAAAGGCCAGTTATGACTACTTGTTTATAAAAATGATACAGCTGATCTTAAAGAGGAGGTTTAGGGTGTGTTTTGTTACTCTTAGGAGGTCTGCACTAAATTAGTTTATTACATTTTTTTACACTGGATAAGTTTCAAGCTGTTTTTTTAACAGGGCTGCTAACGTAACAATAGGATGCGACCGAACTGTTAGTAGCTTCAAGCTCTGTCCAGTGATTCACTAAAGCATTTCACTTGTACCACAGCTGATATTTGTGTGTTGTTCAGCGTGCCAAACTGGAACATTCAATATTTGGGACTGAGATTTCTCCCAGACAGAAAGGCGCTTGGGAGGGGCTGCAGCCTATCTCTGGGCTCCTTCCTTTAAAAAAAAAAGTAAAAATATCTGATTAAGTTCATTATATTTTGGGAAAAAAATATAGAAAAAACTTATGTCGGAAAAAGAAATAGAAAAAGCTTTCTGAGAAAATGGCTTGAAACAATGGATTCCTGCCATCCTAGCTGTCTCACCTTTCCTGCTGGCTGGGCTGTGATTTATATTTCTATCAATGAAACAATGAACCTGATGTGAAACAGCTCTGCAAATAACCAGAGCAAAATCCATGCAACCCTTCACAATATTCCAGCTCAATATTTTAGCGGAATGAAAAATAGAAGAAAAGGATTTTTTTTTTTTTAATTGAAGTTTGCTTTGGAAACTGGGCAACAGGGTGATCTCTTCTGGAATTGCCTTGGCAGATGTAGTAGTACCACATGGACTGACTGCTCCAGGAAGCAAGGGCAGGCTTTTTCCATAGAACACCACCCTGCATTCCAGGTCTCCCACCTAAGCATTTTTTTTAATGCCAAATACCTTTTCTGACAAGATTTACAGGGGTCTTAAAGAGTCTTATCAAAAATCAGATTGGAAAAAGGTCTAATGGCCCTTCCCGTCTGGTACAGAAGGGAGTTAACAGCATAACGATGCGAGAATGTTTAGCAGTTCATGTGATCGCACAAGTATTTCTTTTATTCCTAGAAATAGGACCCCAAAAAAGGGGTTTATGAGTTTGACAGATTGCCCCATTCTACACTGTCAGTTGCTTATTTCACCTCCAACGATACACAGCTGCAACATGTTTGATGTGCCTGTGAGCGCAAATCAAAGCAGCGAAGATGTCCCTAAATATCTCCTTAACAAAACCTGCTCAAGTAGACTAGATTATCTACAGAAGGAAGCACCTGCACTTGGGTATTTAGTTCAGCATTGTGTTACCTAATGCTGCTGACCTGTTCTGTGATCTTGAAAAAAAAAGCTTTCCTTTTGTTTCCTCTCTGATCCCATCACTCTTTTGTCTCCTTACATGCTGAGTGCTTCATGGCAGAATCTGCCTTGTCCCCTTTGTAGCAGGCTCTGTGAGCCGCTCAGTCAAAGCCTATAAAAAGCAATGTTGTATGAATAGTGCCCGGCACCTGGGCAGACCAGCGAAGAGATCTGACTCTTTTGCCCCCTTGTGAGTCGTGGCACAGTACGATTTTATGGTGTTGTGCAAGTTGATGACGTGGGTAGGGAGATCAGACATCACCTTTGGATGCTGCTGCAGTTCCTGGTTGCTGGCACGGTAATGCAGCAATGCAGATGAATTTCTTGCTGATGCTTGAACTAGATGCAATATAAAGCAGCTTAAAGGAAGATTTGCTCAATTCCAACTTCCAAGCAGACCTGAGGGTATTTTCATTGGAAGAGGAACACCAGTATGGTCTTCTGTAAAGCTGCAGCTGCTGCTCTGAGACGTGAGCTCGGGTAAGTGAAGTCTGTTGGGAGCAGCAGAGTTGTTGAAGCCTAGCTTTCAATGACAGTGTTGCAACGCTGTAACTCCCTTCCTGTGCCTCCCATGCTTATCCTTACAAAACCCTCCAGTCCACTTGAAATCCTCTACTTCTGGGCTGTCTAGCAGCTAGCAAAGGCTGGACATGTTGCCTGGAGAGCCAGACTCACCACCACCTCTTGGATGCCTGAGGGGGAGCCCGTCAAGTCAGCTCCTGTTGCCCCAGCCCATTTGCCTGTAGCACATGGACAACAGCCCTTCCCAACCTCAGGGGCTAATCTGAAGAGACATTATTTTGGGCAGGCACAACATTCATTGAAGGCAAGCAGATCACCAGAAGAGAGAGGAGGGAATTTCATACAAAGACAGGCTGAGCTGTAAATGAAAGAAAAGCATACAAAAAAGGAAGACAGTTTTCTTTAGCTTGGATCGGCCTGAGTTGTTAAGACTCCCAGTCTGTACACTTCAGTCCCGGAGTATTTAGGCTTTTTGCGTAACCAAGCTACCTGGCTTTGGGCTGTTCTGTCTCATGGGGCTTCTTGCAGTTGCTGGACTGAAAACTTGGTTGCATGTAGTTTTTCTTTGCAAGTTTAATGGGGATAAAAACCATACGAAGGTAATGGAGATAAAAATCTTGTGACATCTGTTTGCACTTTAAAAAATTGTATAAAAACTGAACACATGCAAATAAGCCCAGCATTTGACGGGTGATGAGCTGTCTTCCCTCTGGTTGTGTGACAGCCTGGAGCTGCTAATGACTAGACAGGCTACAACTACAGCTAAGAGAAAGCCACAAGACAATAGTGCTTGATTAATAAATCAAAGTGCCAGCTTTCAGCATCGCTGGAGTCCCCAGACAGGTGGGCTATGACAACCCTGAGCAGTCCCTATAGCTGTTGACCCCACCAGGCTGGGTCAACACACAGTCCTTAGTGATTCTGGAGCAGGCAGTCATCTCTCAAATCTCTCTGCCACTACCAAACCCTCTTCCTACACCCTGAAGGTCCAGGTGGTACTCCAGACTGTCACCATGACAGCCAGGTTGCCCCCAGGCTTGTAGCTAGTGGAATCAGGCAATCACATGCAGGATGCTCCAGGTTTCTCTTCAGCTGCTGCAGACGGTAAAGCTTGGAAGGTCACGGAGGATGTATGAGCCAAAGCCTGCAACTGTGCTTGCAGCACCAGAGAAGAAAAAGAAAGAGGACCACTGGGAATGTGCACAAGATGTGTCCCACCAGTCACCTCCTTACATCCCACGTTCAACAGCGGCCAGAACCAGTGCTCCTAGGAAAGATGCCATGGCTTGGAGGGGGCAAGTGTGGAGTAAACACATCTCTGCTCTTCGCCCTCTGTCATAGGCATCCATTCCAGCTATGCAGCTCAGTCAGTGAGTGGCCAAAGACAGGCCGTGGGGCAGGGTAACTCATATCCCTTCTGACACACATGGTCATTATTTACAACGTTCCTGAGCCTTACTGACTGCCTTCAAAATTATAGAAGTTGGCCTGATGGCACAGAGCTAACTGAAGTCAGACAGCACTTCCTCATCCCCTGAGAGGGAAACTCACTGAACTCCCCAGGCCAACTCTTAGAAACCAGCAACAAGAATGGGAAGAAAAATTGCATAACTTCTTGCTATTTGCAAAGGCCCTGTGCCTTCTAGCTACCCAGGCCTCTTCTGAGTACTGGTAAGTTCACGGCTGGTGATAAAATGTGTGTTATTCCACTGGAATTCCCCACCCTTTATTTCTTTTCCTCCACCGCTTTTGTGGTTATGAGGGAAAGGGTTGGTGTTCCCAGCTGTCCCCTTTGAGACCATTGGCACACTCGTGTTGATGACCCCCTTGCTCTTCTTTCTCAGGCAATGGATCCCAGAACTTTCAGGGTCTCGCCAGATAAGAGTTAGCCCACAGTGGCACTCACTGCCCTGTTTCCCAGGTGATGGGCAAGCAGACCTGCGGCACAGGCTGCATGGCGGCTGATATAAAGGTGTTGGGACCTCAGCAGTACGCTTTCCCAGGCCATTTTACTCCATGGCCACAGCACCAGCCTCCTCCCTGAGCATTGCTACAGATCACTGAGAGCCCCATAAAGCCCATGGGTCAGAGAAGGGTTCCAGACTGCCTCTATTGTTTTCACCATCCTGGGATTTCTGCTGCCATGGGGATCCCTCTTTGCTGAGCCACTGAGGAGTGTCTCCCCAGGCTTCCTCATGTCCCTTCTTGTCCAGCAGGCATTTGCTACTGCATCCCTTTTATCTCATTATACATCTTCCTTATCTCATTACACATCCTTCTTGTATTATTGTACATCTTCATGTCTAGATCATTAAAGAAACCAGCACGTGGCAATGAAGAAGCGCTGCTGCCCAGTGAGACACCCTTGCCAGGGAAGAAGGTGGAATAAAGGGTAAGTATGACTGTGTCTGGGTGAGAGAGTGTCAAGCTCCAGATCAGGGAAATTTGGGAGTGTTGTATGGTGCAAGGGATCTCAAGATGCTAAAAATAAAAATTCGCCAACAAATGCAACAAGCACGGATTTGGATGATGGGTGGACAGAAATTCCAACAGCCCCAGACAATCCCACCTGACCAAGTCCACCAGCCACTGTCTTTGACTTCAGGGCTTTATGAAGTGGATTTGAAAAACAGGGTATATCCCATTACTTCTTGCCGTAAAGCTCTTGAGTCTACTGACTCTTCTCTCCTAGGCCAGTCTAGCAAAGAAAAGCTCCTCCTGACATGTGGGCCTGAGTGAACAGCTCTTTGGTTCTGTGTCGGGACCGAAGCAGTGGGATGGGAGAGCCTGAGAGAGGCTGTGTTAGAGCCCAATGCCCATTTAACTGGATAAAAGAAAACCCAGAAAATGATGAGAAAATGAGAAAGCCATCACACTCCGTGGATAGAGAGCTGGTCAAATGTCACTCCTAGATATCTGGTAAGGTCAGCTGGACCAAAGCACTTTCTTTCTTGGAAGTAACTGAAAGTGATTCTTTGAGTAAGATCTCAGAAGCAGGCTTGGGCAATGCCTGACGGTACAAATGTGACTGCAGCCAGAAAGCAACCCTCCCTGTCCCTCGAGATACAAACTCACTAACCTTTGTGGGATGGGGGGGGACAGCACTGGGAATGAGACCAAGGATTGCAGAACACACTATATTAGAAACAAGGCTTGGCTCCCAGCCAGTGTAAATTTGAACTAAGTGCTATACTGGGTTGGATCAAAAGCACACCTAGTTCATCCTCCTGACTTCAACAGCAACTAAAGCATAAAACCTGGGCCTTGACAGAGGGCTCTCTTGACAGAGGCTTCTTGTTGTCTGCTGTGTTGTTGGAGTCACTGAGTAGTTGTTTTCCATGATATCCTGGCAATGAGTTCCACGGGGCGGTCATGTACCTTGTGAAAGGGGGGACCACAGCTGAGGGGATAGAGAGGCCAAGCAAACGTACACTGTGCAAAATGTCCCCCCACCCCTTTCTCATTGTACACAGAATTGAAGACAATGAATCTTTCAATCGGTGCTGATGAAGAGATCCTGAAGCTATACCGTACAGAAAAAACGGGGAAAGTCCAAGTTTGAAATGGCTTGTTGTCCATCATCGCGTAAGGGACATCTTCACAGCAATTCTGCCAAGTAATTTAAATTGTGATGCTGTGAAAGTATTGTGTAAATAATGTTTCTGTGATACATGTGTTGCAAGTTATTACCAAGCCTTAAAAGAGCTTGGAAAGAAGAAACCGACACACAAAATGCCCTGTGACGCCAGAACACTCTTCTGGTGAGTATCAGTTTGCAAACCGCAATGTAAGTTTATGCCCACAATTCAATTGACCTCCTGAAAGCAAAGGTAAACAGGAATAGAAGGGCAGGCGTCTGTGGTTCCCTCTTCCCTCCAGAGAAATTCATTCTTGATCAAGTTTTGCCCTATTTCACAGGCATTCTCTCAGCCCCTGAGCAACTGAAAAAAACCCCGCCTATAAAACTACTCTTAGCTGAGGTGTGCAAGGAAAGGGGCCTGTGAAACATGCCTGGCAGTTTTGACAGCAACCACACAGCTCCCAAATCTAACAATGAAATGTGAAACCCACCCCAAAAACCACACAAACCAAACCAAAAAAGATAGCTTAAGAAAGCTGTCTGTTCTGAAAGGCCGCACCGCCCTTGGTGGGAAGTGTATGAATCAAGCTCTAGCTGGCCATGGCAGAGAAAAAAGCCACGTTATGTCTCTTCCCAAAACTTACAATCAAATGTGGAACCCTTTGGTTTGGCAGAACGAATGCGTTTCTTTTCTTTAAACACGGTCTGGCCATAGAAGAGCTTCAAAAGAAGCCGAGGAAGCACAAGGTGTATCCAGTCCCCCGAGTGAGGCAAATCGCTGTGCTGGAGGGCTGCCGCAGGAAGGCAAAGTCTGTCGCCTACACCATGTGGCAGGACACCCAGGAGTAAGGATGTGGGCTTTTTCCCTCTCTGCAGTGGCAGCTGGTGTCAAATACTGTTCTTGTAGAGAGAAATATCCTCTGGGACCCATTTACCAGTACCTTTTTGGCAAACAGAAGTTATCTGCTGTGTAAGCTGTGACATACGTTAGTATCACAATATATGCTCCTAGTCCTTCCTTCACCTTGTTTAGTTTGTTAGCACCTAGATGTGTAGAGTCTGGGTAATGGTATTTAATGAGAAGAAAGGCAAGTTCTAGGATTAATCTGCTACCCAGGAGAAGATGCTAGATAAAGAAAAGCAATCACCAAGAAGGTAAAGCCAGAGGCTGTCTTAGCCCCAGTGCGTGTTCCAGCTCAGCCTCTCCCATACATGAACCCTGTTCTGCTCCTGTTGCACACTTGTGTCCGAGGAGCCAGGCTAGAGAAAGGGGAGTAGGGCTGCTCACGTGTGCTAAGGACCGGCTGGAGAGCTGCAGACCTGCTTTCTCCCACCTGCCTGGGATGTGGGCAGGGGGAAGGCCCCTGGACATCGCCCTCTGCCTCTGAGGCTCCTGCAGGCAGGGGTGCCATCGTTCTGTTGCTGGCAGGCTCCCAGCCCTTGGGAGCTTCCCTGGGATGCTCTCTAGGCTGCAAAAGGAGAGGAAAAGGGCAAGTGGAGGAGGGCAGCTTGGGGATGCATGATTCCCATGGTGGCAGGGGCACTCTGTGACCCCGAATAGACTATCACATGGGAAGGTAGAGTGAAGGGGATGTACTCATAGCTCAGCCAAACCAACAGGCAGATGCAGTATGTAGAGAGCCACAGCCAGCTTCCTAAATTAAAGCTGTCAGGAGGTTCAGGCCACCCAGTGTAGCAAGGAAGATGGGCTCTTCAGCAGTACCTCCCTTCCATTTTGAACTCACTGTGTCCTGCAACATCAAGGCCACCACAGAGGCAGGCTCTGGCACAGGAAAACATAACCCAGCTCTCTGGGAGCTGCAATCCCAAATCTCACATCTGCTTTATAAGAGGAAGCAAGCCTGGCCACATTCCCTCCCAGAGAGAGCCCAGGGAAATTAGAAAGGGAGAAGAAACACACCAAGCCCTGAAAATGGAGAGGCGAGTGGGGCTGGTGTGAGTCGGGGCTTTGGCGGAGCCTGTTTTCCCTCCGGGAGCAAGGGGGTGGGCGGGCAAGGGATGTGCTCTAGCCCCTGGCCCTGCAGATCCCCATTTTGCATTCCCAGCCAGCATGAGGGGTGGCAAAATGAGCTGCACTGACAAATCGTAGCTGCTCATCAGCCGGGTCACATCAGTTTCTGGCCTAGTGGAGCCAGAGCAAGTGCAGTGGAAGCCAGATAGTTGTAGAGGTGGCTGGCTGGCTTTGCTCTGTTGTACATGTGCTCACGTTCATATTTACATACACCTCCACCCACACAGAATCTGAACTGGAATCAAGATAATTTGAAATAATACAAGTAGAATTTCCCTATGGCAAAACCAATCTGAGCTTTACCCTGTGGATGCCACCTGCATAAATCTCCCATCTTTTCTGTCACCATTTCCCACTGTTCCCTGTCCCCCTGCGGCCAAACCCTCTTTGTAACACCCCTCCTTGGTGGCACCAGGGTGGCTCAGTGCAGCATCCCATTCTCCCACAGCAGAACCCTGGACCAGCTTGGTACTCCAGTAAGGCATCGCCTGCAGCACATGCTGCTCAGAGACCCGTGAGTAAGAGCCTGGTGGGCGCCTGGGAGGAAGTGCTGGCTGCAGCCTCACTTCGTTAGCATGAGGCATGCCAAGAGGCTCAGAGCTGATCAGCCCCAGAAGGCAACTTCCCGATGCAATTAAGATAGAGGCAAATTCAGACACAGCTTGCCAGTCTTCTGGGACATACGCTGCTAATTAAAAGTCAGCCTGTGCATTTAGGATCAAGGACAGAGACATGTACCCTGGTAGAGAGCAGTGGTAGAGAACATTTCTGCATCTTCTTGTGACACTGGTGTCTGGATCTACAGAACTTGGTTGTGGCTACCTGTGAGAGAGGTTTCCCTTGGACTTTTAGCTTGTGCTGGACGTTTGCTCAAATTTAAAAGCCTAGAGAAATCAGAGGAGCAGGACTGCCCCACAGGTCAGGTGCTGGAACAGGGCTCAGGAGTTTTTACTTTTGCACTCGAATTATCTGGATTTGAAGCATGATGTTGGGAAGGCCACCTTACTTGTGCCTCCATTCACATCACACAGGCCAGGGAACGCAGAGCACTTCCTCCAGTGGGAACCTGCCTGAACAATAAATCTTTGACTGACTTCTGTTCCAAATATGCGGCATGGCATGTCCCTAGTTTCTCTTACCCGGGGACAGCTGTGATACAAATGGTCAATCACCAGAGGATTTTTTTCCCCCAACCATTAATTAAATTTTAACTGGGCATTATTTTCTCTGCAGCTGACGAGCATTTCTGTAGGAAGTTTTGTAACCCCAGCAAGTGAATAGGGTTGGTGCCCTGACAGTAATTCAGTGATAGATTCACTTTTGGGTTGAGGGGAGAACATGTGCTCCAGGGTGGTCCATCAAATCCAGAAACAGCACCATGCAACTTGAACAAAGGGTTTCACAATGAGACTTTTACAGCTAAGGCATTTGGGATCGTTGGATCTGGATCCAGTTCCCAGACATAGCTCTACAGCACCAGCTGAGGCTCTCAGGTTCCTCATCTGTATAAAGGGAATAATACTCCATCTCTCTGTACGGGAAGGTTGCAAACAAACGCAAAGCTATCTAACAGGCTGGTGGAGCCTCCAGCAGAAGGAGCCACAAGCACATGGTGAGACCTCATGCCTGTCTTAATGGTGATCTTAAGAGACTAGAATCCCTTCTCCAAATCATGTGAAACTGCAAACTTAAAAAAGCAGAAAACCCAAAGGCAAATAATCTGTTTGAAGATGGAACGTGAGTTAATGGAGAGCTTTTATTGTGTAGAGTGAATATTTGGGGTGTGTTTATTTATATTTCCCTCCTCTACCTTCCTCTTTTGTACTTTAAAGCAATTCAGAAACAAACTACAGCTATGTTTCACACCAGCAGCTTCAGGTTTGTGATCAAGTAACTTTTTTCCCTCCAGCTGTTGAGGGAAGCTGATTGCCAGGAATTGCCAAAAGAGTGGATTAGTGTCTGCTGAACATTGCCAGTTCCTAGGACTGATCAAAAGCCAGGCAGTGTCCTTGACAGCTCTCCCCCTGCCATCTCTAATGGCCACCCAGCTGTTCTCCCACTCCAGCCCTCAGATTTACAGTCTGTCACGTCTCACAGCTGCAAGCAGGACTTAAACAGGGCCAGCCTGCTGTGGTTGGAAGGACTAGCCCTCATTTCTGGGGGCTGCCACCTTGCCTTCCAAAAATCTGAGCATTCAGAAGTGGAAACAAAACCACACAGTGAAGTCTTCAGGTGGATGGGTCCCAAAGCAGTGGATCTACCCTAAGCATGCAAACAGCTGGATGCAAGGGCACCAAGAAACACAGAGTCCCTTCTTACATATTTCAGAGGACTCTTAACTATTGTTTGGAAGGTCAGTGTGGCCAGTTGTTTTGCAGCTGCTCCAAACATATGAGGAGGGGGATGCAATGAAGGTTTGCTACATCACCATTTGGCTGTTGGGAGGAAGACACAATCCTTCATCAGCTCAGGCCTCAGCCCTGGGACCACTTTCCAGAGTACTGTCTTTTAATGCTGGTCCTTCAACTGTGAAAGCTCAGCCAATGGCTGCCAGTTTGCAGGACTGGTAGGAGACCTGCAGTACTGCTCCACTGACTTGATGGCAGCCTGATGGCTCTTAAAATGGCAGAAAATGGGAGCAAGGGGTTTTCTATGGTTGTTTGTTGTTTTTTTTTTAAATGCTTCCCAGCTATTTATATTCAATTCTGAGCCATATACCTAAAAGAAGAGGTCTGGAAACAGCACTGGGATGTCATCTGCTGTTATTTCAGCTCTAAGCCTAGGGATATCAGCTTCCCTAAAGAATCTTCAGAAAACCAGGAGACCCCTATGAGAGATGCTCTGGCATATGCATTTGCTCTCGTTTCAAATCCCCTGTCTCCAGCCCATGTTGATGCTCTCCCACTGCTGTGCACCTAATCTACTGCACCTACAGGTTGCTGCAGCAGTCCTCTCCCACAGACCTTCTCATTTTGCCAGGTCTTTCTCTATCCCCATCTCTAACCTTCTTTTTTTGGGTGGGAACAGACTTATACTTACCGTCAAGGTCAGCAAAGGGCTTGCAGTTCTCTTTTTCCCTGCTGCAGGGTCATGCTAAGCTCTGGAGTCAGGGCTGTGCCAAGCTCTGGAGTCACTGCCTAGGGAAAGGGTGATCCTCTGTAGGCATTCCCCTCCCCTCCACCCAAACACTGGGAGCTGCTTTAGCTCTTTCTGTGCTTTTATCCCTCACACCAAGAAATTTAACCACTAATGAGAACCGTTTGGCTTGCAGGTTCTCACTGCTCTTTCACATCAAGGTCGCCTAAAACCACTCCACCAGCTCAGAGACACGGAAAGTGTTGGTTGTATAGCTTCTGCTCCTCAGATCCGAAAGCTTTAGGCTTCGTACCCAGCCCAGACTGCTGTTTTCCCTCTGGTCCAACCACAGAGGCTGTTGGCTACTTCTGTGTGGAGATACTGCAGTTGGCTGGGACTCTCCTGAACAGTTTCTCACACCACCATGGCTTTGCCAGCTCCTAAACTAATCAAGTTTCTCTTCTAATCCCTGGAGCTCCAGGGTGCATCTCCCATTTCTGAGCTTTCTCCCTTGAGCAGAGATTCCTAAAATTCCTTACATTAAGAAGTTGGTTAAGTTATTGCAACAGATAATTTACCTTCTCCACAGTTGTGGTGTCTGTCATTCCTAAGGATCCCAGCACACATCTCAAATGCACTGTGATACAAAAATGCAGCCACCTCCAGAGCAGTGTCCCCACACCACTGAGCTGCACAGAGGGATCATTATTATCCTTTCACAGCTGGGAGAAAACTGGGGCCACTTGGTCTGAGCTGAACAATTGTGTGACGTGTACGGGATGATTTAGATGCTACAGTGCTGGAGCAGGAACCATGCATGAAGTCAGATGTTTGCATTGAGCAAGACCATGAGAACTGGGCATGTTGCACAAACCATGGATAGCTCCAGGACCGAGGAGCCAGGAGCTGGGGAAGCTTGGAGCCCTGCCTAATGGGGACGAGGGTGGCGTGGTGAACAGCACCAAACACTGTCCTTGCAGAGAGGGCTGCATAAACACACTCCTTGGCACTTGGGCAGTGAACAGAAAAATTTCTTTTTCCTCCCAAGAGTGTGTGCAGGGTGGGATCTTGGAGCCCAGCCTTTTAATAAAGTTGGTGGGGAAAAGCATGCTGCATCCCTCATCGGCTCTGTGGAGTCAAGGGGTGTGCAGGCTCCCCGCGGTGCAGAGCGGCTGTGCATGAGGATGCTCTTCGGATTGCTCCCCTTGGGAGCCAACACAAAGATGTGGCAGGATTCAGGATAAAGACCCTGTGCTCCTGTCATTCCCAAAAGTTACTGGGCTCAGCATCAGGCCTCACAGATACTCCTCTGTGTGTTTGGGGTCTGAGACCATTCCCTCAGGATCACACCTAAGGCTTTCAGAGAAGGATGCAGGCACAGATTGTTCCTTTAGCACCTGGAAGCACTCCCATACTGCAGGGAGGCCTCGCTGAGCAGCAGGTGGACCGAATTGACCCTGGATGCAGCCAAAATGAGAAGAACTCCTAAGATCTTGTGCCACCCCAGCAAAGCCCTACCTCTAAACAGTTCAAAGCATCTTTTTCTTCAGCAGCCTCCTCGCAGCCAAAACGTTTGGCAACCAGGGCTTTCCCTTAATGGGTAATGACTTGTCCCATGGGTCCTGTGAGGATTAATGAGTTAACTGCTTCAGAAATGTACAAGAAGTGAGTAATGATAATAGGAGTGGCACAAATGTTTCACAATGAGCAGCCTGTCAGATGCAGCCTTCTCATTCTTTTCCTTGAACTGCGCTCACTATGAAGTTGCACTCTCCTTGTGTTTGTTTGTTGATTTAATCAATGAAATAATTCCGTCAGCTCTTTTTTTTGTGGGTGTTTTTTGGTTTGTCCTGTGACTTGACAGCAAATACCTGAAGTTTGGTGTGTGTTAGTGGGGTGGCTTCTCACAAATAGTGGGTGTTGCTGATCCCTGAGCAGATGAGCAAGTATGTTCTTTGAGAGGCAAATGACTGCAAAAATCGTTCTGCTTATTTTGTGCAGGAGACTGAAAAGTAATGCCTAAAATTATCTTGAGTAACTTAAAATACAGTTTCTCATGGAAGTGAAATAGTGTGGTACTCCCATAGGTCATCCAAAGGATTTGAACCCAGGTACTATGAGCACCAAACAACAAACCTTCTCTGACTTTATCTATGGAAATGGCCCTGTCATCTGGGTTCTTCAAGGGACTGAGCAGCACTGCTAATGCAGTCCTTCCCAGATTCTTTATTTTCACCTGTTGCTTAAATTGAATTGTTCCTAGTGCATGGTGCTGTGTGAGGGCTGTGTGTTGTTAGATAACCTTGAGGTTATCTATTTTGGTAGCAGCGATAACTGCATCTCCAGGAAAGTGGGCACCTCATGGGACCTTGCAAAGGTCTAATAGTCAGACAACACTGTATAGCTTTGTCCGTCTCATGTGGTACCTTGTCTGCCTTCCCTGCTGTTAAGCCATATGTTGCTGTGGTGATGCTGGGATGTCATCATTGTTTCCAGAGCAACACACTGTGATGTCATAAGGAGAGGATTAGGATGACTTTGTGGCCAGACCAGGCAGAGCAACTGCTGTCTTCAATTACAGCAGCAGGGAACAGAGAGCACATCCAGGGACGTGGTCATTACTTTCTCTGGCAAAGCTCCTTCCTGTCCTTGCTCGCCTCCCCCTGCCACCGCCACCTGTGCCCTGACAAGAAGGTCCCCATACCAGAGCAAAGGCCAGCAGGTGACATCCCTTTTCTCACTGACCTGCAGGAGAGTTGCAGAGCCAGGCCCTGCCAGCGGCAAGGAGGAGGCAGAGAGTAGGTGCTGGTACCAATTAGCAGCCCTAACGGGGTTATTACAGGACAAGCTCTGTTTAACTTAACTGCTAACAGACTGGCTCTGTCAGTTGGAAGAAATCGCAGGCAAACAGACTTAATGGGGGCCCAGAGGAGTGGGGGCAGGGAGCGTGGTGGCTTCCTCTCCTCTTACGAGCAGTGTATTTTGTAAAATACAAATGTAATTGTCCTTTGAAACACATGTACCCCAGGATGGGGAGGAGGGTGGGAGGCAGTGAATGTCACTGATCAGCTTAAATCTATGGAGCGATCTGTGTCCCGAAGAGCCCGGCTCTCGGCATATCTGTTTCACGGGCTCTTTTTGTCACCAGAGAACAATAGTGAGGCTTTCCCGCGCTGCTGCACAGCTCGGGCTGCTCCAGCATCACCATCAACCAGACCTGCAGCCTGGGGAAAGCCTCTGTACTTTCTCCTCTCCTGCAAGCCTGGCACTACCGTGGGCTGTGCCCAGCACACCCCGCTCCTTTGGCAAGCCCCTGGGTCTGCTCCTGACCCCTCGGCGCTGTGCTGTCTGAGCTGCCTTCCAGCCTGGCCTCGTGCCCTGCAGCAGCCCTGTGGTGTCTCGAGGCAGCCAAGCCTGACTCTAGCTCTGATTCAAGGCACGGCATGGTCTGATGGGGACTTGCAGTTGTCACGAAGAAGCTGCATGAGCAGAAAATGGATTGAAAACCCTACATGCAGCTGGAGCTACTGTCTCAAGATTTTGTCAATCCAGATAGGCTCTTTCCCGAATGCAAGAGCAGACAGAGCACCATATTTTCCTTAAGCACAGACTCTGGCTCATTCAGAGCACAGTCCAGGGGCCATGGAGGTCCACGGAGATTCCTGCAGAGGTCAGATGGTTCTAGTGGAACCCCTGAATCTACAGGTCTTTTCTGGATTCTGGAACACTGGCAAAGTCTGTTTTTACAAGGGAAGGAATGCCATTGGCGTGTTAAATGGATAGTTGGGTGGGGTTCTGGAAAACCCATGGCTTTTAACTTCATTGCATTGCTCACTGCATCAGGATTGTACTGGCTTAGATCTAGGAACTTTTAAGGATGATGAAGAAGAGCCTCTGCCTTCCTGAATTCTACGTGTGGACCTCTGGGAAGCTGAGCATGGAGGAGGAAAAGTTACATATCTTGTATGGGCAGACACTGCCTTTGAGTCCTGGATCATAGCAAAATCTTTCTGGTCCCTCCTGTCCGGACTGGAACAGCTTTTCAGTCTACAGCATTGCATGACAGCATCAGGTGTGGAAAGGAAAAGTGAAGGGTGGGTGAGCAAAAAAGCCCTTTCCAGGTGGGAGGCATCAGGGGCAGCCTGTTGGCAGGCTGTCAAACACAGCGAGCAGCAAACTTTGTTGGCTGCACTCTAAACTTGTTTCCATGAGAAATCAGGGCTTCCAGCTTCTCCTTATTTCAACATTTAGCTGAGGCTGGGCACCTGCTGCTTCCCACAGAGGGCAAGATGCCACTGATTAACTGCATGCTCACAGTAACTTAGGATAGGGAACTACAATGCAGCATGTGGCCCTTCAAAGATTGCTGACCCCTACCCTGTGCTACTGAGTTTCTGCTTCTAAGCAGACACTTGACATGGCTACATTTTATTCAGTGTCAGTCAGGTATTTCTTGTGGAAGGTGGCACAAAGGACAGCACCACTGCAGTGCATTAATTTCGTAAAGATTAAGAATTTGCAAATGAATAAAATTATAGCAATGGAGAGAAAAGGGCTTTGGCAGAGCTGGAAGAAGGGCATAGCAGGGACTGTGGGGCAGGAGCAAGGCCCAGGGCAGAGCTGAGGGGACAAGGCTAGACTAGTGGGGAGGCTGCCAGGCAGTTGCAAATGCAACAGTAAAGTTGTGCAGCTCTGGATGGCACTGGCATGGTGAAACCATGGCTCATGGTGACATACCGAACACACCTCCAGGAGCAAAACACGTTGCACTAACAGCACACGTGGCCTACTCCTGAGCAGTGTCCCTTTTCGTGGTATGGCCTTTTAAAACGAGCCAAAGGGATCGAGTACAAGCAGCACGCACATAATAAATCTGACACAACAGAACAACAATACCACACTCCCAAAGAATGCTGGAAATGCCGCAGAATTCATTGAAGATGCCCCAATTCCCCCTTAACCTTTGTGCCAGGAACTATTGTTTCTAACATTAATAAAGCCTGTTAATAAACAGTGGCATAACTCCAAGTCCCTGTAGACCAGGGGTAATGGGATTGGACTGAAGCAATGTAATAATCCATAGCAGAGCTCAGCTTGGAATTCCAGGCTCTTTGATTTTGACAGCTGGAAAATGGAAGCCACAAAGAAAGGCAGGTACTGCGTAGGTGCATCCTCCTGCAGCCATTCCTCAAGTTGCTGGAGTTCAGAGCATCCTGGAAGAAAACGGGTGGCAAAAGACCCTGAGGAGTCATACAGGCTTTGCCCCTGCACCAGGGGTAGCACTGCCTCGCAGGGGTTGGGCCGGTGAAGTTTACTTGGCTAAGCAAAAGCTGGCAGCTGGTGCTGAAGTGGAGGGGGAGAGAGGGAGTTTTTCCCCGCCATCCTGTGTGAATAAAGCCCATAAAGTCAAGCAGATGGAGCCCCTGGACAGAAAGGTGTTTTCATCCTGGTTTTTTCCATCCCTCTGTGATGTGCCGACTCCCCACATCCCTTTCGGATACATCTCCCCTGTCTGGATGTGGGAGCTTGGAAGAGCTGCTGACTGAGATGGGATGGATCCAAACAGCTCAGCTTTTAAACAAGCAACCGGTGTAACACTGTGACACTGACATAGTGCAGCATGGGCCTCCATGCAAACAGCTTGGACTCCTCACCATGGCAAAACCAGCCTCTGGACCAGGGCTTCCTCCCTTTGCCCGTCCCCCTACACACCCCTCTGGGAGCTGGCTGGGAGGGGGAAGAAGGGGTTAAAAAGCCAATGCAGCCCTGACGACCCATCTGCCACCTCTTCTCCTGTGACACAAGTCATGCGATGGGGGGGCGATGGGGGGGCGGGAGGGCAGGGAGCAGCTCTCTTTCTCTCCTGTTTGCAGAACGTCTGATTATCATTTCTGTGCAATCGAGGAGGTGGCATGCCATTGTTCGTCAGCTGGGAGAGCTGCTGAAAGGGGGGCTTCTCCCTTTCTTAAAGGAGACGGCCCTTCCTAATCCTTCCCTGCACCAAGGGATCGCCCTCCTCCCAGGCAGCCTTCCCCACCAGGAAAGGATCCTCACAGAGCTCCAGCCCACCCAACCATCCAAGCTCCAGCTCCAGCCCCGGGGGCCCTGGGCTGATGCCTTGACAGGGATGCCCCCCAGGAGGGAGCAGGGAGCTAGGGTGCCTTGTCCTTCCGTGGAGTCTGGCAACCAGGGAGGCCAATTAGCACCAATTGCAGCACAACGGTGGGTTTTGTGCAATAGAGGCACTTGGCCATGAGGAACTGGTCCAAGCTCCTCACCTCATTTCACACAGGCAACAGCAATCAGATGGCAATAACCATGGGTCACTAGAAGGTGACCTCGAGGTGAAAGGCTCCATATCCCATTACTGGTTTACTGAGCTATCAGCCTAACACGTCTCTCCAGTGCTTTGAATCAGAAAATGGTATTGAAGCTCTTTGAGAAAGTCCCTGCTGGCTGGTGTTTATCATTGTGCATTTCCCAGCAGACATGTGGGAACTGTAATTAAAATCCTCCATGACTACCAAGCACTGGGACCTTGCCATTAGGGTTGTGTGACTAGGCAGGAATTTATTGATTTCTTTTTTCAGAGGTGCATGCTCACAGCAGACGCCAGCTCTGATTTTTCTCCTGCTTTATTATATATGTGTGTGTGTGCGTGTGCTCATCTCACTCTAGCTGTTAAACGTCCCATTAGTACCTGATGGCGTGACACGGTGTGTGGAAAACCCTGAATGGGAAGTATCATCCCTGCTCCAATCTCTGTCACACCTAAATAGATTGTATCCCACAGCACTACCAACCCAGTCAGCTCATTTATCTCACCCAGGTCCTGTAATGCTACCTCAGATCTCTTGTGGCACCACTTTCAGCTGGTCTTTATTATTCTGCATCCTCACAGGATCTAAGAGATCCTTTCCTTTTTTCTGGCCATTTGTGTCATCTTTTCCCATCACAATCAGTTCAGTTGGGGGAGAACTGGATGGAAAAGGCTAAGGGCCCTTGTTTCTGAAGCACTTCCCAGTATAGGGTACATGTTTTCCCAAATTATACGATGTGCACACAGTTCCTTTGCCCTAGTCACCTGTGCCTGCATCTCTGCCTGAGTTACAGTTTTGACCCTTGTCATGAATTTACGGTTTTCTTCACTCATCTGCCTTCTTCAGCAGATGCGTCATGTTGGCTCCTCTGGCGAGCACAGCTCCTCCATGGTGCTAGCATTAACACTGCTGCAAGCCCTAAGAGCTATGAAGCAGGTAAGGCTTGTAGGGAAGGGCAATTCCTTTTGATTAAATGACATAATTCGAAAAAACTGGGAAAACTTTCAGGCACAAAAGCCTCCTTCAATTTTGAATCACAAACAGCAAGCTCCTCCTAAGCACTGGCTGAGAACAAATGTTTTGAGTTTAGTTTGGCTTTGGTAATCAACTGGGCAATTTGAGAAAAGGGTGGTTAGCACCTGTGAAAGGGTGAGGCATGAGAAATAGTGAGGAATAAGCAATACTGTGTTATAAACCGATGTATTTACTGTGTCCGTGAGTTTTACCACCCAGAGGGATTGTGAATTTTATCTCCCAGCTCATCTTCTGAAGGTGTTTTATAAATCTCCCTGGCGATCAGGTTGAGAAGTCCGTGGCTGAATAGCAATTTCTGTGGAGAAAGCCAGCTAGGTGTTTCTGTCCCTCTACCAGTTGCCAACGTGAGTCAATTTGGGGCTGTACTGCTTGCTCAGTGGCACAATTTCCAGGAGGACGCTGGGCATGGTGGGGAAACATAGTGCATGCTTATGGCTGGGAAATGGGATGTACGTATAAATACATCTATAGGTGTTCATCTGCATGAAACAGTCCATGCCCAAATCCCAAATGGTAGTTGCTTCCTACAGCAAAGGCACCTCTCAAGCCTCCATCACTCCTTGCCTCTCCTGGCCCTCCTACCATTGCTCCCAGAGGCATATGCTCTGGAGACACTGGAGAGAGGGCAGCAATTTCTTTCTGCAACATGGCAGCCCAAGCAAAAAGTGATCCTGAGAGATTCCAAAACCTAGGCACATTGGGATGTAGGCCATCATCACTCTCTGGGGTGATCTGGCTGCTTTTTTAAGAGTAGGAGGAGTAAGAAAGAGGAGTAGATTTAGGCAGCAGCAAAGAGCAACCCTAGAGGGATTTTCTACACGTCTAGCAGACATTTATGGGGCTCTTAGCCTTTGTCTTTTGCCTCTCCTTTCTGACCATTGGGGAGTGTCCCTCCAAAATAATTCTGGGAGTTGGGGCGGCTCTAAGACCTGGTGTCCCATGTGTTAACTATTTCTTCCCTGTGAGTAGGAGCATCTAGGCATATCTACAACACTACACTGCCACCAGAGTCCACCAGGAAAGGATGTTACCTAAACACTTTGCAAGTGTTCTGCCATAGAAGGGGGACAGGAATTGATATATTTGTGTAAACTCAGCAATTTCATTCTGCTTTCTAGCAGGCTTCCTGCTATGGCTGGGGAACATCATCATCCAGGGGAATGAGTACCATGGAGCCAGGGGTGGTACTGTCATGCCTTTGAAGAGACAAGCCTGCATGGGCAGCATGATCCACATGGTGCTTCCCTGTGTAGCACATGGTGTCAGTCCAGGCTCTGCCACTCTCTGCTCTGGGCTGTTCAGGTGGTTTGAGAGTGCGCAATGGAGACTGTCAGAGCAGTCTCTTAAGCTTCAGTTTTGCTGAGAGTCACCTGGGCTTCCCTAATGAGGCTAATAGTGCCTAATAATGCATAGGAGATTGTAACAAAGGGAAGCACAGCTGGCTTCTGCAATTACAGATTCGTAACTAGTACAATAATTCAGGTTAGAAGTCATCTCTGGAGGTTATCTGGTCCAAGCCTTTGCTCAAAGCATGGCCAATCTTTATGTTAGATACACCTTCAGAGCTAGATCAAGTTGCTTAGGGCTTTGTTCAGTAAAGCTATGAAGATCTCCAAGGCTGGACATTACACAATCTCTGGACAGCATGTTCCAGTGTTTGACCCTCGTTGTGAAAAAATGTTTCCTAATATCTAATTATGTTTTCTCTTGCTACAACTTGTTCTGTTGCTCTTGCTCTTCTGCACATGTCCAGAAAAGTCTCCATTTGCTATATAATTTCTAATTAGGTATTTGAAGATATTATGGCTAGGAACAGACAAGATCTTTTGGCCTCTTTCAGTGTGAAGAGGAGAACAGAAGAAGCAGTATCACATCCTGACCTTGAAATCTTTTCATGCTGCTCAGAGATGCACCTGCCAATTAGATCAGAAAAAGACAAATGATTATTTTACAAGCCAATAAAAATTATGCTTAACAAGCAGGTATAATCTGACCTAACCTGGAGGATCAATTTACTGAATTAACTCTTGGACAGTCCACTGCCTTTTGCTGCTCTGCGCATAATAGGAGGAGGAAAGGTAGAGAGGAGAGGCTCTGTGGACGTCAGTGATACAGGATAGGAAGAGGTGATAGGGGAAAGGATCAGAAGTCACTGGCCTTTAAACACTGCGCTTCTGAACAAGTTTTCCTGTGCTGGATGTGCAGCCTCTCCATGCTTGGGGGTGCCACCACACACAAGATGAATGGTTTCCCTCCTGCAGAGCATGACAGACTTTTTTTGCTTAGCAATGGCTGCATGTTTTATGCTGGTGCTTATGCAGCAGCTCTGCATGTTCCCAGGTAGCTCTGAAAAGGCTGAGGGAAGGGGCCAAAGTGTCTTGTCATGGCTGGGAACTTGGAGGAGCAACACAGGATAGGACAAGCTGGTCAAAGCTAGAAAGACTATTGTGGGTAGTATGTGCCTTTTCATAACAGCAGTTTCCCTCCAACTGTAACAATTTCACAAGGAATCAGAAATGAAGGTGGCAGCCCAAGAGACACTGTGATCCTTCCAAGCAGCCCAGGAGATCTGTGCTATGGCATTGCCTCAAGGGGACTGACTCCTTAACTGGAGGCACATCGTCTCTGGAGGCACTGGAAATACACTGGTTCGTCCCAGCTGATGAAGAGGCCTGTGACATCCAGGCTGATGTAGGCTTGTTCTTACGTGCACGTAAGAGGTATTCTAGGAGTTTGGGGCAATATGGATCACTCCAAGGAATCTATAGCTGGGGAGTGGAGGAACAGAACCCACCTGGATTAAATACAGGACCAGGATGTCCTGCCTAAAAATCTGTAGCTATAGCTGAACACAGCAAGACTTACTGCCCTGGGAGAACAGCAGCTATCTGAACTCTAGCTATGCTAGACAGCCAAACAATGGCATATTGATGGAGAAAAAAGGTATCCTGTTCCTTGGGAGGCTTTTCTCATGAGATTGTGGCCTATCTACTATTAGGAAGAAAAGATACAATGAGAAAATAACACACTGTCCAGAAAGACTTGAATTAATCCCACAACACAGGATGAGGGAACTCATAAGGCCTTGGTTTTCCTTTAGAATCAGTAGAGACAGATTAACATCCAGAGAAAAATCCAGGTCACCTAAGGTCTGTCTCACTTTTTGTAGAGGTGTATGTTCATCCAGTGACTACAGGGAGGGTAGAAGGTACTTACTAGAACTCGGCACCTAAAGGCATGGTATTCCGATAAGATCCCATGGCAGGGGTGCTTCCTGGTAGAGGTGAACTGGCACAGCAATGCCTGAGTTTTGCAGGAAGGCCAGGGCTCCAGCCTTCATGCCAGAGTGAAGGAGACCAGACAGTAATGAAAGGATCATGACTGTAAAATTAGCATGGAGTGGATGCTCCTGACATAGTGCGGTGGAGTGTTGGCAAGATCTCCAGGAAAAATTGAAATGGAAAGAAAAGTTAGAGAAAAGAACGATGAGAATAACCAGAAGACTAGAGCAGAGCCCTGGTAAATGTTTGGACTAGAACAATGGCTGGAACATGGGTGGACCGTAGAAGGATTTAGACCAAGCTCTGACTTGCAAACAAAATTCATGTTTGGATTTGACCCTGCTGATTGTCATGGGTGTTGCTGAGTTTACAGTTTTCCTCGCTGGGGAAGGAACACATAGGGATGAGAGCAGCGGGGTCAGGGGTGCCTTCACACTTCTGGCTTGGCAAATCTTCTCTGTGGACTTTTCTCAGCCTCTGGGAAAGTCCATTGTTGCTAGAGCCTCTTTTACCGTAATTTTCCTCCTAATTCTCATTATGCCTAGGAGAATGCAAAATTTGCAGTCGGTCAGAGGGACTTTGTCACTGGACTTTGTCAAAGATAATTAAAACCTGAAATTGCCAACATGTTTATTTTATTGAAATCTTATATTGGGATGTGTCCAAGTATGTATATCAGGAACAGTTTCTATTGCTTCTCTTCATTTTAATGGCACCAGTTCTAGTTTCCTCTCAGATTCTCCCATTTGTTGCAAAAGATATCAGGAGGTAAAATTCCTTTCCTTAATATGCCATTCTGTCTCTCAGGGTTGCCAAAGCATAAAAATTCTTGATACAATTCCTTTTTCTCCTTTAGGCCAGCTACCTGTTTTAATTTTATTTTAACACCTTTGCTTTGAATATCAATGTTCAAAGTCAATTTTCAGGTGCTGTAAATGTACTCCCGCTTTCGGGCAGTCAGCAGTTTCAGCAGCACATTTGCAAACAGCTCCTGAAGTTCACACTGAGCTCTGCTGTACAGCTGTGGCACAAAAGCCCAACACAGATGCACTACAGTAGCATGTGGCAAGTCACAGTACCTGACACCAGCAGAGCGACCTCAGGCTTTGCATGGTGACTACAAACCCACCTCTAGACAAATACGTTGGAGGGGTGATGCAGAGACTGGTCAGGGCAGAAAGTTCAGTGGTGATGGTAGTAAAGTAACTCAGGGGAGGGCAGTGTGTGGAAGAGATGAAGACTTGGGGAGTACGTAAAGGAAGGTAAAAGAAGATGTGATAGGCTGGTATGGAACTATACAATAAAAATGATAATTTGGGAGGGACCAGACTGACAAACAGACAAGGAGATGTGGGAGATCCTTCACTGGTTTCAAGTGGAAAGAACATCACGGCCAAAGTGAAAGAGCAGAAAAGCCATGAGGAAGAGGAGGAAGAAGGACAGGTTTTATTCGGAGTTGCAAAGGCAGATCCATCAAAAGAGGAGAGGAAGATGCATATAAGAGAGAAGGGAAGGGAAGTAAAAGTCAGCAGGAGATTGCTGAGTAGAAGCTGTTGTCTATGGTGCAGTCATAGCCACAGCTGCAGTGAACCATGGGTGTATCCAGGGTAATATTAAATTAGACAGCACTGGTACTGCTGTGTAAGTAGTACCAACACTATTTGTGGTGTAGCTGTGGCAGAAAGGGGTACCAGCAGTCCTGGAGACAGGCCAGTTAGCTACATCTCCATGAGCTGAAGAAACCATTTTGGGAAGAGAACCAGAGCTGCTGGGGGAGGCAGCATCAGAACAGAATCACAGTAGAGATATTTTCTGTTCATACAAGAGCAAATGCAGGTCTTAATTCTCCTCTTTTAAGTCTTCCATGAGCCTGTCCCCTCTAACTGGCAGGTGCTCTTCCCCTGTGCAGGGCCAGTGTTACCGACATCTGTACTACTGCATCTGCCTGTGGCACCATTGCCTTCAAGAGCTTTCAGGTGGTCCATGAATGACAGCTCTTTCCCTCCGGTGGCCACAGGCTTCAGCACTTGCAGAGCAAAGGGGTTGAAATAACCTCTCCCTCCACAATGAAAATGAAATGCAAAAGCCCTCCACCTCCTCCCTTCAAGCAAAGTCCCGGCCTATTAACTGGGATGGAGGGGAGGAGGGCTGTAAAGCAGGAGAGAAACATATCTTTGTGTCTGCTTGACAACTTTGTAAGAGGCAATGTTACCATGGCAATGGGTGGTCTTTAGTGAGAAGGGGAATGAGCTATAGTCTTAGGGTGAGGAGAAGGGGGGAGTGATGCTAAAGGGAGGCAGCTTGAAAGTCTGGTGGGAAGGGAGAGAAGGGACTGCAGAGTAGGAGAGAGAGGTGGTGGTCAGAAAACCACCTTCAGCAAAAGACAAGTGGCTGTGACAGCAAGCCTGATGTCTGGCATGGCTGCCCTGCAACATGGGCTCTCTCCTGAACTGCTACAAGATGGGCACCTCTAGAGTCAGCCCACCTATTTCCCATGAGGCCATCACCCCTGGCAAAGAGGGCTCTTCGATTAGCCCCCCAGGGCCTCCAGCTGGACTGAAAGCCCCCACCTGGAAGTGCTCATTCTGCTCTCCCCCATCCCCACCCCAAAGTCTTTCAGTGTTTCAGCAGGAGCCCTGTTGCCCAGCCCAAGATGACCACACAGCGTGGCCACCAGAGAACAGTCAGTTGGCAACACAAAACCATTGCCTGGATTGGAGCCAGAGAGATACTCCAGCCCCATAGAGAAATCCCACGGAAAGCCCAGTACTGCATGGGAAAGGTCTCCTCCCCATCTTTCATCGGATGCGGATGGGAGAGGAGTTTCTTTGGTCTCGTGTTTTTTGCAAGGGGAGGGGCTGAGTGGCCAGAGCTGTGCATGCCTGAAACAGTCAGACGATTGTACAGTAGGTGGGGAGGAGAGGGAACAAAGAGCCAGGGCGGACAACACAGCACTACCAACACTGCAGAGGAAAAATCAGCCTTCCCCCTCCGCCGCCTCTGCCCTGGGAGGTGGGCGATGCCCCTTCCAGGCGACCGCTTGCCCGGTGCCTCGGCCCTCAGCGGACAGCTCTGCAGCCCCTGCGGCTTAGGGCTGGGAAGATCCCCGGCGGCCCTGGGGCCCTGGCCCAGGCCACGGAGGGTGAGGCCCTACACGGCGGCCCAGCCGGGCGCGCAGGCAGGGCAGGCCGGGCTCCCCTTCCCGGGCCGTGCCGAGCGCTGCCGGCCTCCGCGGCGGGCCCGCCTCCTCCCCCGGCTCCGGGCCGGGCTGGCGGGTGTGGGGTCGCTGCCGGGGGGGTGTCTCCCACGCAGGCCCGTGGGCTCTCCGGCAGCTCCTCACCCCCAGCCGGCCTCGCACGGAGCCCCTGCGGCCGGCAGGTGGCAGGGCAGCCCCGCGCCTCGCCCGCCCCGGCCCGGCCCGGCCCAGGCCCCGGCCCAGCCTGACTGTGCGGGGCGGCGGCTGGGCCCGGGGCCGCCTCAGCGCCGTCGGCCTGGGAGGCCGGCTGCGGAGTTTCCCCGGGCGAGGAAGGGACCCTCTTTTCCCCACCGCCCCCCCCGCGCAAGGCACAGGGCCGCTGCCGCCTTCCCCCAGCAGCCGGGGCCGCAGAGGAGAGGGGAGAGGGGGCTGCCGGCTGCCCGGGGGACCCCGGCCTACAGGCCCCTGGCGGGAGAGGGTCCGGTGCTGCTCGTCCCCTGCCCGCAGCCGCAGTAGGGTGTGATGGGCATTTTTATTATTATTAATGGCAGTATGTTCACGCTGAGGTTAGATTACAGCCCCATTGTGCAAGGCTCCACACAAACGCGGTCAGAGACAGTCTGTACTCAGGGAACAGGCAGTCCAAACAGAAAAAGGCAGCAGAAAGGGCGGGCAGGAAAGAAACACAGCTCAGGGAGGGGAAGTGTTTTTTCCCCTGTTCATCCAGCAGGCCGGTGGCAGAGAACAGGCATTCTAGGCTGCTATGGGCCCCCTCATCCTTTGGACCGCACAGTCCTCTTGTGTAAGTGGAATAAATAACCTGTGGCTGGCTGGTTTTTGGTGGTTCAGCATTTGCAAATGCTGACCGTTTACCCCTTGGTTAAAGCTAAACCTGCCTCCTCTTTCCCCAGCTGTTTAACATAGATACAGGGAGCTGGGAGCCCACTCTGGTGTGCTGGGTGCTGCGAAGGTAATTATTAATCATCGGGGCTCCCGGTCGGTCCCGCAGAGAGATCGCTGCCAGGGCACCGCTGCCCACCCTGCTGCTGGGGCTCGCCCTCCGCCCATCCGAGGACTGGCTCTGCTCAGGCCAGGGTTAGGCAGCCCTGCAGGCAGCAGCTTACGAGGTTGCCTGCCAGGAGGAGAGAAGGACCACTCCAAACAGCTGAACTCTTCACTCAAGCTTACAGACAGATTTCCAGAGATGCTTTGAGAGAGGGGAGGGGATGGGAAGCAAGATTTGTAGGGGGACCAGCCTGGCCTTTTTGAATTCAGCTGCAGAGTTAGTTAACAAAGTTGCAGGTTCTCAGTCTCTTTCTCTTTCTTTGCCAACTCTTTTTTTTTTCTTTTTTTTTTTTTTTTTTCTTCTCCTTCCTCAATATAAATACCCTGGGGCGGTTTCTTTTCTTTTTGGTATGAATGTGATGATCTTTCGGGGCTGTGATTGGCTCCGCAGCTTGTCATCAGGGACACACCTCCTGGCGTGGGGCCACCGCCTCCCCCTCTTGTGAAAGCTTCCCCTTGTAACAAGTGAGCGTAATTACATCAGTTACTGACTAGAGCACAGACCTGCTTTAAATTTTGGCCTCTTGGAGCCAGCTTGAAGCTGAAGGACTAGAAAATGCAGTTTCAAAGGCCTGTAAGACTGTAGACCATACAAGTCACGCTGTGCTCTTCCCTCCCAGGAATTAAGGCTCCCAGTCACACGCGAGTAGGAATGAATATCCGTACTAGTCATGGAAATGGCTACCTGTTAGGGGAACAGACCTGCCACACCAGAGGAGGATTTCTGCTTTGCCAAAGCCTGTCCCACTGAAAAAAAATACACATCAGGTCCCTTTTGGATTGAGCTTTGGTGTAAATGAACCAGAAAAGGCCACACTTCCAGGGGCACCAGAAAGGAAGAGAGCTCAGAGTGAGAGTTGCAGGGGCTGTGGATGATCCCTGGAAAAGAGCAGAGCCAGCTGAACAAAGGCAGCCGTGTTCCAAAAGAAAACATGTATCAGCCAGCAACAAGGGCCTACAAGACAGGGCCAGACCTGTCGGGGGAAAAGAGTGGCCCTAAAGAGCAGCGTTTGTGTGCTAGATGCATACTGCAGCAGCAGCTTGATGCATTTAGGGCAGGTCAGGATAAAAACTTGCAGTGCTTCTGTGGGCTTGTTCCAGAAAACGCTGAGTGCTGGGGTGGGAGCATTCTTGCTGTGCTCCAGAGGCCCAGATCCTTCACTGGGGTAAATCAGCGTAGCACGTAGCAAGCCAGCACTCTTGCAGCTGAGAGCCTGCTCCACACTGCTGTGACAGAGGTTGGCTGATAAAAAGGAAAGTTTCTACGCAAGAAAGAAAGGAAGTGGTGCTCTGACTGGAGGAGAGAGCTCACGTCTTATCCCAGGGCATTTTGTCCTTGTTGGGATATGACCCTGATGTCACAGTGGCCACAGATGCTACTGCTGTTTGGTGAGCTGGAAGGATGCCGATGAGGTATTGGAGAATGCAAACCATTGATTTGGCTGGGAGAGCAGACTCCTCATGTACAGATGTTTGCACAGTGCCAGAACTGCTTTTCTGACATGGGATGAACCCAGGCCTTTTCAAACATGTCTTGCAAAAATTGTACCTTCCCTCCCCCCATACCCTCCAGCTATTCTCTAGCACACAGGTGTTTGCTCAGAGCACACAGCCGAGCAGATCCAGCCCTGGTTCTGGATCAGGCAGAGAAAAACTTGAACTGGCTCTCACATTGCTTGGCAAGTAGATTGAACATGGTTGTAGCCTCTTTTTTCCCATCTGTCTCCTTCAGCTCTGCCCTCCCCCAAAATAAAAATAACCTTATGCTTTCTATCCTGCATCAGAGAGACTTTTTTCATGGAAATGTCATGAAAACTGGTGTGCCCCTATGAAAAATGTGGGCTTTGATGATTCAGCGTTTTCCCATGGAAGAAAAAAAAGCTCCTTTGTTTCTCTGACCAGCTCTCAGCAAATGGCTCAATGGGATGTGGTCTGTGTTTCCTCCCAGGAACCTGTTCCTGGAGCTGCTGGGAAGCTTCCTAGATCATGGTCCATTCAGTGGGTGACAGGTGTTGGGTCAGACAAACTGAATACAAGCAAAGAGCTCTCATTTCTTCTTACAGACCTGGAAACATGAAAAATAGTGTTTGTGCTTTCTTTGGTATCAGGTGTTCTCTGGTCTTGTGATCTTTGGTGAGGCCTGGGTTCTGCCCGTTTTTGGGGAGAGCTCTTAATATAAGCTGCTCTGCCCTGCCACTGAGCTGAAGTTGCAGAAAGGAGGGAACAATGTTTCACAGGAGCCAAGGAGGAGGCATGAAAACAGGCTTCCAGTTTTGAAGGATGAATACTGCCACTAGTAGCTTGGGGTTTGGGTACCCAAAACTGAGGGTACCCTCACTGAGATATGAGACCTGCAGGGTGCCTGGCATCTCTGCAAGGCAGGCCTTTCCTGCCCCACCTATGCCAAGGGCTGGGGAGCCAGGACAGAGCGGGCAGTGTTTAAGATACAAAGCTGGATTTCTGGCACAGGAGGAGCAGGCAGAACAGGGGGAGGTTGGGGTGCTGGGACAGGTGCATCAGCAGAGCATGGGGGACTTCCATGTTCCCAGATGTTGTCTCAGCCTTTGTGCTGATCGCAGGGCCAGAGTGAGAGTGTCAGCTCCCAGCTTTGCTCTGCAGGATACCGAAGCACATTTGCCCATTTCCCTTGTATATGCAACTGCCAACCCACCTTTCTTACATACCCTTTTCAGGTGGATCAAGCTTTTATCCTTACTGTCATTATGATCCCTAAAATTCCCTTCAAGCAAACTGTTGGTGAGTGATGAAATTCCTTACATAGAGACTGAAATGCAGGGATCACAGGAACAAAATAATAATGCTAGTCATAATAATAAATAACAGCCCCGTTGGTTTAACCTGCAGCTCACAAAACAAAAACCCAGTCCAAATTCTCATCTGCTGTGGAGATAAAAAGAGTGCGATTTACTCTGTCAGCTATGGAGAACAGATACACCACAAGGCAGTTATCTCCGGCCATAAACAAACTGGAGTGGCTTTGCCTTTTAACAGGCTCCCTTCTCCTCTCCTGTGGAGTGCTACTTTCCGCCTTACGTAACCCTCTGGGCAACTCCACTGACCTATTTTGTTTTAATAAACTTGAGCAGTTTGAGTTATGCACCCTCCACTTTTCAGACGCCGTTGCCACTCCACAGGGCTCCCTTTCTTGCCCTGCTCTGCAAGGTTGCATAGGTAGTATCTTGGGAGAAGCTAAATAAACAGCTTCCAAGTTCCGACACAGCCCATATGTGCCAAGCTTGCTTTTGAATGTTAGCCTTGGAGGTGAGAAGGAAAAACTGAGTTGACTAGGAAAACGTATAACCTTTCAGAAACAGTTTTTTATTACCTTCCTTATCACGCCTTTAAGGTCATAAAGATTATGTCAAAGAAGCTATTAAGTTTTCCAGGATTGCAAAATATTTTATCAATGATAGAGATGAAGCGTGCTATTCCACTTCTCAATTTTTTTGCTTTAAATTTCCTTTTATGTTTGGGGATTTGATCTTAATCTTCCTTCCATGCCTTTCTGTTTCTGCCCTGCTTGAAGGCAGTCAGACATGGTTAATGGTTTCTTCTAGCCAGAAGCTTACACTGAGTTGCAAATAGAAGACCTCTCAGGCATTAAAACAAATTAAGAGAGTGAACATAGAAACTAAAAATGTGAGCACCATTGTCCCTTAACAGACTGAGATTCTGGCTTTCTCTTGGTCATGGTTCCTGAGATGGATATAGCTTCTGGAGAGCAATGACTGACAGCAGTGGTTTTCCATGCTGCCTCATCTGCTTGAGTTAACTTAGGAGTTAGGATGTGTTCTTCCACTGAAAGAAATCTTTGAAGACTTTACACCAGAAAGTTTCTAGTTGTTAAATACTGGGGTCTGGGCTGAAATGGCTGCACATTGTTGTCTCTACCACATTATCCTAGGGAGGAAATAAGGATGAAATGCCATAGGGGGCCATCTGAGATTCCCTTCCCCACACGCTGTAGCAGAGGAGCAGATTAGTGTCCAGGTCATAATGCGTCTCCTGCAAATCCTGCAGTGGAGAAGGATATCCAGAGCTTTGGGGAAACACTTGAAAAAAGGCTCATGAGAGGCCCAATTCTTCACACTGAACTGGAAAGTCTTAGGAGTGGACTGCAAAGCTCTACTGAATATCGAGTTAATCCAAGATTTACGTGCCATAAGCCTCTAGAAATTGGGCTGTGGTGAGCTTTAGCTAAAGCAGTGTTAGCTAACCTTTTAAGAAACCCTGTTTTTCCTTCCTGTGCAGTCTTTCTGATGGACCTTGTTTTCCTGAAGGAACAGATCCTCAGCTGGCATAACACAGATTCATCTCACTGAAGCCAGTGAAGCTGGAGGTTAGGAGAATCTGACCCCAAAGCAATTCCTCTTCGTGGTGACATGTTTGTTGCCACCAGGCAGGAAAACGTACTGAGCACTGGGATGGAAGAGTAGCAGACAGGCTACTGGCACAAAGATTCTCCATTTGTGTCTCCCATGGCATTTACTATAAAGAGAAGCAGAAGCAGGAAGGTGAGACACTTCAGTGAAGTTGGCAAGAAAAAGAAAAAAGTCTCACTCAAGCTGAGTTACAGTGAAGTGCCAAGTATAAATCACTAACAGAGACTCCTTGGTCGAGACAATTCAGAAAGCGGACAGTAGTGAGCTAATTAATGCCAACTGGCAATAAAACAGAACAGTATTACAACCTTGTAGGACAGCGTGTGTCAACCTTTTCTACAGTGTCCCACAGGGAGAGGCTGCCCCTTTCCCACAGGATTAGATGTCCTGCCTGGGGATGGGCAGAGGGGCCAGGGTGGAAGAACTTCAACCTGTTGTTTCAGATGCCTTGCTAATCCAAGCAGGCATTTCAGCATTGATTTATGCTCTGTTCATATTTTCTAGGTTCTTTCTCCAGTCATGGAACAGTACAGAAAGACTTCCCCAGTGATTGTAACAGGAAAAACAGGGGTGGGTAGAGGAGGATAAAAGGAATGGGGAGGCATGCCTGTCCTGACAGCTCTGTGCATCCTGGGGGGAGCCTGCAATACCCAGCTGGAAACTTTGACTCTGGGGCAATGATTTGTGATGCTGAAACCACACACAGTCTCCTAGTGGCAGCTTAGTCTGGTCACTGGGCAGGGAAGGCAAGGCCTATACCGTTCTCAACATCCATCACAGACAATATACAATATCAATTACAGACTTTTAATATTTTTTTTAAAAATAAGTTAAATACATTTTCTCTCTTTTGAAATAGAGCTATTTCAAATTAAATGTGGAACAATGGTCAACTGTATTAGGAACGAAGCTTAGGATATTTGATAAAAAGCTACTTTTTGTCATGTTTTGTTTTAAATATCAAGTTACACATGCTTCGTGCCAAAACATTACAGAAAGTTGAACAAAACCACTGCCTAAGCACCTGGAACCAAAGCTTGGTAACTACTAAATCCACTTTTGAGAGCAGTAGTGCTTCCATGAGTAGAAGAGGACTATTTTTTCCATTTTGGTTTATTCAACAACTTAGATTCAATGACTTGCTCATTCAAAGTTGAGAAACTGAATGAGGTTTGGAAAAAGCAGACAAGCTTGTTTTTCTGCTCTGATATATGAGGAAAATGAGGATGAGAGGACAAGATCCAGCAGATCTACAATATTGAGGTATATGATGTCCTGGAACAGCCTGTTTAACCCACTAGCCACTGATACAACTTCCTTTGTTTAGTATTACTTTTTCTTTTCTGTTTTGAAGTTAAGGTGGTTTATTTAAGAAATAAACTAAGAGTTCAATAAAACTGTTTTTAGACATTTTTAGTGGATTCAACTTTTCATTCTAAGTGCAGCCTGATATGAATCAATTCTAAAGAAAAAGTCATCCTCTAACAAATTAAAAATGCATAATTCACCATTTTCCAGCATAGAAAAGTGTAATAATCAAGACCTAATAAAAGCATGAAAAGCTGTAAGTAAATATGTGTAGATAAAACTGTCTGCTGGTAACAGTAAGTACCAAAGTTAATAAACAAGTTGTATGTGCTTTTCAGTTAATAGAGTCTTACTAGTTACAGCCTGATGAGTATCAACCTTTCTTTAGGGAAAATAATTAAAAAGGATAATGGAAAAGAAATTTTGATTTAATATTTACAATTAATCTCTCCTGCTTGCTAATTTAAATGGGTGATTTAATCTGTTCACTGAGGCTCAAAATCTATCTGTTTTAGTCCAGTTTCCGTGTAGTTGCCACATGGGTGGAGTTTTATGCATCTGAAGTTTCAGTTTCAGCTGCTCTCTGTGAAGCTGCAGCCAAACCTCCCTGAACTCAATGAGATTTTCCCCACCAGTTTGCCAGGAATCTGGAGTAAGCTTTTAGTGGTCCAGATTGGTGACTGTTCCGTTGCTAAAAACCGATGCCTAGTGCGATTCCTTGCTAGTAGCCTTTGTTGCTGCCTGACGTGTGTCACTAACGAGTGTGCTTGTAGCATTCTCAGCAGAGGAGTGGAGAAACAAAATGCTCTGATGATAATGTGTGCTAGCTGATTGTGGTGTCCCTGCCTATGCTGTACCTCTCTTTCAACCTCCTGTCTGTTGACCAGATCTTTCCTGGCTCAAAATTTGCTTTAGACAATGTTAGCAAAGCCCTTGTCAGTACCTGTGCAGAGGCAAAAATCAGCAGCCATGGAACAGATGAACCCAAATAGAAGTCATGATTTGAAAAGTAAAGGCAGAGCGAGCACACCTAGTCTGAGGCTGGAGAAGAATGTGAAAACAGTGGAATCATCTCCTTGAAGGAGAAATATATGAGGTTAACAATATATTGTGATGCAACTGGCAGTGTCAGTCACTTGCTAGGAGTTTTTCTTCTCCTTCCCCATCCTTCATTTCTGTTGTGTTGTGCTGTGTTGTGTTGTGTTGTGTTCTATTCTATTCTATTCTATTCTATTCTATTCTATTCTATTCTATTCTATTCTATTCACCCCAAGCCATCCTAAAGCTCCATTTATATTAGGCTCTATGGGAAGACCAAACCAATTAACCTCTTCCTGCCTCCAGAAGTGTGCAGCCAACCCGATACAGAGCTGTGCTGTGTAGGGGTTGCCAAGCCAGCTCTGCACAGCTGCAGAGTCTTAGTCTTTGTGTGAACTCATTCAGATATTGGTGTACACCACAGAGCACTGTGCCACCCAGGCATCTGCTAAGCGTAAGGCACAAGGCAAATGGTAGCAACAGACTGACTTGCAGTGTGCAATGGATGGTGAGGCAAAAGCAGGCAGCAGGCAGAGCAACTTGTGCTATGTCAACATATATTCTCAGCTGTTTTTCGTGTGCAGGCTGTTCCTCTAGTGCAAAGTACACACTGCATGTTTGCAACTCTACCTATATGCCGATCAGCCCATTTGTATTCTGAATCAGCTTCTCCATCAGGGAGAGGCCTCTGGAGAGACATGTGCCAGCTGTTTAATAAATTTATTGGAGTGTATTTACTCTGTTTAACCAGTAATGGCAGTGTTCACAGGTAACTCTGTCAGGGAAAACATCTTCCTATGTCCCGTGGCAAAGATATGCACAGAATTGTCCAGCTGGGCTCCAAAATTACCCATACTTGTCATCCCCGAATCAGTTTCTGTTTTCCAGCCTTCCCTACCAGTTTACAGTTCCTGTCCTTGAGCTCCTTCCTCTGGCTGTAGATGCCTGTCAGCATAACTGGAATTCATGGCATGACCTTTGATTCCTTCTGTCTTCATGCCAGACTCCAGCAGGTCTCTGTTATCAGATACTGAAGCCTATTGTAATGTGAAGTGCATGCACAAATTTACCCAGGCAGGTACACTGGCATCCTTGCCTGATAGTTCCTCCTTCCCAGAGGAGCATGGGCATCTCTCAGCCTCCTTAGGGCCGCCAGGGCCTCTCTTTACATAAGGAAAATATGTTGGCATGAAAGGCAAATGGTTACACATGCTTCTGGTATTTTGTCTTTCAGAGAGTAAATGCTTGTTCATATCCCATGATGTCATCTTTGATATCACACACCAGTGTTGTGTCAGGCAAAGTTGACATTCTCATCTACTGTCTGCCTGAGCCTGCAAGGACCCTCCAGCCCTGGAGCTCAAAGATTTGTCCACATTATCCTCCTGCTAACTCAAGGGAGCAATATTTCCCCAGGTGGAGACAGAGATGAGGGATGTGACTTGCCCAGCATCACCCTGTGAAGGCCATGGCGGAGCCAGGGACAGAAGCCAAGCCTCCAGAGTCCCAGTGGTATCATTCTGTGATACCATAGCTGGATTCATGGCATACATAAGTTCTTCTGAGCAATCCAGTCTCCCATGTGGACACCACAGTCACCAGCACGGCTGCTGTCTAGGCCCTTGGGCACCGCAGGGTACATCCCGCCTCAGCTTGACCTGCTTCAGAGCTCCAAAAACTGCAGTATGGGGAGGTGAGAAGCTGGCTGAGCTCCTCCTGTTCTGGGTAATTTGTCAAATGTTGGGCCACATCATAGGCCCTAGTCTCTGCAGAGCTGGCCCTGGACAGTATGTAGCCAGAGCGAATAGAGCAGACAGCAGGACTACTCCAGCTCAATGGTGGTCATGTGTATATAGCAAGACATCTCTTTTCTAGTATCAGGTGGGATGCAGAGAGTGTTCCCAGTCTGCCTGCTTCCCAAGACACCTCCTAGGACCATCTGAACCACAAAATTCATTCTCATTTCCTCTAAGACCCTCACCCAGCACCCTGAGATAGTTCCTCACACTGCATTCCTCTTATGTGAGGGCTTGTCTCACCCGTGGCTGCCTTGGTCTGCCATCAGGCTTCGGTTGCTCTGCACAAAAACTGTCCCATCTGGTTGTTCTGGATACACCGTGCAAAGTCTCCCTGCCTCTGCCTGGCCTCACACACGCTGGCTGTGGCACGTATTTTGGATTTGGGCACTCTAGCTTCAGGCAAACTCTGTTCTCCTTCAGCAGCATGTTGGGTTTGTCGGAGGGTATTAGGAAATGTTCCCGTGGTGGGTGGAAGCACGTAGTGCATCTGAGGCGGTTGCTGTGGCTGTGGGGGACAGCTCTGGCCTGGCCCACTCAGTCTCTCCTGCCTGGGTGATCCTCTGCATGGTTTGCAGCAGTGCTGCTGTGAAAGCTGCTCGCCCACATGGGCCTTGCACCACCGAGCCCGTCCCCAAACTGGAGTGCCTCAGCTGATCCAGGGGAATTTTATTTGAACCACGTTTGCCCGCTGAGAGCGGGTGCCAGTTTGTTAAGCCTTGGTGATTTTAACTGGTGCCAGGGGGTGCAGTGGGTTCCCATGCATGCTCTTTGTGGGACTGCAGAAGTGCTTCCCACTAAATGACTACACGTTGTACCTTTGCAATTATTTAATGTAGGAAGCGCCTTTTGTGTGCGTGATAATACACCAATACAGTCATCCTGGAAGCTGCTTACCCCTTGCCCCAGTGTCTCTCAGCTCATCACACAGCAAAAGTTTTGCATGTGAGAGGAGTGGGATGGGGCCAACAGCAGGCTTAGCAAATCCAGCTTCAGCCCACCAAGGGAGAAGCAAGTTCTGATGCCAGGTCCATAGATGTAGGGGGCTCTCTGTTAAATGCCCTCCCAGACAGACTCCATACAGCATGGTATGGGGTAAGAGGCAGGTTTGGTATTAATCAGATCTTAGGCAACTTTGAATGGTGCAGATTAAACCCAAACACCTAGAAGGGGAGAGTCTTAAGTTCCTTCATGATGTGCTTGGCCCTGGAATGAGCAGGCAGCTGCATATGGACCTAGCTTCAACTTGAGGTCTCCAGATACAGTCCTGCAAAAAGCACGTTAAACAATGCTCTGCAGCAGCACAATGAGGCTGCTGTATGTGCTTGCTGCTTGTTCTCACACTGGTAGTGTGTGCTGTTCTCACACGCAGCTTCACACTCCCTGGTTATACATTAGCAGCGACACATTCTTCAGCTCAAGTTTGAGCTGGATGTATATTGAAGCCTGATACTACAAAGTACGGTCAGGGAAAAAAAAAAAAAACCATCACTCAGGGTAAATATTTTCTAGTTGTGGTTTAGTAGGCAAAACATGTGACAAACCACTAAGTTCTGTAATTGATGAGTATTTATAGGGTACCAGTAGCGCAAGAGGAGATCTTTGGGTGTAAAGGCCTTCTGAGACAAAGGGATCAAACAGGCACTCTCAGTACATGAGTTTTTCCCTGAGGTGGAGAGCACTTTGGGGTTGTGGGGTGGCGTGGTGTGCCTTTGCTAAGAGGATTAGTGTCTAGGGGTCCCAGGGACAAAGTGTTTTTTGTGGAGGAACCAGAAACTTAGCAGAGCAGGAAAGAAGTACAGGCATAGGCAGGACAGGAAGGGGCTGCTTTGGTGTGGGCTCAACAGAGGTGATAAACTGGGGGTTGAATAAGCAAGGTCCTACACTTCCATCTTCTGGCCCCATCCTCCAAACCTCTGATGTACCCAGAAAGCACTGATCATTCAGAAAGCCTGGGCTTCTCTCCCATAGTCACAGGGGCCAAACTGCCAGTGAATGTAGCACACTTGACTGCAGACAGGGAAGCTGGGACACGGGCTACGATAACCAGCTGTTCATACCAGCCATTCCTGCTCCAAGTGGAGAGTGCCACAATTGCGTGTTTGCAGGCTGGCCTTTTGTCCAGCCCCTCTCTTTCCCTGCATAGCCCACCTCAGTGGGACACAGTGCAGGATATCATGCTTCTTGAAGACAGGGCTTCAGCGTGTGCCAGTTTTGGACAACCTTGCATAACTCCCAAGTCATCTTTCATTCAGTCCCTAGCCATCACATACATCCTGATAAAAATCATGTTTAGCTCAGCTGGACCTTGGCTGAATGTCTTGCCTAAACAAATGATTCCCCATCCATGTGCAAAACCATCTTTTCTCTGAGGAAGAAATTAAGAGTAACATCAACGCAATCAGATCCCAAGATCAATGCAAACCCATCACCAAGGCCATTTCATTTGTAATAATTCAAAATGACATAAGGAAAATGCAACTAGGGAAGAGAGGAGCAAGTAAAGCTAAAATAGATCAAGGGAGAGAGCTCCAGCTGTCTCACCAGCTGCCTGTGGCCACTGACAGCTCAATCTAAATCTTAACATAGGGCACAGGGTGGATGATGGCAGATCGCACTGCCTCCCTCATTCCCTTCCATGATCACAGTGGCAGTTTTGCTAAAGCATAGGAGGACAGGTTGATGGAGAATATTAGCTGTTACCCTCTCCTTTTCCTCTCACTTTCATGTTTTGTGGAACAGCTATGCTGTGATCTTAGGCCTGATATATATAGCTGTCATGCAGCTCTCTTAAAAGAGGATGCTTGGCCCAGGGAGGGAGATGGAGGCAGAACTGGCCTCTAAAAGGGTTTTGCTGACAGATCCCTTTCAATATTCATCAGAGATCTCTTTTGCTTCCATTTACTTTGCATTTCATAGAGCCTTTGTACTCTTCTGGATCAGTAGCATGTGGAAGGAAGGACAGGAGGAGAAACAGTGCTGTACAAGAGCCTGTCCTAGCCCACTGAAAACTGCAGACTAGAAAAAAAGGTGTGGACTTATCCTTGGTCTCTGTGGTTTCGACTGCATGTATATCACAAGGGCCATGGCACTTCCAGCACACTGCTTGGTTTGCTGTCATCTCAGGGAGGACTGTGGGGATGAGCCTGCTCAGGAGACAGCAGCTGGTGGACTTTGTCCAAGGAGACTCATGGAGCTTCAGCTGAGCCCCAGGCTGTTTCAGTGAAGCTGAAGTGGTCTCAGATGTAACAGAATTTCGGGGATTTGGCAAAGGTCACAGAAAAACTGCAGCAGAAACAGGACCGAATGTAGGACCTTCACTGCAGGGCCACCCATGTCATGGGAGAGACAATAGTTGGGCAATTATTTCTAGGGAGGAGAAGCCAAACTTTCATGCCTAAAGAGCCCTTGTGAGACAGGGTTGGACAAGAATGCAACAGTTGTCTCATTTATCAAACCAGGCAGCGATTGCACAGCCCAGTTCTTGTCCTGACTCACTCAGGTAGGTTGATGCAAGTGTTGCTTGGAGAAAATCAGTGTTTATTTACCAGAAGTGAACATCTTGGCCTAACAGACTGACAGGGAAAAGATGCTCATTTGGACAAAGCTAATAACTGTGCTGTGGCGACGGTTCCTTTACATTGTCTTGTAGGTACAAGTGGTTCATGTTCAGAGAGATGGATATGGCGCTTGTTCTCCTAAAATCCACTTCTCCCAAACCTCTAGTGCTAGCTCCCCTGTACAAACCTCAGTGCAAAATTGCTCAACCACAGCAGCATGCTGACATGCATGATTTTGCTGATGAACAAACAGCAATTTTTCCCAATGCTTCCATACAGTTGTTCTGCCAGTGGGAGGTATGATTTCAGGAGCATTAACATGAATAAACAATGTCCTATGACATCTACATATTGGGCCTGTTTCCCTTCCTCATCTCCAGATTTCTGACATGACCTTTGATAAGAGAGTGGCTTTCTGGAATGACACTAGATTGCTAGGAGCTCTTGTGAGACAACCCCTTATCAAAGGCCGAGCACAGCCGTGATCAGCATGGAGTGCCAGTTCAAATTTACCCAGGCTGCTATGTTGGCATGTGTCCCTAAATTCTCAGCTTCGTGGACTTTTATCTTCCCCTGCAAAATGAAGGCATCATGGACTCTCCTCTTAGCTGCCACTAGCCTGTTTGACACCACAGAAATATGCCCAAGTGTGAACATGGTGACCTTCAGGACCCCTGCACAGAGCTTGCCTCCCCCAAAACCTCAGGGAAGATATGTTTAATATATGTGTTTCCCAAGTGCAGCTCTGTTTACTCGATAGTGATTGTTCAAGGAGGTGTTTTTGGCCTCTCCTCTGCCGTTCTTCAGTTCTCCACCTAACAAGGGCTGATTTCTTGTCACGATGTTCATCAGGCAATGAAGGAGAAGCAGCACTGGTTTCCTGGTGCCAGCTGGCACTGTGCCATGTGATTGTTGTCAAATGGGGATGTAATAATCATAATAATATGTTTCTCACTCAATTCAAACCTCTCCTGAGATGCTCTTTTTATTTGAGGGGAGGAGGGGGAAGGACCTGTGATTTTCTGCATGTCTCAGTCTGCCACTCCAGCTGGGTCTCTTTATCCTTCCAATCTTGCTGTGGCAAAGCAGTTACCTCTGGAAAGGCTGCAGCTAACTTCACCCTGATGTGCTCTTCAGCTGTGGGGAGAAGGCTCCCAAAATGTTCTCTGAACACCAGAAAGGCTTCTGGACCCCTGACCTGCCTCCAGCAGCTCTCCATGCTGTCTGTTGTCCAGGCTGTGGATGGCTCCAAGTCTGTGCGAAGGTGCTGGGGCACCAGGACAGCGCATATGAGAGGAGAGGAGTGGCTAGGCCCCAAGTCTTCCCCTCTAACTTTCCTGCCTGTCTGGCCATTAGGAAGTAGAAGGGAACTTAGTCATTAATAACCCTTGCAGTTTTTTGGCCTCCATGCTGAGCCTGTCCATGAGAGACCAATTATAATTGTGCTGCAGCCAGAAATCTCAGCTAAACGGCCAACGTCCTCAGATTCTAAGAAATTCTGTGGAAGAATTTCTTTGTGGAGAGAGAGAGGATGAGAAAAAAAGAGGATTTTCTTGGACACATGGCAGTCTGCGAGCGGGGCCAGGATTTCATACAAAGCAGCTTGCTGTGGCTGGCCCCCTGTGCAGAGCACCAGCAGGAGGCTTGCCTGTCACTTCAGACCTAACCATTTCACCCTCTAGCTGTCTCCACAGGACCCCACCACTGCCCTGCTCCTTCCACCACTCACCTCTGGGGAGTGGATCCCTTGGGAGAGGATGGGCAGAGCCTGGACAGATGCCAAGACCCCAGAGCAGGGAGGCTCCTCACCTCCTTTCTCCCTGTCTGAGTCATTGGGTCCCGGGGGGGGGGGGGGGGGGGGGATGTGGGGAATCCTCTCCTAAGGGCAAATCTGCACTGTATGTTTGTACCCATTTAACCCATAATAGAAATCAATGCATTTCATGAATGCATGGTCGTTCTCATCACATTGTGATCTAAAATCTACATTTACAAAGCAAAAATGCTGACTGATTACAAAATATGTTAAAATAATTGGGGGTGGGTGGGGGGTGGTGGAATCTCTACATCAAGGGATTTATCCCTGAGCACATGACAAGTTTGTGGAACAATGCAGCAAGAGAGTGTGTGAAAAAGGCTTTATAACAGCTGAAGGTTTAAAGTGTGTAACTGTTCTCCAGGAGTTAATCCCGGGTACAAGAACACTTTGCAGATGCACATTAGGAGTTTGGCTTCATTCAGGTGTGGATGCAGAAGCGAGCAGTCTCCTGCCACAGTGCATGTCGCACTTCTGTTTGCTGTGGAGCGGCAGGTTAGGAGAAAATGTCCTGTATATTAGTGAAATAGGGAATGGGCAGGGATGTCTTCTGTTCTCTGCCAGGCCACTGCAGTTCTGTCAGCATTTCCTTACTCAGCAGTCACATAAGAAAATGTGGGGGGTTTGGCAAGTGTTAAGACTGTTTATTCCTACCCGTTCAGTGAGGTATATACCACCAAAAGCTGGGAATGGCCAGAAGGCACACATCTGGGCTGGTCCGGCCACCAGAGTTTAGAGTTGCAGTGATGACAGGAAAGGGCTGAACCTCGTGCCATAAACCCTCCTGGGCAAGTGTCTGTGGAGACGTGTCAGCTTTGGCCATTCTCTGAGGGGGCAGCAACTACCCCTTGTCAGTTTTGACAAGGTACTTTTGAATCCTTGTCAGGACATTAAGAACAGGGACTAGTAAGTGGTCCCAAAATGTCAGTGTTATTCCAGGCACAGGAATAGAGAAGAAATGTTGCTAGAAATGCCTCCTGTGCTAGCTGTGCACCAGTCACAGTACTGAAAGATAAAGAGTGACCATCTGAAGGCTGGTGGGACCTGAATAACTGAAGTGCAAAGTTTTAAATACAAGACACATGGCTTCAGACACACTCAGGACTCACTGAGAGTCCTGCATCCTGCAAGTCCCACTGAGACAAGATTTTGGGGAGAATCCGGCCCGTTTGTCCATGGGTCATCACTAATAACATTTCCTGGATAAGCAGGTGTGTTGCTGAAATATAAGAGTAGATCCCAGACAGAGAAACTCACCTTCATAGGAGTTTTATTAAAATAACTTTGGCAGTGTTAAAAAATGCTGTGTTGGTGGCTCTGGAGCAAGAAACGTATTTGTCTGTAGAAGTGGCTCAAGAAGTTGATGTTCATTGCAGTCGGCTCCACCTGCTTGCCTTAGCTTTTGTCCTTCACTGTCTGCATCTGAGAAACACCTTTTAGTGCCTATCGCAATGTGGTTTTCTATTCACTGAGAATGTGGAGGAGGGCAACCCCTGAGAACTCCTGTCAGCTGGAGAGGAAACCTTTCAGACCTCTTCATACCCTATTGGGACAGGAGACTAAAGAGAAAAGACCAGATAACTGGAGGGACATCTATTAATACTGGAGCAAAAGGCTGGGACTGGGTGTTGAGACTCTAGAACGTTTAACAAAGCCATTTCTTCCAGCTTTGCTTGATTGCTGCTTTGCTTAGTGTGAGCTGATGTTGGGAACCTTCCACACCTCTCTCATATGGGGTCCTTCAGTCTCTGCCTCAGGCATTTGTACCTAGATAAAAATATTCTCCACAAGCTTCATACTCTTGGCCACAGTCCATGCTGGTGCCCACTCCTCTGGGATGATGGTCTGTATTATTTGTGGTTGGCCAGAGTGGAGCTGCGCTTTCCAAGACCCACAGCAAAGCACCAAAAGCACAGAGTCATGGCAACCCTGGGAACACAACTCAAACTCTAATCCCATTATAACAGCTCAATGTACTTTGCTCAAACTTTTAATAAGGTAACATGTACCTGAATAACTAGATTTCCTTGTCATGATCATGATCCTGCTCTTGGCGATGACTGGAGAACTATGATAACATAATCTGATTTGACTGGCCTGTGCAGGCACCACCTGGCAGCTATTGATATCAAGTTAGAAGAACTAAGATGAATGGTCCAGAGGAATATTCAATTATGTGGTTTCCTTTCCAAAGGTAATAACCTGATGAGTAACAAAGTTACTTTCCATTTTTTTTGCTGTCACCATCTCCGTTTCCAGGGATTTTTATTTGGTTACTTTCATTTTTCTATTCAGCACCCATCTGGAGATGGATGGGCACTCCCTCTGTTTCTGGAGGTCACCACTGCTGAATCGGAATCAGTTGGCTGTGTTGGAATACAGCGGTAATACCCAGAGTGAAACCTGTGTGCTGCAGAGCCTGGCTTCCCAAGACCCTGAGAGCAGGAGTGCTAAGAGGCGAGCTCTCAACAGTCTACCTTGTGTGTTTGTAAACTGCTCTCTACCCCCAGCAAAGAGCTTCAGCACGGAGATAAGGGAAGAACTTTCTCCTGGTAAGCAAAACTGAGATCTTTCTCATTGCACCCTCTATAACTAGACTGGATGTTTAAGAAATACTGGAGTACGCTGAGATCTCCAAGACAGGATGAGAAGGCATAAAGGAGCTTTCCCTAGAGATCCTGGGAACTACACTTGCTTTTACTCACCATTTGTTGGAAAGGCTCTAGAGCACTCCCTGATTTGTAAAGTTGATCTAGAGGTTGTGACGAGATGCTAAAGAATGGTCTCCCTTGCCCACGCACTGACAGACTATTCTCTGTAGCCCAGATTTCTCTCTCATGGACTCAGACACTGCCTGGGGGCCTGTGCTGAATTTTCTGACTTGGGTCCAGACATAAACTCAGCTTGGCTGGGACTGCCCTCCTCATCCTGAAAGGTCACCTCTGCTCTCCTGAATTCTCTTTGTACATCAGCATCCCAAAGAGAGTGCTGTGCTACTTACAGTCCACATTTGCTTAGGGAACAAGAGCATTTCCTTTCTCCATGTCATCATGCAGGACTGCACAGCTTTGGGAATTGGCAAGTACTAGATTCCTTCAGGGTATTTTAAGCATTTCATAGATATTTTTGTAACTTTCTACTGATTTACGGTGGAATATTTCTATCCTCTCTGAAACCTGAAAGAATTCACTAACAAGTTGTGACTCACTTCCCAAAATCTTTCGCTGAACCTCAATCTCTTCTCCAGAAGCAGTTTATGCCATTCTCTTCCCAGCATGTGAGACGTGGTGTTCCTTGCTCCTGTAAATGTTCTAGTGAACTGTTTTTTCATGAGCATTAGGCAAAGGGGGTTTTGAACACCAATATTACTCTCCTTCCCCAATCTCATCCCACTGCTATTTTTCACTCCCACCGGCTTCTAAGCAAACGTTTTAGAATGTGTAGTTCCTAGGCAATTGCATTATGGAATGACTGACCGGTCTCCAGGCCTGCCAGCAATAGTAAACGAGCTCTCAGCACTAAGGATAAGACAAGTAAGCTGAAGATTTGAGTGAACTTGGGCCAAGAGCTCATGGAAATGAATGGAAAAGCTCCCAATGATTTCTATAGCCTTGTAGCAAGGTTCTGCTTGAACACAGAACAAAATCAAACAAAATAACGGTGGAGCAGGAGGGACTCACATACTTACCAAAGTGACACAACCAGGGAATAATGGAAGATGTTGGGAGAGAGAAGTGGTGAAGAGAGAAGAAAGAAGTTGTCTTTAGTGGACAGCAGTCTGAGAGCTGGGCTGGTTTAAAACCATATGATCTAACGGACTACAGAACAGATTGGGGAAACTATCTATCTTTGGCATTATTGGAAAGGGATGATAGGGAAGAAAATAAACTGTTTAGGAATCATCAATACAGTCTTTCTGATTCCCCTGAAATCTCACCTAAGGCAACATATTTTGCTTCCTAAATTGTGACTATGTTCAGCAGATGTGGGAGTTATTATTAGACATTTTTTAAAAAATAATCCGGAAGCTCAAAATGTACTTTTCTTTGCCAGGTAGTGCACAAGCATATAGGAAGCTCCTGCACTTGGGAATCTGTAAAGCAATGGGTGGGAGCCAGGAAGTATAATTCTTCTTATTGCTACGAAAGTCCAGGCATGGAGGAGACCATGCACGGGGTCAAAAAGCATTAATAGCACAGCTCAGAGTTGAAGCCAGGTATGGTGTTCTCCATTACTATTGCCTAACCATAAGATCTTCTTGTCTCCTTGAAGTTTCCTGATTGGACTGACTCTTCAATAGGCACACCCTGAAAGTGATGATAGTTATTGTTTATACATTTAATTTTCTACACCTAGTGCTGGCCCCAGTAAAATGCAGTGTAAGAGCTGAGTCATTGTCTCGAGGCATACAAAAGATCAGTGCTTCCATCTCACCCTGTGCACAGACTTCTAGAGAAGATTGCACATGGATGATGAAATCGGTGCCAGCAGATGTAAGGAAAACTCCATTGAGACTCCAGCTCTGGTTCCAGCATTGCCTGCATGCCAAACATTAGGCAGCTTGAACATAGTGGAAAAATCCCATCATGGTCATTTCTCATTATCTGTCTCCTCAGAAGGACTGTGGTCATTAGGCACTGCCACCAAAGATTTTAGCTTTGATCAGGCATTGAGGAAGGAGACTCTCTGGTCACAGTCACAGCAGGTCAGCCCACCTCACTGGCTGTTTATGAAAGCAATTTTCAAAATCACAGATGGAAAATGCATTACGAGATCTTACTGCTACAGCCACAAGGACCGCAGTGGCTGATCTCGTCACATCACTTGCAAAACCCAACATACAGAACTCTGTCTGGCCAGCTGGCAGTCCAGACACTTTGTTCTTCCCCACTACTTATCAAATCCAAAACATTCTGGTAAACTAGACCACGTACTTTAGCAGTCATCCCAGACTGGATGTAAAGAGTCCAAGTGATGGCAATTTCACCACTTCCCTCAGGAAATGCTTTCAATTATCCCTTTCCTCAAATCTTGAAAAAAACCCTTGCATCTTACTTCCAGTTTGAATTTTATGGCTTCCATCTTCTGGACTGAACTTTTTAGGATTTATTTTGTGCAGTAATAGGCCTTCCTGCTTTTGGACATATTTTTGCTTAGTAGATCGTTAAAACATCATAGTGTCCCTAACTTTCTTCTGATAAACTAAATAGGATCCTGAAGAGTTTCTCATGCTAGAGAGCATCTTAAAGATTCTATATCATTCCTATAGCTCATTTCTGAACCTTTCCCAGTCATTCTGCTTCCCTCTTGAATGTAGTCATCTGGTAAATGTTTTGTCGATGCCATGCCAGTGGGAAAATCATGTTCTTTCTTCTACTGTGTATCTCCTTAACTAACTACCAGGAGAAATAAGTTAGGCATTCTTGTTCTGCCTGGAGTCAACTTCCACTGAAGTGTCTGTGTAACCCGTCAGAGCTCCCCAGACTCGCTGCTTTCCAGAATACAGCCTCATAAATACATAAAGCTTGTGTATATGGACTGGTCTGCCATATTCATCTAGGACAGACATTATAACATGCATCACCTGATTGTTGCCTGATTATGAACAACAGAGATCACTTTGTATCGGAGATCTGCTCTGACTGCTGTTTCACTTTTCTAGTTTTCTACCCAGATACTGTCCAGCATATGGAGCATGGAAATGACGTCCCAGCATTCTGCTGTCTTCCAGAATAGGGAATAGCCCACATTCCAGTCCATTTCCTTCCCCTGCCTCACCCACATTCAGATGAAACTGTTGTTTTTCACTATCTGGGAGCCAATCAGGTTTTAATACATTTTCTTCCTTTATTTTTTTCCCAGTCTGCATTGTGCTAGTATCCTGGTCAGTGTGCCAACTTTGGGAAATTCTAATCTGCATAGAGATCACTATCTCCTGTAGTGACTGGAGCCTCCAGAGGAGTTATGCACTGTGCCTAAGCATGCAACAAGACTGTCCATGGCACAGAGCAATTGTAACTTGAATAGAATCTAGGCAGAAGCTAGGAAAAAGTATTTCACAATAACTTTGTTTTGCAGATGGGACACAAGGACATGGAGAAGTTCAGAATAAGGATGCGTGTGACCAGTTTAGCTGCCAAAACCCAAAACTTTCCCAGCAACTGAGTAGCAGGAAACACCCTCACCCAGCCTTTTGACCTCACTATTGACTGATATTCAGGTTTGATTTACAAGTATCTTGCCTTTCTGTTCCCTTTTTCCCTACTCTTTGCCATCCTTGCTCTAATTCTCAGCCAGCTGGTCTCATCTCAAGTGCACACCACCGATGTTGCCTTAGCCATGATAACTTGCTCTGCAATAGTGCATGTCCTCCTGGATAATATAATTTTGGCCAAGGGCTGCGTTCCTCACTTTCAGACTATTTCCTGCCTCTGAGACATGAAACTGCTCTTTTCCATCTCTCTGATCCCTTTTCAGAGCTCCTTTCTTGAAGACCTTTTGTGAAGCCTCCTTTCTTGTGACGCACCTCCCAGAGGCCTCCAGATTATGCAAAAATGCAAAGTCTCCACATTGTAAGAGTTTTGCATCAGGTGTCCAGCACAGTGTCTTTTTACTGTAGTGAACACAAAAAACTGCTCCCATGAGAAGACAGGCGCAGAATCCCAACCTCTGCCTATGCACCTGCTCCTTTAAAGAGTCCTGGGGCAAGCCAGCTTTTGCACAGCTGGCTAGCAGATGGGGAAAGGTGAGAACAGACAGGCCGCTGTTCAGGGTTTCTGTGGCAGAGTAGTAGGATTGCATTAAGCTCTTCTTAACACATTATGCAGAATCCTAAGTCTTTAGCTGAACCAGGACTACAATCCTCTTACGCGTCTTTGCTGAAATTCCGTGAGTTGCATGCATGCACGCACACACACCAGCACAGAGGAGCCTTCAGGAGCAGCTTACCCCTCGCAGGTGACAAACGACACCAGGCAAGTTGGTGCTGGAAAGCCATCAGTCACCCACAGACAAGAGACAGCTTTTGGCTCCCCCAAGCTTAAGGCATGTTGTGATTGCCTTCTTTTTATTTACGGGTAACGGAATTGCTTGTTAAGATTGGCTTGTCCTTTCTTGCTGGGGATTTTTGTGTTTGTGTTTGTTTTCTGTTTCCAGCATATTCATGTAAAGTCTTTACCTCCCTTGACCTCCGGCAACAGCACAACTCATGTTTGGGTTTGACAGTCTGTGAGAGACATTTGCCATGAGCAAAGCTCACCTCTGTGCAGGACACCAGGACGAGGCTGGGGTGCTGCAGCTAGGGTGGTGATGACTGCCAGCACTGCATCTGCAAGAGGGATCCTGTCACAGGTGGGAATGGGGTTTCCCAAACCTTGTTCCCAATGCAATTGCACTGAGCAGGGGTTTGATAATCTTAAAGGTCTTTTCCAACCTAGATGATTCTGATTCTATGATACTAGCTGTCAGGTTCTTCTCCTTCATTGCCGTACTTTGATATTGTAAGTATTAACTGGTTATTTATTTAGGTTGGGATTTTCATAATTTACTTGGGATTTTCAGTGCCCACCCATCTAGGGACTGGGTTTTCAACATTGGCTGAAAAAAAAAAATCAGACCTATTTAAAGTGTCTTACATTGAGGTTCCAAGCCACAAGGGCAAAAAAAAAAAAATCTATGGAAGGAATTATGGAACCTCTCTTTGGGAGCTGATGTTCTCTGTTGCCCTGAGACCCCAAGGGTGGGATTAGCTGGAGGCCCAGGTCTGTGCTGGACCAAAGCCTACATAAGCAATCCAAGGCTGACCATGTTGAACTGGAGAAAATGAACCTTGAGCTCTTGCTGCTTGCCATCATGGGTACATTTTTAATTTGTTTTGGCTTTTCTGCTTTTCTGGTAGGGTCTCCCTACCTGTCCTCCCTTCCATATAAGCTCTGGCCCGTGTCTGCGCCCAGGCTGCTGTGAACAGCTTTGTGTAGCAACTGAAACTGCAGAAGAGGCTGGCTTGCGAGCCAGCTGGCTAGGGAAGGGTCACATAAGTGGCATCTTGAGAGCCAAATGTAGTCCTGAGGGTTTCTGAGGTTGGCTTCCAAGGCCTCTCAGTGGCTGCCCGTGGCGCCAGGCCTGCAGGCACGTGTCCTGGTGCTCAGCAGGGTCCCCTGCTGAAGCCCTTCCAACCAAGGGGACCTTGGACCCCATGGGGATGATGATGTTCCCAGTCCCCTGGGGACATGGACAAGCAGTGGCTGTCTCCGTGCTGAGGCTGTCCCATGCAGGGCTACCTCAGATCCCGCCTGCTGGGACTGTGTGGAAGCTCAGTGGCAGTTATGGGTGGGTTGTCCTGTGGGATGCCGTAACCCAGGAATTGCAGCTCTGCTGGTGCTGAGGCATCCTTGGTACATCAAAGCTTTTGTTTCATGTTGCCAACCATGGGATATTTTGAGTCTCTCTGGATAACTTTGAGATTGTGTCAGTGTCTCTGGACTTTTATCAACAATAAACATGCTTTAAAAAAAAAATAAATCAGCTGTGCCAAAAGCAGTGTGGTGCACACATCGTGTTATTTACAGTAAACTTCTCCAGACAGGATTATATAGATAATTTCTAACATTTGTGTCTCCTTCACACAATCCATTTCATTTCTTCCCTCTGCGGAAGCAGAAGGCTGGCCACCCTTCAGGCAGAGCACATGCTTCCCCATCATGAGGGCTAAACACCAGCCGTGTCCTCCTGTGCTGTCACCTGCACCACAGGTGCCAGCCCCATGCAAAGCAGGCTGTCATGGAGAGACCGCAGAGCTGCTGCTCTCCCCAGAGCTGCTGTTGAACTGCACACAGCTCCGAGGGCTGCAGAAATACTGCACTGTGCCCTTGCATCACCGTCAGCGGGGCTGAACAGTGCACCAGCACAGTTTTGTGCATGCTGAGGGATGCCATGGGGAGGGGGCTCTGCTCCATGAAGTCTGGGAGTGTGAAGCCTCACCTTAATATCTCATTCCCTTAATGACCTAAAGGTGTCCATGCTCCTTGCATGTATCTGTGGTGGGTTTCACAACCTTGTCTATGCTGTCTTGTCTTTCCATTCCATTCCAACAGTGGTGCAAGGCCATTTGCAGTGCTGCCTGGCTGCAGGCCAGTGACTGACCTGACAGTGACAGAGTGACAACATCCCTTCCCATGTCGGTCCACCCATGTTGGTCCACGTTGCCTCACATGCAGCTCTGCTGCTGCTCCCCTTCTGTCCAGATCTAGAACATCTCCACCATTCTTCCAATCCTGTGCCTTTCACAGCTGTCATCTGGCCTCCTGCCTGAGTTTGGTGGACCTCTTAGCTGGTCCAGAGCTTTTCCAGCCCTGGTTCCACCAGTACCTCTTTCCTGTCCTCAGTCTCCACAGCTTTGGACGTATGCTGCTGCGCAGAGGTGTTGTCAGTCACTGTTTTTTGGAATCTCATTGGAGACAGGGTTAAAACCCCCATGTTTGTGTCAGTGTTGACTTATGTTCCAGGAACAAATGTTCACTGAAGTATGAAGGCTCATTTCTGACTTATTTCAAACATGTTTTCTATAATCCCTAGGCCTCTGCTGACGTGTTTCATAGTTTTTGTCCTGTCTGGTCCAAACAAAGCAGGGAAAGCTTTGTTCCATCAGAGGATTGCTTAGTAGCTAGATATCTATGGTGCTCTCCATCAAAGCAATGCTCATGAGCACTTGAGGACAGTGATTTTAGGAAGTGCTCCACAGAAAGAAATCCCACCTGAAGTGGACCCTAAATGGTACAAGACTCTATACTGGACACAAGAAAGGTGAAGAAGCTCATGTCGCTCCTGTGGTGCTGTGTTGTGATACCCGCCTTTGCTTTCAGGAAACTGAAACCTGAAGAATGGTCATTTTCTGAAGATCACCTGCTGAGTTGGTGTCAGAGCCCAGCTCGAGGTCCAAAGCCACATTCCCTGTTTCAGAGACAGCATTCCCTACATGGGGACTGCTATCCTGGCATTGTACCAGCTCTAATTTTTACTTAAAGAACAAATCAATCAGAGCTAACCTACCCATCCCTGTTTGAAGCTGGGCCAAGTCACAACTGAGCACCATTTATGAAATAGTAACTGGAGCTCTGGAAACTGAATTACTATATTTATTCAGCCTGAGGTGAAGTCTGTCACCAGATAATTGCAAAGGGGAATGAACTTATTCCAGTAAGGTCAGTTTTACCATTTCACCCCTTGCAAGCTCAGTTCATAGTTCCTGTTTGTTAACTGCAACTGAGCTGCACACAGAGGCTTTGTGCTGGGGATCTCTCTGAGAGGTAGGATGAAATGGTGCCTGTCCCAAAGAATTTAAGGAGAGGATGTTTGTCTCATGCAGGTTAGTAGCAGGCCTTTTTGTTTAAGCAGAACGATTTCCTATATTCACTGTACTTAGGAAACACTCTGATTAGGGTGTTTTCTCGGGGACATATGAGTCTGAAGCAGAGGAGAAAGAGGAATCCTTTTGTGGGGGAAGGAGTAGGGAAGCAAAGAAAAGTTTGGGTAGAGAGGAGTTGTGGCATGGTTTGGTAATAAAGGGCTGCTCGGGCAGAGGGGAGTGAAAGGTGTTGGCACCCAAGAACAATGCAATACAGTGAAAAAAAAGTCAAAATCAAGCATGCTGGACGAGTGTCTCTGGCGAAGGTTTTCTGTGCTGTTGGCTGCATGCAGCTGCGATCTGCATGCTGCCTGTCCCAAATCTACCAGCAGTTTCTCCTGAACTGGAACCATCTACAGAAAGGCTGCCAAAACCACTTTCCTGGACACTGAGCAGAGATGCCGGTTGAGCTCCCATCAGAGAATTGGCCTGGCTTCTGGGAATAGAGCCGCTCCAGTCACACCCCTTGCCTGCTCGCTGCTCTTGGAGTGTCCAAACTATTGTTTGCAGGGCCTGAATTGCAGAGCTGCATGTGTGGAACAGAAACAAAGTTCCCACACCCAAAGAGCTGGGCAGCAAGTCTTCATGCCCTCAAACCTTCTGGGGGTGGGAGGTCATCACCAAGCATGTGTGTGTGGATGGTCCTACTCACAAAAGCTTCAAATGACCTGCTGTGTGGCACACTGAACTGCAGCAGTGCCAGGATGCTGCTAATAGTCCTGGAGCATTGCTTTAAATTCGGTTTCCCATACAACATCAGATCTGTCACCTGCAGGATACGAATCCCTCCGTGCTAGTACCTACCATGGCCATTTCTGCACTTAGTACCCCACTCTTTCAAAGGTTTTATTTCCCCACACATCACAGCTAGGTCACAAATATAAATATTCATGGATCAGGTGGACACATGCTGTCCATTCTGGTCATAGCAGACGTCTGAATCAGCCTAATGGCTCCAAAGCTCTGACATCCATTCTGAGTCCAAATGCGATTATTATCAGTTCCTCCAGAGAAATCTTGCAAGATACTCTGCAGTGGTTGGTTCTGGACTAAGCAAGCTTGAGGGCAAATTCCTTCTCAGCACCGTGGCCTTGGAATCTTTTTATCAGAAGCAATAAAGGACATTTTTCTTTTGGAAGTCTGACATGTTTTAGATAGTTACTATTCCAACACAAAATTTGGAGACCATTATAAATACTATCTGTTTCTTAAAAAAAAATATCTCGCTTAGCTCTTGTGCCCTGTAGCACCCTGAGACAGTGAGTTCCAGCTAATCTGATAAGACAATAGTAAGCTCACGTGCAGCATTGTGGGGTGTCTTCTTGCTGTTGGGTTGTAGAACTGGGAGTTCAGGATATCTCTCTTCTGTAGCTTGTTCAACATTTCTGTGACAGCTCCTTCCATCTGTCCTCCTTCCAAGTCAAACATTATTCACTGCTCTGCCTGGAGGTTAGTCCCCAAGGCCAGTTCCTCTGGGTGAGGGCACTGTGGCAGGGCTATATACAAGTCGGCCAGGGAAATCCTACCTCCCACTTCTCTCAGCTTTCCATCACCACCACCTCTCGAGGGTTCAACAGGATGGCAGAGGACCCAAAAGGAGTCATGGTGATAGAGGAGTTCCTAGAGGGTGGCAGGTGAACTGCTCCAGCCTCTTTTGACAAAGAAGCTTTTGCAGAACTTGGGGAAAAGCAAACCGTGGAATTTTAAAGCAAACATCCCAGTGGGAACCCAAAAGTAGTGAGTAGCTGCACCATCGAGCCTGCCCTGGTGCAGCTTTTCACTCTATTCACCAAGGGATGCCGGGATAGCCCCAGTGTACATGAAGACAACATGCCGCTGGAAGTCTCCATTGAGTGACACAGTGCTGACAAGCCCTGGCCCCATGATAATTTAGTAAGGGTCCAGTTTGACATCATCCAGCTCTCTGATGGCAACCATTGCCCTAAGCAGCAGGACTCCTGGAGATGTAAGGCAGCACATGTTCTCCTGGACACAATGATCAATGCTGGCTCTCAGGAAACCTCAGTGTGTGCTGAAATGGAAGTGGAAATGGTGCCTTTTCATTAGCACACAGGAGTACTGGCATGTGCCTGCTTCTGTGCCAGCAGGTATTAATGCCCATCGGAGCGTGCCAACCAGCAGGCACTGTCTAATCCTGCTGTTGTATAATGAATAAAATTATTGAATGGGGGAACTGAAGGTCAGAGAATGAGAAGGAAGCTGTCTGGTGCAGACCTGCTGTGCTCTGCAGTGCTCCCAGGGGACAGTCCCCTCTGGTGCCCTCCTCACTCTTGCTCCCAGGGGCCTAGACCAGTGCTCTTCTCTAGATCTAGATGCCCATGCTCAAGGGGAGGCTATGAAGACCCCGGCTGGAATAGGAGGAGCAAGACTGATTTCAGCTCCAGATACGTCTGCCCACTTGTGCTATACCCAGTCATAGCTGGATATCAGAGTCCCATCAGTTTCAGGCCATTACTGAAAGCTAGGGCTGGTGCCTGACAAAACAGATGGAAGGTGTCCAAGGGATAAGCCTTCCTCCCCTTCAGCCCATCACAGGCCTTGCAGTGTGACTGTACCATTGAGTGCAAAAGAGCGAGTGGTACCCCGGAAAGAAAGGATATTTCTGGTATTACAGTGCTGTAGCACTGCAGGCACAGAAAATGGACCAAGAGGCAGCAGTGGCAGGTGGATGTCCAGACTGCTCACAGGTTAAAGACACAGAAAGTGAAGGGAAAGTGGAAGTGTGGGAGGAGGGTCTGAAGGAGGCAATAAACCCACGTGATTTTCTTGTATCAGCTCTTCATTATAAGCAAAAGATTCCATCCCCAGGTCTCGTATCTCCCATTGTTTAAAGAACTGACTGAAGATAAAGATCATTCAGTTCACAGAAGGAAGAAAGGGGTTGCTGCATTACTCTAGGGCCTCATGGAAGAGTTGGATGCTTAAGGCTTTGGATGGACTCCAAAGGGAACTGCCTTCGAGCAGCCTTCAACTGAAATGGCTAATCTGTGGTCTGAGGCATTTGGGGAGGGCAAACAGGGTTCTTAGGATTGTATGAGGTCCACAGAGAGCTGAATATCTAATTAATTTATCCAAATGCAGAATTCCCTATCATCTGCTTTTTTTTTTTTTTTTTTTTTTTTTTTTTTAATTATCCAGAAATAGTGAGAGGGAACCAAAAGCTGAGGCTAATGTACAACAGCTCTGTTAATCATTTATTAGTGTTTGGTTGGTGCCTGTAATGTGTGCATGGAGATGGTTCTGATGAGCTCTGAACTTCTGGTTCCCATCTGGAACCTCTTGCTGTGCCCAGACTTTGTTCAGATTTTGTTTACCTTCAACTGGCCATCTGGCCTGTCACCAGGAAATACATCAGTACAGGTATTGATCTGTGCAATTGATTTTGTGTCACCTTCTCCTCTGGGAGTTTGTTCGCAGGAGAATAACTCAGAAAACACCAAGTTCAGAACCCCCACGAGTCCTCTGCCATGAGGATGTCTCCTCCCTGCCAGTGAAACTCCCTGTAAAGAAATGAGAGTTCAAATACCAGTCAGTACCTGTTGGTACATTGACCAGCCAGGACTAAGAAGGTTAAAGGCCTGGGAGGTTCAAATTCTTTCATTCTCGTTTAGGCCAAATGACAGGTTTCTGTTGATGCCTGAAGAACATCATGAGGATGTCTTGTAAAAGCCAGCCCACTGGGGTCCTTGAGCAACATTTGCTTGAATGTTGAAGGGACTTGGAAGACAGTAGTCTTGTCCCTAGACAGGCTGGGTGGTTCCTCTGCTCACAACTCCTGAGTTCTCATGGGAAGACGGGCATTCATCCTCCTCCCCTGCAATAGATAGTCTCCAGATGTCTGGGATTTCCCTGCCACCGCCACACCCTTGGGAGTTCCACCATCCTGCTGGTGCTGGGGAGGTGTTGGTTATAGGGAGGGAGCTGGAAGGAGAGAGGCAAGAAAGGGACTATTTTGGAACTGCAGGCAAAGATCCTGGGCTGGTTTTGGTTCATAAAGCCAGCTCCCAGAGACACATGGAGCGAGAGGCTGTCTCTGATGGGAACATCCGAGATCATTAGCTGATCTGGGGGCAGCACTCATCTGTGTACAGCCTTGCACACTCATAGTCTACCTCTTCTTACAGCCACTGCTTCCATCATCCAGGTTTGTCCACTCAGCAGCACATGGGGTCTATTCAGGCTATATGGCAAAGCCCAACAGTGTATAAAGCTCAGCATCCCCAAACATCCCCTTGGCCCTGAATGCAGGTGAATATAAACTAAGAATTATACAGGAAGAAAAGACTGCTCAATTTTAGATGGTCACTGAGAAAAAAGAACATTTTCTAGTACCTGTTGTCTACCATTCCCGACAGTAAGACACGCCTGATGGACAGAAGGAAGCACAGTCCTATAGTCATTCCTGTTTCCATTCAGTCAGTGGCACAACCAATAGCCGCATGCCATAACCCACTGTACTCCAGGCCCTAACAGAGGTGTGTTGAATGTCTTACTGCGTGGCTGTGGAGCATGAGCTTTCTTCAGTTCAGACTAGATTTCCTTTAAGAAAAGAATGTACTAGAGGGATTACAAAGAGAGTCAAGGGATGAGGTAAAAATAATAGGAGGAGCATTTTCAGGAAGAATAAAAACAAACAGTGGCATTAGAGACATATTTATTTATGGGCTTACAAAAAGAATGGGTGGAAATCTGCTAACAGACCAATTTTCTGTCTCTATTGTCTTCTGCTGTAGCTGTCCTTAATTTTGCTAGTCCCTTTTCTCCACTGGGTATGAACTGGAGCACTTGCTAACAAGTGAAACCAAACTCTTCCATCCTCCTCACCTCAAATTTGGCTCCAAACCCCAGAGTTATGCAGCTGGAAAATGTTTTCAATAGCTCAGAGGACATCTGATGTTATTCATCCACATGCACTGAGCTTCTGAAAAGGGTTGCTCCACACATATTTTGGAACCTACTTTCAGGCACCAACATTTGAAAGGCTGGGCTGCACTAGGCAGCTCTCCTGCTGCTGCACTATAAGGGAGGGAATAGGTCAGAATCTACTCTAAAGCAGCAGCTTTAGCCCTAACATTCACAGTCAGCACCTGCATTTGGCAGCAGGTTAGCCTTCAGGCATTTTTTGGTCTATAGCCTTAACTTAAAGGCTCTTGGATGTGCAGTCCTGCCCTGAGCTCCCCATCAGCCATGCCGATGTGCAAAGGAGACCAGGGTGAGCTGATACTATAGTTATACGGGGCATCACTTAGTTCTTTGCACCTCCCTTTTTTCTCTCCGCAGCTTTTCAGACAAATGGCCAGCACACTTACAGGGAAAGCGGGCTGATGGGCAGTACCTCAGTCCCTGCCAGCTCTACGGCAGTCACAGACCTTGCCACAGATGTTAGCAAAAGTTTCTTGCTGACAACTCTATTGGCATCTTCTTCCTGCTGCTCACCTGGAGGTCATCCCGTTGGAAAGGCTCTGGGGATAAATCTCCACTGCATATTCATAACTTGCATGTGTTCTTCCAAGCTATCTCCCCTTCTTGCTTCCCCCTTCGCAAAGACAGTGCTTTTCTCTGCTGCATCCAGCCCAGTGGTGGCAGGCAGGGGCTGCAGCTGTAGAGGTGCAAGGTGGGCTTTTTAGTTTGATCAAAACCACTGAAACCCAGGTGCAGGGAGGGAGAAAAATTTCCATTTACTACTGGGAGTCTCAATCTCAGGACTCATATGTGAATAATAAGACTAGACAAATTAGATCCTAATTGCTATCAGGCATATTCATCAGCCCTTGCAGCTGATGGATGTTTTTCCACTGAATTCATTGCCTTGTGGATTAGGACCCGTGGACAGAGGGTGCAAACAGAAACCAGAGCTGTAAAGTCTGACAGAGAGCCACCCTGGGGAAAGAGCTGTCTTGCAGTCCCATGTGCGAGGAGAAGGCACTCCTTTGAGAGAAAGGGGGTAAGGGAGAGGCTGGAGCTCATCCTCTGTCCTCTGCAGTGGGGTAGGCAGGCAGAACATGAGACCTGGGGATTTGGGGCGATTCCCACCAAGCAGGAGATGGCTCTGCAATGAGCTCCATTTCTTCCAGGGTCTGAACAAGTTCATAAAAAGAAGCTTGCAGGCTTGAGGGCTGAGGAGCAACGACTCTGTAACCTGCAGAAACCAGGCAGGTTGTAAGACTTGCGCCTGTTTTCAGGCATCATTTTCAAGTGGAAAAGGCTTTAGTGTCAGATCCTGGCTGCTCTTTAATGGCACTGCTTGAGACACACAAAGACCTTTTTATCTTTTCCCCCTCCCTCCCCATCTTCCCCACTCTCTTCCCAAAGTCCTGCCTTCTCCTGCTCCCCCCAGAAGGGCGGCCAGCCCAGCTGGGGCTGGTGCGTGCCTTGCCAGGGGTCAGAGAGGCTGGTATGAGCTGGCTGTCGCATGGGCGAAACGGCACGTATGCACCGCCGCGCTGCGCCTTGTGCCTCCGGTTGCACAGCAACCCAGGGACACACGCTCGGGTCCCAGCCAGCTGCTGCGGCCAGCCCTGCGACACCTGGTCCTCAGCGGCCCTCCAAAAGCAGGAGGGGAGCGAGCATCCCTGTTGTCAAGGGAAGGCTCAGCTGACGGTGCCCAACGTGAGGCTCAGGGAGTGCACAGCAAATGCTCCAAGTTCTTGGCAGGCCAAAACCGGGGCTGCTGGGTTTATTTATTTATTTTTGGTGGGGAGGAAGGGTATATAGAGAGAGGGCTATGATTTAAATATCTATCTTGTTGCCAACCAAAAATGTCAGCGGGGTGTTAAATTACTATTGACTTTGCCAGCCAGCATTTGCCCCCCCCCTCACCCCTCTAACTCAGCTCTCCCTGCAGTGTCTCTCGCTCAGCGATCAGGGCTGCTATAAAGGGAAAGCAAGCCTCACCGGCCGACACTGGAGACGTTTTATTCCCCCCTTCCCCAGCTGAACCGGCTGGCCTCCAGTAGCAGGGGAGGATGGGGCACTGTGCTCCCCCCGGCCCTCCCTCCTGCCAGACCTGCTGGCCGCCTGAATGCTCCTTTTGATTCCAAGTTAATAGCCTGCCCTTTGCAGAACCGGCTTGCTTCCCAGCAGGCCCCACAATGGGTGCTCCAGGGGGTGGAGGGTGCCAAGGGGGGATAAGAGGACCATCGATGTGCTCTGACCTTCTGACTTAAGTCTGGTTTTGGATACTTTTCCCTGCTGTGCCCCCGTAATGTTTGGCCAACACCAGATGCTTTCGCTTTCAGGCTATTTCATGACTTTCAAGGGGTTCAAGGCTTTTAACCTTTTCCTCCCGCCCTTCACAGACATTCAGGTTGAGGTATCTGCTCAGCTGGGATCTTCATGGGGTGAAAGGAGATAAAGTCCTCTGCACTGCCTGGTGTTGCCTTTCATAGAGCTCTCCAGCAGGGCTCTTTCCAACAGTTGCAGGGCACACAGGGGCCGTGTAAGGTAGGATGTGGGCTCAGATGTCACCCTTGAGTGATCTTGAGCTGCCAGTGGGGTAAAGAGATGAGGTTCTCAGCTGGGATCATGTTGCCAAGGGCTTAGCTGCAGGGAGGGGAAGGTGTTGTTGAAGGGGTCTCCTGGCACTAGCACGTGTAGGGGAATGGAAAAGGTGAGGCCAAGGGATCCTAAAAGTCAGGGTTCAAAGGAGAGAAGAAGAGCCATAAGAACCTACACAGAAGTAGCTCACTTCCCCACACCCAGGGGAGGCCAGCTGACATCAAGAGCCCCAGATCTTGTGCTGCAGTCAAGCTAGCTCTGGAAACCACACTGGGCAGTGCTTAATCCTGTGAATAGGCCCATTTGTCCTATGGGATTTGAAAGCAAAACTCTGTGTACTGTGTGTTAGAAGTCAGGGGGGGGCATACCGGGAAAAGAATGGGCACTCTGCAAAATCAGGAGCTATACGTTAGCAAGGTTTGTGCCAAAGGGAAAAAAAGTTAATGACAAGCAGTGTGACCCTGCAATGACTTGGCTTGCTAAGCCTGCAGGCTCCGTTTGATTTTGCTTCTCATTAATAATATCAACCACTTTGCTAATGTCTCTTAAATGAAGTGACCTGCGTGAGTAAGCCATATAGCAGGACCTCATGAGTGTGGGATCAGCAGGTAGCACGGACTGAAGCAGGGAGGGTGTTCTGGACTCCGGATGCTGCCTGGGTGCTGAGGCGGTGGTGAAAGACACCCAGGAATCCACAAATTAGAGTGTGTGGAGTAAATGAGGAGGCGCAATTTGTTCCGTGCCTCCTCCAATCAGTGTATCAGGGAGTTCCAGTTGTTCCAGCCCAAAATCACCACTTTGTTGAGTTGGGACACTGGCAACAGCAGATTATCGTCAAACTTTCATCACCCAGGGCTGAGTGTGAGCGTGAGAAATTTCAGCCCAGGGGCAAAAAAAAAACCCAACTCCAAATGGTTTCAGAAGGTTGCAGAAGCCATTGAAAAGAAGTGCTTAAAATAAAAGTGCCACCTCAACTATTAAAGCAGCCAATGTGTAAGTGCATCCTGGCAAGGAGCAGAGAAATTGCATGGTCTGATGTGGTCAGTGCAGGATTCCAAAAAGGCGTCTGACTAAGTACACCATCAAATGGAGGACTTATCCTTGTTCCAGCAGGATATTGAACCAGGGTGCTGTGAATCAAAAAGCCATTGGGCTGCCTATTGATTTAAAGGCCCCCTTTTTGTTAGCAAGTCTTCTCCTTACAGTCTGCAGCCACAAGAGTGAAGGAGGCTGGACTGCGGGTTGTGTCTTTTGTGAGGAGGTAGGGGTGAGTTTATGCCCCCCTTGTAGTATATCTGGTGCTTTCCTGCTCTGCTCCCTGCATGGAGGGATGACACAGGGGTCTGATCAACACTACTACGAGACAAAGTGGTTCCAAGTGTCCAGGACCACATAGGTCTGTACAGACAGCCCAGCATAGATCTTGGCATGCCTGTACTTCCCCAGCTCCAGCTTATCTTTTCATGCCACACATCCAGAATGTATTGCACAGCCGTGCATATTGCAAAAGCCCAATTTATGGCAGCCCCTTCTACTCCGTCTCAAGACTGCTCACTCCCAGCTTCCTACAGCCTTATTGCACAAGCAAGATATGGTGGCCAGGGCAGGAGCTGTGCCAGTTTTAAGCCCCAAGCTGGTATGCCTACTCATTACTCCCTGGTATTTCTGACATCCCTGCTGCCTTTTTCTGTTTTGTTTTCCCGTGCGTGGAAAACAGTTTCTCTTCCCTTCGTCAAATCATCTCCTTCAAATTCCTCTAAATGGCTTGCACCTTTTGTCTCTACTTTCATCACCATCCTCCTTCATGGCATGGTTGGCTCCCTCCTTCATGCCTGATCCTGCCTTGCCTGTTGGTATCTGCATAATCTGCATGGAAAGCTCCTTGGGGAAAGAGGCTGGTCTTGCTTGCTGTTTGTCTAGCATCAAGTACACCTCTCATGCTGTATAAATAATTAACAGGCATCTGTCAAATGCAGATGAGAGCACATCTGCTCGTGAAGCCTCTAGCTGCTGCTGCTTCCATGACAGTGCTCTCAGCTTCCCATGGAGGACTCATCTCTGGATGCGTGAGCAGATGTGGTAGAGGGTAGCTGGCTGTGGTACAACCATCACTTCGGGGAAACTACACTGCAGGGCATGGGCTGTAAAGCTGAGTCATGGTTGTAGGGAAAAAGTTTAACTCCCCTTGCTGCCTCGCTGTGTTACTGGTCCAAGATCTTTAGTGGCTTCTCTTTATTACTTTGCTGCATCAGACTAAGGAAAAATGTTAGCTTTGATGAGTTGCCAAGTCTTCACTGCATTATAATAACTACTAGAAATGCTATCAAGAGTGATTTTAGAAAGAACAGGAACAGATATATTTATGTATTAGGTCCTCAGCAATTTCAGCTGGCACTGATTGAGACCTTTGGCCGTAAAGGGCCACATCACAGTGGAAAGAGAATGGTTCTGCTTAGAGAGGGTGCCTGTGCCCTGTAAACCACAGGGCTGTGCTCTGAGGTGGCAGCCAGATTTAAGGGAGAGTTGGGAGCAGGCTGTGGGACCCTGCTTTCATGGAGCTGTCACAGCCCCCACTGTGGAGGGATGCTTGCTGGCTGTGGCACTGGGGGGAGCAGAAGTGGTACTCACCAAGTGCTCCCAGTCTGCAGGGGCATGTGCCTCTCTTCCAGACCCTGCTCAGACACTGAACCACAATGCTGCATGCTAAGGGCCAAGACTGGCCCTTTCCAGGTTCCAAAGTCTGCCTCAAAGACAAGCCAAGGCAAGTCTCTTATGACTTTGGGATGCTGCACATGGCAGCGTCATGTTGGAAGGCTGGGTATTCACCTCTGTGCCGAGCAAAAAAACCCCAAAAAACCCACCCCAAAACCCCAGCCCCAGACATCTTTCCCTGCCAAGAACCATGTTTTTCTTACACAATGCTGTGCAGGGGGGTGGCTACTCTGAGAGCTAACCCAGAGTTGGCTGCAGGACCTAATAAGAAGCCATTTGCTACCACAGCAGGAAATCTGTGTGCAGCCTGAGCCTGTGTCTAATGACAGCTGGATGGCAGGCTGGCACAGGAACATGACTGAGCCAGTTGTGTGAGGGGCTGAGCATCCTCACAGGATCAATCTCTTCCTGCAGAGTGAGGTACTTGAGAAGTGCCAGGAATATCGTGGACTCATGTTTGGAAACAGATTGTCTCAGCAGAGACCCCATTATGTTGACGTAGCTGCAAGAAACGTCTCATTTAACATCAAGCTATGAAAGCCAGGAGGGTTTTATATGACCCACAAGCAAGAGCCATGTCTCAGAAGGTAATTTGATGTAAGAACAGCCCATAGTGTTTGTGCAGGACTATGGCAAAGCCTCACAGGGCGCTTGGGTCACAATGGAGCTTGTCTTAACTTTGTTGTTATTCCGGGGCCCAGCACTACAACAGTAATCCAGACACTGACACTCAGTGTTTCCAATACATGCAAAGAAAGCTTTCCTGAGCTTCATACTGCTCCCAGTACTGTCAACCCAACTTGTTCCTTTCGCTAATGTGTGTCGGCTCGGCAGCCAAAAGAAAAGCAAAATACATTTGAAGGGAGGGAGTGGAGAGAAATGTTATGAAATAAAAGATCAGAGGATCAAGAGCACTTTTGAGGCTCAAACATGCCACACACAAGCTCTGGGCCTGTGGTCAGCCGGAAAACATCAGTTTAAAATTCCACAATAGCCCTGGTATTTAATCCTTCTAATGCAAATTCCCCCCACCCCAGTCCTAGATCGGCACTACTACTGTGGTGGCACAACCCGAGCCTTTAAGCCCTTTTGAAGTATGCAAGAGTCCCTGTTTCTCAGCAGGAGGGCTGGGAAGCTATGTCAACAATGTCAAAAATGTTCCTGTGATTACTGTACCTTTCTGAGCAGAAACCAGGAGAGAAAGCAATTAATGCCTACTAATCTGGCTCATAAATAAAACTTGTTCTCCATGGAAGCGTCATCTCTGTAGCCCCTAATTAGGATGGCTGTCTGTCACCTCCAAGCATGCAACAGTAGGAGGAAGGACACCCATTGTCTCCCTCTGCCCGACACAAGATGTACACTTCTGCAAGTGAAGTCTTATGTTTGAATGCAGTTGCCAGCAGTACTGTGTGCCTCTGTGATATTCTCCACGGTTCAGTTCCCAAAACAGCCAGATATCGCAGGACCTGAGCACTGGGGTCTTGGCCAACCCCTGTGCTGAGCAGCTCTAATCCAAGATGTACAAAGGGTGAGGCAAGTGGAAGGAGCCAGAAGGCACAGGTGTTGACATACGATGGTGATGAGAACTGTAGACTACTCCAAGTCAGACAGAGGGAGAGGCACAATGTGTATTGGCAGATAGTCTAGCCTTATCAACAGTTGAAGTGCATGCCAAGTATTTCCACCAGCCTCCCCTGTATAAGCAGGGTGACTTCCTATCAGCATCAGCAGTGAGACCTTGGAGAGCCAGGAGCACTGCTTACAGACCAGTTCTCAGAGGGCATCAAAGCGTGTCTGCATTGCACGGTCACTCCAGGTCTTCGGCACATGGGTGCTTTATCCTTGGGTGTCCTGAGGGTCTCCCCTATGGACTGCAAGAGGAGCCATATGCTCCAGAGCAGAGGAGAAGCCTCCTCTCTTGGGTGAGGCATCTCCCGTAGAGACCAGACTGAGCTGGAGCAGAGCTCAGACTGTCTCACAGCCCTGCACGAGAAGTGTATGTGTAAAGACCACTGGTGTGCACTGAGAGGGAAACACATGCGAGTGAATGGGCTGAGAGGAGAGAACAAATGCACCATATGGAAGAGGCAACGGAAACATAGAGATGGTTGTGCCTTCTGAAAGTGTGGAGGGGCTGGACATAGCTGGTAGGGTCCTGGCGGGAGTACCTCAAGTACCTCAAGACAAGACCAATAGAGAGGTGATGGGATGAACCCAGGACAGCAGAAAGGATGGCGATGGTTGCAGGTGTACAAAGGGGAGACAGCTGAGTGCAGCTCAGGAAAACTGACCTTGTCATTGAAGGCCCATGCATGTGGGAAGTTTGGGGGTGGTGGGGGTGGTGAAGAATGGATGGTAAGGCTGGAGAGGACCCAGTCATTGTTACTGTGGTGCTAGTGGAGGTGGTCATTCTCAGCACCTCCTGCAGGATATCCAAGCACCTGAGGGATGGGCCTCACAGCTCCAAGTGACAGAATGTGGGAGGCAGAACCTCATCTACACCTTTTTGCTCAACAATAACACCAAAACTAGCCACTGAGGTGTAACCCAGGTCCCAGCCCCATTGCCTGAGACTGGGTCCCGCCTATTGCTCCTCAGCGTCAGCACCTGCACACACACACGGAAGACAGCACAGATGGGAGAGGAGCACATGAGGCATTGCTTTCTTAGCATCAAAATGCCAAGCCATTCCCATTTGTGTACATCACCCTTGCTGAGCTCAATGCACCTTGCAGGGAGAAGCACACCTTTGCCTGGAGCTCCTGTCCACAGGGATGCAGTCTTCCCTCACCCTCCTGGCAAAGCCATGCTGAGGAGCTGTGAGACCCACCTGTGGCCAAGCACACCCGCTGCCAGGGCAGAGTGCCTTTGCAGTGCTTCAGATGAGCCTGCAGGAAGCGTTACCTCTTTAACTTCAGTAACATAAAAACTCTACCCCTAAGTGACGGAGGGAAAAAACATTTTCGATCCTGCTCCACCCTGCAATGTGCCAGGTTGCCGATGGTCTCGTTCTCCCTGCAGAGAGCGAGGGGTGATATAGGAATGTGTGATTCAGGAATTTGTGATATAGCATTTTTCCCCTCTGTTGACTGTCCAAGACTGTGATGAAGCCAGGCTTGGCACTACCGTCCCCATCAGCAATTCTGCTAAGAGGAATTTGAGTTTTTATGGTCACTGATAAGATTAAACTCTGTTGCAGCTGGCCAAGGCAGACTCGGCTGCAGGCTGTGTAGAAGCACTGCTGTGAGGAAAGAGTGAAGGTAGTTTGGTTGCTCTCCTTGGGAATTCCCACACTTGCAAATGTTTGGATTTCATCTGGGCTGCAGTCTTAACTCTACGCTTGCTGGTGTACAAAAGGCCTAGACCTGTGGATCAAAAGGACATAAGTCCCTTGGAGTAGGTTTGTCCCTGCTTCCTCAGTGAGCTCTGCTGAGACCTGAAGTACCCCTGTGCATCTCCTGCAGGACAGGTGCTGAGGGGCAACATCAGGTGCAGCTCCTCTTCCTCCTCTGGGGATGGTCCTCCTTAAATGGGCCTCAGCAAGGGCAAGAGTGGGAAGATGATCAGTTGTCTGTGATCTGTAGTTCTCTTCCTTACACAGCCTGGGGAACCTCTCAAGGGTCTCCACTGAAGAAATCTGCAGCTAAATAGAAGTCCCCTGGTCTTACCTCTGTTACGTGCCTGCAACATTCACTAATGCCCCCGCCTCCAGAGCTGCAGAAAACATTATTCCCCAGCAAATACAAACAAGATTTTCAGCTCCTACCTTGAAACTTCTGTCCCATGTTGAGTCAGCAGCCAACAGGAGCCTGGGGACTTGTTGGTCCTCCTTCTTTTTCCTTGCCAGCCCTCCAAGGCACCCTACAGAGGGAGACTGGCTACCTTTGCTCACCTCTGGTTCCTCTTCCCACCTGGAGGGCCGTGTTCATGCCCCAGGGCCTGGCACCGAGGAGCCCCAGTGCCCCAGGGAGGGCAGTGCTGGTGAAGGAGGGTCAGGAGGGTTGCTGGCAGCTCATCTCTGCTGTTTGTTTCCTCTGCTGGTAGGTGGAGGTGTTGCTGGGTCCAAATTATGGGGTTGTTCCCCGTAACTCACCCTAATACTATAAACTTCAAAACCCCTACTCTTTACCAAATGAACTATGGCTCTGGGCACCAGCTTTCAGGTGGGGCTAATAAACTATATTTTATTCTGTCATAAACCCTAGTTTTTCTTCTCCCTCTGATGTGCTATAAAGTCTAAATGCTAATGTATGGATTGGCCTCTGACAGATGCACCCTGAGAGACAGAGGGCCTATTCACTTCACCTTTGGTGGGAAATCCCTTCCTCGACCTCACAACCCACTCGTGGAGCAGATATTCTTTTGCTTGAAAATCTAGGAGAAGGTAACGTTGTGACTTCGGGGGTTGTAAGGTACTCAGTTCCAAGTCATGCCTTGAACACGGGTCATGATCTGGGTGAGGTGGGACAGAAGGGAATAAGAAGTGCTGTGTCAAGCTAGCACAGCTCTCTGGGAGCTCAGCTGTTTCCTTACACGAGGGCACTGGGTGCACAGGAACCAAACTGGGCGACCTGAGGTCCTCCATGCCCTTTCTGCTTGTGGCAGGGAGGTAAGGTATTCAGGGACAGGTGGGCAGCACTGCTTCCATTTTAAGAGAATTATTCATAACGAGCCCAGCCTGCTGCTGCTCTCTCTCCGAGATGCCATCCTGGTCCTGCGAGTTGTCTGTAGGGCATGTCTGCTTCCACCGTGGTACCTCATGAAATAAGGCAGTGCTGTTAATTGGGTTTACAGACACCAAGATCGAGGAGGTCCTGTTTGCCTTTGCAAAGTGACTTGCCCCAGGTATCACGGGGGAGGCTGTAGCTTAACAAGGAGCTAACTGAGGCTTGCCTGTGCCTGGGGCAGGGGATGTGAAACCCTGCTGTGCTCCCCTGCAGCCATGGTGATAGTTTCAAGGGGCTGTGGGGCAAACTGAGAACTGGGGTTCTGCATCCTGCTGGGGTAGCCATGGGGCAGTCCTCAGGAGAGCGCCTCGGGGAGTCAGCAGCAGGTGCAATAAATTAAAGGAATAAATGTAATGAAGTATTGGCAGAACAAGATGTAAGAAGAGGTTCTGCCCTATGCCACATAAACAGGGTAGGTGCTGGAAGACCTTGCTCCCAGCCTACTGGGGTCTAGTCCCACTTATGTAAGTGACAACAGGGACAAAATCTGACAGAGTTTGAATTTCACATAATTTTAACATGGGTGTTCTTGGAAATGATGTGCAAAGCAGCGCCATAGCTGTGACCTGCACTTTGCCACACAGGTCTGTTAGTCCAGGCTACAAAGCACTTGCCAACCTGCTATGGAAGTGCTTTCAGCCCAGGCTGGGTATTTAGCCATTACACAGAGCACTTCCCATCACTCCAAGTGCTGGTGCTGATGTTGGGAGCTGCAGCTCCTGGAGATGGGGGTCACACTACAATCTGCGGGGCTTCAGCGATGTCATATTTCAGCAAGGCTGCCACCAGCAGAGGTCCTGAAATACCAGTTTTAATTAAAAGCTGTATTTTCTATTGTGCTGCACAGTTCATACATGCTGACTACTGCTCTTTCACCTCGCCGGGGCTAAGTCCACACTCTTTAAAATATGTCATGTGTCAGTCAGACAGAGCCCATGGGGGCTATAGCGCTCACAAGCCAGAGCCAGGTTCAATCAGAGTAATGTGTAGGAAACAAATGGAAGAGGACAGGGGAACGGTGGGGGTGGTGGGAGGAGGTCCTGGATGAAACAAAGAGAAAGAGGAGATCTTGGAGGCAAATGGGTGAAAAGAAAGAAAGTAAAAAAAAGGAGGTAGGAAATTATCTGTGGTAAAGAAAGACCAGATGCCTTTCTAGGGATCTGTGTATTTTAGGGGCTGAGTATGCCCAGAGCTCTCCTTCTGTCTCTTGTGAGCATTGGTCCATGTAGGAATGCCCAAGGGGGAGAAAGAAAGAACTATTATGTTAGCAGTGGATGGAAAAAGCAGATGTATAAAAAGTTTATAGAGTTACATGAAATCTCTCAAGGACTGCTGAGTGGAACTGGCTTTCCAGGCTAGACATCCTCCTGTCTGCTACAGCAACTCACACCAGCCTTTCTGATGAGAAGTTTTCATTTTTTTCCAAATGTTTTGCAATCACCGCTGTCCATCTGGAGCCCTCTCTTCCCAGCGCAAGGCTCGCCCTCCTTAGCAGCCTGTGCATGACCACTGTGTCTCCTCCAGCAGCCGGCTGGGCTCTGCCCGCCCTGGTGCGTTGGTGTGATGGTTATGCAGGCTGCTGCAGGCAGCCAGCAAAGCTCTCTGGAGCATAGTCCCAAGTCTAGCTGGAGCTGAAGGCTGATGAGTGGGACGTGATGGTCCCTTTCTCACTCTGACAAATCCAGTCTCCTGGCCACACAGATCTGACCCCCCACTGCCTCACTGGAGGAGTCTCAAAGGCTGCTCCAGGGTGTCTCCAAGGGGCCCTCCAGCCGTGGTGACTTGCTAGTGGCATGTTCCCTCTTGCCCTGTCCACATGGTTCACCACCCTAGGGACCACCATCCTCCCCAGAAAGCTTGGCTGGTGGTTCCCTGGCTTGAAGTCAGCGACTGCGAGCTGGGAGGAGTTGGGTCCATTCGCATAACGCATGGGTGCCCCGGGCAAGGGGTGGCTGTGACCCTGGGGAGGAGGTGTAATGCAGGGGAGAAGGCCACGACCTCCAGTTAGCATCTCGCCCTGTCACTGATGACAGAAGGTAGAGCTGCGCCGCCTTATCTTCCATCACCTGTAGATGGCTCTTTCATACTCCGGTAAGGCTGGAGCAAAGCTGCCTCAGTCCAGCACTTAAAAAGCTCCCAGTGATAGGGCTACAGTGGCCTCCAAGAAGGAAGAAAGGGGAGGAAAATGACCCCCCTGTAACCTCCAAAACTATGTTTGGCTCACAGGGAAGCAGAAAGGAAAGCTTAACTCCTGTGCCTGCCCTTTCCTCTGACTTCCCATGCCTAAAATGAGTAGTTGCTCATCTTTCCCGTGATGACATCACAGAAACAGAGCTGTTGGAAATGACCTCACGCTCCTGCCTTCCTGCCTGTCAGGGGTACAGGGCTGCTGGGACACATGACTGTGAGGCTTCGGTAATACAAGATGGGAGCTATTCACTCTAGCTATATTAAGAACATTTCACAGGCTCTGGCTTCTTGGTTTAGTTCACTCACTGGGATCTTGTGTCAGCAGTTTTGAAAACACTCCTCTCTCCAATAGCAGTGGAAATTTGTAGGCTCCCTGTGAGACCGACCCAGCACCCACAGCAGTGGTCAGAGTGCCAGAGCAGGCTAAACATAGCACTGCTAATTTTGGAGAGGTTAGGTGATCAGATAAGGCGAGATGGGGGCAGGAGGAGAGGGAGAGTGTCAGCGATGCTAGTGATGTTAGGCAGGGATAAGTAGGAAGGGATGGTTAAAGGCTCTCACTAGTGGGCTCCAAAAAGGAGTAGAGCTATTCAATGTCAGTATCTGGCTGCAGAAACCCACTTCTCCTGCAGTGTTCCCAACATAGCTTCATAAGCCAACTCCCAATGCATGCAGAGTATGCCCACCTCTCGTATAGGGTAACCAGGCAGGATCCTGCGGTTTAGGTAAACGACCCAGTCAATGCAGTGGACTAAATGATCTTTGCCACTGAGAGCAAAGAGGCACTCTCACTTTGCAAGTGACTGGGAAAAGTTTTAGGAAGTTTGCACTCAACACCCACTTGCAACCGTGCTTCTGCTGCAGTTCATATGAATCCCACAACTCTGCTGGTGCAGTGTTCCTCAGCTGAGGAAGGACAAAGTAATCTGTTTTAGCTTAACCTACTGCTAAAGCCGGCTTGCACTGAAACAGGTGAGGGAGAGCTCACAGAGAGTAACTGTCAGCCAGCAGGCAGTGACTGGCAGCTGGGCTGCGTAATATCTTTGCTGGCTCTGTTTAGGACCACAAAAGGATGTTTGCCTCTGTCCTGAACACATCAGTCATTAGAATGGCCTAAATCAGCTCTGGAGGCTCAGACATATGGTCTGTCACTGGAGACTGCCATGTGTCAGCTGGGCCAGAAGAATGGATTTTGTGTGTGAGCACCTCACAGATATGAGGTAAAGGGTGCAGGTTTCACCTCTGCCACCCAATGCACATAATGCCTTACTTGCTGTGGGCGAGGAGCCTGGGCATGGCTAGGTGCTGTGGCTCAGCTGACGTCTTGGAGCTCACAAAGCCATTACAATCAGTTCCACTTCTGAGCTCCACAATTAAAGCAAGGGAGCAAGTGAAGAAATGGAAAAAGCAAATCATTATCAGGTGGACACTGCACCTTTTATAATCCCAAGCTCCTTGATTCAGTGGCTAGGGAGGCAGTATTTCTGCTGACAGAACCAGATGTAAGGCCATCTAAGGCATGGGGGGCTCTTCCCACCTAATCAGGTGCAAATGCACAGCTTTGCATTTCGTTCCCTGAGCTTGCTCCTGGGACAAGAGCAATTTCCCAGCAGGATCTGCTAGGAGAGGAGAGGTTTGTAAGCTGCCTGGTTTCTAGCTGACTCAAGTGCCAACTGAGTTCATGGTCTGGGCATGTCAGGGAGCAGCTTTCTTCAAACAAAAGGGGGAAGGCGGGGGAGAGGGAAGCCCTCCAGAGGAGCTTCCACTCTGCAAAGAGTTCCCGAATGGCCTCCCACTTTCACATGATTTGGGCATTCGGAGTAAGGACGAGTAAGCCCTGACAGAGCTCTGCTACAGGGTCAGGCGCATGCTTCAGAGACAAAAATAAGTATTGGCTTCATTTCCATGTTCCCTTATCACTAAACCACTGGCTTCAGCTTGGCATTGGCCACTGAACAGCTCTCTGTGCCAAGACTCTGGTCTTAAGGAAGAAATAAAGTTAGAAATAAATTGCTGGGCAATGAGGTTACTGTGTCTCACTGAGCCATGACAGATGGGATAAAACCTTGAGAGCCCCTCTGAAGTGCTCCCTAAGGGTTACTTTACCCACACCTGCTTATTCTCCACCTCCCACCATGGCCATCTCCCTAGCTCGGCTGGCCGCTGGGTGGAGAAGTGCGATGCTATGTACTGGTGACTAGGACATGGCAGCTACTAGCACAAAGCATGCAATTTCTATTGCATTCATCTGCAATTATTGTGCAACTGGGAGCCTATATTCATGTAGTGGAGGTCGTGCCACTTTGCAGTTAATTGATGAGTGAATGTTAAAGAAATAATGAGAAGACCAATCTGCCCTTGTACCCAACCCCCATGACCATCATATGGTGTTGTTAGGTACTATACCCAAGCAATACCCAATATTCCTAGTTTCCAACTGAGAAGAACCTTACTTTCATGTGAAATGGAGCAGGAAAGATGGCTATGTGAAACCATGTGTTCAGATCCCCTGGAAATCAGGAGCCGCCCATGTAAGTTCCCTTTTTGTGCTTTTCCTAAATCTGCTTTTCAATAACTGCACACAGTTTAAGAGTAATTTTGGGATGTTCAGTGGCAGAGCCATCTTTTATGTGGCCGAGAAGGCAAAGCTGCAGGGATTTGGTCCTGCAGTCAGCTGACACTTCCCATGTAGTCTTACTACTTGTAAAGGTTTCTATCTAAGCATCCAGAACAGAATGTTACTTTGACTCCTGTTCCTCAAACTGTGACTCACTTATGGATCCCGATCACCCCATCTCACTCATCAGGGCTACAGAAGTAAAGGTTAGCATGAGAGCTTTAAAGGCTCAGCCCTCGATTTAGAGTGAGACGATGCAGAACTGGATGTTCCCCGGATGACTCCTCTACATAAAGCTCCAGTAACAGAGGTCTCAGCTCTAGCCAGACTTTTCAAGTATGTCCTGCCAACGCTCTTCCGTGCTCTCCCAGTGCTGGAGAAAGGCCTGAACCTGGAGTTAGGAAGGTCAGCAAGCCTTTTTGTAGTAGCCTTAGGTAGGTAGTTTATTCAAGTACAAAATCATTTTTTTCTAGCTCCAAGGAGAGCACAGTGCAAGCTTAGTGCCTTCAGAGAGGCAGCTGAACTCTGAAATTGAGTAAGGCTCGATCTTTTACTCAGAAAGTTGCTTCTGTCAAAGAGCATCATATCCAAAGGGAGGCTATTACCATCTGTCACTTTCAGGTGCACAGATTTTGCCACCTCGGATTTAAGGGAGACTCTCAGAGGCTAGGACACCTACTTCTAATAGCATGCTCCCTTAAGTCTCTTCCCTTAATTCAGACCTATGTGCTTCCTATGGTTTGTTTTTAAATATGTCCCATGGTAAATCTTTCTATTCCTCTGCTACATAAAAGCGCACATCCGTTTTATGCCAAGCCTTCCCCTGTGGCTGGCAGCAGTGGAGAAGAACAGCACCAAAGAGATGAGTTTATCTCAACAATTCTGGCTGGCAAAAGTCAGCTGTGGGAAGAGCAGACACGTTGCTCGGTGCTTAAGCACAACTACATCTCTGTACTCAGGTGTCTATACTCAAGGGTGCACACACATTCATTATCTGCAAACCTTCCTTTTTCTTTTTTTTTTTTATGGATGCATTTTCAGCGCATGGGGAGGCCCATGCCTAGGAGTTTGTACATGTGGCAGCAGAACCTTGTGTGTGCTAATCTCAGCTAATGACAAAGAATCAACTTCGATTAAAGCTCTTCTTAACATTTGAGAGCACGTTTTCCTGGATATATTAAACTGTGGTCAAACATCATCCACATGCTTTGCAATGGCCTCATTACAAAGAAGACAGAAATGATGAAAGTTTTTAACTAGAGCGAGGGTGTGTCAGGCCTTTGGATCTGAGTGTGTAAACAAGGGCACAACAGATTTTGTGAGTATAAACTCTGCAGGCCTATAAGACTAAACTCCTGTGACATATTTATGTTTCCTCATACACAAATCACATTGACTCTCACACTCCCCTATCACGCGGAGTCACCGGACTTCAAACGGAGTGGAGGAGGCAGCTGGATTCACTAAACAACATCTTGGGCACTATGAATGTATGCCAGATAATAAGGGGAGAATTGCAATTAAAATGTCAAACTGTATCACATTTCCATAACAAAGTCAGAGAGGATTTCCCTCTCTGTGCCTTTCCTTTCTGTTTAACTTGTCTAGGGAGCTGAGGCTGCTCTTCCCTTGCCGTGGTTTTCAACCCCTGCAAGACATGCAAGGTATATTGTTCTTGCAGTATTTGCTTCCTTCATGAGATAATTTGTTGAACACTTGAGTAAAACTGTGTAACAGAAGGAGCCAAAGTTGTCTCAGAAGAAACTATTTAAAACCTCTTGCTCAGCGTGACATCTGCTTACAGAGCTCTGCTCTTTGCTCTCTGCTGATAATACCTCCACTTTGCTCTCCTCGGGATCTTAGAGGGCTTTCTGAATGCGCTACAGTCTTACAAGGCATATAAAGCTGATGTATGTATGAAGCAAATAAGGGGAATTTTAATGTGAAATCCAGCGTTGCATAGGTTCATTCTCAAGATTATTGCAAAGCTTGTCTTTGACCTTTAAACCCTGACTCCAGGCAAAAGCTTGAAGCTGTGCTAAGGTTGTCCAAGACTGAGACAAAAAAAGTAATTATGGAGAGCTTCAGGTGTTTGGCAATGATAATAACCACTTTAGACTAAAATATTAGTATCTCTATCAAGTTTCTCTCTCCTGCCCACCTGGAAATCATGTGGTGACTTGCCAAAGAAGGAAGAATTAGATCCTAAAACAGGAAAGAAAAATTTCAACATAGACCAAATATCATCAACTTGGCAAAAATATGTTTCCCAGGCGGATTTTCCTGCAGATAGGTAACTGAGTGACCATTTGTACAATGTCTCAAGGCTATTACTGCTGTAAGCATTATCAACTGTTGTTTAGTGGTTGCTGTTGTATTTGACATGCAACTGGGAACCAAGATGGAGGTTGCTTCCCATAGCAGCTGGCTCTTGTCCCCTTGAAGAATATCTCAAGCTCTGAGCCAGCCCTTCCTGACCTCCATAAACACATTCCTTGCTTTTATATACTGTCATAAAGGAGACCTTGCTCTGTTTTGCCTGGCTGTGGCTGTCCTGGCCTTGCACAGGCACATCCAGCAGCTGGGTGTTAGTTTGAACTCTGGGATTCCTGCAGCAGCACCATCTGTGAAGGAAAGGATGTGGAAACAGATGCTACCGGATAATGTCTGAAGCCACTGAAGCTGCCTTGCAGCTAGGAAGCCCCAGGCTGATAGCATCCCATGTTCCCAGGCATCCCAAAGGCCATGGACCTGCTGAACAGAGTCATCAAAGAGGATTTGGTTCAGTGTTTCTTCCTCATGGAGCAAAATTGGAAGGAGGCTCCAGACTTTTTTGTGGCAGAGGACTGTGGAAGCACTTCTTGGTGACACGTACCAGCACCCAGTCACTCCTTCTGCGGCACCTCTGAAATCCTTCCACCTCTTGCCACTGAGGGAACAAAACACAAGAAGAATGGCCTGTTGAAGAAGAGGAGCAGCATATTTCCATGTCACTTGCATGGGTGTCCTGTTGCAGAGAGACCTTTATGGCATCTTCTGAGCTCAGCTATTCAGCTGAAAGGGAGAGGAAGTGGTTAAAATGGATGTGAGCATCTCTGTTCTGCTTTCATCCCAGTGCTGCAATGGACTTCCTTGAAGCAGCAATAGGCTGTGTATAAAACAAACTTCAACAGGCAACTCTGCTCCTTTCCCACCGTCACTGTCACTGGTTTCCTCTCCATCTTCCCTGCACACACCACCTCTCCATCCTGCCCCATCTACTGTGGTTTTCTGCTTCTCTCTAAAGCAATTCAGGACCACCCACAGTATTTTTAAGGGGCTTCTCCACAGAGTTCAGCCATCAGTTTACAGGTACCTTTTTTGCAAGGGCTGTTTCCTTATGCAAGGTGCAAACTCACTGTGTCTCCCAAAGGGCCCCACAACTATCTGTAAATAGTTTGTGACTGTAACATGACAGCTTTCATTTCCACTGACTGCCCCCTCCAGCATCAGATCTGTCTGTGCCGAGGTGACGGAGCCCCTTCCCTTGGTCGGTGCCTGTTCCCACGCTCACTTTTGACCAGGCACCAAGGACCGCACAGCTGTAGCAGCCCAGGACTCAGCTGGTGTGACAGGATGTGTTTCTTCAGCAGATCCTGAAGCCCACGCCAAGCTTTTCCTTTCCCTCCCTGCCCAGCTGTGAGGTCCCCAGCCCTTCCAGCTGAAACTACACCTTCCTCCTTTCAAAGCTGGGTCACTCTGAAATATCCTGCCTGGCTTTTGCTGGTAGCTGCATCTCCCTGCAGCACTCTTGTCCAGGACATCTGCTATATTGTGTCCTGCAGTATCTCATGAGTCATCTCCATCCTCCCGCATAATTGCAGGCACAAAAATGCTGGGTTGTGAATTGGCTGGTTTGGGCCCATGAGCATCACTGATATGCGTCACCCCCCTCCCACGGGAAGTCCCTGTAACATTTAACAGAAAAACATAACCCTGACGGTGCCTGGCAATTGCTCGGGCAGGTGGCGTCTGCTGGGGCTGCTGCTCCTTTCACTAACCTTGACCATTTTACTGTTCCCTTGTGTTCCACCCATCTGTTAGCTGCCTCCACCTTTCGGTTGCCTCCAGTCAAGTACGGTGATTGTCACTGTTTTGAAGCAGATGTCTTCTTTCCAAAATATGTTCAGGTCTGAGCATGGTAAGGGGTGGAGGGAAAGAATCCAGTGTCAGGCAGGCCTAAATCAAGCACCAGTGATCCCCTCCCTGCCCAGTCCAGCAGCAGGTTTATTTCCAACTCCAGCAAAGATTTTAGTGTGATGCAGAGGGCAAACACGTCCGAAGGTGGTGTGCCTTTGCTCCCCACAGGTTTCTCTGCTGAGGGTTAGGAAGAGGAAGGGTCAAGGCTGCATTTCTGGACTTTATTTTCTACTTCACCTTTCTCATCATTCCATGCTTCATCCCTGCCCTCAGAACAGACAGGCAATTCCCATTGCACATCTTCCCACAGCAGTGCCCCACGTGCTTGTCCCTCCCTGCTGATAAAGGAAGAGCTGCCACTGCAGGTCCTCACTTGCGGAGTCTTCACAGTTTTGTCACAATAGTTCATCAAGGAGCCCAGAGCCATACGCTCAGGGTGGCCAGTCAAACTGCTGTGGCTTTTTTTATCATTTTGTTGGTATACCAGACAGGGATAAAGGGCCACAACTGCTGCCTTATCTTAACTATCCGGCATATGGGTGATCCCACAGAACCACCACATCCCAGCCAGGTACAGCAGCTAAAACTGCCATTTTAACTTCTGCTGTACACAGGCTATTTGGGTTTTGAGAGGAGGTTGTTGTTTTGGTTTTTTTTTCCCCATCAGTCTTGCGTATATTTATTTCTTTTTGAAAAAGTGGAAGGAGAGACAAAGACAGAAGCTAATACTGGAAAGTGTTATTTGCCTCAGCAGTCCCCTTCAGCCGTGTGAGGGTTTCTGTTCTGAAGGGACTCACACTGCTTGTCCCGGCTGCTGCCCCAGGCATCCTCTGGGCAAAGTGGGAACATAATGCAATCCCCAGCCTGGCAGCCCAAGCTGTTAATTTGCAGACAGAGAGCCAAGGCACATAGACTTCTGTGCGACCCTCCCTCCCAAGTGCCCTTTCTGAAACAGGGGCCAAGCAACGTCTTTTCCAAGTCACACAGAGAGCCAGCAGCAGAGGTGGTGGCTCTACCCTGACCTCCTGCATCCCGCTGTGGCTCTGAGGAGGGTGCTTGTCCCTCTGCATACTAATGGGGTCCCCAAGTCACCAAAGACCCTTCTGGTCTGTAATGCACTTGTCCTCTTGCAGGTGGAAGCTGTTTGCAGTCAGGGCACCAAGGCTGGCTCTATGCAAGCCCTACATTCAAGGTCATGCAGGGAGCCTGGGGGAGAGGAGGGAACCGGACCCCAGCCACCCTAGTGCCAGGTTAGCACCACTGCCACTGCATGGGTGAAATATTTCCCACCATCTGTGCTGCCTTCCTAGAAACAGGGAAGTCACTCCTAGCCCCTGTCTGTCTGCCAGGTGCTGATTTATTTTTTTTTCCCCCCTGCTCTCATTTCTCATGGAGTCAATACAGAGAAGTGCAGCTCTGAGTCCCTCCTGGACTGTGCACCGGTATCCCGGGAGACCTCAGTGTGTTTCTGGAAAGAGGCTGTATTTGCTCATTTTTGCCTCTGAGAGAGGGCCAGGGGCTTTCTGCTGCAGGTAAAGCTCCAGAGCTGCTTCTGCTCATCACTCCTCTGGGACAACATCGCTAATGTGGAGCTTCCACCAAAGGGCCCTTGTCCTCTGCTGGATCATCCTGAAGCATCAGTCCCAGTGCCCAGGTAGGGGTGGGCTGATGCCTGCCAGGGCACTGGTGTTCTCCAGACGCGGCAGAGCCTCACCTTCACGGCCAGCAAGGCTGGGCCAGCAGGAGCGGCATCTCCACAGCCACTGCTGACCTATGGCACCTTGGCTGCACATCTCCCAGTGGGGGTTAGGCCAGGCCTGCCCAAACCGCCTCATGTGCCTGGATGCACTTAAACTTCAAACCTGAAATTTCCACCCTGGAGTTCAGTACAGGTACTCAAAATGCCTCCTTTTAGGGAAAAAAAAAAAAAAAAAAGAGAGAAGCAGAGAGAAAGAATATCCCTCTTGTTTACTTCATTCTTCAGCAGGTAACCTTGTGATTCTGTGCTATTTTGGTGCTGACATTCCTGGGAGCTTACCGTAATGAGAAGCAAACACCACAAACTAAAATAACAGTGTGAACCTAAGTGCAAGCCCTGGATTCCCACCTAGAGATTGACTCATCTCCGAGGGCTGCTGGGTCTGTGATTCAACACGACTGGTGGGGTGCTAGTGGGGGCACTTGCGAGGAAGGGAAGGATGGGTAGGGCCCAAATGGTCCAAAAGACTGTGATTCCCATGCACCGGTCCTTCTCCACCTGATGCTTGGTCTGTTGAAAACAAGGCTGTGCGCTGCCTCCTGAAGCATGATCTCGCCCCAAAGTTTTTAAATCTTTCATACTTTCATGTCCTGTGCATGATGCTGCCTTTGGTCACACGTTGCAGCCATCGCTTCAGTTACACGGCTGGTGCTGTGCAGGGCATGAGCGCGATGAGTGTTGTGCAGATACTGAGCAAACAGAGGAATGACAGGGAAGCAAGCATGTGATACAGAGATATAACCCGCCAGCAGGCCCAGGAGACCTTGTATTCCACCTGATGAGAGCAGCAGTTGTCACCCAGCACCCCCTCACCTGTCCCAGGCCCCCGATAGCCTGCGCTGACAGACTTTGCTGTCCATGCAGGTCTATGGGGCGAAGTGCTTCAGTAGGATCAGCTGGCTGGATTGCTAAACCCGCTCGAAAACTGGATGGAAACCTGTGTGCAGTCTCTGAATTGCACTGGTTTCTGGCTGTTGCTTTAGAAGAAGGCAGCCACTGCACAAGGTTTTCTGTTAGAAAAATAACCCATTTCAGTTTTCAAAGCCCAGCCACAGTTTTATGGAAAGGAAGATGCATTTCTCCCCTTGTGAAACTTCATGACATTGGACAGGGTACAAAACAGAGGCAGACTTTCTCTTTAATGGCCATCCTGGAGAAGGCTGTGCAGCATCCACCCTATCGCCCAGCAGCCTCCTGCAGATCCCGTTATATAACGCAACCCGAGCCGCTGCAGGACCCCATCTGAATTCACCTGATTAAATTATTAGCCTCATGTCCTGGCAAACATCTCACGAGGCTGCCTTGCGAGCTTGATAAATCTAACGCTGGGTTTCGGGTGTCAGAGGAACAGAGAAGCATAGCCCAGCTTAGAGCGTTTGCTTCTAAACCGGAAGAGCTCTAAGCCGGCGGGAGAGTGAAAGCCACACGATGCTGCTGCCTGTCCAACAATGCTGCTGCAGCCAGCCCGATGTAATGTCACCTGTTCCTGGGGCTGCTGGGACCCCGCTCCCTGCACACTGTCTTCTTGCACATTAAGGATGTAGCTAGAAAGGCTGAGATGCAAGGTGGAAACTGTCACAGAGGTGTGCAGAGAGCTCCTGCTGCACTATTCCCTTCTGACCACATCCATAGGTGCCCTGGAGAGGGCATGCTGCTGGATGCAGGCTGCCTGCTGTGCCCTGGCCAGGCTGCATCCTCCCTGGCATGGTGCTCCTGGCCACCGCAATATCCCTTTTCTCTGCTGGGGATGGAGCCACGGGGCTGCGTGGCAGGAGGACTCCACACTTGGCTCATGCCTTCTACCGGGGCTGTGTTCCCCAGAGTACAGTGGCCATTAGAAAATATCTGAAATTAGAAACTGGCTTTTACATGTGTGGAGCGCCTGGCAAGCTCTGTCCTGTGTCTGCTTAACCTTTGGGAAAGGCAGGCTTAGCACGCTACCCCTTGCACCCTCTGGCTCTCCTTGGGCACAAGCATCAAATTAACATGGGGAGCTTCTTGCTGCAAGACACAGAGCCACTTCTCTGCTGACCTTGTTCTTCACCTCTCTACAGACACTATCTCTGTTGCTGCCTTGGCTATTTCATGGATGCTTTGGTGAAGCTCCTGGGGGATCTGCAGGAGCAGAGCACTCATGCTGGCTTCCCCACTGAGGAAGGGAGCAGGCAACGGCACACAGGAATTGATGGGAGTGTCCCAAGGAAAAATGTTTCTTAACTTAGGTGCTCACCCTGTGAAGCCTGCTCCTGAGGACAGCCCTGGGAAGTGGCCAAGAGGAACTGAGCAGTCTTCATGCAATTTCCCAGCTGCCCCTGCTGCTCTGCTGGATCACCAGCACTGCTGGTGGGAGTGTTAGGTCTACAAGAGGCCATAATCCAGCAAAGCAGAATTGCTAGAAAGTGGGGCAGGGGGGCAAATCAGGGCTGGGCAGACTTTGCAAAGATAACTTTGACCTCTGTGTGTGACTGAGGATGGATTCACGTCTACAAAGTTCAGCTAATGCAAAATAACCTGTAGAAAGAAGTGGCATAGCCTAATTGGTGCTGATCTCCTATGGGTGTGAGAAAGCTGCAGTGTGGCTGGATATATCCTGCTACATTTTCTGACTAAGAGAAACCTGGAGGGTATCAGTCTGTGGTGAGCTTTGTATTCATTTCACTTGCTGTAAGTGTGCTCAATGGGGACAGATCTGCTGTTTTGTAAAAGGTTTTCGGGCTCCCGAGCAGCCCAACAGCTGAGCATACAAGGCAACCAACGTTACAAGCACTGCTTATGCTACACCCTGGTACACTGCCAGGATCCCACACAGATCAACCTGACCCAGATGGAGAAATCATTGAGAAATAAGAGAGAGGGAGAGCGAGCGAGAAGAAATCCCCAAATCCCCAGAAAGACAATGTTAAACCCTCCCACCTGATCTGCAAAGCAAAAGCCAGCCCAGGCCAAATATAAACCAAGGCTGCACAGCCAAAACAACCAGACCGCAGAAGGTCAGACAATCTGAAACGTGCATATCACAGCAGGGCAGACGTGCCTGCAGCCAGCTCGCAGAAGGGAGGAGGAATGATGCCTCCCTGCACAGACTCATTTGGGATCCACAAGGTCTGGTCCACTTGGAAATCACAGGGATGACTAGCCTGGAGGAAGCCCGTAGTCTATGCAGCTGTTGGCTGGCATCCCTGTGCCTGGCAGCAGCCAGCCCAGAAGCATCACTAGCTTCCTGCCCACACTTAGATGTCACTGCAATTTGTAGGATTAGTGACAGGAGTAATCGAAGGATGTCTTTGTGGACCCCAGCAGACTTACACCTGAGGCAGGAGGACTAAAGCACTAAAGAACTTTCAAGTTTATGTTGAGTTCTTACTCACATAACACGTCTGATCCCTTTTAATCTTACTAGGCTAACAGCAAATCCTGCTATAGCAAATGCCCCAGCACTGCCAAAGGTGTTTTCTCTTATTAAAGTGTTGTTGTTTACCAGGGTTTTCCCATAAGTCCTAGGACAAAAGTGTCCCTTTCCCACACTAGCAGGAAGAAAAGTAATTGTAGTTCTAATGGAGAAGCTGAACAATTCTTCTTAGAGTGGCTAGACTTGCCACATGTTCCTGCTCTGCAAAGATGGGATTGCTTGTCATGGTGCTGGTGAAAGGGTTGAAGGTGTTAACATATTCTGAAGTGTCTGCGTGGGTAGTAAGCTGGAGAATTTAGCAGTCACAACTGGCCCCAGCTTCAGCTAAGACCTCAGAGGGACTATCCTTCTAAAGATGTGGCCTCCTGTCAATGCTACTCCATAAACAGAGACCATCCTCACCCCAATGCTCCTACCATGGAAACTGCCATGGGGCACAGTTATTTCAGGCCAGCTGGTGACACTGTCTTTCAGATGCCCTTTAGGCTGTAAGGAGTCTCTTTCTCCAACCCCACTTCTGGCAATCTCTCTCCTACACAAAGCATCTTCATCTGTGTATGTTAATGGTACCCTTGAAACCATGACACCATCACCTCCAGGTGCTCCATCAGTTCTGTGCTCTCTACCTTTGTTGTGGATGGCAGTTCACAAGCATTGCAGCAGCCAGAAATTGCACTTTCTTCAGGCACAGTTTTATCTTTCTTATGTTTTTGGATTCCAGTACCATCCTGAAAGACTTCAGCTGCTTGTCTGAAAGGGAGGATTAAGGCTGGAGCTCATAATTTGAATGCCAATCTTTGCCAACCCAGCTGAATTTCTCAGCTGTCCTTCATGAGATAATGCACAGCCCTTTAATTTCATGCAGAGATGTTTAGCCTATGGTGTTTACAGTTGTATGTTATCCTTACCGTGACAACACTGAAGGAAGTGTCCCTCATATGATGATAACCCCTGCATATCTTCTCAGAAACACTGAGGGTTTCCACCTTGTGTTCCTGGACAAATTCCCGCCCAGAGCTTGTGTACTTACACTGTACCACAGTAAAAGCATGTGCGACCATGGTAGCTGGATTAAAAAAAAATCATCCCTCAGATCCAAGACACACAGCCTGTGTTCTGTCTTGGCAGGGTCCTGATGGCTGCCCAGGAGAAAGCAGGCAGGCTCATTAAGGACTTTTGCAGCTCTCAGAGGGGATATTACACAGCTGTCCTGCAGAACACTGACATAGAAGTTTCTCTCCTCCTGCTTTCCCAGATCTCTCTCCCTCCCGCATTCACACGAGCCTTGATACAAGATGGATCTTTGTCTTCTTACACCATGATCATAAATTTCAGTTATGGACAGTTGTGAGGGACTTTATGGTGGGCCTTTAGTGAGCTTATATCCACCAGCTGCTTGAATCCATCACCATATAGACTGTACAGCTCTTAAAGCAACTGAGAAAATCCCTGCTAACTTTGCTGATTTGCCTTGGAGGCTGTGTTCATGTGGGATGGCGGACTGAGGTACCAAGGGGTTTGGATGTGTTCAGGGATGTCAGCTGGCTGAGCTCCTGTAGGACACTGACAAACCCGATGCCTGATGTTAGGTGATCAGCTTGCCACAACATACTGTCGGCTTCTGCAATACTTCCCATTTGTAGGTGCTGAAACCAGGTGCTTGCTCAAGGATCACTTTATTTAAAGGTCTGGGGGGTGTGGGGGTGTGGAAGGGAGAGGGCTGCTCTAGCTCGAATGGCAGCTGATGAACACTGAAACCTCAGGCAAATACTACTTGGTTTGGGAGTGGGTGGGCTGTAACTCGTTATTTCAAAGAAAAAAACAACTCAGAGAGGAAATGAAACATGACCTCAAACATACCCCAGGTGATAATCCAAGGGGAAGTGAATAGAAGTATAAGAGTTGGTAAAAAGTGAGCTTACCCCCATTTGTACAATCCATAGCGGGTAGGGCCTTGCACTTGTTTTGGGACTGCAGTTACTATAGTAACAATAATGTGAAGGAAGGAGAATTAGGTGTGCCACGACACAAAGAAAAGGTGTGAGTAGTGACACTTCACCAGCAGCAGTACCTTAGCCAACGGGAACTCTTCCAAAGGGATGGCTTAACTCCATGCCTTTACTTTATGCTCTGCAAATATTTGTCTTTGAAAATGACAATATTTGTGGGTACTTGCAATTTTCTTTGACAGCTGCTACCAGTAGCTTTCCATAGCAAAACAAACTGGAGAAATGTAATTTCCTGAAGAAATTTCCATGAAAATGTAGCAGGTAAAAGCTGGCTAATGTTACCTTTTGCACCATAAAAATGGCTTGCTTCAGTGAAATCCATTTCCATCTGGGCAGACCAACTTCCTTTTTCATGCTAAAATTATGGCAAGGATAAAGAAAAACAAACAAGAAAACAGAGAAAGATTCTTCTTTATGAAAATATCACCCCAAAATAAAATTGTTCTCATTCATACCCCAGAAAGCAGCTATGAGAATGGGTCTGCCCTCCCTGAACAACCACACAGACCTTGGGAGTGGGGAGGCAAACCTGTCCGGAAAAGAAAGCTGTGATACACACTCTTTCTTTATTCAGAAGGATAAAGGGGAAACTGGGACACTGCTAGCTTTTGCTAGTTGAAAAGTGCCAAGAACTTTCCAGGAGCCTTACAACTGGCAACTACGACCAAATCATTCAAAATGACATTTGGAGATCATTAGAGTAATAGGAAGAAGAAAGACCATGGTGAATGATGATCTAGCTAATGGGCTTCCTGTACTGAATAAATAGAAGAACATATAGGCACAGAACAAAACCTTGTGTGTCTCTCACATTTTACAGCTGAAAAAGATGATTCGGTGCTAATCCAAGTAATTACAATAAGAGAAGGGAGAAATCTGTAGCCTTTTGTGAGGTATTAAGCTGGCAGGTTTGAAGGGGAGAGGTGGGCAGACAGGGCTGGGTTGCAAACATACGTGTCCCCAGCCTCACAAGAACATTGCCTTAGGCTTTCTGGCTCCGCACTGTAGTCTCTTCTTTCCAGAGGATGTGTTTTCTGGAGGAAACAGTGGGAGATTCACTCCTGAGCTGGGGCTGGTTTGCCCTTCCTAGTCCCCTAAATTCCCTTTGTCCTGCTGCCTGTCATTCTCCTCACCTGAAAGCACACTCAGCAAGGTCACAGAAGCACACATCTGCAGCGCGGCTGAGTTCAGCAGGCACCTCTGGAGATCAGCTAGTCCAGCCCACCTGCTCACAGCAGGGTCAGCTAGAGCAGGTAGTTCAGGGACACATCCAGTTTTTTCTTAAACATCTCCCGTGATGGATGGAAACTCCCTAACCTCTTTGGGCAACCTGTTTCCAGCTCCCTCTGATTGACAAACGCAAACCTTTCCAGCCACAGGCTTGCAAGCCCACTCACCGATAATCACTGAACTAAGGCTGCTCTGATGCCAAACATCTTGCTGATGCTACAGCGAGAGAAGACCAATAACCCACATGCAAATATATGCTAAGAGCCCTGTCTACGTACAGCAGCGAGACGTGCAGATCACCACGCAGTGTGGGAGCTGTGCCCATGCACGCCCCGACAGGGAAAAAGCCCAGCACTTCTAAAGGGTTAGTACCCTCAAGGTCATCACAGCAGGGGCTGACGTAAGGCCATAACCTTGGCAGGGTGGGAGAGGGGGAGAGCAGCGTTTCCACTTTGTGGGATAAATAATACCCAAGGCTTCCCTGATAAGAGGGGCTGTATCAATAGAGAACTTTATTCAGAAGGTTAATGAATTGATTTGATCATTCCTGAGATCATCTATTAGTCCAGTGCTTGCCCATGAAAGAGAGCTGCCCTGGAGCATACGCTGCACATCAGTGAATCAAATGTGCAAAGAAAGACACACGCCTGGAGAGAAAAGAAGCCTGAAGCAAAGCCTGACACTGAACAGCTGGACAGAAGCATATAATAATGGAAAGCACGTTGTGAATGCCGCGTTATCCAAATAAAACAGCACAGAGGAGATTTAGAGAGATGAGAGGGACATGTGGCGAGGATGTAAGAGCTACCATCTTATTCTTTCCTGAAACAGGCCATAAATATTCTGTGGGACCCTTTGTGACAGCAAAGTGCTCTGAGCCTGATTTTTATCTGAAATGATGTGTCTCAGACACAATATGAGAGCGGGAGCTCAGTACCAGCCTGAAGGAAAAATGCCTGCAGTTGGACCCCTCCGTGCTCCCCCAGCCACCGTGGGGTTTTCCCCAGAAATCACCCCTCAGCCCTGTGCTGGTGAGCGCCAAGGGGATGCACCTCCCAGCGCTGTGCCAGTGGCCACCCCACTGGTGCTCCCCACCTCGGCTCAGCTCCTGGGTGCCTGCCTTGCAAACCCCCCATCACACTTGGCACTAATAGGTACCTTTGTTAGGAGGCTTATCAAAGAACGGGGAGCCAGACGGGGTCATAATGGCTGAATTATCTCCTTGTTCCTGGAAGTGACCCTGCTGAGCCGAGGCTGAGGCAACTTGACAGGTCGCTGTAGTGGAAGCAAATGCTGCCCCTCCTCATGTTGTAGCACTCCTGGAGATAAAGAGGACTTCAGGCTCTGGGGCTGCCTGTTCAGCACAACGCGCTGCCAGCACTGCATGTACTGTAACGAAAGCAATAACTGTGCAACCCTTCCGTGTTAAAAACCACTTTTGCCAGGATTCGCCAGCAGGGTTAGGAGTTGCCTTTGTGGCTGAAGGGTGCGTTAAAAAACTGAAGTAACTTGTTGGGATTAAATCACACCCGCGGCAATCAAAGGGAAACAGTGGCTACGCAGATGCAATACGTACAGGCATGTGTTACTCCCATACAGCAACAGGCTTTGGATATATCTTGAATCATGGTCTAAGTCCACTCTGGCCAGGGAATATGGTCCCCTTCTCCACTGGGAGTGCAATATGGGAAGGAGAATGGACCCGCTGCTGTGATGAATTATAAGGAAGAAAATTGCCTGTGGTTTGGCAAGACTGGGTGTATCATAGTTATTTACTGTTATTATTGATGTGTACATGAGGTTAAGACAATGTTTTGCCTGAACTACACTGAAATTGGAGAAGTTAGCTAGTGTGTGTTCACATCTACCTTTTCTTTGGCCTAGGGATAGTTTCTGCTGACAACACGGACACAGGCAAATTCACTTTCAGAGCTGTATACCTCAGACCTTCAGGAAAGCTTCTTAAGTTAGCATGGTAGGTGGTTTAGTGTGGCCAGTGCTCATTTTTCAGCTGCTGTGGCAGCTCATCCTTTGCTTTGGAAGCACTGATGATGGACGTTAGAACTGGATTGACTACAGCCACATCTCTGTTCAGGAGCCCTGCATTTAAACCTGAATGGCCGTTACATTTGCTTATGTTTAGATCCCTTATATGTCGTTATAGTCGTTATATAGAACCATTGGAAGGTTCAGCTCTCCTTTCAGCTGCTGAGATCCATGCTGCTGTTGGACACCAGATCAGGCCATGAGTGTGGGTCGATTCAGTCCTCTTGCCCTGACTCTCAGCCTGAAAACCACATTGCCTGGTGTGAAAGCCTCATTGTCCAGGTCATTTACAAAACAGAGTGGGCATGGAGAATCCATCCGACGGTATTCTCCTCAACAGGGGCAGATCTGACAAAACCCCTTGGCAGTGTCAGCTGGGGCTAGATAAAGCACCTGGTAAGCTCATCAGCCATAGGGCTGTAAGGTCAAGGAGTAGATAATCCCTCTGAGCCATGTCAATGGAACAAGATTATTTCCAAGCTCTCCCATTCAGCGATGGGGTCAGAGCTCCACCAACACTGTCAAAGAAGAGTACTCCCACTCATCCTCACTCTCCAGTGGCTTCTGCCCATCAGCGTTTGGCTGACCCATGGGAAGCCCACCAAAACAAGCTGTGTCCCACTCTCTAAGTTTTTATTGTCTCCACTGGAGATTTCACATGACAGTGTGCCACATAAAAGGAGGAATATCATTGACTCCCTTTGGAGTCATGCAGAACAGTGCGTCCCACTGCATCTTCCTGCCTTTAAGGCCAGTCTTCCTCTGAGGGTGGGTCTGAGATTTGCCAGCTCATGAAAAATAATCGAGACATTTCTATGCTGCCCCTGTCATGCAGCCTTGAGTTCAGGGACACGCTGAATTCTGTGCTCAGTTTGCTCTGTTTTGGTATCCCACATCGGGGGCGTTGATTAGAACAGTGAAGGTAATTGTAACTGCCCTCTGGTTTAGAGCATTATTTATCCCTTCAGCCGGTGTAATGCATTGCTTTCACAGTCGTCCTCATCTGCAAAGTGCGGCCCTGCTCTAAAAAGTAAAAATGGCTTCTGATTGCAAAGATTGCATCTGCTAACCAAAAGGTATAATAAAAACCTCAGGATGGCATAGTCCAGCAGCTTCACAGAGGAGGGCAGCATCCCTTATATGCCTGATCAAAAGAACTGGGGAGTAAACTTAATGAACTGCACTCAGAAGTGGCTCTTTAGGGATCTTATGTCACTGTGGTGGAAGGAGAAAGTGGGGATGGCGTTGGGATCTCCTACTGCAGTTCAGCACAGCAAGAGGAAAGAGGTGCTGCCTTTCCTGTAAATCCTCATTTCTCAATCTAGTCCCACATCATCTCCATCTTCCCAGCTGTAGTGACTATGAAATCAGTCAGGCCCCTTGGATTCTGCAACAAAGTCCTGCTCCAAAAGGCCACACATTGTCTGCTCCAACATACCTGAAATTCTGCTTCATGCCTACTGTGCAGACATAGGCAACAGCTTTTCCTGCTAAGCTGAGCTGTGCTGTTTTGGGGGCCTCTTGCCCTGTTTCTTATTGGGAATCAGGTAGATATGGGAGAGGATGCATTTGTTTCATCTCTGGAGCTGCATGAAGAAATGATTTTTAACTTGGCAGCCTCACTGGAAAATCATTTAGATTCAGAGAAAAACAAATGTAGATTTTTGGGGGTTTAACTCACAGGCGGAGGAAGGGGATCAGTCTTATTGTTTTCAATTGACACAAAATGTTCCATGTGATCCAAAATGAAATGCTTAGCTATGGACACATGTGAACAAAGGCAAAGAGGGGGTGGGTTATGCAACTGCATAAGGAAGGAGCAGTTGCTGCCATCACAGTCCTTTATCTGTTATAGAGAGGGCAATAAGAGATACCCATCTCCAAAGGCCCTGGAGCCTGGTACAAGGCTGGATTAGGCTGAAGTCCCTGCCTGGAGTCAAGCAGCTGCCCTGAGCATGGGTGTCTGACACCCACTCACCCAGGAGTCCCAGTCTCTAAGGGGTTCTGGGCCAGGCTGCTCTCCACCGCTCTGCCTTTCCTGCTAGAAGATATTATTGTTTAAATACTGATTGGGCCAGAAGACACCCTTCTCCCTCCTGTCAAATTACAGTACTGTCCTAGGAGATGGGATGCACAGGTCCCCTTCCTCTTGGGAAGGATTATGAGCTTTGTGTCAGAAGAACCCAACAGGAGAGGGGAGACTGAGAGCCACTCTCACACCCCGGGGCAGGTGGGGGATGTCCTCTGTGTCCTGCTGCCCACAGCCATGCTCCAGGCAGCCAAAAGGCAGGGCTGCATTTTCCCTTGCTGGCCGGGAGTTTGACCTGGGTATCCTACACTCTTCAGACTAGACATAGCGGTACAATTTGAGAAGCGCTACCTCCTCTTGCAGATTTGTGAAGCTAATTGCCATTTTTTTTTTTCCCTCCCCAGCTAGCGTCATTCAGGAAATACAGTACTATAATGTGAATAGTTTCAGGACAACTAAAACCACATTTCCAGAGAATGTATTATTCTCTGGAAAAATAATAATTGTTCAGGTCTATTCATGAGCACACACTTGCAGAATTAGTTCCATATATCTGGGAAGGAATCATTCAATCTCCTTTTTGAAAGAGGGTAATTGTTGGTTATAAAAAACTGACCAGGAAAATAGAGTGAGACACAATTGGAAGTGCTTAGAACTTAATGAAGAAAATGTTGTTCGCATTGGTGCCAGCATCATTGATATTAAATAAAATGCAACTTCATTCAGCAAGCTTCTCCCTCATTCTATTGTATTTGCTAGTGGTTTTTCTTATGTGAAGAGGATGTGCTGCCTATTATAGAGCTGTCTTTGCCTGTGTTATATGGGTGAGGAAATCCACTCAGCCTGTGCTGCGGGATCCATGATGTGCTGCTCCACAGGGCTGAGTGTGGGACATACGCTTAGTAAAGGATGGGCTCTGTCCTCAAAGAGGCGAAGTCATAACCAGCTGCAGCAGGTGGTGGAAGACAAACAGGTAGTTCATGATGGGATACAAGGCAACAGCTAAGTCAGTGCAGGGCTCTCAGACCTCCCATATGAAAGGCTTGGTGGTCTGGACAGCAGATCACCTTGCTCCTAAGAGAACTGGGATGTGGCAATACAATATGCCTATCCAGAGAGCTGCAAAAATGCAGGAGCTGTGAAGGAAGAACTTTGATATAAGGAGAAAATATTGTCAGGGCAATTAAACCCATATGAGAACATGAGGAGAGCAAGCAGGAGCACACAGTAACGCAGCTGACTCCAGCCGGCACTGCTACTTGCCTTTCCAATAAAACAACCAAGAGACTCTCTTTATTATAAGAAAATAGACCTGAATAAGGATAAAAGGAAATACTTTTTCTGGCAATGTAGAAGATAGAGGGCTCTATGTTGCAGAATGTTATCGAGGCAAACAGTTTAGACTGAACTGTGATAGACATGGGATTAAATTTACCCATGCTGTAACTCAGGGAATGGAGCATGTCTTAATAAAGCATGAATAACAACATCTGCAGTTACAATACATAACACTAGCAATACACATGGCTTCAAAGCCCAGGCTAGCCAGGATGGAATCACAAGCACTATCAATGCCCAGCTTCAGGGCACAAGCTAATCAGCCACGAAAGGGGCAGAGTAAGTTATCCCTACTGCTGTAGTATTTAGGTGAATTAGGACGGGGTTTGCACCTTCCCTTCAAGCATCCACTATCATTAGCTTTGGTATTGGACCACATGGACAATTACTTTTCCCTAATGCAGCAGACATTTTCTGCCCCTTATTCTTCAATAAACTGATCCCAGGAACCTCCTACACAGCTCCTCTCAAGTGGACTTCTCATAACATTTTGTCAGAAGGGTTGTGTGTTTGGCTATTTTCTTCCTATTGGTGTCTGGTGGGTGGGGTGGGCTTTGTTAGCTCCTTGCTGTTACAGGAGAGGATTTCTTAGAGCATGGACTAAGGAAGTATTGTTTCTTCTGCTGAACAAGTTGCTAACAGCCAAACAAAACATTGCAAAACTAAACAGGACAAAGCGTGTGCTGCACTTCAAGAGGCTGGTCTTGTTTTAACAAGAACCTGAAGCAGATGTTAGCAGAGGACAAATCAGAGAGAACAAAAAGCACCTTCTCTCTGGTCCAGTCAGAAATCTAGTCAGCCTGATGGACAGGTCATCTCTACATGCAAGACCTTCCTTTCATTGTAGGTTCTTGAGGAGGAGACATTGTTCTCTGAACCCCTTGGCAGGTGAATTCCTCTGCTTAATCGGTGAGTGTTGATCATAAAAATCAGAGATACCCCTCATTAAGTGGAAGGTAGCACTCTGTCCTCAGATCTGGTTCTCTGCTCTGGGTTTGTCCCCCTTACCTGGCATTTCATTCTCACTCACCAGGTCTCTTGGTAGCTCGTCTAGCCCCCCTCTCCCTCATGCTTCTATGCACATGAGGGGTATTGTATCTGCATCACCCAAACTCTGCGTTATTTCACCAGGAAGCAGAAAACAACTCTGCTCTTTCTGTTGCCATAGAAGGTCTCAAGAAGTATTAGATGCTTGTGGTCTGTCATGGACCAGCCACACTGGAGGTGGTTCTGCAGAATCAGGTAGGTACTCAACTGACTATTTAAAGGGACATTTGTGAACTCTGCTCCCTGTTACCCCTGCCACCACTGGGGAGGTGAGCAGGCTTTCCTCCAGCCTGGCTCGAGCTGGAGCTCTCCGCCTACCTGTGCCCATCCTGCCCTCAGCTCTTCCTGCTGACTGATGGACCAGGTCTGCCAGCGGTGGGGGCCTCAGGAGCCCATTTCATGCCACTCCACATTCTGCTGAGCTATTCCAGGCAAAGCCTGTGCTTCGACACCCATGGTGCAGAGTCAAGGTGCTAGTAGAAGACAGCAGCCACAGCTTCCAGCATCGGGTGTCATTGACACAGCAGCAGATGAGGCTCACAAACCGGGAGGCAGCCAGAGTCCAGCCCCTCTATTGGCTTCATTTGCATTGAGGCTGCAAGAGGGAAAGGCAAATGGTGGAAAAGGACCAAAGGAAAAGGCAACACATCATGTCCTCAGTGGCAGTGACGAGCTAGTCACCAGTCAGGTAGCAAGTTCCATCCTCATAAATTTGCCATCAGTCAAACTCCAGAACAGCTTCAGTCCTGACCCTGGTGTTTCTAAGGTCTGGAGAGTTCTCAAGATGGAAGCGTAACAAAAGGGAAATGTGTGTACAGCTATTATTAAGACTAAAAAGAGAAAATACAGAACATGACTTTCATCATGGATGGGATTTACTGCCTACCCCCACCCGTCACGACATAGACGTGTGATCTTCCCTGAGGACACTTCTCATTGAGAGGGAAAAAAGCAGATGGGCTGATTTTTTTTTAGTGCTAAAGCTGCATGATGCAGTATTTAATTAGATGAATATAAACTTCAGCGAAGATCAGTCTGGAAGGCAGAAGAGTCATTCTAGTAGTATAAAGAGGAGAGGAAATGGTGAGCAGGCTGGAAATAACACAGAATTAGAGAGGCTGGTTTCAATGGATTTCTAAAGAAATAAAGTAGTTTTAATTGTGTGACAAATTTCACTGACCTTTCACTGGAGACAAATCTGTCTTTTTATCTTTTATTTGATCTTGTACGCAGCCCTTTCAGCTGCGATCATTTCAGCTCTTGGAAAGGCACTGCAAACCTAGCTGAGACAACAGACATTTGAACTCAAAATGATCTTTTTCTTTTTCTTTGACAAGAATTAATCTTCATGGAACGATTGATTTCCCAACACAATACATCACAAGATACTGTTCTGTGTCCAGAAACTGGCCTGCTGGCTTCCTTTCTCTTATTGTGCAGCAATTGTCTATTCTGCTCCCTGCTTTCTTCACACTACGCTGGCTGCTGTTATTGTTTCATTGATAGAGTTGCACCTGACTGTATTTTTACAGCTCACCCTATTTACAGCTGTTGTGCTGAGTTTAATTGCAATGCCTCAGTCAGCTCGTGATAGGAAAAGGGCCGTAAGGGCTGTCCCTGGCTGACAGTTCCAATCCCCTGCTATTACATGCGAGCGCGTCCTGTCACATCCTTCGTAAACACAGTAAGCTCCATCATCAAGAAGCTTTTAAGGTAACCTTTTTGGCGTGTTGTCTCACTGGAAGCTTGTTCTCCACCTCTCCTCCCCCCTTGGGTGTTCTGATTATTTGTATGTCTGCCATTGCTTTGTTTTCACAAAGGTGGATAAAGAGATGGATTCTTAAAACTCCTCCTTTTATAAGTTTGACATGTAGTTAATTCTTTGTTGTCGGTGATTAATCCCCTGGCATAGCATTCAGAGCAGGGTAATATACAGAGTGATATGGAGCAATCAAAGCTGATGTTGATTTAGTCCCAATACCAAACCAATGCCAAGGTACATGACTTCAGATCTGCTCTCTAATATATCAATAAGGGCTAAAGGATGAAACACATCTTGGAGTTTGAACAGAATTTAACAACTACCTCAGCATTGCAGTATCTCACTACAGAGAGCTGAATTTCACCCACAGAGAGCACATGCTGATATGTACAACACTCTGCCTTGGGCTTTTAAAGACCTTTTCCAAGCTCTGCAGAGCCAAACTTTCTCCAGAGTTAGAGAAACATATGCTGCATGTGCTAATGCACCATAAATCAGTGTTCACTAACACTCCATGGCTTTTCATGTCGGGGAAAGTTTCTAGAAAGCAGATAAGACAGAAGAATTTATCTACAATCAAGGAAGGTGTGAGACACAGGCTGGGAAACAACTCCAGAAGTTCAGAATTGAGCTGGCTTGGTTTTGCTTGGTTTTGAAAGTGCTCCGACCTCAGGACACGGTAACCTGAATTCTTACAACCTCCTAGGGAATGACACTGATGGAAATCCCACGCTGGCTTAGCATTTCAAACATGCTTAGGTTACTGGACAATTTCTAATTGACCAACAGAAAATTAATCAATAAAAAGAGTGTAACCAAATACAAATACCTGTCACCAATATTATGTGTCTGGGAGGTACAAATCATATGCTGTCATTTTCCAGCTTGGTGTTAAGTCAATATCTAAACCAGATGCACTAGTGGCTTATGATATTTTTGTAACAAGCTACTCAAATAGATTAATGCTGTTGGTCTCACAGCAAAAAAGACACATGGAAACCCATCAAGAAAACACTCACCCTTGTAGAGGCACGTGGAACATGAGCATTCATTACAGAAGCTTTTGAAACCATGAATAACTGGAAGAAATGAGAGGCACAGCAACTGCTTCTGCACAGGTGACAGGAGGAGAAGGGATCCCATGTCCCATACGTGGAGAGGAGCACATTTGCTTCTGCTACATGGTCAGTCACTGCAGAAGAGTTTGGAACTTTACTGGATGTGTGCATTTTAACTGCAGAAAAAAAAAATCAGCCAGAGGAAGGATCATAAAAAAACAAGTGAGCAAAGTTAGTCCAGAATTCTAATTAAATAACAACAGAAGACACCAAAACTGGCACATTTTTGTGGGCAGACCTAACATTTCCAGAAGAAATCCATGTCAGACTTCGGAGGATTATGTCAAACAAAAATATTTTTTTGGTTTCCAGTTGTTGAAAGCCAAATGCAATTGCATTTTTTTAGGAGCTAGGCACTGAAAATTGCAATGCAACCCCAGAAAAATTTGCTTTGCAATCAAAGTAGCTTTTCTTCAGGGTCCCCCCAAAAAACCCTAAAAAAGTTTTAAGTAAAAGTTTCGGTATAAACTTTGCCAGTCTAAACTTTCAGAAACAATGACCAGTTGAGGTTGCAATTCATGTGGCTGTTCTCAAGGCCTGAGACCTCTTCAGACAACTGCAGTTGGGTGGTCGCTACAGGGTCATGGTGTCTGAGATCATTTGCAGTCAGTGCAGAATGCCTTGCAGAGGATCTCAGGGCTACAGCACAAAAGACATACTTACTCTTCTATATAGAGGAAGTTTATATAACTAAGTCAACAGAAAAATAGAAGCACAGAATGACTAGAAAGCCTCAAAAGCTCAAGGGTATGACGAACAAACATGTCTACCCTATCAGTCCATGACAGTTCATATGCAGACAGGAGTGACTGCATTCTTCAGGATGGAAGAACCCCAAATGCATGTAGGCCAGTGCTACCATCAGTGAGGGATAGCTGATGTCTGTACACCCTCTTTTTCTATGGTCCCCACCATGGCTCTCTGTATTGTCCAGGGACCAGAAATTTCTGTTTAGCAGAGCACTTGCATAGGAGTCTTACTGAAGATTAGCAATAAGTATGCCCTCCAGTATTTTCATGAATACTAACGGATACGAGCAGATCCCTGAAATTAAGATGTTTTAATTTCTTATTAGAAATAAGAAATGAGATAAGATGCAGTCATCAGTCAAGAGGACTGACACTGACATGGACCTCTGGGTATTGATACCTGGGACTTGCTACCCAGGACCTGAGCAACAACAGTCAGCACCGCCTGCCTGCCGGGCAGATGGATAGGATGGAAGATCCATTTAAGCACTGGCTGAGTCTTGTAAATTCCAGCTGGGATTTCAAAGAAAGGAGAGCTCCTCTACACCCCACAGTTGTTGCTTGTTCTGTGCCAGGGGCTGAGGAATTGCATGTGCCTTTCCTCAAATCCTAGTATAACGTCCATGTCATTCCTGCATCTTGGGATCAATGCTAAGTCTCAGACAAGCTAGATTAACCTCTCTTCTTACTGCTTGGCATTTTACTAAGTAAGGCTCTAGATTTTGCATGTGGAAATAGACTTTAAAATCTGTGCTGATCGTAACCAAAGTGAATGTCTACCAGTGTAATTTTTGAGAGAGTAAAACCATCACCAACTATTCACAGTCAAATAGGCCACCTCCTCTCTTTCACTCCCCTTTCCTTCCCCTGTAGTCTTCACCCTCACAATAAACAGGACTGTAGATTTGTGATCCATTGACGATTTTACTGTAGGTCTCTCCACCCATTCACAAGTGCTATCTGTATCACTTCCAAGGTTTTTGTGCTAAAACCTCTAGCATTTCAACCAATCCAAGGCCTTTTTTTTTTTTTTTTTTTTTGGTTTGAACTGTAAACTTTTTGAGTCTCTCTCTCTGTGTTTATACAGTGCTGAAGACAATGGGGCTATTCTTGATTTATCATGAGGCACCACCATAACAATTAACCACCATAATGACAACAGTATGGACAACCTGCTCCCACCTGCACTTTGATGTGAAGATTTCTAAAGCACCAGATCACTCCTGGCAATCCCTCTATAACATGAAACACCACCCTCCTCCAACATCAAAAGTTAGAACATCTTTGTCTGAAAAAATTCATTTGCATGATAGCATCTGCACACTGTGTTCCGCTCAGAGGGAGAAACATGTTTATGAATGCCAGTGAGGAGCGCACTCACAGATGTGAATATGAATATGAATAGGCTGTGACATGCAGGTAACTCTACTCTGCTGTTGTCAGATCTGGTAACCTTGGGTACTGATGATAGCAATCATACCTGTATGACACACGTAATCCTGGCTACCAAGGTCATCCACACTAACTTGCACTGACACAACCAAGCATGGGTTTTCAATGATTGTGGGGTCATTTGCCACAGTTAGAGAGATCCTGTCAAAGGAAGATACAAGACTACAGGCCTCTGAGAGGGCTGGGGTCACCATGAGAGGCTCTAGGGATGTTTGCTGCAGAAGAACATAATAAATATGAGGTTATCACTTTGCTATATTTGACAACTTTCCTTTAGAACAAAGCTATCAAGTTACAAAGGGCACTTGCAGTAGATGGGGAAGGATCTCAGGTGCTTCTGCTTTGGGGAAGCAGGTGACATGTCAGTCAATGGTCCCTCATCGTCACTGATATATCTCATTCCACTAAGCATCAGTCCTGTCTCTCCCCAGATGACACAGTGGCTAGATTTAGATGGTGAGTACGCATCTTATCTATCATAAGTTCTATAAATAGTTGTCATATCCATGTACAGTATCTTGCTGGACTATTTACAGCATGATCTGAAGCCCCTTGAAGCCAATGGAAAGGATGCCATTTACCTTACAGGGCTTTGGATCAGGCCATTATAAACTCTTCACCTCTCGGTGTATGTCACCACACTCTTCCAGGACTATCACAATGTGCATGGTGAGCCACGATCTGTAATGGGCTTCCATGTGGACCTACTGCATGTTTTGGCTATGGGTAAATGATCTCAATGGGAGAGAGGAGGAAAAAAACACAGAATGAAAGCAGACAGGGACAAGAGTTGGAAGGAGTCCATCTTCTGCTTTGGTATATTTTCCTGCCTATGATAAGAGAAAGATTAAAGAGAAAGAAAAATGAAAGAGGACAAGATGAGAGCAGGTTAGGAGATACCTAGTGGGAGGCACCAAGCTCTGTGGCTTGAATTCTGTTGTCTGCATTGAGATGCGCTGGCTGAGTCTATTTTCTTTGCTTAGTATTTGATATTGTGTCTCCTACTCTGAAATGGGAACAGCAAGTCCTGAGAGGGCGTCTACTCTCAGTCCTGCACAGCATATGCACCAGCAGAATTAGGCTGTGTAAACTTCCTTCATCTTGCAGCAGATAACATTATGCCTTCCATAGCCAGCAGGGAGAAGGGACAGGAAAATGGCCCAGCTTGGAGGACTGGGTGATGGGCTGTTCTGTCCCTCCTCTTCCAGCCCTGGCTTACTGATATACTCTGATAAAACCAGCCAGTGAAGTCAGCATCAATGGTACCTGGGCAGTTCCTAAGGACCTTACTAACTCAGTAAGATCCTTGTGCTTGGTGCCATATAAACAGAATTGATGGATGGTCTCAGCCCCAGGCAAATTAAAACCCAAACATAAATAAAAGGCAGCAGTTTGGGGAGAATGTGTAAAAAATGAGACCATTTTGGCCAGCACACTAGGCAGTAGCTCTCATCTTTATCCAGCATCCTGTAGGCAAAGGGGGGGCTTTTATGTTTGATCTGAAGGAGGTAATAAGGAATATTTTCCCTGTTCATCTTATCATGCACCAATGAAAAAGTAGAGACTGGCATGCAAAAATCTTCATATCTCTGTAACTCAGTGTTTTGAGGTAAATAGGGACAACTTTCCCAACCCAACTTCAGCAAGTAGTAATGAGGGAACCGATATCAGTGCTGTAGACCAAACCTCAGCATGGCACTGCAGGCAGGCAGAAGGGCCCTGTGAGGTCTTGTTGTTGGACCAGGGGGCTGGGGAGACACTCAGTGTCATGCTCGTCTCCCTTGGGGTGCAGGAAGAGGACCCCGAGGTGGGTAGGGAGACCTCCCCCTCCTTCCCACAGGCAGCGAGTGCTGCCAGGTGGAGGTGCCTCTGCAGGTGTGCATGGGCTCAGCTCAAGCAGCTCCAGCCCCAAGTCTGCAGGCTCACCAGGGCTAGAAGCCACCTGGCACCTGCAATTACCCTGGCCAGGCCTCTACACCCTACGCTCGGGGAGAGGGAGAAAGAGAGAAGGAAAAGGCAGCAAGGAAGGTGGGGATGGCTAAGGGTGGGGAGAAAGGAACAGCAACACCAAGTCAAGAGAGCCAGAAAGTTTCACTGCAAGTGATAGCAAGGGATGACTGACAACAACCGGTATGGAAAGAAGAGAGCTGGAACCAGCTGCCGGTTGGGAAAGGGCATGCAACAGGGTGAACAGCCTGCCTCTCCTGGCAGGGTGAAAACTGGCAGCAAGCAAAAATCCTGAAAGACAGTGCAAGAGGTCAAGAGGCCAGGAGGAAGGAGTGGAGGGAAGGGACATGGGTGGTGCCTGATGCTGTGGAGGAAAGTGTATGAACTCCTTTTCAGTACTCTCTAGTAGTGCCCAGTGGCAGGACAAGGGGCAATGGGCACAAACTGAGACAGAAGTTCCTTCTGAATATGAGGAAGAACTTCTTTACCTTGAGGGTGATGGAGCACTGGCACAAGCTGCTCAGAGAGCTGAGCCTATGCATGATCCTATTGCAGACTGTACCTTAGCAATCAGGAGAAGGCAGGTAGCTGGACACACGCCTTGCTGCTAGTATCCCCGTTTATCCCTGTCCATGGAGAGGAGACATCTTTCCCTTTACCAGAACCATGACTCATCATTCATTCTTTTTGTGCCAAAATGTGGCTTGCGGGTACCTAGCTTCTCTGAGTGGGATTTTTCAGGAAGTAGGAGACAGCCCAAACATCTCTGATAAAACCAAGCCAAGTCTGAGGCAATGTGTTCAGTAGTCATTCTGGAGAACATCAGCTTTGGTTTCCGCAGAACTACGAGGTCAGAGTCTTTGCTGCCTTTCCTGAACCCATGCAACTGGAAGAGAGAGGGGGATGACTTACTACCACAGCAGACTTAGTTCACTGCCTTTAATACTGCAGAAGTTAGTGGTTCAGAAGCCAAATGAAAGAAAAAAATAATCTCCAAACGTTTTTGTTTCCTTATAAACAAGTGTCTACTTTGGCTTCTTTGTTTTGTTGTTAAAACAGTTATAAATATATATATAATGCATGTATAATATATATATAACATATAATGTAGTCATCAGAAAGCTTTACGTCAACTGAAAGTACAGCACAGTGATGAGTGAGTGCTGTCTTAAGCCAACATCTTAGCCACCTCCCAGATCTGGCCTCACACCCTCACGTACTCACCCCGGAGGTGAGTGGCTGTCTAGGACTCCTGCTGATGTGGCTCAAATTTGCAAAAATAATGAACTCCTCCCTGGAGCAGAGCTTATACCTCAGGCGATGACTCCCCACCACCCGCCACGTTCTAGCCACTGAGCCAGAAATGCTGTCTTGGCTACCCCTTATGTCTGTGGCTACTTGGCAAGGGGGAGACCCCAGTTCACTGTTACCGAATCCTCTAGGACAGCTCATTTCCTCAGCAATGGGCTATTCACAGGAAAGACTGTACTACTCCAGAAGCTGGTGGAGGATGATTTGTCCCCTCCATCATGCTGTCTGCCTTTAAGCTTCCATTGTGTTGTTTTTGCATGCACAGTCCAGGGTTTCTTTAGTCTTACTTACCCAACCCTCAGACAGTCTGCTTGAAACCCAAATCCCTGAGGAAGCCCTAATGATAAGCTTTAGAGGGCTCTTTTCTTTTAGACTTCAGCTCCTCCTCCCAATGTTGCTTTGCTCTGGGCCGACACTGGTTGCTCAGTGTAAAGGCAGGGAACACAGCCAGGGTAGTCACCAAATCCAGCCTCAACTACATGGCAACAGATCCTCACCAAATGCTCATGAAAGAAAGCTCTTCCATTCATACCACCAGGAGTTTAGTTCATGGATCATCATATGTAATTGCAACCTCCACAAGCTTTGCAGTGTTCATTGGTGAGTCCTATCTGGCTATAAAAATTCTGCCTTTGGTGGCTGTGCATGACTTGGCTGCTATAGTAACATGCACGTTAAAAAACCCCCAGGTACAGCTCATCTGCTAGCAAAGGTCTATGCCTAGCGCGTGTACTGCCCAAGGCAGCAGATCTGTGCTTAACTTAGCAATTCAGGGAAGCTGGAAAATACAAAAATAGTGCTGCACGGTGTCTAAATAAACTAGTTTTAGGAGTGACCTGACTGTATAAACCTGTCAAAGCAACTGAGACATTGGGTGGTTTATGAAAGTGGATAGAGGTGTAGAGTAGATAAAGGGGGCTTTTGGTGATCCAGGCTTTAGACTACTGTTACTTTTACTAAACCTGCGAGGGATTTGGAACTCAGCCCTGGAAAATTTAACTAACTAACATATTTTAACACATTAAAACATAACTACAGGTTTTTGGGTTTCTCTTTGGGGGTCCTCCTGAATTGCTACCCTTCCCTTCCCTCCCTTCCTTCCCTTCCTTCCCTTCCCTTCCTTCCCTTCCCTTCCCTTCCCTTCCCTTCCCTTCCCTTCCCTTCCCTTCCCTTCCCTTCCCTCCCTTCCCTTCCCTTCCCTTCCCTTCCCTTCCCCTCCCTTCCCCTTCCTTCCCTTCCCTTCCCTTCCCTTCCCTTCCCCTCTCTATTTTTCTTTAGTTCTGACACTTGGAAAATGTATCTGGATCCTCTAAGGGCGCCAGAATTTAGGGCATGACATTTGGGTAAATATTCACATACTGTTTTCAGACAGTAAAATATTCTGTTTCCAGGGCGAGCAACCTCTTCAATTCTGGATGCAATCCCATTTGCTAAGGTATACAACCAGAAGGGACAGGCTTACATCCTTAGCCTGTCCAAAAGGTCTTTACACGAGCTGCAGTCTGCTCCAGGAATTCTGGTTCTCCTTTGTCTCAAACTTCCAAGGTAAAGATCCTCACTCCTTCCCCTTCAGCCGCCTTCCCTTCTTTGCACTGGCAAATGTGACTGTGCTACTACAAGTGCTGAAGTTGGCTGCTTAATGCCATGCAGCACCTTGACAGGTTTAATTTCAGGTGCTTGATGAACTCACGCATGGCAAGCTTAACTCTGCTTAACTGTCATGTTTAAAATAAGATTTGGGCTTCCTGTTGTTTCTGTTTGCTTGTGGTTGGTTGGTTTTTTTTTAAACGTTGACCCATATATCATTTCCCTGGATTGATAAAGATTTCTTAGTACTCTCTTCTGTGAATGTATTAAAGGGACTATTGTTCAGTTATAATTTTCATGCTTCTTATTTTATTTTCCATAATTAAGTGCTAAACTTTCATAAGATATGTTATCTCTAAACTGTTAGTGTTGCATAGCAGTTTCATTTTATGTGATCTTAATTTGCAGATTTTTTTTTCTTAAATACCTTTTGCAGTTAATGTATTGGTTTATATTGTGGTGGACTTGGCAGTGCTAGGTCAACAGTTGGACTTGATGACCTTAAAACTCTTTTCAAACCTAAATGATGATTCTATAATGAAGTGGAAAAGAATAGCAGGGCAATTACCATTGCTCACATGACTCAGGAAACCAGTAATGAGATGGAGAATCTCTCACCACCGGGTTACCAGATCACATGTGAGTTAGTTGTGGTTTCATGACCACCCTGAGCCAATCTACATCCAGCTTTTGCCAAAATGTGTAGCGGTTTTGCCCCTGTCCATAAGTTCCCATCCCTTCCCTTGTGCCAGAGATAGGGTTCATGCATCCGGGAAACTGAGCACATCAGGCTGATCCAGCTAAATGCTTCACCCAGCACAAAATGGGAAAAAAGGGAAGATTTCCCTCATCTGTCTGAATTCCCTGATCTGTCTGGCTGCTCAAATGCATGATCACCAAGGTGCACGGGTGATGGGTGGGAACACATGATGTAGGGCTGAGTCACCCCTTTCAGATCTAGCACAGAATTAAGATTGCCTTAAGCCAATGATGAAAGCAGAGGAAAAACAAAAATGTTGTTTTCATCTAGGAATTAGAAGTCTATCAATTTGTCATCATTATGGTGTCTGATGTCTTTACAATAATTACTACAACACTAAAGGATGGGTCTCATCTCTGCTCATTTATCCAGCTAGTTTATGCCAGTTTCTCAGATCCCTCTAATCAATGGAAAGAGAAGCTTCCAGAAGAAGCATCTCATACAAAGATGGGTATTTAAGGGGGTGGAGAAATTTTCTGAACATCAAAGAATCATAGAATGGTTTGGGTTGGAAGAGACCTTTAATTTCACCCTCAAGAGCTTCTTTTTATCCAATCTATATCCACCTTCTTTCAGTTTAAAACTGTTACCCTTTGTCCTGTCACTGCAGGTCCTGGTAAATTGTCTTTCTCCATGTTTCTTACAACCTTCCTTTAAGTACTGAAAGGCCATGACAAGGTCTCCCCTCTCTTCTCCAGGCTGAACAACCCCAACTCTTTCAGCCTGCCTTCATAAGGGAGGTGTTCCAGCCCTTTGATCATTTTCATGGCCCTCCTCTGGACCTGCTCCAACAGGTCAGATGTCCTTGACTATAGAGTGAATTCCAGCTCCACCTCCAGGACATCTGCATTTCACATCCCATCTCGTTCTTGACTGGAGTCTGGCTCAGAAATCCTTACTCTCTGAGGGCCTAGCTGAACCGTGCAGGCACCCTCCACATCGATGTGTTCCTGGTGGATGCCTGGTCCCCTCCATCTCTCCTCCCCTCCTGCACTGGCACTGCACCTGCATGGGCCTAACATTTCTTCAGTGAGCTTTGGCTCAGATTGCACGGCCAGCAGCAGGTTCCCAGAGGTGGGTTCTGAGACATCATAGGGGTCTCCCCAACATAAAGATGGCATCATAAACGCCAGCTTTGCTGTTCCCTGATTTCTGTCTGCAGCAGACTAGGCAGGGACAAGTGCTGCGCATGAGGCACCTGGCTTTCTGAGCTCTGCCTGGGCAAATCAGACAGAAGCGTATCCTTACAGAGAGCAATTGATTTGGGGGGTAGAGGGAAGAGGCATTATTTTATTAATAATTTTTTACAGCCATTTCCCTCCGAAGTCCTTTCCTGCTATCTTAGAGCAAGGTCTAAGAGTGTATAACTTAAAAGATCTGGTATGGAGATTTTGATCATAAAGACTCAATTAATGAGGTGGTTTGGGGAGTTTAATATTACATTGTTGCTGATGGCTGGCTGATTGTTTTACTTGCCTTTGATCAGCTGTGTGAGTGGAGGGTCATCCCAATCACCGCGGGCCTACAGTATCCGTCATCACCCCTCAGCCCTATTTGTCTTGCGTGTGTATGCAGAAGGCCTGCTTCTGATGAACTGTGAAAAGAAAGATGAACTGTTGTAATGAAAACATTCCCTCCCCAAGATCCTCTTTAGACAACATTCAATTGGTTTGACCTTGTCCCCTCTTGCGGAGGACGGTAATGATTCCTGCAGATGGCTGGGTCATTCCTTGGACACTTGGGAGCGAGGGAGCCGGATTCTCCGTCTGCATTAGCTCTCCAGCTATGCAGGCTGCAGCCGGGAAATGCAAGAGCAGCATGGTTAGACATACCTGAGATAGCTGTCATCTAGCCGGTTGGAGTCCCCATAGATGTCCTGGGCTGCCTATTTTACTTGGGGACTTCACCCAGGCTTGTTTGGCTCACGGCACATGCATGTGCTAGCTAGCCAGGAGGAGTTGGATCTTTGGGGCGGCAGTCTCCTTTCTGGCTGAAGCAAAGGCATGGCCTGAGGGAAGCCATTTGAGACACCAGACGGGCTTCCCTTGCCCACCAGCCTTGTAGGCAGATGTAAGCTGGCAAATACTAGTAAATGGTGTGTTAGCTGAGCTAGTGGTCTCCTGCCTTAAATCGGTCTTGCTCCCCAGAAGGTAGCCTTTCCTGATTATGTCACATTTAGGAAAGTGACACAAGAGCTGGTGGTGAACACAGCCTTCATGTTCATGCCCACAGTTTTAGGGAGATGAAATCCCTGGATCAGCCTTGGGGAGATGTCCCTGTCCCTCTGGCAGCTGAAAAGGTGACTGTGCTGGAAATGGTTGCCCAGTCATCTTCAGAGGAGAACAGAAATACTTTCAGTACTTTTACTGGTTAATAAGAGAGAGTGGAAAGAAACAGCTCTGTGTGTTATTACAAGGATTTAAAAATAATTGCAAGCTAAACTGGTAACTGCATACTTGGAGGCATCAAAGGGCACACGGACCCTTGTACAAACACTTCGTAATGGCCTGTGCCTGGCCTGAAGAGTTACAGCGAGCATGAGCAAGGAAGGAAAGGCTAAATGAGGAAGAGGGCACATGAGAGCAATAAGACTTGTCCCATGTCACACACGCAGGCCAAAAACCAGAGCCCAAACAGTAGCAGTTGGTGTCCTGTTTGTGAGGCCACTGAGTCTAGTCTGGTGGCCCTTGAAACACTTGTCTTTAGCTGTGGTCAGCCTCCACTTCCACCTGAATAGTGTGAGGACATCACGGCACATCAAGCTCTTGCAGCCTCATAAGCAGGTCCACAGGCCCTCCAGCAGCACTGTCAAACCCACTTTAAGGCTGTTTATCTTTTTCAGAAGTGCAGTTATCCCGTCCTTCTGTGGCTGCTCTAAAAGAAGCTGCAGCTACTTTAGTGATGTAAGTCTTGCCTGTGGAAATACGCACAAATTCAGCCTGTGTCTGCTGTTTTCCTGCTGGTTTACTCGTTCTTCCTCCATTTCAGGAGTTTCATGAAAATGCAGTCATCATGCACATCGCAGTTCTAAGACACCCTGACACTTGGGCACAGGCCAAATACTGACCGTTCTTGCTTTGTCACGCTTAGTGAAGCAAAAATGCCACCCTTTCTCCAGGAAACAGCATAGCTACCAGCATCTTGGTATCTATAAGAAGCCTTTTACCAGATGCTGCTATCTGCAGCTCAGAGTGGTAGGGGTGGGCTTTTCTGCCTACCTCTGCAGCACAGGATCATGTAGGCGTGACTCATTTAATCAATTTAATCATGTTTCCTTCCATTTTGGGTGCCTTTGATATTACTGCCTGGGCTGGCCTCACTTTCTCTTGACCTCTGCCAGAGGCACATGACAACTTGGTCTCCTGGAGGACTGCAGCCCTGTCATTTACCTAAAGGCCAGGGCTCTGTACTGGGGTATTCCAGTTTGACTGGTCTCAGCGGGTATGAGAACAGCCGGAATGCTTCACCCGTGTACCAGCCCCACAGCTTGCTCTGTACTGCATTAAGTGCTACACTCCCCTGTCACTGTCCTGGGTTAACAGTGCTTCGCGCCAAGGTTTGCAGATTTAGCTACTTTCATTTGGGCAGAATTAATCAACAACCTTAAAAGATGTTTTGCCTCAGCGAAGTCTGTGCGCAGCTGGCAGGAATGGCAGTCGGGGAAAGATCAGGCTTGGGATTCCCCTGCTGGATTTTCTCCAGACAAAGAACCTTACCCAAACGCAGTTGTATAAGAGAAGAAAAGGTCCCTCCAACTGGCACCTGAAGCGTTGTGATGAGGCTGAAACCCTGAGCCGGATTCATGAGGCAGCTGTGTGGGTAGCAGCAGTTTGCAGTGCATGCGGCAACAGGCACTGAAAGATTATTTGCTCCAGTAACTGGGGCTGGGTGTTCAGGATCCAAAGTAAACATACGAGCCACAGTGCTGTACAAAGGTTTAATACCCTATATTCATAAAACACCTTTCATTCAGCGGCATTTTAAAGCATGAATACATCCTGCATGCACGGAGCAGAGGGTGAAGCTGGGCTCAGTAACCTTTGCCCCAGGCAGTGGTGGGAAGAGCAACCAGGTGCTTATGCAGTGCCTGAGCCCCACGTGCACCAGCTGTACCCCACGCTGCATGCACGGTTCCCAGCCATCTGGGATCCAGCTGATCCATGCTCCTAGAAACAAGGTGGGCACACACAACATGACCTGTAGTCGCATCAACTGCATTTGTGAGAGATCACAGAGAAGTTAGGTGTCTGTGTCTTGCTGGGAGGAATAGCCACTAATAATAAAATCACTGAATGCTTTGGCACCACCTCAAAGATCCCCCAGAAACACAATCGCAAAACTAAACACTGAATGTGATCAGCAAAATTATTTGACTTTTTTAATTGGACAACACATGAAGGTTGCAATCCCGCTGCCCAGGCTACGCACCTCTCTGTCTCACCAAATACGTCTAAAGCATCTGATGGCGTTGTTGTCCCAGCCCTGACCTGGTGCCAGCATGAGACTCACCAGCAGGAAAGCTTTCTCCTCCCTCAGTGCATGTCCAGAAACCGCATGCATATCCTGAGTGTCGGGCTGCTGACTGAGAGCACCAACTGCAGGTCCTCCGAGCATGGAAAGCTCTTGAGGTACCTGAGGAGAGGGGTGAAGGGAGAAAAAATTCCCCAGGAATTGCCATCTTGGGAGCAGACCCGTATGTTTGCAGATGTGCACAGGGAAGCACACAAGGATTGATGTCCACCATTTGAAAACGACACATGTTAGATTTCTTAATTTTCAAGAGGCCTGGTATATAGCCCCCAAATCCCTCCCTCTGCAATGGAAAATTTCTTCTTGGAGGAAAGTTACCTTTAGGTGAAATGACAGAACCAAGAATGTGCATCATTTTATTAAGCTGGCTAACATTTGCCAAATAATTAAGGGCATAGCCGTTCCTCCGGAAGTATTTTTGAAAGTATTTTCCTTTTTTTCCCATAGCCTTCATGTCTGGCATTTATTCTAGATTTTTTAATTGCCATTTCCCTTGATCACCACAGCCACATTATGAGTTTTTCAAACAGTAATAAAAAATAAAATTGTTCTTGAACGACAATGTTTAATTTGAAACTAAGAATTTCACATTCTTATTTTTTCAAGAGGAAAAATATGGATTTAAAAATCCGTGCAATTATCAAATTTATGGGAAAATAAGCACTTTTGAAAGCTACAGAAATTCAAATGTATTGTTGACCTTCAATATTTCACAGATGAATAACAAAAATAACCACCCATTTCTAGATTTTGGTGAAATTAGAAATTGCATGCCTCTGCACTCCCAGATGACTGTCAAATCTTGCACCTCATCAGCATTTATCATTATTCCTGTCTGTTGCAGATGAAGTGGAAGGTCAAAGGAGCTCACTGCCCCTTGGCTGGTGCACACATCCCAAAGCTACATTACAGAAGAGTCACAAATGAGGACAAAAGGATGCAGAAGAGCAACAGAAAGGAGCTGAACTCGCAAACAGGGCAGAGCTGCTCTCTGTGGGGATGTCAGAAAGGCCTTTTAATTCTAAACCAGCCTGTGGTGCTTGCGCTGGCTTAGCTGCACGGGGGATTTCCATCCATCCCCAGCTTGCTCCAGCAAAGCCGAGCTCCGACCTCCCTGGGGAACAGCAGCAGGGGCGGCCACAGCCCGGGGAGCCCCAGGCCACTGCTGCCATCCAGCCGCCCCCTCCTCCCCGCTGACCCACAGCGGGGCACTTCTCCGGGCTAACGCTGGTTGCATAATGCTACCTCATTAAAAATGAACAGGATAACAGAAAAGGGAGGGCTAAAAACACAGGCCCAATGAACCTGCTGAAAAGGTAGCTTCTTTGTCAGGTCTTAAACCCCTGCTCACCTCACAGTGTTTATATCTGCGAGGGCGTGCACACCACTGTTTTACACAGGTCTAATATATGCATGGCAGCGTGCCCTTGGCTTTTTCTTTTTATTTAATCTTTGACTTGACAGTGTTGTAACTTGCTTCCCTGTGAAACCGGAGAAGAAGGGATTGTTGTGTGCATCAGGTTTTGCTTTTGTTTCTATCCCTTTTATTGAGTTACATAAAGAAACTCTTAAGCTGCTTCTGGCTGCTCATAAGCACTCAGGTGTCTGATTCTGTCTTCTGGGACATTAAGGACCTCAGTTGCACCTCAGTGCGACAGCCACCATACTGGCCACCACTGGAATGGTGGTTCAGGATGCTGCCGAGGGCAACTGGTCCAGCAGGGAGCCCTATTCTTTACATCAGCTGAGAGACCTGCCCTTCACACTTGCTGGTTTGCATCTGTAATTCCTTTAAAGGGGAGTCCCTGTGGTGTCTTTGGGATTTTCTTCTGGACAATTTCAGGATGGACATCTTCTCTAAATCCCTTCTCCCATCAGACAACAGTCTTTCAAACCAGATAGTGGCCTGGTCACAAAACACCCACTAGAGAATTAACAATCAGCTTTGTGATTTTCTGCGTCGATAACAGACATCGTAGAAAATGGAGCTAGAAGAAACTGTTAAAGGTCATCTTGCCCTTCCACCAGCCTCCAGATATGATCAGCTGTGCTGAAGACGCTGGATTTGAGACAGTTGTCTGCTGCTAAAGCTACTTAGCTGCTGCTAAAGCCTTCCCACAACGGCACTTTCACACAGCAAACCATCCCAATGGTGCACAAGTCCACAACTGGAGAATGCCTCTTAATATCTCACCTGAATTCCCTTTATTGCACTTTAAGCCCGTTAGTTCCTTTCCTGTCCCCAGCAGACATGAAGAACAGCTTATCCTTCCTTCTTGCAGTAGTCTTTCACATACTTGAAGGGTATTATCACATGTACCCATCTTCAGTTCCCTACTCTAAACAAACCCAACTCTTTCACTCTTTCCTCATAGCTCATGTTTTCTAGCCCTCTGATCACTCTTATTCCTGCCTGCTGGACTCTCTCCAGTTGGTCAACGTCCTTCTTGAAGCCTGATGCTCACAAGTGGGTGCAGATCGATTCAACAGGCTACTCCAAGCCAAAGGACAGAGGGGAGTAGTTTCACAGTTGGGAGATCCTCAGCACGAATGACCCAGTCACTCTAGCTGTGGCACCTCTGTAAAATTTGGCCCTGGGTTAGGCTGGCAATATCCCGGAGAAGCAGCAGTTTTATAGATGAATAACAGCACCTCAGATTCATCCTGGAATGTAATAGGCAGCTGTAGCCAAAAAAAAAAAAAACCAACCCAACAAAAACCACCAATAAACACCACTAGGACTGGTATAGTGAACTCCCTGCTAGCAAGGTATTCAGGGACAAGTGGCATTTTCCTGTTGTCTCAAAAAAGGAACTTCTTCCCTTTTACATCTCAAGGCTTATTCTTTGGGAGAGGGAATATGCTAGTACGTCTATACTGCATTTGCAATAAGCCCATAGCAAACCCCAGACTAGTCTGTACATTCAGCACAGTACAATGCCTGAAGGGAGCTGAGCTCCCTTTTGAGATCATGGCATATTGCCCTCTGAGCGGGGAAGACAGGCTTGGTCACTGGACCACAATGACACAGCTCTTCTGCTCCTGGTCCTCCCACTAGCTCTCTGGCCAGCACTGGGATCTTTGCAATGTGCTTCATCGCATGGTGCAGATGTGCCCCAAGGAGCTCGCTGGGTTTGTGGGAAAGGTTCTAACTCCTAGAGCAATTTTTCAAGGCAGCAGGGTTTCTGTCTGGTTTCATTGTCCTGTTGCAAACTTTTTTCCTTGGAAATTGCTCTTTCCAAACTCTAACCTTAACATCCCTCAAGAGCTTGCCCTTCATAAGCCAAAATCGTTAGCTTCCGTCAAGTGAAGACAATGGAAGGACGTGTTAAAACAGCCACACTGCTACACCTCAGGCAAGGCTCAGCTCACTCTCTTCTGGGGAACTGCTCAAATATATATTGGTTAGGATCTGCGCCAAGATTTTTCAGTTAATATTTGCAAAATTTAATCACAACAGCCCAGATTCGGCATTGCCTTAATCCCATTGAATTGTTCCTTAGTCTGCAGCAAGCGCCTCCGGTTTCAATTAGACCATTCATGGTTATGGGCATTTTTGAATAAGAAGGGATCAAAACCTGATTCTGGAAATCTGGTTGCAGAATGCATTCATCCAAACCAAGGCTGCATTTCAGCTGCCCAGTCCACAGCATATTATAAAAAGGGAAGATTTAAATACACACTGTACTGGACCATTGTAGCAAGACTGCTTTGCAAAAGCTTCTCCCTGAAAACCTCCCTCTTTAAATGAGAGAGAGATCAAACCACGAAAACAAGCGGTACCAACCCCAGGAGGCAGGCTTGCCTCCTGAGTGCCAGATAATAATAAATGATGTGTTTGTAATCCACAGCAGAGATACAATGGCATTTTCTCTGACATGAAATACTAAAGAGGGAGTGAATAGTTCTGTAAAGTGCTTTTCCAATGTAGGGTGAAAGATCTTTCACCAGAGAGAGGATGATCTCTGGGGATGGGTTCCTATCTTCTAATTTCACATCAACCAGAAAACTCCAGCAAAACCAAGAAGTGTTTATGTACCTAATACTGCATAATTTCAGGAAGAAAAGAGATTAGACTATGGCTAAAGTGAGTCAATAAAAAAGTCATATGCAGGAAGGAGGAGAAACTGAACGGGAAAAAGCTTCAGGGTGTAACTATACGTCTTTGCACCAAGTGTTTTTAATTCAGCCTGAAAACTCCTTTCAGACATAAGGACACAGAGGGGCAATCCCACCTCCTTCCAGAGGGCAGCCATGGTGGGATTTGGAGGGTGCGGCTGGCAGAAACAGCACAAGGTGGCCAGGGAAAATCAGGATCCACACATGTCCAGCAGAAGGAAATTAATTCCAGCAGAACAGAATGGATTCAGTTACAATTTGACCAGATCACACTGTATCACTGCTCCACAAATAACAAATGCCATCCAGAATGATCTCTACAACTAAATCGCCTGGGCTCAATCATGTGCCCCACCAAAAAATTAGAGGGACAGTTTAAACTTTCTGCAGAATGTTTTAATTCTCTGTATTAACACCACCTTTAAAAAAGTGCAGAAGGTTTTATTCTTTGGTTATTTCCTAAGGCCACATGTTGGCTCAGGAATCCTGAGTTTCACTGAAACACCTGCTCTTTACAGGCTCCGCTGACTGAAGGATAAGTTAATTAGGTAACTTACCCAAAGGTCACATGGTGAGTAAAGTAGGATTAGCACTCAAGTTCCTCCTGGCAACTAGTCCTGTGCTGCGACAGTTAGAAAAGGTTAACCACCTTCTTTTAGCTTTTGTTTTCCATTTTCCAGAATGGGGCAGCACGTACGCAGGCTGGGCTGTGTTACATTGCCTCAGCAGTATTTTGGAAAAAAACCCCCACAAAACAAAAAAAGAACTCACCCCGAAAAAGGCTTTGAAAAGTCATCACATCTGGTGGGATGTGGTGCTTGAGACAGAACGGAGCAAAACAGTGGATTAAGCTCAGCACGCTGAATATGAATTCTGGAAAAAGCCCCACTCCCTCATTAATCCCAAGCACAGACCTTGCATGACCGCTGCTGTGTGACACTGTCATGCTGCTGCCCACCTTCTGCTCAGAAGTCACCCTGGTTTCCCTGCCCATCTGCCCTGCAGGCAGATGTGAGCTGGCAAATATTGGTAAAAGGCTCTGCCAGCTGAGCTACAGACCTCCTGCTTTAACTCCCACCCGCCTGAGACCTCTTGCCTGAGTTGCCTGCACTGGCGTAGCCAGGCCAGCTCTGCCAGCTGGCATAAACCTGCGTAGAAACCGGCTGTGTTGGAGTCACTGGCCACGTTGCACAGCGCTGTGCACATCTGTGTACCCAATGCCATTTTGCTCCTCAGCAGGACTGGTTTGGTCATGCCGGTTTTCAGCAGGCGTGCCTGGGAGCACAGGGGAGCAGTGTCCCATGTACACTGGTCGGTCCCCTGCTCTCTTCTCCAGCCTCTCCTTACCTTGCCTTGCCTACAGCCCTATATCCTGGTGTCTGCAGGCTGTGAAGGAGAAAAGATGCTGCAAAAGAGCACAGCCCTCTGTTCCTCCCCGTCCTGGGGGGACCTTGTGCTATCCTGAGCTGAAGAGCACCCCGTAACTCAGTTTGGATCTGCGTGGGTCAGCACCTAGCCTCCCACAAAATGCCTGATCCCTCTGGATGAGCTGCCCAGGTGCTGGGGCAGACAGCTTTCTGCCTTGATTTGGGGGCAGCTGTGGAGGGGCAAAGTGCTTGTCTTCCTTCTTTGGGGGAGTCTTGTAGTGCTTTGTCAGGAAAGCATAAGAAATCTAAAGGGCTTCTGGGCATGCCAGGGCACACGGTCCCTCCACCCATCACCTTGGCAGATTCTAAGTAACAGTACCACCACAGGGAGGTTCTCAGGGTGATGTTTTGCAACCACTGCCTGTGGCCTCTCCTCTACCAATGCGAGTAAAAAGAGCAAGTGCAAATGCATTTTATCTCGGAGAGCAGTGATGGATTTTTGCTCTGGCCAGGGATGAGGTGTGTGCCACCTGATGACACATGTCTCATTCCCATGCTCTGTGCCCTTAGCTCCCAGAGTCATCTCCTCAGGACTGTTCCCATTGGTCTAAGCAGTATCCCTGGGAGCCAGGGACCGGGGCTGTTTCCAAGCAAGGCCAGCAGGCTCCCTCCAAGGAAGGCTCATCTCCTGAGTGCTCCTCCAGTCCCTTGAGTGCTGCACCTCCCTCCTTCCCTTGGTAGCGAGCAGATGTGAAGATCAACTGCTCATCATATTGCTGGAGCTTTCTAAACATATTTCACCCCCAACCTTCAGTAGGAGTGCATGCGGGATGGCCGCTCACCTGCCACAATACCAGAAGGCTATTGCCACAATACCACAATACCACACTGGGCAGTGTACCTGAGTGTGACATCCCTTCTCCTCCTATAAATACAGCCTTAGGGTGAAGGGTTGAAATGAAAAAAAAAATCCATTCACATATTGCACTGTGCAATGGCAGATAGCCATTTCTCTGCCTGCTAGCTGCTTTAAATTCAGGTAGCTTTATCAGCTGAGAATTTACTGGACCTTTCATCAGAAGCAGCTGTTTCAGAGTCAGCCAGGGACCACCTCCCAAACAGTAGTTGTTCAGGATTTGCATAACTTAAATTCACAGCCATTGAGAGAGCTCGCAAAAGCGAGACCCGCTCCTAAGCTGTGAGCGGGACAGCTTGGCTTTAAAAAGTCGGCTCGTATTTCTCGTGTGTTAGAAAGAGCACCTGTTTAAACTATGCAGCTCTAACAGTGGGCATGGTTTGGGCACTGACCCGTTAATAGACAGGGTGGGGCTTTGCAGTCATTAACAGCGACAGGCAACTGAAACAAACACAACCAAAAAACCATAATCAGCATTTTCTTTAACCCAAGAATAGGTGGGAGGGTGAAGAGCAGGACTGAAATAAACCACCACCACTCCATGTCTCATCCGTCGTTGCTGGCCTTCTGACATGCCCTCCACCAAAAGGCAAGAACTTCAGAAAACTAACCATTGCTATTCCTAGGGAAATGGCTAGTACTAAATGTTAGCTAATGACCCTGACATGGCAAAAGGGTCCAGAGCAAGACATTATAATTGGACTATAACATTCCTACACTAAAAATTTATATTATTCCCTCTGAGACCTTTTCATAAAGGTCGATTAAAAGTCTAAGAAGAAACAAACTTTCTCTGCATGTTTTCACCAGAAAGCACTGTTGAGGGTTTTGGATGTTTTGTCACCTTCTTCTCACTTCTTGCAGAAAGGTCTGTTGGAGAGACAATTTCTGCCTATCTGAATTGCAGACCCCCCCAGCCAGCTCCCCTGCCAGCTATGTCCCTTCACGGGTGCTTTCAGCATGGTCCTTTTGTCCTCCCATTCATAAACTGCTGCACAAGCAGGACAGATTGCTGATCAGCAGCTAATCTGCCTTTCTCTGAAAGCAACTGTCTATGTGCCGCCTAAAATAAGCAGCGGGGCTACCCCCTCACCTACAGCTCTGAGGACATCACCGAGGCGGTGAAACCTTGGGTGGCTGCCTGCTCCCACGGCCAGCCCTGGCAAAGGCAGTTCTCACCTGCTCCGTGTGTTAGCATTGTCTGCCCCAGCAGCCCAGAGGGCTTAAATGCTGAGTTCTGCACACCTTCTGAAATATGCAGAGGTGGTTCAGAAAATATGCCCGGTACCTGCAATAGTATCCTTTGATCACCAAAAAGCTAAATGGCAGAAAGCACTTGGGTATGAAACACGCGTAGAATTTACGCAGTGCCTTGACTTTGTGCTGAACACTTAATACTTCTGGAGAGCTCCAGTGTTACGGGACTCTGTAAGCCACACAGAGCCCTCGCTGTTTCACAGCCATGTATGGCCACTTGAGACTCGGTAATATGTCATTAAATGTCACCAGCACCGCAGACAATGCTTCAATATAGAGTTATTTTGGGAAAGATCAAACCTATCAAAACTAGTAGATTTTTCACTACATCAAAGGCACTTTACTGACATTCAATGAAGCATGTCTCCTTAGATCCTAGAGAAAGGAATGAGCCTCATAAAATAATAAATATCTTTGCATTTTATCTCCTGATGCCTCTATCTATGGAGGTATTTATACGGCCCCCATAACTAGTCTCTGGGCATTTACCTCACCTGATTAGGGTACAGATTTACTGAACAGACATGATTTGTCTGCAAAACCAAATTCATTTTCTTAAAACAGCTGTCTTAGGGAGAGACAAACCTGTTAGCAGAGTTAGACAAAGAACATTTTGCTGCAACATTTATTTTTTATTTGGCGGGACACTGCTTGGTTGGTGCCATGTAATTTAAAGGAGTTATCTCTTAAGATATGACAGCAAAACCAATCAAAGCAGCAGGGGCCTGACTTGTCTGTCTTTCAGAGCTCATACGCCTGAGTCTTTGGTTACTGGTAAATTCCCCATGGGGCAGGATTATCAACAGAAGACCTGTGTATTACTGCTCTTATAATCCCCTTTGCAGAGAGGTTGGACAAACGTCCATGACCAGACTGGAGAAGAGACTCCAGCTCTTCCCAGCTTGCAGAGGAGGCTTTTGTGGCATTGCTGAGCAAACCGTGAGTTTGCTTTAACCAGTGCAATATATTTGTGCCAGCCCCAGGGGTCACAGGCAGTGTGAAGGTGACTTCAGAGATCACCATGGGGGAGAACAGACCCTCTTCTGCTCACTGAGCTTTGGAGCAGAGAGCCGCCTGTATTTCAGGCAGCGGTAATCCCTTGGAGAAGAGCCTTGTCCGTCACCAGTGTGCCCAGTTTCGCTTCACAGGCTGGCCAGCACAGCATGCTGCCAGAGTCACTGTGATGGGCTAGGGAACCCTGTCCCTTCTCACCAAAGGCTGGGGTGACCCACCTGTGGCCCGGGCTCCAAATGAGCCTGGACCTGGCCACCATCCTCACCAAGTGACTGCACCACCCTCCCGGAGAGGGGAGCAGCTTTTGCTGTGGGGCTGGCTGCAGGGGGCTCTGGGGAGAGCCCACCAGAGCCAGGGGGGGCTGGGGAAGGTGGCTTTTATTCCCTCTTGTCAGTGCACCAGAGGTTACTGCTGCTGGGGACTTGGCAGCTCAGCAGCCACAGGCCTGGTTGATGGGGGCAGGATGGATTAGCATACAAAATCTCTTTCGAGAAGGTGTCCCCTGGAACTGGAAGCATCTCTTCATGTCACCAACAGCACCAGGCTGCTGCAACCTGATTGCTTTTCTGTTGCTGGAGCACAACCCTTTTGTGGCCCCGGGAGAGCTTCCCATGTCCCCCCGTGCTGCAGCGCACCCTGGTCAGAGCTGACATCCCCGGGGTTGTGCAGAGGCACCCTGGAACTGCTGGCTCCAACATTCCTCACCCCTCCGGCTCCATCCCAGCTGGCATCGCCTCTGTGCCTCGCAGTGGGGCTGCCCACCCTGTGCCCATCCCTGCCTTGTCCCCACAAGGCTGCACCGCTGAGCCTCCCCCCACACCCACCCTGTGCTGCAAGGTGGAAGGAAGCAGTGCCGAGCCCCACTACTTGTTAAACGTTGCAGTCTGTGCCTTTGTGAAGGGAAAGGAGCAAGCTGTTACCTTCCTAAGCACGAAAGACCACTGCCCTCAAAAGAAAGCCTGCACAATAAACCATTTTTTGAGGATTACTGGGTAAACCTTGGTTGGGAATGTGGAAACCAGTGGCACTGCAAAACTCCCCCATCCTGACCACTGGCACAACGCCACAGCCTCTGCTGTTTTCCAAAGCAACACACCTGCACTTTCAGGTGATCCCAAACACCAGAATGCCCTAGCCATTGACGTGGAGATGCCACTCACAGGCACAGAGGGACTCAAGAGGCCGTAAGACCTTCCTCGCAGTGCTTTCTTTTTGCCATGCTTTCATCCCACAGAAAGCTGGACTGCTGAAACCGGACACAAAACCTCCCAAAGAAACCCCTTCCAGGCTTCAGCTCAGCATGCTGCTTGCCGTCATGTTCCCCCGCAGCTCCCCAAGTGTTCTCAGGAGGCTCTCACAGCAGATGCACCTGGGCTGCAGCCAAGTTGGCATGAAGTTTGCGTAAGTCTTGAGACATTTTATGACCTTGATAATGGTTAGCTGAAATAAGTGGGGCTGTTTACAGCTCAGGCCCAACCTAGCTAAAAGTGTTTCTTGGTAGGGTGATGGGTACATAAATCCTCTCGCCTCTCTGTCATTGACCTTTCTGTGGGAGGAGAAGTGGTGCAGAGGCATGTGGGATAGCAGAGTAAGCTCATGTGCTATTGTGCTGGCACCATATCCATTACGAGATTCTGCCCTTGTTCTTAGAGGACATGTCCCAGTAATAATATACCCCAGAGAACTTTTCCAACATGAGATCATGATTTCTTCTATGGGAGACACAGTAACATGTTATGATATACTGGCCTTTAGCTGACCAATAACAATTTTCTCACTGTAGTAACGTAAAGCTGCAAAGTTTTCTGAAGTGAAAGAGCAGTGACAACACTTTTAAACAGAGAATCAGTTCCCCTTCTACACCTGCAAAAAGGAAAAAAATTCTTGCACATAAGTGAATCTGCATTTTTATATACTGGATTTTATATACCTGATTTATGCTTCCCATCAGAAAGCTCTGAAGGCCAAATACTTGGACTGACAACCATGAAAAAATTGTGAGCACAGGGACAAAAAGCAAATGCTAATTTTGCTACTGAGAACTCTGAAAGGGAGATTTATACTTTTGAAAATGCCTAAAAAGAAACTCATGATGTTGTGAATAAAGCATCAGTATATTGTAACCAAGACAGGACATTGGTGTTAGATTTATATTGATGTAATATAATCATGCTTGTTATAATCATTTCAAAGGGAAGAAATTCACAGAGAAGTGCAATGGATGACTCAAGTTTTTGTCATTGCAAAACAATAAAGACTGCAGAATTTATCGTTGTATAATCAAGTTTTTATTAACACCAAATGTAATCAGATAACAAAATCCATCTCCTAAGTCTTTTCTCAGAACACAGTCTGGCCTAAGTTCTTCCCTCAGCTTTGTTCAGCTGAGATCCTAGATGGCATGAAAATGGTTCTTGGTGAGAAAATTGCACCCTGCAGAGAGAGATTTAAGGAACTCTATCTATTTAGCTGATCAAAGAGACAGCTAAGAGACAACTTGATTAGAGTTAAAAAGTGTCTGCACAAGCGAGTATCTAGAAAGAGAGCTTCTTTACCCTGAAATGTGGAAGTTTAAGTGCAAAAAATTAAGAGCAGAAATAAGCCTTTAATAGTGAAGGTGTCAGCACTGGAGTAGATTCTCATGAGACTTCCACATTTTCTGTTATTTTAAGTCTTTGCTTGAAGTGGAGATTTTTGTTTCTAAAAAATATGGCTGGTTCAGTCACAGATTATTTGTGGGGACAAATAAAAAAAGAATGATTGTGTGAAATGCTACTGCCCGTGACTTGGCTAGAGCAGATCTCCTCTTTGGGCATTCACACAACTTCCCCCAGGGCCCCAACCCATTGCGTTATCTACATTGGTAGACCACAGCTCCCTTTCCTCCATGATCTGTCTCTAAACATGTGTAGGACACTGGCTCTGGGTTGCTGTTCTGTGTAGAGGTGGAGTCTCAAACACAACTGCTTTGTGTTCTAGCCACTACTTTCAAAGCACCTCACTCCTCAGGACCACAGGTACCTGGGAGATCTGGTGCTCCTCTGTAAGCCTTCAGAGCATGTGGTGGGTAGTTTGAAAAGGTAACGTGCCTTGGGGTTGAGATGGGATTCAGGAGCAACTTATCTCTTTACTCAGTACCAGCAGTGCACAGGAGATAAAATACGAATAAAAGAGCTCTGCATAGATTCCTCTCCTTGAGTGTCCTCTCTATTCTGGGGTAATATAGAGCTTGGGTCAGTTCCTCGGCTAGCTTAGCTGATAAACCAGGCTTTCTCCCAGTACAAAAATCACACTGGATTCTTCCCTTTCCCCCACAAAGCTTATTCTAGGTCCTTGGCAAAATCCCACAAGAGTCTTCTTCAAATCGATTTTTTAATCCCCTCTGTTCTTTGCCCTGTCCTATTTCCATTCTCCAGTCCCTCTCTTTGTAGATATGAGCTGCGTTCCCACCGACGTCATTAGCATATCAATTGTTTGCTCAGAGGACGGTCATTATGACTCTGTTCGTCTCTGTTATTACTTGTTGCCCTTAGACTGGTGCTAAGGGCCTTGTCAGCAAAGGCAGAAACAGAAAACATCGCATGATAGGGCAATGACCATAGCAACAACATCACATTAATCAGGGTCTGTAGTCTGTACAAAGACAAACTTTCCAAACCATCAAACTGCATGACGCAAGACACCATCAAGTTCCCTTTCAGGCCAGAAACTACAAATCCTCCAGATATTTGCCTCCAGGTGAGAAAATGAATCAGCTTGCAGCAAGGTAACCCTGCATAACCCTTTCACAGGACTATGACACTTGCTGTCAGGGTGGATGTTAGAGCAAAGGACTTCTGGGCTGCCTGAAGCATTTTGTTTATGGCCTCTCTGGTGCTGATGATTTGCATTCCCCCACTACAGAGAACATGCACCAGACAAATGGGGCTGAGAAGCCAACTTTACAAATACCAAAGGGCTTCTGAAAAATAGGCTGAATGAGGTGTTAGGAAAGGAATAATAATAATTCACTTATATTGAACATATATGCACTGTCATGGTTTATTGAAAATAAATAAATAAATAAATAAATATAGAATGGGTCTCATCATCTGTTCCAAGAACAGCAACATGACCACAGTCTTGTGAAGCCGAAGTGCGCATGGAGCATCTTTACTACTGTTGATTTGTCAGGGTGTTAACATCCTCAGGGGGTAAAACACACCTCTGAAGCAGTCAGCTCAAGCTCAGTCCCTCACCATCACTGCTGCTCCAAGAGAAGCACAAGTCAGGAGGGTGCACACAGGGTCCCGAGCACAGCATCGACAGGTCATGCACCCTGGGAGGCGCAAACACATCTGCACTCACCTCTGTCGCTTGTTGAGAGGCTGGGAATTGTTGCTGAGTTATTTAGGAGGGGAAGATGAGATAAGTACAGACCCTGAGACAGAAATTTCCTCTAAAGTGCTGGGTAGATTCAAGGGAGGGGACAGTTTAAAACTGCTGGCTCCTGATCTTCCTGTCTTACGCTCTCGCTTTCCTGTCTCCAGGAAGTGAGAGGCTTGGGCTGCAGCAGTGATGGCAACACCGAGGGAGACTTCACATCACGCCGATGCAGCCGGGAAGGTCTGTGGACCTCCTGTGCAGGGGCACTGGTGGCAGAGGTCAGCACAAGAGCAGTGCTGCACAGAAGGTGTCAAAGGGAAGGTCTCTGAAGGAGACCAGTCCTGGTCTCTGTGGCCAGCTGTCTTAATCTGCCTGGCTTATCACAAGAGACACTCCTTCAGCAGAGTGAGACTCCACGCATTGCAAACGTCATGGGCTGTACCCGGAGTTCATGGTATCACAGACTGGTTTGGGTTAGAAGGCACCTTAAAGATATCCAGTTCCACTCCCCCTGCCATGGACAGGGACAGCTTCCACTAGACCAGGCTGCTGCAAGCCCCATCCAGCCTGGCCTTGAACGCTGCCAGGGATGGGGCATCCACAGCTTCTCTGGGCAACCTGTGCCAGTGCCTCACCACCCTCACCGTAGAGAAATTCTCCCTAATATCTAAATCTATGTCTTCTACTTTAAAACCATTATCCCTTGTGCTGTCACTACAGGCCCTGCTAAAAAGCCCGTCCTCATATTTCTTATAAGCCCCCTTTAGGCACTGGAAGGATGCAGTAAGGTCTCCTCAGAGCCTTCTCATCTCCAGGCTGAACAACCCCACCTCTCTCAGCCTGTCTTCACAGGAGAGGTGCTCCAGCCCTCTGATCAAGCAGTTGAAATGCAGCCACAGGAACAGTGCAGGGAACAGAGCACGAGCTGGTATGCTGAATGTGCTCCTCGACCGGCTGAGACATCCGACGTGCCCTCCCTGCGGGGCACAACGGCAGGCAGGGGCAGGAGGTGCCCGCTGTACAAGCCCGAGGCAGCCAGCGCTGCAGAAGCAGACCGGGATAACAGGTGCTGCTGGTGTATGGAATTATCAACGCAAAGGGAGCCTGACCAGAACAATCAGGACTTTCAAGGGGACATGGTGGGAATGCCACCAGCTGCCAGAAAGGACAACTGAAACAGAGTAGTAAATCCTTCCCTGTAGTTCATGTTTTCCTTTTCGCTGAGCCGCAGGGCAGGGGACCGTTCGTGTCATGGCAATGACGTTGCAGCTGTGAAAGGCTGGCGGCCAGCAGGCAGCTGTGGTGTCAGATCCAAGGACAGCTTGTCTCTCCAGAAGAGGACTTTGGATGTGTGCAGACATGGTCTCCACTGGGCAAGCCACTAGGCTTGCAGGGAGAGCAAAAGGACATCTCCTTGGGACTGAAGCCCACTGTTTTCGGTTTGTGGTCATGGCACATTTATTTGCAAAGCAGTATTCAGTCAGCCACAAGTCACAAGGTTCAACCTGCTTGGACTGTGTTTCAGGAACCTTAAACAAACAAACACCAAATCATGAGATAAGGAAAAATAAAATTTCCTGAGGAAATACTCCCAGGCATGACAGCAGAAGATGGCCAAACTGCACACATTAACGGGTGAGCCAGGTTCCACTCCTGGGCCTTCTCTGAATCCTCATGTTGAATCTCAGCCTATGGTTTACTGCTGCGCTACAGTGACACTGCTGGGCTGGAGCACTCATGCATTGGCATGGCTCAGCCTGCTAGGGCCCATGTTGCCCATGGGGGCAGGATCCAAGTCCTGGCCAGTAGTGTTCTTGTGCCTGTATGTCCCTGACCTGCAATGGTCTCAGCCTAGGTGTGAGCCAGGCTACGAGCAATACAGGCAATCAGAGGATTGGAGCTGGGGTGTGATCGTGAGGCTGCAGGTAACATGATCCTACAGATGTCCCGTCAGCAGCGAAGTCTGGTAACTTGCTTATGTAAAGTAGTGCAGATAGGAGTCACCTCTTCCTTTGGAGAGAAATGGTACGATGCTGCGGCAGAGTGTATGGTCTGGCACGTACAAAAGATGATAGGAAGCCAGTAGAAAACCTGGATCCTATTCTCAGCTCAGTCGCTGGCTCATGGCTTTGTTGAACAGGGCACTTCTCTATGGACCAGCCCCATATTGAGGCGATGTGAAAGATTAACTCACTTGCTTTTGCAAAGTGCTTTGAGATCATCAGATGTCAAGTGCTTGACTGCGCCTGAGGAACGTTCTGTCCTGCACAAGGACACTGAAGTTCCCAGAACAGGTGTGCTGGTCCACTGGCAAAGCGACACTTCTGACCTTTACAGCCTCCCTGTACCAGTGGCATCATAGTGCAAAGCTTGGTGCCCCCATTTTTTTTCCACATAGAGCCTGAGAGCAGTTATTTACTAATAGAAATATTTATAATATAAATTTTTATTTAAAATAAATATTTACCATCTATCCAGGCAGTTGCTACTGACTTTTGAAACAAGCAATGTTTGCTAATGTTATTGAAATATTTCTTCACAAATCCATCTTGGCTTTTCTGTGAATGAGCTCTTCCTTGGGTATATCTAGATTTCCTCCTATGAGTGTTGGTGAGGTTTGGTTGTCAGTTTTGACATCTCCAGCCCCTGTTTCCCAGGTCTGAAAAATCCAGTCCTTTCTAAGGAGTGGGGTAGACAGTTACACAACCAACTAACACAGAAAGCAAGGCAAGACTGAGCTGAAGGTATTAGGAAAGGTTTCCTAGCAATTGGCACCAAACAGTTTCTGTTGGTAAGCTGTACTTCCCATCCCTATCAGTGAGCTGATATTAAGATGGTATCACCAGAAAGAAAAAAATTGGATATACGAATGTGATTTGCAGATAATTCACAGCACAAGACCAATTTCCTTAAAGAAGGTAGCAGTTCAAAAGGCATTTGTTGAGAAGTGACATGTGGCCACACCTAAATTAATTGCTTTCTAAAGTTACGATGGTTGATCAAATGTAAAACTCACACCTAAAAAAAAAAAAACAGGAAAAAAGAAAAAAAAAAAGAGTAACATAATGAAACTAAGTATGCCTTTATTTGCAGAGGACACTATTAGGACCAATACACACCATCAGCAAATTTGCTGATTATATCAAAGTGGGGATTGTCTTGAGGGACAAGAGGGCTTGCAGAGGCATCTAAATAGATTGGAGCATTGGACTATGATTAATAGGGTGAAATTTAATAGGTCAAAATGATGGATTCTGCCCCTAGGATGGAGTAATGCCAGGCACAAGCATAGACTGGGAGAGGAGTGGTTGGTGAGCAGCCCTGCAGAATGGATCTGCTCGACAGCAGGCTCAGTCAGCAGAGTCAGCAGGGTGCCCTGGCAGCCAAGAGGGCAAACTGCATCCTGAGGTGCATCAAACAGCATCACCAGCTGGTCAAAAGGGGTGGTTATCCCACTGTATTCAGCTTTGGTGCAGCCCCACTTGGAATACTGTGTGCAGTTCTGGACATGATGATTTCAGAAGGATGCGAAGGTCCTTGAATACATCCAGAGGAGGGCAACAAAGCTGGTGAAAGGGCTGGAAGGCACGTCCTGTGAGGACTGGTCTAGTTTGCAGAAAAAGAGGCTGGGGGGTGACCTTGTTGCTCTCTATAGCTTCCTGACAGGGGAAGTGGAGAGGGAGATGCAGACCTCTTCTTCCTGGTATTCAGTGATAGGACGTGTGGGAATGGTTCAAAGTTATGTCAAAGGAGGCTTAGACTGGACATTAGGAAGCATTTCTTTATTGAAAGTGTGGTCAAACACTGGAACAGGCTTCCTAGAGGGGTGGTCAATATCATTTAAGAAGCATTTGGAAAATGCCATTAATAACATGCTTTAACTAGGTCAGTCCTGAATTGGTCAGGCAGTTGGACTAGATGATCGTTGTAGGTTCCTTTCAACTGAAAGAGTCTATTCCTCTATTCCTTAGTTTTATGACCAACTTCCTCATGGGCAGCCATAGTGGGGGTTTTCAATGTTGTTTAGAAGACAAGTGTCTGGTAACTACCCTGGTAGACTGGTAACATTCCAGACAGCAGGTATTGCTTCAGACGCTTGGATGTGCAGAAACTGAAGCTCACCTCCTCTGGAAGCAGGCAAGGGGAGAGCTGAAACACAGCCACTGTTCTTTTCTCCTTGCAGTCATCCCTGCTGCTTTTAACCCAGAGCTCAAGCCCAGGTGAGCAGCTGTGTCACATGCAGGGTGCATGGTATTTATTGTTAACTACTGTTGTGGCATCTAATAATATAGAGCATCAAAAATGCTAGCTGTGTATGCAGACTTAACGTGCCTGCATCAGCACAGGTCAGCAAAGGTTCATTCTGGGATGCTATGGTTTCAAGTATGGCTTTAAGAGGTGTCAAAAGTGCCAGTCACTGTGGTGGTATAGAGTGCACCATACTGATGATGTTCAGCCCTAATGCCTGCCAGCATCACTTCTTGCCTGTAGAGCTTTAGAGTAGCTCTTTTCTGGTGAGTTGTGACCACTAGCAGAGAGGAGGCAGAGGAACAATGCAGCAGGGGAGGCAGGTCAGGGATGGACAAGCTTACACTCTGCTGACCTGGAAAACACCCCTATAAAGCAGAGCAGTCCTGGCTAAGACAAGGTGGGTACCTATAAATGATGCTACTGAGCGATGTTTCAGGTTCTCGATGGCAACTTGGGTCTTCATGAAGAAGGCGAAAGCTACAGTCTCCAGTGACTGTGTGGCTATTGGTAGGTTCAACTGGATGTGTATTTTTTCTGCATCAGGACCCAAGTCATAATTGCACTTGCACTAATTTTGCTTTCAGCCAACCAGCCTGAAATTGAAGCGGCCTTTACTATGCAAGTCTCCAGAAACTGTGGCAATCATACCTGCAGATTAGGAGAATGTGGGCTCATAAAGCTACTCGATTTTGCTTGCTCGCATTTTCCTTATTCATCAAGCTTTACCTGTTTTGTGATGTATGAGGAGTACCCACAACACCTGGTGATCAATTGTCCATGCTCAATGGAAGCAATACTGAGCAGAGAAAGGGGTACGAGACACAACCCTTTCATTTTCACTTGAGATAGAAAATGTGCAGATTTACCAAAGCAAATCCAGCACGCTCTTCCCTAGGCAGCAGATTTACAGGGCAGAGACTCTTTCACTGGTCAGCACAGCTGAACCTAATCCTGCTGGTGGCTCTTCAAGACCCTCCCAGCCTCCCACCCCAAGGTGTTCGGGGACCAGTGGGTGAACCACTGCCACCCCTGGACATCTCTGGCATGCTGCACACCCAGGTCTCAGCCCAGAGCACTCCTGCATGGCTCTGGGGTGGTTGCAGGCCACTTCTTGTGGGCCCTCTCGCAGGGTCTACAGGCCCAATCGGAAATCTACAGTAAGACCAATGTTAAAACAGTAGCGAAGCTTTTTTTGGTGAGATAACCTCTAAAAGAAGTTGGGCTGTGAAAGCACAGCCTTTGCAATGTATCCCCACTCTGCTGGTAGCATACACCAGTGGTCATGGATTGCCTCTGCTATGGACCGGACTCCCACAAAGGCAGTTGTTCTGTTTCAGCTGGCCAATGCTGTAAAAAAAAAGGAAGGAGAAAAGCACCATTAAAAGAAAATGCACACGGGAGGTGGGGCATGTTGAATTAATTTTTCAGGTATTGGCCATATGGTCATTTCCATTTCACAAAACTTGTGTTCGGCAGGATCCCAAGTGCATGCACAGACAAAACGAATGATAAATGAGCATCTGCTTGCTTAAAACCCAGTGTTTGACATAGTTTGTTTTCTTAAGAAATTAAAACACATCTTGGCAGTCTCCATTCCATTCCAGAAGGGGACTAGTATCTCTTCCTTTCACTTTGATTAAATGTTTGTTTTGATAAAATACTTAGTAATATGATTTTTTTAAAGTTAACTCATTTACAGAAGAGACTTGACTAGTGGAGGAAGATTTATACTTTTGGGGGCCTCTGTCATTTCTTTGCTCCATGTCCTGACATTCGAGGAAGCTTTTAAGTTTCCCAAGAAACCTAGGTTACTTTAAGGAGGAGAGATTACCATTCAATTAAAGGTGATATTAAAAAACCCTAAATATCTCTTTTAGTCTTATGTCACCCTAACGGACAATTGAATTGTCCACAAGTACTGACAAGAAACTGCCCACTAATCTCTGAAGTGGTGCCGGTGTGTTTCTTAACACAAAGGATATCTTGTTTAAAACAGCTAGAAATGGCACTAATATAACCAAATGGCTACCATACCTTCCAGGCTTCCTCCTTTAGCTGCTTTGTAAATGTCTTGGTGTGCACGGCTGGCTGTTTGTATTCCTTTCAGAGTTTCCCCACAGGTAGGCTCCAATCAGCAATAATTAAACACAAAATAGGCTAATCACATTGTACTGCCAAGGATTTCTAGTGTAACATGAAAAGCCTATTGGAATGCACTAATGGTTTTTCTATTTTAAAAGGAAACTGATTATTTGGCCCAGCCCAGCGATATGAAAATTCAGTGGGCAAGAGAGAATTTTGTGAATAAACAGTGAGAATTATTTCATTTGGCATCAGCAAGCAGAACACTGGAGAAGCAGCCATTTTGCTGAAATATGGTATTTATGCTACTTTGACATTGCACTTTGTTTAAATACATTAAGATAATTTAACCACATCTGTAAGAGGCTGAAATGCTTGCTGTTCAGCCTTTCCCTGACTGCAAAATGTGTGGCCTTGTCTGCAATATCAGAGGGAGAGATGATGATGACCATGCTGCCTGGCTGGATAGCTTTCGTTTGGATGCCTAACAACCGGAGAGGTGGCACAAAGACTTCTGCTTTCAGGTAGCATTGGTTTGGGTCTTGGATGCAGCAGTTTGGTACAAACCGCTGGCAAAAGACAACAGCATTTGCATTCACTCCACTTCTGGTTTACTTTCACCATGAAACTGGGTGAGATCTGATAGTCTGCTAAAAGATCCTCTCTTTGAAGATATTACTTTCTATCCATCCTACTCCATCTGGGCATGGTGTTGTTTTAAAGAGCAGGATGGATTTCAACAGAGGGAGAGTCTGTGTACTAGGTTATTATTTATATTAAGAAATAATAGCTCTGACATGCCAGGGTGCATTACAAAAATCGAGTATTGAAATGGACAGGGTAAATTCTGCTTATGCAAAACAATCTAATCATTTTTTTCCACCCAGAAACGTAAAAACAAAAAAAAAAAAGTTCTGAACTCTGTACTTTAACTTGCTATATAAATAATATTATGGCACTACCAGCAGGGTTACATTCCCCTTGTTCAGAGAAGGCCAACTCAACATGAGCTGATTTCTGCACTTTTAGGAAGACTGAGAAAAGACTGCCAAATATAAAACTCTCCTCAACTCTGACCTGCTTTAAGGCTTGCATCCTTAAAGAAATGCTAAACAGATGACAAAAAGGACCAAAGCGGTACAACTGTTCATTAAGCCAGCTGCCTTCGCAGTAAACTCTGTCTGCAAGTACATGATGCAGTTGAACTGTGAAGTGCTCAAGCAAACACATTTGGCTGTGTATTGTAATGGCCTCAACAGCACACTCACAGAGCTGTATACCTCCTAACGCCATAAACTGGCCTGGTGTGATTGCAAGGCTCTGCTTCCATCTCCTGCTGAGGCAGGGTGGCATGAGTGAGCAGGGCTCATGCTAACCTCTGCAACTGGACAAACAATCCTCACCAGATCAGGAATTGTCACCCAAACCTGACGCTGTGTAAAAGCAGAGTGTGAGGCACTGCAAACAGTCCTGCAGGATGCTCCCAGCATCTGCTGAGGAACGTGTATCCCATAGAAAGCACAGGACAAAAATGAGGATGCAAGCAGAATCAGGTATGTAGCAGAAAAGGAGCAAGGAAAACCAGAGACATCCTGTGCACTGCCCGCTTTACAGCCTTTCCTAACTTTCTCACTGGTTTCCTTTTCTAGCTAGAAACTTCTCATCTTTAGTTACCAGCTGAAGCCACATAGCAAAACATATGCGTAATTCATTCGTGCATGTAGAGCCAATTACATGCTCCACTGGTTGGCTAAAGGAATTCACACATCCCACCAGCCAAATAGTTTTGGACCAAGGAGTTGAAAAGCTAAGGAGTTGATATGACATTAGCTAAAATTTTCAGTAAAAGCATGACTGTGAGAGGAAAAAATACACATACATCTAGGAAAAGTTTGAATGCCCCTTAGAAATGAACCATCTGAACAAGTTTGCTACAGATGATGTCCATATGGCATTTTGCAGGCAGGTGTGAACTTGCTCTGTCTGCATTCAGAGCTGGCCAAGCACAAGGAAGTCTTGGACAAGTGAGGTCATTAACTTTGGTTGTGCATGCTGTTAACACAGCCGCACAGCTCCCCAACTGGGGCATGGGGAGACCTTCTTTATGCCTGCCTGTGCAGCAGATATTCATACAGGAGCATCTGCCTTTTACACTGAGACATCTTTGCAGAGAATGGGGCTTTGTTTATGAAGAGCCACCAACTATTCACTGCCGGAGAGACCAAGAAGGAATTCAGACATGATCTTATTGCATGGAGCCCTCTGATTGTCATTTGCCTAAATGGCCAATAATTGCATGAAGTCACAGCTAAGTGACCAGGTTAAGACTTTTTCAGAAACCCAAAGGTCTAAGAGTCAGCTACTAAATCCATATGCAGGCACTTCAAGAGAGACAGCTTGGTTTTCAGAATAGCCAAGCCTCCAGGCTCTTCCCAAGGCAAGCTGAGATGTGCGGTATTTGTGAAAAGCACGGTGTGTGGCTGTGGATGCTGGGCAGCCCGCTGTAGGCAGCGGCATTGGCACGTGTTGGTGGCACGCTGGTGTAGCGGTGAGCGGTACCTATGGCAGCCCGTGGGAGCCACATGAAGGAATTGAAATTCTAGCCTTGTCGCTCTGCGTCTGGCTGCCAGATTCTGACTTGGGTTTTGTCTCTTGCCTCCTCCTCCTCCCCCACCCTCCATTTTAATTCCTTTCCACCGCTTTCACCCTGCTGTGGTCTTTGACCTGCTCTCATCCCTCCTGGTTTTTTCCTTGAGAACATGCTCTTGCAGGGAAAGGAAGACAGAGTGAAACATTAGGCTGCATGTTACGATGATTAAAAGGCATGTAAGAAAACCAAGGCTGTCATTTTAATCTCTCACTAATGTTCATTGGCATGTCTTTGAGATAGGGTACCATGCTGACAATAGTGATGGACAGGGTGTGAGATTGGCCCCTTGAACCCAGGGGCCTCCCAGGAATAGATCATGTCTAGACCTGGTTTGTATCAAGGGCCAAACCGGATAAGCTGATTAGCCAATTAGAAATAGTTCAGCTAGTGGAGTAGAGGGACCAAAGAGGGCTGAAACTGGAGGTCATGTGGATATCACAACCGATTAATAACCCCGTGGTGATGTGGAACCTGGGAGGGGCTGGCGCTGGAGGGGGCGGAGGAGCCCCAAGTACAAAACCAGGAGGTGAACAGAAAATGTTTTGGGAGTGTGTGTGTGGTTTTTCTCTCTAGAACCTGACCAAGAAGAAAGATCAAACATCAAACCTAAATGTGGAGAAGACTGGTATTTGATTCCCCACCAAAATATTTCTAGCATGTCCTTTAAATGTCATATGAAAAAGTCTCACTCTGGAGGCTTCATTTCCTATCTTTACCAGTGTATTGCTTTTCCTTGCTTTATTCCTGTCAGTCCCTACTATATATGGATACTACTAACACTAAATATGGTTTTAATCACGAAACCCCTAGAATTTTCCATTGTGGGCACCATTAGTCAGGGATCATGTGAATCACAGGAGTTTAAAATTACTTACTTGGAACATCATTGAAAGCCAAACATAACCGATGCAAAGGTGATAACTTCTAATAAATGGAAGAAAGGCAAATTTAAACTCCCTTTGGGAGGCACCATCTCTGCATCACCAGTGCTCTAACGGCTGGTGTAAATCCAGGTCTTATCCAATTAGAAGTGATCAGGCTACTGCTTGCTCCCTTGACTCCCAAGAACACAGAAGACCATGACCTTTTCTGTGGTGTGCCTGGCTGGTAGGGTAGCGTTACTGATCCTCATTGCCTTCCATGCTGGGTGAGGCACAGGAAAAGATGGTCCCTTAGCACCAGGGGACAAGCTTCTCTACATCCTGTGCTGACTCCCTGCTTGTTCCATCCATCTGGAGACAGGAAGGCGTCAGGAGGGTGAAATGAGGGGCCTGTATCTGTATGCATGGGTGGAAGCAGGTGCTGAGATGCTGCCCTGTGTCTCACACTTGTCCTGCTCCCTGCTCACACCAGCATTTCAAGGAGAGAGAGGAAAGCTGTGGTCTGCCCTTGTCAACTGCAGTCCAGGGGGTATCTCCCACCCAGGCACACCTCAAGCATTCAGGAGCTGTCAAGCAAGACATTGTCAAACATCCCCAGATGGCAGAGAACAGGCTCCTAGTGCAGTGGGAATACCCATTTTGAGCATGTAGGAACAATGTCGAGGATTGTTGAAGAAGGGGCATGCCCAAAGGTTGCTTAGATTCAAGACAGGATGCAAGTGGATAACTCCCTTAAGCTTCTTTGTTTTACATAGGGGCTTAACCTCTGTGGTTCATAGGCCAGAATTTCACATTCAGCTAGCCAGACCTTTTGGAGGGGCTGCCCAAAGCTGTCTGTACCTGCAATTCACCTTAAACAAAGGTGCATGTCTAAAGGCTTTCCAGGGTGAAGACCTCTTTCTCAGAAAGCTCTTTCCAGTGTGTCACTCTTCTGACCATCAGGAAAGTTTTGCTAGTAATGCCTGATCTGCATGTTTCCTGATGCATTTGTGTCTTTTAGCTCTCAGGCTGGGAGAACAGGTCATTTCCTTCTTCTCTGTGGGAAGCTTTATTTCCCTGAACTTCATTTCATGCCTCTTCCACTGTTAAACAGCCTCCATGTGAACTTTTGCAATTCCCATTTTTCCAGTCCTCTGCACTATTATGTTGTTCTGTCCTGCCTTCCTCCAAACACCCCATATCTTTTCAGAAGTGCAGTGCCCAAAACTGAATCATGTATTCCCCCTGAGGACCTCCCAGTGTTGAGTAGAAGGTATCATCCAAGATTTATTCCCACTCATGTATCCCAGGATAATAGTTAACATTTTCACAGAAGAATGACACAGTTGACAATTCCTTCTGTGATCCACCAGAGTTTTTCACTGTCTTTTTCTGCAAGCTTTCTTTCCTCATTATGGGCTTATGCTGGTGGTTATTCCTGCCTAAATGTGTGCATTGTGTGTGTGTGTGTCCCCACTGAATTGTACTCTATTTCTTTTTCAGAGCGTTCATCCAGTTTGGCAAGATAATTTTGAATTCTAATCCTGTCCTCTATCAGACTCACAAGTAATCCCTGCCTGGTGTCATCTGTAAATTTAATAAACATTCTCAATATTCTATCATGAGGTCATTAGCAAAAATATTCAACACTAATTCCAGATGGTGTTTTACATTTCTGGGCAACGCAGAATGTGTTGAAGCATTTCCATGACTGACAATTCCCTCCGTTTGTGTTATTGCTGAGAACTTTGGGTCTGGGCTGTGTGGTCACCAAGGTTAGGAAAAACTCTTGCATGTAGATGAAGTGAGCATTCCTGCTGGCATGGCATGCTACATCCCCTTCCAGCTTAAGGACTTGAAAGAGCTGTATGTCTTCCTAGTTTGAAGGAAATAGATTAAATTCTGCTTAGTAAGATAAGCACTTCTCCTCCATTGTCTTCACTTACTCATAGTGGTGTATTTATGTCCTCAACTCCATTCTTGAGCTGAGAAAAATCTATTTTTAAGGCAACTGCTTTCAGTTTAGAGAGTCACTACTGATTCCTGTGAGCAAATGATGGGTGGAAAGACTTCAAAGTGGTGTCTTCTGCACCAGTACCCACAAAAAAAAAAAAAAAAAAGTTTGAACCTCACAAAAAAAAAATAATTCTTACCTATGAGATGATGTTTCAGGATAAGGACAATGTGCAGGGAGTAAAAACTGCATGGTCAGTATGTGCTCACACATACGCCATAGCAAACTAGAAGAAAACTTTAAAACTAAAAGGATAATGCTGTTTGTTACAACAGCACAAAAGAAACAAGAGGACAATGCGTCAGTCCTACATGTTAGCACAGCCATGAAAGAAGCATGGTGAAATTAACGTTTAATAAACATTCTCTGGGAGTTACACTATAGGATCAAGATTACAGCTTCACTGAAATAATGGAGACATGGCTGAACTACTCGTGTGACTGGAATGCTAACCAAAAGGGATGCTGCTTGTTCAAGAAGAATGGACAGCAGAGAGAGAAAAGGGGTGTCACTTTATAAGCCTTATATGTATAAGCTCTTTCTGAATCCAGAAGCTAGATGGAGTTAGCCTTGCTGAAAGTCTGCAAAGGTGGAACGAGGATTCCATTGTCAGAGTTTATTGGAGTCTATTAAAGACCATCCATCCATAAAGGTAAGATGTGTGAGGGTCTTTGGGAGTAACTAACAGAGACATCTGAAGAACAGGTTTTGTGGGAAGTGGAAGTTTTTAGCTACATTTAGAGACTTTTGTTGAAAAAAAAGAATCCAGTAGCATACAGACTCTCTAGCACCTTTATTGTGTAGGCTTATCACAACTTCTGTTTGGATATAGGAGACCAAGAAAGGAAGTAAAGGAAAAGGTCCTCTAGGTCTGAGTCTCAGCACAAGGCAGGTGCAGAGTAAGAAAGGGAAGGTGGGAGGCAGCGTGGATGGGATTTGCTATGGAAAGGTAGATTTCATGGTTCTTGGAGATGCAAGTCAGAAGAGAAGGAAAACCAACCCAATGGGTTTCAGAGAGGGGGAGTTCAATAAGGCCGGGAAACTGACACAAAATACCTTGTGGGAAAAAACCAAGAAAAAGAGGAGTTACCAAGAGTTACTGGTTCCCTGAAGAAACAGTACTAAAGGCAGAAACGCAGATGCAGAAGAAAGACCAGAAATGGAAAACACTGACTTCTCTTCACTGACCTCAAAGAGAAAAAGGAATTACAACAAGCAGAAACAAAATCAGATGTCTAAGCATGAGTATGAAGATAGCCATGTAAAACAAGGTCAGGAAAATGAAAATTAAATTAGCAAGAGACACCAAAGGTAACAGAATTCAATCATTCACTAAAAGCAATATGGAGTTAGCTCACAACTCTGAAGACAGCAGACAAAGGGAGATTACAAAGAGCAGATCAAAGTGTTTGATGTCTTTTTTTTTTTTCCCCCATCTAAAAGGGTCAAATGTGAGGCTACAATTAGCACAGTTAATACCAATGAAAAAGGGTAAGATTTAAATGCTAGGGGTGGGGAAAGAACAGCCTTGGGAGTTTTTAGGAAAAAAAGACTTTACGCACAGAGCAAAAACTGTTGTTACCATGCACCTCAGCAAAACATCTGGTTCCAGAATGATCTTAACAAGTTGAAGCAATAATCTGAAAAAAGTGGATGGGATGATGGAGCAAAATCAAGGGATTAAGTTCAGGTAGACTCTGGAGATCACACACGTAGTAAATTTTATGATGCTAAAAATGCAGAAAGATGTTAGAAAGGTGTCTCTGGGAAAAGAATTTGTGGGTTAGCTGAACCTGAAACAGCAGAGTGGTGTGGAAAAGGCAAATTATCACATGGCAGTGTACAAACAGGAATTCAAGCCTGCACACCATGAAAAGTGATACTACACTCCACTTCATAGCGGGAAGGCCTTCACTGAAATATTATTCCTGAAGCTTAAGGCACACACTTCAACAAAATAAAGAGCAGGCACTGCCAGAAATGTAGAAAATGCAGCCTATGAAAAAAGATTAAAAGAATCAGGATTGTTTAAAGGAGAAGACTGAAGGAGAAATGGTAACACACTTTCAACACGTAGATGGCTGTTGCAGAGTAAAAGAGGATCTAATGTTTTAGTCGTACAGACATAGCAAATCTGTGGTTTTCCATTGCTACAAGAAAAGCAATTTAGGTATTCAAAAAAGTTTTCCAGCAACAAGTATATTAATAGGTTTCTTGAAGAAGATAGGGAATAGCCATCTCAGAAGGTTTTTTGGACCAATAAACAGATACCTTTGTCAGGAATGTACAGCTGATCTTGCTTTAGGACAGAGAGAAACACTCTATCATGTTCTGAACCCCTATCCCATTTGTACCTATGTCAGCTTGAACTTCTTGTGCAGGCACATTGCTAAATAAAGGGAATATATAAGACATCAGAGTCACATGCCTGGGAAGGATCCTTGAAAGACATCTGCTCCCACCTGGGTGCTCCATCTCATCCAGCTGGGAGCAGGCATGGCAACAGAAGAACATTAGAAAAAAAAAATTGCATTTTTTCACAGAACAGGAGCTGCTGAGCTCTTTAGCCACTCAAATGTCCTGCCTGCCACATGGTTTCTCCAAGGCCATTCCTAATCTCCTGCTGTGTGTGGATACCTACTTCATCATCCTTGCCTGGACAGGACCTCTGCCTTCAGCTAGTCTGTCCCTTGGCCACCTTGATGGGCAAGGCAACCCAAAATTTCAGGGACATTCTCTTTGTACGGCACTAGCCAGGCCATAAGATAATGTAGAGTCAGAAGGGAGCAGAATAAATAGAGCAGACAGCTGTCAGAAAGATGCACCAAGCTTTCTGACCCCTGTTGTGTCTCCATTAGGTTTTTTTGTATATACTGCTGTGCAAAAAGGCTAACTGGTGGCTCTTTGAAGGAGAATTTTTCTGTTACTCATCTTCTTCCTTAACATGATTTCCCCTTTATTTATTTATCTTTCCACTCTCACTTGAGTTTGAAATAATTTAGTACAGATGTTCTATCTTTCTGTAATTTATTAATACTGACTTGCTTTTCCCTCCCTTTTCTATAAACATTTTTCAAACATTCACACTATGAATGTGTGATTTCTCTTGCTTGCCTCCAAGCAAGGGAGCTGCAGGCTTGCAAGAAGAAAATGTGCTGGAGGTGTCCTACAAGCTCCAGTACTGCAAGCAGCTAGAAGCAAAAGGCCACCCCTGGCTAAGGAAGAGAAGTGGGCAGTGATCTCACCCCAGCCACCCTGCATGGACAGGAAACCTCTGATGCTCAGCCAGAGCATAGAGCCACGCAGAAAAGATGCAGAGAGTAGGGAGAGCAGTTGGGATTAGACGTGTAGCTTCTCCTTTGGATCTTCAGCTGACTCTTTTTCCCCTCTTTGAGGAGAGAGTGACTTCTGGTGTTTGCACAGGCAGTGGGAAAGTGACCGTCTGCAAAAGGTCTCTGAGGAGCATCCAGGCACAGATTCACCCAGAGCAAGAGGTGGCAAGGTGCAGAAGTGGCACTGCCCTGTGTGCCTGGTTTCAGACAGAAGGACCTACCACAGGAAGGGTCAACCCCATGTATCCCAGTACCTGGAGGGCAGCCTAGCTGCCAGGCCTAAGGCTAGTCTGCCTGGTAGCAGGAGGGCCTGGAGGGAAGGAAGCCCTGGGCACCATCCTTTGCTCCATCACTAGGAATGTGTGTTGTAGTAAATCATTATTGTGAAGAAAGTAGAGATGGCAAGACGAGAACAGAACAGAATCCAACATGCAATTTGGGATATTCAGAACTAGGCAGCCCACAGACAATCCCCTATCTGAAAAATGGCAAGAGCAGTAGGGGTACAAGTTACTCTTCCAGCAGGGGAAGTGCAATTCTTTGAGTGGCTCTCTAATGAAGGAGATGGGAACCATCTGTTTAAGAAAGGTTTCTTTGGAGGAACAAGATGGGCACCAAGGGATGGATTCTGCCCTGAGTTTCTGCTAGACACCTGTAAGACAAGAGCAGACTAGCAGAAATGATTGGAGTCCATCAGCCACTGGTTCTCCACCTCCCTGACTGTGCAGCTGGTGGTTACTGGCACACCATGGAGATCAGTGGCATATCTAGCAACATCTGTGCTTGCTGCCTGCACAGCATAGACCCATACTATCCAGCACACCCAAAAGCTTAAGGAAAAAATGTTGTTTCCATGACCCCAGAACACTACAAATATATTCTGGAGCTATTGAATGCATGAAGAGAGCTCAGAATAGCATTTTCCAAGATGTTTTTAATACGCAGTAAGTTATTTGGATGTAGATCAGTCTGGATAAAGGAATTCTGCATCTCTTCTACTGGGTTTCCAGAGGAGATCTCCAAAACCTTGATGCTACCAAGGATGTCTAGGCCAAGGAAGAATTACAATCCAGGAGAGGAGACAACAACTTTCCATTCCTTTGTGCTTACCTGTTTTTCCCCACACTGTGTCGGCACTTGCAGGAGCAGTCTGGCATGCTAAATAAGCTCCAAGAGGGGAAAGTATTTCCAAATGTGCAAGATCAAACCTTTAGGGTAGGAGAAACAGGAAGCTATGGGATTTTTTTTTTCTACAAAACAATTGGAATGGGTAATGCTGGCAAATGAGGATGCTAGTCCTGTGCTCCTGCTCAGTCACACACATTATGGCTGGCCAGGTTGGGACCTGGAACTGTGAACACTATTCTGCACCCACCTGTCCCATCTGTCTGAGCAGAGGACAGCCTGCTGTCAGAAGGCATTAAGTTTCTGGGTGTGCATGGTCCCACTTACCCTGCCTACAATGTGGTGATCAAGACGTTGAAAAAGTCATGGTGAGAAAAGGGGAGAAAAATTATAAGAGTGCAAAATCACTGCCTCATCACCAGGCACATCATGGCCCTTTGCAAAGGAAAATCACACTCCCTGACTGCAATGCTAGAAAGTGAAAACAGAATAGACCAGCAGCAAAGAGGGGCATTTTTCAGGACATACTGCTGTACTCCCTTTCTCCTCCTTCTCCCTGCTGCTACTCCACCTAGACCCATATAGCTATCGACCCCACTTCACAGATCTCCTCCTATAGGTTTCTCATCCTTTCTTTCTCCTCCACACACACTACACTTTCCTTCATATTTTGGCTGCAGCCACTGCCTGCTCCCTTGGGTGACCGTGTGCTGTGGGATGTGGGCTCCTAACAGCATGAGGTCCCTTCAGCTGACTAATCCTACAGCGAAATTTTCACTTGGTGGTCATAATCCCATAGTTATAGAGCAAAATGTCTGCATTTATGTCCCAGCACCCTCTTTTTGCTCCATTCACATAGATTATTTCATATAGGCATAAGGAGCAAAGCTTCATTTCTGCTGCCCGCAGAGACCAGGCGTGGTGCAGACCATGCTGCGGACATGCTGCCTGTGGTACCACCTGCTCGTGGGGCATTGCCATGTGCCCTCCACAGGGAGATCTTGCAGCTTTCCAAAATCTCCCTCTGACTCTGTGGACTGTCTCCTCTTCACTGAATGAAGCCAGCAACACCAGGACAAATCCCTGGCCGCCGTGTGGGACGTGCCCTATGGAAAGCAGAGCCCCCCACCCCTGCTCGGTGCCTGCTAGCGTATCTCCATCAAGGTCAGCAGAGCGGCATGCTTGCACTTTTGCTGCCAGCGTGGCCTTGTGGGGCCGGGATGATAAAGTAAATGAAAGGAGGGAAATTTGAGTGACAGCGATATCCGTTTTGGCTCTTCCACAGAAGCGCTAGCTCTTTTCTTATCCTTACAAAAGCAGTTAGCAAGCCCAAATTGGCCTAACAGTCCATTAGGATCCAATCTGCTCCAAGCTGCCCATGGTGCAAACGAAGATTTGAAAGCTCAGATAAAACTTTGCTGCCGGGACTTCAGCTCCATTCTCCAGCTTTCCGGGGTGTGCGGTGTGGGGGGTGTGATGCCACACTCAGGACCAGTCAAATATGATACATGATGGCACAAACCCCAGACTAACTGGGAAGTGGTGCTGATCTTGCCCTGCCAACCAACTTCTGCTTTTGGAGTTTATCATGGAAAAAACAACACCGTGACTTGCTTATGGAGCTGATTGTTTCAAAATGATGGTTTGAAACTTGGGTGGCTTAGGGGGAAACTTGGTGAAGGAAAAGCAAAGGTGGTTCTTGTGCAAAGGAAGTCAGGGGGTGCAGAAATAATACAAGTGACTTCACAAAAGAGAAGCAGAGGATATTCTGTAAATTGCTAGGATAAATCTGTCTCCACAGTCAAGAGGGAAAACAGATAACAGGAAACAGAGAACAAGACAAAATGCAAATGAAGGATCTGTGTAATATCACTAAGTTGTATGATACCCCTCCAGGACCCACTTCAGAGCCTATTAGAACCAATGGATGACTTTTCACTGACCTTGGTCGACCAGGTCCTGTTTTCTCAAAAATATGTCCTCTGAAGTAGAGGAAGCCGATGCTGTAGGAGCTCCCACATGTTTGAGAAATGGGAAGCAATGCAGAAATCAAGGGATTTCAGCTACCTGAACTGGCCTTCAGTTTGCCAAGCAATGCAATAGTCTGTGTTAGATAGCAGTGTCTTCTTGTAGCTGCAGCAGCTTCCCTACCCAAATAGTATCTATGGACAATGAAGTCCTGGATAAGCCAAAGAAGTGTCCTGACTTTAGAGGGGCAGCAACGGATCCAGGGAAAGGAGCAAGCCAGTGTGCCCACTTAGAGGGGTCTCTCATGCCAGTAAGAAGAAAGCCAGCATCACTGTTTGGGAGAAACTGCCCTCGTGAAGTGGAGGTCAGTGTTCAGGTTTTCAAGACTTTACCAGAGCGCTCTTGGTAAGATTGTGGTTTTCACCGTGCTCGCTCTATCTGCCTCCCTCTGCAACTGCTTTATGAATTTCTGCAAACATCTGAAACGCTGCTCCGGGCTCCAAAACAATGCTTAGCGACACTTTGGCCTTCAGCTTTCCTGCAAAGCATGGCTGCACAGGCAGAGAGCACATAAATATTTCAGTCAGGAGGAGGCTGGAATCTTTGCGACTATTTCTCTCTTTGCTTTTGAGATGGGTGGGATCAGGGAAGTGTCTGCTTACACATCCAAATCACAGGATTAAAAGCTTTACCTCCCAGGAACATATGATCGAATCTTCATCAGTCCCACAGGACAGCAAAGACTTACTGGGAGGTAAGGAAATTAGAAAGGCTTTAGAAACTAGACTCCAGCCCACTCCATGTGGACATGATGGATTAGACCCAGTTTTCTTACAAGCGTCAGCCTGGACTGATTGTACTTGGCCTAATGTTTCCTCTTCTGAGATACATCCTGTGTCAGAGGAACAGTTGCGCTTTAGAGAGGAATAATTCCTACAGATATACAATCCACTGTAATCGCTCATGTATATAGCACTGTAAATTTATATAATGAACTGCAATAGCAGGCCCTTACCTAGGGGATTTTGGTGTCACAGCTAGGGTAATATAAAAAGTATTGACAAGAGGAAACATGTACAGTGAGGTGTGGCTGTGAAGAACTTTCTGTGTTATAAAATGGGTAAGCACTATTTATGATGTCAACAGGATGCAGTTTAAATAGTCACACTCAGATCCTCTGAAGTACTTGATCTGCCTTTGAAGATGTGGGTCTTAATGATTATTCAGGGTGAAACATACCCAGTACAGCAAACTGTTGGCTTTTTTTATGGTCTTTTCAGTGTCCTTTTAGGTGATGAAAAAAACCCCAAAGACCCAGGCTTCCTAAGGTCCCAGTTACCATCAGAACTGGCAGAAGCACAAAGAGGAGATTGAAGTTGCCTGGATGCTGAAACTTAATTAGAGATGAATAAATCAGCCTTGCCTGAAAAGTCAAGAAAACACCATATTCAGTGGTGTTTGAGATGTTTTTGGTTTTGTTCTTGCTGAATGGGAGCCAGTAACAGGACAAGCAAGGACAAGATAAAGAGGGCCATTAAAACATTGCAGCAGAAGTTATCTCATAATGGAACTAACGATATCAAAGGTGAAGCTTTTTTTTCTTTTGCGAATATCTCTGACACCCTTCCTGTGACAAACACACACATCTATTTCACCTACACAGGTAATGCTCTCACACCACTGTCCATATCTGATCTGACTGTCGCCGTGATGGATGGACACCAAGTCCTACTGTATCGCTGATCCCACAAAGCCCTTAAGCAATCTGATATTGATAATGTTGCAAGGCTAATCACTTAATAATAGGACTCCCTGCAAACCAGACACCTCTACCACACGCCGTGGGAGGAGAAGATGCTTTGCATACATCATTCTGTCAGCTGAGTTTATTATTCTTGCATTCAAGATAAACTGCAGCAGCCAAATGCTGGCCTGTATAAATTCCAGCCTCAGGAGTCCAGCAGGCACTGGGCTCCTTGTTAAACACACACACACACATGCATAAATCCAACCGGGTAAATAATATGACATCTTCCTACTCCCAGCAGATCTTTCAAGAGTTGATGTTTTCTTTGTTACCTGGGGTGGTCCTCAGACCAGCTGTATAAACCAGGGATAAGGAGTGAGTACATGGGCTATGCAGAAACAACAGGCAGGAGAGACTTCTGGCCACATGCAGACCTTGCTGCTTTGTGCTAATAAAGCTTTGTTGTATGGCATTTAAACAGACACCAGACAAACAAGCCTCTGGGCTTCAGAGTCTTTATCTCTTCTGTTTACTTCTCCGCAGGATTCACCACTATATCTGTTAGGCAAAGAACATAGGCATCTAAGAGGCACAGAAAGGATATAAAAACTTCAGAGCTCAAGCTAAAGTCTTCTTAATGGGTTTGCTGAAGAAAATAATTCCTTCCTGTAAAACATCTGTACTGGTCTCTATTGGGATGATGAGCTGGCAGAACCTTAGGTCTGGCTAGGAGGGTTCACTCCAATCTCTCCTGCAGAGAGGATTCTAGGAATGACCAGAAGTAAATCTCCCTAGTCCTATCTTTGAATGCGTTTAGCCTCTCAGTGGTTCTGGGTATGTTGTGTAAATATGGTTGCTGACTTGGCATTGTGACTAGTTACCAAACTCCCAAGGAGTGGAAAAGAAAGAAACCTTTCCTCAAAAGTTTATTGTTATTGGAGAAAATAACAAACAAAAGCAAAAACCTGGCAGGATAACACTAGCTTTAGCAACACCCTTGTAGGCTTCAGCCAGAAGCAACATCCTCTGGCACTGGCTGAGGTGGCTTCTGTGGCTGTATTAACAGCAGGTCCGAGTCCATGCTCCAGGAAGAGTCTGGAAGCCCAGTTCACCCCCAAGGGTTTAAGAGCAAGATTTGTTTCCCTTATCGGAAACTGACCTGTCTAGCAACAGGGACTAGCACGTGGACAGTGTATGAAGCCACTACAGCAGGTCCTGGTATGACTTTAAATGAAGGAAATATTTTCAGGTCTCCAGTGTCCCCTCACACTCCAGGTTAGAAGAGATTGAAAAACAATCTAATCCTAAAAACAATCTCTAATCCTGGGGTTTCCCAGTTCATGCGTACGACACCCCAGCATGCGGGAGATCACCAGTGTGCTGCCATGGGCTCTTCCACATCTTCTCTGAGCTCTTTCTTGCCGCCACAGAGAGGGAGAGACTTCTGTTCCTCATTTCCTCCCAGGGCCAAGCCTGATGTCTCTGCTGAGACACTGCATGCAGAAATGAAACAATACTACCAATGCAGCCTGAGATAATAGCTTTTACTGCTGTTAAAAAAATGATAAACCAGTTGCAAGGATGTTGAGCTGTGGGAGCAGCAGGGTGAGGTGGTGTTTCCTCTACCCAAAGCCATAAGCAGCAGCAGCTGACTCCAGAGCTCGGCCCTGGAGAAGTGACTTGTGTCAGTGCAGCCTCCCCCAGGTTTCCAGGCTCAGAGCTCTCAGGAAGGAAAGTTCTCTGCTCTGCAGTTATTGAAACAGTTTTCTATTTTCTATCTCTCTGACAGAGTGATCACAAATAAAAGATCTAGGTGAAAGGGGACAACTCACTCAAAGAGAAGTAAAGTGAAACTGAAACTGCAAAGTGTCCCCTTGTAAAGTGAGAGCAGCATGGAGATGAGGGGCCAGACTTTGGAGCACTTGAAACTGGGCAAGAGATGTGCTCCTTTATAAGAAAAATAAGGGCATCCAAGCAAAAGGAGGAAAGAAGGGCTTAAAAACATCTTACGTTCCCCTAGATCAGCCCCTTCTCTACACTCCTCCCCCCACCCTGCCCTTTCCACCCTAAGGGACTGCCTTTTATTTCTGAACAGCTGAGATTTGGCCTGATGTACCAACAGACAATGAAATGCAGGGGGTTATGCACTGCCTACTTCTTTACTCAAGCTCTTTTCTGCAGTCCTAGAAAGAGGTCTGAAGGGAAATGAGACTCCTTCCAGAGTCCAGGGACGGGAGGGAAATGAAGCAATGTCTCTGCTAAGGGCTGACAGCAGGATGCTGTGTTCGGGGGATACCTTGGAAGCCACTCTGCAGCTTTGCACATCTGTTGTTCTGCTCCTGGCCAGAGAACACAGCCATGGAAAATGCTTCCTTAACCAAACCCTAGATGGGCTGGAAAATCAAACTAATGCTGGTTTGATTTTCCACGAGAACCTAGAAAATCTGATCCCAAGCCCCACAGCATGTTCGAGCCTATGCTATTTTTTAATACCACTTTTGGCAGCACATCAGGTGAATGGCAGATTCCATGCAGCGTCTCATTCTGCTTAAAACTTCCAAGCCATGGATGTCATGGGCACGCTGCCTGTTCTCAGTTTTTCAGCTACATGTTGATCCTACCATTTTCACTGCAGAAATTTACATCTTCATTTTTGCCTGCATGTATCAGCAGCTGCATGACCAGTTCTCCGGGTGCTCGCAGCTAAGCTCCTCTATACATACACACAAATTTCTATACTCCCAGGAAAAGGCAAGGGTGCCTTTCACAGCCTGGTCCTCAGCACCTCAACCTCACCTAAAACTGAGTGGTCCTATGCTGACAAGGCTGTGTATGTGGCCATGAGCAGCAGCAGTCCGCTACCTCCAATTTCGCAATACCAGGTGTAAGCAGCTGGTTGCCTCTCCCTTCAGTTCCTGATTCCTCAGCAAGTAAATATTTCTTATATTTTTGTGGCCGCTGTGCAAGGACTGCAGTGGAAGAGTCACCCATGTTTGTGGGACCCTGCCAGCTCCTCTCGATCCGAGTGCCCTGATGGGATCTTTTGTGAGCAGAAGTGCAATTCCCCTTCCCCTGAGCTGTGTATACACGCTGCAACAGTATGAGCTGGATCCCATTACGCTGCTGAAATCTTATGTCAGGCATTGCACACTGAACGAGTAATTACATGACTGGCATTTTAAACATCCCCTGCTGAGTTTTCATGACTGAGAAAAATAGCAAAAGGGAGGAGGAGCTAAAGTAAGTTTTACTTTTTGGCCTCCATGTTACTCAGTTCTTCTCCACAGCCTTCAGCTCCCGTTTCCACAGCCTCCCTTGGGGCTTTCCCTTACTGGGGCCAGAGAGACCTGGTGCATAGCTCCCTGACGCCAAGAATGACCTCGGTCCAGCCATCCCGGGGGGCAACTTCCCAGCACCACGCCGGCCAGGGTCTGGGAGCAAGGGGGCGCATGGAACAGAGATGACTTCAGTCTTGTTTATTGTTTTCAACCCATTGCACAGAGGATGGAAGCAGGATAAAACCTGCAGCCAGAAGGAGGAGAGCTTTGCAGTGATACACGCACTGCTCAGGAACCTCCCCAGCTGCGGCAGTAGCCATGAAACATGTTCATAGAAGAATAATCACATTTTCCTGCCTGGACTTTGGCATTTGATGAAGAGCAAGTCCTGGCCCTAGTGAGATGTTTTACCCATCTCTGCAGAGCCCCTGGTTACGGCAGTGTGTGGGCAGCTTTGCCCTTGGCACCATCTAAATGTCCTTGGGGTGTTCGCAGCACCACAGCCATCCCGCTCCCCCACTCGTGCCTCCGGCTGGAGGTGGCCTGCTTGCTGTCTGCCGCCCACCATGCCTCTGTGTGCCTTTCCCAGGGTGGCATTTGCTGGCTTGGCCTCTCAGCATGTAATGTCTCACTGTGAGTCACTGCCCCAGGGAGGCTGTGGTTTGTGCCCTGACCTCAGGAGTTCCAGGATCTGCTTTGGGTGGGATCAAGACATGGGGCATGGGAAAAGACCCCTTACCTTCTTCTCTGCAAGTGAGGCTTCCTTCAGGTAGGACATGCTGCCTATCCGCACACCTGTGAGAGCCAGTCCCTTGGTCAACCCATCCAAAGACAGGCAGCAGGAACTTCAAGGGCTTTCCCACCTCTGTGGGTGAAGCCTGCTTGCCTTTGATCCCACGTGCAAGGAGAAAGTTTCAGGCAGCAAGGTTCAGGGCAAGTTTTGTTTTCCTTTTCTAGTATTGTCCCAGACATGATGAGAACCACATCTGCTAAATGTGTGGCCTTGTTGTTTATTTGAAGGAGTGATTCTTTTCTACTTGACCACAGTTCTTTTCTAAAACCATTTTTAAAAAAGAGCTTATCCTTATGAGTAATAAATACGTGATAACAGTTTCAAAAGACTTTAGTCTGGGATCTGTGCCCTTTCTAATAGGTGCTTTATATAACATTTATGTATTCAACTTACTATGTACAATCTAATACAATCAAATATGTATTTGCAATGTGTATTCAAAGTTACATTGATCTTTCCTCATGTATTAATATTAAACTCTTCTCTTTTATCTGTTTTCCAAAGTGAGTCAGTCAATAAATAATGGATGGATGAAGGCACAAAGTATTATTTTCAGAGTATTAAAAAAAATATTATAATTCATCTTACAGGATCAGAGAAGCATCTGCAGCTGTAATGTACCAGTTTCCAGTCAAAACCTCCCCACAGTGTTGGGGAGGAGACAGCAAGTTTTTTACGCAGACTAAAGCTTCACCCAAAACACAAGGCCTGCTCACAGGGTGAAGTGTGGCTGTAACAGCAGCACTTTATGCTGAGCTTGACTTCTCCCAACCAGTTCCTTCTCTTACTTGCTATTAGTTTGCTTATTTTCAGAACTTCATGAAAATAATTTTTAGCTTGGCGTTCTGATGGAACAGGATTCATGCAACTATGGTGCCCAGCAACCCTACTACCCTCCCGGCTTCTGAACCCATCAGCAAAGGAACAGGAACATCAAGAGATCTTGAATTTCTACCTGCTTTGTAAAAACTGGCATCTAGTTAAGGGAGAGGGAATAAAATTGCTCATTTTTCTCAGAGTAAAGCTTCTGAGAGGAGCTTGGCATATTGGTAAATATCAAAGAAACCACAATGGACAGAGCCCTTGGAGAAAGACCAACAGACTCTGCTGCTTACATAATTACTTGACTTTGGTGTTATTACTTCAAGTCTTCCTCCAAGTCACAGATCCTTGTGGAATCACTCTGTTGGTGGCTAGCACCCACCTCAAGACGCTGAAGGTGGAAAAGCTGCTGAAAGGCCATGTGCAGGTCCTGGACCGATGCAGAGGACACCTGTCTTCAGGTCCTGACTTCATCATGGGCTCTTTGCATCACTTCAGCACAGAGATTTTTCTCTGTTCCTCAGTGCTCAGATATGAGATAATAAATCAGCTTCTCACTCACGCCATGAGAGGCTTAACAGAACAACTGCTTTTTATTGGCAGGTTTGGGAGCAGGAGAGAAGACCTAAATGCTGCTGGTGAGGCAGCAGAGCAGGATGGGAGCCAGACTGCAAAAGGGATGCTGAGGAGACCATGGATCTCAGGTGCATCTGTCCCATGCCCGGGAAGGGAGGCAGTGAGCACGGTTCAAAGGCAGGGAGGCCATAAGGGGTGATGGGCCAGCATGGAGAGACAGGAGGCACTGGGGCTCCTGAGATGCTCTGGTGCTTCGTTTTTGCTTACTCAGCCAGCAAGCAACAGCGAGCATGGTGAGCTGTGCTCCCCTGGCTGCAAAGTAAACACGTGTGAGAGAACAACAGGGATGTGTTTGCTGTATGTAGCCAAGTACAGTAGACTTCAGAGGATAAAAATACCCAGTGGAAAAACACATGGGCTTAAGTAAAACTTTAACCATCAGGGGCTGCCTAGCCAGCAACATGTGTATCCTTCACAGGCTCTCCTGCTTGCGGAGAGCTTTGAAGCTCCCTAGGAAAACTGCAGCTCTTTTTGATTAGTGGCTTCTCCACCCCAAGCTCTGATAATTACCCACAGGTCTGCTTCAGATTATAAACTCATTCAATGCAGAAAGTCAAAAGGGAGTGTGGACAGCCTGTGATGCAGGGGGAGCCCACGACATCCCCTGCACAACTGCCCCCAGACCTCAGCAGGTTCCTGTGCACTGGTGGCTCTTGCTGAGAAAAATTCAGCCCAGAGCAGGGATCAGCAGAGGACATGCCCATCCTTTGAGCCCAAAAGGACCCAGAGAAAGGGGAAGGCTAGCAGGCGATGCATGGCATTCTGCAGCCTGCAGGAGCTACTGCACAATTTCTGCTCTCCTGCAAACTGGGCAGCAGAGCAAAGCGCCGGCACTCACCTTGGGCTTTGGGCAGGAACAGCAGAGAAGGCAGCAGTTACAGCCCGGCGTCACTCCAGGCCAGGGCTCCCACTGGCATTACTGAAATGAATGGAATTGCAGCCGCCGAATTACACCCACTCGAGCTGCATTGGATTGAGGCCCTGGTTGAACAAAACACTTAAGCACGTGCTTAAAATTTAAGCACATGAACAAACAATTTCAGGGCGAATACTTATATGCTCGAGTGCTTTGCCAGGTAGGTGCTGTTCTCAGCAACACACACCTGGAAGGGGGTAGTGCCATTTTTTACACGGTCACTTTTCTGACTATATCCAGGTAGAAAAGAAACTCCACTGGCTGTGGGCCAACAAGCACTTCAGGTATGTCTCAGGTCTTTAAAAAAAAAAAAAGTTTTTTTTAATCTTATCTGTCTCATTATCACCCTGACATTTGCTTTGGCTTTGAGTTTAATTACCTCTTGAATTGAACAAAGGTTCAGATAGGGCTGAGATAATAAGAAGTCAGTAAAGCTGATGTATATAGGAAATAGGGCCTCCCTGAAGGTGTTAGCCCATGCAAGCTGACCCCCAGTTATGAGAAAGAAAAACTGATAAGGGAGAAAGCTATTAATCAATCATTCAGGAAACCTGGGGATGTGTAAAGAGACATCTGATGTTTGCATCTTACATGCCACCTGTGCTGGTACAAATAGAGCAGACCCCACTTAGATAAATACCTTTGCATCAGAGCACAGCCAAGTAAACAAAGGGAAACTTTTTTTTTTTTTTTGGGGGGGGGGCGGGGGAAGACATGGAATAAACAAGGGAAATAAATATATTACCATGAAAGCCAATATTCAGAGCAGAAAATTGCACAATAGAAAAGATACATTACCAGTCAGCAAAAGCAGAGATCAAGACCCCCACAATGCTCCAGGTGCTTTGTACACGAAGTAATAAAATCTCCATCTTGAAGACACCTCAATTCAACTAGACAAAGATGGGGAGGGGAAAGCAGGCAGAGACACTTGCTAATATTGTGTGTGAGCAGCAAGCGTTAGGAATAGGATTAAGAGATTGTGAATTCTGGGTGCTACATGAATAAGGGATGGACTGGTCACACAGAGCATGTCTGCACAACTGGCCTCTTAAGAAGACGCTGCTGTTCTAGGACAGTTTTATTCCATATTTTGGAGGCTTTCTGATCTAGCAGGTCACAACCGCTTTTTTTTTGTTTGTTTTTTTCAGGAGCTTTTCTTTCTCAGCCTGTTTCTGGAGTGGCTTCCTGTTGGCTAAACAGGAGGGATGAGTGACTGGGAGCTACAACAGCAGAAGGTGGCATAGTTCAAAGTATGACACTGAACCCACAGGCCAAGACTATACTTTTGCAAAAATATCTTTGCTAAAGCTAATAGAGACAAGTAGAGTCCTCAGCAAACCAGGGACTGAACTGTTACTCCAAGGTGCTACCCACATACAACATTCCCACTACGATCTGAGCACAAAACAAGGTTATGGTGCCCATTCAAAACCCACACCTGAATGAGAAAATGTAATTTTGAGATTGTGCTTTGGAAAACTCCTGCTGACGTTTTTGTTTTGACTTCATCAAAGGAAACAGAAACACAATCTTGTCAAAACAAAACATTAATGTTATAGCATGCTTTAGAGTCAAAACAGACTATTATGCCAGACCCCTCATACTGCTATGGCATGCCAATTTCATAAACAAAACTTTAAGACTTTGATACTTTGTTTTTAAAAGTTGAAACAAATGTTTCAATAAGGTGGAAAGACTTTCACCTTCCGTGGAAACACTGTGAGAACTGACACCTTCCCACAGACTATACCCAGGGTCTGGAAGCACCACTTTCCCAGGAAAGGGGCACCCGATGGCCAGCAACCACCAGGTCTGGCTGGCACGTGTCTCCAGCAGCTCCGCAGGGAAGGGGAGTGGTGGAGCCAAGATTCTTGCTGGTCTCTGTCTCCTCCCAAGACATGCATTCCTCAGAGACACACCGTGTGCATAGCCCTTGCTTTTCACACCCAAGATATCGAGGCACCTCAGAAGAGCTTCAATTGGTGCAGTAAAGCTTGGGCAGAGCCTTGCTCACCTGCTCTGACAATCTAAGATATTTATATTTCCTTTAGGGAAAATCTGTCAGAGGCCAGAGCTACTCTCAGAAGCTTCTCCCAAAGGTCTGTCAGCTCTTTGTGGCTGAGAAAAGACAGCCCCTAGTATCTCTTACAGGGCTGCAAGCAGAGCTAAATGGGGAACAGCAGAACCTGCTGATTCAGGTCCCTGCTGATACCCATTCCTCTCCCACACCGCCATGGAGTTTACTGTGGCACCACACTGTATGCTGTAGCCTGGATGGCAGGGACATCTTTGACGCCCCACTTTTTGCAAAATCTGTACAGACTTGTTGCAAAAAGCATGTGGTTTAAAACAATTTACAGTATCATGACTTTGACCATCGTGCAGCCTTCGACAGAACAAAAAGCTGAAGTCTGTTGCCTATGGACTTGTTATATGGCAGAGGTGTTCTACAGTAAGGAGGCAAGACTAAAAGGTGAATGAAATGCAGAAAGCATCAGGAGAGATGTTCACCTGCAAGAATAATGGTATATACTGAACAAAGTGCTCATCAGACAGTATGACTCTGAAGTACCAGAAACAATGGCTTATTCCCTTTAGAAAACATAATAAAGCATGAGTTTTAAGGAAGGACTGGGCCAATTGTCCTTCAGATATATCTCATTTCACCTTGCAACCAAAGTAGGAAAAATTGCAGTTGCCAGAAATGCCCTGAGCAAAAGCAGAGATGATACTTGAATGTGGGGGATGTGTTACATGATTGTGAGTCTTTGAGCAGTTCTGCCTTACCAACTTCATAACAGCATTTATGATTATATTTCTTGGAATAGATTAGGACTCACCTTTCTAAAACAATATCTGGAAAACAGGAACACACAGAGACAGGTTTAGAAGAGCTCTATGATGGTGAGCATGCATGATTGTTTCCAGCACAGCTATTGATTCTTGATAGCTCTTCCACATGGAAATGGAGAATTTCCACAAGAAAAGCAATGAGCAAAATCTGCTTTTAAGAAAGAAAATCTTGAACAAGGGGAGCCAAAAGACTGGAAGAAACAGGAAAGCTTGCTGGAAAAGTTTTGCCACCTGCCAAGAACACTGAGTGAAATCCAAGGACTTCCAAGACCAGCAAGGTCCTCCTGGGAACCAAAAAGTAATTTCCAAGTGATCGTCATTTTGCCTGAATCTCTTGACCACTTGTACTCTTTTGGAGTATCAGTTTGCCTGTAGAGCTTGTGCTCCTTGCCTTACTGGAAGGGTGTCCCAAAAGTGAGAAATCAGGGCTGCCCTGTCTACACTCTGAAGGCTATTTTACAGCCTGCCAATTCTAAGCCCTTGGGCTGTAGCCTATTTCTGGTCACCTTATTTACTGGGAGCGACTCAGGAAGAGGGTGTAGGTTGGCTGAATTCCTCCGGCAGCAACATCCCATTGCCAGATATCATTTTCTGGAGTAGGACACTGGGGCTGGTGGTGCTGGAGGCCAGTTCTCCTTCATGATAGGAAGGGATCAAAGGTCTCTGGGAAAGATGTATGGAAATGAGCTGATGTGCCTTGCAGGTCAGAGAGGGACCAGATGCCTTCTTGTCATCCCTTGCTGTTTTCTATGGTTGTCAAAAGTTATTAGGTACATCAGATCAGGCTGGAGGCTCATTTACCCCAGTAATCATTTTCATCCTGGTAGGAAGTACTTAAGGAAAGTGTATTAGACATAGACCAGGAAAGAGTCATCTTTCCATTTAAATATTCTTCCAGCTTTCAGCAGACAGCACCAAAGGAGTTTCCTCAGTTGGGCAATGCAGCAAGTGCCCTGTGATTTTACCCCCAGGTGCCCCCTGACCTCCTCTGAACCTTCTGCCCTCTGTGATTCCCCACAGCGATCTCCATCTCAGAGTAAGAGGGCTCTTGCAGCATCCCAGGGGAGTACTGGAAGCTGCACAGTTCTGCCCTATAGAAACTTGTGAGACGCTTCTGAGTCCTATGGCACCATCACAGTCTGGCCTCCCTGCAGGGAGAGCACCCTTCCTTGCTGCCTTCATTCCCCTTGGATTGCTGCAGGCAGGAGAGCTGGAGTGGAGGACATGGGCTCCTCACCTGTTCGTTTCCTTTCTCCAACCATCCATCCCCACCCACCCACAACATCTGAGATGTGATTTCCATTAGGAGTACTAATGGAAAGGAGTACTGTTTTCCAGTACTTTGGGTTTTTTTGTTTTTGTTTGCTGTGCTTGCTTTCTGATGCGTCGTGTGCTCTGCACAATACAATAAAATAAAATAAAAAAAAAAAAAAAAGAAAAGAGAATGAGACAATGCGCACAAACCCCTGGCTTCTCCATTCCCTAGCTCCTTGCAGTGGTACCAGATGTTGTCCCACAGCAGCCTCCTGGCTGGTGGTTCTTGGCATGACTGATGCCTCCCATTCCAGCCTACTTCGGGCACAGCCCAACTGCTGGCTCTCAAGGCATGGGGCTAGTATGTCTTACTGTCACTGTAGAGGGAACAGCCTGTGGCAGCATTGTCAAGCACTCAGAACAACAACAACAACAAAAACAACACCAAAAAAAAGGCAGAAAAATTAATAGGTAAAATATTTTAAAGAGTGTGAATAATATAATGGAGAAAATTTTAGGGGCAGGAGGCAGTTTTACCATAATCCTTCTCCATTAGACTGACTCGCTCTTAAAAAGCACTGTATTACTAAAGGCTTGTACAGGCCTGCCACAGGTAAGCCAAGGGAAATGGCTCAGATTCAGTCCTCCTGGATGGATCCACAACCAGCATTTGTCCAAGCAGGCAGAGCTTTGAATTAGACACTTCATAATGGTATCCTTGAACCCTGAGCAGAAATGGGAGCAATGGTCTCAGGTTGTTCTTTGAGCTGATCTTCCCTGGTCACATGCAGTTGTTCTTAGTTGTTTAACTGCAGGTTAACTGCTGGTGGTAAAGGTATCCTTCTCCCCTGGTCACCTACCCCCTTTGAACAAAAGCGTTTCCTGCAGTGTAGCCATCATGTGCACATTCCCACTGATGGAAATTCAAGCCAAAAGCCACGCATCTTATTTTATCTTTTTTATTTCCCTCTGTTTTTGCTAGTCTGCGTGTTGTTTGGCCTGGCTGCTGGCTGGCTGGCAGGTTGAGTAATGCCGCTCCAGACCACGCAGGGCCCTGGAGAGATGTTCCCATTTATTGCCCTATTGTCCCAGTGATGAAGGAAGTGGGTTTTACTCATGAATGCACTTAAAAGCATCCTGGTGGTTGGAACAAGCTACACAGCCAGCTATAGTAAAATAAAACTCAGAAAGTATTTTTGTTTTCAGAAGTTCTAGTTCAGGTTTTAAGGAATAGTTTATCTTTGAGCACCTTTTTCCCAGGAAGTGGGACATGCCTTAAATCCCTTTTGCAACATACAGCTTAAATTGTACCGCTGCTGCACAGCCTGAAAAGAGATTTACTCCCCTCCAGGTTTTCATCACAGTCTTTTGGATGGAAATTAGAGTCTGCAACTCCTATGCTTTCAACATGTTATTCCCTGGGAAAGTAGATGCAGGCATCCGTGCGGTGAGGACTGGCTGCAAAGCACTGGGAACACCAAAGAGTAAGCAGCAAACTGTCCCCCACTTGTCTGGGTTATTGGAGCAGAAATGTAATTGGATGCAGCCCATATCATAGTGGAACTGACCATCTTTTACATATATATATATATATATATATTTATAATGACTAGAGAGGATAGTAAAGCACATACACATTCGGGTATTTTAGGCAACAAGGAGGCTAATTTGCTAAACCAGATACTCTGTATGTAGGCAGGAGCTCCTTGCTTCAGACATCTCCTGCCTTCCTGTCATTCACATACCAAGAAACACAAGTTATAAACAAGTTCAGTTGCTATGGCTCATGCCTCCTTCTCCCTCTGGAGCGATCCATGCTCTTTGACTCAGGTCCAATTGCCCTCCTGCCTCCGGCTGCCTTGGCACTTGGAGCAGTCTGTCAAGGTCACCTCCCCACTGCTGGGCCAGACAGTGTGAGTGCTTGCAGCCATCCTCCTCATTCTGGGCATGCTGACCATCCCCTGGCAGGTCAGGCATCTGCCAAGCCAAGAAGATCTTAGCCCAACTGAGCTGGACTGTATCTGTCTGGATTCCTCCTGCGTCTCTCATTTCTGGTCTCCTTCCTCCTCTCTTCCTCCAGCTGAGATGCCCCCTAGTCTGCCTAGGAACAGCAGAAGGTTACATCGCTGTCAAATGTAATCCAAGGGCTGCAGGCTGTAGGCACTCTCCATTGCTTTCTCTTGGAAGCAGCATTGAACAACATGCTCCGTGTACTCGGTCAAGCAGAGCCGAGGAGAGGACCAGAGCACGAGCAGCCTTAAGCAATACCGGTCATAGACACTATAAGGTGCTCTTTGCTTTGCCACATTTTGATGGCAAAAGTTGAATTCAGCTGTGGGAAACATGTCAGTGTTTATCCCACTTCGCTGTGAAAAACTGAGCTAAGAGAATATTGTCTCTCATTACAGACAATTACACATTGTTGCTTGGGTTTGGTTTTTCAAGCTGCCTTTCAGCTCCCACAGCAAGGTTTGGAGGGGCCAGTAATAGCTTTTATTGGACCAACAGATAGAGGCAGAAAAAACAGGCGAGTTTTCAGACACCCCTAAGGAGGACATATATGGACAAAAGTTCACTTGTTTTTCTCCACCCATAACATCTGATCCAGTAAAAGCTGTCATTCTCTCTACGTATCCTCCCTCAGTTACATCCAAAACCTACTACAACACCATGACAGCTCCCAGCTCCCAAGAGATACCCAGAGCCTGCAGTGCCAGAGAGAGTCGCTCAGCCTTTTGCAGATCGCAGGATCTGACATGGGCTTGAGCAGGACTCCTTGCACACAGCCTCACAGCTGGCCTGGGGAGAGGTTTCCCAGGACAGAGAAGCTCTTGGAGAAAGAGCAATAAGCCAAGATCCCACATCCACCTCATGTACACAGAGACTCAAGCCACCTCAAAGGCTGTGCACTGATGCTGCTCTTCCCTGCCTGGAACTGCTGCAGATCATCTAAGTGCACACGTGGTTACCTCTGCCTTTGGCAATGGTTTTGTTTTTCCTTGGTGTCTCTCCTGATTTGGTGGTCTGCAGGGTACTCACAAGCAGCCCCATACCACACAAAAACTGCATAGAGCCATCCGGACTGGTCTGCCCCTGACTGCTGGGCATGCTGTTGAAAGGTCAGCAGCGAAGGAATGAAAAGTGGTGGGACAAAGCTCCGCCAGAGGCCTTTCCACCCATCCATGCTGAATCAATCACCATCTCTTGGTTAAATCAAACACCACCCTTGGTGCTACCCCTGAAAACTCTTTGTGCCCAAGGTACACTGTCCTCTATTCTCCTGTCCCCACAAGTGCCCTGTTCCAGCCCAGCGACCCTTCTGCATGGGTAACAGCGCTTCCTAGGGCTGGTTCACCAAGCCATGACCCTCTCCTCTCTTGCCAGCTGCTTGTTTCTACACCAAGACACAGAAGTGGCTCGAACATGCCCACACTGGCAAGCAAAGACACTGTGGGGCTGACTCTGTCCATACAGACTCCAGAAGCCCATGGGGCATGGCATGTGAGCGCGGACGAGGTGGGAAAGCCAACAGGCTGCTCTGCGTCTGGCCCTGAGCTCACAGGTCGCTCACAGAGCTGTGTTGCACCGAGCAGGCAGAAACACACCACCCTTTGCTCCTCACCGCCCAGAGACACCCCAGCTGCCCCCGCTGACTCAGCTGCCCCTCTGCCACCGCTCCTGCCTGTTGAGGCAGGGAGCTGCCCGCACGCCCCTGACCCTCTGCCTCACTGCAGGTCAAACCCACGCCAAAACCGACTTTGCTGCATTATAGCTCTGCGCAGCGCCTGGGCACAGGGCCCCCTGCGCAGCCGAGACACGCTGGCACCGCTACTATTCAGGTCTCCTGCAGCCCCTGGGGAGAAGCGGGGAGGCAAAGGAAGAGGCGTTGGGCCCCCATGAGCGGCATCCCAGCCTGTGCATCAGGCTGCACATCTTGCTTTTTCATGTCCATCCCAAATACAGCATCCTTCCCACTAAATTACAACGCAGTTGGGGAGGACGTGACCGATGCAAAAGAAACTTAAATTTACATTTGACATTTATGCCTGAATTGCACTTTTGCTACAGAATTGGCTCAGCAGCTCTCAGTGAGGAGCTGGTCTTTGGCTGTGTATCTCCCAGTCTTCACTGGTTAGGTTATTAAAAAGAAAAAAAAAAAGATATTTAAATTCCTCTGCTTTTTTATTTGGAAGGCAGCTAAAATGCTCTGGACTTTATGTATGCATTCTCCTTCTCAAATCAGAAGGTGTTGTTCTGTCTGGTCTTTTATAGATGATACTTGCAAACCATCAAGTGAGGAGGAAAGTGTTCCCCACCAGCAACTGTCCTTTGTGTAGTCTTGAAGTGAGCGTGGGGCCAGACAGGGCGTAGGAGGTCTGCAGTGATTCTCCTAAGAGTTTTTTCTACGTCAGAGAGCACTTTCTGTCTGTAAGCAAGACCTCAGACCTCGCAGCCTCCTCCCAAAGACACCCCAGAGAACATGTCTTTTGGAAAGGGAAATTTTGCATCCTCTGTGGACTTTCATTTTTATAAATCACACCTTTCTTTACTTGCACAAACACAGAAAATAGCTCTCCCACCAGCAAACCTGTTTGTTTTTTCAAACGCCCAGCTCAAAATAAGCAAAACAATGCGTGTTTTTTTTAATGTAAGAAAAAAAAAATATAACCCAAGGCTGAGGCTCTTTGCTAAGAACAATTTTAAAAAAGGACAGTTCTAAAGATCTGAAAATAGATTTTTATAATTGGAAGTGCCTGCAAGGGCCTAAGTATAGCAGGCTTTATTACATCTCCGCTACCAGGTACTTAGGTGCTTCTCAGAACCTGCCATTAGCCAGGTCTGTTGAACAGGGCACACAATTATTTTTTTCATGAAAACGCTGGCACGAGTTCACACGCAAGGAAGGTGCTGAGCCTTTGATCCCAAGCACCAGGCAGATCCTTGAAAATGTCACGGAGTGATTCATGTGCCCAAGAAAAGGGAGATCTTCTGCTGAAGAAAAGCAGGTGCGAGGCTACTCCTAGCCAGGCTTGGTGCCTCTGGATCCAAGCTGCGAGGGTGGGGGTGCTGGGAGAAGGGCCCGGCAGTGCAGGATGCTCAGCCCCTGCCGTGGGGGCAGAGACCGGCCAGCCAAAACTTGCTCAGCCTTGGCACCGTCTTTCCCCTTCGTGCAACAGACAGGACTTTTTCACTTGAGGTTTGCAAGCCTTATTTTGATAGGAGGACAAGGGACTCGGGACAGAAATAGTCCATATGCAAAAGGTGGAAAGAGGGGGAAGAAAAGACAAATTCTTTGATCTGGCTGTTTTAACAGGTCTGGTGTGTTTGAATAGGTGGTAGGATACCAGAATAGAAGGGATTACAGTGTGTCACCACACTGAAATACCGGGCTCAGAACATAAAGGCCAACATTTTCAAAGTGGGGGTCTAAAGTTAGGAACCTAAATCTGTCCAGGGGCACTGTTAGACTCCCTGCTGAAGCCTGGAGAGTCTCAGTGCTTGTGAAGCACCAAGCCTCTGATTTAAGAGGCTGGGAACTTGTACTCTGGGCTGAATCTCTAATCCTGCTGGGAGGCTCCGCCAAAAATGCCAGCACCACTACCTGGGTTTGAGCATCCAGATGTGAGCAGGCTCAACTGAGGGCAAAACAAAGCAGAGCACGGCCTTGCTTTGAAGAGACGCTGCTTCTAAATCTGCCTCTTTGGGGCGGAGGCTGCCCAGAGTATAAATCAATGGGCATGCTACATATGTGTGTTGTAAATAAGCACTGGAGAGCATCCAAGGCAGCCAGCTTCCTGGCTGAGGCGCCAAGAGTTGAACCCGGGCTCTCCGAAGTCTAAAGCGGGAGATAAGATAGCTTGGGTTAAAAAGCTAACCATCTGTAGCTGGGGGCTGCGACAACCCGTAGCTTCTGTGATTCGGCCATGGAGGTTTAGCAACATTTTCCCTGCTGATTTGGGGGCCAGCTGCGTCTTTAAAGGGGTCCAGCCTGAACCAGTTGGAAATAAGGTTGAAAATACCAGACCTCTGCCAATCTCCCTGAACACCTCCAAGCCCTTGTTCACAGTCAGCTCAGCAGCCAGTGACCAAGCCCCTAAAATTAGCTCCCAGGACTGCAGAGATCTCCCTGTAGGTAGAGAAGGGGAAATCAGGGGCACTGAGCTTTCTGAAGAAGCTGAGTTTGGAGAACACTGCCAGCCCCACTGCAGGGTTCACAGCTCCCTCAGGCCCCCTTGCCTTCTGTTTAGCAATGCTGCATTGTGTCAGGTGCACAGCAGGGTCCAGGGGGCTGCACACAGGTCAGCTTGCTCCTTGGGTCAGCAGCGGTGGAGGGCAGCAAGAGGGAAAATGATGCAATGATGTAAAAATAAAGGAAGCAAAACCCAATTAATATCACAAACCCCACAACCAAAAGCCAAAGCTTAGTTCTGACATTTTGCCCTCTCAATGCATCTGTGCTTAACACAGCTAAAGTGAGAAACTAGTTTCCAGACGGCTAAGCCTGGCAGAGCTGCCCTAGGCCTCTGTCTATAGTTGACACTGCAAAAAGAGAGCATTTCTTGCCTTACAGTCTCATGACTGCTTAGCCTGCAGTGCAGCCACCACAAAAAATTGCCCCCTAGAGTTAAATATATTACTCTCACTGACAACCCTCATCTCCTGCTTTCCTGCCATGCTTTGCAAGGGCCGTGCTCTGTGGCCGCTGCTTCTTTCTGGATGTGCATCCCCAGTCCCTCATATCTGCAAGCCTTCCAGTGGGTCTGATGCTGGGAGCACCAGGACCCATCACTAGGCATACCTTCGAGGTGTTCAGCAAGGGAGGAGGGTAGGGAGGGCCAGCCCAGGGGCTGACGAGGCTACATTGACAGCTGGGATGCAGAACTGAAGGGCATCACCTCCACCAGCTGGGAAGGGCTCAAGGAGGAGCAAGTGCTGGCGCCACTCGCCAGGCCAAGTCTGTGGCCACTGGATGCCTCTTAACATATTCCAGTGCCCTCAAGACAAGGTAAATTGGTGGTTGAGGCAAAACTCAGTTTTATGTGCAGTTATACTCTGCTCCCTGAATTCTTGGTCAACCAATTTTTGTTTGTTTGTGTTATATACTCATTTCCCTTCCCACTTTAAAGGCCATTTTATGCTAGCAGAAGGTGCCATGCTGGCAGGTCTGGTTGACCTAAAGTCAAATTTAAACCCTCAGACAGGTAGAGTGGAGGCAGCAGCTTGTTTTCCCCTTTTTCCATCCTGGCGGTGGCCCCGGGCTCTGCCTTCCCTGGGCCAGCCCCGAGGGAGCCCGTCCAAGTGGCCATTTGTCCTGGAGCCTGTCTGCCAGCATCGATTCCAGACAGAGTCAGCAGCAGAGTTTGTAGCGGGGTTTGTATCACTGTGGGCAGTTGCCTACCAGGGACCAGCGAGGTGGGGAACCTGACCCTAAAGTTGAGTGCAGGGAGCAATATCCAGTGTCAAACTCCATTTGACTCCAAATATGGACCAAGTCCCCCAGGTACTGGTGACCTTCCTGGCCCAAAGGGTGGTCCAGGAACCATGACTGTAGACAGCAGTGAGATACCTGCCTTTAAATCTCTAACACAGACAGTCTCAGGCCCTGAAGCTAGTTTTTACGTATCTTCCAACAGTTTTCCAACTTTTTTTGATTTAACCATTGCTACTGTATCTTCAGTCATTCACATTAATTACACTGACATCCAGCAATTCACTCTGCTGAGCAAGCGATGACCCCTGGGACTCACTGCCGCAAGTAACCGTGTACTGACATTGCTCTTCTCTACATTACTTTTCTTTTTGTTTTTCACATTCCCTGAGTGTGCCCTTTTCCCTGTGCTCTGATTTGGCACAAAGCCTGCTAGACCTTGTTTGTATCTATTAATTAAGCTTCTCTCTCAAGCCACATCCATTTTACACTCTGCCCAGGCACTGAGCAAGCATGATCAAGACCTGCCTGTGTGCAGAGTTGAATGGAAGCTGCTTTAAAGGAGTTATCACCTTGAAAAACCCAAGCTCAGGTTACTGTGGGGTCAGTACTGTCCTATGGCATCTGATCAGTTCAGAGTTCAGACAGTATATCTGTATCTGGCTGCAAAATACCTTGTAGGCATGCCCATAGCCCCAGGTCTGATCTAAAAGTAGTCATTCACCTAACTCCTTTACACTTTTTTTTTTTCCCTGACAGCTTTTTGTCAGTAAGCTTTGACAATCCCTTAAAGAATAATTTCAATCAGTTTAGCTACCAGTTTGCTACCTCATTTGGAGGCGTTCTGGCAGATGGACAAGGTCCAGCTTCCCCTTGTGAAAACTGGGTTCTTTGGTACCCACTCTGTTGCAATCACTTAGGTGATTAATAGTTCTGGTTTTCTTTATTTACTGGTTGATCCTATGCCCTATATGCACAACGTGCTCATCTAGTTCCCACTGTTCCTAGCCTGCTGGCTCCCCATTGTTGCTTGAAAGCAGCAGGTAGAGGCATTTTCATATTTTCAGCCTCCTTGTTCTCCTGCTGACTCCTCACATAGGGTCTCAGTTCTCATCAAGAGATGACAAAGTGCTCACATTTTCAAAGCCATCTAACACCCAAGAGAAGAGTGTGAGCTCCTCTGGAAGCCTGGAGGAGCATACGAGAAGGGAATGCTAGTCTTGGACCATGCCCAGCTGCTTGCCTAAGACACTTGCCACAGAAGCAGTGACACCTCCATGGGGTTAAACAAGGTTGTGTGCTGTCCTCAGAGTGGTGCTATGCTACATGCTCTTCATAGGTGCTGAGCCACTAATTTGCCCCACAATGGTTAAGATATTTCTGCCCAGCCCTTAGTAAAATATTTACTATGCCTTCTTATCACTTCCCTAGAAGGTTTTGTTGAAGCTGACTGATGTATTAATTCCTTCAGGATCTAACTTGAGGTTTTTCTACACAGGCCTGGAACACGTCCTACAGCATTAGGAAAAAAACCTTTCTCAGTCCGTTCTTTTAGGCAGAATTTCACCTGAAAGCTGGACTCCATCTGGCACTGAGATGGCTGCATGGAGTCACCCTCCTTTCTCCTGGGGATGATTGCGATCATTGGTTTATATGCAGGCAAAACCATTCCCTAATAAGCTAATTGTCACATCTCCAGGAGCAGGATAATAATTAATGAGCTTAAGAAGACCGAGGGAGAGCCAGGTTGAAGGCTGGGGAATGCTTTCTGATGGCAAAGGTGCTAGGCAGCGGCACAGGGTGCCTGGGAAGGCTACAGAGCGTGGTTAAGAGGAGGTGATGCAGACACACCTGTACAGGGTGGTAGCACTAGGTGGGCTCTCAGGTTCCTTCTGCCTCTGGTTTTCTGTGGTGCTTCCCTCCTGCATCCCACTCTTAGCACAAACACTTTCCACCAGCTCGTTGCTTCCCATTATCCCTCCTAACAAATTCCCGATCCTCCCTTCCAAAGTTACATGTTTCAGTCTGTGCTGTACCTCTTGCTGGAGTCATAGCTGTATTTTGTCCATCTGTTCTTCTTCTTAATATCATCACATGGGAAGATGTTTATGGTGCAGCTGCAATTGGGTTATTTGTTAGTGCTTCTCCAGCTTCGTTACATCTCTGCTGTAATTTCAGCTTGGCACTCCAAAGGGTTCAGCAAGGTGCTATCGATGCTGGATCTCATCCAGCCATGTGAATAAGCAAGACTTCACTCAGGATTATCACCAAGAAATTCCTTCCTACGATAAATGAATGCCTGATGATGATGAACAGATATAGCCTGCCATTGTCTTGTGGTGTTTGGTAACTATCAGAAAGTTTTCTATTTCATTTAAATAGAATTTCTTATGAAAAAGCCCTTGTGAGCCAGAGTGCTAGACAAAGGCCACATTCAGCTCCACCAAAATGTACATGAAAATTGAATTAACATCCTGTATGTTATATACAGTACCTGTGCAGCAGAGCGGCTCCCAGACAGGCCAAGACAGAACAATGTCACTGCCTGTTCCCCACAGACCCCCTCCAAAATCATCACCTACATGATGGGACCTTTCCGCATGACATTCACTAGAGGACAGATCGGCTGTGGCACGGGGCACAGGCTGAATCTGGGAAGCCCTCGCCACAGTGACAGGCCAAATGGTGAGAACTTGATACATGAAAACTCAGAGCTGATATCTGAAAGCTCCATTTTGTGCCCTAAATGGCACAATATTACCTCCATCCCTGCCTCCTAGAACCTCACTCTCCTCTTCCTCTCTCAGCCGGGATGAAGCAGTGGCCGTTGACTTCTCCGTACTTAATCTTACACTCATCTCCATCCACAACAGACCTGCACAAGCCTAGTTGTAGTATGGATGATCATAGCATTTATCCAGTTGCTCCCCTGGGAACGTAAGGAAGCAGAAGGACAGGTGACCATCATGTCTGACCTGTTTGAAGTAAACTATCCTCCTTCCACACTCACATCGGAATGAGAGCCCAGCCAGCCCTCAGGCAACCCCTCGGTGGTCAGGAGGGACAGAAGGTGTGGTAGAAGCAGGAGGAAGAACAGAAGCCCTCCCTATGTCTTTCCTGGCTGCCTACTTGGTGTCTTCTCAGGTGGTAAGGTGCCACTTTTCCTTCATCTCCTTGTCCTCCTGCTCCAGCAACCTAACTGAAGGGCGAGGTGGTGGTAGTGGTGGGCTGGGGCAGGGTAGCAGAGGGGAGGGAACAAGGGGATAGGGCTGCCCATCATTTGCCCCCAGGGCTTTTTTCCCCGAGGTCCTTGCTGCTCACCCAGGGCACCACTTGCCTTGTCCTTGCTCACCCTTGTGTTTTTTTTTTGTTTGCTTATTACAAAACTCGGCACACCTATCAGCCTGCTGTCAGGGTGCCAGCCATTGTACATGGTGATGGAAGGAGACGGCTATCATTAGCCCAGCATTCGTGGGCAGCTACCCCAAACAAGGATTAACACATCATTGTACCAACACACAACCCAGGCAGCGCTGCCTGCTCTAGGAAGCGGGCAGTCTGGCCTTGAGACAATATATCTCACAGGTGAGTAAACAAAGGAAGGAAGAGCCAGACAGGAAGGCAGGGACCCAGGAAAGGAGAGAGATGCAAACACCTCATCGCAGACGCAGCAGCCTCACCAGCCAGAGGTGGAAACCACAACCTGGAGTCATCTCCTTTGACCAGGAGCACCCCTCATCCCCACTGACCGGGCTTTACCTGGTAGCACTCCTATGTCCTTCGTCATTCTCATTTTTCCAGAAGCTCCCCCACGTCTCCATCACCTGTTGACCAGAGCTTGGAGCAGGAGATGTCACCACCAGAAAGTGTCTTTTTTTTCCATGGAGGATTTGGGAGCCCAGCTTAGAGGAAAGGTCATTTTTCCAACATGCAAAAGCTAGGCCAGAGGGATCTGGCCCTTGTACAATAAGCGCAGGAATCTACCATTCCTGCCATCACCTGCTAGCAAGGGCCCAACCATAAAACATCTATTTGCAGGCAAAGGTGTCAGTGCTTGGTAAATGCCACTGTCTGTCAGTGCATCCATGGGCCTGCCACCCACCTGTGTCCCGTTAGGTCTCATTGTTCTGAAAAAGCAGCATTTAAAAAGCATAAGAAACCCAAAACATTACTCACCAAAGAAGAGTTTTTCTGCAAACATTATTTCATTCAGCGTAAAAAGCCACTTTTCAATAAAGGTTTTTTGCCTTTTTTTTTTTTTAAGGTATGGGGAAAACTTGTGAAAATAGGTGCAGATGTTGCCCACTACAATGGCAACGTAGCTGTGAGGTTGGCTTTCAGGGTTAAGCTACTTGCAAGCAGGGGCATGGGACAGACAAGGGACATTTTTTCCTTCCTCCTGTGCTATGCCTTTTTCCATAGTTAGATAAGGGAATTGTGGAGCAATTAAAAATCACTTTCTCCTGGAATATCAAACACTTCCCAGGCTTTGAAGACTGAGTCTCTTGCCTTGATAACTGTATTTGGAGGACTGACTGACCATGGTAGACTTCCCAGAGGAGTCCTCCATGCAGGTTAAGGTGTCTTTGCAGAGTGTTTCTGGGGATCCAGCAGCATAGGAAAATAGCATTTTCCCAAATAGAAACACCACAAGCTGTGGTGGGGTATACTTCAGAAAATACCATGAAAGTGAGAACGCAACTGTGGAAAACAGGAAGCTTGGGAGAGCTCAGATTTCGGGGCTGATAGGGAAGCCTTGCGGAGGAGGGAGGCTGGGGAAGGTCTGCTGTCCCTAGGTCTACCACTTAGGTTTGGTAAAGAGGGATTGGTTTTGGGAACATTTCTGTTTGTGGAGAGAAAATTATTTTTACATGCAAAACAGATAAGATCCAAACAAATGAGGCTTATCCAAACCTTGCAGAAATGTTTGATATTCGCCATCCTTTTGAGGGTCTAAATGTAATCTCTGGCTTGTTTCATCCAGATAAATCTGGCGTTCATGCTGTACCAGAAAATAAGCCTGCCTCCTCATCTTGATTTTTTTTTTCCCTCTGTTTGAAATGCTCTAGCTGAATATGTTTGAGTTAGGACATATTTTCAAATGCAGACAGAAGACAGGATCCCAAAGCCCAGTGAAAGACTATGCAAGTTATGTACCTAACGCAAAGGTTTTGTGCTTAAAAGCACAAAAAGGTAAAAACATCCTTCATGTTACTTTGGTGTGAAGGAGTCTTCCTCTAGTTCTTTGCTGCTGAATGAGGACTAGGCACTGCTGAAGCTGTTTGGGAGAGTATAGTCCATGGAATGTCAGGTCCAAACTGTGACACAAAGCTGTATTTGGGTCACTGAGAGGGAACATAATGAAAACCGCTCAATTTAAGTAAAAAGTGACATTTGGGTAAAAGAATGAAATAAAAGTACCACACCCTCAAAATCTCATCTGGTAGAGCGTAACCTCTTCTAGTGCCTTTCAGGACTTTCTGGTGTTCCACAAAGAAGAAAGATTGCTTTCACTTATCCATACCAGATAATTAAGAGTCAAATACGTGCTCACCAAAAGACACGTGTGCAATTTAAGATACTGGGATTACGTTCTTAGATGGTGTAAACCCACATGGCTACATCTTTCACAAGTGGGCTTTCCTGTCGCTCAAAGTAACACCCCATTTCTGCCCATATCCCACTCTCTATTAAAGTTCTGTGGTTCTCCTTTTGGGACCCCACCCAGAAGTTAAATGTATAGGTAGTATATAGATATCAAAATTCCTCAAAGCTATGGTACTCCTTGGTCAGTCTCCTTTTTTTTTCCAGCTGGGGACAGAACAAAACGCAGTGGCCTCAGTGGCTGAGCAATACCTTCCTACTTCCAGCATTAGGAGTAACCATTCTCAAGTGCCAGCTTCTCTTCCCAGCTTGCAGCCCCATTTCTGCTTGAAAGCCTTACATCTGCAATTGAATTTTTGCCAGGTGGATGCACTCTTGCAAACCACCTTGGGATCAAGGCTCTGGTTTAGGAACAGCTACATTAGATGCCATATGGTTTATAAACCCTCCCAATGCATAATTTTCCAGTCCTTCCCATCTCAAGTCTTACAGCTCACATCAGCATGAGAACTGTCAGCTCCTTTTAGTAATTCTCCAAATTTGTAGTTTGCTCACATACTGTGTCATGGGGTTTTACAGGATAATTCCACCAAAAATCACAAAACCATCACTTTTTGTGTTTGAAGACCAGTTTGAAGATGGAACAGCTGAGTTTAACTTCCCTGCCCCATTCTCCATCCTCTAATTTCTCTCCTGTGCCTTTTTTTGTCTCCTCTATATCCTTTTCACCTGTGCAGTTTCCCCTGATAAGCAACATTAAGCCATTTATAAATATATATAGTTGTATATTTATGTGTTTCAAAAACATAAAAGTGATCTAACCTCTCAAAAGAAGCCACACACACAACATTTTTTGGCTCCATTTTTACTCAACTTTGTCTCGGTTGTAGTTAGTGGTTTGGCAGATCTTTGTGTATTTTTGGATCAAACACTTATGCCAGGGAACACAAAGGGTCCTGGTATGAAATTCAGAGGAAGACCTCAAAGAGGGGTATTTATTTTTGTTAAAAATAGTTCATCCCTTCTCTATCTGTATTGAAATTGGCAAAAGAATGGGTATGATTTTCATTTTTTTGCAATGCTTCATTTTAAACATTTCATAAAAATAGTCAATAACAAAAAAGCCAGTTTATTTTTACTGCAATGCAAATTTTTTCTCTGCTGTTAAAGTCCTAGATGACAAATGTGGGCCATGGGGACAGTATGCTAAGAGGAAAAGCAGAAGACTTTTCCTTCTTGTTCCCACTAAATGGAGCATGTAACCGAAAGCCTGCTAACCCCTTCATCTGATACCTTCTGCCTTTCTCCCACCTATACACCAACTCTAGTCCTGTCTTTATATATATTTCCATGCTCAAGTCTATGCTGGTAACTTTTACAATTACTCTGCATTTCTCTCAGGAATATTTACCTTTGAAAGAGACTTTCACATGCCCAGTAGCTACCGTCCCACCAAACAGCATAGCCCAAGACATCATTTAAGATGGGCACCTAAGTTTTTCATGGACTCCTAGATCACGTTTTCCTCTGATGTACTGCTCCTGAAAACTTTGGCCCATGTAAGAATCCCATGAAAGGTATGTTGGAAAAAGCGGTCTTTGTGGCAAACAGGAGGTGTCTCCCATGTGCTCTCCATCAACACTTCCTCATCCAAGAGGAAGATGGAAGGCTAAACCTCGTGGGTGCAAGCGTCAGCTGCCAAAAACTACTTAGGCCCCACCAAAGCACCATGTGGCCATGCAGTTTTACATCTCTTAGTGCCAAAAGCTACTACCCAGAATGAGGTGGAGTTTTATTGTGGTGCATACCTTTTAGGGCATCCATTTCTGGCCCCAGATCTGTAAGAAGTTAGCAGTTCTGTCAGGAACATCTAAGGAAACTCAAGCTTCACAGTCATCTGTGACAAGGAGCAGCAGCCCTTTAGAGGACTGTGAAGGGTTGTGCCATATAGGACCATGCAAGATTGTGTATGGTGCTGTACAAACACAGCAGAACAAAAGTTAATCCTTGCCCTGAAGGGTTTTGATGAGAGAAGAAAAGATTCTTTGCAAAAAAGCCTCACCCCAGACATTCAAGTATACAGGAATGAGTCATCTGGTCAAATGTTGTAGTGGTACCTGAGAAAGAGGTGGTTCCTCACGACTGTGGCAAAACCCCTCCTGTCACAGGTCATTTGGAGTAATCAGACCGTGATGAAGCAGATCTTACATTTAAAAAATAACCCTAATGTGCTTTTTTTCCTAGCAGACTGCTGTATGCATCATCTTGCACTATGACCAGCATATTGGCACTGTACTGGTGGGTATGGAGAACATCAGGAAATCACCGTGTGTATTTTTAGGCCACCTGAGTTCTGGCAGTCTATACCCTGGGATTTCAGCTCAGTCAACTTCCAGCCATATCATCTTAAGCCATGATGAAGAAAATGGATATACTCTTCCATTTGATACTTTCTACAATAAAGCCAGGGAATTTCTCATCAATCACATCCTTCCTAGAGGAAACTGTGAGGTTGGAGAAGGGGTAATAGCAACAACTTTGATTTATTTTTCTTCACCCAGCTTGCATTTCTGATCTTCACAAAAGGACTTAGAAGCTGCAAAAAACAAACTTTCCATAATGTAATGCAGTCATCCAGAAACCAGACAAATGAAAACCACAGGTTCAGCAGAGAGACCCTGCCTTTCTCTGTGCAGAGGGTTATTTCTTTTTTCCAGGAAGCATATTCAAGAGTAGACCATGCACACCACACAAAGGGAAGATCACATTTCCTTCCCAGATTCCTTTTGTTAATAATAATTAAAAGCCAACACTTAGCCTTGGAGTCACATGGCTACTGGTGAGAGATCGACTGTGTCTCTAATCCTGGTCCTCCTCTCCCATTATTGTTTCATTGACTACTATTGACTTTATAGTGTGGCTGGAAGCCAAAAATGAATGGCAGAATTGGAATGGCAAAACTGGTGGGGCAGGTTTCCTTGGCCAATGTTGCAACAGGCAGAAAATAAATAAATAAAATAATGCCATTTATCAACAGCCAGGATCCAGGTCCTTCTAGGGTCACTGTGCACATATGTTGCAGCTTGAAGACAATAGCCTCGAAGATCTATTCAAGTCTTGGAAGTGCAATTACATTTCCTCACACCCGAGGTTAGCCCAGTCTTACATGGCCTCTAGATTCACCAACAAATGCCCAGTCAAAGCAAATTCAGCTTTAAATCGGGTTTTTTTCCAATCTGATTTTCAGTTCACATCAGATGCCACTAATTCAGAAGAACAGTGAAAGAAAACCTCCAGGAGGGACATCCTGATGTGAGGCAGTTACTGTTGTGTTACACTGTGGACAGGAGAGCCAGAATGGAACAGAGAAAATTACCTCATGCTATGATCCTGCTACCACCATCCAGGAGACCAGCTTCCCAAACTGTGTGAATGGGCCCTTCGTATCACAGTCATTTAAATGCATGAGCTGAGATTCTGCCCCAAGACCCTCCTTAGCTGTTTCAGTGACCCATTCTTAGTGATCTGAAATGCCCGTACACGGATGCGCACAGCGTGGGGTATAAACCACAAGAATTAGAGATCCATGCATGGCCATAGGGCCATGATCTCATTGCAGTTACAGAGACATGGTGGGACAGCTCACATGACTAGAATGATGTCATGGATGGCTACACATTTTTTTAGGAAAGACAGGCCAGCAAGGAGAGGTGGTGGAGTTGCTTTTTATGTGAGGGAGCAGCTGGAACATATCAAGCTCTCCCTTGGGATGGATGAAGAACAAGCTGAGAGCTTATGGGTAAAGATGAAGGGGAGGCCAACAAGGGGGACACTGCTGTGGGTGTTCACTACAGGCCACCTGATGAGGAAGACGAAGTCAATGAGGCCTTCTACAGACAACTGGAGGCTGCCTCACGATCACAGGCCCTGGCTGTCATGGAGGACTTCAGCCTCCCCTGTATCTGCTGGAAAGGCAGCACAGCTGGGCTCACACCAGCCAGGAGGTTCCTGCAGAGCACTGATGAGAACTTTTTGACACAGGAGGTGGAGGAGCCATCGAGGCACAGTGTGCTCTTAGACCTTGCACTCACAAACAAAGGGCGGGCTGGGGATGTGAAGGCTGAGGGCAACCTTGGCTCAGTGACCACGAGATGGGAGAACTCAGGATCCTGCGTAGAGGAAGCAGGGAGATAAGTAGGTGGTCTTCTTCTCTGGAGACATTCAAAACCCACCTGGACATGATCCTGTGCAACCTGCTTTAGCTGGGGGGGGTGGGGGTTGGACTACAGGTGACCTCCAGAGGTCCCTTCCAACCCCGACCATTCTGTGATTACGTGATTCCATGATTCTGTGATTTACTACATTCCCATCACATGGAGGGATTAGATTGTGCAAGGAAAAAATGCAGAAATGTAACGAGCATGCACAATGAGCATCACTGTCTTTGCTCCACTATGGATAGAAAAGCTGCCCCAGAGAAGACAAGTACATGGCCTCTTGTGCTGAGACTTCAAAGCAAGCTCTGAACTATCTCATTCTGCCTCCTCAAGACACACAGCAGCCACCCTAAACCGTTTAATGATTTACTCTAAGGATGGAGTGGGGCCGAGGAAAGGATTTTTCTCCCTACTTTGGGGACATCTGCATCTGGGTTAGAGAATGAAGGGAGATGGAGACAAGAAACCAGCCCCCCTGGCTGAAAGTGAAGGGATCCAGCAGGTACCTGGCCCCTTCTATGGATGAAGTCCCATGTCTGGTGCTGGGTAGATAGAGACAAGGGGTCACCATCAAGTCAAACTGGGCATCAACACTACAGCTCCCAGGAGAGGGAGCAGCCTCATGAAGAGTATGATACAGTTTTAAGAAACTGTTCGGGAAACAACCCTGATTTTAAACAAACACTCCAGCCAGACCAGACAGAACATCTTCCAGCCCACTCTAGCTCTACCACACTCTGGAAATCACATCTACCTAAAGGCAGTGGGAGCCACTTACCTGAAAATGTACTTACCTGAAGTTTCTTATGAGATGTGAGGTTCTCGTAACAATAACCCATCACCACAGTACACACTTCAAGGTACTTCAGAGTGACATAGGATGCTAGTCTTAATATACAGCTATCCATGTGCTTGTTCAGAACTACAAGTGACAGTCTCTCAATTCAGAAAGAATTGCATCCTTTATGCAGTAGTTTCATATACGACCCGATCTTGACAGAGAAGAACTGATCAATGACCAGATTACTGGTTGCTTACATCCAAATAACCACAATTTGACTGCACTTGCTAAGTTTATGCAAATTAAAGCCAAACTCAAGTACTACTATATGGATACCTAGGACAAGTTCCACAAACCTGAGGCTGGTTAGAAAAAAGAATTTTAAACAGAAAAAAATAGTCAGGAATTCATTCAGGGACAAGCTGATGGTAACTTTGTGAAAGAAACTGAGAGGGATTCTTGAACTCATCAAGGAAATCAAATTACAAAATGGATGTGGACATTGGCATGAAGAAAATTGGGTGGGAAGTCAGATCCCTGGAGAAAGTAACAGGGATAACTGCACAATAGGTACTGGATTGTGCTTTTTCTAGCAAGTCTCATTGGTGACTGTAAATGGGGAAATTCCTGATTCAACATCATGTGCAGCAGCACAAATAGCAGAAGATTTGAAGGACCCCTGGAAAGGAGCCAAGGAAGAGCAAGGTTCAAATAACCTACCAACAATTCCTTTAGCCCTTTCAGTGACAGAACGCTAGGATGAGCTAACTACTGTTTAGTTGAGGGAGGTGACGTTGAAGGTCTGGGTTTTGCAGGGCACTAGGTCACATCCTCTGTATAAACAGGATGACAAGAGTGTTGCTGGTGAGAAGGGAGAACTAATCTCCCTAGCCTGAGTCTAGCAGCAATCAAGGCATTACACAATGCAAGAACTGTGGGTTAAGGAACTACAAACAAGCTTGGCATGTTGCAAAATGATTTAATCGTGTGACAAAGAATGGGAAGAGAAGACGTTTTCCATTTGCTTTTATATAGCCATTAGGCATCTGGGTAGCAGGAAAGAGGAATTGGAAATTCTCATTAGTGAGAAGAAATGTGATATAATCAGCATTACTCAAATCTGCTGGTTTCAATTAGCATGATTGGAATGTTAAAATAACTGGTTATAACCTGCTTAGGAAAGATAGAGTCAGTGAAAATGGACCATGTGAATCACGCCATAAAATCAGACCATTGAATAGGAATTACTCCATAGCCTCCAAGAGAAATGCATGGAAAGAAAGACTGTGTCGCAGGAGACTTCTGTATGCTGGAAGCTCCAGACACTCACTGAAAAAGCATCCCGATTTGGGGAAAACTACAGGCTGTTTTCTAACACAAGGAGTCATCATGTGGTAACTCTTCTGGACTTTGTTCTGACAAAGATGAATTAATTACTGGGCTGAGAGTTGACAGTTGTCAAGGGAACAGTGAGGATGACCTGATTATATTCAATATGGACAAATAGAGGGCTGTCCCTAACAGTTAAGTGTGCATCAGAACTTCAAAAGAGCTAGTTTCTCAAAAAAATCAGAAATTAACCTGATTGTGAAGAAAAACAGACAGGAAAAAATGTGAATGAAAGTAAGAATGTCCAGGAAAATTGTATTAGGTGGCAAATAGCTGCAAGTCTACAAAACAGAACTAGCACAACATCAGACAAATGCTTTATGGTGAAATTGAGAGTAGCAATAAGGAATAAAAAGAGGCATTTTCAGTAAACAGACAAGAAAAGAATACAATTTTTAGAACTTTAGCATTTTAAAACTGAAGGTTTTAAATGGTAAGAATATCTAGGGAAGATGCGGCCAGTAGGACCCAAGGCAACTAGACAGCCTTTTTCAAAAGGATATTTAGAAGAAAGGAAACTGCAGAAATCACTCGGGCTCCTTACTGGATGAAGATAGTAAAAGCAGGAATGATAACATGAAGAGGCAGAAGTGATTCAGTAAATGTACCTGCTTGTGTGTTAGACGTCTTTGGAAGTTAAACATCTATTAAGGGAAAAGCATTTCTAAACCAGTAGGCCCAAATAATCTGCATTCAGGAATCATAATATTGTTAGATGAGGTGTGTTGGGTTAATTTTGAAAGTACCTTGTGAAATGGGAGATTCCAGAAAACAGAAGGAAGATTAGCATCATGCCAGTTCAAACAGGGCAAGCTGGATGAGCAAGATAACTGTAGATCACTTGCCTAAACGCCAGTCCAAGCAAAATGGAAAAACTGACATGGGACTCAAGTGATAAAGAATAAAAGGACAAAAAAGTGCAATTAATTCCCATAACATGGCATTATGGAAAGTATGTCTCATTGAATAAATATAATAATGCTCTTTTGATGAGTTTACAGGAACGGCCAGTAGTCACTAGTCAAGTGCTATGTGATAGTCCTTGATGAAGTGTCTCCCTTAGCACCACATAACAGTGTGATTGCAAATTAGCATAACCAAACATCAGGAAAGTGCAGGTGAAACAGCATGAAGAACAAAGTAACTGACAGATTTAAAGCAGCTGTCAGCAGAAAGCTCTTGATGAAGGAGAACATGTTGCTGGTGAGAGTGGTAGTAGGCTCTATGCTAGTCAACATTTTCATCAATGAGCCAGAAGCTTGAAATTACCACCAGTAATCATTTGTTGATGACACAAAGATTGACAGATGGGTAAACAGTGTCAAAGGCATGGCACTCACACTGACTGTATCACTTGATAAATTAGGCCCTTCAAACAATGTGTTTAATTAAGCACATGCCAATATACACATCTAGGAACAGGCAACACAAGCCTTTCATACAGCCTGGGGACAACATTCTGGAAAGGGATGATTCTGAGAAAGATTAAGGGGGAAGAAGAGGACAATGGAACTTACAAAGTCAAGGGCTCTTTTAGAGCCAATATGGTCCCCTGAGATATAAAAAGGCTCATAGAAGAAGGCAACCTTTCCATGGCACTGCCAAAAATAATCCTAGAATGCTGCAGTCAATTCTGCTTGCAGTTTTTAGAAGATGCCTGAACTTTAAGGGAGGGTGCTCACAACAGAGCCACATAGAAGTGTCTGTGGATGTAGAAGTTTTTTTAAGAGCATGACTAAGGAAGAAAAACACCTTAGGCTGCAAGGGACTGCTTCAGACCACTCAAAGTAAGAACAACTTCAAAGCTAGCAGGTTGACCAAGGCCTTGTCTGACCAAGTTTTGAAAATCCCTGGCAGTCTCCAGTGCTTTACCATTCTCCACAGTGGAGACTTTATGTCCCACCTGAAAATGCCCTTGCTGCAACTTGCAGACATTGCTTCACATCCTTCCACAGTGACTGTCCATGAGAAGCCTGCCTCCTCTACCCATTAGCCAATGGAAAACAGCAAGCAGCTCCCCCTTAGCTTTTGCTTCTCCAGGCTGAGCAATCCCAGTTTCCCCAGCCTCTCCTCACACACCATACAACACCCAGCTATTTTAGTGGTCCTCTGCTGAACTCTTACCAGTTTACTGTTGCAGTGCAAACAAACTAATAGGCTGCAACAAGGCTTTACCATCAGTCAGATCCTATTGTCCATGCTGTTTCTCCTTCCTCCAGAGGTCAGACCACACTGCTTCTCCTCCATCCAACCTCCTCTCCCACAAGGCTCAGGGCTATTTAACTACTTAGTGGAACGAGCTACAGCTGCACATCGTCCATGTCAATCAACCCACGCCTTCGAGGCAAGGCCACAGCTGCATGTTATCAATGTTAATCAACCCACTGCCTTCATTCCCCTACAGTTTACCAGTGTCTTTCTTACAGAGATCTATTTGTTTTGCCTATCTAAAGCCAGAGTGAGAGAAGATTTAAAGACATGAGGCCTCTGTAAGCCAGAAGGAAAGGAAGATCAAGGATCTACAACAGAAAGCTGAAGCCAGATAAATTGGATTATGGTGCGGGTCCGTAGGTATCAGCCAGTGTAGGTGCTGGATTCTCTATCTCTTCATGTCTTCAGATCAAGGCCAGATGCTTGTCTGGACATTATTCTCCAACCTAACAGCACAATCTTGCCTAGGCTTAAGGCAAGGCTAAGAAGACATGACACTGTGAGTTGGTGGTACATGAACTGCAGGATCCAGCTGCCTCCAAACTATGAATTTATTTTCAGAATAGTGCATTCAAGGTCCAAACCACTGTAAATTCACACACACACAAAAAAAAAAACAAACCCAAAAAAACCAAACCCAGACTGACTCACGGGAGAAATAAGATAAGCAAATAAACCCCCAAATATACTATATTTTGGATAGGAGAAAGAAGTTTGTAACAGTGAGTATCCCTGACTGAGTTTTCCCTGGCTGGACACTCACTGGACTTCTGGGTCCTGTGTCTCAGGAGGCTTTCGAGGCCTCTCAGAAGAAGATCCTGCAGCTGAACAACCTCTGGCCCTAAGAAGCCCAAGATGTTCCAGTTCCTTAAAAATACTATCTTCTGTGATCAGAAGCATGTGATTGACTCAAGGCCACAGTTTGTCTTTTCAGGGATATATAATCAATGTCAGTAGTCAGGGATACGCTTGGTGCAGATATTTTGAACACCATTAGTCTTTATTCAAAAGGTAGAGGTGGCATATTCAGGCCTCAGAAGACAACTTCCTGGAAGGACCACCTTCCCTGTTGCTCACCCACAGGGCCATGAAGGGGATCTGTGTCGGGTTAGGCTGTAATCTCAGATTTAGGAGATTTACAGACTCAGTCAGTGGAAGGAAGAGTTGATGTGATTTACCTAAGCTTCTGTGACGCATTTGGCTTGGTATCACACAATATTTTTATTAAGAAAATATGTAGTACAAGGCACACTTAAACGATTAACACTCAACTGATAGGTAGGGTTTCAAGAGTCATTCTAAATGGGGAACTGTTTCTCACCTATTTTCTGCAGAATTTCCCCAGACATCAGCTCTAGACACTCTGCTATTTAACATTTTTATTGATGGCCTGGAAGAAGACATAACTCCATTAATAATAAAGTTTCATCCATCCTTAGAGAGGTTGACATATGTGTTAGACATGACAAATTGCCCTCTAAAAAAGCCTATACTTCTCCAAAGTTTAGAGGGAGTCCAGAAAACTGGTTTAGACCAGAGGTGTTATTTTAGGCACCTAGTTAACTAGAGGGATCCCACACCTCAATTCAACATTGACTTGACGCTTACAGTGAGCTCCGCAAAAAAGAAAGGGATGTTTTGATCAACATCATTAAAGGAAAAGAAATTTGATAATTATTGACTCGACTGAAAAGCCAAAGCAAGATCTTATATCTAGCAAGGAAGGAGGCAAACTAGAAGCGAAGCAGCAGTCAACTAACTACTGGGGCAATGCACCAAGGGTGGTGATGGATTCTCTGCCATGTAACATCTTTCAATCAAGGATGTTTTCTAAAAGCTTCTCTGTAATCCTAGCACGTGCAAATTCAAGGCTGCTCAGTAGCTTGTAATATGTGTGAGTTAAAACTAAATGATCCCCTTCTGACTTAAAAAACTTAGGAGTCTCTCTATGCCATACCTGCATGCTCTGCAGTTCTCAGCTTCAGAAGGGGCTTCCTCCTGCTGCATATTTTGTTGAGGGGATAAGAGTCTAACCGCCTGGCTGTTTCTCGTGATCTGGCAAGCAGTGTCAAATCATGATGGCTCTGAAGAAGACATCTTTTTGTCTGGTGATAGTGACTAGAAGCACAGATGGCCACATAAACACAGCAGTTTGACATAGCTCGTCGTATAATTTTGTTTGACATTTTGGAGATAAAGTTGTACCTGCTTTGGCTGGCAGATTGCTGCCTGAGAAAGGGGAATTGGAGGACTCATCAAACTGTAGAGCAACAAGCACCCAGGCCAAAAAACAGGCTGTAGGCACGGTAGGAAAAAGCTGGGCATTTTATACGGAAGTTTAGAGCTCTGCTAATTGATTGTCTGGTCTTGCACTTCCTACTCCGCTAACAGGTGGCTCTGTGAGCTCTTCCAGTAAAGGCTCACTGCAGGGGTTTGGTACAACTCCAGGAGAAAGGCTGAGCACTACTGGAGTTTTACTTAACAAGTTCCTTCGTAGTGCAAAAGAATACAGAACAAGCCATAGCTTACACAAGTCTTGCTTTCTTGTACTTTGTGCGTGTGAGTTTTGGTCCTTTTTTACATTAGTTACAGGTCCTTTTCTGAGGGACTATTTTCAGGATGTTAGACGGTGCCCCATAGTCCTACTATGTCTTATGTCTGGTGGTGCACAGGGTACATGTGTTCCTGCTGGAGAAGGCAACAGTTGCCTAGCTGTTGAATGGTAGGCTTGATGGCCAGAAAGACGCTATTATGCTCCAGCACTCTGGTGAGGCCCCTCCTCCCCAGGGCTGGCATTCCATGCTGCAGTCTGACTTTCCCCTGCTGGAATGGTTGCTGAACCAGCCCTTATCTCAGAAGCACTCTGGTATGCTGCAGAATTAAATATATTGGAGAAATTTGATCTGCTAGAACAATAAGTTTGCATTGCTAGCTTGAACCTGTGTGTTGGGAAGCAGTGATTCATACACTGTGTCATGGAGAATCATGCAAAGAAACAGTACTCAGTGGTTTACACACAAAAGGACTAGCTATAAACACCTTTTATTTCCCACTTCATGTTAAAGTTCAATCTTCCTTCTATGAGAACAAGCATATGCATTCTTACACTGTCATGGCCACTGCACTAGGCTATTCATCAGGACAAATTCAGAACAATAATAGCTGGAAAATTACCATTATATCCCGAACCTGCATAAAACCATAAGCTCACTCTGCAAAGAGGTGACTTTGTTTTCCCCTCAATCTGGTTTTGATGTTCTCTTTCTCCTTCCTTTTATACAAAGCTCTCCACCCCAGAAGGCAGGCAAGCAGCCAATCCACCTCTCTGTCCTGCTCCAAAAGAAACGTTAGATGCTAAAGAATGCACAAAAGAGAACTGTGAAAGAATTTGTAAAAAGGGTTGCTGTTTTGATTTTGTTTCCTAATTTTGAGAGGTTTTGTGTGTTTTCCACAGTGCACTCTACTTTGTTCCACTGAGATTCCTAAACTGTGGCTCAGCCTGACTGTCTGACAGGTCAGATGACATCTGCCACACAGGTAGACCTGATACACTAAAAATGCCACATGCCTTTCCTCTGCTACATTCCTTCTCTGATGAAAACAACATACCATGGGCTGATAAAGTGAGCTCTGCGTTGAGAGATTTGTCCAAACTGTTGGATACCTCTGTGGTAGCTCTGAAACATTGCTTTTTAGATGCATGTTCAGGGTGATGCAAATTGGCATAACTCCACTCAAGACCAGATTCTCAGCTAAAAAAAATCCCTTGACTGCAGCAGAGCTAAAATGGTTTACAGCAGCTATGGATATAACCCTACAGCACACAAAACAATATGTACACATTGGATAGTCTCCTTGCCCTGTGCAATCCAGGGAGTCTGCTCACTGGCAGTTATTCACTGGCCATTCTTACTTTCTCTGAACTGGTACATCTCACCATCCCATGTCCCACATTTATGCCATTATAAGACTGAGAATTAATGGGCTTGAGTGGTGATTGTTGCTGCTCCTACAGAGGTGGAGCCCAAAGAGCCGTACTAGGAACACTAGCCTCTTGGCTAAGCAGGCACCATCCCAGTACCCATCCAGGAGATGCGGAGTCCCTGTAGCACAACTTATTTCCCAATGCACTCTGCAGAGACACCATCAAGGTTACAGTGCAGAGTGTTCAGTCCAGGGTGGGAGGCATGTATGTGCTCCACACAGCCCCTCGGAGCTCAGAGAGGCTCTTGCAACAGTGATGTTACAGTTGCATCTATGGATGGTCAGTGCCTGGGTGGCTTCACCCAGGCTCCTTCACAAATAAAGCATGTGGAGATACTGAAGCTCCAGCTGTTGTGCCCAAATTCCACTGTCTGCTGCAGGGAAAGACAGATTGCTCACAAAAGGACAAGTGTGAGTGACTGACCACAGATCTGTTCTTCCCAGTCCATAAAATATTTCCATGTGCTCCATTCCCAAATATTGATGTGTCGAGCATTGGGAGTGTTATATTTAGCAAGGAACATAAATCACAGATGCATAGGGCAGCTTCTGTAATGTTTCCCAGCTTATTGACTGTACTACTAATAGCTTAGAAGGGCTTGTAAATTGGACTGTGAACACCACAGTGCAAGCAGGAAAAAAACTCCATATACCTCTGGCATAGACTGGGAAGTGCTTCCTGGTAACAGGTCCTCTGAGCCCTGTCAGGAACCTCCTGGAAAGGCTCTCAGGGGGCTGTCCAGTGTCAATGAAACAAATGGGACCCTGCCAATTCACAAATCTGAGGGTGGCACTCATGCACGGATTTCCCTGGATTTGGACTGAGGATCTGGGCATACAGTCCCTGTTACTGCTGCATCCAGAGGGGAGCCATCGAGCATAAGAGCAGGGTAGATGGAGGGGATAGAAGGTGGTCAAGGGGGATCCTGCACTATTTCAGCTTTGGTGGAGTCTCAGCAGATGCAAGGAGGGCTGAGATGCCTCCCAGGGGTGCACAAAGGTTTGCCACATTCTTTTAAAGACCATGGCACATGTCCTAAGGCAGAATGTGATGAAGGGGTCCGAGGGTTGGTGTCTTTCTTCTTTATCTTTCCTCTTTTTTTTTGTTTTCTCAGCTAAGGAGCCTCACGCAGGTCCCATTCTTTTCGTTGGAAAGTGGCTTTTAAATTCAGCACTTTGGATAAATAGCCTGAGAGCTCAGGAACATCCATGTGAACTGCATCGGCCTTCCCCTGGCTGGGAAGGTCATTGGCCTTCCCAGCACATTCAAAAGTGATGCAGTGATGTGCTATTGCAAGGAAGGGTTGAGGCCTCCCACTTTGTAGTTCATTGTTTTATGCCTCTGAATAATTCAGTGCATGGTTTAATTATAATGCTTTGTATTCCTGTAGTTTCATCCATTTAAAGACCAAGAATTGGTTTACCAACATCAAAGCATCTATCCTCTTGCATTGAATTTTGACATCAACTGATTTTCTTTAAAATCGACATTCTGACAGATCTTCCCTCTAGCAGCTTTTCCTGGCCTTTAAAAATTGTTTTAAGCAGAATCTGAGAATGGCTTTCCTGCTTTCCTCTTGAGTTCACAGAAAAACTTGCCAAAAGGGAGAAAGTGCGCATCCAAAATGACGACAATAATATGCACGAGGTCCTGCCAAATGCAAGGAGTGAACAGCCTGAAGGAGATAACCAAATACTTGCTTATTCACAGGGCTTCTACAACAGCAGCCAGATTATAATTTTAGCAATAGGAGGTAGCCGTTTTTGGACAGATGGGATCTGTGAGCTGGCATGTCCCTCCCAGAGCTTCATTGTGACCCCATGCAGAGAAGCACTCGCATCACTGAAGCGAACACAACTGTACCCAGCCTGAGGATCTGCCTGCTGGGCTGGCTTCACAGGAGCTGCACCGTGGGGATACAGTGCCATGATGTTATTGCTTTCAGTTATCTCCGATTTAAGCAAAGGCTCAATTCTCTTGAGCCCTTTGGGAAAACTGCCTTTCCATAATTTCCCAAGTCTCTGGAGTTTTTCTGATTTCTCCCTCTTGCCTAAGCTCTGTTTCACCCCATAGTCCAGCCAGGACCATCAGTGGAGCTTTACTAGGTACTAATGCACGGGTGTTCTTTTGCAACTGAGTGCAATAATCCCCCTGGACCTGAGAAAATTCACTTGTGGCCTGCTACAATAAGGGTTTTGTCAAGTCTTTTTTCCTTTGTTCCTATAATTTTCCCCAGTCCTTACCTTATTTTAGAGCTGGCTACCCAAGCAGCAGCAGCATCCACAGAACTAATGTCTATAGGACATGGCTTCTTTGTAGCATAGTCAAACCTCACACTGCTGCCAGGCTGACAGGAATGCTCACTCTGGAAACCCTTCTATTGTGCAATGGGATTTTACTCCATTTACTTTCCGTGAACTCTGTTAACATTGTGCAGGGCTCTGTTTGCACTCCTGTGTATATTTTAAAATGACACACCTTGTGGACTTCTGTCATTCAGAATTTTACAAATACTTCACCCTTTTTATGACATGTTGACTGTCGAAGCTAACAACAACACTTTGTAATGTTTTCTCCTCTGTTGCCTCTGGTGGAGCTTATTTAACTCTTTCTGTGGTAATTATTCTCTACTTTGCAGGCTTTCCTTAACATAGATCTAGAAAGACATCTACCATACACCAATGTTCTTACAAAACTTGCTGTTCTAATCCTTTTTCACTGCAGCCATGCTTTCACTCCTGATGTCTTTCCCTTGGCCACTAGTTTTCCTGGATATTAAACTCCCAGCCCGTTAAGCAGGGTTTCTTATCTGTATTATTGCTGTGGAAGGAACCTTAGGAGTTTGGACCCCGTGGTGCTGAGACCTGCATAAAACCAGTCTGGAACAGTAGTCCCTGATCCAAGACAGCTAACGTCCTTTTTGGCTCATGTTATGTTTAAATGCCTTGACATTACTTATAAAAATAAATTACGGGGACCAGACCAAAAGGTTCCACTAAAGGAATTTCTCTGGGTACCTCCTGTCTCTGTATTTATTACAGAGTACAGTTTCATACTCCTGAATGTCTTGGGGCTGTCAGAAGACCAACCTGTCATTCACAGCCCAACAAAAGGAAGTAACTGCTCCTCCTACCCTGAGTTTGCAAGCACATAAACGATATCCTGTGTTTGCAAGCATTTTCCAGGACAAACACATAATGGAGAAGGTTATCCTCTGTCTATTGAGACCTCTTTCCTGGGAACCTATGCTCTAGCCACCCACAAACACCCACAAAAATGCCCTGCTCAGGCATTCAAAGACATAAATCTGGGCAGAAATCACAAGATTTCAAAAATATATTTGGAAGGGGAGATTTTTTTTTCATTCTGACGCTGGTATCAAGAATTTAGGCACATCAAGTTCAAAGTATCAGAGTTTCTTCTGGAGCTTCAGGCACTAGGAACATGCATTTCAGTTGAAGTAATCTCATGATTTAGCAAAACCGTTGCCTGATAATATGCCCATTGCCTTCTGATGATATAAAAGAAGCTGCTGGAGGGACGGAAGAGGGTGCTGTCAGCCTCAGGTAAGATGTGTTTAACAAAGCTGATAATAGCCCAGACACTCTGTAGACAAAATATCTCTTGAGGGTCAGGGGAAAGGAAGCAGAACAAGTCAGTTCAGCCCCAAAGCAGGCAACAAAGCAGAAAAATTTCTTCCAGTACCTGCCCACTGTGACTTAGCTCTAGCTCCACTGTCCCTGAGAGATCCATATCTCATTTGAAATACTCTGAGACCAAGGAAATGCTGGTCACTGGGCACAATCACCAGTAGTCCTGCATGATGTTTAAAGGCCAAAGCTGACCCCGCAGCTTCACGTGCACAGAGGTGCACAGAGGAGCCCACAGGCAAGGCACAGCTGGAAAACCTTGGAGAGAGGAGGTGGAGGAGAGGATGAGGCCAGGGTGGCTAGCTCCAGCCCCTTGCCCCACTCCAGCTCCCCACTCTGAATTCTGCACTGTGCAGCACCCAGCCCCTGGGTTGAAGGCCTTGCTTGGCATCAGATGCCCAGAGGCATTGCATGGCATATTAAGCATCATGTAGGCATGTGATCCAAAGTTGCTGGCAGCATCCCAGAAGAGTCATATTCCCATTGCATTCCTTGGATATCTCCCAGCCGCTGGCTTGAGAAAGTCACTAACCTTAGTATGCTTCATTGTTCTGGCGGGTGTTTCAGTCCAGAGGGTGTCTCGTGGTCTCTACCAACCACTGCATGTGCACTTGTGCAGGTCATCCCAGAAACAGCTGAGCAGATCAATAGGTCTCTGTGGCATGCACTGGTTTCTAGCACCCACCACCAGGAACCAGAGCTGCAGTGCGGCCAGACAAGTATTTCTAGCCACAGCATGTCATCGTCACTCCCATTTACACCTTCTCAGGGGAGTGAGGAGAGGGGCGGTGGGTAGTCTGACAGGGTCTGAGCCCTAGTATGAGCAGAGTTTGGAGAGCGGATCACTTGGGGAACTACAGCCACAGCAGGACACTAGCAGGAGCTGGCTGACAGGCAAATTGTCCTCTCCTGGGGGCAAGCAGTGTTTGTTCCTCATGCTGTCTGCAGTCCTCTACCTCCAAAGTCACAAGGTGTCTGTGTAGCATGGCAAGGGCAGTGACAATACAACCAAGACATGATTTCTCCTCTTTGGCTCCCCTGCCAGCAGGGCTGGCCTGGCAATGTGGATACATCGGCCAGACTGCTTTTTAGGGTCTGTTTGCCTTGGACTCAAAGCCACAAGCACTCACAACAGTCCACATGCTTTTTCTCCCTGGGAATCTGGGTTGCTGATGTATCCAAGATCCTTCCCCAGATGTCTTGCCAGCATCCACACCCTTATGCCAGAGCACTTATTCAAATAGGAAATAATCAGGCATGGGTCCTGGGCTGCTGCCTAGGAGGAGGACTGCCACTCTGCAGACAGGGCCTGAGGGTTTCTCTTAAACTCAGCTGCACAGAAGCAAAAGGCCCAAGTAACGGTCCACTCATCTTTCCTCCTCCCTTCCTCTGGCTCTGAAAAGAACAGGGCCGATTCTTTCATCAGACCAAATAAGCCAGGGCAACCAAGCACTCTGTGCTAGGCGCTATCTCTGAGGACGGGAGAAGGGGAGCAGAACAAGCAAGCCCAATCTCAAAGCACGCAGCAGATCGAGCAGAGCATGCTCGAGGATGAGCATGGTCAGGGTAGCTGTGCTCAGCATCTCACCAGGCTTGAACAGGAGCCACACAGCGACGCTGGTAACTCCCCATTCAAAGATCGTTTTTGAAGAGCAACTCCACATTAAAGGTAGGTGAGTGATCCCACGTGTTCACCAGTGCCTGGGCAGGGGGTCTGAGGGCAGTCTGCCACCTGCACAACATGCAGCCTCACTGCAGCGTGTAGGCACTGTGTGCTGTGAGACAGTCAGAGGCTGTGGACAGACACCTCCTGCCTTTGGTCACAACTGACAGTCAGGGAACCGCTGAGCCCGGAGGATGGACCAAAGAAGAATGGGTGAAGGGTGTTCCATTTACTTGAAGGATGGAGAAGAGGAGATGAAGACAGCAGCAGTAAGAAAAGCCGAAGAGGTTCACTGACAATTAGGATGACACCATGAGCTATCCTCACACCTGACACAACAATGTGGCTGCTGCCATGAAATACCACCTTTCACAGATGAGGAGAGGAGAGCTGTCAGCTAGAAATTTGTGCAACCAGTACATGGGTCTGATGGAGAAAGGGAGGAATTTGCTCTACAGACAACCCAAGATTTACAGATGTATGCGTCAAGATCACTTGATAGACAGATTTTTGGATGAGGAGAGTGAAGGACACCTGAAGAAGAAACTGAGACAAACACCAGCCAGTGAAGGAGGAAGAACAGGTTTGCCAGAGGTCAGGTGGGTACAGAGGACTTGACAAGCTGCTCACACAAGAACAGAAGCAATGGCAACAGAAAGGGACATAAACCCTCTGGCGCTGCGAGGGCCAGAGCCAGAACAGGAACTGGTTGACTTAGGGTGGGAGGATGGACCACTTTTAGGTCTTCATTATCTAGCAATTTTATTTGTACTGACTTGGGTTAGGAAATGCTTCTTTTTTTCAAGCATTATTGCATTTTTACAAGTTATTGATGAAATGATTGTAGGCTCCCATGTGTCTGGTACTATTAAACTCCTCATAAGGCTGCAGAAGCAGGACAAGGTTCGGTGACATTCAAACTACAGGGAGTAGCAGAGATTTCTCCTTTGCCTCTTTTTTAATGTACAATAAATAGATGTAACAATTACAATAGGAATGGAAAATATCTAAGACACTTGCAGAAAGCAGGTCAAGTTTAATTTTATCAAACTGTTTAATACAAAATGAAATATATTGATGATAATATTGCAAGATAGTTCTCCATCTTAAATGAAATAACTGTTATATCATGTTGAAGAGGCTCTGTGCTCTCTTTGAAAATATACAGAGAATCTGGCATCTTCCATTTCCTGAGATACATGGATCAGAAAAGTTGGTATAAACTTCAGAGTCTGTTTCTTTCCTGCAGTAAAACACAGAGTCAGAGAGAGGGAACAAAACAGCACACAGGCAACAAGCCAATCAGCAGACACAAGGAGGGTTAGGACCAATTATTAAATACAGAACAGGGCATCTTGACTAAGGACTTTCATTATGAAGCCATTTATTTGCTCTGTGATTTAAATAACAATAAATCACGTAGCACATGAGGTAGGGAGGAGACACTGGGAAGATATTCAGCTGGTGGGAAAGGCAATGCCTTTCCAGCACTGGAAGTCTACGCTGCATCTACTTAGAGTTTTGCATACAAACAACTACAGTAAAGAAACATGCACCAGTCAAAAGGTGGGGTCTACAGACTTCACGTTGCCTTTACAATCTACACTCGCAACCTTGAGTGCATGGCACCACAGAGCACTTTAATTTCATGAACACATAGTCTTCTTCCATAGGGCTTCCACTGCTTAAACTGTATGTGTGGTTATTCAGCCCAGCTATTTGCCCTTCTTCCCCAGTGTGTGGCCTGCAGGCCTGTTTTCCACAAGCAGCCCTGTAAACATCATTACTGAATTTCCTCATGGTCTTACCCCCAAGTCAGAGAGCTTCAAAAAATCGATGCGTTTCTTCATAGCATGTGTGGGAGAGGGGATGGTGCTGCCCCATAATAAAAGAGAGAGATCAAAGTTGCCAGAAGTTTCTCACTAATTGTTGGTGCCAAAATGAAGGCACTTAGGGCTCAATTTCCCAAAGCTGTTGGCAAGTTTACAGCATTTTAGACATTCAGTGTGCAGCTCCCACTGATTTTCCCTCCAGGTGTGCGTGCACAACACTGCCACAAATATTGTCTACAGGAAAAAACACAGCACACAGTGAGTGACGAGCAGGGAAAGTCTGAGTGGACTCTGCTGCTGCCCAGACAGGGAGGAGAGCATCTATTTACCCAGCACAGCATCCCTCTGCCTCACCTACCAGACACTCCTCGCTGCTCCTGCTGTGACAGCCATACCAGTGACATCAGTGGCACTCAGGGCAGTTGACCCAGAGCAGCTTCCTTCTCCATAGCCCAGTTCCCTCCCAGATCGGCCAGCCTTGTGTGCTGAAGAAGGCAGAGGTCATACCAAAATACAGCATGTGCTCATGTAACCAAAGAGCAGCAGAATGTCTCTTAAGCACAAGGCAGAGACATTCCTCATGCTTGGCATCTCTTAACTGAGTGATCAACCCTGCAACTTTGACATAAGGCACTGCAACAAAAACCTGAATCTTTTAAGTAAAAAATGGAAAAAGTATTTTGTCACATGGATTTGTATTGATCACCCATTTTGGCTGAGAGTTTCACAGCTATTTGCAGACAACAGATGAATAGGAAGACTGAGATCTCATGTGTTCAGTTCGAGGGTGCAGGTAGTCATCAGGGCGAGCAGTTGCACACCACTCTGCTGCTACATCTTCCCTCATTTCTTTGCTTCTGTAGACATAAGAAAAAATAAAAAGTATTAATAACAATCAAGCCCCACCTTCATATAAATCCATAAATAAGAAATAGGAACAGTCCAGTACCTCTCCTAGACAGATCACATTATATATATTTTCAGTGTGAGTCTGGCCATTCAATCTTGGTCATGGTAGCAAAACTGTCTGAAGAAGAGTCAGTTGCATATAAGTTTAAACAGTAGCCAATACTCTTGGCGTGAGTTTGATGAATGCTCATGGAAAGTAAAAATTGCAATTGATTTTGCTAAGTAGGTATTTCAAAGTGATAGAGGTCTTTCCCGCACTCTCTGGGCAGCAGCCATTTCAGAATGCCTCAGAGACGTTACCTCATTAATTTTAATGAGAAGCCCAGACGTGCGTCTGACACAACCATAAATTGTTCTTTCTGTGCGTGCATGTATGTGTGTGCTTAAAAGAGCTCCCTGTGTTACCTCGTGAAGGACCTGACTGTGTTACACGGCTGACGTCCTCTATTCAGGCACACGTCATCCTGGCTCCACCACACAGCTCCCTTTTCATGCTTTGGCCACCCTTTGAAAATTACCTTCATGCCTCTCCCTGCCATGTCCTGCATGCACAGACCATCTTCCACCTTTCAGTAGGAGCAAGAGGTCCTCCCACTCCAGGCACAACTCTAGACTGAGGCCATGCCATCACCCCCAAAACACCTTTGCTCAGACACAGTCCTGACAGCTGTCTATTCACACCATCCCACCCCGTGCCCCACACTCTCCTGTTTAAGCCCTGCAGCCTCCCAGGAGCCCTCCAAAACCCTCTTGCAAGGGACAAGCTTAAGGTTGGCCCCATACTGCAGGGCTGAGGACAGGCAATGACCCTGTTAACCCCAAGAAGGGGACAAAGGAGGTGAAACACGACAGCTCGCTCTCCTGTTTTCCCTGTCTGACCACCCACCCTGCTCTGCGGCTGACCTTAGAGGCACGAGCCGGCAACGGAAACCATTGCCGAGGGAACACTCAGAGTATCCATCATGGGAGGGATACCTCCTATTAAGGAGCATTGTGGAAAACTGGTGTCCTCAATGCAGCCCATTCACCAGTGACTGTGAGCTCAGATCCCAAGTGTCCGCTGTGGGCAGCGGGTGCTGGCTACATAAGTGACATTGCCACACAGTACCACAGCTGTTTGTCCCTGCAGTGATGACATTTTATCTTACATAAGAAGAAGGAAAATGGACAGCAAAAGGCCACCTCCCATGGTACCTGTGCCCCCAAAATGCCTTCCTCCCACATGCCTGCATTTCAAAGTTGACCCACTTCCCCTTCCAGAAAAATCTTTGCTTCCTCCCTTTGTACAATAATCTTGCTTTGTTAGATGCTTACTCCTCCTGGGGAGCAGCTCTGCCTGTGTTTCTCATTGAAGGTTTTCTGCCCTTCCCTTTCTTCAGCTACTTGCTAGGCATTAGACCACTGCTATGGGTCATTTTCAGTTCATCATCAAATTCTGACACTACCCTGATAATCTCAAATTGCGAAGGAGATGTTTGGTTTGGTTTCTGCAGGTTCCACTTTGCCCAGCTGGTGCCTATTCATTCAGCAAATACCCCAAATTTAGGTAAACTTTACCATCTCTGTCCTTGCAGGACAATTCTTGCACAGTTTGTTAGTCACCTGGGTATTCCGATCAGTGAGCATATTTATGTTGGTTTTAATCCATCTCAAAACATTAAAGGCCACCCACCAGCTCTTTAAAAAGAAATGCTGAATCTGTTCAATGAACTAGTTACAGATCTGCATTTGAAAACTTTGATTCAACTCAGACAGTTGCGTGGCTGAGGCTTCCTCTGCTCTCTGTGTCCTCATTAGCATCTGCCCTGTTGTAAACATCCCATGTAGCTTGGCAACGTTGAATCTTTGTGTCCTGTGTGACTGACTGCATATGAGTGTATTGCTGTTTTTTCTTAATTATAAAAGTAGAAAGTCTCCTCTGGTACTGACTGTATTTAAGAATCCAAGGGTGTCTGTCTCACCCCAGTGTCACAAAGAAATCTCCACTCCAGCCTGACTGGGTACATCTAAATGGAAACCTGAAGAACCACAGTTTTTGTCCCATCATCAAACTTATCAGTTCCAAGTCTTTGTCCACTCAACCATATGTGCATAAATGCACTTTGGTTTTGTATGTCTTTGCTGTTTGCCAAAAGCAGCATATTTTTGTTAAACGGGACGCTTGTATTAGAAGTTTGTTGGACTCATTGTTTTCTGTTGCAATTGCTTCCATGTTTATTGCAGACTAATCTGTTCTCTGCTTTCTGTTTACCCTGGCACTAGTTTTTGTGCCCTGGTATGCACCTTTAAGTAGATTCACTACCACTGGCTCACTGTTTGTTAACACTTCCAAGTGCTGGTTTCACTAGATTCCCAAATCTCTGGTTCTACTTATCAACTCAAGTCCACTTAAAGCAGTAACCTCCTCTTGCGGTCAGTCACCATGAATCACCCGTTTTCAGATCAGCTGCCAAACAGCCATTAATGAGCAAGGTTTAGCTTTAGCAGAGAGCCGATAAAAATGGTCAACAGCATCTCCTGACAGGAGGTCTCTTGTGCAGTTGCCTCTGGGATGCTTCTGAAGGATTGGAGAGTAATCACCGTCATGCTGGAATGGGCTTCTGCTTTCTCATGTCTCAGAGATAAAGCCTTTTTACTTCTCTTTCTTTGAAATTCCATTTGCTTCTAGACAAACTCAGACTCAATGCAACCCAATTCTTCTGACTCTTCACTGGGCTCTTTTTAAGCCTACAGACTGAATCTAGGTTTAACAGATTTGTTTCCTTCTGACTCCATACAAGAGAGATGCTGCTGCCAGGGGACCTGGGAGTGGAAGACCAGCCATTCTCACCTGGTACACGGTGTGTGGCAACATGCAGAGTACACCATGTCCCGTTCAGACTGGTCATAGCCTGGGAAGCAGTGGAAAAGCTTTTTCCCTAACAAACACTCTTTCTCTGGTCTTGTTTTTCACGTTTTCCTCTTTCCTCCATCCATCATCTCTCTGCCCCCTCCCTTTCTTCTCATAGCTTCCAGCATGGTCTTTTTTCTTTCCTCCCTCAGCCTTGTATTTCTTTTGTCTTTGTATGACTATGTAAAATTACCTCCCATCCAGTAACAGCAATTCTCTACGCTTGGTGAACCACTGACAGGGCTCCGTCAACAAAGCACCCATACAAGCAGCATGGTCTTTGTGAGCCCCACCTTTTGCATGAGATGGAGGGAGCCACATTTCATGGAATATGGACTTCCCTCTGTGGTGCTGAGGCCTGCTTTTTGAATTTCCATCCCCTGGGTGCAAGTGAATCTGAACTTAAATGGGACATGTTCTCCAGTTCCTGCTTCTAAAAGTAGAACTCATTTAACTCAGCAGATTGCCCAGCTGGAACAGACTATTTACAGCTGTACCTGAAGCTCTGATAAGATAATGGATATGTTGTAAATACCTATCATATTATGTTGCCTTTGGTTAGTGTTTGGGATCACACGTGAAACAAATGGCTCCAAGGATTGAATAACATCTCAGGGTTCCTCCTTGGAGCGGGAATCTCATAGGATTTTAAAGGTTTGTTTATTTTACTGGGAATTTCCTAGAGACCTGGTAAAATAATCTGCATGGTAAGAAGCACATGTTGCAGCTTGGTTTCAAGGCAAGGAGTCAGTGTGGGCCATTTTTCCACTTCATTCATTTAATAGGCGTACATTTCATTAAGTGAGATTGGACCTGACGTTTATTTGAATTACTAAGGATCTGGGAAAGGAGTGAAGTTGGAGAGCTTAGAATAAGGAAGCGAGCAAAAAACACATGTGCACATCATGGGGTGAAAGATGACTTGTTCTTCCTTCCTCCCTCTGCCCTCTCCCCTTACCAAAATTTAGGCTTCTTTCAGGGCTTCTGTGTGATCGCTCTGAAGTTCTCCCAAATGCTGCTGCTGATGGATGTGGGAAGAAAGTGCAGAAAAAGGCTACTGGAAGAGGGTTTGTCCAGCCCAGGCAGTTACTGTAGGCGAAACCTAGGTAACAGGTGTGAGGCAGGCTGGTCAGGAAAGGAGAAGACTGGCATGGGTCACCTGTACTCTGCTGCTGTTAGAGCACACGGAAGATTTTCCAAGGGAAATGGGGGGGGGGGGGGAGCTCTTGGAGAAGGGGCAGAGTAAAGACAGCAGTCTCCAGCTTTTGTTTGGGGATGGGCAATTAACCCTGTATCTTTCTCTGCACCTCAGTCCCCGCAGTTTACCAAGAACTACCTGCATACCGTTGTTGCCCAGACAGCTTCCGCATGGCAGAGGGGGCTGAGGTGCTGCTCCCCACTGACACACAGCATGGCTGCTCTCCTGTCTGCTGAAATGCTTCACAGAAACTACCCCTCAAGTGGAAGTCCTTACAGGAGCCACACATCCTTGCACTCACAGACCACACACGAGCTGCAGCCAGCGCTGGATGGTCCATTTGCTTCGTGCTGTTCCTCTTGGAGAGAAGGGAGATCCCATTAAATGTGAAAGCAGTGCTTTGCCTCTGCCCTGGTTTCCTGTCCACATGAGTGCTGTAAGAGGCAGCCGGTGTTAACCTTTGGGGCACCATGCAGAGCTCATCAGCATCTGTCCTGAGGTCATTAATAAGGCATACATTTTATTTTTCTTTTAATTTAATTAAGGAGATTTTCCTATTTAATTGCTGGACCCATCCGTCCTTCGGCTCTGTGCGTCACTGTGGTTATATTCACACAGGCACTCCCAACCTGAGGAGCTGGAAAAAAGCATCCCCTGAATGATGCCTGAAGCACACCAGAAGACGTGGTTCTCTCCCCCTAGGAAACCATAATAAAGTTCATATGTGTCGTTTAAACCCACTATTGTGTCTGTGCATCCAGTAACTGCTGCTTGACCCATTAGGTGAAACAACTGCAAAACACTAGGCTGTTCTGACGCCAGAGCTAGAAGCACAGCAGAGCTGCCAGAAAGTCGGCAATATTTATAGGGGCAACAAAGTCAGCAGCTGGCCAGTTACTCCAGGCTTCAGGAGACATCAGCTCCCTTCCAGGCTTGGCCACCATACCTTCATTTTCACTCCCGCCTTTTGTCCATCCTCTTGGAGGTGCAGACTCTCTCCCTCATTAAGAGCTCGTATAGTGTCTAGCGTAACGAGGCCTTGACCCTGGGCAGCCCTGGGCCCTGCCTTCATAAATCAAGTATAAGAATGGGATTACAGCACTGTCACCCGACAGTAATAACATGTTCTCCAGGTCAGAGACACTGAAGGGCAGGAATTGCTCATTAAGGAAGAGAAAAATATGGGATTATTCACTTGACATTATCACGGAAACATGTTCATTCGTATTTACAGAGTTACTGTAAGAGCTTCCTGCAACACAGATATCCTCTGATGGCAAGAGTGAAACTGTACATAGCCACTCTAGGCTGGCCCCCAAAGCAGAACAAAGCCCCCAAGACAGAAGGAGGATTTGGGGCCCAGAGGAAAGCCCCCGGCAGCGTTAAGCTCTCTGGCCGATAGGAGCCCCCGTGCCATGCCAACCTGCCAAGCAGTCACGCCTTCCCCAGCTAGACCAGAGGTGCTGTGAACAAGCCCCCAGTGCTGCTGCTGAAAACCTCCCGGCTCTCCCACATCGACACAAGCAACTGAGGCCCTGACGCTGGATTCACAGACGTTTTAGCTCCACTGCTAAACAGATCTGACATTTTCCCACCTGGCTCAAAATGTAGTTCAGGGCCAGTGGCAAACTCTGAGGCTCTTCCAGCCTCAAGGGAATTCTGGCCATTACTGGCACCCCAGCATAGACACCAGTGTCTTTCTTTCAGAAAGAAGAGATGTTCTTCTGTAGGTTTGCAGCCTGGCTTTTGCTTTCCTAAAGAAGAGATTTTCATTCCAGTAAAGCAGCATTTCTAACCCACTCCCAAAGATAACCCAGCTCTATGCTGCTGCTGCTTCTTTTGCAACAACTAACGGTCCTCTTGGACCTGTGGAGAGACTTTGAATTATAAAGTTATTGGAAAGCCAAAAAAGGAGAGAGGACAGCCCATTATGTAGTTCTGCAAGACAGGTATACTCAAATATAATCCTGTTGGGGTACCTGGCATCCTGGTGATATATCTGACTGGTGATAGGGATGGGTGAGGTGTGAGTTCTGCAGAAAAGGAGTGTGATACAGCTAAACCAGCCTGGCATCCTTGGAGGACTGGAGGCTGAGCCCTTTACCTTCTGAAATCTGGGAAATACTTTCTTAAATCATGTTGGGAATTTGGTGACTCAAATAATCTGGGGTTTGAACTGGGGACGCCTGGCCCTGCTGCTGAAAAGAAGGCTGCTCCTTCCCTTCGCTGCCCCACTGGAAAGAAAGATCAAAATTTCTCAGGGCTGTAGGCAGGGCAGAGGCGAGGGCAAAGGCAGGTCTGAAGTTCCTGCTGAAACCATTAGTGAGGGACTCAGGGAGACCTGAGTTCAGCTTGGCCAAATCCACTGAATAGTTTGGGGCAGGTCATTTCGTCTCTGGCTCCCTGGTTGTAAAAGAGGAGAAAACTTTTCCCTACCTCAGAGTAAATCCCTTGGTTCTTGTCAAGCACTTAACTACTAAGCAGTGAGGGCCATATAAATTATAATTACACTGAGTGCCTGGTGCTGCTGCCCAGAACTAGCACTTCTTTCTTTACTACACAAAATTTCTTGTTGGTGGGGAAATTTGCTGCTGCAGCAGCAACAACACTAATTAGGTTGTCTGTCTTGAATGACTTATTTCAGCATATAGAAATCCGTTTTCTTTGTCTCTAAAGGAAGCTTGAAATCATGTTTTGGAATTCAAACCAGGACGTATTTGCCCATAACACACAGCCCCCAAAGTCTGGTTAGGACAGGGTGGGGACCCAGGGGTGTTAAACTTAGAAATGGATTTAATTAACCTTTGCTGTTTATTGCTTACTTCCAGAGTTCAGCCAGGTTAGGAAAAGAACAAGGAATGGGTCACCCAGTGTTTACACGGGGCTTTTGAAGAATGGCCCAGACACTTATTTCCCCTCCCTGTTTCTTTAAACATTCTGAGTTTAAAGTTGTGGCTTAATTTTGAAGCTGAGGAAGGGGGATGTTGATTCAGAGAATGGTAAATAGGTAGTGGTAGGAGGCAATATGAACTTCTCTATGCTACCTTTAATGGCAACGTATCCTTCAGCTTCCTCAGGAGGCAGCAGGAGACCCTCAGCACGAGGGTGACAATTCATTTCCATGCTGCGTAGCATTTTGGTCATCATTTGCTTGAGCTGGGAGTATAACATAGCATTTCATGAATGTTTCCGTAAATGCCCAAGGTACCTTTCCCTGCAAGGAGTCTCTCTGCACCTCCTTCCATGCAGAGCCTCCATGCCCTGACCATACACACATTTCTGACAGGAATGGACAGATCTACCACATCCTGAGTGAGACAGTAAAGAAACATATTAATGCAGTGGGCCACTTTGTTTTGGCCCTGACAAAGTTCTTCTGCTTTGTTTTTGATCCTGACAATGTCTGCTTCTCCACGCCACATCCGCACCTGCACACACATGGGTACCAGCACAGCCAGAGAGGTAAAGAGGACCTGCTGGAGATGCAGGATCTGCAGCACCGATGTCTTTCAGGTTTACCTGGGCTCAGGAAGCAGGAGTGGTCAACCTAACTGAAGAAATGCCATTTATACATCTTCTCCCAAATGAGTCACCCCCATATCAGTTTTTTGTTGAAAATAGAGTTATTGTGCACAATGTTGCAGAGTGAAAAATTTGATTTGATGAGCCTGTCTGATGGTACAAAGCAAGAAGCCACACGATTTAAATAGCTGTCATCATCAGACTGGCATAACCATGACAAGAAGCTCCAACAGTGGCTCTGAAACTTAGGAGTGACACAGGAAGGTGCGGGAAATGATTAAGCCAGCCCATTGCACTGTGAGGAGGGGGAAAGAGACTTTTCCAGGCATTGATTTTTACTTTTTTCCCCCTGGTTACATAAAAGAGGAAAGGAAAGGAGACAAGACGAGATGAGATATGAAGGAAAGTAAAACACATAAAAAGAAACAAAAAGGTTTTTTACACACTTCAGAAAGCAGTGTCTTGAGTTTAATATGTAACAGATTCCTTCACTGAAGACCATATATTCAATTTTTGGACAGTATAAACCAATTTACATCCTTTGACTTTGGTGAAGTCACACTTATTTACATCACTTGGGAATCTTGCCCCATAAACTAGTGAAACAAAAGAAGAAAAAAAGAACAAAGAGGTCACTTTAAGATATGGAGGTTACACAAGACGAGGTTTTGACTCAGATGTTTGCAGTGACAGCATTGTCAGTCTGCAATAATTCCACTGGCTTCCACCAGGAATTTCAAAAAACTCCAAGAGATGATCTTAGACTGGGAGATCAGTAGGGTATAGGCACAAACACTGTTGCAGAGAGAAATGCCCTGCAAACAGAAGAGAAATGGCTGTAGCAAACAGAAAGGAAAATACTGAATATCAAATATCAGAGCATCCACATGCCTTTCACAGGCTGCCAGAACGTAACTCCTCTAACAATCACCCAGAAGATACACCACCATTTTGTAATGATTGCAAGTTGTGCATTGAGGTGGAAGTAGAAAACAGAGGGTCCTCCAGTAGGGTGGGTGTAATGTCTGCAGCCATGTTCTGCCTTTTAATCTTGTTTTCACAGAAAGAAAGAAAGAAAATTAAAAGAGTGGATGATCTTTGTGACAACCCTGAGCCACAAAATGCTGATGCTGGTTGACTCAAAGAAAGAATGAATGGTTTTCTGGGAAAGTAAGCTCAATGAATGAAGGTGGAAAGATGACGGTATAGTTACAGGACAACTCAGGAGACAGTGAGCCAACACTTGCTCCTTCCACAGAAACAGAAAGAGAAATATGAATAGTTCATTTCTCTTTGTTGATCTGTACTGTCATGGGAGTCAAGATAGTCTCTCATTACAGTTTTGGACAGCGTCTGGGATAGTGTAACCTCAGTCATAGAAAAGCATTTCTGGAATCTAAGTGAAGATGAACATGTCATGGAAACTTGGATCTGGACAATCCAAAACATTCCTCCAGCCTTTCAGTGGAAGGCCGTGGAGATATTGCATGACAGTAAGCGGCAGTATTTGCAAAACAGAAGAGGATGCAAGCAAGCTTGCTCCTTTCTAATTATGGAGGAGAGCATAGTTGATTCAGCCTTAAACAGCCCTTGGAACAGGAACACACAAAGAGAAAATTTCCACTTGGTCTGAAATATTGACTCAATTGGTGGAAGCCAAATTCTTCAGCAGATTAGACAAACTGATAAGGTTTTTCAGATGTCCTTTGGCATGGAAAACCCAGGGCTGAACACCTCCAATATATTTATTGGGCAGGTTCTAAAACATTTCACTGCACAGATGCTACAAACCCTGTAAAAGCTGAAGTGTCTACTGATGATATAATTGTCTCAGACAGAACTGTCACTGAGTATCAGGAATTATTTCAGCATGTGCTTACTGAAGTTGCAAGTGGGGAAAGGTTTCAATTTTAAAAAATGAAGTTTCAGTTGAAAACAAAGAAAAAGAAAGAAAAAAGAAAAAAATCTTCTAATTATTACAGATGCTGACCTTAAAATCTTAAATTTAACATTCTGGCTCTCATACATGTTGTGTCCCCAAGTTCATGACAAGATTTTTACAACCTGTGTGAAATGACTTCCCAGATACTGCCAAGGCAGAGTGACAGCACAGAAAGTTTAACCATTTGTAGTATGTATTGATTTTAATCTAGGTTGCATTTTGGGGGCCGTAATACAAGCAACCAAGTTCTACACAGATGCTTCAAGTGGCAACTCTGGAATTCTATTTCACCCAACATGTTGCATGACTGAGTAGATGCCTGTAGTGCATGCAGAGAGCAATGGAGGTAAGAAAACAAATGTTTGCACAGCTTAAGAAAACAATGCTAGGTCTTGCAAATAGTCATCCTGATTGTCCAAGACTCCCAAGGGTTATAAACAATGCAAGCAGACGACAGTTCCCTCCAAAACTGGAAAAGCACTCTGTGAGCCTTGAGTTGATGACCCAGGATATGATTTAGTCACAGCAGACATGCTGTTGACAGCATATGCTCCACTTGTCAGCACATAACCTGATGATGTGGAACAAGCAGGAACAGCTCATGCAAACACCGTAAAAGCATCATCTCCTGTGCTGCATCTCCTGAGACAGGGGACTTCTCCAAGAATGAAATAAAGCAAGCATCAGTGCACACAGCAACTGAAAGCTCATGTACATGTTTACTCCTTGTATGTGCATGTGCTTCTGGGATGAAAGAAGCAGAAAGCAGGTGAAGCAGATGAGGAGGGCATACATAGCTGTGTCTAGCTATTTCTGCATTCATTTGGAGTCAGTGGCTGGCTCACCCTCCAACACCAATCAGCCCAGGCACACTGAAACCTAAGCCAACAACACATATTTTCTGCTGGTGCAAGTTGGCACCAGTCCAGTGATGAAAGCAGGTCTCATCCTTGGGTGATGATGTGAAGCACTGTCATCCCACTGAAGTCAGTAGACCGATAACCCAGCCTCAGCTCTGGAGAGAGTCAACAGAGCGGCAACAATCATCAGGAGCTGAGATTTTGTTTTACAGTAGATTAGGAAAACAGAGATTTCTCCAAAAGACCAGTGAGGCGCACTGACAGCAGAGGGGAGGGGAAGGGGAGGCAGGGAGCCAAGGTAAGAAGTTTTGCCGGGCTTATTAGTGTGGGCTCCACACTGACGCTGCCAGAGCCAGCAGTGGGACAGGCAAGGAGGAGGTGGCTGCAGAGTCTGAGGGGGCAGCTGCTGCAAGGGGGAAGAGACAGGCACTGAGGGACCGGCTGTGGGGTGGGTGAGAAGACAGCAGGCCCAGGGGATGGGGCCAAGAGGAGAAGGGAGTGGGACCCAACAGCAGGATGAGTGGTGGAAAGGCATCCGCTGTCCTCTGACACATTCGTAATAGAATGGCAACAGCTACACCACAGGGGTTTTCTCATGCCATCGTTGTGCTTCTTCAGCAAATTTGCTGGTGTGCTGAAATTAGAAAAGTCATTTTTAAAGAGAGAAAAAGGGAGACGGGGTTTCAGTAGAGGTGGTACCACCTAATGCTGAAGTTGCCTCATACTTCTTATTAAAAGGCTGTTTTCAGTTACTTATAACTTTGTCACACTAACCATCTGGCCTGCAATTCCCCATGCTGGGTGCCTGCCTCAAGCTGAATATTTTTCATTTGTTTTTGCATTTCTGCTTAAGTGGCGTGCCTGTTTCTGAGAACAAGGAGAAGAAAAATGCATTGTTTCCCTCATGGTGAAACATTCTTACTGGTCTGTGACTCCCAAGCCTCAGAGCGGGCACCCAAGTACAGGGCTGTCCTCATATCAAGGATGTGCTCTTGGCAGCCTTGTTACAGTCTACCCCTGTCTGGCCATCTTATAAGCCTTGGAAAAGCCAACATTTGCATTTTGTCTGCAGAAGAGGCAAGCCAAGCACTTGTTTTCCTGAATGCTTCCTGTATAACTCTCCTGGGTTTGTGCTCCATCTTTTCCAGCTCCTCTGTGCCACCATGCAGATGTAGATGCACACGCGTGTCCCTCCATGGGAACATGAGGATGGAGCAGGATTGCCTCTGCCACCACTTCTGCTGAGATCTCTGCCTGTGAGAGGACTGTGCCCACTCTGCCTTCGAACGCAGAAGTAAGCAGAGACACAAACTGGAAGGACTTGTGAGGGTAGGAATGAAAAAAAGCAACACGAGGCACCAGCCAGAGCTGAGAGGAGACAGGGTATGAGTGACAGAAGGAGCAAGACGGAGTCAAGGAGTACCATGGTACATGCGGGTACGTTGCTCAGGATCTAAGTGACAGAGCAGGAGCATTAACACTATAGAAAGTGTCGGTGCCTGTACACCTCAATATCCCCTGGCAGCCCAGGCTCCGACACCAAGCCCAGCATGCTCCTGTCCCTGCAGTCTGCAGGACTAATGAGCTGCTACCCTCCCATCACCTCAGGTGGCAGAGGCTGCAGATCTCCAGCTCTCTATCCCCCGGTGACCTGTGCCAGGATCAATCCGTCTCCACACCGCACGCTCTCTAAGGGGTAAGAGAGAAAGCTCTGAAACTTTGTTGTGGTTCCCCCCCCCCGCCCCCCCCCCCCCCCCCCCCCCCCCCCCCGCCCCCCGCATAAGCCTATGCAACAGTACATGGAGAACTATGTTAAAGGAACATTGTGACTGCACAGCAGAGTGAGGAAATGCTGGTCCGGAGGCTTTCCATACAGCATTAATTCATGTCCTTTGTGCCTGTGTGTTATAGTACAGCCTTTAATTACATGATCATGTAGCGTTTGGTTGGGTTTTTCCCACAGGACCCCTGCGTCCTTTATTGCCAAGCTGGAGGGGTGTGTAGGAAATGAGCAAGGGGATTGGAAGTGCAGAAGAGATGATCTGGTCATTAATGCAGCTGAACACTGCCTAGCCCTGCTCCTGCCACTGGCTCCTTGTGTGCTACTGGCAAGTCACTTAAATAAGCATTTTCTAAGTTGGCCACTACCTCCCATTCTGTTTGCCAAGCTATGGACACCTGGGGACAGACTGGCAAAAGTGCTGTGAGTTCCACATTGCAAGCAAAGTTGCTGGGAGCTGTTTCTTCAACATGAAATTATGGGAGTCTTTGGCACTAAAGGTTCAAGAAATCCTGGCCACTCTTAGAAATTCCATGCCCCACCCCACACTGCCAGTCTTCAGCTGAGGATGTGGTTTGCCCCTAAAGGCAGCTCATAGCAGGCAATCATAGGTCTGCCAGGGCTGCTCAGCTCACCCTTCTTCTGTCGTCTCAGCTCCATGTCCTGCCTGAAATGGTTCTCAAGTGCTCATTCTATTTATTCACGAACCTTCCACATTATTGGACTTTCTCGTCTGCACACCATTCTCCCTCCCTGCTCTCAACACTTCTTATTTTTATTTCTCTTGTCCTTTTCTCTCAGTAAGTTCCCAGCTCTCATATTCACAGAAAACAATTGGTTTTGTTATGTATCTGCAACTTCGTCTTTCACAATAGTTACTTGGAGGGTAAATTCTCTGCAGATTTAAGTAACATGCCAATGTCTAAACATATACAGCACACACGCATACAAAAAAAAAACCCTAAAAAAAAAATAATCCCGCCAAACCAAAGTTGTGTAGCTGTAAAGTGACCAGCCAGAGTTAGTGGCCCCAACTCGAATGTCTTTATCCTTTTCACTTTGGTAAAATGGAAGTGGTACTAGCTCATTCCTCTTTTCATAAGGGCTGTGGTAAGGGAAAATCTGTTCATGCTTCTGAACTGCTCAGATTTAGAGTGAAAGTGTCACAGGAAAGCCCATGAGGAAATGTAATCAGTTTGTGTTCTAGGCAGAACTTAAGTGATGTTTAGTAAGTAAGGTCTGAGGTCAAGTGATGAGGGTAGAAAGAATTTCTGAGCAGTTACCCAGTGAGCACAGTGATGATCTGTCCTATACAGTGACGATCCTATGACTGCAACACAATGCAGATGCATATAGAAATCTGAATTAGGGCATGAAGAGCAATCATGACTTTAGCATTTCTTATTTCTGAACATTTCATGTTTCCAATCTCAGTGATTTTTTGATGTCATTATTAAGAAGTAATAAGGACACTGATAATATAAGTGCCTATCTAGCTGAAATACTATGCATTTAACACATTTATAAAATAATTCCTTGGTTATCCTTTTGTCCTCTGTGACTGTATAGAACTGGACTTTATAGGATACATGCCATTACCTACTTTTGAAAGCTCCAAGCAAAGAGCCCGGGGAGGTATTCATATTCCTGTGTATTTCATTGTTTAATTGTTCCCCACAATATTCAGGTTACGTTTTTCTTTAACACAATTTCCTCCCCTTTTTATACCTTTACGTACAAGCAAGCACCGTGTTAAAGATTCATTGTCCTGACTGCTCGGAAACCAGTAAGTGTGAACAGGTATTAACATGCCCCTACAAACACAGCCAGCCAATACATAGCCAAACAAAGCAGATTTGGGTTGTTCTCCCATTGCACTCTGCAAAAACCCAGACAGGCTTGGATGATTTCTGCAGACCCTCATTCCCTGGGATTGCTTTTCTTTGAAGACCATCCAGGTTATCACCACCTCCTTTGCTTAGTAGGCCACTGATTTCAGAGAAGATCACAACTTCCTGGTCCTGTTTCGTGTGCTCTTTGTGCCAGCAAGACCAAACTCCACTGACCGTCCTTGTGGTAACTGCATGCCAAGATCTTATCGAGTCTGCTCCACGAATTGGCCCACCTATCACCTTCCATTTCTTGAGCCACACATCTGGCTTTAACCAACACACTTGCAAGTTCTTTCAATATCACATCTGCCAAGGTTTTTCCTTCCTTCTCATAGGCTGTGTATTTTGGGTTGATTAATAGATGTTTGTTTTGTGGGGTTTTTTCCAAGATGATTTTTTTTTTTCTTTTTGGCTGGCTTTCTGCTCCTCCAAAGTCACATTGTATTTGTTCTCTGCCTAAACTTGCATTTGCAATTCAGCCCAGTTAAATAGCATTTGTTAATGCCATTAATGGTCTTTTAACTCCCCGCAACCCGATTAATAGTGGAGATATTAAGTACACCCAGAAGTAATGTTTACAAAAGCATCCACGTGATTTAGAAGCATGAGTCCTGTCAAATGTCTCCGCGTCAGCTTTGCCTTTGAAAGTGAACTTCACGTTCTGGCATGGGCCCAGAGAGCTGGGAGCATACTCCATTTTTTATTCGGGGGGCAGGAGGGGAGTTGCAAGCTTATCCCTCTGTAGCAGGACATTGGGATGAACATCAAATCAAAGTTGATTTGCATACATTGACATTTTTCCTTCCCTCCCTGACTGCTAGCAGTTTTTATGAGAACTTGTTTTCTGTCTTATGTCCTGTTCAGCCACTCTTTTTGTTTTGTCCTTGGGTTTTTAAGAAAGCAATGGGGACTCTCCATCACTTCAGGCTCCATCTCATTTATGCACAGATAAGCTCTCCAGTACTACTTGTTTTCACAACCTCTCTTTCTAAAATACTTTCATCTTCCCTTGGCAGCAAGAACTCCCTTCAAATTCTTCTTGCACGTACCCTTCCCCTGCAGCAAGTAATGTCTGAGCATTCAGATTTGATTGCTTTCCCCACGGCAATGGATATTAACATATCTAAATAAATACCCCTATTTATGCAGAAGCCAGACAGGTATCCACAACAGACAGTGCTTGCTGTGTCCCTCTAACACTCGCCTTTCTAATAAGCTTCACAAATGCCTTATCTCAATTGAGCCACCCTCAGTTTGCTTTCAAATCCCTGTATGGGCCAGTCCTAATTCTGAGGGAAGAACAAGACTAGACACCTAGCTTCTTTCCTGGGCTCCGCCTTCAGGAAGAGATTGTTTACACCTCAGTACATCTGAATAATTTCCCAGAACGGCAGCTAGCTACTTGGTGTTAATTCATGGCAGCAGGAGCCGCACAGCTCCATCTCACTCATTGCACAAAAGCACTCAAGCTCCAGGGTTCCACATCCTGCTCCAGCTGTGAGTTCTTCCCAGACATTCATAAAAGGAGGAGGGCCTCCCTTTCCAGCCAATGTCTGCAGAATTAAATTGCTGCAGAGCTCCCCATTGGCATTTCCCGAAATTGGGTCAGTGCTGACTGCCTTAAGGAGCAAACGTGACTTTTGCATCCAACCCCTTGTTGATGCCCTGCAGAACCTTACTCAGTCACATTGTATTCACCACCAGAATTAGAGGTATGGAGCTAGCGGGCCATCCGCTCTGCTGACACCCAGGGTGGCTCCCATACCAGCTCTGAAGAGCCAACTTGCCTTGCTCCAGACACTGTGTTAAGCCTGAATGACGTTCATCAATGATTCGGCAGAGACTTGATGGCTTTTGGCTGCTGCTTTTTTGTTGTTTCATGGCAAAAGAATGCCATCTATCATCATTCGGGGGTCTTGCCCGTGCTGGCTTGCTCTGAGGTTTGCTATTTGACACAAACTAAATTTTCAAGGGATGATCATGCTAGATGAGCGCATGGTTTCAGCTCCTCATGCAGCAGGAGAGAAGTGGTTCCTTGCCTGTAGGCAAATGCACGATGTCCTAGCAGAGCTGCTTCCCTCTCCCGCTGACAGCTTCTAGTCACCAGACCACTTGCAAAGACCAAGGTACAGGAATGAAAGGAGACAAACCTCCAAAGTTTCTCCATGGAGCAGGGGAAGGATGGGATGTGACTGGATACTGCACCAAGTTCTCTGCATTTCCCTACTACATATAACTAGATATTACAGAATTGTACTATTTAGAAGTCACAAGATTTCCCATCAGCTGTTCATACAGATAGCAAGGATTGTCTTTTTTAAGTATATATACATATATATATATAAAATATCTCTAAAGCCCAGTGCAAGAGAGATGGATCTCACCCAGATGAGGACCCTCTGGGTGCAATGTGGTTATGTGCACACTCAGACACTGGTTTACAGTAACTTGGCACCTCCTGAGGCCCTGCGGAGAGGGAGACCACTTCAGTGAATCCTGCTCAGTGGAAATTTTATGTGTTTGAAGAAGCTTGAGAGGATGGTGATTTGGAGTGGCCTGTTATCACATGGTTAGAGGGTGGAATTAGACCTACACCCATCTCACAGCAGCTGGCTGCAGTTAGCTGGGGTGGGGTGGGGGATGTCCAAGTGTCATTTGGTACCTAGTGAATGTGAGACATGGACTAGTCAAAGGAGAGATGGAGAACCACAGAACACACCCAAGGAGCAATCCTGCTGGACAGCACGCTGTTTCCCCATGGGCGCCTGCCAAGCATAGCCCAGCCTGATTTCGGACACCCTGCTGTGGGTGTGTTTCCAATAAAACAAAAGAGAAAAGGGCTTTATTTCAAGAAAAAACACCCACAAAGAAATTGAATAAATGCTATTTAAATCCTCTGTCTCCTTTTCATGAGCTTAATACACAACACAGGTCCATCTCGAAGTCCCAGCATGCCACAGAGGGCCTCTGAGACTACCTCTGTGGGAGACCTGTCTCTGATGTGGCCCCATCCACAGAACCCTCTGAAACCCTCTGAAACACCCCATACAAAGAGCAAAGTCAAACTGGCAGCTCCAGCCATCAAGAAAGCAGCTGGCTTTGCTGGAAAAAAATGTCCGTGTTTCTCTCATTCATTAAAAACCTTTGGGTTTTGCTAAAGATAGAGTACTGGATTTAGCCAGGGAGCAAAACATCACCTGGTCTCTCACACAAATGTTACACTTCTGTGGGGAAACAGAAACCAGTTAACAGGGATTGCTCATGGATGGCCCTGCCTTCCTCTACCCAAGGGCATCAAGGTCATGCTTGTGCACTGCAAACATGAGCCATGGTTGGGTAAGCCTGAAACCTCCAGGGCCTTCAGCTTCCCTGTCAGATTATGGTCTGACACTTCTTTAGAGGTTGGTTCAAGGGGCGAGGTGTGTGACGTGTGTAGTGTGGGAGCTCTAAGGAGGCTCTCTGTCTTCTTGGAGCACTGGGGAACCTCAAGCAAGCAGTGTGGTGGATGAGGGGTGTCTGTGAGGGACCTGACAATGGAGAGCATGACTTCTTCCATAACCACTACCCTCCTCTCTAGGACAGCTTTATACACTGCAAGGACCTATCTGCCTCTACATCCTCCCAAGTGCTATGAAGTTTATTAACATGATCATTATTATGCAAACATGAGGTGAAGATTAAGCCCTCATCATAATAAACTCTGCATCAGCTGTAGAAACCTGTCCCAAAGAACAGATAGACACAGTGGAGCAAAAGCATAAATCACAGCATGGGGACTAGGGGTGGGAGGGGGAGAATCATAAAGGTCGGAGTGGTTGGATGATAAAAGAGTCAGCACATTGCTCTCAAGGGCACAGTCTGTTTCTGATGGCACATAACTCACAATGTAAGCTGTCCCTATGAATAACAGCCAAGCTTCACCTCTGTTGTCTTCTCCTTTCTTTACCTCTCACTGTGACACTTACTGGAAGTGAAACTCAGATCGCACTAAGATCAAGGGGAAAGAGAAACTGGGGCATGGGTGTTTACAGCTTACCGTGTTCACATCTCTGTCTGTGCTAACCACTGGCTGGAAGGACATCTGCTGATGTGTGCAAACACATGTTCAAGAAATTGGTCTGGCAAGTTGGTTAAAGAAAAACTGCAGGGAGGTCTGTAAGCAGAGAGCTCTGGCTGAGCCATTAAGAGTTGGCTAGTCATTAGGAACACAGCAGCACCCTGATGGCCACAGCAAGGCAGATGGGAGATCATCAGCTCTTCAGTTCATCAGCGGGGTGAGGAGGCACATGTTCTGAAAATCAGCACTGAAGTTAGTGGGCCAGGGAAGTCTGCAGAATGGCATTACTACCAAGGCATGATAACCTTAGGTGGTATGAATCACTGCAGCTTCACTAAAATGTTAGGTGATGATCTGGCCCAATTTTTTTTTTTTTTTTTGGCTGGTTCAGTGTTGTGAACTTTTACCACAAGCAGAACTCTACCCTGTTGTTGTTTCGATAAGAGACAAGAGGATGTTTCGCAAAACTCTGTGGCAGAACACGTAACGCTGGCCAGAGGGCTGTCAGATTTGCAAAACTGGGTGAAATGTTGCAAACAGGCAGACTGGCGCCATTGGAGAGCAATTCCGAAAAACGAACACCCGGACACTTCCCGCTTTCTGCCAGGCGCCCAAACACCCTCCAGATATGCTTTTAACAAATGCTCCTGCATCCCAAATGCTGTCTAGCCTCCAGGACCTCAAAGCATTGTGCCAGCATCTGAAAAAGGATATAAATAATGAATATAGAAAGTTTATAAAAAAAAAAAAAGCCAGAGGTTTGACTATAAGTGTTTAAAAAAAGTATTGGCTTTGTACTCAGTAGCTCTGCAGGAAACTTGCCATCCCGCGATGCCAATGACCGAAAGTGCCACCAATGTGTCCCTCTTAGGGGCCACCCAAAATGTCTGAGTAGATGGCCATGCCATTGTGTGATTCCTTAAAATAAAATGACTATAATTGTGGTTAGGCTTTAGCTATCCAGGAGCCACATGAAAGAACATGAAAGCCACAGAATAACTTAGCTACATTGTCTACTGGGGCTTTGCCAGGACTATTTCTGAGATGATGAAATCTCTATCTCTGCAGAACTTATGCTCAGTTTCAGGTTCCCAGTTCTCTGATTCACCTTGCCTGGAAATCGGCTCTATCACCTTGAATTCACTGGTGTTTGTTCTGCAGCCAAATCCTATCATGGAAATGTAATTAGGGATAACCTGTTCTCTGTCACTGGCCTTGCTCCAGAGACCCAAATCTCACCCCAAGCCCAACGCAGTCTGAAGAAGGGGAGGTCTGTTCCAGGGCATTGCACAGGAACGCATGGCTGTCCTGCTGAGTCACCCTGGTAGAAGGAACCTCTGCCACGCAAAGGTATGCAGTTATTTTCACTTGGTGCTTCATCACGTGCAAAGCCAAGCCTGCTCCCCCAAGTATAGGAATGGGAAACAGGGAAGATCTACAGTTTGTGGTGGGAGCAGCACAAGGGGATGACCGTGCCAGTAAAACTGTTCCAAAGTCTTTAATTATCTGCCACCACGTGGCTAGTGCTTTTGACTGCCTTTTGAAAAACAGAGCTGCAGCAGCAGCAGAGTAAGTAAGAATTATTACCTTCGACCACAACCTACACATTAGGAGACACATCTAATGCTGAGAGACCCAGAAATGAGGATAAACATTTTGTCTTGCAACTGCATTATGGAGGAAATGCAGGAAAAAGAGGCACGGTACAAAAAGCTTGGGTCTGTATGTGGGGCATTTGAGAGCTTTCCTTTAGTCCTTCCTTCCTTCCTTCCCCCAGAGAAGGCAAGCAACCATGGCAGAGAAGCCATTTCCAGGGGTGACAAAGTGACTTAGGACCCTAAACCTGCATTTTGGAAGTGGATTAGGGGGAGGGTTTTCAGCAGGAGAAGTTTCTAAGGCACATCAGGTTTTAAAAGTAAGTCTTGGGTCCTCAAAGATTTAAACCTATTACGTGTTTAAACATGCTAATGCCCACTTTTCAAAGCTGCAGGAGTTTCCATTCCCTCCTCCACGTTCATACACTGCTCCCATTCCTCCGCAGAGGTCCCGCTAGGCAGCTCCAGCAGCCTTTGTGCCATGCTCTTTGCATATCATTCCTGAGCTACTAGAGCAAAGTCGGCCAGCGAGCAGAGTCTAAGTTATTAGGTTCAGAGGCGGCAACTACAGTAGCAGTGTAAACAGCAGACATGTCCAGAAGCTCCAGTGCCGTCCCCTCTGTCTCCAAGGCTCATGCTTCTCTGCTGTCCTGAATTTCTGAATAGTCCTAAAGCTGATGCCAGCCCTGCACTACCCCAGCAGGGCAGATTCAACCCTTTGCAGTAACCTAAGAATTTTGGTGGCTGGGGAAGGAATAGCCTGCATATATCACCAGCCTATATCGGTAGTAAAACCTTCTCAAGCTGCTCTGCTGGTACATGGCCAGTGATTAGAGGGAGCAGGAGAGAGTGGCACCAAATGCCCTACCCCACGGAGAGCACTTTTGTATCTTCCACTGTTTGTTTAGCCATGATAGTCCCCAGTAACCAAATCCCCAAGGTGCTGCTCAGGTACGCTTGAGCAGGAGAGTCTGTGTCCAAAAGGAGCTGCTGGGGTTTCTAAGCCATTGAAAGAGCCTGATCATGTGTTCGTCTCTTCTTCTGTTCCCTCTTTGTCTCTTGAGTTGTGTTCATTCCTTGTTACTTGGTTTACAGGTGCTTGTGTGCTGATGTTTAAACCTCTCATGCTGCCTGTCCCTGTTGAAGTTGTCTGGCTCATGAAACCCCCTTGGAAAAATGTGTTGATCTTCTAATACATTTCAGCGTGGACCCCACATACCCACCAGGAGCACCTGGTGGGACTATGACCTGGCACACTGTTCTGGGCAGAGAAGGGTAAAGGGGCAGGATGCCCCTAGTTCACGCTGCTCCGATCAGGAATTATACACCCAGGCAGGCAACAGGGTCATGCAGCTGCACAGCTTTGCCCACTGCTGCCCAGGGGGTCTCTTTCTGCTTCCATCTCCCCTCTGCAGTTACAGATAAATGTGTGATAGAGCAGCTGAGGAGGGACCTTGCTAATGCTCCATTATCTGGGTGGAAGGGAGATGGGTTTCCTGCCAACTCCAGTTCCAGAAGTCCTACTGTAATACAGAAATTTTAACATTTATGTAAAGCCAGTTTCCAGACACCTATGCTGATGAGAAAAACTTGAGAACATGAAAGACAATGGCTTGAAAACTCCAAGGCAAATAAATCCCCCAGTCCCAAGTACCTTTCTTCTCAGTGCCTGTGCTCTTTAAGGCAAACCTCCAGGAGTCTGACTCGGGGACATGGGACAGCTGAGGCCGGCGATAGCATGTAAGTGGCACTCAGGCATTGTACTGTCCTGCAGAGGTGAATGCCCTGGCAAATAGGAAGGCAATGCATAATATGCTGTGCTAATTATATATATGCCTGTAACCAGGGAAGAGCCTATGTACGTGCTGGTGCCTGGAAAAGCCTGCAAAGACAGGCATGATATGCAAAACTGCTATTCCTCCTTTCCCTTCCCTTCTCCATTCAAGGCACTTACACAGATCACAATTAAGGGTGGCATTTATTTATTTCTTTGAATGAAAAAGAAAAATTGTGCTTGTGATTTGGGAGGAGAGCTGCCAGAAGAGGAACTGGAGCCCTTCCAATACCTCACAGTCTAGTAGTTAAGCATTGCCTGAATTGGGCACTGGGGAATCTTGAGTCCTGCTTTCTTTCACTCACTGGTTTATAACTCTTGGCATTTAAAAAGGTACCTTGTAAACATTTATTTCATTGTTCTTCAGTATATAATTGAGTCATTTTCCGGCTTACCTTGTTAGAGGGAGGAAAGCACCCTGCAAGGGGAAGTTTTCTTTTTTCCCAGTTCTTCCTTGCCTGCTGGGGTACGATGGCACCAGCAGCTCCATGCCTTCTACTTCCCACCACCTGCTTTCCGGCTCCCTTGAAGCAGGGGAGGTCACCTCGGAGAGGGTCTTCTCTCTGCATAGCCAGACCTTCCCTCACCTGCATGGCACCTGCTTCATCTTCCCACATCAGTGGTGCTTAGCTGGCTGCTGAGCCAGCTTGAGCCCCAGCCTCACCTCCCAGGCCATCCAAGCCAAAACCTTCCACATGGCTAATTCATGTGGGGCTGGTATGGAGGTGTTGTTGCCTCTTCCCAGCCTGCCCTGCTGAGAAATTTGGTTGCTAATCTCAGTGTAAATGCTCTGAAGTTTGCCCAGCTATTCAGCATGTCCTTACCATCCATGTGAGGGTGGCATATGCATGATGCTGTCCCCAGCATGCCTGGGTTGGCTGGCTCCCTTCTCAAGTCATGATTTTTTTAGTGTTTTCTCATTATTAGTATTATTACTTGCATGTAATGCACAGGCCAAGGCTTGTTTGATGCTGTGGCAGAAGCCCTGCCTTTCTGTTTTACCTTATGTACAAAGTTAGTGGAGATCTTTGCTGCATTCCAATATGGGACTGAGCAATAAATCTGCTGGTTAATCATTTATTGCTGTGTGAACTTGCTGAATAGCAAATATACTAGAAAGGGGAAAGGAAAGGGCATGGCAAGAGATTAACTGAGGACAGTCAAAAGTCAACCAGAAAGGAGTGGGGATGAGGCTGGAAAGGTCAGGTGGCAAACAGGAAGGCTACTGTAGTGTAAACACTGCCTCTCAGCAGCACAGGGGCCAGATGCGCTGTCCTGCTCCCAGTTCATCCCTCTCTGCTCCATGACCACAGGTACTACAGGCTGAACTAGCTACTGCCTCCGACTAAATCTGATGGCTTGTCTGCCCAGGAGAGCCTTTTGGATTCACTAAGTTTCCTTCACCTTTCCAAGATTCTGGTCTCAGCTGTTCCCAAAGTGTGTGCTTCTTGCAAGAAGAGACCTGTCATGATCCTTGCAGCCACCAAAACCACACTTCCCCATGCAAAGTGCTGTTTTCACCAATGTCTCCGACTACCAGTCATGCCAGCAGCGGGATGGTGGGGAAGGGGAATCAAATCAAGTCAGAGAATGAACTGTCTGGGAACTGACTTCTCCATTGGTCCACTGCTTCTGCAGTGCGGTAGGGCTGGTGGGGCAGAGCACATGTAGCTGGTAGGACCATAAGTAGAGTCTGAGCAAAACAAACGTCCTTCTAGAAACCCACAGGGTATTCACTTCAGCCCTCCAACAGCTGAAGACCAGTGAGCTAGAACAGCAAATATGGTCACTGCCATCCAGGCTGTGGCTGCCCCAGTTAGACGATCACTAGCTATGGAAGTAGACATGACCACATGGGCACTGGCAGGATCTATGGTGTGGTTTTAGTAGTCAGTGGATAGCAGGATGCTCAGCCCCACGGCAGCAGTGTATGGGTAGGCAGCAATCCCATGCGGGCTGGGACAGGGTCTACCCCCACGCTAAGCATACCTCCAGTAGGGAAAGTGGATGGGAATGGCACCCCAAAGCTGAGGAAAGGGCTCCATTTCATCGCCTGTTGACACAGCAGTGGTATGACATTGCCAGCATGCTCAGAGCATGGTGGCAAAACATCATACCATGGGATATCTGCCCAGCAAGTGGGGTGTTTGTTTTGAGAAAAGCACAGTACTGTGTGAATGCCACGACTCAGAGAGGGAAGTACTTTGGCCAACATAAACAAAGCAGTTATTGATATATTTACCTGACTGAGGTTCCTGACTTGAATTGTCACCATCCACTGCCTTTCCTTTGCTCTCCACATCAAGCTTCTGTGTTGACCCAGACACAGGAGCAGCTCTGAGAAGTCTAGCTGATCATCATACAGCTTTATCCATGGTGATGGGGGAGACTGGAAAAGTTTGTGGTGCTTGTGTGCTCAAGCCTTCTGCCTGCAGCAGTCCTACTTCTGCTTTGTGGAGGCTGTGAGCACCATCAGCGTTGCCCTTGCTCCAGCCATTCTGTGATATCCCCATGAGCTTTGGCTTCATCTGGGCTTATCAGTGGTGGGAGGCTGTGGCGAGTCTTGATGCAAAAAGGAGTGAAGGTGACGCCTGTCGCCCATAGCTGTGTGTGGGTCTCCCCAGAGGTCTTGTACTTCTCCTGTGATGAGGGGCAGAGAGCAGCAGTGTACGCCTTAGCCAAGGAGAAGGCTACACTCATCCTTCCAGAGGTCAGCAGAAACAGCAAATACCCTCTAGCCAGGGGAGTCTGTCTCCACCTTATCTCTTGCGCTGCACTGCTGGGTCATTGCTTTGTTCATTAATTACTTGAAGATGCCTTAGGCTGCTCCCAGCCCTCCTCCAGTTGCCTTTCTGATTCTGCTGGGATGCAGTTGAGTACTCCCGACCTTCCATATCTTTTAACAGGCACATGCCTAATACTCATGCAAGAGTAACACTCCCATCTATATGGCCATGGTACATCAAGAATAGAGCAACAGAGACACAGCTCGGTCTTTACTACCTCAGTACCAGTCTTTATTCCAGCTGCAGGAAAATAGTTCTTTTTCCTCCATCTGCTCATGCCAGACTGGTGTGAACTTAGCATCAGTAAGAGATTTGCCACATTTTTCTCCCTCTCCTGTAGAAGACCCTGGTCCAGTTTTCAGCTGACTGGGAAGGAAGGTAAGTTAGGAAGGGCAACAGGAACCCACTTACCAACTATCTGAGGCTTCAGCAGGCTGGCCTTTCCAAGGCAGAGAGGACTTTGTTACTCCTACTGCTTTTTAAAATAGTGAGAAGTGAAATAACAAAATAAGCTATTGCCTGTTTGATGGCCCCAGCAGGATTATATTGCTTTCCAGTGTGCATGACAAAACTGAACCAATATGTCTATCAGAAACTCTCCTGTATTTGCCTGTACACAAGCACAAATAGCACTGCAAAGTATTTTTGCAGCCAGTGTTCTCATTAAAAGGAAATAAAATAAGCAGGAATGTTTTGCCAAAGCTGAAGATATCACTGTCAATTTGATTTGGGCAATTTACCTAGCAGCTGCTAAATATCAGCTGAAAATGAGGGCACTGATCAAATGGGGCACAAGTATCTCCCTTTTCCTGTTAAAGGCTCTGCCGAACTACAGCAAGATGTGAGCATCAGGGTGGAGAGAAGCAGGAAGAGAAAGAGAGGAATAACAAGAGGAATGGAAGTAGCATTACTGGGCAGTGGTTATATGATTGATGCCTGACAGAAATAAACAGAAATAAAATGTTCTGGCATTTCAGTTTTAGCATGGAGCCGGCAACAAAGTAAGGGAGGCACCAGCATGGTGCAGAAGCTGAGGCTCCTCACCACCCAGGCAGCAGCTGTGGTGCAATACAGCACAACACCCTTGTAGGAACGGGATGACTCCTAGCATGGACAGGTTGTCTTTGGCTAGGTTGGGGGATCACTTCCATGGTTCTCTTTGCATGTGGCATGTCAGAGAAACCTAAATGTACCAGACACTCTGCTCTTGGCCAGGTCCATGCTCTGCTGGCCACCATGTCCAGGATGTGGCTGCCCATCTGGCAGATTTGCAGCCTAGCTCTCCACAGGACTTTGCTGGATACTTGGAGCTCCTCTGCTTCATTTTACCTGAAAGACCCTGCAGGCCTCAGGAATTCAGCAGCTGCTGTTATGATACACCCAGCCACATTTCTGCCTGCAGAAGCCCAGAAACACTGGACTTCCCATCAAAGCACAAGCAAGCCACGACTGTCTGTGCAAACCTGGGCTCATCACAAAACAGGGCTCTGAACTGAAGGACGCGGTGCCAAATGAGAGTCAATTACCTCCCAAGCAAAACAGTGAATGGTGAGTGGGATGCCACAGACCTGAGAGTAGGTAGGGGAGGAAGGCGACCACCTGCGTGTGAGACACAGGGCAGTTTTGTCCCCCAAAATACTGATGTTAACCCCCACCTAAAATATGCTTGTGTAGACAGGGCCACAGAGAGAGCTTTTTGCAAACTGTACAAGAAATGCAAGGGTAATTACAAATACAGCAACAAAAAGGTGAATGCCATCTCACGGCAGAGCCAGATCCTCTGCCCCCCCGTGCCAGTTCAGACCAGAGGACTATGCATCACACAGATGATGAACAGGCCTTCAGCTCCACCGCTGCACAAGGGGAATCTCAGCCATCCCATCCTTCAGAGCTGGCAGCTGAGCCATAGAAAATATGAAGATCTCTTCCTCAGGGACTTTCTAGGAACTCATTTCAGGAGGATTCCTGTTACTGAAAAGGACATGCATCAAAGCGCTATATATCCTGTGGGAGGAGAAGGGGAATTCTTTTGCAGACATCATCTCTTCCTTATGTAATTAAAAAAGTCAATGGGAAACAAATCCAGACATGAATATTTATCTTTGGCTTCCTGGTAAGCATTTTGCTGCACTAATTCCCTTGGCCTCCTTCCAGTTTGCTTATAGAGAGAACGCAGATACAGTGGCTCCTCGTCAGGATTTGGGCACCTGGGGACATGTAGCCTGAGAACCTGTTGACCCTCAAGTTGTCTAACTGAGCTGACACATGCATCTTCATCTAACGTATTCCCTGAAGACTCACCCCTCAAAGTAGTATTTTCCATAAAGGGTAACACGGCAGTAATTCTGTTAACGAGCAGTGCTGTGAAACTGCCTGCTGGTCCCTTCCCACACACCACCCTCGTCCCAGTGAGATGTCTGAGGGGGCAAGATGGAAAGAGATCTGTCAGCCTGGCTGCATCAATTTTAGACATCAGCAGGACACAGGCCTCCCGTGGGCCTGCTGCACAGGGGTGATTTTCACTGCATGAGGCCAAGCCATCGGGGCTTGGGAAGGGACCACAGACACACCCCAAGGCAGCATTAAAGATGGCATCCTGCTGTGCCTCCTGTTTCCCCATGCACTCTCACCCCACAAAGCTCTCCAATGCAGTTCTTTCCATGGTCTGAGGGAAGGAAGAAACACTGCCGAGGTTTCCCAAAAGACACCTCATGTCCCTGCTGCCAGTGCTCCCCTGCTCAAGGATGCTGCTACCTACTCTGACTTCTTATGTGTGAGGGAGACCCACCCCCCTACAACAGAGCACTCTCTCAGCCTACCTTTTTTGCACAAAAAGCTCTGCTCAGAGCCAGGTAAATTTGCAAACTCAAGGACCACAAGGTTAGGAAGAGCGTAAGTTAGACTTCTCTGTATAATCCTACTTCTCCTCCCCGCCAGGTACAAACTCTATAATACAGACTTTATGTGCAAAAAGCAGTTTAATTTTACCCCTCAGATTTCCTATCCACAGAGAACAAATTACAGTACGCAGTCTGCACAGGTTCATCATTCCCTCCTGCTTTACCCCTGTTTATCTACCACGCTCGATCCAATCTCTGTCCTGAACATTCATTTCCTGCCATGGTGCTTTTCCCATTGTACCTGCTCCTTCACAAACTTTAATGAGATTAAGGCTAACATGATGAGATTAAGTCTCAAACTTTTGAATCATCCACCTGTTCTGGCTTCTGCTCGATCTGGATTCCCCCTGTATCACCTGAGGTCCCTACCCTGGGAAACCAACTGCCTGATGGCACCTCTATAGTTAGTGGGCAGAATTAGTCACCCTCAATGGGTGACTCCAGCCACCTTGCTGTCTGCAGGCAAAGACTCTCCCTTTTGAACCTGTTTTGGGATGGATGGTCTTCACCATCCATCGGTGGCTTCCTGCCACCTCTCAGTGGCTCCCCTTTCTGAGCAGGCACTGCTCGCCAGCTCAGGCAGCACCTTCAGCCTCCAGCCCGGTGCAGGAGGCTGGAGTGTCACAGGCTGTACACAGCAGTAGTTCCCCAGTGGTGCACCAGAGCTGTACCTGCCGTGGGGATGGGAAAGAAGCACAGCAGCAAGCAGGGGCACAAGCCCTGACTTCCCACCAGTGAGTCAGAGACTTTAACCTGCTCATATTGCCTCACACAGAACTAACGTCACTCAGATGCTACCTGATCACTCGATAACTATGGTAATGAGTTTCTAATTGTAAGCCAACAATGTCCTACTCTTCCCTGAAAGTGAAAATTTTGCATGAAGCGTGATGTGGAAGCAGGATGACTCCAGGTGATCTCTCCTCTCTCCTCAGCTCCTGAACAGCCTAAGCTGGTATCTGGTCAATAGAGGAGGGAGGGCCATGTGTCAGAAAATGAGGGGAAACAAGATACACATCCAGAAGAGACGAGTTGTTTAGCCTGTGGGAGATAAAACTGGTGGGACGCAAGGTTACACTCCTTGCATGCGCAAAAGCCTGACAGAGAAGAAGGGAATGAATTGTTCTCACTGTCCATTTGGACAAGATGAGGGATGTGATGAGGCTGCAGTGAGTTGGTGCAAGGCAGCTGGAGCTAGACTTCCTCTTTGGGAAGCTGTGGTCTACAGTGCATGAGGATGATGTGGGAGGTCGTGATGTTAGTCACATCTGGTTTAGGCAGTGCTGACCTTGTATTGGCACAAGGGAGTGGAGCTGGTGACCAGAGGGACCTTTCTAGGACACCAGCAAGGTGTGCAGCCACTGGCTTTCCCAGCTAACTGGGACAGAAGAGCTTGGGCATCCCCTGCCACGCTCGAAGCTGGAGAAGAGCTTTTTGCTCTAGGAATATCAATTGCTCTGTTCCAGTCACCTTTCCCTTTTGTGTCTCCCTCACCTCCACCAGCTTTTCACTGTCCTCTCCTGCTTATCATCCTTAGTCCCTGTCTGTGATCTTGTCTTTCTTCCCACCTCCCTTCTCACTGCTTCTGACTTCTTTCCCCCATCCCTTCCTACTGTCCTCCCTGTAGCCTCCACCAACCAGCCCCCTAGTGCTCTCCTCTCCTCCTACCTGCTATCTTTCTACATTAACACCCAGGATGCGCCTCCCCTACATCCTCTGAAGCCACATCTAGCTGTGAAGATGAGGAAAAGAGACTCAGCACAAGTTCCCACACGCCTGAGGCTCAGCACCAGTGGTGCAACTGCAGAGAAAGCCTTGCTCAGCGATGAAGGATCCCTGAGACAGCAGAGCAGGCTCTCCTGCACCCCAGGGCTGGTGAAAGCCCTGGGAGGGGCTGGAGGGGAGCTGATGGAGGCAGAGCCCTGGGAGAATTTAGCAGCCAAACTCTTACAAACCTTTGCCAAGCAGGTGCACACCACAGCTTTTTGGAGTTTAAAGCCTGGTTAGCTCTAGGTGGCTTTTTGGCAAGGGTAGCAACCAAGAACCTATTGACCCCTTCCCAGGAAAATGTCAAGGCCCTCCTCCAAAGTACTCAGTGAAAATACCATAAAAAAGGAAAGATTATTACAGGGCAAAGCAATGTCATTTTTCTAAATTTATTCTCAGAAACCAATGAATCATTTTAGCAAAAAGTTGTGCTTTTTAAAAATCAATCAATTAATTAATTAATCATTCTGAAGCAAGAGACCTAGCATGGAAAATTTTAAGCAAAATAGTGACTGGCATTGTAATGAGCAACTACGAGGGGAAAAAAAAGCAGAATAAGACAAAGTCCTGGCTAACATTACCCGTCCCTGCCCCTAATATGCAGATGGCATTCGCACAACAGCAATACCCCTCCTGTCAAATTTATCAAAATGGTCACGTTAGTAGCAACTTAGCTGGATTTCTGCGTGAATAAAGGCTAAGAAAACTATTGAGTAAGGACTTGCGATGCTGCCTGACAAAGTCATGGTGCAAATAAGGAGAGTTCAATAGCACTGAGTGCTGTATCTTATGAGGGCTGTACTTCCTTGTCAGTCAGGAAGCCCAGAGAGTTTACAGAGCACGTGAGATCAGGAAGTCCATCAAGATGCTCCTGTAACAGATTAGTCACTGGATTATCTATTCAAGGGTCAGTCACATGTGTGGAAAATAATAATAATAAAAAAAACCAAACAAACTAGCAGTTGACTATCTGTTGGTCTGTGAGCATGATTGGTGTGCGCTGTAATGCTGCAGGGATCACATGGCACACACGCATGCCTGTTCTCAGCATCCGTCATGCCAAGATGATTTTTGTGTAATTCTAAACAGCAAAGTACAACTCTGAATTACAAAACAGAAAGGCGGGACGTCTCTGCAGAACTGCCAACATCCTCTGCTCTACAGGCAGATGGCAAAATTGCCATAAAAAGATGCTGGAGAAGCAATTTGCCAGTAATGCTTAGAGGGGTGTAAAGAGGCCACCTCTCTGAATTGGGACAGGATATGTCAAACCAGTAGCCCGAGATTGTTATATCCCTATATAGATTTGTCCCTAGAGAGGAGATAAAAGTCTGCATTAGAAATTCAGCAGTTCTGGGATATGTCATTGCAGTCATGTCTAGCAACCCACTATCAGAAGCAGGGGAAGACAGCACCACATCCACCAGCCCATCAGCTTGGGATGTACCAGGCTCCTGGGTGGACATGTGCAGGTCACCCATGCTAAGCAGGATAAAAGAAGAACAGATACTTGGCACAGGGTCATTGCCATGAGGAAGACTCAGAGAAGTGTGCTATGAGAAAGAACAGGCCATGTGGGGAGGACAAAGAGGATAACTTTTCATGAACAGTAACAGAAGATGAGCCCAAAGCCCAGCAGTGGTAACTGAACCCCAAACCTGAGAGCATGGGTCTCTATTAGGTAGCTCAGCAGCTCAGCCAGGTGTTGTCAAAGCCCATGGCAAGATTCCCATCCCTTTCACTAACCCCACAGTTGCGCTCCTCTACCCACAGCAGCCCATAACAGGGTAAGATGGTACAGGAGGGAGGTTCAGGATGTAACGCAGTGAACAGCCGGTTCCAACAACTTTCTTACCATGCTGCACAGTATTTTTTGCTTTCTTCAAGACTCCTTCTGCTGCAGATCCAAGCAGAAGAACAGGCATAGAAATAGGGAGTGTGAGTGGTGCCTTCCCCAGATAGCTTTCACACTTCTGAGGCACAAAGAAGGAAACCAGCATTACTTTGATCAAACGCTGTGCACTGTGTACAGTCAATGACAATACATCACTCCCTCCTGTCACACCTTGTCACTTTGGCATACTTACTCCTGATCTCTCAGCATTACCCCTTTTCAATAAAGAAAAATATGTTCAAAAGTGTGCAAGTGACTTAGGAGCTCAAGCCTCATCACTGCTCAGCAAGGCATTACCTCCAATAGGAGGCACTTAACAGGTTAGTCACCCAGATGTGGAGTGAGACAGATGCCATCACAGGGAACTTTAATCTGAATCAGACACCCTCTGGAGGCCCACAGCCCTTCAAGGAGAGCTAAGGCTCACTGTAACATGTACTCCAGCCTTTCAGGCTGCATAGAAGGTGAAGAAGCAAGGCCATGCAAGAGGAACATCTCACCCATTAGCCACATTGGTTCAGGAAGCATCTCATCCAGATCCAACACCTGCCTAGGTATTTGAGCAATGACTTCAGTGGAGATCAGTACTTAGTAACTATCTCCCACCTGAGCTGGGGCAGCATGGCCAGATCTAGGGGTGGCATAGATAGCATAGGCTTATGTTGCACCTACACTGCAGTAGGAGGTCTGAGAGCAGCAGCCTGAGGCCAGCTTTTGGCCAGCCAGTTTGGGCGTGCAGAGCAGTGTTGGCATGCTGGCAAGGACCCCAGTAGAGATTGCCTTCCCCTGTAGGAACCTGGCCTCCAACGAGCACTCTCTGCCTCAAGGTTGTGTTTTTGCTGCTGCTGCTGTCACCCAAGCCACTGAGGAAACAAGCACCCACAGACAGTCTGCTGTGCCCGCTTGAGCTGGAGTCTGCCAGGTGACCTGAGCATCTAAAATGAAGGAGGAACGCTGTTCGGTACAACATAAAAAACTTTCTAAAGAGGCTTCTTTAGAAAAGGAATCTAATACTACTAGGACTCTGCTTCTTTGTCTTCCACAGCTGAAGACACAGAACACTGGTGCATCAAGTGATGAAGGAAGAAAGGCAGAAAAGGAGAGATGTGTCATGGCCCAGGCAGGGGCTGGAGGAGTGTCTTACAGAGAAGTCAGCAGACTAGTGCTGGGAAGATAGGTGCTTAATTCCCATTGCAGAGGCCCTGTATGACACTGAGACACACATTTCCTCCATGACACATAGGAAACAATTTCAGCTGCCTGTGCTTCAATTCCTCCTCTGGAAACAGAATTGTCTGGTGCTCACTGTTCCACTCATCTCCCATAAGGACCAGTACCACCAGCGCTCAGGTGCTTCACCGTGGGCTGCAGGGCAATATGCTCTGGTGCTGCAGGCACCTCCTCCCCCTCCTTCTGCGCTGACCTTGGTGTCTGCAGAGTTGTTTCCCTCACATAGTCTCACTCCTCTCTTCCACTGCAAATTTGTTGCACAGATTATTATTTTTTTTCTTCCTCTTCTTAAATACATTACCCCAGAGGCGCTACCACCACTGCTGCTGGGCTCAGCCTTGGTCATCAGCTGGTCCGTCTTGGAGCTGGCTGGCATTGGCTTCATTGGACATGGGGGAAACTTCAGGCAGCTCCTCACAGAAGCCACCCCTGTAGCCCCACCACTACCAAAACCTCGCCATGCAAACCCACTATACTTGCCCAGGTGATATTACCATGGGGACCAGCTAATCGAACCCTCAGGAGAGGGACACCCCAGCGCAGTGTGGCAGCCAGTGTCTAATGAGAAAGCAGCTGCGTTGGAGAAGCCTCAAGCTCCATGAAAACAGAGCCTGTGCCGTGCTCAGTGCTCCTGTGGCTGGCTTGAGGGGAGTGGTGGGCACAGCAGGGAAGCGATGGGTGGGCTGGTGCCTGCAGCTTCTCTGGCGGCAGTTAGGAGGGATCCTGCTGCAGTTGTTCCCCTGGCAGCCAGAGGTGTTATCTGATGCAGGTGGGACTCTCTCATTCCCCTTGTCACTTGTGGTGGTAAACACCAACAGCCTGTCAACCCCAGACTTCTCTCCCCTGATAGGCTCAAAACGATGGGTTGTGCCTCTCTGTATGCCAGATAAAAAACACTCCAGAAAGACTTGTTCCATATACGTACAGAACAATTCGCTATAAAGCTCCTGCTTCTCAGAGACTCCTTGAAGAATGCCTCTCTCATTGACAGCCCCAAGCAATGAGGTCCCCGAGATATCCTACTTCTCTGCTGTGGGTCTGGTTAAACAGGCACTCAGCTGCCAAACTGCACATTATAAACTGTGAAGATGACTCTCCTGCCTTCAGCTGAGCACACTCCACCCCCAGGCAACCCCTGCCAGCACCCCAGCACCCCTTTCCTCATTGCTGCAAAGCAAAAAGAAACACATTTGCAAAACCATGGCAGACTATGGGGGAGTGAGGGCTTCTGTCAGGTACAGGGCCGAGCAGTGGCATGAAGCGGGGACCCAGGGAGAAACTGGCGAAGCAAATCCTCCACTAGAGCAAATCGAGATGGCCTCACTGACTTTGCCTTGCCCTGGCTGGGTTACACCTCCTGTGCCATGTTTCCTGAAATAGAGATCCACACGTCTGTCTCGATGGGAGCAGGCTGTCCTAGCAGTGTTTAGAATCTATGTAAGTGGAAAGCATTTTTACACAGGCTAATTTGACATGTAGCATTTCAGGACCTTGCAATTTATTCCATTCACATATCTAGCCAGAGACAGCATCTTTATTTTTAAGGTTTGTGGGGGGAAATAAAACCAGCAGAAAATAAAAAAAAAAAAAAAAAGAAGAAAAAAGAACACTGAGCAAATAATAACATGTGTGGGTGGGTCGGTATGTAATACCCCAACCACAAGGCTATAGCAACATTTGGTCCCATTGACCTTTTTGCTCAAATTAAGGTAATTACTCAGCTACTGACAATAGTATGCTGTGTTACATCTGTGGATTATCTCATGGAGAGGGACATGACAAAAACTTTATAGATTGACACATTCAGGTGACTTCAGACTCCATCCAGAGTCTGACAGACTGTTCTTATGTGCAAAATTATTAAACCTTGATAAAACCCCAAGACATAGCAAGACAGAAAGATGGAAAGTTGGAAAAACAGATATATAGATAGGTAAACTCTGTGAATGTAAAAATAGATCTAGTCAGGAAATACCTGCTGTAATCTCTGAGGGTAGCAGGCTTTCTACAAACATCAGCAGGTTTTGTTTTCCAAGGACTTTTTTTTCTTAGTTTTCCACTAGGAAAATCTAAGCCGTATATTTTAAATCAGATAATTCACTGTGACTGACTATATGTTACATTGTTTACCCAGCCCAAAATACTCTCAAGTGCATTTGCATACTGTGATGTACTGTCTCCTAAGCATTTGCATTTCTTTTCCATAACACAACAGTCTTCTGGTTCACATGAGGAAATGGGGCTACCATTCAACTTGGGTCATAAGCCTCCATACAAATAGTCTTTGTAATACTGAACAGACTCAAAAGGAAACAGTCTAGTAAACTGAACAAACTAAGCCAGAGTGTTGCCACCTGGAAAAGTCAGATAGCCATTCCCCTCAGAAATGTCAATAAAAGCCATTTAGAGATATAAGCATTTTAGAATTTTTCATTCAAAAATCCTCTGTGTTTCAAATGTACATTCCACGTTTGTCATAAAACAAATGCTGAAGCATCTATTTCATTAAATATAAGTTCTGATTTTTATTCCACTTTCCTGCTGCATAGCAGCAAACACTGATAAAAAAGGTAATATTTTCCTAGCTCAAGTTATAGAACAGATTTGCGATTATGTAAAATAAATGATGTGTCTGACATGGAGATCTCATAACTTACATACTTACACAGTGCTGACTACCTTTAAATGAGCTTTAGAAACTTTTGCTGCTTGAGATTGAATATTGCATCCACACACTATTTCTGCTTACAAAGGCAGAAGTGCCCACTGAACGCTGCTAGCACAAATTTTCCCTTTACAATGAATGAAACACCTAGGCTGAGACACAGAAGACCTCAGGTTGTTAAGATTTGTGGCATAGACAGAATGATATCAAACTGTGGAGTTTAGCAGCGCCGAGAGCAGCCCCTGGGAGCTGACCGGCCAAGCAGCCAGGTTCATCCCTGAGGCCAAGCTGCCTATGAACCCTCCTGGTGCGGAGCCATCTGGTCCCACAGCTAGTTCACGTTTGCAGTTTCCCACTGTAATTTGCACACCCACAATCTGACATCTCTTGGGGAAAGACTTGAGACATCTCTTTTGTAAAGACTTGAGACTTTTGGAGACTTTACATCTGACTCTTCTACTTAAGGGTTAAGAGCACCTTCAAATCCAAAAGAGATATTTGGAAATACTCACCAACTCTGGTGTAGTTCAGACTGAAAGACAGAGGTTTAACCAACCCACCAATTTTGAGCCATGTGTGGAATAGGCCTGGTGTTATTTGTTGTCCTCTAGGGAGGAACATATAACCCCAGGGAGAAGCACGAGCTGGAAGGAGACCTACAAACCTGAGGGTGAGAAAACACAGAAAGCATCGACACTAAGCAGACGGGGGGAAGATTGGCAGCAGATGAGGGAGGAAGCTAGCATTTATGTCTTCTTCACAGTGTTTTCATATCAGCCTTATCATCCAGATTCTTAGCTGAGAGATATTTTGGGCCAAACCTTCAGCTGGTGTTAAGCAGTGCATCTCCGTGTCACAAGGCTTGATTTAGCAACAGAAGGGTCTCAGAAACCAGAAAATTAGTCCTTCCTGCAGATTGCTTAATCAGACTTTACCCCCACCCACATTTGCATCCACTGCCTTTCTAGTCAATCTAAGGCAAGCTAGAAAACCAAATCTGTGGTCTAAGCTGGTAAATGCATGCATTAACACTGCAGTAGCACCAGTTGATTGTTTACTCCTTGAAAATGCATCCCAGAAACACCTGTGGGGCTCTCATCTCCCTGATGCTTCTGGAGGTCTCACCTCAAAACCCAGAAGGCAACGAGTCCCTGACACTGCAAAACTGCCTCCAGCTTTCCTTCCCAGCACCACCAGACTGAGCACAGCAAGCAGAAGAATCCAACAAAACAAAGCTAAACAGCTTCCTGCTGTTATTTTAAGCCAGGAGAGGGGATGGGGGGGTAGGGGGAACGAACCACTTGGCATGCGCTGGGAAATCATTTAGTTTTGGCTGATGGCCTTTTGTGGCTGTGGTTTCCACAATGTCTCTGTATTCTATCTGTGTCAAGATGGAACTAGCCTCCTGAAATAGAGTGAACAAGCTAGACGGGAGCTATTTTAATACCTGAAGCTCGTTCCCTTTAGGCTTTGTTGAGTGAGGGGGGAGAGTGGAAGAAGAGAGACAACAAGCCAGGGTGATGTTATTTTAACACGTGCAATGGAGCTGTCAGAGCGTAGCAGTTTGGCTGTCTCAGCACACACCCCCATCTGCCCCGTGTCTACTACGTGCAAGGATGCACAGCCTGAGCTAGCACCTGCGTAGACCAGAGCTAGCCAGGTTTGTGTATGCACACACACACATCTTATTGGAAAAGCATCACGGTTTCCTTTGTGTCACACCGAGAGGGAAAAGCGAGTTAATGTCTCTGGATGGGTGTGTGCAAGGCATGAAGGGTGAGTTGTCAAAAAGCGAGATAGACCTTTGTTACCCAAAGTACATGCAAATCACTCCCCCATCGTGCCACTGTAGGTTGGCCACCACAGTTCTGCTCAGGAGAGGATGGTAGCTCCTTCCCAGCATCAGATGTGGAAAGCTGGGAAGGGTGGTAAGACGGTATGCAAAGCAAAGTCTCCAGAATACTAGGTGCCTTTTTGCACTTGCAGCCAGAGGTTTGATACTATTTGGTGTGTGTGATAAGAGGGTAGGCTTTCAGAGACTTCATCTACTGAAGCAATAGCGACCAGTCCTTTCTCTAGCCCTGCCTGGATCCTGGTTTCATGACCATTCAGACCACAACTTCTCCTCAGTTCTTCACGGATTTTGCAGCAATGAATAGCACATCTCAAGAATGTTCTCTCAGGTTGCCAGTCTTGCCCTTTCAAATTGCAGTGCAGGAAGAGGCTCTAACATCTGCACCCTGAGTGTTTTTCTACATTTCTGTACAGAAGGATGACATTAAATTCATCTTGGATGACATTAAATTTGTCTTGCTCACGGCACACTGCTGGGGGCTCAGCTCCTCCACAGCAGTCTCAGGCTGAGTTATCCTGGGCCACTGTGGCCTGATACGATGCCACAAAACAGCATGTCAGCTGTACCCTGACACATGGCAGCTCCACTTTCTCTAACAGAAGAGAGAAAAGCCATATAGCACCTTATGTCACCTCTAGGCTGGTCAGAGAACAACTTGCTCCAAGGAGGATATTTCTCAGGAGCAGATGAAGCTCCTTGGGCAGCCTCTTCCTATTGCTAAAATCCTAGGGAGAAAAAATCTTTTGCTGCCACAGTCTCTGGATTTCTCTTCATCTTTGCACACCCTTGTGCTGAGGTAATGCCTGAATCCCCAGAAACACCTCATGACAGCAAATCAGCCTAAAAACATGTCAGGCATTGTGGTGCTTCTTTCAAGGTTAACTCTAATTTCTTTGCCCTTGCCACCAGACCTCCCCAACACAGCCAGCCAGTGAGGCCACCTTCTCTATCAGATGGAAAGACCTAAAACGTGACACAGGAGATCTCAGCTCCACTGGCTGCTTATCTCAGTACCTGCAGCTAAAACAGAAAGCTTACGCAGGCTGCCAAATAAAAATACTTCTTGCAGGCACATTCCTTGCAAAGTACATGAGACAGCAAGCTGAGAAGACAGCAAGGGAGGGAAGCAAGAAGCAGTCAGACAGAAACAGAAGGCGGCATAGATAAATAGAAAGATAGATAGATAGATAGAGACAAGAGAGTAGGTGAGGGGAAAAAACACAGGTGGAGAGCTGTGAAGACGGAGACAAGGAGACAAGTGGACAAGGGGCACGCTGGTTTCACTAGCAGTAAATGTCATGTCAGACAACACAACGGTATGATACAGTGCTTTCTCAGGCATGCTCAGAGAAATCCTAGCCCTGTTGAACACTATGGCCAAAATCCCATTGACTTCAGTAATGCCCAGACAAATGGAGCTGCCCTGTGTCTCCCAGCAGCCAGCTCTGGCCCCTGTCAAAATCCCTCCTGCAACCTGACCCTGCATCTCCAGTTTCACCCATCAGGCTGCCAGAACCAGACCCAAAGGGGCAAGCAGGGGATAGCAATGCACAAATGGCCAGTTTGTGGTTTTCCCATTTTCCATGTGTGACAACAGGCAAAGCAGGCAGCTAGGGGCAGAATTTAGCCCCTGCAGCCCATCACCCTTCAGAATAGTTTTTAGCCCCAGCAGGATTTCTTTCTCAATGTCACAGTAACTTGCCTCTGCCTAGGGAAAAGGAGCAATTCCTAATTACTACAAAGGGTACCTATAAGATTCCAGTTAACTCAGCGCCATATCCAAAGTCACTGAAAAGATTTCCACTACCTTTGGAGAGCCAAGAATCGTGGACTGATGTAGAGTGGCAGACACACCGCAGCCCCCAGAGCCAGCTCTCACAACAGGGTGGACTGCAAGAGCTTGCTCTGTCTTATTTCTCACCATAATTTGATTCTGCAGTGATCAAGCTTGTGCAATGTGGCAGCACATAAAACCTTCAAAGCATTAAGAACTTTTTGCAGTGCAGAGCCACCACAGGACAGGCTACCTCCACGATGGCTGAGATCTCTGCCTTTCTTGCCTGGCTTCCTACACTATTCCCAGCTAAGTTCAAGGTCAGTCATTAACTTCAAGCTGTCCCAGTGCAAGGGCCAGGATAACTGAAGGATCAGCTACTGCTTTAGATAAACGTTGTGGCTGGCAGCTCGACTCCTCCAGCATTCGGGAAATCTCAGCTGCAAGATGAACCTTCCTCCAGCTGGCTGGAACAGGCGCAGGCTCGTGCATGGAGTGAGCTGCTACAAGAAGACACCACACGACCTTCTACTCCAGGTGTGAGGGCATTTCTTCAATGGACCTTCTTCATTCTTCAAAGGACCTTTTCATCCTTCAAAGATACAAACCAAAAGTGAAAGGAAAAATAACCCCCACAAACTTCAGCACGGCAAGGCATTCCACATTTCCTCTGACAACAACCATACTTGTCCTCATGCTGCTCAAGTGTTCAGAAACCAGGTGATGAAGAGGTTGTAAAGATCCCTGCACAGAACTAGCTCACAGCTTCTAAGTATTGTAGGGAAAAATTAACTTTGCTTCCCTGGAACAAACTGCTGGGACAAACGGGTGGCAGGAGTCCACCTTACTGCTCTTTATGCATCTGGAGTGGGGAGAAAATATGCTCTCCAACTCTTCTCAATAGTTGCCTACACCAGCATCCCAAATCTACCCTCAGTAACAGTGGACATCTTGAGAGCTCTTGTGCTATGGCATTGGCAAGGTAGTCAATAGCTTATGGTGATTTTGCTGCCTCTGCAAACCGTCTTCCTTAAGTGTTTGTCTGCCTTATTAATGTTTAGTGTGAGTCATATCTTCAACTAGGAGAATGTGAAGGAAATCTATAACCAATGCAAGATGAAGCACTGTTTTACATCCCTGTGGCTATAGCACTTTGGTTTCAGTAGATGCACATATACTCACACCAAGCGATCTGTTGACTCAAATGCCCTGGCAGATATAAGTGGCGTAAACATTGCCTAATGACGGACAGCTGTCACCTTGTGAGGCACGTGCTTAGAACCAGATGCGTGTCAGTTCAGTAAGGTTGGAGGATATTACTCTGACTTGGCTATAAAAGGAAGGATGGGAGGGTGGGACCCAGGGAAGATATGGGCACTGCAGCAGGTACTGGAAATTGTTCTTGGCTCCTAACAGCATTGTTTGATTTGTTCAGTGGGTCATGTGCTAGCCAGCTGCCTCTCTACGTGTGTTTAGGCAGCTCTTGCATGTCTGAATTCTCCTGACCAGCTAGTTACTTTAACTCCTTCAGCTGTTTTGATGTCCAGGAGGCAGGCAATATTGGAAGCAGCAAAATAAAACCCAGCACAGCTGGAAAGCAGTATAGGGTTTGAGTTAAGTGATGATTTTATTTTTATTTTTTTTGGAGTGGCAAATGAAACAGGGAATTTGCTGGAACCCTTGAATTAATGGTGCCCAGTGCCCTTGCTGTTGATAAGAAGTCATGATGATCATCCTCCTGAAAGATGTTTCCTAACACGTCTTTGATGGAACACTAACCAAGGCAGCCTCTGCTCTCTCAAGATTTGAAATTCTGCCATGGAAACTTGTAGCACAGGATGAAGAGACCGAAGCAGCGGCAGTATATACCACAACCTGGTATTGAGAACAACTGGCAAGGAGAGGTTTGTATGCCTGTCATGCCACCCATCTTCAGTTGCACGCACCTCACAAAAGCAAATATTAAACCTAGAAAGCCTGGAAAAGTGACACTGTTCCTTGAAGCTTGTGGCAAACCTGTGACTCTGAATTCCCCACCTACAACCCCCTCCTCTCCTTTGCCTTACCCCGTTGTCACCTGACTGCTATTAGAGTATAGCCTCTGCGTTAGTGCTCTAGGTCTCCCCAAAAACAGATTTACATGGGCACCCAGGCAGTGCGTTGCCTGGGAGAACGCTTTCTAGAACTCCTGCCTCTCTGAGTCCTTTCTTTAGAAATATTCACTAACAGATCTAAGATGATAGGTTTTGATGTGATGATTTGTTGCCCCTGTCACATATTGAAACCCTTATACCAGCAACCTGTCCCTCTGTGTGCCCTTTCTGCTGTGCTGATCCAAATTCTCAGGTCACTGGTAGAGATCCAGAGTCGTTCTCTGGGGCTTATTCCAGCCTGTCAACAGTACTGCTGAGGGCTGAGTGCACCCTGCTATTTCCCACCCCTCCATCCAGGATGACAGGCTGGTTATGAGGTGGATGTGACATCTCACACTTCAGGCATCGCACTGGTGTTTGCCATGTTGCAGCCTGAGGAGACCCAGCTGGCATCCCAGGAATTTCAAATACCATCCACGAAGACTAGTTCTGCTCCCTCCTTGCTTCTTCCATGTGGGTGATCTGTTGCCCTTCTGTGCAGCTCAATAAAAGCAAGGGCAGAATCCCAATCATGGAAGATGAGCTGGGGAAAATCCCACAGATAATGGGAATTCAAGGAGGGGCGAAGATGTCCTTGCACTTGGCAAGCAGGCCTGGGGCCACCATGACCATACAGTGTCGAGACCATCCATAACATGGGGAAACCATTCTGGACTATTTTTCTGGTAAAACCACAACACAGTCCCACTGGTGTTTCCACAAGCTAAATGTTCTTTGCCTTGCTGACAAGAAGGCTGTTCCTATCCTGGGTACCACTAAAGCTGGGAGAGTTACGCTGGTGTATAAATAACAATAGTGAGAGCAGAATAAGGTTGTAATTTTCCAACAACGGTGAGAAGAGCAGCCTCTTGCCTTTCACCATCTCAGCCACAAGTCCCAGGGAGACAGATTCTCCTCCTCACTCCTATTATTATTGCATGGACCTGCCTTGCCAAAAGGAGGTTGATCAGGCTCCTGGACAGAATGGGGACCCAGGCTAATGACGTAGGAGTTTATGAGCTTGTTCCTGTGATGCCTACTTGTTCTTCAAGAGGGATTGTGTTGTTATATGCAACTGACCTGGAAAGTGAAGCGGGGAAGAAGGCGGCAATGACATGTCCTCTAGCCATCTGCTACAGCAAGTCTTCCACTTGTCTTTGCCTGCTTGAAGTAGAATATGCAGCTAATGCTACCCTTGACACAAGTTTCAAACAGGGTTGTGAACATGTATTCTTGCCTTGCTTCTCTGCATCTGCCTCTGCCCCAGCAAGCTAGATGCCTGCCAGAGGGACTTGCAGAATTTGGGTCTTGTTTGCTTTCAGATGAAGTTTTACTGGTTTATAACAGCAGTTGCAAATGCCAAGTAAGTGGCAGGTCAGACCCCATTTACCATGGTCAGTGAGCATTGTTGCTTCCATCAGGGTGAAAGATTAGTAACCAGACCATTGACTGAAGGGTTCTGGTGCATAGGGATGAGGGAATAGGCACCACTGCAACCTCCATCTTCTCAGAGACAAGCACCAACAGATTCTTCGGGCCTCTGCCACCTCCAGACCAGCTTCCTCTGTCTTTAGGTCTCCCATCAAAGGCAATGGCACCGCCTTCCCATGCCACTTGTCTCCAAAAGTAGATCCTAGCTGCTAGCTACACAGCCATGAGAAGTCCTGTCAGCTTTGAGAAGGAACCTTTATCTCAGTGTCTTCCTGAAATGGTAGATGTCTACATGGATTTTTCCACCAGCAGAGAACAGCGCTGAACTTCTGCAGAACTGGAAGAATCACAGGACAACCAGGTGATCAGGCCCGGTCAGTATGGGTTTATGGAAGCAGGTTCTGCTTGACAAACCTGATCTCCTTCTATGACAAGGTGACTTGCTTAGTGGATGAGGGAAAAGCTGTGGATGGTGTCTACCTAGACAACAGTAAAGCCTTTGACACCGTTTCCCAGAGCATTCACTTGGAGAAACTGGCTGCCCGTGGCTTGGACAGGTGCCATCTTCGCTGGGTAAAAAACTGACTGGACAGCTGAGCCCAGCTGGTGGCCGTCACAAGTGGTGTTCCCCAGGGCTCAGTACTGGGGCCAGTTGTGTTTAACAACTTTATTGATGACCTGGACCAAGGGATCGAGTGCGCCCTCAATAAGTTTGCAGATGACACCAGGCTGGGCAGAAGTGTTGATCTGTTTGAGGGCAGGAAGGCTCTGCAGAGGGATCTGGGCAGGCTGGGCCAATGGGCTGAGGCCAACTGTATGATGTTCAACAAGAAGTGCCAGGTTCTGCACTTGGGTCGCAACATCCTCACGCAACGCTACAGGTTTGGGGAAGAGTGGCTGGAAAGCTGCCTGATGGGAATGGAACTGAGGGTGCTGGTTGACTGCTGGCTGGACATGAGCCAGCTGCGTGCCCAGGGGACCAAAGAAGGCCAAGAGCATCCTGGCTTGTATCCAAAAGCTGCATCTCAAATCCTGTGTTTGGTTTTGGGCCCCTCACTGGCAAGAGGGATGTTAAGGTGCTGGAGCGTGTCCAGAGACGAGCAGGGGGGAAGGTGACGGGTCTGGAGAACAAGCCCTATGAGGAGTGGCTGAGGGAACTGGGGATGTTTGGCCTGGAGAAAAGGGGGCTCTGGGGGGACTTTATCGCTCTCTGCAGCTCCATGACAGGGGGCTGTGAGCAGGGGGAGTCGGTCTCTTCTCCCAGATAACAAGCAACAGGACAAGAAGAAATCGCCTCAAGCTGCCCGAGGGGAGGTTTAGATGGGATAGTAGGAAAAATATCTTCACCAAAAGGGTTGTCAAGCATTAGAACGGGCTGCCCAGGGAAGTTGTTGAGTCGCCATCCCTGGAGGTTATTTAAAAGGCTTATAGATGTGGCACTTAAGGACATGGTTTAGTGGTGGTGGACTTTGCAGTGCTAGGTGTTAATGGTTGGACTTGATGATTTTAGAGGTCTTTTGCAACCTGAATTCTATGATACTGTGACTCTGATTCTATGTCTGAATTCCCATTTAGGCTCCGCACCTGTGGAAGATGCTACAACTATCATCTTTTTGTAGCTAGGGCTTAGAGACTTCTGAGCCCTACAGAGAAAGGCCCCAGGCATTGCTGTAAAGGTATCCATCTGCATGAAGAAAAAGACCTTTCCAGAAGGTTGAGCTATGAGGTAAAACAAGCCCAGATGAGCTGGGATGCCAGCCTCCTTGGTGGGCATTAAATCAGCAATGACAAGTTCACCTGGAAACCTGGATATCAGAGAACAGAGCAGAGCAGTGGAAAGACCCTTTCGCATCCAGTCATTTGTTATGGCAAACACCCACGACACATGAATGTGCTCAAAAGCACCTTTGTAAATCAGGCTGACAGTTGCAGGCTATCAAAATACCCTGCTGGAGAGGGAACTCTGCAGGCCACTTAGCCGGCAGCAATGAGTGCAGCGGCAGGGCAAATCAGGCTGCAGTCAGCTTCAGCAGCCAAGATGGATTTGAGAGGATGCAGGACATCAGCACTGTTCCTGATAAGTGTCTGGATAAAACATCAGAAGCATCATGTTGGGACTAATTTTACCATTGATAAATTGCTTTTATAGAATTGTAGCTTTAAAAACATGAGGAACTTCTGTCCTTGCTAACCTTTCATGCCCTAGCCCTGTGTGCTACTTTCAGAAAAGACAAGAACCACTCCCTTGCTCAAGATTTCTACTGTCCACACATGCCACTTTAAAAAAAAATACTGGTTTTTTGCTGAGGCAGGGGAAAGAACATTCAAACACCAAGAGCTGAGAATTTATCTACCATATCGAAGTCCCTTTAGGCTTGATAGAATTCCCCTTGTTAATTTGGAGCAGCCTGCAAGGAATTACAAGGCAAAATCAAAATATTTGAAATGCTTATTCCTATTGTTACACTGCTGTGTTTAACTGCTCTGGCAAACCTGCTGTCAGTTATAAATTTCTTTCCTGTGCTGAGCCAACCCAGGAATAATGAAACATGCATGCTCCTGAGTTACCCCGGGTTCCCTGGCCTCCTGGCAGCCATTACTCCTTCCTACCTGTGTCTGTGTTCACAGAGGCTGCAGCCTGTGAAGAAGACACTGGCCACATGCAGGCTCCTCACCCACGCTCTACCAGCACACGGTGCCCCCAGGCTGGGCAGCCCAGGTGTCCTCGAGCTCAGCACCCAGGGCACACCTCCCCTGGTGCCTCTGTTTTCCCACACCTTATCCACCTTCACACCAACCTGCCTGACCACCTGGGTCCCCACACCTAGCCCTAGGTGAACATTTAGGTCCAAGTCAGTGGGGTCATCACTACAGTTTTATGTGTTGTGTATGATCCAATAGGTCTTTTTTATTCTCTTATGTGAACATAAGATCATTAGAAACTCAGATACATCTCACTTGTCAAGCAACGACAGATCTCCCAAGACAAAATGCCTTCTGCACTGAATGTTTGCACAACCTAGCCCCGGAGCGATAGCATGTTTGTTGAGATCACACATGGCCCTATGGCTTCATCATTGAGAATACCCCCAAGCATTAGGACATCCTGTTATATTCAAGGAATAACAAAATGTCCACAGCACCCCAGAAGCAACACCTCACTGGGCGACCCTGGCCACTGGTGGCACGCCACCAGCAGTCAAGCACCCCAGCACATCTCCCCCCACTTTCCCCTGCATGCCCGCGACACCATTCAGAACGTGCAAGGAGCCCCATGCGTGTGCACCCATGCCCTATGGACTCTGCCTGGAAACCCTGCACAGCCCCGTGATCTGCCTGCCTTGGCAGAGGTGGCATTCAGAGAGCCACACCTGGGGAGTAAATATCTGTCACTGTGAGCCATCCCTCTGTCATATTGGCTGCCAGGAGGAATCACACCAGGATGGAAAGACACACCATCCTCCTTGTTTATCACTTGCAGCAGGCTTGAGTCAGCGAGCGAGGTGATGTGGGTGCCCCGTGCTGCCGCTGCCTAACTTTTATGGCAGCAGCCAGCCAAGTGGCATGAAGATCCCCTGAGAAATGTACACAGGTCTCCTCCATGCTTACTGTGAAGATCACCTGCTGCAGTGGCACCTTTGTCCTGCACCTTTCAGACAGAGCCACGTTGCACAGCGTCCTATTGGAAAGTTCTCAAAAGTGGTATTGCGAGTGGGATAAAAATCTCCAGGGATGAGTCCTGAGCACAGCTTATTCCTGACTACATACATCTTTCAGAACAAAACTAATTCTAATTTTCCTTTAGGCAAGACTAGGGGTCACTCCCTTAAAATTCTGGAAGAGATATTTGTTTCATGTCAGTGGACAGGAAAGTCTGGCCTTTGCACCGAGATGTCAGACTGGCATGTCTGCTGGTGTGCTCCATGCGGCACCTGCATCCCGGATTCTGGTTCTCAGCTCTATTCCTTCGCCCAAGCGGCACAGGTTGTAGCTAGGATGTCCTATTGGGCCTTTTCAGGAACAGAGCATGCCCAAAGCTCATTAGCAACCCCTTGAGATTTAGTGATGATGTAACATTGAGTAGGTGCAGAAAGAGATACACGGTCTTCAAAGGGAGCGCATGCAAGCCTGCAGATGCCCTTAGAACTGCACACGTTTTTGGGCATGCTCGCCCTGGGGCACGGTGCTGCACAGTTGCCATATTCAGTGTATGCTGTTAGCTCCACCAGCTCCGCCTGGGTTTTTGCTTGGCTGAGTGACTTTGAGTTTCCTTCATGGCTCAGGATGTTTCCTGTGTGTTCCCTCTGCTGGCATTTGTTAGAAGGGTCAGGCATTAATTTGCACGGGTTTATAATTGATGTGCCTACACCTGGAGGTCACAACAGCAACTTGCACCAGGAAGAATGAAGCACTCGGAGGAAAGCCTTATTCATTTTCTGCACCACAAGGGAAGGCTCTGGACCCTGCACATGACTCAGACATGGTCCACAGCAACTGCAGGATTCTGGCATCAGCCTGGTGGCTTTGCAGGGCTGCCCGTTGTGCTCTAATCACTTGTTCTCATCGGGCAGCTGCACCAGCATGACGGGTTTTCCTGCCTCTTCAAAACACAGCACTGGCCAATGGGCATGGGCAGAGTTTACTGTTAATGTTTTTCTGCATGGCAGACATGTCCTGTTTGTGGGAAACTGCTGCCGGGGAGGAAGCCGTGACTTCCTTGTATGTTCTGCATGTTACTTTTCCATTCCATCCGCTAAATCTCAGGATTGAGATTTTCAAATTGTCCAAAAGGTTTTGAAATTCACATCTCTAGCACCTTAACACAAGAACCACAAGCTAAAATGCTCCTCAGTGCTTCAAACAGTTGCTTCAAAGCGTTGTTCAGAGCATCCTGGGTGGACGTTACATCTGACAGCAGTGACCAGAAAAGCCAGTGTTTGTGGCAGGAAGGATCTAAAGAATTGTTCCCTTCACCCAACTTTCAGTAAGGCAGGTCCCAAAAAGAAGAAAACCTAACGCATATGTGTAGCCCTTTGGCCCAGAGGGTCAAGCAGACCTCAGTACCAAGCGCTCACTAGAGCTGGTCCTTCCCTTGTCTGGCACTGAACTTGGGAGTGAGGCCCAAAGGAAAGTAGGTAGGTTTTGTGGCAACTTTAGCCTCTGCTTACCAAGGTCAGCAGATGAACACTCTGCAGAGGCAGGACCATGAGCAAAGCAACGAGCCAGCTCGCCCACTGTCAAGTACATGGTGATAAACGAGATTACTCTGGCCCAAAAGCCAGACTCATTTGCTTGAGGGCTGCCGTCAGGATTTAATTCTGATTCCAGAAAGCATGATGCAAGAGATGAAAAGCCCCTCTGCAGCCCCCAGGGAAGCCCTCTGCTCCTACCCTGGTCCTGAGCTTCTCTGGGCCTGGGTACGAATGCACAACTTGCCCACCCACGCAGAGAAGTTGTGGAGCATGGTGCTTCTGTAGAAGCAAGGACACACACATGCCTACAAAGGTTATGGATGTCTTTCTAATGCCTTGGTGTTTTCCTGCACCAGGTGGAATGCGAAGAGGGGATCGGCAGCCCTCTGGGGACTGCACAGCCAGGGAGGTTGTTTCATTCCCTTGGCATCTGCAAGGACACAAAGTAAGTGTGATAGTATCAACACAACCTCTAATTAATGTTTTGTCTGCCGGACAAAACCCCTCTGGAACTGAAAAGAGAGACCTGGGAACTTCAAATGAGGAGGATGATACAGGGTGAGAGCCGGAGAGGCGGAGAGAAAAGTCCAGTGCAATGTAGACTGTAGTCCTGAGTCCTACAAGGATTGTAACATCCCTTACCTGTCTCTAGCAGAGGAATGTGAGATTGCACGGGCTGCCTGGCTCACCCAGCCTGGTCCTCAGTTCTCACAGGCGCTACATTTCAGAAATACATTGAATTCCATCTTAAAAGCGGATGGGTATTTGCCTGGAGTAGAAGGCTGTTTCAGAGCCCACTTTCTGAACACAAACCCTCCAGGGTCATGGCATGTTTACAGAGGTCATAAGCTCACTGGAAAAGTGATTGCAGAAGTGGAGCTTTGGCTAGAGGTCGGGTAACCATCAGAAGCAGTACTGAGCCTGCTTCGAATTTCCCTCCTGTTTCACTGTCCTTGCCCTCACATGCGTTGACTTTGTGCCTTTTAAGATGGAGGAGGCGGCATGTATGCTTCAGTAGCTACTCGTTGTTTGTTTAATTTTTTATTACCTGTTTGCCTTAAAACGATCTTGGTCTATTCTGCAATTCCCAGACGCCACCACAGAGCAGCCTTAAAGTTACCATGTATATCACTGCTCTCCTCATTCCACATTCACAGACAGGGAGCAATAAAGAAGCTATAAAAAGAAATTTGGCACTTTTTCAGCTTATCGTCTAAGCGTAATGTGGTTGTTCTTTACAGAGGAAAGAAGCTGACCTCTTGCGTATGTTATTTACCTGGAAGAGCAAAAGAAAAATGGGGTTTTAAGGTGGAAAATTCCTGCAAAAGCAACAAGTGAATGGCACAGAGAGGTCTGTTGGCCCAGTTGCCAGGTCTAGGTTTCACCCTGGCTCACCTCTGCATGGAGAGGAAAAACATGTCCCTTCTTCCTGTGGTGCTGGGTGGAGAAAAGAGTTCAGAGCAGCAGGGACACTGAATTACAGCCCAGCTGTCCTCACTCAGAGGACATGATCAAAGCATCCTGCAACCCCCCACTGGAGTGATGGGAAGAAACGGCTGACTGGCTATCTGCTTGGCATGTTCATCTCTAGCATGAGGCCAAGGCAAGCGCTTTGTTTTCATGGACCAAAGCTTCTCAGAGTTGCTGCTAAGGGGAAGTGACTGAAAACTAATTCTCAATTAAGTTGGGTAACCAGTAGGTGGGAAGTTCTACTCAGGCCAAAGGCCCATAATCTCGTATAGAGGTGACCTTGTGGTAAGGAAGAAAAGATTGTAAAATGTCCTATCCCCAAATTTCCTGGTGTACCCTGGAAAAGGTCATAGCTCTTGAAAGCTAGTGCTCCTCTCCCATCGAGGGCTGATGCATCCATTTGGAGACCCAGCTACCAGATCACGTGCAGATCCCCCACTGTAGGGGAATGAAGGCAGTGGGTTGATTAACATTGATAACATGCAGCTGTGGCCTTGCCTCGAAGGCGGTGGGTTGATTGACATGGATGATGTGCAGCTGTAGCTCGTTCCACTAAGTAGTTAAATAGCCCTGAGCCTTGTGGGAGAGGAGGTTGGATGGAGGAGAGGTGGTGTGGTCTGACCTCTGGAGGAAGGAGAAACAGCATGGACAGTAGAATCTGACTGACGGTAAAAGCCTTGTTGTAGCCTATTTGTTTGGGCTGTGACAACTGGTGCCCTGTGTGAGGCCAACTGAGTTGGACTCGGACTGCAACAACTGGTGCCCAATGTAGCTGAGACAAGCAGGAGAACCTGTGACCCATAACAGTCACAGTGAGAGATGAGCCATTCACAACTAATGGATATGGGTGTATTGCAATAATTTTTGTCTATTTTAATTCAAATTGCAACTCCCCACTAGATGTGTAAAACAGAGCAATGTGGGGTGCAGTCCTCTGTGTCGGAGCATAGGACCAGGCTATAGTCCTTGTTGTGCTCTTCAAGGCCACAAATCACAAGCCAAGGCTGACCTCAGAGCAGAGGTGACTGTGGTCTGCTCACTCCTTGATCACAGCATGGAGAATAAGGGCATCTCCAGAGACATGGCTCAACTGGGACAGGCGGCTTAGCATCCTGGAGGAAAGGTGTAAGGCAGAGCATGCTCAATGCTGTGCTGTTTCCAGGGTATGGGGGTAAAAGATTTCTTTGTGATTCGAGGGTAGGGCTTGCATATGTGTGTGATCATACTGCTAGCCTGAGTTGTGGCATGATACCACAGACCCCTCTCAGACGTTGGTGATGGCTGGCTCACCTCTCAACACATAGTTGGAAAAAGGAGGGTTTCTACCCATAGTAAGCAGATAGGAAAACTGGCCAAAGCGATCCTTGTGAGAGCAATCCTGCTCCCTCCCTGTAACCCCAGCAGCACCTACTCCACCAAAACATGGTGCCGTGTGGATTGGACTATTTTATCTTTGGGATTGTCTCGAGGGGAAAAGCAAAGAAGAGTCTCTGTGGAAATGTCACGCAGCTTGCCACTGAAGGGTAGCTCGGGGCAGCCTCAGGAGGTGCCTCTCGCTGGCGCAGGCACAGAGCGTGTGGGCTGTGTAAGGATACTGGGTCCCCTCCCCAGAGAAGGCTGCCAAGGAAGATGATTAACGCTTGGAGAGTTGATTGACTTTCCCTGGGGAGCCTGGGGAGGAAGTGGTTAGTGGGGAAAGGGGCTGTGATTTTGGGACGTAAATATGGGCTGTGGGAAATAAGGGAGTCCTTGGGTCACTGAAATGATAGACCCAGCCAGGAGTGATGCAGGGAGTACAGTCCCTGTGGTAGGTAATCCTTGGGTGTATGTGGGATGGAGGTGGCCCTTCTGGACAGGGATAGCTTCCACTTGTGGCCAGTCCTGAAACCCCAGCTGTGATTCCTCAGACTTCAGACTGGAAAATACAGCAAAATGCGTAATTCCACCTCCTGCCTGTTTATTGCTTCAGTTCCTCCAGCCACTTCCTCACCTTAGCCTCTTAGCTCTGATTCTCCACATGTACATCACACTGCCTACCAAGGGGGCTAGCTTTTAACCTGCATAACAGCTTGCTTCTTCAGACCTGCTCTCACCACAAAGTCACAACCCAAGGCCCAGGCCACCTGCACAGCCACCCTTCCCTAACGTCACCGCCAGTCTGAGGGAAGTGGTTGAAATGTGATGCCCATGCCTAGTCTTGACCCCTGGCATTGTTGCCGTTTCCAGTTTTATTCAGTGTGGTTTCCTGGATAAATAGCTGAATTTTCCTGTCCTGACCTTTTGTAAATATTATTTCAAGAGTTCCTTTGAAATTGTGTAAACAATCACCTGTTTTCCACCTTCACACAGTATTTTTGCTGTCCTTTAATATGCAGATGGGTCTTCTTAGTCCCTGCCTAAGTTAGCATTCTCCTCCAGCGGCTCCCACTTCTGTTTACTTCTTAAGCAACAGGTTATTGCCTTTCACTTGCAGCCTTGAATTTCTTGCATCCCAAATAATGTTGTGATATTTCAGTCTCAGCAATGACTGAGGGATTCTTACAGTGTTGGAGGACTGTTCCTATCTCGATAGGTATCAAGGATCCTGCCAAAAAGGCCCAGCCTGCCAAGGTTTTCTTTGAAGGACTAAAATCTTGGTTTCTTATCTTACTGTAGGTTATGAGTGAGTAAGGGTAAACCTGCCTTTAGGTGCCTTAAAGCTTGTCTTTTTTCTTAACTCTGTGATTTGATCCAAGTAAAAGGCATACTTTCTCGCTGAAAACTTTATTTCTTTATACTCTTTTATGTACCACAGCTATAACATGAATATGGGAGACTGTAAATATGCAGGGCTGGGATGATCAGCAGAAGTAGTCAGCCCGTCTATGTTTCAGAATTTAGTGCAACCATAAAAAAAATTCCTGATAAAATAGTAGAAGTAAAATCAGCAATGACTGCATCATCATCATAAAGGCACCGAGAAGTCAACCAAAAACAACCAAAAAGACGGTAGTCTCAGAGGTCTCCAAATTTTGCCGACATACTGCTACTGCTATCTTTTTGTACATATTAGCTGCCAGCCTGTCTTGAGCAACCTCTCTGAAGCAAGCCGTGGACAAGTGTGGCAGCCGGAGGCTGTTTTCCTCTGCTCTCATCTTATGCTTGAAGACCTTTGCTCCCTCAGCAAATCCTGACAAACTATATGGCACTTGAATGAACAGCTTAACTGTAAACACAGAGCAGGACCAAAGGTGAGATAAACAGGAGGCTGTGAAAAGCAAGCAGCATAGCCCAGCAGCTCTCAATGATCCGGGAACAAGGGGCAGAGTTGATGTCCAAGGATTGGACTGAGACTGATGTTTGCTTGCCCCTGAGATCACAGGACACTGTTTTGAGGACCCTTTCCATGGGGTTCCTGTAGGAAATTCACTGGCTGTTAACAGCAAGGTGGAAGGGAAGAGCAAAACTAACTCCGTGGCTCAGACCATTGATTGACCCTTTGACGTGCTCACTCACCGCCTGGTCATCCATCACCCTGGCCTCATTAGTAGGAATGTGGTCCTCCTGTGATTTACACTCCCTCAGCTAGTGTAGCTCCCTGGGACAGGAGTTTCCCTTCACCAGGTTTGCACAGTGCTCAGACCCGAGGAGAATCAGTGGAAATACTTAGTAATAGATAACTGTTGTTTTTCTAAGAGTGGACTTGCATTGCTCTTGGCAATATTTGACACAGCCAGCTTCAAAACACTTGCCCTGGCCCAGGAACGTGGAAAAGCTCAGCAGAACCACACGGAGAGGGCACCTCACTCCTTGCGGAGAAGGCTGGGATCGATTGCTACCTCCCAACAACCAGCACTACCTGCAAGACCTGACCTCACCTGCCTTACCCCCAACACCTCCACGAAGGCATGTGGCTTCACAGTGCAGTGAAGAGAGGTGTCACGGGCCCAGCTGTAAGTCCAGAATGACTTAACCAGGTGATACGTACTTGGAGCGCTGCAGCTGCATCATGCCCAGCTGCAGGCACACTGCAGCACGTTGTTACTTACCCCCATTCCCCACCCAGCAGGGCCACAGCTGAAACCAGTGTCTGCAAACAGAGCAGGCTGGAATGTCTCTGAACACAGCTTCTTATGCTAAAAGGCATTTTGATTAAATGCATTGTTTTTAATAACCAGATATTGATGTCAATGGAAATTTCCCCTGGCAAATTTTGTCAGTATGGGCGCATTCAGAGTTAAGAAATACATTTTCATAAATTTATAAATTTCAAAATTTTAGCCCAGTTTTCATTGTAATGCTTTTTAATTCTACGAGAGCTCCTCAGGGTGCACATCACCATATGAAAGACTTGAAATATTGGATTTTTATTTCCTTTCTTAAATAATGGACAGCTGTTATTTAGTAGTAATTAAAACACCTTATCTTTTTTCACAGATCAAAGTGTCTCCTGTTTGTTTTGTAATGAAGCAGTTTGACACTTTTTGTGTTTGACTTTTTGTCAGATTGTTTCATTGCAAAACAAACAAAAGTCACTTTGATCTGTAGAGAAAGATAAGATTTTTTAATTAGTACTATGTAACAGCTGCCCTTAATTGAGTTTAAAAATAAAAGAATGGAAGATTTCAAATTTCTTGCCATATTATGCACTAAAACTTTATCCTAAACCAGTCAGCTATCATAGTAAATGACAAAAAGGACATGAATTAGGGTTTCTAATGGATGTTGTGATATTCCAGAAGCTGAATGAAATACAAAACACAAAATCTCAAACTGCAAACTCTGTAAGAATCAATTTTGTAAGAAAATTCAAAAAATAATTGATTAGGCTTGCAAATACCTTTCAGAATTTCTTTTCCTGTGGCAAAGTTGAGGGTCTCTCCCTGAAAATCAGCAAGCAAGGGCTAAGAAGAAATTACATCAGCCCAATTTTTTGACATGTTGGGACAACCCACAGCCTTGATGTTGCCCGGGCTCCTCATCGCTTCTAGACATTGAAATAGCCACATCTGTTAGATTGGTATCTGCTGCTCTGTATGAACATTGCCTCAAGCAGCAGAGTCCCACTCCTGGTTGGCACCTAACCGTACTGCAGCTGGAGAGTAATAAAGCACCTTGTGGCAAGGAGACAGCACCTCTTTCCCAATGGGTTCACATTTTGATGCAGCCTTTCCAGAGACAACCACCCCCAAATTTATTCCCCCTAACTCTGTGTTGGGCATCAGCTTCAAACACCAGACCCTTTGGTTCTCTGCACCAGCTCTGTACCATATTTTGAGCCAAATCCAGACTTTCAACCCTCCTCTCCAAATTCACAGTCTGGGTGCCGGCTGCCTCAGGGAACTGCTACATGCTTTCTGATCACAGCCGCTCACAGCTGTGAAAACTCTTTGTCTTGAGGGGAATGCCGATGTCTGCAGCAGATGGGCGTCCTCCCTGCTGCTGACTCCTACCTGGAGTTTGCTCCTGCAGGGAGCTGGTTGAATGACTACCAGCTTCCACATCTCCCAAGGCCAGAGGCGTGTCTCCTTTCAGCCAGATCACCAGAGCCACACCATGCACACGAAATACAGCCCTCGCTGCCGAGAGCACGGAGGAGAGCGGTCGGTCCATGTGGAGGTCCCTGGCACAGCTAAAGGACCTGCTCCATATGGAAGTGAGGAGGGGAGGGATGGCAAGGGAGAGGGGCAGTGTCCCTCCCGGCAGCCCCTCTGCCAGCAGCCAGCACCACACGCTCCATGGGAGGTAGTGAAACCCTCATAGTGGACGGTTGTGCAATAGGCTTCCTCATCTAGCTCACGGCAATTATTGTCGTGCAAGATGAAGATTTATATCCCATGTAGGTTTTTATCCCAGCTGGTGTAGGGGTGGATGGTATTTTTATTGCTCCTGTATGGAAAATGTGAGAGTAATGTCTTCCCAAGCTCTTGGCCCTAGTCGTATTTTCAAACAGTGAATTCCACAGGTTACATACTGTGCAACAGAGTGTGTTCCTTTCTTAGTATTTCAGGTGCAGTATTTTAAGTCATGAGCTTTTTCTTTCTCATTCTGGTATTTTAAAATGGATAAATAGCAGGGTCTCATGTGCTTTCTCCCCGCCGTTGTTCTTGTCATTCCCATGTCACATCCCTCTCACTAAATTAATGGTCCTAATCTTTTCTTTGTGAAATCTTTCTAGCTCTTCTAATAATGTGTATCTATCTTTAGATACCTTCTATTTCTGGTATCTTTCAGGAAAGTGACAAAATCTGAGCACACAGTTTCAAATGTAGACATAATTTCAATCCATAGGAAGGCATTATAATACATCCTGTTCAGTGCTAGCTAGTTATTGTGATCGCTATTGCTATTGAGCCTGAAAAGAACCTTGATGGTTTCCTGAGTTAGAAATAATTAATTTAGTGCCTGTCGTGTTACATAAGTAGTTTAAATTGATCTCTCATGTTGTATTACCTTGTACCTACCCATGCTGAAATTAAACTGCCAGCTGCCTACTCTGGAGATCCTCATGCTCTCCCCTTTTTGAGTCCTCTCAGCAACATACGTAGCCCTGGAGCCGGGGTCCATGCTGAGTCTTGCAAAACCGATATCCACGGCCCAGAGAAGAGCAGCAGGTGCCGCACAGCCCTCCAGCGACCTTGCAGTGGAGTGTGGTGGGTAACATATCGGCCATCCCCCACCCACTGCTGGAGAAACAGCCGCTGAGTGTTGCTGCTACGCCACGGGCAGGTCTGTGGGGAATGATTGCTGTCTGAGTGGCTAAATGCTTACCTCTGCATGCCCACAGGGATCCACCAGCACTTTTAGTCCAGCTTTCTGCTTAATATCAGCCATAACATTTCTGCCAGTCCTCTCTTCTGCAAGTCTCGGTGATTGCCGGACCAGGCAAAGCCTATCTGTTGGAAAGTCAGCCAAGCTCAACTTGAGAGTGCAAGGCTTGGTGATCCCACTCCATTACTAGCTATTTCTCTGTGGGTCAAGCTAGAATTTGGCACGTGAGCCTAGTTCCAAACATTGGCTCCCACCTGATGCAGTTGCTTGTGGGGCTGCTCATCAATTTAGGTTTGCTATTCGCTTTAAATTGTGATCAGTGACTCAGCACAGGCTGGAGCAGTTGCATCAGCAAAGCTGAGAGGAGTAGAAAGTGAGTTGGCAGAACCTGGATGACAAAAGCTCCATACATTCTTTACAGTGACAAGACAGATCAGAGTTTGGAAGACAATTGGCAAGGACCTATAGCTGATCAAGATTTATCTCTTGGAACTAACTCTTGCTGCCTTGAAAGGGGCTTAATTAGAGTTGTTTATATAGACTTGGCCAAATCCTCAGTAGTTATAAATCAGCATAGCCCAAATTAATTCAATGAAACTGTCAATTGACACCAGATAAGCATCTAGCTTGTAGTACATTCTTGAATCCAACCAGATCGTCTCCTTTTCATAAATACCTGTCTGACAGTTTTCCCTCCAGGATCCCTGCAGACCTTTCCTTCTGGAATCCAGCAGACACCATGTTCTTGCTGTCTTGCTGGGCACAAAGTAACATCTGAGTGTTAGCCCCATAAAAAAAAAAAAAAGCACACTTTTTTTTTTTTAACAACAGAGGGCTATTAGCAAGTCAAAGCAACAGCTTGGAATGGTGGAGGCACAAACATAAGGAATCTGTGGTATTTGTAAGAAATGCAGATAGCAGAGAATTTGACTTGTTTCCAAATACTACAGCAACTGTTCCTTTTAATGCACAGGGCTCTGCTCAGCCTCTTGCATCGCCTGCAATAGCGGTGTATTTACAGATGGCCAGAGGCAAATACACAAACCTTCTTGTAAGAAGTTCTTGCCCCACAAGGTAAAGGCATAATCATTGTTCCTCCAAATCACCTTTCACCAGCAGATTTCTGGGCACTTTGCAAACAGCAACTTCAGCATCAGGGAAACCCTCTGGCAATTAATTGCTATTTAATTGTACTGAGAAAGTCATTTGGTAGGTTGGTTTGTGACAGTGGGAAAGGCGGGAATTAAACTCCACTAACCCACTTTTCACTTCCAGGCTACAGTCAGTCACTTTCCAAGCCTGGAACTAGAAGCCAGATTCCAGAGTCCCATCACCAGCTGCAATTTCTTTTCACTGGCACAACAATAGTTACATCTCTCAAGCCCCTAGCCCACATTGTAAGCCCTACACTCACTGTAGAAAGTCACCCAGAAAGACTCCTCTTTTTGCTCTAAAATTGTATAAAACCAAGGTTCCCCTGGTCATGTGGTGGAGAGCAGCTTTCTGCTCTTTGGTTCACCTTGGAAGTCTCCAGGGGAGACTCCTGAGGAGCAGAAGAAGCCTGAGTTCTCAGTGAGAGATTACTGAGCTATTCTGTTTGGGTAAAAGCTGGATAAACTAGTCACAGTTCAATCTGAATCTCTGCTGGGTTTCTGGTGACGATGTTTCAACTCAATTCTGTGTTTAAAAATAGTGACTCTTGTTCCAGGTGACTTCTTATTTGCCTGTCTTCTGCTTTCCCAATCTCTACATTGCATAAATATTTTTGCTCGTTTTTCTGCTATCCATCACACCATATCCCCCATGTCTTTTACCACTTCCCATCCATCCTTATCCTACCTTTTTGCATTTTCTTTAATTCTTTCTTTAAGTTCAGTCTGAATTCAAAGTAAACTCTCTTGCCTGAGTTCAGGGTATCTGTTTATTTTGCCTTTTGTTTCCCTTGATGCTGTTAACTTCCTTTCCTTTCCTCACCGCTCCTGTGCAAAGCTCCAGGAAGCATTGCCTGTGTCTATGCTCTGACTGATGACTCCGCCTAAGTCCATATCGTGACCACATTCTGATTTCCTGGTGGGACAAAACCTGGGTATACTTGATTCTTAGTCTCTCTCCACTCTACCCCATGTCATTATGTCCACAGGAGTAAGACCAAGTTGCCTGGGTAGGAAGATACATCTCAGCCACATCTCTGCTCTGGACACTTACAGGGCATGGGACCAGTGTCCATACCATAGTGTACATCCACTCGTAGTGTAAACCAGGTTTTCCTGCCTGTACCTGAGCAATGCCACAAATACTCTACCTATTCAAATATCTGTACCACATCTTCTTACAATAACTTCAGCTGGATGTTTCATGTGAAAAATGGTCAGCACCTTTAAACTTAAGATCAGATAGTTGCTGAACTAAGCAATAAGATAAAAGAAGGCCCCCACAACCAAAAATAGGTAAATAGATGGAGCTTATAATCACGCGACAGGTCGGCATTAGATTAGGTACTGCACCAGGTCTCCTGATTGTCCCCATTGGTGCCCTCACCACAAAGTATATGACATTTCTCTCTCCTCACTCCCTTCTCATCCCTCTCTCCGTCCCCCCTCAAGCCACTCCTCTCCTTTTATTTTAAGAGCTGACTCTGCCATTTCCCATCTATAAGGTGACATATGAAAACTTTCTTAGAAAACAGTCATAAAAAGAAGAAGAAAATGAAAAAGGCAGACCCAATGGAGAGCAGAAAATTACAGTGTCTGGGCCGTATTTACAATAATTATAATTATTATAAGGCACAATAGGGTGTAGAAACCCGTAATTCTCCTGGTGCTTTCTGATTTTTAGATCTATGTTTAGAAAGCACATGCCAGAGAAACAGTCAGAAAAGGAATGCCATGAAGTCACTTTCTCTCTGTGTTGCAAAAGCATTGGGGGGAATATTTGTGTCTGCAGGGACACAGGGACGAGCAGCTTCAGAAATGAGTCCATCGTTGCCCATCCCAGGGTGATGTATCACTTGGCAAACTGAAAAATGAAGCCTTTTCCTGACACCACTTCACAAGAAGAGACCCTCCTTTCTCTAACCCCATCCATGTAATTTTTGTAAGACCAGAGGTTTCTCCCACTTCTGACACTTTGCTGACTCTTACCCAAATGTCAGACTCCGCATGAGCAGCTGTGGCCCCCAGCCCCCAGTAATACAAACTTGGAGTTGTTCCCTTCTTTACGTGAACATATCGTGGCGCTACCTGAAGACCTCCTAGTAACACCTAAGGCAGTCTGACTAACATCTACCCTATGGGACTCCTCCTTTCCTCCTTCCAATCCCACAGGCAGAAGTACACAGGTAATGCAGGTGGTTTACTTTGCTCACCAGGTATCATAGCTAGAGACAGCAGCTTTGAAGAAGTGCCTTCAAGTGTAAGAGAGAAGGTGGGATGTGGTGGTCCTTTGCTCCTGCAGACAGTTATCTAGGCCCCCAGAAAGCTCTCTTCCCTGCCCAGAGGAGTTTTGCCCATTTGGCAGTAAATTATATTGCTCTTTCTGCAGCTTTGCTTTTAAATCCCATGCAATCTCTACAGGGAGAGGGGTCCGCGAGCCTCAATTCTAATCAGAGGTCTTTTGTAAGGATAAAACAATCCCTACCTAATTCTGCATGGCTGCTCACCTTGGAGCCAAACCACTTCATTCTGATCTTCTTCCAGTCAGGGTGACAGTGTAAGACTTGTGTCTCCTAAAAGAAAGAGAAAGATGTCTCCACATAATTCAGTTATGTCCACAGCAGTCAGTGTTGTTGGAGGTTGTCCTTCAGAATCCAGTACAAGCTGGATTAGTTTACCTCCACAGATCTCCCTACTCTTTCTTGCCTGGTTTTGGACTCTGCTCTCGATGCTCTCACTCTCAAGCTCTGCTGTCCTATTCTCCTAAGCAGGATGTGTTCTTGCTGCTATGATATATACCAACATCTCCTGCAGGGCCACTCCACAGCCAGTAGTGAAAATGGTGTTTGAAGAGCTACGGAAGTGCCCATACCCCTTTCAGAGCTACCCAGAGAGCCTGGGACACCTTCTTAGGCTATTTGGCTGGAAGCAACCACTGGACTGTAACGTGGCTGTTGTGCCGATGAACACTGAGGACTTTCTAACCAGCAAGATGTATTAGAGTCACCTTCACGGGAAAGAGGTTTGTTTTTAAAAACAAGCCTTTAATTGTCTTTATTAATACATGATTGGGTGGTAATAGCACCTGGATGTGAAAACCCACAATGAATTATGACCAGGAAACATGCCTGAGTAACAGAGCAGTGCTTAGTGACATCTGGACAAATGGGTAGGGAATCAACAGGGACCAGCTGTGAAGGAAAAGGCAGTCTGTGGTTTTGGACAGGAGGGAATACACCCTGTCCTCAAGCATCAATTGTGTTTGGGGCTAGGTATAGGGATTATTCTGTGCATTGCACATGTATATATGTACATGTATGCTTGTGTGTGCGTGCATGTTTTCCTCTGAATGTTACACAGTTTTGCCCAGATAAGGGAAGCAGGACTGCAGCATGAACATTTGTAACCAGAAATGAATAATCCTTGCAATACTTATGCCTACCTGCAAAACCTCTCCCAACCCTGCAGTACGTGCCAAGATCCAGCTCAGACAAAAAGTCACAGCATTACCCCAAAAGTAGGGTGGTCCACATGCCTTCTCCAGGCATCGCCTCTCCTCTGGTGCAGGCCCGGTGGAGAAGCACAGAGACACTCAAAGGAGGGCTTATTCTCAACCCTTGCTGTTTCTAAGGGGCACGTGGAGAATTTTGCATGGTGCCCTCAGCAGCCAAGATGAGCTTTCTCCCTGAGAGGCAGGAAGGTTGCCAAACCAAAGAGGATTTCCCCAGGGAGGGCTGAGACACCTGGCCAGGTATTCTTGCCTTCTCCTGAAACCGAACCCTAGCCTACCTCAAATGAGACAAGCCTGACGTGGGGAGTGAGGGTGATCAGATAGATGCACATGGAGGTATCTCAGATATGCACCTGCCACTCAGCCAGCGCCAGGGAGACGCCAGGGAGAGAAGAAAATGTTTTCTTTCTCTGACATTTTTAGCATGGATAACAGAGTTCAAGCAGAGCAGAGGAGCCCAGCGATTATGGCTTCAGTTGCCTTGAGCTAAAGCTGCTTAATTGCATGCGACTGGCTCGTCTAATCAGGGAGAAAGGTGAAACACCTCGTTGTTTGCCCCAGCTGACTCCTCAAGGAACAAAGCCTGTGAGCAAAATGCCAGGTGATCCCCAACATCAGGAATAGCTGAACAGGGCAGAAAGAGTCTCATTAACGTACTCCAGTGGGCAATAACGTGTGAGCAAGCATGGACTGAAATGGCTTGCAGACCAGGCTGAACCTGAAGCCTGGTAGCCATAGTCCTCCCAGCTCACTGGAACCACATCGTTCCTAACTTACCTCCTCTCCCACTCACGCTTCAGGGCTCTGGGGACCAGCGAGCAGCTCCCAAGTGGTTGTTGGTATCTAGAGGAAACTCTGTCTGCTGAAAGAGCTGAAATAAGGATCTTTCTTCCACTCTGTGTCTCACAGTTCAGGGACATTTTCTTTCACCCCTGCCCTTCGCCTCCTTTGCAAGACCTTGGCTTGCAGTTTACAGAATTTGCAGTCACCATAGGGTATAACATGTTCTGCCAGGATGTATAACTGAAGATCCTGATGTACCCCAAATAATCATGGGTAGCAGAATAAAACAGCTCAGCAAGAAGGGCCCTAGTCTGGACTGGTGTCTGTGCGTGCTGTCACTCAAACCCTTCAACTCTGCAGACGAACCATACAAATGGGACAGGGCAGAGCCTTGGTCAGTGTAAGATCAGGGCAGGGCTGAGAGGTCTTGCTGACCTACAAGAATGTGTCCTGCACCATACAGAGGAGTGCAGGTAGTCTGGTTTAATTTTGCTTTGGAGGCACACTCAAGGTAAAGCAGGTATCAGGGGGGTGCTTTTGGTGCCAGTCCAACCCCTTTGCCCCACGGCAAACTCCACGTTAGTGAGGGCAGAGTACAAAGAGACCAGTGCCCTGTGCAGACCCTGTATTCTTCTCTCTCTGGTGACTGATGCAGCATCAGACATCGCAGCCTTGGAGAGGTGTCCCCGGGCTTAGTGACTGATGCTGCAGTCTCTCTGGGCAAGGGGAACCCACCCGCAGGTACATGGGAATGGCTCACCACATCACTCCCATGGCTGCGTGTTTATCACCAGCATCAGCCGCACCACCTGCCTGCCCCAGCTCCAGGGACACAAACCCCTCATTTGCGCAGGTGTCACCACCCAGAGTAGCCAGTGCCCCAAACTCTCCCTCTGCCCTCGGGGGGCTGCCGGCTGGCCAGTGCTCACCTCCCTGTCTGCCCACCAACACCCCCAGCCAGGCCAGGCTTTCCCTGCTGAGCTGTGCTCTGTACCAGGAGAGGAAAGCACCCCCCTGCAGCCTGTGGGCGAAGGAGAAGGGTGGGCTGGAGGGTGCCTGGCCCTAGGACGGGCTGGGCAGGGCACTGTGCCGAGCCCTGCCATGGAGGCGACGTGTACCTGTAGTGCAAGAGCCCTGGCTTCACATCCTGCTGCTGCGACTCACCTGACACGTGGCCCTGGGCGAGCCTTTTGCCACTTCCTTCTTTCTCTCTCCCTCCCTATCTGTCTCGTCTAATTAGGTAAAAGCTTTCCAGGGTAGAGATTGCCTCTCCCTGGGCAGTGACAGGGGGCAGCTGGGAGCCTTCCTAGACACCATTAACACCAGAGCAGAGCAGACCAGCTGCATATGACGATGTCAGCAGGAGCAGGAATCCCTGATGCAAACTTTTATCTTGTCTCAATTAGTGGGCAGCAAAATCTCAGACCTTCTGTGATTTGGTTGGAAAGCCAAGGCTCTCCCCTGAAGAGCCAGTCCCTGGCCTCAGCTCCCCAGGCAAAGCATGGCTTTTGCAGCAACTGTGGGATGCATCTGCCCGCCAAAAAACCTTGCAGGCTCACCTCAAGCACGGACCAGAGAGGCTTTCTCAGGCTTTGGTGCTGCTAAAGGAAAGGCTTTGCCCGTTGGTTAGATAACTGAGAAAGTCCTGGAGCTCAGCCTGTCTCCCAGGTAGAGGCACACAGGCAGCAGGAAGAGAGTGACCCTGGCATGGTTATTACAAGGGCTTAGGGCTGCTCGCCTGCGTCACGGTGGAGATAACATCAGCCTACTGAAGACAGCCTCAGAGCAGCCTAATTGCTCCTGCAGGAGCAGGAAAATGCGGGCCCCAAGAGCCGCTCTTGCTCTGACTAATTACCGGTCAGTTGTGCTGCAGGGATCGTGTGTCCCAGAGGACAGGCTGCTGTGGAGGGATGCCACGGGCAGCCAGCGTGGAGACAAGCTCCAGTTAAATGCCATGAGGGGTGGGTGGACAGAGCAGTACTTGGAGGAAGAGGCTCCATTCTCTGTCTCCTGCTCCTCCCTGGGAAGGCGGTCGCAGGCTGGGGTGCCATGCCAAGGGCAATAGTCATCATCTTGGAAGGAAAGGGCAAGGGCTCTGATGGGGGCCCACGGAGAGTAGAGAGGAGCGGTGTGATGGCTGCTAGGAGTTTAAATGAGGGCACTGCAAGGGATGCAAAAGCACACAAGTTCTCCTTCTGTCCTTTGCTACCCGCCTTATTATTTCATTGCTGTTTGCCAGTACATTTGGAGATATTAAGCAGAGAATGCCACGAGACTAGCGCAGCTACAGACACTGCTAACCTCAAATACAGTCACCACAGACAGCACTGCAGAATGGCAAACCCGAGGTGTGCAGACATACCAAATCCAGACTCTCCTTACTAAAAATCCACATGCTCAGAATGTTTCCGACATGGCTTATAAATAACACATTTGCCTTAAATATTCGGAAACCCACAGTTATGTCCTCTAGGATTCAGGCCAAACAAAATAAGCGAACATTTTGAGACGATATAGGTCTATGCGTTTGAGAGCTGCATACTAAAAGTAGTAGTGGGAACAAACGCAGTGTTCTTCGTCTGCCTGGTAGACATACAAGGAGCAGTTTTTTCAGGCTCTGTCCCTGCTAAGACTGAAACTGAAGCTGGCTTGAGCATGTGGGTTCTGGGCTTCTTCCTTTCCTCCCCTCCTTGCCTGGTGTCTTCTTCTCCTTGCTCTGAACAGCCTAGCAGCTTGGCTCCTGACCCCGGCAAGAAGCATAACAGGACCCATCTACACTGAGCAGGACCCACACAGTCCTGCCAATTGCAGGGCAGGGAGCTGAGCTTTGTGGAGCTTGCGAGGCAGCATGAGCTCAAGCGGTTTTCCCAGCAAGCCCTTGAGCTCATTCACAAAACGGGAGCTCGGATCCCCACGAACCCACACGTTCACCAAAAGGAGCCTGGAAATCATCTGAAGGAAAGCACAGATGGAAATCATTGTCATCAGGGAGACCAAGAGCTTTGCAGGAAGCACGAAAAGATCAGATGTTTCAATGGATAAAAAAGAACATCCAGAGCTACATGAGATAGAATAAAAATGTAGGAGATGTAAGCCCTCTTGCTCCAGGATACAAGCCACCCCTGACTGCCAGGGATTAAGACAAAATGACACATCTGAGTGGGTTGTTTCATAGTTACCTGCAGCCACATTTCCCACCCCTCTTCCTTGCAGCATCTGGCACTGGCCCTGTCCCAGGCACAGCTCTGAATTAGACCACTGGGAAACTGGCAGGAGTGGAAGGAGGCTCTGTGGAGGGGGGACGAGGAGACAAACTGAGAAACCTCAACTGTGGTAGAGTGCACTCACCTCCCTTTTTCTCTCCCCTTATCCCCACCTTTCCCCCTGCCACTTCTGCCAAGGAAAGATCTCGCCTAAGCAAAGCTCTGATGACAGAACAGCCTGCTTTGGATATTTAGGTAGGCAAGGGAAAAAATTAATTTTCAGACCATCTGTCCTGTCCAAAGAAGAGCAGTCTTTCCCAAACTAAGCTAACTCCATGCAATGCAACAGTAAGCAACATGATATTAAACAATAATAAATCAAAGCTGACATCATTTGGAGTATGTCTGGACCCTCCCCTGTGGGGGTATCACTCTTCTGTGTGTCAATGGAGGGAAGAGAAAAGCAGAAAGAAATCTAATCCGAATCAGATAAAAGACAGTGGGCCTAGGATTGTATTTCTGAGAGAGAAGAGCCGTCCTGAAGACTTACTGTGAGCACCGTGAGGGCAGGAGAGGGGGGCACAGGGAGGAAGGACGGGGCAGGATGACCTGTCTTCTTTGTGGCAGATAATTGCCTAGAACAGCAAAGCCACCCTGGACACAGAGGGTTGAGACCATCCTTCCCCTCTGCAGCATGTAGCACACCTTCCAGAGCCTCTGCCTTTGCAGAGAGGTCCCTTCTAAATCGCACGAGGGCTGTGCACCTTGGTCCAGACCAGCAAGCGCAAGGGCTCAGACATGTATTGGGAGCAGCAGGGGAGGACTCATGGTGCCTCCGGACTGGCAGATGTGGTGGGAATGTAATGGTGACATAAAGTGCCAAAACAGCAATCCGAGATCATGTTGATGGCTTGGAGAGGCATGCGTGAGCCAGTTTTAAACTATCTGGGGACTAGTGGGAGAGTATGAGCAGCAGCAGAGTCAAGTTTGGCCTAGGAGGGGTCTGCAATCCAGACATCTCGGTGACACACTGCTACTGGTACCCACGCTAACAGGCAGAAAACTAGGTTAAAACTCAGATTAAAACCCAGGCTCATTAGGGTATGTTTACCAAGCTGCGATCCCACCTCTGGAATGCAATGCAGACATGCCCAAGGGATGACTGGATTTAGCTCTCTCCTTGTAAAATACTAATGGAGAAGTGACTTAAGGGAGTTTTACTCCAAGGCCAGTCCTACAGCTGTGTACTAAGCATTTCAGGGTAAACCTAATTTTGGTGTCTTTAATGCAAGCAGAAAAAATGAAACCATTTTCCCAGTGATGCACACCAGTGCCCAGGGGGACGTGCTGCAGACATGCTTTCTGTTCATGTTTCCACTCTGCACAGCCCAGGTTGGGGTATTTATACCTAGACACATGGAAGTCTCATCTATCTATCTATCTATCTATCTCATTTGGTGTTTTCTTCAAGGGCATGTCCAAGAAACCAGCCAGTAAGCAAGGGAAAGTTGGCAGGTGGATGGTGTTCAGAGAGCACAACTTCAGCCTAAGAGCTGAGGGCATCTCCCAGGTGCACATCTGTGACTGTGCTACAGACACAGCCAGCCCAGTGCGGGGCTGTGCACGGCATGCAGGGGCAGTGCCGCTGCCTTTATAGGAGATTGCAGGCATCAGGGTGGCTGGCTCTGAAGAAACCAGAGTCCAAGGCCGTGGCTGAAAAATAAGCTTTGGATCACATCACTGACAAGCCCATCTGGCTGGAGGGAGCTACTGGGGGCCTGTGACTGGGCTGGCAGGGGCCATGGGGCAGGAGACAGGGCAGAGGCAGAGACAGGGGGCCTGGGGACGGGTGTGGGGGGAATTTAAAGTGGGTCAAAGTGATGGGGTAAGGAATTATATCTGTCTTCCACCTCCCCTTTCCCGGCCATGTGCACTCCATTATAATGACTTGCTTCCACTGATGCTGGAAGCTTTTCAGGCCAGAACCTAATTCTCCAGAAATGCTGTGCAGCTCCAAGAACCAGCAATAATTATTCATAGTGCTTCCCTCCCTGCTTCCATCACTGCAGACACTGAGATGTGCACATGGGAAAAGAGACGGTTTACAGCAAAGAGGAGAAATAACGTGCTTGAGCTTCTTCCTTTCGGTTTTAATGGGCTTCTCGTAGGTGTGCCACTGCTAATGAGTGTTGAGTCATGCTGGTCAGAGCTTTCTCTTGCACAACCTCTCCCTGCCTCCCTAGGTTGCTCTGTATCTGCCCTCTGATACTGCTATACCTGATGACTAGGGCAAGCACCACTGCCAGCAGCAGGTTTTACGCAGTATTTGCTGAGCTTTACCAGAACGGGACCCAATTGTTTCGCTTTGGCAGCTGTTTGCTCGGCCAGCTCACTGTTTGCTCAGCCATTCCTCCCCCCTGTCCCCGCCGCTGCCCCGTCCCTCCATAACCCTCCACAGCTGCTCCTGCCATGCTCACAGCAGCGAAGGGAAAAGCACCCCCAGGGTGCACCCCCAGCCAGCCTGGTGTGCACCCCAGCAGCAGCCAGTGCCGGGGCCATGCTGCTCCCCTCTGACATCACCCACACCCCACCCCAGCTCCCTAGCACCCGCAGCCCCACTCCCTGCCCCTGAGCACAGGAGGAGCCACCCACCTGCCACCCGAGCTGTACTTCTAGGGCCAAACGCTGAGGCTGCAGGTGAAACTGTCTCTTTCCCACGGCCTCGGACCCCCTCCCATGCAGAGCCCCTTGTGGCATCACACCAGCCCCCTCCAGCCCTGCCTGGACATAGATAGATTAGCCCCAGCAGAGAACACGCCAGCTCAATGCAGGGATGGCTCACACCCCAGCCAGGTGGAAGCAGCCGGGAGCTTCAGTACAACATGACCAGCCCCCATACACGCTTCATTTTCATTTTCCTTCCTGTTTTTCTTCCAGGCTGCTGGTGGCAGAGTCACTCGCAGCATGCAGGATCCAGGTGCCCCACTCAGAGGCATCGATCCCATCAGATCTTTCTTGACGACCTCTAGGCACAGGGGAGCACGTCTTAAGCTGGTGCTTGGAACCTCCTATAACAGGATTGTGAGTCCAAAGACACTGTGTAAGTAGGCAGCATTCCCTTGCTGATTCAGCTAAAGGTACTGGCACATCACAGGGAAAAAGCTGGAGTATTTTCACTGACTCACATGGGTCCAGAGATCCTATTAGATCTATCCCAGGCTGTGAGAGCACGTCGAGCCTGTCTCTGAGTCTCAGTGCCTTGGGATTGCAATGGGCAGGAGAGAAAATCCCTTGTGGGGAGGAACTTGGATCCTGTCTGATACACCAAGGAGAGCAGAGATCTTCCACCTTGCAGCAGACACAGGCTGCAGGGCTGTGTGATGCAGTGCCTTACGCCAGTTTAGACTCGTCTCTGAATCCGGCCTTCAGTCTCTGAGTGGCTCCGCATGCCAGGGCACAGTGTCCCGGCATTAAAAATACCAAGGCTGACAGATAGTGTTTATTAATAGCACGAGTGGTGTTTATTGCTGAGCAACAGTCAGCAGCTCGGAGGTTACTGCTGTTACAAGCCAAGGTCTGAGAGCGTTGCCACATTGCTCCGTTCTCAGGGGAGAAAGGCTCCATCTTTGGAGGCAGAAGTCGCAGGGATCAGGGGTGAGGTGGGTGCCCGGCTTCCTTGGGGACCTGCAGTGCACAAGGGCAGGGGTTACAAGCAAAGCACCCTGACCTGACGCACAGGGCAGCCCCCATGGGCTGGGGGACCCCAGCTCCCAGGGTGACCTCCGTAACACACAGGCAGCTTGTGCAAATGGGTGCAGAGCAGACGTGCCAGTGCTGAGCATCCACTTTCTTCCAATTGCCTGCACTCGGCTGCGCTGGAGGCGCCATCCCTTATCCACGAAGAGTTCTGGTCTTCCAGGGTCCTGCTCAAACCCACAGCTCTGACCCTGACCCTCAGCCCTGCCCCATGGCCCCTTGCCAACCTCGAGGCACCAAGCTGCTGTTTAGGATGATGTTGGTTTTAACATCTCTGTTTCACAGAGAAGGAAACTGAGGCACAGAGAGATAAAATGATCCACCAAGGGTGATCTTCCGCCTGCGTTCCAGAGATCTCCACAGGTCTGGCGGCTACATGTTGGTTATCCAGAAGAAGTGACAAGGTAGGGCACTTCGCTGGATGTTCTGCAGAGCTCTACACATCTGACTTCTCTGAAGAGCTCTGAAACACCCCTGGAAGAGGAGCAGGGGTTCAGAGACTGAAAAAACTTGGAACCTAATAAGCAGTTGTCATACCCCAGACTCACAGTTCATACCATGGAGATGGAGGCCAAATGCAGCTCTCAGAAGACATTTCTTTCCAGTCCTTGATCTTACCCTCCCAGCAGACTTTGTGTGATGGTTTGCACTCTCCACGTTTCCCTCCTCCAGGGCTGAGCTCCCTAGCTTTTACCAGTTTATGGTTAAAACCCTACAGCACTAGTTTGCTACAAGCCACATCCCACTTTGCTCTGTTTCTCCTAGGTTTTTTCCCTTTTCTCTGTCATCCCATGCAACATGTGAGGGTCTCCTAGAGAACGTTAGTCCTGAGTTATCTCTTTACATATTGCTTCAAGGGAAGGCAGTTGCAGCTGGGAACCTACTCCATCCTGCCCACACAGGCTGCTGCACACCTGGAAATAACATTACGTGACTGATGAGCGCTTGTCTTAATCAAAGCGTGACTTTCCTTTGGAGCCACACAGAGAGGAGCAAAGACTCAGAGACAGGCTGCAACGTAAGCAAAAGCCATGCTTTGCACATCACATGAAACTTTGGCTCACCACTTGCTGCCCACTATCATGGAATCTCTCAGCACTTGACAGAGGGTAGCGATTAATTCTTCTTTAACTCCTCACCATTAATTCACTTACAAATCATCCCCCAGGGTAGCGCAGTACTGTTATCACCACTGTACTGTTATCACCACTAAGAGATGAGGAAACTGAGGCACGGACCGGACCAGTGATTGACACTGCTCTAATAAGCAAGCGAAGCACAGGGCTGGGAAGAGGACCCAGGACTCCCGGCTCTGGCACAGCACCAAGGTACAGGATCACCTGTATTACACCACTCTGCAACTTCTAGGCAGTCTCTTTTACACCGAGCACAGGGTTTGGCAAAAAATTTTCCACAGAGGCCACAGCTCTGGTCCGTCTTGGTAGAAAGAACCTACCCAAAACTCCCTTTGCCCTCTGTAGCAGCCCCCAAGCAGGTTTCCTGTCATCACTCTGCCTTCTGTCTTTACCCACTCCACCCCTCATCCTCTGTGAGTTAGAGACCAGTCATCCAGTGCTAGCTAGCACCTGGACTCTAAGGATCCACTGTTTTCTGGTGCAGGGCTCCGTCTGCCTGGCCACCTGGGCTGGGAAACCTAGGACCTGATTCAGAGGTACCCACAGACTGATTTTTGTCGCTAACATGTTCCACATACTTATCATTTGAACAAGAAAATGAGGAGCCTCTGGATGCATCGGACCCCATGCAGACAGGCAGGTCTGTGTGGAGATGCTGAACAAGCGCACAGACCTTCTGTGCTCCCAGCACAGCAGAAGCGAGGTACCTTCTCTCCTCCCTCAAGGACCCCAATCCGGGTCAGGGAGCCGGGCTGTGGATGTTTAGTCTGGAATGGTCTGCGGGACATGATTTGGTGGTGTTCCCGTGATATTTCACACAATAAGCTTAGAGAGGACAATGCAGTTGCTTTGTGAGACATGGTGATGCTGTGTCTTGTGACACAGCCTATTAGCAGATTGGCTAATGCTGGGTGTGCAGCTGCTTTCTGTCACGGGAAAGGCTGAAAGCAGCCAGAATATACCTGTGAATCCTGCCTCTAATTACTTACAGCAAAACACACTGTGCTCCTGGTTTTCCCGTATCCAAGTACTTTGCACACACATGAAAAATAACGGTCAATAACCAGAACAAAAATCCCCTTTTATCCCTTACTAAAATCCTGCTCAGTAAACAGGATTATACTTGAAATAGGCTGTGATAGAGATACAAGGAAAGACAGACAGATGCCCACAATTCTTTTCATGAAGACAACTTGTTAAACAGCTGAATGGATTTTGCTGCCTCCCCTTAACCCCAGCTGCCACTATGCTCCCTGCTTAAAACACTTTGCCTCTTTGCAGGGTCTGTCTGGCAGCCATCCATCACTGCTTGATTTTGCTGGGGCGGGATGCGAAACAGCCCGATGAGGGAACATAACGTTTTTCCCTCAATTTCACCAAGGCCAAGATTTCCCCCTTCTTGCTGAGGGTGGCTTGGTAGTAACAAGGGTCCCGGCAGTGAACTTCCTGTGAACTGATGGGAACGGCCCTTCTCCCGGAGCGAGGGGACAATATCCGAGGGCTGTGGATGGAAAAATGAGGCAGTTGGCTAATAAAGAAAATTAACCCGGTGGACATGATTTGCCCACATTCTACAAAGCTGGAGTTCTTTTATAAGGCTTGCCGCAGAAAGCTTTTAAGGATAACAACTAATCCCTGGATAAGGGTCAAAGTTCTTGCTGGGCATTAAAACTTGGTGATGTGATTAAAGAAAAAGTGAAAACCTGCTCGGAGCAGAGCCCCCAATGAGGAAGCCACAGGGTGTCGGTGCTCTGATTGCCACTGAATGATCGCAGGACACCGAGGATGAGGAGCTAATGGGTTTGGCTTATGGTGCTCAGATGTCTGAGGAGCCTGAAAGGGATGTAAAGATATTTTGGGGTGAAGCAGCCCAACAGCCCTCTGAAACGGCCCCTGGATAGGCGCAAGGTGACATACCCTGGCCCAGAACAGCCAAAACCTCACCTCTTCACCAACAGGTCTTGAAGGTCCCCTCTGGAAAAAAATATTTTGCAGTTGCTGTGGATACCTTGGATTGGATGCCTGGGTTTCGTGCGTATCTACAACCCAAAAGGCAAACAGGGCTCAAGTGACTTAAAATTGGGAGAGAAACTGTAAAAAACATCCACAGTGAGACAAGGGCACATATACAATCCTCTGCTGGGCATTGGAAAGGGTCTGAGATTGACAACACCAGAAGATGGGGAGTAGATTAAAAATAGGGTGGAACCTGGTTGTAAAGGGATATGGTGGGAGCCTTGAGAGCGGAGTCTGAAGCGTGCCCGAAGGAACTCACCGCCAGGATTTAAGGCTGGGAAGGAAAGTCATTGCTGGCAAATCACCTGCACAGCTGAACCCCACAGCAGTTTGAAAACTATTGCAATATGGGGCCGTTTGCCTTCTGAGCTTTTGGTGTATACTTGGGTCGTGTTGGAATTTATTTTTTTTCAGGAGTATGAAGGATTGAAAGCTTTTTGGGTTGACTAAAAGCAGGTAGTCTTGCACTGCACACAGCTCCTGTACTGGTATAAGTAGCACAAGATCCTCTGCGTTGGCCACCCTGGGCTCTAGCAGCTGCCTCTTCACCTGCACGGTCATCCTGCAGAGAGGGAAGACTCCAGGGAATTAATGAATAGCCAGGGAGGCAGCCGTGCGGCATCTCACGAGTGCCCTTTCTGCAGCGGGGCTCTCCGTGACATGCAGAGGCCGAGGGGCTGCCCAGGGAAAGCTCCCCAGTGCTGATGAAGCTGGCAGCTCAGGCACTCCTGCAAACCCTAACCATGGGAGCGCGGGAGGTTTCGTAACTGGGAGGGTTCCCTCTGCCCAGGGCTGCCAGATTATCTCAGGCCTGCCCCACCCCGCTCCTGAGACACAGTGAGCCTATTCCTCCTCATCCTCCCACCTCACAGGGCATCCCTCACCTTCCGCCCTCGTCACTCTCACACTGTCCCCTACCTCTCCCCGACAGCGAAGCCCCTCCTGAGCTGTGCCTTGCCGTCTCCCCTCCAGCCCCGTATCTCCTGTCCCCTCCCAAGGAGCAGGTGGAGGGAGGAGCTGTCTGTACCAAAATACCGGTTTAGGTTCCCTCTCAGATGATGGAGAGGAGCAGGGAGACACGACTGCAGCGGGGCAGGGGACAATGACTTAACCTGCTTTTGGGGAATGTACACAGAGATCCCTAACAATTCCAGCAAGCCGGGAAGCCTTCTACTAACCGGCGATAAAATGATAAGTAGTGAATGGAGCTTGACCATCTGCCAAGGGTCCCAGAAGAGGAGGATGAGATTTTGTCACGCATGGAGAAATCAAGGCAGGGAGGGAAAGCAGAGCCTCGGTGGCCCACCTGGGAGCTGAACCCAGCTCCCTCGCCTCCCACACCTCTGCCCTGCTCTACAGACTAGGACCCGCTGACTCCCACGGTTCCTCCAGCTGCTCTAGGCAACTCCTGTCTGAGGGTGAGGGAGAAATACAGCTCACCAGATGATTGAACACAGCTACGTGCAGGGCCACACCTGCACCCACACTGTGGGGCACCACCACCCCCCGGCACTGGGAGCCCCAGCGCCCTCCTGACTCAGCAGCACCAAGGGAAGGTTCCCCCATGAGCTGCCAGAGCTGGCACCTCCATCAGAAGCGATTGCGAATTCCAGGGCAAAATGAGAAATCCTCAAAAAGGATTTAGAGAGATTAGAAATGAGCAGGAAACAAAATGAGATTTAACTTGGGAAAAGATAAGCTAATGTATCTGGGGCAAAGCTGCTTTGCAGTGGGAGGGACACTCTGGAAAGCAGAACTGCCAGAAGAGGTTGAGAAAGAGCAACCCCAGAGAGATACATCCAGAGAGAGAGACAAGGGGTATGTTCAGAGCCAGCTGCCTGTCTGCAGTTCTGGAGCGATCCACCTTTGAGTGTCTTCAGCACTAGACATCCTTTGAAGAAAAATGAGTGTTATTGTTATGCATGGGTGGTGTCAGGAGGTGAGGAAGAGGAACAAACGGTCAAGGGCAGAGCTTGATGAGCTAATGACAGGGGTTTTGAATAATCATTTTATGTCACTGGCCAAGAAACATTCACAGCAGAGACGTGATGAGACCCCACAAGGATCTGAGGGGTCTACGTCAGAGAGGAAAGGAACACACCTACTGACACATCTGCAAACTCAGAGCAACAGGGTGAAATTAAGGCAGAGAAAACAGAGGCTAAAGAGCAGGACAGAGTCCAGGCAGTGCAACAGGTTAGGCTGTGGGGTATGACGTGCACTAAGATAGACATGTTCAGAACAGCAGCGCAATTGCAATTGGTTGACAAGATGTCCTAAACCCAGAAATTGTTCCTCTTGGGATGTCTCTGAGTCCGTGACCAGTCCCAACAATTCAGCAGGGGTGTGGATCATACTCAGTCCTGCAAAGTGACTCACGAATGTCACAGCCTCTTGTGCTGTACATCCAGCCACCCCAGTACGGCACTGGTGCAGAGGGCAGTGCCACTCCCTGACTCATCAGCACCCCCTTCGGCAGCTCAGCCAGTTCTTCTGGGTGCTGTGTATTGACAAGGTCCACCCCCCACATTCTCAACACAGAGCTCTGGCAAGCCAATACTGCAAGCAAGAAATTGGCCCTAAGCTTCAAGACCAGCCTCAGTTTAGTCACCGAATAACTCAGGATGATCCTATGACTCATAATTTATGGTGCCTGTGAAGACTGGAAACAATCAGATCCAGTGCCATTGACCCCCCATTCACTGCACTTCCAGTGGTGAAATAAATCAAAATAAGTAGAAGTTGGCTCCTTATTTCCCAGGAGCAACACCACCTTAGAAGAAATGTGATTTGCTCTGGAGTCTCCAGGCTGCTTCTCCCAGATATGAGGTCCTTGCAATGTGAAAAAAAGAAGGCCTGAACATTCCAGTAAGCAGCCCAGCGTAAGGAAGGGGACTTGGAGGAGGAATGAGCCAATTCAAACTGAGAAAAAAAAAAAAGGGGGGGGGGGTGATTGACAGCATGTTGTAGTTCCAAAAGTTAGTACCTGCACTGGCGTCCGAGTAGCCAGGTGAGGGGTTTCTTTGAAAGGAATGAGTCCGACATAAAGCTCAGTTTGGGCTTTTGCTTCTGCGCTTGGAGTCAGAGCCCAGCACAGGCAGGGAGAGCAGGGAGGGGTGCTGGTAGGAGCCCAGATTCTGGGTAAGAAGTCAATGACACAAACACTTACTCCCGTGGTATCAATATGTTCGTGGCACAGGCTGCCTCCAGTGCCAGCAGGTTCTCTGTAGGTGAGAAAGGCAGGAAGGCCAGGCAGTGAGACAGCAGCTTGGATGCCTTTCCAAAGCCTACACCATGGCTCAGGCAGGAGTTTTGGGCAAGATGAAGGTGAAGGGCTCTGGTCAGCTCAGGCAAGTCACGCTTCTGGCCTTAACATCACTGAAGAGGTGATGGAACTCAATTATTTGCTTAAGCTGATCATTGTACTCATCTTGTGCCACCTCTGCCAAGCCGTCCATAGGGCTTGCAGCTAAGGGGTTATGTCTCTCCCTGCTTTGCTTAGATAATGCTCCCATTGAACAGCATTGCACAGGAAAGGTCCAGGGGCTTGTGTGAGATGCACCCTTTCTTCGCCACAGACATGGTCGACCTAAATTCAGAGGTATTGCCATCCAGAGCCAAAGCTTCTCACCTCCAAGGCACCACACAGGCTGGGAGCAAGACATCCCAGTTTGCATCCCAGATTATTTTGGCATAATGTGAGCCTCTCTGGGGACTCGCATCCCAGATTGTTTCAGCATAACATGAGCTTCCCTGTGGAGTGCTCAGCAGGAATTGCCACTCATCAGTGGTCCTGGCAGGGCACTCAGCAGAGCCAGATGCCTTTCCCAGCCTGGGTCCCACCATGTAACACGCTCCAAACACGGAGCACACCAACAGCTCCCAGAATAGCTGGCAAAGGAGGTGTCAGAGTAACTCCCTAGCTAAACCCCTGCCATGCCAACATCAGGCTTGCAGCATGCCTTCCCCCTGCTGTGTGCACCAGGCTTGGCCAGGAAATGGGCAGCACAGGGTGGGCAGTAGAGGTACTTGGGTGCTAAAGGCACATAGAAGCCCATGGCAGCAGGTTGCCCAGCAGCCCCGATGCCTAAGGAGATGCTTGGCCACTCTCAGGTTAGAGAAGGATTTTGCCTTTTTTTTTCACCCCCAAAGAAGTGTCTGGGACATCTGAAAGAGCGAGGTAAAAATAAAGAGCACGAACCAGCAAGATTAGCCCCCTATCACCATGTACAGATATAGCCCAGAAGTGCAGATATTTCCTCACATGTCCCTCAGCTGTGAACATGCAGCATTGCCCACGTGGACGTATGGAGATGGCTCAGGCAGCAAATTGAAATAAATCCTTATGGGAAGGCTTTTTTGGCCTTAGGCCAGACTGGGGCAGGTAACCAGCTGACATGCCCAAGAAGCCCATTTGCCTGTATAAGCTATACCCTTCTCACACAGGTGGCAAGCTGCACCTCTGGGAGGTACTTCAGGACCCTGCCCCTGATGCAGGCAGGCAGCAAGCCACTGACATTTGAGAGGGGACCTGACCCTCGCCCTCTCTGTGGTGTAAAGCCCCCAGGGTCCTCCCACCACCCCAAACTGAAGTGAAAGCCTTCCCCAAAGCTGTGTCAGGCACTCTTTCCGTTCCTTTCACACCCTCCTTCACTGCTGGTGCAGGGGGTATCACCTCCCCGCTCTTATCCACAGCTCACCACGTCCTACAAGATACAGGATACTTGGCTGGAGGTCCAGTGACAGCCAGCAGCTCAGCCGCCCCATCACACTGCAGGGCATGGGGCGCTGCAGGGCACAGCGGGGACCAGCAGCTGCCTGTGGGGTGACACAGTGCTGCCGGGGCCACACTGGCCCGGCCCCAGATGGGATGCTGGGAGCAAACATGGTGCTTGCATGGAGCGGGACTGCAGACCTTGTGCTGGATGATCGAGATTAGGCTTAAATTTCAGGCGTCCCAAGCACGGAGAGGCTGCCTGCACCCACACCACATGGACTAGGATAAAAATACCCATCTGTCGCTATCAAAGCTCCCGCCAGCAGACAGTGGAGGACGTGGCCTGCGGGACTGATTTCCTTTGGGCTTCCAAGGCCCTTTGTGGGACCATGCTGAAGGACAGAAGCTTTACAGGCATTGCACTCTTTTTTCCCACTGACAGTGGGGTTTTCTGTCGTGTCTGCACAGGCCACCCTTTTTTGCTTTTCACGGTGCCTCCTCTCATTGAGTCCCACAGAATAAATGAGGCAGGCACGACGAAAGCACCAGCTGGCTGACTGAAGATAGCATTTTAATTAGCCAGCCACCAAAATGTGGATGTAACCAGAAGACTTTGAGAGAAAGTCCTCATCAGCAGGGTGAAAGGCTGCGTGCCGACATCAGAGCACCAGCCTTCAAACCTGGCCTCGCTCCATGTGTCCTCACCTCACCTCCGGAAGGGAACAGGTGAGCCAGGTGCGAACCCTGGGCAGGATGAGGGGCAGCCACGCTCCTGTGTCCCAAACCCTCCAGGAGCAGGTTCCTCACTGGCACGCAGCCTCTCCAGCCAGGCCAAGCTCCCCTCCAACATCAAGCTGCAATCACTCTCCTCACGAGACGTGACAGCCCAGCTATATCCACCCTGGAGGACAAAGAAAAGCTGGACTGCTGCCAGGGCCCCAGGTACCTCATTCAGAGCTGGCTTGGGCAGGTTCGTGCTGCAGTGTTTGAGGAAGCTGCCTCAGCTCTGCTGCAGCCACATGCGAGGGAATCCTTTGAGCGGGTAGAGTCATCCCAGCTGAAACATGCCACTCAGCCAGGTGCTGCCACTGTCTCATGGGGTAGGTGGCTACCAGCTCGCCTGGCTCTGCAGATGTCCTACTTCTCCTGAGCCCTCAGAGGTAGGAAAAGAGAGGGGTGCAGCATGCTCTGGTCCTCCAGGCGCTGGGAGCAGCCAGCCCAGCTCACCATCGGCAGGCAGGGCTTGACGTGTTGCAACTGGCAGCAGGGACCCACCGCCTCATCCATCTGGGAGACCTGGGCTCCCTCGTGCTGAGATTTCACACCCAGCTCAGCCCAGGGGAACACCACTGACCTGCCAGTTTCAATCTCAATCTGGTGACTTGTAAACATTTCCCAGGTCAGATAGAGACAATGCAGGTCTACTGAGGCAAACCTTGCTGTCACCTTGCACAGCCATCTGCAAAGCAGGCCATAGATCCAGAAGCTGGTGGTGAATACACAAGGGACATAACTCCTTGGGTTCCTCAGGCAGCATCATCCACAGACAGCCCCTGCTCACCTTCTCACTTCACCGCTGCACTCCACAAGATGTTACTGAACAAGACGAACCAGACCCTCCTCAAGTACTTGTCCTCTTTCCTCCACTCTGCCCTCTGCAGAGGCTGTGGCTGCTGATCCACCCACTGAGCTACCCAAGTCCACCCTAAATAAAAGCCAGCTCCTTCATCTTTGCAAGAGCAGGACCGAGGCGGCCATGAACTCAGTGCACTCTCTGTGTTAACCCGGGTGAGTCGCCTCCCAGACATCCAGGAACATCTTGTATGCTCCTTCCCAGCGTGGCCAGACAACTGGCACATGAAACACTCACCTCCACGGCTGATGAGCAGACAAGACCACTTCCAAAGAGCGTTTTATCCCAAAGAGCCCAAAGCGCATCACAAAAGGTGCAAGGGTACCAAGGTCCCTCACGAAGCGATGAGCACAGTCGGAGCTGAATAGTTCTTTGTTCAACATCATCCGGGATGGCAAGGTCTTGCTGAGCCACTGCTGGCAGTGGGTTACATACGTGCTACTCCAGCTGCAAACCGCAAGTCCATCACCAGTGAAGGACACGCTCAGAGTGTTACTTTCATCATGGTTTGTAAGCTCCACCAGGATCGTGTCTACTCATGCCTGTGCAGCACCCAGCACGTGGGGCTTGGCTCCTGACAAGGCACTGGCAGGGCTGGGACCATCACCGCGCTCCTTGGCATCAGAGGCTGGGAAGGAACGCAGGAGTCCTGCCCCCTCATTCCTGCCCATCAGACCACCCTCTTCTCACCGCGTGGGGAACTCGGGCTCAGCTCCACGCAAGTATTTCGGCGCCTACCTCCCATTCATCTCAACAGGCTTTAGGTACCTAGATGCTTTTGGAGGCTCTGAGCCCAAATCCAGGAGTCCAACTGGCAGGTTGCTGGCGCCCTGTAGCCTCCAGAGGCAATGCTGGAGGGTCTGCTACACAATGGAAGAAAACCAAGATGCAAGGCAGAAGGAGAAGGCAAAGGAAATCAAGGTCAGAATTAAATTCTTTAATACAAAAAAAAGTTTGTTTGTCGTCGTCGTCGTTGTTTTTTAAGATATATCTGTAATTTCTTTGTTTAAAAATAAATATGTACTAAGGAATATCTTGAAAAAATTCACTAGACACAATATGTAGTGTTAATATCTTTTTTCCCCGCAATTATTACAGATAAACAGTAGCACCAATAAATAAAATGATAACAAATATTAAAATTAAAAAGGAGAGAGATTCAAGATGTAGAATTTTCTATTTTTCTTGTTTCTTCTTTTTACATATATAAAAAAATCGTAGCGTCTATTTAATCCGAATCACACATATACATAAACATATATATATATACAAACACATAGCCAAATATATATATAGTATGTAGATGTATATCTAACCCTTGTCTCAATAGGAATGTGTAGGGGTAGGTGTTAAGAGAAATTAATTAAATAACTGCCCATAACATGCTACTGACTCTGCCAACAATTGGGGAGAGATGGAACGGGACAACAGGAAGGTTAAATTTATACACAACCAGTACAAATAAAAAAAAAAAAAAAAAAAAAAAAAGGAGGTACGGCTTATAAATAGTTGAAATTAAATATTAACAAAGAATACTGAAAAATCCCTACTCTTTAATTAAATTATCTGTTTAATTTCTAATTTAAAAAGGGATATTAAATAAGTATATAAAACACTTTCTCTTCCCTCCCCCCGATCGGAAGCCTCTGTCTTGCGCACGATGCAGCATGAGTATTATACGTTGCAGATGCAAGCACCCACCCGCGTGTTTTTTCTCCTTCTGAAAGCCATCAGTCGGATGGGGAGTACCTAGTGGTTAGTAGTCACTTGCTGTGAGTCTGTTTTTAGACTGTCTTGTCTTTTTGGAAGTTTTCCGTGTTGTACATTATCAAGCGTTGAAAATTCAATTGCAGATGATGTTTGGCAGCATTCTGACACAGACCGAGTACCTTTTTGATTATTATTATTATTATTATTAATAATTTTAATCACAGAACTAGATTATATATATCCACATAGATGTACAAACACGCTTTCTGGGGGGTGTGTGTGCGCGCATGTGTAAGGTGGGTTTCACATACACCACAGCGTATATTGCAGATACACACATAGCCAAGATTCTCAGACATGGCTTAGGGATTCCGGCTGCCTTCACATTTGACTTCCCAGCCCAAGATGTGGAAAAGGGGCCTGATATTTACAGTACATCGTTAAAAAAAATATCTTGACGTTCTTAAAGGTCATTCACACTGGGCACACAAACTGAAGGCAGCAGAAGTTGCTTTCTTTATCCCCCCTCCAATCTTGGCATACATATATATTATTTTTTTATATATATATATGTATAAAAATAAATATATATATATAAAAAAGAGAGAAAACCACAAACATACATACACACAGACACAAATGCACACATTCACATACACACACACACACCCCTACTGTGTATATACTTTTGATTAATATCCCTTTCCAGAAATGTTCCGTAAGCATCTTGGATGCTCTTGAGTGGCAGCTCTGTGCATGAAGAAAGCAGACAGTGCTGAACAACTGTGTGGCTATGCACCGGTCCCCATTCTTGCTTCAGCACACTGTAGGCCTTGTGTCCTTTTGCAGCCACCAAGGGCAGGAAATCTAGACTCCTGTGATACTTCCTTGAATGGAAAGTTAGCGCGCATCAGCTGCCCACCATCCTTAAGAGAAGCCAGCATGTCTCTCTGGCAAAAGTTTCTATAGCAAATAAAGTCAACGCAAAATGTACACTGACATCCCATGTCCCAGCAAGGCAGGCAGGTTATGAGACGAGTAAGGGCGAAGGTTGGGGGGAAGAGAGGGGAGGAGGAATCCTTGATCACGGAGACGGCCATTTCCTTGGCCTTTGACCCATTGCACCCTAGGATGCCGCTCTTTGGAACTCCCTGCCCGTCCTCTCCATCACCTCTCCTCCCTTGTCCCAGGCAAGGAGAAGGTGGCTTGTGGTACAGCACACTCTACAGAGAAACAGCGGAGGCCACACACGTCAGTTAGAGTTAAGAAGTTTACACCTAGCGCTTCTACTCAAGTCCAGTCTTAGCTTGTTTCTTATGCCCCAAGTAGCCCGCTTGTGTCCACAGCAGTCGAGTATTATCCAGTGAAGACACCAATAACATTAGCAATGTTAAAAAAAATAATCAGTATATATATATATATTTTATATATATATGTGTGTGTGTGTGGTTAAGATATACATATATGTATATATAGATGTGGTTAAAATATATATACATATATATATATGTATATGCATGTATACACACATATATATGTATGCATGGGAAACCCCATCAAATACACCCCTATAGTCTTCCTGGCTCTGTTATTTAGCAGCATGAAAAGAAAAATAAAATAAAACAGTTCAAAACCCAAAGGTGAATTCTGTGCGGCGGGTGCCTTGGGGAATGTTCCTTCCGGAGTCCATCGTCCATACTGAAAGTGCTGTGCTCTACCGATCCTTCATTTTTAGGGTTCATTTGGATTAGTGTTTTGTTTTGTTTTTTTCTGTCTAGGCGAGAAATCAGGCTCCAGAAACAGGGCTGTTCCCCCTTCTTTTCCGCTGCTCACCGTCTCGGTTTTTCACATCTGTCAGAGAGGAGAGGGAAGGAAAAAAAGAGAGGAAGGGTCAATGTTTGTGATGGGGGTGCAAGTAGGAGAGGAAAGGGAAGGAAGGGAGGTGGCTAATGTGTTTAAGAGCACATGGTGTTAAGACATGGCATGATGTCACTGGTGGGGTGAAGCGCTGTGCAGATGGGGCAGAACAGCTGAGAATCTTGACCCATGCACAGGTCAATGAATTCTATTCCCCCAGGCTCATCTGGACGTGGTGGGTGAGGGATACCGGTACAGGGGTAAATTTAGGAGCAGAATCGGAGGCCTTCTCACAGGTGAACTGTCTTGTTTGCACCCTCTCACACCGTGCACACATAGATACACACAAACACAGAAAAAAAAGGCTAAGCAATGCATGCAGAAAGACACACTCCCTCAGTTCTCCACCTAGCCTGCTGTTTGGGTTGGAAGCAATGCAGACAACAAGGCCTCATGCAGGCAAGAATGTGGAAAGAAAGTGCCTCTCATTCCACTAGCTGTCATGAGCAGGGGTTAGCACCAGAGAACAGCAGCAGCAGCCTGAAGAAGCAGCAGGAGAAATGAGAAATTACTCTTCCCTGTAGGGCCCAATTCTAACTCTACAAGAAAGAGCATGAGGAACTTCAGCTTAACCAGCTTTTTATCTGGAAACAGATAAGCTACCCGCTTCTATGACACCTTCCTATCTTTCTGGCCAACACACCAGCCCTGGAAACCTCCCTTAGTGCCAATTATCCCAATACAGACAGGGACTAGTAAGAGTAAGCAGTAACCCCCTTCTGCCATCATGACTTCTTTAGGGTATCCTTTGTTTTTTCTTTGTATTTGTTGCTATTTCTCACCCTTCAAACTCGGCAGGGTAATTTCCAGTTATTCTGGGGTCTGGGAACAGGAGCAGAGGGAAAACGCCAAAGTTAGGTCTCGTCTCATGCCTCAGGGGTTATGATCACTGGGAGAAGTTTAACTCCAGAAGCTGCTCTATTCTGGCCCCACCATCAGTTACTTTTCCACTGAAATTACAGCATCCAAGAAAATTCTCCTGTAAACAGAGCAGTTTCCACCACGCTGGCAGTGCCAATGCCTCTCTGGTTTGGGCACAACGCATTTTCACACCCAGAGGAGGCACTTGCTACTTGTAGCAGCCTTAGCAGCAGCAGATTCCAGGTAGGCAGAGTCAAATGGATGTCTCCTCTTTCAGGGTGTAGCCACAGAGGACCCTGGATCTCTCCCCCATCCAGCCACTGCCACTGCAATACTCTCTTGACAGGAGGAATTTGCCTAGATCTCTGTGAAAGGGACTGAAGCTCAGAGTCACAGCCAAGGGCTCATTAGCAACCCCACTTCCACGTCTCTCTCTGGATAGGTAGGATGATCCCACACCAGAGACACAAACATAGCTGGTGCAAGTCAAAAGACCCCACCGAGTTCACCAAAGTGCTCAGATAAGAACCAGGAATCGGTTTCTGCACATGTCTATGCCACAGATGGTGCGTGACAGGTAACACTCAGATGACACATGCACAGCATGGATCTCTGAACAAACGCTAACCACACAGTGTCTTTGCGTCTCCCACCTCACACCTGAAATACAGACTGCTGCCTGCCTTCACCCAGAGACAGACTCAATCCTGTTGTATCCCACACCACAGGCCTGAAAGCAGGCCCTCAAACCACAACTCTGGACAAGACATGGACAGGGAACTGTGAATACACTGCAAGAGGACAGGGTGCTCGCCCTGGCTTTTAGAAGAACAAAGAGGCAAAGGATAACGTGGGGACAGCCTTGAGGGAAGCTCCTGGCCCGGCTTTCCTCACTCCGCACACAGCAGAGTGTCCAGAAGCTACATAAAACAGGCTTAGAAGACAGGGGTGGTCAAATTGTAGTCAGCTAAGGATTTGTCTTTGTCCAACAGTACGCTCAAAGTTGCATACAGATAGTGTACAGAGGGCTACAGACCCTCCCCCTGGCTACCTTAGCAACATGAACTCCGTTATCTTGTTCTACAGGAAAGGATAGCTTAGATACAAATGCCCTGCTCTGGGAGCCGTCCCCGTCCAAGTTCTGACAGCACATCTGAAATGCACAGCCACCCTCTGACACAGGGAAACTCTGCCCTCATGTCAATTAGCCCCTCTGGCCCACGTAGGACAGGGAAAAGAAGTAATCATATAGCACTGGTGCCAGAAGTCAGCAGGAAGCAAGCTCCCCCCTCTTTCTCTTTATCTCTCTTTCTCTTTGTGTGTTTCTCTTTCATCCTTCAGGACACAAACCTGCAAGTGCGCTCGTTTAACTCAAGCTGCCTCGACTTGCAACGTGAGTCTGTGAATTTGCAGGAACATTTACAGGTCTGGGGATCTTGTACAAACAAGTGCTTTCTCCTCTCTGAGCAAGGCTCACAGTGACTGCAAAAAGGCAAAAGGAAAGATGTCTAAGCTACAGCGCTTCAGCAGAAAGAAAATACACATGCAACACCCTAAACATCAAAGCAATCCCCTTGCCCCCTCCCACAGCCCCCATGCTGCCCACTGGAGCGTCGCAGGCTGATGGATTTTCCAGCAGCACCCCGGCAGCCCCAGGACAGCACCCCCTTGCATTAGCGTAAAGAGAAAGAAAACAGGCTCTCTGCACAGTATTCACAAATGCTGCATTGGATCCATTGGCACAGGCCAGAGGGAGGAAGAAGGGAAAAGCACGGATGGGAAGGTGAGAGGTCCCAGCCAGCTATTGACAAATCGATGAAAGGAGTTCTCTGAAGTGGGCTATTCGAGTAGAAAGAGGCCAGCAGCTAAATGAGTTAGATGCACAGGGTCTCTCCTCCCCTGGAAAGCAGCTGGGCTCCAGCATCACATGCTTACCCCTGCAGCCAGCACTGCCCTCCTTTCTGTAAGCCCCATCCCAACCTTGCCATCTAGGAATCTCCTATGGAAGGGCCATGGATTTACAATGCAGGATTCTGTGAACCACTGTGAGAGCAGAGCGAAAGAGACAGCAAGAGAAACAGGGAGAGAGAAGCCACCAAAATCCAGCAGAAAGAGAAGGGGGAAAAAAGTGCACACCCTCCCCAGTTCCCCAGCACCCCCTCTCCAGCTTCCCGCCATCCCACCTCTCCTCTCCGCCTGTGACTCCACCAGACACACACGCACACGCGCGCACGCACGCACACACACACATGCACGGCAGATGCCAGCCTGCCTGTCACCAGTCATCGTAGCAAGTGAGGGCACGAGACAAGTGGGGGAAAGCAGATGACAGAATTGCAACCGGAAGGCGTGGAAAAGAGGTGCAGGGCGCTCGCCCACCCACCCACATTCTTGTGCCTTGGGAAAAAATGGTTGCCACTGATGATTAGAGAGCCAAGCAAGCTAAAGCCACCTTCCTTGAGATACCCTTAGTGCTAGAGCGGTGCCACCACCAGTGCTGCCCCTGCAGGGTCTGCAGCCCACCAGTGACTGGGAGGGGAGGGTGAGATTTGAGTGAGCAGCAAGCAGGCGGATTGGTTTGGGGAGAGGGAGGGAAGAGAGTCTACAAGCAGAGGACACAAACGTACAAGCTGGGTGGTTTGTACCGGCCTTTCTTGCGCTTTCTCTTTTGACCCTTCCCCTTTCCTCGCTTTGATTTTCTGGAAGAAAAACAAAAAAAAACAGAGAAGGAGAGAGAGAGAGAAGGAAAGAAAGGGAGAGAGAGAGAAAACGGAAGAAAACGCAAGGAAGAAGAGGGGGAAAAAATACAGCCATGTGCCTTGCTGGGAGGGGGGAAGCACATGAGGCAGGACTGGACGGCAAGTCCCAGGGCCGAAGCACAGATCTCCACCTCACACACACATTCACCGGCCCTCCTGCGCTGCTGCCAGCTCCGCAACCAGCCTGCCCACAGCCAAGCCAGCGCCGCAGACCCAGCAGAGACCACCTCCAGCAGGGCTGCTGCCAGCAGAGGTGGATCTGCTGGAGCCTCAGAGGGGCACCTGCCCCCTCACAAGAGGAGCAAGTGGGAAAGGGACAGGGGATGAGGAGGAAGGAACAGAAAGCTTTGTGAAAGCATCACGCAACCACAGTGAGCGCAGACAACCGTTCTAGGCAACAAGCACGGGCGCACAGTGACTAACAAGAGGCGACCTGAGCAGAGGGGCTCTCCCCAGGGAAAAGGAAACCGCTCTGACCTGATGCCCTGCCCAGCACCACCAGGCCTAGGAGGGAACAGCCAAGCTCCAACAGCTCTGCTGCAGGGTAGCGGTAATCCTGCCTTGAGATGGGAGCAAAGGGGGCCTGGCCTCAGACCCCACAGACAAGGGGAATGACCTGGTCTACACAGCAGTGCTGCGTGCAAGCGGGCCACCTAGCCCGAAGGCTCTGCTCACCCACTCCCACCTCCTGCCTGTGGTTCAGAGGACTCCAGGAGACCGTGGTGGATGTCTGCTAACATCCCCTCTGGCAGTCTCCATCCTGAGTGCCGAAGGCAAAAGAGGGACACCTGACCTAGTGATGGCACCCAGGAGATAACCAGAAAGCAGCTTTCAGATCTTCCCTCTTTTCCCTCCCTCCCCTCACCTTCACCATGGATCTGCCAGGCAGACAAGCGGACGGAGCCAAGGCACTGACTCCATTCTGAAAAATTCACCAGTTTCTCCTGACTCTTTGGGCAGAAGCTGAGACAGACAGGGGCTAGGATGTGCAGGCCTGGACACCAACAGTGGATCCCTACAGGCCAGTGAGAGCACAGGGAGGGAGGGAGGGAGGCTGGAGCCTGTGCTGCTCCTGGAGCCACGTTCGCACAGGACCAAAGGAGAGACATGCAAGGAGAAGGCCCTAGGCAAAGCACCAGGGCTCGTCGGGCAAGTGTGCCCCGGCACTGTGGCAGCTCAGCAAAGGCTCCCTCATTCCCTGGCGCAGCCCACCTCGGGAGGGAGCTGTTGGGGATATGTGGGGGGCGGAAGGGAAAGCACCACAGCTGTTTCTTGGGCCCTGTTCAAGCCGTCTCACTGGAACGAGTGTCAGAGCATCAGCTCGCTCCCAGCCTCTGCCCTACATGTCAGGAGTCACGGGGATGCGGTGAGGGGAGGAAAATCGACCTGAAGGGAGGAGAGGGGCACCAATATAACAGGACTTTCAATCCAGCACAAATCAAAGCACACCAAGCTCTCCCATCCCTTCCCTTCCTTCCCCAGGCAGTGCAGAACCAGCAAAGAGCAGGCAAGGTGCTGTTAGAAAAGGAAAGGGAATGCAACACAGTCTGGGCTGGCTGCTTCACCCACACCCCATCCTCACCAGAGCTCACACAGACCCAGCTCTCACACACCTTCAAACCACAGAGCCACGCTGACCGACCGTCCCCAACACAGCCCTGCACAGAGAGGAGTGTTTGCTGCACACAGCCCGGTGCAGCTAGGAGCAGATTTCCAGGGGGAGGAGGAGAGGCTGGAAGGCAGCTAGAAATATACAGCCACTGGGAGAGGGGTGAAGGAAGTTCTCTCACACTCCTTCTTGCTCCCTCTGTCTCCATTTCAGCCTCATCTCCCAGCATTGACCCCCTTCCTCTCATAACTCCACACCTCTAAAGGCAAAGTTGCTATCCCAGCCATGCACCATCCAGCTGACCCTCTTTCCCAGAGAGGTCACTCTTTTCAATCTTGTTCCACATTTTGTGATCGTCCCTGCAACTACTGCAGGACGAGAGCTTATTTCTCTTGTTTCCACAACCTTTTTACTTTGAGGAGGAAGGAAAAGGAAGGTTGTGCCTTAACCTCCTTCAGGTCACCACAGCAAATCCATCAGATTGATGAAAAAAAATCTCATGAAAGCCTCCACCAAGACCCAACTAGGACATCCACCTCCCTTTACACCCTCCCAGGCTCCCACCCAACAAAACCAGCACCACATCCTGCATGGCATCACTCCTGCCTCCACCAGGCCTCTACTGCCACCTCTCCCTGTTGCCAGCAGAGTTCCTACCCAAGCTGCTGTGAAAGAAGCCAGCAAGTACTCACTCAAGCAGCAAGAAAAAAATTAATAATAAAGAAAGGCAGCGATTTGCAGTAACCAGAAACACCCCAGGAAGAGGGAAGGGAAAATGGGGGCTGCACCTTGAATCCATTCTGGTAGGACACAGACGACGGCACTTCCCTGACTCAGGATAAAGCATTAGGAATGATTGCCGTGGCCATGGGTCATGCAAGCTCCAGGTCTGGGGTATGAAGGAAGGACCGTCAGATCTGGGTTTCTGTGCCCACCTGGAATGGATTCAGAGTGTCGCCCCATGCACTACCATATGCCATTTCCAAAAACACCTTCTCAAAGTGAGCATCTCCAACCAAAGAAAAGGGTAATGGGCAGTGGGGAGAGGAAATGCCAACCAACCACCAAAAGAGAAAGGAGGAAAGGCTTGTCACTTACTTTTCTTGTTTGTTTTTGACATCTTTCTTTGGTCTGGGGGGAAGAGAGAACAAAGACCTCATTAGAAGGGAGCTTACCACATATGCTTCCAGTATTATCCCCAGTTCCCACCAGGTCCAGGGAAGGACATGTACAGCTGGCATTGCAGGATGCCTATGGCACAGGTTAAGTGGTCCTTCTCAAAGTGTTTGCCCTCCTGTTGCACCTCGCTGGCAGCCAGTGCCAAAAGACTCATGGCTGCAAGCTTGCATTGTCCACTAGAGATGGAGGAGGCTTGCCAGCAAATGACTTCTTTTCCCAGGCTCAGCCATCCCACTGCAAACCAGCTGAGGAGACTGCAGAAGCCTCTGGACAACAGTCCCAACCCAATGGCAGAAAAAAGGAAAGGCTCAGAATAAGTTTATTGCAAAAGGAACCAATGCTGCCCCATTCTCACCTGCAGTCACATTTACTGTGCTGTAAGAAGCTCATGTGCGCTATGTGCTGACTCTGATGGGGTTTAATTCTCATGATCTGGAATGAAAGAAACAGAGAGGGTCACTGCCCATTCACTATTTATATTCACAGCTCCACATCAGCCCGCTGCGCAGCAAAGCATTTGCACCCCGGGTGCTCCTGGGAAAAGCATGGCAGAGAGAAAAGCTGGCTCTGAGACCCCGTTCTCCCAGTCAGAGAAGGTCTTTGATCACAAGAAAGCAGCAACACCAGACTCATGCCAAAGCTCTGTTTGCTCATGTGTGCAAGGTGCCAGCACTGGTGGACTGCCTTGGAGACAGGCACGGCAGAGGACGTAACACCATAGCAAGGTTCTTACTGAGCCATCCCTGGATGATGCTAGAGAGACAGTACCGGAGCATCCAGCCTGCTCTCACATAGAAGCATGCTTCAGTCTAATGCAAAGGCCCAAAGCAAAAGTTTCATATCCGACTCAGTTTCCCTAAGCCAGCGTTCCTTCCCAGCTGACACTTCACTTTCTCAGTGACTTGACACACAAAGTAAACCTGGTGATCTGTGCTTAAAACAGCCCTGCAGAGCCAGACATCATCCATCCCCCTGTCCCAAGCGCCTCCAGGGAAGTTGTACTGGAAGCTAAGCACGTATTGTCACATTCTCTCAACCCAGAACCTGGCTGGACCACTAGCTCTAGCATTTGCACCAGAGATCTGTTCAAGCGCCTCTGACCCTTTACAGGCATGCAGGCATACCAGCCAAAAACTGTAATTCAGCAAAGAATGGTAGGAAGAAAACCATCCCTATCTACACCATGCTAGCATGCTCTGGCCCAGGCTGGAACCTGCAAGTAGAAAAGCAGCATGGGGAACTACAGAAGGGTACAGACAGGTTCTCTGCCAGTGTTCAAACACAGCTCAAGTGACAAGTAAAGAGAGCTTGCTGGTTAATCACTTAGCCCTGAATGTCTCTCATACATATCAAAAAGTGATGGCAGTATTTACAGTAGCCATTCAAGGGGCTGAAGGACAAAAGGAGGTGAGGTTAAGGGTAATAGGCACCAGCACCACTAAGGTCACAAGCTGGGATCCAGACTGGCAGACAAGGGCAGCGGCAAAGGTCTCTAAAGCAGAGTTTGCATCTTCCCCATGTGCCCAGCCTTTGCTATCGTGGCCATCTCTGTCTCTTCCAAGGAAAGAATTCAGCAGCCTCCAAATAAAGGAGGGAAGATGCCCAGAGGCAGGAAATCTTTTCCACTTGACACTGAAGCAGTGTGTTTCTTAGAGCCCCTTTCCACCCCTGCTGTGCCAGTGTAGCTAATGACCCAAATCCCCTGCTCTGTTGGTAAAGGCTGACCTCACATGCCCTCCAGGAGAGAGTACTGACAAGCTTTCCCCTTTTGCGCTACTCAGCTGGCTTCAGAGCAACAGCTGTGTGGACCAAATGCAGAGTTACAGTGGAGCAAGGGCCCAATGAGTATTTTCTGTAAGGCCTCATAGACAACAGCTTCTTTGCATTCTCTAAGCATGAAGTGCTCCTTTGCATGCTCCTAGGTACTGTATTTGGGCATTAGCAAAGTCAAGAGCCAAAACCAGATTCTCCTCTTGGCCTTGAACAGCCATGGGCAACTCATCTTTTAACCCGGCATGATGTAATGCTGGGCAAAAGGGTCAGTAGAGAGCTGAGCCCTCCTGATCCAACAATTTCCATTTCCCTGGAGTAGGCTGCCCTTCATCTGAATTAGCTCAGAGATGGGACTTGGGGTGGCTGTGATAGCTGACTTGCTTCCTTCCACCCAAGCATGCCGGCTTGCAAGCTGGGCCCTCACCTCCATCGTGACGTTGTACACATCCACAGGGACACATTCTAGGCCCTCATCGCCGCAGCAACCGGCACATCTCATCAGAGGCACACAGGATGGTTTGAATATGTACTCCACCTCATCAGGGTACTCCTGGAAAATGTCCACCAGGGTCTCAATTGTCCTGCAGAAGCTGCGCTCGTAGACTTCCAGGAATTTGATAACTAAAAGGAGGAATGGAGGGAATAAGTTAATGCAAACTTAGCTCAGGAATTTCTAGTGCTTTGCCCCTTAAATCAAGCCAGACAGTTGCAACACATCTACCCTATGCTCTTCACTAGCAGTCTTGCAAGCTTAAGTCCTTCGTCTCTGCCCTACACACACACATACACACACACAAATCAAGTGGGGAAGAGAAAGAGACAGTCTCTTCCTACCACTGCTTCAGGGTATATAAACAAGGTAAACAAGAGAGCCTCACTATTTGCCACCCTGGCACCATGATGCATCCCACAGGTGCCTTCTCCCCAAACCCCTTCCCCGCTATACCCCATACTCTCAGATATGCTGTCACTAAGCATACTAGCTCAGCCAAAAAGCACCTGAAGCTGCCGCAGATGATCTGTGCTCTGGATCAAGGCCCGTCACCGGTTTGTCTTTTACTCCCTTTCAATAGAGCCAGTGGATGCCCCAGTGGGTTTTAGAAGGCAAGGGGATAAGCCAGAAGCATCCTTTCTACAGACCTCAGCACAGAGACACTTCCAAGAACAAGCAGTGGGTTCTGAACCAAGCATCCACATATCTTCACTCTTAGCGTCAGCTACCTCTTCTGCCCATGCGGAACATCCACCTCAACAGGCCACCTCAGAACCACAACAGCACCTGCTAGAAGTCACAGCCTCCACGTCTCCACACCGACCACTTTCCCAGACCAAGGAATCAAGCCACCCACTGAAAGTTTCAAAGCAAACCCAACGCACCCCCAGAATTAACTAGACCGTATACCTGGCTGCTAAACCGCAATGAGGCAGTGTGGGAGGGGGAACAGGGCGGATCTGCCATTATCCCCTGCCTTCCCTACAAATGGAGCAAACACTGCTTGCGACCTGCGCTGATTTCACAAGCCTTTCTCAACATTTCCCAGTCTCTTGCCAAAGCTTCATTTTGCTCTTGGTCAAGGGTTGGAGAGATTTAAAGAGTTGAGAGATAGGACAGATAAGTACACATGCACAAAAGCCCGCTGCTAGTACAGTTCTGCAAACAACGAGTACCTGGAGCCCTCCAGGCCTCCTAGCTCTACCAGCACACAGGCAAAGGAGGATGTCTCAAGTGGAGCAGAGGATAAGAGCACACACAAAGAGAGAGTACCTGCCCCATGCTGTTATGCACTATAATGATCCACCTGTAGAGTATGCAGAGTCCTACAGCGCCAAGGTTGATAACTGAGTGATAAGAGCAAACTGCTTGCATCATGGAAAAAAATGGTCTCCGGTAAGCGTTTCTAAAGTGCCCTGAACTTGTGACAAACTGGCATAAAGGTTACTTTGCCACAAAAATGCAAAAGCTGCAGGGCTTGGAGCTCACAGCCCGCAGTTAATTGTTGAAAGTTAATTCTAGGTCATGCAGAGCTGACAGTGCCACAGAGCTCAGAGCGGGTACAAGAGGGGAGGAGCTTCCGTCCAGGGAGTTTGAAGTGTCAGAGAGCGTGAGCAGCTATTAAAAGAGAAAGTGGCTTGTGAAAGGGAAATGTAGCCTGGCAGGCATGGACTGCTTGTTGGTATTCCTCATCTAGAAGACAGCATGTTTCTGTTCCTTGTCCTTTCCTTTCCTCTTCCTTCCTCCCCTAGCTGCAGTATGGCTCCTGGCTATTCTCCTATCTTGTCTGCAGCTACCTCCTTCTCCCCGTTCCCCTTTGGAGTGACCTTAGTCACTGCCTGTGTTCCAACAAGTTGAACAATTTAGTATGTGGGAAATTCTGCAGGCACAGTGACAGTTGCTGAACTGCACTGTTGATTATTCATGCTGTGCCAGCAGAAAGGATCTGGAAACTCTGGCAGTAAAGACACAGTTCTAGATAAAAATGCCTACAGACCTACGTCAAGCGGAGGGAGGGAAGGAAAGAGAGAGGGAAGGCGGCAGTTACCTGTGCAGATCAAATGCTGTAGTCTGGGGCATAAAGGAGGCAGAAATCAACACAGAGTAGAAAACTGAAGTGAAACCGATTCACATCTGCCACGCTTTCTAAATGTTTGCACTGTGCAAGCAGCTGGATTACACCAGAGAATCCGGACCACAGGCTGGCCACAGAACAGCATACTGAACTTCTTTTGCAGAGCCTTTACTTTCACAGCTGCACCCTGACGACTGACTATACTTGAGATCTGGGAGATTTGACAGGACCAAATCCTTCCCATAAAGAATATGGGAGTTTTTGGCTCTACTTTAACTTGTGATGATTTTCCAAAGTCTGAATCAGCCTCTGAAAAGGAAATGTGGAATCTTTCTCCAGCTGCCAGTCAAAAGATTCTGCCATGAAAGGTACTTTGCCTTGATTTTGCAGGACACCGGGCATACACACAGAGACTGCAATGCTCCATAGTTCATTTGCAGTTAGCACCCAAACCGGAGCACATGACTGAGGTACAGTCATCCTCACAGCAAAGCCCTGCCTCTGCTACCGTACCTACACTTACTCTTGTGTACTGGGAGTCATATTCCACACTTTGCCGGGCTGATTCAGTCTGTGCTTCCTTTCCATTGGTTGTGTCAGGGACAGAAGAAGGTCTGTCTTTCATGGGTAAGCATAGAAAGGTCACTGAAGGACTAACACCACTTGGCCTGCTCCCTTCCTGCAATCTGGGCTTCAACCCACGTTAAAAGTTAATCCTGCATTTAACCCACACCCCTACCCTGCAAAACATCTCCAGATTTGAGTCAGAGGTTCTTCTTTGTGAATGAAGGGGGGGAAGTAAGGTTAAAACTCAAGTCAGGGCCCACATTAACTCTTCAGGGTAGTTACAGCCACAGCAGGCAGGACTGAGTCCAAATTTGGAGCAGTTGAGTGGGAACATGCTAGACTAGAAAAGGAGCAAGTCTATGATCATTCTGCCTCCCTCCCCATCAATGGCTTAGCAGCAATACAGACACACTGTTCTTTTAAAAATAAAAAGTGCAGCCACAAGTGCTGGTGGTTTCCTTTATTTATACCAGAAAATCTTTTCTCGTGGAACAAACAAAGAGTGTTTGTCTGACTCCTCTACAACTTCCTGTGCCACGAAACATGTGGAAGGCTCTCTTGAGCACAAAAGGGTAGGGGCTGAAGCTAAAATTAGTCTCCAAGCAGAGTAAGTCCATCCCAAATAATAACCTGCCACAGCTCAACATCTCAGAGCAAGCATAAAATAGCCAAAGACACAAAATCACCTTTTACCTCAACCTCAACAGCTTCAGTGGAAGGAACTACAGGACTGTCCTTGTGGAACAGAGGCATATCATCATCTCCTCTTCACAGAGGAGAAACTGAGGTACTGAGAGAGAACCTCCAAGGTCATACAGCAGGACAGAAGTAGAGCCAGGAAGGTAATGCCAAGAGTCCTGATTTCTAGCTCACAGATGTATCTGCATCACAGAATCAGAAATAGCACCAAGGCAATAGCACCGAAGTCTCACCACTCATATTGCCAGACCAACCTCTCCTGCGATCCTATCAGTCTTCTTGTAACCAGGAATTAAATTCTTTTTGATTCCTGCCCTCCCCAGAGAAAGCAGTCACACAACAAATGGCACAGACGAGGACTCTAGCTCTTTCCTACCAACAGCAGAGGACTGGTTACCAAAATAAGCCGCACTGCAGGCTCCATCTTGTTCCCACTGGAGTCACTGAACCTTCTTCTGTTGACTTCAGCAGGAGCAAGGCTCAAGTGCAACAGGCGGCAGCCCACCATCAAATCAGGTATTCTGCCCATGCAAAATGGACACCTATCCCAAACACAGCCTGCCACAAACCTCTGGCAGCACACATGCAGTCTGTGACACCAGTAAAGTTACATAAATTGAAATCGAGTGTGACAAAAAAAAAAAGCCCATCTGGGCCCACACTGTTAGAGCCCTCTGCTGACCTCCAGCTGGAATAACGCTGGAGGTCACAACCCACAGGGACCCTGCAAGACCTCCATCAGACCCTGCCATGGAGCCTGTGGTCTTGCTCTGCTGTGAAGGTATGGGGAAAAGGCCATCAGGATGGTCTTAAAGCAGCTGATGATAACCTCAGCTTGAAGACTCCCAAGTCCACAATCCTTTTATCCCACTTCTGAACCAAGGACTGAAGACAGAAAGCCAATCTCCTGCAACTCACAGGGCTCCACTGGACGAGCACTTGCAGCAAGCGTGTCTGACTAACTTGGGGGCTGACTGCGGGTACTTGCAAAAACTAACGAGGCAGAGGACACTGCCACAGCCTGGCCTCTGGGCAGCCAAAGAGACACAAAATCACAAGGGCTGCAGAGGCACCACCTCGTTTCCCCACTGAGGAATGGTCCCATTCGCACTGGATAAGTAAAACCTACTGGATCACGTTGCTGTCCCTTGAATCCGCTAAGCCTGCCAGCTCAAACCAGAGCAAAAGGGTGTATTTCTTGAGCCCAGCACTTAGCAATAACCTGACTGGGGGGGTTACCTGGGACTTTCGGGAGGCACAACTCCAGGAGATCACCCTGGGCTGCCCTTCCTCCCCCTCTCCCCCCTGAGACCCGCTGCCCAGCCGCCTGGGGATTGCTGGGGTGCTGCTTCGGCCTTTGTTTGTGGATCAGCCCTGGCCACCCAGCCGGGCACCGCCAGCGCTGCTGGGGAAGATGACAAATCCTTTCCTACAGCACTGTGGTGAATCCCTAGCAAACTGTTCGCCACTACCCAGCTCTTTGTGTGTGCGCGTGCGTGTGTGTGTATATATATATATATATATTAAAAAATGAGCGTGTGTATGTGCACAAGCGCACGCACGCAGTTTTCCTCAGAGTTGTGGGAAGCCAGCGGTGGGCTGGGCCGGCCCTGCTGCACGCCCCGGCCCTGCTGCACGCCCCGGCCCCACGGCCGCCCCACGGCCGCCCCGGGCACGCAGGGGGGGCGCAGGGGGCGGCGCACGGGGTTAATGGCGGCGGCACCTCCCGCCGGCAGCCCCCGGCTCCCGCCGCCGCCGCTCCCCGGGAGGTGGCGGTGTTGGCCGCCGGCGGCTCCCGGGGCCCGGGCCTCCTTCCCCCGTAGCCCCCGGCCGCCCCCGCCCGCCGGGAAGCCGCCCAGCGCTTACCTTCATTGGGTTTCCGCTCCCCATCCCCCAGGGCAGGAGCCGCCTTCGACAACTGCAAAGATAACAGAGAATCGGTCACCACACGGAGCCGTTACTCGGGCCCGGGGCGCGGGAGGACTCCCGGGCCCGCCGCCGGCGCCCCGCCGGGCAGGGGGCGGGGGGAGGCCGCGGCGGGCCGGGCGCCCCCGAGGCGGGGCCGTGCCCCCAGCAGCCCCGGCGGGCACAGAGGGACCTTTTGTCTTTGCCCGTCCCCGGGGAGCCGAGCGGGGCGCGGGCGGCCGGGCCGGGCCGGGGGCAGGGGCAGGTGGGAGGGAGGCGGCCGGGCCGGAGGGAGGCCCCGGCGGGAGAAACGCGTCCCTCGGGAGGGGCTTCCAGTGATCGCGGCCGAAAACCTGAGAGCAAATCTGGGCCCGGGGCAGAAAAACACCAGGGTGCCCTCCCGCCTGGCACCGCTCTCCTCCGCCCCCCGCGAGGTGAATCCGGCCCGGGAGGGCAGAGGGGGGAGAAGGGCGGCCAGGCGCCAAAGGGCATCGCTCCCCTCTCAATGTCACAGGCGTCTGTCGCCAAGTGGTGGTGGCCACCGAGGTGTTGGTATCTGGCCGGGTGTCAGAGCGATTAACTGTGACAGCACCGCTTTGGCGATGGTCACCGCCATCCCACCCACGTTCCCCCTCTCCCTGCACCGGAGACGAGAGGGGGAGACGCATCCTTGCCCCGCAGTCCCCTGCGTGGCCCAGCAGCGGGGCTCCCGTCCCTGCGCTCCCCACGCTTCCCCTGGGCAAAATCCAAGGCCCCGAGCTCTGTCCTCACTCCCGTTGCCTTTTGGGATGAGGGGCATTTCCACACCGCTGACGCAGGCAGGAGTGGCGACAGGTAACCCACCTCCAGACCGGGATGGAGACGCATTACACTGCTTTACTAAGGAAGTCTTTTTAATTCCAGGTGAAACAAAAACTCCACTCTTCCTGCTCTGCGTGAGGGTTTTAGCTCTGACGTAACTTTCCAGCCAAGTCAGGTTTCCCCCTGCTGTTCTGTTCTGAACCAAAACCAAAAAATGCCCAGCTTGATTCACTTCCCCGAGGTATGTTGCCACCTGTGTGACGCCATCCGCCCCAGAACATGCCGTCTTTCAGCAAAGGCCCCAAAAGAGCGTGGTGATACATATAAAACACCGCTTCATCAGCAATCTGCTGCATTTAGGCTTAGAAAAAGGCCCTCTGATCCTGCGGCCGGAGACAACTGAATCGAGCAGGCAAAGTCCACCCCAAGCTCACAACGGGAATCTGCTACTGACAGTCTTCTAGGTAGCCCCATGCATGGGGCAGCACCACCACTGAAGCAGCCCAAAGCATCAGCTTTTAAAAGGAGGCAGCAAGAGAGCCAGCGAAGCCCTAGAAGCCCCTCTCCCAGCCGCTCCTTTGTGTCTGTGCACAGTTCCCTTTGTCTGAGGTCCCTCTGACCGAACTCCTTGCTTCTCATTTCAACCAAAGTCTTTCTGTACCTGGGCATAACTCACCGGCCCAGACCTGAGCCACCCCATGGATCTGTTTCTTCCCTGGGGAGGAGAGGGCTGTGAGCCCAAGCTCAGTGCTGTGACAACAGTTTAAAAAGCTGGTTCCTAGAAACAGTTTCATTCCTGAAGTGTGAAGGTCACTGCAACAGCACAAACAAAATGGAGGCAAGCGGGGGTTGCAGTGGCCTTCCGAAGCCACTCGGCGCCTGACAACCTACGGGTCAAATGAAAACCGCATCAAGGGCAGAAAAGCCTCAGTCTGTGTCATAGCACAGGAAAAGGATCACGAGCCAAGTCAGTTTATCCAATTCACAACGCCCCCAAGACCTTTCACAGAGGGATTTTTGGTTCGCACGTAGCATGACCATGATGGCCATGGCAAAATTAGCTCAGAGACACCTTGAGGGTCATTCTACCCATTCTCCATGCAAGGTTGCCCAGCCAACTGCCAATCCCACCACCTCCTCACACGCAAGCACACACGGTGCACAGGTGACGGAAAGCAGAAGCCACATACTGTCACTGCTCCCCTGCACCTGGCCAGCACCTCTCTCTGCCCCTGATGTACTGGAGCAGGAGCCAGAACACTCTCCCGGCAATCACCTAGACCTGGGTTGCGATCCCACCCCAAGAACCAGAAATAAGATCCGTACACGAGGTCTGCACAGAGCTTCTAAGCACTCCCAGGGGAGCTCTCAGCAGAAACCTGAAAGGTTTCCCAGAACTATCAGTAACACCCTCTCTGCTCACTCTACCAAGAAACTTTTCTGCCCTTTCAGCAGTGCCTTTCACCTGTGACTTAGGTGCCCTCAAAGCCCATCCACTAGAACAGCAGGTGAGGCTGAGGCTTGTGCCTCACTTTAAACCAGTCCGCTACATATCAGACAGGGCAATGGGGAACCAAAAGCATTCCAAGGGACAAGCAGGCCCAGCGTGCCCTTCGGTGGGAGCCTGAAGGTCACACTCTCCTCTGCTGGCTTTTGGCATTACCCAACAGCTCTGTAACACAATTTCCTTCCAACAGATTTTCAGCGTTTCACAGAGGTGTGGAAGCAACCCTTGTGCTCAAGAGTGGGATAAATGACCCTGGGAACGGGGCTGACCAAGGGGAAGCTCCTTTCTGTGCCCTTTGCAGGTCACAGCAAATGCACATCCCGCAGTGGAGTAAAACCCTCCCTAACGAATAAACCCACTTCACACCATCCGTGTGTCTGCACCCTCCCTGTCCCCTTTCTCCCCCAGTCCTTGTCTGAAGCAAGTTATTCTCTGAAGGGAGAGAAAAGGTTAATCAAGTCATTCCCCTCTAACCATCACTCCCCTGACTACCACCACCAGAACTCTTTCTCTGCCTTCCCCTCCCCCTAATCTGTGCAGCCTCATTAAAAGAGCTTTGTAACTGTTTAGGACTGGAACAAACAATCCATCCACTTTGAGAGGGACTCTGGGACCAGAGTTAAGACACTTTTCGTCTTAGGCACTAGAAATTCTCAGCGGTTTCTACTTAAGCAGGGGGGACACGGGACTCACTGCACTCCTTCTCCATTGTACATGCAGACAGAGGTCAGCAATACTGCAAGCTGCCAGCACAGCCGAGGCACCTCTGACACGGAGCAGGATGGACAGGAGAGCGGATTTGGGGTTGCTCACGAATCAGCAAACCCCTCTGAGATGTCAGCATGGGCTTCCCTCTCCCCTTCTCCCAGAGGAACACTCCTCGCAGCCTGTCCTGGGAGCAAGGCCTGGAGCAGCTCTGGGGAAGGTGACCCGCTGTGTCCTGGCTGCCTGTGGGCTGGGGAAACAGGTTCTGGTGGCTCCCCGTCGTGGCCTGGCGCAGAGGCACACCAAAGGCAGGGAGCCTGGTGGGTGTGCGATCATTAGCAGTCTAGTCACAGGCTTGCTCTCCCTCCCTCGGTGTCTGATCGATGCCTGTTCCCTATGGCAATACAGCTGGTGTATCCAGGTCCCTCCACAGTTCAGGGCAGGAAGCGAAGAGTTCCGAGACCCTCATCAGGGGTAACCTGCCACCCGGCTGCCGCCAAGACCCGCAGACAAAGGAAGATGAGGAACGACAGACCGTCCCCCATTCTTTAGGAAAAGAGGGACTGGAAGGGGACAACAACACAACCTCCCTGACCCCATGGGGAGCAAGGACTGCGCACCGCAGCTCAGCATAGGCAAACAGCTGGGAGGGCGGCACTGCAAACCACCTTTTCCTCCCTCTCCTGCACAGAAAGGCTATCGCCACCAATGGAGGCAGACACCTGTGGCATCAGAACAGCCCATCCCCAACCATGACATAATTTCCCACTGTCCCAGCCTTGCTGCAGGAGCTACTGTAACAATTTCCTCAGTAAGGAGCTATCCCCCTGCCACCTTCACCAGAGGAGCACCATGATTCCTGTGTCCCTCTTCTTTCTCCTTCAGGAAAGCTCCCTGACACACGCTGGGACCACGCTCTCCCAGCTCAGCCTCTGCCTGAGCTTTTATTTAATGCTCTCCAATGCGCCTGGCTAGCCAGATAGGTTTTATTCAGCACAACAGCCAGATTAACAGTACAGATAAATATTATCATCAAAGCACAAAACCCTAGTCCCAGCGTGAAGAGTCATGCCTTCTGCCATGCCCAGAGTCATCGTCAAGCTGCCTACGTGAGATCTGCTGGTATTTCTAACGTTCCCATCACCGTGGTGCCTGGGTGATCAACGGACAAATAAGGACAGAACCAAAGGGCAGACCTCACCATCGATCCGCCTGAGCACTTATATGGCCCGCATCACCCGGCTATCTGAACATCTCACAGTCTCTCACGTACCTATCCCCACAACATTTCCCCCCACCACGACCGACACCCCCTAATTCTTCCCTAGTATTTTCCCCATGATTATCCTCTTTCCTTTCCCATCGGCATCATCCTCCTGCCTGGGAGAAAAGGCAGCATGAGGCTTTTACACGACTCCTGAGGGCCGACAGACCTGGACTCTACCTGATCAGCCGTTTCCTTCTCTGGGGAAGAGGAAGGGGAGGGGAGAAGGAGCAAGGGGAGGGTTAAAGGGTATTATCACTAGACACCCATACAGAGTTGTCTAACCTATAGCCGGGGAACAGACACTACTGTACGAGTTCACTGAGGAGCCAGGGGGCAAAGAACCCCCGTTTTAGGTGATGGTGGAAAAACTCTTGGGAGGGCGGAAAGGATTGTTCCCCGAGCTGAGGCTGGCAGGCAAGAGCTGCGCTGTGCCACACGCCAGGGAGAGGTGCACCTCCGCTCCCATCGAGTACAGCCCAACGTGCGGCTGTCACTGGAGAAAGTAGAGATATAACAGGGTAGAAACAAAGCGCGTAGTGCCTGCATGACTTCAGTTACAGCTGAAATGGCTCCTAATTGGGGAGTTACCTTCCAGCATCGGTGCTGAACAAACAATGTGAATAACTGATTAGTTTGCAAGCAACGTTTATTTTCACGATTGCAGATCATCTGGCCCACATTCTCTCCAAGGAGAAATGGCAGGAGAGAACTAACCTGTTATAGCCTTTAAAACGTAATCCATGCCCGCCTAGCACACAGCCACTTTCACGTGGGCACTCTGTCTAAACCCCTTAATATCTCTTGGCAACACAGCCCTCTTGACTCTTTAGAAAACAGACAGATTTATAGGACAGGTTTGTACAGAAAGCTGCCTTTCTTTTTCCTTAAAAAAAGAGAGAAAGAGAGAAAGAAAGAAAAGAAAGAAAAGGAGGGAGAGTGGGTTTCTAATCCCTCAGGAATGACAATGAGGCAAAAGTAAAAGTGACTGAGGAGGAAGAGAAGAGAAAAATGCGCGGGTTTGTAATCTCGGTGCAGGAGACACGTATTTTGATTAATTTTTTTTTCAGTCTGGAAGAAATTCAGAATCCATTTTGTCCTCTTTGATCTCTATTTGTTTTTCCGGCTAGGTATTTTGAACTCCACTCGGCGGCACGAACCCGAGCTGGGACCCAAGGCAAATACCGCCGAAACACCCTTTTGCAATGTCAGGAGACCCGAGGACGGGAAGGCGAGGCTGATGCAAGAAGCCAGCGCGCTGCCTCCCTGCCCCGCGCCGCGCAGCGCCCCGGCCCCGCCGGCACCCCCGGCCCCGCCGCCCCGGGAGCTCCGCGCCGGGGGCGCGCAATGCGCGCTCCCTCCGCACGGGCTGCCGGCTGCCCCGGGGGCCCGCGAAGCGCCGGGCAGCGCTCGCCCCCCCGCCGCAGCGCTGCACGCACGCACACACACACACGTGTGCGCTGCAGGCACCCACCCGCACCCGGTGCCAGCGGCGCGGCGGCACCACACCGAGCAGGTGAGAAGGAAAGGGGGGGGGGGGGTGTCGAGAAAAAAAAAAACCACAAGGGGGGAAAAGTCTTTTCCGCGCCCACCCCCCCACCCCCCCCGAGGCCACAAAAGCCCCCGTCCCGCCGCCGTCCCCGTCCCCGGCGCTTACCTCCGCGCTCTGCAGATAGAGCAGCGCCGCCAGCCCCCAGTGGATCCAAGTGAGCAGAAAGTTCATGGTTGCCAGCGCACGCCGCGGAGCGGGGCCCGCCGCGCTCCGCCTCGCCGCCGCCGCCCCGCCGCCCCGCCGCGCTCTCGCCCGCGCCTCCTCCGTGCCCGCCGCCGCCGCCTCCTGGGGTACCGCCGGCCGGGCGCTGCGAGGGGCTCCGGGGGAAGGAGGGTTCCTCTTCGGGGTCTCCGGTTTCACCCCTCCATAAGCCCGGCTCTCCGCCGGCCCCTGCTGCTGCTTTCGGTGGGCGCTCCGCCGGGCCGAGCGCAGGCTCCGCGGCCGCCCCGCCGCCGCCCGGCCCCCGCCGCCGGGCAGTCCGAGCTCCACAGCGGCGCCCGTCCGCGGCCGCTCTCCCCGCGCCGGGGCAGGCACGCACCCGCGCCGCGCTCGGTTTCGCGCACTCACGCCAAAGTTTGCGCGGAAAGTTTCAATGCATCTCTTTTCTGCTGCCCCTCTTCGCGGCGGCTGCCTCCGGCGGCTCCCCGAGCCGGGGTCGCCTCCCCGGGGGGAAGGGGCTGATCCTGCCGCCGCTCGGCCCGACCCCTCTCCGCAAGTCGGGGTGATGGTGGTGGAGGGGACGAACAGAGCGCGTTCCTCCTGCCCTCTCTGCCTGTCTCTCTCTGCCTGTCTCTGTCCACCGCTTTAATAAAAAAAAAAAAAAATCAGAATAGTAATATAAAAGGAAAAAAAGAAAAAAAAAAAAAAAATCCAAACTGGCTAGAGAGGGAGGGAACTGGGGCGGGGGGGAGGCTCTGCAGAAAAGGGAGGAAAAAAAAAATCCCAGCGGATCAAAGTGTAGGTGGGGAAAAATAAATTACGAGAGGATAAAGCAAGGCGGCAAGCCAACAGCAGGTCCCGGTGCCCGGGGAGGGCTGCTCCCGCGGCGCGCTGTCCCCCGCCGGCGCGGCGTGCGCTCCTCGCCCCGGCGCACCGGCAGCCGCGCTCCGCGCACTCCAGCGGCGGCTCCGCGCAGCGCCCGCTCCCCGCGCAGCGCCCGCCCCACCGCCCGCTCGCCGGCGCTCTGCAACTGCTCGGCGCGGCCGCGGGGAGACACGCTCCGGAGAAGTCCCACCCTCCGCGGCGTTTTCTCCTCCCTCCTCCCCTCCCATCCTTTCCGCGCTGGCGAAAAGGCCACGGAGGTAAAGGGGTGCGCGCCCCCTCCGCCGCTCCCCGCCACCCCACGCGGGACCGCGGCCCCACGCCGCCAGCACGTCTCGCCCCCCGCCCGCCCGGCCTTCCCCCCGCCGCCCCACGGGCCGCGCTGCCTCCACCCTTTCTGCCCCGCCGATGGATGCACGTTCGGGTCAAAATTCACCTTGCCCGTGGGAATTGCTCCAAAGTCCAACGGAGCCATTTGGGGGGAGGGGGCAGCAGGGGACAAATTGTGGTCACAGACATCATCCGTCCCCCCCGAGGCCCTCGCTTTTCAGATACAGTGATTTCTTAGCACCTACGTGCTAAAGGGGGGTGGGGGGTGGGGTGTCATCCTCAGTTGGGCTTCACCTCTCTTTATGCAGCACCAGCCCCCCGCCTGCACTGCCGGAGCCGTGCCCCATGTGCCATGGGTGTCGGGCTGAAGGGGTGCAGGTTTTGCCATCAAACCCCACCCTGCTTTCTGGGAAGGTATTTGAAGGGCAAAAAGGCAGCTTTGTCTCACTGGGGTTACCGCAGACATTCCCCAACTGAGCTCCTTCTTTGCTCCTGTCACACACAAAATTTCCTCATACGGGATATATAGTGACAATATGCCTGTGTCAACATATATAAATCTCTCTCCTGCCACCGTCCTCCAAGGACCTCGGGTGGCGGACAGAGTGGAAGTCCAGACTGGCAGATTCCTGGGGCTCACCGTGGGCTGGAGGAAGGAGAAGGGGAAAAAGACACCGAAGAAAGAAAAGGCCATATTATCATTTGAAAGCAGGTATTCCAGTGCTGTGCCACGGACTCCTACTGACACAGGCGAAGCGTTGGCTCTATAGAGGCACCTGCTGGCTGAGGGAAACACACGAAATGACAAAAAAAAAAAAAAATTATCTTTGCTTTCGGTAGATCTTAGACCTCTTCTTCCCTTTGTTTATTTTTTAAAGGTTTTGTGTCACCCGTTAGTGCAGGATGCAGGGATGTCACCCGGGTCACACCGATCCCGAGGAAGGCTGGGAGATGAGTGACGGGTCTGTCTGAGCAAGGAGCGACTCCAGCTCCCATCCAGCGCCTCCTCTGCGTAAGGCAGCGGGGTCATGCCCCGCACCCCTGGTGCCCCCGGCCCTCCTTCTGGGCGAGGGGAGAAATCCAGCCTAGCTGAAAACTGAAAGAGAATATAATCCCTTTCCCCTCAGGGATCACGTTTCTACAGCGGAGTGGTGGGTGTTGTTCAAACATTGCAAAAGAATCCCTTTTTCTTTCCTTTCTCTATTTTATTTTATTTTTTAACTGATTGTTGCAGAGGGCTTCTGAGGAAAAATATCCATCCAAATAGCTGGAGTTTCCCGTATTCGGAATGCAATTGCCAAAAACGTCCTTTGAGAGATAGGGAGAGTTCAAGCCCCTCCCTGGGATAAAGAGGGAATATTTCACTAACTGAAGGTAAAGGCAAATGAAAGTTCCCGGAGGCAGGAACCGCTTCCGACTCTGTCACAGCTCACAGTGAGCAGCTCCCTCCTTGTGCCAGGCCTCAGCACTTCAGATCAGCAGCAAGCAGGTAACTCCGTCAGTACTTTTTTCTCTTCATTTGGTAGAAAGTCCTAGGTGCCTTTTCCCCTCTCACTAGGTGAGCGCTTTATGAATGAAGGCAGCTCTACTGCAAATAACTTGCAATTTTAACCCTCCCCTGTATGGACAATATCCCTTTGGCTGCTGCACCACCACAAGTCCCACACAGAAGTCTCACAAAAAAGATTAAACCCACGAGTGGCAAGGGGTAGCGTTATCCCCTTAAAGCTACAATGTACTGTAAATAATGTACAGAACCCAGCTTCTAAAATTACCACTACGGGATTGCTCATCTCGTCTTACGTTTCATGTGGATCCTGTGATCTTCCCACCTGCCAACATCCTGTTACCAGGAAAGCGGTGTATGTGAAGTTTGTGCAAATGGTCATGTACTTGCTTGAATTCTGGCACCAGCAAGGACATTCATGTGCCTCCCATGTTAACGTTACACCGTAATAAATACTGACATTGCTATAGAATCCACAGCGTTCGTGCTAGGCACCGCTCACCAAAAAAAGCAAATCAATGTGTTACCCAGCTACGCTTCTTTATTAGCCTTGTTATCTTTCCCATGTCAATGGCTCCAGAGACAGAAAGAAAGATGGCATCAACAGGCAGGATTTTAAATACGGAATACCTAAAAGCACAAGCTCCATGTTCAGGCACTTAAGGGAAGACGCGTGATTTGCAAAGAGGCTGGGTGATGACTTATTTGGAGCTGTGAGACGATGAGAACTTTTAAGAGCCTGACCATAATTTAGGACTTCATCTTGCAGATTGAATTCAGTGGAAGCTTTGGCATTGACTTCAAAGGGCACAAGCCCTATTTAGGGGCTCAAAATACAAAATTAGGAGCCTAAATTTAGGCATCCATTTTTTAATACCTTGACCCATGTTAGTAATACTCTTCGTCTAATCCCTTTATTTGACCTGAAAAGAGGAATGTCAGTAACTCTTTACCAACTTACCTAAAAGAACCTGTGGCTGACAAGGGGGAAATGCAAGAAACGCATTCCCTGCACTTTGTTTATTTTTTTCTCCCCTCTCTCAGATCCCCAAAATAACAGCCGGAGCAATGCTAGCGGAGGAGCTCAGGCCCACTGTGAAATTGGAACAGGAAATGTGAGAAATGTGGACGTTAAAAAACAAATGAAACAATATTTTCTTAGAATTCCATCTTGTGGGCAAGTCTGGGGGGAATCTGGATTTGGATAATCTAAATTAGGAGAGAAGTCAGGGAAACAAAGAGTAATTTTAAATATTTTAGTGCCAGAGCTATTTCTTAACACACAGCTCACTCTCTGATTTCAAATATAGTCCCTCAGCGCTGAGCCTGGAGGACAGCATGAGGAAAATCGACGTCTTGATCTGGCCTTCTAGCAGACATGGAAAAAAGGCCAGAATGGAGTGAGCTGTTGAGAGAAGCAGCCAGGTGAACGGATCCTAAATGTCCTGAGGTATTTCAGGTGCTTCCTTCCCTGTAAGAAATCACAGGGAGGCAGATGCAATAGCCAGGCTATGGCCGAGTTGTCTGCAGCCTGGTCACAAGACAGTGAATCAATTGACCACACGATCCTTATCGTTGTGATTATTTTTGTGTCGGTTGCACTAACAGGGAAGGGAGCAGCTGTAGGTATAACAAAAGGTTGCTCCTCTGAGATGCTTTGCCAACGCTCCCTCTGCTGTGGTATAAATAGAATACAAGCACCGGGCAAGGGCAGCGCTAGGCTTGTATTTGCAAGCATAAGAGATGCCCATGCACCACCCACTGGCTGTTTCACTTGCCTCTTGTCGCTCAGAAGTTTGTCCAAAGATCTTCAGCTCCTGGAAAGAGAGAAAAACGCTCACAAATGCACAGCACCATCACTCGCTGGTTCCTTCTGGGTTGATTTTGTACCCTGGGTGCTTCTCCCACAGTCAATAAAGACAGCAGGCTATGAGGAGCTGCTCCCCTTTCCTCACTCACCATCTCCCCTACCCAGTCTCTCGCTGGATCTTTGCATCATCCTTTTGCAGCAAGCAGCAGAGGCAGTGACAAGTGAATGGATGTCACAGGACAGGTCCTCAGCCATCAGCAGGATTGTTTTAATATCTACAGAGAGATCAAGAGACTCAAACAGCTTTTTTCATGCCGAAACTACATGTAATGTCAGCCTAAGGGTACATCAGACGTCTTGACCCTGACTTATACATCCCCGGCTAACAGAGCTGGTAGGAATACACACACACGGTTACTGTGATAGTACTTCACTATACACTTACATCATGGTCCCTGGAGAAGCATCTGATGGGGCAGTCTTACGTATTAAATAATTTTCTGGAGGGGAGAATTCATTTGGGCTCATTTATTATCATTTGTCCTGGAGCTCGTATTTTACACTCCAAACATAGGGAGTGGGTGTTATTCATGGCTTATGTGTCTAAGAAGCAAAGGCTGATTTCAGAAAAGCTGTTCTGTTGTTTGAGGTTGATCGCTTGATGTTTGTCCCAGGTGCTGGACACATGTTGCTTGCTGAAGGAGGTATGACTTGGTCTCAGATTTCAACATTTTGGTAACTACCAAACAAAAATAAAACTAAACTCAAGCATGCCTATCCCTCCCCTGCAAATCAAGTGGCCGTTAGCAATATTGACTTGAACAATAAATAAACCTATAGAACAATCACATCAGAATCACACCGATGACGCATCAAATGAGTATGGTAACAGAGGGACACAGCAGTTGGACAGTCAGCATGTGCAGTCCTCCACAAAGACAACCAAATGGGACTTCAGACCAGAGGAACCCACAAAGCATCTATTCTGTGTGTCATGGGCCACAAAGTCCCTCCCAACACCTCACACCACACTTCAGAGCTGTAGCAAAGGTCAAATACCACAAGCGTAATGCACCACAGAAAGAGAGAAGTGTGCAAGGCTCTCCCCAAGCCTCAGCAGTGGCAGGCTGTGATCCACGCCAGTGCCCCACACAACTGTCAGAAGCTGTCGGTGCTAACGAGGAAGGTAGCACACCCCAGCCAGTGGTGTCTATTTTATCAAGGGAAAACTCCCTCCTGCCCACAGATCTGGTAGTTGGATTAAATGCTGGGGACATGGGGACAGGATCACAGATATACCTTGTCACAAATCATGTATTTTCTCTGGCCACTCACTCACCAGTGCTCCCCTGGAAGGAAGAAACCACAGCAGAAACCCAGCCTCCTTCTCCCTCCAAGGCAGAAGAAAACCTTCCTGCCTCCCTTCAGGCAGTGCGGGATTATTGCCACACGGGCAGGGTGCCAACAAGCGCTGACCCAACCTCCTCTCAGATCTGCTTGGCGGGACTCAAAAGCCCCTCTACAATGGAAGGAGGAGATTTGGGAGTTGTAGCTTCCTTAGGGTTAAAAGCTGGTGAGCAGCTACCAGCCAGCCATTTGTGGTTCCCCATTCCAGGGTACCAGAGGGGTGTGAAATGTGTATGCACCAAAGCAACACCTGTGCCTCTTCCCCAGCAATTAGGGGCTGAGGCAGGGAACCTCCCCATCCCCAGATACCACTTCCCCACCGGTGATTCTAGACCTCCTTGCACCATTTCCTCCTCCCACCTCCTTTCCCACAAGTAACTCATGATCATCCCAGTCTCACCTCCACGAATGACCTGGGGCCTGACCCTTCACAAAAACCTGCCCACTCAACTGTGCAGGCTAGAAACCCCAACCAAAGGATGCTCCAATCAAATCTACAACTGGATGCCAGTTAAATGTTTTCATACTTATGCTAGGTTATTATCTGATGTCTAAACCACAAACCATACATAAAATTGTAAAGCTTCCATCTCAGAGGTGTATTAATGTCTGGCTCTACACTCTGAAAACATGCAATTTTTTTAAAATAGCAGACTTCAAGAAATTGTTTTGGATAAATGGAAATTTGATAACTCTTTTGAATCACAGTTCACACAAGATAGTGTTTCAGTTTCATCAGGACCTTAAGTAAAGCATATCGAATACAGGTCAGTGAGCAATTTCATGAGAGCACATTGCGTTGCTCAAAGCAGGGAAGTTTTCTTAAATTCCTTCTGTCTCTGGACTCAACAGATGCCAACACACCTTGGTGGCTGTCTGCCCAGAGCCACACCTTCACACCCAAAAAAAGGCTGGGCAATACTCCCAACTAATAAAAGATCAAAACAGGGGCAAATAGGCTGTTGGGAGGTTCCTAAATTCTCCAGCTCTTGGTCTCCCGGGGGAGTACTTTCCAGCTCTGGAACTGAAATGCAGCCTGTAGAGCATTTCTCAAGAACAGAATTCGAGAGCTGCCTTCCTCATCCTTGGCCAAGCTCATCAGCCTCGTCCTTGCTAATTGTAATTTCTCAAATTCCTTTTGCCTCTCAGCATTTTGAAAGCAATTTCTTAGGGCAAATCTTAGAAGGAAGTTTGGTCCAAACAGCTTCAGGTTGAGACCACTTCGCTAGTGTCAGTTCTGGGAAAACTATTTACACCAGTAGGACAAAACATAGCCAAGGCTTAATATGCTCGAGATGCCAGAAATGCCCCCTTTCTTACAAATAGGATATTCATAAATAAAACTACTTTTGAAGAAGATTGGCAAAATCTGAATTGGGTAATAGGTTTTCTGATGTCACCAATTCACAGAAAGGTCAGTATTAAAAGCCCAGATGATTTAAAACAAAAACCGCAGGGGCAGCTACTCATACAACTGCCATCCACCAACAAAATTAAAGTTCAAACATATGATCAGTTTCATCATTGCCAGCTTATTTTCTGCTCATCTAAAAAGAAATGTTATTTCTGGAACTGAGCTATAGGTCAAAGAGCTTAGCTTCTGACATCTATAGTTTGACAGAGAACTTGCTTTTCAGTATTTTCTGTATTCCCATATATGTTATTTTTCTCCTCAAGGGACAGTATTAAGTCTTCCAAAGGTTGGTGGATGGAGGAAGGGATGTGAGTTTGCAAATCAGCAGTGAATCTAAGATATTATCTCTATCCTGGTAGCAAAAAATATAGTGCAGGTTTACTCCATCCCCTTCCCGGACGTTTCACGAGAGTTACATTGTGGGTGGATTAGCATCTTGCCCACTCACATCTTATCCATCTGTATCATGTTGCAGGGCAGCACAGGACCATCAGGGCAGCGCTCCAGACCTGCATGGGGCAGTGCTCTCTTACCATTACATTGTGAGGCAGCAGCACTCCGAAAGAGCAAGCTGCTTTCCTGGTAAAGGAAAATACACAGTCCTTGCCCCCAGAAGACTTGCTATGAAGTACCTAGCAGCCTGGTTTCCCTGAAAGTGAGCCACAAAACAACTCTTATAGCAAGGCATTTATATCTGGATAGCCCATGTCCAGAGCCAGCCAATTTGCAGATACAAGAGAAGCAGGCTGAGTTGAGCAGCTTCCCTCACCCTTTAGAAATAACAGCATGCCTTTCTCCTTTCTCATTTACCCCCCCGAAGTTTCAAAAGCCCTAAAACACGCTCTCTACCCTGGACTAAATGCCTAAGCTGCTTTACCTTTTAATGCTTGTACCCCTGAAGCCTTTCCTGCCCATTCAAAATATCTTTATGCCACAGCTGGAGCTGTGTGCCTTTAGTACTGGGGGGCTGCCTCACACGTCTCCCAGTTGCCATGCGCACTGCTGTGCTGGGGCCCCAGGACACACCTGACATCAGAACAAGACAACTGTTCTCTGAGGCCACATCCCAAGTACATGTCACTGGCTGGGGACCAGGGCTGTCAGCAAAGCAGCTTTTGCTTCACTCAACATCAGGCCAGTTAGGTGAAATAACATGAGCTGAATCCCATTTTCAAAGAAAATGATTACACAACCCAGTGCTATCTGTGAAAACAAACAATTAAGCAAACAAAGCCAGGCAGCAAAGTCAATGCAAGAGTAAGTGTGTTTTGTGCAGTGCCATGCCTGGCTAACTAGCCCTGCTCTGGAGACCAGCAGTGCCACCTCTGACACTTCTGCTCGCTCTCCCCCTCACAGACCAACACATTTCACTGCAGTTCACTCGGGCAGTTTGCTTTGATCCTTTGCAGTACTGAGTGGAGGGACCCTGCAGTGGTGAATGGCTTCAGCTGCAAAGCTCTGCTGAAGCAGCATTTGCGCCTGTCATTTAGCTGGCCTTTTCTGTTTGAAAGGAAGGTGGCTTTGCAGTCTTTGAATGGAAGAAGTGGCTTCCAGAACAGAGATGCCTTATTAAGTCTGTGCTTCTGTTCTTTCACTGATGAACATATCTGCTGTTAGTGTATCCGTGTTCCTGCCCTGCCTGGGACTGAGGAGAGGTCTGGGCACACAAGGCTGGGCTGGGCAGAGAGTGCATGGCGAGGAGATGATGCAGAGGCTGCTAAAGGAGGTCCTGGTGGAAGGTCTGTAGCTCTTCACCCAGGGGGTCATGATGGTAAGAGGACAACCCGCCAGTTTAAAATGTAACAGAGCACCTCTGACACACTAGAGACATTGAGAAGCCCAAGGGCTACCACCTCGGAGAATCAAGTGGTTGCCAAGGGAGTTGTCTGCATTAATATACATCCTTGACCCAGGTGCAGCTGTGTGCAGACTGGCTTCACTGCTGGACAGCACACTATGGTGCAGAGAGCTGAGGCCAGTGGCTGGGGGCTCATGCCAGGTTTCGGTTGAAAGCGCTTGCCTTTCATTTTTCTCTGGACTGAGCAGCGGGAATAGAGGAGCTGCATCAGCCAGCACCGATTTCATCTGGTCAGATGTTTGGTGTAGTAGGATGAGTCAAGGCTCATTAAGCAGCTGCTGAGGTTGCCTGAGCCAGCTGCGTTTTTCTCCAACAACATGCACATTTGTCGCAGAGAGTGGCTATCAGGTTGGCTACCTGCTCTCCCAGGTCTGCAGCTCATTCTAGCAAGGGGAAGACTGGGCAGATCATGCTGGCATTTCTCTCCTGGCATCCCACCTGTATGTATCTGGCCAGGTGGGAGAATGAAGGTCTCTGATGAGGTCACCACTGAGGCAGGCCCCCAAGACCGGCCCAATCTCCTTACCAGATGTGGCAGGTAGCAAAACCCAGACAAGAATCAGGACATGGGCCACGTGGAGGTCCCTGCACAATGAAGGACAACAGCTAGCTGGAGGCAGCCAAGCACACAGCTGGAGCCAGCCAGCACAGCGACTCTGTGCCATCTTACACTAGATGGCCTGTGCTCTGTCATTGCAGACACCTTGGGGACAGTCACCTGCTGGCAAACAGGAAAACATTATCCAGGGCAGTTTATTGCTGACTGCTCCTGTCCTGAAGGTACCAAAGCGTGTCCGACTCCAAAGCACTGCAGGAGTAAGAGCAAAACAGCCAGTTGCATCCCAGAAGACTTGTGACTAGTGCATACTCTACTCTGACTAGTACTAGTAGCACCTAGGCTAAAGTGGAAGGTGATCTCACATCATCTAGCACACATCTGCAGGCAGAATGGAGGCGCAGTGGAATAGGAGGGATCAGGGTGGGCCTTCCAAAACACTGCTTTGGTGGAAACTCATTCCTTATTGGTATTCTGTGCTAGATTAAGACTACTAACTAAAGAACTAAAAATGAATTATTGATTAGTTAAGAGTCAAATGAGTGTGACTCAATGTGATTTGTTACAGGCAAACAGAATAAAGTCCAAACTGCTAATGTACAAACGTGGAGTTTTAAAAGGGCCAGTTTCCAAAGCTGAAAACAATTCAGCTTTGAGCAAAATGAGATGGGAGAGAAACACAAACAGAAGAAACACAGTAGTTGGGAAACTGAATATTTTTATTGGTGCTGAAATATCACAATTGGGAAAGGAGGCTGGTTTGTAGGGAAAACAAAGCAATTGCAATAATTAAAAATGTAGATGTTGGTCTCTCCTTATGGACTTGTGTGTATGTAGATATGGGGGGGGAGAAGAGAAGCTGGTAGCAATAATTAATGTGACTGATAATTTAATTTATTACGACTGTAGAAAATTGATAGGAGGAGCAAAAGAACAGGAAGATAACTGCGGACAGATCTAAGCGTAGTAAGACAGCTTTTTTTAAGCAGAGTAAAACCAAAGGATACCATAAAACAATTCTAGTCTATTTCTACGTGGAAATAGTGGTGAAATAATTATCTAGTAATGATACAGAGAACAGTTGTAGCCAACAAATATTATTGTTGTAGACTTTGGACAGTGATGACACATATTTCCTTCCCAATAGTGACTACGGGGTTTTAAAAATATGTAACAGAAGTGTAAGAAACCTGAAGGCAGCAATTTAGATTGAACACATGGAAAACCCACCACTGCAAAGCATTAAAAAGAGCTGGCAAAAAAAGACTCTGAGGAGCTTTGATAATTTTTGGAAAACAGGTTTCATAGGCCTAAAACAAGGTGGCATTTTACCAGTATTATGATGAGCAAATAAAGAATGGCATGTGGCACTGCAGCAAGACACACAGAGAGCTGGTGGAGCCTCCATTCCTGAGCTTTTCAGTTAGGAAGAATGAATTAAAGGGGATAGAATAATTCATATCAGTGAGCCTAGACACCTAGGATCTAGTTAGATCTAGTTAGAATAACAACAGCTTTTAACAGTGAGATTACGAGTTTGCTTGACAGAGGTAACAGGGTTGATGTAATTTACTTGGACTTCTTCAGGCCATTTTAGTTCATGCCATAGGATGATACAAAATAAGCATGGATCTTATTAAATGGATTAAAAACTGGCTAACTAGTAGGTCTTGGGAAGTGATACTGTAAGTGAAGAGTCACCATTTGGCAGGTGATGCTTTTGGCCCAGGTCTTTCAAATCCAACTCAGAATGATACATTAAATGATTGCTGTTGAAGCCTGGAGATGAAACTATTAAGTAATGAAGAGGATATGTCTTTGATGCAGAACAATAAAGATTGCCTGGGCTCATGCAAACACGATGCATTTTAATGCAGAAATGTATGACTCACAGCTATGGAAGAAAGCAGACCTCCTACCAAAAGGGGATTTCTACCCAAGCAAGCCAAAAATCAGGAGAGGACTTGGAGGCCATGGAAATATCTGCCAGGGTGAAATATGGTGTCAAGGGTGACAAGATCCTGGGCTGCAAACCAGGAAATATTAAACAGGAAAAGGGAGGCTGTATTATCCCTTTAGCACCAAGACAACTGCTGCTGGGAATGCTGCATGGGCAGGGAGGATTAGAGAGGGTGCTGGGAAGAGCCAGAGGATGACTGCAGCACTGGAAAAGATGCCATGGAGTAGAGCTGCCAGGACGCAGCCTGTTCGTTGGATGAAAGAGGAGGTCATGGGTGGTTTGGTCATGGCATGTAAGAGTCTGACACTGAAGACAGCAATGCAATAACAGCAGTTGCAAATATTAAAAGAGCCAATGGGGGGAAAAGATGCAAGGCAATCTTGGAGATAAGAAATGAGGCAAAAATACAACTGAGGAAAATTACAACAAGCTCTGGTGGATTTTTTGAAAACTGGAAATCTTTCAGTCATTTTCTACAAAAGAGCTTTAATGTTTCTCCTTAATTCAAACAGGCATGAACTTGGGAAGATTCTTTGGTGGGTGTCATACAGAACAGATGAGATAGTCACTACAGTTCCTTCTGCCCTATATCTGTTATAAAAGTTGATGGATTCTGTGGGTGGTTTTGTTGCTTGCTCTCATTACAATAGGTATTTGTGTCTTCCTGCTGGTTAGTCAGTGCAGTTTCTCTGCATCCAGTAGTGATTCTCTTCCTGATGGCCTCTTTTCCTTCTTCATCTCTGTAGCCAGAAGCAGCAATCTGCTTCATTACCTTCCCTCCTGCTTTCCACAAGGTTTAAACTCCCCACAGCTCCATTCATGTCCCAGTGTGCCCAAGTCTCCACGCTCCTCCAGCCCTGCTCCTAACTGTTCAATAGCAAGAGATGTCTCTGGAGAAAGACCCTACAAGACAAGGCATTGAAGGATGCCTCTGTCTCTGTTCAGCTACAGAGAGCAGCTATGCAATGGCCTCAGACTTGAGTCAGAGGCAAACTTTTGGGCAGCCAAAGGCAACTTTTGTGCAGGTAAGGCAACTCCCGTGATGGACAACTTACCCATGTCATACTCCAGGTTTGTGGCAGGGGGGCGAAGGGACCCAGAGCAAACTCCCATCTCTTAAGAGTCATGGTTTGGTGGTGGACTTGGCAGTCCTGTGTTGACGGTTGGGCTTGATGATCCTGAAGGTCTTTTCCAACCCTAACGCTTCTATGAATCCATGATCTCCTGCTCCAGCCCTTGGGCCGTGTTTGCGGGGCGGGCTGGCTCTCCCCTGGCCCCGGGGTTTTCACGCTGCCCACACTCCCCCCTGCTGGCCACGCCACCGCTCGGCCCGCCGGCTGGCCCACTGCTGGCTGCCGAGCCGTGTTCCGTCTGCTTCACGTTCTGGAGGTGAAATACAGAAAAAGATCACAGTGGCACCTGGTCCTGTGCCTGGAGCTATGTGGGATTAAATATCCCTCACCCACGTGTTTCGGCAGGGCATTAATTTCAACCTGGATGAGGGGAGCCATGGGGAATGCCTCTTTTTTCGGCTGATGCTAGCAAGAAAATAAAGCCTGTATAAACATGGTCACCCAAGCCAAGGAAGCCTCTGCCTGCAAACACCACTGTAGGAAAGACTCAACAGCATCAGAGGGCCATCGGGCAGGTGTGCGAACTGGAATGTCATTAACTTAAATGTTACCTCACGCTTTGCATAACTCACAGCTGGATGTGGAAGTGCAGTCCCATTACCTGCACCCTCTGACAGTGCGGTCATAACCCCAGCAGAGAGAGACTGCTAAAAATTAACTTATTAATGTTGTTGTTGCTGTTGTTATTACTAAGAAGTCAGATACAGGAGTACTAACTCAAAGAAACAGGCCATCCCCTCTTGCCAGCCACCCTCTGAAGACAGGACTTTTCTGCTGAAGATAGGGACTAAGGAGAAAAATGAGTGAAGATTTCCGTTTCTGAGATAGCTGGCAATAATTAACATACAGCTAATGGAGCTGGGCTTTCCAGGGAATGTATTCTAGCTGCGAGAAGATTGGAAAATTCCAGAGTGAAATGCAACTGGCCTTGCACCTCATATTTCTTGTGCTCCCCAGATCCCTTCAGGCCATTAGAAGGCCTGACCCCGAGTGTGCTGAAGCTACTCTGAGTGACTTCTTTGTGTGTTGAGGACTTTGGGGCAAGGCTGCTAAACCCCCAAGAAGAAAACCGGGATTATACTCCTGTTGGAGAGAGCTGAGGCCCAAGAAGCCTGTGGAATACCTCCATCTCTCTGGCAGTATCTTTCTGCCAAAATAATCCTATCATCTCTTGCTGACGCTCCCCCTTCACCCCAACCCCCTCTCTCTTTCAGAAGTTGGTTCATCAAGGAAAATACAGCCCAGGCTTTTGTACAAAAGGACGTCGACATGCTTACCAACACAACAGGCCAGCGTGTGGTCTGGTCTGTGGGCTACACACTACCACAAACCACCCTGAATAAAGCAATAAGGAAGCACAGACCCTGCTGTAACAGGGACAGCACAGCCCCACTAGTGATAAGTTACATTTTTAGTATATCTCTGGCCTATCTGGTAAGGAATCCAGCACTGACTTCCTCTGTGGTAGGACACTTTTCACAGTTAGCCCATACAACACTACCAGTTTTCAAGCAGGGAAGCGAAGAGCAACTCCCAACAACCAGGATTAGACACATCTATATACAAAGAGTAAAAAATGCCATCAGCTGGTGCTATCATTGTTTACTATTGCATATGCAGCAGGAATAGCTCAAGATAATGTAAGAAAAATAGTTGAAGTCATACAAACATATAGATTCTGGGGTATTTATGGGACAAGATAGCACAGTGAGGAAGGACAGATAAGGTGGTGCAGGAAGAAAAGAAAATGAGAAATTTTGCCCAGGGCAGCTGAGAGACTGAGGAAGACATGAATCTGAATGAGAAATTTTTAAACATCAGATGATCTCCAAAGAACATTTGTGTTTTTCCTCTCCTTCATAAGCACAGCAACAGCATACAGAGCAGGAGGGAAAATACACGCTGAAAAATAAAGTCTCACTCCATGCAGTTTCTTGCAGCTCTGTACAGGCAAAGACCCACAAGGGAAAGGGGAGCGAAGGACCATTAGTAATCGCAAAACCCAATCTCCTGTGATTACCATCCAACCTTTAACAAAAAATCTTCACAATTTGCCAACTGTAACTGTAATTCTATTGTCTTTGCTCCCAGGTCCCTTGGCTCACAGTTACAAGACCACTCATGCAGAACACCAGGTTATAATTCTGATAGCTGGTGGAGACAAAGAGAAAGTCCACCAGGGAAAGATAAATATTGTTCTATAAAGATCACCAACCAAATCTACTCAAATTCCAGAAGATAAGAATCGTTAATAATTTCCTGCTCAAAGTGGTCAGCCCTGGCCTCTCCTGCAACCTCTTGTTCCCATGAAGATAACATTTCTGAATAATAATTATTTTTTTAAAAATTACCCAAAACTAAAGCACTTTTCCCCAGAGTAAAACTTCTGTCCCTAATTTAGCCAATGTTGGCTTTATGCCATCACACTTCTTTCTTTAGTGTGTTGTATGGTGCATTTGGAGAAATGCAGCTGTATCTGAAATGCTCAAATCACTTTATTTTAAGCAAAACACAGCTTCCATCCACCTCCAAAAGATCTAAGTATTCCAGTAAGTAAAAGCTACCTGTTTATCTTACCAGATCACAAACTTTCAGCTGTCCCTGGAGAACAAAAAACAACAACTAAATATTGAAATAAATTCTGCCTTTTGAGGGCCGATGAAACACTTTGACTGCAACTACGCAGAATCACTCTCTGGAATTGTTATCCACCAGTGGACTCCAGCATGTTCAGACTTCTCACATCCTCCAATAGCTGAAAGTTTAACCCTGGTGTTATTTTCAAGCATTTCCAAGACTGTTTTGATTTGGTGATACATACTCCTCAGTTACAGAAAACATTTTGCAGGAGCTGCTCTCTGGCTTTTCTGGCTCTGAAAGATCCCCACAGCGGAGCAGCTGCAGAAGTGATTTTCCTTCTAAGAACTGTAAACTGTTTGCATCCCAGGACAGGGAAAAAGGGACCAATCGTTACTAAAACAGCATCATATCATGATCTGCAAAATATCTGTAACCATGACCACTCCTTATGGCAGAGCTGAGCTCCCTGTGCCTGCCTTGTGCTGCTTACTCTCAAAACCCACCTAGGGCATTTCCCTCTGTGCTAGCCCCACCGGAGCCGTCCAGCTGTGAGAGAGAAAACTGGTTCTGCTCACCAGAAATGTGGCATTTTGCTTATTGCCATGTACCAGCAAGAACCACATTTGGGAACGAGATCCAAGGGCGGGCTTGCGCGGTGGGCACTGGAGGTCAGTAAGTTATCGCTTTATTTGTAAACACGAGAAAACTTCATCTGGAGTCAATAAAAACACGGAGTCCCGTGGGACCATTCTCCTGAGTTAAAAGCAGTAAATTCAAAGAGCTCATCCTTACAGAGAAGGGAAATTGGCAAAGAACAGCAGCATAATAATATGTTACATTGTATATCTACAGGCCCTTTGATCCCTGGATATTTACAAATATTAATGAGTCATGCTTCTCAAGCACCTTCTCGGAAGGTATCATTAGACCATTTTCCAGATGGGGAAACCCACGGGAGAGAGAAGTGATCCTTCCATAGCCACACAGAGCGTCTGTGACACAGCCGAAAGCAGAAACCAGATATTCTTGCTGCCAGTCCTTTGTTTTTAATTATAGCAACATTCTTCCTCTCATATTTTATGTTGTATTTTATAACAAGTCATATATGAATACACCTATGTAGGACATTTCTTGCTGGTTTACTTTCTACCGGTCACACTGATATTTTACTCCTTACGCTAAATGAGTTTTAACTGACTCCATTACAGCAGAAAAGTCAGTAATAAATATACACTGCAGTCACACAGAGAGCGTTCCTTACACAAAATAGTCATTGCCTTTATAAGCAGCAATAGGACACTGAGAATTTAATAACAGATACATCTTTAATGTTTGAGAACAAAATGCATCTATACATATGAGTGAATGCCAAATAATGTGCTGTGCTGTCTTGGTCAAGTTCAGCAACCCTAAAGCTGCAATATCATAAGGGATCGAATTTGAAGAGACAGAATTTAGTGTCTGTTGGCTTGATGGAAGAGCAGAGGTAGAAAACAAAGAAATGAAAAAATCGTGAAGTATTCTCAAGTATGTGAGAAAGCAGCTATCTATAGGCTCCTTTGTTCTGGGAGAACTGATAAAAACAGCAGTTTTCTTTGGTGACACACTACCTAGCACTGCTTTTTTGCTCCTGTTGTGGATAAGCAGGACAGTTGGCCCTGGATAACCTAACCCATAGTGGCTCTGCTTCCCTCTAGAACACCTTAGCATTTTTTTTTATTTTTATTTTTTTAAATGTACAGATCCTTTGCATATAACAGCTCAGCCAGAACACTACCACAGAGTTGAGGCTAATGGGGTAACTTCATTTACATACAGAGCCAGTACTTATTAGCTTATTTCTACAAAACATTCAGATCCTCCTGTCTCCTCCCTCTGAAATCTATAAATTCTTCCCACCATATCCATAGATAAGAGGATGAGCTGGGCCTCTGCACTGATTCTGTTCCTTACTGGGCCTGAAGTGGTGTGGGAATTCGATCACTTTATCATTTTCTCCCTGGCTTTCTCTTCAGCCTCACTCTTCTCTGCTCTCACCTTGATTTAGCATTTTGTCCTTTCAAGAGAACAAAGTAATTGCTCTGGATTTTACCAGGGGACTTTTGCTGGTGGGATAAACCTGTCCAGATGTTGGCATTTACATCAGAGCTAGACGTCTAGACTTCCTTTAACAGTCAGCAGAGAAAAATAGGCATTCTGGGGCATGGGTAATCTCATTTTAAGGTAGATGTTGAAAAGCACTCAGATGAACCAAGTCCTGGAAGTGACTATCTCTTTCCATTGGCTATAAAGATTGCCTGGAGCAGAAATTCAAACATAAACATCAAAAGTTAAGAGAGATGAAAGTGTATGGTCCTCAAAGTGCCTAATACAAAGGCACTTCAATAGTCACTGGGCTTTGGGCCTTTTGTAGTGCATGAAGTAATATCTATGTGTTTTCCATGATATGATCAAATAGTACTAGAAAATAAGGAAGAGGATTCTCTGTGAAGGAATCACAACCTTATACTCCTTGTCTGGGAGTGGTACCCACTCACATGCCTGAAGACAGCTAGGCTTAAGCCTCAGCCTCAGACCCAACAAGTTCGGTTCAAGTATTTCTGCTGCCGTCAATGGAGTCAGATTGCCCTGTCTCAGCAGGAGGATGAATGACTTCACAGCAAACTCCATTCAGGGGAAGAGCTGCTTTTCTGGAGTCATTGAGCAGATGCCAGTAAGATGCAGTCTTCCCTAATGCTAGCTCATGTTTCCCCAAAGTAATATGAGGCAAAATACTACATCATCTCTAAAATTATTTTTTATATTCAATATATATTACACCTTATTCAAGAAGGTGTATCAACTCAGTTGCCTTCATTAGCACAGTTTGCAGCTCATCATCAGTGAGACCTCATCTTGCCCACCTCATGACAGCACCACACTCAGACCCCCTCCAAATCACGTCAAGAGGAGACACTACAATTACTACCCCTACTGATGATGCAGCCAGAGACAGTCCAGCAACCCTAGATGGCAGGCTTTTGATCAAGCTTGTAAGCACAAAAGACTCTCATATTTAGACACCAGAGTAATTGCAATGGCAGTGTCAGGCAGTAGAATAAAACCTAAAAGCCTTGCTACCCACCTCCCCAAACCAACCCTTTCTTCATGTTCTTCACACTACAAGACAACAGACAACCACTTGTGCAGATTCCTCTTTTTTCTTTTCTTCAGTAACAGGACTGACTGTCATTTTATCCACATTCCTTTTCAAATTTAGCTACATTTGCACCACATCAGGATCTAACAAGATTATTAAAGACACCCATATCACCACATAACTGAAAAGCCTGGTTTGTTGTGAGGACTCTCATTCCCCAAAAGCAAATTTTCCCAAGATGCCTGAGCAAAGAGGGAGTTTTTTGGTGGGCTTGCTACTACCTTCCTAACAATGTGGAAGTGTCTGGGAGAGTTTGCATCCTGAATGATCTTCTGCTCTCTGCTCTTCCAGTATTCAACACTGCTTTCATTTAGCTCGAGTCAAAGGCCTAGTGGAGTCCGAAAAGCTATCCACAATGCTAGTTGTTCTTCCTTTAAGACAGTCTTTGCATTATGAAATAAGATTGTTTTTCTCAGTTTTCTTTTTCTTGTTCTCTAGGAACACTTATTGGCAAAAGTGTCTTTGTTTCTTAGAAGTTCATCAGCTCTCACCATCTGTTTCTCCCATGATGTCACCTCTCACTTTTGCCTCATCGCTGTTTCCACAGCAGTCAATCATAATCAGATGCCTCAAATGTCTGACCTCCATGAGGAATTAAAAATCAGAACAGAAAGGATATAAAGAAAAAAAAGTATAATGGGAATCAAAACCAGGGGAAAACAACTGCTCAAAGTTTCCAATTGCCTCTGAATCTTCTTCTAAATTTCTCTATTATAGCATCATCTTTTAAGAATGTTTTAAAGCTGACCTCTAAAGAAAAGCTGTTTGAATGTATAGATTTTAAGAGGTAGATGTTTCATGTTTTCATAGCATTTTTAAAAGGAGTGATTTCATTCTTGTACTCAAAATCCTATAACCTGAATATCAAGAGATGGTGTGAAAATTATTGTCAGTTCTTACATCATAAGAAAAAGAGAATAGCATGTAAGCATTTTAAGTTGAAGGATTTTTTTTTTCTTCATGACAGCTAATAAACATAGGAAAAGAATAGTATCTTTGTTAACAATAACTCTGTAAATTTAAACGAGACATCTGTTTGTTCTGAAACATACATCAAAATTAAGGAAGACACCAATGCAAAAAGTTTGCTGTTCCTAGATGAGAAACAAGCAAAACGTTCCCTCTTCCCATTTTTCTTTCTTGTCCTAATCACACAACGTCAACAAACAAACAAGGCCATAAACCCGGCTGTATTTTGACTTGGCAGGGCACCTGTAGTATGTGCTTGCTCTTACATAAACCAGAGCTTTTTAGCTTGTTTTTATTGCTCTCTCTGGTACCAAGGTGCCCACAGCATTCCAGCCAGGAGCTCTCCGCTGCTTCTGGGATTGTAACTATGCCAGAAATACCACTGCAAAAAGGAAGGCTTCCTTTCCATATACCAGAAATAATATTTTCCACAGATCCCCAGCTTGCACAGGTTAGCGTGACCGCAGGCTTCTTCCTCAGCCCCCTGTAGTGTCTATCATGATGAAAGCATTTGAAAGCGCTTTGTACACTGAACTTCCTGGAACCGACGGGAGGGCTCAGTATGGTGTTTTGCAATCTGAGCATCCATCTAAGCGGCCGTGTTCCTCATGAAGTCCCAGTGCTGCATATCTGTGCTAGCAATTACTGCAAAGGGGTGCAGCTGAGCCTGGTCTCAACACAGCTGAAGCTCAAGCACTGCCAGGAACAGTGTTCAGCGCTGTTTTAAGAAGTATGGTTTGTCTTCATATGCAGGAGCTCTTCTTGTTCTCATTCCCTCTCTTGAGTGCCAGAGTCTTTGAGGTAAGCCAAAAGAGTCCTCTCCTTCCTTGCTCACAGTGAAAACTCCTTGCCTCAATTTGGAACCTCATTTAACTAGAAATTATCCCCTCTAGATGTTTGTCTGTCATCACTGGATAATCTGGTTCATCCCAGACCACATATCCGTATGTGTCCATCCAATAATCTCCAGGAGGAACATTTCCTCTGTACTTGATAATGGAGACATCTCTCACTGTATCCTCAGTTTCATCTTTAGATTGTTTCAGGGGTCTTTGATTTTATTCTTTCACCTGCCCAGGAGGAGATTCCTTTTCTCTACATCTTGTAATTGGGAATGGAGAAGAATGAGTACAAAGCTTTTTATTTTGTTTATGTGTTTCTCTCATTAGTAGCATACCTATCTTGCTGCATCAGGATGAAGAGGTTGTTCTGAACAGATGATTTCTTTTTTTTTTTTTTCAGTGGGAGAGAGAGGCTGTTGTGGAACAATTTTTGTGCTTGGTGTTTAGCTAGAGTAAGCCAAGCAAAGGAAAAGCAGGACTTACAATCCACAGAAAATGGTATTTGGGTTCATCCCAGAAAGTGGATTGATAAGATGATTGTTGTAAACATATGAAGGGATGATGACTGCACTACTGCTTAGTCACCATATACCCTCCAGGTGGCCCTTCCCAGGAGTCCAATGTTCCCCTTGTACCATTTGAAGCAAGACACCCATCGGTGCCACCCTCTTCAAACATCACATGAGCGTAACTGATCCTTTTCAGTAGTTATGGATGAACACACCACTTCTGAAGGCTGAATCAAAGAGGGCCTCAGTAATCTCCAGTTGCATCATCTGTTTCCACGTATGCATACTCAGACTCTCCTCCTCCACCTCCCTCTGCCCCTTGTCCTTGATTTCATCTGCCCTTTCCCTCATCAGTTACTCTCCATATCTCACTGTCGCCTGCAATACTCAACATCTCCCTCCATTCACCCTTACATTCCCCAGCCCTACCAGACTTAAAAAGTTTAGGGTGCAGACTTTCTCTCATGCATGTGAACAACAGTGGGTGGAGTGGCTGCTGAAATCTTACTGGATCTGCAGTATGGGCAGTGGGGTCTGTATGCACTTAAAACCGAAGTCTTGAGGGAAATCCTGAAGCCAAGCTAAGACGTCAGGATTTTGCTCAAAAGGCCAATAGATCTGTAGCTGAGAAAATGAACCCCTGGCACCAAACAAGATAAGCAGGAGATGTTGAAAGTTAGGCTGTTTGCTTAGAAGTCCTTCGTACTAATCCCTGCCTCTGAGGGTGCCCCAGAGAGAGCATGTTAATTTGCCTCTAGATGATGAGATGGCTTCAGGAGGAGGAGCAAGGAAGACCTTTAGTGTATCGCTTCTTTGCTTCACTTAGCCTGGCGATGACCACTTCACTCACAGCTGCACTGACCCAGGTATCTGTCTCATCAAAAGAAAGCAGAGTTCAGCGTCTATTCTGGGAAATACAGATGGGAGTGAGGGGAAGGAGGGGGGAGACCCGTTTCCATGGTTTCAAGCTCTTTCTTTCTAGATGTTGCTTCCCTCCTCTTCAGCAGCTAATTTCTCCAGTTTCAGGGCTCAGGCCCAGCTCTGCCTCCTGCGGCATGGCAGGGTCTATCACGCCTTGGCAAGTCCTTTACTGAAGGACATGGCAGGGAAACGAGTGGTATTCTCTTGCTCGTGGTGGGGCAGGCTCTGCCATGTGTTGCACCTCAGCTTTCATTTTCAGGTTGCTGTGCTCCCCTGCAGCTTCCTCCTTCTCTTCAAGCTGCCCCTCACACCAATGACACCCAGCTGCATGTCTGCCTCAACTGCCCCGAACCATGGGGGATGTAATACCTCTAGGATAAGCCACAGCCCTTCTCCATCCTTCTTTCCCCAGGGCAAGAGGCTCTTTACAGCCCTGCTGTTTCCCTCAGGACCACTGAAAGGACACCCCAGCAACCCCATCTTTTCAAGGACAGCAGTCCATTGATCTAACTCCCTTAAAGGCTGCACCCAAAAAGGTCCTGCTGGTGGCATGCGGGGTGTCCTCTTGGCAAGGGCTGAGCTCACCCCGCGGCAGTGCCCTCCATCCCTGCCAGCCTGTGGCAGAACCTCTTGCCACTTTCCCCCCAGGCACTCCCTCGCTCTTTCCCCCCCAAACCCTTTCCCAGCAGATCCTCCCCACAAACAGAGGCAGACTTTCCCCCTGGAAACTCTGTAAAGGAAAAGAGCCAGCTCAGAGAGATCTTTTGTATTACCCTGAGCCCAGGCTGAGTTTTCCTGGGGACACCTCCCACCTGCTTTTTCTAGGAAGGAATAAATGTGGAGAAGCTTAGAGTTGGGCTCATGGCTACAAGTCCAAACACAAGTAGAGTGGAAGAGAGACCGAAAAGCTAGCTACCCTGTCATTAAAATATGAAAAGGATAAAGGATTAAGCTTATCTTCTCCTTAGGAAATAGAGGAGAAATGGGAAGTGGCAGTGTAAGGGGCCTACAGCTGAACAAGCTTTGTTTGCAGGATAAGTGGCTTTTATTCCTAGTGAGGAGAACTAAGCTTTGTGTTTACAAATAATACTGACAGTCCAGCCCTGACTGCTCAAAAAATGCAGCATCCTTGCTCCTGGATTGCCTCAGCAGTACATCCCCAGAGGCAGGGAGAAGCAATAAATCGAAGTAGCAATCCAAAACATGAGACAACTTTTGAGCAATATTTTCTTGTGCCTTGTGGTATGTAGAGGGCTGCTGTCCCCACATCCCACTGGCAATTGCTCTGGTAACAAAAATATTATTGTCTGCACTGTGATGGACAATAAAGACCCCTCGGGCTCATTGTTTTAGAGTCGGGATTTAGCCCAAGTATCCTTACCACGCCTCTGCCTCTAAATGCTGTGATTCAGTAACTTGGCTGTGGGCTGGGGAGTTGCTCCCTCCCATCTGCTGCATGGGGCAGCCCTGTGGGTGGGACGGAGGTGATGTGAGGGCTTCGGACTTGCCTGCGAGACAAGGACAACTTACACCCCTGCAGAAGATAGTGCCTCAGAGCCCTCTGGATGAGAGCAATTGCGAAGTGACCAGAGCGTCTCCTTTGCTTTCTTGCCCATCCCGTAGCTCTGCTCCTGTGGACTCCATCCTACATCCATGAGTTCCCAGGACCTGTGTCTTCTGAACCCTAGAGGGTACTAGAGAGCAATATTTAGCCTCCTGAGAAGCAGGCTACTTGCCTGTGGTCTTGGAGGTGTCTTTCGTGAAACTAGGAAGCAACCCTGTACACCTTGGAGGAACCTTGGAGGCACCAGGGCCTAAGCATCTCTCTCATTCACCATTACTCTCTGAAGGAACTCGAGCAGACACCGTTCAGTGTAAGGAACATGCAAAGCCTAGCAAAAGGACGTACTTCCCTCTGGAGCTTCAGGATAGGTGTCTCTGGGCCCTAGATGATAACAAAACGATTTTAACATACACACCTGTCAGCACCACCCTGACTTTTATAACCAGGGATCCCTTCATTATCACCTCCTCTGCTTTACAAGACACAGTGCTTAGGTAGTGTGGTGATGGGGACCGTACAGAACAAGACACCAGCAGACTATGCAACCTGTACTGCATTATTCCAGCCCTCCGAGCAGGGACTGCACACAGCTCAGCATGGAGGAGAACATGCAGTGTGAGTGTATACACTGCCCTGCCTGGAATCGTAATGCAGAATGGGATCATCCTGAACCCATCTAGGCACTCATCCAGATTTTAAATGTTCTGCGAGTTCAGACACAAGAAAAATATTTCTGCCCTTTCTGCTTTGCCCTGTGATGAGAGCAGAAGAGCAGCAGAGACTGGGTGGGAAGTAAGTCAAGAGGACCCCACCAAATTATATCCTTGAAAATAATGACCTGTCTTGGTGACTTGTTTCTCCCTCCTGGACCATGCAGAGTCCTGATGTCAGTAAAGCTGTTCTGCTACCAGGGAAAGAAACATCTTTGATTCCTGACAAAGCCAGGGTGACAGATGTTAGCAATGCTGGGGAGCATGCTGGCCATTTGCCAGCTTCTTGATGTTGGTATGTTAATTACACCTGAACTTGCAAAAGATTTGAATCAGATCTAACCACTCACAACTTTCTATTTGGGCAGCAAAAGCATGCAGAATTTCACAAAGCATAGATTAAAACAAAAATATGCCTTCAGAGCAGCAGGAGAAAGAACCTAAAGAACATCCTAGAGAACTAAAGAGTGAAAAAAATGTGCCCTACTTATTTCTTAGCCCATTTTAACTTGGTGGAACTGGCACATCTGCTGTATTGCACAGGTGAGCCTGGAATCTCTTTTTGGAAACCACTTCTTAAAGATAAGATGTTCTTGTTCACAACTTCCTTCCTAGCCTTGCAGAGCCATATTTTGGTCATCCCTGAAGTTGTTCCCAGTGCTCAGAGGCAGACAAAAGTGCAGTATTAGGAAGCAAAGTGGGGTATCATCTGATAGCACTTCATGCCATTCCTTCACCCCTTTTGGGTCTGAGCTTCTCCTTTCCACCAGCTGCAGGTCTTAATCTCCTCTTCTTGTCCACAGCCTCTACTGCTCAAACCTCTCCTAGCTGTTCTGCCTGCACAGCTATGGGGTCTTCCATCTTTCATGCTAATAGCAAATTTGATCCTGACATCACTTGCACCAACAGCCTGTTTCAAAGAAAGACATGAAGGAAAGCACAGGTTGGGGGGTGGGGTGGGGGGAGGGATGATTAGTTGTCTGTGGGGAAGCTGATTAAAAAGCTTTCAGAAGGAGCTTGGAACAAAATTTGCATCAAGAAGGAAGGACAGGTCTCATGACGGAAGCCAGGAGATATCTCCTTTCTGTTACTTAAACTTATGATTCAGAAGTTCCAAGTGGTTTAATTTGTTACTGGTTTTGCTGTTCAGATGAATTAGGGAAATATGACGTTCCCAAGTATGTTCACAAACCATTTGAAAGAATGCCAGACAAACCCAAGCACCCCTATGCGCCTGCATATCTATCAGTCAACAGGCATTGACAATGACGTACAGCGGGATCCTTTGCAAAATCTCATTCGCATCTTAAAAAACTAACTGTTCAGCTTCAAGGTGGAAATGGATCAGCAGACAATGCAAACTTTTTGCATCCCTGAACAGCTCTTAACAGTTCAGCAAAGCAGTCTTGATGTTCCCTGTGCCTTTCAGCATAACTATTACTGTCACCTTGGTATTGCCTGAGAGTTTGAAAAAAAAAAAAAAAAAAAAAAAAAAGAGAAACATTATTTTGCAGAAGTAATTTTTGAAAAAGCCACAATGGTTTTCTTGTCATGTTGCAAACCAGAAAAGAAATAATTCACTTTTTGGCCTTAAAATTTGAAAATTTAATATAAAGGGCAACTTAAGTGCCTGTAAAAAGCCAGATCACAATGTGCCTTGCCATCTTCAAGTATGTCATTCTTTCATCATTATAAATGTCTTTTTTAGTTTCAGAAGCATGACAAATTCTACCAAAAATCTGGGAAGCTCCAGACAATCTGGCAGACCTCACTGTATGAGCAACCATTGAGGATTTACCGTTTCTCACATACATTCACCTAAAGTACCTGTTTGTGGTCACTTGGATGAATTCTGTTTGCATCCACACAGCTCAACGGAGGCCCTGCCAGGAAGCCATCTAAACCCTAACAAGCTCCCCGAGCCCTGCTCCATGCAGCCATTCCCACCCATAGGTGCAGGGCACCTGCAGGTCAGCGCATGTATGGCCACACACAGAACACCCCACAGTCACGGAAACCACACCATGGATATGAGGAAAACCAGGTGGACACCAGACAAGATTGGTCATAAGTGCAGGCTCAGGCCCAGACACAAATTCAGGGTACACGTTCCTTGTGAAACCATGCAAGAGGCAGCAGCAATCTTGACAGCAGCAATCAAAGCCCGAGTTTCCAGCAGGATCTCCTGCAATAGCCCAGAGATGAAGGCACATTCAGAAGCTATTTATTGCATTTCAGGTTCTGTTTTCACTCCATAAAGAAAATAAATGTTTTGGCCATGAACACAGTCAGTTGTTTGGCTTTTGCTATGTGTACACAGGGAAACTTCCTAGTAACATCTCGCACTGTCATCAAATACCATGAATTTGTTCCTTTGCACTGAGCTAGACTCAGGCTTGAATTCTCAATTCATAGACTTTGAACTTGATTCAGGGTAACATTGTTTTAGCTGAGGTTCACAGCCTCTTAAGGCCACAGAGGGCCAGCCAGAACATCTCATCTGATCTCCTGCTGCCCCTAGGACACAGACTTCAGCAGTTCAAGAGCTATGCTTGGTTTTAGCAAATCTCTGCTAGCGGTACCAGGAAGGTCCCCAAGACTTTTTTTTTTTTTTTTTTTTTTTTTTGTTTGGTGAAGGAAAGGCAAGATATTTATTAGGTGTTTTTTCTAACGCAGCTTTAATAGAAGGAGTCACACAAAGACAGAAGTATGGTAAAATCCCTCACTCCAGTCCTTACATCTGGGTATGGACAGACAAGACCATTTCCTGTTGTTCTCCTGAGTCTCAATACAGGGCTCAGGACAGGGCCTCTCATGCCAGTGATTCTGCCATTTCTGGTGCACAGTCACTGGAGCACTTCCCTGCACCTCGCCCCCAATCTCTCCATCCCATCCTTCCCCACTGGTGAACCTACAAGCAAAAATGACACCTGAAAAAACAGTTTCTGAAGGACCATTACCTGCCCCTAATAAAAAAGCATGAGAAGTCTGTGTAATTGCAACCAAGAAGCTGTGCTGTAAAAACTGAGCGCATTCACAAAAAAAGAAAAAAAGAAAAAAAAAAACCACAAACAAACAAAAAAAAACCCAAAGGGGGAAGCTGTACACAAGGAACAATTCACAGAGCACAGCTCATCAGTTCTAGCCCTTCAGACCTCCATGCACCTTTGCTTTGGTACCCATTTACACAAGCTGTTCCCAGGAAACCTACATGGGATAATGGAGAGAGAAACATGTCATGATCTTCTCTGCTCAGAGGCATCAAACAGAAACTATGCAAAGATTTATAAGATACTTTTCTCTTGCTTACACCATCTTCAGAGATTCATACAAACCATCTAGCTAGTATGAATGCTCATGGCCAAATTCCTGTGGGACAAATTCTTGCTGAGTCAAGCTGGTGAAAAAACAGAAATTCTGCTTTGCAGGAAATTCCAGGACCTCTGTTTTCTCCCTCAATTAATCGGAAAAGTCAGAAATGAAAGCCCTCTGTAGAATGACATTTCCAAGCATTTTTCTTGACTATTTGGAAGAAAGGATAGGCTGAGTTTTGCAAGCCACAGCTCTGTGAGACGCATGCCAAGTATAAAACCTTTTGGACATTTCTGTGCTGCAGTTCCAAAAGCCACACCATACTACAGTAAACAAGCGCAGCATCAGGGACAGTGCTCCTAGCATCATCAGAGTGCCCTGCAGAAAACACAGTGTCTGTGCAGGCAATGACCGTGATCTTCCCCTAACAGACACACCAAGCTAGAAGGAGATTCCCTTCCTTGAAAGGCCATTTGTTGGGGTCTCTTCTGATATCTATGCAAGGTGAAAGCATGTTTACATTTTGAGTACTTTCTCCTTCCACTGTCATTACCTCTCCCACGCACTGCGTGTGTTCCAGTGACGTGCAAAGGAAGTTACAGCTGACATAAGAGAGGGACAGGCTTTTAAGATGTCCCCGGAGCCCTGAAACAAAGGCTATTACAAGGAACTGTCTGTGCTTCTTCCAGTGCAGAAAGTGCATGCACACCCACATGGCAGCTCCTGAAGCCTGAATTGTGCAATTCTGTGCAGCACCAGAGAGTCTTCAAGCAAATAGTCTCATATAGCACGCACTGAACTGAGCTCATGAGGCTGAGTAAGGGTGACTTCAACCCTGCATCCTTTCTCTGCATCAAGAAAAGGGAGTGATGGTCAGCTAGGCGGCTTCATGAGGTGGTGCTCAGAGGATGAACTGTTTCCAGTGCAGCAGCATGTGGGACTGCAGCCTCCAAAGCTCAGGCTGGAACTGGGGTGGGAAGATGGACAGGAAAAGGCCAAGGTCTGACACCACTCCTCTGTGCCAGAGCTGCACAGGCTTTCATTAAGTCAAGCCAGAATCGAGCAGAGATTTCATTAAATAAGGCAGTCCCAGAACAAGGTGTCTCCAAGCGCCCAGGCACCATGGACAAAAGATAGTTTAACAGAAGTGGGATGAAATAATTGTTCTGTTAAATTCAACCAGCACCTCCTGTTTCCAGACTGCTCTGTGGCATATTTGTAACAGCAGTATCAGTATACCAGGCCCACTGCAAACGTAGATGTTAAGAGTTACACCATGTGGTGCCGGAGAACTTTAGTTAGTTTAAGCAGTGAATTTACCGGGGTCTGACTGGAGCACAAAGGGAGTGGTGTGTGGGGGCTCTTCACTGGCAGGCAGAAACAAAAAGCATAACAAATCACTGCAAACTCCTAATGGCAGTCAGAAGACAGGAGGGCTGCAAGGCATATACATGGAGTTCACAAAAAAAAAGAAGCGGAGCCTAGGAAACAAAGTAGCTGGATAATTTCTTGCTGAGTTGGAGCATGAAGTTCCTGTCTTGCAAAGGTGCTGCTGTATCCTTCATACAGCCCATGCACCAGGAGGGCAACCTGGGGCCCCTTCAGTGGGCTGTAAGGGGAAATAATACAAGAAAGGATTTCAAATTGCAGATATTGCTGTCAAGGTGCTGCAGTGTTACAAACATGTGCCCTGATTCTGCTATGTGTTTCTCACAGGTGCTCTTCCCTGCTCCACCTTCAGATGTGGTCCACTCAGATGTCCACCCACCAACTGCTTGTTGCAGGACCAGGGCCAGAGCTGTACAAGCAAATTCAGTTCTGGGGAGGGATTTTTAGTGAGGCTTAAAAGGTCTGAAGGAGTAGTGTGAGACTTCCTAAAAGCTTCATCATTCTCATTAATTCCCCCAGACAGGAGAATCAAAGGCCAAGTGACTTGGTCACATCCCTCCTCCTTCCTGATCCTTCCCGGATCAGGGAACAGTAACATCAGCATGCCACAGTGGTGAGCAGTGAATACCCAGGAAGCTTTCATAGACCCATTGCTAAGGGGTTTCTAGTGGCAATATCCTAACTAAACTGAAATCAGGCAGTATAAAGAGAATAAAAGGGGGAGTAGAGGGAGGAAGAATATACTAGAGTGACAGTCACGTGGTGCAAAGGGCTAACACTAGCCTTATAGTCACCATCCCTGGAAATATTTAAAAGACGTGTAGATGTGCCGCTTGGGGACCTGGTTTAGTGGTCAGTTTGGCAGTGTTAGGTTTATGGTTGGATTTGATAATCTTAAGGGTCTTTTCCAACTGAAGTGATTCTATGATTTTAGCTCTCTTTAAATACATGGGGAATGGTTTGGGCATAAGTGAGATTCTAGTGGATTCCAGCCTGGTGTTATTTTCTCTGCATAGGAGTAAATTCTTACCAGCACCCAAAAGGTAGACTGTTATAAAAAAGTTTCCTAACTCCACTACCAAACCCTGCAGGACAGGAGAAATGAAAAATAGCAGGACTGGCAGTATATTGCAAGACTTTCCCCAGTTCTTTTACTGCAAGAGCCAGCCTTTAGGGTAAGCAGGGTTTACGCCAGCAAGTGTTCATCCGCATGGTGGAGTTAACTCGTGCAGTTTACAGTCCAGTCCCGGTCTCCAGTTAGCTGACCTTGCAGAAAAGCAGCTGTGCCTCACTGGCTCCTCTCCGTGCTTTTGGGGCCTTATCCCACAGCCCCAGGTGCTGTACAGGAAATGGCATGGCTCTACAAACCCTTCCCCAGAGAAATGGGAGGAGAGATGTCTGTCTGACTCAGGGCAAGAGGGGGATTATAGGAAGCCCCTGTAGGACTTAGCAACATGGGAGATAGATAGGCTAGCCTGCACCCGCATTGCAGAGCAGTTATGTCAGCAGCCTTGGCGTTGTACCCTAGCCCATCTCCTTGGCTGGCCAGCTGAAGTTGAAAAGCATCTCTGATTTATAGGGATGTGGGTGTGGATAAGACACAATTTACCAGCAACACTGGAGCTATAATCTTATTAACTCTGCAGTGAACACCCACCCTAAGCAGGGAGGCCAGGGAGGTAGGGTGACTCCAAACGAGAAACAGGACAGCCAGACTTGTAGTTCTGGTCCAGCTGTAGCCTTCCCACTCTCGTTCCCTTCACTGCACACACCCAGGGGTCCCAGTGCCACAAGCACAAAGTGGGGGCAGGACATTATTCTCCTTTTAGCCTCCAGGACTCAGGATCTCAGCAGCAGGACCCCCTCCCCCTGTCCATACTTCAGCCACTCATCCCTCCTCCGCCTCCACCCTGAGACCCCGCAGCTGGGCCCAGAGCATGCAGCCAGAAATGGGAGCTGTCAGCACAATCACTGTGGGTTTCACAACCTCCTATTACTGCAGCTTTACAGTTTATTTGCTCTGTGTGCCAACATATGTGGACGCATGCTCTGTTCCTGTGGATATATGTGCATCTATGTGTCATACTACCCACCTCACAGAGCACAGGGGAATGTCAGGCCTGTGAAATGGTGATGTCCATGGTTTGGCAGCTACACGTTTTGTGGTCACTCTGTGTATCAGATGGGCATGGGAAATTCCTGCTGGACTCTGGCAACAAGTTTCTCCCTTGGCTAGTTTTTAATGGCAAAGGTTTTGTAATCACCATCCGAGCCTGAGGAGCAGAAATTCCTGAGGGGTAATTGGCTTTGTCGGTCTGTTGGACGCACTCAGCCTTGATCTCTTCAATTACTGTACGCATGTACCTACTCTCTCACTGACATGACGGTGAGGACAAGCCTGCCGGCTCCATGGATGGGTGCATGTCTTCAAGCAGCACAACCGCCCTGGTAGCTAATGCAGCGCACGAGACATGGGGCAAGGACAGCAAGCAACACCAGTCTCAGTTTGGTGGCAGCCACTTCACAAAAAAGATCACAGAGGAGACAGGAACTGTGGGGACAGAGGGAGAAATCAAGTGGGCCACCAGCTGGTCTTTTTCTACCACTTGACTCAGGTAACTGACCACAAACTTCTCCACCTGCAACCACACAGGGCACCTTGTTCTCATTGCCACCAAGGCCTTCTTCACATGCAAAACTGGTCAGCTGCTGTAGCAAAACCCTCCCAGTGGAGACTCAGCTTCCACTGGCAAGAAGTTTGCACATGCCAGGGTGGCTTATCCCAGATGAATTTGCTGCCAGCAGAGCAGCACGTTGTCTTAAGACTCTTGCCAGCATAGCTGTATTGATGGGAGGGACAGGATGACTTTTCCTTTCCTTAATTAATGGGGTTATGCAGGCAAAACATTGTTGGGAATGGACCAGGCTGATGACCCCTTAATACTGCCTCATCAGCACGCAGCACTTAAAGGATGTATATGACATTGAAGCATGCTTTGTAAGCCCTCCATGGGGCCTGAGAGGGCTACACATAGGCACAAATCTTCAGGCCCAACATCTGTTATATCAGATTACATAGCGGGGTCTCGGGCACAGTAAACAAGGTCAGGATATGCATGCACTATCCTCCTCATGTACCCCAAGCCATCATCACGGTCTGACCAGCATGTTCCTCCACACTGGCTCCCATCCACAACTGTCCCACTCATGTCCCACCTGGCCCACATGCTGCTCCCATCTCACTCCATCCTCCTCACCACAGCAACATCTCCACTGCCACCTTTCCCCCTCCAGCCTTCAGGTCTTCTGCCCTTTCCCAGCTCGCCCCTGGAGCTGCTGTCCCTCTGCCAGCAGCCGGCGGGTTGTTCCCCAGCTTCACAGTCCCCAGAGTTCACCGCAGGCAACTTTCACTCCCTCATCTCCTCTAATTGCGGTCGGCACCCCCCAGGCTGGGGGAACTCATAAATACCATGGCCTTGTGAGGGAGTCTTCCAGCCAGTAATTGACTAAACTTTCCAGATGCACTTCCAGCAAGAAATTAAAAAGCAATGTGACCCTTGTCAAGGGCAGAGGCACCCCCCACAAAGCAAACACCCTCTCCCAGGAAAGCCCCAACCCTGCAGACGTGGGTCTGGCAGGAGCCATAGCGGCAGGAGGCATGGGGCAGAGGAAGTACGCTGTAAATCAAGGGTCTCCCAGACCCCGCTCTGTGCCGGACCCTCGTCCGCGCCACTTGGCGTGGGCACTGCAGGGGGTGTGAGCAGGGCAGGCACTGCCAGTGGAGATGAGGGTCCCACCGGGGCAGTCCCAGCTCCCCCGGGAGCCTCCAGACCCTGCAGGCACAGGGGCCTGGCCAGTGGCTGCCCACCCCACACCTCTGGGCCTGTGGGCCTGGCATGGAGGTCCCCTCCTCCTGCCTGCTCCTGACAGTACTGGGGCCTGCAGCCTGATTGTCCAGCCCTTCCCTCTGCCACCAGAGCCTGCAGCTCGGCAGGCCCAGTGCCTTAATGGGGGCAGGCTGTCACTTCCCTGTCCCCTCTCCCCTTTGTCACATGAGAAACAGCCTCGAGGCCTAATGAAAAATAAACAAGTCCAGAGCTTTGCACGCTCAGGGAGCAAAACAGCAGCACTGACAAATGGGCTGACGGTGTGTGCCTGTGGCCAGGCACCCCCTGCCCCCACACCCAGGGGGCCTGTATTGCTGAGGGCCACCCTGGCTGCAAAACCCTTTCTCTCAGCACCCAAGCAATGCCACGGCTCTCCAAACAAGCTTCTGCTCCCTCTGGCAATGTTGTGATGGAACAGGAGGTGCAGCAGAGTGTCTCTCCCACTGGAGGCCTGACCCTTAGCTCAGGCTCCAAAAAACCATGGCAGCACCCAACAGAGCTGCCGCCTCGACAGGCTCTGCAACAGGGCGAGGACTTGGGACAGCCTGGGGTGCAGAGCGGAGAGGTGCAGGAGCAGAGTCCAGGCAGGGAAGAGCAGGGGAAGGCAGAGGTCCTTGGCAGAGCTGCACCCCCTCGCTCCCCCAGAGCAATGACCACCAGGGCAGAAATGACAGTCTCCAGCTGTAGGGCTTGCAGGGAGGGGAGGAGAATCCAATCCGAAGGATGGCATCCTCCAGCACCAGTATGGGGTGGAGAGGCAAAACCGGGTGTGCTGCAGCTCACTCCTGGCCAGCCTTGGCTGGTGGCCGGCAAGCAGAGGCCAGGGCCAGCATGGGGAGAGCAGCGGAGAGGTCCTCATGGGGCAGGACAGGGCTCCCTGGCTGGGGCACAGAAGGAAGGGCCTAGGGAGTGCCAGTGATTCACAGCATCACAGGCAGGCACAGATAAGTGGTTGAAAGGTCTCTCACCCTGCTAATCCCACTTCCCTCCAATAGCTTTAAATCCATCACTTAAAAATTCCGTGTTTCTCTGTTGGAGAGCTGGGTGGCCCACAGGATGAATGGAGCTCTTCACCCCTGGGGCAGCAGGGATACTCCAGAAAACAGGGCCAGAAAGGTGCTGGCATGTTAGCACGTAGCTGGGTTATAATTTACACACATATGCCATATGCTTAGTCCCATTCGCTTCTCAGCTTGGAAGGCACCCAGTCTCCTTTCACTCCTGAAGGAATCAGCCTCATTAGAAAGCACTCAGAGACCTACGTGGCTATATTTGCTTGCAAAATAGAGGCAGCTATGCTGAGACCAAAGGCAAGCCTTGAACATCAGGCTCGCTCCCCTTTGATGGAGTTAGAAAGATGGCACTTTTCATGGTGGGTAATCTTAAGCTGGCCATTTTCCCTGAGGGGACACAGCACACAAAGACATCCCTGCTGCAATTTCAGGGATTTTAAAATAACGTTTTAAAATAACGTTTAAAAATAACACCTATGAGAGATTGCCCAAGGGTCCAGTAAAGATCAATTAGCTGGTAGGAGAGAAGTCTTTAACTGCATGGCTAGTCCACATAAGTCACTTAGGACCTTGGGGGCACTTAAAATGTGATTGAGTCCATGCTTAAGTATGGTTTTATTATTGTCACTAGCACAATTCACACAGAATATGACAAATACTGTCCCCCTTCTGTACTCCTCTAGGAAAGATGCAATCATTTCAGAAGCCCTAAATTAACCTCTGGGGTAGGTGAGGTCCTCAAGGATCAAACCAGCACTCCCAGCTACACAGGAAGGCTTTGCCTTCAGGTCGACTTGTCTCCAAGCAGCTTACCCACTCTCCCACCACTCTGAAAGGCCACAGCCCCACACCATCCCCTCCTGTCCTTTTCCACCATGTTTCTACCACCTCCACTTAATGAGTGCCATAACGTTAGCTCCACAATCCCTGTGGACAGGCCCAGTGCAGGGTCCCAGATGGAGGGCTGGGGGGAGGAAGGCTGCTGAGTCTGTATATTCTTTCAGATCTCCCCCCTGCACACTCCTCCACGCAGAAATATCCCTGCTCCTATCAGCGGTTTTGGAGCTGACGTCCCTCATGACGCAGGTAACATCCCGCAGGGGCAACAAGGAATGATCTCCCCCCAACCAGGCTCTCAGACCCTGCCCACCCCAGCTGGAAAGACCTCATGCTCGCCTCATCACTGGTGCTCACAGGATGCTGCTGGGTCACATTGGCTCGCTGAAGGTTGGGCCTGGTGACAAAGTGGAGCAGCACTGATTTAGACCCACTTAGAAAGCTACCCTTTGAAATTCTTCTTCCCCGCTGCCAGTACCCAGTGTTTTCCTTCCTTCAGGCTGTTAAAAGGCCGTACTGATGAAAGCCCTTGAATGCCCTCTTGACCAGCATTTCCAAGCACTGAAACCAGGACTGCAAGTGTTGAAAGCACTGGAGCCTGAGCTCACGCTCCCTGACTGGCGCCTCCATCATGTTGTCACAAGGCGGCCTTGGATCCTATACAGGAGCAACGGACTGTATGCAGTAGTTGCTCCAGGCAAGGAGCAAGACTCTCAAGGAATGGTCTCAAAAGCAGCCTCACCATCACACTGGCATATGCCTACCATTAAAAGGTGTTTCCAGAGACCCCATCTCATTCCCTGTCCTGATTTGACCACATGGGAACCTTTGCAGTAGAAGGGTGACCAGGCACTGCAGGGCCAGGAAAAAGGCAGGTCACATAGTGAACGCCTAAAGCGAGATGCTGAAATCCTGTCATGTTTTGGTGCATAGGGTCAGAGCTCTCTGTAGTTAGGCACTAAATTACCTTATCAACCTCAAGCTACTGACTTAGGCCAAATGCAACCTCCACTACAGTGAGAGAAGCTCACTCCCTTGCTTCCTTGCTTGCTTGCTTCCTTCCTTCCTCACTCCCTTCCCCAGAATCCCCTCACCTTGTCCCCAGAGTTCTTCCCTGTCTTGCATTAGCAGCCACAGGAGGAGACAAGCAGGGGAAGAGACACAAGGGAGATCTCTGCTTATCTCTCCCAGAGGGAATTTCTCACCTCCACTCCATTCTGCTCAGCTGCCCAGGAGGCAGCCCTGTCACCAGAGACAGCATCTGGCCTGCTGTGTTGACAAAGTCACAAGAGATGTGGAGTGCACATGGAGATCAAGGCAGGGCTGACACAGGCTTTAAGCCCATCCTCACTGCTCTGCTCATCGGAGAAAGGAAGCAGGGGTGGGAAGGGGAGAAGGGTTGTCTTCTGCACTCTGCCCAGCAAGAGCCAGGAGCAAACCTTGGCTCCTCTGTTCCCCCAGCCCAGCTGTTCTTAGCCACTCACAATTCCCTGCCCGGTGCCAGCCAGAGGCAGCACAGGGTTGACAGCCAGAGGCATCACTCCATGACCTTTGCAGAGAGGGCATAAAATTTTTACCTTATATTCAAGCAGCATTGTCAAATACTGGGGCTAGATCCTGCATTAAACACACCAAGTTTTTGTTCCCAGCTCTGACAGTGAGGCACTCTTATGGACAGGCATCCACATGGCATGTTGTCTCCTTCCTCTTCTGCTCTCCTATTGCATGGTTCCTCATCTGGATGATTCCTCATTCAGATGCTTATCTGCTGAGTTTGGCATCAACCCATATATATGAGCACTCTGCCCACGATCCTGCTGCACCCCTGTTTGCAAAGGATCATGATGATGTACACCGTAACTGACTGGCAGAGGAAGGCAAGTTAGCATTTGCCTGGCAGTTTTCACACACACTACTTGACTGATTGCAAGCGCTCATCCATGCCTCCATTTAGCATGGAATTCACTTGCCAGGAAGGGTTTGCCCATTTCCACAGGCTGGGACCAGAAACATTGCTGACATCTCCAGCAGCAGGAGCAAAGCCCTGCTCCAAGTGCCCCCTCTCTGCATCCTCCCAGACACCCAGGCTCTGTTGCCTTCCCCTCACAGCCCCCCAGCTGTTCCACCACCTGCCCCTTCCGTTGCCAAACTGCCCTTACAGCTCACTTCAGCTAGATGGGAAACGTACACCCAGAAAAGCCCTCCTCCTGCATTGCAGTGCTCCCAAACTCTGGTCTCTGATGTCTGGGTGCTGGGGCCTCATAAGAGGTCAGGGGAACCTGGTGGTCCCCCAGGGCTGAGCGCACATCCCCAACCCTAAATGACCCCACTGAGAGCGAGGCAGGATCATGCCTTACAAAGCTCACTCATCAGGCTACACAGAGCGCTGTTGTGGCCATTCTGTCCTTGCCACTTTGGCAGATGGGATGAATTAGCAACAGCCCTTCAGTGCTGGTGTAACAGTGGCTGTGCTTCCTAGTAGAGAAATGTTGCTTTTAAAAACCACTCCATAGCCCTACACGTCTCAATTCTACTGTGAGGCTGACAATAATAAAGGCCAGCCTAGCCTGAAATAGCTGGATTTTGAATAGTGCTCAACTCCCACTGAGGACAATAGCAAATCCCAACCCCCAAGAGGCAGCAGAAGTGGTGCTGACAAGCTAAGCTGGCCAGCAGTGCTACTGCTGCCGGGAGCCCCAGACAGGCAACGGTGTGGCTGCAGGATGCCTCACCAGGAGTGAAGAACAAGTAGGACTTCCCCTTCCCTGATGCTCTGTCTCCACCTTTATGTTGCAAAAACAAAGAGGATTGGGTGTGATCCTGCCCTGCACCCAGCAGCAACTTCAGTGGTTGCGTGCACAACGTGCCCGCTCCTGGTGCTGCTCATGGAGGAGGAGGGTGTCTGTGCGCTGGGCACGTTCCTTGGGCCCCGAGGCACCATGCTTCTCCCTCTCCAAAGTACACATGCCTGCACCACCGCCCCCGTGCCGGCAGCGGAATGGTTGCTGGAGCCTTTTCCATGCTCCAAGCCAGGCTGGATGAGGAAGGCCGGGCTCTTCCCAAGGTGCCCAGCCACCTCCTAACATGAAATCACAGAGCTGATCAATGCAGGTGAGCACGTACGGCAGCGGGAGGGACTGTGTGTGCTCTCCCAGCCTGACTAAGAGAGCTTACAGTTTACAGCCAAACCCGACTTGACCTCCTCCAGGATTGCCCCAGGGAGCCAGGCTCTTCTTCTCCAGCTTTCCTTTTCTCATTACATTGTTTTGACCTTTATAGCAACATCTAAATAAACCCCTCAGGCTAGAAATCAAGGGGCTGCAGTTTTCTTCAGTGGTCAGTGGAAGTCCATAACAAGGACAGACACATACTAATTCACCCTGCCACCTACAGCAGCACATATAGAGTCCAGGATCTCACCACCAAAAACTAGAGGGAGGGTCACATCTGTACGATGCAGGGCATTAAGCATAAGAGGGAAAAAAGGAGAAGAGGAGGAAGAAAAATCCCCTGGAGCTACACATGCGTGTGTCCCCAACTAAAAGCCACTACCAGAGCAAACTGTGAAGACCTCAGGCCAGAAGGAACAGAGTTACAGTAGCGTCTCCAACCGATTTGGCTCCCAAGCTGAGAAGAGGAGCCTGTGGTAAGCAAGCTGGCAAAGCCTGCCAGAGCCAAGCTATACAGTAACATTAGCTGTCAGGAGCGCAGCCTCTGGGCTACTCTGTCTAGGATTTTTTCATTATTTTTTTTAAAGTCTTACTCTCCTTTTCCCAAACTGCAGACTCTGGCAAGCATTCTGCAGTCTGGTAACTGTGTGCTAAGTTTGGCCTGAAAGCATATAATCCTAATGAGAATAGAAAGACCTGACTCTCCGGGAGCTCCTGCTAGGCTTCAAAGGATCCAGGACTTACCAAGCAGTTTTGAAAACCATCCATGACTTCTGGCCCACTTTCTGATCACTGCTGAGGAAGGAAGGCTGCATGCATGAGGAAGGGGCAGGGGCTACCAGAGGAAAGCAGCGGGTGTTCAAAGGGAGAAGCTTGGGAGAGGTGGGGGTCTGTGTGCAGTGAGGGATGGCCTGAAGGAGGTTGTGTGCCAAGAGGGGGCCAGGAGGAGCAGGCAGGATGTACATGAGTTTTCTTTAAATGGCTGAAAGAGCAGATGGTATGGTGGAGATGAGAGGGTGGAAGGGGAAGATACCCATTAGTGTCCAGGGGAAACGGCAGGGCAACAAATAGAGGCACAGAGCTGGGGGAGCAGGGCTGGGTGTCAAGGGAGCTGCACAGACATGAGGGGACTAGCAAAGACAGCCCAGGAGCCCACACATGAGCCTACATGGATTTCCCCATGCATGCTGAGTTGGGGATCCCATTTCTTCACCTGCCCACTTAGCCCCAACCCCCTGGATCTTGTAATACTGTCCCAAAAGAAAGTGCTTCCTAGGGCTGGAGAGACTCCAAGAGAGCAGGCTTTCTCATTCCAAACACTTTCCACCTTACACTTGTGTTGCTACATATGTCAGAGGGGAGCAAATATGTGTTTGTTTCAGCAGGGACACTGTCCTGTGCATAGATAAGTAGGTGATGAAAATGTCCACAGCCTCTACCAACACATCACAGGGCTTCGTGAAATTTCTGGAGCATTCCCCTCCACCACCACCCTGGCAGGGAGGAGCGGTGCTGTGTGCTTTAGCAGAGATATTTGGGGCTAAGGAGCGCAGGGAGGCCACGAACGATGGAAAAATAACACTGCCACACAGGTATTATTACTAGCTCAGGATAACACATGAACTGTGGCAAAGAGGAAACCGGAGAGTCGGGAATGTGAGGCCAATCTAGCTACTGGCGAGAAAACAGTGGAGCCCCTCTGTGTATCCCTTCTCTCTTGTCAGATCTAATATTGGCCAAGTTAGGAATGCACATGGACGTGTTGCTGATGGAGCACTGTGCAATCAAAAGCCTGGCACTATGCCAAGCAGTATGTGTGGCACACTGTTAATGTGGGGGGGGGCGGGGGGCTATCACCCGCATAGGCACCATTGGCAATTCAGTGCCTGATCTCTTACAGATTTACACACATCTGGCCATCCCGTTGCTGGAGTGCCTTACGTGGAAAGCCAACCACAATACATTTAGCAGACTGTGCAGAGATGCTCACCTGCCTGCCAGCTGCTTCCTGCTGCTCTGCTGACTTGCTTCATCACTCCCTCCTTGTGAACACCAGCCTTTTCGACACCAGTCAGCAGCAGTCATAGCTGTTACTTAATGACTTGCTCCACAGGAACTGCTTGCCCAGAAATTCAGAGGCAACAGCCTGCCTTGCCCGCTCTCCACGAGTTCCAGGCTACATCCCCAGGGAGGACCCAGCCCCACCACTTACTCCCCACCTCCTGGCAGCAGTGAGGTGGGTGGCAGCATCTCATCCCATGCACAAGCTGCTGCACTCAGTGCTCAGAGCCAGCAAGGCCAGGGTGTACCATTGGTCTGTACCCCAGATCGTAATGCCCCAGCCTTCTTAGAAGCCCCAAGAATGCACGCACACTCTCAGCCTGGGCCCAAGCAGAGCCTCCAATGCAGACGTGCTCTCCTACCCAGCACTCATAGACAATGGAAATGGTCTTATTAAAAAAAGCTGTAGACAGAATGAATCACAACCTCCTGCAGGCCTGGTCTCTGGGCCCTTCCCAAAGACATGAGGCTGGCAAAAAGCAGCCAGCCTGTCGACCAGAGCTGCCTGCTAGCTTTATGCAGCACCAGGAGGAAACACCCTGCTCACCACTCTGGGACCAGGCTCATCCTGGGAAAGGAGTGGAAAGGAAAAGTGCTCTAGCGAGATGATGAAGAAGCCACAGGTCCACAGTGGGTTCTGCTGGGAAACACGATCCTGGAGTCACAGCCCATGCAAGGAGCTGTCAACACTGAGGGATGCAGGCAGTGGTTGTAGCAGTCAGAGAAAACAGATCTCCATCAAGGAAAGCAGCCCCAACATTTTCGCTAGGACACAGAGGTGACTGCATCTTGCTCTGGGCTGGGCTGTTCTTTCCTAGAGAACATAAGAACTAGCACCTATTTGACTTGTCCTTCCTAGCCCTTGTTTCAATTACTTGTAACTTGCCACTTCCACCACTTGGGCTGACATTTTCCAGACCAGGCATCTGCCTTAGCCTGTTAAAAGAAAAAGAAGGGAAAAAAAAAAAAAAAAAGAAAAAAGACCCACACACATTTAGGGGTTTTGACCATTTTCAGACTATAAGAATAAAAAGAGTTTGTTCTGTCCATGCTAAAAAATCAGCACCTACAACTCATTAACTGAGAGTTTACAATTTAAAGCAAGAACTTGAAATTAGGCAAGGGAAGTGCCTAGCTGCCAAGAATATGTCTCTGCTGTCCCCAAGAAAAATAACCCTGAATTTGGATCCAGTTATGAGCTCGATATTCACACAGAACAGATTTGGCAGAGTTGGAAGCTCCATGCTGCAAAGTTTCTGCCCAAAGTGACTGTGCGTATGTCCACACGTAGCTCCCAAGTGCCGAACTGAGCCAGTCTTATACCAGAACATCGGCATCTCTCCATGTCAATGTGTGGGTGGGAGGCATTGATGGAAATTTTACTTTCTTTGCAGAACATAAGCATTTGCCTTGTAAAATCTTGCTGAATCACCCAGTCCCAGTTGGCAAACATTAATTGACAACACTTGCCAGGCCTACCCTAACTTCACTGGCTTCACACACCTTTTGATTTCTGCCATGACCAAGATTGTGTCCCACAAACAGCTCTGGTTTCCCTCCCTAGAGAAGCCTAATTCATGCCCCCCAATCCTGAGATCATTGCAAGTCAGAAAAACCCATAGAAAAACTGTAATGTGATGATATATCTATAGCGTCTGATCTCCTTACACACCAGGGACTTAAATCCTGGATGCAAAGACAACCTTAATTTCCTCACTTCCTCACCAGCGAGGCTTGGCAATACTTCTAACCTCTATCGCTATATAGGCTCTTATAGCACTTTTGTCTTTGCTGTTTCTAAGCTAGTCCTAAACAATATTAATCCTGCCTCTGAGACTTGGGCCTCTGATTCTTTTACTCTGCACCCAAGAGAGGAACTCGAGTACTTTAAAGCCTCCTGTCTCAGGCATTACGCTTTTGGATAGATGTGGCAGAGTGGGGAGCACAGCCCACGGATGTCCACTCCCAGGAGAGCTGGCCATAGCACAAGCAAGCCCAGACACTTGGACACCCTTGGCAGTCCTCAGCTCCGGAGAGGAAAGCTGGCTAAAGACAGGCTGTGGCACTTTTCACCAAGGGCTACTGAGCTGTATCTCTCAGGGCATTTGGAAGTCCAGATTTCCAGATTCAGCTTTCATGTCAGTGGTCCAGAAAGCAGAAATCAAGAGTAAACTACAGTGTTAATGTACATAGTTCCTTTCATACCAGGGCCTCCTAGGCACTTTGTGAGTATCAGTTTTACCTCTCAATAGACCAGAGAGACTGGGTAATAATTATTACTTTTTCCTTTTGCAGAGAAGAAAACAGACATTGAACATGAAGCAAATTTCCCACAGACAAGAGATAAGCTGTATGCAGAGTTATGAGAGGAACCCAGGTGTCCTGACTCCATTCTCCCTGCTCTGGCCATGACAGTGAGCTGGAATAGCAAATGCCACATACAGAAAATAACACAGGCCTGTTGCTTTACAGAAATGTTGCACGCTCTGATTTTAGCCGAGACATTTGTGTCCACATCTTCCTAGTTCTGCTAAATATTTATTCATAGCTATGCCTAGGCACACTAATAGTGCTGGATATAGCAAAGGGAGATGGAGGGGAAAAGAAACATGATACAGAGTGATGAGTATTCATGGGGTAGGAGATGGAAGATAGGAGTATTTTCCTCTCCTGCCCGCCTGATTAGCACCATGAGGTTTGTAGGGAGAGTAGTGGGGTTTTCTAATTAGACCAACTGGATGTATCTGAGAAAAGACAGACAAGCTGTCAGGAGCTTAAGCTCTTCTTTAGGTCTGAAAGAGACATCAAACCTCAAGCTAAGTACAAACTGCAAACAAGCATTCCAAGTTTAACTTCAGTGTGTCAATCAGCTAGCTGTTTAGAAGGAAAGGGAGTTGTTAGTGCATCCACAGCAGTAGGAAATATTAGCAAGGGAGAGGGGTAAAGGCTGATACTTTCTGTATAATAAGCAGAGGCAAAAGTTCTTGCCAGGCAAATAGCAAGGGATTAGTGGAAGAGTGGGGAGCTGGGGAAAATTGTAAAATCAGTATTAGTGCTACATCCTTAGTTTCTAGCATCCACTAAAGTCACAGATTTTAATTCCCTACTCATCTTTTGAAGGTGTTTGCTAGGTTTGCCATAAGGGTGATGATGAAGTCTGTGACAGTGTGGCTGTTTGTTCTGTGCATAGTGCTCTCCTGACTGTGTAAGCCTATTCCTGTCATGTACCAATGCCCCGTGTGAGTTCATTCATGACACGGGGGTGGTTTGGTCCCCCATTAGATTCCCTGAGGGCACGGGGCATGCTGTAGATGTGCCATGTTCTGTATGCCACTGTGATGGCTTTGGGGCATTTTAGTGATTTTATCCTCTGTTGTTCAAGCAGAGCCTGACTCCAGGGTGACCATGCCTTGTATGCCGTGTAAAATCCCCAGCATGGACTGATTCTTCCTGGCTGAGTTAATGCCAGCACCACCCAATGCTTCATCCCTGCCTTTTGATGACTGCTATTCCCTGTCTGTATCTTCCTCTGAGACCTGGCATAGCATTGGGAGCTCCCTGCAACATAAGCTTTGCACTGTGCAGGCTGTCCAACCTCTCTGCAGGGGTCACAAATGGTTGTGCTGACACAGGCAGGACTGTGCTCATCCTCAGCCTGCCCTGAGTGTTGAGAGCTGCCATCCAGTGACTACACTTTGTTACACTGGATGTTGTAAATCTGGATGACCATGTAGGAGGCATGGGGCAATTTCTGAAGATGAAAGAGATGGGACCAGAAGAGCCTTCCCTCCAGCCTGGGGGATAGGGTTCGAATAATACTCTTTGCCAAGTCCCCACCACATAATTCATTGCAGAATAATTTCTTCCTGCTGCATCTCACCCTATTTCAGACATCTCTCTCTCTGACTCTCTCATCCCTCTCTCTCTTTCAATCTCTGCTGTTTGTTCTATTAAACTATTCATCAGATAATTCCCACAGACGGCTCCCGGGCATCAGTTCACTCCTGAACAGCTCTCTGTAAGCCTGCTTGAAATACCAGCTGTTCTGAGTGGATGTGCAGGTGCCGTGGGATCCTTCTGTCCCTTGCCATGAGGGGAATCCTTTGGATGGCACAGATATGCTCAACTACAAGTTCTAAAATGGTTTCCTGAGGTCACTCTCTCTTGTCTGATGTTCATGTCCCTTTGGAGCACAGTGAATGCTCAAGATGGAACCACCACGTCCAAAAAGAATTCGCTAAATGAATAGCTATGGATCAGCTTAACCAGAGATGCAAACCTCTGGACTGGACAGTTTTGACAGTAGGGCCAGCAACAGCCAGTTCTCCAGCAGGCTTTTACAAAGTTTCTATGCCCCTTCTTAACTAAATTACTATAGAGGTGGATAAATCAGTATCCAGTTTGCTCCATCATTTTTCCATACTTTTCTCTGCAAGCACAGACCAACCAAAGCTTTTGCTCGGACCCCAACACCACAGCTGAACCCTACTCCAGCTGAGATCACATTGGAAGGCATTTCTCAGTGTGACGGGACTGCTTTCTTCTGAAGAGGGACTTAAAAAAAACAACCAAAGCCACGCAATTAGAGTTTGGGGCTTAGAAGGCCCTTTATCTCATGAAAAAAGAGATTAAAGCCCTCTGATAATTTATAAAGCGCTTAAAAGTTTAAAGGAGAATTGGGCTTTTATCTGAACTATCAGATAACACGAGGCACGCAAAGGCCATGCACAAGACAGCCCCAGGGTGCAGTCACTTCATCGCAGAGAGCTTGTGCTTCCAACCATGGATCTGATCCCAGTCCCTGAAATTAATAGCCAGACTCTCGGACTTTCATGGACTAGTAGCCAGGCCAGTCTGACATGTCCCTGTGGCTCAGACATGCAGTCACGTAACTCTCGCTTGGACAGTCCTTGGGTGTCCTCACTTAGTGGTGCCTGACAGCTCCTGTGGTGAGATGGGCTGGATGTCCCAGATGCCTTTGAGTGAACATCCTGGCATTGAGGGCTTCTCCCACCACACTGATGGCCAGGGCTTATTTAATGAAGGTGTGTGGTGTGCTCAGCATGCCCTAAGCGATGTATAGTTGGCCCAAGTGCTCTCAGAAGCTTGCCCAACCTGTTTTCATTTGAGTTGGTATTTCAAACAGCTAATTATTATTTGGGTGGTTGAGGCCATCATTCATTACTTTCCTGGTAGACTTCTGCTGTCTTCCCAGTTCTCTCTCTGCTCATTATCCACTTTGGCCACTGCTGACAATGGTGTCCCAGCAGACTGAGACCACCATCAAACAATGGAGGGAGGAACATGTGTGGGACACACAGCATGCCCTGGAGCTGGCCCTGGATGCTGGAACTTGCTCCCACAGGAGACAGGGACTCCAGGCTCACGGCAAAATGCCAAGCTCAGCTATTCCTCAGCTCTGCCCACACATAAAGGAAACAAGTTGCCCTTTGAGCAACAGGGCTAACAAAGCTATTCCTGGGAAAAAGGGGGTGTCCTTTGTCCTTTGTCCCCAGACACGCTGCATTAAGCCTTGCCCCACAACATGCAAGAGACAATAGTGGTGTGCATAATCTAGAGCTAAATACCTGCTGGCAGGCAGGTTGTGTTCACACATCGTGATGGTGTGGCCAGCTGATGTCTAACAGAAGGTACAACAGCTGGGTTCTCCCTCTCTTCCCTTCAGAAATCACTGGTTTGCATCATGTCATCTACTCTGACAGCCACAAAGTTAGTGTTTTTGAAACTTCTACTGTTCTTTCAGATGTGGTTGAAACTGGCTGACATGTAGCAGAGCTACTCGAAGAGGGAAGGATGGACAGCCAAACAGGCATTGTTTCTTTCAGAATATGGGCTTTAAAAATACCCTGCAAATAAAACAGACTTTATTCCTTTGTACTGACCCTCGGTTAAAGTGTGTGCTTCACCCAGCAGATAAAAAAAGTCCTAACCCCATGCAAACAGAGTGACCTAGCCAGGCCCATCCTTACTTGACCAAATCCTCAGTCTCTCATGAGTGAATGAATCAAAAATTCCACCTTGCATCTGCTTTGCTGGCAGCCCATAAGAGGATCAAAATGTTCCCAATCTAATGTATTATGCAAATTGTTTGCCAAATATTCACTTGTTTTGAAGGGCCTTTTTTCAGCTTTTCAAGGCCAAGTTGAAGATGGAAGCTACCTCTGGAGATTTTGGTGGATCACTCAGAGAAACAGGGTTTTATCAAGTAGCTAAAGCTCTGGTGTGAGGGTCAGGAGACCCAAGTCCCCTTCCCAGCTCTCTCCAGGACCTTCCACATTATTTTAGAGAAGCAATTCCCTTTTGTATTTTCTGTCTCAGAGTTTGTCCATCTACTTGGTTTAAACTGTTTTCTCTTTGGGGAGGAGGCTGGCGTTAGTGAAGGTTTGACTAGCTTTTCCAGAATGGGACCGTGAACTTGACAGACAGACCGCTGCAACACTAGCAGCACACAGTAATAGATAAGGACTTTGCAAGTCTTCATTTCTGGAGAAATACATGCAAAGAAAATAAGTACATAATATATATCTAAGGGAATACATACATGTATATACACGCACATAATGATTACATGTATAAAGGATGGGAACCGCTGTATTTAAACTGTAAGAAGTCACTCTGAAAATGTCTGGAAGTGTTTGGTCCTATCATTGGTAGTGACAACATGCATGGGACCTGGGAAACTGCTAGCAATCAGTGAGATGTGCCACATAGCCGGGCCTGTCCGACTCTTTCCATGCAGCCAGGAAAGGCACGCTCCAGGTGCCACTGACTGTCAGCACTCAGTAGCCAATGGCTCTCATCTGCTGAAGAGGATTTTGTGTGGACATCAGCCACTGAGCCTGTGCAGTGCTAAGCATGGGAGCCACTGTGAGGTGGAGGTATTAAAAACACTTGTGAAGCATTAGAACATTTTTGGGGTTTTTGCTGTGGTTTGTCCTTTGGTTTAGGACACCACCAGAACCGGCCAAGAATACTTTAGCGTGACAAAGTTCTTATTCACATGACCGGCATGCTAACATCCTCATTCTTACCTTGCATGTCTGTCAAGTGTAAGCAAAGTATCTATTAATTGTGTCTGACTGAATTTCAGCTGCTTTTTTAAAAGGTCGCTGATATAAGTTTAGATAATAGGCCATGAAGAGGTTGAATCCCCGCGGAGAACATGCAAGGTATTCTCCTGTGTCACCGATTTAATAAAGAAGACTGAAAACACTCCTGTTTAGAAAGGCCCAAATACTTTGAAGGTTTCTGCCTGAATGGAAATTGGAATTCACTTTGGCTGTGCTCTCACCCTTTGTGTGCTCACCTCCCTGTGCTGCCCCAGCCAAGGACTTTTACTGTGGGGAACATCTGCAAGAATAGCAAGAGATGCTGATAGCTTTTTGTGGGAAATCCTGTTTCCAGTAGATACCTCTTTCCAAGTATGAGGCTTATCCTGCAAGGCCACCAGCAACAAGAGGTGATGCATGAGACTCAACATCCAAGACCATAAATGAGGTGATCAACATGTCCCAAGAAAATGAAGTTAACTCTTATTTTGAAGCATTGGGGATTTGCAAGAAACAAACTGCTGAGAGTTCATCAGGAGGCAAGACATAAATGTATCACTTGAGATGACAAATAATCAACCATAAACTCATGGACTGCTTAAAAACATGACCAGGGGTGAAATGCCCCAGATAGGTGATTGGAAGTGTTACTCACTTGGTTGCAGGCATGACTCCTCAGGTCCACATGGTAACCAGAAACTCAGCCAAGATCTCAGCAAGTTGGCCCTAGCTGCCAACTCCAAGGCCCCTTCGCTTAGTCAAGTCCTCTGTGCAATGTACATTTCCTGCCCTATCCCTTGCCAAAGTCCCACTCATCTGCAGCTCACCCCAAGCAGCAGATGGAAAACATCCACAGCAAGAAGCAATGGGAAAAGCCAGCTTCAGTTGGCTCCTTACCCCTCAGCATGCTCTGAAATGGGTGAGCTGTGCTGGCTCCCTATCCCAGAGAGCACTGCCATCTCTCCCTTTCTATTTTAACCACATCACAGAAGGAGTGGAAAATTCTGTGAGGGAATTAAGCTGCTGGGAACGCTGGTAGGCATTGAGCTGTGAATAACCTCCCACTTGCCTGAGTCGCAAGAAACGCATTACTGAGGGAAGCAGGGCAGACCAGTGCCACAACGGACATGGGCACGGATGCCCTGCCATAATCACTCTGTGCCTCAGATGCCATAAAAAACAATACCCTGTGCATTATGTTTACAATACACTTTCATAAGAGTCCCAGGAAGCAACATATGCCAGAGTCTGCACTACACTACACCTTTGCAGAAGCTTCAGACACAAGGTACAACCAGACACCACTCACTCCCTGGTAAAGTATCTCATGGAGCAGCACGCTAAAATTTCCTAAGTGCTGTGTTGTCCCCAGCACATGAACATGAGCAAATGTCATGCACCTATTGCACCCGCGTAGGGAGGCTGTGCATTACCGCAACAGCCATAATCACAGCTTCTTATCTCTGGTGTGATAACAGACAGTTTCTATTACACAAATTGCACCAGGTAGGGCCAAACAACCCATAGCATGGCATCACTATCATTCTAGGAACAGTTCTGCTCCTCTGCTGCCAAAACATACCACCCCCAGCACGTCCCAGTGTGGTGGCATGCAGATGGGGAGCTACAACCACAGGGAAACATCCTCCTGCAGCAATACAGGGTGCCTTTCAGGGCTGGCTAGGAATGTGTTTTGGGAGGATTACTGTGAAGCCCTGCTGGATAAGGCTAGTGGTTGCGTCGCTGTGGAGCAGCTCAGGCAAGATCCAGTACTACCCAGGGAGCTGGTTGCTTATATAAAACAGCTAATATAGCTGGTTATCATCCAGGCAACTCCTGCATTATCTGTCAGTGGCCATGTGGAGGACTCCCAGAAACAATATACATGGCAGCTGTGCCGCCCAAGAAGAAGAATGTAAAGTAGGAACTCAGTGGTTGGGTTTTGTTGGTCCTTTAACAGACATCTAGCAACAAACGTGGAGAAAAGCTATATTCAAAAGGCACTTAAGCATGTGTGGATTAAAGTTAAGCATGTGTTTGTGTGCTGTCCTAGATCATATCCATTGCAATCTCAGGGCCTGTGTCTGGGGAGACTTTGTTGGCAGAAAGCATCTTCATGCAAAATGCCCCCTACTAAGAACTGGATTTTGCTGGGGTCTCAACATCTAATGGGAGTGTATATCAAACAAATATGCAGAGGCAGAGAATTACCCCAGTAGGTGCAGAGGCTTCAAGCATTTTTGGTCACAGTCACTAGCAAAAAACCGCCAAGCTCATCCAGCTGCATTGTGCTCCCAGGTTTTTGTGAAAGAGCCTAGAAGGCACATAAAAGAGACAGCCTCACACCTCTGCCTGATGAGGCCACATCCTTCCATTCCTTAGGGTGAGGATATACCACAATGCATTTATTTGCAACTAAAAGCATGAGAGGCAGGTAGGTCTCAGTGAAAACTCATCCAAGGAAATTGTTAACATACATTACAAGAACCAGGGGCATCAAATGAAAGTGGCAAGCAAAACAAGCAGTAGGAGGTGTCCGTTTACACAGCAGGTAGTTACACTGCAGAAGTCCCTGCCACAGAATGTGGCAGGTACTACAAGTTTACAGGGTTTCAAAAAACAGCAAGACAAATGTATGCAAAAAGAAAAAAAACTCAACAAAGATACTAGGTCTGCCTCAAAAAGTCCCCGAAGTACAAACTGTGGGAGGCTGGGGAACGTTTGGGAGACATATCACTATACATTTGCAGTCAAATAACGCTCTTTGTTGTGCATGCACTATCAGCCATCGTTGGAGACAGGCTGCTGGGCTCCACGAACCCTTGCTGTGACACAGCACAGCTGTTCCTCCCCTGTGCACATACACTTCTTGCTTGGTGAAGGCAGAAAGGAGCAGCAGACTTCCAGCCGTCAGAGCCCGAGGGAACACCCAAGCCTTGGATCAGGCTCCATCCCATAGTGCATGATCAGGGATAGATATTCTGCTCAAAATGAGATTGGGCAGAGACTTGAATCCGGGCACGTCTCAAGCCATTTCCCTAGGCACAAACACTAGCATGCGCCACTCACATTCCAGCTCTGAAAAATGTAAGTTTTGGTCCGAAAATCACATTTCACACAAAAAAAAAAGGAAATTTGACACAACACACTCTCTGCCAGAATAGCTGAAATATTGTGGCTTTGTCCCAGCACAGACTGAGAGCTAATTAGGAAGCTTTGAAAGTCATTCCCAGACAGAACTGCTTTCCTCTGGTTATCTATCACTGCAGCCTCACTCCAGAAATACACAAGTATGTCAAAAAAAGACAAGGACATGTATCAGCAATTCATATATGTATTTGGAAAAGAATGGTACAGTCTATTTTACACAAAAGTAGGAGTATGGCTATGGTTAGAAGCTGAAGTTCTGAAAAGTGCTCAAGCTCTCTTCTTCCAGTGCTACAATAGGAAATGCCAAGGGGACGGGCAGTGCTGGAGGGAAGCTGGTGGAGGGTCTGAGCTCCCCTCCCCATGAGGGCAGCAGAAGGAAATGTCACTGATGAACAAGCACACCAAAAAGACAGTAAAGCATCATTCTAACACAGTAATGACAATCACAGGCATCCAAAAGCACAAATCAGACTCAAAAAATTTCATGAGCTTTGTTTAAAAATAAAAAATTATAATCCAACATGGTAAGCTGAACCTTTCATATCTGCCGCAGAGTCTTTAAGCCTTCAGAGTTCACAGTTCCAAGCTTTTCTTGGTGACTCTTTGGTCTGGAAATGTGTTTAAAGAAAACAAGAAATGTGTGACAACTAAAGTGATTTAAGGTTTTTTTAGATTTAATTTTTAACATGGGCATTTTAAAATCCTTGCTCTTACGTGTAGAGCAGCTCCTGACTAAGTAAGAATTTGGCCTAAATATTCACCCTGAAAAAGACTTTCAAAAATAGCAAGGTCAGAGAAGAACAGGGCCAAGGATCCATCCATGACTATCAACACTAGAATAAAACTAAAAAAAAAAAAAAAAAAAAGAAGAGAAACTTGTACGTCTCTCTAAAATAAAAATATCAGCATGAAACAGTGGGGCCAAATTTTCTGATTTAATTGGTGAGTAAATCCACACAAGTCAAGTGGTTTATGAGCAGAATAGCCTGCAGAGTGTTAGAAAAAATAAGGAACAAAGATGTTAGCTGGTTTTGCAACACAGAAAAAGAAAAAAAAATACTTAGAAGTAGCTGCTGCTTTGTGTGGACAGTTCCTGACATTCGAAGTCATTACTGAATGATTAAGTTACCAACTCATTAGGGGTTATTTACATTGTTTACAAGCATGTGACTAATTACACAATGAAGATACTGAAACATAATCACCTAATAACAGCATATGGTTGTGGCGTAGATGAATTGGGTGAGCCTAAGTGCTGCCAGCAAGCCCCAGCCCGCCCTGATCATGGGGCACTCGGAGCACTCCTTCCCCATCTCCCACAAGCAGCAAGTCCAGAAGAGGCAAAAAAAAATCCAGGAACCCTTGCTTTAAAGGGCCACAGTCCAGAGGGAAAGCAAGGAGGGCTGCATGCATATCCTCGCAGGGAAACACGGGTGAGAGGCCCTGCACAGAGCCTCAGCACCAGTGCCACCAACATGGAGGGCGTAATCAGGTGAGTGGTATTTGGGAGTGGTTCTCACTCTGTCCAGAGGCAAATTCCAACCCAAGAGAATTTGATCCTGATGAAAGGTGTTTGACATGCAGCCTTGAAGACCGAAGGCTTCAACATCTAAACACAAGGCAACATCAGTGCAAATGGAGCAATTCCCTCTAGAGAGCAATCCCCTCCCAGCAGAGCTTCCATGCTGACCTCGCAGGGGGACTTTGAGGAAGAACCATATCTCCAAACAGCCAGTGAGTGTCTTCTGCAGCAGCGGATTTTTCTCATATAGAAACTTGTCCTCCTGGACCAAGACTCTAAGCAATGTTGAATCTGACACGATGCATCACTATAGGGGCTCTGCATGTCCAGGGTTGCTGTAAATACCTCTCAGGAATGCCCTGTTGCTAGTAAGGCTTCTCATGGGGGAGCTGGCTTCCCCTTACTTTCATATTCAGGCTGCACCGCTTCACTTAGCAGGTAATTTCAAGTTATATTAACACCTTAACTTCTTACAATATCATGTCTCCCACTTCAGATAGACTTCCCCTAACCACTTTGCCATTTAAAAACAAAAAGGTTGACATGGTCGTGACTTAACCAAAACTGATGTCTCAGGGTAAAGGGTTGTTTCAAGGATGGTAAGGAGAAATGGTGCTGCTGAAAGCCTAGCTCCCGGCTGGTATCAAGTCATGGCACAGAAGCTCTGCAAGCTGTTCCCTTTGTGGAAAAAAACTATGCAGGAGGAACATTCACCAACATCCCACAGTGACGGGAGCTCTTCTAGCCCAGCCAGACTAAAACTCCTGCACACAGGAGGATGCCCTGGGCAGACAGCACTGGGGTCTGGCCAGGGGTCCCATGTGCATTGAACTAGCAGATGCACTGTAACAGGAACACTGAAGCATAGCCAGGTAAGACGAGTGCGAGATTGGGTGTTTACCCCCTGATGGCCAAGAAAATCAGGGACCCCAGGGAGCTCTTTGTTAATTTCAATGGCAACAACATCTTGGATGAGGTTCATCCAAAAGAAAGCACTTTATGGGTGATAACACAATCAGCCAGATTTATGGTACCACTTTTGAATATATATCATCTCCTAGACACAGTCTTATCTGATGCTACCACAGCATCTGCTCGTATCAGAAACCGCCTGCATCCTCCCCAGTGCTCCACAGATTTGTAGCACCCAGCCATGACACCTTGCACACCCTGGCTTCCTATGCCTCCAGCACTGGGGTCCAAAGCTGTGACCCCTGACAGACCGATATGCCCTCAGTCATGCAGTAGAGCAGTGGCAGAGACAATGTCAGACCACAGCCATGGCTATCTGAAGGCACCTGCAAGGAGCTCATTTTGCTGCCAGCCTAATACCTGTTCTCAGCGGTGCTTTCTCCATTCCTCCTCCTTACCCAAATGTTGGTTTGAAGGCACTGCAATGTGGAGGGCAGGAGTACGTTGAACCTAGAATGGAAACTGGAAGTCTGACAGTACCTCTTCATTTTGGGTATGGCATACCCAGAAGGGCCCAGGACATTCCAGGCAGAAGTCACCCACTACATTACTGGAAGTGCTAAACAGTCACAAACAGAGCACCCTCACAGGGAGAGGCAGAAGGAGAAAAGCCCTTGTCTTGTCTGGGAATGTTTTGTTCCATGCCAGTGCCCAGAAAGGGGACGCGTGTCTCCCTGATGGGGCAGATGGGCAGAAGTCCAATACCAGCTTCTGCAGGCAAGCCAGTGGCAGCATCGCTGTGATCTACAGCTCCCTGTGCCTGCAAGCTCCTCACGCTGCTCTTAGTCCAACAGCCTCAATGCTAACCATGAGCTCCAGCTTCACATCTGCTGCCAGCTCCATCCCAAGCTCATGCCCCCTAAACTGCCAGGGATTTTTACCCTGAAGCCCAGTGAGCAGCCATAGCCCCTGCTCTTTGGACTGGCTCTTTTGGCATAAAAGCAAATTGAAGCTCCAGCAGGAACTATGCTGTCTCTGAAGGAACTGGGGGGAAATCCCAGCTCAACTCTGAACCCGCAAGGGAGAGGCAAAGGACCCAGATCTCTGAGTTACCCTCTTGCCTTCTCTCCCCTCCTGCCCTAAACAGGATGGTCAAGAGGGAACATGGTGATTTATTAAAACAGCCCTTGTGCTGAAAAGAGGCCCTGGGTGCGGTATTGCTGAGCTCAGCTGAAATTGGGCATCTCCCACAAGCAGCAGGACGGGGAAATTTGTGTCAGCTGAGGAGTGACCCTGCTGCAAAGCATCCAGCTGTTTCCCTTCCCGCCTGGGTCTGAGACAGCACGAGCCTACCCGCATCCCTCCCCCAAACCGACCGTCACATTTGTCACAGACTACATTGGCCTAAATAGTTAGGTGTCACGTAGCCAGCAGCCCATACGGGAAGATCTTATATAACTCAGATAAATGGGACAAGGTCATTGCCAAGCCTGAGCTCCTTTTGAAGAAGACCCCGCATGAATCAGTCCTCCCAACTCTCCTGCAGCATGGGGGGCTGCTGGGGACCAGGAGAATCAGGGATTGCCTGGCAGCCCCAGCCACTCTGTCCACAGGCAGATCAAAGGGCACTGCTGATATGTACAGGAAGAAATTCCTGGTAGGATTTGCAGGGCTGGAATTTGCCAGCGTCAGTCAGTAACCACTGGTGCCAGGTCAGGTGAGACAGTTTAGTGAAACCACAGGTGTGGCCCTTTGTCTGTGCCCAGCGCCTGGCGCGGTGGAAAAGTTTTACCGGGGTTACCTCACATCTCCTGCGCCTGCTGATTCAAACTGCTTTCTCTATTTTTAAACAAGGTGTTCAGTGTCACCCAGTCAGGAAAATTACTCTGCACCTCCAGAAATAGAGACTGTACCTTACACCTGCTCTGCCCCATCCCAGGGGAGTCCCTTACAGGTATATACCATTCAGCAGTGATCAGCACTGCTCCTCCATGCGAGGGGATTCCTGCAGCGTCTGCTCTGAGACCGCGCAAACCCTGCGTTTGCAGGAAACACTGTGAAAGAAGGAAAAAGGGGGCTAAGCTGCAGGAGAGCACAGTGCGGGCAGACGAGGGAGCGGGTCTGCGTGGTTTGCGTTTTCATGGAAAAAAGGAGGATAAAAAACACAGGCTGGGGAGAGGGGCCAGGGGGGGCTGGATGCTGTGGGCAGCACTAGTCAGGGTCAACAGCCGGCCAGTGTTGGGCCACAATTTGGGAGCACTGGCCTTGGGAGCAGGGACAGACACTAGCTGGGGAGGGCAGATCTGGAGAGGACCCTGCCCCATATAACGGGGAGAGAAGAGCATGAGCAGGGGGCAGAGGCACCCAAATTAGGATGGGTCTTGTGATAGGGTGGGTTTTCCTTAAAGCTCCTGCTTTCACTGAGGGAAGAAGTTTTTCAGGTCTTGTCTGAAAAAGAAAGGCAGTTTCTAGTCTTGGTAGTTTCAGAGGAAAGCTTAGAGTTGTGTCCCAAGAGGGATTTTAAGGGTAACCAGTTGGAAGTGGGGGAGGAGGGGAAGGGCTGTTAAATATGGACATTTTGCTTTACTGATATTTTTACTTACTCTACCAATTTGTTGCACACTTCAGGCTGGCAGTGTGGGATTTTAAGGGCCAGTACACAGGGTGGCTGCTCTCCAGTCACCCCTGCCTTGCTGGAAGGTGCTTGGGGGCTGCAGCACTGCTCTGGCTCCCCAGCCTGTGCTGTTCAGGAAGGGTCCAGCTCCACAGCAAGCCCAGTGCCACCATCTTGCTTCCCTCTCCTACATCCCCATGTCCCTCTCACTTCAGGGAACACTGGCTTCTTTATGCAGAGCCCCTTTCACAGCCCCGTGCGCTGGCCTGTCATGCTCTGCAGACAGCCCAAATAGCACCAAAGCAAGTCTGCAACACAGCGCTGGCTTCATGACCCGTCATCATCAACCCCGACCCATCCAGGGACACAGGGCCAGCTACAGGTGTCCATCACCTGGAGGAAGCAGCCGGCAAGCAGTGTTTGTATCACATGCTGGAGAAGGAAAACCACAGAGTCAGCCAGAGGCCAAAAACAACAGCCGGGAGAGGAGGAATTCATTAAAAGAAAAGGCAAGGGAAGCAAAGCCTGTTTGTATAAGGGCAGAGCCAGCAGCAAGCCATCCTGCAGCCCGCAGCCGCAGAGGGTCGGGGCTGGAGCCGTGCCCACCTGGCTGCCCCTGCGCCAGCTGTCTCCTTGGCTGAGCTGTCCTGGTGAGAAGCATTTAGAGACCCTCCTGCCCCCTCCCAGCCAGGCCGGTGGGCTCTGGCACAGGGCCTTCGCCAGGCTTGATGCTTTCACCCCCCCTACACACACACAGCCTGGCAGCATCATTTGCTGCTGCCTTTAGGGCACTGGGGCAGCAGTGGCCTCTGGGGTAAGCAGGTGGCTTTTCAGAGCCCGAGGCGCCGCGGGGGGGCACACCCCTGCTTCTCGTGGCTCCCCAGCTTAGCATCCCCTCTGGCACGCAGGCCAGCAAGTTCCCAGCAAAAGAGTTGGAACCGACTTCAAAAGGATTTACAGTGAGCAACCTTTCTATCTCTTGATCCTCTCAGCCGTACACTGGATTAGGGGCTGGCTGAAACCTGCAGCCCCCAGTCTGGGGCTTACTCCCCTCACTCTCTGGGGATGCACGGGGGACCTGCTTATCCCTAAGTCCTGAACTCTCCGTTTCCCATGCTGGCCTGGCAGTCTGCAAGGGGGAAGTTCTGTCCAGTGTCACTGTCATTTCCGGGACTCTGGCTAGCGGGGACACAGGGGCCCAAGGACATGGGATGGGTTTGCCCACTACAACACCATCTGGCAAAGCTCAGTAAGGAGACAGCATCTCTCCTCCACCTCAAGGCTCTGCTGTTAGGGCTTCCCCAGGGAGAGCCCTGTATCTAGGAGGAAGGAAAGCTGCATTAGCCCAAACCCTGTCTTCCCTGACTGCATTTGCCAAGGCTGCCATCCTCACAAACCTTGTATTGCCCTGAGGCTCAGCCATTCTGATTTTTAACTGGGCTGCCTGTCCCTGGGAAATATATTGGGTCCTTCCATCGCACCGCCATGCCATGGGGCTGACACATCTCCTCAAGTTCCAGGGAGGAGGGAAGGGTAACACTGGAGTCCTTGCTGGAGTAACACTGCAAGAACTCAGAGGAAGTATAATTTCCCACTGAGAACGGGGCAGTAGGTGAGGGGAAAAGAAATGCTGGAAGGGCTGCAAATCTTAACGAAAGGACTAAGCTTTCAAAAATGGAAAAGGAAAGCTCAGGAAGGGGGGGGGGGGGCGGGTGGGGGATGGTTTTTATTTTTCCAGAGGACAAAAGAGCTGGTCCACGTTTTTTAATCATGAAAACAGGGTAAGTTTTCAAAAGGGAGAAAAATTATTCTAGCTGAGCTCAGAGTATCAGAAGAGTGGTTTGAGCTCAGCATTACTAAATCCCATTTTCTCTGCAAGACGGGTCAGTGTGATGTAAAGTTTGTCTTTGAAAAGGATGTCCAGAATTTTTCCAATAGGTGGGGATGAGAACAGAGGTGGAGTCACTTCATTAAGGAGATGAGGACGGGAAACTGCGCAAGCAAAGTTCATACTGCAAAACTGGAGATGTTTAGTGATCACCAGAAAAAAACTCAGCCAGCATAGTGGACAGGGTTACTGCAGGGCAGGACACTAGGGCTCCCCTCCGAAGTGGGGAAGAAGGGCTAAGCACCAGCATCGGAGCAGCAGAGCAAGGGTCAGGACACCAGGGTCTGGAAGCAGCATCACTGCACTCAAAGCCTACTTTTGTCACTGACTCCCTGCATGCCTTTGTGTGAATCTCCTTTGTGCTTCAGCTCACTGCTGTAAGACACAGGGCTAGAAAGTGTGGCAACTTCCAAGGGGTGATGAAGGTGTCAGCCACTACTGTCAGTGTTTTGAGAGCCACTGAGAAAGGGAGAGGACTCCAAGCTGCCAGTGCAAGTGATGGATCCATCAGGGTCTACTGGGATGAGCTTGTTTGTTGAGCCTTTGGCCCCCGTAACACTCTCCCCAGAGCTGGGCCAGCCAGTGCTGGGAGGGCCACTACACTGGGAAGTGTCAGGCAATCACTGGACAGAGCCATCACTGCTGCCAGTGTAGCTTCAGCTTGTTTGTTTTCCTTAATCCCAAGAGGCAGCATCTCTGACATGGCAGCAGCATGATTAAGATGACCCAGCGTTGCTGTCACAAGCATGTCATTATGGGTTTCCTGTGTCACTCCTGCCGGGAGGTCAGTGACTTGCCCTCCCTCACTCCAGCAGTGGGATGGGATGGCCACAAGCTTCCATCTGCCTCTTAACCCTCTGCCCAGCTCTGGCCTCCAGCTCCAGCCTCCAGAGCCCTGGTGAGGGGCACAGCCAGGCTGGGACTGAATGGCAGGCTGAGAGGGGTCAGGGAGACCCAGAGCAAAGAGGAGAAGGAAAACTGGAGAAACTGGGCTTTGAATGGGAGACTGCAGAGGATGCCTGCCCTTGCTGGGACTCTGTACCCTTAGGTTTGCCCACGAGGCTCTGCAGTGAAGCGGCCTGTGTGGAGTGCCTGGCTTTCAAGAGGGGGTGCCTGGTGGGTTTTGGGAGGCTGTCCTTTAGACCCCACAGGGGACCTGCCTGTTCAAGGGTGACCCTGGTCCCAGGGAAAGGGGAAGAGCTCTCCTCATGAGCACACAGGCCTGCCAGGGGCCAGTATGAGGGCTACATTGCCCATGGATTTAGAAAAGTGGAAACTATGGCCTGTTCCCCCTCCCACGACCCTTTTAAGACATAACATAATACATCTTGGACCATCCCGAGAGATGTGGGCAAGCTTTCCCATCCCCTACATCCACATACCTCTGCCCACAAGTACATGAATAATGGAAGCTTTGCCACAGTCTGCCCCAGGTTCTCCCAAAAGGCACTACAAAATCATTTATGAGGCCCCCAAGGGAATAATCTTGCTCCTCAACATCCATGTTTCCCTTGCAGCTAGCAAGCTGGTCATGGATGAACAGAGGAGCTGCTCTCACCAGATCAGTTTCTGAAGCTGTTGCACATGGGATTAGCTGCAAATCGCAGCAGAGAAGGACCCGCTGCTGGCCTGTCAGAACAAGAAGAGGTTTTGTGCTGCATTTGCTCCTGGAGTAGGCAGGGTTTCCTCAAGCTCAGTTTGTTTAGTGACCCCTACGTAAGGAAATCCATCACATAGCCTCCTTTATTAATGCTGGCAATCATCTGCAACCAGCTGTTGCCCAGCTGTCAGAGCTGGTATTGCATGGGAATCCCTGCACAGAGCACCACATCTCTCCATACTTACAGACCTAAGCTCCAAAAAAGACCTAAGGAAGATCCTGGGAGGATATGGCAGCAGCCTGCTTAGTGGGGTTACTGGCACAGGCAGATGCAGTGGACCTTAGCTCCTACTCACACAGCAAACTGCAGCTCAGTGTACCCACTGACCTTAATATCACTGCTCACACTTGGCAGGAGCAAAGCACTTCTGTCTGTGAGGAGCTGCCACATGGTCACTGGTTCTCAGCCCGAGAAAAGATGAGTTCTCTCCAAAGCACCACATGCCATTGTGTTTAGATGGGGCCAAAGCCTGGATTCAGATGTTCGGGCCAAAATGGATTTGCACCTCATACATAAAGTAAGCTGTGAAACTGAGTCTCAGTTCCTCCCTTACTGATCCCAACTATTTGCATCTAGCAAGGCATACCTTCCGGAAGGTTTCAGTCCAAAGACACCAAGAAACAGAGGAGCCATCATCACTCCCAATAGGGTGCTCCACTGAAAAGCTACCTTCACCATTGAAAAATTCTGCCTTCTTCCTGGGTTGGCTCTGGCTGGCATGAGCTAAGAAGCAGGCAAACCATATAGTTGTGTTTACACTTAATACAGTTACCAAGGGCTACAGTCTTGAAGTAACTCCTATATAAACCTACATGGGAGCTGACAGCAGTGAGGGCTTTTGCAGGTTTCCTCTAGTCTATGTTGCATTAGAAAATAAATGAGCCCCATCCATAAAGCATTCTATAAGCAGGGGCATGATCTAGAACCCCACAGGCAGAGAGGGAGGGTTTCCTCTTTCATGCCAGCAGCCATCCCAGCCACATGCAGTTGCTCAAACAATCAAGGTTTTCTCTGAAACAGAAAACAAAGGAGCACGGAGGTCCTTCAAGTGAAGACTCCCAGGAGCAGCCTCACATCACAAAAAGCTCCGGCTAATGCATGGGCTTAGGGGTCACTGTGTGGTTTAGCTATAAAAAGGCTTCTTGAAGGGGTAGCGCAAAGCTAGCAGTAGGAGTGCAGAGACAAGCTGGAGGAGGCACGAGGCAGCTGTGTGGATCCTGCCAACCACCCTTCCCACTTCCTCCACAGGGAGAAGAGGGGAATGCTGCAGCAGCTGGCCTGTGGTGAGGATTACTGCTGAAATCCTCCGTGCATGCCCTACGTAGCTGCTCTGCACACTGATACAGCCCTCTGCACAGACAAGGCTTCCACATAATAAATAGCCATCTTGCTCCTGACCACTTGCACAGCCAGTCCCTGAAACTCCCCTGGTTTCTTTCTTGCACCCTCAATTCACATGACACATCATCTCCGTGTTTCTGAATGTGCTCAGGGTGATTCATTGGCGCACGCACAATGGCCTGCCTTAGCGCGAGGCCAGGGAGGAGCTCTACCTGCCACAACAGAGACGCTGCTGCTTTCTGAAACATTTCCCAGGAGAAAACCCTTCACCTTGCCAAGGGCAGTGTCATGCTGGCTGTGCCGCTGCAGGGTTAGCAGTGACTGACACACACAGGGTCCCCTCCCAGGATGCGGGAGCTAATCACTTCCCTTGAACAGCCACAGCCGCAGGGGTGGGAATGTGTCCCATCACAGATGAGACCTGGGGTGCAAAGCCCAGAAGTGTTGTTTCTGAAGGGGAAGGGGATGCTGCTTTATATTGAGGCAATAGAGGGGACACCAAATTTGCACATAATGCAGGTAACTTCTAAAGCAAAGCAGAAGACATCTTTAAACATCAGGCAGGGAAGAGTCAGGCAGTTATTTGTCACCTTCAGGGATACTGGACTGGGTAAGAGCACCAAGGCCATCTGTCCCAGTCCCTACAAGTACAGGCTGATCCAGAGAGATCACAAGGACATTCATCCCCATCCTCTCCATCACCCACATCATGAAATATGTCATTGTTCTCCTCTGCAGTTCACAGGAACATCTCCCAGTGCCCTGGGAAAGCAGACCATGCCACACACTACAGGTTAAAAAAATTGTTCTTGCCAACCTGATTTGGGTAGAAATACTTTCCTGACCCAAAATCTGGCATTTCCTTAAGGCCAGAACACATGCATTCCTTGCAGGAGCTTCTGTGTGCCACTAAAATCACCACGACAGCCCACCACAACTTGTCTCTAGCCGTAGCCAGTGTCAGGTACACCAGGGTAAAAAGAAAATTATGGAATTTCTTTTCAGCATTCTTTCTAAGCAAATCAAAAGGGAAAGAAGTTTGCTGGTGGATTTATATGGGCAACCTGAGACAGGGATTCATTTAGCAGAATTGTGTGTATTAACCAGGACTAATTTGTGCGCTCCACCAAACATAAATGGGATCACATTTCATGTCCCTTTTGGCAATACCACCAACTGGAACATCCAAATTTCAATATTGTGAGCTTTATTCCTCCAGTCCAGAACCCCATTATCCTGTCATCCAATCCCCTCCATAAATTCAGCAATCCTGTGAATTATTCAGCTCTCTTAGGTCTTATGCATCAGCTGCTATCCGCATGTACGACCAGTATCGTGAGGAATAGGAAGAGGGACAAAAAGTGAGACAGTTCCCCAAAGTGCTCGTGCTCTTCTAGCTAAGTTGCAGAACAGCCACAAGGAAGGGCAAGAGACTGATAAACTTGATATGAATCTTGTATTACGACACTGTTGAATTTGTATCACTAAAGCTCATGGTCACTGAGATTTCTGCAGAACACCATTCTTCATAGCTTTATTTTTTTGCCCCCCCTTTTTTTTTTCTTTAAACCACACCTGTAACTGGTGTGGGAAGTATGGACAGGACATGACTCAGAAATACATACAAGCGTATCCCTCTACATTTACGCAATTCCCCAAGATTTGCTGCTGAGGATAACTGCATTGGACTGGATGTAACAGGTTTTTGTACAAAACATCCTCAGCGCCCTCTGAGCTCATGTGAATGCCCTCTTCTTGAACACCCTGGAGCCTTCTACCATGATGGGAAACAACCATACTTACTTAGGCTTTGGCCTGTGACAAAGGACCCAACACAAGTCTTACCACTTTCTGCTAACAAAAGCAATGCACATTTTTGTGATGTTCCTTCTACACAAAGGGACGTATATCCCAAAGAAAAAACTCTCCTCCCATTAAAAAACAATCTTTTTCCTAGGAAGCAGAGTAAACCATAGAAGACTGATGTTAGTCACCTCTCTTAGGCTGATGGAAGATGATATTTTTTGGAGCATAAAGTGAGAACACCATAACTGACTATGCACCACAGAGTCAAGCCCAGCCTCGCCTGTGATGGCTCTATTGACCTTTATCTGCTAGAAATGCAATTAATCCATTCAGAGCTGGGTCTGGTGGGGAACCTGCAAAAGGTGAAAACTCAGGAAGGGGAAAGGAGAGGACAGCTGGTTGGCCCTGACAGAGGAGGGCCATCCCACAGCTCAAACAGAAGAAGACCAAGACTGTGAGCTCTGCAGGAGAGCAGGGGTGAACTGAAAGTCAGCCAACAAAAAGCAAAGCTCCTTTATGGTCCTTTGGGCCAGTTCTTGGAGGTTAGTACCATCATGCCATGGCCAACCGCTGAAAGAGACAGATCCCAACTGACAACAAAAGACAGAGGTTCTGGGAGTTCTGAAACAAAGATCCCCACAAAGAACTAAACCAGGACAAATATTGCCACTAAGACAGAGGAAGGGCACTGAAGAAGCTGACCCTGCCACCAAGCTGTGCAGAGCAGCACCAAGTCATCAGGCCACTTCTATGTATTGGTATCATTCCTTCTTGAGGTCTGATTGCCAAGGTGAGAGCTTCAGAGAAAAGCAGAACTTCCAAAAACCAATACACAGGTGTGGTAAAGCAAGCATGACACAAACATTTGATTGCAACACATAACACCTCCAATGTCCTTCATGACAAGAACCAGTTAAACTTTATATCCTTGCGATAAAGGTGCTTGCATTTTACTGACCAGGAAACTGAAACACCAGGAGATTCCAGACAATGTTTCTAAATGTGGAAGACTTAAATCAGACATCTAAAAAGCTTGCAGATGTGTTAGAAAGGGTCTAGGTCTTTCCAAGATGCTTCATGCCCACACTGTTTCTAACTGAATAATTGCCAGCTGACCTACTTCTGCATTCATGATCACAAACCTTTCCATAAAGGTGACAGATTGTTGTTATTATTACTGATAACAGAGCCCAATTCAATCACTCCATTCTCCACAGCTCCCAATGCCATTTCCACCTGATAAGACAGAGGAGAAGGCTGTCATATAATTTGTTTAAGATTTCCCCAGGTTTTCACAGTTACCTCTTGCACGGATTATTTTTTTTTTTTCCAATCTGAAGGCAGCGGAGTCATGCATGACTATGTGGGGCCATTTGATCCTATCACTTTCAAACGCCCCCCTGGAAATCAGGTGTCAGCAAGTCCAAGCAAGAAAAATCTGTGTCCCAAGATCGTGGATGACTGTAGTAGAGATCTGTATTAACATGTCCTTCCCAGGCCAAAAAAGAATTCACAGCTTTTTACTGTAAGCTAACTTTATCCAAACTTCTGGTTTGGATCACTGAATCAGATGTTTGAACAAATCTTCCCACTGTTCCTCTTATGGCAGGACAGCAAGGAGCTTATGTGACAGGGTTGATACTACTTTGTTAGATAAAAGCACACAGCTTTTTGGACATCAAAAAAGCGACCCTTCATCACTTACAATGCAAGTAGGAATTCCTGTCCATGAAAATACTAATCTTAACACTTTCCCAGTCTGTGTTAAATTAGTAGCATTCATACACAGCACTTCAGGACATTTACAAGGGGCATTTCCTGCAATCAAAAACATATGTCCTTTAAATGGCCCGGTTCTAAGTTTGCTTTCCTAGAGCAGCTGGCCATTCCTGAGAATACAAAGAACATTTAAGCAAGTGTAGTGTTTGCTGATACCGGGAGCTGGCTGGGAAATAGAAATCCCTTCCAGCGAGAAAGAAAACAATAGTAACCGAGTTTCTTTTTAAAGAAAATACTAGACTGAAAAATCAAAAATGCTGTTTTCATTAGAGTTCCACAAAAATCATACTTCACAAGAACCAAAATGAAAACTTCTGGCTTCCTGGCTGCCCATCTGGTAGGGACTTCTTTGATTTCTGGTGCAGGTGAGCTATCAAAAACTTAGCGGGTCAACTTCCCAGCTCCCAGCCTTCTTGCACCTCTGACTGTTCAGCTGCGACTGATTTCTGGACCTGAGGGAAAGGCTGAGTGACTGAGAGCTGCACAGAAAGACAACTTCTGCTAGTTTGCCTACAGTGCTCTCGGCAATTTTATTTTCTTCTCGCAGAAGAAGAGCCAAGGATACTTCAGTTTGATTTTCCCAATGGAAATCTGCAATTTTCTGTAGAAATTGCTGAGTTAGTGAAAAGGGCATTTTCCATCAGAGAATTATTCTGATGGAAAATTTCCCAACTAGCTTTATTAATACCCCTGACATTGTTTTGTCATTCCTCCGATTTGTGTATCAGTGTCTGGCCACTGAACCAAATTTCCAGCCAGAACTTTCATAGTTGTTATTCCCAGAGGGCCATCATGTAATTCTTGGAGTACACTAGACCTGAGATTTATTACAGTAACTGTTCTGGTGCCACACGTTAGGCAACCTGGACATGTATTTCAGTGCTCTCCTTCCAGCCAAGAAGGCTCAAAGAGGCTGTGTGCTGAGCCCATCTCCTCATCCTTTCATCAGATGCCTCAGTCAGGCCTGGCTTGCTCTCAGTTTCACATTGCATCAGGATACTTGTCACTCGCCAGGTGACTGTGGTACCAGTCACTACATATTCCTACCACACTACCAGAGCAGGGAGTACCCCAGAAAACCTTCCTTCTCCCTAACCAGGCTCTTACTGCTAACACTGAAGCCAGCATTTGACATTTGCAGCCAGAGTAAATTGTTTCCTCTTGAGATAAGCTGCAGCTAAACTGCTGACCTCCCAAGATGATACGTGGATCTTTTTTCTGGGTGTGAGCACAGTGCTGTAGACTGATGCCAGAGAGCCCCAAGCGCAGGTCTTTTCAGTATCTTACCCTGATGGCTGGCTTCCACTATCAATGTTTCAGGCCCATGGGGAAGTGCTGCAAGCTAGTTTTACGAACAGAGTTTCACTTTCTGATAATCCAAAGTTCTTTGCTTCATCTGGAGCCTTGGTACATCATGTGGATCAACATTACTTCTGTCCTTTGTGCACTGGTCTATTTAGGGAGTGTAATAGTGTCGATGTATTGGGCAAGACCTCTTGGTAATAACTGCCTATCCCCAGAAAGGAAGATAATTGTGACATATCTTGTAGCTGAGGTGCCTTGAGAATAGCCTCAAGCATTACTGGTGATTTATGAAAATCATCTGCAAGTCCCACAGCACATGGCTAAGCCTCCAGAAAATTCACTTTTCTGTCATTTGCTGTCCAGCCATTCTTGACAGCCTCACTGGTACCTCTGCAGACATCCCTTGCTGTCACTTCCATTAACCCATACTCTGCCTGCATAGCTCTGAACATTAAAAATACTTTGCAATAGCCGGTCCATGGCTCTCCACCAGAACACGGGCATGGAAGCTATCCCAGTTCTAGTCTGTTATACCAGAGTAAAACCTTGTCTGCATTATTCACAGGGTATTTTTTTTGCTATTGGGCAGCATCCCCATGGGGCCGATAGGTTTTGCTTGGTCAAACATAGGCAAAGGTTACCCATGTTTGTTCATGGTGACTGGGGAACCACCACAGAATGGAAAGCCCCCTCTTTCCTCTTCGCTTGCACCACATTTTGCCTTGGTAACCCCTGAAAGCATCCCAGGTCCTGCCCATGTTGTTGTTCTGCCCCTGCACAGGTTGTCACACAGATGGGTCCTCAGGAACATAGTGGAATTAAAAACACTTCTCTTTCAAGCAAAGCTTTCTGTTGTGAATATTTTCAGTTCTGGTATTATCCTGAAAGACTTTGACCCCAAAGTAGTGACTGTACCCCAAAGGGGGAACAATAAAAGTTCTGTTTCAGGCTATTTGATGCTGTTGCAACTCCCTGTCTTCTGGAGTAGCTGTATCCTTTGACACAGCAGTTCCTAGAGCACATTTTAAGGGCAAATCAGCCTCAGTTAATAACCGTTTTTGTATTGCTTCATTTTACATACCACATACTAACTGCTCCCTTGACACAGTATTTAAACTCTCTCCAAACTGGCAATAAATTGGTAATTTCCTTAACCTTCCTAAAAACACATATTTAGAAATTGTTTAATTTTCCTTTTTTTTTGATTGCATTTTTCAGGAGCTGAAATGCATTGCTATCACAAGTGCCTCTATGGAGAGAGGATTTGGGGAAACTCCCACCATCTTAGCAAACATTTCCACCCACTGGTTTAACAGAAACCACTAGTCTGTGGTTTCCTCTTTATCTTTTTAGCAGTCACTGTATTCCTGGATTATAATCCCACTCTGATCACCATTTCTTGCTTTTCTTTCTTTCTTAGACAAAACATGAAGAGCCACATAGTCACGGATAAGCACTTACCAAGTATACACAGCAGCTTCTCCCACTGCAACCTGGCCATGAGCATGGAATGAATGTTGCTTTCTCCTTCAGCACTACTGCCTGTTTTCTTAACCATTTATTTGCTCCCTGGAGGCTGTTTATCTTAGGGATGTGAAGAGCTGGTTTGATTATGCATCCTCCCAGAATATCTATGAACTGATCTGGGGCACCTGGTGATCTCCATGTCAGGTGCTGCTCTCATGCTGGTGAATCCTCACTGGGTGGAGTCCAAACATCCGGGTTGTTGTATGTACATGGTTGGTGGTGTCGAGGCCTCACCACAGCATACAAATAGCTCACACTACTGCCAGCAAGCGTCTCTGCTCACAGCTTCAGGCCTTCAAACTCCTTTCTTCTTTCTTGTTCACAAGGGACGATGTGATGCCTTTGCTTTCCCATTCAGGATCCTGGGCAGTGCAGGCTGGCTCACACCTCCCCTGCCCTGCTTCAGGAGCACCCAACCTCACCCTGACCCACCTTGGCTCAGGGTCAGCCCCCACCTTCCTCCAGCCCACATCAGTGCAGTGATCACCTGGTGAAATGGGATAGTGTCTCCCAGCTTCAACCATTGCATTTATTTCCTTGCCTTTCCCTCGCTACTAGTCTCCTAAACGCCCCTACTGCCAAAGCCACTGGAGCCCCGCTGCAGCCGCCGCTGCTGCAGCCACCTCCCAGTGCATCTCACACCAGGCTGCACTATCTCCCCAGACTGTGCTCACCACCCCTGCTGCTGCCCCTGGTAAGGCACTGGCCACATAGCCCGATGGCTCCATCTGAGGCAGCTCAGCTGCAGGGGTGCAGTGTGAGCCCTGCCCAGAGCCTGCAAGGATGGGTACCTCTCTCCCCTCATCCCTGCTTCGCTGAGAAGGAAACCAGAGAAAGGAGACCGGCACCACACAGCAGTCAGGGGAACCCAGCCTTTCTGTGGGCCACAGAATGCAGCAGCCAATGCCAGGGCAGGACCAAGTGAGCACACTGTGTCATGGGGGATCTTGGCTGGCACCACAGGAGAGCAGCAGAGGTGCCTCGTGATGCTTTCTTACTCTGCATGCACTGTCTTTGCTCATGGTCAAGCACAAAAACATCTTACGTGTACCACGTCTGGAGACCATGATAGGGAGTTGAGAAAGGCAGCCTGTGTATCTTAGGGGAGGAAAATGGAGGGATAGTCCATCCATGCACAGGATGATCACAGGTATGATCCAAACAGCCAAGTGGGGAAAGGCATTTTTCACATCACCCTTCTGGCACCATAGTATATTCTGGCAGAGCTGTGGAAATTCACCTGCAGTGTTACATCATTGGGGCCTGGCATAAAAAGCTGTAAAGAAAGAGGCTTTGCCAGGCATCCGAGTGCTGGCTGCAGGTGCAACAGTGCGGTTGGAAAGGTACTGAGACGGCAGTGAGTCACAAGTATGGAGTCACATCAGAAAGGGGATACCAGCTTGTTCCTTCCCAGTCAGGTTTCAGAAGTTGCTGCCTGGCTCCTGCTAGCGGCATTTTCCATGAAAACTTGGCAGCACGGAGATGTCCAGGGTTAGCTTCCCCTGAGGGGGGGAGGGAAAGCTGGGTGATACTTGGGGTCGCGCCAGCCTGATCCTCACACACAAAAAAGACATGGCTCTTTCCAGTCTCTGCTTCTTTCTTTTGCCTGCATGGGAACCATGTCTCCCAGTGTGGACAGGCCAGGAGGGTAGAGGGAGAGACAGAAAAGCCCAAGGAAGCTACTGCTGTTGGTGGATATGCTACCCACACTGGCCCGACACTATGGCGGTAAGGGACATTGCAGGATCCCCCCAATGCAGAGGGAAAAGCGGGCACTGTGACCAGTTATTTTCTGGGCCTCGTCCATCCTCCCTGACATGCTTCCACTCCCCCTGCTTGCTTGGGCACCATGCACACGCCAAACCTCACAACAGCTGCAAACTCTCACTGCTTGTACAGAAAACAACAGGCCAGCAACCCCCCTCTGTATTCTTTTAGCTTAAATATGATAAATGTCAGAGAAAAGATGAGGAATTACTTTGGCCTGAAGTTCAGGATGGACAACAGTGAAAGTCAGGCCATGGGCAGTTTTAAGGCAATTAGCTTACATTTTGCTGTCTTGCAGACTGCCTGAGAAAAGGGGTATTGCCACCTTTCCAAAGGCACCAGGCTAGGCGTCAGCTCTGCTGAGTCCAAGGCAGCCTGTCCAACACAGCATGGATCTCCAAGCTGTGATTCCACATAAAAAGAGGAAGCTATTCAGGAGCATCTGGTGGAGAGGAGCTTCAAATTAGGACTGAGCTATCACAGGCATCAAGGGGCTGCAGGACAGTGACTGAGCTGGGGCCCAGGGCTGGACCAGCTGGGGCTGAGGGGCAGGAGTGGAGAAAGAGGATTTGGGCTGGATGAGCTGTATGCAGGAATGAAGGGCACGAGTTGAGCTGCATTTCCACAGTCGCCATCTGCAATACACCTGGCTCTTGCCCCTGCCCTTGGTCTACTCATCCTTAGCAAGCCACAGTTGTTTGTTTGCAGCAATTTCAAACCCAAGAGTAAAGCTGGAGTTGCCCGGAGCGGTGCTACTGTCCGCACACCAGCTGACCTCATGCATGTATACACTGGGGAGGTATATGCACCATACAGTAATGACCCAGGACCTGCAGCTTTAAACTCCAGCTCTAGGTGTTGCATCAGGTTATGTAAAGTTCAGTTGCATCACAAACTGTTGCACAATGCAGCCTGTGCCTGATGGCAGCATGCCAAACCCCGCTTCATTCATCGATCAGGTCTTGTTGGCCGCAGCAAGCTGGTCAGGAGAGAGGTGCCTGCTCCTCGGGGTACCCCAGTGTGGGAACAGCCTCTCCCAGCTCGCCACACCCTCCCAAAATGTGTGGGGAGAGCTGCCACCCAGGTCTCTGTTGTATTTGGCACAACAGCAGCACAAGAGCCCCGTGAGTGAACAAGGCACAAGCCGCCCAGGTGGCCTCCTCTTGACTGGAGCTGAGTCCATGTCTCCTCAGAGAGACCCTCTGCTGGCACCACTCCATGGGAAGCTCTGCCAGGCAAAATGCGCCATTCCAGAGCCCGGCACCCACCCCCACCAATGGTATCCCTGTGCAGCACCTCTTGCGGGTGGTCTTGGCTAGCCCAGCACAGCACTGAACCCAGCCGACGTAGCACCCACACTGCACATATCCCCCCAGGATATGCAGAAAGCATCTGCAGATTGGCCAGGGATAAGGCGCAACACCAACATTGCCCTGCTCGAGTAATTCAAACCATGGGCTAATGGAAAAGATGGCGAGTGGCCCTCCAAGGCCAAAGATGATGGGAATGGCCTGTCCAAAGTAGTTGGAAATCAGAGACCACCAGGAACACACATGAAGCGCAAAGGGGGTTTGTGTCCACCTCCAGAGACAACCTGGCCCCCACCCCTGCTGGGCTCCTGTGCAGCACTCCTCCCTGGACGTGCTGGGCCACCCATGGTGGCAGGCTCAACAGCGTTCAGTGGATTCACTGCTATTGTGTGAAAAGCTGCCTTCTTGCCAAACACTCCCCTCCACTGCTAAAAGCGCAATCCCGCAATGACCCACTCCAGGGCGCGGCATTGCAAGCAGTGGCCCATCCATCAGGCTGAACTGGGTGAAAGCCCTACGGCATGGGAGGGTCTCCTCTTGGAGGGGGTGGGGGGGACCTACCTGTGCAGCGAGGAGCTCTGTCCCCCTCCAGTGGCAGAGACTTTCAGGAACCAGCTATGAGGCTTTACTCGCCTAGCTCACCCAGCCACAGCCACCTCATGCTTTCCACAGCAGAGCATGGGCATTTGGGGCCACCAGGCAGCGCCCCACATCATAGCCACGGTGGGTGCCAAAGCCACCAAGGCATCATGCCCAGAAAGTCCTCCCCAAGGAAGGTGCCCTGGCAAGAGGTCCAGTAGCCTGTGGGAGACCAGCCAACCACAGCCTGATCCCGTGCAGACCTTGCCTTCAGTGCAGGCATACGGAGCTTCATGGTTCCTATATTCACTTAAGAAAACAGAGGTTTTGACTTCTGTTTCTTCCCTGCCCAAGATGCCATTGCTAGAAATGGAGAAAGGAAATTACCAGTATCTCTGCATACAGAACTACAAATCTGGTCTTACATTTGCCGTGCCTGCAATTTCCTCATGGAGTTATAGTTGAGCATGGACATGGACTGGTTGACTGCAAGCCCGCCTGCCTCTACAGTACATGTCCCTCCACAGGGGAACGTCCAAGCTCTTGTGGAAGACCCCAAGAGAGCCCAGGATAACAGGGATCCACCCAGATTATAGCATGGAGATGCTCAGGTGACTTTCCTTGAGCAGTTCCTGGTATTGGGATGATGCAGCACAGGCAGACATGAACCCAAGTCCCCTGCAGACTCAATCACTTCCAGGCAGCAGGAACATCCTCCAGCATGAACTTGGCACAGGGAGGATGAAGGTGAGAGGTGGGAAAATAAGGAAGCCCGACAAGCTGGCACATCTACTATTTTCCCTCTGTGCAATGATAGGAAGAAAATACGTCCACACCCTCATGACTGATTTTACCACCAAGATATTGTACATTAGCTGCAGCGGGCACACACGCCAGGGAAAAGAGAGAGTCACAAAGCCACAGACAGCCCAACTCCCTGGCAGCTAATAGCTCCCTCCAGGAAGGCACCCAGTAACCACAACCTGGCTTCATCAGGCTTGCTCAGGCTGCTGAGTAGTAGGAGGGTTTAATACCAGTCAGCCGGTGGTGAACTGTTTTAAGATGTGAGGGCAGGTTGGGCCGGAGGAGGGCATGGGGAATTTGTTGGACCTACTGTGACCCCTACTGGCTTGGTCTGAAACTGGTGTGCTCATTGGCTTGGTGTCCCCAGAGCGTGGGGGGAGCTGGTCCCCCTGCTGCAGGGCCCCCAGGAGTGCCCACACTGCAGTCCCTGGGGATCACTGCCTCCTGCACCGTCTTTGCTCTCACTCCTGATGCAAACGTAATGCAGCTCCCTCAGCTCCTCTGGAAAGAAAACTGGCCGCTAATCCTCACAAGAACATCTTTTTGCATTCTTTTGCATTGGGCATGCCAAGTTTAAACTGTAATCTCCTCAGAAAGCTACATGGGGTCAGGGAGCACCACATTGAGACAGTAGATTTCCATGGAGCAGAGGTGTCCTGCTCCAAGCAAGACTGGTGATTCATGGGCTCCCATCCTACACCAGGCCTGCCCCCATCCTGCTGCCAGTGTCTGGCACTGACCCATTCTTAGGTCTATGCTATGGAAAGGACTCTCTCAGGGGGATGCAAACGATGCCCTGAACACCTGCGACCATGAGAGCTCATGACATGTGCCTGCTTGGGTCTCCAATGGGTAAGCCTCGGAAAGGACACCACCATTAGGTGAGCAGAACAGCTCATCCCCTTCAGAGCTACTATCTCAGAGTCTGAGTCTGAATCTATTTTCTCCAAGAACAAAGCTGGTTTAAAAGTTTTCTGCTTCTCCCAAGCCTGGCTGCTTGTTCCTGAACCCGTCCTGTGATGTTCTGCCCTCTCAGGGGTGTATCAATGACCATTTTTCCTTAGCAGCAAAGCTGCTTATGAAGCTTCTGCCCCAGCCTGGCGTTCCTGAGCCTGCACAGCAGCTTGTCTTTCCTCGCCCCTCACCCCCAGCGGTGCCACTACCTCGGTGTACATGACCACAGAGACAGCTGAAATGGTTTGGGTTTTTTAAAAAATCCTTCTAAAATTAAAGCAAATTTTGTGCCCCTTTGTAACCTACTCCATGATCCAGCTTGTAGACGACAGCAGCAGCAAAACTGAAGGCACAGTAAACCTCAGTGCAGGGGCAGGAGTGAATGCTTTGGGACAGAAACCTCTGCCCATCTTTGCTGCCAGGCAAACTGAAGCACTGAACTGCACCCTTGGGGTTTTGGGACCCCAGAAGAAGCTGTTGCATCACTTCTCTTTAGCTCAGGGTTTTGATCTTTTCTATGCAGGCAGTGAGCAGGAAGCTTTCTTTTTTAAAGGAAATCTGAGCTTTCAGTTTAATCCTGTGTTTTTAGGAATGCCCAGATCTTAATCCAAGCCTGGAGTTTGGACTGTTTTAAATAGATGTTGTGTGACATTTCAGAGCTAGTTGCATTTAATTGGTGACCTAGGTCTGTTCCCACTGCTTTGTATGAAGTTTTAGGTTAAAGTTTCATGAAAAACACTAAAACACACTCACCCACATATCCAGCTCCAGCCTCCACATATAAAAAGAAATACAGAGGGGAGAGAGAGGCAAAATCATTAGCAAACCAGTAGGGTGCTGAACCTCACTTTGAAAATCAAAACCAGAGACTCATTGGTGGTGACACATTAAAGTGTCACAAGCTGCTCCCATAAAAGACACCGCAGAGCTAGTTTGATTGAGTGTTTGTGCTTTTTCCTATGCTAGCTACTGCCTCTACAACAACACAAATGTTTCTTATAGCAGAACTTTTCCAGTAGTTCCATGTTTTAAGCACAATTCCTCCTGCAGCACTGAACAAGACTGAATGCCCATACAGCTTCTATGGGGCTTGCACTCATCTGACCTCTCTTGTAATCCAAACACTCTTCATCACAGCGAGCACACCTTCCTCTGGGATGTTTGTTCCTGCTAAACATAGGACAGATTCTCACCAATCCTGCAGTATGTACAGAACAAACATTGAGTCGTGATTTAAAAATAAAATCTGGTGAATTGAAGAACTGAGACATTTCAAACGTCCTAGAAGGCATTCCTGGGTTACAGGGATGTCTTTGGAAAAGCCAAGACACACAGACAAATGACACAACACATCCTTATCAGCCAACCTTTGTCCTGACCCATCAGACTGCTTCTGTCCTATATGATGTATAGTATGAGCTTGTGGACTTGACCTTATTGTGATGCTTTAGTAAGAGCCTAGCCTTTCTTTAGCAAAGAGGATTGTCCGCATAGACGAGGGGAAGTGGTTGGTACATGTCCAGATAGCTAACAGTGCCACGGCAAAAAAGTATTGACAACAATGAATAAACGATGGTTAAAACCACAAGGCAGGAAGGAGGCTGTGTCATTACCCCTACTATCGCACTCGTGTTGCAAAACCACCTAGACGATTCAAACTGCCACCTTTAGGCCCCATGTACAAGGCTGATACATATTTGCCAAAAGCTGAGGTCTGCCCCAAGCAGCATGTGAATGGCGACAGGCAGCCAAATGATGAGTACAGAGAGGGCCAAGGAAAGGATAGCAGGAGCTCCCCAATACATGCTGTGCACTACCCCATGAATTGTCGGAGTTGAGCCAGTGTTGGCCTAAAAGAAAACCTGTATCATGGAGAGAGTTACGATGATTGCAACTGTGAGAAAAACTATCCTGCAATATCAGTCTTGACCTCACAGAAGCAAAGCCCGCTGAGTCCATGAGGCAGGGTGGAGTGAAGCAAGCTAACTTAAGAAAAAATAGACTCAAACACTCCCAAAACAAGAGGCTCAATAACAAGCGAAGAATGACTGAACAGGAAGGCAGTTGTGGGCTCTGCCGTGGGCTGTAGGCTGAATACCCAAAGCTGGAAAGTTCCTTTCCGTGTCCATATAAATATTTCTGTAAGTTATTTTTAAGTGTGTGTTTTGAAACTGAAATATATTTAGACTAGTTAAATGAAAACGTGGTTTATAGAAGGCTGCTTCTTTAGAAATTTCCCACGCTGGGAAGTCTGCTCCACCGTGCTCAGTCCATGCCAGGGCTGCCCGCTCCTGCAGGCAGCTTTGCAGGCTGGTACTGTGCAGGCAGCAGCGGCAGCACGGGGCAGAAGCAGGGCCACCTCTCTCATTGGGTAGAAGACAGCTGTGCCCCAGCCTCATTGTTGGCACAGGAAGGCTGGCAGCCCATGCAATGCTTCCATGCTGCTTTTTGATCCTGGCATGCAAGAGTCGGGGAAAGATGTAGTGCAGCACATGAGAGAGGGGAAGGGCTGAGGAGGAAATCCTGGATGTAGAGAAAGCAAGCTTTCTCCTTCCTGTGAGCCATGGCCGAGTGACTTTCCCAGGGCGCGGCAGAGGTCACAATAGTCCCTTCCCAATGCAACGCGAATCTGGGGTACTCGTCACATGTGGTCTGATCCCAGAGCACTTGCCACAGAATCAGGATGTTGTTTTGGCCAGGCTCCAGCCTGGCTTGAGCAGCCAGCACCCTGTCGCAGAAGCTAGGGATCAAAAAAGTTCATGAGATAGACAGCATAGTCCCTCTGCCTGGTCAGTGGAGACTGCCGCCTAGGACCATGGCATGCCATATTCTGTCTCTCTCTTTTCCTGAAGGAGTCTTTTTCACTTGCACATCCTGAGCCATTCTGCAGTGCTGCTGCATACACGTGGACTGCTTTCTGCCCCACCCAAGAGAGAAGTGCTTTGCAATCGATGGTAAAGTCCTCCTACCTATGTTTAAGGCTGAAGGAGAATTACAACTTATGCACTGGTTCACATAAAATAATGCTGGGAGTGACATCACATAGAAAAATGCTTTTTCTTCCATTTTGCTTGTTTGCATTATCTGTCCAGCCTGTGAGCAAAATTCTTACAAGCTTTCCCGTGGATTTCAGCCGGCTGGATTGATTTAGGAAAAACCTTTTGAAGCTTCTCCACTCCAGTCTGCACAGTTGGATTGCTTTTCGGGGGAGTTCTGGGAAGTGCACATCCAACAAAACCTCTTTCCAGGACTCTGATTTTCTTTTCCAGCTTTTATAGATAGTCCAGCTGGAACAGCAGCATCATGTATGCTATAGCTTAGAAATCTGACCTAGTTCCTTTAATCCGCGCTAGCCATGGGAGCTCTCAGAGGGCTCAGAAACAGTGCACAGCTTCGCCAGGTCACTTGCAACACAGGCTTTAAAGAAACAGTTTCATCCAAGAGTAAAAACATCCTTTGATGGATATTAAATTAACAAAAAATAGGGGGCGGGGGGGACTTTGAGCTTAAACAACAGCAAACTTCAAATGAGTCTAGTTTCTTCTGCAGATGAATGAAAGCTAAACTCTCTGTGGTGCAGCCTGCATCACCTATCAGAGCTCCTGGCAGGGGAATTCCAGAAAATAGAGTGAGAATGTATCTGGTAAATAGAAACACAGGATTAAGCGCAACTGACCCAATGGCAGGACCCCAACCAAGCTGCTGAAATTAAATATAAATCTTACAGTAAGTCCCAGATTCCCTGCTTGCTGCGCTGCATATCCCCAGTGCTTTGAGGGGCAGCATTCCCCAGTTGGTAGGCTGCCATCTGTGGAAAGGCTGCCGAGGGGCATGGCAAGACCACCAAAGTGTTATTAAATCACCCCCAAAAATAATGTTGCTGCTTTCTGCCCCTCCCCCAATGTTGTCCTTTGAGGTCCAGAAGTCACTTCTCCGAACACCATTTCTCCTCCCAAAGTCATTAGCAAAGCGTTTTGATGTTCCTTTTATTTTTCCCTAACACATACAAGGGCTTCAAATTTTTTTTTCCTTAACTGAAGGGTTACTCCTCATAATAAAGGAAGGCTGAGAAGCCCACTTCTAGTCATCCTTCTCTCAGTATAAGGAGAGGTTTTTATAAACCACATTCACGGTCTGTTTGGAGTCTCTTCTCTTCGTACAATGATAGGTGCCGTATAAAGAGTCAGAAAAAGGAGAAGACCTGCTCTCCTTCTAGTCAAAGCCAAGGACAATATTTCTTATCCTAAATCACCCTCATCTCTTCCCTCTCTCATTATAGAAGTGCCTTTCCCAGGCTCTCAGTCTTTCTCAATAGCAGTGCCCCAGCCCCCTCTGTTTCTTTTTTACCAGAGCTGAAGAATATATTCCCTTCCCATGAGAAAATGCCATTATAATATTTGCTGCTTTTTCTTTTTTTCTCTTCCATCCCACTCCCATTTTTGTTTTCTTTTGACCCCAGTGGCACACTAGGAAGAGCCTTCCACCCAGCCATGCCCACTGATACCAAGCCTCCTGGCCAAGCAGTTACAGCTCATCTGAAACATGGTCCTGTGAACAAACAGTTTGACTGGTCCCTTGCCGTGCACCCTCCCCCAGCTTGGTTTACTTCCTCAGTTTGAACCTCAGGGTCCAGATGTTCCTACCACCCTCCTTACACCTCCTTCAGAGAAGCGATAACACTGACCCGGGGAAGAAATCTCTGGGCCTCATTAGTGATGTTGAAAAAGCATTTTGGATGCAGTCTTCATCTTGCAAAGTGTCCCGACAGCAGCAACGTACTTGTCTCATTGCTTTGATCAGGTCAGTCGAGGGGAATATCAAGCCTACAAAAAGGACATGTGCTAACATCAGCTACGGAAATTTAAGAGGCAGCCACTGCCTGCCCTTTGCCAAAATTCTTTCTGCTCTGTGCAGGGAAACATTTGCAGGACCACTGGAGTTTTGATTTGCTTGGTTTTAGGCAACGGGAATTTCACGTTTGTTTCCCAGGATTCACATGCAACTGAAGGGGTTTTCCAAAACAAAACCCATTCTCCATTACAGCTTGCAAAAAGATGGGCCCAAAGGGCATTCTGACTGCACAAAAGTAGAAATATTATAATAATAGTAATAATTTGAATAATGAGAACATTCAGGGTGAGACAAGTTAAACATAAAGAAATGAAGGAGAGTTTTGGGAAGGCGTATAGATCCTGCTGCTGCAGAGCTGATTCTGCTTTTGGATCCCTGGCGTCAGGAGGAAACCACCCCTGGATACAAGTCACCACACGGCCTCGCTGCAGGGGCTCGTACACCTGTACCTGTAAAAACTCATCGTTTGGCTGCAGTGAAGGGGAACCCCGAGACCCCCGTGCGTGGCTGGACCCTGCAGAGGCAGTGAGCCTGTGGGGCCAGCCAGGCACCCGGCGCACAGTTTTCCCCCCCTCCCTCTTTTTCAAAGGGTCCTTTCTTATCATCCCCCTGCCCGCCCCACCTCCCCATTTCCACACGTTACTGGCATTCAAGGCAAATATTTCTCCCAGCCCCTTCAGTCTGGTCTCCCCCCCTGGCTTTTAGGAGGCCCCTTTATCAGGCAAGATCACGGCGAGCCGGGCAAACATTACCTCAGGGGCGCTGTGAATCGGGGCTGGGGGCGTGAATAGGCCCCACACATTCTCTCCAGTCTCTTCCCTTTCCTATAGCAACCAAGTTGGGAGCAGGCAGGTCACACAGCCCCTCCGTTGTGTGGAGAGCCCTGCTGGGGCCGGGGGGGGTGGCCATTTGGCCTCCCCAGACTAGGAGCGGGTCGCAGGGGGACGGGGTTGGGAGCAGGGGGCCTGGAGGGCAGCTCTCAGCCCTGCGCAAATATGGCGGGGGGTGCCCCGCTCTCCGCTCAGCACCAGCCGGCGGCTGCGCCCCGCCAGCACCCTGCTCTCTCTTCCCAATGAACCAAAGGCATCATTTCTGGTGCAAAAGGGGAGCCGCTCGGCTCCATCCCACCTCACCGAATCTCAGAGCATAATGCGGACCTTGTTTCAGCAGCCCCCTTGTCCTTCACCAGGCACGAACACCAGCTGCCCCACGGCAGCCAGAAGGCTTTCCGCAGCCCTGCTGCACACTCTCCTGCTCCTTCGCCTGTCGCGGGGCTCTATGCAGCTTCTTCCCAGGGGAACTTGCAGCGCACAATCACACAGTGTTTAGCCAAAGATGCCAAAGGGCCGTCTGGCCTCTTACTCTTGACCTCCCACAGGTCAGCTCCCTCTTGGCATGTTTCTCCTGTGAGCGTGGAGGTAGGGTTTAAACACAGCTGCAGAGAAGGACCGGCTCTCACCTAGCCCCGTGGAAGTCTGTGTCTGGGTGCCTTCAGGGACATCAGACAAGGCGTACAGCCTGGTACCAGCAGTGTGAGCAGGGACAGCACCCACCAACAGCCCGGGAATGGGAGGCGATCTGTGTTTTCACAGGGGAAAGGGGAGAGGATGCCATTTTGGCCCTGTGAAGTTTTCCCTTGCAAAATATTTATGATCCAGTGTGACAGGGCTCGTCACAGGCAAAACTCTACATGCAACCACAGCCTCCCTGTGACTCCACATGTAAGGAATAAGCACAGCTGTGCTGGGTCAAAGTGAGCATCCATCTAGCCAAGCACTGTCTCCAGTGCTGGCTGGCAGCAGATGCCTGTGAGGGAGAAGAGGAGCAGGCCAACAGCGATATTGCCTCTGCATGCCCTCCCAGGCTGACTGTGGCTCAGGACTTCTTAGGTGAGAAACTGTCTCCATATCTAAGAGTCCTTGAGGGACTTTTTCTCCACGAGTTTGAGTAGTCATCTTCAGGAGTCACAGATTTTTAACAGCTACTGCACCCTGATGCTTACCCAAGGGTTTTGTGAAGGACTAACCCTCCTTGCTTTTGTACTGTACATGATACCGCTTACCCCTGGCATCTTAAATAAATTAAAATTAATTATTTATTGGGTAATTTTCCTTCTTGGAAGTATGAGGGTGTCTGGGATGCCAGAGCAGATTCTTTGGCTCCAGGCTTCTGGTAAGACGCTCAATACAGGCACCCAGTAACAGGCTGCATAGGCAGGTGAGCTCAGTCCAGCATCCAGGTGTGGAGGGCTTGCTGCCTTTCCATGCTAGAGGTTGATACTGTGCTCAGCTGTATGGGGCAGCTCATGCCTCTGCCAAGGAGCCCTTCCAGGAACTCCTGTAGCATACAACTGGCATCACAACTTCAGCCACAGGAGCCATTTCAGTCACCAACATGGCAGACCCCTCATAGACGATGGCCATGGATGGGTGCAGTCCCTTCCATGGGCTCAGCTTAGCCCATCAGAGAGCTCCCAAGTCTAAAAACAGAGACTTTGAACAGGACTTCGTTTTCCAGGATAGAACATAGAAGTGCAAACATGAAAGGGACCCTGCTCAAGCATCACCAGCACTATCTGGGAGATATTAATCTAAGCCCCTCTGAAAACATCACAAGAAGGATCTCCCATTTCACCCCTAGGTTGCTTGCCCCAGCATTAACTAGGCAGTTATAAAGTTTTTCCTAATATGCCTCAAATATTCATGGACACTTACGCACACTAAGCTTCATACCAGCTGGAGCTTTTTCAGGACCTGTGGCTTTACTCCTAAGTATAGAGGGAAACTGTCAATTTGAGCTCTCATTTGTTTCCAAAATGAGTATGTTGTGGTTATTTTACTAACATTTTTTTATGTCACAGTAGCAGCCACAAGGCACTATGAACTGCACAGATAGCACAGGAAGAAAGGTCTTCCAAAATCCCACATGATTCATGGAGAATTAGGACACTGACAAAAGGTGGGTAGCAGGGAGCAGCACGCCAGGAAAGCGATAGTGACGGTGACTAACATCCTGAAAGCCAGGAGCCGTTTTGGCTCTCCTACCCACGCCTGAGACCCTCCATCACTCTTGTGGTTTCACAGTCATATATTCCACTTTCTAAAAAAGCTTTTGCTCTCTCCCAAAGGCTTGTGCAAAGCCCACCCAAACAACGGAAGAAACTCTCTGACCATACAAAAACTGATTGCATCCAAAGTGCTGACACACGCACCGCACGACCCAGCCGGGAGCCCAGCATGAGTGTTTTCCTCCACTCTTGGGCTCTTGGGAACTTCACAGCTCAGCAACAGGATGGAAATAACAATGCAGGAGAAGTACATTTTTAAGTGGATAGCACCCCTTCAACAAGTTGCTATGTCCTCTGCCGAGAGATAACTGGGTCTGTCCTGAGATCTTTCGGGATGAAGATAAAACATCTGCTGCCTTCTGCTTGTTCAAGGGTAGAGAAATCCCTCCTTGCCCTGGCCTCTCGCTTGCTCTGTGACAAGAAGGTGACCTCCATCCCAGCACCGGCGGCCATTCTCACCACACAGAGAGGCTTGCACTGTCCAGGCAATGGAGAAAACCAGCCCTCTGATCATGCACCAAAGACACTGCTGGCTGTATCACAAGGAAGAGGCTGGGGGACAGCAAAAAGCAGGCTGTCAGTTGCACGAATGGTTTGCAGAACCCACAACCTGCTCCTCACAGGCCTCTTGAGTGCTTCAGGAAAGGGGGAACACAAGAAGGAGCCAGTCCTGTTCTAGACAATGTGGCCTGGCAAACCCCAGGCTGGGGACTGTCATCCCAGCTCCACAAGATGACAGGATGGGGTACGACAGCCCCATATGTACGGTAAGCTGCCAGATGTTACACTAAGCATGAAACAAAAGTTGGCACAGTCATACCCTCCAGCACCTCCTTGACCCACTCCAGAGCCGGGCATTGTCCCAACCCAGAGCCACTGCGCTGCGCATCCAAGCCAGGACCACATGGCACCCCAGGGAAGGGTTCGTACTGGTTCCCAACTCCCAGTAAGGCTGGCAGTCAGCACTGAGAGGGGCTGACCACCACCGCAGCATCAATAGCCTCAGCACGAAGAGCTGTCCACATTCCTTCCCCCTGACTCCAGGCAGAAAACCAGGCACTGCCTGGCAACTAGCTGTGAATTTGGGGTTAGGATTCTGACCAAATTGGTGGGTTTGGTGCGTTGGCCACACTACAGGCAGGGCTGGCTGTGTTTGCAGCACAGCTAACAGGTCCCCAGCCTCAGCCCTGGAGGGCTCTTGGCACTCTTTCCATCAAAAAACCCTGCCCTTGAGGGAGAAGGCTGGTGGAGAAGGCAGCTCACAGAACTGGCCAAGAGGATCTGGTGGTGGGCTCTTTACCTCCGCAAAGCTCAAAGGCTCAGCAAGGGAAATTATCAGGAGTCCTGAATTGTCAGACGATGCTCCATACTAACATAGAGGTGATACCTGTCACAACTTTTCCCCTGAGCCCCACAGAAACTTTGCATGTCCGTGCATCATTCTCAGCCTTTGCCTCTTCACCAGGTATTCCCATGGAGGAGAAAACACAGATTTTGATTAAAGCACTGGGCTCAGGACTCTCTCCTCTGCATGCAGCAGGCACATCCTTCCTTGCCTCAGTCCCCCTCTCTGGGAGCCGGAGCTGACAGGTCGCTGCCCCCTTCTTCTGAGGCAGTGGGAAAAGAAAGCTGCTGAGGGCTGTGTAGACATCAGCCCTCATGCTTTCTGATGGGGAGCAGGTTAATACGTAGCTTCTGCATCATATTTGCAGTTTGATTAAAATCAAAGACAGGAAGCGGAACAGCTAAGGGACACTTATCGTGCCACCCCCATGTGTGCAAAGCCTCCATTTGAGGCATCTGTGCCTCTCCAGGGACACATCCTCTGCTCCTGGACTGTGGGCAGAGCCCTCTCATTCCAGCTACCTCCTGCCCCCCAGCCCTGCAATTGCCCGTGAATTAAAAAGAGCTATTCTTGCTACTCCTTTTGAAACCCAAAAGTTCCCAGAAAGGGCACTTCTAGCAAAAAGAAAAAAAAAAAAAAAGGAAAAGAAAAAAAAATAATCTATGTTAACAGGAACCTTCAGCAAGGCACCCACCTTTTGTCTTCCTGCCTCATTGCCACCCACCCAAATCACCAAGAGCAGTGGGTGGCATTTACAGAATATCTCCCTGCTGAGAAGCAAAGGCACTAGGAAAGTGGCCCAGCTACCAGAGTGGGAAATGCAGTGGTCTGCAAGCACTTGGCCTCAAATCGAAGTGGTTTATTTCTGGTAACTCAGCCACAGCAGCTTCCAGTAACGCTCATAAAGCTCCTTTCCGCTCGGGAGATGGTGTCTTCCAAGGGCCATCACAGCTAGCATTTCAGTTTGGCTTCCTTTAAAGCATGCTGGTGGTAGGGTAGGCTGGAGTCAATGCGGGAGCTGAAGCTGCCCAAGATCCCATGCAGGGGACACCAGAGATTTCCTAACAGAACCCACGAGGCACTTTTACACTATGAGTAGTGATGAGCCAACCTCATATGGTCTGGCCAGCATCCACGTGTTTGGAGAACAAGGGGACAGGATGGCTTATGAAGACTGCCTGTTCCTGTCATTCCTAAGATCTGCCTTATCCAGGCAGGGACTCCCAAAGACCTGCTCTGAACAGGTTGCTCACATAACCTCACTCCCACCGAGCCCAAGACAGGGCAGTCTTAGCTAGGAACAGCTGTGGCTTTGCCTCGCATCTGCTCTAGACCTAATGATGTCTTGAATCTACACTGTCCCATGGGGAAGCTGGGATGTTACCTGAAAGACATTTCATGGGGAGCTTCAGGAACAAAACCACAGCACATGAAAGCCCAGCTTTGCCCAGACCTGCTATACAACCAGATCCAGTGACTCCATGCTGTAAAAATGCCACCAGAGCTGCACCAAGGTGAAGTGAAGCTGAAGAGGATATGGTCCAGCCAGCTACCACAAACCCTTCTCTTGTCATGCCAGACCCAATCACTGATTGCTAACCTGCTTCTCACCAAACAGAAACAGTAGGTCTCAGCTGCCATGGTGTCCTGCCTTCCTGCCACACTGGAAAACAGCCACAGGGTCACAATCAGAGCACCACCTCCAGCAAGGCACCTCTATGCAAAGCGTCACCTCTGCTTCCCACAGCACCTCTTGCTCCGTGTGGGGTTTCTCCTGGCTGTGTGTGTCCAGCTCCTCACCTTTGCCACAGCCAGTCACTCCAGCCCTGAAAGCTTGACCCTGACAAAAGTCTCTGCAGATCCTGCCTCCAGTGGCTAAACAGCACCACCTGGGGCACTTTATAAAGCCATCGGCTAATGCTGCTTCTTGGTGATTAAAAATACCACATGTGTTTTGCACTCTATTATTCGGCTGGGTTCAAGGATTGCACAGTCACCCCTTTTATCTGTCTGGAGTCTGGCCCCTTTGCATTTCAGCCTGTGCCCCCTTCACCTGAGAGTGAAAGCTGTGACACGCCGGAGCCTCTCTGGGTTTCTCTGCATCGTTCATTCCAGTACCACATTGCCCCTATTTCCTCTTTGAGCTACCAGCAAGGCCACAGTGCTCCCTTGCTTGAGGCCATACACTTTTCAAATTGCTCCCCGTTTTGCCTCCTTTCCTGTCATTTTGGGGCTCAGAGCTGGTCATGAGGCTCTGAACAGGGATGCAGCACCAAGATGGGGAAGGATGGAGTAGCAAGGAAAGACAAAACCTCTGCCTACGGAGAGCACACACAGTGGCTACAGGTAACTTGGCCTCAGAAGCATCCTACTCTGTTAACAGACATGCACATGCAAATATACCAGCAACACACACACATACCCCAGCATCGCTGTTTGACACAAACACACTGGTTCCAGAGCCCAGGTCAAGCGATCTGCCTCTGAACCTCCAGACACTGCTTCCCATTTATCCCTCCTCCCAGGGATGCCCCAAAGCACGTGCTGCCACCCATCTTCCAACCCAAAAGTCAGGGCAGGAGCATCAGGGAGGTTGTCCCAGCAGATTCTATCTCCCGCTCCTGCATGCAAGCACTGCCAGTTCGCTGGGGCCAGCCAGGGGCCATTGCTAGCAAGGGGAGAAGGAATCTCATTCCCAGCTGATGTGGAAATGATGGTGATCAGCTGAAAGCCCATCCCCACCCCCTCCACTGCTTCAGGCTGTGCTCTGGCCTTTCCTCGGGGTAGTCATTTTAATGACTGAGCACGTCTCTGAATTTCCTGCCAAGTTTCAGTCACAGGATGGAAAGAGAGAGAAATACATGCAATGAAGGGGAAAGGGGAGGGAGACAAAGGGAAGAAGAGATATGTTATCTTCTGAGTTTCAGCTAGGGAGAGAAGAGCCTGAGCAAATGAAGGCAAGCAAAGCAATGTGTACTAGCAATGGGTGGCTTCTCCTGCAGGCCAGCTAAGAACCAAAGCTGGGCAGGGAGGTGAGGAGCTACAGCAAGAAAGAAACACAGCCAAAGAGCAAAGGACCCCAATGGGGAAGGCAGAGGAAAACAGGGAAAAGGTTAATAAGGGTGTAAGCATCTCCATCCTCCCCGCAGGGTCCTAGTACTCAGGACCATCTATCTAAGGAGCCTTCAGGCTCTAGACAAGTGAATTAGTGAGGATTAAGAGTCAGTGGAGGTCAGGTGGCCAGGGCAACTCAGATGATTATTTCTCAATATTGCATGTTTGCAAGGAGCTTGCTGATCACCAAAGCTCATAAATGCAAAAGCCCTGTTGCAGCTCCAGATAGCACTGGCCTGCCCTCTGGGAAGCCCAGCCACTAGAACGCATGGCCCTAATACACAACGTTTTCCAGTCAAGGCATGTTCCCTTCCTGACTGTGCCTCTGCCTCACCATTCTGCAAAGAAAAATGCCAGCAGAGATGTACCCATGCTCCATGTGCCCCAACAGGCTGCCAAGGCTGGGGACATGCCTGTCCTTTCAGTTCCCCAGCCATTGCTCACCCTGGTCTAGGATGCCCCCTCTGTCTGCCAGGGTCTCTAGGTGAGTCAGGCTGGCTGAGGCTCCTCTGCGAGGAACCCAAAGCCTCTTCTGCTCATGTCTTCCCAGTCTCCAATCCACTCATGCCATTGCCCTCCACACCCCCCGCCTTGGTCTGAACTCTGGGCAAACGAGCCTTGAACTTGTCCTGTCCTCCTGCCGTGACCGAATTCCCCCAGCATATGCTGGAAGTGCCTCCCCAGGTCAGCTGTGTTTGCCACTGTGGCGTTTTGCCAAGCCAGGACCCGAGTGCAACCCAGCCTGGGCTCCCACAATCCACCTGCCTCCCCATGGGACCCCACATTGCTGGCTTCCAGCAGCCCCACGACACTGAGGAGGGCAGGAAAAGTTTTTGCTTGGTTTTGGAGAGGGGAAAAAATGGAGAAGGTGGTAAAAAGAGAAGAGCTGATGGCATTTGCTGTGTTATCTCTCTATGCAGGCTTGGGTTCCTTCTGCTCTCAGTTCTGCAAATAGCAACAGATATGATGCATTTATATTGATGCTAATGTTTTAATTATGGTTACTAATAACGTAACTGATATTAATAAACACTGCTGCAGAAAAGCCTCAGAGCAGATCCAGAGGAGAATGAAGTCAAGGAGAGGAATAGAAACCCTCCCCCTCCCCATATTACATACAGGAATATCTATACTTCCCCCTGTTCCTCTGGTTTTATTTAACCCACAGTGCAAGACTCCTCTCAAAAAACTGCCGAAGCCCCTGAGTCTTGACTCAGTAGACCAAGGCTGCTCACACACAGCTCTTCTGATGAACATCTTCCCCATCCTGAGCATGGCAAGCTCTGCTTCACAGGTGGATACCCCCCGCCTGCACTCCCCACACCAAGCTTGGTCCCCATGCCACCAATTCCCACCACCCCATGGCCCCTCTGGCATCTCCCAAAGAGCACTTGTGGCATCAGGACAAAGCCCATGTCCTGGGTTTCCCCTTGCCCCACTGGGAGCTGCCTTGCCGAGTCCCCCCTTGCAGCAGCACCGAAGAGCTGGCCTGGAAACCCCTGCAAGTGGCCAAGGAGAGGAAATGAATTCCCAGGCCCCTCTGCCACAAAGCCTGAGAAGTTAATCAGGGAACTTTATTAAAAAATAATAATGGTGACAAAAAGGGAGAAACACAAGCTGCTTTGGAAGCTGTTCAAATGCAAGCACAGGGAGCATGGGAGGTCCTTTCAAATGCAAACACAAGCGAGCCTCTTCCAGGCCAAGCGGCATTTTGGGGCAGCAGGTTGCAGTTATCAGCCACGCTGAGGTCCACCGCCAGATCACTTCTGATCAAAACCAGCCCCCGCTGGCTCTGCTGGGAATGAAACACATCCCCTCACCGCCTTTTGCCAGGATCAGTTCCCGCCTGGACAGCAATGAATGAAAGCATTTCACAGAAGCTGGCAGCATCTCTTCCCAGCAGTTTTCCTCTCTGCAGCTGGGGATTCCCCACAGTGTGCCTGAGGCTTACCCAGGTCCTGCTCTGTGGGCAGCCCGGAGCTCTCCCAGCACTCACTGATGGGGCAGGACCAGGACCATCTCAAAAGCCTCTTTTTAAATTTATTTTTTTTAAATAGTGTTTATAAACAAAGCATCACTCAGAGGCTCAGGGTACACACCTGGGGCTCCCCCCTGATATCACAGAAATCAGGTGGGGCAGCACCTGATGTCCCCAGAGGTACCTGTACCTTGTAGTTGTATTTCCTAACCTCTCCCTCCCTGGGTAAGCTTTCTTGACTTGAGGGAAGGGCTCCCCTGATTTATCCTTCCCACTCTGGCAGGTGCCCCCAGGTCACAGTGGAAAGAGCACTCCAGCACATTTCTCACGTCTCTTCACACCACAGTCTTCATCCTTCCAATGCTCACAGTTTGCATCTCTCACAGGAGAAATGTTGTTTCAGCAAAGCATGATGCTTCATTTTCCGTCACACCTGGAGTACACCACCCCATCAGTGAAATCCTCCAGGCAGACAAAGGCAATTCAGCATGCCCCCATGCAGGGACAGTAGCATCAGCATTAGCCCCAGGGACGGTCCTGTCCTCATACAGATTCACCCTGAATGTTCCATCACTAGCAGCTGATGGTTATAATGGGCATTTCATGCAGGTGAAGCCCCTGTGGCAGAAGATAAACTCTAGGCAGGATGATGTGCTCCTCCAGGGAGGATTTTCTCACTCCAGGAATGAGGGAGACCCAGGCAAGAGGCAGGAGCTCAATGGGGAGCTCAGGGACAGAAGAGGCAAAGCCACCACAGGCAGCAGAGCTACTAGAGAAAGGAACACTGCCATGGCCTATGGGTGGCTGGGGCCTCCAGAGCTCAGTCTGCTGCGTGTTAGAACCATGGCTGAGGGCCATCACCATTGCACTGGGTTTGGTTGAAACATCCCAGACAAGGTGATGCTGTGGCCACTGGAGATGGGAATCACTTTCCTGCATCCGGTTAATACATGTTGCCCTTCACATTGATCCTGCCTATCAGCCCCTTTCCTCTGCCTCTCTGCACGCAGCTGTCCCAAGAGTGCTCACCAGCAGCAGGGCCAGACCAGCTCCCAGGAGCCAAAAGCACCTTCCAGCAAGGTCCTCCTGTGCCTGGCTGCGACTGGGTTCGTCAGCCTGAGTCACTGCTGAAACAAACAGCCAGCAGACCACCTCCCTGCAAACACAGCCGGTGCCAGGGCACAGTGCATTGGTTTGTCACTTCGGGTGCCTCAAGCACGAACTTGCCTGCAAGTAGAAGAGGCAGGGAAGCCATCAGATTAGAGAAACCACAAAACCTGTCTGTGTCTCCCCATCCCTGCCACCTCTGGACTGGACCGATAGGAAACCAAACATCCTGTACACACACAGCGAATCATGCAGTGGGGATGGGAGCTTATTGCCCACTTCCTCTGCGAGCCTGCCTGTACCTCTCAGGGCTCAGCCCCACTCCCAGCTTCGTATAATGAGAGGTGCAAACAAGCTGCCAGCTCATGCTGACCTCTTCACTCTCAAGGTGCCCTCCCGAGAGCAGCAACCTTCCGCTCCTTGGGGCACAGTGAAAGCAGGAGAAAGTGCTGCTCCTCCACTCCCAGGAGGAAGGAAAGCTGCAGCCTGCACCTTTGCAAAACCGTGTGCCTTCCTCCCTGGGGTTTGTTTTCCTCCAGGGAACACCAACCAGGCTCACCCCCAGCGCCTTGCTGGCATGGCAAGGTATTGCTCCAGCCTCTAGGCTCATCCTTCTCACCAGCCCCAGGGGTGCACCAGAGCGGCCCATGGAGTTACACCAGAAGGACTGGGCACGGGCAATTAGGGCAAGGGGTTTAACAGCCACTGAAGGTCACAGACAAACACCTTAGCTAGGGGAAATTGGCACCGGGGTCCATTCTGCCTGTGTTGGCCACTATCTATGAGGTTTTCCCTTGCAGTCTCTGTTTTCCTTTGGGCCAGTCCCCACATTTTTAAAGTCACAATCCCAGCATGAGTCCATTGCTACTTCTCTTATTTCCACTGTGCAGTCCATCACACAGCTGGATGTCTTGGAGGTAAAAAGCAGCTCTCATGGCTAAATTGGCCGTATTGCTGCATGCTTCATCAGGGCTGGGAGTTTTTATCTTGAGGCAGAAGTGACAGAGGTCACGGCACCGCATCTGTTAGGTTAAATGTGAATTTGTCTGGGGGTCTTCCGGAAAACTAGTTACCTAGGAGCTGCGAAGGCTGAGATGGGAGCAGAGAGCTCACCCACTGACCTGGAGTGCACCTCAAGCACTGAGATAGAATAAACCCCATGAGCAAGGTCTCCCTTTGCCTGAGGACACCCTCCCAAGGGAAAACACATGCATAGCTAGGTCCTGGAGGAGACACTGCACCAAAAGCCATGAGCTAATCCTTTGCCTTCACCTGCAGGCAGAGGAAATATTTACACCTTTCGCTGAAAGCCTACCAGGTTTTCCCGTTCCCTCTACAGCCTACTCTGGCAAAGGGGCCAAAGCAGGGATGCTGAAGTGGCTGCCCCAGTCCCCTTGGGCTCCTTGCATCCCTCCTCCCTGCTCCTGGGCTCATCTTGGGAGATTATTATCAGTCACAGGTGACCCCTGGATAAGCTCTCACCACCCACCAGGCTCCTGCCATCTCCCATCCATTACGAGCCTCCTCCCTCCTCAGGGGCAACCTGGCTTTCCAGACCCCCCTGCAAGTTTGTCAGGGATGCTGGGACACAGAAGGGGTGCTGGCAGCCCTAACTGATAGCCCATGATGTGCTAATCCTGGGATCAGCCAGAGTTCAGAGGTTAATTACAAAGGTGTGGAGAGGAAGAGGGAGAGAGCAGGGACCACAGGAAGATCCAAAATTACTCCTCTGCCTAAGCAGCAAGACTGAACCCCGGTTGCCTGCAGTTTCTGAAAGACAGCATGAAGGAGGCAGTACTCTGGGAGGACATGATCTCCCACCTGGGGTCAGACAAGCCAGTCCCCCCACCAAATCCCTGACCCATCTCTGAGACACCGAGCATCCTTCAGGCCCCAGCTTATAAAACTAGCACAGTCCCACCCACAGGGAGGTGCGGAAACTAAACCCAGTGGAGACTGTGCACAGCTCTAATACAACCCAGGCCACGCAGGAACGTAAAATGGGGACATGCAGGGCAGATTATTTCAGGGGGAGGTGGAAGGATTTACAAATCTTCCCACCCAGATTGACTTCTCACACATCTTTGCGGCAGAGAGAGGCATCACGCAGGGAGACCTGAATGGGCTCCCAAGCGGGAAGCAGCGTAAACGCTTCAGCCTCAATTCATTATCAGAAAACATTGCTAATTTGCTCCAGCACAACCCCACTAAGTGCGGTTTTCTGGCTTCCAAGCTGTGAAGTAGCTATCTCCACAGGACACCACTCTTGGATTAAGTAGCTTTACCCACCCGTGGAGAGCTGCCTGGGTGCCCAGCATGGCAGAGGCAGCCCCGTGCCACCCCCTGAGCCCTACTGATCGCAAGGGGAAGACAGAGACGGTGGAGGGTCCCTCCCCAACCAGGGTCTCCAGGCAGAAGCCCCTGGGGAGTCAGTGCTGTCAGCCCACCAACAGGTTTCTGGCGCGCCCCTCGCCCGCTCCGTCACTGCTGCATCCCCAGGGCTTTCCTCAGGGATGTCATTAGTCAGAAACTGTGGCATGTGACCACACATCTGGAAGGAGTTAGATGACAAGAGCCTCTGCCAGCTGTCTTCGTTTAGGTTTGTTCATACTTGGAAGTGCTCTGCAGCGTGATCTGTAAAATAAAAAGTTGTGCTGATTGACACAAGCCGAGGGTTTCCTCCAAGGTTCTCCCTGCCCCCATTGCCTCTGCCCTGGCCGCCAACATTAGTACGTATTACATCCCGGAGGCTGGCTGCATACGATAGCTCGGACTGCGTCACCCCTGGCTAACACCGGGACAGCCCCAGTGACACCACCAAGCCTCGTTGCCCAAGTGGCACCCAGTGGGGCTTTGGTGCAACCCTGCTGGGAAGCCAGAGCCTGTCCCTTGGGGACTTAATGGCATGCCGAGTGCTGCTGCATGGGTCCCATCCATTTTGGAGCATCCAGTTCCTTCCCCAGCCCCATTTCCCCTCCAGCCCCCTTCCCAGGCCCCAGCAACCCCCTGAGCTCCTGCTTTTTTTTCTGCTGGCAGAGGAGGAAGGAGGAGACCCCCCCTACTGCAGTGGCCGGGGGGGGCTGGCCTTCCTCCAGCCCTTCCCTCAGATCTCCACATGCCAGACTGGGGTGGCTGGGCAGGTCGTGCTGCCTCCACTCTAAGGAAGCGGATGGGGAGGGGCACACTGGTGTTGCGGGGCACACTAAGCACAGGGTAACCACACCAGCAAGCATGCTGGCAGCAGTGTATTGGGTGGGGATGTGCACCCTGCTGTGACCACAGCTCAAGCATCCCTCACCTGTGAGTTCAACCTAAATATCCCAGATAGCTGCGACACTACTAAACTCAGGAGGGGCTGCACAGCTCACTGGAGAAGCATATGGGAAGCTCAGGGACCTCCCTTTTCCACACCACACTCCAGTTCCCCATCTGAAGCTGTTTCTGCAGCCTTGCCTCTGGATGTAGCGGAGATTAACAAGGTCTCGGGTCAATCAAAGGAGACTATCAGGAGAGCAGTGTCTAAGCTTCACTGAATCTTTGTGGATTTGTCAACAGACTTGGGATCAGCTGTTCCCAATCTGATAATCCCAGTCCCACACATGCAGCCAGAGGCTGCTGGGAAAACAGCTCATCTGTTTTAGGATCTCCCAGGGCTGAATCCTTCCTACAAAAGATGAAGCAGGACAGGAGCAGACAACTTTGACATAGAGTCCTTCCCAAAACAAGGATGCTGCTACACAGGGAGGTGGGGAGGGCAGTGGGGAGGTGTGATGCTGGGCGAGTATGTACCCCTACAACAGTGCTGCACATTCACATGACAAAGTACAGCCTCCCTCAGCTTCTGCAGGGCATGTGTGACCTGCCCAAAAGCAGCACGAGGGGCTCACAACAGAGCCTGGGTGACCATCTCGTCTGTGTGACATATGATCTCCCAACAAGGCTGCCAAGGCTGGGCCCCAGCCAAGGGATCGCGTTCCTAAGACATGTCTTCAATTAATGTCTTTTCTTCCCCATTTTGTTTAAAATTGGGGTTGAACTGCTTCTAAACAGATGTGTTGGGGTAGCCAAAATATTTGCCTTTCTGCTGGCTGCTTGTTTGGCACCCACGCCTGGCTGATGCTAAAATATTCTTTCCTCCCACCCGCAGTGAGTGAGAAGCAGCTCAGGGGGTGCAGTGGGCACCCTCCATTCACATACCCAAAAAACCAAACTCAGCTGGGTCCCTGCTGCCATCATGTCTCAACTGCTACGCTAGCATCTCCCTTGCTGGCTATGTGCTGTGGAAGAATGGGAAATGAGAAAGGAGTTTCTCCCCTTGGAAATGCAGAGGAAAAGAGTCCAGCGCTGGGTGGAATGAGCATGAGGCTGGAAAAGAAGCATCCATGGTGGGGACAGGGCAGCCAGTAAGGCCCTTCCGCAGCACCACAAGGCTGCAAGCAGCAAGCACCACTCACTCCATTTGTCCTGCAGCCCCTGCACCCAGCCCATGCTGACAGCACCTGGAGGAGCGAATCCTCCATCAAAGGGGTTGCAGTGGCCATCACCAGGGTGTCACAGCCCCACACAGCCCCAGTCACCCAGGAGTTTTTCATGCACCTGCTCAGCAGGGGAGCAGTGTCAGGGCTTATCCGCCCTGTGGAGGGGAATGGCTTTGGAGATATCCTGAACTGCAAGAAGAAGTAAGGATGCACCTGGGTGAAGGACACTACACCAGGGGGTAAAGGACAGCCAGCACCCTCTGTCCCCGTGCTTAATGTGGGGACAGACCCCACAAAACACAGCAAAGCCTCTCAGGGAATTCCACCCACTCAGGACATTCTTAGCCCTGTCTTGTCCAGAAACATGCCCTTGGAGACAATTTCCAGCTGTCTGCAAGGAGGCTTCTCCGCACGCAAACCCTTGTGCTGGGTGCTGGGAAATCCCCCTGCTCACAGCCAGGACCTGACCCCTGTGATTCAGAGGCTGAGTGGCCGGAGGGACAGTTTACGTGCAGATGCTGATAAAGTCGTGCAGGCACCCTGCTAGCTCTGCTGTGTGCCTCGGGAAGAAGCCGGGCTGTACAGCATGCAGACAGCCCATGACTCAGAGCACTCTCACCAGCCCAACGTCAGGCTCGGGCTGCAGCTGGAGAGCCCACCAGCATCACAGACACAGGGGAAACCTCTGCCTGTCTTGTCCTTTCCTTACGAGGCGTAAGGAGTAGCATCACACTGTCCCCTCCTCCTTCCTCCCTGTGCAGACACAGACCCATTCATGCTGGCAGAAAACCACAGGCAGTTTGGAGTTGGGAATGGAGCTGTGCCTGCGGATTCCAGCCTCCCAGCACACTCTTGCCACCTGCAGGGTTAAACGCAGCCCCCTGCCCTCACAAGTGCTCTCACCAAAGCCAGAGCCTGACACACCAGCTTGACTCTGCAACAAGCTAATAACCAGTGGAGAGATCATTAAACCAACTGCTCCGGCTCAGCAGCCAGATTCACCCCTACTCAGTCACACACCTGGACACCCATCCATGATGCAGACAACCGTTTACACCAAGGCTTTCAGGCTACAAACAGCCCTAGCACATCCTCTGGCCTGAGCCTGAGGCCATGATGGGAGGAAGACATTTCAGCATTGCAAGCTCCTGTCCCTTTTGCTAAGTAAAAACCCAGCAAGGAAAAACGCTGCTATCAGTTGTCACCCATGCCTCCTTTCACCCATTTTTCCCCCTCTCCAATTTCCTAGGCTCCTCTTTCCTCACTTACCACTGCCTGGTCCAGATGCTCAGGATAGACCTGCATACCAAAGGAGAAAAAACACTGGTCAGGTCATTCCCTGGATCCCATCAGCATCAATCTGGGTCTCACTCAGGGGCTTATTCTTGCTGGTGGCTTATACAGCCACCAAACTCTCAGACCTGTGACTGCAGCCCCACAAGGTGAGGTGTCATAATCCTGAGGAAGACAGACATTTTTACACTGGCCGTCTGAGAAATCATTTGAGACTAGAGTAAAATTCACCTCTGAGCCAGCAGCCAACAGCTCAGCACCTCAGCAATGTGGCAAGCCACAGAAAGCCCTTACCCAAAACAGGTGGGTCAGGAGCTGACCTGGGAACATGTCTCTTGCTATGCTGTCACGTAGGTTTTTTCTTTATTTGAGGGGCCAGCTTTTTGGACCCAGGTGCTTCTAAGCTTCTTTTGATCCCTGTAGGCTTCAGTGTTTCTGCTACACTCTTCTGTCTCCCACCATTTCTCTGAAACTGGACCCAGTCTCAGCTGGTCTTGTCCTCCAGTAGCAGACCTGAGCAGACCAGATACCAGTGCTCCACCTCAGAGTCAAGCAAGTTAGTTTCAATAGCAGTTTAGATGCCAAACTCCCTTGTGGCTCTACCCCCCAGCTGGAGCTTTGCTCTAGACACAATACTCAAGCTCTCAGCCTGGAATTTCTTGCAGCTCACAAAGACTTAGCCTATGGGGACCTGCATTTGGCCATGGTTGAATCCAAATAAGAGATGGGAGTCAGTGGCAAGGAAGCAGCAGCAGGTGGTGCGACACGCTGGTTGAAGACAAACAGTTGGCACCTGTGGTCAAGCTGGTCAGAAGTGCAGAGCCAGAGGGTTAGTCTGTCCCACCTCAAAGGAACACAGCACAACAACAAACTCCTCCCTGCTGCTCCAGCTGCACAGCAGCCCAGTGCCACCAAGGATTTGAAAGTCAGGTAGGCTTGTAGGCAAACATAAAGCAGGGCCTGGCAGCTGTATCACAGATGCCTATGGTAGCTCTGACTGCATAAACACCACATCAGATCAGACCATCATTCTGGCTGAGACTCCTGTTTGTGCAAATAGCAGGGAGCACATTCACACGGCAGAGAGGTGTTGGTAACCTGGGATCACTCATGGACCAAAGCCCTTAGGTGACAGCAAACATGCAGGGCTCCAGCCCCATGAAGGACAGGCATCAACACGGGGTTCTTCCCTGTGTCAGAATGTTCACATGGGTCCTTGCCCTTTTCCTTCACTGAGGTCTTGCCTCTCCTCTGCCTGTGAAAGTCCAAGGGGAGAAGACAGCGGTGCAGCAGCCACAGCCACAGTACCATACTGCAGTGACACCCTGCAGCCTCCTAACTATGCTGTCTAAATGCTATGGGCTTCCACCAGTTCCTGGGGGATCGTGGTTGGGATCCATCCCTTCACCAGGCAGAGGCTCTGCCTCTCCAGTCCTCCCAGTCTGACACGTCTGACACAGAGACCAGACATCTCTCCCTTGCCATCCAGCCCCTAAGCCCTTAAATGTGGTAGTGGAAAGGGGTGAGGTGTAAAGGCATAAAGGACACCCCTGTTGATCCCATGGCTGGGCCAGCACCAGCTCCTTCAACAGATGGGCCTTCAAAGAAAGGGCCACAAAGCGACATGGGCATGTTGTGAGTGTGCCCCACAGCAGCACATCTGTGACCCAGCTGCACACAGCTGGCAGCACTGGCAGCATCCAGAGCCTTCCCAAGGGGAGAGGAATTGCCAACCCATGTGTGCTGCATGGACTGTTCCTCTGACTCTGAGCAAGGGCCCAGTACCCTGCTACCAGCCTTTGAAGCGGGAGCTGGCTGGTACCCCGTGGAGGATTCTCCTCAGCAGGGCTTTGTGTCCAGATGTCACCACACAGGAATATCCAGTGAGGAAGGAGGATGGTGGCAAGGCCTTGCCTGTTCCCTGGTCACCTCCAGATCACTCACCACCTTGTCATGGTGACCCAGACAGTTGGTCTCTAGTGATTGCTTCCTCACCCCGAACACCCACCAGTGTTAATTCCTTCCATCTTAGCAGAAATGTCTCACAATGCAACAAGACTTCCCTTGTTTCCTCAATACCTGAGATTTAGAGCTTTGATTGCCCAACATTCATCTGATGGGCTTAAAGGGAGGGGGAGGAAGGTCCAGCTAACATCCTCAGAACTGATGAGTATCATCCTAAAACTGCCTCAAGCTTGTCGTGAAGGTCTGCCCAGAGTCATTCTCTGTTGAATTCAACAGAGTCATAGAGTAAACATCCCAGTCTTCAGTGCAGCAATGTCAGACGCCAAATGTCCCAATTGGCTGCTCACGTACACTACTCATGTATTATTAGAGAGCATTTACATCTTCATCACAGCATCAGAGTGGGGTTGTATTTTTCCAGTCTGTTGTGAGTCAGGGGTGAGCAAGTGGGGACATGTGGGCTGTGTCTGGTGATGGTGTGCCATGCGCACGCATGTCTGGGACAGTAATTAGATGCATGGCCACGCTCTAACCTCAGCCCTCCTCTGTGGTCCCACACTCAACCTGAAAGCCAGAGACCCAGGGCAGAATCTGGGCCCTCTGACCCCAGGTCAGGGAGACTTCTGGTTTGAGGACGTGGCTGGGGTGAAAGATACTCCAGTGTTCACTTCAGCCCTCGCTACCCAGTGCCTTACAGGCAGGGTGAATGGCAGCAAGGTGATGAAAGGGGGAAGGGTGCTGGCGAGGCTCTCAGTTCCCAAGGCCCAGCACCACATCCTGCAGTGCACACCCCCCAGGTGCACCGTTCCCAGCCCCGACCACCCCCGTCACTCCACGCAGACCCTCAGCTCAGCAGCATGTCAGGCAGGGCATCTTCCAGCAGGCACAGCCGGTGGGAAGGACAGGCACGCGCAGCTATGGGAGATGAGGCCCCATTCCTCAGGAGTCCCATGCTGGACATGCAGAGATGACATCCACAAAAATTTGCTCCGTATTTGTGAAAGACCCTTTCCTTTCCTTACACCCCATCTCTCTCTCCCCACCACTGGGAGCCCTCCTACCTGTACTCCCAAGGAGGAGGCTATGATAACAGCAGAGCTGGATAATATCACTTCTCTGATGCCCAGAAAACCTTTGTATGTTTGCTAAGAGCTGTCTCAGGGTAGCTGCAGCCCGGGCTCAGGCAGGCTGAGGCACAGGGGAGGTTTTCTGCTGCCCACAACTCAGAAGGTGAGGACAGGCATTCTCCAGGCTAGGTGAAGGTGTGAGCATCATCACCCTGGCCCCTGCAGATAAACACCAGGGGTGAGACAGGGTGCAGCTGCTGGGAAGTGCGGGGGGGGGGGGGGGAAGCTACCCAGCTCTGCAGGGGAATCCTTCCAGATGAAGGATGGCTGTAACTTAAGAAATATAAAGTTTTCCCATATTTTCTTACCAGTGCACTCTCTACCCCACCTCACTTAACATCAGATCTCCAGCAACATGCAAGGAGCAGGACCATTGCAGGCAGCAGCGGAAAACCCACACACCCTCTGGCAGAGTCACTATCACCCACCAGTTCACACCAGTGAATATTCCTCCTCAGGGGCCAAAACACAACCGATTTTCTACACGGAGGGCTGCTGCAGGGCCATGGGATGGATGCTTCCCCCTCCCCAGTTCTGCCAAAGGGAGGGTAAGACATCCAAATCTGTAAACTGCCTGCATCCATTTTGAAAAATCCCTTCATCAGCATAACGAATCCTTCCTAACAACATATATCAAGGGTATCTGTGCTTCCATGCTCCGTATCAGAGCTAAGGCCTCCTGGCAAAGCCAGGCTGGGCTGGCAAAACCTGCTTGGCTATTACGGCCTGGCACAGTGGTTTGGGGGTTTCACACTGTTGCCTTTCAATGGCTCCTTAACACACAAAACATAAAAGCAGAAAGCTGCTCAACCTCTGCTCTCTACAGAGGAAGGAGAAGTGAGTGTTTGCAGGCTGCTTTTAGAGAAGACTAGCCTAGTCCAGCCCACCCTAGCCCTCCCCTTCACTCACAGCCAGGGAAAGGGCCCACCAGCCCCAGCTGTCTCCCCACCCCAGCTACCTTGCCAGATGTTGGCCATTAACAGGGACCAGCCTGAAGCAGGGCTGGCCTCTGGGAGCAGCCTCCATGTGCTGTTAGTGGTACATGTGTGTGAGCAAGAGCGTGCGTGTGCAAGCCAGCATCTGTGTTTGCAAGTGTGTCTCCAAGGGCTGCACTAACCGCTCCTTTGGCGCACTGCCAGAGGTGAAACGTCTTTCTCACACATGCACGCTCTTGGCTCTTTGCTCACCCTTGCCCCCTTGCTGTTTTGCAAAGCCCCAGACCCAGCTGACTCAACAGCTGAACTATCCAGAGGCCCAGAGCTGGAGGTCTCCCCCCTCCTCGGCCACGTTCACGTCCAGCACACACCGCTTTCCTGGCGCGTGGAGGTGCCAGCTTCTGACGCCACTTCCACTATTCCCATTCAGCTCACTTGCTCGTCAGCCCACCTCAGCCTCACACACACAAAAAAGTACAGCTTTCTGATTCATCTGCCATGAGTCCTGAGGAAAATGAATCCTCAGCTTTTGTTTTGTGAGGATGGAGTGGGATCTGTTTACTCAGGGAGGCAATGAAGTAATTTTTGTCTCGTTTAAGCCAATAGCGGAAAACCATTTCAAAGGAAAAGGAGTGGGTTTGGATCTGGCCTCAGACAGAAGTTGAATGAACCCAGACCAGAATCAAAGGCAAACAAAGCTTCTGGGTGGCTTGTCCATAATACTGATAAGCCTGACCCATGTTCTCTGCCACCACAATCAGAAAAAGACTCTCTGTTATGGACAGGGCTACAGCCTACGAATCCTGGCTCCTCATCTTTCTGCCCACCCAACCTCACCCCCTCCCAGTTCTAGGACATGATTTCAGCCAGCTTGCCTCCTGGGGGCCTGCTTCATCCATTAGGTCAATTAGTCTGTGGAGCTGGAAGGGAAGCCCTGGAGTCCTGCTCCAGTTATTTGGCATGGGTATTTCGAAGAGCTCTTGTTCCACCCACTGAATCCAGCAGGAGCTGTGGAGGTGCCTAGGGATAAAGCATAAAGCAGGGATGACTTCATCTACACACATCGACCCTTCAAAACATGGATGTAGGATCCTCAGATCATGCCCAGCTCAATGCCGGTTGGATCTGAGGTCGGGTACATCTCAGAAGGATGCAGGAAAAGCCTTTGACCCAAACTGAATCTACAACAACATTTTCTCATGTAAGGTTTTTTCTCCTCAAATCTTTGTCTCGTCTTAAGGTTCTTCATCATCTGGCATTTACATGTTGCAGCACAGATCCCCAGCAGGTGCAACCAGAGTGCATCAGACACTGGGTGACTGCTTAGGAAGATGAGCAGAAGCTTGTTGCCTGCTTTGCTGAAGGATCACAACAACCATTGCTCCCACTGTTCAGTTGTAAGGAGCAGCACCCAGGAGGTGGCTGGTAGAGCCTAGAGGCTGATAGCTTCAGCATTTCCACAACTTTCTTGGCTACAGTGGGTCAGTGGTCCTAGGGGTGGCCCCAGCTCTCACACAGGCCTTTGCATGCAGGAAAAAAAATCACAGCAGAGTACAGAGCCATGGACAATGTATTTATGAAAACCTGTGTTGCTAAGCAGACATGCAGCTGGGATTCACACCAGTTGAAGTCTCCTTCATTCCCCCTTGGCTCTGTTCCCAGATATAATGAGTTGTACTCAAGGAGCTGAAGGGTCCTGCTGCCAGATCTGTGTCCAACAGAATAGGCATGGGGGCGATCCATGGTCGTGTAACCCCCCAGGACTGGAAATATCATCATTGACTTCACTGGGTACATTTCACTGTACTCCAGAACCCCACAGAGCGACTCACTGACATCATTCCTATGGCTGGACTTGGCAGAGGCAGTGGGGATGAGGTCCACAACAGCCAGAAGGCCAGGGATGGTTTGCATGGTTTCCATATGTTATTCTCGGGACTCTGTCTTTGCTGCTCAAAAGCCTCAAGTGCCCTCTTTAGCTCACTGGTGCAACAACCATGGCTGCTGCTATGTATGCAATTTCAAAAGACCTGCAGCGAGACGCCCTGGCTAATGGGGCAACCAACTGGAAATCCTTTAGCTGCTTCTGCGGTAGGCAAAGGGAAATTAACTGAGTCATCCATGCAAAGCCCTTTCTTTTTGTTGAGTTGGCTATGAAATGTAGCATTTTCACCACTGCTGGAATACTTTCAACAAGTCACAGTAGGATTTTGGACTACAGACATATCTGTGCTTCCCCAAAGGTACCTGGACAGTGGGCAAGTGGGACGTAAAGGTGCAAGCCAAGGGATGGGCAGAGGGGAAGGGGAGAGGAGGAGGGACAGCTGGAGAAGCACAATAGCAGAGCACCGCTCCAAAAATGATCAGCAGAAGAAGAATAATGGTTGCTGTTATTATTGAACATCATTACATCCCAACAGTTGAGGTCCACAGCATCCATAAAGTGTCACAAGAAGCTTCCTCCCAGTAATATTTTTCCCCAAAAGGAAATTGACCTCATCTGGAGCAAAAAGCACAAACCAAACCACGATGTTGTCCACAAACAGCCAATAAGAGTGACTGCACCTCAGCACTTCAAAGAGAGGAAAAAAAGGGCTGTAAGAATTATAACAAAAAGAATAAACATATCTTGTCCTAATGAGCAAGAGAACTAGCTCCTCAAATACACTAACAAATTAATGTATGTGCACAAAGCAATGTGTCTGAACTGAGGAGAGATTCCACTGCACTTTGGAAACTGAGATGGTTTCTTACACACACACACACACACACACAAGACTTCCACACACAGTCTTGGTCAGGATACTATAAACAGGGTTTTACTTTCTCACGAAAAATACCACTGGACTCTTCACTGATGAAGAGGAAGATGACAGGTCTGTTATCTCTGCCGGAAGATAGCACTTCCTACAGCCTACAGTTTCTCCTGGCACTAGGATGTGACATCGGGTTCAGCGAGAGAAAGTGCCAAATCTTGAATCATCAGGGCTTCCTGTTCACTGCAATGACTCAGAAGATACCTTTCTGACATCTACCCACTTCTTGTTTCCCTTTTCACCATGTTCATATTAAATATGGGTAGTCAGGCAGAAAATATTACACAGCCTGATTTCTGTTACCTGGTGTGTAAAAGTAAAGCTCCCTTATGTTTTTTCACTTGCATATACTAGTAGGCAAAATGCTTACTGGTAGGTTTACAGTGCATTTTTTTTTTCTATGAGATTGAGCTGGTGCAAAATGATTTCTGGTGCAGATTTTCTTCTGGGAAGAAGATTGACGTGTCTGGACTAGATTTTATTTGATATTTCTCAGCAAGCTTTTTTTTTTTATTATTTGATTGGAAATGAACCTCCTTGTGGAAACTTATCAGCGCTACCAGATCACACAGGCCAAGGTTAGGTACTCAAGTAGGATGTGGGAGACCCAGATTCATGGTCTGCATCAAATGGACCAGAGAGACTGATTCATTTACACTGCTGTGGTTCCTCTGGCAGGATGAGGCCTGTGCTCAGATCCCTCACCTAATGAATACTGAATCCCTTACACAACATGAAACAGCTCCTTGGGAAGAAGGAGAGCACCTCCAAACAAAAACTTGCAAGATGGGGAAAATGTCTGGGACGCTAGAGACTTAGATCTAGGTCCCTGCTTCAATTTTAGCAAGCAAATATTTAAGCAGCTCTCACTTACAGCATCTTCAAAATACTTTGTGCCACATTGCCCACGGTGCTCTGGGTGGCTACTGTGCTCACTGCTACTGCAGCGATCCTCATCTGGCAGATCTGACCTGAAGCACCACTTGTGTCCTTTCACTCAGGGAGATCAGTGAGGACAGCTGAGCTGCTCCCAAAGCACAAACCTTGTTGTTAAAGAGCTGAAGCAAAGGCCTGAACCCTGGCAGAGATCAGCCAAGTACCTACTACAAGGGTAGTAAATGGTGACCACAGGAGAGGTTAAACACTGTCTGGGCAGCCAGCTGATGAGCCAACTCATTGCCAGGAAAACAGCGAGGCCTAAGTCTCCTACAAAGTTCCCACTGGCACCCCAAAAAGCAGATGGGATTTCAGGTTCTTCAGGCTGCTCACTGGAGGCCCTTCTCCTTACAGGTCCTGGACAGCCCCTGCAGGCAGCACACAGTGGCCCCAGGCAAGTATTTTACCTCATCCTCCCCCCAGACCCCCTTGCCTGAGCAGCTCCCTAAACTGGTAAGAAGCTGGCACCTCCAGGAAGACTGAAAAACAAGACAGACCAGAGCAAATAAAAGCCACACTGCACACCTACTCCTCTCCAGCAGAAAGCCCACGGTATGAGTCCACAAGCCACATCCTGGTCATTCAGCCCCCAGTGTCTCAGCGCTCCTTATCGGGAGCATGGCCCCCACCACAGACCACATTCTGTCGTCACTGATGGACAGTAACTCTGACCCCCAGTGAGCCGCAACAGCCTGACAGACCAAGAACAAAACAATAATCAAACAAAACAACAAAGCTCAGACCTTGTGTCCTTTTTCTCTACCAACCTACACCTGATGGTGTAAGAGGCCACCTCTGGAGCCGGACACCAGCTGCAGGTTTGTTTTTCACAAGGGGAAAGCAAGCGTCCTCTGCTTGCTGCAGGGACTTAGAGCCTCTGCCTGCCTGCAGCAGCCCTGCGGTTGGGCACGTGTTTGCCATTCTGTGGGAAACTTGGCTATCAGGAGAGCTTTTCAAGCTGCTCCTTGGCAAAGCTGCTTTCTGGAGGAAGGAATTCCCCATCACTAGCTGGTTGCCATAGGCTAAGGAGGGCTGTACCTTCCCGGCATTCCTCCTGTTCTTCCTTCCCACTCCTGGGTGCTAGCCCTCACCCAGCTGGGAAGCAATCACTTGCTGCTCTTCTTCAGGGACAGCAACTCCTGGTCTGCAGGACCAGCCCTCCTGAGCTGGAGGACCAGCCCTCCTGACTGCAGAAAGGCTCTGTGCAAGGCAGCTACCCCGGACCCTGCCCCCTAAGGCAGCCCCATCCTGCTCCAAAAGCCCTGTTGGCAGAGTTCCTCCTGGCTCCTGAGAAAGCATCCCCTCGGGGGCTGTTCCTAATTGGTGGTTTCCTCCTTTTTCTCTTATGTCACTGCATTTTGCTTCCTAGCTCATATTTTATAAGGCTGGTTTTTAATAAGCCTTGCAGGCTGCCAGACCTGAGTCTACCTTCAAACTTCTACTACTGGGAGAAAACGTCCTGTCTGTAAACCAGAGGATAGCTGGGTCTTTGTGTCTGGATGCAGGCAGGGCCAGTGGGCCCATGCAGAGGCCAGTAAGAGCTCTGAGCTTTATCACAGTGATGGGCACTGCAGCCCAAAGAAGACAACCCGGGGGTGGTTTCCAGCATGCACTCCTGGGATCTGCTAACCCACGGCATGGTGTATGTGATGGGCAAGAAAGACCTTCATAGACTGTACACAGCCTAAATATTACCCTCTCGTCATTGGTATATCCTCCTTCTCCAGGGGATCACCAGCTGGGACAGGGAATAGATGAACCTGAAAACAGCACTGCCTGGAATGCAGGCAGGTTTTACTGCTGTATGCCCCAGCTGCTGAGAAAGGAGTGACTAGACACAGGTAATTTTCCAAGACATGACAAACACAGGAGGAGCCTTATGCTTCCTTCAATGAGCCAGGCATAGAAGACAGAGGTTGGCAGACGCAGCACGCTCCCTTCCCGCTGCCTTGGTCCTTTGTGTCTCCATCCTGCCCCCAAGAACCTGCCTGGTCCCCCCTGAGAGACAAGACACTGCTGTCTCCAAGGCTCCTTTGGCCCTTTCTTCCCATGCAGGGACTTGAGGGGTGGTCTGGGCAGCAAAGTTGATATACTGAATCTGAACGCCTACGGCACACCAGAAGCAACTGGGCCTGGCAGCATCTTTCCCTTTGACCTGAGAGCAAGTCTTGGTTCTGGCAGGGCTGTCTCAGCAGCAGGGCTTGTGTCCACTCCCAGATGAGCCTCCACTTGTCTGAACAGTCCTACTCCACACTCAAGGAGGAGGAGGTATGGAGGCACATGGCTATGGCTGATCAAAGCCACAAGCGGTTCTCCAAAAGGAAGCCCAGGCTGAACTCTGCAGCGGCAGCTGCAGTCCCGGTCCCTGAAGGCAGACCATAGTGAGGAGGAAGCCAAAAAAAGCCCCACACATGAGCACAGACAAAATCTTCCTCCCTCCTTCCAGCAGACCTGCTGCCCTGCCAGCTGCTCAGCTCCTCACCTCCAGATCCCCACCAGCTCCTAGATCTAAGCAAATCCACAATTTATCAAACCTCACCTGCCTCTTTGCTCAGAACCAATCTGGGGAGCCATCACCCTCCCTGCTACCACCTCTCACCTTCATCACAGTTCCACTGCTGCTTGGAAAGGTTTCTCCTCTGCAAGGAGCCCACACACGGTGTGACTAGTGAACCCCACACGTGGCTGGCAAGTCATGAGGGTCTGTTTGTGCTCCCGCTCCAATCTGCAGAACTGGCCAACATACCATGAATTACAAGTGTCAGATATCACAAGCATATCTCCAGCTGGATTTTCCATTCAGAGGGAAGGTATTGGTTCAACAAACAGCAGAAAGTGCCTCCCAAGTGTAAGAATGAGGGGTGACTGTCAGAGAAGGGTCAGGGCTGGATTCCCTGCATCCATCTCTCCTCCTCACTCACTTGTGAGCTGAGGATGGGTTGCTCTGAAGTCCATCCCCTGTCACTGCCTGAGGCAAATATACAGGCAGTCTATCTCGTATCTCTGAGCCTTTGATCCTATTTGCATACAAATGTCCTCGAAGATAAGGGGCAAAGGAAAGAGACAGAGGCAGGATTGTTTCTAGAGGGAATGGTGTGCCCTCTGCTTTCCCATAGAGAATCAGGAGCACTGCATCCCTTCCAAGGCACTGGCCCGGTTGTGCTCTGGGGATGAGCCCCACACCAAGCCTGGGCACCAGGTCACCAAGAAGGAGCTCTCAGCTCAGCCCTGTGAATTGCAGAGCAGGGTTTATTTAAGTGTGAATTATTGCCAATTGCGGTATGCACTAAAGCAGAACGTAGAGGTTCCAGTTGAAATCATGGTTTGCAGGCACAAACATATATACACAAAAGCTCATCCCTGCCACAGAGCTTATAGTCTAAAGAGGAGCAGATGCTGATGAAAAAGGTCACAGCAGGAGACAGACCAGAGGATGTCTCAGTCCAAGCTGAGTGCCTCAGCTATCACGTAACACATGTAGGGAGGGAAAAACACTGAAGGGAAGCAGGGTCTGTAAAAGTAAGCAGGTAAAGTACGTGGGAGACTCAAGCAAAGTGATTCACTGGCACAAATCCCCAGCCCCATGCATTCTTGCAACCAGAAGGCATCCTGATGAAAGCATACAAAATACAGAGCTAAAGACAACTGGGTGTTGCTGTTGTCCTTGGACACACAAGGGTGAACAGATACTCAATAAGATGAAAAAGCAACCAGTCCAAACTTCATCAAAGTGAATAATTTCCTTCACATCATCTGTAACTGGACTAAGCCATCCCTAACACAAGAAGCTGGGGAAGCCAAGAACTTAGCAAACGTTAGAAAAAGATTGGACAATGATGTGGATGAAAAGGAAAAAAAAAAAAAAAAAAGCTGCTAGCTAATAACACTTTTGGAAAATATGTTAAAATTCATATTCCTGGTCCCAATCCCATCTCTAATGGGTAAGAAAGCAATGTTAAGTGTGGAATAGATTATGTTACATCTGCCTACTGCAAAGATCTTGCATCTTCCCCTGAAGCATCTGGCAAAGGCATCAGAGAAAGTATCAGAGCATTAGAGACAGGATCCAGGAATAAATGGATTTGGGGGCTCACCTAGATTGACCATTTCAAGGCTCCAGCACTTCCAGGGTTATGATTGCAATCTCCATATTTGCGTATATAAAGTCCTTGCAGACACCAGTGAAGTGAAGCCATTTGAAGTAGTATTGCTATTGCTAGTGCTTGTGATAGGTTGTGGATCTCATTATACTGTTCCTGTCTTTCCTTAAAGCTCCAGATCCTGACGACAGATGATTAGGTGAGAAACATATTTTTTACATAAGACAAGTTTCTAGTCCTCTTGTTTGTGAGGAAAACTGATTATGACCCCAATGCAGCATGTTTTCTACATGAGAGACATTTCTAGCGCTCTTCACTGTGGGAAAAACTACAAAATGTGATTTGAAGGCAACTCTAAGGCTCAGAAAGCAAGAGGCAAAGAGTGAAAATGCAGCATTTATTCTCTTACAAAAGCTCATTATTTTAAAGTTATCACAAATTTTTGTGGTCCAGCTTGAAATGTCTAAAACCTTGGGGTTTAGAATACCGAATTTAAGGCAATATGAACTGTTGTAAGCTCCCTCATATCTCAGTTCTTGCCAGCTTCTCTCAGTTCCAGGACTTCTGCTCAGTAGCTCTTCAGAAGCCCTCCTCAGCAGGGTCTGTCTCCCCTGTGCTGCTCACTTTCTAGATTTCACCAGACATCCCATTTGAGTCACTGTTTTTCTTAAAGCTCCAGCTCTCAGACTCACTCAATTATGTGAAAACATACGTCTTATAAGGGAAAGTTCCTACTCTCCATAGCTGCCAGGAAAAGCTAGCAATGGAGCCTGACTGTAACCTAAAAGCCCAATATTGCAGGGCTGAGAAAAACACCCGTATCTTCTTACACTACCGAGACATTTATGATTTGAGAGGTTTGGGTCTTGGATCGTGCATCTGAACTCCTTCTCCTGGCAACATTGCTTTCCCCACCCCTTGATTTTGAATGGGTCTCTCTTGCCTCCAGCCTGCTGCTTATGCCCTCCTAAACTTACGCTACCACTTCCTAAAAAGGCTAAAAAGGGCTCCGCAGTAGTATGGATTCTGAATGAAAAGGAGATTGATGTTCAGTTTCTTCCTTTGAATGCCAGAGCTCTGGCAGAGTTCAGTCCAGCTCAGGCACTAGTGGCATGTCCTTAGCACGGTCCTGAGCCTTGACCCAGTAAATGTCACCATCATGCCCGCCACCCACCCTCCAGCTGAGCTGTGTCCCTCTCCCTCATCCCAAGGCACAGCATCCCCTGGTGCCACAGAGAGAAAGCAGCTCTCCCACCTCTGCTCCATTGCTGGCTCCCCAATCAGTTGAGCAGTTAACTAGGAGCTGGTAAAGATTACAACCAGTTTCCCAGTGCTGTTGTAATTTGGCTCTTGTTTCTGCAGCACAGCACCCAGTCAAAGCTGGGCTTTCAGAGCCCCAAAGGCTTTCTGACGGAAGATGGAAGGAGTTGGACCTGAGGGTTAGGGCATTCACGGTTTGCACGGGAAGCAAGTTAGTGCTCAAACCCAGGCTCTGACCCAGGTTTAGCATACAATGTGAACGTACCCACATACTACAGTCTTGTCCTGGGGCCAAAGTCTTATGGCTTATATCTTGAAAGTGAATGTACGCATCTCCTAACTTTGTGCAACCTGCTCAGCAAGGGGTTTCCAGAGTGTCCCTCACCCTGGTATGCAGGTGTGTGAGATTTGCATCTGTGGCTTCTGCACAGGTCAGAGCTCTCCAGGGAAGGTGTGTTTTCCAGCTCTTTCCTGTGCCAGGATTGCCGCCACCTGGAGATGAGAGGAATGAAGGGCTCCCAGCCATTTCCCTACCTTCATCCCTCTGCCTTTTCTCAGCCACCAAGCACCCTCCTCTATTTCAGCTGGAAGGAGAGCTGGCAGCCTCCCAGGTCCTGTGGTTATGATGTCCCATGCATGCAGCCTGTTGTAAGTCCTGCTCTGAGAAGGATGGGGCCCTTACACTCTTGGTAAAAACACAGCTCCTGGGTACTAGGGGAGGCTTTGGTGAAAGAAAGCAACCCCCACTCAGCGCACTCTCAGTGCTGCACCTTCTGGGAGGAGGCAACTTGCCCTGGGCTTTCCTGTCCTTGTTAGTTTAGAATTTAAGTTGCAGATCTGTGCGAATGAATACAGGCTTGTGTGTTCAGCAGAGCTGTGCACGTAAAGAAGGGGTTTCTGCACTTATTTTATGGCACTGTCTGGGTACAGAGATGGGAGGAAGCCTGTGCACTGCATGTGCACGTGCACATTTTCATGTTGTCTGCACGTGTGTGCATGTGTATATGCATTTCCATATTGTGTCTAATAGGCTCTTTGTTTCTCCAGAGAAGAAGGAAAAGGAAATCCGCATGTAATGAATCCATTTATTTTATGGAGCTCCCCTGGAGAGGGGCAGGGGAGCACAATTTATGCAAAAAAACAGGCAGCTGCTGTTGGGAGGGGGACATCAATCTGGTTTTGATTTTCTTTCATAAGTGGAGGTGGCCACACAAGCCAAGGCCTCGTAAACTCCCTGTAGAGGAGAGTGGCCCGTTGGTGTGAGGCTGTCAGAGCCTATCTGGCCATTAGTATCGAGCTGCTCTCCTCTGCATCTGACTAATTCCCGCCCTGTTGTTCTGCCTTCCTAGGACGTGTTTCCCCGTGCTGAGGCCTCCCATTAGAAGAAAGAGGCAGAGCTGCACCGGGGCACAGACTGAAATCTTTGTATTGAAGTGCAAAAAGCCCTTTACAGAGCATTTGCAGTTCATGTCACAATCCAATGTATAATGCACATTATTTAAAAAAAAATAGCAAACAAACAACCAAAACCAAAAGCAGCATCACTTGTATGCTACAGTCCAGTTCTCCTCTGCCATATATAAAAACAAAGGGAGTGAGATGGGATGGAAAGATTCCTGGGCTGGAAGAAATGGCCTGGAAACTAGGTACCACTCACCAGTCTGTTTTCCACCCCCGCCATTTTGCAAAATGCAATGTATATTTTCAGGCCTGTGAGTGCAAAGGGACAGTGGCGAGTTTACCAGTGGGAAAGGTGTCTTAACAGGGGCAGAGCTCTCAACAGAATTCTGTTTTATTATCTGATTGCTCATCAGATTAAGGTTCCATGGAGTTTATCCATCAGCAGCATAAGAGAAAACTTCCCTTAGCATACTCTAACTCACACTATGACTGCCCCATATGACAAGGAAGTTACATTTGGCTTTCTGATGATCTGCCCCCAGCCATCTGTGCCAGACACAGATTATATGCAAAGAATCTTGCCCAAAATCTAGCTGAGGTTCCATATTCTTCACCATCACCTTGTGCATGCCTGGTAGAGGTAGGCAGGTAAACAGACAGAGAGACAGATCAACTCAGGAAACCAAGAATGAAAGTTAGTCTCTTATGAAAGCTGTCCTCACATGCTACCATCAATTAATTACTGGACAAAGTTAATAAATCTTGTATTTTAGTTACTCTCTGTAACTTAAGTCCCTACAGACAACACAGATTCTCTAGTTCTCAACATAGAATGGTATTTTTAGATCCCTCAGATACATGTTGTCCTTACAGAGAACAGACAGCACTTGCCTGTTGACACTGAACTTTAAAAAAAATTTCCTTGGCAGAATTAAGGCCCAGTGGTGGGTCGGTGAGAAGAATTTGGAAGAAGAGGTGTGGTTCACTTACCACTCCCTAAAATGCCCAAACCACCTTGCAGGAGAAGGATTCATTTTGAGACCTGCCAAAAGGAAGGTGGGTTATTCACATGTAACACCTTTGTTGATTTTCCAGGTAGTCTTTCAAGAGCTTTCTAAGAACTATCTTTGCCACCAGCTTGTAAGACAAGCATGTTTACACTATCCTGCCAGCAATACAACTCCTGGCATCACACTGCTCTTGCATTACCAGACATTCTGAACCTCTTGTTCCCCAGTATCTGGGAAGGAAAAAAAAAACAAAAACCAAAAACCCAACACCAAAAAACACAAAGCTGCTTTAAAAGTATAAAGGCCAAGTATGCACTGATGTGAAATGCTGACTTTAGAGAAGCAGCCACAAGGAATGTTTGTTTCTGAAAGCAGTGGGATCAGGGCCTCTTCCTGAAGCCAAAAGTGGTAGGTCAACTGGGCCATCAGTTTTCAGGCCAAGAGAAGGAGATGCTTTTACAGGCCACACTGGAAAAAGTTCCTGTAACAGAGTCTGATCTGGGGAGGAATGGATCAGGTCACAGAGCTTTCACCAGCAGAAACATTCAAGGGTAGAGGTGGATCCATTTCAAAATTTTGTTTTGAAAGAGACTTTACTGCGCACTAAATCTTAGAACTGCTAGGGAGAAAATACCAAAGATCAGCTGAAAGGCCTCAAATTTGCAGTAAAGTGCCATTATCCACACTTGCCCCTTGAGAATCCCCGATTCAATGATTTCACTCCTTTTGAGAGTCAAGACTGAGAACCAATGACCAAAACACTGTGTAAGCCAGGTGAGCAGGTAAAAGTAAACAGATCACCTTAATGGTCTCCTGGTTTACATTTTCCTTCCTTGTATATAAACATGGGTATGTTTAGTAGCATTGCAAAGGATATTTAGAATTAGGGAAATGTTGAACTGATCTACCTCTCCACCTCGTGCATGTTCTCACTTCCACTTACCAAATGCACACATTTCAAGTCATCTTCTGAACTGAACATCTTATGAAAACTTGGTTGAATGATACTGTATCTATGAAAGTTTTTCAATGGTCCCTTCAGCTACAGCTTGTGCAGCTCTTAACTTTAATGTGTTCATCTTCATACAGACCTACAAGAAAGCAAGGCCCAGTTATGTCCCAGTTACAGTTAAGTCCCTGAGGAACCCAAAGACTAAGGTTTGTCCCATACTGTAAAGCTCAAGCAGCCAAAGAGGGCTGCCAATGTAACTGTGCCAGTAAAAACTCTCATGTAGATGCATTTAACCTGATGCAACCCTATACTGTCCCCATTTTTGTCACTGGGTAAACAAGGAAATGGCCCTAGAGGCTGGGAAGAGAGGAGGCAGTAAATGATGCCCAGTCCAGCAGAAAGACTTCTAGACATGCAGACCATATTCCCACTAGGTGGCTCTGCCAATAGTTATGCTCTTGAGCGTTCAGTAATTACTGTAAGTTATTTCTCAAGCACAACCACATAGACCACATGCAGGTACTCTGTACTTCATGAATGGCCAGCATGCAAAAGTTTATTCTTGCTGTTCTCTTGGAGTTTGACTTTTGCTTCTACATGTTGAAGAAATCACTTCATGACTTGCCAAGGTCATGCAGAAAGTCTGGGGTAAAGCTGAGAATTAAACCATGTGGCCTGCATCCTCAGCTAGTCACCTAAGAAAATGGATCAGATGCTGCATTAGAAGCCGGACAGCCTGGAAGCATCCTGAGAAAATTTCTGCTATCATCAAGATGCAGCAACCCAGAACACAGGAAGCAAAATAATGCTGGGAGAAAGGGTGAGCTACCTTGATAGGTAGACACAAGGACATGCTCACATATGCTACTGCATGGCTAGAGACATGGCACGACGAATATCCCACAACACAGCACCACATAAATTAACATGTCGTGCTATGATATGCTCTTCTCTAAATAGATGGCTCTGAGGACAATGAGATTAAATAGTTTCCTGCAGTATGTCTGAAGATCAAGAGAAGCCTCCATACAGCTGGGGTGAGGACTACACACAGTGGAATTAGACAGCAGCTGTAGGCAGAGAAGATTCCAGCCTGGCCTCAGGGCACCGACGAAGGACATAGTAAATTCTGCTGCTCCAAACTATAGGTCCATTGCTGCCTGTTTGGAAAGACTCTTAGTATACAATGAGAAAAAACTTAAAGAGCCTCATCTAGTTCATCTGATCAAAACCAAAGTCCCTTCTAGCAGCAAATAACTCAGCATGGCCTTGACTTCTTCATCTAGGAGGTGACTTCCATCCAAGAGCTCCTCACCAGGAATTATACCTTTTCAGCCAGCTCTCTGCAGTTCCTACTGACTTGGCCTAATGAAAGTGGCTCCTCACAAGACTGGTTTAGTAAAGTTCCTACCCAGATCAAAACTGACCTCAGCTGGCTCCTGTTGTTTCCAAAAAGCTCCTGCTGATTTGGCTGACTATCAGAGCACTCCAGGAAAATTGCATGTAAGCCCTGCATTTGCAGAGGGTAAATTCTCCCTTGCTGGAACACAAAGGAGACAGGAGCAAAGCCAACAGGAACAAACAGAGTCAATTTGTCTGGATGAAAATGTTTGCAGCTAGGACTACTGACCCTAAGCAGGACACCAACACACCCTGGGCAAGCCAGCATCTCAGGCCTCAGCGACAAAAGCTTCCCCAGCCCCTCAGCCACTTTCTTTCTAGCTTGTTTTGACTCTTCCAGGCCTGGACACCAGCACAACTTCATGCTGCAGCCACTTGCAGAGAGAATTATCCTTACGAAGAGTTGTTTCATCTTGCAAGGGGCCAATAATTTCATCCCAAAAAGGACATACAGAAGCACCCCGTACTTTGGAGGTGAGCCCAGCAGGACTTTCAGGCACTTCCTTTACCCATCTCAAGCCCTTGGCAGAACTGGGATTCAAAATGATTGCTTTGATTAGAGGCTTACGGCCACTTAAGCATCTGACTTCCATGCATGGCCCACCTGGCAAGGCAGGCACACCTCCCCCAAACCCACGCCAGGCCCATAACATTTGCAGGCTGTGTGGGCTGCTCTGCTTCAGGGCCGAGGAGCCTGCCGTGTTCCCCTCCAGCTGCATCATTGGCAGCGTCATGCTGACAGGTTCAAGCCATGCAGAGAGGGTTATTTTTATAACCCACTTTCTTTTAACAAAACTTTCCCAAGCTTATTCCTCTATGTTATAGTCAAGATGACCTGCTGCTCAAGGGGATCCAGATTCTTAAAGGAAAATGAAGAAAAAAAAAAAAAACCACCCACCAGGAAAGATTGACACATAGTGGCAACCAAGGAAGAAGAAAGCACCCAGCACTAACCAGTTACTCCAAATACTGAGCTTTGCCAACATCCCTCATTCCTGACTGGCAATTGCCCTCCTTTCTCTGTTGTTCCCCGGTGTCACCACAGCAGACTCTGCAGATGCTCCTCATACTGTCATACAGGTCTCCTACTATTCCAGCTCTGGGACCACAACATACTGCCCGGTAGTTGTCTCTGAGCCTTCATCAATAGCCCCAGTGTCAGTTACCTGCTGGTCTACTCACAAGTTCATCACAACTCAGCTCTGTGATACCATAACCCATCTCTGCTGGCACACCTTAGCCTTCGCTTATGACACCCCAACTGTTCTTGCCCGATTCACAGCACAGCTCCTTCCGTGCACATCAGTCCTGACTTTCCACCTCATTTACCCCATAAAGACAGAAGCCAGCAGATACGGATCATGTCAGTCACTCTGCTAGACCAGTCCCAAGGCCTCTACAGTTCAGTATTTCCCCTCCAGAAAAAGCTATCAGACAAGTCAGGAGAGGATGTAAAATCCACTTACTAATCTGTCCACCATCCAAATTTGAACTGATATTAGTTTAAAAGTCTGCAGCATCATGTTTATTCTCGTTTTCAATTTTGTTATTAATAATTACAGTGACTCTCCACATACTTGCCATCCACACACTGTCCAGTCAAGTATATTCTCAGTAATATTGATGAGCACACTGAGTAGCGGTGCTCAGGTCTTTTCCTAAACTAAAAGAATTAAATTAGAGCACTTCAAGATGTCTGAGTAAACGAGTTTTCTCCCAATCATGCATTATCTTCTGGCATTATACAAGGAACTTAATTTGCCATTGAGCTGCCTTTTCAGTAAGTTTAGCTGGGTCTCTCTGAACTCCCTCCCAGTTCCTCTCTTGTCTTGACCAACATAAATTTGGCTAGTGCTCACATAGTAATATTTAAAGCTCCCACAGTGCAAATGAAAAAAACATGCTATAACAGGATTCTAAACAATGCCATTTGTTTTTTGTTTTAAAATTTTTGTATTGAATTTCATGCTCTTGAATCCACAGCCCTGGAGACCAAAGCTCCCTTCCTACCCAAAAGGAGCTGCACAGGCAAGACAAGAACAAGTTTCTTCACAGTGTGCGGGAGGATCAACTTGTATGTTCCCTAACGAGTTTAGACTGTGAGGAATATTAGTCCACAACTTCTTTGATTAAGCTATCAATGAGTGCAATGAAATCCCAATGCCTTATTTGAGACAGGGATATTCTTCCCCACTAGGAATTGGACTACAAAAAACCAACTTATTTCACACATGTGCTGCCAAAGGGCTGTCAGATGGAAACAGCTTATTGTGAAATGTTTTTGTCATGAGAATGAATATTCACTGAAGAACAAAACAAAACCTATCAACCTCTCCGATTTTAAAAACAAAAAGCCCTCTGGCCAAGAGTTTCAACCACCCTCAGTTGGCTTGAGATCCAGGATCCAACAAAGTTCAAGAGCTGCTGCCCAGTAGGGCAGGGAATGAGATCCCAAACAGGTGTGGACCAGGTGTGAAAAAGTAGAAGGTTAACACACCCCATCCATCACTGAACAGCACAACTGTAAAAATGGAAATAAATATTAACTCAAGTCAAAATCTTGTCTGGAGATGAGCAGAATTCTCCCCAGTGGAAACTAAAGAATATCATGCGGTGAGGACTGCAGCTGAGCTGATTTACTGCTAAACTGTGCATGTAGGGCTGCAGGAGGCTCTCATTCCCTTGCTGCTGGATTGCTTCTTCTCAATACAAGAGACAAAGAGTTCTAGTGCTCCTCTGAATATCTCTCTGGTTCATTTTTCCAGTTGCAAAGCAAACGGTTTGAAGTTTCATTGTCTTGCCAGACTCATAAAAAGAAACTATCAAGCGCTAGCCAAATTGTGAAGAACAGCATGTTTTATGAAAACCCAATTAAACTCTGGCCATCAGTATCTCACTTTCATCTCCGCTGAGCACTGTCTCAGCTTTCTTGTTGCATGCCAAGCTCATATTCGTCTGTGATTCACTCAGTGAGATTACAGTTAACAGTTTTGTTCTGTTGTTTGGGGGGTATGAAAGCAGAGTCCTTCTTGTTTGTATACTAGATCCGCAGGGTACCAAGAACAAGTATCTTTGGGGTCAGGAGAGGAGTTTATTTCCATGTCTCAAATATCAAAATGGGAATTGCGTGTCATTATCACTCACAGAAGCAGACACTGAATGCCTTTCCCAGAAAAAAACTGACAGAAATTAAATTAAAAGAGAAGCAGCACTGCACTGCGATAAACTTTGGAAATCCTCAACAGTGGAATAGCCCTCTGAGCTGCACAACATAGCAGAAGCCCATGCAGACCCTACAGCGTACCAGGAGAACTGGAAAGTGTCATAAAAGTACTCCCATCCTCTTCTTTCCCCAAGGGAAATTATCTTTTCCCTTACCTATCTCTAAATAGATAAGGTATCCAGCCAGCTGTGACTCACATTAGGAAGCCATAAGAAATGCAAGAGCAAAAGAGCATTTTCACCTGACTGGCAAGGAAGCCAACACTATTATTTTCCAGCAGCTTCTAAGGCTCTTCCAGGCCACTGATTCATGAAAGTAAAGAATTCACTAAAAAATGCAATGCAACAGATTGCAAAGCAGAAAGCACATACAGTTAGGGATAAGTAAAACTGATTTTAACAGACCAACAACCATCACTGCAGCCCATCTGATCTTTTTTCCAACATGTCAGTCCAGAAAGCAAGCTTGATGACGACAGACACTAAACAAACAGACATGTCCTACTGTCTTGTGCTGTTATCACTCTTCTATTGTCTTCTACTGTCTTCTATTCAGAAGACCATCTAATAAGACTGTCCCCTATTGTCTACTTCATGTAATTTTGGTGCTAAGTGATAAATATGCAGTGAGAAGGGCAGTCCCTGCTTTTATTTTTCATTATATTTGATGTTTTTCATGCTGAACAATATCAGAAAATGCAAAAAAATAACCTAGAGAGAAATTATGTTCTTTCCAGATTTGCAAAATGCAAACACAAATCAAGGTTCAGATAACTGTGCTCTGTTGATCAGACAAATCTGCTAGGACTCAGGGTGGCACCAAACATCGGTGTGTACAAAAAGTGTCACATTCTGAACTCCTAACCAGCTGGAAAACAGCAGCATCACAAAGAAACACCACTCTGAGAGCTACACCAACAGCACAGTTGTCTAAGTGAGCGTTCTTCTCAGAAATACTGAGAGGAGTTACATGACTGACAGCCTCCAGAAGTGAAGGGATTTGAGGTGAATCCAGCTGATATATTTGTTATATGGTGCCAGCACAATTTCCCCGAATGGCTAGAGAAAAGGGGAAGCATGAAAAGGGTCAGCTGGGAATATAAGTGCATGTGGGGGAGGGGGGCAAAGAAAAGGCAAAACTAGCTGAGAACAGGCTCCATTTAAATTGCATACAGACCTCACACAAAGCACAGAGAATTGGTCAGTAGATTGAAGCCATCTGGCTGAAGGAGCCATAAGAGTAAAACCCTGCTGGAGATCTCCCCATCGTGTCCCATCATGGTCCAACATCAGAGCACAGCATGGGTTTCCCCCACTCCAATCTCATGGAGCTAAATATGGGAAGAAGAGCAAGAAGAGGACTGCAAAGTTCCTCGTTATGACAGAGCCTCTACTCTTCTCACAAACTATAAACCCAGCTGGCACTCTCTTCTGCAAACTATTTCTGTCTTGACTCTATGCCTTGCTACAAAAATCCCACTTCACTTAAAATCTAGGTGTTTGATTCCTGACTGGAACATGCTGCAGAGCCTGCTCTGTGTTCAGCCAGCCTTGTGCAAATCTTGACTGGAATGATCTGAAGCTGAGCTTGTGGATCCTCCTGCACCCAGAGACAGGGATGTGAAGCTTGCAGCTGTCCACACCAAATAATGAAGCAGTTTCTACAGCAACAAAGCAGTTTGCTAGAAGGAAGGACTGGGCATCACTGGTTTTGTCTACGCAGTTCCAACGCCTCTCTGGTAAACCTCAGGCTCTGATGGCAACAAGAAAGAAACTGAGTCAAGGCTATACATGCTTCAGCCAACGGCAAAAAACACTGACACAGACAGATGACTTCAGGTTCTCATGACTCCCCAGTGAAAGAGCACCCCAAGGCTTGCCTCATGTGAATGAACCAGAGGACTTCATGTCTCCTGCTCATCCTTACCATTTACAAGCACACCTGTCATTGAAGGCAAACTGCATTAGTGACAAAGCAGTGTGGAAAGGTCTGAAGACACATCATTTTTACTGTAAAAACATACAAACATATTTTAAAACTTATAAACCATATCATTTTTATATCCCAGAAAAAAACCTCTAACTTCATTTCATGCAAATTAATACTGCTTGTATTTCAGTGCACTGGTATCTGGACATTTAAGGATGTGGTGATCTTTACACCAACCATCCTTTATAAATTCAATGTTTTTCACTGTTTTTCTGAAGTTCCTCCTTCACCTGGGTTGGAAAAAAAAAGGCACTTAACATCTGGAAAAATTAAAGCTTTGGAAGTTTGCCGGTCTGATTGCCATGGTGTTGTTACAGAGGGTTTTTTCTTATGATTCTCCCATGCAGCCCAAATATTAATTACCAGAGATCAAATCTCAGTACAAGTGGTTCAGTTGTTTTCCATCATTTTGACTTGCCCATATGGAACATTTCCAAAATGTCAAAAGTCATTAATATTTTTTAAACACTGAAAATCTCAGAACTTATCATTTCTGTATCAGAAGTGATTTTCAGTGATCCTAAAGGTTTCTCCCTCTAACAAATGCCATCAATGAGGTATTTCAGCTGGTGTCAGCAATGCCGCAGATACAGGGTATAAGAACAGTAGCAGTGAAAATATACAAGAAGAGGGGTGGGGGGAGAAACAGAACTGAAGTGCTCTCAAGAAAGGAAGTTAGATTAATTTTCCCACTGGATTTTTCTTGTTTACACTTAACTTGAAATCTTGGAAGGAAATGTAATGAAATTATTACTTGGTTATTTTACTTTGAAAAATAACCGTATCCACTGGGAAAATAAGAAAACCTTAAAAATATAAACAAGTTATTTTCAAGTGAGTCGCTGATTCTTCTACCAGAGTGCCATCTCTCCCTGCTCTCTTTGCGGCATTTCCTTCTTACCATTTTCTGCTACCTTTTCATCCCCCTTTGCACTTCAAATTATTAATTTCTGTCCCAATATCATTCTCTTCCAGCCTCTAAAGTCTATTTCAGAAGCTGGTTGTCACTTCTTCACAGTCACAGACATTTGGGGTAAGCTGCTGTTGTGTGGAACAGGCAGGGCTTTCCTGCTGACGAGGACGCGGCCACTCTTGACCAGGACACCTGCTTCACATACACGAGATGAACGCTGCCGGAGCCTCCAAGCCCTAACAGACTCATGATGCTGGACAATCTTCAGAAAGGTTTCTGTATCACAGTGGTTGAGTAGGATGAACTGCATTTTTGGTGCACATGATTGTTATTCTCTTCCCTTATTCAGTCTCAAGAGGGTTTCTGTCACTTTTGGTTTTTACAATCAGAAATATAATTTGAATTATCCAGATATTTTTCATGTAACTATAAAATATTATTGTAATATTATTTTTCTCAGTATGGACTACCCAACAGGATAAACCTGTGACTCTGTGTCTTTCTTACTACAACTGAACAGTTCTCAGGATCTGTAGCATTTGATATACATACATAGCTAACAAGTCATTCTGAAGAGCTCACTACATTTCCTCATTTAAAATCTTGGATTATCAATTGTTAGACTTAAACACATTTCTTCTGCTTTTCATCACCCAACATCAAATTACAAGCTATAATATAAATTCTAGACATTTCCAACCTACTCGACACCAGATTCAGGTTTCCTGATTTTTCAAGAAGGGGGAAGGGAGACATGCTGTTGGATGCAAAGTGAACGCTGACCTGCACTGACCCCTTCTGGAAAGCACCAAAAATGTACCATTGGAAACAAACCTGTACTGGTCCAGGGGGTGCGTGTGGGAACTACGTGACCTAATAGCTTTTTCCATCTCGATTTCTATGACTTTTAATCATGTTTGGTTGGAACAGCCTCAGTCTTCATAAGCTATTTGCACGGGTAAGGCTCTGGAGCAGATATACATGTCATCCATTAGCATCCGATGGACCAGAAAAGGCCCAAAGGACCTGAAAAGTTTCCTTGCAGTTGGAAGCAGAAACCAGTAATACATTATAGGAAATAATAAAAAAGACAAAACATATTCCATTTTTCAGACAAGAACCGAACACAAATTAGTATGAAAAGAAAAATGAAGCCTTACAGAACATCTACAATGTCTAATCACAAAGCAGTTCAAACAAGGGAATATCATTTCTTTGAGAACAGTCCCGCAAAACCTCTAGAGGACATAAGCAATTAGGACATAAGTTTCTTATCTAAAAGATGATACTTCCCTGCTCCTGACCAGACCCACACTTGGGAGCACAGGTTTAATTTTAATTCAAAAGGAAAAGGAGTCGTTCTTTAACGGCCGGTGACATCCCATTCCGTTCCTTGGAAACGTCCAGTTCTATCTAAACTGGACGACCCTCCACAGTGCTAACAGATCACAGAGCATGGCTGAAGCAATTTACAGAAAGAAAATAACTGTCTTCTCTCTCTGTGTGCATGGACACAGCACTCAGGGCTATTTTTCTTTTCCCCTGAATACAAGGGCTTGATGAAATAAACACATTCAAAAATTATCTCCAAGAAATCAGAAATATGTCAAATTTCCAAACTTGGAAAGAGGTGATGGGCTTCAACTCAAATTGGCACATGCTTTGTTTGTCTCCTTGGGACTCGATGGGCTGCATTGCTAACAGTTGTAGGAAATAGTCAGAACACAAAGAAAACATCTTGGGAGAAGAAACCGTTCGCTCAATGCAGAGGCTGCAGGTTTTTAAGAAAGCAATTATTTTCCTTCTTTGCATTAAATTATGTGCCACTTAAATTCCTTTAGAGAGGATTTGTTTTAAGGTGAGGCGAGCAAGAGGAGTACTAACTGTATCATCTGAACTATCACCATGTTGGCCTTTCTGTCCAACCAACAGCCATAGTGCTGCTGAAGTATCTGCATCAAAAATCCTATGACATGTGGAAACTCTTGAAAAGCACATAACCCTCTGTCTACATATCTCTGTGTAGCTCACTATGGTGAGCTAGTGCTGTTCTTACCAACTGTTGGTTTCTATCCCATGAAGAGAGTCACCCCTTCAGTTTTCCACATCACAAGAGCCAAGGAAGCCAGCAGAAGAGATTGCATTTAATTTAACCCATTGAATAAACTCTCCTATTAGATTATTGCAGCCAAACTCCTTCCACTAGGATAAAAGCCTCTATATAAAGAAAAAAAGAAAACAAATAATCTCATAAAAAATGTGACATCGTTATACCACTGTGCCTAGCAATGTTCCTTCTCCTCATAAGGAAGTTATCCCTAGGCTGGATGGCAGTAAATATTTTGTTTGGCTCTTACTTTTAAGCTTTTGGACAAGCTAAAGATCACCCTGATTCTAGAAATCATTATATAGCATAATGCGGCGAGAGAGGAAAAGATCTCTTCCGGCAAACATTCTTAGTCAATTTGTACTCTGAATAACTGGGATGGCCCTGTTTTCATTGCTTGGCATAGAGCACAAGAGTCTGGACAGAAGCCCTGCCTTCATTCTGGCTTCTTCGGAAAGTCCCAAAGTTGACTGCTTAGGTCTGCCACAGAAAGAGATTTGCAAACTAAACTGTTACAAGAAGCAGAAGTAACTGTAACACACAAGGAGGTGGAAGAACTCCTGAAACAGGAAGATCAAATTTTATTTTATGTCACATTTTATATTTTACATCACATTTTAGCTAGAAACTCAGAAAAACATACGGAACATCTCCAACAAGTACTGTTGACCAGTGATGGAATAAAATAGCATGAATATCCATCAATGCACATGAACTTCCAAGGGATTTTATCTCACTCTGTTAGGTTTGCTTCCTGGATTTTTTAGAGATGACAAAGAGAATGCAAATAAGCACTTGGAGAAATCCCATGAATGACCTTTGCTGTTGAGTACAACCTTAAGTACACTCTTCATGAAGACGCAGCATTGAATGGTTTATTGGTATCTAAAGTCCCAACTATCTGACACACCCCCTCAACAGGCACCTCTAGACTACCTTCCACCAAAGGCAGGTGGAAGCAGCTAAGAGATGAGGCATGCTAAGAAAGGTGATGGGAAAAGTTATCACTCAGCAGCCTACAAGCTGCCCAAGACATGCCAAAGGCAAGTGACATTAAAACAAAAATGGAAAGCATCTAAACTGGCCTGACTGGTTACAAGTTTAAAGCCTGGCAACATGCCGTTTCCAATCTTCACCTGCCAAATTACACAAGCCAGTGCAGGAACATGCACTGACCTCAGCATCCCTGGCAGAGAGAGATGTGAAACTAGCAGATTTGAAACAAGCCCCTTCCCTGCACCCCACAGCTGGCCTGAAACACCCCAGATACAGGAGTCATCCTGGAGCCTATCCAAACAAAGAGGCCTCTCCACCACATAGTTTAAGCTAAATCACCCCGTGCTCTTCCTCTCACTAGAGTCAGGACTCAGGAGCTGTTCCAGGACTGTAGCTTAGGCCTCTGTAACAGGAAGCCAGCACTACCTCTAGATTCACCTCCACCCCAAGCTGACACAAGCTCAAAGAAAAACCCTAAAAAACTCAAACCCCAAAACAGTAACAACAAAAAAACCCTGAAAACAAACGGACAAACAAATGAAAAAAATAAGGAAAACCACTCCAGCGGGGGAATATGCTGGGCAGGGGAATATGCTGGGCGGGGGAACAACAGCCTCCCGCCTCCGCCCTCCTCTCAGGCGACAGGGGCGGGGAAGAGGCGCGCATCAAAATGGCGCCAGCAGAGCCCGCCCCCCCGCCGGCGGAAGCGGGAGTGACGGCACGGCTGGCGACGGCAAGATGGCGGCGCCCAGCCTGCTGCGAGGGGGCTTGAGGCGGTTGTTCACCGGACTCTTTGGAACCGGTTGGGCCTCACCGCCTACCCGAGCTCTCCGGGAGGGTGAGTCCGGGGCTGGCCTCGGGCCGCCCAGTGCTGCCCCACTGCCTTACCGCTGTCGGTAGACACGGTTGCGTTCAGTGTATTTCACCATCTTCCCCCACCGAAAATACTGGGGTTTTTAGGCTAATGGGTCTCATTTTGTCCTCACATCTCTTTTTTTGCAGTCGTGGAGGTGAATGAAGGCAACACGACCACAGTAAGTCCCTGCACCCCTTGTACTTGGTAGCTGCTTTGCCGTTGCTTCTCCATCCTTCAGCCTCCCGTTGTGCCTGTGTGTCCATGTCCGACCCCCAGCCCCCTGCCCCAAGGGGAAAAAAACGGGCAAAAGGGTCGCTTTTCTTCCTGAAAGACATCTCAGGGTGTGAAGGCAAAACTAGGGTGAGTGTGCCTTGTGAGTGCAGGTAAATGGTGGAGGGTTTGGCTGCCGAAGGTCTGATCATCACCTGTTGCTGTTGAGTGCCTCCAGTCAGAGCCACCCATGGGCGCGAAAGCCCTCGCTGCACCGCTGGTAGAGCTGGCAGCCCCGACTGGTTGGGACCCAACGCGCAAGAGGTGATTCTTCAGGTGGGTTTGTTTCTTAAAGTATTTGGCATCATCTTGAATGTGGGCGGACAAGAAGGAGGTTTGCCTAGTGGCTTTGTCACTTCAGCCTAGGCCAGCAACACAATGTGGCATCACAGGATGGCTCTGTGCTAGCTGCATGCCACGCACGTCACTCGCCTTTGATCTGTGTCATGTTTGCTAATCACTATCTGCCGTAGTGACTACAGGTAATACAAAGTTTGCATCTTGTAACACTCTTTGTAAGAAAACATTTTCAGTGAACGGAAGATCTTAAATACTAAATGAAAACTGCTCCTGAAAATAAAACAGAAGTTCTGAAGGAACTGATAAAAACAACCATTTTCTCAGCTGCAGTTCAAGACAGGATGGAAGAGACCAAAGGAGCAGAATTAGGCTTTTACTTAATTAACACCATGTGATCTATTGTACTTCATGAAGAGAATTGTCATTTTTTAGAAGAAGCACTGAAATTACTGGGGAGGAAAGGAGATTGCATTATTCTGCTCACATATTTCAGTAGCAATCTATGCATTAGCTGGAGATAGGTGGCACAGGTATCTTGGAATGTGTAAATACAGTGAGAGTGGAGCAGGAATTATTTGGTAATAGCTAGAAGACAGTGCGCCTAAATGCTAATGTCTATGAACATAAGTAATAAAGAGGGGACAGACCTTTTTGCTTGCTAATGAAACAGACAAAACCTGTTTTTTCATGCCTTTAAAATTCTGAGATTCCTTCTTGTTGTATTTGTGTTAGTGGATGTTATCAGGTTTGAAACCTGGATGGAGCAGGTTACTTACATTTTAGGTATATAATATCAAATAGAATATGGCAGTTAACAAGACCTCTAGGACTGTCAACAAAAGTAAGTTTAAAGTGTGATAGTAGGTGTGATGGAAAGTCTCTTTTTCTTCAAGTGACAGACTAATCTTTGCCCAGAGACCTGGAAAGAAGAGCTTGTAAGAATGTCCTGAAGTTGTTGTAACCAAAACAAGGGGGGAGTGTGCACACCGACACAACACATACAGTGGAGTGCTGCACTTTGCTGTCAGTTTCCAGTGGGATGTAAATTATAATTGCAAAGTACATTAACTGAGGCTTGAAGTAAAAACAGTATGCAATTACAGTAGCAGAGCACTTCAGAAAAATAAATTTTCCAGGCCCATTGTAGAAGCATAAGGAATATTATATATATTCCTTATATCTTATCATATCATACAGATATTTCTACTGTATGATATCCTAGTATCAATCTAGGACCCGTCAGTGCCCCTAGATGAAAATCTTGTAACAAATGGTGTAAATTGACCAACCAAAGAGGCGATACATTTCTTGGCATGTCCTTTGGTCACTCCATTTATCCTGCTCTGCATTAGTCTTTCCTGAATCGATCTTTCTATTCTCATTGTTCTGTGCATGCTTGCTTTTATCAGTATTGAAGGAGGTGTTTGATATGAACCAGAGGAATGAATCCCAGAGAAATCTGGATTTCATCAGCACACTGAGAGTGTACAGCCCCTGTATTCCCTCTTAGTTCTTTAAGGGAAGAGTAATAACTGAGCGGGTTAATAATATGAAAGCACTCAGTAGTTGGGGGAGTAATTGCCAAAATCTGTATACTGAAATTTATCTGAAGAAAAACTGATACTGACATAGCATTCTGAATCTGTATTAGTTTCCAAGATGGAATTACAGTCTGAAGCCAGACTGGCAAGAATCAAGACCAGATACACTAGCTTCCCAAAATATAACTTTACCAATGAATAGAAAATTAGATACTGGCCTATGTTTTGTATTCAAACTGGCTGTTCTACTTGTGGGGGGAGGAATCTTACTTAAAAATTGACAATATTCTCTCTCTTTGAGGTACTGAGATGCTTGAACTACAAATAACTTCAATTTTGCCATCACTAGACAAGGAAGACACAAATCCATGGTGTAAAATAGTTCTGACGGTTCAGCTGGATGTCAGTTTCCCATGTACACTTAACAGAAAAATATCATGCTTTTCTTTTCCCAGGTTTTCCGGCACTGAACCTGATGGTGCAGTCTAAATCAGTCCACTTTTTTCTTCAGAATAACATTGCATTCCACGCATGGTTTCTTTTTAAACTCTGATGTTTGCACTATTTGAGGCTGTCAGTTGGTGTTCAAAATCTGGTTTTAATCCTAATTTGACCAGAGGAAACTTCCAAAATACTTTGGAGGAAAAAATGGCTTAGTTTTATTGTCTCTTTTGTCTCTTCAGCTGCAATTTGAGATAGCTCTTGCTTCTATTTGTAAGTCCTCAAAAATGACAAGCGTGCATGTAGATAGACTTCATGTTCCTAACATATCTACATTTAGAAAACAAATTTCTCAAGTTCTTCACACACACCCCTTCTACATCTCTTTGTATGTTACTTTTGAGGAAAAGTGTTAGATGTCACCACTTTGTAGTAATATAGAAAAGATTATAAAATGATCTCCTGAAGGAATTTTTCAGGGAATTAAACTGGATAAAACATTGGTGTATTTTAAAAATAAAAAAAAACAAATAAACAAAACAAAACAAAAAAAAAAAGAAAACCACAAACCCACAGACATCTCCTAACAGTTCTTTTGTAAATTTAACTTTTGCTCAGAATTTTCCCTGTTCGTGATTTATAGCAAGCCGCTGCATGTTTTCATTCACAACATGCATCTGCTATTCTGTGACACTCTTTTATGCTCATAAAAAAAATGTTCTAAAGCTTTTGGCTAAAGGGCCTCTACAATTTCAAGGCATGGTCTTTCAAAAGACTACTACAATAAATGGAATTCAGGCAAATATGAGAACTTCACACTGACTGTGAACTAGTTTACATTTAGTAAAACATACAAGAATTTACCAAATGGTTCTCTCCGCCCTTTGGATTTGTTCTTCCCCCATATTCTGTGTACATCCAAAGTGGTTGTTAAATTTATATGTAAGTGAGTTGGCATGATGCAGATGCTGTTCCCCTTAAATCTGCTCAGTACTGACCAACGTGATGTGGACTTGATGATAAGTATTCCTCAAGTCACAGGTGCAGGTAGAAGACTAAACTACGCCTGATCTTTATATCCTTTGCATTGTTTTCTAGATTGAAGGGAGAATTATAGAGGATGCTCAAGCACCAGCTCCTCCAAACCCCTCTGGCCAGTGTCCCATCTGTCGCTGGAACCTGAAGCATAAGTACGATTACGTGGTAAGTTCCATGAAGGAGCATTCCCTCATCCTCATAGCTAGGTAAATACTGCTGTCAGATCTACATACTACACAGCCTGCCCTTCTTGTCTTTTGCTGGGTGTAGTAAAGATACAACTCCATCTCTGCTTCTCTTGAGTGTAGCAAGGGCTTCCCACATAGTAATTGTTTCCCTTGGCTGATAGTGTTCCTGGCAAAAAGGATGAGCTCATATAAAATAGGAGGTTTGGAATTGTACACATGGCCATCTGATCTGAGGCGGCCATATATATCTCTTTTGTGCCCAGGTGCCTTTCAGCATTGTATTTCCAGGAGACTCAAACTAGAACGCAACATTAATCAACTGATTCAGGCCTGTTCTGCCTCCAGAGAGGCCAAAAGACTTGGCTAGATCAATTGCATGTCTTGAAGCACTACAATTTCTCATTGGGTCATTTTCACTAAGGTAATGACTGTTATATATAACTTTCAAAACTCTCGATGGGCATGAAGGAGAGTATATGTGTTTACATCTCTTGCAACAGGAAAAAATAGGTTTGATTAAAGCTTTTTGCAGGAAATGCTGATGAGAAGTTTATTAGTTAATGAGACAATTACTAACACGAAATGTAGAAGATGGCAGGGAAATCCTGTAATGCTTTTAAACAAAAGAACAGCAGTCAAGAACACTTTAGATTAAGAAGTGTAAGACAGAAGATGCAGAATGTAACTTTACAAGAGGTCATTCAAACATGAGAGTTTACAAAAGGACTAAGTGCTCCCCTTGCAAGCTAAAAACCCAGTACTAGAATTAGAAAAGAAGAAGACCAGACAGGAACATGCTGATACTAAGATAAAGCCACAGAAAACTCAGAATAAGTTAATGTCATTAGGATTAGAGCGAGGGAGATACAAATGCTTCTGGAGGAAAAGAAATCTTTCTGAGAAAGTGCATTAATGAGACAAGTGGACTGAAAGCCATGTTGGCTGCAGAATGACTAAGCTGCTCACATGCAGTCCTAGTGCACACACACAAAAGGAAAATTATGTTTTAATATCTAGATAGTAACGGCAATCTTGCAAATGTGAAACAACAGGAAAAAACAGGTACAGAAATAACTTAAGCATTGAATTAGGTACAGATCAGCAGGCCTGGATTGCATGTAGCCCCAGGATCTTAAGGGAAGTAGTTAGCAAATGTATCATTTCACTTGCAGGATTTTTTGAAAGCATTAAAAAAATCCTAAGGAATCACCAAATGGTTTGAAAATAGCAGCTGAAATACTAAGTAGCTGAGAGAGGAAGGAGAATGTTGCTGATGATTATTACTTGGTAAATCAAACACTGCAAATAACCAAGTAAAATGGTACCAACTAGGAGTAAAAACAATAACCTATTGGATAGGATGAATTATGACTCATGAATTACGAATTATGAGTACAGCAATAGTGCCAGACTACAGGCAGGTGAAACAACAGATGTGAGATGTAAATGAAATATCAATTCAGTATCTTTCAAAGCCTGTGTTGCAGAAATCGTTTAGGATCTGAGTGTTGTCAGTGTGATTCGGACTGGATGCAGTATTAAACAGTGAAATATGTTTGGGGCAGGGGAGTATTTAGTGTTCTCTAGTCTCGACAATCTGGAAAGATAAAATATACAGTGAATTTGCAGGTGATAGTAAATTAGGAGAAATGGCAAATACCATTAAGGTATGGAAAGTACTACAAAAACAGATCACATTTGGTTTGTGTTGCCTTCTTTGAATGCAGTGATTTCTTGCAACTCTTCTTCATGGTTGCTGAATTGTGTTGTGATCAAAAACAGACCAATCGCTTAAACTGGAAAATGCTTTAAGGTTAATATAAGTTTTATTTGACTTTTAAATGCGAGGAGTCAAGAGCATCATTAAATTGGGTAGTTCTACAGATTTCCAGCAAGCATTCCATCAGTCACACATCAGCAACTCCAGAGAAACTATAAACTGATGCTCAGGGATGAAAGGAGCCATGGGAGCAGATTAAATCTTGGCAATTCATGTATAGGCTCACTTTCTGCTGCTGTCTGGTAGAAGGCTCTGTTGGCATGTAGAGATAACAGTGCCATCAAGAACTAAAGAAGCAGGTTTTTAGACAGTGTGATGCTGTAGAGCCTGATTTCCAGGATTATAAGTAGGTTGTTGATCTCAACAGGCAACGTAAAGCACGAGTCTTAGGTGTGTTTGTAGACTGAACTAAGGTTATGAGATTTCTTCCACACTTCAGTTTGATTCTCAGATCTTGATTTCTACTGGTCAGTATTGAGGCAAGAGAGAAACCAAATGTGAGGGGAAATCCTTCAGCCACAGTCTTGAAAATCATTGCCTGAGATCATTCCTAAGAAATTGTGGTCCTGAGAGACAAACTAGGAACATGTCCATCCTGGCTGTCATGTAGGTTTTTAAGTGCATATGCTTCTGATGTATGTATATCCAGTACTCCCGCTGTAGAGCAGAGGAAAACCTGGACAAAAAGCTAGAGAGAGCAGTGTGAACTGGCATTTCAGAATTGTAGACGTTTCTTACCTCAGCATGTAGAAGCGTTCCTCTGTGGGGCTGATGAGAACTGGGAGAAATTTCAGTTCTGGAGCAGACCACCTCTTCTTCTTGAATAACTCCCTTATATGTTTGGATGCTTTGTACCAGTCATGGATTTTCATGCTTCTAAATGTCAAGGTGAATAAAATCTCCCTTTTCTGCACAAAAGCAGTCTGCTATTTTTCTTTGCTGCAGCAGTGGTGAGCAGCAGAATCTTTAAATGCTTAAATAATAAAGTGCAAGTATTTAACTCTGTGGGTAATTAAACAGTGGCACCATTTACTTACTGGTGGTTAATTGTCCTAAAAGTCTGTAAATTGAGAACAGCTATTTTTGTTAAAGATATAGCCCAGTTCATACAGCATATAACCTATAATCTGTCTTGGTAAGAGATCAGAATGGATGGATCACAGTGATTCCTTTGAGATTGATAAGCTGAGATCAGTCAGTTGCACAGAAGGGAAAGTGTGAGCTTTTTTGCTTGGGAGGCTTGTAATTGGACTGAATGAGGCCCTATGAAAAGGGAAGTGTTGAATTAGCCCCTGAGGGAGCTGAGTAATATGACCTCACAGGACTTTTCTTTTGTCATGTGCAGCTAGCACAGTCTAAAGTAGTGGCATAATGAGTTACTTTGGCTGTCAGAGAACTGGGGGACCAATGTCTCCAAAGTTATTAATCAACTGAACAGGCATTGTGAGCACTAGCAGTTCATGATTCCAACCTGCCTCCGCTGTGGTGTGGAGGGCTGTAGTTGTCTTTGCCAGTTCTGTCCTTAGTCTCTGCTGAGGCTCAGGATAACAGAGCCTAAGGTATAAATTCCCACAGTTTGTGGTCTGTGTGTGTCTGTCCATTGAATCTGAGACCTCAGTTGATTTTTTTCACATCCATTGGAGATAAAAAATTATTTTGGTCATTGTTAGGATGCAGCTGGATTGAAACCTGCAGTCCTGTTATGAAATGCCTGGAGAATGGTGTACAGCTCCCAGGAGTAAGGGAGAAAAGAAAAACTAGACTCTTGTATAACTGGAAATAATGACTGGCAGACTTGCGTGATACAGCTCAGTAGTAATTTGGCTACACAGACAGAACTCTTCTTGTGGTAAATGAAGGTTTTAATGAATCGCATGTAAGCAGTCAAGGATCCTGCTTTTCAGAGTGTCTGCAGATATTAAAATGCAGAGATGCATCTGCATTTTGGTTGCCATCCATTCACAGGAACGTGCTGTACATAGTGTTTCGTTTAGCAAGTTTATCCAGCCCTTTTAGAGGTGAAGGCTAAACTTGTTTTTCGTTTTCCCCCTTATCCACTTCAAATATCATTAGTCTGAGTAGGCAGTAAATATGTCATCTTGCTTTGGCAGCAATGAGAGGAAACCAAACTGCAAGCTTTGCCCTAGATTAATTCAATCCAAGTTGTTTTCATCAAATGCTGCAGATTACAGGGGTGGGATTCTGGGTCCAGCCTCATGGGAGCTGTCCAGTGATTAAAGCAAATCCGTGGTTACAGGCTTGGCTGTCCACTAGCACAAAATGTGAATTTCATGGAACATGACGGCACCATGAGAACTTGCCAGGCATATTTTTTTCTTTGGCCGCTCTACATACTTGCTTCCCTCCACAGCTGCCCCATAAAGTTGGCTGTACCTGTTTGCTTTCTCCCTGTGGTAAGATGCATCTGTGCAAGTATTCTGGGAGAGGCACCTGGCCTGTTAACTGTGGGGATCTTCAGAAATGGACAAATCGTCTGTCAAGCATGCAGAATTTTAAGCCAAACAGTGTGAGCATAACCTGGAGCTGCAGCGGCTGGGACATAGATGATTTCAGTTAAGAAATGACTGCCACACAAGGGTGTTGGTCAGTTGGTGACACTGTTGATCAGAGATGATAACAGAGAGCAGATTTTCCTGATGTTTTTCCACAGAGGGGAAAAAGAAAGGCTACCTCCCTTTGCTTCCCACCACCCCCCTTTGCATGGAAACACTTGATAACAAGCCTGTGACTCCATGAGGCGTGGTGGTAATATGAAAAATCAGTTGGACCACACACACCCTTCACAAGATTCTGTAGCCTGCTTAGACTTTCACAGATTCAAAGACTGGAACAGCCTCAAATTTGCCATCAGATCCCTTTTTCCTCTTCCCTACAGAGTAATGCAGCAGACTAGTAGAAAAGTCTCGTAAGTTTTTCTCTTTCTAGGCACTTGGAGCTAAACAGCCCTTCTTCACTTAAGGAAGTGGTATGTTTGCGCTAAATGGCAAATTGAGCTGTGGGTGATTTGGAGAACTGGATGGCTAAAGAAGCAGCAAAAGGGGGATGGAGTCTTGCTCTGGCTTCCTGAATCCAGTCCAGTGCATTTCAGGAGGGGCTGAAAGTCAGTGCCCTTGGACTGTTTGGCTGGCCTCCGTCCAGTTTCCAATGCAGCTGGCACCAACTGTTCCCCTGGTTACTGTTCTCATTGGCAAGACCATGTATTAGCTGGGCTGAGGACACTTCGCTTCCGTTTTAACCACAGAAGGCCTCTCAGGAACTTGCTGCTAGTTGCTCAGCTATGGTTTTCTTGTTCTTTGGGTACAGCATCACTCTGTATGGTGGTTGATAAGTCATTCTGTATCAGTGAGAAGTTGCCTAACCTGCCATGTTTTCAAAGGAGCTGGATCTGAAAGTCAGTCTGAACACATCCGTTGTAGAAAGGAAGCCAGATAAGGGAAGACGGAAATTGTGTTATTGATTGTGTTGTGGTATTAGTGAGGGTGGGATTGAAGGTGGGGAGGGGTGGGGGACAAAAAAACTGAAAACCCCAAACCAACAAAAAAACCTCTAAATTTTGACTGCAGCACTTGTATGACAGCATCTGTCAGAATCGGTCATTACCAGAAAGCCATGTTGAATTCCAGCAGCCCCCTTCAGAGCTGAGCTGGTCTTGTGCAGTGGAAGTGGATGTATAATTCCTAGATAGCTAGATTCATTTTATATCCACTTGTGATTGTTTGATTTTGCAAGGCTAGGATGAAGCTAGGAGTGGTCCATGGAGCTCTTCATAAAAGAACAAACATATGGGGGTGGGAGTAGGTCTGTGAATCTGTAACAGGCAGAGTCAGGGTCACCCAACATGAAAAGCAACAAGTACTCTTTGTTCTTGCCTGTTGCTGTTGACAGAGAGTGTGTAAAGTGCTGTCGTACCTCGTATGAATTCTCATTCTGTCAGGGTGCTTGCTGGCAGCTTGCTGAACATGCTTACAACAGCAGCGGAGAAGTAAACTCTACCAGCAACAAGTCTGTCAACAGGTAGGGGAAGAAACGAGCACAGAGTCTCCAGGGGCCTTTTGGGCCAACTTATGCTGATGTCAGCATGTCAGGGGGAGCTGTCTATATCGGCCTGAGGGGTAGCTTTGCACTGGTGCTGTATGTGGAAATGGAGAGCATGTATCAAAATACTGCGCTGCTATACTGTTAACAGTTAATGGGACACTTGTGCAACAGCTGTTGCTGCTGTGTTTAAAAATTTTTCATCCCAGGCCTGTGATACTATCTGATCCTAGAGGTCCCTTTAATTGTTTTTATTAAGAATGCTTTACATTTCCAGAGCTGTGACCATTGGAAAGGTCAACAGCAGTGTAATTTCAATGATTCTTGAACCACAGACAAACCCTCGGCATGCTCTGAATGCTCCTTCCATCCAGCATGGCTGTAACAGCCCCACCTAATGCATGCAGTTGAAGAACTGAAGGCAGCAATTTATCCTGTTAGGTCTTTCTCATCAGCACACATTCTTTTCATACAAAAAGCTTCTTCATGCAAGATCTTGGATCATTTCCCTGCTCTCCACCCCTCCAAAGAGACATGAGAGAAGTTCCACCATGGGAAACTGGATAAAAGTTTGAGGAGTAGATAGCAGAGAACAGTCCTGCTCTGAGGGAACAAGGAGGGGGCCAGAGGTGATCTAACAGATCTGTGACCTTTAGGATAGCAGCTGTGACGGCATTTCAAGTTGTGTAAACACTATCCATCTGTAGGTCTTGTGTAACTGCCTGACTACCTAGGACACATTATCTTAGCTAGAATCTTGGAGCAAGCAACAGTAAAGTAGCAGGGATTGCAGCTGACATCATGTGTTTACACTAGTGAAGTCAAGGGAAGACTCAGACCATCTGAGTGACCTTACTGCGCTAAGCTGGCAGGCATAGTGACAGCAAGCAAAAGCCCCTTGTTGTGAAGCTGCAGCCAAAATGCGTAGGAAGGAGTCATTGTTTTGTTTTGCTTTGTTTTGAGTTCTGTAGACAGCACGAGGGTCAGCCCAACACCTAAGAATCACAGCAGCTAAAGTAGCTATAGCACTGATGGATTTGCCCTTCTCTTGCTCCTTCAGGACGTCTTGCTGCTGAGTCAGTTTATCCGTTCTGATGGAGGGATGCTGCCACGAAGGATCACAGGCCTCTGTTTGGAGGAGCACAAGAAGATTGCTGTCTGTGTGCAGATGGCTCACCGTGCAGGTACCTAGCCTCCTCCTGAGACAACCCCTTACTGTGGGGTACCTATAGAACCCCTTGAGAGGGGTCTCCAACCCAATTGGTATAGCTCAGTGAGATGTCATTGTCCAGTCACCCAGCAAACTTGTTATAGTCCAAGTGCTGGGACAGGATGATGGACTAGAGGCTACTCCTTCCGCTTTCTATGTGTCTTGGCTCCTGCCTTGGCAGCAGACATTTATCCCTTTAGATGACACTGCCATTGCAGAAAGATCTGGGAAGTGGCTCAGTCTCTAGTAACTAATGATTAATACCAGCTTCTGAAATCACTCAATTTAGCGTAAGCTTGACCAACCCCATTAATAACATGCACAGTCTACCATCTGCCATGTGAAGAATTTTTTTGCTATACCCTAGGAGTGGGACCAAGGTTGACATAGTTGGAGTGTTGAGCTGATCTTTGTGTGTGGTACCTGAGTTGTATCCAGGTTAAATAGACTGAGGATTTTAATGGTCAGATTTTCATCCTGGAGATAGAATCTGATTGGACACCAGTGGCCTGTGCCATCTCAAAAAGCCTCTTCATTGAGCCCAAGTGGCTGTGTCTTCGGTGTGTATTTCCTCTCTGTACCCAGCAGAACCTTCTAGCATCTCTTTGGCTGGAGTGCAGGTTCAAGCAATGACATAAAATACCCTTTCTACTGTAGTTTTTTGAGTTTTTGCTGTGCTCTTCTAATACGGACCTGGGTTGCCTGGCTTATGAAGTGTAATGTAATTTCTAGATGCTGTAGAGGCAAGGAGACACTGCAAAATATTCTCACACCTTTCTTTTTTTTGTTTCAGGTTTGTTGCCAAACCACAGGCCTCCACTTCCTGAAGGGCATATTCCCAAGAAACACAAGTTGAACAGGTGAATAGTCTTGTCTTTCCACATCTTTTTTTTCAGGAGTAGATTGGAAGAGGAAAAGCAGTTCCTTATAACTAGGTAAAACATGCCTCAGGCAGCAGGGCTTATAAAGAGTACTCACAGTATTTCGGAGAAGGAGAGTCTGTCATGATATTCTCTTGTCAGTCTTTTAAGGACAAACCACATCTCATTCAAAGCATTTATCCCCACAGGATTAAAACTGCCACACGTGTTAAGAGTCTGCCCTCCCTTCTTCAGCTGTGCTCACCCTCCTTATAACTCACACTCAGTAGGCAGTTGCAGGAGGATGCCACTGAGATGGAGTCCCAGCCTCACAGAGTAGTTGAGGTTGGAAGGAGCCTCTGGACATAGTCTAGGCCAAGCCCCCTGCTCAAGCAGGATCACCTAGAACAGGTTACGTAGGTCTACGTCCAGTCAGGTTTTTAGTATCTCCAAGGATGGACCTTCTGCAGTCTCTTTGGGCAGCTTGTTCTGAAGAACCACCCTCATAGTGAAACAGTTTCCTTATGTTCAGACAGAATTTCTTGTGTTTCAGTTTGTGCCCATTGCCTCTTATTCTGTTACTGGGCTCCACTGGGAAGAGCCTGGCTCTGCTTCTTTACACCCTCCCTTGAAGTATTTGTGAACATTGGTAAGACCCCTCTGAGTCATCTTTTCTCCAGGCTGAACAGTTGTTCTCTCTTAGGCTTTTGGTGTCTGGCCCCTGACAGCAGGAGGGTGCCCAGGAGCGGTATCAGCAGTGAGCAGGGGGCTGAGCAGCCAGCAGGGTCCCATGACAAGCCTGTTCCCCTCTGCCCCATCCCTGTTTCCCCCAGTCAGTGATTTGCTCTTTGCCTGCCCTTGCTATGCAACAGGGTCTCGTCCCCCTTCCTGGCCTGAATGGCCCCTGGCCTTTGGTGGGCGAAGGGAAAGCCTGTGGCTGCCTCCTGCTCGGTGCTGGGCGCTCAGAGGTGCTAATCCCCTGTTTATGACCTCACACTCTGTTTCCATGGGAATGCCAGAGCGGTTTATGAACCTCGCATTAGCAAGCTGTGGGGTTACCAGAGGCCATGGGGCTGTTGCTGGGAGAGCTTAGGCTGCAGGGCTAGGGATGGCTGGAGACTCCTACATTTCAGGTCTTAAGCTCTTGGAAATGTCCCTTGGATGCTGGCAGGCTGTGTACTGGGTATCAGTGAGGATCAAATAAGAGGACTCCACATTTGATGTAGCCTTGTAGCCATCAGATATTTCAACTCTGAAAACCTCTTTCCTGTGTCTTACAAATCTTTGGGATTCTTTAGAGGCTGTGTCTATTTAGCAGCTGTGGGGTGGAGCACATTATCTAGTTCACATTCACATAGCAACCCTGCAGAGCAGGTTGAGACAGGAAATGGTAAATCCTTTATCTTGCTAGAATCACACCAGGACTCCAGATTAATGCCCTGACTCTTAGAATTGTTCCATAGACTGGTATAGTGAGAACAAAGAATGGATACCTCTGGATACGTTCTACATGCAAGTAGATGTGCTGCACCTCTAAAATTAAGAGATTTAAATTGGAGATTAGTATCAAAGCCCTCTCTATTGCATTGCTAGTCCTTCCCTACACCACCCTTGTGGTTTTTTTGTCCCAGCAAGGGAACGTAGCAAGCAGGGTGGAAGCAGAGTTTAGAAAAAGAGAGCAGAGCTGTTGCTGAGGAGGTGGAACAGCATTGAAACAGGCAGGCTTTGGAGTCTGGGTGGAGACAGGAGAATGAGATCAAGAAATTGGATTGAGCATTTTGATGGTGGGGCTGGAACTAAACAGATGAGTCCCAGAGCCAGGATAGAGTGCAGGGGCACTTCAGAAGTGCTCTCCTGGTCTCTCATGATACTGTCTTCTCAGCATACTGGAAGGGGAAAGCTCTTCATGTTGGACCCTTGCAAAATCTTTGCCATTGCGGTTATGTGAGAGTTTTGACTGTGTGTACCCCTGCCTGCACCTCCTGCATGGCTCTCTGGAACCACATAAGGCAGGGGATACAAATTTATTCCTTCCTCTAGCACCTCATCAAAAGTTTCCCACATAAATGAATTGTCTAATCTTACCTTGTCTTTGCGTCTGTACTTGTTTCTAAGGCTTTCTGTAAGTCTGTAGTAATTTGGGAAGCACTCAGCCTGTGGTGCTGCCAGATGCAAGTGAGCTGACAGGGAAGGACAGGGGCAGAACTGGGCTGGGACTTTTGAGTGGAACAAGCTGCCTTGTTCAGTGCCATGCGAACATGACCAGGTCATCCTCTAATCCTGTCTGGTATAATGTCAGGGCCGCACACCTAACTTAATCTGTTCCTTCACTGTGTTTGTGTCTGCTGTGTTTGTAAGTGCTAGTTCAAGAAGGGATCAACAGGATCTAGGTAGAGCCTATTACAGCAGGCAGTACATTACACAGTTAAGTAATATATTTTTCAAATCCTTGAGCTTAAACTCTTCTTGAGATCACTGTATTGACTGCTCTAGTTGTTTTTACCTCCCTGCTTAAATGAGAGGTAATAGTGCCTTTTTGCACTGCTGCTGTAGCCCTAGGAATGCCAACAGGAAGAAACTGAGGTGCCTCATAATATGCTTGGGCCCCTTGTAAAAGCTCTTCCAAGACAGAAACACAGGTAATGTACATTCCTTAATGTCAGTTTAACCAGTCCTTGTGGTCTCTAGCTCCGCCTGCAGTGATGGCTTTTTCCTTGCTCTGCCAGTGGGTCAACTCTGAGTGTGGTGTTGAAATAGGCTTTTCTGTACCCCATCCCCTCCAAAATAACCCTGACCAGCCACACTTCAGGAGCAGACTGAAGTGCCAATATTGCAGGTGCTGGAACTATTGAATTGCTATCAGCTCCTTGAGGGACTTTTAACCTGTTCTGTGAAGGAACCAGGGATCCTGGCACAGCAGCTTGCCCATTGCTGTGCACTGATGCTGGCAGAGGTGAAAGAGGCATCACTTTCTTGGCTCTGCAGGAATCTGGTCCTCCTTGATCAGAAGAAAGTAGTCATGCAGCAACAAGCCAGCGAACAGAGACAAACTTGTATCAAGGCTGCAAATTGAGATGGATAGTTCACACAGGTGGCTAATAGTATCCAGTATACTGAGATTTTAGTCCATTCCCAGTCACATGGCCTCCATTCCTGCTGACTCCTGCTTGCTCACCTGCACTTACTCTCTTGCCATCAGGAGTTTGCATTGCACATAGAAGAAAGCTTTGTATACAGAAGACAGTTCCTGCTGTCTTAAAATAGGAAGGTGCAAGGTGAAAAGAACAGAGCACTGTAAAGGCATATAGTCTGTCTCAAGACTGTGACAATAAGCTTTGCCCTGATGAAGGACAGCATTTCTCTCAGAGTCTTATCTGTACTTTTGTGTGCTCATCCCTTCTGCTCTGAATTCCCTCTCATTACCCCTGTAATCAATCCAACTCTTCACTCTGAATTTAGACATCTTTCACTTTTTTGAAGAGGGGACTTACAAGAAGTCACTGGCTACTCCAGATGTTACCCCACATACTTCTGTGAGAATTCCTACCGTCTGGGGACAGAAGAATCTTACGCTGAGCTGAAGAATGTTTTGCTGATGGTAGGGCTCTTGACATTAGACTTGCACCATCAGCTGCTAGAATGACAGGACCAAGATGAAAGCCTAAGATAACCTTGGGGACTGATGTCACTCACACCACCTGAGACTGAAGGAGATGCATGATGGGGAGTGTAACTTGAAGCAGGAGTCAGAACCCAACACCTCTACCATAATACAGACCTGAGCATTCACTTACTGCATGTAGACTCAGAGCAGCAAGCCCTGCCTGGCTGAAGTCTGGCAGATTACTTCATTTGGATGAGCAATCCCTTTCATTTCTCTCCAGTCTTGCAAAGCTCTTGTTGATGCTCCCTTTGGCCAGGCTTTTTCCAAGGTTGTGTCAGTATTTTTGAGAGCAGCTTCATCTGCTGCCGAAAGAGGGACAGACCAGCTTGATGAAAAACTGCTTTGCCTTGCTCTTTGCCCCTGAGGCAACATACAGGCCAGCTGCATGGGACAAACCCTGTGGCACCTGGGCAAAGGTGCTAAGGAAGTACATAAAAAAGGGTTGAGGAGCTGTGTTAATGTATACTTTTGAGAGTGCCAGAAAAGCTGCTCTTCAGCTTTTCCTTGGCTGCACTTGTGGCCATCTTGGCCAGAATGTTTGGCCCATATCACAGTCACCCTGTATAAAATGAGCGCCCTTAAAATACAAAGTGTCTGGCATGCACTGGCTAGCACCTAGCTGAGATTAAAATGTAACATGCCACTGTATGGAACTGTCGGCAAACTGTCTTCTTTTAACAAGGGTCAGGGGTGCTTCCCTGCTGTTGATCTAATCATGTGAAGTATGGATTTATCATCCAGAACCCCTCTACGTGCTCTGCCTCTCCAGAAGGTGTTCTGGTGCTTATTCAGTGATGTTCTCCAAAAAGCAGAATTCCTGCTCTATTTTCTGAAGTGTTTTTATTGTCTCCGTTGTACGAACTTTGGACATTCCCTCCTACATGCCCCAGCTTTCTCTGCAGAGAGGTGAGAATTTCCCTGCTTTGCACTGGGTCACTTGGCAGCTGGCCTCTGCCTACCCACCCCATCTCCCAACCTTGTTTCTACTACTGGAATGCAAGAGGAAGAGCAGAATGCTTTGGGAAGTAGCGGCTTGCAGATCCCGCCTTGTTCTTGGTTAGCCAACTTTCTGACAGAGTATGCAATCAGCCATCCAGGATGTAATATAATGTAGAGGAGGAGACTGGGAACTGCAGAAGGTATAACGTGAAAGTGAAATGCCAGTTTGAGCCAAGCTGTGTGGTCCTGGGTGTGGTAGGAGATGTAGGAGAACACCTTGTGGTTAGAATTCAACTGGGGAGTGCTCCACAGCGCTCTCTTCTACCCACTGCAGTTGGGACACTGTCCAGGTGAGACTTACCATGATATTTCATATTCCTTGGACTTCAGTTCTTTGCCTTTCTGCTTTCTGCCTAATTTATTTTTGACAGCAGAAGCTCATGAACGTTATCACTTGACTGCTTTACTAGCAGTGGGTGCTTTTGAAGAAATACAGCCATGGGAGTACCTACATCATCAACTCTTGAGTCTACTGTCCTTCCCCTTCTCTTCCATATTATTTGTCTGCAGAACCCGGACATGTAAAACCAATGAAGTTTACCCCTGTCGATGTAGAATTACTCCCTGTAGTTCATTTTCTCATGTTTGGCCTAGTCTGGGGCTTTCACTGTTTCCAAGGGATGATTCCACAAGCAAATTTGTCTTGCAGCGAAGGATTGTCCGCCCATCCTTTGCCTGAATTCTCACTTTCATAACTTCCTGCTGTGATTTCTGCATCCATTTGGGCTCCAGCCTGGCATGCTGCAGAAACAAAATATTTTCACTAGCCCATGAAGCCAAGGAAGTTCTCAGGAGTTTCACCAGCACTGCATGGAGTGACTGACTGTTCTGGTATTCCAGAGTCTTGTCAGCGCAGGCCACCACACACCAGAACTGTTTGGAAAATGGTCAAACACAGCTGCAGGTCAGACTTCTGTCCTTGGTTTCAGGAATGGAAACTTGAATAGCTCAGCAGTTTTCTTTCCAGCATGGAGGTTGTTACATGGATAGTGTGCACTAACACTCTATCCAGAACAGTCACGAAGTTCAAGCCAGCGTGTAGATGCACTCTTAATGAGAATATAGCACTCATTTTCCTCTGGCAGGTCCAAAATACTGATTGAAGTACAACACTGTGAAGTTGTTCCCATTCCAAAAGGACTAAAGGATGTCACAGGTTCCCTGAGGCTGGGCTTTGTCAGCAAGAGATGCTGTAGATGAGGGAGTACTTGATTTTGAGTGCTCAGCTGCCACTCCATTTTCAGCTTCCTACTGGCAGAACAGAAGTTGGCACAGATAATATCCAAGTCAATCCTTCCTCCATCACCTGAACTGAAGAAGTTGCTATGTGGTAGGAAAGAGGCAGGTTCCATATGAACTCCTCATGAATTACAAAGTTCTCGGGCTCTGTGGACACCTCTCGTCCCTGGGAGCAGAATCTGGTTTCACTGCTATCAGCATTTCACTCCAGCAGCATGTGGTTTCTCTCATCTGCATGGAAACTCTTCTGTGCATAGCATGAGAATTCAAAAGCAAAGAGCCAGAGTGGCTGCAGGTGAGCAAAGCCAAGAGGTGTCACGGGAAGGGATGTGGCAGGGAGGAGGCAGTCTTGCCAGCACTTTGATCGAGTGCTTCCTGCAGTCTGTAGCCCTCTGCCTTCTGCTCTTAATCCAAACAAAAGCCAGATTGAAAAAGTTCAGTGAGGGTTCAGAAGTTCAGCCTTGAACTGCACCAACGTGGCCTTTGCTTGGGCTGTGTGCAGGACTGCATTTGCCCCATGGGTAGATCATTTCCCTTACCCAGCACCTGGAAGCCCTTTGCCTGCTCCTGGGTGTTAAGTGGCAGCCTCTGAGTGGGAAGGCTTTGGGGCCTCACCTGCCGACTGAGTAAAATCCATGGAAACAGGCCTCCTTATGCCACAGAGATTTTAGGTGATTGCAGTGGCTGCAGGTGACTAACCGCAGTTGTTTCCATCCTCTTTATATCTTGCCTTTTCCCATCAGGGAAATCCCACCAAGATTCCCATCATGCTTTATCCAAACTACTCATTTATGCAGCTGGAGTCTAGGGATTCTGTTTTTTGTCCAGGATCCTGCCATACTGAAGGGGGCAAGCAGAGCCCTGAGGTGAGTAGCCAGTCCCCAAGATTGGCAGTTCTGCCCCCCTTTGTCCATACTGAGAGCTCTGCACTCTGAGATAACGGGTTAGGAGGCTGCCGACCAGCTGCATTTGGCATCCACATGGAGGCTGTGTCCTGACAACCCTTGGCTGGTTGAGAAAATTCAGACCATCTGCCAGTGTGTGTTTGTAGGTTATTATAAAAACTCCTCAAGGCAAACCGTGTGGTTGGATACAATGGAAGGTTGGGTGACTTGGCTGGAAAAGAGGGTACACTACCTTAAATGGACAGCAGAGTTTGCAGAAACATCCTGTGTGCTGGGCTTTGAAGCTCTCATATGTGAGTTTTGTGGATTGTTTTTAGTCTCAGAAAAAAAAAAATATCTGTGAAACAGTAGGAACTGGGGTTAGTCAAAGAGAAAAAGGAATTTTGTAGACTGACTGCTCCCAGGCATCAGGCTTTTGCCACTGCTGAATCAAGGTGGTAAAAAAAAAAAAAAAAAAAAAAAAAGGCAGCAAACAAAATAGGACAAGTTTGAGTTTGGGACAAAGCAAGTATTAAAAGCGCTAAAAGCAAATGTGCTCCAGGAAGGGAAAGCGTCCAAATGTCTGTTTCAGCTAACAATGAAAAGCCCCAGCCTGCAGTCCCCAAAGGAAGCCAAAAGCCTGGACCAGAGGGCTGGATTAGACCTGCTCAAAAGAGAAATAACAAAAGCTTTAAAATCAGGCCATTACTAAATCCTCCTTCCTATGCAGAATTGGGGTGTGCACTTCCAGCCCCCACACAGAAACAGAGGGATTTCTTAAAAAGCTACTGTCTGTCTAAACCTGCACACAGCATTGATGTGTATCTGTCTCACATTCACACATTCACTTCTCTCCCAGTGAGATCATTTATTATCACGGGAGCACTTTCCCATAAGCATGTGGACACGTGACCAGAACTGCACTTGGCACGCTGATGCATTAAAACAATTTGGGATTTTTTTTTTCCTCTTTCACTGTAAGTGCAGTCTTGCAATACCAAAACTTGTGCTATAGACCTCCCCCTGCAGCAAGGGGAATATGAAAAGAAGGGCCGAGCCCCATGTGCCCATCTAATACCCCTGCAGCTTCTCCCAAAGGAGCTGCCTTGCCATGGTTCTTTGCCAGATTCCAAACTGGGGACCTGTTTGGTCTCACTGAACTCCCCTTGCATGTGAAATGAAAGGCAAGAGAAATTAGAGTCCTGTCCTGATGTTGTTATGTAAGGGATTCCACTAATGCACTAGCATAACATTGAAGGTCAAAAGAGACTAATATAATGCATACATAGGAGAAGAAGTGGCTGTATCTTGCTCGATACCTTTTCCCAGATTCCCTCCTGCTGTTGCTTCTAGGTGTTTAGTTAACTAACATAAACTTTTCAAAGCAAAAGAAAAGCCTTTTGGAATTGGCTTCGTTTCAGTAGCAGGTACTTCCAAATATGATTCTTTTTTCAATTTGTGCTGTTCAGGATTGCTGAGGAAGAAAAGTGCTAGGAAAACGGGCTTGCTGTTACATAGTCTGTGGCTGCCTGGCATAGCAAGCTTGCTTTGTAGTTCTCAGGAATGTGCCAAATGCCTTCAAACAAATGCACTACATGGTCTCTGTCCAAAGTTCCTAATATCTCGAATTTGCACGATGCAAAATAAAAGGTAACAAAGCTGTTTGGGGAGAGGATGACTGATTGAGGTTACATTAAGACCATGGGATTACTCAACCAGAGGCATGCAAACATCGCTGGACAAAGTTTATCAGTCTGTTCCAAATTCTAATTTGTTAGAGCATTGTTTGTGCAGATTATGCTAGGGTTTTACTTTGGATCTTTATTGTCTGAAAAGACTCCTCTTTCTCTCAGGACCTCTATTCCCCTCTCTACTGGTAGCAAAAGATTTAAAACCTAACAAAACTCTAGGCCACCCAGCCACAGGGTAAGATTTCCAGTAACTGATTCTGGATCTGAAATCCCCTGCCTGTTTGCAAAGCCAAGTCTAAAACTTCAAATGGTAAAAAACAGAGCATATTTGCCAGACGTTGCTCTTCACAGAGATTTGTAGTTTTGTGATGATAATTCCATTCTAGTACCTCTTACACTGTAGGTTCTGACTTCCTGCACCAGCAAGCTGCAGTAGTATTGTACAGAGAACACTAAAGCAAAGTTGGATGTATGAAAATACAAGACTAGGACAGAAACCCATCACATGCAGAAGAAATAACCGATTATCCACCAGAAGTAAACTAATCCCTTTTTAGAGACTTTATTTCTCACAGAGTTTAGCCTTTGTAATTTGTTTACCTTATTGAGGCCAGCTGTTGAAATAACACCTCCCATAGAGGCTGGATGCATTCAGTCTTGGACTTAGTTGCAATGAAGGGGTTTGGCACTCCAGTTTCGCTA